>NC_140589.1:759704933-762104933 GCF_964204655.1 Triturus cristatus | reverse complement strand
CATAGGGGACACGTTGCCTATCACTACTGCCACCCCCACTCATAGGGGACCTGTTGCTCATCACTACTGCTACCCCCACTCATAGGGGACTTGTTGCCTATCACTACTGCCACTCCCACTCATAGGGGACGTGTTGCCTATTACTACTGCCACCTCTACTCATAGGTTGTATGTTGCCCATCACTACTGCCACCCCCACTCATAGGGGACCTGTTGCCCATCACTACTGCCACCCCCACTCATAGGGGACATGTTGCCCATCACTACTGCCACCCCCACTCATAGGGGACCTGTTGCCCATCACTACTGCCACCCCCAGTCATAGGGGACCTGTTGCCATCACTACTGCCACCCCCACTCATAGGGGACCTGTTGCCCATCACTACTGCCACCCACCCCCACTCATAGGGGTCATGTTGCCTATCACTACTGCCACCTCCACTCATAGGGGACCTGTTGCCTATCACTACTGCCACCCCCACTCATAGGGGACTTGTTGCCTATCACTACTGCCACCTCCACTCATAGGGGGTATGTTGCCCATCACTACTGCAACCCCCTCTCATAGGGGACCTGTTGCCCATCACCACTGCCACCCCCACTCATAGGGGACTTGTTGCCTATCACTACTGCCACCTCCACTCATAGGGGACACGTTGCCTTTCACTACTGCCACCCCCACTCATAGGGGACCTGTTGCTCATCACTACTGCTACCCCCACTCATAGGGGACTTGTTGCCTATCACTACTGCCACTCCCACTCATAGGGGACTTGTTGCCTATCACTACTGCCACCCCCACTCATAGGGGTCATGTTGCCCATCACTACTGCCACCCCCACTCATAGGGGTCCTGTTGCCCATCCCTACTGCCACCCCCAGTCATAGGGGACCTGTTGCCCATCACTACTGCTACCCCCACTCATAGGGGACTTGTTGACTATCACTACTGCCACCCCCACTCATCACTACTGCCACCCCCACTCATAGGGGACCTGTTGCCCATCACTACTGCCACCCCCACTCATAGGGGATTTGTTGCCTATCACTACTGCCACCTCCACTCATAGGGGTATGTTGCCCATCACTACTGTCACCCCCACTCATAGGGGACCTGTTGCCCATCACTACTGCCACCCCCACTCATAGGGAACCTGTTGCCATCACTACTGCCACCCCCACTCATAGGGGACTTGTTGCCTATCACTACTGCCACCTCCACTCATAGGGGGTATGTTGCCCATCACTACTGCCACCCCCTCTCATAGGGGACCTGTTTCCCATCACCACTGCCACCCCCACTCATAGGGGACTTGTTGCCTATCACTACTGCCACCTCCACTCATAGGGGACACGTTGCCTTTCACTACTGCCACCCCCACTCATAGGGGACCTGTTGCTCATCACTTCTGCTACCCCCACTCATAGGGGACTTGTTGCCTATCACTACTGCCACTCCCACTCATAGGGGACTTGTTGCCTATCACTACTGCCACCTCCACTCATAGGTTGTATGTTGCCCATCACTACTGCCACCCCACTCATAGGGGACCTGTTGCCCATCACTACTGCCACCCCCACTCATAGGGTTCATGTTGCCCATCACTACTGCCACCCCCACTCATAGGGGACCTGTTGCCCATCCCTACTGCCACCCGTAGTCATAGGGGACCTGTTGCCCATCACTACTGCTACCCCCACTCATAGGGGACTTGTTGACTATCACTAATGCCACCCCCACTCATCACTACTGCCACCCCCACTCATAGGGGACCTGTTGCCCATCACTACTGCCACCCCCACTCATAGGGGATTTGTTGCCTATCACTACTGCCACCTCCACTCATAGGGGTATGTTGCCCATCACTACTGTCACCCCCACTCATAGGGGACCTGTTGCCCATCACTACTGCCACCCCCACTCATAGGGAACCTGTTGCCATCACTACTGCCACCCCCACTCATAGGGGACCTGTTGCCCATCACTACTGCCACCCACCCCCACTCATAGGGGTCTTGTTGCCTATCACTACTGCCACCTCCACTCATAGGGGACCTGTTGCCTATCACTACTGCCACCTCCACTCATAGGGGACCTGTTGCCTATCACTACTGCCATGCCGACTCATAGGGGACCTATCGCCCAAGAATATTGCCACCCCCTCTCATAGGGGACCTGTTGCCTATCACTACTGCCACCCCCACTCATAGGGAACCTGTTGCCATCACTACTGCCACCCCCACTCATAGGGGACCTGTTGCCCATCACTACTGCCACCCACCCCCACTCATAGGGGACCTGTTGCCCATAACTACTGCCACCTCCACTCATAGGGGGTATGTTGCCCATCACTACTGCCACCCCCACTCATAGGGGACCTGTTGCCCATCACTATTGCCACCCCCACTCATAGGGGACTTGTTGCCTATCACTACTGCCACCTCCACTCATAGGGGACCTGTTGCCCAGCAATACTGCCACCCCCACTCATAGGGGACCTGTTGCCTATCACTACTGCCACTCCCACTCATAGGGGACTTGTTGCCTATCACTACTGCCACCTCCACTCATAGGGGGTATGTTGCCCATCACTACTGCCACCCCCACTCATAGGGGACCTGTTGCCCATCACTACTGCCACCCCCACTCATTGGGGACTTGTTGCATATACATACTGCCACGACCACTCATAGGGGACACGTTGCCTATCACTACTGCCACCCCCACTCATAGGGGACCTGTTGCTCATCACTACTGCTACCCCCACTCATAGGGGACTTGTTGCCTATCACTACTGCCACTCCCACTCATAGGGGACGTGTTGCCTATTACTACTGCCACCTCTACTCATAGGTTGTATGTTGCCCATCACTACTGCCACCCCCACTCATAGGGGACCTGTTGCCCATCACTACTGCCACCCCCACTCATAGGGGACATGTTGCCCATCACTACTGCCACCCCCACTCATAGGGGACCTGTTGCCCATCACTACTGCCACCCCCAGTCATAGGGGACCTGTTGCCCATCACTACTGCTACCCCCACTCATAGGGGACTTGCTGCCTATCACTACTGCCATCCTCACTCACAGGGGACCTGTTGCCCATCACTACTGCCACCCCCACCATAGGGGACTTGTTGCATATCACTACTGCCACCTCCACTCATAGGGGACATGTTGCCCATCACTACTGCCACCCCCACTCATAGGGGATCTGTTGCCCATCACTACAGCCACCCCCACTCATAGGGGACGTGTTGCCCATCACTATTGTTACCCCCACTCATAGGGGACTTGTTGCCTATCACTACTGCCACCCCCACTCATCACTACTGCCACCCCCACTCATAGGGGACCTGTTGCCCATCACTACTGCCACCCCCACTGATAGGGGACTTTTTGCCTATTACTACTGCCACCTCCACTCATAGGGGGTATGTTGCCCATCACTACTGTCACCCCCACTCATAGGAGACCTGTTGCCCATCACTAATGCCACCCCCACTCATAGGGGACCTGTTGCCCATCACTACTGCCACCCCACTCATAGGGGTCTTGTTGCCTATCACTACTGCCACCTCCACTCATAGGGGGTATGTTGCCCATCACTACTGCCACACCCAATCATAGGGGACCTGTTGCCCAACAATACTGCCACCCCCACTTATAGGGGACCTGTTGCCTATCACTACTGCCACTCCCACTCATAGGGGACTTGTTGCCTATCACTACTGCCACCTCCACTTATAGGGGGTATGTTGCCCATCACTACTGCCACCCCCACTCATAGGGGACCTGTTGTCCATCACTACTGCCACCCCCACTCATAGGGGACTTGTTGCCTATCACTACTGCCACCTCCACTCATAGGGGACCTGTTGCCCAGCAATACTGCCACCCCCACTCATAGGGGACCTGTTGCCTATCACTACTGCCACCTCCACTCATAGGGGACCTGTTGCCTATCACTACTGCCACTCCCACTCATAGGGGACTTGTTGCCTATTACTACTGCCACCTCCACTCATAGGGGGTATGTTGCCCATCACTACTGTCACCCCCACTCATAGGGGACCTTTTGCCCATCACCACTGCCACCCCCACTCATAGGGGACTTGTTGCCTATCACTACTGCCACCTCCACTCATAGGGGACACGTTGCCTTTCACTACTGCCACCCCCACTCATAGGGGACCTGTTGCTCATCACTACTGCTACGCCCACTCATAGGGGACTTGTTGCCTATCACTACTGCCACTCCCACTCATAGGGGACTTGTTGCCTATCACTACTGCCACCTCCACTCATAGGTTGTATGTTGCCCATCACTACTGCCACCCCCACTCATAGGGGACCTGTTGCCCATCACTACTGCCACCCCACTCATAGGGGTCATGTTGCCCATCACTACTGCCACCCCCACTCATAGGGGACCTGCTGCCCATCCCTACTGCCACCCCCAGTCATAGGGGACCTGTTGCCCCTCACTACTGATACCCCCACTCATAGGTGACTTGTTGAGTATCACTACTGCCACCCCCACTCATCACTACTGCCACCCCCACTCATAGGGGACCTGTTGCCCATCACTACTGCCACCCCCACTCACAGGGGGCTTGTTGCCTATCAGTACTGCCACCTCCACTCATAGGGGTATGTTGCCCATCACTACTGTCACCCCCACTCATAGGGGACCTGTTGCCCATCACTACTGCCACCCCCACTCATAGGGAACCTGTTGCCATCACTACTGCCACCCCCACTCATAGGGGACCTGTTGCCCATCACTACTGCCACCCACCCCCACTCATAGGGGTCATGTTGCCTATCACTACTGCCACCTCCACTCATAGGGGACCTGTTGCCTATCACTACTGCCACCCCCACTCATAGGGGACTTGTTGCCTATCACTACTGCCACCTCCACTCATAGGGGGTATGTTGCCCATCACTACTGCCACCCCCTCTCATAGGGGACCTGTTGCCCATCACCACTGCCACCCCCACTCATAGGGGACTTGTTGCCTATCACTACTGCCACCTCCACTCATAGGGGACACGTTGCCTTTCACTACTGCCACCCCCACTCATAGGGGACCTGTTGCTCATCACTACTGCTACCCCCACTCATAGGGGACCTGTTGCCTATCACTACTGCCACTCCCACTCATAGGGGACTTGTTGCCTATCACTACTGCCACCTCCACTCATAGGGGGTATGTTGCCCATCACTACTGCCACCCCCTCTCATAGGGGACCTGTTGCCCATCACCACTGCCACCCCCACTCATAGGGGACTTGTTGCCTATCACTACTGCCACCTCCACTCATAGGGGACACGTTGCCTTTCACTACTGCCACCCCCACTCATAGGGGACCTGTTGCTCATCACTACTGCTACCCCCACTCATAGGGGACTTGTTGCCTATCACTACTGCCACTCCCACTCATAGGGGACTTGTTGCCTATCACTACTGCCACCCCCACTCATAGGGGTCATGTTGCCCATCACTACTGCCACCCCCACTCATAGGGGACCTGTTGCCCATCCCTACTGCCACCCCCAGTCATAGGGGACCTGTTGCCCATCACTACTGCTACCCCCACTCATAGGGGACTTGTTGACTATCACTACTGCCACCCCCACTCATCACTACTGCCACCCCCACTCATAGGGGACCTGTTGCCCATCACTACTGCCACCCCCACTCATAGGGGATTTGTTGCCTATCACTACTGCCACCTCCACTCATAGGGGACACGTTGCCTTTCACTACTGCCACCCCCACTCATAGGGGACCTGTTGCTCATCACTACTGCTACCCCCACTCATAGGGGACCTGTTGCCTATCACTACTGCCACTCCCACTCATAGGGGACTTGTTGCCTATCACTACTGCCACCTCCACTCATAGGGGGTATGTTGCCCATCACTACTGCCACCCCCTCTCATAGGGGACCTGTTGCCCATCACCACTGCCACCCCCACTCATAGGGGACTTGTTGCCTATCACTACTGTCACCTCCACTCATAGGGGACACGTTGCCTTTCACTACTGCCACCCCACTCATAGGGGACCTGTTGCTCATCACTACTGCTACCCCCACTCATAGGGGACTTGTTGCCTATCACTACTGCCACTCCCACTCATAGGGGACTTGTTGCCTATCACTACTGCCACCCCCACTCATAGGGGTCATGTTGTCCATCACTACTGCCACCCCCACTCATAGGGGACCTGTTGCCCATCCCTACTGCCACCCCCAGTCATAGGGGACCTGTTGCCCATCACTACTGCTACCCCCACTCATAGGGGACTTGTTGACTATCACTACTGCCACCCCCACTCATCACTACTGCCACCCCCACTCATAGGGGACCTGTTGCCCATCACTACTGCCACCCCCACTCATAGGGGATTTGTTGCCTATCACTACTGCCACCTCCACTCATAGGGGTATGTTGCCCATCACTACTGTCACCCCCACTCATAGGGGACCTGTTGCCCATCACTACTGCCACCCCCACTCATAGGGAACCTGTTGCCATCACTACTGCCACCCCCACTCATAGGGGACCTGTTGCCCATCACTACTGCCACCCACCCCTACTCATAGGGGTCTTGTTGCCTATCACTACTGCCACCTCCACTCATAGGGGCCCTCTTGCCTATCACTACTGCCATGCCGACTCATAGGGGACCTGTCGCCCATGAATACTGCCACCCCACTCATAGTGGACCTGTTGCCTATCACTACTGCCATCCTCACTCACAGGGGACTTGTTGCCTATCACTACTGCCACCTCCACTCATGGGGGTATGTTGCCCATCACTACTGCCACCCCCACTCATAGGGAAACTGTTGCCCATCACTACTGCCACCCCCACTCATAGGGGACTTGTTGCCTATCACTACTGCCACCTCCACTCATAAGGGTATGTTGCCCATCACTACTGTCACCCCCACTCATAGGGGACCTGTTGCCCATCAATACTGCCACCCCCACTCATAGGGGACCTGTTGCCCATCACTACTGCCACCCCCACTCATAGGGGACTTGTTGCCTATCACTACTGCCACCTCCACTCATAGGGGGTATGTTGCCCATCACTACTGCCACCCCCACTCATAGGGGACCTGTTGCCCATCACTACTGCCACCCCCACTTATAGGGGACTTGTTGCCTAGCACTACTGCCACCTCCACTGATAGGGGACACGTTGCCTATCACTACTGCCACCCTCACTCATAGAGGACCTGTTGCCCATCACTACTGCCACCTCCACTCATAGGGTGCTTTGTGACTATCAATATCAACACCCAAACCCATAGGATGGGTGATGTGCCACACATCCATCACACACCAACATTAGGTATGTCAGCAAAATACATCCCCCCTAACATCATGACAACAGTGTGTAGTCTGTGACAAATGCCCACAACAGTGACCAAAAACTGAGTGTGGCCTACACAAGTCAAGCATCACAATAGCACTGTGACATGGTACACTAACCCCCCCTCACTGTGTAGAACAAAAGTTAAGTGTGGGGTTCCAAACTGCAGCAAATGTTGAGCATTGTGGCAATGGGGTCTAAACCCACCATCATCACAGTGACCAAAAGGTAAGTGTCATCATGGTAAAAGCTGCAAATGCCAAACAGCATGTATGATCCTGGTCCCAATACATGAAACACTTGTGTGGCAAAGTAGTGGTTGTGTCCCATACTCACAGAAATGTGGTGTGGCTAACAGTGCTGTGAAAATCAAACATACTGTCGGCCATGTGCAGACAAGCACCACCCATGGGGGCTGACATTGCATACAGTGTACAATAACACAAAAGCAGAAGTGATCAACATAATGCATAAACACATCTCGAAAATAGACACACAAATCAATACATCCTGTGTAGACTGTAGGTGTCAGGTCACAAACTCCCATTCCATGGCAGCAATGGGACCTAACAACCAGGATGAATGTGCAGAATGATGAGATATGACTCACAGGGACAACAGGGAAAATCACCCAAACAACATCCAGCCAATGGCCCACAACAGCAATACCAATGCACTAGTGCAGATGCACAAACACAAACAGGCAACCTCACACTACCTATCTGACACAACATGTGTGTGTGTGTCTCAGTATCCCCAGGCAACTACACAACACATGAGGCGGGCTGAACCACAATGACACAGATGTGGACACAGTTCCATACAAAAGTAACCCATTAATTGGGCACCCCTTAGTGGGCAATCAGGCATTGTGAGATGAGAGGGATCCCAACAGACACATGTGACACAAGCTGGCATGAACAGCAACTAACACAGCAAGAGACTGACACACAACAGCACTACCCCCAGGGACCATACATTGGGGTGACACAAGCATGATACGTCCACTGTGATGACAAAGGTAGATGTCGTACAAACTGTGAAACTCAGACATGCGTCCTGTGCCACAAACATACATCACACCTACACAAACACAAATCACTCAGCATTAGGCCTGGGCAAAAATTTTGTTCCGTTCGCGGAAATTGCGATAATTTGACATTTTTGCGTTCCGCGGAGAGCGCGAAAATGTCAAAAATTCCGGTTTCCGCAGCTTGGCGATAATTTGTTTCTTGCTCGCGCTGTAAAATGATACATTCTCGCGCGCGCGCGATCGCCTTACCTGAATCCCTGCGTTCGCCGACAAGTTTTCTTGATCCGGTCGCGTTCTCCGTGAGATGTTGTATTGTTTTTAGCCATTTGCGCTGTCTCGCGACAGTTCGCGCCCGCAGTGACGTCATGCGTCGCGCGATCACGTCTTTCTTCTCGCGATCATGCACCGCGAGAACAACTCAAAACAAGATGGCCGCGCCCGCAAGCAACCACATGGGTAAGTTGGCGACCCGCAACCATGCAGAAAATCTCGCGAACATGCCGGAAAAAAACTTCCGCATCTTCGCGATATTTCTGCTTGTTTGCGATAATTTTAAACATTCTCGCGATAATTTGCGAAGGTTAATTCCGCAAATTCCGCCCACCCCTACTCAGCATGGCCCGTCATCCAGGGACAAACGTGAGGTAGGGGCCGAGCCATGCAAACATAGACATCTGTCCACCCTCAACACCACACACGCTGAACTGCACCAATGTGCATCAGTGAATCCCACATGGATATGTGACATTGCACATGCACCCATGACAAACACAGTAATGTTGGGAGGATCTAAGGTGCATAGACTCATCACACAAGGACAGTCTACAACCCTGGTGAATGACAGACATACTGCACAGCATGCGGTACATGGCCATGACGTCAAAGCTCCTGTAACCTTCGGAATCCCTGCCACAGTCCCAGGACAATGCAGAAGCCAAGGAGAACCACAAGGCACACATGCTGACACCTGCCAACATTGCACCTCTGAACCTGACGAGTGGGAGCAGTCACACACACATACACATGTCTCAATCACCGAAAGGTACCACCTAGGGACAACTACATCATATTGTGAACAAACAAGTGCCATGGGGGCCCCTGACTGTGTCCCACCTGCGTCTGACCACATCATCACCACTCAGAAATGACAAATCCCAATGATGACACACCAATAAACAGTAGTGTGTCATGCACCCACATATCTGGTAGCCCATGACAAAGATGTGGGATGAACACAGGACAACTCAGCAAGCATCAACAACAGGAACATATCAAGGGAACACAGCCTGTGTAGAAAAAGGGATGTGGACACACACACATGCTCACACAACACACACCATGGGCCCAGGCAATGTCACAGAACAACACACTTACTTGAGGGGACTCAACTCTTGTGGAAGCTCAGCTGTGCCAAACATAGTCCCAGCAGGTCTCAGTCATGTCAGCAGAACACTTGGTCAGTCAACCATCAGCTACCACCCAATTAAGGCTCTGGTCACATCAGCCTGGGTACGGGAGTGTCCCTTAAGTCATCTGCACATACTCAATACATATGTTTAGCAAGTTGCAAAGAGGACCCAGTTGCTCCTACACCAATGATGCCCACACCTGCATGTCCAGTGGAGATATGCCCACAGTCAGGGAAATAGGCAAATTGGACAATGGGAAGCACATCATATGTGCATGGGTGCAAGCCACAGATGTGACCATGCAAATGAAATGTTTACATATATGTGCAACAATTGTCAATCATGACACCCAGTTTGCTGCAAAGGATGACATGGATACCGACCAGAATAGGATACATATCTCATGGACCACATGGAGTACATCACATCAACACCTCAGTATTCAACATTGCAAATTCAGCATTATAACAGCAAGGTCATGGTAAACATCATCAACATAATGTACAGCTAAATCAAATTCACAAGGATAACTACAAATGCTTTATTCAGCAAATTTGAAATTCAAATGCAAAGTCCATGCAAAACAAAGGCCAATGGCCAGTCCATATCCAAAGTCCAAATAGGGTGTGAGTGACAACTGTCACACGTTGCTTGCCTACACTGCTAAGGACAGGGGACATCCACTCGGAGGGGCATACATGGGGGCAGGCCAGGCACCGCAGGGACAGGATCAGGGCTCAACAGAAGGAGGCAGTGAAGGGGTGGTGAGTGCAGGAGAGTCACTGGCAACTGCAGTGGAGGTGTCTGACATAGTGGGTGCAGTCACAACTGTGGGGCACAAGTCAGATGGTGTGGGTGCCGGCACAACTGCAGTGGGCAGGTCAGATGGAGTGGACTGGGTCCCCACTGCAGTGCCCAAGTCAGACAGGATGGTCGTGGACTCCACTGCAGTGCCTAACTCCATGGGAGCGGAATGGGGTTCATGTGAGGTCGGCAGGACAGAGGGGGGAACCATGGTCCCCACACCAGTGGCACAAACAGGCAGCGGGGTGGGGGGGAGAGCAAGTGGTAGTGGGGAGGGCCTGAGCATTTTGGGGATGGTGTATCTGTGGGTGGGGGAAACTGGGGCAGGGTGTGGTGGAGTGGTGGCCTGGGGGATGGAGGACGGAGACTGTGTCGTGGAGCAGTGGGGCGGGAGTGGGGTCTTGCTCTTCCAGGTCCGGGGGGACTTGCGGGTGGGGGCCTCAGTCTGCCTGCGCCTGGGGGAGGGTGTCCGGGTGTGAGGGGCACTCTCCTCTGTGTGTGGGAACTTCCTCTTCCCCTTGTACGCTGGATCTGCTGGATCGGTGGGGAAGAGGCCAAGGTCACAGAGGAAGAGCTTCTTGGGAGATGGGGTTGCAGGTGAGGCAAGGGAAGGGGTCTTGGAGGGAGAGGAATCGGAGGACTTTGGAGTGGTTGTGGATGCCTGTGTGTGTGTTTGCAAACCATCCCCTGTGAGTGTGGTATCAGTCCCCTGAGGTTGCTTGCGTGCACGTCTATACATTGGTTTGGGTGTTTGGGTGCTGCCCGTGTCTGTGGGTTTGGGTGAATGTGCTGGTGTGTGTGTGTGCTTGGGACAGGTAGGGTGCTAGGAATTGTGGATGGGGCAGGGGTAGGAGGGGTGAGGGACTGTTGGAGGAGGGACACTGCTGCCGTCATGGAGGAGGCCATGGACTGATTGGTCCTCTGTAGGGCAGACATGCCCGATGACATGCCCTCCATGAACAACACCAGTTGTGTTAACAGACTGGTGTGTGCATGGAGGACACTCAGCATTGATGTCTGCCCTACATGGATCTGTTGAAGCAAGTCCACATACTCCACGCTCAGGACATCAGGGGACACAGGGGCAGGGGGTGCAGTGCCTGGCACAAAGGAGACATGCTCCTGAACACAGGAGCCTCCACGGACCTTTGGGATGGGAGGGTGGTGATGGTGATGGTGGTGGTGGGGACAGCCTCACTAGCTGGGGTTTGTTGGCTGCTGACACCCGCCTCCACAAGGGAGTCATCCTCTGAGTTGCTGTGGTCCTCAGCTGGGGTGGATGGTGCTGAGGACTCCTCGGTGTGGCTCCACTCGCCCCCTGTGCCACTGGGTCACTCCAACTCCTCGCTTTCTGTCCCAGTCGGGCTCTGCGGCTCCTGGTCCATGGTGCAGTCCCCTCCTGTGGCCGTGGATGTATCTGGATAGGATTAGGAAAAACAGAACATCAGTCACCTGCACTTACCGCACACACCACAGTGACTACAGCACATCACAGGGCAAGACCTGGCATCATCATCTGAACACTGCTCAAAGTGCTCACACTGTTTTGAATAAGCCAATTGTCAGTCTGACCATCAACCATGGAACTCATATCCCTCCTGGACTTGCACCTATATGTCTGTTGCATGTTGGATGCTAATACCCCAATTTGCAGACATGCACCACCTACAAAGTTGTTGGACATGCAAGTGAACATGTAGAAGTTTGTCACTATACACACATCACATCTCTTGCCACTGACTCAGTACAGGTGTCAGGAAGAAGGGATGGCCAGAGTCTCATTTCACATGCTTGTGATGCATACCAGCAACACACACAATGATGTTCTCATGTCCTGATAGTCAATGCCACAATGGGGTGCATAGAGCACATTTGACTCCAATGCAGGATCCCTCATAGCAAGTTAAATGCCATGGCACAGGCATGCCTGAAAAGTCAGTCATCAATGTCTCCTGTCACAGGGGCAGGGCATCCAGACAACAACAGTATGTACTGTGTCACAATCATAAGTCATGGGTAAAGCAAACTCTGCAGCTGACAAGTGCACTTGTCCATCCCCTGCAAACAACATATTCCGGACTCAGATGACCCCACATCATACAAATCAGACATATGAGTGACTGTGAACACAACTCCCTGAACATGAGCACCTCACAGTCTGCTGTGCATCAAACACAGCTGCCTGAACTTCACAGTTGCATACACCATTGTGCACTGTCAAGTGATCACACACCTATATGTCACACAGGTCTCATCTCCTATAGTCACATCTCAGATTTCCTGCTGACCCTCAAACTCATGAACACCCCAGTTACACTGAAAAGGAAGCCATACCACAATGACACAGAGGCAGACACCTGAAGGCACATGTCACTAAGCACAATCTGTAAGTTGATACACGGGAGTGGGAGTACACAGTGTTTTTAAATGCCCTGGAGTAGGCATGACTTCCCAGGTCTACGTGAAACAGTGTATAGCCCTGGACAGTAGGCAGGTGGCTAAGCAAGTGTGACACACTTGATATGCATACTCCTGAGGCCCAACATTTGGAGTCACCTGCTGCATGGGTGTGATTGAAATACCCGAGGCACATGTGGCGAGTCAGATCAGCAATTCGAACACATATCAAGGACACACACAGATCACATGTCAGATCTCAGGCATTGTGTAAACAATTGACCCACCCACAAAGCACACAACAGAGTCCCGGTAACAGATGCTGTCCGGAACCTTAAGCATAGCTGACTGCAGGGACACAGTGCCCTAGTGAAACAAGTCACAGACTGTAGGTGCCACACCTGTGGATCAGATGAAGAGGGTGCATTACAAAATCGAGGGACATGAGTCCTGGACTACAAGACCGATGTAATGTGGAAGTGTAACCAGGCCAAAAGACTGCAAATAGCATGTCAGACATAGTTCACAGACTAGGCATGGACTTACCCCCTCCTTGCTGCTGTCTGGCCTTCAGCTGCCCATCCAGGTCCGGGAAGACCACCGCCAGAATCCTGAGCATGTGGGGGGTCAGGGTTCGGAGTCTGCCCCTCCTGCGAGGAGGTGACAGCCTCAGCTGGACCCTTGTGATCCTCCGGGTCCAGCACCGAAGGTCCTGCCACCTCTTCTGGCAGTTGCGGATCCGGCGCTTGTAGACCCCCACTGATCTAACTGCCCGGGCGATGGCCAGCCAGATCTCATGCTTCTGGTGGGCATCAACCTGTGAGGATGACAAAGTGAAAAGGCCATTACCACACATGCCACATATTTGTGTGCACGCAGTTGGATATACATGTAGTCATCACAAAGGTAAACGAGGTACACAGGTAGTGCACCCATGGAAATGGACAATTGCCCTGCATGTCTGACATGTTAACATTGCTTGGGAAGTTAAAGCTTGCACAAATGCACTTTTGCTGCAGAACACCTGTTCATCACATGTACCTACACACTTTGGGGGTTGAAAGTACTCAGTGAGTACGCTTGCCACTGGTGTACATACTGCTAGTACTGCTAGTCAGACAACATACACAATTAGGAAGGCAGTGGACGGCACACTCACCTGCTACCCTGGTTTCCCATACAGCTTGCAGTACTGTGGAAGGATCCCGCCCAGCAGGGCCTGGTTCTCCTCCTCCGTGAAGGCTGGGGCTTTCTCCAGAGTACGTGCCATAGCAGTAGCCAGAGGATGCAGAGACAACAGCAGTGGTAGCAGAGATGTGGTCCAGTAGCATGTAGTGCAGGCAAGTGAGCTCCCTGGGGGCTAGCCAGCCTTATATCTGTGCTGCAGAGGCAGAATCTGTGACATGTGTCCTAAGTGATAGGTCCAACACGGTTGCATCCTATCGATCTGGCCAATCCATGGAATTGTACGACTCGTACGCGTCTTCAGCATCGTTCAAAATGTCACCTTCATGACACCCTAGAAATTGCAACATTGTTGTAGGCAGCCAACTGAATTTCCAGCACACGACTCGTACAAGTTTTGAATCCGCGTCCATCTCCATGACAGTCCATAGCCAATGAGTGCGCACGGCTCAGTCAACTAACTGTACAACGCATATTTTGAAAACCCACATGAACCCGTCTCCATACGATTCAATGGGCTATGCGTGCGCACGGCTCGGTCCATGCCTGCACGACGCGCATGCATAAAACTCACACGCATCGGTTCACATTGCAGTCACTGGGCAAGGCGTGCGCACGGCTCGGTCCATGCCTGCACGACGCATATGCATAATAGTCACCCGCATCGGTTCACATTGCAGTCAATGGCCAAGGCGTGTGCGCGGCTCGGTCCATGCCTGCACGACACGTATGCATAAAAGTCACCCGCATTGGTTCACATTGCAGTCAATGGCCAAGGCATGCGCACGGCTCGGTCGATGCCTGCATGACGTGTATGCATAAAAGTCACCCGCATCGGTTCACATTGCAGTCACTGGCCAAGGCATGCGCACGGCTCGGTCCACAACTGTGCAATGCGTCTCTGTAGAAGTCACCCACGTCGGTTGACATTGGTGTGACTTGTTAACGGGTTCCACACACAATTACTTGCCCGGGACTCAGGTGCACACCTACCACACCACAGCATGTGCCACACTGTATCCCATGGCATGTAAGGCTGCATTACCTGTGTGTGTAGGGGGGGGCAACATTTGGTTTGTTGTGTGGCACTTTGGTGCAGCAACTCCCAGGATGTGCACGTGTTCATGGGGACAGAATCCTTGGTGTGTTGTGCACATTACCACTGTGATGTGCAACTGTACAGTTATGGGCATGAGTCATGGACACAGTTGTAGGTTGGATATGTTTAGGACATGTCACATACACCCTGAGTCCTGGGTGGGATGGTATGTACGTCACAGTGAGACCCATAGCCACAATTCTGATGTACACCCACAGTCTGTGTGCATGTTGTGTCTCAGATGTGTCTGATCCCATGTGCCCAATGGGAGACAGTCTCCACATCCATGTGGTTTGTGCATCAACATTGATATTGTGTGTGTCTCTCAGAGACGTCCATATATGGCCTGCAGAGACAACAGGGGCCACTACTTGTGGGATTCATGGTGGTTTTGTGGCGTGTACATGATACGCCATGTCATGCCAGTGTCTATGTGGCAATACAGGGACCCTGGGTATCTGCCTGTCAAAGAGCTGTGATGCCTGGTAGACATCAGTCCTCACTTGTCACTGTGGTGTGTGTTTGGAACGTGACAGCAGTACATAGGTACTGTGACACAGTCTAATGATTGGCCATTGCACTACATGGAACTTATGTAGACATGTGGACTTGAGATGTGAAATGATGGGCATGTAGGTGACATATGTGTCCATATCCAACTGCACACACCTCAGTACATTGTGTATTATCATGATGTATCATGTGATATTTTGCTTGGTCATAGCCACATGGGTGGATGAATCGACAATCTTCCAGTGATGATGATGATGAGGGTGACGTCCGCACATAGCTCATCAACAACTTCTTCACCTGAATGTGAGTTTACAGGGTTGTTATGTCAATGTATTGAGTTAGCCTGAAATGTGTTGGGGCTGCTCTGTTGCTGTTTGAGTGTGTCTGTGTGCTACTTGACTGGATGCGTGCAGTGATGTGTCCTTTCAGGTAGTCTGTACTCCACAATAGTGTTGACATGCTAACTTGTTTCTGTGTAGGTTTCTTGTGACATGTTGTGTGCATGTGTATTGCATTTCTATCCTGTTCTGCTGTGCTTTTGACTGTGTCTTATGTCTGTCCTTCCCAGGGTACTTTGCCTGTTGTTTGGTCAACTCTGACCCCCAACACCCATAATCCAATCCCAAAGTGGTAGTTGTCGATTCCCATCAAGTGATGTACCACACACCCCTGGACTTCAATTCTTCGACACTTGGTGACCGTGTGTCCACTGTCACGTAGAATTACCTTGCGACTGTTTTGGAATAAACATGTTGCTGATGTGTAATGAACCTGTGCTACACTTTGTTATGTGCGTTGTCTGTCTTCCCACATCTGACTGACATTTGCTTACCTCACATGTGGGCTTGTTACCACTGACTGCGGATAGGTGTGGTGTCTGTGCATTCCAATGTATTTCTGGTCAACATCATTGTAGGTGATGAGTTACATGGCCATGGTGAGTATGTGTTGTGGTGCCCTAGTTGTATGTCTCCCTCACATGTCACATCACCATGACTCACATAACGGTGATCACATTGCTGTAGTAGTTAGCATGCACAGTGTTCTTTAGCAGATCATCATCTCCATGACACATACCAAGTTGGAATCACAACAGAGGCAAGTATAGTGTAATGGTGAGATTATTTACAAACATGTGCGAGGATAGTGCACAGGATGGTGGCTGCTGTACATTGGGTTTTGAATCCAAAGTTCACAGAAGAGTTGGAAGTGTTGGTAGCTGAAATGTCCAGAGTAAAGTCCACAGTCATCTGCTACATTAGACCAACATAAACCCTCCATGTCATGTTGGCGAGTTGGGTTATATACGACAAGGTGAACGGTTTACACACAAAGAACATTTTCCAGAACAGGTTTTGTGTCCCTGGGGGATGTGCATGGCCATCTACGTCTCACTTGTCCTTCTTCGGACGACCCCTCTTCTTCTTCTGGGGGGGATCCTCAGGTGCAGGTGTCTGCGGTGCAGAGGACTCTCCACCAGAGTCATCCTCCCTCCCTTTGGCATTAGCAGATCTAGCGGCAACAGATGTTGTGGGCACACAGGGAGGTGTGGACATGTTGGTGCTTATCTGGCGGAGGCATGTCAGTATGTCCCTATGCATCGCAGTAAGTGCATTCCACTTGGACTCCATGTGAGCATGATGGGCAGCCTGCTCCTGTTGAATGTCCTTGAGGATCCCCACTACCTGACCGAATCCTCCGGTGCTATCCTGGTACACATCTATGATGTGTGCCAGTTGGGGGTCATCATGTAGTCCAGCCCCCTCTGCAAGCCGTGACCTCTGCCTACCACCCCTCCCACCACCCCTAGCCACATGGGCAGGACCTGCGGTGGCATGCACAGGTGACCATGGGCCCCCTTGGGTGGTGTTGTCCTTAGCTTCCTGGGTGGCCTGTGTCCCTGTGCTGTTGGAATTCTGTGTCCTTGGTCTGTCCATGTTGGCAGGGGTGCTCTGTCTGTTGCCAGATGTTGGAGGCGTGGGTGCAGGGGGTATAGATGTTTGTACTGCTGGTGCTGCATGATGACTCACCCCGGAGGTGCCAGGTTGTTCATCCGAAAAGGACAGAGACTCATCCACACCAGAGAGCTGAGGGTCCACCGGAGTCTGGGACAGGGACTCCTCTTCGTTTGTTGCTGTGTCCCCAGCACCACCTGTGTTTGGAAGAGACACACAATGTAAGTTATGTTTTTACAGGCATCATTGGTTCACATACATGACATTTGCAACTGTACGTCAGGATGCATGCCTGTACACTGCATTGTCCAAAGTCGTCATGGACAGAGATTGATATTGTTGCAGCACATTGTCCAGCCAACATGAAGCATTTCAATGTGCATGGCGAAGTGTGTGCATGACCAGCTCATGTATAGATTTGACTGTACATGGCCATTACTACTCAAGGGCCATCACGTGGCTGACACAGGTGTGTCATCCCTGTCCACATTTGACCTTTAACGAGGACATACGTGCAATTCCACTTAGGATATATTGCAAGATTGGGGCATGTGTGGAAGCAGTTTTTGCTAGTCTTTGAGCGTCACATTGGTGTGTTGGTACAACATGGTCACAGTCCGGTATGCCTGTGATCTCTTGGGAGAAAGTGTTTTTTTCCTGTGTTCCTAGTTCCCATCTCATTTCATACAAGTGATGATGTCACCGTAGCTAATGAGTTTTGTACGTACATATGTGATTTAACTTGTCAATGTTCTCCATGGTGATTGGATTGAGCAAGGCAGCTCTCTGGCTTTTCCATGCTCATGACAGTGATAGCCAGTGCTGTGAGTGTTGCGGTTTTGCTGCTGTGAGTAGCATGACTCCTCCAATGCAGTCCAGGTTAGACCTTGTGTCTACAGTGTCTATGACAGTGAGTGGTGTGTTGTGTGAAGGATGCATATGTTGCAGAACGATGTAAGAGTGGAATGCAGCTCACAACAGCACCTAGTGTGAATGAGACCATGCTACGGTGTCAGCTATACAGATGTCCCCTGTCAATGATGTTTATGTGAGTTCCTGTGTGTTTTGTGCAATGTACTATAAATGGATCTCCGCACTTGTCATCTTCAAGACACACCTATACAGCCAGGCCAGGGGGCACCCCTGGACACTGCATCCACAGACAGTGAGTTTGAACATACGGTTGCATAGGCTATGTGTGCGAACGTGTTTGGGTTGGCCAGTGCATATGTGTGATTTGCAGCCACATCATTTATCAAGCCCATGTGTCAACCATCTTGCCCGAGCATTTACTTTGTGAGTGACTGGTACCACGTGTGCAATGTGTTTTAGCAGAGAAGGTGTGTGTATGGCCAGCATCGGTGTTATTTGTTTTCAAGTCAGGACCTCCTTCTCCCCCAGGCCAGTTATCCCATCATGAAGCGTGCCACCATTGCAGTGGGTGCAGGTTAACTTTCAGGCTGTCAGTCAGTGCAGTCCTGTTGTTTGTTGGTGCTCAGTTCCCAGCAGGGCCTTGTGCTCCCCACAACAGAGCCCAGTGTCAGACATCTTGTCAGTCCATTTCCACTTCCTGTGAGGTGAGCCTGGTTCAGTGTCAGCTTGCTGGGCCATGTAGGTGGGTGGGGATTGTCTGTGACTGCAACTCCCATCATGCTCCTGGCTACACCTCCCCTTGCCAGCATGCCCATACTTCCTTCCTTTTGACTCTGCTTCCCTGTGAGGCAGTGTGACAGCAATGGCAAGATGGCTGACAGTGCAGTCCTGGTGTTTGTTGGTGCCCAGTTCCCAGCATGGCCTTGTGCTCCCCACAACAGAGCCCAGTGTCAGACATCTTGTCAGTCAATTTCCACTCCCTGTGAGGTGAGCATGGTTCGGTGTGAGCTTGCTGGGCCATGTAGGTGGGTGGGGACAGTGATTAATTTGTAAAATATGATGTCCAGGTGCTCAAATGTCATTGTAGTGACCCCTGACGAAGGGCACCAGCGGCCCGAAATGCATTGGGTTTCAAAATAAAACAGCACTGCCTAAGATGAACTTGCATTTTTCGTGTTTTTTAGCAAGAGGTTCGGATGGCCCAGCTTAAACATTAGAAACTTTGAAAATTGGCAAAATCACTCCGCGTGTGGATGAATAAAATTGAAATCAAGATGAATTAAAAAAGTTGATTATTTGGATTACTATGGATTACTTGGAAAAGTTTGAATGACCAGATGATGACTTAACAGGCGATTTTGGCTGTGCGTTTGGCCGGGGGAGATGGTGGCCCAGAGTTGTAATTGTTTTTCCTCATAAACACACCTGGACTCATTCTCAAGTACTAACACACATAGACCTACCCTCAAACACACATGTGCATTTATCCTCACACACAATCCTGGACCTACCCTCATACACACATCATACACACACAGGCCTTTTCTTATCTAGCTGGTTTAAGCTTAGGCCAACAATCAGGTATTGCAGTACCTCCACGAATGGTGCACCTCGACCCGACGAGAAAACTAGTGTTCCCCTGGCAAAACTCTGTAAAGTGGGGATAACGTGTTTGGGTGCGAATAAAATCAATCTGGCCACATTTTTTTTCTTTAATATTTTGAACCTTTTATTTCTCTCCATCCAGAGGCTGCACTTTTACATAGAAAAATGTCAGAAAAAGAAATTTCCAGCAAAAGTGTTTTTGTTTGGATCCATTTCACAGGGGAACAAATAAAGTAACAGAGAGGAACAAGAGGATAAGCACCGTGTCTTGAAGTCCCAGTTTTCAGCAAGTGAGGAGGAGCGAGAAAAAGAGGGGGAATAACAGAAATAAGGAGAGCAAGAGAGAAGAGGGGGGCAGCTGCCAGGGAGAAGTGGACACTGTCCTTGTCTACACTGGGCAGGTCGTTCTCTGGGCCCGTCCCCGAACGGCCACGAACAGCCAAACCTTATCTATAGGTCTTAGCCATTTCTGCTAGCCTAGGACGCATTTGTAAAATAAACAGGTAGGGGAACGGATTCAATTCAATTAAAGAAGAAGGGGCCCTGCCCTGGTGATCCCTCTCACTTCGACCAGTGGGCGAGCCAGAAGCTCACTAGGGAAAAGAAAGCATGCACCACTTGAAAAAACACAGAGGATTGTGTCAGCAATGTACTCAACATAGGGCAGACCATCACCAGGAGCTGCAGCACATCTAACTCTAGCCGCAGAAGACTTGCATATCAAGAAGCAGATAGGACAACAAGGCCCAGAGGCAATGACTGACAAGGCCGCAGGAGAGGACACTCTAAGACACAAAGGCAGCACAATAGCACATGTCAAGCTCGCAAACTGGGTCAAAAACACTTCAGGCACTAAATTCAATCCTGATTAAGTAGTAAAACATAACAGGGTGTGAGATAATGGAGGACGGCAGAATACCTCAACCTCGCGCCTGAAACCTTCGGAAAATGCTGTTGTAATCCCCTCAGATGCTAACCCTCGGCATGCTTTATGTGCACTACAGTGAGAGACACTGGTTTTACTCCTCCGTATTTCTGCTGCTCCCCCCGGAATTTTTAATTGACCCTTAAAGTTTATGACAGTGGTATAAACACTGCCTTAGCTATAAAAGGATTAGTTTATATTTTTAAGCAGAACTCATATTCTTCCTTTATGAAAGGAATTTTAGTTGAAGTGAAAAGTCTCTTTTACAAGGGAGAAGGGGTAATCCATGAAAGCAGACTTCTAATTGTGTTACTGTGGGCCGATTTTGGTAAAAAAAAAAAAAATAGGCCCCAGTAACAAAACCAGGCCGCCACAGCCTGGGTGGATTTCACTGCACATGGTGCCCAGCTCCAGGGGCATGATTGCTCAGATCAGAGTCACTGACTCACAGTCACCGCGTATCGTACTTGGCTTAATATCCGCTTCACCAACCACAACCACTACGCTGCGGTGACCACACTCAAACAAAAAAAAAGCAGCGTTGGTTGGCTACTACTTACTGCAGTTACGGACTGGACTGGTTGCAGCCTTTATTAAGAGGCCTGATGCTGCTCTGCTACTCTGCTGCACAGTTCACAATGACACGCTGTTTCAAATTACAGTGCCGCCCAGCGTCGTGCCTAACAGACTTCCTTTTTTGGTGCGCTGACACATGCGCAATGTGCTCATGATTGATGACAGGGCATGGTGGCAGGGAGGGCTGGAAATTTTAAAAAGGTTACATAAAGCCTGCAGCTGCGGCAGCCCCAGGGCACCAAACTCAGCCCAATCAGTGTCCCATCCATCCGGCAACACTGACTGAAGGGAGGCATGGATTTGTTATCGGCTAAGCACTCTTCAACGGGGAGACAGAGTGTCAATAGTTGATCATATCGTGTGACTGGACACACGTGCAGTACTTGATGTGAGTTGGCACCAGCACGCAGGTAGACCCGGCCCTAATAAATAAGTGCCGGTGCTAAGCACCGGAAAGCACCAGCACAAATTAGGCACTGGGTGGGGATTATCTGTGACTGCAACTCCCATCATGCTCTTGGCTACACCCCCTTCCCAGCATGCCCATACTTCCTTTCTTTGGACTCTGATTCCCTGTGAGGGAGTGTGGCAGCAATGGCAAGATGGCTGACAGTGCAGTCCTGGTGTTTGTTTGGCTAAAAGTCCAAAGAGAGCCCCTGTGCTTCACACAGCAGATCCCAGTGTGGTGTATCTTTGGGTGATATTTCAATACAGTGTGAGTCAATGCATTATCCCAGGTGAGTTGTGTGGAGTTTGTGTTGAGGGGTGTGTGTGTGTCGAAACATGCTGGTAAGTATGGTCAAAGCTGTCAATCCTCCTTCCCACCCGGCCAGACATCTCACCATGAAACGTGCTTACGCTGCAGGGCGTGCAAGTTGGCTTTCAGGATGTCAGGCAGTGGTGTCCTGCTTCTTTTTTTAGCACAACCCCTACCAGGGCCTTGTGCTCTCCACAGCAGGACCCAGTGTCAGCCATCTTGTCAGTTATTTTCCACTCTCTGTGATGTGAGCATGGTTCAGAGAGGTCTTGATGTGCCAATTAGGAGGAGGAGCATTATCTGTGACTACAAACCCCATCATGCTTTTGGATACACTCACTTCACCAGCATACCCACTATTCCTTCCTGTCAGTCAGCTTCACTGTGAGGTAGTGTTTATTTGGTGGCAAAATGTCTGACAGTGTTTATTTAGATTTGTGCCACTGCCTTGCTCTATTTGTTGGTAGGTTTGTACATGCCATGACACAGTTACAAGTCACTATGAAATGGCAGGTATTGTGTTTGTCTGACTAGCATACACATCTTGGGATTATTCTCTATTGTTTACTGTGGCTTTGCTAACAGTGCATGGTTTCATTGTCCCCTTGACAGTGATGTGTGTGTATTGCCACACAATATTAAGTATATTGGTTGTGCACTCACCAGCCTCTGGTATGGCTGATAGACCATGGACGCTCTCTGGTGGTAGGATGTCCCGCACCTTCTCCTCCCAGGACCTGAAGTATACTGGTTTGGCAGGAGGGCCACCAGTGTGCTGACTCAAGACGTGATCCTTCCCGATGAGCTTCTTGACCCTCCTGTGCACATCATACCATCTGTTCTGGATGTCATCCTTTGTGCGCAACATTGGTGCTTGTGCATTGACCTTGTCCACAATCCTCGCCCACATCTTTGTTTTCTGTGACATGGGTGTCCTTTGGACCAATGTACCAAACAAATGTGGCTCTACTCTGATGATTTCATCTACCAGGACTTCTAACTCACTATCTGTGAACTTTGGATTCTTCTTTGGGGGCATGGTGGTGGTGAGTGATGTTTGTGTGAGGGTGCAATTGAGGGTGGGTGAGTGTCAGTTTTGCTAGGTGTATGTGTGAGTGCTTTTGGAGAGGTGCTAATGGTGTGAAGGTTATGTGATGGGTGAGTTGTGAGTGTGTCTGTGGTTGCTGTCTGATGGTGTTCTCTGCTGGCTGTTCTCTTGAATTTGCAAAGGATCATGGTAGTGATGTGTGGCCTTTATATAGGTGGAGTTGTGGGTGTGTCTTTGCTCCAAGTTTTTAAAAACATATTTATTGACTTTGTCATTGCTTGTTTGGTCCTTTTTTTGTATTTTTTCCTCTGGGTTTTTTAGGCATGAAGGAGACGTTCTTCTCACTGAGTCGGACACTGATGTTGGCTCGTGCGGACTTCTCCGGGTCTTTCACGCTGACTTTCTTCTGTGTTTCATACGCGTCGGTCGCGGAGATCTCTACTGTTTCAGGTCCCTGTTTTCTGTGCATGTCGGTCATGCGGCTTGGGCTCCGTGCGAGTCGGTCTGGTTTTACACGCATTGCATCGTACTGCGCGGGTCGGACATCGCGGGTACATGTCGGTCGGGTTCATTCCTGGTGCGTGTCAGTCGGTGCGAATTGCGTCCCGTTTCCGGGCGAATCACTGGTTTCCCTACGGCTCGGTTGTATGGCTTGTATTCCGTATGTGTCGGTTGTAATTCACACGCGTTGCATCGAACTGCACGGGTCGTATGACGCCGGTCCGTGTCGGTCGGTCTCCGTTCCCAGTCCGTGTCGGTCGGTACGTTTTACGGCCGGAATCGGAATCGGCACCTAAGTAGAACAGTGTTCCATCTGTTATCATTCGGGAGGCTGTTCCATATCAAGATATCATGAACAAACTGTAATTTCAATTTTCAATATGTCCAAGTTCACCACAGTGTAGTGGTACGAAGAAGGATCAAAAATTAATATATATCTACCAAATGTACGTGAAATCGAACCAAAGTAAATAACTACTACACAAAATCAGGACTTCAGTCTCTCCATCATTGAGAGCATATTCCAATATTTATAACACAAAACCAGTAACTCAGTTAAAGTTACTGAACGAATACAATCACGTGTCACAAGTCATAGTGCAATAATACGGTGCGACATCCGGTAAATCATTCATCATATAAGCACCAATAATGCACAAGTGCATTTTTAAGTGACGTAAAAGACAGGCTGTTAAAATCTCAGTTCCATAAACTGTATTTGAGCGCCATATTGTAAAGGACCTCAGAATGCACTTGTGTATATATGGGTAGTCCAACATGGCGCCCATGCTAGACTCCGAGTTTAAATGCGAAGCACTTTGCCCGTACATTTGAAGGTAGAATGCTGCACATCTCTGTGCATTATTGGTGCTTATATGATGAATGATTTACCGGACAGCAGTTCAGACTGACTGTGATATCATTGTTCTTGGAACTTCAACAGTTGGAATAAAAAGAAAGAAGTTACCATAATTATGGACTGATGGACTCACTTTGAAGAGATTTTGTGCTCAGGATAAAACCTTGATTAACTTTTATTCATGTGTTTTCTCTTTTATCACAGATCAATGGAATCATTTATTGCAGCAATATAGGTGACTAATTACATCTTTCCCCTTTACAATGCATCAAACAAGACAGGACGGCAACCGTTGCATTCAGTGATAAATCCAAGCACACACACACAGATATAGATACATTCATGTACACACTGAAGGTATGTATTGATATACCAAACTTCACACTTGCATATACACTGACACACCCACGCAGAGTGAAATATAGACTTGCACATCCAGTAACACCCTCATGCATACACCCACACCCAGGTACACTCCAATACATGCACTAAGACACTCAGGCAGACACAGATGCACACAGTGCCTCATCCAGGAACACACTGATGTATACAGTTGTACATCCAGGCAGACACTGTTGCATACACTGAAACTCCTAGGTACACACTCATACACCCTACCACACATTCATAGATATACTGACACTGCGACACAGACACTAATACAGTTACTAGGTCACTTACACACCCCCTGATACATACACCCAGACACCAGGACATATTCATACATATACTAATATAGCCAACCAACTACTCTAATGTATTCACCAAGTTACTCAGACACTCACTTGTACATACACTCCGATACCCTTGAGACACACTAACACATACACTGACACTCCTTTGAGTACACTGATGAATTCACTGACACACTGACAAGCTCACTCTCCGGGACTCACTCATACATATACTGATAAACCCAAGTACACACTGATGCATTTATTGACTAACTGAGACATTCACTCATACATACACTCAGACACCCCGGAACACACAAATATATACAGACACAGCGAATCAAGTACAATGATGCATTCACTGACTCATTCAAACAGTAATTCATACATAAACTCAGACACCCTGGGACACAGGCATTCATATATAGACACCCACACATATACTCATACAGTGACTTAGTAACTAAGACACTCACACATACATAAACTGAGACACAGCAGGATACACTCATACATATACTGACACAGTCAATAAAATACACTGATTGATTCAGTAAATCACTCAGACACTCACTCCTACATACACTCAGACAGCCAAAGACACAATGATACATACACTAACACATCCATGTATACATGATGCATTCACTGACACACTCATGTACGCATACACTTAGGCATCCTAGAATACACTGGCATTCCCATGAACACACTGATACATTCACTGACACACTCCCACATACATACACTCACACACCCCGGGACTCACTCATAAATACACTAATACACCCAAGCATATACTGATGCATTCATTGACTAACTGAGACACTTACTCCTACATACACTCAGACAACCCAGGACACACTAGACTGACACAAGGAAGCCAGTACAGAGATGCATTCAGTGACTGACTGAGACGATAATTCTTACATACACTTACACACCCTGGGAAACTGTCATACATATGCAGACACACCCCCACACACACATTCACTTACTAACTCAGACACTCACTCATACAGACACACAACCACCCCAGGACACACTCACACACCCTGAGACACACTTATACATATACAGACACACCCAAGCACACACTTATATACTCATACATTCAGTGACACACTCAGGCACTCACTGATACATATACTAAAACATCCTCAGACATACTCACTCACATACGCACTGACACACCCTAAGATTCACTGATACATACACTACCACACCCATGCACATAGCAATGCATTCACTGACATACTACGTCACTCACTTATACATGGACTCACACACCTTGGAACACATACTTATACACATATTGACATACACATGCATGGTAGGTTCACTGAGTCACTCAGACACTCACTCATAGATACACTCAGGTACCCCAGTCACTCACTTGTACATATACTAGCACATGCAAGAACAAACTATGCATTCACTAACCCATTGAGACACTCACTCATGCATACACTCAGACACCCCAACACTCACTCATGCATCCACTGACACACCCACACAGACACTTCTGTACCATATATACGATTAAAAAATGTGAAACACAGCTCTTTTTGATTTCTTGGTAAGGTTCTAAAACTTTTTCTTATACTTTCTTTTTTTTAAAAAGATTTATTGTACCCAGAAAAACATGCCACAGAACTATTTCAAAACTATTTACATGTAAATGAACTTGCTATGAAGCCCAAAATAATTAACACAGATAACTGTTAACTGCATCCAAATACTCAGCAACAGATGTCATATTAATACCAACTGGCACATGATTTTGTAAACAATGGGTCGTCATGTGCCCCAAACTTGGACACACAGCTGCCACGATTATTGTCACTGATGGTGATGGTACTGGTACTGTTGCTGAAGAACCACACAAACGGACAGCAGCTTCCTTCTCTCTGACCATCCTCTGGTAGGCTCTCTCATGGATGGTCTTTAAAGGCTTCTACATAGAAGCTGTCCTGTGACTTTACTTTTTACTGGTCCCTCTTGAAAATTATTTTCCACAGATGTTGTATTAAACTATTTTTGCAGTCAATTTTTTTTCTGCTATATAATATATACTATAGAAATTCCAAACTTTACTCCCCTTCTTCCATGGTGTTGCTTGTTCTTCTTCCCCCTCCTCGTCTATAAGAACAGGATCTTCTTCTGGAGTAGATGGTGATGCTGTAGCCATTTTTACGATAGACCAATGCAAGTTCACATATAAAACAGCAGATAATCCAATGTATGTCCTGCTTTCTGTCTCCGCTTTCAGAAATAAGTGATGTTGGGTGGGATGTTAACCAAAAAAAAGTTGTGGTTTCTATGTGGCCAATGAAATGAGAAGATTTTGCTGTGCAAGCGTGCAAATCCGTGGAGTCCATCAGCAGGTTCACGAGGCCACAAAGTGGCTAACTCGCGTAAATTATTTCAAAATTAAAAATTAAAAATACATTTTGAAACTGTTGTCTTTAAATATGTCCTCTCTAATTTAAAAAACCAAGAAAGTGTTCAAGATTTTAATTTTCAAAATTTTCGTTGAATCTGCGGTTTGGAAACCGCAAACACATTACGGTCACATGAACGGACTAGAAAATCATACAGTACTTGCTGGACAGCGTGTATTTTGGTACTGCGGATGAACCGTGGATCTCAGAAACAGAGCAAAAAAAACTATTCTTGCAATCCTACCTGCAGATTTATATAAAAAGTATCATTGATAAAATTCCAAATTTTGTATTTTACATTTTATTGTCTAAATTATTTTTTTAAATACTGTTTGTTAAAAGACACCCTCAAATAGGAATAAATATATTAAAAAGAAATTATGCAAAGTAATACGTACATAAAGATGTTATCATACAGTCTTAAAATTAAGCAATTAACATTCCAAATTCTGCGACAACAAACATACATAGTTATAGTGAAAAATTAATTGAAATTAAAAGATTACATAAAAAATACTTTAAAATACTCTGAAACAAACAAAGGTAAGAGGGATGTAATAGTAAAATAATTTAATTAATTCACTGAAAAAGCAAAGCTGACAAATATTATAGTTAAGAGATAGAATAAAAAAACTTTTGAAATATACTTGAAAAAAGGCAAAGTTTACTGACACGTTACAGTTCGCAAATAGATTTTTTTTAAAGTAGAAAACAATTATTAAGAAAGGGTTACAGGGTTGTTACTGATGATGTCATCAGTGATGTCACTGACCATGTCATAAGTAATGTAATATGTGAGGTCATAAGCAGGGCATTGTGAGGACGCAAGTTATAGTTAGCTCAGGTAACTACAACTGCTGAATTTCAATGATTTTTCTACTAGTCAAATCTGAGCCTAACTATGAAGTCCCTGTAACCTTAGTTTTTTTCATTGAATTATATATATATATATATATATATATATATATATAT
Organism: Triturus cristatus; assembly: GCF_964204655.1. Classification (NCBI taxonomy): domain Eukaryota; kingdom Metazoa; phylum Chordata; class Amphibia; order Caudata; family Salamandridae; genus Triturus; species Triturus cristatus. Next base: position 762,075,903 of record NC_140589.1, on the reverse strand, counting down.
ATATATATATATATATATATATCCCAACACTGCTCATCGTTGTCGGTTCATTCAGCAAGCAGACGCGGACCACAAGATAAGTGCTCACAATATTTTAATGTCGGCCATAACGCGTTTCGGTCCTGACGGACCTTGATCACATGACAACGCTGCTACGTTCCTTCGACCATTTAAAATGCATACGTGAAAAGTGATTGGGGAAAGAACAGACATAAAAAAGTTCATTTGCATTTCAATCGAAAAGCCTCAGTTTGTAGTCAAATGTTACGATCATAATAAAAGTACATCTGTTTTGAGCATGATACATAAACACAATTTAAATAAATCTTTAAAACCATTTTTTTGGTAAAAAAGCATTTCAATAAATAAATAAATATTAGTACTATGAATTTCATAAATAGATAAAAATATTATCTAAAAATATTGATCTATTTGTAACAAATAGTAGAAACCTCTAACTATATATTTTTTTTTCCAAAGCTCCGTTAGCTTCTTGCCAAATCCCGCTCAAGACAGAACGGACACGCACGATTCAATGATGTGCCAAGTAATTAGTTTATTGTGGATTGTCCGACATTACGCGTTTCAGCTGTACACGGCCTTGATCACATGACAACACTGTGATTTCCAATCAACCTTTTTAAAGTGGTGCATGCAGTGCATATTATTGATACAGACAACAGACTATCATTGATAAATGTCAGTAACTATGCCAAAACGTATACATAATAAAATAGTGTGCATGTAACCTTCAGCTATCCAAAACATTTAAATCTAATACATACATAAATGTAATGCAAAAGTCTGTTCAATTTAAAATAAATTTAGATAAAATTCCATATATGTCTGTTTTGTCTGTATAATTAACCAGACTTGTGCAAAAAATATATAAAGTGCAATTGTGCGTATTACGAACTAGTAAACTGTAATTTTACTAATAAAGTGCAAAAGTGCAAAACAGTACTTATTTCAATTCAAGCAGCAGGGTCAGTCATTCGACATTCCAGAAAATTATTTGGGCAGATATTCACTTTATTGGGATAAATCCTAGAATAAATTCATCAATAGGCTTTCAACAGGATAAAGTGCATTCTCCAGATAAAATCAATCCATCTAAAATTCTTTGTCACTACAAATGTTAAAAGACATTGGTATAAAAGTAATGTATGAATATGATCAAATACGGGCTCTGGAATATTTTCTTTTGTTCAGTACAGTTATAGACAGGTATATAGGTCTTCATTAGTGTTCAGACCTCCCGAAATTGTGGTGTACAGATATAAAACTTGTTTCCAACCTCCTGAGTTTCTCTTCCCTATTACCTCCTCTTTTGTGTATAGGGACAGCATCCACTAAAAAATATTTAAGATGTTTCAAATGACTTTTTTGGGTTTCTTTAAAATGTTGTGCTACAGGGTAGGTGGGGTCCAGATTGGTTATGGCCCTTATGTGTTGGAGTATTAGTTTATGTGCTTGTAATTTGGTACTTCCAACATATTGGAGTCCACATGTGCATTCCAATATATAAATGACATGATCTGTTTTGCAGGTAAGATGTTTACTGATTGTCTGCACTTTGTCACTAAATGGTGTCAGATGTGTAGTTTTATTGACACCATACTTACAAGCTTTACAAGAAGCACATTTGTAGAAACCCTTTCTAGCCAAAAGCTAGGTCCCTGCTTCCACGACTTCCAGACTACTTTTAACCAGAGCATTGCTCATGGATGCTGGACTTCTATAGGTAATTGAAGGTGTCTTGGGCAGGAGGTGGCCTATGATGAGACCATCTAAAATGATTGGCCAGTTGTGTTTAATAATACCCCTCAACTGTTTCTCCTGTTTGGTATAGGTTAAAATCAGTCTGGTCAATTCCATACTCCGACTGGCTTCGGTATCTTTGTCTCTATTCTTATTTTTCCGTTTACAAAGTAGTAGCTCAGAACTATTAAGTAATTTGGATTTAGCTATAGCTGCATCAATTGTTTTTGCCGAATAGCCCCTTACTAGAAACCTTACTTTGCTTTCATTTTGTTCCACAGTTAGATCTGCCTCATTGCTGCAGACTCTCTTCAACCTCAACATCTCCCCATATGGAATACTCTCTATTAGGTGGGCAGGATGCAAACTGGTGGCATGTAATACAGAGTTACCTGCCGTCTCCTTGCAGTGTAGGGATGTCTCAGGTTTGTTGTTGACAATACATACTTAGACTTCTAGAAAGTTGACCGTCTCTGGGCTGATTGTGGCTGTGAAGTTGAGGGTAATGTCATCCTCATTAATCTGAAGGACAAAATCTAAAGCACTTAGTTCTGTCACCCGCCAAATTACAAATAGATCATCCATATACCTAAGCCAGGTTACTACATGCTCTTTCAGCTCATGGCTAAATATTCTACTGAGGACCAGCTCCTCCCACCAGCCCATATGTAAACAGGCATAGCTGGGAGAGAAGCTTGCCCCCCATAGCCAGCCCCCTGAAGTTGTTAATAAAGCTGGCTCTGGAACAAAAATTAGTTATTCTCTAGGCAAAAAAAAGTCATATTAATCAACATTTTGATGTGCAAATTTTGTTGGTCGGTTGCTGAGAAAGTGTTCCAATGCTCGGATGCCGTCATTGTGTCTGATACTTGTGTATAACGATGTGACTTCTAGAGTCATCAGAACATACTCTTTATGCCTCTCTGTGCCTTGAATTTTGCGCAGAAAGTCTCCTGTAGCCTGAATATAGGATTAAAGGTCTTTGACATAGTCCTGTAAGAAATAATCTGTATATCAGGATGTATTTTTGAATGGGAAATCACACGCTGATATTATGGGTTTACCAGGAGTTTTCCATGTTCCTATGCAGTTTTGGTATAAAATAAATAACTGGATTAACTGGATGTTCCTTTTAAAAAAAATGATATTCCTCTAAACTCAGCAAACCAGCACTCTTCCAAGCCAGAAGTTTTGCTTCTGGCTGCTTGCATAGAGCTTTTTCTGTAGCACTCAATATTATGTAGTTGAGAAAAAGCTTCCTCCATATAATCTTTCAGTGGCCAGAGGACAATATTCCCACCTTTGTCGGAGTTCCTGACTACAACTTGCTTCTCATTTTGTAGTTTGGCAATCAGTTGTTGATATCTCCACTCCTGATTAATGTATCTTGGTTGGCTTTCTGAAGATGAAAATTCTATTTCTTTATTTGAGCCACCACCTGTTCATTGAAGATATCCAATGAGGCATGATTGGATTGAATTGAGATTTCTTCTTAAAAGGGGTATATGGTCTTGCAAACGTTCCTTGAAGTGATGCACTCTGATTGATAATCTGTATATTTTCCTCATCACTACTGACTTGACTGATGTTTCCGTTTTGCAAATCCCGGAAATCTTTGAGCAGAGAGAGGTCCCCCATTGTCATATTCATTGTACTGTTGAATTTAATTGTTTCCTGCTCTGCTTGGTATCTTGTTTGGTTTTCTGAAGTAGATGGTATTTTTTAAAATTCAGTTTGCATATAAATTTGAAGACATTGGTTCTAGTCTGTGCAGAATCAAAATACTCTCCGGACAGAATGACAGTCCCAATGCAAGAAGTTGTTTTTGAGCTGCATTTAGATCGACTTGAGCCAAATTAATTATCGTGTTGGCATCTTGTTGTTGCTGATTTCGTATTACTTATGTTTCAAACATCCACTCGTCACTTTCTTGTTTCTTACGTTTTCGACTTGCTTTTCTCCTTTGCCGTCTTGTTTTATTATGCTTCTGCCTGGTTTGCTGTTTCTCAGGCGTAGGGTTTCTCTTCTGTCCTGACATAAAAAATCAAGTTCCTCAGCTAGAGACAAATTTAAGTTACATTGGCTGGCTCTTTCCGGATTTGTTTCCGGCTCTGATTCGCTTTCCAGAGCTGAACTCACATCTGATACTGATGTAGTAGCATCTGGACCTGAGTTATATCTGGTCACCTGTGTCTTATCATGTCGGCTTCTGGATTTATCATTTCTAAACGATTCATATTTGCGTGAAAATGTGAATATATTTGTCCGTTATCGTAGTCAGCTTTGTCTCGTTGGAATTTATATGTTTTTCTTGCCTTGATCTTATCTTCCTCCTTTCATAATCTGTCCAACATCTCCTCACGTAATTTCGACAGAGATTGAGTGGTCCCCAGTTTTTCAACTTCCCCGTTGAGGGCATCTATCTGCTTTTGCAATTCTATTCGGTCAGTCTCTGCATATTTCACCAGAATTTGAACCAGTTTTCTTGATGATTCCAAATTGCATTCTGCCTACTCTGCCATAATTTGGGGGTGGGGGGTTTCATAACTGGGGGCTATCATTATTCTAAGTCCTCTCAGGATTCTGCCCACATCCAGGCAGCGCTGAAGGGACTTGTGCTCCCACCACTTGGACTGTTCTTGGTTCATTAATTTCTCTATTGTACGGAATGTTTCCTTAATATTACCAGGATTAGCGCTTATTGCTCCACTGGACAGTTGTATTTCCTGTGTGGGAGAATTTTGAAACATTTCCTCTGCTGCTGCCTCTCGATAGTGCAGCATGTCAGCAGACATCATCCTTCTACTATGTTGATCGGCAAGCCAGTGAAATATAGTGAAATGAAACAGGCTTGCCCGATGCACTCCTCCCCACCTGACCGGAAAATATGCCTTGAGGTTTCAGCCGTCCTCGGGTCAGCAGACTCAAATCTTACTGTGCGCCACTTCTTTTGCCATCAGGGGGCCACTGTGATACTCCTTTGCCAGGAAAATGAATACTTCCGGTTTCGGGCTACAACCACGGATGCTGACGCCGCCAACTGTTCACCACAAGAATTACTTGCCTTACGCTGGGCCAGCTTGTGGAGAGGTGGTCCGTGTAAACTGGGGAAGTCTACCCGGTTAACAATATCCAAAGCTCCGTTAGCTTCTTGCCTAATCCTGCTCAAGATAGAACGGACACGGACCGTCTAATGATGTGCCAAGTAAGTTGCTTATTGTGGATTGTCCGCCATTAGGCGTTTCAGCCGCACACGACCTTGATCACATGACAACGCTGTGATTTCCGATCAACCTTTTTAAAGTGACGCATGCAGTGCATATTATGGATACAGACAACAGACTACCATTGAGAAATTCCGGTAAGTATGCCAAAACTTATATATAATATAATAATGTGCATGTAACCCTCAGCTATCCCAAAATATTTAAATCTAATAAATACATCAATGTGATGCAAAAGATTTAGGGGTCCATTAGGATGTAGGGCCGGCCCCGTGGAAAAAGCGGTGGACAAATTAGCATTAACTGCCCAAAAAAACCGACCGCGGCAGTACTTGTCCCAGAATATCCACCCGTAACGGGCGGAGATGGCCAAAATCCGTCCGCAGCGGTAGTAATTGCGGCGGAAAAACAACAACCCGCCGCAAGTATGGCGGAGACACCGCCCCGGAAATTAGTATATCCCCAACGGTCCCGCGGTATGTACCGCCATCTCTGACCGCAGTGGTCGCACAATGGAATGAATGGGAGAGCCAGCGGGAGAGCTGAAGCACAGCCACCGCGGCGGACGAACCGTCAAAAATATGGCGGACGAAGCCAAAACCCCACAAGAAGGCCAAAAAGTGCACACAGAAAACTAGACATGCCTTCCAAATACACAAAACACACCCCAATGACACAACCACATGGCAAAATGAACAATACAAATCCCAGGACAACACACCTATCAGCAACACCCCAATTGGACACACCCACATAGCTGTATATAAAACCAGCCCCTTCACTGACCACAATCCCTTGCAAAACTCCAGGAGAGAAGGGACACACACCCCAGCTGACAGGAGAGGCAAATGACACAACATCACCAGCCACAACACACACACCACCACCACCACCTCCAAACCAGCACAACTAACCCCCCTGCACAACACACACCATACACAGCACAACCACAACCACCACTCACACCCCTGTACCCACAATCACTTTGCACACCACACACCATGGCCACACAGAAAATGCACAGATTCACTGAGAGTGAGTTGAAGGTCATGATAGATGAGATAGTCAGAGTGGAACCACAGCTTTTTGGTACCCTGGTCCAACAGACACCATTAGCCACAAGGACACAAATGTGGGCTAGGATAGTCCAAAGGGTCAATGTGCAGTAGGGACCACCCCAGGATCAAAAAAGGAGATCATGAAGCGGGGGCATGACCTGAAGAAGGTGGTCAAGGAGAAGAGGAGCAAGAACCGTGAGCTGGCTCAGAAGACTGGCAGTGGCCCTCCCATTCCACTCAAAACATTCACACAATGGGAGGAGAAGGTGCTTGCCATACTGCATCCAGAGAGTCTCACAGGAGTAGCCGGGGGAGTTGAGGCTGGTAAGTACAAATAAATGACAACCGCCACTCTGCTATGTACTGTCTTGCACAACTACAAAGCTACACCACCTAGGACACACACCATCCATCTGCACACCACACTCACAAAAACATAGCTCACAGATCCAACATACACGACACTCCCATTCACCACAAACATAGCTAACAACATAACCATGGGGGCATGTGTACAGGCAGACAGTGCTACAACAACCCCCAGACCCCCTGGCCCACACCTGAGCAGGATGGATCCCTCCCCCACCCCACCCAGAAGAATGTGTCAGCCATTACACAACCCTCATCAAACTTACAGGTAGGTAGCCATCTTCACAATGAGGGTGTTTGTGGCTGGGAGTGCTGCACTACTACTCCCAACATTCCCTGTCTCCCACACCTCAGCAGGATGGATCCCTTCCCCACCCCACCCAGAAGCAGTTGGAAGCCATTGCAGTACAACAAACAAACTCACAGGTAGGTAGCCATCTTCCTTGGGAGGGAGTTTGTGTCAGGGAGGGCTGCACTACTACTCCCAACATTCCCTGTGTCCCACACCTCAACAGGATGGATCCCTTCCCCACCCCACCCAGAATCAGTTGGAAGCCATTGCAGTACAACAAACAAACTCACAGGTAGGTAGCCATCTTCCCTGGGAGGGTGTTTGTGTCAGGGAGGGCTGCACTACTGCTCCTACCATGCCCCCTGTCCCACACCTGAGCAGGATGGATCCCTCCCCCACCCCACCCAGAAGCATGTGTCAGCCATTACACAACCCTCATCAAACTTACAGGTAGGTAGCCATCTTCCCTGGGAGGGTGTTTGTGGCTGGGAGTGCTGCACTACTACTCCTAACATTCCCTGTGTCCCACACCTTAGCAGGATGGATCCCTCCCCCACCCCACCCAGGAGAAGTTGGAAGCCATTGCAGTAAAACAAACAAACTTACAGGTAGGTATCCATCTTCACAATGAGGGTGTCTGGGGGTGGGGGGCCTGCACTACTACTCCCAATATTTCCTGTGTCCCACACCTCAGCAGGATGGATCCCTCCCCCACCCCACCCAGGAGCAGTTGGAAGCCATTGCAGTACAACAAACAAACTCACAGGTAGGTAGCCATCTTCACAATGAGGGTGTTTGTGTCTGGGAGGGCTGCACTACTACTCCCACCATGCCCCCTGTCCCACACCTCAGCAGGATGGAGCACTCCCCCACCCCACCCATGAGCAGTTGGAAGCCATTGTAGTACAACAAACAAACGTACAGGTAGGTAGCCATCTTCACAATGAGGGTGTCTGGGGGTGGGGGGCCAGCACCACTACTCCCACCATGCCTCCTATCCCACAGCCTAGCAAGATGGATCCCTCCCCCACCCCACCCAGGAGCAGTTGGAAGCCATTGCAGTACAACAAACTTACAGATAGGTAGCCATCTTCACAATGAGGGTGTCTGGGGGTGGGGGGCCTGCACTACTACTCCCAATATTCCCTGTGTCCCACACCTCAGCAGGATGGATCCCTCCCCCACCCCAACCAGGAGCAGTTGGAAGCCATTGCAGTACAACAAACAAACTCACAGGTAGGTAGCCATCTTCACAATGATGGTGTTTGTGTCTGGGAGGGCTGCACTACTACTCCCACCATGCCCCTGTCCCACACCTCAGCAGGATGGAGCACTCACCCACCCCACCCAGGAGCAGTTGGAAGCCATTGTAGTGCAACAAACAAACGTACAGGTAGGTAGCCATCTTCACAATGAGGGTGTCCGGGGGTGGGGGGCCTGCACCACTACTCCCACCATGCCCCCTGACCCACAGCCTAGCAAGATGGATCCCTCCCCCACCCCACCCAGGAGCATGTGTCAGCCATTACAGAACCCTCATCAAACTCAAAGGTAGGTAGTCATCTTCCCTGGGAGGGTGTTTGTGGCTGGGAGTGCTGCACTACTACTCCCAACATTCCCTGTGTCCCACACCTCAGCAGGATGGATCCCTCCCCCACCCCACCCAGGAGCAGTTGGAAGCCATTGCAGTACAACAAACAAACTCACAGGTAGGTAGCCAGTACGTGCACCCACACATTTTCCCCAAATTAAATGGTGCCATATGACAACACCAGCCCTCACATTGCACAAAGAGCCATACCTACCCATTGCCAAGCACAGTGTGCACACAGGTAAGCCAAGGAAACTGTCATAACCACCAAAGTGTGACACACCAATGCACAAGTAGAAGAAAGCCTGGGCACATTCATGCACAGCAACTAGTTACATGTGCATCACCATGGGGCAAGCGCAACAAGGACCATTCTCAAAATATGAAAGCATGTGTGGTGGCACAGATCAAGATATGCACATGACAGGACAAAGGGATGCAGGAGAGGACAATGGCCAGTCCATGGCCAGATGTGATATCTGCTAGGTCAGAAACTAAACCATGAGTCCACAATTAAACACATGTTGTGCCAGGACCTAGATGGCAACAAGCCCCAGCAAACCTCAATTGGACACGGTTCGCATGGTATGCCCTGACACCTTGCACCATGGACAAGTAATGCGTGTACCACTGTATCATGTCAGGGAGCACAGTATTGCACACAGTCAACAATGTGATGATATGTCAATTGTGCAGTGTACAAAATGTGAATGACACACAGCTAACCCAAAGCTTGATGGGTGCACTGCAATGACCATTTCCCATATGACCCACAGGTGACCAAGAACTCACTGCAGATGACAACACCAGCAACCTGCAGAGCCAGTTTCCACCCCCGGTACAAGGACTCTCGGATGTTGACTCCCAAGATTCCGTGGACGATGAGCTCGAGGCCGGCCCATCTGGTGTGCCTGGGAGCAACAGGTCACAGGACCCCAGCGTCCCTCCACCACATCTGCGGCAACAACAACTCCACAGCAGAAGCCTGCTGTCACGGCCTGTGCAGCCACAGCCACCACCACCACCACCACCAGTGCTGCAGGCAACACCCTCCCTGTCCCAGAGGATGCCCCGCACACACCACCCATGGAGGAGGGCAGGGAGGGGATGCGGGTGCCCACAGTGGTGAGGCAACAGGTCCGTGGCAGCAGGGCAGGTGGGAGGGGCAGGGTCACCCAGGGACACCAGGAGGCTGGGACCCACTCCCAGGAACACATCACCAGAGTCCTGGGCGCATACAAACAGGCCCAGGGACGAACGTGCCGGTCGGACGATCTGTTGCACGAGCTCATCCTGCTGATGAGGTCCATCGACAGACGCATGGGACAAATCGTGGACCTCTTGGGCCAGCAAGTGGCAGTACTGAGGGACAGGCATGCGCCCCAGACAACACCTCCACCTCCCTCTGGTGGGCTGCACACTGACAGTTCACCATCCTCCCCTGCGCCCACAGAGAGGGGTGAGTCCTCAGACCCCACTGGCCCTGCAGCAGGGCCCCTCCTGCCAAACGACAAAGGGGATGTCCCAAGAAGACCCTGGGAGTCTCTGGAGGCAAAGCACCTGCCAGACGCAAGTCACGGAGCCAGCCATGATGGCAACTCTCTCCACCACTGCATTGACTCTTTGGACTGTCCCACCCCACACTGCCTTGTGAATGGCATCTGCCTGTTTGAATGGGTCACCACAGCAATGTGGTGACTACTCGACCATCTCATCTACCACGACTGTCAACTCACTCCCCCCAATGGAAATGTACACCCCCTTGCATCTCACCATAGTAAATAAAATATCCTCACACACATGTTGTGTCTGCTCTGTCTTTATTGCAGAGTATACAGTCTTCAACATGATCACAATGTACCAGGACCATGGGCTGTATGTAGGCTAGGAGAAGTCGAAGGCACCTAGGGAAACACAACAGAACAACTGTCACTGGTCTGGGTGTGGCATCACAGACATCACACAAGCCCTAACACCAGGATAACCCAACATGCACATGTCACAATGGCCCCAAAGTGTCAACATACACGTCTCGTTGATGTTCCCAAATGACATGTCCTAGAAAAATTTCCAACCACCACTGAGTCTACAACTGGCTGATGCTACAATTCTCACATGCCCCTTCACGACAACAGCAATAACCTCAGACAATGGGTATGTTGCATATTGCCACCCACCGTCAAGTGAAGTAGCGGGTGATGAGTTGTTCACGCAGGTCAACACCTTCCTCCTCTCCACTGTCCTTATCACTGGACATGGCTTGGTTTGCAGGCTGGGGCCTTGGGTCCTCACCATCATCCAGGAGCAGGGGAATCTCCCTGCGAATGGCTAGGTTGTGGCGCATGCAGCATGCAACAACAATCTGACACACCTTCCCGGGCGAGTATGCCAGTGCACCTCCGGTCTTGTCCAGGCACCGGAAACGTGACTTGAGCAGGCCAAAAGTGAACTCCACCACATGGAGTGTCCTCCCATGGGCCTCATTGTAGCGGACTTCAGCCGGGGACCTGGGATTCCGCAGTGGGCTCAGCAACCAGGGACGGTTGGGATATTCAGAGTCACCTAGGTATGACAAACACAAATAGACATTGCAATGTCTCAGTCTCAGGGGAACAGGTCACACACACAGCACGCCACATGACTAGGCATACTCACCCACAATCCATGCACGCTCTGGAAGAAGATTAGCCATCAGCTGGGGCACTATGCTGTTTCTTAGGATGTAGGAGTCGTGGGCCGAGCCTGGGAATTTGGCACACACCTGCGAGATGGTCATATCTGCCAGGCACACCACATGCACATTGATGGAGTGGTAATGCTTGCGATTGAGGTAAATGTGCTCACTTGCCTGTGGTGGCACAAGAGCGACGTGGGTGCAATCAATGGCCCCAACAACATTGGGGATGTGTCCAAGGGGATAGAAGTCTCCCTTCACAGCTGGCAATTCAGCACCCCTGGGGAAATGGATGTATCTGTTCCTGTATAGCATCATGGCGGACAGTACATCACGCAGCACCATGCTGAACATCGGTTGTGACATCCCACCAGCGCTGGCCACAGTCACCTGGATTGATCCTGTTGCAAAAAAATGCAGGGCTACCATCACCTTATAAGTAGGGGTGAAAGCTGTTGGATATGTCCTGCCTGGCTGCAGGTGGGGCTCCAACATATCACAAAGGGTTTTCAGGGTGGCTCTGTCCAGGCGGCATTTGCGTATGATTGCAACATCCTCCATGTCCTCCAGCACCGTTAAGTGACGAATCAAATTTGGCCTCCTACTATTGGAGTTGATTGTGGACACATGTCAATACAATACATCAAGAGATGTGCACAGCATATCCCATTCAGGATGACATAACGACAACAATGACTGACATCTAGAGTGACTAACAGACCAACTTACATGGAGGGACACCTTCAGCTACACAAAGGGCACATGTGTCAACTTACACAAGACAAGTACCTCAAACACCACCTTTGGCTATGTGAATGCACATAGGTATATGGCCACAGTACACATGTGCACGCCTGGGAGTATAGCATCCAGCATATGTGTAACTAATCAAAACCACTGTCTCCTACCTAGCTGCTGCACCGGTCACACCTTGATGCATCATTACAACCTGGCACACATCCACAACACAATGACCACAGTCGGTGCTGGAATGATGAATGTGTTCATGAGCAGACATGAGAGGCAGTGCTAATTAGATCAACATTCATCGAAACGAGCATTGCTGTGATTGTCACTGGACCTCAACACATTGACATGTGTACACATTGTACAGTCCAGGACTACACTGTCCTGCCTACACCAACATCAAATCCTCAAGTGACATGTGAGTGGGTACAGACAAATGTATGTTACACACACACAAACATGGCATGTGTAGCCATCAGTGGAGTAAATTGAACATTAGCATTGTGTGCACAATGATGTGACATTGATCATGTTGGCACTATGCACTGTTGATGAGTGACAGATGGACATCGCCATTGCATGGCACCCATATCGTGGTAGCTACTACCTGGCACCGGCGGTGTGTCACCAGCCGTCACCAGCCGTCAGCCGTCACCACCATTCACACAAGTGCGGTACTCATGGGCATGTAGACATGCCCAAATGGCGGTTGGCATGCTCCACCGCCAGAATGGCGGTGCCTCGTGTCAATGCATGGCAACCATATTGCGGTACCTACCGCCTGGCACCGGCGATGTGTCACCAGCACCCCCACAAGTACGGTACTCATAGGCATGGAGACATGTGGAAATGGCGGTTGCATGCTCCGCCACCAGAATGGCGGTGCTTTGTGTCAATGCATGGCACCCATATTGCGGTAGCTACCGCCTGGCACAGGCGGTGTGTCACCAGCACCCCCACTCACACAAGTGCGGTACTCATAGGCATGGAGACATGCCCATATGGCGGTTTACATGCTCCGCCGCCTGAATGGCGGTGCCTCGTGTCAATGCATGGCACCCATATCGCGGTAGCTACCGCCTGGCACCAGCAGTGTGTCACCAGCACCCCCATTCACACCACTGCGGTACTCATAGGCATGGAGACATGTGTAAATGGCGGTTGGCATGCTCCGCCACCAGAATGGCGGTGCCTCGTGTCAATGCATGGCACCCATATCGCGGTAGCTACCACCTGGCACCGGCAGTGTGCCACCAGCACCCCCATTCACACCAGTGCGGTACTCATAGGCATGGAGACATGTGGAAATGGCGGTTGGCATGCTCCGCCGCCAGCATGGTGGTGCCTCATGTCAATGCATGGCACCCATATCGCGGTAGCTACCGCCTGGCACCGGCGGTGTGTCACCAGCACCCCCATTCACACCAGTGCAGTACTCATAGGCATGGAGACATGTGCAAATGGCTGTTGGCATGCTCCCCCACTAAAATCGCGGTAGCGCACACCGGGCCCCAGCTGTGTTACACCGCCATGGATCTGGCCCTAGAGCCAATGGGAAGCTCGATAGTGGTGGCGTGATGCAATTTTGAAGATCGCGGTAGGCGCGCTCCGCCACCGCGGAGGTGGTCATTGGCTGCATTTGAAAGATGCACCATCGCGGTAGCACACCCCAGGCCCCAGAAGTGTTACACCGCCATGGAGCTCGTCCTAGAGCCCATGGGAAGCCCGATAGTGGTGGCATGATGCAATTTTGAAGGTCGCGGTAGGCGTGCTCCGCCACCGCGGAGGGGGTCATTGGCTGCATTTGAAAGATGCACCATCGCGGTAGCGCACCCGGGCCCCAGCGGTGTTACACCGCCATGGAGCTCGTCCTAAAGCCCATGGGAAGCTCGATAGCGGTGGCATGATGCAATTTTGAAGATCGCGGTAGGAGTGCTCCGCCACCGCGGAGGCGGTCATTGGCTGCATTTGAAAGATGCACCATCGCGGTAGCGCACCCCGGGCCCCAGTGGTGTTACACCGCCATGGAGTTCGCCCTAGAGCCAAAGGGAAGCTCGATAGCGGTGGCATGATACAACTTTGAAGATCGCTGTAGGAGTGCTGCGCCACCCCGGAGGGGGTCATTGGCTGCATTTGAAAGATGCACCATCGCCGTAGCGCACCCGTGCCACAGCGGTGTTACACCACCATGGAGCTCGCCCTAGAGCCAATGGGAAGCTCGATAGCGGTGGCATGATGCAATTTTGAAGATTGTGGTAGGCGTGCTCCGCCACCGCGGAGGGGGTCATTGGCTGCATTTGAAAGATGCACCATTGCGGTAGCGCACCCGGGCCCTAGCGGTGTTACACCGCCATGGAGCTCGCCCTAGAGCCAATGGGAAGCTCGATAGCGGTGGCATGATGCAATTTTGAAGATTGCGGTAGGCGTGCTCCGCCACCGCGGAGGTGGTCATTGGATGCATTTGAAAGAGGCAGACATGAACCACCAATTGCTGCAGGTTGGCACCTTTGAAACGACCCCAGGGGGCTATATATGTGGGAGTGAGCCTCACATTGCCACTGCTCACAGAGCCTGCTGCCTGAGACCCCTCACCTGCTGCTGCCTCCAGGGACTGCTGCCTGACATCCCTCACCTGCTGCTGCCTCCAGGGACTGCTGCCTGAGACCCATCACCTGCTGCTGCCTCCAGGGACTGCTGCCTGACACCCCTCACCTGCTGCTGCCTCCAGGGACTGCTGCCTGAGACCCATCACCTGCTGCTGCCTCCAGGGACTGCTGCCTGACACCCCTCACCTGCTGCTGCCTCCAGGGACTGCTGCTTGAGACCCATCACCTGCTGCTGCCTCCAGGGACTGCTGCCTGGGGACCCTCTCCACCAAAATCCCCTGCTGTTGCCTCACGTCCACAGTGATGGCAAGGACAGAGAAGATCCGTGCCAGTCCCTTCATGAGCGAGGAGCTTGAGGTCCTGGTGGACAAGGTGCTCACAGAGTACCCAAGGCTATATGGTGCCACAAATGTCGTGGTGAGTCTTAAACAGTATGATGGTAGGGCAGGGGGGGCCACACATGTAGTGGATTGATGCTGTATGTGCCTGGGAGTGTGGAGTAGTATAATGCACTGCCTGACATGCTGTCTCCAGTGGGAGGGTGTGTGTACCCAATGCCACAGCTTTCCCTCCCTGCACATGCAAGTATGAGTGACCTGTGTTGTGTTGTCAGCCATACAGTGACACAGAAGGTTGTTCATGCTGTAGTCAGGACAGTGATTGCTTGGCTGGATGGCTGTGTGTGCCCCTGTAGTCCATCTCAGCGTGAGCCCAGCTGGCCTGCACAGTCCCCGTCTACTAAGACAAGGACACATCACTTCACTTACAGAGTATGACATCAGTCTTTTCACATTGCACTCCAGCTGTGGCCCATCTCAACACTGTAGATTGCACACAACCGCCCTTGTGAAGGGCATTTTGTATTTGTGAGATCATGTCCCTCAATGTGACATCCATGACACAGTTATCTATTCACAGGGCAGGGACATTGAGGGCTGCGCAGTCTTGGACAGAGTGGGTCACCCCCCCCAACACAGGTTGATATGTGATGTATGTGTTGCTCAACCCAACAATTGACTGGAGATGTGGGCAGGCAGGTTTCAGTGCTGGCATCCTGCATGTGTGTGAGATGTGCAGAGACTGTGTTCCCCCTCACACCTGCATGCTTTAACATCAGCTTTCCCCATGCAGGGGTCACATGTGGGCTGTACTATAGTCTCTGATTAATATATCGTTGGATATGTGATTTGGTTGTATCTTGCGGCTATACTGATAGATGTCGTTACATGGCACTGTATACCTGATCATTTCTCCCTCTTGTCTCTCATGCCTGCAGCTCAAGGTACACCAACGTAAGGCCGTGTGGAGGGCCATTGCAGTGAAGATGCGAGCCCTGGGGGTCTCAAACCGACGGCGCACCCACTGCCACAAGAGATGGGATGACATCAGCCGGCTGGCAAAGAATGTGGCAGAGATGACCCTGGGGCTGCTTCCTCGCACTGGTATCTGGCACAGCACAGCATGACACCACTAATGGGGTGCATCTTGGCGGTTACCCAGCCTGAGCTGGATGCACGTTTGAAGGAGCATCAGCAGCAAGCCAGGGATGAGCATTTGGGGAGTAGGACTTTGGATGGGAGTGGCAGCATGTGTACAGAGCCTGTGCCAGCGCTGGCCTCTGTGATGTTGGTAGTGTGATGCTGTGGCATGTAAGTGGCTGCTGACCTGGGTGCCTGTGGCATGCATTTGCCCTACCTGTACTTACAAAGTTGATTTGGAAGCTGTGCCTTCACATTACATTCTGAGTTGTGCTCTTCAGGTTTCTTCTGCATTGGTGTAGTCTTGGGAATCCCATGGGAGGGAACGGCAGTGTGCCCAATCTGACTGTGCGTACATCAATGCGTCCATTGCATGCACCCATATTGGGGAGGGCTAGATATCTTACAGCAATGTGCAGCATTCTTTTGTCCCCAAGGTACGACATGGTGGGTGGCATGGGCTAATGTCCATTGTGGATTGTCATGTTGTAGTCTGGGTCGGTGTTGTCCCCTCCTGTTACATCCAGTTCTGTCATTGGCAACAAGTTGTGTGCCCACATCATGTCCCTAGGTGTGCTCAGAACTAGTTGTGTGCCTGTTTGAACAGAGCCACAAGCAGGGTGTTGTGCTGTGTGGTCATCACATGGCTCACTCATGCCTGATTTTCCAGTTTCCATGCACTGCTTGAGTCTATGTAGTGAGTTGGCACGATGTGACTGCACAGGGTGGTGTGCAACATGTAAATTTGCTCAACTTTTGTCATGCATTGCTTGCATATGTTTGTTCTGTTTTTGCCACTGACATGACCCTACATCTCTCTCTCCCATGCACCATCACCTGTGGTTACGGAGGGACAGGAGACGGACACCAGTGGGGGTGAAACTAGCACCACAGCTGCCCAGGAGCCCAATGACACAGATGTCACCAGTGCATCAGAGGGGGACAGGAGTCTGCTGGAGGAGCCCCAGCCTGAGACGCAAAGCACCACAACATCCAATGCCAGCGGGGATGCATCCATGTTGGAGGGCACAGGGAACGGGGACTCTGCATCGACTTCCACCACACAGCGGCCATTGCCCACCCTCCCAGCCACTTCCTCTGGTGCTGCCCGTGTCCGCCTCAGTAAGAGGGGAAGAGTGTCCTTCACCCCTGGCACTGCTGCCCTGCCCCTGTCCCCCCTGCTGCCATCAGTGCTGAGTCTGTGGACCTTTTGCGCCAGCTGTGTGTAGGCCAGACAGCTCTCCTAAATGCCTTCATTGACCACGACAAGAAATTGGCCCAGGTGGTTGCCTTCATGGAGGGCATACATTCCGACGTGGGTGGGCTGCACCGGACAGTCCAGGCTTTGTCATCAACAGTGACGTCTGCCCTGCAACAGGCACATTCTCACACTCTAGCTCTGGTCCCTTTGTCCATCCCCCTGGCAGTGGCCACGTCTGATGATAGTGACCATGGTCCACATACATCAAAGTCACGATACAGCACACGGAGCACACAGCAGCAACAACCCAAGCGGTCTCGTGCGCAGACACCATCCCCACAGAAGACCAAAGGCACCCCAGACCGCAGGGAGAAAAGCCTGTCAGGCGACACCAGGGGACAATTAACAAATCAGCAGACCTCAGGCACACATGCCTCAGTGGCATCCCAATCCAATGACTCTCCTGCCCCTAAGGCATCGCGCAAAGATAATCGTACAGTGTCTGTGCCCACCAAGGAGGTGGTGCATGCAAGGGTACACCTGGGAAGGGCTCAAAGGCAGTATCACCAACCCCCTCAACTCCCATTTCAAGCCCAGTGAAGCAGGGACCGGAGGGGACTGTAAGGGTGACACCTAGTAAACAGGGGAAGGGGGGGGCAGAGGCGAAGCAAGGCAAAGCGTTCCGCTGGGTCCAGCACATCACCAGAGGGGCTGCCAATGCATGCACCTGCTGCAGCAGTGGTGGTGAGTGTGCCTGATGCGCCCACACCACTTCCCATTGATCCACAGTCAGTCAAGCTATTTAGGATCCCCAAGAAGTGGAAGGGCACCCCTCCACAATCTCCCAGCCACACCGTGACTCCCTTCTGCATGACTACACCTCCACGTGCCACTACACCACCTGGTCCAAGCAGCCCTCCAGCCTGCCAAGACACTGATCGCTCTACCTCAGCTGTTCCGCTCTCTCCCCCTATAAGTGCCCCGACAGTCTCTGAGGCACAGCCAGCTCCCAGTCTGCCTGACAGCCAAGTCTGAGTGGTAGTCACCCTCACACACCTGTGTCTCACACAGGAGGGCCTGTACAGCACATTGTTGCCCCCTAACTGTGTTGCTGGCCATGGAAAGGTACAGTCGCACACATTCCCTGTGCAGCTTCTCATGGACATGCTCTGCACTCTGCCCTGGCCACTGGCCTTGTTGTTCACTGCTGTTTTGCCCTTGCCTGTGCAGCTTCTCATGGACATGCCCTGCACCCTGCCCTGTCCATTGGCCTTGTTGTTCACTGCTGTTTTGCCCTTGCCTGTGTTGTTCACTGCTGTTTTGCCCTTGCCTGTGCAGCTTCTCATGGACATACTCTGCACTTCGTTTTTGCCACTGGCCTTGTTGCTCTTTGCTGTGTTCAAGTATTACCTGTGCAGCTTCTCATAGACATACTCTGCATTTTGTGCCTAGCTCTTCTCTACTCATGGTGCCTATCTGTGCAATATGTGATTAAGACAGTTTCCCCTTTTGTCAGTGTCATTACTGAATAAAGTTATTTTGCTGTGTGTAAATGGTTTACTGTGCCACATGGTCTGTGTGGCACTTCAACACGGTCAATGTTTGGGCTCACTTGCTCTTTTTTTTTCAGGGGTGACAGGGGCTTCAGTTCTTCTTGGCCCTGATACTTGTGGTGGCAATGGTGTCAATTTCGATTGTTTAGCAGTAGTCATTTACTTGATTAGTTCAAGTTGGCTCTATTGTACACATGTCAGGTTGGGGGACACTGCCAGCACAGGGTGGGTTTCTGCACACAGTATTTCAGGCAGGCTGTCCAGGGTCATCATGTGTGTGTTCTTCCTATATTTGTGCCCAGTGGTGTATGTGTGTGGTCATCTTGTGATGGCCAGTCATTCTAGTCCCATGGCTTACTTTCCATGTGTGCTCTTGGATGACCAGGTATTGTGCAGTGTGAAGGGGGTGAGTTTGTGGGGAGTGTTGATGTGTGCATGCCTCTGCAATGTGAACTACACACATGTGTCACCCAGGAGCTGTGTGCCTGTTGTTTTGATTGTTCATCCCTGTGGATGTGGTTGTATACCCATGTGTGAGTTGTATGTTGTGCACTGTGCAGTGTGTTGGTGGGTCCTTGCAGTTCTGTCTGACTCCTACTTGTTGTTTAGGTCTCGCCTGACCCTGCGCATGAGAGGGCTCTAAAAAGTGCTACCAGGCCAGCCTAGAGCTACAGTGCATGTGCGCGGGCGCGCGCGCCGCGCTTGACCGCAATTACTTTCACTTTTGCGGCCGCTTTGATGTTTGATCGCGATCACTTTCACGGCCGCTTGGCATAGCCAATAGGTCTCGCTTTTGGGACCTTATAAGTATTTAGTTATGCAACTGTTGCATTGCTAAACACTTATAAGGTCCCAAAGGCGAGACCTATTGGCTATGCCAATGCTTGTTTTGTCACTTGTGAGTATGCAGAGGGTTTTACTGGCAATTCAGTGTTGTGTTTTTCTGCAGATCCCTGTGTCTGGTGGCTGTTTGTGGGGTCTGTGCAGACCTGCTGCTCCCCACTGCCATTGTGGTTGTGTTTTCTCATGCCTTGCTGTCCCATGGTGCCTTCTTGCCTCCAGTGTGGCATGTTGTGTGTTTTGTCATGCCATCCCCTATCTGTGCTTCAGCTGCCTAACCATTGTGGGTCTGCACTCCCTCTCGTTATGTATGGTACACTCCTGCCATGTCCCCTACTGACATGCAGTACACTTCACTTTGGTGTGAGCTGTCCCTTTGGTTTGTATGTGTGTGTGCCTCCCCATGACTTCATTTGTGCCACTGCGCTTTGTGGTGCAGTTCTTTGTCCAGGATCAATGTGTCACTCAGTGCATTTCCCCAATGGGTCATGTGTGATTTACTGGTGCTGTTTGTCAGTCATGGTTGCTGCTATGCAGTTCAACTGTGTGTGCTGCCCAGTCCTGTGGTCAAGTTGTTTCCACCTTTGTGTCCCAGACTTGTGCATCTATTGGGTGTTGTGTTGGATGTAAGTGTGTTGTTTGTGTTATTGCTTCACTTCCTGGGTGTGCTGTTGTGTTTGTGCTGTGCTGTATGGTGTTGTGTGGGTTGCTGTTCTGTCACTGATGTCTGTGTGTGTCTGGTATGCTTGATGTGCACACACAGCTTGTTGTACTTGCTGTGCTGTGTGTATGTTGCCTTGTAATTGTCTGTTGTGCATCCCCTGATGTCATGCTATGTTTGCCATGTGATTGTTCTGCCTGTGCATCTGTTTGTTTGCTTTGGCTGTGTTATTCTGTGATGGTGCACTTCTTGTGTGTGTTGTGGAATGTTGTCTGTGCATTGTTCCTGGGTGATGAGGTTGTGCACTCCTGTTGTTTCTGTGCTCCCATTGCCTTTCCCCAGTTTAGCTGCACAGGGCATGTCTGTTGTTGTTGTTGTGGTTCTGGGTGATGTGTTTGTCTGTTGTATTTGTTTCCACATTTGTAGTGGCATCCTTGTGTATGTGTGTGTGATATTTGTGGCTGAGCCCAGGGTGTGTGGCTGTTTGTGTGTGTATTGCCTGTCAAGTATTGGCAGCCTTCCGTGTGTTTGGCACTGGTGTTGTGTGTTGCTGGTGTGAGGGGGGTATGTGTGTAGATTCTTACTGGTGTTTGTCAATCCTGAGGTGTGTAGATGGTCCCTGTGTGTAGTGCTGCTTGTGTACTCCTGTGAAGTAGTTGTATGTATGTGTGGCTGTTCCCAGTTTGAGTTCAGGGTCTTCCTTGCATCCTTTCATCCTTGTGCCTATACATGGTTTGCCTTGCTGTCTCCCCGTGTGGTTGCACTGAGCTGTCTGTGGTTTGATTTCACTGACTGTGCCAGCCATGTGTGCTTTGATGGTGTGAGGGTGTTGTGCTCGGTTCCTTGTGTTGATGCGATGTACACATGCTTGTTGTGTGTCTCCATGGCCTTCCATTTGTGTGCAGCCCACTTTTGTTTCCCTATTTGTTGTGATCCATTGCTGTTGGCATGTGGTGTGTGTGTGTATGTGTGTGTGTGTATGTGTCAGTCTGTGATATGTATGTGTGACTGTGCAGGCTGTGTGTCCATTTGGATGTTGCTTCCTTGTGTGTGTTAATTTGTTGCTTGTCCTCATTGCTTTTTCCCTGAGTGTGGTGTAGTGTGTGTTTCCCTGGCCCTGTGCTACTGTGCTGTGTGTTGTGTGTTCCTGTGCAGCCACTCCTGCATTGTGTGTCTCCATGATTGTTGGTTGTGTGGTGCAGGGTATGTATTGCCCTGGCTTGTTGCTGTGCATGGGGTGCACAGGGGGGGGCACATGGCATGTGCCTTCATGGGGTGTGCTAGTGTGTGGCCCTGTGGTCTTTGTGCCCTGCCCATGCCTGGTACTGGCACTGCCTTCTGCATTGTGCATGTATTTGCTTGTGTTTGCCGTTGCGGTGACGTGACCGGGCATTGCTGCATGGTGGAGGTAGCTGTGTGTCCAGGATACAGCGGGGTGAATTTGTGGCAGGTGGGTGATGTGTGGGTGCCCTTGGGGATGTGTCCCTATCCCCCCCTAGGGTGTCTGATGTGGATTTGGACCCTGTGTCACGCCGTGGGTTGTGTGTTGTGTGTTGTGTTATTGCGTACCTGCGGCGGCGTCCGCAGCGGTCCATGAGTTCCTGGTGATGTAGCAGGTACAGCACCGGAAAGACGTGTAAAGTTGGGTCCATTGCGGTCGTGTTCGGGTGATGTGGACTGGGACTCTGGTTTCGCGCTCCACTGTCGAGTTTCCGCCGTCTCTGGTTGGGCGGTGTCTCCGCTGCGGTGCGTCTGCTTGCTTGAGCCATCCTAATTTGTGGACCGGGGCGGACGTCATTCCGCACGGCGGAGGGTCTCCATTGGCTCCCACTGCCACAGTTGTGGGCTCACTCTGATGGCGGTGCACGGCGCACCGCAGCGGTCGTGAATTGGCCTATGTTTGACCATACTAATATGGCAGACGTGATGTCCGCTGCTAGGGGGCGGAAAAAGGCATTTTTCCGCACCGCCAGCGCGGCGGTGGTCCCACCACCTTACATCCTAATGAACCCCTTAGTTTGTTCAATTTATAATAAATTAAGATATATAAATATAGATCTATATTATCTACTGGCAGTCGCCAGTAGATAGTTATAGTTAGGACCGTGTTTCCATAGGAAATCTCAAAATTCGATTTTGAATAACTTTGGCGCCGGTTGACGAATCTTCACGAAATTTTTAAAACTAATGGGGCGCTCCGCTCAGCTCCTACCCTGAAAGTCTCGGGGGGATTTGTCAAGCAGGGGGCGAGAAAAAAGGGGGTCCCAAAACGCGTTTTCCCCATGCATTTTCCCATAGGACCTTTAGTCGAAGGTACAGCCCGAACGGCTGAACAGAATTACTTGAAATTTGGCAGAGAGGTAGTCCTCAGGTCAGGGATGTGCCTTTTGCATATATGGAGTCAATCTGTTCAGTAGTTCCTGAGAAAATTGCAGTTAAAAGCACATACATATCTATAGCCGCGCACCGTGCGCGCACCCTAATGTGCGCGAGCGTAATTCTGATTGGTTGTTACATGTCAGTCAACGTTCGAATCGGTCGAAATCAGGAAGTGTCGGCCGCCATTTTGTTTGTTTTCAGTGCGAGAGTGGAAAAGGAAGGTGGCGAACGTGAAAAGGGGGCAGGGTAGAGAGTTCCTGACCCCCTAGCCATTGTCAGGGTGTCCCTGAAGGACCCCGAAGGCAGAAAAAAACATTTTAAATTTTTTTTTTTTAAATCACGGGGGTGCGCGCACCGTGCGCGCACGGTGAAAAACCATTAAAAAAATTAATACGTAGTTTAATGAAAAATACAAATATAAAAAAAAAAATACATACATAACTTAGCATTTAAAAAACCGTACAAATTCACTGAAAAAACCATAGGTTTCACACACGTTAAAGTTAGGAATTAGCATTTAAAAAACCTTGCAAATTCACTTAAAAACCATAGGTTTCACACATGTTATAGTTAGGTGGATATTTCACTCATAAAAAAACAATGAAATTCCACCGTTATAGTTAGTTCAGATAACTATAACTCGCGCGACCGCCACTCTATCACAAGGATGATGTCATCAGTGATGTCAAGAGTGATGCCACTGACCATGTCATGAGTGATGTAAAATGTGACGTCATGAGCAGAGGATTGCGGGCGGGCGAGTTATAGTTATCTGAACTAGCTATAACGGTGGAATTTCATTGTTTTTTTACGAGTGAAATATCCACCTAACTATAACGTGTGAAACCTATGGTTTTTTAAGTGAATATATATATATATATATATTTTTTCAATGAAAAAGACAATGGTTAAAGTTTAGAAATAGTTAGGAAACCTTGAAAAACGTCATTATTCTTTCTCTACAAACCAAACTTAAAGTACACAAACATTAGTAATGTGGCTTGCATGTTGCCAACAATTTGTACATAGGTGCATGAATTATAGTAATTTAAAGGTGGTGCAAAAATTACAAATTTAAGGAATAACTATAACTTTAAGAATAAATACAGTTTTCCTAACTAAAAGTAAGTATTAATCATTAGTTTTGTTTATTGAATTCCATTGGTTTTTATTTTATTGGAGTGCCATTATGTAGAGAGTCATAGAGTACACTGTAGTGTCGTACAGCGGCGTGGCATAGAGTGAAGTGGCGTAGAGTGGAATAGCGTACAGTGAACTGGCATAGAGTGGCGTAGAGTCGAGTGACCTAGAGTGGAATATCGTAGACTGGAGTTTTGTACAGTGCAGTGGTGTAGAGTGGAGTGGTGTAGAGTGGACTGTCGTGGAGTGGAGTTTCATAGAATAGAGTTTCATAGAATAGAGTGGCATAGAGTGGCATAGAGTTGAGTGCCATGGAGTGTAGAGGTGTACAGTGGAGCGGTATAGAGAGGAATAGCATAGAGTGAAGTGGTGCAGAGTGGAGTGGCATAGACTGGAGTGGCAAAGAGTGGAATGACATGGAGTGGATTGGTATAGAGTGGGGTAGTGTAGAGTAGAATACCGTGAAGTGGAGTGCCTAACGTAGAGTGGCATAGAGTGGAGTAGGGTTGAGAGGCATACAGTGGAGAAGCATACAGGGGAATAGCGCAGAGTGGAGTGGTGTAGAGCGGATTGTCGTCGCATCTCGTAGAATGGAGTGGAGTGTCCTAGAGTGGAATCATGTATCGTAGGACTTGGCAGCGAGGTAAGAGAAGGAATGTCCTCCACTGTACCTTCGGCAGATGTGGGGAATGTGTACAAGGGCGAGTGAGGTGGATCAGAGGCGCCTGGATGGTTGGTAGAAGTTCAGGGGGTGGTTGATGTACAGTGGTCCCTGGGCGAGGAGAGCATTGCAGAAGCTCAGACTGCTGGATAATAAACAAAATGATCACAGCTGTGTGGAAGGGAAGCACTTTTTTGTGGAAGCACACAACTTCTGCCCAATCAAAACATCTACTCCTGACTCCTAACACAAGTGAGCAAAGCCAAAACCCTTCTTCTGGTGATTCTCACATAACTGCCTGGTTCGAGCTGCGCTGTCAAGCCTGGCCATAAAAAATATTGTAACTCACAACTACTTATTCAGCTGCCACCATCCCTCAGTCTCCCTGTATCAATGTGAAGGGACAACATGTTTTCACTATCTTCTAAGGGCAGGAGCCCTCTTAGGATGTACCATCTGTTCAGCCAAAAGTGGTGTACCTTCAGTGGGCTTTGAAATGCTGACCCCATTAGGGAAATATACAGAACATGCCAGAAAAACAGGGGAGCACAAAAATCCAGCAGTGGGTGCATTTTCACTCTCTACAATGGTGCATGACAGCTGGCCGGTGACTGCTGTGAACAAGTGCTGTCAGCTCCCCGAAGCTCAATCTCCACTCTCATTTCCTAGTATTTTCAAAGGGGCCATCCGGTGAATGACGTCACAATGGGCCTCAAAACCCAAGCAGACGTCATAAGACGAACATCCTGGGTTGCCTTTTGTTAACGAATCAGAAATAGATTTAAAAAATAACGTTTTTCCCCCCTCTGAAGTGGATGGCCCCTTTAACTGCCATCCCACGAGCATCTAATCACAGTGAAATCAAAGTAACCTGCCAATCAGCAAATAATCTGCACAATTCCTCCATCTATAAATGGAAAATTCTCGAAATTACGCCTTACCTCGCAGTCAATCAGGACGGTCGAAATGATAAACATGCTGTTCTGATGTCGAAATAACACAGATAAAACGCGTACTGTTTTGAAAGGGGGTTTCTGGTGTTAATTTTTGCCTTCATCGATGCGGACATTTTTGAGAGCACGAACCACGTGAAGGTAATGTTCATAGAATTTCAAGCTAAATCTGCCATTGTGCATTTCTTTTGGCGCCATCACATTATATTACTTCTGATTGTGTCCAGCGTCCATGCGGGCTATGGCTGCGCATAGCAAGCCACCCTCGAGGCAATGCACGGATTAATACTGCATTGTACCATCAATGATTAATGCCTCCCATGACTTTCGTTTTATTGGTCATGCTCACAAAAACATATGGTTTCGTCCCGCATTTATGTGAATGAGTGCGAGTCTGCTAGTAGTAGCTTTGCTTCAAAGCAAGTGTTTTTGTGCCTTCGGCTCGATGCACGGTTAGGCTCAGTGATGGATCTGTGGTGCATTATGATTGTTTGCCACCTACTAACAGCAGCCTAGAGTACGATTACCCGATGACTCCATGCCACCAAATGTAAATGTAATGTAAATGTGTTTGTATAGCGCACTGCTACCCAATTAGGGTCTCCTGGCGCTGTAACTCATACTGCTGTGGAACCCTTCCTGGCTTTTCCCTGTGAAATGTCCACTCCTGGGCACCCCCAAGGTGAAGCCAGGCATCCCAGCGCTGCTGGGGCCGTTGTGGAGATTAAGCAAGCTATTGCCCAGAGTTGCAGAGTGGGACCCATGATTAGAATAGGCACCGAGGCGAGAATTAACAGGTCCGAGGAAATTGAGCCCAAGACCCGCCGAGGGGGGAATTGAACCCTGGTCCCAGGCCAGACCTCTGCATCAGGGTCTGCCGCTCTAACCATTGAGCCACACTTCTCCACGATGTGTTACTCAAGCCCCAGGGTTTTCATTTAACAACCTATTGCATTCTGGGATTTGTAGTGCAGGTACACTTCACTTAAGTTACATGGTTGAAAGCAATGATTCGTAAAAGAATTCCCTCAGTGGAGCATTCTATATTGGTGACCTGGAGTTATCTGGTGACTTTATTATATACGGGCCTAAATGAAATGCATGCTTAGGAATCGTTCACTTGGTACCCTACCCTAACTTTTGAATGATTGCATAGCCCTAAAGCTTCCTAGACTCGGGTGTCAAGAACGCATGCACGCCATATTTTACTTTGCACTTTGGGACTTGTAGTTAAGCATCTACAATGCAGTAAGGACTACAAATCCCAGAGTGCAAAGCAAAAAGCCTGGACTTCATTAGCTATTCAGGTAGACCTGTGAAACTTGAGAGCTTTGCTTCGGAGCCAGAAGAATTTATATTTAATGCCTGTAACCCCACAAGACAAAACTAAACACACAAGGAGAACCCCATTATTTTCCTCTACATGTAATGCCTTCTTCATCCAGACCTCAGAGAAAGTCTACATAGTTGTTCATTCCTTTCAGAAACAGAAGCAGGATTCAATGTCTAAGCTACAAAACTCATGACTCTACTGGGTTCAACCCACCATTACCAGTTGGAAGTCGGATAAGAAGATATTTTCACGAATGGAGGAAGATAACATCAGACAGGTGGGTTCGTCATGTGGACAGATCCAGTTATCGGATCGCGTTTCAGTCCCTTCAGATCTGATTCAAACGCTAGCTCCCAAGGATCCTTTCAAGAGACCGGCCTTAATAGAGGGAAGTGCTGCTCTTCTGAAGAAAAGAGTAATCTGTGCAGTCCCAAGGAGGAAGAGAGGTCTCAGTATTTATTAGATCATATTCCTGGTTCAGAAAACATCCTGAGGCTACAGTCTCGAAATAGATCTGAAGAACCTCATTGAGTTCATTACGAACATCAATTTGAAGATGGAGTCGTTGCAGAGGATTGCACCTCTAATCTCATTGCAAAGTTTAATGATTACTCTCGACTTCGTTGATACTTATCTTCATGTTCCGGTGGCAAGGGAGGATTGGCAGTTCCTGAGGTGTGCAGTGGGAGTTCATTGTCCTACCATTTGGGACCAAATTAGCCCCCAGGACCTTTACAAAGATGAGGGCTCCAGTGGTAGCACACATTCATCTGATAAGCATTCCTGTCTTACTATACTTCGATGATTGGTTACTTCGTGCTCCGTCTATCCCATAGAGGTTCAAATTCTGGAGACCTCAATGACAGTACTGAGCAAGGTAGGGCTCTTGTTCAACACCCCAAAATGTAAATTGACACATCAAAAGAAATCAAGAATACATGAGCCTTCTTCAACACAGAGGTGGGGAAAATCTTCCTTACCTTGGACAGAATCCACTGCCTTCAAGGACTGACTTCTCTTCTTCCAGCCAGGTATTATCTGGAGATTCAGGGGCACATGGCAGCTTCTGTCTTCGCTGTTTCATTGGCACATCTTCATCTTCTCCCCTTCCTGCGGCACGTGCACATATGCTGTTCTCCGCCATTTCATCATTTGGATCACCTCATTCCCCTATCCAGTAAAATGAAGCAGAAACTGATGTGGTGGATGAACTCAAACACACTGTTCAAAGGCACGCGCATGCTCCCACAACAGCGGGTAATACTCACTACAGATGCCAGCAAACGTGGTTGGGGATCAACTATCCTGGCCCGATCTTATCAGCATCCTTTAAAAACAGAGAAGGTCATCCAATTGGAGGGAACTCACAGCAATTCACAGAGCACCTTTGGGATTCTCAGATCTGATCTTTCAAAAGGATGTTCTAGTATTCTAGTAAGGACTGACAATACATCTCCATAGCTTATATCAATCATCAGGGAAGCACCAGGTCAAGAGTGTTGAATCGGATTGCCACTGCAATGAGCTTAGGGCAGCGACCAATCTTGAGTCTGTCGGCGGTCCACAACCAGGGTAAAGACTACGTTCATGCAGACAGCCTCAGCAGAACTTTTCCTCCCTTAATGGACTTGGCCATAACTTGCAGGATCTTCTAGCAACTTTGCAAGAGATTCAGAACCCCCTTTCTGGGAATGTATGACATTACAAAGCATACATTTACAACGCATGCCTTTACAACACAATTTTTACATCGCAACATCCTTTACAACGCATACATTTACATCGTATACCACAACAACGAATGTTTTAAAACTACATTTACAACGCATTCCATTACATCGCATTATACCTTTACATCACATACCATTACAACGCATACCATTACATTGCATTTAAGGTAAGTGTTGGATAGTGTAGGAGTAACAATTACTATTCTAACTCAAGGGGATGCAACAGTAGGGTAAGTGTTGGATGGTGTAGGGGTAAAAATTACTATTCTAACTCCAGGGGGTGCAACTGTAGGGTAAGTGTTGGATAGTGTAGGGGTACTATGCGTTGTAATGGTATGCGTTGTAATGACATGCGGTGTAATGCCTGCGTTGTAGTGACATGTTGTAGTGGCATGCGTTGTAGTGACATGTAATGGATTCGTTGTAGTGACATGCGTTGTAAAGGATGTTACGATGTAATGACTGCGTTGTAAATGTAGTGTGATGTAATGGCTGCGTTGTAAAGGTTGTTCCCCCTTTCTGGACCTCTTAACCTCCAAGAGAATGCAGTGGTCATGGGGTTTTGCTCAAGGTTTTAGGAAACGGGAGCATGGAGAATGGATGCTCTACTGATAAATTGGCCCTAGTAGCTTCTTTATGCTTTTCCTCCCTTTTCCCTTATCGCAAGGATGTTATAAAAGATTCAGCAAGAGAAAGCGGAGGTGATACTAGTTGTACCTTATTGGCCACAACAAGCATGTTTCCCAACCCTGAGCAGTTTGGCAATATGTCCTCCATGGATCCTTCCTCCATTTCCTTGTCCCATCAAGTCAGCCTTACCTCTGCCTCTAAATATGGTTCTGTTGGTCTAGATGTTGAGAGGCTGGCCTTATTAAGTAAGGGTCTCCCTCCTAAGTTGGTTCAGATAGTCTAAAACGAAGGAGAACCTCTACTTTAAAGGCCTGTTCCAGACATTGGGACACAATTGACAAGTGGTGACCTCTGCACGACTTTTCAGCACTTTCCTGTCCTTTTCCCATGGTGTCAAAGTTTCTGGTGGAAGGGTTCCAGTTCAATCTCTCTCTTTCAACTCTTAAATCAAAGTGGTTTGCGATTAAGGCTGTTAGAGACTTCTCTGAACCTTGCAGAGAAATTGACTCCCTGTTCGGTAGAATTTTTAGAAGCTTCTCAATCTCGAGACCTATATCAAAGTCTACTTTTCCTTCTTGGGATCCTCCTACTGTTCTCAGATCATTGCATGCCCCCCGTTTGAGCCTTTAGAAAAGCAGATCGGAAGTTTCTTTTGGATACAGTGTTTTTTCTTGTTGCCATCGCTTTGGCACATAGCATTAGTGAGCTTACTGCCTTACTTTATCGACCACCTTTTCTATGGTTTTTTGATGATGGGGTGATTTGGAGACCAGACCCTTCTGTATTATCTAAAGTCAACTCTTCTTTTTACAAGTCACGGAAATTGATAATTTCTTCCTTTTTTCCTTCTGCTTCCTCTCAAGAAGAACGTTCTCTTCATCTGCTGGATGTTTAAAGGGTTCTTTCCATTTATCTTTACAGGTCATAGCCTTTCAGGAAATAAGGCAATCTCTTTGTAACTTTTGGACAGGCAGGAAGAGAAATTAAGGCAACCAAGATGACTTTGGTAGATGGATGAAGGCTACTATCTTACAGGCTGATCAAGATTTCTCTGAGGGTGTCTCTGTTCAGGGTAGATCTGCCAGAGGCATCAACACTTCTTAGGGTGAGTTCCAGGGGGTCTATATCGAGGAGATTTGTTGGGCTGCTACTTGGTTTTCAGACTCTACATTTGTCAGACATTATAGACGGAATAATGTGGTGCACTACAATGCAAATGTTGGTGTCAGATTATGAAATCTGTGCTAGAGAAATCCTCTAATTCTGTTTTGTTTTCATGTTAGTGTGCAATGAATCTTTGGGTGTGCACATGAAGTGTAAAGGTATTTTTATGTCTCAAAGGGGATACGATTTGGTATACCTCAAGTTGTCATGACTAGGATGAGGAAGAGGGCCATAGTCCTAATTACTTACCAATAATCTTCATTGCTCTCAGTCATACTCATCCTCGTCACAGTCATTACATGACCCACCCACTCTCCTTCCTTTCCTTTGATGATGCTTAGAAATAGCAGGAGGATTCTAGGTAAGCTACCTTTATATAGCACCCAGGAGGATGTGTAGGGCTTACGTAGAATTCTCCTGTGCTGTTGTTTCTGTCTCAGAGGTTGAACCACCTCAAGTTGTGATAACTGTGAAAAGTAGGACTAGGACTAATGAAGATCATCAGTAAGTAATTGGGACATTCCAAGTTAAAATGTTCTTGTAAATTTTGTCAGTTCCATGCGATTGCTGAAATTTTAATGGATTAGGTAAATATAGTATTTTAAAGATGTTAAAGAGCTTTAAAGAGTGCCCTCAGTCAGTCATATGAATCAACTAAGAACAAGGTACTGGTGTGAGGGCTTTTGTAATTGGCAGGTTCACAAAGTATAAAAAGCTAATCACAGAAATGATCAAAACAGACTCATTAGGTGGTTCCCCGGGGTTTTTGAAGGAGAGCTCTGTTGAAGATTCGGAATTTAATTGACTTTTTTTACATGCTAAGCAGTCACATAAGGGAGTAGTTTGATGAACACGGTTCTCGCTTTATACTTCTAAGTCTTGTAGTGTCAGCCTGTGTTGTAATTAAAAAGAGAATTTCTGCAAAAACTGGAGATGGGAATTTAGCATGTATAGGCAGCATAGGTTGGTTCGCTTCCATGTATGAACAATGTTCGAATGATACTCTGGCTGATTAATTATATCATAAATAAGTTTACATTAGTAGCACTTTACTTATCAGGTAAGTAATTAAAATGTAGTGTATATATATATATGGAAAGTTTTTTTTCACTAAAAAAACAAAGATTTAAATAACGTTATAGTTAAGTGGTTAGTTGAGTATGTCAGTGACAACATTAACGTTTTGAACTAGAAATAAAAACACAGAAATTCACCACTTATAGTTAAAAGAGCTAATCATATCTTGCGCCCGCCATGCTCTGCTTATGACCTCATATATTACATCACTCATGAAATGTTCTATGAAATCACTGATGACATCCCAAATGAGGCTTTTTCAGTGAATCTCTAAGATTTAAAAAAAGATCTTTTTATCATACCCGACTACATATTTCTAAGGGTATTTTTAACACCAAGTAATATTGTATTACCATACGTAAAGCGAACCTTCCGCCGCACAAAGGCATCTTCAGCCATGCACAGCAGGGGGTTGGCAACCCACCTGGAGGCAGCCGACACCCCTCACGGCAGCCAACCACACGTTGCACATGGCCATTCGTAGCACACAGCCAGGCCTTGCATCTAACACCCCACAGGCAGTCATTCCCATGCTGCATTTGGCCTTTGCTCATGCATGGTTAGCTATAAGTCCTGTGTAGCAGCCAGGCCCTACTTTCAACTCAACAGCAGGTTGCCAACCACACACCGCGCACAGCCTTTGCCGCACACAGATTAGGTTTGGCATTCAGGCCCCATGGATATATATGTATGTATACATATCTATGTATATATATATATATCCATCAACACTTCTCCGTAACAAGGAGCCCCCGACCCTGACATGGTGGCCTCAGTACCACGGGAATGAAGTATCCCGCTCAATTGCCAGTAGCACATATGATAAAAGCTGAGGCCCAACTTCAAGGATCAAAGCGCTTTAATGACCACTCAGGCGGCAGCATTCTATGCAGACACGTTTTGGCTTTATAACAGCCTCAATCATTGGTGAGCAGTCTCTGATGTCAGGTGACCAAAATGAAAGGTGGATTGTTAGATGATTTTGTAGTCCGTATTCCTCAATTTCCCAGAATGCACTATGGAAAGGTAATATCACTCATCTCTGGAATTGCAGTGCATATGTTCACAGTTCGTTATTTCGATATAATAATGTTCTTCCAACGTGCTTTGCCCATTCGCTGCCACACAAAATAATGTCTTTACCAAGCGCATCTCTCCCAAGTTAGCAACAGGCGGTGTCAATACCCCTCTTGCATCCCTTGCTCACCTCTGGGTACATTTACTTCAGGGAAATCCTCTGTATCTCCAACAGAGACGAGCGGGTCATGCCCCTAAAGTTGCATCCTTCAACATTTCTCCATAAAAAGGGGCCTGACCCTGACAGAGCAGCCTCAGCACCACGGGAGTGGAGTATCCCGCTGAATTGTCAGCAGCACATATGGAAAAAGCCAAGGCCCAACTGCAAGGATCAAAGCGTTTTAATGAACAACAGGCGGCAGCATTCTATCCAGACGTGTTTCGGCTTTAAAACAGCCTTAATCATTGGTGATCAGTTTCTAATGTCAGGTGACCAAATTTAAAGGCGTAGTGTTACATGATTTTGAAGTCCATATTCCTCAACTTCCAGGAATGCACTATGGAAGGTAATATCACTAATTTCTGGAATTGCAGTGCATATGCTCACAGTTCGTTATTTCGACATATATAAAGGGGAGGGAGTGTAGCCCACTCCCCAACCATTAAGTGGCCAGGGTACCCCATCCTCTGGGGCCAAATACAATTAAACAGGGGAGGAGGGTGTGCTTCTCCCAATTCTCTGAGCCTTATTAGACCCCGGGGATCACATCCCTCAGGGCAAAACCAATCAAAAAGGGGAGCGGCTATGTGGCCACCTTTCATGAACTTCATTAGTCCTTGGGAACCTCACCTCCCATTGCCTTATCTATTTTAAAGGGGAGCAGGGCCATGTGGCCGTCCTCCCTGTCCCTTATTAGGCCAAGACCCCATCCCTCAGAGAACATATTTTTATAAAAAGGGGCAGGCTAGGTGGCCTCCCTTCCTGAGCCTCATTAGACCCAGAGGACAACATCCCAAGGGCCAATTCTTTTTTTAAAGGGTTGGGGGGGGGGGCATGCGTCCCCTCCCCAAGCCTCAGTAGGGCCTGGGGGACACCATACCCCGGGGGCCTTTTTTTTTTTTTTAATTTAAAGGGGAGGAGGGCCATGTTGCCTGCCTCCCCAAACCCATACCCTGGGTCAAACTAATACAAATGGGAAGTGGGATGTAGCCCCTCTTTGGAGCCTCATTTAGCCCTGGTGACTCCACTCCCCATGGCCTTATAAACTTTAAAGTGGAGGGGGGCACATGGGCCTCCTCCTAAGCCTCATTATGCCCTGGGGACCCCATCCCACAGGGCAATATTGTTTTTAAAGAGGAGGGGGCTGCATGCCTGCCCTCCCAGAGTCTCATTAAGCCCTGGGGACACCATCCCCAGGGCCATTTTGTTAAAGAGGAGAGGGCCACGTGCCCCACCCCACTAAGCCTTTTATGGCCCTGGTAACCCTGACTCCCGGTACTCTGCCCCCCTCCCCAGCCTATTTTGACCTTGGGGACTTCTTCCCCGGGACCCCATTATTTAAATGTGGGTGCCCACCCATGGCACCCACATGCACAATGTTGGGGGCTCCTGCATGCCAGCATTTCTCCCAACTCGCAGGGAGCAGCTATTTATTCTGCTTCCTCAAGGTGGGAGCTATCTGATGATCTGTTTCCATGCCTGCATCAGTGAGTACAGGAAAACAGATAACAAGCCTGCTCCCAGTTGGCAGGAGCATTTTTAAAGCTCCTGCCCGCTGGGAGCAGACTTTGTGTTTGCTCCCATTTGACGGGAGATTCAAAAATTCTGCTGCCAGGTGGAAGCAAAAAAAAACTTACCGGACCAAGCCAATTCAGGCAAGGACACTACTGTGTCCTGGGGTGGGCTCCCCGGGGCAGAGAAAATGAACCACCTGTGGAACATGGTGTACTCGGCTCATTGAAGGCTCAGGGAGGGGGGCCCCACAGCCCCTAACCCTATTTGAAAAAGGATGGCCCTGGGGATGGGGTCCCCAGGGCCTTTTAAAAGCTTAGGGAGGGGGCTGGGTGGCCCCGTTCCTTTAAAAAACTACATTGGGCCCTGAGAGATGGGGTACCCGAGGCCTTATATGGTTCAGAGAGCGGGCATGACTCACTCCCCATATTAATAAATCAGACCCCAAGGGATGGGGTCCCTGATCTCAAAAATGGCCTGGGGAGGGGGCTGTATGCCCCCTCCCATTAATTAAAAATGTGGCACACGCTGTAATTTTTCTGTTTTTTCAAATTTGACCTGGGGGATTCTCTCTGGGTCCCCCTCCCACATTGGGCATGGTGGGGTAGAGTATCCCTACCCTGCCTCCTTATATTATTTGTCTTCATAACTTCAGGGCAGGAGACTAAATCCCCGAGTCCTGTAATAGCTTCCAGAAAAATTCTCATGATGCTGGCAGACACTCAGAGCACTCGCTAGTGAGATGACCCAAGGGGAATGAAAGCTCTCTGGGCCAATCTGATAATTCTATTTTTTTTAAATTGGGCTCAAGGGAATCTCATTAGAGTCCCTCCAACCTGACTGTCCAGATATACAAATATGTTTTAGCCTTAATGTCTCAAACATTACTGAACAGATTTTAATAAAAAGCACAATCTGCATACCAAGATCTAGTTTCCCGCCAAATTTGGTGCAATTCCATCCAGCATTTCTTGCTGTAGCCCAGCCTAAAGAAGTCTATGGGAAATGCATAGGACTTTTGCGCTTGGGACCCCCTTTTTCCTCGGACCACATTTGATGGATCACCTCCATACTTTCTGTGCACCAACTAGGCAGAACAGAACCCTTTTTTATAAAGTTTAGTGGAGATTCGTCAAATGATGCCAAAGTTATTAGCAATACAAAAACACATTCCCTTTAGAAATGCTGACCTAACTACTGCCTCTGGGTTATATATACACTTTCAGACCACTCGGACACCCATGCAGGCACTATCACACCCATTTAAAATCCCACACAGACAGTCACTCACTCACAGACCTATGCAGGCATTCTCACACCTACTAAAAGAGAAATGCAGGCACTCTCAGATCCAGTCACATATCCATGTAAGCACTCACACACCCATTCACAGACCCACATAGGCATTCACAGACTCACACAGACACTCACACACCCACTCACAGACCCATGCAGACACCCACTCACATAACATAGACACTCACGTACCAACTCACACAGGCAGTCATACAACCACTCAAAAACCCATGCAGCCACTCATAGACCCCCTCACAGACCAATGCAGATACTCAAACATCTATTTACATACCCACTCTGGCACTCACATACCTATTGACAGACCCACACAATCACTCATGCACCCACATACAGACCCACACAGGCACTCTTACACCCTCCTACTGACAGACCCACACAGCCACTCACAGGCCCACACAGGCAGTCTCACATCTATTCAGACTCACACAGCCTCTCACATACCCATGCAGGTAATGACAGACCCATTCAAAGACCAACACAGGTACTCACAGGCCCATGTAGGTATTCACAACACATTCACAGACTTATACAGGTACTCAGAGACCCATTCACACCCACACAGGCACTCACCCACCCACTTACAGATGCACACTTCTCATCCACACGTGCACTCCCATACCCACTGACAGAACCACACAGGTACTCACAGACCCACTGACAGAGCCATGCAAGCACTCTCAGCTACTCAGAATTCCATGCAGGAACAGACAGACTTACCCATACAGATATTTATAGACACATGTAGGGACTCACAAACTCACTCACAGACCCATGCATCTACTTACACATCCACTTACAGACCCACAGAGGCACTCCCGCACTCACTCACAGACCCACAAACCCACTCCCAGTTCTATTCTGGCCCTTTTGCACTGACTCCGAGTCCCACACAGGCAGTCACATGCCCACTCACAGACCATGCAGGTACTGAGACACCCACTCACAGACCCACACATGCACTCACAGACCCACACATGCTCTCAAAGACCCACTCACACACCCCACTCACAGAACTAAGCAGGCACACAGAGATGCTCATATACCTATGCAGGTACTCAGATGCCTACTCACAGACCCATGTATTCACTTACACACCAACTTACAGGCACTCGCACACCAACTCACAGAGCTATGCAGGCACTAACAGGCCAACTGACAGAGCCATACAAACTCACACCCACTCACAGACCCATAGCACCACTCACACTCCCACATAACCACTCACACCCCACAAACCTTCTCACATACCCACTCACTGACTAATACAGTCACTCACTCACCCACTTACAGACCAAACCTGCCACTCACAGACCCATACAGCAACTCACAAACCTATTCACACACACACACACAGCTACTGAAACACCCACTCACCTACCCATACACCTACTAACATACTCACCCATACACCACTGACATAGCCACTCACTCACCCATACGGCTAGTCACACAACCCCTCCCAAATCCATACAGCCACTCATATACCCACTCATTCACACATACAACCACTCACAGCCAGTTATTAAGCCACTTACAGGCACTCCCACATCTACTCACAGAGCTATGCAGGTACTAACAGACCCGCTCATACACCCACAAATTCACACACACAGCCACTCACAGACCCACACAGGCACTCACATACCCAATTCACAGACTGACAGCACCACTCACACCCACATAAACACTCACACACCCACTTATAGACCAAACCAGCCACTCACACACCCACTCTCAGACCCCTACAGCCACTCACAACCTAACGCATATCTACTCACACACCCACACACCTACCTATCCACCAATCACAGCCACTCACCGACCCACACAGCCACTCACACACCCTCTCATTCATACAGACAGCCTCTCACTCACCCATACACCCACTCACATACCTACTCGCAAAGGTTACAGGTTATATTTAATTATTGAATTTAAATATAACCTTAGAAATTCACTACAAAAACCAAAGGTTACATGGGCGTCATAGTTAGGTTCAGATTATATCCGCAAAACACCATAGAATTTCATTAGTTCTAGTTTCCTGAGCGAACTATAACTTATGCCCCGCAATGCACTGCTTATGACCTCACATATTTCATCACTCATGACATGGTCAGTGATATTACTGATGGCATTTCAAATATCATCATCCAAAGAACCACTCACTCACTCATACACCCACCCATACAACCACTAACACAGCCACTCACTGACCCACACAGTCACTCACAAATCCACTCAAACACCTTCTCACTCACCCATACAGTCACTCACACACCCACGTAACTGATTATAACGTCCCCATAACTGTTGTTTTTTCAGTGAAAAGAAAAGAAAAAAAAATATATATATATATATATATATATATATATATATATATATATAAAGCACACTCCAGCAGAATATTGTGCAGCAAATGTCTTCTTTTGATATCAGTTATAGTTTACTAAACTAACTAGAACTTGTGCCCCTGACTATGCCCAATGGTGTGGTTTGAGATGTTATCAGTGATGTCTTCAATAATGTCATTGAACATGTCATGAGTGACACGATTGGTGAGGTCATAAGCAGAGCATTGTGGGGGTACAAGTTATAGTTAGCTCAGTAAATTATAACTGGTGAATTGAAGTGGGTTTTCTAGTTTAAAAATGTTACATTTTAGCAGACATTTTCACCCAAAATTATGTTACTTTAGCCTTTGTTTTTTTAATGAATTTCAAAAGTTTTAATTAAAGTAAGATATTATGAACATACATATATATGATGTCACTTAAATGGTGGTTTTTGTTCAGTTAAATCTTTTTAGTAAGATCCTATCACCATAGCAACCTCCGGCAGACAGGTAACCCCTCTGTCACACAAGCCTTTGGTTGTGCCCTCTGTCATACAAGTCATTGTGCATGGCATGGGGTTGGGCAAGGGGAGTGCCTTTTGGCCAGGCCCTGTGCCCAGAGCCCCATGCGGGTTACCAGCCCTCTGCC
The DNA here is from genome assembly GCF_964204655.1 of Triturus cristatus. Classification (NCBI taxonomy): domain Eukaryota; kingdom Metazoa; phylum Chordata; class Amphibia; order Caudata; family Salamandridae; genus Triturus; species Triturus cristatus. The sequence continues at coordinate 762,037,731 of NC_140589.1, read as the reverse complement.
ATGCATGTGCATGGCCAAATGGGATTGGGCGCAGGGCCTGGCCAGCAACTAGGCCGTACTTCCATCTTCTCATGGGCAGCCAACTCCCCACGGACACCAACTTCTCATCTTTGTAGGAAAATCATTTTCCAGGTCCCTCAGGACTCCAGAGGGTTTCCCAAAGACGCCCTGTTGTATTGTTGCTACCTCAAAACATGATGCGAGTCATTCAGAAACCCCACACACAAGGGCCAGGTGATCAGGGATCCTTATATGGTATTTTCAAGACACAGTGACCAATTTACCATGTCTTGTAATGGCAACTACAACATTTCTTCTGATGTTGCAGTCGGCCAATCAGAAAGCTTGCTCCTAGGGTGACGATCTCTGTCTCGTGGGAGCAAAATGAGCAACGAGAAAAAGCCTGCTCGGATAATTACACAAGGGATTCCAGAGGCACCAACGATCAATATATCTCTATATTTTCAACCTTTATTTCTTCAAACCTACTGAACAGATGGACATCAAATCACAAAAAGCACACTTTCTGGGTAAAAATATAGCATTTTTCCAAAATGTTTGTAATTCTGTTCAGCTGTATTTTCTGCGTCATCATCCAATTATCGCTGTGGAAATTTAATGGGGAAATTGCGTTTTGGGTCCCGCCTTTTGTTCGGACCTTGCTTGACAGATCACCCAAAAATGTTCCAGGAAGGAGCAGAGGTGGATGAATTAAAAAAAAAAAAAAAAATGTTTTGTGTGGATTCATTAAATGGCGCGAGTGCTATTAGCACTTCAAAAAATACTTTTCCTTTGGAAGATCTGACTGAACTATAACTAACCAGCTGTGAGGGTCACAGCAGATATATATATAATACACAAAAAAAGTTCCCTCTTACTCAAGCCTCCAGTGACAGTGTTCAAACGGCGGGTGGTGAAGCCCATTATATCCCAACACACATTGTCTCTAACATCAAACAGACAGCATTAACCCTGGGCGTAGTTCGCGAAGTAGCACTTCGCGAAGCTACGCAAAGTGCAGTTCGCACTACGCGAGTTACGCCTAGCACTTCGCGAACTGCGTAGTACCTTGTTCGCACTGTGCCAGATGTTGTTTTCAATGATTGCACAGTGCGGACAAGCAACCGGCACTGTGCAATCATTGAAAATGGCATCTTGCACAGTGCGAGCTGTAGTTTTCTGCTGCTCGAGTAGATTTTTACTCGAGCGGCAGCTTTCTCAACGCGAACTGGTAGTTTCTCATCGCGAGCGGTCGCGAGCATACGCGACCACTCGCAATGAGAAACCTGACCTCCTCGCGTTGGGAATCTCGCCGGGAGGTTTATTTTCCATGCTCGTGATCGCCAACTTGATGTTGCTGATCGCGAACAAGGAAAAAGTCTCGCCGGGATGTCATTTTGCTTGCTCGCGGTCGCCAACTTGACGTTGAGGACCGCGAGCAAGCAAAAAATGACCGCAGCACTACGCTACGCGTGTTCGCACTGTGCTACATGCAGTTCGCGTAGTGCGAAGTAGCACGAACTTCGCAAACTACGCGAGCGTAGCGTAGTGCTTTGCCCAGGCTTAGACAGCATGCCGTAGACTCTGAATGTTTGCAAAGCGGTGATTTTAAAGGTTTGGCAACAACTCCGCGCGTTTCGGAGCCGACGCTCCTTGTTCACGAGTTTATATTAGACAGTGGCAGCTTCCACTGTGTAGTTAAATCACGTTTTCCATAGGAATAATGCAAATTATATATATAATTAAAAAGCCACCGCTAACTCCAACAGAAGGCACGCGCATCATCATGATGGCCTACATGCTGTCGACCGTTGAGAATGTTTGAAGATAGTCGTATGCTGCTTTCTATGACTAAATGGTGCATGGAGAATTTCATTTTAATCAAGAAATGTTCCACCAGATGGATGGAACAGCGATGGGCACCTTCTTCTCCCCCCCAGTTACACACTGTGGAACGAACATGTCTTATGTTGGCTACGGTATATTGATGCTCTATTTGTGGTGTGGAGGGAGACATTGGAGTCAGCATTTGTTGAGTGTATCAACTGCAATTCCGTTAATCTGCACTTCATAGAACTGGTTAGCAAAACACAGGTGGAATTTCTTGATGTACAAGTGTTTATCAAACATAACAAAATCTAGACATGATTGCATAGAAAAGCAACTTCTGGAAACTCTATGCTCCGTGCAAGTAGTTTCCACCCACACATCTAGAGACCAGTATTCTTTATGGGAAGATCTTCCGTTTGAGGAGGAATTGCAGTTGTCCTGAACATGTAGCGATAGGCCAGGAAGAGGCAGCCACCAGTTTTGAACAAAAAATATATCAATTGCCACATTGGATAATGCACTTAAAAAAAGACAACCTACAGACTAGGGATGAGTTTCTATTTGATAGATGTCCCAACACCCAAAACTAAACCTAAGGATCAACCATAAGATTGATCCTTAGGTTTAGGGAGAGGGAACTAAGAGTCATTGTGAAGAGACACTGGTCGTTGGTCCAGGAAGATTGTGAATTAGTGCCCACTTTGGTTATGGCACCCATTATTGCATTTAGAAATGTTCCCCTATGAGGCATGCCTTAGTCAAGAGTAGTCCGGAATTGGTGAAAAAGAAAAAAAAATGGTTCCAACCTAGGAATGCCTTTTACAAATGTAGGGCTTGCAAATTCGGCAAAAATATCAGTGAATATACCACACCTCTCTGTGAGAGACCTAAAAAATCAAGGGTAAATACAGTTGTAAAACCGAATATGCAGTGGGAGTTTAAATTGAAATATGTAGGTAGCAGCAAATTGAAGGTCCATAAAAGGATTCTACAGCATTTCCGAGCAATTAGCAACATGGGCCAATCCTACACAATTCCCCGACATTTTGCTTAATGCCATAGCAGTAATCCCAACTGTATTAAATATTTTGCTATTGATTCAATTCCCAAATTGATCCGGGGTGGGAATTGTGAGCAACTGCTAAGACAGTTTTAAACCAGATATATTTGGAAACTAGACTACCGATCACCCAATGGTTTGAATCAGGAATATGATTTTCATACATTTTTAGGAATTTCTCCCGACTGCATTTGATTTTCATATGAATGATTATTATATTAGGAAAATACCTTAGCCACTTTCTGTTCCCTAAAGTTTGTGCATAGTTTTCACAAGATGGGTATTTATGTGGATTATGGTTTCAGGCTAATGTATAGGATCAATTGAATTTTTTCTAACTCATAATTTTAATGACTGCCACTTTGAATTTTGAGATTTGATTATGGGGCTATCATTTGTTATATCAATTTGACTATGTGATTGTGTGGTTTGCAGGTATTGAATCTGTGGCCAGTCCATGTGCAATACCTATTTGGGTAAAGTAGGTTAAATGTATAGAGCATAGTTTTTTTTGGGGATTGGGTTAAGTGATGGGACCATAATTATGTATGCTTAAAGGATTGATCCAGCAACTTAGATGGTTGTCATTAAGTGGGAAGTGGCTACACACATGCTCTAATAAAATTAAATCACTTTTACTGTTAACCCAAAATGCACTAGTTTGATCTAAAAGCACTATTTTGTATACTGGTCACATAACTCTTATGTTTAATCAGCAACACTAGGAATGAATTTGATGATTTTAGCCTATCTCAATGGATTTATTTAGTGATTTGTCAATGGATGTATTTTAGTCTGGGACAACAAGTAATTAGGCGCTCAATCATAGGTTTCATGAGTTTTAAAATATCAAACAATTTTAGTACATTGCCTGCTTTTTAAGGAAAATTTCTTATGGTGCTTTGCATCATGTTGTGATTTGTACATTATGTCTACTATGTTTACACATCATGTGACCATTGCAGCGTGTATGTGATAAAGGCCATGATTGGCCAAAACGTGGCATGACAGAAAAAATAAATTTCAATAATCTGAGAGAAAGTGAAGTTGTCTCCGTGCTTGACTTTTTGGAGGAACTACGGGGTTTCTTGATAGATATATATCTAATATATATATTGCCTATATCTCTGACGCCGTTTGACGAATCTTCATAAAATGTTCTTTTAAAAAAAAAAACTGCCCCCGTGAAGCTTGTTCAGCAAGGAAAGTTTTGGTGTGATCCGTCAAGCGGGGGCCAAGAAAAAAAAAATTCCATAGAAGATTTGAACACAACTACAGCATGAACTGCTGGATGGAGTTACACTGAATTTGGCAGAAAGGTAGCTTTTGGTGCACAGATCACACTTTTAATTATTTGGTGCGACTCCATTCAGTAAAAAAAAAAAAAGCAGAACATATCAGCTTGTTGTCAGTTAGCATATTTTTCTTGCAGGTGATGGTGCAAGCCTTTAGAAATATGAGGCTAGGTCAGATGTATAGGAACCAGAAAAATAAGCAAACTTCTGTGCACATGTTTTTTTTTTAATTACCCTGTGGTGGTGCAGGGCAGTGTTCTCATTGGGTGTAATTATAAACAACACATGGAATTCTTGCTTTATGCAGAAAATGATGACTAATGTTGAAATCAAAACATGCCCTCATAATTAGATGTACCATCATACAATGCATCAGAAGAAAATAATTGAATGCTCTAGATCTTCTAGCAGCTTATGCACTGTAACAATGTCCCAATCGTCAGAAACAGTACAAAGGTAATGACATCATTCAAAGAAATTTTGAACAAATATGGAATTTGTAAAGTCTCAGTGGGGCCATAAACATCATACGATACCCTATCCCAAACAATCCCATCGTTAACTGGAACAGTAGCAATGTTCACCAGGGAAAGGTCTCTTTGTTCTCCGTCTGATGACGAATGTGGTTTAAGAACCAAGTTCACGAGTTATACCACAGAGCGTCCTAGGAGGAAATGTCCGTTCAGAAGCAGTAAAAAGTCTGTCACAAAACCAATCCAAAGGACTAATCAAAAACAACGCAATTGCAATCCAAAGATGTAATCATGGAGAAACAGCCAAAGACAGAAAACAATCACTTTCAGCCTGAATGGAAGAGGTGTTGGACCAATTGAATCCAATGAGAAGTCAAAGTCAATGGAGTAGCCATAGGCCGTCCAACCTATTTTTGGCAGCTTAGCAGGTTTTGCAGAACTGGGAGAGGACTCAATCTGTTAAACATTGACACAGACCGTGTTCTTCTAAGGTTTCCAAATTGAAATCTGTGTTTCTGCACTAGTTGACTGTACAGTTGATGTAGTTGTAACAGGTAGAAGACATACTTTGTTGTTAATTGTTGTCTCTTGTAGGAGAGAGGATGCTTCTTCAGTTATCTAAGCTTTCATTTGGACTTCCTGTACTGTAGCGAGCTGAGGCAGGTAGCTGCCCAGCAGCCCACATGGCTTACTGTTGAGAATTGACCACATAGTGTGGTTTGACGGGATCAATGGAGACAAAGCTTTTGTCTTTGCGACCGGTAGGGGCAGAAGAAGTACAGTTCCGGTACCTCCAACAGCCAGGACAGGTACATGAGTTCAGTAGGACGGCCAAAACACTTCTTGTCCAATATTTTTTTCCTGACCGGATCCCCAACCTTCGGAATCCAGCCAGGCCTACTTGGGACTATGCAAAAGAAAAAGTTGATAGACGGAATGCTGGACAATCCAAACATTCACCCCCCAGTCACAAGGATCTGGGTTAAATCCATCATTCTTTTGCTCACCACACCACCCCAGTTTGGACCCAGCCACATGTAAATCAGTGTTGACCCTGTTCCTTGTGGGAACGTCCAGCCCGAAGTGCCAAGCCAGGTCCTCCCTGGACCAGAAACAAGCATCCTGGGACCGGTTTCAGGGCATCACCCTTTATCAGCCAGGCTAGCTTAAATCCAGTGGTGTAGTGATCACAGGACCAACGTCTGGGCATACCCTTTCCACTTGGGTTGACAGATGTTAAAAACAATTGATGGACGGAATGCTGGACAATGCAAACATTCACCCCAAGACACAAGGATCTGGGTTAAATCCATCATTCTTTTGCTCACCACACCACCCCAGTTTGGACCCAGCCGTATGCAAATCAGTCTTGACCCTGTTCCTTGTGGAAATAGTCCAGCCAGAACTGCCAAGCCAGGTCCTCCCTGGACTGGAAACAAGCATGCTGGGACCGGTTTCAGGGACTACCTTCACTTCTCCAGTGGAGGTGCATTTTACTTGGATGTTGCTATATTCTTCCCAGGAGAGTTCAGTTCTTGTAAAACAGCCAAACGTTCAATGATATCAAATAGTATTTCTGCCACCACTGTGCTGGGATTGTCTAGGTCTGGAACCCACATCTTTACCTCAAACAAGATTTCATAGGGAGTCCGACCACCTAGGTTTTTTCTCTGCATATTAATTAGATCCCTCTGGACCCCTTATAGGTGATGGGCCAAACTGTGACCTGAACCTAATACCTTTGCTGTTAAAGACTTTAAGTCACAGTTTTTCCTCTCCACAAGTACATTTCCCTTGGGATGGTATGGAGACGAGAAACACAGGATCACACCCAAACTTCAAAACACAGGGAATGTCAGAGGAGGTTTAAAGACCTGCAAGGGTTGACTCCCCTACTCAGAAACCAACACAAAAGAAAAGCCCCTGGGTCTGCAAGGTGAGGTAGAGTGCAACCAGAGTGTCCCTTTTAAAGAACGGTTTCCCACACCCACCAAAGGTGGCATGCTTTCTAATAGGGTAACCTCGCATTATGAATCTCATCACACTCCACTTATCTAAGGTATTTAGTATACCTCTTTATAATATAAAACATCCATGAGCTTCTCCCTGTCAGAGAGGGGGCTGTAGCCCACATTATGACTGGGTTCATAATGTAAGGAGGTTACCCTATGAAGCATGCCACCTTCAGGGGTTGAGGGGAAACTGTCCTTTAAAAAGGACACTCTGATGGTACTCTTACTCATTTTGTAGACCCTGGGGTTTTTCCTTTTGTGTTTGTTCACACCCAAACTTCCCATCGTCTCTTTGTAAGCCCTAGAGCTAAACACCAGACCCTGGTCAGAACGTAATGTGCCAACTGTGTAAGTCCTGATAAAGACTTGCAGATCCCTTATAACAGTTTGGGCTTCAGCCGACAGCTGTGTAGGCCTGGGCAGTGAATTCCACTCAGTTCACTGAGTTTTCCACCCTCCGCAGAGCACGTGGAGTTCCCAAAAACTCCACTCTGCAAAGCGGAGCAAAGTTTTTTTCTCGCTCACCAACATTAAGTTGGTGGGTGAGGAAAATCCAACACTAGACCACCTCCAACATTTCTCAACTCGGGCGGTTGCGTATAGTCGCAACAGCTTTTGTTGAGAACCGCCGCTCGAGTAGAAAAATCTACTAGAGTGGCAGAAAGAAGCAGTGCACTCTTGTGCTGCGAATGGTGCCGTGCGTGCTGATTTTCCAGCGCAGAACAAACACCCAATGCTTAAAATCAGCCTGAACGGCATAACCTAACACTCCGCTGCTTGCAGAAATCCACGTAGAGCAGCAGAGTTTTTTGGCCACTTCATGGAGTTCCACGTAGCGGAACTCTGCCCAGGCCTACCTCTGTGGCCATATCCACAGGAATCGAGAGCAGGAATTCACTGCTACGAAGATGTACTTGAAAGCCCCATCTGATGACAGAGGGCTGCAATGGTGCAAATAGACACAAGCCAGAGGCTTGTTTGAAATCAGTAGAGGTATCTGGGGTGGACGCCTTACAGTAGAAACCTTCATCTGCTGGCAGAGGTCAAATTGAAGAACAAAGTCCTTGGTCTTTTTTGGAAAGACCTGGCCACCAATAACGCTGCTGCAATAATGAAATTGTAGCAGCCATCCCCGGGCGTTCAGAAGACAGACCTTTGTGTGCAGCTAGTATTACCCCCAATCTGCGATCACTGTTTGGCATTACTCCATCCCCCACTCCAGAAATGTGAGCATACGGTATGTTCTGTGCATCTAAATTGTAGGAGTACTTGATTGGAAAGCCTTTTGGCAGGTGGGAATCGTTGCGAGCAGCATTGGCTGCAACCATGATGTCTCGGTCTATCCTTGTGCTAGAGCGATTAAGTACAGCAACCACAGCAGTGCAAATTTTTTCTTTTGCTGCTTCATCAGCCATGAAATTCCATGCAACGTGAAGGCCAAAATGTTGATGTGTGGATTACATAGGTCCGTGGCAAGCAGTCTTTCAGCTTTGCCACGGTTCCCAAAGCAACTTGTGCTTTATTGTGCAACCCTGTGAAAACATTTTGGCTCCAGTAGTGTAGGTATTGATTATTCGACTTGACACAGCAATATGAACCAAACAGTATAAGCATGGGGGATCCATATTTCCTAGTGCCAGAATTCGAGCCCGTATTTCTTCCAGCTGCACAGTCCAGTCATCAAGTGACTGCATGTAGGTTTTCTCAGGATGGAATTCTCAAACTTGCATGTGTCCTTTCACAAATTAGCATGCGCCGGAGTATCGGTGCTTAGTACCCACGGCAGGCTGGGCAGAACCATCAGTATATAGGATGTAATCATAGCAATCTAGAGGCATTAATTAATCAGGAAACGTGAACGCGGAGCTGCGCTGAACAGCTGACACCTGCTGCCTGGGTACGGGGTCATTCCTGGTGCTCTGCCTGCCTCGTGGATACCTGCCGTCCCTCTCCTGACATTGCCGCTATCGCCGCAGCACCATCTTGCGGCCCGGAAAGTGGAGCAAACTACAGCTCCCAGCGGCCCCAGCGAGCGCAACGCTACCTACGCGCCCGGAGGCGCTCAAAAGGACGCCGGTCTACCGGGGGAGCGGGAAACGTGAACGCGGAGCTGCGCTGAACAGCTGACACCTGCTGCCTGGGTATGGGGTCATTCCTGGTGCTCTGCCTGCCTCGTAGATACCTGCCGTCCCTCTCCTGACATTGCCGCTATCGCCGCAGCACCATCTTGTGGCCCGGAAAGTGGAGCAAACTACAGCTCCCAGCGGCCCCAGCGAGCGTGACGCTACCTACGCGCCCGGAGGCGCTCAAAAGGACACCGGTCTACCCGCGTCGCGGGACGCACGCGGGCGGCGCCGGGCTAAGCCCGGGCAAAGGGCCGGCCCTCTGTGGCCCTCAGAGGACCGAGTGAGGCCGGGCCGGGCCCTGTTATTTGCTCCGTACATTCTACAACCAGGATACACAGTAAGACTTTGTTTCCCCTGTTAGTTATGTCCTGGCTGAGGCTGTAAGTCATATTGTGTCTGTCTGTTTGACCAAACCGGATTTATATTGTTCATGTTGACTATGTCTAAATCGAGGCCTGGTAAACAAGTCCCAAATACTGAAGCAAGGACAATGGACAATTATCTCGTCAAGGTTGTCAGTAAGATTAACAGAGATAGAAGACTATCTCTAACAAGGGTTAGCCCAGATTCTTCACCTACAAGGGCATGTACCCAGTCTATCTCATCGTCTAATCGCTGATCGGTAATGGATTTTAATGCTGAAACAAATAATGAGATAGTAGAGGCCCACCAGGAGACTGTCTCTGACCTTATATTAAGTCCAGGTGTGACATCCCCTCGAAGGCTCACACCACCTCAGTCTCCATTACGGAGAAGGGTACGCGCATGTAGGAAGGCACCCGTTAGAAGAGTAGTGACCAGGAAGACTAAAAAGGCAGGCACATCCCCCACTAGTAGAGAAGATGCCCCTGAGCCAATAAATAATGTCGAGGGTAACATTCTGCACCCTTCCCAGATTATTCTCTTGACAACCATATTTGAGTCTAAACTACAGGCATTGATTACTCCACTGGTAGAAAAGTTAGATTTTGTGGCCCAAAAAGTCACTAGTTTGGAAGGTGCTTTACACTCCTACATTACACAGTCTCAAAATGGGTCAATATCACAACCTCGTCTATTGGGGGTAATGGGATCTAGTATAGGGGTCCCAGGGGGTCCGGAGGCACATCAATTGGATGGCCTAAAGGTACACGGCAATGACACCGGGGCGAATGCAAAGGCGCCTTTAGTCACTAACTCACTGACTACCCTACCAACGTTTATGCCATCAACGGGTATTGCAAATGCACAGGCAACAGCACAAACACAACACGCCCAAAATAACAAGCGGAATAATGCAGGTGGGACGGAACTAGGTGGGAGAAATAGACCGAGGAGGAATTAATGTGTAAATCTCCCACCGGATTGTGTGCCATATACTCTTGTACTAACTAATGTTCCGGAGATTGATAGTTGTCGGTCTGACTCAAGGCAAGAAACATATGTTGCCCTAAAAAACAAAACGTTGGCCTGGTTGAACAGGAATTGTGGTTTTCCGTGTGCCCTTGCAGAAGATATTTTATTCACCCGTCGAGTTAGCTGGATTGGCAACGGTAGGAAGAATATAAGGGGGGGACTGTATAATCATAAACTTCAAATATCACCAACATGTGGCAACAGTCCTCCTTAGGGCAGCCGTTTTGCCAACCCTGGAAAATTCTGTACGTGTTAGACCTCTGGGTTTCTTTTATAATCATTTGGACAATATTCAACATTATTTGCCTGTACAGCATAGGTATTGTGGTCATGGAAGGGGGCCAGTTGGTTCTGTTGCAAATGTGAATATATCTTCCTATCAAATCAGTGGGGACCTACAGGCTCAGCAGTTACCAAGCAGTCAGTTGGGGAACACTTTATCTCTTCATAATCGTTTTTCTGTTTTATCATCTTTGGAGGAAAATGACTGACTGTCTGAAACACCAGTGAAGTCCGCACAGCCAACAGAATCATCCCTTAAAATTGCCACATGGAATATCGCCGGCATAAAAAATAAAAGCGGGATTGATGAGTGGTTAACATCATTAAAATCTTTTGACATCATTGCCCTGCAAGAGACTTGGGACAATACGAACAGTTTCGCCTTGGATGGCTATTCCCATTTTTTTATTCCAGCAACCAGCAGTGTGGCAGGGAGGTCTAAGTGGGGTCTGTTGAGCTTATTCAAACTGGATTTGAAAGGGACCTGATCACAGTGTATGACGGGCTCTGAAAATTGCTTGGTTGTTGAATTATTAACCCCAGATAAGGCTAGGATTTTATTTGTAAATTTTTATAATGCTCACGCTAAGGAGTGTACGAGCCAAAATCTGGAAGTATTGGATAACTTCTTGTCGGTCTATAGTGCTAATGTAAATTCTTTCGAATTAATATTATTAGGGGACTTTAATATACATCCGTGTACCCTCCCCTGTATTAGTCAAGAGGATGAAGGCCCCCCTCTTTCCTCACCTGTTCATCTGGAACATACCAGGCCTGGGGAGCTTTTGGAAATCTTTTTGGCTAGATGGAACCTATATGAATCAGGGTGTGGGAAGGGATCACATAGAGCCCCTACTTTTAAGGCAAAGGATACGGCTACTATAATTGATTATATTTTTGTGTCTTCTTTTTTGTTGTATAATGTGTTAAATTATTATACAGAGGTTTCAGTTTTTAGTGATCACAATCCCGTTGTACTTGCAGTAATGCAAACAGATCTAATCTCACTAAATAGAGTAAAAGTCAGAGGGGGTATAAATCTCAAGGCAAAGACCAGAATCGTCGGCTGAAATGGACTAAAATTGTGCCGGACATTTTCTTACGAGATGTGTTGTCCAAAGTAGAAGAAGAAGTAACAATATGTTTAGAGAGTAGCACACAACCGATAGATATTTTAATGGCTTTTGAAAACATCTGTAAGGAATTGAACCATGGTCTTCAGAATAAATCGAGTCAGAAGCCCTTGACGGGAAAAAGATGGTTTGACAAGGAATGCACGAAAGCACATGGAGCCTTATTAAAAGCACTTAAAGCGACCCCTACGATTCGTGCTGATATAATCAGTGCAAGGTCTGTGTATAAAAAAACCATCTTAGAAAGAAAGAGGGTCTTGAAAGAAAATGCGCTGGTCCAACTTCTTGAACCAGAAACTTTAAAAAATAGTAGTTTAGTCTGGAAAATAATAAACCAACCATTTTTCTCTGAGGACTCCAACAGCCCTTTGGAGGCAAATATCCCAGATGAAGACTGGATCAAATATTTTAGTCAGATATATTCAGCAACAATGAGTGTTGCTGCAAATGATGGGATTCCGGAAACTAACGCAGGGGCCCCCTCTACTGTTGACACTGCTGTCTCCTTTGATGTAGTAGACGTTGAAAGGGCGATAGACTTAACTCTAAAAAATAAAGCCCCAGGCCCTGATGGGGTCCCTGGGGATGTCTATAAAAGTGAGCCGAAATTTTGGGCAAAAATTTTATGTAATGTTTTTAATGCTCTTCCTAATGCAAGAATCCCAGATTCCTGGAAAAAATCCATCATTATTCCTGTTTTTAAAAAGGGTAACAGGCAAGATCCTTCTTGTTACAGACCTATTTCTCTGATTGATACCTCAGTGAAAATATTGGGACGAGTTATTTTAACAAAATTGAATGAGTGGCTTACAGAGAAAGGGGTACTGTCAAATGCCCAGTATGGTTTTAGACCAAAAAGAAGTACAATAGACCAAGGGCTCAATTTGCACTTACTAGTTGAAAAATATACAAGGGCTAAAGAGGGTTGCATGTACCTGGCGTTCATGGACCTCTCGTCAGCGTTTGACCTGGTAAATCGCTCTAAACTATGGGAAATTTTGCTAGACATTGGACTAGATAGGGCCCTTGTCAATCTATTAGTAGACTTGCATACTGATTTAACAGCCTCGATTGGAGTAACTTCAGATGGGCGCTGCACGAGTCACTAAGTCGGATAGGGGCGTGCGGCAGGGATGCATTCTGGCGCCGCTATTATTTACTATTTATATAAACGCCCTGGACCCTATTCTCAAAGATGCAACCCTAGACATCCCACGCGTAGGAGAACTTGGTATTCCAGTTCTCTTATATGCCGATGATGCCGTCCTGCTTTCACGCACTGGGGTGGGTCTACAAAGATTATTGGACGCATTTGAGAATTTTATGGGTTCATTGGACTTAAAGATTAATGCTAAAAAGTCCCAAATCATGATAATGGGCAAGAGTAAAAAGAGTAAGATTTCAAAGACATTTGTTTGTGGGAAGCAAGAGCTGTGTAAGGTAGCTACTTTTCCTTACCTGGGGATCACATTTGATGAAAGAGGCACTTGGGGCCCCCAGATAAAAAATAGAAACATTGCCCTAGCTAGATCATCTTCAGCCCTTCAGGGTTTTGGTAAAAAATTAGGAGCTAGGCCAATAGCATCGCTACTTAAAATTTATAGGGCAAAATGTCTTGCTGTTGCCACATATGGAAGTGCTATAGGGGGCAATTGCAATTCTGACAGTATACAGATTACTGAAAATAAATTTTTGAGATCGGTACTCTCCGTACCGCAGTCTTCTTCCACATATATTGTCCATACAGAACTTGGAATGGGTTACATCACAGACCTGATTAGAGTAGCTCCATTCGTGGCCTGGTTAAAAACATGGCTGAATCAAGAAATTCCCCTCAACCACATCATTTTAAAAGACTGTTTGCAGTTGGATAGAGCCGTAAATATACCGTGGCTAGCTTACATTAAAAATTGTTTTGCCAAGATAGGGAGATTGGAACTCTTTTCAGCCCCGGAACGGATTACTGCGAAAGATATTGGTCTTATTAAGAGGATGATGGGCGAGTTATTAAGCTCAGAAAGGTAAAGAGTTGAATTGGAGAAACCTTCGGTTCAGAGTAGCATTATTTTGAGTACTCACATAGGTACCGAACCCTATCTAACCATAGTAAACCTACCTTTTCACCGGTTCCTTTTAACTCGTTTCAGGTTTAATATGATTCACCTAATACTGGGACATTTCCCAACCTGGTGTATCCCAGAAAACGCCAGTCCGTGCAAATGTGATAATTTTTCGATTCAGGATACTACACATTTCTTGATGTTCTGTGACTATTACACTGCCCCAAGAAAGAAATACTTGCTTCCTATTTTAAGGGAGGCAGGGTTTATTCAAGTTAAGCCTGCAATCCTTTTTCTACAGCTTTTACAAACCCCCAGGATTATGTATCATGTAGCCAGTTTCCCGGTGGGGGCTGTTAGGATTAAGAAAAGCAAGTTACCCAATAATCAGACAAATATCAATTTATAATGGTGATATCACTAACACTGTCAGCAGGATCTCGTTTCTTGGGGGATTCTAGTATATAAATGTAATTTTTAAATGGATGTAAATAGATGGTTTTATCTGACTGACCTCTTTAACATTTTTAATGATTGAGTTGTCTTAATGAAATAATGTTTCTTTATGAATTTGTATTGTATTGTTCCTATGTCTTTTTATGATATTTATTTACCGAAATAAAAGTACTTTGACATCAGGCAGAGGATATTCTTGCTTATACTGCAGAAAAGCTTGTGTTTGTAGTGTTGAATCAAATCTGTAGTCTACATCTGTTGCGGCGAGTGAGTTAGCCCATTGTATCCATTGTGGATGTAAAGCTTTATCGATTGGAACGCTTGCTTTGGTGATGGTCGGCACTGGGGTCATGACAATAATGAGTTTACCCTGAGCCAGCGCCTGCTTGGTCACCACAGCAGTCTGTAGGTGCAAAACGCATTTCAGCATTAGTGTATAAATGCGATTTGTATGCAATCAGTATTGTGTCGCCTTCCTTGAGTGTACCCTGATATTCCTGCGATGATGCGTATCACCAGGTTTGCTGTGTTCACAGGTGTGTGTAAATGTTTGGAAGCTATCAGGTCAGCTCTTAGATAATGCAAAATATTTGTGTGTTCATGTGTCCAGATTATGCAGAACAAATTAAACCATTCTACGACTTAATACGTCCAGACTTTAAGCACACATTGGAGTGTAGTCTTTTGAATATCATTGAAGTAGCACACATTTCTCCAAGAAGTGTGTTTTAAGGCTTTTGCCTTCACTTGACAGCTCATATCCTGGAAAAAGGGCATTGAAGTGGGCAATTTTTGATTTTATTTAAATTAAATTTGTAGCCCATGTGAGCAAATCTTAAAATTACATGATCTACTCTTGTCAAGTGTTGCATGAGGTCATCAGCCATCAGATCTAGCTCGACACACAATGCCTGGTCATCAAGATTCTGTAGTGGCTCAGTTATTCTAGCTGAAAACAGCCCAGGGCTATTCTTATGCCTCTTGGGCAATTGACGGAATGGTCTCAGAGCCTAGCACTGGAAATGTAGTCAGATGCCCCCTTCTAGGTGCTATATTCTGGCACCAAAATCCATTCAAGATATCAACTGTTTTGTATTTCTTCCACACAATATTATTCATTAGTGCGGCACTGTGTGTATTCTGTACAGCAAATGTGCGAGTAGTAGAGCAGTGTTCAAGTGTCTGCAGTCTAATACTAGACTATATGATTGGTCTAGTTTCAATACTAGAAACAAAGGATTATTCATAGATGAGGTGCAACTTTATATTACACCTTGGTATTCAAGTTGCTCTAGGATTTCCCTAACTTGGTTTTTAGCTTCATGTTTAATTGAGTAATTTTGTTGAGGTTGTGGGGTCATTCTCTAGAAGATCTCATAAGGGAAACAGTCACCCCACCCCACATGGTTGCGGTATAGTGAACACCGACTCCTTGGCATATGAATGTTTCACGGATTTCGAAACAAGGTCTGGAAAAGCAGGTAAAGTTGCCATTTCCCCGTTTAGGGACTCCATTACAAAATCAGAGGGGGAATCCTTTTCAGCCAAAAGAATGTAGTAACCATAAGTTAAGTCCTCTCAAAAGAGAACATTGATGTTTCTGGTATGTCTCCCTCCAATTGGAGTAGTATTTTGTATAAACTATGTGGGACACTTACCCCGGTATTAGGTGTTTCTACCGTGATACAATCACTCAACGCTACTCCCACCAGACAATGCATCAGGTCCTGGTGAACTTTCAGGACTTATGCTGTGCTATCTAACATTGCCACTGTCCGTTCTCCGCTCAGAAGCAGAGTCCTTAATATCTGGGGCATGCCTGACCTTTAGTCCGGCTACTTTCTTTTTGAATTGAAGTTTGGAAGGTTTCGGTTTATCTTCCCGTTTGATTGTGTAGTCAGATGAGAATGGAGTCCTCCTTCAGTTTCACATGCTCCTCCAATCTGTGCTCTGACCGTCTACCGCTCTCCGAACATTTATCAGATGACCCCTGGAAGGAACGAGATGAACATGTATCAGTATCCCAATACTTGTCAGGAGGTCTTATAATATCACTGTTTCGAATTTATAATTTTTCAGTGGCTTTTTGCTGGGGAGACCCACCCTGTGATTTTGTCTAGTCTTTTTCTGTTTATTGTCCCACTTCTTTGTTGAAAAGTCGGGTGCTTGAAGAGCTATCCTTTTTAAAATTACTCTTTAATGGCAGTTTACCAGGGTTGGCTCCCAAATTATCTCAACCTAGTGTAGCATAGGTTTCTTCGGTAATTTGGGCACCTGCTGTGCAGTAGTCAAATGTCATATGCACTGATGTAGAGCCAATGCAGCTGCCTCCCCCTTTATGTTACTTAAACTAATGGCATATACTGCAGCAGGTTCTGCCATGTACTTATTCTGGTGCAGTTTCAGCACTTCAGGCAAAACAGCCAGGGAGGCGGTACCATGCGTTCTGGTATATACTGCAGGAAAGAGTGTGCCCCAAGTTGTGCAGTCTTCCACAGGGGGCAGCCATCCCTATCGGCAAGCAAACTGTTAATATTCTATGTTTTTCCTGTGGGCCCGTATGCAGAAATATCACTTCAAGCTAGCTTTTTTTGTGCAATCCAGAACAGATTCTCCTACCGTCTGAATGGAACTTTTCCCATGACTTCATTTAATGTTTGTGGGCTTAATGTCTGGGGGTGGCCAATTGTGGTTATGTAGCTTGAGCTAGCCATGCAGGGTTAAGTGTTAAAGTTTGCATAACAAACTGTGTAAGACATCTAAATATTGTTACTAAAACTTTGTATAGTCTTCGCACCTCTGATGCTGCTAAATAATCAACATTAGGGTGAGGTGTGTAGCTGGCCGAGACTGGTTATGGTGCATCTTCATTGCTGAGAGGACAGAGTCTAACATTTGCTATTGTGAGGGAGGGCACCTTTAAACCAATGTGTGTGTTCTTGGTAACAGAGGTATCTCTATCGCTTCATATGGAGTATAGTTATCTGGTATTTCATCCCCAGTCTTCCCCCTGGCTTGGATGGGACCATGGTGTAATGGTTTGAGTAAAAGCATGTCTGCAGTTGTCTGCAATGTTTAATGCCTGATCATTGTCAGACATAATCATAAATGAATTACAGAGTGGGTAACAGGGGATTTAGATCATTTGAGATTTAAAGCTTGAATAACTTAAGGCTAATTACCTACTCAGCTGAGGAGGATTTTCCCCTACCATCACAGAGGTCTCCTGTTAGGAGGTAAGTAGGGGGTCTCCAAGAAGGCACAACTGAATACTCCGGCAAACCATTAAAATAAAACTGTTGGGTGCCATGTCACGTAGTTTCCACCCTACGATAGGAATAACCTTTGGGTTGGTGCCAGACTGATTCCATGCAATCCCTCTGGATAGGTCATCCTATAGGCCAGCTAGCTCACAGTGTCACTATAAGCCACCCCAACCCTAGGTGTGTGGCAAATCGTTCAGACAGCCACTGAACTGAACAACCCTGATCCCTCAGGAATTGTGGCAACAGTTTTAGAACCATTTTGCTGAGTCACTCGTGCTTCCTTTCTCGCAAAGAAATATACCAGGAATACACAGTGGAACGTTTGATTTTTGAACCAACGGGATTCTTGTATGTAATATATGTGCTGCAATGATCAATAAAGAGAAGCAATGAAAGTTATTAGGACAGTGAACAGAATGAAAAGTTCCACCATTGTGCCGAAACAGTGTATACATGCAAGTATATAAAACAATACTGAAATCTGCCATACTCCTACTATGCGTCCCCTTGTCTAGGATGTGTGTGTTTCGCCAAGAATCCCCATACTGGATGATCCAACCACGGTTACCTGACGGGAAAGAACGTAGGTCCTTGTGTTCCACAAGCTGGACACCCTTCGTAGAGATATCAGCAGGCTGTTGGGCCGGAGGATCAGCATGTAGAGACCTCACCAATGACAGCAAAGCGCTCCTCTGCCAACACCCGGAAACAAGTGTTTATAACAAAAAGGCATCTTTGCTTCGGGCCGAGATATTGATCACGCTGCCAGTTTGTGTGTTATAGATAGCTATGTCGCCATATGTACAAAAACAACAAGCACAATTGCAAAGCATGTGTATAAACCTTGTACATAGTGTCAAGGTAGCATGATAGCATTCTTGCTAAGTTGACTCTGTAAGCAAGCATAGTTTCCAAGAAACTAATCCAGACTGTCACAGATTCAAATGCGCATCAGGAGTCATCGTGTAAAAGTGAATGCAACTTTAGGAAAGACCCATGTATATGTAAAATTGCAGTGGTTCCCTCCAGGCCTAACTTGAACACATGACAGTTCATGGACAAATGTTCCCATATACACCAGAACTGCCTTTGTGGAAACTACCCAGATTCAAGAGAATTAAGAATTGTACATGACCTGCAGATTGGCTGGACGCATGGGGTGTGAACTGGCACAGATTTATAAGCAGGAGTGGGGTTTCACATTTTCCAAGAAATGCAGGTTATCTATAAGTGGTGGCGGTTCTCTTTCTTTCCCACAGTGCCTTGGTGGTGGGCTTACATCAGTTATGGGGACCTGCGCGGACCTTACTACTCTTGTCAGAGGTGGTACAATGTTTATTGACAGGCAAAACAGAAAAGCAATTACAGCCCTGTATGACTCGTTACTTGCACAGCACCAACCTCAATATCTGAGGGAGAGAAATAAGGGGCAGCAGTGTCTGGGACAGGGGATACCCGACAACATATAGTAACCATTGCATCCATTGTTTAGAAAAGTGCTGCACAAGTCCAGTCTAAAAAATTAACGGAGTTCAGTGTGGTGCAGATAGTTGATCTCACCACGAGACTAATAAAGTACATGTCGCCTAGACCATCATTGGAATGCCCAATTTGCAGGCAGGCCGACACAGGTTTTTCACATGGTGTGGTCAAGTCCAGTGCTGTATCTGATATGGGGGATGATAGCAGAGGTAGTATCAGAACTCAGACTGTACTCTTTTTCCCGACCCAAAGCTTTCCTTGCTGGGCTTAATACCCAGAGCAAAAAATATAAATATGCACTTTGATTCCAAGAGTTAGAGTTGGTCCTATTCAAATGCTGAATTGTGATGTCCTGGAAGTCCCCCAGACATCAAATACCAGCTTAAAGATTTGTATACATAGGCACTGGCAGAGGTAAACACTATCACTTTACTTAAAATAAATTAAAAAAAGACTGAGTCCAACTGGTACTATATGGGACACAATTGTTAAAATTGAAAGCAAAGACAGATGAACGACCACAGCGAGTGTGATGGCGGAAACTAATCAGACTCTTCATTGAGCGATTCACTTGTGGACCTGTGGGTTGGGATGTGACTGGGTGGGTATCGGGCAGGTCATTATTTGCATGTACAAAGCATGGTAGGCTGCCTTGACTTCATTCATTACATGATTTATCCTGTAATCCTAGAGTGTACCAAGGTCATCCTTATAATAACAGTTACAAGGTTGTTGGTCCTCGAGGAAGGCCTTTCTCCTCCACTTCCTTCCTAATACGAGCCCCTGCAGATCCCACCCTGAGCCACCTACAGTTTGTTTTGACCTCACACCCAACACCTTAGAAACTTAGGTGCTTATTCATGAGAGGTTTGTGGCAACTGAGCCTCACTTTTTGACACTCCGGTGGTGCTAGCCTCTTAAACATATCTATGCAGCGACGCAAAGACACTTTGGCTTTGCATGGTCTCAGATCTGGATTAAGACAAAGCAGCACAAGTCACTGCCTTGCCTTACTCTGCACCTTTTGGCCCTTGTTCTATTTTCCCCTTAGCAATGATATCTTGAGTGACAAATAGGCCAAATCCAATTGTGAGTGGCCAGTTAGAGTCTGCTGGCTTAGTAGTGAGTTCTTACATTTACTGAATTAGTTATGAGAGGCCTGGTTCCACTTAAGTCTTCTTAGTAGCTGGTATTGATTACCCCCCGTGGTAAAAGAAAACGTGTGACAATCGAAGTTGCGCGTCACATTGTCTGGATTCGGAATCAGTGACATCGTTGTGTGTTACTATTAGGGATATATTTCTGGTATATAAGGAGTGCGTATGGTAGTGAAGGTTATCTATGAAACTCTGGTTTTAAGTCCCAGGGATCCGTAAGGTTCGCCGTTAAGCTTATCGCGGGAGAAGTAATAGGTATTCTCTGAGCTTGTTTGAGAAACTGGGTAGAAGTAAGCTGCTTGGTTGATGTGTGTTATAATTCTGTAGTGGAGCAGATTGTTCGCTGTTCTCGGGAAAAGCAGGATTCTGTGTGTATGTACTATATTTTCTTGTATGAATGTGCGTGAATGCTTATACATTTAGTTGACTGTAAGACTCTTTGGACAAGTCCTAGAGGAAACAGTTAAGGAATGTATGAAAGAATCCCGTTGATTCTTGTGAAATAGATTTTCTTTACTATTCTGTGGTTAGCGAAGCAGACAATGGAGATGTTTATATGTTGTAACTAATAGATTTTGTAGAAATTTGACACGGAGTCTACTGAGAAATTTTGTAAACGAGTGACAAGAGACAGAAGCGACTGCAGCGACTGCTGACGTCAAACAGACCGCGCTCTGATTGGATATTAGATCAGAATAGTGTTCGCGCTGAGATTGGTGCGTTGGTGTGAGCCGCGCAAGGATTGGTGGAGCTATTCTAGTGACGTAACGTTCCAGGATTGGTGCGTTAGTGTGAG
The DNA here is from genome assembly GCF_964204655.1 of Triturus cristatus. Lineage (NCBI taxonomy): Eukaryota > Metazoa > Chordata > Amphibia > Caudata > Salamandridae > Triturus > Triturus cristatus. Next base: position 762,016,908 of record NC_140589.1, on the reverse strand, counting down.
TCGCGCTGTTATTGGTTAGAAAATCATATTGTGCAGTTGTATTACGGAAGGGATTAGAAAGTTTTGGTAAGCGTTAAAATGTATTACCAAGAAGAGAAAAAGAAAAAATCTTTGTTCAGAAAGATTAAAAATTGGTTCGACAAGGATAAGGATGTTAAAACGAGAGAGGGTGAATTGTTACCTCCATCGAAAACGCCTGCATCCTTCATGGCTGCGAGATATGGGTATCATACCTGTATATGGTTGGAAAATTGGGTTAGGTATACCAAAGAAGATGGAGTTTTGGCATTTCCAGAACATGGTTCATTTAATCTGGCCGTGTTGAAAAATTTACGGGAAAAGATGTTATGTCTTGACCCAAGACCAAGGCCGACACAGTTCGAGGCTTTAGTGGAATGGGAAGAGGAAGTGCATGAACGAGAGAAACAGAGATCTGGAGGCAACTATAGGTATATGTTCGGGAGGAGACATGGTCGTGAAACTCATCATGATCGAATGACGAGATGGCGAGATGCTAGTATGTCAGAGGGATTATATCCTGTGAGAACAGTTGAAGAGGGAGCAGAAAGGGTTCCTGAGGCAGAAGTGAGAAGATATGGAGTTAATGAATATGAGGATGAGGTTTTGAATGACATGATTTACAAAAGACCACCTCCATATAGACCGGAACCAGAAGAGAGTACACCAGTTGTTTCTCCGATACAGTCCGTATCATTGAGACAGAAAATGTGACACCTGAGTTAAGAAGTGGTAATCCTTTCAGGGAAAGAGAGAATAGAAGCAGTGGCGAAAATACGAGAGAATTAGCTAGAACTACATCGGAGTTGACTGAAAAGATAAAAGAACTGACAAAGAATCTAGACGCTGTTACGGTACCCGTAACCATAGGTCCGGTTATGCCTGTTTTTGATAAGCAGAGGACGGGTGAGAATGGTTTGGTTATTCCATATGTTGGGAATAGATTGACAAGTTTGGCTGGTCCTTCAGGAGATTCAGGAAAAAGGGCAGGAAAAGGACATGTCCATATGTTGGGAATAGATTGACAAGTTTGGCTGGTCCTTCAGGAGATTCAGGAAAAAGGGCAGGAAAATTCAGACATGACACATGTAGTGAAGGATTAGAGGAGTCTAATTCAGGACTGGATGCTGGTGAAGCTAGTTGTTCAGGGATGCCAATTTTAGAACCGCAGAAGAAAGTGGTTCCAGTGAGAAAATCTACTGAAATAACAGCTGAAGATTTGAATGAATGGATGAAAGTTCTTCAAAAGAGGGATAAAGATTCACAAGCAATTGATGTTGCTAGGTTACGAGTAGAATTGGAAGAGCTTGTTGCAGGGACAGTTCCAAGAGAAATTCTAAAAAAATCATCATGATGGTGAATTATTGTTTATGTGTAAGAACATCACCTGGAGAGCGAGAAATACACATGACAGATTAAGAGCAATAGCAAATGACTATGGAGTTGACATTGATAAAGTGAAAGTTTTGCAGAAGTCTTACAGGATGGATTTCACAGATAAAGATATTGAAAATTTGAATGGTACTGGTAGAACAGGACAGATTAAAGAGATGATCGCTTTATTGCGAAAATGGGGTGATGTTGAGAAGTGGAAGGATAGATGGTACAAAAAGAGAGAAGAATCAGGAGATAGGACTTATTCAGCATTTCCTGTGAGAGAAAAGGAAAAACCAGTGGATACTTATCCTATGAGAGAAATATCTGGAGGAGGATATGTACATGTTCCTTGGACCAGACAGGATATTTTATCATTTACGAATGATTTTCCTCGATTGAGAGAAAAGCCCGTCGAGTGGTATAGGCAGGTAGACAGGTTTGTGAAATTGTCAAAAGTGCTGTGGATTGACCTGAATAGTCTGTTTGATATAATTGTTCCAGCAGACTTGTGGGCTGAGTGTAAAATAGTTGTGAGTTGGCCTACTGAGGAATATCCAAGAGATCAGAGAACAGGAGCACCAGATCCAGAAGTAATGAGAAAATATGAGCAGGTGATTGTATACCTGAAAAATAAAGTACCTCCGAAAGAAACAGACTGGGTTAAAATAGATCGAACACATCAGGAAGCAAAAGAATCAGTTCATGCTTTTTACGAGAGGCTGATACTGGCATTTAAACAATTCAGTGGAGATGAACACCTGGGTGACAAGGATTTGAGTCATTTTGTATACAGATTTGTATATGGCCTGAGACCTGAGATTAGTGAAAGAATTCGTGAGCATACTGTGGATTGGCAGAGTAAGAAAATAGATGAGATTCTGAGACATGCAAAATACTTCAGTGATGAGATTGAAGCAAAACAGAGAAAGCTGGAAGAGAAAGCAATGTGGGCACAAGTGAAAGTTGCGGAAAGACAGGAAGCACAGTTGGTGGAACAGGTGAATAATGCAGGGAATAATGCAGGGAATAGACCTAGGTATGCAGGGAAAGGAAAGGGGAACCTTGAGGAAGCTAAAAAAAAGTTCCCATGTCACAACTGTGGCCAACTGGGACATTGGAGATCTGAGTGTACCAATCCACCATTAGTGAATAATGAGGGAAAATCCTTAAATCAACAGGTGCAGAACGAGGGGAATAATCAACAGCAGCAACAGCAGAAAGTTGTGAGACAGCAGAGTCAAGAGCCAAAACCGCCCTTGCCGCAGAATAGAGGAGCACAAAAGTATAATCCGGATTCGGGATTCTACAATGATGAGCAGGTAAACAAACCAAGGCGCTCTAACCAGGTACAACAGTACTTGTTAAAGAATGAAGGGAGTGAGTCGGAGGGTGATTATTGACGGTGCCGAAGAGAGGAGGAAGAGTGCATACTTGGTGCAACTCTAGAAATAGACCAGGCAGGACCATTTGTGGATGGGAAAATAAATGAAGAAGGTGTTACTTTTTTAGTAGACACAGGTGCGACAAGATCAACTGTCAGGTCAACAGATATTAGAAATCTTCCTCTCTCGGATGAAGCAATCCAAGTAGTTGGTGTAGCCAATACACAAATCAGAACACGTCTTACTGAACCAGTAAAAACACAAATAGGGAAATTCTCAGACATGCACAGATTTATCGTCTGTGACACAAGTCCAGTGAACCTGTTAGGTAGGGATTTACTCTGTAAAATGAATTGTACAATTTTTTGTACACCAGATGGAATAGCTTTTGAAACACCAGATGAGGATGTTTTGTACCGAATGACTCTAGAAAATAGAGAGAGTGAGTTAATTGGTGCATATGCTGTGTTTGATCCAGAGGATTTGCCTCAAGAGTTGAGACACAGTGAAAAGGACAGTTTGGGATTTTACTGGAGAGGATGTGGGATTGATGAATAATGTAGATCCTGTGAAAATTTCAGTGAAAGAGGGAATTACTTATCCTAACATTCCTCAGTACAAAATGACACCAGAAATAATTGAGGGAATAACTCCTATAATTGAGAAAATGATTCAGCAGGGAGTTCTGAGAGAACTACTGAGTAGTCTGTGTAATTCACCGATAATGGGGCTAAAGAAGCCTAATGGGAAGTTCAGGATTGTACAGGATTTGAGAAAAGTTAATCAAATTGTGGTGGCATGTTGTCCTATTGTGCCAAATCCATCAGTGATTTTGTATCAGATTCCACATGATGCTGAGTGGTATACAGTGATTGATTTGTGTCATGCTTTCTTTTCAATTCCATTGCATCATGACAGCCAGCCGATTTTTGCATTTAGATTTGGCCAGTGTATTTTAGCATGGTGTCGTATCCCACAGGGATATACGGAGAGTCCTTCAATATTCAATCAGTTATTGAAAAAGTCATTGGCGAGTTTGATCATGCCTGAAAACTCAGTATTAGTGCAGTATATTGATGACCTACTTGTGGCATCAAAGACACGTGAAGCTTGTGAAGTAGATACTATAGCTTTATTGAATCATCTGGCAGATGGAGGGTTAAAAGTATCTCCAGCCAAATTGCAATTCTGCAAGAAAGAGGTGCATTATCTTGGACACAATATTGAGAAAGGTCTGAGAAAAGTGACTGATGACAGGATCAAAATTATCAGGGAAATGAAGGCCCCAAAGACCCAGAGGGAAGTGAGAATGTTCCTGGGAATGGTGGGTTATTGTCGTCAGTGGATAATTAATCTCGCTGATAGCAAAGCCACTGATTAAGCTGACAAAAAGTGAGATGACAGACCCATTGGAACTAGATGGAGAACAAATGGCAGCATTTGAAGAGTTAAAAAGCAGAATGTGTGAAGCTCCTGCTTTGGGTATGCCAGATTATGAAAAAGAATTTGAATTGTACTGCAGTGAGAGAAATGGATGTGCACTTTCAGTGTTAATTCAGAAGCATGGATTACTGAGAAGGCCTATTGCGTACTTCTCATCGACACTTGACCCTGTAGCTGTGGGTTTACCAGGTTGTCTGAAATCTGTGGCTGCAACATGCAGAAGCCTAGAACAGAGTGAGGGAATCATAATGGGATATCCTGTAAGGGTATTCGTACCTCATAATGTGGCAATTCTTTTGACGAGAAGCAGAACTCAGTACATGTCACATAGTCGGTTGACTAAATATGAGAACGTCATTCTGGGAGCATCAAATGTGACTCTTGAGAGATGTGTGAATGTGAATCCAGCGACATTGTTGCCGGATATTGAAAATGTGGGTGTGAAAACAGAAGATGATCACAATTGTTTGGATGTGCTTGATTACTGTACAAAACCGAGACCAGACATAAGGGATCTTCCCTTGCATGAGAGTGATCATGTGTTATTTGTGGATGGATCATGTCTGAGGAATGATGAGGGTGTGCTATGTGCAGCATATGCAGTGTGTAAGGTTTCAGAAGTAATGGAAGCATCATCATTGAAAGGAGTGAAATCTGCGCAAGTTGCTGAATTAGTTGCATTGACAAAAGCTTGTGAAATTGGGAAAGATTTGAGAACGACTGATGACTGATAGTCAGTATGGATTTGGAGTTGTGCATGACTTTGGCCAACTTTGGCTACAAAGAGGTTTCTTGACGTCGAGTGGGACTCCAATAAAGAATGCTGAAATGATTGGGAAATTACTTGAGGCGATACAGCTGCCTAAAGAATTAGCAGTTGTAAAATGTGCTGCTCATGGACAAGGAGATGATTTTGTGACAGTGGGCAACCGTTATGCAAATGACATTGCTCAATATTGTGCCAAAAATAACCAGTCCATTAATCGGGAACGAGAAGGAGAAATGTCTTTGTTCTGTGATGTTTACTAATGTCTTAGAGACGTGGGATGAAGTGAAACAGTTGCAGGATGAGGCAGAGGAGGAAGAAAAGAAAGATTGGATTAAGGTAGGTTGTGCCCCGAGAGAGACAGACCATGTTTGGGTCTATAGAGATGGCAGACCAGTAATGCCGAATTCCATGCTGTCAGCAATGGCAAGGATGTATCATGGCCAGGGACATTTGGGAAGGGATTCAATGATTAGGTCTTTTAAGCAAACCTGGTACAATGCAAAGTTCAGGACAATTGCAGAAAGTATCTGTCAAAGATGTTTGATTTGCCAGCAATTTAACACTGGGAAAAAGACAGTGGTGAGTCTGGGAACAATAGGCAGAGAAGGAGGTCCTTTTACAAGAATGCAGATTGATTTCATTGAAATGCCCCAAGTGAACAGACTGAGATATGTACTAGTTGTAGTCTGTTTATTTTCAAGATGGGTTGAGGCCTATCCGACTAGGAGAAATGATGGAGTAACAGTGGCAAAGTTACTGTTAAGAGAGTTGATTCCTAGGTACGGATTTCCGGTAACGATTGAGTCTGATAGAGGTGGACACTTCTATAATTAACTCATGAGTTTGATTTGTGAAGCATTAAGCATACAGCAGAAGCTACATTGTGCATACAGACCAGAGGCTTCTGGTGTGGTTGAGCAGATAAATGGCACAATCAAGAACAGGATTGGTAAGATGTGCTTAGCCACTGGCATGAAATGGCCGGATGTCTTGCCTCTAGTGCTAATGACTATTAGATCTACTCCAGATAGAACTACTGGTTTAAGTCCGCATGAAATAATAATGGGACGTGCAATGCGACATGCATATGTACCTGTCAATAAGTTGATGACAATAACTGATGACATGATTTTGGATTACTGTAAAGGCCTGGCTGACGCAGTTCATTCTGTGTTTCACCAGATTGGAGAAGAAGCTACAACACTTGAGAAGAAGCAAGCTCATGATCTGAGTCCAGGGGACTGGGTGAGGATTAAAGTTCACAGAAGAAGAAATTGCTTGGTTCCAAGGTGGGGAAGACCAAGACAAGTCATTTTAACTACGACGACTGCAGTGAAGTGTGCTGGTGTGAAAAACTGGGTGCATGCGAGTCATACTCTGAGAGTTCCAAACCCAAAGGATGGGACTGGTAGAGTATTGAGTATTTTGAAGAGTCAGATTCCAGTGATGATGAAGACCCAGAACCAGTGAGAAAAAAATCAAAGTTCAGGAAAAGAAGCAGAAAAGGCTTCAAGTTCAAGTGAACCATTGAGAATCTCAGAAAGGAGATCAGATTCTGAAAGAGAGCCTGAAGTTCCAAAAAGCAGTGGAGGAAAAAGAAAAGAAAAGCAGTTCCACAAAAATTACTCCTGAATCAGAAGAGGAGGAGATTGAAGAACCACTTGAGATTATCTTCTTCTGACCCTACTTCTTCAGATATAGAGAGGGACAGATTGCGGAAGACCCCCGAGGAGGTGTAGGGAACACTTCTAATAAGCTAGGTGAAGGGACAAGTAGACAGCAAGAAGATTGCGTGTCGGAGACCCGAGGAGGGAAAGAAGTAGGAAAGTCTCAAATAGTGGTGAAAAAGACTGTGGAGCGAAAGAAAACTGCTGAAGAACAAGAGGCATTTGAAACAGAATCGGATGAAAGTGAGAATGGAAAATCAGAGGGTCGAGTTCTGAGAAAGAGAACTTGGATTGGAGAAAGAAATAATACAGAAACAAGACCGAAAAAGGTCGTAAGAGGAGATTTTTGGCCTAACAACAGAGTAAAAAGGCTGAGATACAGACTGATAAGAGGGAATACATCAAAAGCTGAACAAGTGAATGAAGTGTCGAGTCAAAACGAAGTAAAAAGGAAGGAGCAAAAGGAGTCAAGAGAACCTGAGGAAATAAAGAGAATTAGAAGACCCAACCAAAAGTACAGATCACCGGAATGGTCTTATGTGGCACTGTCTGAAGAAGGAGAAGAAGAAACAGTGACTCGAGATAATCCGGAGGGGATCTTGAGAAAAGTGGTTGAGGAGAAGGAAAAATCTGTTGGAATCTTAAAAGTTATTCTGACTGACATTGGAGAAGAGTCAGATGCACAGGATGTTGTTGATGATCTGATACAATTTGATGTTGCTGAAGGAGGAGGAGTGAAAAGTGATGAATATCCAAATTGAGTGAACTGAAGAAATCACTTGGAGAAAGTGAAAAGGAGAAAGTCTGAAATTCAGCTGTCTGAAGTAATCCAAAGTTTGAGAAATTACAGTAGTGGAGTAGTAGAGGCTAAGTCAAAAGACAAGGTCAAAGTAGTAAAATGGCTAACAGAGAATAATCAAGGTAGATGTGCCTTCTTAAGAAGATGGTGTAGAATGTGCTGCTGCTGTACTGGATTATTAATGCTACTGAGGAAATATGAATTTTGTGATCAGTTATGTCCCCTATCGTAGACCCAAACGGCTCCATGTGCATGCTATAAGTACATGTTCCCTCCTGCTCCAGTTTTGAAGACGCAAATATATGTGCGTCCACCGTCAACATGTCCTCTTTCAGATTCGCCATGAATGGGTCAGATATTCCATTCCTAAGTATGAAAGGCCACCGACTTTATGTGGTTCACTTTCCACATTTTACAGATTCAGGCGAGTAGGCCCCGAATTCTGTCATCAAGCCTTTTCCTGCCTTCTGCTTCTGAAAGCTCCAGTCTGAGCCTGCATCTGTATCCATGAACTTTGTCCTACTCCCTGCGCGGCTAACGGTGCCTGATCCAGCCTGTCGCCTGCCAAAAAACTGTATTTCACCTTCAAGATTATCTACTCCGCTCCTCATCCGATGCATTCCTGTCTAGTAGTTTAGGTAAACATTCCTCCAGCTACCGTGCAAAGGGCCAGGCCTCGCTGTCCTCATGCAAGTAATTCATAGCCCCGTTACCATGGAATATTCCTACCCCCTCGCATCTAGTGTAGACACTTAGACGCTTGTACACGCACTAACAGTCAGTATAGAATAGATTCTATCCTAGAGACCTCTCCTTTTGGATAACACAGTTCTTTAAACATAGGATATTAGATATGATTTGGGATTAGGTTGACATAACCCCGGACTTCTGTCTCCACATGTAGAGCTAAATGTCAAATCCCCTTCACCCTCTAGTTGCACGTCAATCACACGTCATGCGGCTGCGCGCGCATCTCTGCCAAATATTTCTGCTGACATTGCAGGATTCTCTTATGGATCCACCCATTTGTGACATCATGTATGATGACGTTTATTAAATTACGCCCATACATCCGCCTCTATTAGTTACGTATGCACCTTTTATCTGTACTATCAGCTGTTACGCCTCTTGCATCTGTTTTACTGTAATGTATTTTCTATAAAACTGCCTATCTGTCAATAATGTATGCCCTTCCTTCCTGAACTTTCGTGGTGATGGAATAGAAAGCCTACAATTCGAATTGTATTCCTTTGTATAGGAATAAAGCCTTTTAAAACCTCTAATACCACGGATTCTGCCTCTTATATTTACTGAGTTATTCTTAATAGACTTTACCGCATAAAAATAGTACCGGTAATGAAATCTTTACCACATAAATTGGCGCCCGAATAGGGACACTTTCTCATCTCACGCGCCGGCGGTGCGTTGCAGGCCCGGTCTCCTGCCACAGCTGAACGGACAAAAACGCGTACCTGCAGGATTTCCTGTATCTCCCTCCGGCCAAGCGGGGACGACTGAGGCTGCGATCAACACCCAGACGAGGCGGTGAGAAGTGCGAAGTATCCCGACCAGAGCCTAGCTGAGAGAGCAAGATCCGAGGTATACAGAGGCCCACCAGGTTCCGAAGTTCCGAGTCGAGTCCAGTCCGGTCCAGTTTCAGTTCCGTTCCGAGGCCTTCCGTTCCGAGCTACCCGGTGAGTACCATTACCGGGGAGGCATTTAACGTGCACATAGTCTGTGCCGGTCAAGACGGGTTTGGGTACACAAATCCGGTCTGCACTGTTTTAGCAGTGTATCTGTACTGTTTAGCAGTATATATAGTATGTCTTGCATATAAATAAGTACTATCTAGTGTCAGTATTATGCCATTAACTAGTTTTCTATTAGTTATCATTGTTCGTAAAACTGTTAAGTGTTAAATGTTTTAAATACGTTCTATATATTGTGGTGTGAATGACTGTTCATTATTGTGTTTTTTTGTATAAAGTGTGTTCTAGTAATAAGGTCTAAAAATGCCGCTCTTTTCGAAACTAAGACAGATCAAAACTAGAAAAGGTGTACTCGAAGAAGCTGTTCCCATCCCACCTAGGGACACTCCAGGGTACTTTATGTATCATAAGCATGGCCTAGATGCCGTATTATTCCTTGATTTATGGGTGGACTACACCAAAGAATTACCAGAGAGTCAGAGATGGCCCGCAGCGGGGACCTGGGATGCAGATTGCATCATGAGAGTAGAAGAAGAATTATGGAAAAAGAAAGCCAGACAGTCACAGAAAGATGCCATTGAATTATGGCGTAAAGAATCATATAGACGTACAGAAAAAGCACTCAGACAGGAAGAGAAAGGTAGAGAGAATTCAAATAAAACCCGAGAAAATCTATTACTTGAGGAAGGTACCCGAGTAAAATCAGAACAAGTAGATAGACAAAGAAACACTCTTATGAATGGTATGTATCCTCTTCTGGCCGAAGGGTTACCTAAGGCTACCCCGGAAATACCAAAAGACTTAACTCCTCAATTGCTCCCGATAAAAGCACATCCCAAAACACATCCCAAAACAGCAAAGGACGTTTTCCTTTCCTCCTATTTAGATGACGCAGCTCCCGAGTATGCTAATGCCATACCACCAACACCGCTTGCCGATGGTGTTCAACACCAAGAGCATTCGTCTGTATCCCCGCAACTACAAACTCCTACACAAGTTCCAACAGGCCCGTCCGTTTCTACAGTTTTTCCCGCATCTACAATCTCTATCCTACGCCCAACGAATCCTTTCGTGCCTAGCACCTCAGATGGTGCTATAGGAGGTACGACAGACATGTTTGCCACACCGCCGCGAAATAAACAGACCCTTAGAGATTTAGCACTCCAACGTACACCCCAACTAGCGACATCCGACATGTTTAAAGAACAGCTTGTGGATTGTAGATACGACCCAGTACCAGGTAGACAGGATAAATTGCTCATATCATCACTACGTATAAGACGAGCTACATTATATTTAATGACGATACCAGGAATGGGTGAACACCTAGACGAAATATATCGCTTTGTCCAAACAGGGCGAGGTCCAGAAAGTATTAACGAAGCTATGGAATACCAGAAAGTGGATGTCCAAAGACAACTACTACGTTTTTTCATAAATTGTGTAATTAGGAATCAAGACAGGCCTGGGGCAGATCACGATACCATGCAAAGACTTGCCAAATGGGGTCAGAACATATCAGAAGAGAAACATGATAGACAGGCGTGTATAATCGCCATGTGTCGAAAGATCCGCAAGGAAGTAGAACGAATACATAAAGAGAGACGAGAAACAGACAGAGTAGAATCAGAAGAAGAGGAGGAGCAAGAATCAGAGCAATTAGAAACGATAGCTTATGTAGGTAGAGGAAGACCCCATAATAATACCAGAGGTTTTAACGACCCGATACGTCCAATACGTCCAGAATATAATAGACATTTTCCAAACCCTATGTTAAATACAAAATCCCCTGAACACCTATTCCAAGCCGCTGATAAATTACTCCGAGATCGAAGGGGGTACCACATGCTCGATTCCATGGACGAACAAGAATTAGCCAGGTCAGCAGTACAATGGGCTGACAGTCCCGGCGAATACAATGATGATGTACTTGCACACACGTTTCTGAATCTTGACCCATACGAACAGCGTTTAGCTAGTATATACATGATTCAACACCTCCTTATATTATATAAAAGCCAACACTCCGATCCAGGACCCTTACCTGACATATTGACAGAACTACTCACGAATATATGGAGAGGGTCAGGTACTGATTTGATTAAAGAAATTCTAGAATCCCGAAACCAATATTTAAATTTCGTATGCCCAGAACACGTTCCAGTTCCCATCATGGGAAGAAGAATGTATCACATAGAAAGACAGAACCCGTTACGCGAAGTACACCCAATCAGAGGTGACGGTAATAATTTTACACGCGTGTTTGTGTACACGCCTATAACTAAACTGGAATTATTAGAAATGAAGAAAGTAGTACCCAGCCATGACAAGGACCCAGCAGGTTTCCACCGTGAAATAAAGGACATGTTACTCATGGGAGAGTATACCTATCCCGACATTATGAAAATATTAAAAGTCCTATTACCCGCCGGTGTTTATGAGAAACTCAAAGAAAAGGAATGGGAGGTGGGAGACCAAAAGATAGATTGGACAGCATTGGAAAACGAAGAAAGGGCCCGAGCAGCAGGAGCAGGGCTTGGGGAAAAGACTACAGCACTAGCAGGATTACTAATACAGGTACTGCCACGTTTATTAACTACGAAAAAGGAAGACTGGGGTGCAATCTCAGCCTGTAAACAAAAGCCAGATGAAGACACTAGTGATTTCTATTCCCGATTTGAAAAATGTTTCAGTATAAATAGTGGCATAAAAGCCAGTAGTGAGTCATATCCACATCTGTTTGTGACAAAATTAGTTGAGAATTCTCTGCTGCAAGTCAAGAATAGAGTATTGAAATTCGAAAGTACCTGGCAAGGTAATACCCCATCACAGATGTTACAGATGTTACAATATCACCACAATAGAATTAGAGAAGAACAAGAACACGAACAAAGACGTATGAAAGATACAAAAATGAAAATGCTTGTTGCACAGTCAGTTCCAGCCGAGGGTCATCAAAGGGGTGATTCCGCAGGTCCTGCGAAAGGGACATGCAACTATTGTAAACAACAAGGTCATTATATACACGATTGTCCAGTCCTGAAACATAATATTGCCACAGGTAGAACCCAGGAAAGACCACGTCCACCTAGACAGGATCAGAATCAACAACAAATACCTCAGCATGCACAACCTAGGTTAGCTCCGCAACAACTAGCTCCGCAACAGGCGGCTCCACAACAGATCGTAGCACCACCACAAGCGCAGCCTATTGCTGCAACACAAGCAACGACACAACAGATGTATCAGTACGCACAAACAGATTATCCCGATTATCAGCAATACTCATGAGATAGCCTAGAGAGGGAAGTTGGCTTACCCCTTATTGAGGTTCCTGTAGACCAAGAGGGACCTTATGTACATAGTGAACTATTAGGGGAAGACAGAAAGTTTTTACTTGATACAGGGGCAAGCAGAACAACTATAAGACGCAGTGAAGTTCCAGGGGCACCCCTCTCAGGCTCACAAAATATTTCCCTTGGATTCTCAGGAAAACCTATAATCAATGACGTAACACAACCTCTTCCACTTACGGTCGGTCCATTGACATGTACTACAGATTTATTGCTTACTAAATCATGTCCAGAAAACTTGTTAGGCATAAAAACATTGAAAGCTCTAGGAGCCATAATATGTTGTTCTCCGGAAGGAGTACGACTATTTTTACGTGACTTTAAAGGTCACTACGTGTCCAGAGACATGGATCACCGACTGCAGAATTTACCTACACATTTATGGGCACAAGGCCCCACTGATGTTGGTTGCATGAACATTACACCATATCGAGTTACACTGAAAACAGGAATAGTACTACCACGAATGCGACAATACAAGTTACCACCAGATGCTGTAGTGGCTTTACTGCAAATCATTGACGAGCTCATTGCACAAGGAGTGGTTGTCGAAACCGACTCCAATGTATGTAATTCCCCGATAATTCCGATTCTTAAAAGAACGGATCCAAAAGCACCACCAGTATATCGATTAGTTATTGATCTGCGCGAATTAAACAAATGTATTGTACCACAATACCCTGTGGTCCCAGATATCTCTTCATTACTCACAGCTATTGACTCAGAAGCAACGTTCTTCACTGTAATTGATCTCAAGAATGCTTTTAGTGTCCCAATCGATCCGGAAAGTCAATATCTGTTCGGATTCAGTTTAAATGGACGAAGTTTTAAATTCACACGCGCACCTCAAGGATTTACATAAAGCCCCAGCATCTATAGCCAAGCACTGAAACGAGAACTTGACAGTATCCACATGCCAGTTAACACTGCCTTGCTTCAATATGTCGATGATCTGCTGATCACCGCCCGAAACGAACCTGAATGTGAAAAAGCGTCACTGACGGTTTTGAAATTTCTGGCCGACAAGGGGCACAAGGTGTCCCCTTCTAAGCTGCAATTCTGTGTCCAGCGAGTTGTTTACCTTGGGCACTCGCTGTCCAAGGAGGGAAGGCAGCTTACACCCGACCGCATCCAGTTAATTGCTAGCATGCCGCCACCCAAGACACAAAAGGAGGTGCGGGCTTTTATAGGCCTCACTTCATACTGTAGGCAGTGGATCCCTCAATATGCATTTCTAGCAAAACCACTCATTCAGTTGACAACACAGGAGGCAGCCACATCGACTGTCCTCCCTTGGACTCCAGAACATACACATGCCTTTGAAAGCTTAAAGAAAGCTTTATGCCAAGCACCTGTCCTAGCAACACCATGTTACAGTAAACAGTTTACACTCTTTGTTACAGAACGCGAAGGTACTGCCTTGTCAGTACTCACACAGGAACAAGCAGGATCACACAAACCATGTGCTTATTTCTCTAGTACATTAGATCCAGTAGCTCAGGCTCTTCCTGCGTGCCTGAAATCAGTGGCAGCAACAGCTTTAGCAATCAGACAAAGCGATGCCATAGTGTTAGGACACCAATTGACAGTACAAGTACCACACGCAGTAGAGGTTCTCTTGAACCGCACACAAACACAACACTTGACTATAGCGAGACTCACTGGTTACGAATTAACATTGTTTCAGCCACATATAGAAATCAGACGTTGTAATACGTTAAATCCTGCCACACTGTTACCAGTAGGCGGAACAGATCCATTGGCACATGATTGTGTCGAAGTCATTACTATCACGACGAAACCTAGACAAGACTTGACAGACATCCCTTTGTCAGATCCAGACTTGACATTGTATGTAGATGGGTCATGTATGAGAACAAGTACAGGAGAGTTGGTGGCCGCTTACGCAGTCACAACAGACACTGAAGTCATTGAAACAAACTGTATTAACACTTTGTCAGCTCAAGCAGCAGAGCTCATCGCTCTGACACAAGCCTGTACTCAAGCCAAAAATAAGAAATTCAACATATACACCGATTCACGTTATGCATTCGGAGTCGTCCATGACTTCGGTGTACTGTGGCGAGAGAGAGGTTACTTAACTTCTCACGGTGCCCACATCCAACACGGACCCCTCATTCAAGCCCTATTAGACGCAATTCATCTACCTACTGCAATATCGATTATGAAATGCAAAGCCCACACAAAGGTTACCGATATCATTTCTCAGGGTAATGACCTAGCTGACAGAACAGCTAAACAGACTGCTCAGACTCAGACTCACACAACTGACATGACAAAGACAATAGTTCCGACACCAACACATTGCATGACAGTTAAGGATCCCGCCCTTGATGTAATTGACATACAGACACATGCTACACCAGAAGAAATAAAGAAATGGACTGAATTAGGAGGGATCCAAACGGATCAAGGATGGATGACGAAGGAAAAATCTATATGGTTTCTTCCCGACTCAATGGTTCAAGTCATCATTAACACTATACATAGTCCAGCGCACCTAGGAGAAAAAGCTATGCTAGACAGCATTCAACACATTTGGTTCAACAAACACTTGCGAGCAGCAGCTAAACAAAAAGTTCGTACCTGTATGATATGTTGTCAGTTTAATCCAGGTAAAAGCATCCCCGTAGAGCAGGGTGGATTTCAAACTCCCGATCATGCTTTTGAAGTCCTCCAGATGGATTATATCCAGATGGAACGATGTCGAGGATTCAAATATGTTCTCGTAGTTGTCTGTGCTCTTTCCCGTTGGACAGAAGCATACCCGGTTTCAGATTACACTGCCCCGACTACTGCCAAACAGTTAGTTCGAGAATTCTTCCCACGGTACGGTTTACCACGTGTTGTCTACTCAGATAACGGCCAGCCGTTCTCATCCGAACTAATGAAACACGTTTCCCTTTTGTTAGGCTACCAATGGAAATTCCACTGTGTCCGACATCCCGAGGCAGCAGGTCTCGTGGAACGCCATAATCAAACTCTGAAAATTAGATTGTCCAAAATATGTAGGGAAAAAGGTGTTGATTGGATAGTAGCCTTACCAGTTGCGCTCTTTTACATGAGAATGGTAGCACATTCTCGAACAGGGCTATCCCCGTACGAGGTGATCTTCGGTAGACCACCAAATATGTGGGGGACGCCTATACCTCGCAAAATCACTGATGTTGACTGTAATATGCTGACAGATTACCTGGCTTCCTTGATGTCTGCACTACAATCTTGTCGTTCACAGGTAACCGCAGCTTTTCCCGATAACACTGAGGTGAAGCCACATGACGTGGTTCCTGGTGACCTGGTTCTGGTCAGGAATTTTGACCGGAAGACCCAACTGGAGCCTAGGTGGAAGTCGCCAAAGTTGGTTCTACTGACTACAAGGACAGCCGTGAAGATCGAGGGACGGAAAGGGTGGTTGCACTCGAGTCATATCAAGAAATTTTATGGACTACCATCCAGTGTGAATACTCAACCCTGTATTCCCTCACAGACAGACTCAAAGCTCCCCTTGGTTGAGCAGTCAAAACCAGAACTTTACAAACTAAAATTGAGGTCTAGCAAGTCAGACAATTTGATTGTTTAAGTCCTCTCCAAGGTGAATCGGTTGAATTTGTCTCTGACATGTATCCTCTAGACCGGAATAGAGAAAGAAATCATCAGATGCAGCTTAAGAAGCATGCGTATTGTAAATCATTTCGTAGTCACTGCACAGTAACATTATTAATTTTGTTTTTTCTAAGTCTTCTGATCATCATTGTCAGCATACTATTGCACATGTATTACCCTATTCTTAAGCGTGCTTACAATATAACTGCAGAACATTCTTTTAGCGAATTACCTCCGCATGAGTTGTCCTATAGATTTGCGCTGCGCAACAACACATTCATTAGTATGTTACATCATTCCCATCAAACCAGCAATGCCACAAATTGTTGGATATGTGGCCGACTCCCTCCCTATCAGAACTATAAGGGAGTTTTGCCCCTCTTTCCCTATCCGTTCACACACAATGGCTCCTGTGGAGCATGGTTTAGTTTGATTAATTCCCTAGATTCAAATTCCGCAGTTTATCAAGACAACTGGGTATGGGGAAACCTGAACTTAGTTTTGCTTAAAGTCTGCTACCCTAACAAGGAGGGACTTCCCAGAAGAACAGGAACTGATCTAGAAAATGAAGTATATGGATTAGGTAATTTTACACTTAACCTTATGATCCTGAACGTTGAATCTGAAGCTACACCAATCTTGCCCGCCATGTCAGTATTCCCAGTAAAAGGGGAATTATGTGTAAGAAAGAATGGTTCCATACACATGGGCCATAGTAAATGCACCAATGTAATAAAATTCAGTGATCAAGGCAAGTCTACATTTAGAGCTTCTCGCCATTCCTACTTTATATGTGGCCAGACCGCATATATACGTCTACCTCTAGATTGGGATGGTACCTGTTACATAGCATTCCTTCTGCCACCTGTTTTCCTAGCTCCTCCTGATTATCACAGAAATACCCATTTAGTACACAATAGACAGCAGAGAGATCTCCCAATTGTCGATTACACTGAAACAGCATGGGAAAAATACACAGATTTCAATAAAGGTTTCTTTCCCTATATAGGTACAGTCACTAATAGTAAGCTGATACGTAGATTAACCAGAACCCTTGAAGCAGTAGTGAACGAAACTATTTCCGCCTTAGGCAATTTAACAGAAGAACAGTCTGCTATGCGGATTGTTGTGCTTCAAAATCGTCTTGTCCTTGACGTCATCCTGGCCGATAGGGGCGGAGATTGTAGGGTCATCGGATCAAGTTGCTGCATTTTCATACCAGAAAATTCGCCGTCAGTATATAAAGCCATAACTCGCCTTCATAAGATTGTAAGCCAGATACACCAGAGTCCAGGCACCTGGACTTGGTCCGGTTGGTTCTGGGGCGTGTTGTCAGCCTGGGGATGGAGAATCCTATCCTTCCTAGGTATTGGCTTTCTCATACTATTCAGTTGCTGCTTATGTCTACAATGTGGGCCAGCGATTTGTGGTCTGTGTGCCACCTCGTGTATCCCACATCCAAGTTTTCGTTCAAGATCCCGGAAGAAGAAAGAAGAACAAATGATGCTATATGAACAGATCGATGGATTGATGAAGATCGATATCTCCTGAGGGTCTGTAGGGGACAAGGAGGGAATGAGGAAATATGAATTTTGTGATCAGTTATGTCCCCTATCGTAGACCCCAACGGCTCCATGTGCATGCTATAAGTACATGTATGTTCCCTCCTGCTCCAGTTTTGAAGACGCAAATATATGTGCGTCCACCGTCAACATGTCCTCTTTCAGATTCGCCATGAATGGGTCAGATATTCCATTCCTAAGTATGAAAGGCCACCGACTATGTGGTTCACTTTCCACATTTTACAGATTCAGGCGAGTAGGCCCCGAATTCTGTCATCAAGCCTTTTCCTGCCTTCTGCTTCTGAAAGCTCCAGTCTGAGCCTGCATCTGTATCCATGAACTTTGTCCTACTCCCTGCGCGGCTAACGGTGCCTGATCCAGCCTGTCGCCTGCCAAAAAACTGTATTTCACCTTCAAGATTATCTACTCCGCTCCTCATCCGATGCATTCCTGTCTAGTAGTTTAGGTAAACATTCCTCCAGCTACCGTGCAAAGGGCCAGGCCTCGCTGTCCTCATGCAAGTAATTCATAGCCCCGTTACCATGGAATATTCCTACCCCCTCGCATCTAGTGTAGACACTTAGACGCTTGTACACGCACTAACAGTCAGTATAGAATAGATTCTATCCTAGAGACCTCTCCTTTTGGATAACACAGTTCTTTAAACATAGGATATTAGATATGATTTGGGATTAGGTTGACATAACCCCGGACTTCTGTCTCCACATGAAGAGCTAAATGTCAAATCCCCTTCACCCTCTAGTTGCACGTCAATCACACGTCATGCGGCTGCGCGCGCATCTCTGCCAAATATTTCTGCTGACATTGCAGGATTCTCTTATGGATCCACCCATTTGTGACATCATGTATGATGACGTTTATTAAATTACGCCCATACATCCGCCTCTATTAGTTACGTATGCACCTTTTATCTGTACTATCAGCTGTTACGCCTCTTGCATCTGTTTTACTGTAATGTATTTTCTATAAAACTGCCTATCTGTCAATAATGTATGCCCTTCCTTCCTGAACTTTCGTGGTGATGGAATAGAAAGCCTACAATTCGAATTGTATTCCTTTGTATAGGAATAAAGCCTTTTAAAACCTCTAATACCACGGATTCTGCCTCTTATATTTACTGAGTTATTCTTAATAGACTTTACCGCATAAAAATAGTACCGGTAATGAAATATTTACCACACTACTATGGGGTATTTTAGCTTTATTAGTTACATTTAGAGTTTCAATAGGTACATTTGAAATACATACTGAGAATGAGACAAATGTAGAAAAGAATTCGCAAAAAGTAGTTCCAACTAGAATTAGTAATACTTACATGCATAAAGATAGGTCAATTAATGATTTTTCTAGTAATGTTTTTTCAAAGTTGTTATACGAATATGTGAAAACAATGGAAGTAAGGGATTGCTACGTTTGTATGCAATTACCTGCATCCGTTTCAGAGTGTGTTACTTATCACCATTTACCAGCTATGTATGGAATTTCTTGTAGTGTATTAAGTAGTGTTTTTTATCTGTTAGGGAACATAGATTATAAGATGTCTAACAAAGATAGTATTTTTGGGCACTTGCCAATGAACAAAGAGCTGAATCCAGCTAAAGAAGCTAACATTTTTGGTGAGATTTTTATTGAGAAAGAAGAATTAACATTAGATTACATTTTTAAGAATAATTTAACTTGTAGTTTGGAAGAAGAGGAGAAAGCTTTCCTGAACATGGTGGAGGAAAGGAGATTGAGTATGCATGAAAAGTAGGCCTGGGCGAAGCACTACGCTACGCTCGCGTAGTTTGCGAAGTTCGCGCTACGCGAACTGCACGTAGCACAGTGCGAACACGCGTAGCGTAGTGTTGCGTAGTGCTGCGGTCATTTTTTGCTTGCTCGCGGTCCTCAACGTCAAGTTGGCGACCGCGAGCAAGCAAAATGACATCCTGGCGAGACTTTTTCCTTGTTCGCGAGCATGGAAAATAAACCTCCCGGCGAGATTCCCAACGCGAGAAGGTCAGGTTTCTCATTGCGAGGGGTCGCGTATGCTCGCGACCGCTCGCGATGAGAAACTACCAGTTCGCGTTGAGAAAGCTGCAGCTCGAGGAAAAATCTACTCGAGCAGCAGAAAACTACAGCTCGCACTGTGCAAGATGCCATTTTCAATGATTGCACAGTGCCGGTTGCTTGTCCGCACTGTGCAATCATTGAAAACAACATCTTGCACAGTGCGAACATGTTACTTCGCAGTTCGCGAAGTGCTACGCGTAGCTCGCGTAGTGCGAACTTCACTTTGCGTAGCTTCGCGAAGTGCTACTTCGCGAACTACGCCCACCCTTAATGAAAAGGCAGGGAAATATAAAGTGAGTGAGACAATTTGGGACATTGAGATGGGAAAAGAATTGAGAAATGGAGCTAGTCCAACTTTAGCTTTAGATGCACCACAGAAGGGTAAGCTGTGCATTACAAGAGGGAAATCCCAATATGATACATATTTTGTTGGGACTAGTGAATGTCATGATACATACTTCATTGCAACAGGATGGGGTTTCAGAGGTGGAGAAGATACAATTTTTCCAGGAGTGTATTATGTTTGTGGGAACAAGGCTTATTACAAGTTGCCTGACCATTGGTATGGCACGTGTTATGTGGGCCTGGTTTTTCCAAAGATTTTTCATATAGATAGAATAGAAGATGTAGAACATATTAATTTACTAATGCGCTTCAAGAGGGAAACTTGGTCTGAAATAGTGGGTGACATTTTTGGAGCTTTAATTCCAGCAGTGGGAATTTCTTTAAATGCTTATGGGATTCGGAAACTGTCAACAGTGGTGGATCGCTTATCGACAAATACCGCTGGAGGGTTTCTTTTGGTGAATACGGAACTAATTGCCGTACGTGCCATGTCTATGCAAAATAGACTTGCTCTTGATATTCTATTGGCTAAGGAGGGTGGAGTTTGTGGGATGCTGAAAGTTCAACATTGTTGCACTTACATTCCAGACGAAAGCAAAGACCTGAAGGTCTATATCAAAAATATTACTGATTTACATGAAGAATTAGTACCACTTGAAGCTGAAAGTATCTGGACTAAAATAGCTAATAAGGTGATAGCTGTTAAGAGTTTTATTGCAAAAATAGGTAGTACTATTATAGGTAAGATATTGTTTCCTTTGACTTGTATAATTGTTGCTTTATTGATATTGAGATTGGTGTGTTTGTGTTGTAAAAACAGGGGAGGGAAAAAGAAATTAATTAAAAGAAATAATGAAAAGAGAAATAAAAGGTTGAAAAGAGAACCACAAGAAATTGAATTAGAAGAATTAAGGGAGAGTGTCTACTTAGAAACAAAGAGGGATGATGAGAGTGTCTGGTGTGTAGTGTTGTGTAAGGAGGAAAAAGACATTTCCAATTTCTCCTAAAATGGGACTAAATTTTCACTAAATATTTTTTTTTTTTGGGTTATTTGGTGATGAAATCACCAAAGGGGGGATTGCTGGAGCAGGATTTTCTAATGAAAATCTATAGGGTTTTGAAGCTCTGGTTTGTCTATTTGTCATAAGTTAACATTATTAATTACTAATTATTTGTTTTGTGTAAGTGTTTTTACTTATCAAGATGTATGTTTTAACAAGAGAGAACTACACGTGGGAACGCGTATGTGTTGCATATTAACAATGTGCATGTTTTATTAAATAAACGTTGCTGAGTGCTGTTTATTTTAAGCACGAAACGCTTTTGAATTAATGCTTTTCTGTGTTGCTAAAGCTAGATAATTACATACACATAAGGGTATTAGTGGGGTTAACACTGTTTAATCACTATGCTGTGGTAACGTTTTTGTCTCTTTTAATTAAGATGGTCCATTTTGGCCTAACCAAACATGTCCGCCGTTTGCAGCCTGGCCTCGAGTGAGAATTTGTGATGAGAAGGCCTTGCTGAATATGATCACGAGACGTGTGATCACAGTCCTTGCCTGGTTAAAACTTTCCGTGAGGACAGCAGCAGTTCTGGGCGAGTTTCCAGATGTATTGGACAGCCTTGGAGGACAAAGGAGCTGTTAAGAAAGAACTCTGAGCATTGTCATCGCTGAGGAAATGTGGACTGTAAAAAGATACTTTTTTATTTTTGGTTCCTGTTCTGTCTTTTTATTTTTGTGATTTCCTGAGCGGAGATTTTCCAAATGTAGCGATGCTACATCCTTTCCTGCTCGCTCTGCTCAGCGGTTCGGCGGACGTGTAAAACATTTAATGTTTCTTTAATATTGCAAGTTTCATTATAAATATACTAGACTAGAGAGGGTCCGTGTCATTGCATTCGGGATTTTGCTTCCCAAACCTGCGTTGGTGAGAATCGATGCTGAGAGGACGGTGACTTGGGAGATTTCTACTGAGAGACTTGTCCTGATGACCCATTCTGACATTTAGCTAGAATAGGTAATTATGAGAAAATGATTTATTCTGATTAATTTCTTTTGACTAATTTTAGATAAAGAATCATAATTTTAAATACGGTGTTGGTGATTATTTCTTGTCAATTATTGAGTACTCTATTTGAATATTGATGTATAGATTGTTTAGATTATGACAATTGCAATAGCTAGGTCTTATCCACCTCGGTGTAGATGTGGGGTTTAGGAGGTTTAGGAGTTCTTTCCACAGGTTCAGTGCTGGTAGAGTATTTGAGTGTATGTTAGTGAAATGGGCCCTAGTGTATGGTGAGTGTATGTGCGTGTAACTGTGGAATTACTCTATCCGTGGAAGTAGGGAGATTTTATACACCCCAATCTGCATCAGCACTGCCCAGGGTGTTTAGTTGAGGAGCACAGAAGTGCTCTAGTTGAAACTGCATCCTACCTGGATAATGGTCACTTTCCGAGTGTACCAGGCCAGAAAAGCCAGACATAGCTCCAGTAAGAGCGGGCTTGCAAAGTGTAGTAAGGCCCCTCAATGCAAGTGGGGAGTTGTTGGTGGATAAAAAGTGAGCCTATGAGATTGAAGCAACTAAGTAATTCCCGCGCTGAATGAGTGCCGATACTTAAGGAAGCTTCAAAGGGTCTGCTCAACTGTGTATATTGAAGTACTCAGTCACCAGATTTTCAAAGAAGGGGAATCTACAAATTGCATTTCCAAATGAGTCGCAAAAGGTTGTCATGTTAGCCTCCTCCTCTTGTTCTCTCTCATGGTGTATATTTATGTATACATTATTTAGCAGCCATGAATTCAATCTGTTATCCAGGTGGCAGCCCTGGACTTTAGCTGCTTGAAACAATGAACACTGTCAACATCGATTAGCTCCAGCTTTGTGCTTGTGGCCATGTAGATGAAAAGGCTCCTCGACAGGCATCCAAAAGGACTTTTTTTTTTTTTTTTTTAGAGCCGGCTTGTGCATTCCATGAAATACTGCCATGTGTATTGAAGTCATTGCCCACGTTTCTTGTAAGGACAATAAATCAGCATCTTCAATCAGAGTACTTCTTGGTGACTAAGGATCCTCTTGAGGTCGGCTATGTCCCATGAAATGATTGCAAAACAGAAGTTGCAGGGGAAACCTTCCTAGGCCGTCTTTAAGTAATGTGGCTATATAGGTTGGGAACAGCAGTTGGGCATAGGTGTTAATACAAAGGCAATCCAGCCCCATTCTGAATCAAGATTTGAACTTGCGTAAACCTGTACTATGAGTGACTGGTTGTCTTTTGTTGGAATGCATGCAGATCTGCACTTTTTTTGAGGATTTTGATCTGGTGCACCATTTGCACCCGTCAGTGTTCATGTTTTTCTCTCATTTTCCAGAGGCATATTGTAGTTTAAAATGTTGGGGTATTTTTCTCTCGATGCTTTTCATCCCAGTACCCCGCTGTGCAAAGATGGATTTTTTCATTGGGAACTGGGGCCGCAATACTAAGATCTCCAAGAGACAATTGTGGACTCAATGTTTGGTGGCCATGAGGCCATATCGAATTGGATTCTTAGTATACCTGGGCTCCGATAGTGACTTCGGAAGGAAATGTGATGCAATAGCTGTAGAATATTGGTCCTACTTAAAATATCACTGCGACCACTGGATGTATATAGCAGAGTAAATCTAAGTTTTTGTTTAATGGGCTGGTCATGCTAGCTCCAAGTAGCTTCCTCATCGGTACATCCATCTTTTTGCATAATGCTGGTGTTCGCACAGATGAGTGAGTCGGAGTTCTCTGTAGTAAGACATGGACAGATTCAATTGTGAGCTCTAGTAACTCTTGCATTTGAATTTGTGTATCTTGATGAACGGATTTTGTGCTCCTGCTCAGCGAGGGGCTTCTTAAAATATTTATTTCCTGCAGGCTAAAGACTTCAAGTGAAGATGGGAGGGGGACTGTTGTGTGCTCACTCTGAGTCCTTTCTAGAATACATGCCCCTGTCACTGTAGTCTTGATCTGTCGGTCCAAAATGGCTGGCTATTTGATATCGATCTCCTTTCAAGGAATGTCTTTCCCCAGTTTATTGGCGAGGGGATTGGGACTAATGGAATATTGGATAGAGTTTTTTTGTGCTGCCTCCTTACTATGTAACCGTTGTCAGTTTTTTTTTCTCCAGTTTTTCCCCTTCCTGGCATTTTTGTTGAATTTGTTATTTTTTTTATTTTTTTTTAGTCTTTTCTTCTTTCTTGTCAACAGTTTAAGCAGTACTTGGGGCAGGATTAAGCGAGGACAAGAGGGCGGTTGGGCTTCTGTTTTCCCATTTATTTTATTGCCCAAGTCGGTGGAGTCCTTTGTTAGATCTTACATGACAATCACTAACCACCTCATCTTTCGTTGACTCGGGCAAGTGAGATCTGTGGATAGTACAGTAGATTCAAGATCAGTGCCCCCGCTGGGTATGAGTGGGCCAGCTACTTTGACCATTCTTCTGAGCTCCTCTTTTGGAGAATTAGCCGTTTTGAGATTTTCCACAAGGAGTGAAACTAGATCAAGAAGGGTACATAAATTACCCACTATCAGGGTGCAGGTACTTTTGGTGTCCCCACCAGAGTAGGAGCGTATCCTTCACTTGGATTCCAGATTTATTTTTTATTCCATACTTGTTATTGAATTATTGTTTGCATGAAATGAACTTGGAATTCCAATTTATGAGATTGCCTGGTCAATGAATTTTTAGCTGCCAGTAAAGTTGAATTAATGGACAAGGTGGGTTCAGTTGTGGTATTCTTGGCAGGGGGGGACTTCCCCTTACTGTAGTGTTCACTGCAGGAGTGAATGTTTCACTGCTTTTAATATATTCTCAGCCATGTTGTTCATCAGAAAGCTGATTGAGTTCCTTGAAATAAATATGGCACCTTGAGCTAGAGACTGGCTATGCGTTGCAAGTGTTGGCGATTTAGCTAACATGTCCTCCTCCTCATATTGCCTAGAAGAGTAGTGAACTTATGCAACAGTTATGATGTGTGGTTGCTGTGCCCCTAGCATGGAATCGATGATCTTCAAAATTAATGTTGATGAGAGTTCAATACTGGGCATATTTCCACATCCTGCTTAGACTGAGTCTGGACGTAAATTGCTTCCCAGGCAGAAGTCTCAGCAAATAAGACACTATCCTTCTTTGGGTCAATGAGTGGAATTATTAAAGTTGGCTCAGCCAGGTTGTTATTGACTGAGTGAAATTCTGTATTTGCGGTTTGGGGCCACCTTCCCTGGTTTACTCACATGGAGTAACTACTGATCAATTGTATTTGGGGGCTTCCTCCCCCAGCACTAGACTGAGCTCCTGACCTTGTGCTTCCACCCTTTTGAGATGTAATTTGCTCCTTCAAGCCTGTTTCAAGGTGTGGCCTGAATGTGTTCCTTTCTTGATAGTTGCGGTTCTATCGCCAGTGATGTTGTATTTCTAGGAGACCACTGAATTATTGATGTGGTAGAGCTGTGTCCCCCAAAGTCTGCTGTCGTTACAGGCTGGATTTCGATTTTTTTTGTTGGCACACATCTATACCTTTCCACTGAAGAAGCTAGTCAGCCACCCAAACCGGACGCCTTTGCCTTCTCTTGAGCCACAAGTCAGCTGTTATCTCCCAATTGGCATCCAATAATAAATACTGAGATATTGATGGAGTGAGTAACTTCAGCTCCTAAACTTCATACAGAGGTGATGCTCGTGCACAGTGAAAATCAAGGTAACTTTGAAGGAGTGCTAAAAGTAGAGATTAAAAGGGTGGCTGTGTCCAACGACATCTATCCCACTGATTTAAGGAGCTTTGCAAAAAATGCCAGGAAAATGTATAGACGTCTCCTTTCTGTCAAGGGGCACACTAAGCAGAACCTGAGGAGATCGAGCTGGTGCTAGATAGGCAGGCTAGAGGCAGAATATGGGGACGAGGAGCAGATAGAGCCACTTCTCTCCCCAGTCGACTGGCTGCTATTTCAATAGTGGCAATAGAGGCAGTAAAGCAGCGAAAGTCAACAGACAGCCGGCAGACAGACTGCAGATGTCCAATCTCCCCACCAGGACCAAGCTGCACCAGTCACTAGACCTGCCACTTCTGCGCTCTGGTTGCAGCACCTGGGACATATGGCTCATCTCTTACATCCTTCTTGCCTCTGTTTCGAGTATGGTCTTTAGCTGCGACATTGTGGTAGGAGTTGAAGGCAGCATCTTACTGTGAGAGCACGTCTTTCAGCTGAAAGCGTTTGACCAGAAAGCCTTCATAACACATTTATCAGGATCGAGGTGCAGTTATCCAAGGTGGGGATGTTCGAGGCACAGCAGGCTTCATTAATGATTTTTTTCCCCAAAATTCTGCAGGTAGGACGGATTTGGCGTGGCTTCCTTTTTCCGAGGACCTCTCTATGCAGTTCTGCAGACAGCCTTTGTGTTGGGGGATGCTCCTCACAGCAGAGTAGTATCCACCCTGGAGCACCCACAACCGATACCAATAGGTTTGAACTATCTGCTCCTTGCTATGCACAGACACAAGACAGTGGCCAAGAAAGAGACAAAAGGGTGGTTTTACCTACTAGCCTCTTCCCAGTCTGAAGAGACTACAGCCCCCTTTACCCTCACCATCTACCAAAGGTTAGTGCTACAAGAAGGACCTAATCAAACTTAAATAGGAGCCTTGCCTCTTGTCCTCACTTCACTGTCTAGGTCTCCTCCCTCCAGCATCACTTGTGATACACTTCAACTGTCTGGGAAAACATCACCCCCCCATCTTGTGCTCAGGAACAGACTCCCAAAATGGAACCCACAGACCTTCACTCTGCTTCGCTTATAAGTACAATGCCTATACTACAATAGCCACATACACAAACATGCACAACATACACTTGGATGGGATTAGGTGACAAAAGAGGTTATAAATTGAGACTCAGCCAGTGCCACATAGCTCATGTTCAGTGAGGGAGAAACCTTTGATTACAGAATAGTGAGGATTTATTTTTAAATGAGACCCTTTTTTCTTCCCCTAACTCCCCTTGTTCAGCATACAGACCCTTTCCCAAGGTTGGGATACTCCAGACTAGGTTTAAAAGGTCTACCCCAGTCTTGGCACACACAGGCAATAGCTCTTAATATTTAAATGAGGTGTACACTGAATCACATGTTTAAACTGTATGCCCTGATATGGAGCACATGTGTAATTCTGTTTGATTCTACAACTTCCATCCCCCGATTGCTTGCCATGGCACAAACATCACCAACCATACTCCTAAAGCCCTGCATGAAAAATTGGTCTTGCCATACTTCCACATTATTCCTCTTTCTTCAGTGACTTTTTTCTTACCTTCCATCCTGCACACACCTTCGATTTCCGAGTATAGCTTCCTTGCAGTCTCATGTCTGCCTTAATCCTTTTTTTTTTTGTAATTTCGAAGTTGTCCTATACCTTATTTCATAGTTCACAATAATTCATACTTAAAAGCCTATTCCTATAAACTACCACCACCTAATCTCCACCAGTCTCACCCCAACCATTCCCCTGAAATCACCCAATCCCCACTAATGATCACACCTACCTGGTATTAATATAATCTATCACAAAGTATCTGGAGTAAATGCATGCCATTATTTTCTTAAGCATTACAAAAATGGGGTAACCCAAAAAGTCAAGGACCTGGGTGCAATGTAGTACAAAAAACAATGGTCCTAGACCTGAATTCAGAAATAGGCTACAAGTCCTTTCTTAGTGTTATCATTTAAATGTTCTGGGCTATGCAACATCAACTCAGATAGCCCTCAATACTCAATATAACATTTGTCATATAAAACAAGACATGCAACCAACCAGCATCAAAAATTCTTATAGCATTTATTATTTTTGTAGTTTACTTTTGACAAATTTCAATCAAGGTTGCTCCAAGGGGAACGTGCAAAGAGTGAGGTGTTGGAATATGAAAAAGTGAAAGGAAAGAGAAAGTATTTGAGAGATTTGTGACATAAAATACTTAAAAGACTTGAACACTGGACCGGTTGTCAATCACCGTCCAAATGAAATAGCCTGGTCACGTTGAATTAATTAGTACAGCCGTTGAATTAAACAATTACAAGATACATTGGAAACTAATTCCAATAAGGCACGTGAATAAATGAACGTATTCCAGGCTCTATAATAAAGGGCGTCGACGTTTCGATCCGTCTTTGTGGCCTCAAGAGGAAATTTGGACCTTGGCCATGCGGATCTTCATCAGGACTGAAGGGCAACCTAGATGGGTACTGGGCCTTATGGAGTGCCTAAAATTAATGAAAATTAAAATGAGGCGGTTGCATGAGGCTAATGTGTTATTAATTAGCTGTGTAAAGCCAAAGAGGCTTACCCGCTTATCCTTGTGAATAAGGTATAACGGTGGACTTCGTGTGGATGGACTCCATAAGTGAGGTGCCACTAGGTAGAATTGAATTCGAAACTGCAAAGACAAGGTTACGACTATTAGTCAGACCCCCCAGGATATAGCGGCATAGATGTTCAAATTTAGCGGCACAAAAATTGAAATTTAGCGGCACAAAAATTGAAATTTAGCGGCATTATTGCGGCACTTTATTTTACTCGTAATCATTCCTTTTCAGCCTTGAATCAATGTAAACTGATTTAGCAAGGAATTCCACTGTGAAACTGGCATTTTTAAAGTGTTTGAGGCTCTACAGAAGCACATCTCTAATCAGCACCTCGTGAGAGGGGGCCCTATTTCTCCCAGGGGTATTCTAGCACCCATGTATGCACCCCTGCCGGGGCACTGCTACCATCCATTTTAAATAACAGTAATTTCTATCACCCTTTTTAACATTGAAGAAATATTGATAATACCAATATGACCCATACAGGAAGTCCTGCTTTGCTGCTAGAGCGCTTTACTAGAAAGTAATGCAGCAAATTAAGTGTGGCAATTTAAGTGAAACTTTGTGAGTGGACAAAGGCAAGGAAATTAATTTAAAAACGATCCTCTTTTCTGAAACCCAATGGTCTAAAAAGGGCCTTAAAATATCCCCAGCAGTTCTGAAGCGCTGCTGCTGGGTACATAGCTGCCAAGGTTTCAGATTGCTTATATGACATTTTCATAAATTCGGTGTAAATATGACTGACATTCAATGACTATGACTGACACTTTCTCCT
This sequence comes from Triturus cristatus, assembly GCF_964204655.1. Lineage (NCBI taxonomy): Eukaryota > Metazoa > Chordata > Amphibia > Caudata > Salamandridae > Triturus > Triturus cristatus. Next base: position 761,987,625 of record NC_140589.1, on the reverse strand, counting down.
GAACAAAATCAAGCAAGGAAGTCTAAGGAAACAGATAAATATCAGAAATTACCCAACATTTGAGCAATTAGAAACTCTAAGAATATCTTGAAACTGCAGCAAAGTACCTGAAATGGAAGGACACTAGCCTAGTGCCTTTGCAACCTGATTCACATACTTTGCAGAATGCATAATAATCCTCTGCCCTGTTTTATCATGACAAAAGGCTGATGTCACAACAGCAGGAGCATTATTCAGCAGTTAGACAAAACAAAGATCTCGCCACCAAATGTGTTAACGTCCAGAGTTTTTTCATTATTATTATTCCCTGGGATCTACTGGGCACACAAAGTCCTCTGCAACAGGTGTGTTAACCCCAAAAGATTATTTAAAATCCAGACTTTGCAACTAATAGGATAGAACAGATTTACTACCACATTTCTCCTTGTTGCCAATTTCATTGTTGCAGAGTTTTTTTTTAAAAAATGTATAAGTTGAGGCCTAGATTTTGTGTCAGGGTTGCGTCACTTTTTTGGCACACACCCTACACAAAATCTCCTAATGCGCTTAAATGTACTTTAGATAGACCTGCTCAACATGTGTGAGGTCTGAAGATGTGATGTCACTTGTGATATCACTTCCTGTGAAGTCATGGGCTGTATGATGCCACACATCATGTCACTTGCATACTGCCCAACTTGGTTGGTACCCCACTTCTAATTTTTAGGACTTATGCCCTGGAGCAAGCAAACAAAACATGTAAATGGACCAGTGGAACCACAATTCAGAAATCGAGCACTTGTTCCATTATATGATCTAGCAAGCGTGTAATGCACGGCAGGCACCGGGTCAGCCTGACATGCTTCGACGTCTTGCATACTTGAACTCTCAACCTCATGCATGAAAGGCGGGGACTGCTGCTGAGCTAGCTCCGAATGTTCAAACATCGCGCTCTCTTCTGTCTAACAGCTAAGAGATAACCATTTCTTTTCTGCTAGGGGGTCGCTATTGTAATGATAATAAAACCATGCATTCCCTTCTGTTTTTGCCGAACTGACGTTTTCTTAACACAGCGCTGCTTATACGTCTAGTCCTTTAAAATAAAACTGTATTTGAGAGCATAACTTGCCGTGACCCAGCATATTTTAATTTTTAAAAGTAGCTTCTAAAACCTGTCTCAACTTCGCTTTGCAGATTATCAGCAAAGTACACTGCGAACAAGCAATGCTTCGATAATATTACTCCTTCCTCGTCTACCGGTTCAGAATTGCAAGCTAGATTAATAGATTCAAAACCACAAGCAGAACAGCTTGATGCTACCTATAGAGAAATGCACATTAGCGGAGCTGAAGGCGAAAGAACGCCGCGCACTGAGACATATGTTGTTTGAACTCAGGGTAGCTAAAGGCTTGGATCTTGGCCAGGAGGAAGCAGGTATTGGACGGCTGGACGGCAGGGCTGGACGGCGGAACGTAGTGACGTGTACGCCCACAGCCAATGAGAAAGAGTATTGTTTGTTTTGCTGACACTTTTTAAATATCGCGGCAATAATTGTAAATATCGCGTCCATTGCGCAAGTAAGCCGATTTCGCGATTTTTTCGTGAATCGCGGAATCGCGAAATCCTGGGGGGTCTGATTAGTAACCGAAACAAGTACGTTAATTGTAGACCTAACAGAAATAAACAATGTGAAGGGTACCTTAATACGTGGTGTCACTCCACTAGAGTTCGATGTTTGTATACACAGCCGGATTTATTGCCAAACTGAAAAATTATATAAAGAAACGTGTTTTAAGGGAAGGTCCATCAAGGGAAGAAGTTTTAAAAGGGAGGTGTAGTATTATTTAAGGTCTTTACCTGGTGCCGTTACTATCCGGCGAACGTCCGTAGGTGACAAAAGAGGTTATAAATTGAGACTCAGCCAGTGCCACATAGCTCATGTTCAGTGAGGGAGAAACCTTTGATTACAGAATAGTGAGGATTTATTTTTAAATGAGACCCTTTTTTCTTCCCCTAACTCCCCTTGTTCAGCATACAGACCCTTTCCCAAGGTTGGGATACTCCAGACTAGGTTTAAAAGGTCTACCCCAGTCTTGGCACACACAGGCAATAGCTCTTAATATTTAAATGAGGTGTACACTGAATCACATGTTTAAACTGTATGCCCTGATATGGAGCACATGTGTAATTCTGTTTGATTCTACAACTTCCATCCCCCGATTGCTTGCCATGGCACAAACATCACCAACCATACTCCTAAAGCCCTGCATGAAAAATTGGTCTTGCCATACTTCCACATTATTCCTCTTTCTTCAGTGACTTTTTTCTTACCTTCCATCCTGCACACACCTTCGATTTCCGAGTATAGCTTCCTTGCAGTCTCATGTCTGCCTTAATCCTTTTTTTTTTGTAATTTCGAAGTTGTCCTTTACCTTATTTCATAGTTCACAATAATTCATACTTAAAAGCCTATTCCTATAAACTACCACCACCTAATCTCCACCAGTCTCACCCCAACCTTCCCCCTGAAATCACCCAACCCCCACTAATGATCACACCTACACGGTATTAATATAATCTATCACAAAGTATCTGGAGTAAATGCATGCCATTATTTTCTTAAGAGCGCAGTTATAATCGCAATAACTAACATTAACCACTGAATTAACCACTAACCTTGGGTTCTGGAGTAGTACGCTACTCGCCGTAAAGCATGCCAATACCGCTTCAGGTGCAGTAAGCGCTATATAAATACAACTACAGTTATCTCCAGGTAAGTTGTGGGAGCTGAATGGGTTTCGCCTGCACAAGCCGGTAAATTGGCTTAAACATGCGCTTGCCTGAGAGCCACTTGGACTCTACTGGGCTAAAGTTAGAAGGGGACTCAAGCCAGATATCAGACTTTTCTTGGATATTTGGTTTTAGTTTGTTCATTAGTTACATCTTCAAATTGGCAAATATTGAAGATTCACAATACGTAGTATATATAAAAATAAAAAAAAAGGTAATTTAGACCAGAATTGGAGGCGAATGAAAAAAAACCCAACTTTATGAAGAAACATCCCATTGGTTACTCACACTTTCCCTAAAACATTCCCAAATGAATTGTGATGGGCATATCCCCCTGGTGAAATCAGGTTCATTAAAAATTATTAATATTTTGAGCTGAAGGAAGGTGTGTCCCCAAGGCTTGAATTTACCTCCAATGAAAATCTTGCGCCTCTCTCCCCATGTATCATTCTCAGGCCAGACAGCAGGTTTAGGGCGAGCTTTAGAATAATGCACTTCCAGGCATCCATCAAAGGCTCTACCTCCAGCAGGACGCTCAGACAGATTAGTCTGACAAACATTAATTGGAAGCAGGGCCAAATGCAATCTAATCTTGAGGAGGACACATTCCGTGCACCAGCTGAGCGGGCTTATACAATTATGGGTTAATAGACTTAAAATTGACACAAGAGGAAACCACAAAGTAAATGCTTGCTTTTTGTTTTCATCCACAAAAGGTATTTATTGTTCCTTGGGAATAATAAATAGCCCAGTGACCAGCCATACAAAAAAAACAGATGTATAACCAGATAAAACAGCAATCGATCTGTAAGTAAAAAAAAAAGTTACCAATGCCCACCTTCTGCATGCACAGTATTGTAAAATACTTATTTTAAAATTCAGCAGCTTTCACCTTAAGCATGTTCAATGTTAAACTATCTTACATAGTAATCAATACATTTTCACTTGAAATACCAGGCATGCAAATACTCCCGGGACACCACCGAAAAAGTGAGTTATATAACTTTTCTAAATCAAATCAATAAAGCATGGCTGATTGTAATCTGTTGAGCACTGTGTGCTAATGTTCGGAATTAAAGCAATAATGACTTCGCAGCTGTTCAATCAGGGGCAATATCTGTACAAATACCCCAGTGTGCTTTTTCATAATGTGGGCATAAACCCAAGTTAAAAAGTAATACATTAAGAAAATACTGGTTTAAAATTGAATAAAAACCATATATACATGTCCAACAAATACCTTAAGTTACTGTGCAAAATTCCTAAAATTGCTAAAAAACAGCCCAACTAGTCGTCAGGACTGATTTTAAAAATGTGCATTGTAAAACGCTTCATGCAATAAATGTCCATGTGCATCGGCATAAAGTGCGCTCGTTCACAGCGCTATGCTGCCGCTCTCGTAGATCTGGGACATATAACTTGCATGTGCGCATTCAAAGACGAAGCCCTTCATAGCTTCCATGTACAGCTGCTGGTTAGAATGGAGGTATATCCAAATTATTCGACTCAGGTGGGCAGATAGCGTGTCCCCATGTAGCTGGCCTGAAAAAACAAAGCAAAAAGCATTAGGCTATAAAAGGCCATACCTTCTTGAGGAGGATAGGACTTTAACAGCACTGAATAGAAACGCCAAAGATAGGAAGGGGGAGGGTTATAAAGAAGAAAGTCCCTACCACAAACCTGCCAAACTTCATTAGGACAGATGGAGTCTGTAACTAATTCTGGCTGGCACACAGTTGTTCTATAGGTCTTGCGTACCACACAGCTTTAGCTGCCTGAAGGCAAAAGGCCTCTTGTGGCCATTACTAGAACCTTAAAGGTTAGAGCCCGCTTATTGCTTACCATTGGTTGGCTTTGTCACTCATTGCTTGCATGCCTTCCTTTTCTTGTGTTTGTCCCTCCCATGGAGCAGAGCCTCTTTACCATCCTTTGATTGGTCGACTTGTATCCTTCCCCCCTACTCTTATTTAGATAACAACTTTTTTATTTTAGCACTCAGAGTGCATGTCTCCCAGCTTTCTGCCTTGTGTGCTGTGTACCCTCCCAAACACCACCCCCTGCACTCCACATTGCTCCCACCCCCAATTGCTTTCTCACTTGTGTGCTGCTTTACTTATAGGATACCATACACCACACAATCCATGTTGCGGATTTCTTCCACCCACTCTCCCAGTCTTCGCAATACTTTTAATTTTTTGGGTGGACACATCTCCCACTAGCTGCCTGGATGTTCCATTTCCACAAAGACACATTTGCACAAGTAAAACATTTTTAATAATTAACTGCTGCAATTCGTGTCAACCATCTAGGATCTTTTAAAAAAAAAAATAATAATAATAAATGAAGGGCATCCACCAGACTACGAACGTCAAGAATGTTATACCCTTCATTGCCAATGTACACATTTGATGACTATTGCTCGTTATAGTCCAAACCTCTTCAGTGCCAAGAAACAAAGTATACTCATTTGTTGACCCACAGTAGCAATTTTAAAATTAACAAGCATTTGCAATGCAATAGGTCTCACATTAGTTACATTTCGAGCTATTGGCTTTACAAATGAGTGATTTTATTTGTCTAAAAATATCCTTGCAGTAGCATAACTACAAAAGTCTATTCTCTTTTTAAAAAGTTGTGCGTCCGTTTTTTTGTTTTCTATTTATTTACTTTTGTAGCAATCTCGGAACGCCGCACTTTAGCTTAAGATGTTTAAAGCTAAAGCGCAGCGTACCACCATTGCCATAAAAGTCAATAAATAGAAAAAGAAAGTGTGGCTGCCGTATTTTTTTTTTCTATTTACTTTTGTAGAAATAGTTGTGTGAGCTGGGCACAACAAAAACCATGGGCGGCCAAGCTGCACAGCAATGCAACAGAAACAAGACCTTGGCTGCCATTTAACATTTAAGCGTGGTGTTCAGGAACTGTGGTTTGGAAAGTGTGTAGCTGTTTTGCCTGCAACACTAGCAGACCAAAAGTAATTAACAAAATAGTGTATAGGAAACATGACAAGTAAGATTACATGTCATAGGGCCAGTCCGCATGAGAGATTACAACGGTAGAAATAACAGGAATAAGGAGGGACTACTGAACAAATTAACCAATGGAAGAAAAGCATTTACAAAAGAGTCAAAGGAGACAATTGAAAACATGGGCAGGCAATGGGTGGAGCGTAAAGACCATATCCCGACACAGCATGTCTCAGAGAGACAGCGCAAGCGTTGCATAGGCGAGACCTAATAAGGACTTCATTTGGGCTTAAATGTTAAAGTAAAGACATATGAGGGTGGGGACATGCATTTGCATACTGAACGGCGCATCCGATTTACATCATGACACGAATGCGTATCGTTTCAGGTCTTTTTGCCGATGCTATAGAGCATCAGTAAAAACCATCAGCAAGCCAATAGGCCACAAAGGCAAGACTTTCTGCTCTGCCGATACCCGTTCTGAATTGTGAAGCATCAACTCCACAAATTAGCCCAGAGAGACGATGGGACAGGTGAGACCACCCAGCTGGCTGAGAGGATAAATCAATGCATTTCATTGCTGCTGCAGCTCACTAAATGGCAGCTAAAGCCACTCAGTCTGAATGCGGAGTACACCATTAAGTGTCTCTCTAGCTTCAAGGAGGCCCCACAGGCAGCTAGGCCTCATAATATATCTGAACAGGATCTGTGAGAAGACAACTGGCTGTCTCATTTGGTGGGACAGTCTGGTGGGAGGTGAGGGCATTAGGCTGGAGTCTTCTGGTATACACCGCAAAGCCTGTTGAAAGATGGCAAGTAGAAGGTGGCGTTTGCGTGACAGTGTATGAAGCACAAGTCCAGTAGGTTTGGTACAGTGGTTCGATACTTGGTCCTGGACTGAACTTTGACTGCTGTGAGATTAAAACCCTCTGTTTGGCAAGATGTGTAGCTACTTATGGTTTAGCATTTTTCCCTAATCGAGCAAGGTATGATAGTTTACAGTCCGTTTAGCAAAATCCTCACTCAATTCCATGTGCACTGGTGCTAGAGTTAGCAACAATGGATGTTGCCTCATTGCAGCAAATTGTATTTCAGTAAAAGAAAAATATATGGAAAAAGTCTTATCACACGTGGTAGATATAAAATTCTTATTACCTGGCCGAACACGCTAGCGTAGAATATTTGTTATGGCTGATGAATTCACGACCGCCATCACCTTCGATTTCATGAGTCATTTAAGTGAATGTTAGAGTACATATGGTGTACGGGAGCGAACCGGGTCTGATCTAGATCACCAGCTTCAAGGACATGCAATTACCAAGCAGCAATTGGCAAAGCTGTTCCAACCTAGTATCAACTAGATTGACTAGCAGGATGCACATCAAAATGCAACACTGCTTGGTTTTGAATAATATTTTGTTATTGCTACAGAAAAAAAAAAACTGTGCTCGGTGTGGTAAATGAGAAACTGCAATTTGGTCTTTCCATCGCAATAGTTTTTATAAAATTGAGACACTACTCAGTCTTCCATCAGTACCATGCAATTAATCACCAACAGATTTATGCCATTTAAACACAATTGTTTTGATAACCATTGTTCCAAACTTGAACTGAAGGTGTAGCCACATTTTTAAACTATTGAAGCAAAGTATTCTTTTCAATAAGGGTATTTTATAAAATGTCTTGTGTCAAACTTCACATTGGCCCTATGCACGCCACCATGCACAGGGATGTCAGCTTCACATCCCTGCATGCTCTCTAGGAAGCAAGGCTCAGAGGAAAGACCGAGAGAGGGCTTAAAAGCAGCCACAGCTTCATGCTATGGCGGAGAATCATTGCTCCCCAACCAAAAATTGAAAAATAAAAAAAACATGTTTATCATTTAATTTTCTCTCCCGGGTGAGTCTTGGGAGAGGAGGCAGTCACAGAGGTAGAGTGGAGAGAACTGTTATTCAGTGTGCATAATGGTTTGGCCAGCCGACTCACGCAGCCAAAGCATCATGCGCAGTGAAGCGCTCTCCAACCCCAGCTACATTGCTGGGTTGAAGAGAGCAGGCACAGGCTCCCAGTCTCACTGGGAGTGCAAATCAAGGGAGCTCAGACCAATCCACACGCTGCTTTCATTAATGAAAGAAGCATCAGGATTGGCTGCAGGGGACTCTGGGAGTCTGCTGGTGAGGAGAAAAGGAGCAGCAGTGCAGCAGGACAGGCAGGCAAGTAATTATTTTTTTTTGTATTTTGCTGTAGTTAGTCACCCTCTCTCCCTCCCTCCCCCCATCACTCAGCACGGACACCAGCCGCTACTGCGGGGCAGGCTCACCCAGGCCCTTGCGACACCTGAGGAGAAGGGGCAGAGGACAAAGGGGTCCCTCATACCTTGTCTATAGTAATCTGAAGGAAGGCTACCGGTCTTTCTTGTAATCCATGGACAGAGTGAAAGAGGGCCATTTGAACAAACATCCAACCTCCTGGAACCTTGTCTGGGCATTGAGTCAAATGAGCCTTCATCTGACTTCCAGGTAAGCTCTGCAATCGCGATCACAGTAGCGTGCTGGCTAAAAAGTGCCCTGCAAGGGGCTCATCAGACAGGGCTGGAAGGCAACTGCAGACTCTGGACCCGGGGGTGGTGGGGGGAGGGCCAGGGTTCTCACCCAGGCGGCACCCAAGTGAGAAGGACCTGAATACATGGGGGTCCCGAAGACCCTGTCCCTACTAATTGGGAGCAAGTCTACTCCCCTTTCTTGTAAACCATGCATCAGAGAAAACACACCCGAACACATGGAGCACTGTCTAGACTCAGAATTAAATGAGCCCTCATCTGATTTCCAGGCCAGTGCGGCCATAGGAAAGCCTGGTGCAAGACCAGATGTGCAGGGTTCAGAGACCAGATTCCTGGACCGCCATCTGGTTGCCCTGTGACTTCTGAAAAAGAATCTCAGCTTTGGAGGGGACATGGACTCTGTAGCCTAGTTTCTCAGAGCCGGAGTTGGTTACCTGCGGGGGCCTCATGGAGCTCAGTCAGAGCTTTTTATCCCGGCAACCAGGAGTGGCCTTCCCAGGCCTATGGGTCCCCATCAGGAGCATTTTGACACGGTTGGCCATAGAATGGAGCCCAGGTCAAGGGGCTGCCAGCTGATGCTCTGAATCAGGGCCAGGTGAGCGCTTCTAAACCCAGACAAAGCAGAAGAGACCTCCCTGGACCTGTGAACCCTGCCCTAGGCACTTGGTAATACAGCAGGTAAGTGAAGGCAGCCCAGGGCTGGGGACTTTCACCCCAAGGCCAGCCTGAGCTGTGATCCAATGCCCAGTCAAAGCTCTGAACACAGACAAACATGGGAGAATTCCAACCCGAGGGCCCTTGTCCCAGGCTTCAAGTGACATGGCAGGCCATGGAACAGACCCCAGGGCTGGGCACTTTTTCCCCCTGGCACACTGGGGCTTTGAACCAGGGGACCCTCCAAGGCCTGGGGGTCCCGGTCCAGGGCACATTGTGACAGTGCACGTAAACCAGGTCTCTAGGGTCCTCTTCCTGGGCCACTAGAGCACAACCCCTTCTTGCAATCTGTGCAGACAGAGTGACCGAGGGGTAGATTGGAGAGAATGTATACAGACCTTCTAGTGCCCTGATTGGGCTTCAAGCCTTAAATGAGCCCCCATTATGAATTCCATTGCAGCTTGGAATACTGAACACTAATACATGTGAAAGAAATGACCCATTTTTTTTTTTATTTCGAGTGCAACACATCACCAGTGATGCTGGCATGGCACATTCACCACCACCCATGTTAACGATGTAAAGAACACCCACGACAAATATGAATCGAAAAGAAGATGAGGCGATTGATCACTAGATTCTTTGAGGAAAGGAATTCCACAAAACCGGTCAGCATTCACTGTTTATCCAGAAATGCAAGAGTTGCTTTTTTAGAGATTTATGCCAGAAATTTGCACACAAAAAAAAAAAAAAAAAAAAAAAAAAGACTTTAATACTAATGCGCTCCATGATCTCGAGCCTGGATTAAAACATGACTCGTGTAGCTCATGTAAAATCCCAATGCATAATTTATTGGTATTTTAAGCTCTCTTTCCCTACCCCATGTGATGATTAAAGCAAGTAATTAGCTACTCCTAGATGGAGAAGCCTCTACCCTACAATTAACACAAAATGGCCAGTGTCAAATTAAGAATGATACATTACTATACAAAACAAGCAGCTGTTTAATTTACCTTCGCAAAGCTTAGTGTCATAGTCCAGCAAGAGTAGGAGATCTTCAGGTAGTAAACATCTCACCCAGGCATTCTCTTCCTTCAGGAGCCAGTTATTCACCAGCCTTTTCCTCATTAGAAATCCTCTGATTTGATCCAAATAGGTTTGATTCCCAGACATCATGTAGAGCCTGTTTTGAAATGAATAGAAAGTATGTACTAAGATTTGAATGCACGGTCTAGATCATTCCAAAAGGGTGAAATGAAATTGCAATTAAAGGCTATGAAATACTAGGACATCACTAGTGTCACAAAATTAATTGAAAGTGAAATAGATTTGAAGTCCACATAAATATGAGATTACCTATTTGTGAACAATATTGTGTTGACATAACTAAATTAAGCTCATAGCCTCTGTAATTACATTACACAGTGGCGGTTGCTACACTATAGTTAGGTCAGTTTCCAGAGCAAGAGTGTTTATTTAGCTGCTAACCTTGTAGCCATTAGATGAATCTTCATGAAACTTAGTAAAAATAAAATACACCTCAGCTCCTACCTGTAAAGTTTAGGGATGATCTGTGCAGTAGGGGCTGAGGAAAAGAGGGCATCCGAAAAACTGTATTCCCCATGTAAATTCCCATAGAAAGAAGATGAGGGTGGGCAAGCCTTTGCTGAGCTCACCTTGTCCAACCCTTAACAGAGCCCAATTCCAGCAGACACCCAAGCCCCATTAGGAGGCCAAGCTGCTACTATGCACAGCCTTCGCCCTGTACTGAACACTTTACAGATAACCGATCTCTTGTTGGGAATCAAACACAAATGGGCAAGTATCTGTCAGAAGATGTGCATAGCTGCAGAGGTCATGTGCAGCAGAGAGCACACTCTAAAAAACCTGTGCACAGTCTTTGCCTTGTGCACATTTCCGCACAAAGACTACAGAAAAAGACCCCTTTGGAGGCATATTCGTACTACAAACAGCCTTTGTACCAAACCATTTACGTATAGGTGAGCTCTCGTAGAAACCTTGACCAGGGTGGGCAAGCCCCTGCTGCACACGATCTTTGCTCCTATGTAAAACCACTCACGTTGTGTTACCTGCCTTTGGAAAGGGGAAACTATTCACTCCCGGGGGAGTATCTCGGCACTAGGCAGAGGAGGTAGTTCTTCAAAAAAAAAAAAAACAGGTTTTAAGCAGTTTTTTAAATCTAACAAAAACAGAACAGGAACAAATATGGTGTATGAGGCTGTTCTAGTGGAGTGAGGCTAGATAGGAAAAAGAGCGGCCTCTGTACCTAGTGGTACAAAATCGGTGTGGTCTTAGAAAGACTTTGTCCATAGACCTCAGGTTTCTGCTGGTATGATCCCACGAAAGCCTGGCTCGGAGGTAGGAAGGATCATTCACCATAAGATTTGTGAGTGAGACATAGGAATGTGAATAACAAATGTTTAACTGGAAGCCAGTGTTTTGTTTTGAGGAGCGTCTCATTGGCTACTAGAAGAGCGTGCCATATTCACGACCACTGGTGATAAATGCTTGGACCAGTGTTCTCCTAAAGCTCATGGAGAGCCAAGAGAACACTTTTTTTTAGTAGCCATGGTGTGTTGAAACCGGTACCACAAATAGGGATGACTTGACCTTTCATGGAAACATTATCTACCAGGAATCTCAGGTTTGTTACTAAACCTCCAAGGGCAATCAAGCTGGCCCTAGCTCTGTAAGCCACTAGTCATCTGACCAAATTAGCTGCGCTTTGCCAAACACAAGAATTTCAGCCTTTCCTCCATTCAATTGAAGACAGTGGAGGGTCATCCACAAGACCACCTTATGCCCGTCGATAAATCAGGCTCTAGACGACTCAATATCCTGCCCAAAGGAGATTAGCGATTGGGTATCATTGGCATACGATATAATTTCAAAGCTGCAAGTATGAACAATCTTGGCAAGAGGAGTCATATAAATGTTAAAGAGGGTAGGGCACATGGATAAACCCTAAGGAACTCCTTTGTCTATGGTCATGGATCTGGAATTAAAAGGCTGTAGTGCTCCCACTTGGGTTCTATCGGCCAGAAAATCTTTAGCCAATCTAGGGCATTCCCATCAGGGCCCATCTCAACAGTCTCAAAATAAGAATAGAACACAAGACCGTATCGAAGGCTGCTAACAAATCATGTAAAACCAGCATGGCTGGAGTGCCTTGGTCCATCAATACTTGGGTGGAACCCATTACTGCTATGAGGGTGGTCTAGGGTTAAGAGATCCTGAAACCGGATTGTGAGGTGTCCAGTATGCCATTGTCCTCTAATTACTTGGGAGTTGTTTATTGACATGGCCTTCCAAGATTTAGCCAAGAAAAGGCAGACAGGAGATGGGCCTATAATTTGCAAGATCAGATGGATCTACATTAGATTTTTTATTTATTTTTTTTTTATTATTTTTTTTTAAACAGGGCTGACCTGAGCGGATTTCCAAAACTGCTGCTTGTTAGCAGTGTCAGATTAAGTAGGTCTTTGACCAGGGAATGAAAGCTAGGGAGGAGCAATATAGGTGGGGCAGGGGTCAGACAGAGAGCCAGATGTAACCTCCCTCAGTATATCCTGCACCTGTTCTTGGGAAATGGCTTTGAAATGATTACACTCTGCAGGGGCAGTGAGGAAGATTACACACGTTTTAGTCTCCTAATAGTTATTGGAAAATCTCTGCAAATACCAGCGATCTTGTCCTCTAAATGGTTGGCAAGCTCATTAAAGAACTCTTGTGAGGATGGGATTTCTAGCTGCTGGTTTAGTGAATTCATTGATCACTTTAAATAATTATTTTATAGAATTGCCTGCCTTATCGCTCCTTCTAATGATGCGAGATCTAAGAGCCTCCCTAATCTTCCTATGATAAGAAGGGCTTGTTTGTAGGCCCTTCTATCAGGGGAAGCTTTCATTCTATGCCATCTCCTTTCCAGTCTTCTGCTGGTGAATTTATTGCTTCTCAACTAAACTGAGTACCAGAGGGCTTGAGGTTTCAAAGGTCGGTTATTAGCACCTTTAATAGGAGCCACCACATCAAATGCTTTGATAAGGGAATTATGATAGCAAGATATAAAGTCATGGACAGTCACTTCTTTTAGACACTCAAGCCCCTGTAGGTGGTGAAGTCCTGACTACAGACAGCCTTTGCCTGTACCAAACTCTTCATGAGTAGTTGACCTCTTGCCACAAGCAACCAGACATGGGTGGTTAAGTATCTGTTTTGCACATACTTCACCCTGTGCATAACTCCTCATAGAAAGCCCACTCCCTCCAGAAAACTGTACACAGTCTTCAACCTGTGGACAAACTCATGAAGAGAACACTTCCTCTGGACACAAGCCCACGTATGAGGCTAAACCCCTACTACGCACAGCCTTCAAGGTGTATTGAACCTTCTGCGGGTAGCCAACCTCTTGTGGGCAAACAACAAAGCATGGCTGGGAAAGTCGCTGGTGCAAATGGTCTTCTCTGCTATCCACAACTACTCATGGAGGGTACACTTCCTTTAGACACCCTACCTCCCTTGGGTGGTTAGGTTCCTACTACACATAGCTTTCACCCTGTACTTCATATTTCACAGATAGCCGACCTCTTGTTGGTAACTCACCACAGATGGGTGGGCAAGAATGCTTTGACAGTTCACCCTGCGCACAATGCCTCATGAAAAGCCCACTTCCTCCAGACAAAGTTCATTAGATGGCCATGTTCGTACTGTGCACTTGGTGCTGAACCCTGTAAAAATAGCTTTTCTCTTATGGCCAATTAATCAGTCATAGGTGGACAGGACACTGCTGGGCACATTCTTCGCCCGGTCCACAACTGTTCACGGATGGACAACTCGTTCCAGACGTCCAAGCTTTGGGTATTTAAGCCCATGTTATGCACAGCCTTGGCCCTGTACAAAACCCTTTGGTTGACATTTGACCTCTTGTAGGCAATCAACAGGTGTGGGTTAACAAGACCCCCTTGTGAGTGGTACTCATCGCAAGAACAAACCCCACACAGATAGCCACTTCCTCCAGACACTGAAGCGCTATTAGATGTCCAGGCTCCTACTACGCATAGACTTCGGTTTGTACCAAACCTTTCGCAGCTGTGAAGCTCCTGTGTGTTCATGGTCTTTTTTGTAGTCTAATGGAACATTTTAACTTAGTGTGTTTTTAATAGTTGTATATGCAATCAGTCGTACTGAATAGATATTATAGGCCCACTCTGGTTTTAAGCCCTCATTTTTCACTTGGGCAAATTACTCGAGAGGGCCTCTTATGGACAGTTTATGCTACTACAGTAGATGCATGGCATTACCCCAGATTGTTTTACTTCTGCTGAAGCAGTTTTTGTGGGCCATAGGTCTTTGTTTTTTTACTTTTGTTAACCAATGGTAAAGTACTTGTGATCTTCGATTTAAACATGGCAAATTACAATATACCCAATTGACACATTTCAGCTACTGATTTTTCCCTAGCATATAGGACTACATGTACCCAGGGCTTGTAAATTACCTGCTACTTAGTGGGAAGCAGAACTCCTTGTGCTCCCACTAATGTAGCACTGCAAAATATGTCTCCAGGCCTGCCATTGCACCTTTTACCATGCCTAAATCTTCCTTTTTAATACTTATAAGTCAGCACTAAGGTAGGCCCTAAAGTATCAGAGGGCTGGGTACATGTATTTAAAAGGTAGGACATGTATAATTTGTTTTGCATGTCCAGGCCGTAAAAAACCTACAAAGTTTAAACTGTTGCATGCCTGGCTTACCCATGGGATAACACTGGTTTACACCATTACCTGTAATAAGTGCGAAAATCAGCTCAGGGTAGCTATAAAAGTAGTTCAAAGTCTGACTTTAATTGTAATGTAAAATATAGCGTAATGGTCAAGTTAGATTTTGTATTACAATTTTGGAAATTACACTTTTAAAAAGTGGTCATTTCTGTGCAAGCATCCAGCTGTCACCTGGCCCCGAGTACCACCTCTGTGGTAAGATGTGCATTACACCCAGAGAGTAGGCAGAGGGGCCTGGAAGTGAGATGTGAGGCTCCTCTCGACAGAATAGCCTGGGGCCATGTCAAGCCCTTTCCTGAGGTTCAAATGATGCCTAGGTTGTCACTGGCAGATGAACGGCACACCTAGGCTAGGCCTGCCTCCCCTTGGTCTCTACTCAGGCTGGCACCAAACCCATGGTAATAATATCTTACTTTACATTTAAAAAGATCCTCTGAAATTCTATGAACAAACAAAAGGTTAAAGTGACGTTCTAATTAGTTATAGAAAAAAAAAACCTTACCTTAAGTTTGAAAAGAAAAAAACTACATATTCACAGAAAAACCAAAAGGTTATAGGAACATTCTAGTTAGGCAACAGTGCAAGTCATAACGTAATGATTTAAACCAGAAGAACCACTGAAATTCCCCATTTATACTTCAGCAATCTAATTATAACTTGCACCCCGCCGTGCTCGGATTAGGACCTCATAACAGCACACATGTTCAAAGACCTCACCGATAACATCGAATGAAAGTGTCCGGTTGCTATATGCTTCTACTGAAGGTATTCAGCTATGTACATCTAAACCTAATTTTTTATAGCTTCAGTACTGCTAATATGTATAATAGGTATATGTTTTTAAAACATGCTTGGCCTCCTAAAGGATCTTGAGTGTTTGAAGAGAGTGAACTCTATGAAGGGTAGTGCACATGTTGAAAACCGTATGCCACAGGGACTTGCCAACCAGTGTTTTGTTGTTTGCCCACAACAGGTCAACTATGCGCAAAAGCTTTGCTGCAGGGCAAGGTTGTACTTAGTTGGTACTTGGCCTCCTAAGGTAGCTTGAGTGTCTAGATGGAGACGGCTCTCCATGAGAAGTTGGATAAGAGCGAAGGCTACGCACTAAGGTAGCTGCACACGCGTATGTGGTTGATTTCCTACAAGAAGTTGGCTATTCACAAAGGGTTAGGTATGAGGTGAAGACTGAAATAGGAGCTCGGCTTCATATAGGTATTTGGATGTCTGCTTACGTTTGTAAGTGAATTAGTCACTCCTGTTCTTTAACAATGTCTTATGCCTCAACTTTTTTTTTACACAGAACTTCTGTACAGAAACATCTGCATTTTATAAAATTGCACTGTACATTCCATGTGTTTAGCGCACCATATGACTACTCTATCAGGTCACCTTTTTCATAATGTATAGGTAACTCATTTATTGGGAAGAGAAACTACTTTGCCTTAGATGTTTTAGAACAATCTACAGATTTAATAATCAACCTTACTGAAATGTATCTTTGCAATTCTTATGATGTGTGAGGGTTTACCTTGTGTGCAAGTGTTTACCTTGTGTGAGATGGCCCATCATTTTGGTGCTCAGCTCCACAGGAGGAGCCTCGGCCAAAGGTTGCTGCAGCCTCCAAGCCAAATCTTCTCATGAAGATTATTTTAGGCAGTAGCAACTCCTGGGCAGACATGGGACATGCATTGTTCTCATACTTCAGAACCTGTTGCTATCTCTCAAGTGTCCTTCTAAGGCTACTTTCTAACTATAGCCTTTGTGTGAAGTGATGTTTCTCAGAGCAAGTAGCACCGGAGCGGTCTCCAAGCAAAAGCATCCACAGCATGGGCACAACAAATTGCAAGTTGTCAGCATCTGGCCGTCATCAGCCTTTCTGAAGCATTAATTAGGGAGAGACAAAACGGTAGGCTGAACGAACAAATTAGTTGCCTCTTGCTAACAAAGTTCATGGAATTTCTAAAGCTGGCCCAGTCTCCAACCTCAAGTCACAGGAATGCAGGCAATACACTACCACTGTCTGGGGAAACCATCATCATACTCCATCTAATGCATACTACAACCAAGGTCATGACAAATGGATTCCACGGTCTACAGTATGCAGACTCACCCACACAATCCTACTATTATACATGTAGAGTATGCATACTATGCATGCATAGAACACACAGGATGTCAGAGTGAGTCTCTGGGTTTCACATAACAGCAGAACGTTACACAAAAGAAATATTGCACGACGTAAAAGGGAAGGTTGTATCAAATACAGGAAAATTGGGGTCAAATCCAGGATGACATGAAGGTATGCATACCTTTAATGTCAATGCTGCAAGTACTCTAGATATATTGATTTTCAGTGGTTCAATATCTCAAAATGTTTGATGCTATATAAAGGTTCCACTAAGTTGCATTGATACATACTGTAAACCTAATAAAGTCACAAGACACCAAATAATCAATATATCATTTGACACACATACAGTAGAACTCAAAGTTCTTGAAGCATACCTGTAAGAAGGCAAGGAATCTATTAACTTCCAGTTCACATAGTTGGCAGCTGTTTCCTCAAGCTTGCACACTCTGGTCATCTGGACTTTTGCCAGCTGCCAGAACTGGGCATGATCAACAACAGACAGCTGTAGTTCTAATTTTAGTGACCTGTACACTCCATCAAGTGTGTCTTCATAGACCTGCAAAACAAAGTGTTCTAGTAAGATCCAGAAAATAAGACTGCATGATGGTTCTTCAATTGCTTTAGAGTTTACTTAGAAGTTCTAATTTGGCAGGCTGTAGTCCTAATCAGAGTAATGGGGTATAGTTTATAAGGTCAAATCTTTTCAGCTGTTATATTTGGTAACACCTGTACAGCAGCAAAGACTAAAATGGATCCTTACGCTTCTCCCGATTAGAAATGGAGACCTCCAATATGATGTAGAAGGTGGGGCTACCGACAGAGTCACTGGAAACTAAACAAAATGAAAAAAATAAATATAAAAGTGGCTAAATTAAAGATCAAAAACACGAACAAATCACTCCTCACTAGAAAGGCAAGTAAATCTGCATTTTCTGACAAGTTTGTTTTCCACAAAGTGGATGTGAAAGTCAGCTTGCAACTGGTACAAACAAGTATGGCATCTAAATTGGAGATGTGTTAATGAGACAGTGAGAAATCCACAGAGA
Source organism: Triturus cristatus (assembly GCF_964204655.1). Lineage (NCBI taxonomy): Eukaryota > Metazoa > Chordata > Amphibia > Caudata > Salamandridae > Triturus > Triturus cristatus. The sequence goes on along the minus strand of NC_140589.1, from coordinate 761,969,698 downwards.
GAAGGCAATAAAATGAGGCCTATAGGTATCAGAGTGCAATTTCAGGCCAATGGCTGTAGGAGAACCCACTATTTCAGGATGCCAGTGGACAACAGAATTGGGAGGAGGGTCAGGCGGGGCATGCCAAGTGTCTAGTGGATTTATGCCAGTAGGCTACTGCCACTGAAGTTTGTAGCTTTCTGAACTGTATCAGATTGTTCTTCTTGACCTACACCTCCTTTCACTACACGGACTATTCCAAGATCAGTCTGCCTTTGAAGAGTGGTTAATGAGAAGCCACAGCTGTGTGTGCTGATGTACTATGTAGTAGGACAATTTGATGTCTGGACAGTATAATTTTGGAGTCGGGAGCCTGAGAAGGGTAGTCCCATTCTGCAGACTTGGATGTAATCTTCTATGCTTAGACTGAGGGGTAGTCACAGGACCAACACATGAGGACCATACCTCAGATGGATGTAGTAAGTAAAGTACATCGAAATGAGATGTTGTCCCCTTAAATTCAATTCCATGTTTTTTCATCTAAGCTCAGTGGGAGATTAGACAGCTCGCATGCCATGTTTAAATGAAAGTCGGACACCCTGAGCTGTCGGCTGTATTTTCATCCCAATTGATTCACTATCCCCAATGCAACATTATTTCCAAGGAACCTGCAGTGATGGTCACTGGTGAGGCAGAAACGCAATTGTGGGATGGTCGGGGGAAAATCATTGGATGATAGAGGCAGAAGGTATTTGTGTGGCATAAGGCTAGAGGATGCTGGCCTTTGGAATGCAAGGTGGCCCACGTGCCAATTCAATAAGCGAAGGAAAGTGTGTAGTAATCACACATGCTAAAGGGAACTCAAAATTCTCAGCCAGGATGAATTCTCAAAACAAATAGCTGGCCAGGATTCTGATAATGGCTAGGGTAAACTCTAAAAATACTATGACATGACTATGTGCAGGTGCTTCTATATGTACTTTAAGTAACTCAAATTTAGGACTCAAAAAACACCATTTTATTGAACAAAAAAATTGCTCCTAAAATAGTAAATTTCTTGACCCAAAATTGGATAAGGTGGCAACAAGAAGAGGAAAAAGCACTTGCTATATAGATCTGAGGTGCAAGGGAACCAACAGTGATTACTGTATTAGAAAAGCTTTTCAGCAAGTGACAATTTACTCTTGCAGCTAACTATTTGACCCAATGTTAACCAATTTAAGGAGTACTTTGGGAAAATTAGTACATATTTCAATGAGGAACAAGACTGCAAGTCAGGAAGGAAAAGAGAAAAGGTGCTCCTCAAATAATTCCCATAGCAACACCTTTTGCATACACTAAATCGCGCTCTCGTCCAGAGGGTGGGGGAAGGGAGGAGTTTAAGAATCGACATTGAGAGTTACTGAGCAACGAGGGAACCCCTGGGGTGTTGTAGTTACTGAAATAAAAGCACAGAGCCATTACAGAAGAATATAGTTCACAGCCTGTTGAAGTTGATGGGCAGGAGGATCACGCAAAGGTCTGGAGCCATCCAGGTAGGAGCAAAGATAGTTTTTATTCCATGTTAGGGCCTTAGCTTATAGTCACAGCAAGTATGTCCAGTTAGGGTCCAGGTCTCCCTCAAACTATGATCAACTCCCAGGGTTCGCTGAGGCACAAGCAGCACAGCAGATGATGCAAGTCCTACAACAGGTGTGGTACAGCCACTTGGCCACATTGCGAGTACAAGGCAACTCATCTCCTGCAGCAGTCTTAAAACCTATAAACAGTGAATGAATTGAAAACTTTGACAGGGTATGCTCATTAAAGGCTTTCCCACTCACTTGGGATCAGTTATCATGGATATTTCATGACTCTGCTTCAATTGAGCTAGGATTGCGGGTAGGGGTATGAGCTTGTTCCTTCAATTTCCAGGAGTGAACATGGCCTTTTAGAGTATTGAGCTAGACTGACCAACATGCCACACACAACTTGCTGCTATACCTTAAGAAATTTGATATGGTTAAGAGCCTGAAGTAGATACAGATACATCGGAGAAACATGGCTGGGCAAGCAAGCTGGGCAAGCAAGCTGGGCAAGCAGCCCCTTGCCACGAGCAGCCATGCACACAGATGAGGGTTATTGATGGAGCTCGGTCTAGTTTTTCTACATGGAATTGGCACATCTGGACCACCATGCACACTTATTCACCTAAATCTTACCACATATGTCCATGTGATCATAGTACCCTCTCCCAGGCACGTTCCTGAGCAATGAAACCACACTTGATAACCTCAAGCTATGTATAAACATCAGAGCAGTTCCAATCCAATCCATACATGTATCTGCGTGAACACTTGCCCACCTGGGTAGGATCCTCTTACCAGCTGGGAAAAGGTTCACCCCCTGCTCCCAACTTGCCACCTCAACCATGCAGACACCACACACTAGGTCAGGATATAGCTAGAGCCTCAACCAAAGGTTACTTCAGGGTGCAGCAAAAGTTTAACAAAACCCTTAAAAAATAAGGCCAACTAGTTGATCAGTCCTCCGTTTCCATTTTAATTGGTGGCCTTTCTTCCAGGGTGAAAGTAAGTCATCCCTACTTTTCTTCCAGGAGATCTGCTGAAGGGAATTGATATGATTTAGGCTGGGGTGAACCGGGGTGTAACAGTCAGCTGGACCTATTGTGCTCTATGTGGCTTGGTAGCAATGTGGGGAGTCTCTGTATACTTGGGCATGCTGTCAAACGTTGCATGGTTGTTGCTGTGAAAATAAACAGGGGTCTAAAGGGGACTGCTGAGTTGTATTCTATGTTAACAGAACAGAGAATATAATCTGTAGATCAATTTAATACACCTAAAGGGATCCCCGACAAGTACATTATTGCAATTTTATTAATGCAGTGCTTTTTATAAAACCCTTGCATAGATTCACTCTGGTGATCTGATTAAACTGTAAAGAAATTATAAAGATGAATTCTTTGGAAATGAGGAGCCAGAGTCTGATCAAGGGGTTTTGGAATTGTCATTTAATATGGGATATGAAACCAACCTGGGGGAAAATTCTATTTAAATGAACCTAATGACAAATGATTTTAGGGATGGGGGTGGGTGGGGAAGTGGTTATGAAGCCTGGGGATAATGGAAGTTGGAGTACACGCATGATAAAAGGGGGGGCTTATGACAATTGAAAAATAAGACAGTGTTTACTAGTCACTAGAGTGGACTCTAGCTACGTCATACTATTTGTTATGTTGTTTTTGTAGGATTTATAGAGCGCAACTGTTAAACCTAAGGTGTCCTGGCGCTAGGAGTTGCCTAGCCGGAGGAGGCGGAAAATCATTGAATAAAAAGCCAAGTCTTCAAACCCTTCCGAAACAAGAGAAGACTAGGAGCATTCCTCAAGGAGAAGGGCAAATTATTCCAAGCCAAGGATGCACTGGCCGTAAAGCTCCTGCCACCCCAGCTGGCCTTTTTAACAAAAGGCATCAAAACTTTTCGCGCTAGAGGAACGAAGGGTCCTAGTAGGAACATACCATCTAAATTTGTCCTGCAAATAGTGTGACTTAAAGGGAAATTCCAACAGCAAAGAACATGTGCTCCATGCGGAAGCAAGCAAAAAAAGGTTTCACAGCTATCAGTTCATGTACTTTCTGCCCATTGGCCAGCTCTCCATGTTCCAGGCCCTCTTGCTTAGCTACTACATCTTTCTCGAGGAAGGTAAAAAAAAAGAAAAATTGACATTTTTGAAAACAAAGTCTGGTTTCTCTTATTTCTGTTTTTCATGTACCGTCTAGAACATTTCACCATCCCACTCTCATGCAGCAGACTTGAGTTTCAATGGCCCTCAACATCTCACCCCGCCTTTCCCTGGGGACTTTCACCAGCACCCTTGCCAGCCATCCAGACGACTCACTCTCCAATTTCCTCCGAGTCCCCACTCCTGCCAGAACACCTCCCATTGTGCTATACCACTATGAGCCTTTTTCAGCACCACACACTCCCCATCAACAACCTCCCAGCAGACTATTTAACGAGCAAGGATCCGCCATCTTTTAATTGGCACCACTTTAAGGGACGGTTTGGCTTCATTATGGGGTCGGCTGGTGGTCAGCACTCTTCAAAAACAGACCAAGCGGGACTTAAAATGTCTGCACTTACCTTGAGATCTGAAAGTAGAAAAACCTCTAAACTGGCCTGTATCTCTTCAATAGCTGGCCTCTCGGGCTCATGCAAAAATCATGTCCCCAAATTATTTGCTCAACCAGGGTATTTTCATAAAACCATATTTTAAGTGGTCACATGCACTTTCATTAAAAAGCATGCCAGACTAGTTCTACAAACTGTCCATTAAATTGGAAGTCATTACATCGGTAGAAACATTTACATCAGGAATGCTTTTACTGCTCATCATGGAAGAAAATTTAAATTGTAATTTTTTTTAAATTAGTATGGACATAAAGGGCATAAGGCCCAACTCCATCTTGAGCGTGACCAAGACTTTATTTTCTTTATTTTTGCAGAATCAAAATGTCTGCCATTGTCGCAGAGGCAGTCTGTCCTGATCTTTCCAAAAACCTGTGAAAGTGTTTAGTCACTCCATGACATTAACAAGACACCTTATGCAATATCAGCTTGTTTTTTCTATTTCAAGGCCAGACAAGAATAATAGCCAAAACAGTGAGGTTTGCAATGATGTTTTTTTTACCTTATTTGTTTATAAGGATGCATCGAAGAATAGCACCTTTATGCACATAGGTTATGTAGGACACCCCAGAAGTTATAACCGAAATTCCAATCTTAGATAAGATACAGTAAATAAGGGACTCCTGCTTGGCTGCTTGGGAGGAGAGGTCCCTCGCCCCAGATTATTGTGCAAGATACTGCCAGCAAAGATCTCGACTGCCGGAGATGCTGCCGTATCGCACTTTCCACTGAAGACTGATTAAGCCAAGTACAGAAGAGAGGAGCTGATGCACTGCAGGTTTGTTTTTCACAGCGAATGCAGCATCACCAACTTTGACAACTACAGCGCTTTACTGTAAACAGGTATGCAGTGCGTCGATTCTCCATAAGAAACTCTTGATGCAAGTTACACGGTTACATGCTCTCCTAGTGTAGTGTATAAAAGCAGGTTTACACGGGTGTTAGGTTTTTAGATGAGATTTTAATTATGGTAGAAATGTTCATTGTATTCTCGTTATTCGCAACATTGGTTTGTGCGGTTACTAGGATATTGTGTGGTTATTTTAGATGTGATAAGCAACACGTTGACACTTGAAATAAAACTTTTTTTAGAAAAAGTATTTTTTTTGTATGTGCAGTGGTGTGTGATATATTGAGAAGAACAAGATAGGCTTGTGTCCAATCAGCACAGTGCCTCTGGATCACTGTTTAGGGACTGTTAGTAAACCAAAAGCATTTGACTCCATTTCCCCTGCATGGGGTCCTGAGGGGCTATAATAACCTGTCTTATATTCAAGCATTGGAACAGTTCACTCATGCCACCTGTGGGTGAGAAAACAAACCATGTAGAGCCAAGCAAAAGCCTTAGTTTATGAAAAAGTACATCTTTATATCGATTTGTTTTTTTATAAAAATTAAGTTACGATATTGAACTGTTTTATGTTAATATACTGCCTTCAGTTTTAATTCCGAATTACCCTATTTAACTTTATATTAGTTACATTTAATATATTTTTTCCTAAAAATTATAAAATTTACCATATATATTTTTCCACTTTAGAAAAAAAAAAAAACACCAAAGGGTAACGTTATAGCTACGAGTTGAAATAAAAACTTTAAAAAAATGAAAAAACATTACAATTCACTAAATATAGTTTTGCAAACTAACTAGAACTTGGATCCCTATCATGCACTGCTCACTACCACATATTACACCGCTTATGACCTGTTAAACATCATGGAATAATTCACTGATGACCTAGTCTATGGTACTCTTACTCACATTTCTCCTCGAATGACCTCCGGCCAACCCATATGCCCACCCCTCTACAGCCAGGTGGAGGACTGGCCACAGGGCTTAGCCCTGCACCTACCCCTCCACATGCAGCCAGCCACTCTCCTTCACACAGCCTTTGACCATACAGAGAGCGGACCACAGGGCCTGGCCTCTGGCCATGTCCATCTTCTACCCTTTCACTGTGCTGGAGGGCTATGCACAGGGGACGGCTGCCACAGGGCCTGTCCTCCGGCCAAGCACTACACCCACCCCTCACCTGGTGGCCAGCCCACAAGCTTTTACACCTAGTTGTCATTTTCCTTTGCAAGCCTAATTTGCTGGGGTTGGTACAGATTAGTTTGCACAGGACTGCAATGCCATGATGGAGAAGCTTTATATGTGAAACCCACCACCGTACCACAGACCCTCACTGGATCTTGTGGTCCTGACACACACATTCATAAGTTTTTTTTTTTCTGCACACCATCGAGCAGTCCCTTTGGGCCACCCTGCATGGGCCAAGGGGTCAGGGTTGCCATAGACTATTTTGAGAATGTGGGATGTTGAGGCTAATACCTCAGTCTCATCATAGAAGTAGACATAACATCAACGTACCACAAACCCTACATTGAAGATGGAAACCCACACTGCACTGGGTAGAGAGAATGCCTAGACAAGGAGATAAACTGACAAGACTGTAGGAAAGCAGGATTCAAAAACAACAAGCATTGGCATAGCCAATAGGTCTCGCCTTTGGGACCTTCTAAGTGTTTAGCCATGCAACAGTTGCATAACTAAATACTTATAAGGTCCCAAAAGCGAGACCTATTGGCTATGCCAAGCATCCGCGAAAGTGAAAGTGATCGCGATCACGCTCAAACATCAAAGCGGCTGCGAAAGTGAAGGTAATCGCGGTAAAGCGCTGCCCGTGCACTGTAGCTCTAGGCTGGCCTGGTAGCACTTTTTGGAGCCCTCTCAATAAGTCGCCAGACCAGCGCATGCGCTGGGTCAGGCGAGACCTAAAAAGGGACCAGAGGACCGAAGGGAACATAATGGAACTGAAAAAGGGAAAAAACAAAGGTGTATTGGCGAACAAGCAGAGTGTGAACTATATTGAAACGTGAAGAGACAAACAAAACACTGTTCTGTATGCCATCTATTCTAAGTTCATAAGTCTCTTGTGCCCAAACTGATCTTACAACCTTACAGTACCAGCACTCCACCCAAACATTTCCCCTACCCTGGGTCAAGAAATGGACAAATTAAACTGGTCCCCTGGTCTTATCCAAGATCTCATTCCAGTCTCCCATGCTACCAAATATTGCAACTGACCAGGACGCCAATGGGTGTCAGACATGGTCCCAACCACATATTTAGGTGTTCCACCAATCAAAGTAAGGGAAGGAGTCACATAAGAAAGTGGATATTTCCTTGCTCTTAACTTTGCTCTGTATACCTGCAGCCTGTCTCCAATACACTTTTGAAATAAGTGATTGCTACATTTTGTGCATTCCCTCTAGACAGCCACAACAGAGGAAGGCCCATGTGTGACAGGGGATTTAGCTGCATACCGATAGCCTTCCCCCACCTCACACTTACATCTGAATAGGTTGTGTCATGCCCTCACACAAAAGGGCTGATTAACCCCCTTCTGGTAGTCTGGAGGCAGGGCTAGACTGAAAAGGGATCCTTGTGCACTTCAGATAGTTCCTTTGAAGTTACCCCCTACATCAAAGGCACCGTTAGAAATGGGAGTCTCTATTTGGCAATGTTTCGCACCTTGTCTAAGTAGGGACCCTTCCTGCTAGTCAGGAAAAGGGAGTTACACTCCTAAAATAACCCCTTCTCACCCCCTTGGTAGCTTGGCATGAGCAGTCAGGCTCATCTTAGAGGCAGTGTGTAAAGCATTTGCACATAATCAACAGTAATACAGTGAAAGCACTACAAAAGGACACCACAACAGTTTAGAAAAGTATCCAATATTTTATATACTTAAAACAAGACTAAAAACGATAAAAATCCACAATACAGTACTTAGAAATCTTCAGTTATCAAAATAAACCTGAAACAGTTCCTTGAAGTCGATTGCTCAGTCTGTGGCTATTACGGAGTCGTGAACAATACATTCCAAACAGTTCTGGCAGACGGTGGCGTCGCGGGCCAGCTACGGTGTTAGGAAGACCCGCAAAACAGTACCTTTAGAAATGGAGGCAGTCGGCCAACTCTCGATGAGCTCTGAGCACAGGCATCTGCAAGCGTCTGCTCCGGAGGTCGGTGCAGGAGTTGTCAGGCCCTAGAAGCCGCACACATTGCAGATCGAACTTCTCACAGTTGAAGCCAGGAGCGCTGGCGTCGGTAGGCATCGGATTCTGCGGTGCGAAGAACAGAGGTGCGGCGTGCAGTGCCCTCAGGCCACAGTGCAGGCAGCAGGTTGGCGGCAGACGTCCAGTGCATCAGTGAGACAAGGGCTGCAGTGCGAAGGGCTGCAGTGCAAAGTGATGCAGTGCTAGTCGTGGTGCTGGCAGATCACAGTGCAAGCAGCAGTGTTGTCGTTGCTGAAGCGCTGTTGGCTGAGGAACTGGAGTCAATGGTGCCAGCATCGGTAGGCCAAGGCTGTGGTGCGGGATGAGGACAGTGCGTCGTGTAACTTATGAGCGATGCCCTCGAACCACGGTGCAAGCAGCGGAGTCGATGCCAGCGTGGAGCAGAGGCGTCTGGTATACCAGGGTGACAGCATGAAGTGAGTCAGTGCGGAGTGCAGTGCCCACAGGTCGCGGTGCAAGCAGAGGCTCAGTGGCGGCATCAGGTGGAGTCTCTGGGACCAGGGTTGCGGTGTGGCGTTCTCTGCGGATTCCTCAGGAAACTGTCGGCAGTGGCATTGTAGACTGCATCTGGTTGCTTTTTCTTCTGTTGCAGAACAAAACACAGTCCCCAGTGCTGATGGCAGAAGAACTTGAAGTCTTTGCTGTTCCTGAGACTTCTCGGACAGGGGACAAGCTCTACCTCAAGCCCTTGGAGAAACTGAAAGAAGTTATAGAAAGTCCAGTCCAGTCCTTTCACTGCCCAAGACAGTATCAGCCACTGCAGGCCAACAAAGCACTCTGCAAAGTTGTAGTTCCTCTTAACAGCTTCTCCAGCTCTTCTTGGCAGTCTTCTTGGTCCAAAAGAGTTCAAACGTTTAGTGGTTTGGGCACCACTTTTTATAGCCCAAAATCCTCTGTTCTCTGGGGGCAGAGGGTGTCCAGCCAGAACCAGTTCTGTCCTTTCTGGTGCAGCTTCCTGCAGGAGGTGGAGACAGCATTGTCAGAGGAAGACAAGGTCCATTCAGGTGAAAGGAGATCTCCTCCCCCTACTATAAATGCAGCCCAGGTCCATTCAGCCCATCCTTGACCCATCTATACTCACTGGAACTACCGCTCTTCCCCAGCCCATGTCATCCCAAAGCCAGACAGTCAATCCACAAACCCAGCAGAGGCATACTGGATGGCAAAGCAAGAAAATGCCTACCTTCTAAAAGTAGGTATTTTCAAACACAGAACGTAAAAAATCAACTTTACTAAAAGATGCCTCTTTAGATTCTTATTTCAGCCATACTAAACTTTATTTTTTCTACCTTGTTCTCGGGGGTAGTTATATTTATAAGATGTTATAAACAAACTCCCCATTCTATCCTATTGGAACAGGTAGCCTTGCAATAGTGAAAACAAAATTGGCAGTAATTCACTATCAGGACATGCCACACACACCAGGGCATGTCCTACCTTTTACATACACTGCACCCTGCCCACAGGCGTACCTTGGGCCTACCTTAGGGGTGACATATGGAAGAAATGGAAAGGTTAAGGCCTGGCCAAGTCGACATGGCAGTACCAGACTGCACACAGGCTCTGCAATAGTAGGCCAGAGTTACATTTACAGGCTGCTTGCGTGGGTGGCACAACCAGCGCTGCAAGCCCACTAGCAGCATTTGATTTACAGGCCCTGGGCACACAGCGCACTGTACTAGGGACTGTCTACTAAATCAAATCAGCAAATCATGGAAACATCAATCCATAACAACAATTTACAACAGGAGCACTTGCACTTTAACACTGAAGAGCAGTGAGAAAGTATGCAGAGACCCTAAACCAGCAAACAGAGTCAAAACCAGGAGGTCAAAAAGTAAAAAGTAATGGGAAACACGCCAAAAGATGCCAAGTATAACGAGCACTTTATGGTAGAAGTACTAGGGAGCTGTGTGTTGGAAGGTGGGTTATTGGTAGGGGCAAATGTCGGTCTGCCACTAGCAATAAGGCCACCAACACATAATAGGACCCAGCATAGGTCTTAGAAAATTATTCCTATGCTCAACCCTTGGTAACGTGGCTGCGAGCAGACAGGCTTAACTTCAAAGACTGGTATGTAAAGCATTCAAAAACACCATTTCAGTAAATAATTAAGACAACACAAAATAAAAATCCAACACCAATTTATAAAAATATATAATATTTTTATCTTTTAAATGACACCAAAACGAAAAAAATCCACTGTAGGGAACCAGAGATATGAATTTTTAAAGATTAGTCACTTTCTAGGGCTTAGAAACCAACAGTGCCCCTTTTAGTCATTTCGTTTTCTCTGACAGGGACACACCTTTAGAAACGGTTCTGAAGAATATCTCACCACTGTGAAGCCTTCTCCAGCAGGCTAGGTCCAGTTAGAACTCCTTCCTGAAGTTCTGCTTGCGGGTTCCAAAGTATCCAACACACAGTCCAAGGTTCTGGAATCTCCAAGAGGGTCCTTGAAAGTGTGAAACTTCAATTCCGCAATCCACTTGAACAAAACCCTTTCAAATCCACTGGTACTCCAGGCTGGGGATTCTTTGTGGGGATGTCTAGGTGAGCTCTGTTAACCTGTAGCTTGCAGGGAGTCTACTTCTTAGTCCTTTTGTAGCAAGGTAATCCACAGGGCTGCAGTTTTCAGATGGCGCAGTTTTCAGAGGTCAGGCCTTAGAAGTCTTTGCACAGCAGAACTTCGCAGCAGGGCACGTCTTGCTTCAAGTAAGTTTCAAGCAGCAGATCTGGAGGGCTCTGCCCCTCTCAGATACTTATTCAAAATTCTCTGGGTCAAGCCACAGGTCACTTCTGACCAATGAAAGCAGGGTAACTCCTCATAGTTATGACCACATCCGGTGGAGTGTGGCATTATGTTGTCCCAGAGTACATCATTCTTCCAAATCCATAATGGCTGCATTTCCAGCAATGAGGTAAGAGCTGGCTAAACACACCCCCTGGGACGGCTTATTTCCATGGACTCTCCCCCTACCATCTGCACATACCTTCCTTAAGCCTAGCCCTGACTCTGGGTCAAGAGTGTCAAAGTGAAACTGAAACCCAGGCCTCCCCTCCGCCTTTGAAGAGCATAGTTTACGACTCCTCCTGGCCTGGCATACCTATAGACCAGCACACTGCCCTCCCAGCAGAGTGGTTCTTTATCACCTCTTCAAAGCAGCCTGGCTAATCCACTTATCTCTGACCAATCAGGGCAGACCACTGGAAGGCTGAATTTGGACTACAAACAAGAAAGTCTTCTAACTTCTTGTATGTACACGTTAGCAGAAATTCAACAATATAATATTGTTGGATTTACTACTACCATTATGGGAAGTCTTTGAATGGTCCGGCTAGTCCTCTCCTCTCAATATTTATTAATCAATACCTTCCTACCATGTTAACCTATGGGCCATGGGGTTTGCAATGGGGAAAATGACTTGGGTCAGTTTTCTAGCACCAGGGCTTATAAAAACCTATTTTATAAGTATTTCCCTAATCTCTACAGGGCCCCCACCCCCTGTGCAACTAAGGGAGACTTTAGGGGTTCTGAATCTGCAGAAATATTGCAGATCTTCCTTAACCAGGTTTTCTAGCATCACAGTCTAATACGAGCACCTCTTTACTTTTTAAAAGGAGTCCTGGCAACCAGGGCTGGTTTTAAACTGACCCCAGGCTTCAGCAGGGCACACATGCAAGTGCAGAAAAGCTGCTGGCCTCTAAACTGCCGTGCCCCAGGATTCTGGGGACCTCTAGGTAGTTTCAATCCCCTGCCATATTATATATAAATCTAATGTGTTCCTTTCAGCTTGGCACTGGCCCTGGGCCTGGTTAGGCAGAGCCCAGGGTCAGTCAGAGTTAGTTACCACCAGTTCCAGTCAGCAAAAAGTTGGGGGGTGCCCAGGGCACAGGATGACTTTGCAACACTGTGCTATAAGGATTGCCCCTGGCTGTGACTGACTGCTCTGAGGAACTGCTTTTCTGCTTTGATGAGCGGTCCTACTGCCTGCTGATCTCTGCCCTGCTGAGACCAAGGACTGAACCCAGAGTGACTCCGAGTACCTGCTGGCTTGCCCCCGGTTCTAGAAATCTCAGGGCAATCAAAGATTTTGCCTACTTGCCACTGCCGCAAGACTGTTGTTCGAGAGTCCAGCAAGTGACTAATGACCAGGATCAAAGAATGTCTGATCCCCAGCCCGTTATGAGCAGAACAACGCGCTTTTTACCTACTGCAGAACAAGCGCTTTACCATGCCCAGAGTCAGTACTTCACTGTGGGCTTGTACTGCACCCCCGAGACCGAGTTCTAAAATTATCGCCTTTACCAAACACCAGACCAGCTCCTTCCTGCGCTGCATTGCCGTGCTAATTAGAGCTGCCCCTCGACACACTGCTCATCAGCTGTTTATGCCCCAAGAGCTGTGAGATAGTCAGTGTGTCCCAGGTTAAAGCATCAACGATGCAGGCCCCACCTAAGACACCAACCAATCCTCTCAGCCACCATCTCCATGCCACGACATCGGCACCCCCGTCATCAAGGTACGAAGTGTAGTAGGCCCACCAAGATGGCCGTAGCTCACCGGCGTGCAAGTGTGAGCAGCTAAAGTGAGCCGAGTAGACCGGTCTGGTGAGACCTTGAACTTTCCATTCTTTGTTAAATGTGCGAGCACTCTCTCCCGATCCCCCGATGGGGATGCTTAAACAGTTACCCAGGTCTAGCGTGACCGTACTGAGCTGCTAGACGCCAGTACTCAACAAGCACTGTTTTAACTTCTTACAAGGAACTTGCATATCTTGCACAGTGCGCTTCCAATTCTAGTCGTTTGGAACGGATCTCCAAAGACTAAAGCATACACTATACTTTTGGTGTAGTTTTGACAGCTTAAACGTGCCCCGATTGTAAATGCTGCTTAGCACTGTGTTGACCTGAACACTTATACAATGCATATCACATGGTCTACTTATTGAATTTGTCATTTTGGTCTTATTTTAACCAAAGAAATGTTCTTTATTTGTATGAACCTATGTGGAGTATTTTTGCTGTGTTTTCATTGAGTTACTGTAATTTAGGTGTTACACAAATACTTTACATAAATTTAGCTTGACTGCTCTGCACCAAGCTACCAGAGTGTGCGCACAGTTTAATTTAGGGTGTTTATCTGACTTACCCTGAATAGGGTGGTGGTCCCTACTTGGACAGGATGCAAGTCTCTGCTAACTAGAGATGCCATTTCTGACAGGTCCCAATTAACTGTTATGAGAAAGGGACTCACAAAGTGGGAAACCGATTTAGAGTATCCCCCTGAATGGATAGGTAATCTGTGTAAAGCCAAACCTGTTCCCCAATCTTGTATTAAGTACAAAGAGTGCAATGGCCATCAGCAAAACGTTGATATCTTGCCCTAGCCATTCTTGCATGTTGCACAGGGCCAGGCTGGCAGTAGTGGGCACCGGGCCTTTCCCCAGTAGGCTGCGGGTCCGTTTTGGGCCCCTGGGGGGCGTTTGTTACAGGGGCGTTTTTGCAGCATAGCTGCAATATCGCCGCCTGTAACAAAATCGGCCGAAACCGACCCTGGCAATCAGCTCCACTGCACCCCCAACCCCCCCCCCCAGGGGCCAGACGAGCACTTTGCCAGGGCCGGTGTTAGTTCCCAGTCCGGCCCTGATGTTGTACAGCTGCCTTTGTTACCGTACCTTTCTCTTGTAAGAGAGCTTGTACTGAGTAGAAATGGAAAATCTTGATAGTCTTGCTGAAGAGACAGCAATGAAGCATGGCAGCTACCTTTGTCTCTTGGCAAAAACTATAGTATTAAGGTTTCAAAGCTTGACAGCAGAGAGCTTTGCTGGAAAATTAATGGAGTAACCCAGGCAAAGCATCTATGTTTGAATAAAATAACCTAAACTTTCTTAGCCTGATCAGTTTCCAATTACTGAGGTTTGGCCATACAATGCATATATCCATAAACCCTTGGAAATGATCTCCCATAAATTTTCCATGTTGCGACAAAACAGAAGAGTCTCCTGTGCTGTTACCAAATTATTCACCCTGTATCTAAAGTGACACTTGACCAAGGAGAAGTAGCCGGACTGCTTGCCCCTGATGAGATTAAGATCTTGGATGTTATGAATTGCATGTGCCTGTAGAGGATGGGCCTCAGACTCCATTTTGTGTGGGTCTCGCAATCTGCCATCCAGTGTGTTTCGGGAGTGTGGATGTCGAGGCCAATCCATCAATTTCCCCCAAAAGGAAGGCTTACGCTGGAACAAGAAAGACCCAGGCTAAAGGGACAAGGAGGTAGAGGGACTCTCCTGCAGGCTTGTTTGTATTTAGTAAACCCTCAATGGATTTCTGAGGCACAACATCACACGGTCATGTTAAGCAGATCAAGGTCTCCAACATGGAATGCACATTAGCTATGAGTAACTAGGTGTATGGCTTATCCAGTGCAAGCAGAGGTGATGTATCCAGCCCCTGGCACACCCCAGACAGAAGCAGAAGATGAAAACCTACACTGCACCAGTAGAAAGGAGTCCTAGACAAGGAGGCAATAAAGCAGGATTAACTAGCAAAGGGTACGGGATTCAGAGGACCAAAGAACAGAATTTTGGGGAAAAAACAAAGGTGAATGGTCTAAAGTGTAGAGCATGACCTACAGCGAAAAGCGAAGTCTCTCAAAAACTCAGAGCATAATTTGTATTGGGGTTTTCTGGTGCTCAGCCCCGGCATGTATTTTGCATTACCGGCACATATTTAGGTGCCGATCACGATCCGGTAAAAACAGGGCACAAACCGTCGGACAGAGCATATTCTCCGTCCGACGCGTACCCGGTCGTCAAAATATACAAACATGGAATTACGATTCGCACGGAAACACCATTTCCGTACGAATCGTACAAAACCCCGACCGACGAAAATAAACATACAAATGCGATCCGGGAAAGCACCGACGTGACGTCGGGACGCACGCAGCCTGCCATTCACGAACCAGGAATCACGATTCGCACCGACGTCATCCCGCACGGTGAATATTTTCCGGCTGCCAAAAACTGCCGGGAAATCAGGACGACGCGAACAAGGAGTACCTGTACACGACGGACAGACATGGACTCGAACCTACGTGTCATCCCGGCCCTCTCAGCAGTCGACCTCCTCTACAGGTTCGGACGCAGACGCCGCAGAAGGTCAGAACAACAAAGGGAGGGGGGAAAGGGGGGGGGGGGCAGGACCAGGGGCAGGCCACAAAACCCCCACCAAAGTCACACATGCCCTGGACATACCTGACCCCCAGGCCCTGGTCACTACGAAGGGGTGGGGGCGTGTCCAGCAAAGCCAGCGACCGCCACAACGGAAGTGCTTGACGACGCAAACCGGCAACACAACATTACAGGTACGTCCCGTACCCACGCCTTAAGAGCGTGGGTACGAGTCATACCCCGCCCACACCTACGTCATCCCAACAATGGCGGGACAGCTGTACCCACGTGGCAAAGGCCTGGGTACGGCCCACACAAGCATCACATAGCGTGGGGATGCATATGTACGGACCGTACCCCCACCCCCGTATGCATGGAGCATACCCCCAACCGCAACAGTGTAAGTACGACCCGTACCCTCACCCACGGACGTATGGAGCGTACCCCCACCACAACAGTGTATGTACGACCCGTACCCTCATCCGCGGACGTATGGAGCGTACCCCCACCCCAACAGTGTAATTACGACCCGTACCCTCACCCGCGGATGTATGGAGCGTACCCCCACCCCAACCGTGTATGTACGACACGTACCCCCACCCGCGTATGCATGGAGCGTACCCCCACCCCAACGGTGTAAGTACAACCCGTACCCTCACCCGCGGACGTATGGAGCGTACCCCCACCCCAACCGTGTATGTACGACACGTACCCCCACCCGCGTATGCATGGAGCGTACCCCCACCCCAACAGTGTAAGTACGACCTGTACCCTCACCCGCGGACGTATGGAGCGTACCCCCACCCCAACAGTGCAAGTACGACCCGTACCCTCACCCGCGGACGTATGGAGCGTACCCCCACCCCAACAGTGTAAGTACGACCCGTACCCTCACCCGCGGACGTATGGAGCGTACCCCCAACAGTGTAAGTAGGACCCGTACCCTTACCCGCGGACGTATGGAGCGTACCCCCACCCCAACAGTGTAAGTACGACCCGTACCCTCACCCGCGTATGTATGGAGCGTACCCCCACCCCAACAGTGTACGTACAACACGTACCCCCACCTCGTATGCATGGAGCGAACCCACACCCGTGTATGTTCTAAGCGTACATATCCTGAAATAGGAGGGTTGGGTGCAGAGTCCTCCCAGCAGTGCCCAGTCATAAGAGGGGTGTGTGCAGAGTCCTCCCAGCAGTGCCCAGTCATAAGAGGGGTGTGTGCAGAGTCCTCCCAGCAGTGCCCAGTCATAAGAGGGGTGTGTGCAGAGTCCTCCCAGCAGTGCCCAGACACAGGAGGGGTGTGTGCAGAGTCCTCCCAGCAGTGCCCAGAGACAGGAGGGGTGTGTGCAGAGTCCTCCCAGCAGTGCCCAGAGACAGGAGGGGTGTGTGCAGAGGCCCCCAGCAGTGCCCAGAGACAGGAGGGGTGTGTGCAGAGTCCTCCCAGCAGTGCCCAGAGACAGGAGGGGTGTGTGCAGAGTCCTCCCAGCAGTGCCCAGAGACAGGAGGGGTGTGTGCAGAGGCCCCCAGCATTGCCCATGGAAAAAAATAAGGGTGGAGTACCCACAGATCCAATTGCCACAATTGTCAGTCAGGTGCACAAAGACCCTGCAGTACATGTAACACATGTGTGCGAGGCTGGGAGTACACACATGCATACAGCCTAAAAGGGAACATGTCCACATGAAGTCATGTCAACAGACTACATACACAAGTACAGTGATCACCAAGGATGCCACAAATGATGCAGGTGGAGACATCGATCTGCATGCATGGCCAAAGTTGAAGGAGTCCGTCACACACCCAGCTAATGTACACACAGCTCACCGCTCAATATTGGGAACACCCTGCAGGGAAGATGTCAGGGTACACAGAGGAAGGAATACACCTTGGGACAATTTCACCATGCAGTAACTGCTTACATGAACAGAGAAACCTAGCTAACACCTTGTGATGGCACAGAGATACCAGGGTCCCCCCTATGACCAGCACACTACTACATTTCCCACACACCCAACAAATGATCACCACCCAAAATCATGTAGCAGCCCCACCAACAGCAACACCACAAAAGCAGTAGTGTTCTAAGGAAAAATAAAAGGCTTTATTCAGCATTTCCAAATAATGTGTGTGTGGATCAAGTTCAATATTTACAAAGCGCATAGGGAAGTCCATGAGTCACAGCTGGATGGGGGACATAGTGGGACGCGTGTCCCCTAGCTTGCCTGCACAGTCAGACTCCTTCGTCTTCCACAGCGGGGAGGGCATCATGTGGGGGGAAAGGACCAGGCACCGCAGGGACATGAGGGCGAATGGTAGGTGTCGTGGGTGCAGGGATGGAGGACTCCACCACAGGGGGTGGGGCAGGGCCAAAGGCTGAGGCCAGGATGTCGCTACACACCTTAGCAAGATCCTCCAGCGTCTCCCCTGCACCCGAAGGAACCACAGGCCCCAAGGAGGGGGGGGGGCAGAGGGATGGGTCGCAGCGCCACTGGGGGACGGTGCGGACAGGGGGGGGGGGGGGAACTCAACCACCCTGACCGGGGACTCCCTTGACCGCTTGCGGGGTGGTGTCACAGTGGGGCTCAGGGACAGAGCGGCCATGAAGGAGTCCTTGCCGGATATGTGGCCAGGAGAGCTGAGGGGAGGGGATTTGAAGGGAGTGGATTGGGTGGAATGCGGACTCCCACTCTGGCTGCATGACTTACGTTTGCCCCCCGACCCAGTGGGTGTGCCTACTTCACCCTGTGTGCGCGTGCCAGGAGGTGTGCGTATGACCTTCCTTGCTGGTGTGGTGCCTGTGTCTGTTGTGGTGGGTGCATGCTGACGTCTGGGTGTACGTGGGACAGGCATGGGAGTGGGAAGTGTGGATGGGGCAGGGGTAGGGAGAGGGACGAAGCGCTGCAGGAGACCCACTGCTGCAGTCAGTGTCGAGTCTATGGACCTCAGCAACTGGCGTTGGTCAGCCTGCGATGAAAAAATGCCCTCCAAGTATGCCTCCATGTTGTGCAGCACTTGGCTGTGGCCATGGAGGACATTAAGGATCGCAGCCATACCAACCTGCAACTGCCGCTGGATGTCCACAGACTCGGCATTGGCGGCAGCAGTGGAGACAGGGGCAGGGGGTGCGGTGCCTGGCAGGAAGGAGACATGTGGTGACCGGGCACGCTGGGAAGGGACACGAGCAAGTGGGAGGCGGCTGATGGCAATGGAGGGGGCGGGGTGCGATGTTTTGCCGCTGTCAGCTGCTGGTGCAGCCTCCGCCCACTCGGAGAGATCATCCTCGGACCCATCAGCTTCATATTCTGTCGTGCCAGTGGACAGGTCCTCGGCCTCACTCTCCTCCACCTCAGTACCACTCAATGTGCCAGCCACGATGTCAACGCTGGCACTGGTGCTCGGTCCCTCCGCTCAGTCTGTGCTCATGTCTCCCTCCGTGTCCCCCGACGATGCTGTGGGCAAGGTGAAGAGACAGCAATTAATCACACACCTGTATACATATGTCACATGAGTCCAATCTACATAGGTTACAGTGCATGGCCTGCAAAGAAAGATCAGTAACATCTACAAAACAAGGTACAGATGTAGGGCATGCAACACAGTTGGTTGACCCACCATGCCAATGAAAATCCATGGAGAGCAGGACAATAGCAAATGACATGAAATGGAGTTTGACATAGGAGCCAGGCCCTGGGGACAATCCAGCACTGCATCTGCACCACACAGCGTTGCCGAAAATCGGGATGAGGAGGGACTATATCCATGAACTTGAGGCACATGCTGCATAGGTAATACTGAAAACATGCCCACCATGACTGGCTCACTGCACCTTGAGTGTATGTCCAGACAAACATCACACACTGGCCAGACCTAGCAAGGAGAATTCTGGTTTTGACATGTAGGCTTGGCCCGCACCAACCACCCCCTACATGAGACTATTTGTTGAGACACAGATGGCACTTACATCTCTTAGTCTGGGTGAAATACACAGGGGCTGCATAAATGCAAGATTGGACGCCAAATTCCCAAGGTGCGCCTGTCCAAATAATCATGTACAAATGGCCATCATCAGATGATTGTAACAAGACACACAGGCACTGGCCACTGACTATGAACAAGGAAAATCAGGTCAGGCTGTACAGTGGACACTTGTACTACATTTCACGTCAATATACATGGTGCCAGGGGACAATGGCACAGAGCACAACCTATGCTGTAGACACTGAGAGTGTCCACGTTTTGTAATGACACATGACACCTAGGAAAATATGCCCCAGGGGACAGTAGTGGCCACACAACTCCATGGTCCTGAATGGGAATGACTGCAACACACGCCACCATCCCTGCACTATGCGTATCGCACACTCATGCACATCATGTCACAGGCCACAACATAGGACATGCGCGCTGTAAGGCATGACACGAGAGACTAACTCCCATGTCTGGACTCCGCATCAGTGCCAACTGACATGGAACCCACATGTACTGAACTGGACAGGGCACAGGCAAGGTCCCCAAACCTGTTACACACCACCCCCACACATGATGCTACAGGCATAGTTCACGTGGAGAAAGCACCAGCCTACATTACCTTGTGAAGGAGTGACTACACACAGACCAGGGAACACATTGCAAGGAGGGGAAGGGAGGCAGGAGAGCACAGCTATACTGTGGGTAACTGGATCTGCACAGCACCTTTAAACCCTGGCAGTGTATCCATGCAACTGTGCACTTACAAATGCTGGTGACACACATGTACCTACCCCCTTCCTGCTGCTGCTTCTCCTGTAAGCGCCTGTCCAAGTCTGGAAATACCACCGCTAGCACACGCTTGTGGATGTGGGTCAGACAGCGGCGCCCGCGGTTCTTATGGGTCTCAGGTGAGTCCCCCAGCAGGACCCGTGCGATCCTCCGCGTCCAGCACCGGATATCCTGCCAGCGTTTCCTCACCTGGGTCAGGCGCCGCTTGCGACCATCCGCACTCCTCACGGCACTGACGGCGGTCAGCCATATCTGCTTCTTAGCAGAGGCGCCTACCTTTGAGGATGAACAAGTGACACTACATCAATACACCAGGCACATGTCACAGAGAGACATATTAGAACAAATTTGCTGTTTACAACAAGGCATAGTATGCCTCCAACGCATTGCACCTTTGTCATAAGGACATGATCCTCTGGGGAAGGGCAAAAGCAGTACGTGCCATTGAAAGTACACAGGTGGAATGAGGGCAACAACACAATCAATGATACAGGCTCACACTGTGCATCACAAGCTACACCAGGATAATGTGCAGCAGCTCTAAGCAGTCACATGCCACAGGCCACTGACGCTACCGCAGCAGAGTACACAGACACACACAGGCACAGGACATTCACCTGCCATTGCCAAATGCAGCGACAAAACTCACTCTGCACATGTGCCACTAGACGGGGGGGGCTCACAGGTGTGGGGTTGGCTCTGCACGTCAGACACACAGCACTGCTCCCTGCTCACATCACATGGGCAGGGTATATCCATCCCTCATGCAGCCCGGGTGCTACACTCCACATATGCACCCACCCACATGACAGGGGACTTACACACACACCGATGTCCAGGGTACGAACACATCATGTGGACACTCTCAGCACAGGTACACAGAACTAACACACATCTGTGGGTACAGTCACCTGTCACACTGGGCTGACCACATAATCACATGAGGACTGTAGAGGCTACATTCCCAGGAGGACAAGACAGGCAGAATGTGGCATGCACCATGCAGTGATTGTCACAGTAAACACAATGCAAGTGAGGACGGCAGACATGCACCACAGCATGCACTGGCTGGGAGACATCAGGCATTCCCCCCCCGGAACCCCCTCTACAGTACATAGCATGTGTGCCACACCTGGACACAATGCCAGAAGTCACACTCACAAAAAAGGGACACAGTCTGTGCTAGTGGACTCTGCACTCACCTGATACCCTGGTCGCCCATACAGCATGGGGTACTGTGGGAGGATCACATCCAGCAAAGCCAGGTTCTCCTCCAGGGTGAAAGGCTGTGACCTCTCCACAGACCTTGACATGGTTCCAGTGAATCAGTAGCAGCAGCTGGGTCGTGGAATACAAAGATGTGCAGGCAAGTGCTCCCTCATGGGACCTGGCTGCCTTATATCTGCCTTGCTGGCCTGTTTCATGCACAGGAGTACAGAGTGATTGGTCACTCACATTTGCATCCCATGTTTCCTCCAATCCCTTCAAACCTAGCACAGTCAGTGGGTTCTTATTGTGTTTTTTTTCTTCAGCATGATGTCAACTCCAGAAGCACATTGCAACAAAAATTCATTCAAACTGACTACTGCTGTGCACCTGCTTCCAAAAATTCAAACTTTAAACTTGGTCTCCATGACAACCAGCATGCATGTAGGCCTTTATACTTGTCCCTCATGTGTCCCCTATGTAATTTGGAGCTTCACACACAGGTACGGTGCGTTCCGGGGCCCTAGGGCACCCCAAATGCATAGCAACGGCCCGTACAGGCGTGTGTACGGTCCGTCTCACTATGGGTGTTCTCGCGTATGCGTACTCAGTCGTACGGACCGTACACACGCCTGTACGCTCACTATCACTATGGGTGTTCTCGCGTATGCGTACTCAGTGGTATGGACCGTACACACGCCTGTACGCTCACTATCACTGGGTGTTCTCGCGTATGCGTACTCCGTGGTATGGACCGTACACACGCCTGTACGCATACTATCACTATGAGTACGCATACGCGAGAACACCCATAGTGATAGTGAGCGTACAGGCGTGTGTACGGTCCGTACCACTATGGGTGTTCTCGCGTATGCGTACTCCTAGTGGTACGGACCGTACACACGCCTGTACGCTCACTATGAGTACGCATACGCGAGAACACCCAAAGTGAGACGGACCGTACACACGCCTGTACGCTCACTATCACTATGGGTGTTCTCGCGTATGCGTACTCAGTGATAGTGAGCGTACAGGCGTGTGTACGGTCCGTACCACTATGAGTACGCATACTCGAGAACACCCATAGTGAGATGGACCGTACACGCGTGCGTACGCTCACTATCACTATGGGTACACATACGGCAGCACTCCCATAGTGATAGGGAACGTACACAGGCCCTCTTAGCGAAAGTACGGTGCATTTCACACATCACAGTGGTGACAGGCAGCACACAGGAAGGAATAGGGCTGACATACTTGTCCATGGATGGACATCAAGGCATTGTGTGGGCAGTACTACATGTGTGGGCCACAGGTGTGAAAGGCTGTAATGTGGCACATTACTCCTGAGTGGAGAAGGCACCAGATGTATGATGAGATGTGTACAGATGTGTGACGGTGCAATGTGTGCCAGGCATGCCCTTAACTCCTTTGACATGTGTGCATGTCGTACTGCACACTTGGGATGAGCGTCACTGGCATGGCACGGTCAACAACACACGCAAGTGTCCCCTGAGGCCCGGTACAGGGGTTACCACACCAGACATGTCACTGCCCACGGTGCACAATGTGACTATGTCATGTATGTGTGGGGGGTTCCCATTAGGTTGATGTTGGAGCTCCCTCAAAAGCATCAGCTGTTGCAGCAACCAACATGTGTGTGTGTAGATGGACATGGTACACTGTTCCGCACACCAGGCCACATGTGGTATCGGATGTGAGGTGCGTATGTATGCATGGGACACAGAGTAGCGTAACAAGGACATGTCTGCATCCTCTCTATGAATGTGTGGTGAGTCATCACATGTACACCTTCATGGCAAGGTGTGCGGGCTGTCCTAGTGTACTGTCATGTGACCTGTGGCTCTAGTGTTCCGCTACCAGTCTCTGCAATCGACATCCTACTTCTGCTGATGTGTGGATGTATGTCACTCCTGTCTTGCGTCTGGCTGTTCACTTACACTGGGACACAGCTAATCCCATGCCATGGCATGTGGAGGTTCACAATCTCCGTGTGTAGCTGGGTCTTGGTAGGAGAGTCACCTGCCAGCCATACGTGTCCAGGGCATGTGGCACATACCTGACTCCGTATGTCGCATATGTGTATTGACAGATTAACATGTGCTCAGTACATATAAATTGTTGTTGTAGTGCACTCACTCTTCCTTGTCACTTCCAAATTACTGCAGAGCGCCGCCTCTTCCCCGACCAATTCCGGACTTGGCTGACATGCGGGATAATGACTATCCGGTGCTACCGCTTCCCCCAACCGTTGATTCTGGAGTTGACGGCGAGACTGGCACCACACCTGCAACCGCTGCACAGGTATCCTACGGCACTGACACCCAAGCTGAAGGTAATGGCAGCCCTACATTTTCTTGCCACAGGTACCTTTCAAAATACCATAGCTCATGTTGGTGGCATGTCTGAGCATGTTCTGCCGTGTGCTGCATGATTTCTTAGAGGCCATGTTGCTTCACCTGGACGAGTTCATCCATTTCCCAACCCCTGAAATGTTGACTGGTGTCAAGCGTGGATTCTATGCCCTGGGAGGGATGCCCCATGTCATTGGGTCCATAGATGGGACACATGTGGCTTTAGTACCACCACAGGCACAGGAGGTAGCGTACAGGAATTGCAAGCACTACCACTCCATCAATGCCCTTGTGGTGTGTCTGTCCAACATGGTGATTTCACATGTCTGTGCTCGTTTCCCAGGATC
This sequence comes from Triturus cristatus, assembly GCF_964204655.1. Lineage (NCBI taxonomy): Eukaryota > Metazoa > Chordata > Amphibia > Caudata > Salamandridae > Triturus > Triturus cristatus. Next base: position 761,945,585 of record NC_140589.1, on the reverse strand, counting down.
AGCACACGATGCCTACATCATGAGGCGTAGCAGGGTGCCTGAATTGATGACGCAGCTGCGCAACGAACGAGCATGTGTTGTTGGTGGGTACACTCTGTCTGTCCTGTATTTTGCGTAGACTTCCAGCACGACCGCTTCTCCTGTCCTACTTATGTCCATGTGCTTTCCATGTAGGGGACGCTGGCTATCCCAACATGCCATGGCTGATCACACCTCTCCGCAACCCCATCACGCCGGCCCAGCTCCGCTACAACACCGCCCATGGCCGGACAAGGCGAGTGATACAGATGACGTTTGGCCTCCTGAAGAGCCGATTCAGGTGCCTACACAAGACCGGCGGCGCCCTCCCATATGCCCCGGCGAAGGTCTGCAAAATCTTCATGGTCTGCTGCATAACATGGCAGTTGAGAAAGCTGTGCCACTCATCCTGGATCAAGATGATCAGGACCATCCACCCGTGGAGGATGAAGGTCTGGGCAATGGGGCTAGTGATGTGGAGGATGTGGTTCCACAAGAGGACATCCGGACTCGGCTCAAACGCGACTTCTTTGCTTAGTGGTGAGTACCAGTGTCTGTGTGTGCACGCATTGGTCCCCGTGTGGCATGTGTTGCGATGTGTGTGTTCATCTGCATGTATGCCACGTGAGTCAGAGGTGTGTGTGGATGTGTCACTGGAGTGATGGTGGCAGTGATGTGTATTTCCCCAGTCATAATTGTGACCTGGCATGTTGTCATCCTTACATGTGTCGAGTACATGCACATGCAAGTGGCTGTGCTTTTTGTGGCTGACTTGTGTGTCTCTCATCCCCAGGTACTTGCGCATGCCGTCTGCTGGTTTCATTGTTGTGGCACTGCTATTCCTCATGGACACCTCATCGTGTGCTGACTCAGCATTACACGCACAAGTTTGGAAGTCTCCTTAGGGTAAGGGATGCATCAGGGGTGTATTGGGTGTGGCAGTTTACGATGTATGCACACTGCCCCTGTCGATGTTTCGTTCCTCTGCAGACATGTCGCATCACCATGGTACACATGACATGCAGCTGGGTACACCTGAATAGATGGTCAGACTTGTTGACAGTCATCAGTGATGGGATTGTGGAATGTGATGATGGCATCAATGTGTGTTACACTGCCCTCGGACACATACGGTTTGCATTGGCTTGACATGGTGTGGGACTTCCACATCAGCGGATCAATGGTGTATGGCAGTCTCTCCGTGAGCAGCTGGGGGTGTTTAGCTGTTAGCCGACACTTGTGTGCCAGTTCCATGGCTATCACGCATTTGTGCTGCAGAAGGGGGGTGCCAGTGTTGGACCCACATGTTACTCCACATGACCCGTTCATGTGTACTCCGAGTTGCCTCTGCATTCCCGAATACATGAATAATAAAGGTGTCCCTATGCCTCCAAGGTGCCTCTTCTCAGTCAATGCTGGTGTGTTGCCACGGTGCATCCGGCATGTCTGGCATGGTTTTCCGTGATAGTGGCTATGTGTCTATGTGTAGAGTAGCAAGATGCAAGCTGTTTGTGTGGGATTAGACTGTGTATTGTGCATGATGTCCATGACTGTGGGTATTGTGACATGTGTCATCCCCATGCATCCAACGTTGGCCAGGCCACCATTCTCTGCGTCCACCTGACTCAAGCTTGCAGGACATGGTTCTGCCACCTGTCCACACATACCTGGGTGCCCCACAGGACACTCCACATGATCCCTGACCTCTGCGCATGGCTGTCGCTGTACTCAATATATCTGTTGGCACGGTTGTGCGGCCACCCCCTCAGCTGGTTGGGCCCATCACGGGTGTGTATGGTGCTCCATGTCTGTCTTGCCTAATACAATGTGACTGTGACCCATGTGTGTCCTGTGCCAGACTCAGGCCCCAGGGTGTGGATGGTTGAAGTCAAATGAGAACTCTGGCATGGTTAGACTTTACAAGACACATGTAAGGTAATAATGCAATAAGTAGGCATCTTCTCTTTATGGTGTGAATTTTTATTTTGGTTTGGGTAGGGGGGGGGGGCTTTGACATGAGGGGCTTTCCGGGTGTGTGGAATCCAAAGTTCACTAGGGGAGTTGGTGTCCTTGCCATTTGAAATCCTCAGAGTCCATGCCACAGTCTTTGTCAACATTGGTCAGACAGTGACCAGCAAGTCCATGTGGCAGAGAATGTCTTTTGCTGCTGTGCTGCTGTTGCTCCAGTGGGCCAGGTGCCGGGCCAGGTGTCCTGGGAGATGGTGCTGTTGCGCCGACCCTCACGGTCTTTTCCGTGGACGACCCGCCCTCCTGCGGGGACCCTCAGAAGCAGGCCGTGACGATGTTTGGGATGCTCCATCGGATGTCTCCTCCTCCTCCTCCTCCTCCTCCTCCTCCTGATCCCTCCCTGTGGGTGGTGATGTTCTACGCCTGATGGCACAGGGAGGGTTGCCCATGTTGTCGCCCATCCGACGGAGTGTACTGTGAATTCTCATGAACACCGCCTGTCTGTCCTCCATCCGCCGTTGGTGTCGCAGTAGACAGGCATGTTGCTCCGCATGTTGCTGGGCATGCTGGGTCTTGATCTCCGAGGATGGACACAACCTGGGCCATGCCCGTGGTGTCCTGCCGGTATGTGTCCAGGATGTTTCGGACATGGGAATATACCGGTTCCCCAGCCAACCGGTCAGGCTCGCGCCTCCGCCGTCCTCCACTCCCACCACCCCTGCCCACTTGCACCTGGCCTGCCCTTGTGGGCACATCGGGTCTCCGGGACCCCTGAGGGGTGGCATTGGCGTTGTCGCCTGCCTCCTCCTGGGTGCCCGGGACACCGTGTCCCTCCTGGCCAGCCTGGCTGCATTGTGGTGGTGGGGCAGGGATCCTGGGTGTCTCCTGGGATGTGGCAGGAGTGGGGGTGGTGGTTGGCCCAGTTGTACCAGACGCAGGTGCTGCAGGTCGTTGGACACCAGAGGGGCCAGGTTGGTCGGGGTCGGGTTCGTCCACAGAGTGGTGAGAGTCGTCGCTGCCGGTGGCTCCGTCATCACGCCGAGCCGGGTCCTGTGAGTCTTCCCCCCCAGTGTTGGGGGGTGATCCACGACGTTGACCTGTGTGTGAGAGAGACAATGTTATTTTTGTTCCATGCAACATCCATGTGTCATTGGTTTCTAAGTTGGCACATTTCCTCTGGGAATTTGGATATGTCTTGCATTCCACTCACAGTGCACTTGTGCATGGGTATGTCCCTTGGCCACAGCTTTTGCGACTTTACCTATGTGTGGCACAGTCTTACTTGCTGCGTCAATTGTGACTGCAGTCAGCAGTGGAGTGGGCAGGTGTGGCGAGCCATGCATTGGCGCCTTCCGTGTAGCACTGTACGTGTGCACATGGAGTTGTTCCACACACTTATATGATGCAGGTAGCTGTCGTTGTGCTCGTGCACAGGTTGTGACATGGCCCTGTGTTATGCCATGGAGAAGAGGGGGGGTTCTGGCACTGGCCACCCTTGTCTACATGCACGCAGTCCACCTGCTGACGAGCAGACATTCCCACACACCACAAGGCTGATTTGCTCTCCGTGTGTCCCTTTCTCGCTCCCTCTCTGTCCCCCTCTCCCTCCCTCTGTGTCAGCCTCCTCCCTCTGTCCATCTCCCTGTGTCTCCCTCCCTCTCTGTCCCCCTCTCCCTCCCTCTGTGTGTCAGCCTCCTCCCTCTGTCCGTCTCCCTGTGTCTCCCTTCCTCTGTCCCCCTCTCCCTCCCTCTGTGTTTCAGCCTCCTCCCTCTGTCCGTCTCCCTGTGTCTCCCTCCCTCTCTGTCCCCCTCTCCCTCCCTCTGTGTGTCAGCCTCCTCCCTCTGTCCATCTCCATGTGTCTCCCTCCCTCTTTGTCCCCCTCTCCCTCCCTCTGTGTGTCACCCTCTGTCACCTCAGCCCAGCTTCCTGGGCACACACTGTTAGCAGATCTTTGAATGGCCCTTGGATTGTTGATGTGAGTTTGTTTCTGATCTCCAGGCACCCATTGGGTGTAGTGTCTGTCTGTACTGCTGCTGTGGTGGTGTGTGCTGCCACTCTTTCAGTGTTGGCTGTTCATTAGCTGCTGTCATGTGCAAGAACGTGCCATCACCCCCATGTGTTGATGCAAGGCGTCCGCCATTTGCTGGCGAGTCTTTCCTGTGTGGGGACACACTGTTTGTCTGGCTGTGACCTAGGCCATATGGGCAGGGGGCATTGTGGTCTGCTTCTGATTTGCACTATGTGATTTTTGGGGCCCACACTCCTGCCATCTGGCTTACCGTGTCATGTGTTGGTGTTTTCTGTGGCCTGTGACTTGACATTGTCCAGCTGGGTGCATGGGGCATGGTGGCGCCAGTGGCATGTGCGTGTTCATGGAGTGTGGTTGAGTCATGCGATAGCTTGGGGTGGTTGCGTGCCTGATTGTGAGTTTGGTTGTGGATGACGTTCCCCCCATGTGAGGTGAGTTGTTTGTGTACTCACCCGGGTCTCGGAGTCCTTCTAATCCGTCCACTGCCACCACCGGCAGTATGGCCATCACGCTCTCCTCCCAGGGATGGTATTCTACGCGTCTGCGGGGCGGCCCTCCTCCAGTGACGTTGGCCTGGTTGTGTTAGTCGGTCATTTTGGCTCTGACCCTCCTCCGCAGATCGTACCACCTGGCTTGGCATTCATGCCTGGTCCTTCTGGTGTCCGCAACAGCATTCACAGCATCGACGATCGTCTGCCACATGGATGTTTTTTCTGAAATGCTGGTCTGTCTGACCAATGTTCCAAAGAAGTGTGGCTCAACTCTGAGGATTTCATCGACAAGGACCTCCAACTCTCGGCTAGTGAACTTTGGATTCTTGTTAGTGGGCATGGTGAGGGGTGTGGGTGTGGATGGTGGGGGGGGTGGTGTGGATGGTTGTGGGTGGGTGTGTGTGTGAATGTGATGAGGGGGTGTTTGTGAAGGTGTGTGTGTGTGAAGGTGTGCAAGTGTAAGGTGTAGTAAAGGTTCTAGTATGGTGCTGTAGGTTGTCTGTGGGGTCTGGCAGCAGTGAGTCTGCTGCAAAGGCTCATGGTTTGTGTGTGTGGGCCCTTTTTATTGGTCCATTGGTGGGTGTGGCTGTGTTTGAACTTTGGGTGGGTGTGTTATAAGGAGTGGTTGTGTTTTGGGCCTCTGTTTTGGATTTTGGCAGTTGCAGGTCAGTGAATGTGTTGTTTTTGTGCTTGTTGGACATGTTGTGGCTTTGTGCCATTCGAATGGTGTATTCGTGTTTTGCTTTGTCCTGGTTGTGTACGTGCGTTTTTAGCGTGTGTACGGTGTGTACATGGGCCATTTTGTTGTACAGTGCTGTCCTTGTGTCTGGCTTGGTACGACTCGTACATGCGTGATGTTGTGTGAAGGTGGTGATGTTGGGGTGGGGGTACGCTCTCCATACGTACGCGGGTGAGGGTACGGGTCATACATACACGGGTGGGGGTACGACTCGAACGTACACGGGTGTACATACACGGGGGGGTACGACACATACATGGGTGTACATACACGGGGGTACGACACGTACACGGGTGTACATACACGGGGGGTACGACACGTACACGGGTGTACATACACAGGGGGGTACGACACGTACACGGGTGTACATACACGGGGGGGTACGACACGTACACGGGTGTACATACACGGGGGTACGACACGTACACGGGTGTACATACACGGGGGGTACGACATGTACACGGGTGTACATACACGGGGGGGTACGATACGGGTGTACATACACGGGGGGTACGACGTACACGGGTGTACATACACGGGTGGGGGTACGACTCGAACGTACACGGGTGTTCATATACGGGGGTACGACACGTACACAGGTACACATACACGGGTGGGGTACGACTCGAACGTACACAGGTGTGCATACACGGGGGTACAACACGTACACGGGTGTACATACACGGGTGGGGGTACGACTCGAACGTACACGGGTGTGCATACACGGAGGGTACGACACGTACACGGGTGTACATACATGGGTGGGGGTACGACTCGAACGTACACGGGTGTGCATACACGGAGGGTACGACACGTACACGGGTGTACATACACGGGTGGGGGTACGACTCGAACGTACACGGGTGTACATACACAGGGGTACGACTCGAACGTACGGGGGCTGGGGGGGGGGGGCCGGCGCGTATGCGGGCACATGTCTCCATGGTTGCTATGGGTGTTCGGTGCGGCCGGTGTTTTTTCCATACGGTTGTAACATCGGACGCACGGGATGGATCGTGATTCCGTGGTCGGACTTCACTTTCACATTTGTACGGTAAATCGTCCGGGGACGTGTCGGACACATTTTCCGACCCGAGGACGTGTGGGGAATTATTCCCGATGCGATTCGTATGGTCTTTTTCCCATGCGAATCGTAATTGGCAGTTTGTACGGCACTTGTACGATTCGTACGGTAAAAAGACCGGATACGAGTCGTACGGGCAATTTTTTTACCGGATCGTAATCGCCACCTTAGTGTAGTCCATTATATGGTGGCACGGTCAGTCAATTAAAAAAAAACCACACAAACAAAAAGCAGATATGACAAGCGTTTAACAAGTAAATATACAAGTAAAGATAATAGTAGGGTGCTTAGGCCATTCTTAAAGCTTTGAGTTACCTAGTAGTCCAAATTGTAACATTTGTAGGACTAATAGCAAGTAGGTGTCTTTGGTACTGGTATTTGGCAGTGCTGGCTGGAAACAAGTGGGACGAGCAGTAGTCCGTTCCTGAAAAATATCTTGGGTCCTGGCTCTTATTTTACAAATTAAGCACTGCAATAACTGGTGTCTTGTGTGCCATCTTTTCCAAGCTCCCAGTCGCTGGTGCTTAAACTGGTCTTGCAACCTGAAAAGGGTGTGCTGCGCTCACCCTGCCTTCCAAATGCCCTTTCTCAATTATTTTTCAGGACTTTGCGACCATGAATCAGAGTACTGTAACGGGATCTGTAACAATTTCCCCAGATGGAGAGCTAATCAAACATTATTACGGTGCTGCAGATCTGTAGTATCGAATGGCCGACGGGAGAAAAATCTCCCATGGGCGATCAGAATCTAGTACTACTAGGTACATCCACCTTTGACCAAGTCACTCAGACTCAGAGCACCAATTTAAACACTGAGGTCCAGATTTACAAGCCCCTTGCGCCACTTTTGCATCACTTAACATGGGAAAAGTGACGCAAAAGTGGCACAAGGGGCTTGTAAATCTGCCCCTAACATCAAAAAACAATTTGAACGAATTTTCACCAAATTAAAAAAATATATAAACAGTGTAAAGTGTAAACTTTATGCCAAACTTGGGTCAATTCCGTTCAGCTGTTTTTTCTGCATATGAGAGCAAACTTTAGTTTGGGAATTAAAATTGGACTGACTTCTGGGGATCCGAACCCTCATCAGTGCCCACCACTTAACGAATCAGCGGAAAACTTTTCTTGAAAAAGCCAAAGTGAATGAACTTTTTTTGTAATGTTTCATGCAGATTCGACAAGGTTTCCCAAAGTTTTTTTCCTATGGAAATTGAGCCAACTATAACTACACAGGTGCAATCAGTGCCACTGTAATCTATATGCGCTTACATTTTAAAGGTACCAACTCATTTAATAAAAATATTGTCATCCTATTGCTTTAGGAGTAAGCGCCCTAACCTATTTAATTATATCCTTTTGTGTCAACTCCCCTCCCCCCCCCCCCACCATATGCCCATTTTAATTCTGTTTACCCTCTTTTTTTGGAGGGGGTAATGTATATTTATTATTCAAAGTAATTTTTTTAATTCAGTGTCTACATTAAAAAAATATTAGACCTAGAAGTTAATTTTTTTTTTAAGTGAATATTTAATACATTTTCAAATTATATTGAAATTTTACATTAAAATTAAATTGCACTATTTTGGATTCAAGTTATTACCTTTAATTTCCATATTTAACAATTCCATTTAATTTACATTAAATTTCTAATTATGTTTAAATTTTTGGTTCACTATTTAATATTACCTTCAGAATAATTTGAATTATTTTTAACAATTTATTGTAATTGATTAACTTGTTTTCTAAAAATATATGTTTACATATATGTAAACATTTTAACTTCTCTGCGTTGTAAAAGTCAGGAAAACATATCCTGCGACATGATGACTTCCAATGCAAGGCTGCCGAAATAAAGGTAGCATATCCTTTTGATAGGTCCACCACAAGCATATAAATCTAACCCTAGCTTGTTGTACAAGTACGATATAGCAAGTGTTTCCATCGTATAATGCTGAAGTCTTAAAAGCCATCCCACAACCCCTAAGGTGGGCATCTTCTGAAACAAGATGTGTGGATCCCCTTCTATAGCCCCGACTGTTCTGCAATATGCACCCCGATTATATGTAAGCCACAAGGCTACTACAGCAGGCCGTAGACAAACCCCTCTGCATAATAAGTTTTAATGAGGGCCATGCAGATGTTCCACTGTAATAGCCAGCAAATGAATGCTACTCCTCAACGCATACAGGTGGCACCTCTATGCAAGTGCAATCTGTGGGAGATGGTGCTTCATCTGATCTTATACCATCCAATCCCCAAACTAAGCAGAAATAATAACCATCATGGGTGACTACTTTAATAAGGCCCAGTTTAACACACAGGCTTGATCTAGTGAGAGGAGAGGACTGGTCAAGCAGCAATCCACAGGAAACCATCTCACAGGATTAAAAAACAAAAAAAAGAGACAAAGTGGTAACAAGACCAACTTGAAAGATAACACCAAGCGAGATACCACCGCCTGATGGCCTGGAAGTGGCTGGTCATAGGACAGCTTGGGCTGCCTCCTGAACTGCTGGGATAACTTCGATGTGGCAGCGACCTCTATGAAGCAGGCGGGCCTATAGAAGCAAATGGTGAGGTATGCTATATGTTGCCACGAGCAGAGAGTTATGCTCCCCAGCACCTCCATGTCAGCCAGTTCCTGTGAGGGCAATCCGTCCACAAGAACAAGATGGTGGTCTATGCTGAAAATCCTTGAGGCCGAGGAAGCAGTGCTCACACTTCAGAGCCCAGCAAAATACCTAAATGTCTTCGTAGGAGGTATGCTGCAGTCCCTCAGCCTGCACTCAAAGCTTCCCATTCATGAACAAAGCAGCATTGGAAGTAGGGATTCAGCTTTACCATACTTCAGGCCTGCCAAGATTCTTGTAATGTGATTTGGAAGAAGGTTGGGATAGAAAAGTCCTCTGAATGGTAAAAGATGTGTAACCCTGCCCTGAGTGCCCAACTGTACTGTTGCCTGGATTTCCGAATGCTGATTTCTGTCATAGGCAAACACGGTCATGTGTGTACGCCATTGACATAGGTCTGTCTCATGGATTGCCGTCTTATTGGACAAGGGCAGGGGGGTGCCCAAAGTGCTACCCTCATTGTGGTGGAAGGCGACCGCCTTCACCAAGAGTTGAGCAGCACGAGCACGGTGGTGACAGCATACAGTGTAGTGATCAGTAGGAGTGAACAGGTCCTTTTTACCACATGTCTGAGAAGTGAGGCCTACAGGCTCACTCACCTTTATAAAAGTGTTGCTGATGTGTGCTTAACTCACCCATGGGCTACATTAGTTTGATGTGGAGTGCCGCACAGCACAGGAGTGGTGACTAATGGATTTATGTGTGCCCTGGGAAGGGTATAGTACAGGGATAATGCAGTGCTGTGCAGTACATATATGGTTAGAGCATGAATTTAGAGCATGTATGCCTGCAAATAATACATTACAGGAGAGCTGTAGTGCTGTGCAGCGCGTGTGCAATGAAAGCATGTGCTGGGTGTGTGTGCGCTTGCAAGAAGTACAATACATGAAGGGTGAAGTGTTGTGCAGCGCACACATGGCAAGTGTGCGTTTGGTGGCAGTGTGTGTGTTTGCCAATAGCACACCCTGGTACAATACAGAATGGTTACAATACTGAACACTGAGCTCAGATTGAATGTGTGTGCTGAATGTAGGAATCTGTGGTGGCGCAATACATGGAGGTGACAGTACTAGAAAGTAAATGAGGTGAGAATGTACACTGAGTGTAAGGGTGTCTGCAATGGTACATTACATGAAGCACCCTGGTTTCCATTTTGGGAAGCCCAGGCCTGCCTGGAAGAACTGAGTAAAGGGATCCTCCCAGACCGATTTGTAGATTGCTGCATACTTGTGAGTAGGGTGGGGCACACTGGAGGAAGAGAGACTTCCCATTTACACTTCAAAAGGTTGCTTCTTGATTCAGGGAAAAATCACAAGGAAGGGGGCCTGGACACATCCTAGGAAGAAGATGGGACAGATAAGGGAATCAAAGAGTAGGGCTGGGGAGTCTGGGATTAAGATTTTGATGCACATATCCCTATGGCTGACATCCAGGCGTGAACTCTAGTCACGCCCATGGCCTGTGTTTTGTGAATATCAACTTCGAAGTCTATCCTGCTGTGACAGCCTTTCAAGAAAGAGGAGAAAGAAAAGTGTACACTTAAAAAAAAAAAAAAAGCAGAACCTAAACATAAAACTTTAAAAGACTCCGACCCCAAATCACATGTCTGGAAATTAACTATAGGGAGTTTGCGACCCCAAAATTTGTCAAATACCAAGCAGCCAGACATGCTTCTTGGCAAGACTTCTGCTTGTGACCAGGACTAGAGGACAAGGTCTGATAGTCTCCCTGCTGGGTGAGAGGACTTCACTGAGGGAAACCAAAACCAATTTCACAAGAGCCTGGAGCACCAGCATCTGCCAAACCCAGTGTGACCAGTGAGGAAGAGGGTTGAAGGGAGTGAGGTCCATTAGGGAGCCCTACCAAGAGGACTCCCTGAACGAGGTGCGAGGATACAGCTGTGCACCAATCCGGTCGTTAGCCAGGTGCAGGATTGATCCAGTGATCCCTGTATGCAAGGAGAGGGCCATCGTTGACGGAGCTGTATATGGTCTGCAGTGTGGGAAGTGACAAACCCATACCACCGCATTGCGGTGACTCCATATGCCAGAGGGGGACACAGTTGAAGTGTTTGTTACAAGTGCACTGAGACTCATGCCGCCTTACCAGTTTACCCTGTAAGCCAGGAGGGGCCACCGTGGTGTGGGCGATTACACCTGAGGAGTCTACGCTTGGGCATTAAAGTGCCACAACAACCCTGCATGCCAGGAGGGCCTGGCGGTACAAACACTGCCAGAAAGTTCAGCCCGTTGCCCAGGAAAAGACAGACTGGGAGCAGTGGGTACAGCCTGCATGTCAAGATCTGCCACATTACTGACCCCTGAGGACCATGAGAAATGCAGAAGTCCCATCCTTGCTGGACTCTGGTAAGGAGCTGGCAGATTGCATCTTCCCCAACCACCAGGGAAGATTGCCCTACTGCATCTTTTCACGCTGGGAGCATTTCGCATCAATGGAAAAAGCCAGCAGTACTGCTCGGGAAAGAGCCTGCATCTGTCAGATGCTGGAGCATGTACTCAGACCACCCTAACTTCTCTGAACAGAACCAAGTCTTGAGTGCAGGCTGTCAGGACACTCACGGCCGTGCTGAATGCTTCCATGCTGCAGGGGTGGGGAAAACTTGATTTGGACTAGTTGGCCCTGGGAGCCATAGACTTAACTAAATCCTAAAGACTCAAAGGGGAATTCTTGAGTACAGTCTATTAGTGAGAATTCCCTGGATGCAGCCACCAGATAATGGGTAATACCCCTGAGCACTTTACAAGAAGGAGTGTTACAGGGATTTGACTAACTGGGAATTGATTTGCATTACTGTGCACACTAACTTAGGAGTTGTGTTCATTAACCTAACACTAATCCCCCCCCCCCCATCCCGGAGCGTTTGACTACTTGTGCAAAGTTCCCCCAGAGAGCCAAGTGCAGAAAGCGTACTTGGCCCAATTGCGGAGGATTCATTATAGGTCAGACCCTAGGACATCAGTAGTACAAGAGCTCAAACACCACAGTTTGGCCCAGTAAGCTGTGCAAGCCCCGTGGCACTCAGAGTGGTTCAGATGGACAGCATCCCAGTAAAAAGGGTAAGGGGGTATTTCTCCTTTCCTGATCACAAACGGACATTTTCACCATCAGTAATTTATTTATTTTGAAAGTCTTATATAGCGCGAACAAGATCCTTGCGGATATCAGAGCGCTTTACATAACAAAACAGTAAGTTGGAACAAACAATAGTGTGCAGGTAACAGTCATATAAAAACAACATTTGGAGCAAGAAATCTTATGAGGATTAAACAAGTAGAGCATTGTAAACAGGCTCTAAAGAACTTGGGGCAAGGATGGCAATTGATCATGTAAGTTTTGCCATGAGCAAAGCTTTAACTTCTTTTTCGAACGATGCGGAAGAGTCATTCAGTCTGGTTTCAGGGGGAAGAGAGTTCCATATTTTGGGCGCCATCCCTGAGAAGGATCGTTTATAGGTTTTCTTCTTGATGAACCTTTGTGGTTTCAGTAGAAGTTTTCCAGCATTTCTAGAGGACCTAAGACCACCAGAGATAGTCCGTTTCTGCGCAAGATAGCTGGGGGTGTTGTGATGTAGGGATTTATGAGTCATGCACGCAATTTTTAGATGGATTCTAGCTTCAAATGGTAGCCAGTTCAGGGCTTTACGGTCAGGGGAAATGTGAGCCCTTCTTTTCGAGCCAGTGATGAGTCTAGCTGCCGCGTTGATAGTTGCTCGAAGTGGGGCTGTAGCAACTTTTGGGAAGCCACATAAGGGGACAATTCCGTACTCAACATGAGGGATAACTAGAGCTTGTACTGCCAATTTGAAGTCCTCGAAGGGCAGGAAGGGTTTCAGCTTCCTCAATGTATTTATCTGGAAATTAGCTCCTTTTGTAGCGTTGCTGATGTGTTTTTGCATCATAAGGTTGCTGTTGAGGGTAATTCCCAAGGATTTTGCTGAATCCACGATGGTTGGTTGAACGTTGAAGGCGGTAAGCTGTTTGATCAGGTCGTGCATTAGAGGGACTTTGACTGGTGGTGCTATGAGGAGGAATTCTGTTTTTAGCGCGTTCAGTTTGAGATGATTATCTGAAAGCCAGGACTGGGTGGTCCTGAGAGTGGAGTTAAGCAAATTAATGTCTTCTAGGGAGTTGATCTTGAGATAGAGTTGTGTGTCGTCCGCGTACATATGGAATTGTACGTTAGACGCGTGCAGAATTTCAGTGAGAGGTTCCATGAACAAGTTGAATAAGGTCGGCGAGAGTGCGGACCCTTGCGGAACCCCAAGAGTTACAGGAGAGGAATTGGAGAGCGTGTTGTTGACCTTGAATTTTTGTGTACGGTTATGGAGGAAGGAGGTAAACCAATTTAACACTGTGCCAGACATACCCATTCTGTGCTCCAGAAGATCGATTAGTTTCTGGTGTTTGACCGTGTCAAAGGCTGAGGAAAGGTCTAGCAGGATGAGTAGGCACGCATCGTTCTGGTCCAGGATTTGTAGCGCATCAATGTGTGTCATGGCTGATTCAGTGCTGTGTCCTGCTCTGAAACCTGATTGTTGTTTATTTAGGAGTTCAAAGTGATCTATGCGATTGGTTAGTTGTCGGTGAACACATTTTTCCAGCAATTTGGCGAGGGTGGGAATATTGGATATGGGTCGGTAGTTAAGATCCGTAGGGTCAGCAGTGGGTTTCTTTAGAATAGGTGAGACTTGACCTACTTTGAGGGAGTCCGGGATGCAACCTTGATGAAGAGAGCTGTTAATGATTTTGGTCCAAAGTGGAAGAAGCCAAGGGGCAAGGTCTTTGACTGCATTGGCAGGGAGGGGGTCAATGAGGTGATTGGCCGGTTTCAGGGAATTTAGGATTATGCCTAGGTCGTGTTCAGTGTACAAATCAAAGGAGGACCATGCTGCCTCGTTTTTAGGGCCAGGCTTAGGGTGGGGTTGGCCAGACGTGGTTGGAAAGGAGGTGGAGATTTCTGTATTAGGAGCAGCGTGTGGTAGTTGGTTATTGAGGAGATCCTTCGCGATGTTGTCGGTCTTCAGATTAAAGAAAGTAGAAAATTCTTCACAGTTAGGTTGAGGGAGAGCTAGGTCTTGTAGCCGTCGGGGTGCATCCTTGGATTGATTTTTGATTAATTTGAAAAGTTTTTTTGGGCGGTTTTTTGCTTGGTTTAGTTGATGGCTGAAGAAATCTGCTTTAGTGCGTTTAATCTTTTTGTAGTAAGCATTTCTCTTTTTCCTTAGAAGTTTAAGGTGGCGAGCTGAGGGGACTGATCTCCAGTTGCGTTCAAAGGATCTGAGAGCCAGTCTGTCCTCATTAAGAAGTGAGTTATACCAGGGCTTGGAATCTTTAATGGGAGCTCTTAAGTTGCAGAGGGGCTACCTCATTAATTATCGTAGTCATAGCATTGAGATAGTGGTTGGTGAGAGCATGCACATCAGAGGTGACTGCAGGGGGCTGGAGCAGATTGTAGCTGGAAGAGGGTAGTGAGTTTGGATTGAGTTTTTTCAGGTCTCTTTTCCAGATCTTTGGTTTTGTGGATTGCGCTGGAATGTGTTTGGTGGTTCCCTTGATATAGAAGGCAATAACATGATTGTCCGACCAGTCACAGGGTTGGATCGAATCCACCTGGATGATGTCAGATTTGGCAATTATAAGATCAATGGTTGAGCCTTTATTGTGTGTCGGGCTGTTGCAGGATTGGGTGAGGGTAAGATCATCCAAGAAGTTTTTGAAACTCTTGACCACGGAGTCATTGCTGTCGTTCCAATGGAGATTAATCGCCCAGGAATATTTGGGTATTCTGCTGACCCATGTTAGAAGCGATCAAGTCCATGAGGTGTTCGATGAAGAGGAGGTTGTCTCCTGGGGGATGATAGATGATGTGGGATGAACATACTGGTTTGCCATTGCAACTTCTGTCCAAACACAAGTATTCGCAAGATGTGAATGTCGGCGATAAGGCTCTTGAATGGTCTATGACCTTTTATCAGCTAAAATGCAACTCATAACCAGCTTCCACAACCATCTCGCCCTGGGTGACCAACCTCCAGCCTCCTCCCACCCAGTTATTTACATACACCAGGACTAGGGGGTGAGGAATAAGGAGACAATGAGTGCACGCCTGCTGACGTTTGAGAGGAGCGCAGGAAAATATGTTCAACCCACCTATCTAAACCAGAATCACAACCCATCACGCAAGGTCAAGTAAAGGTCAGCCCAAAAAGGGTGAGAACAGTGATTGAATGCCAGCCATTACCAGTTGGATCTAGACACCTCGACGTCTGGCAATAGATTACATCTTGTTCAAACCAGAATGTTTGAAAAGAGTTATTGAGAAAGATCATGACTGATAACTGTGGGTCCAAATAAAATAAAAATAGAATAAGGGGTTGGGAAATGAATTGAGGTAAATGGTTAGGCCAGTGCTTCCCAAACTTTAGAATCATGGCCCAAGTTTTAGAAAAACGTTCGTGACCCACTTACCTTTAATGGGCATGAGGTGGAACATTTTGAATGCAACCAAAGCTTTGTGTGGTCATTTACAGTCAGCACCGTTTTCATTGAAATGGGCATTGGTTCAGACATGACGCTTTACGGATTATACTATATTGCCACCAATGTGCGCAAATCTGTTTTTTGTGAATATTTATAATTTCATTTGTGAAAAACAGAAACTGCCAAATGCGTACTTGTGAATTGAACCAGTGTCAATTATCGTCAAAATTAAAATTTTCACATCACCTAGTTTCAAACCATTTTGACCAGGGGAGAGGTGTCCCAAGATCCTTTGAATCCCACCTCTAACCTTTGCCTTAATTCCGCCCATTTCGACCAACTTCGACATTTGCCTAGATCATATGCACTAAAGGACTTGAGCAAAAACATTAATCCAAATGCCATGCTTATTTCATTGTAAAGGATTGTCGAATGTGATACGAAAATAAAAAATAGCGCCTGAAAAATGAGGCAAACTTACAAAAAGTACAATAGGAACTCAATTATTTCTGCCAAAAGCGATGAATTCGTTTGACTCGAGCCAAATAAGAAACCAATTGAAATGGACAGTAGCTTCAGGAGGTTATTCCTCTTCTGCTGAATAAATTCGAGACTGATCAAACACTCTGGGAGCTGCAGGAGTTGTGATTATTTTGAAGAACCAGATGAGCGCTCCTTTCATCCACTCCACAAGCCAAGGATGGGGAGTGAGAGGGGGCTCCCAGTGAAATCTGTTTGGGCCCTTTATTGAACGAGTACGAAAAACATGGTGTGGATGTGACACAGAGGATGTGGTCCGTCGGCTACGCTGCCGACTTTGGTGCTGGAAACCAGGGTTCGAGCCTCGGGGTCGCGTCCACATCCTGTGATTTTGGGCAAATCACTTAATCTCCCCGTGCCTTAATATGTAATGTAGATACGTTGCTATGTAAAGCGCTCCAATACCTTCGGGTCGAGTTCACGCTATATAAATATGCAACAACAACAAAAAAAGCCAACCATTTAAGTTAAAGTTTACTAGCACTCAGACTATGCAGCCCAACGATAATCAGGGAGTCAGCCATTTGTGCCCGATTTTTCTCAGGTGCAGCATTGAGAGCAGCAGAAACGGCGCGTCCGACGTGCCGTTTTTTATGTTTTTTACTCCTGTCCCCATTGGTGGTGGTGTATCTCGTTATAAAAATGTATGTATGCATGTATGAGAACAGCCTGCTTCTTGGACACCATTTGTTAACACACATTTCATTTCCTGTCCATTCTTTAGGCAACTGCAGTGCTTAATTTGAGCCGGTGGGGTACACCGGCACTTTTATTTTTCCTTATGACACATTATAGGAAATGCAACTCTTGTGGCTGTTTTTTGAAGAAAAAAATAGCATGAAAGAACAGTTACAATGATTAGGGTCAAGAAATGACAACCCACCTTTCCGAACAAAAAGGGGCCCTTCTTTGCTTCTACCTTCCATTTTACCTCTAGCACATCTAGCTCACTGGTTCTGCCGTTCTAGTGTATTGCCGTGTTGCAGACAATCTGAGGTTTTTGTGAGAAATAAGAAGTTTTTTCAAACTCCAGCTTTTATCTAAAACTCTGGGTGTGCGTTTTTGTCCATCGAGGAACGTTGAAGCAATATCCTCTGGCACATACATGCAGTGCTTCTGGGGCTCGAGACCGCTGCAGCCAGCGTTGGCAAAGCCTACAGGTCGGGCTTTAAAGTGCTAATCATTATCATGCATGCAAATACAGACATGAACGAATGTTGTCTGCATGTGAAACCCAGGCCTGTTGATTTTACCAATGCTTGTTATGGCTCATAGGGTGTCAGGACAGCCCGGTAGTATGGTCTCTAAGCACCTGGATTTTTGCTATGCCACGGCTCAGCCCACACAGGCACTCATTTGATGACACAACCAGGCTAGATGGCTCCGCGTGTACACAAATGGCTGCTGGCATCTGGTGTGATCTACAGAAGGTTGAATGCCAACAAGGCCAATGCGGGCATGCCTTCGGAATTCAAAGACAATTGAGAACTATTAAATTGGAACTAGCAACAGGGTATTTATAGCCCTTGAAAGTGGTAGTAAGAGCTATACTAAACATTTAATTTTATATTCCTGTAATGTGGTTTTTAAAAAGGTGCTCAAACTTAGGTGGTGCTACTTATGGATTCCTTTATGATGAATAAAAGGGCAGTTCTCTTAGAAAATGTTCCTGCCAAATTATTGCGCATATAAAACATGCATGATGCTCTCGGTAGAAAATCTATAAATAGTAAACTAAAACAAAGCAGGTCTGGAGGAAAATTGACTTGGTAGGTTAGGGTGAGGACAGTGGGTTACCGTGGGCGGGGCCACAGGGGCAGTTGCCCTGGGCGCAAAATTCTTAGGGACATTCTTACGGGCGCAGGGCCAAGTGGAAGGAAACTTGCCTTGCCCCGGCAACCCACGCTGTGCTGCTGGGTGGGGACAAAGAACAATTCCTTTATGTACTCTGCTCCCTGTCATAATTAGATGGACACTGAGGGACAAATAGATTTCAAGTTTGCTCCACAAGTTGAACCTTTCCTCACCATCACACAACATTCCCACCACCACCATTGTGCAGTTGGACACTTGTCCGTGTCTCCACACACATACTTTACCTCCCCACACACAAAAAACACTGTTGAGCGTGTGCGACAACCTTAACCATAGCACTGGTCATCATGGTGGTCCTATACCCACCTGTGAAAGCACGCAACCAGGGTGAGCACTAAATGTACTTCCAAGCACAAAAATTCTAACTAAGGAGGGAAAAAAGCGTACCTTTTTTTGCTTCAGTCTGCCCCAGTTGCGCCCCAGTATCCATGCAGACAGCGATTTGCACATCGAGAAATAGTTCTCAACAGTCTGGATACCTAAAAAGAACCCATGAGAAATTAACATTGTCTTGAGAAGATAAAAATAAGCTTTTAAAAACAAACTGGTAACACCAGATTGACCAACAGTCGATTTAGAATTATAAATAAATAACGTACTCTAGTTAACTTATTCCGAATCTTCAGCATTTAGATCTGCATTTGTAGTGTTGGACTTTACCATAGCGTCCAATATTACAACTGCCAATACAAATCCAGGGGCGGCTCCTCCGTAATGGCGGAGGAGCGTCGCCCCACTTGTCAGTCAGAAAAATAAAATCATGAAACCATATCATTTTACTTTTCTGTGACTGCCTCAGACAACCATGCCGGGGAGGTGAGGGGGGGGGGGCGGGGTTGGGGAGAGTAGAGGGGGTGACTGGGTCATGACAAGGAGGTGGTGGGTACTTAGAAGTGCGCATGTATGTTTGGCCGGCCATGTTGGAGAAAAGGGGCAGGGCTACACAGAAGGGTCGGAGTAGCAGAGCAGGCGGCTCTGACCAATCCTGGAGAGCAGTGCAGGAGAGCAGTGCCAGGTTTGGCTGAGCAGCCTCTGCCTTCCCAGAGACTGCTGGGAGAGATTCAAGACTGACATGGGCATGGAGGCTGCGGCGGAAGCTAAGATTAAACATATATTCTCTCTTCCCAGTTTCCCTCCCCCCCCCCCCCACCCTTCCGTTAGTCAGTCCGTCCCCCACCTTCCTGTTGTGGTGGCTGCCACTGCAGATCACATGTAGCGAAACCACCATGGTTGCGTGGTAAATGCCCCCTTGGGCAGTTATGAAGCAAATAATTCAGACAGCCACCTTCTTTGAAAGAGAATGTCTAGGTTTCTGAAGAAGGCAAGCAAGGGATGTACAGTCTGGTGAAGCTTTGGTCTCAGCGAGTAGGAATACTGCATTTAGAAAAGGTAAAGTATATGCCAGATGTGGTGTCTTGCGAGTTAGCAATGGCAGAACCCTTTTGGCGCCTTATGGGCTCCGTAGAGGTACGACAGGTGTTAGAGGGGAATGCAATGAAGGCGGATTTAGAATGTTGACACAGTTAAATGCAGCAGAATAAAGTCATATAATACCAAGCTCTGTATGTGGCATAGTCATTTGAGAGTACCCAGGCTGGGGGAGACGCTACACCAGTGATTCCATTGTTGCCTGGCGGGTGGTTGGTGCCTGGGACACAAGCCTCAAAGGGTGGATGCAGGCTGGTTGGGTTACACATGGATATTTGTTGCAGGATGCATGGGTTTGCTGTAGGTCTGAATGAACCGCTCAGGGGCTGTTTTGAATGTAAATGCTTGAGAGGGCTCAGTGTGATTGGGAATATTGCTCATCAACCCAGAGATTTGAGGCATTCAGAAAAGTGGAGGCGAGCATAGTCTTGAAGTCAGTTCTTGAGAGACCAGAGATAGTGGGGGAGACCGTCAGGGAAGCTAAACTCGTTATGAAATGAAGTTACAGCATTGTTGAGGACTAGGGAAAATTTGTTTAGGAGAAAAGACTTGCATTTGTTGAGGTATTTGGCTTGAGTGCCCCTAAGAATGGGTCAGGTTTGATTTATTTTGGCGCTCGAGTTTCATTGTATTTCCAGTTTGTGAATATCTTCCCACTTCTATGGAAGTATGCCCATGCCGGGGGATATCCAGTCAGGTTGGCAATAGGGGAGTGGGTTCTGCCAGGAATGTTCAACACCTTGTGATTTAGCAGCATATACTGGAAACCCATATGAGGGAAAGCAAGCAGTGAATCAAAAACCTTTCATTTCATACCTATCGGATTCTATTTTTGGGGTTATTCCTTCATTAATAGTCATTTAATTGATTCCTCTGTTGGAATGAGTTCAATAAGGCTGGTGTAAGGCATGGCCAATGCAGAGTGTTCACTGAAGGACCAAGTAAGCTCTCCTGCTGGCCTATCCTACAGTAATCAGTGTGTGGTGGGCCTACCATTTTTGGAGTACTTTAAGAATCCAATTAAGGACCTATTTACATAGCTAGAGAACACACCGGAGGCATAATATGGTGTGCACAGATGTTCCCTTGTACTTGCAGAAAGTGTTGCTATGCCAGCCAGTGTCACCAAGACAGAACTGTGGCTGGTTACACAAAAAAGAAGCATATATACCCCCCCGGGCTACATAATTAGCCCAAAAAACACCCAAACCCGAGCAGTCGTCCGACTGCTCCACTTTCCCAAAATACCGGGGGGGGGGGGGGGGGCAAACAGCCCTGTTGGCTGCCCCCCCCGACCCCCATACCACATCCTGTAATACAAGTGGCCCAGTTCCTAATCAAAGTGACAAGGCCAGTGGTATATTAAGGCCATTTCAGACAGCTGCCTTACAGCAACAATGCAATTGGCTGCAAGAGGGCGCCATATTTAAGCAAGAGATCGTTAAAAACTTTGTTGCTAGAGGAATAGCGTCCACCAAATGGAAAAATGTTATGTCTAGGGCTCTGAAAATCCTTGTGCCGCAGAAAAAGCAGGTGCTAACAATTTTCGCAAGTACCACTGCTTCAACACAACATCACAAGTGACTTGAGCGCATGACATTCACTGCTTAAAGATAGCCATTGCCACTTGAAAGTGCAGGACTCAGTTTTACTGAAAAAAATGTGTGGACTGGTAATTTAAAAAAAATTACCCAAAGGAAAAGAGCAAGAAAGATCGGAAAGGCAAAATGGCTGCATTAGAGGAAGGAAAATAAAAAGTGCAGTAGCAAGGAAAAAAGAAGGGTAATATTAACAAATGAGGCATGAGAATTGAGGCGGAGGGGTCTTCTAGGAAATACAAATGTAGACTGGAAAAGAAGTAGAGCAGAAAGGAAAAAACCGATAAACCGAACCAGATGAAAACTTTAAAAAAAAAAAAAAAGAGAAGTTAAACAAACTGTTGGGAAAGAAACCAACATATATTGAAAGCAAAACATGAAATGGGACCCACTTCCTTCCCTCGAGAAGGCTGCCATCAGGGGCACACTGATCGCGTGCCACACTTTTGTGGAGCATGGTCAGTTTCCCTCCTAAGGAAGTTTGTCTCGGTTGGTAAACCAATGATGGCATGAAGGAAAGTGATTCCCTCCTTCGTATGGGATCATGCCCCACGCAAATGAGGGAACACAGTCTGACACTACATGTGCGTCAGTGTTACAGAAGGAACCATTAAAGTGTCTGCAGCCCCTTCTGTAATACCATAGTGCCCCAGGGGCATAGAACACAGGCACATACACCTGTTGTGTTCCCGAAGCACAATGTAATAGGACCCGTTGAATTCTTCCACCAGCAGTACACACACGATCCCCTGTCGAGCTACATAAGAGCTCAAAATCCCCTTATTTGATAAACACTTCCTTTGAGACCTCTGGATTTCATTCCTACTTCCAAGTTACTTTGCTCAACTTTCGCCATTTGACAGGACTATATTGATCTGGGGCCCAATTGTGTGCATTGGTAGATTGTTATGCAACAATCATTTCCCTATTTCTCCTAAAGCCTTATAGAACACAAAAATAAATGGCCATGTCTGAACTGGGGTGGTGGAGTGAGCTAAATAATGATGGATTAAACCCAGATCAGTTGACTGGGGGTGAGTGCTTGATTTGCTCAGGCGCTCCGCCCATCATCCCCTTTGGTACCGCTTTGTTCGCCCCAAGTTGGCAGGGTATGCCCAGACGTGGGTCCCTTTCTCACTTTACCACTGGATTCAAGATAGCCTGGCTGACGAGCGTTATGAACCCGAAACCGGTCCCAGGATGCTGGTTTGCGGTCCAGGGAAGACATGGCTTGGCAGTTCGGGCTGGACTGTTCCCATGAGGCACAGGGTCAGACTGATTTGCATATGGCCATGTCTGAACTGGGGTGGTTGAGTGAGCTAAATAATGTATTAAACCCAGATCAGTTGACTGGGGGTGAGTGCTTGATTTGCTCAGGCACTGCGTCCATCATCCCCTTTGGTATCGCACAAAAATAAATACCATGAGAAAACTATTGAAAAGTTAAGTAAAGAAAATGAAAGCACTGAAGCTTTAATCAAGCACTTGGCATTAATCCAAAAAAAGAAAAGAAAAAAGATGGCGAAAAACAGGCGGAGCATGGAAATGGGAGAGTTAAACAAAAAACAGGCGTAACAAATGCAAGAAATAAAAAGGTTTAGATTAAAGTGGGAGCTTAAGGGGGGCGTGGCTTAGGCACCGGCGAAGATGGGCGCCTAGTACCGGAGCTCCGACACACCGGGACGGTCTTTTAGAATTTACGGCGGAGTTCTTGCTTACTTTTTGCTCCCCTCGACCGATGCTGGCAGCGGAGTGACTCGGACCTCGGGTGAGCCCAGGCAGCGCTTCCGCTCACCTTGTAATGCTTTGTTATCCTGTATAACGGGATCTCCTCGGCGCGTCCACCATTTTGGATCGCGGACGACGCTGTCTCGGCTTCTCATTCATGCGCAGCTTGTGGCCAAAGCCTCTATAAGGGCGCTATGAGCATTTTTGTGACCAGTCATTGAGCCTGATTATGACATTTTTATTTTTTATTTTTGTGGCACTTAAATGGCATCTGTTTTATTGTGGCAAGGACAATAGAATTAATGATTACATCTTGCGCCTGTTCGTGGAGCTGCGGTTGCTGACTGGAGATTCTGCCTGGGTCTGGAGCACCCTCCTGTTCTCTCTTTTTGTCATGTTTCTTTTGGCAGTTGCTTCCTCGCACTAACTGGCTTGCACGTCATTTTGGCTCCTACGTCAAGTTACTGTGTCAGCCTAGTGGAATTTTACCTAACTCAGGAGCTTTTTCCCTACGTGCTCCCTTTACATCCTTGGAGGTGGGCCCCTTTTTCTTGTTTTTCTCTGTGTTCTGCTGGCTGCTGTGCTGTATGACTTATCTGCCATTCTATTTTCTAATTGGCTGGTCCTCCCTGGCACATTGTATTTTGTTTTGGCCTACTATTTTTGCGTCTTGCTATTCATGGGCAAACTACGTAACCCAAAATTTGTTTTTGTGCCCTCGAAGGGTCCTCCTACGGCGCCTTCCTCTTCCTCCTCAACTGTGGATTCTTCTCCAGTCTCTGCTCAAATGGCGGCAGCAGCTCCCATCCGTTCTCCCACGCCACAATCCTCTTCAGGCAAAACACCTCCTTCCTCTGTATCCTCGAAGCGCTTGAAACAGGACTCTCCCCCTCCTCCGCACAAGTCGCCACCTCCCATTTGCTATGGAGCTTCTGCTGGAAGAGATAAGGGCTCTTCGCCCGTTCGTGGAAGAGACTAACTCGAAAATGCAGCTTTTTGAAGCAAAATGGGTGTCTATGGATAACAGAATGTCTTCGGTAGAGCAGCAGGTTCAGGACATCCAAGTCAATTCTAAGCGTATTTCTTCTCTCGAAAAATCGGTTCTAGCCCTTCAGCAGCACAGAGGATTTAGAAAACAGAAATAGGAGGAACAATCTTCACATTTATGGTCTGCCGGAGTCTTTTGAGGGTGATGACCCTGTCACGTTTTTCTCCTCCTTCCTCTTAAAGCTTTTAGACATGCCTTCAACCACCTCCCTGAGTATACAAAGAGCCCACAGACTTGGTCCTCGCTTATCCACCTCTACTAAACCTCGAGGAGTCCATCCTTTTTTTTAAATTTACGGATTTGCTTCTGGTCCTCTCTGCGGCTAGAGCTAAACGTCAGGTCTCTTGGTTGGGCCAGAGGGTCTTTCTTACTCAGGATGTTTCCAATGTTACTGCAGCCAGAAGAAGAGAATTTTTGAGTCTTCGTGCTCCATTGCGCACTCTTGGTGCCAGATATGGTCTATTCCACTCATGTACCTTCAAAGTTACACATCAGAATCAAACTTGGACTTTTCAAGATCCTGCGGAACTTAAAAATGTTATTCATATTCAATCTAATTCTGGCATGGATACTTCTGCTTGTGGTTGAATGTTTAATCTTTCTTTTCCTGCAGGTTTTTCAATTGTAATATTTTTATGCTACCATTGTCTTTTAGATTAATAATTCGTTTTTTTTTTATTCATTCTTACGATCTCTTTTTTGATGTTTTTATCCTTATTGCTGCTCACTAAGTTGTTGGTTCTCTTTCTCTCTTCACTCCTTTTTCTCTCCCAAGCTTGTAATCACTTTTCACTTTTTAGCTGTTTCTCGTTCTACATTTCCACTCTTATGCATTTCTTTATGTGTCTATTCCATTGTCAGCACTTTTCTATTTATTTTTCTTTATTCAGATCTATTGTTGTGCTCCCCTCCTCCCTTTTTGCGAGTTGTGCTCATCGTCTCCCGTCCTGGTGCGTTCCGGTTTGGTCTCCTGGTTCCGGGAGGTCATTCTTGTTGCGTCTCTCCACTGTCCCGATATACTCTTCGTGTCCCCTTCAGGTATGTTATGTTCAGTCGTCCTTTTTGGATTTGCACTGTCACTTCTTGTAATTTTTTCTTTTTCTCTCCCTTTCTTTTCCTTTTCCCTTCGCTCTTCTTCTTTTTATCTGTTTTCAATCTTTCTCCGTCTCCATCATTGTTTTCCCTTTTTGCTTTACACTCTATTTCTTCTCTCCTCTCCCTCATTTCAGCCTTCTCCATTTACCTGTATTCTCTGTCATTTTATGCATTTTTCTTGCCTTTTATCTGTGGTTGTAGGTGTTGTTCCTGTTAATGTTCTTAGCCTTTTAAATTCAGAGTAATCTCCTGGAATGTTAAAGGTTTTATCAGCCCTATTAAACGTCCGAGGATTCTTTCCCATCTTGCTTCTTATAATCCTGACATAGTCCTCCTGCAAGAGACCCACCTCTCTGAGGCGGAATCTCCTAAGCTAAAGCGTGGTTGGGTGGGTACGGTCTTATTCTCCCCTTCTACTAACAAGAAAAATGGTGTGGCTATTTTATGTCATAAAAAATTATCATGTAAAGTGTTATTACAAGAAACAGATTCTGATGGTAGGTGGGTTTTAGCTAAGATGTTAATTAATTCTATTCCCCTGACTGTGTTTAATGTTTATGGTCCTACACAACCCGACTTACTTTTTTGGCCCTCAATTACGAGCAAATGTATTCAATACAAAGATGACTTTTTCATTCTAGGTGGTGATTGTAACCAGATTGTGGATCCCTTTCTTGATCGTGGATCCCTTTCTTGATCGTAAGTCAATGGTTCGATTTGTACCTCACAAGCCTCACAAGCAGTTTCTCGATACTATTTCTCAAGCACACCTCACGGATTCTTGGAGGCTTTCGCACCCTGACATCCTTGACTACTCCTTTTTCTCCCCTCCATACTCCTCTTTTTCTCGCCTTGACTATATTTTTCTTTCTCTCTCTTTGTCGCAAAATTTAATTTCTTCTTCTATTGAACCTATACTCATTTCGGACCATGCTCCTATTGTAGCGGACCTTGACCTTCTTCCGCATCCCAAACCTTCTCGTTGGCGATTTAATAATTCTCTTCTTACGGACCCTTTTTTCTCCTCCTCTTTCCGATCTTTTGCTACTGATTTCTTTCTGTTAAATGACGTTTCTAACATTTCCCCCACCTTCTCTGGGATTCCTTTAAGGCCACGTCTCGCGGGTTTGTTATCGACTTTGTCTCCAAGAAAAAGAAGCTTTTTCTTCAGAAACAGAAAGATATTCTAGCCCGCATTAAATCTTCGGAACGTAAGTTCTATTCTTCCCCTAAGCTCTCTGTTTCTCCGGATCTCATCCGTGCCAAACTAGATTTTAATAAATCTACTACCGATAATGCTTCGTCTATGCTCCTTCGCAGTAGCGCCCGATATTACGGTGGTCGCAATAAAGCGGGGAAGCTTTTAGCTAATTATCTCAAGTCGCGCAAGGAACGCTCTTTTATTGATTCCATTTATTCTTCTGATAAGACTTTATTGCATAAAGCTCAAGACATTCTTGACCAGTTTGTTATTTTATCGTACTCTTTATACACCTGAATCTTCTCCCTCTCCCTCCCTTATCCAAGCCTATTTTGACAAACTTCCTAAGCCTTCGACTTCTCTTCTTAATTTCCCAGCTCTGGAAGTTGATCTTTCCTTGCATGAGTTATCTACGGCTTTAAATTCTCTCACCAAAGGTAAAACTCCTGGCCCTGACGTTTTTTTAGTAGAATTTTATTTGCACTTTTCTGATCTTTTGCTTCCCAAACTTCTTTCTCTCTTTCATTCGTTTTATTTATCAGGTAAGTCAGAGGGTACATTTCAAGAAGCCACAATCTGTCTGATTCCTAAAGACGGTCGCGATCCCAAATTCTGTAAGAATTATCGTCCGATCTCTTTAGTAAATGTGGACTATAAATTGTTTGCTAAAGTACTTGCCCTACGCCTTGATCCCTTAATGCCCCTCATTGGAAAAGAACAGTGTGGTTTTATTAAAGGTAGGCTTACCTCTGATAATTCTCGCCTTTTTCTTAATGTTTTAAATCAGGTTTCGTCCCTTTCTATTCCTTTAGCGGCTATTTCTGTAGACGCTGAAGAAGCCTTTGATAGAGTTGACTGGTCTTTTTTATTTGCTTCTTTGCGTTGGCATGGTTTTGGCCCTCACTTTATTTCTCTTATTTCTTTATTGTACTCTTCTCCTAAGGCTTCGGTTCTGGTCAATGGTCAAGTTTCATCATATTTTCCTCTTCAGCGTGGTGTTAGTCAAGGTTGCCCCTTATCTCCTTTACTTTTTGTTCTTGCACTTGAACCCTTTTTGTCTTCTATCCGCACTAATGACTCCATTTCAGGTTTTCCTTATGGGGATAATCAATTGAAATTGTCCGCTTATGCAGACGATATACTCTTTATTTCTGATCCAGAAACCTCCATTCCCCCTTTACTCTCTGAATTTGACTCTTTTTCTCAGGTTTCGGGATATAAAATCAATTCGGATAAAACCGAAATCCTTCCCCTTACAAAATGTTGTACTCCTCATGCCTTCTCCCCTACTGGTTTTGCTTGGAATAGTTCCAAAATTAAATATTTAGGAGTATGGTTTTCCAATTCCATCTCCGCTTCAATTACTCTAAACATGTCTGCAGTTTTGTCTCGTATTGAACGTTTACTTTCTTCCTGGAACCCCCTCCTTCTCTCCTGGTGGGGGCGGTTGAATTCAATCAGGATGATGATAGCCCCCATCTTAATTTACGTTTTATCCATGTTATCCGTTCATATCCCCGCATTCCATTTTAAACGTATTGATTGTTTGTCTAGATTTCTCTGGAACAAAAAGAGATCTAGAATTTCTTTAGCGCAGCTTTGTAAGTCCAAGTCCAATGGTGGTGTCAACTTCCCAGACTTCCGTCTTTATCATAAATCATTCTCTTTTCGTCAGGCGTCCAGATGGCTTGCTTCCGTTCCTTCTCCCCTCGCTCCTCTCTGGCTTCACATCGAACAAATATTGTTGATGCCCTTTTCTTTTGGAGAGGTTGTACGTTTTTCTACCAAGGCTCCCCATTCGTGATCCCTTTTGTTTAAACATACCTCCGCTCTTTTGAGGCCTCTTTTCAACCCTACGACTATTACTCTGGAATCTTTCCTGGATTCCACTATCTGGTATAACTCGCTCATTCTTATTAACAATAGGCCCATCTTTTGGAAGTCTTGGAGATCTTTGGGCATCATATGGGTGAACCAGCTTTTTGATGGAGCGTCTCCTTGTTCTTTTCCTCATTTTCAGATGCCTTTTCATTGTCCCCGTTCCTTCTTGCAAAAGTTTGTTTCTCTGATGTCACTTATCCTCGACATTTTTTACTCTTCCTTCCTCTCCTTCCTCTGTTTCCCAAGCTCCTCTTAAAATTCTTTCAACCCTTCCCAAAGCTTCTCTCATTTATAAATTCTTTTCATCTCCTAATCCTGAACGTCTTAAATCTAAACTGGAGCTCTCGTGGGAGGTGGACTTGGGATGTGCTTGGTCCGTTGCCTTGTGGGATAAGCTCTGGTCCAGATCTTTGAAAGTTTCTCTCTCGTTCCTCCTCACTCAAACTTTATTTTATCTATATCATAGACTGTTTCTTTCACCACTCTCTCTAGCTCGTTTCTCTTCTTCTCCCGATTCTAACTGTTGGACTTGTTCTGCCCCTAACGCTAATCTCTTCCATCTTTTATTCTTATGTCCATCTGTTTCTCACTTCTGGAATTCTGTCTGGCTATACATCTCTTGTATTTTCAAACTTTCATCTCCATATTCAATATCTACCCTTTTTCTAGGCAGTTTATCTGATTATTTAGATCTTCCTCTGCCTTCTCGTGGCCTTTTTGATCTCATGCTGGCTTTAGCCTTTCAACACATTTCCTCTAATTGCAAGTCCCTTACAAAACTCTCCATCCGTCATTGGTGGAACTCCTTATGTCATTTTCACAGACTTGACACCGCTTTTGCCTCCTCACAGAACAGGGATCTCTTCTGGTTACCTCTTACCTCATACTTAGATCAGATGGTTCAGAAGAATGTGTCAACTACCACTTCGGAAAATTTTAAGCCGCCTTGAGGGACTTACTCCTTTTTCTCCTATATCAATATCATTAGTACAGGATTTATTTATTGTTCAACTTGTTCTTCTAGTTGCTTTTTGACTGTTTTGCCTACAGCACCCCTTCTTTAATAGCATAATTTTCATTATTTTTATAATATATTGTCACCTTTTCCCTTTCCTCCCTTTTAGTTTTCCCTCCCCTTCTCTTTCCCTCCCTTTTCCCATCTTTCCTTAAAATCCGTATAAAATGCTTTCGCTCATTTTTTATGATATTAGCTATTTACTGTTATTGCATTCTTATTACTTTGTCTCAATTTCTGCTGATATCCTTGTACTGACATTCTTTTTAAATAAAGCTTTTCAAACTAAAAAAAAAAATGGGAGCTTAAAGAGAAAAGGGGCATACACAAGGAGAACAAAATCAGTATTGTAACAACGAAATAAAGTGGGGCATCAAAAAAAGGAGACTTGAGAAAAAGGAAATATCAAGAGGACAATAAGGAAAAATAAATCTGAAAACGTGAGCAGAAAGAAGGAAGATAACCACCAAGGGTTATGACTGGAATTTTAGTGGATGATGGCTCTAGACAGATGGTAGTAAGGCTCTTCCAATAAGAACATTACAAACTTCACCCTGGATAAGAACCTGCTTAGACTAGCACCTTTTACTTTCCTTGTAAAAGTAATGGGAGTTTGAGGATTGTTTCCTGTATCCTGCATTCTACTATACATACAATGTACACACTTAAAACTCTACCTCAGTCATATCAGCCTCAGTTGATCCTTCCTTCTGCTACATCCTACTAGATGGACTAAAGTGTACCTAGGGAGAGCCATTTCTATCCTGCAAAACGGAGGCCCTATATTTGACAATTTACCTTCGCAGGAAAGTTAATTGTTTGCCGGCCATTTTGCTAGTTACTCTCGGTACATAAAAGATGGAGGCTATTCAAAACATATCCATGTTTAACTTAATCTTGCTTAGTTCACACTTATTTTTGCAATGGACTACTGGGATCTTTAACTCACGAAAACACATTAGGCGGACCTTCAAGGTAAGGTTAAATAGAGTAGAAGGCCACGTGTAGCGAAAATACAAGGATCTTTATTCATCTCTTAAATTCATGGGATCTGATCCTCAAAGTTATGAGGTGGACATGATGACATCCAGTTCAGTCACTTAGGGCTTACTTTTCACTTTGTGAAAAAAAACAATAAAGGAAGCTGGTGTCAGATTACACAGTCTACATCAGCTTCACGTTGCGGTCTCTCAGCCAGACTACATTTTGAGACTCAAGTGTGCCCTGCAGCAGATCTGAATCAAATCCTCCCCGCCCAAAAACAAACTACATCTTCGTCACGAACTCCCCAAAATTACCCTTCCAGAGTCAAGTTTCACTGAAGTTCCCATTTCAACAAAATTAACTGAACCTACAGTATAGCATCCTTGTTTCCCCATTTCAGATATTGCGTAGAATGATAATAAAATCTTACCTTGTTAAGGGTGAAATTGGTTCACTCCCTAGCAAATTAGACAACTGACAAGCAACCACATTTTATCCTCAACAAATTCCAAAGTCCCAAGCTGCCTCCCACCTATCCCCCTCTTTTCACCCTACCCCCCGCCCCCAGGCAGTGTGACAACGGTTCATTGACCAACGTTTATGTCCAGTGTCCCAGAAGTAGATTGGACACCAATTCCAGCCCTAGAAGCTCCCCTCCCAACTTTAAAAATCTGCATCAAGATCTGAAGAGCTATCCCCACTTTCACCCTTTATCACACAGAAAGAAGAGACCAGTCACAATCGTGGAGGCAGTGGTGGATTTAACTCACAGGGCAGTCGCTGAAATATTCTTGTGTAAATTGCAGAATACTGTCCAGAATTCAAGAAAAAACATCCACACAAGCAGTTTACACAGCAACATTGTTCACTTATCGTGGGCGTCTTTCCTTCGATTTCCCCAATACACAGGTTTCAAACCCTGAAGAACTGGTTGAGATATAGGAGTACAGATTCTGGAGTCCCTGGAATTTAGGTTGAAAAATTGTTTGTTGTTACAGATACATTACCTAAATTTTCATCCCCTTTGGCCAGTCTTCCATTCCAGAAGTCACTAGTGATGTGGTGAAGGGAAGCCAGATACTGGACATTGCACTGCTTTGTCCCCCAGGTGGAAACTTTCTGCTTGTTGAATCTTTTCCACCAGAGGAAGATTCTTTGCAGTTGCTTGGCACAAGATCTCGACAGACCAAATAACCAATATGTAAAAAGCCACTGGAATCGAAATCTGTTATACTGGCCAAACAACCAATCCAACTCCTCGTGACCTAGTGGCAGAAGAATACAGTGGATTATTATGTAAAATATCCATAGGAAGTACTGTGCAGTTCATGCCCATTACACGGGCCTTGGAATCATGCTAGTGGGCAAACAATCCCTAGGGAAGAAAAAAAGTGATTTGAAAAGGTTATTTCCCTTTTACATAAATTCCTCACTTACTTCCTTTTTTGCACTTATGATCTCAAATACAAGCCAGAAAAGCGTATACAACAGGACAAGCGTCTGGTTGTGCAAGTTGAATTTGCCACAACAGATAATTGACAAACACCATTCTCTCTCCCATACGACTGGTATTTGAAGTAGTTCATGCAAGGTTCTCCCAACCCCAGTGCCCGCCCCACAGAACCTCCACATAACAATGTATCTGGTTCCAGGGGGTCGCTTAACAGCTTTATGCCGATCCCGTTCGACCTTGTACTTTTAAGTAACCATTTTTCAAAGAATTAAAAAAAAAAAGCGGTTAAAATCTAGTCTGCATTCACGATGAGATCAATTGCAAACAAGGAAGATTGGAGATGCCATGGATTTGATGACAGTGTAGTCTAAAAATCAACTTAAATCTCCTTTATCAGCTATAGAGTATTCGGCTATAGAGTACTCAAATTCATGCTGGCCTGAACCACCAACGAGGAACTCCCCGGAGCAGGCTACTTTCCACTTAACGCAATTCTGCAGGAACAGGCAATTCCTCCACCTGCGCCCGGCCTGCATCCCACACCAACAGCCTGCACTGTCCTCCCCAACTGCTAGTAAAGCTTTTGCACTCTGGACAGGGAAAAGGCCTCTTCCAAAACTATCTGATGCTACATAAGGCTCTCTGATGTTATAGCTGGACCTCCAATACCTTGAGTAGAACAGCCAAGAGCGACAGAAGCACCATAATCTCATTGATGAACCGTTAAAATCACACGTCGATTCCTATACATTGGATGATGGTGGAGAGTAAGGAGGGTGCGGCCCAGGAAGTATTCATATAGTCACACTCCCTAAACCTCATGTTTGACATCATACACTCTGCCATCCTCCTTACCCCCGTTTGCCTGGCTAGATCTAATAAACCCATTACAAATGTCATCTCTTGAGCACAGAATAGAAGGTTCAAGCCAAGGCTCAGTCACATCCTTTAGGGCTTATTGATCTTTTATTGAGCGTGAATGGAAAAACAAAATGAAATGGAGAAGAATTTGGTCAAAGACAACTAGTGACCACGTGCAAGGCAATCGGATCAGACTATGACAAGACAGACGTGTGGTATATACGTACAAGTTATTCTTGGATGCAATTCTTTAGAAGACCTCGATCTACATCACAATTCTTAACTCCAATCTCTCGCCATTCTGATATATCTTCCAATCTGTATTCAGATATTCAATAAAACTATCCAAATGTTGGTTTATGCATTTTCCCAAGATATTAAATGCTAGACCACCATCCACTGCATAATGAAGTGTTGCCATAAAAATGAACCACAAATATTAAACAGTGCGCGCTGATAGATCAATATTGAGAAAGATTGGCTTCTCAAGCACGAAGGCTCTTATGCTCTGATTTACCCAATATCGTTCCCAGGACCACCAGTACAGTAAGGGTGAGCATTCAACTTCTCTGGTATAGCAAATATTTTCTCGGTCACCCTAAACCACATAGCGAAATCGGAGGGACGTCCAACACAATTTTTCAGAAAAACACTGAACACAGACTGAGTTCCAGGTTTTGAAAGTGCATCTGATCTAGCTAAGCAGATGTCTTCAGCCCAGTTTGCAAACATGTGTTAAGGAGACAGGCGTCATGACAGTCAGTGAGAGGAGATAGGGTAGCCAGATTCCTACTGGATGTTAACGACTTTACTCAAGGTAGCTTATAAGGTAGAGAGGGCCGAGTAAACCTACACATTTCAAGACATATGGACTTTAGAAATCGACCACAACTGACTGTTGAATGGAGGTGCCGAATGACCATCTGCTGCAAGTGATAGCTTCACAGAGATTTGTGGGAGTTAGCAAACATGAGTGGATATAACACCAGAACATAATCAAAATAATTAACAAATCAAAGGAATTTCGTCAGCTCTAGAACATTTGTGGATCAGATTACCATACCCCTGCCTGGAAGAAAATCCTGTGGTTAAGTTAGTTGAGAGTTGTTAGACCGGTCAGCCTTAGGGTGGTCTTCCCCCAAACCTTTTGTCTTCCTCCTTTTTTGCGGATTTCGTTTTTACTGGCTTGCACATTTTACCACTGCTAACCACTGCTAAAGTACATGTGCTCCCTCCTAAAACATAAGTAAATGAAATAGGCCAATTTAACATAAGCCAATGTTACCATAACTCCCTAGTAAAGTGATACAACATGTGCCCAGGGCCTTTAAATTAAATGCTACCAGAGGGCCTGCAGCACTAGTTGTACTACCCACTTCAGTAGCCTTTAAACAAGTCTCAGGCCTGCCATTGCTGCATGAGTGAGTGTGTAGTTTTCAGAGATCATTTCGACCTGGCAAAATAAACCACTTGCCAGGCCCAAACCTTTTTTAATGCATACAAGTTACCCTTACGAGAGGCCCTAAACAACCTTTAGGGCAAGGTGCAATGTATTTAAAAGTGGGACATGTAATTTTACGTTTTACATGTCCTGGTAGTGAAAGACTATTACATTTGTTTTTCACTACCTCAAGGTCTACCTCTCCCACAGACTTGCATTGAAGTTATTTTATGACATTGAATAAGCTATAATTTCCAAATGGGATCTGGAGACTAGTTCATGTTTGGTGTCTTTGGAATTGTAATGAAAAAACCCAACTTGTGGTAATGTCAGATTTTTAAATTACAATTTTGAAAATTCCCCTTTAAAAGTTAGCATTTTCCTGACTTTGCCATTTATCGCCTGTAGCCTGTTTCTGGGTCACATGACTGGGTGTAACCAACAGTTGGAAATTGCGTATGCCTCCAAGACAACCCCACACAATGCATCCGTCAGGGTATGTCTGGATGGCCCAACAGGTAGGATGGGAGAGCGGAACCAGGCACAGCCCTACTTACACTGAATAGGCTGTGTCCTGCCTCCACATAATGGGCTGTATATCCCTTGTGGTTAGGCTGGAGCCAGGGAAGGCGGGATGTCTGGGGACTTCAAAGAAAAACCTCTTCCACTTCAAAAGCACAACTGGGTATAAATACTGGACCTCAGACACCAACTCTTCAGTACACTTGTGGACCTGTGGCTCAGCCAGGAAGGACTGTTATGCTGCAGAGGACTGCCACTCTGTTGGACCGCTGCCCCAGTAGACTTCAGTCCTGCTGTGCAGGCCTGATGCCCTCTTTCCTGGGTGAAATGGACTGGACCTGCATTTGTTCAACCCAGGTCCCCAATGCCAGTTGATTGACCTGACTAGAGCCTCAGGGACAGAAGGCTCCAACAACCTCGAACTACAAACTTTGACACTGCCATCTGAGTCTCTACCCTGCCAAGTGATGCCACCCCAGTCCTGGACCCTTGAAAGTGGGTCTAAGGTACTCTTTAAGCCTCAGTGGATCTACCTGAACCAGCGCATGTGCATTGCTGCTGCCGCCGCATGGATTTGACCCATCGCAAAGACCCTCATTGCCTCCGCAGCCTCTTTGGAACTCCACGGTGTGAGGCATCCTCGGTGCAGACCCTCACATCCCTAGTCAATGGCAACCTAGACTATGGACTTTGCATCGCAAGCCCTCATCGACTGGATTCTCTATGATTACACAGGTCACGCTGCATCTCAGAACTGACATATCACTTCGGCTGCACAATGCACCTTTGACGCGTATCCCAGCAATTCACACCAGGATTTAAGGTACATTTTGCAATGGGCCTAACTGGGTCCTTGTAGCTGGCCCGTGCTCCATCTCAGTCAGCCTGAACTTGTGACTTTGGTCCCACTCGGGCGTGACCAGATTTCCACAGTTGGCACTTTGTGCTTGTGGCACCATTTTCACTAAAATCTTTAAACCTGCATATCTCCAATTCTACTGACTAGATTTGTCATTTTGGTCTGGTTTTTTTTATAAAAACGACTCAATTTTTCTAAAACTGGTGCAGGCTCCTTGTGTGGGGTGTTTTTACTGTGTTGCTGTTTGAAGTGTTGCATGAATAGTTTATACATTGTCTTAGAGTTAAGCTGGACGGCTCTGAGCCGGGCTACCAGAGGATTAGGCACAGGATAATTTAGGGTTTACTTGTGGCTTCACCCTGAGAAGAATTGTGATTGCTGCTTGAGAAGGGTTTCACCCCCCTCAACCAGTAACCCGATTTCTTACAAGTGCCCCTTCCTGCTTCAGTGTATTAGTCGCATTAGCTTTGGTAGGGTACCACTGTTATGGCAGACGTGTCTGAAAGGAGGGGTCGCTCTAGTAGGAGTGGTTAGGAATCCTTTTGCTGTATGTGAGAACCCCTTTGTGTATGGCTGTGGTCATCAACATGCTCTCAGATGAAAAGAGAATTACAACCAATACCACAATCTTATTCCTGAAACTCACAGCTCTGAAATACTTGGTTCTTGTCCACATTAATGGCAAAAGTCAAACTCTAAAGATATAGAAGCATTCTTTTTTCCTTAGGCTTTTGTCACTATTCCATGCTGCCCTGTGATTTCAGTCAGATTCCTGAAGTCTCCAATTTTAGGATCTCTGGTGCACTGAACCGCTCTGCTTGTGTGTGGTCTCTGGTATCTTTAGGCAGACTGGATAAAAGCCTAATCTTTATGCAAAGTATTCAACAAGAAACCGGGCAAACTGTGCCTTTAACTATTGGAAGGGTAAAAGGGTGGGCACTGGTCCACTTAAAGTAAAAAATCAACAAGACAAATCATAGTGCAATGTTAAAAGCATAAAGTCCTCTCTATGAAAACAAATGTTGGTGTAGTCCCGATTAGGATCAGAGCTACAGAGAGCTTCCCAATTTCTTCTGACCACAGATCTAGTCAAACATTTGTAAAGCGCGCTACTCACCCGTGAGGGTCTTAAGGCGCTGAGGGGGGGGGTGAACAGCCACTGATCATACAGCCAGGTCTTAAGGAGTCTCCTGAAGGTCAGCAGGTCCTGGGTCTGTCGTAGGTGGATGGGGAGTGTGTTTCATGTCTTGGCAGCAAGGTGGGAGAAGATCTGCCGCCTGTGGGTGTTCGGTGGATGCGTGGAACGGTGGCGAGGTCAGCGGAGCGTAGCTGGCGGTGGGGGGTGCAGAAGGGGAGTCGCTTGTTGAGGTATGCTGGTCCTGCATTGTGGAGTGCTTTGTGAGCATGGGTGAGGAGCTTGAAGATGATGCTCTTGTTGACAGGAAGCCAGTGCATGTCCTTCAGGTGGGCAGTGATGTCGAGGATGAGGCATTTTGTATGCATTTGAGTCTCTTCTGGAGTTTGGCCGTGGTGCCTGCGTAGAGGGCATTGCCGTAGTCTAGCCTGCTGGTGACAAGGGCCTGGGTGACCGTCCTTCTGGTTTCGGTGGGGATCCATCTGTAGATCTTGCAGAGCATACAGAAGGTGTTGAAGCAGGAGGAGGAGACTGCGTTGGCTTGTTGGGTCATTGAGAGTGCAGAGTCCAGGATGAATGCCAGGTTGCGTGCGTGGTCGGTGGGTGTCGGCACAGTTCCTAGCAAGGCTGGCCACCAGGAGTCGTCCCAGGCGGAAGGGGTGGAGCAGAGGAGGAGGACCTCAGTCTTGTCACAGTTCAGTTTTAGGTGACTGCTCTTCATCCATTCGGCGACAGCCTTCACCCCTGCGTGGATGTTTTGAAGGTGGCGGGGTCTTTGGTGAGGGAGAGGATCAGCTGGGTGTTGTCTGCGTATGAGACTATGTTGAGGTCGTGTGATCGGACGATGTTGGTGAGCGGTGTCATGTATACGTTGAAGAGAGGGTCGGGCTACAGGATGATACTTTGGGTACGCTGCAGGTGATCTTGGTGGCTTTGGATCGGAATGGAGGGAGGTGGACTCTCTGGGTTCTGTCGGTGAGGAATGAGGTGATCCAGTCCAGGGCTTTGTCGCAGATCCCCACGTTGCAGAGACATGTGCACAGGGTGTGGTGGCAGACTGTCAAAGGTGGCCGAGAGGTCCAGGAGGAGGAGGGCCCGGTTTCGCTGTTGTCCAGCAGGGCCCGGATGTCATCGGTGGTGGCGATGAGGGCGGTGTTAGTGCTGTGGTTGCTGCGGAATCCGGATTGGGACGAGTCCAGGGTGGTGTTACCTTTGAGGAATTGTGTCAGTTGACTATCTTCGATGACCTTTGCCGGGAACGGGAGCAGGGAGATGGGCCAGAAGTTCTTTAGGTCCTTTGGGTCTGCCTTTTTTTTTTTTAGTAGGGTGTTGATCTCTGCGTGTTTCCAGCTTTCCGGGAAGGTTGCGGTCTCGAATGAGCTGTTGAAGATCTTACGGAGTTGGGGTGCAATGATGGGGCTCGCTTTGTTGAAGATGTGGTGGGGGCAGGAGTCTGATGGTGAGCCGGAGTGGATGGGGTCTTCGACGTGGATTCAGGAGATCAGGCGACCGGTGTGACTGGGGGGCGGTGAGTCTGGGGTGTCGGTGGCTGTCAGAGAGGTCTGGGTGTTGAAGCTGTCGTGGATGTCTGCGATCTTGCAGTGGAGAGACTCGCATAGGTCTTGTGTCGGCAGGATGTTGGTGCTGGGGTTGGACAGTTCCTTCACGATGTTGAAGAGCTCTTTGCTAGTGTGTGTGCTGTTGGTCAATGCGTTCCTTGAAGGAGGTCCTTTTGGCCATTCAAATGAGTTGGTGGTGTCTGCGGTTGGCGTTCGAGGGCTGCATGGTTGTCCGGTGTTTGCTCATAGCGCCATTTCTTCTTTAGCCTCCGGCAGGTCTGCTTGGATGTCTGGAGGTCGGTGGTGAACCAGATGGCTCTTCTGTCGGTGGGTCTGTTTGTGGGTTTCTTGATAGGTGTGAGGGTGTTGGTGCAGTCCTCGATCCATCGCTTGAGGTTGCGGGCAGCAGTGTTGGTGTCTGTATGGTCGGTGGGACTCGGGCGAGGGTGGTGGGAAGCTGGTTTTCAGTGACTTTGTTCCAGCTGTGGTGGGGGATTCTTTGCTGGTGGTTGTGTGCGGTGGTTTTCTTGAAGGAGAAGTGGATGCAGCGGTGGTCTGTCCAGTGGAGTTTGGTGTTGTGGCTGATGGAGACGTGGCTGCTGGCGGAAAAATGGGGTCGAGCGTGTGTCCGGTGGAGTGGGTGGGTGTTGTGACAAGCTATTTGAGGCAGAGGTTGGCGAGGTTGTCCTGTAGTGTGGTGTTGTTGCTGTCGGTGTTCGAGGTGGAAGTTCAGGTCTACGAGGAGGATGTAGTCTGTGGAGGCCAGGGCGTGCGTGCAGACGGCATCTGTGACTGAGTCAATGAACTGTGGCCGGGGTCAGGGGAGTCTGTACACGAGGGTTCCTCTGAGGGTGGTATTGGGATCGATGTGGATATGGAAGTGCAAGTGTTAGGCGGTGCTGAGGGTGTCCTCTTTGTTGGTTGAGATTGAGGGTATTTCTGTGGACAATGGTGATTCCTCCTCCTTGTCTGTTGGTGCGGTCCCTGCGGGTGATCTTGTAGCCATCTGGGATGGCTATGGCAACGTCTGGTGCCGATTAAGAGTTCATCCAGGTTTCCATCAGGAAAGCGACGTCCAGGGAGGATGAGTCGAGTAGGTCCCAGAGTTAGACGACATGCGCCTGTGGACGGAGCAGGAGTTGATCAGTATGCATCTGAGGTGGTTGTGGTCCACTTTGGTGGGGTGGGCAGGACGTGCACAGGTGTGCACTGGCAGGTGTAGCTGCAGTTTCGGTAGGTGAAGGGTCTGTGGGTGAGCTTCAGGGTGGCCTGGAAGCAAGTGTAGGATCGGCCGGCATGGAGTGCTTGGAGCGTGTTGGTGTCGTAGCAGCGTCTGGCGTCGTGGTGCTCGCGGGGGCCAGGGGGTCTGGAGCTGGGCGCGGTCCGGGCACAGACCGGCTTGCCTTAGGCACGCCTTCGGCGCGCCCGCTGCACGTCTCCACTGCGCGACTGCGCAGCGGGCGCCATGATGTAGGGGAGGGGGAAAGACTGGGAGGCGGGAATGGGGCAGTAGGGGGAGGGGTCAGTGGCAGCAGGAAAAAGGAGGGGAGACCAGGGGGAACAATCCCCGAAATTTACAGAGGTTAACAAACAAAATAAATTAAATAAACACACAATGCGGCAGACGAATTACACCAGGAGAAAAAAGAATACCTACACTAGCTACTTCAAATGAGGACCCTTTTTTATGGTCAACCCGGGTCATGGTTTAAACTTTCATTCTGATTGGCCTGATCAGCCATCAATGCAAGTACTGAAACGTAACCACAACATCAGCATTACCTGCACAGCAAGCTTTCTTCCACCCCCCCCCCCCCCCGAAATGCCTTTGTTCAGCCAATTTAATTTTAGGTGCAATCCCTAAAATTAAAAGGGTGAGTTGTGGAGCCAAGTCCTTCGTAGCTAGACTCTGGAACACTCTTGCTTTACATCTTTATTCAGAGGTTGGACATCTCCCTTTTCGAAAGCTCCTCAATACATGGTTGTTCCAAAATAACTCTAAACCATCTCGCTCTTCGCTATCTTGCTGCTAGCGCTGGGATGCCTCAGGTTAGCTACGCACTCAAATGCTGTTGTAAGTTCAATTATATTCACAAACTGACAGCATCAGCACCACCTACATGAGCAGGACATCCAGAGCATCAGGAGCAATACT
The DNA here is from genome assembly GCF_964204655.1 of Triturus cristatus. Taxonomy (NCBI): domain Eukaryota; kingdom Metazoa; phylum Chordata; class Amphibia; order Caudata; family Salamandridae; genus Triturus; species Triturus cristatus. The sequence goes on along the minus strand of NC_140589.1, from coordinate 761,905,745 downwards.
GTGCCTCTGGTATGCACAGCCAGTATCGCAGAAGCAGCACAGCCTGCAGCAGCAGCTAAGCCTAAACGGTGTGAGAATAGTAAGCGGTACACTTAAACAAAAAAAAAATACCTTTACTGGGGAACCGTAACCTAGGTTTTTGGAATTTTAAGTGTGCACCGTTTGATCATTTAAAAGGGTGAAACTCTCTTGAACAATTGAGTTTATTACATGCTCGCACTGTGGGGCAAAATGACAGAAGTGCACTTAAAAATTAAATTCTACCCAGGTCAGTGGTGTTGGAATACATTTCTGGCTATCAACTCAGCTGTCTGTATTTATTATGTTTCATAAAGAGAAAACATGACCATCACGGTATCAGAGCGCTGCACAACAAGCAAGCTGAAGAGGGTTAAATGTACATCAAAATACCTGTCACTTTTGATATTCTGTACAAAATTCTCCTAGCAAGCAGACCTTTTAAGGCATGGGCAAAGTGGGCAATGGCCCAGCCCAGCCAGAGTTTGTCCCGATTGAACCAACTCTTTTCTGCAGAGAGCCTTGCCTTATGACTTTAGATAATTCTTAAATAGATAGGTTTAAATACCGTTTTCCTTAAATTGATTTGGGTGATGTGTGAGAGTCTGTTACAGACATTTTGCAGAGAAAGGTGTGTTCAGGTTTCATGCAATAGCAATAAACAGTTTTAGATAAAAACAGGACCTCACATATGAGAAGTGGGAGGGTGTCAGATTATTTGCAATATATTAGTTAGCTTCTGCCATGATACAATACTGAAAACACACTTCACTATCCCTGAATATTAGATGTAAACATTTAGAATTTGTAGGGGGGCACCTATGCACCGTCAGTGACCTGGTCAAAGAGGCCATGAAAGAGCTGACATTTGATCATAAATTCAAAGCGGTTCTGAACAAGAGCCAAAATACCAGTGTTCCCAAAATCCCTAAAGTCTCCGGTGTCAAGCAGTGCTTTAAATGGGAAAAAATAAGTGCAGGTACTCATAAAAATGAGCTAGAGGTGTGCAAGGGGGCGGGGCTACGGGAAGATATGATCATACATAATGACTTCTGTACCAGTTGCAGCACATGTCAAAACATGAGAAATGTGTTCATGTCAACAAAACAGATTAACTCATTACACAAAATGAAAGCCAAACCGTGATATGTTAACATTTCCTTGTTTTGTAATATTTGCTGCTTCTTAATGCCATCCTGTTATTTGTTGTTTGGCACAATACTATAAATTCTCAAGCGTGCACATACACAAACAAGCACACATGTACACCAAAACATTCCACACAGTCTCCTTAAAAAAATCTGAGTGTCCCGATTCTCTCCCTCTTTCTCTCACAGAAGAACAGGCGCACACAAGCAGGCACACAGCCATATGCAAACACTCACACAAAGTCTCAGATGGGATTAAAGCCATTTTAAACTCCTTACCTCCCATGGCTTTTTTAATAGTTGCTGTCAGCAGTGGCGTAAAGATAATTGAGGGCCCCCCCTGCAAGGTATGTGGAGGGGCCCCCTCTGGACTATCAAAATCTCCCCGGCCGCAGTGCAGTACTGAGGGGGCCCCTGGAGCTTGGGGGCCCCCCCGCACTGCATGGGATGCGGGGGCCTGTGTTACGCCCCTGCCTGTCAGCCTGCTGCCTCCATACCCGTTTGCACAAATCCACACAATAGTGTGAATGTGATTAACCGCACGAGGCCTAAATGGGGCCTCCACTGTCAAACACAATGTGATGGTGCAAAAAAGCCCATCCCGAATAGTTCATCCACAGCTCAGAAATACAGTGGACCTTCACTAGGCTGTCAGATAGGTTACAACGCTGTCAGCCTAGTATTCACCAGCACTTGCAGCCAATCCGCCTACCTTTCAGGAGTACCGGTACTATCCTCACAGTAGAGAAGTGCAGTACTTAGTGATAAAAATAAGAAGTGCCGGTAGTCAGTACCTGTGATTGCTGGCCCATTTAAAGCACTGCCACTGCCCTTTTCCCTACGACCAGGCTCTTCCTGTCTCTTGCTGGTTCCGTGTTTTTACATCCACATGTCTGCTCCACTTGCCTTTCATCTTTACCCAGCCTCTAACCTTCTCTCGCTATTTAGATCTCTTACTCCCACTTCTGCCTTACTCTCTCCACAAGTGTCTTATTTCATCACTGTTTTTTTCCCTACTTGCCTCCAGTTCTCCCCTCCATGCTGTACTCATCCCCCAAGTTTGCCACCTGGCCACTATTTTGTTCCGATTTAGATATATATCCAGAGTTTTGACTTTACACAAATGTGTGTTAAAATACCATTTCTAAGCCATGATTTCAGAACTCAACAAATATCTGCCATTTTTATCTGAAAAAGTGGAAATGCTACCTTCGCCTGTCACCTCACTTCTTTGCATTCTTCCGTGCCCTTTCCTTCTATGTTCACCTTGTCTTTCCCCAAACCAAATACAGCACCAGACGTCACGAGAGCTGCAGGTTCCCTGCTATTTAGTACCCTAAGGCAGGGCTAACTTCACACTATGAACCCATTACCCAGGGCAGTCACTGTTATCATGTAAATGCAGTGATTAGTGTTGGAGGGGCACACAAAGGGAAGCAGCTCCTGTGCTGAACAAAAACATGAAAAGAAAAAAAAAACGACTTTGCTGAAGGTGGGGGGACTGTCATGCGCTGCCACTCACTTTACTACGGCCAGTGCCATACCTTAAATGGGACTGGATTAGTGACTGGAGGCCCCGACTCATTTCACACCCCTGAGGGAGGGGTGGGCGCAGGGGCGCTAAAGCACTTTCATCGCTGCATACCAGATTGACAGTGCAGTGTCTGTCTAGAGAACCTACCCTGTTAATCACAGTGTGACAAGAACCCACTCAAACCGCTGCAGTTTGGGAACACTGATATGCGCGCTGCTAATCAGCAGCAACGCTGCAAAAGGGCGGCTACTTCACAGCTCATGTACCTGCAAGCTGCTCGGAAGCCCTGCCCTGGAGGAGAAGCCTAATCTGAGCCTGCCGATCAGGGTAGCGGTACTCTCCCGGTCTACAGAGAAGTTTCGGTACTCAGTACCGGTGAGTACTGGCCCATTTAAAGCACCGGTGTAAAGTATAGAATACAAATATAAAATAAGGAACGCTATACTTTCCCTATTGCTGATTAAACAAAAAAAACCAAAAAAAAGATAGTTTTAGTTCACTTCAGCAATCACTTTTTATTAAAACCCTTTCCACTGCATCGAAGACAAGGGACATACAAGCAATCACCTTTTTATTCATGTTTTAGAAAGCCTCAGCAATCAGCAGCTGCGATGGCAGGCTCACAAGAATACTTTGAGACTTTATGACTTATCTTAAGGTCAGCACGATTTTTTGAAAAGTTGGGCCTTTTGTTTTTATTAGTGCAAATTGTACCTCCAGGAGTAAACGCAACCACTGTGATAGAGCGCCATGTGATTCTGAGATTTGTAGGGGTGCATCATATTCACAGTTAGTCGGCACCCGCATATAATCGATGTATGTCTAGAAGCGTCAGAAATGTATTTGCTATAATCATTTAACATAGAAGTGTTAGACATGTAATAACGTTTTGCGAAGTTTAACGTTGCAAGTTATCGTGAATGTGTTTGGAATAATGTAGATGATTAGGTTTCACAATAAATGTAATGGATTAAATGTGTGCCACGTTGGAATTAAAAAGTAGGTTGCTTATTTACAAGATAATTATGTTGAATTAATGCTTAGAATGTGATTTCGTAGTATGTTTCCGGGTCTGTAATACTGTCCCTAACTGCATAGGTGGAAGAGAAGGCCTGTTCATTTCTTATTTTAGCTATATTTTACAGGCTGACAGGGATTTCTTGGTTAAGGCTTGAGTTGCCGTGAAATGTAAAACTTCAAGATGCGAAGAGCTTTCCTTTTCGTTCCCATGTTTCTGTTGCAGGTGCAAGGACATTTAGCTTGTTAGTGAGAATAATTCTTTGTTTTAGGAGTTGATACGGCGAGAAGCCTACAGGGGAGTGCATTGGAATGTGCAACTGTAACTCTTAGTATGGAAGGTGCCTGGGACCCAAGGTCAAGCTAACGGACGATGGAAGATGGACAGCTGTGGATGGAAATTCACCGGAGGAAGACCTGGCTGAAGAGGTGTGCCGAAGGGCGTGTTCTGCGATTTTGGGGTTTTGTATTAGGGACAGACTCCCATGGGTTGGGCAGATGAGGTTTAGGCGGGAAGCTAGGAGCAGCATCCAAGATCGAGCTCTCACGAAGTGAAGACTTCTTAGGAAGTTTCACTCCTGACACCTTTTTCTTTTTTTCTTTTTCTCTTGCTTGGGAGGGAATGCTAAGTAGGGATGCCACTTTAGAATAGAGTAGGGACAGAAATGTTTTGACTAATAATTCCAAAAATTGGTATCAGCATAACGATTCTTTATTTGATGCTTTTATAATCTGTAATTCTTTTTATTTTTAGTCGAAAGCGAATTCTTCGTAGGCTAGCTTTTGTATTAGTGCCCATTTATCTTTTGTGCCTTGTATTGAGGTGCCTTTATGTTCAGATGTTTTTGCTCATAATAAAATCTCGGAAATTTTAGATCCGGAGTCCTCCATCCTTTAATGATGTCAACTTGCGGTAGTTATATTCTGATAATTGTGTTTACTCCCTCTACGCTATTTGGCAAGTAAAAACATCCTAGCGACCTGAGAGGGTTCTTGCCGATAACTGGTTAGACAAGAATCCGGCCCTATCAGTTGGTAGCAGAGACGGATGGTTATTTCCAATAGCAAGGGAAGATTTAGATTAGGATAAGTGATCCTTGAGGCCCATAGAGGCTAAGTGATGGTGTATCATCAGATGGTGAGCAGCAGATGACGGCGGCTGATGGACATCGGCGGAGAGTAGCAGTGCGGCAGAAAGCAGCAGTTCGAGGAGTGAGTATGAATAGGGTGATATGTTGTAGATTGCGGTGTTGATTTGTTGTGTGATGTTTTGCGGAGTTGGTGTGAATGTTGAGTGATTGTGAGATCAGGCTGTGAGCGCGCGCAGCCCGGGAAAGTCTTAGGCTCGACGAGTAGCTTAAGCGATTGGGTGTGGAAGACACCCGCGGTAGATTTTGTCGACCACCCGAAGGAGATCGTGAGGTGCCATAGATCACCTGGACAGAGATAGGGGGAGCGAATGTGTGAGTGCATGGCAAACAGACGCTGGTCGTGGGTTGTTGTATGTGGATTTGAGTATTTGTAACCTATCAGAGGCGATTTGTCTGGCAGGACGGGGACGGACAGTTGCCAACAGAGGTCGACAACTTCGAGAGACTGGACGTACAGTCAGAGAAGTAACTTGTTTGGGACAAACGGTTATTTCAGCGTATGAATGGGATGAATGCAAGGGTGAGATGTGAGTTGTGAAGGAGGGGAATTGCTGCTAGTGGAGGAAAAGTGACGTCAGAGGGTGTTGCGCTGCGATAGGTCGGTTGGTGTGAGTCGAGTTGTCATTGGTGGATTGATATCAGGAAGTAACGAAAAATTGTGCGCGTTCAGAATTTGGTCATTATGAAATGCTTTAAAGTTTTCCGAGAATTGTGTAGAGGTGACAAACATGTGGTTACTCGTGGGGGAGAAGAAGCCCTTCCCGAGGATACTCCGGCACATTACATGGCAAGAAATGTGGGGTTGCATACTATAATTTGGCTTGAAAATTGGCATAAAATGACCCAAGGCGAAAGAATTCGCTTTCCCGAGATATGGTTCATTCTGGTTGGAAGTGTTGTACCAGTTGGTCTGTGATGGCGACGTTACGACCTTTGCCAAGGCCAACATAATTTGAAGCATTGCATGCGTGGATTAGAGCAGAGCATGATAGGAAAAGAGATAGAAACCAGGAAAGGATGAAAAAGTCGATTAAGGCGTTGCAGGATGCCAGATGGGATGCAGAAGAGAAAAGATGGAGTACAGGCAATAGAAGGACACAGGTTGTATCCCTTACTAGTAAAGACTGATAATTCAAAGGAAAAGAGAGCGGATGAGGAGGATGACAGGGATACTGATGATAGCCTATTAGAGAGGTTATTATCTGAGAGACCACCTCCATACAACCCAGATGCCCCGGAAGGGAGGTCAGCTCAGATGGAAGGGACTGGGGGGGGGGGGGGGGGGGGGGGGGGGGGAGTACCAACCCAGTCAGATGTGAGAGTAGAAGGAAAGATCTCGACAGGAGTTGAAGTACGAGGAATCAGTCTGTAGCTAGCGCAGAGGTTGGGAGAGGTGCGAGGTTACCGGATGCTCTAAAGGTACCGGTCACCATTGGACCTATTGTTTCTGTTTACGACCCAGATCAGGAGAAGGTTGGAAGCTCAGTACAATCAGCTGTATGAGTGAGGAGTGTGACCGAGGGAAGTGGGTCAGTGAGTGGAATGGAGCAGACTCCGAAGCCTATAGAATGGAGTACGCCATTGCCAGCCACAGCAGACTCCTCTACGGGACAGGGAGAGCAGAGACCAGTGAGACCGAGGTCTTTGGCCGAGTCAAGATCAGATTTGCGAATTGGGACACCACCAGTGAGAAACCAGAACCAGAGTGTGTTAACAGCAGAAAGCGAACGAGGCACAATAGTGAATCGTTCTGTTCCTACGAGTATGTCAGAAGACAGTAGGTCACAGGAACGAGAATGTGAGTACAATGAAAGGGATGGTGTAGGTTGTCGAGAAGTACTGAAGGGAGCCCTGAAAGGGAGAATGTTAGATGTTGTAAGATTGAAGGCAGAGGTGGATGAGATAAGTGGAAACTTACCTCGAGTGAATCTTAATGTACGAACAAGATGAATTACTCTTTGTAGCGAAGGATGTGACTCGCAAAGCACGAACTGCTCACGAGAAATTGTCGGAATTGGCCAAATGGTATGATGTGGATTTGTCTAAAACTAAATCATTGCAAGGAAGTCATAGGTTGCAATACAGTGACCAGGAACTAGAAGAGAAAAGAGTTCCATATCAAAGATTTAATCATAGCAATGCGTGCATGGATTATGCTTGACAAGTGGGAAGAAAGATGGTCCAAGAAGAAAAGCTCTAAGAGAATAGGAGAGACACTACCTCCGGGTGTTGGGATGATGGAGATAGGGAATTACCCTTTACGAGAAGTGCAGAATGGAGGATATGTACATGTACCTTGGAGTAGGGGTGATTTGGCTGCCTTCACAAATGATTTTCCCCGACTTAGGGAAAAACCTGTGGAGTGGTATAAGCAAGTTGATCGCTTTGTTAAAATCTCAAAGGTATTGTGGATTGATCTGAACACCTTCTTTGACATTGTGGTTGAGTGATTTGTGGTCAGCATGTAAAATTGCTGTTGAGTGGCCGACTGCGGAGCCTGACCGGGACCAGATTTTGAATGGTCCGTCGCCTATAGTGATGAAAAAGTTCGAACAAGTGATTACTTGGTTGAAGTCGAAAATCTCACCTCAGGACATCGATTGGGTGAAGATAGGACAGTGCAAGAGCCTAAGGAGACTGTGCATGAGTTTTATGAGAGACTTTTGCAGGCTTTTAAACAGTACAGTGGTCTAGATGTGTTGGATACAAAAGACATGGGACAGTTTGTTTCTAAGTTTGTGTTGGGATTCAGGCCAGAGGTTAGTCTCATGATACAGCAGCATTTGATTTGCTGGCAGAACAAGCTGGTAGATGAGATTTTGCGGTATGCTAGACACTGTAGTGATGAGATAGAATCCAAGCACAGGAAGTTGAAGGATAAACTGATGCTTGTGCAGATGCAAACAGCCCAGGGACAGCCTAATGGGGTAACGTTGGGAAGGAAACAGGGAAACAATCAAGGAGGAATTCAGAATGCTCAGGGTCAGGGAAGGCCAAAGTCAATAGACCCTAAGACCGGAATGGATGTGGTGACATTGAAAAAGACCACAGCATGTCATCTTTGTCACCAGATTGGGCACTGGAGACGAGAGTGTCCTTTGAACCCGTTGAACCAGATACAGCAGGAAGGAGAGAGACCAGGAACCTGTGGCGGACGTGGTCCCTACAGTGACTCTACCTAAGATGGTCAAAGGGGGGGGACGGGTGTTCCACAGATGCAGGTTCCCCAACCACCCAAGATACAGAATATACAACAGGGAGCTCGGACATATTTGAAGATTCCTATGTTTGAGGGGAGTGAGGAAAACGATCTAGACCCACTGGCATGACCATGCTCGAGAGAAGAGGATTGTGCACTTGGAGCTGTCTTAGAGGTAGATCAGAAGGGACCCTTTGTGGAAGCAGATATTGACGGTCACCTTACGACCTTTTTGGTTGATACGGGTGCTACTCGATCAACTATGATCTGCAGTGGTCCCAGACCTACCCCTTTCTGGACAATGTAAATGTAAATGTAAATGTTGTAGACTTGTAAAGCGCACAGCTGCCCCAGCAACGGGGCGTCCCGGCACTGTAGACCGCTGGGGAACCCGTCCTGGCTATCCCTGTGAGATGGTCTCTTTCTGGGTATCTCCAAGGTGAAACCAGGCATCCCTGGCGTCTGTGGGGGGCCGTTTTAGAGATGAGGCAAGCTTAATGCCCAGAGTTGCCGAGTGTGTTCCTGGTTAGAGTAGGTACCGAGGCGAGAATTATCGAGTCCTTTTTGACCCTGGTCCACGACCCTGCCGCATCGGGAATTGAACCCTGGTCCCTGGCCGATTCTCTGCTTACGGGTCTGCCGCCTCTAACCAGTGAGCCACACCTCTCCACAATCAATCCAAGTCGTTGGCATGGCAAATAAGAAACTGACTAGTCCATTGACGGAGCCAATCCCAGTCAAGATAGGGAATTTCAGCGATCAACATCAGTTTGTGGTGTGTGATTCTAGTCAAGTTTGCCTGTTAGGTAGAGATCTATTGTGCAAGCTTAACTGCACTATCTATTGTACCCCAAAGGGAGTGGAAGTACAGACAAGGGATGACGATGCGACCTTTAAGGTTGCGAATCAGCGTGTGTGTGTGGAAATGTACCCAGCATTGACGGTGGAGGAACTTCCACTTGATCTGAGGGACTCCGTGTCAATTGACGTATGGGACCTCAGTGTAGAGGAGATCGGATTAGTCAAGGGAGTAGACCCAATGAAAATCCAGATTAAGCCAAATGTAGAGTTCCCGAGGACGCCCCAGTATAAATTGTCACCTGAAACTATTGCAGGGATTAAACCTGTAATTGAGTCCATGATCAAGCAGGGAATTCTGAGGGAGATCATGGGTAGCCCATGCAATTCGCCTATTATAGGACTACAGAAGCAGAGTGGGAAATTCAGGATTGTACAAGACTTGCGAAAAATCAATGATAGTTGTTCCATGTTGTCCAGTGGTACCAAATCAGTCTGTGATCCTGTTCCAGATCCCATGTGAAGCTGAATGGTTCACAGTGATTGACTTGTGTCAAGCATTTTTCTCGAGTCCTCTGCACGAGGAGAGACAATTTCTTTTTGCTTTTCGGCTGGAAAGTCGTGTGTTAACGGGGTGTCGTATCCCACAGGGGTATACAGAGAGCCCGTCTATCTTTAATCAGATCTTGAAGAAAAATCTCGAAGGTCTTGTGTTGCCACAGAACTCTGTTCTAGTGCAGTACATTGACGATCTGCTTGTTGCGTCAGAAACTGAAGACGCTTGCAGGATCTATACTGTTGCTTTGTTGAATTATTTAGCGGAGAATGGGCATAAAGTATCTCCGAACAAATTGCAGTACTGCTTGAGTGAAGTACAGTATTTGGGTCACAGAATTGAGAAAGGCAAGAGAAAGGTGTCACCAGATCGCATTGAGGCTATTCTGAAAATGCCTGTTCCGACTACTCAGAGAGAAGTCCGAATGTTCTTGGGAATGGTTGGTTATTGTCGCCAATGGATCCCAAACTTCCTTTGAAGCGAAGCCTTTACAGCGGCTGACGCGTAAGGATGTGAGTGATCCGGTACCATGGGACGAAGACTGTTTAGGGTCATTTTTGAGGCTGAGAGAAGCTTTGTGTTGCGCTCCAGCTTTGGGAATGCCTGATTACAAGGCATTTGCCTTATTCTGCTGCGAAAGGGAAGGTTGTGCATTGGCAGTTTTAACTCAGACTCATGGAAGTGTCCGTAGACCAGTTGCCTACTTTTCAGCTACTTTAGATCCAGTAGCTTCTGCGTTGCCCGGATGTCTCAAATCCGTTGCTGCAACAGGTGTCAGTATCGAAAGATGTGAGAGCATTGTAATGGGTCATCTGCTTACTGTTTATGTACCACATTCTGTTGAACTGTTGATGACCAGGACTAAAACACAGCATCTCACGAATAATAGGTCGACGCGTTATGAACAAGTCATCCTTGCTGCAGAAAACGCGACGCTGAAGATGTGTTCGGTTTTAAACCCTGCCACACTGTTGCCTATCCCAAATGTAGACGATGAAGACTGAGGACCATGATTGTCTTGATGTGACTGAATTGTGCACCAAACCGAGACCGGACATTGTCGATGAGCCGCTTCCAGACTCGGATGACATTTTCTTTGTGGACAGTTCATGCTTAAGAGACAGTGCTGGTCGACTGAAAGCAGCGTTTGCTGTATGTACCCTCACTGGAGTGGTTGAAGCCGCTTATTTAGAAGGAGTATACTCCGCACAGGTGGCTGAACTTATTGCTTTGACCTGTGCCTGTTTGGCTGCTGACAAGATCCGTATAACCATTTATAAAGATAGCCAGTATGGGTTTGGTGTCATTCATGACTTCGGACAGCTATGGTCACAGAGAGGGTTTATGACATCTTCTGGTTCACCCATTAGAAATGGGGATTATGTGAGGCAATTGTTGGAAGCATTGCAAAGTCCAGCGGAGATCATAGTTGTTAAGGGTTCTGCACACTCCAAGGGGAATGACTGTCATTAGGTAATAACTACGCAGATGAAGTTGCTCGATTTTGTGCAGAACAGGGATGCACATTCACTGAAAGGCATGTCGAGGGAAGCCAAGAAAGAGCAGATTTCAACGTGATGTTAGCCATGGCTGATATATGGGAAGAACTGAAACGGTTGCAGGATGAAGTTTCCAATCAAGAACGGGCTAGTTGGGTGTGAGCTAGATGTGAAAATGGAGATGTGGATGTATGGATTTCGAATGATGGAAGAGCTGTGTTACCGGAATGTCTGTTGAATCCAATGGCGAGATTGATACATGGCGCTGTACATCTTGGCAGAGATGCAATGGTGCGAGTGTTTCGCCAAACGTGGTACAATCCAAAGTTTTGTGCAGTAGCCGAAGCTGTGTGTCAGAGATGTGTTACGTGTAGGCTTTCCTGTTTTCAGTTTCTATTTTTGGCAAATTCTGGTGGGGTTTTTTCAGTGTTTTCCAGTGATTTCAATACCTTAAAAAAACAGTGATTATCAGTGGTTACAAATTTTCGCACCATAAAAAACAGAAACAGTGTTTTTCCAGTGTTTATGGGCCGTTTCTGCACTGATAGAGCATGGTATATAGACATTGAACGTACAGTGTATACGAGGGCCAAATACATTTTTTACAAATTAAACTTATTGTAGTACAGCATACAATACTTCTTCAGTGAGTATTTGGTCTTGCGCGCTCGCTCTTTACTTCCCATGTAAACTTATCTGTGAAAAGGCCCTCTCAACATTGACCATCAAACAAGGGCCTCAGCAAACTGTGGCTGAGTTCAGACCAGGGCACATGGGAAGGGCAGGGGTTCACCTACAGCAGAGGCAAGGAGAGGCCCTTTGTGTGCACAATAAGGCTGCCCTACTCTATTGACGGCTGTTCTGCATGTTTTACCAAATTCATTTGCTCCTGTATTCTCAATTCACCTCGATTGCAGTAATATTACTGCATGGGGGCTCTAACCCCAAAGTTAAAGCCCAACTGTAGATTAGGGCCTCAGTAGGGTCTGCCTACAGCAAGCACCTCTACTAACCCTTGCGGTCATACACAACAGAGTAGCTACTTCCTTGACCCACCAGAAAGCACCTTGGGGCCTCTACAAGATGTAGGAGAGCGCTACAGAAGCTCTACAATACAATGCAGGCAAGGGTCTGATTGAAAGGCCTGGAGGCCACCATTTCCAGCAGCCTGGATCTGTCAAGCTCTAGGTGTCCATCGCCCAGAGGAAGCACAGAGGTCCTGGGTGCTAGGGTGGTCCAGTGTCAAAGCAGGTGCTTGAGGGGAGGGGTATTGGACCAACAGAAGGGGCACAGAGAAACTCGAAACGTATTTCAAACATCCCCGTAACAACGGCCTTGTATCCACTCACTCTTTCAAATATTATAAAACACAAATACGCATACATTCTGCGGATTTAACAAATGCCCTTATTTTGTGCATAGTAAAACGGCACGCATGGGAACTTCTCTGTGTCTTTATCCATTAATAGATGTGTGTTTATCTTTGTATGCGTGTTGAGGTGATCAAAAACAAACACAGGTACATTCTAGATTGGTCCTGCCGCAGCGGCTAATTGGCCCTCATCCTCTCAGTACAAAGTTAACTTTTTGTGCAAATGCTTCGCCGTTTCCCAGCTCCGGACATGCTGAGCGAGACCCAAAGCTACAAATGTCAAAAGAAAAAAAGCGCTTATGAGAAGCTGGAGGACTCAGGCCTTCCTTCCTCACTGCCCTTTGTAGAAGCATTTTCTCTTGCCACTGTGAAAGACCTCACCCACTTGACATAGCTCATTTACTGCATCTTTGTTCTTTTCCATTAGACACACAGAAGACATACCTTGAACAAAGATCTACAGTGAGTCTGGGCCCTGGTTTTTACCAGAGTACCTAAGCCAGGATGTAATGGGGAGGTGGGTGGGAAGATATTTTTACGAAAATAATAAACATCATTGTACAATTGGTTGTCACTTATTTTAATTTCCTAAATTTACAATCTAGAACATGTGGAACAAAAGTGATGTACCCAGGATTTTGAAAAGTTCTAAATCTGGCATTAGGGATCTTGGTCGACAGTATACAGTCAACATTGGAACAATTTCGATTTGCTGCCAAAGATCTCAAATCACTACAAGTAAGGTGTAGGCAGCTCAGCCAATTCTGATTTTTGATGCTAGAGAAGTTAAGTGTTCTTTAGTCGATGGTTGTATGTTTATAGCTGGGCTTTACATATGTGCTGCTAATGTGTGTAAAACCTAATGTAGGTCACAACTACTTTGTGACTCGGTTTGCCACTCTGTGGTCTTTTGTCATGAAGGACACTTGTTGTCAGAATTGGCTTCATAGGCAACACCATTATGGGACGTGTTTTACTTTCAAAATAGAGGCTGAAAAAACCAGCCCTATCAGCACAATGGGCGTTTCGTAGCGCACCTGTATACAGCTCAAGGGGCCAAATGTAAGAGACGACTACTCAAAAGTAAGAAAGCTTGCAACAAAACTACATCTGTAAATAAATTATTGTACTGTAGAATTTTTAAACCCATCAAAGGCTAGTATTGGGCTAACAAAACTTCAATGCGTCTGACTCATCTACTTGATCCCAGTAGAGATTTAAGTCACTGGGGCTCGAACTCACATCAACGCGGCAGGTGCACTAGCTCACTGAGCTGCTTTACAATCCGGCGCTACCTGCTGATTGCCTGGTGGTGAGACTGCAGAACCTACAAAATATTTTGGTACATCCAGTATTTACTCCTACCGTGTTGTGTGTTTACATCGTACTAATATGCATCACTCATAAAGAAAGCAATGGTACTGCTTTTACCAACCTTCAAACGATGGATGGACGAGTCAGCCCCACCAGACTTCAAGCAGATTTCAGCACTTGATTGACAAACCCGCTGAGCTATCTTGCGTCTCGGAATGGATGATGCAGCGATGCTCAGGAGGTGTGGAAAAAACGAGACACTGGCCTTTAAACTGCTTGGAAGGGAGGGCCAGAGTAGGGCTGCTGTAACTTCTGATTGGCTGACCGGGCCCAGCCCCTCCGAGGAGTCCCAGCGCCCGTCCTTCCGTCGAAGTCAGAGGAGGGAGATCTAATTACGTAGTGGGCGGGGACCAAGAGGTGGCGCCAAATCCAGATACGTCACACGTATCATTTAACTGGACTGGAGAAGAACTGCTGCTGATTTACGGAGCAGGATGATGCAAAAGGTAACGTGCTTACACCTCAGGCTGGCCTGTGTTTATTTTTGTTGGCAAGGAGATGGGAGGGTGCACACAGGGAATTTGAGCTGGTCCAATCCAGTCTCTCCCATGGCCATTGAGTTCGAGGGAGGGCGGGGGGGCACTCGGGTCCACACTGCTCCGGAGTGTTAGACTGCATGCCTGCAAAATCAGTGAAAGCCGGTTTAAACCGGGTCAACTCATTTTCAGCCGGTAGGGTACTGTCGTTCACAATTGGTTTTAACCTAATTCCAGACAGCCTAGTTACGTGTCAACAAATGAATGTAGGGAAAAGGACGGCTGTGACCCCGAGTCATATTGGGAGGTCAGGTGAGCCTTTCAACAGAATGCAGTTGGATTTCATTGAAATGCCGAGGTGCAATGGGTTGAGGTACATATTAGTTGTAGTATGTGTCTTTTCTAGATGGGTGGAGGCTTACCCAACACATAGGTGTGACACTCACCGTAGCCAAGTTACTACTGAGAGAGCTTATCCCGAGGTTCGGTTTCCTGACCTCTTTTGAGTCAGACAGAGGAACGCATTTCCATAGTGAGATCATGAAATTGCTTTGTGCTGCCCTGAATGTAGACCAAAGGTTGCATTGCAGTTATCGACCAGAGGCTTCTGGGATTGTGGAACAAGTTAATGGGACTTTGAAAGCCCGGATGGCAAAAGTGTGCTCTTCGACATCTTTGAAATGGCCAGACGCATTACCCTTAGTTCTCACGAGTCTCCGTAGTGTGCTTGATAGGAGGACTGGATTGTCACCTCATGAGATACTCATGGGGAGAGCGATGCGTTTGCCAGCGATACCTGCCACTGCTTTGATTAACATCACTGATGTTTTGATTCTCGACTACTGTAAAGGCCTGGCTGACGTAGTCTGTTCTGTGTCTCAGCAGGTGCAAGCAGCAGCTGTTCCAGCCGCAAGTGACCTGTGCCACGACTTGTGCCCAGGGGATTGGGTACTTGTGCGTAAACACGTGAGGAAGAGTTGCCTGGATGCTCGTTGGCGTGGGCCATACCAGATAATCTTGGTTACGAATACAGAAGTGAAGTGTGGGGGATTGCTGAACTGGGTGCATGCCTCCCATGCCCGTAGAGTTCCAGCACCCTTCGAAGATACAGTCCCTCTCGTGAATGAAAATCCAGCTGAGGTGGCAGAGCCATCTGAGAGGGCAAGTCAAGCTATGAGGGTTGCTGACGCAGTTGGTGGTGCACTAGACCAAGCTGAAAGGGGATGTGCAAGTCGAAGTCCCGAATTTGACTCAGACGAAGAAAGTGTTGCTGTGGGTGGAGTAGAGTCAAATTCTGCTGAAGGAAGTAGCGCACAGGGTACTCAAAGGGAGAGCAGAAGTGCCACAGAACCAGAAAGGGTTTGGCCCGTGAGTCAAAGATGGGTAAACTTGCGAGTGGCACCGGGAAGAGATCTTGCCCCAGTCTCCGAAGCGTCCGAAGTGGAGCAGAGTGACGAAGCGCAAGCTCAAGGTGGTCTGAGAAAGTCGAGGAGAGCAAGAGTGCTGTGTCGAAGGTACGCCTCACCAGAGTGGACATACGCTGTGACTGAAGCCAGGCATACCAAGCATGGGAAGGCTAAAATCCTTGACACTGGTCAGCAGTTCTCCTAACCTGAAGATAAAAGCGTTGATGAAAATCCCAGGATTGGAGATTGATGGGATATTGACCCTCAATATTCGAGCCCACCGCTTCTGAGTAAAGTTTGTGAACTGATTTTGGAAACCTTAGTCTTTCCGACTTTTGTTGTTATACCCGCACCTCAGGAGTTGACACTTCGAATTCAAATCTTGCAGGGGGTCCTAGAGCTGTTGGGACCGAATATTGTTCTGGACTGATTGTGAACTTTTGTTGTATACAAGTCTGAAAGAAGATAACCTAGGCCCGAGGGGAAGAAGGATACATTTAGGGATTTTCCGTTGGAGAAAATGAAAGAGGGCTAGGGAAGTCTTTTTCTGGACTGTGTAAATAAGGAACTGAAAATTGTTAGGGGTTTTCCAGCTTCAAAGTGGTGACTGACCTGAGTGGACACAAAATTTTGGATGAGAAAGACTTTTACCTGTTGTCATTGAACTGAACTCTGAGAACTATACGAAGATGGCAGAAGCTGGAATTACTCACCGTAGGGCTAAACTAGTGATAGGTACACTTTTAGGGGTAGTGATATTTGCTTTAGTTGCGGTAGTTGTAGCCTCATATAGTGTCACACGAGCAGGAGGGGGAGGTACAGGGACACCTACACCTACCACTTCCAGCCAAAAAGGGATTACTATAGGAGCTCAAAGAGCTTTGACACTTAAAGAGAGTCGTAGACTTCATGTAGACCTGTCTAGAGGTGATTTCAAGCTTAATGCTTATGCGAAGCTGTTGTACGAGTATGTTGACGCGATGGATGCGAAGGATTGCTATGTGTGTATGCAATTGCCTTCTGTAGACGAGGGTATAAGATACCATCACCTTCCACTAACATATGGGATTACTTATTGCTTAGCCTGTTCTATGAGAGGAAACAGTTTGAGTATTTCTTCTCAAACTATGATGTAGTACTTCCTGAAGTTCTGGCATATAAGCATTTGAATAAGTATGATTATTATAAGTCAGAAGATAGACTTCGGACTTATTTCATACAGACTACAAGTTTAGATACAGCTTATGCCCATAGACATAATTTGACGTGCTTATTGTCGAAAACTGAAAAGAAGTTTATTGCCCAGATTGAGGATAGATATGGAAAACTAACCCAGAAACTAAACACAGGAGAGAGTCTGGTAGATTGGACTGAGGAGGAGAGATTACACAGATCCAAGGGAAGCTATGGACCTATAGAATTAGATCAAGTACAGAAGGGGATTTTGTGCGTAGGACGTCCTCAGACCCATTATGATAAGGTTCCAATGGGACATAGTACGTGTGACCATACTTTTACTATGGAAGATTCTAGTAAGAACTTTTTGCAGGGTCTGGTGCAAGTGATTCCAACGGTGTATTTTGTATGTGGAAAGAATGCTTACGTGAGATTGCCTGTGAATTGGTATGGTACATGCTACTTGGCTATCATTTTCCCGAAGATTTACCATACAGAAGATTTAAATTTGTTAGAGACAGGACATCATTCTAAAGTGCGAAGAGCTACGAGTGCAGGTGCAGTGATTGGTGATATCTTTGGAGCAATGATACCCGGTTTGGGTGTGGTCTTGAATGACGTCAAGATAAGAAAGCTGGCGACTGTGGTTGATGAATTGTCAATGAACACAGCGAGGTCATTGCTGTTGGTTGATGGGGAGAGGTTATCGATAAGAATGATGGTTTTGCAAAATCATCTTACTTTAGACGTGTTATTGGCAAAGGAGGACGGAGTCTGTAAATTGTTGAAGGTCCAGGAATGCTGTACGTATATTCCAGACAATAGCAAGAATCTGGAGAAATATATAGACAACATTGCAACGATTCACCAGCAGATTGCTGAGTTGACTGAAGAGAATGTGTGGGAAAAGATTGGTGAAGGATTTGGTCGTATTGGAAGTTGGTTTGCAAACTTGGGAAAAGGGTTCCTCAGATTTGTGCTGAAGCCGCTGGTTATCGTTGTGGTTTGTGTGATCTGTTTGTGGGGACTTAGAGCCTGTAAATGGTACAGGGGAAATAAGGTTGAGAGAGCTCTCAGAGCGAATGAGAGAAGAATGGCGAGACTGCAGTACAGTCAATGTCAGAACCTTAAAAGGATGGAGGGGTTCTGACAAAGTAGAATGGCAACAAGCACTGTTTAGGTCGGTTCGGTCTTCAAAGGGATTGATGGTGTGATGACAATTGTCAAAGGGGGGGGAACTGATCAAGCGCCATGTGATTGAGATTTGTAGGGGTGCATCATATTCACAGTTAGTCGGCACCCGCATATAATCGATGTATGTCTAGAAGCGTCAGAAATGTATTTGCTATAATCATTTAACATAGAAGTGTTAGACATGTAATAATGTTTTGCGAAGTTTAACGTTGCAAGTTATCGTGAATGTGTTTGGAATAATGTAGATTAGGTTTCACAATAAATGTAATGGATTACATGTGTGCCACGTTGGAATTAAAAAGTAGGTTGCTTATTTACAAGATGATTATGTTGAATTAATGCTTAGAATGTGATTTCGTAGTATGTTTCTGGGTCTGTAATACTGTCCCTAAGTGCATAGGTAGAAGAGAAGGCCTGTTCATTTCTTATTTTAGCTATATTTTACAGGCTGACAGGGATTTCTTGTTTAAGGCTTGAGTTGCCGTGAAATGTAAAACTTCAAGATGCGAAGAGCTTTCCTTTTCGTTCCCATGTTTCTGTTGCAGGTGCAAGGACATTTAGCTTGTTAGTGAGAATAAGTCTTTGTTTTAGGAGTTGAGATACGGCGAGAAGCCTACAGGGGAGTGCATTGGAATGTGCAACTGTAACTCTTAGTATGGAAGGTGCCTGGGACCCAAGGTCAAGCTAACGGACGATGGAAGATGGACAGCTCTGGATGGAAATTCACCGGAGGAAGACCTGGCTGAAGGTGTGCCGAAGGGCATGTTCTGCGATTTTGGAGTTTTGTATTAGGGACAGACTCCCGTGGGTTGGGCAGATGAGGTTTAGGCGGGAAGCTAGAAGGAGCATCCAAGATCGAGCTCTCACGAAGTGAAGACGTCTTAGGAAGTTTCACTCCTGACACCTTTTTAATGATTCTCTTGCTTGGGAGGGAATGCTAAGTAGGGATGCCACTTTAGAATAGAGTAGGGACAGAAATGTTTTGACTAATGATTCCAAAAATTGATATCAGCATAACGATTCTTTATTTGATGCTTTTAGAATCTGTAATTCTTTTTATTTTTATAGTCGAATGCGAATTGTTCATAGGCTAGCTTTTGTATTAGTGCCCACTTATCTTTTGTGCCTTGTATTGAGATGCCTTTATGTTCCGATGTTTTTGCTCATAATAAAATCTCGGAAATTTTAGATCCTGAGTCCTCCCATCCTTTAATGATGTCAACTTGCGGTAGTTATATTCTGATAATTGTGTTGACTCCCTCTACGCTATTTGGCAAGTAAAAAGATCCTGGCGACCTGAGAGGGTTCTTGCAGATAACTGGTTAGACAAGAATCCGGCCCTTTCAACTGTGTAGCAAATGGGAAAATAATAAGCTTGAAGGAGGCAGTTGGCCACCATTTATATTAAAACGCCAAGTCATGCTTTTTTTTGTTGAAGTTCCTAGGTTACTTAAATTACATATTTCATGTAGACAAAGGCAAAGTAACTTGGTTCCTTTAAAAGAAGGTTGGGCTTAGACTATATGAATTGAACCAGATTTACTTGCAGAACAAGCACTGCAAACATCAAGTCTTCTCCAAGCCAGCCTCTGAGGAAGAGCACTTGCGAGACCTCATTTTATTGAAAATGTAGTTTACTCTTCAAGTTTGATTATAAAGCAGTAAAGTAAGCAGTAACACAATTTCTCAAACGAACACACACCATGAAGCAGAAGTGTGTATATCAAGCACCACTCTTGACAGGGGAATTCCATTTTTGGTCCAGGAGGCCACAGCACATTTCAACCCATGTTTGCTTGGCTCATGAAAGCATTACAGGGAAACTCTTATTCCACTACCCATCAACCAAAATCAACAAATGCACCCCAGGTTCTATAGGTAAGACTAAAACAGTCTGGAAGATGACCAAGGACAGGAAACAGACAGTTTCAAGCTATAGCATATCAATACATAGCATCTCCCATCCCAATAGTCATCACCTGCCCCTGACCCAGGTGGCCCTTCAGTCCACTGAAGCCACAGCCAACAAGCTTATCCCACAGCCAACAAGCTTATCCCACTTGTAAATCAGCACTCCACTTAAAACATCCTACGAACACAGGGGATTCACCAATATTTACAAGAACTGCAATGAAACTTACTTTCAGTGGTCATTTTATTCAGGACGTGTCTTTGGAGATTAGAGAAGCTGCTATAATATTTAATTGTCAGAATGTACATCTCCTTCCATTCGTACTTAAACGCGCACTCTGTAGACGCTTCGTCCATTACTACAAACAAAGAAAGGTATTATGAACTTGTATCTGCTACATTGAACGACATTTTAAGTGAAATCAGCACATTTTCATTTTGAGCCATTTTCAGTGTACACACATCTGGTTTAACACATGGCTTTGACATATGTTGCTTTAAGAAATTTGGTGTCATCTATATTGTAGTATACTTGATAGCTTGTAGTCAGGGCCACTAGAATTGTGTGTAGCCGGGGCAATCAAATGAAGAGCCGAGGCTGACTAAATTGCGCAGCAAGAAAAGGCAATTTACGTAAGAATGCAGCACATTTTGGCCAAACAAAAACAGTTCAAAGACCTGGCTCTTCAGATTACCACGGAGCTGCTCGAACCCCCCCCCCCCCCGCCCTTTACCCCCCACCCCCGCACCTTGAGACCCTCACAGGTGAGTAGAGCGCTTCAAAGGTTCCTGATTGATTGCAAAGGCGAACTGGTAAGAGAATAACATGACAGGAAAAAAGGTCCGAGTATACACCACGGAAAGATCATCTAAAGGCAGGCAATTCTTGTCCAAAATGTGGTATTACACACAATATGGTGCATCAGCACAGAGTCTGGGTGCGTGTGTGGGGGGGGGGGGGGGTGGCTCTCACTACCATCTATTCTGGAACTGCGCCAAGTAGGTGGCATACTTGGAGGAGGAAGTCGTTCATAGTCAGCATCTAAAATATAGCCATGCCTCCAAACCCAGAGACAATGCAGAAAGCCTCCCAAGATCATGATCGGTTTCTGAGTTTTGTCTTGAGGGGAAAAATATCCCAGGCTCTGTCAGCACAATTGGGGCAAGAAATCGGTACACAACTAAAGAATAGTTCCACTGATTAGGGGAGCCACATGGGGGTTGAGCTCTAATCGTTTGGCCACATCCTCTCCCGTCAATCGGCATAAGTTCACTTACATATGCGTCCCTGGTATATGGTACCAGTTGAACCCAGGGCCTTCAAGTTTATCCTCTGTAGACTGAAGCACTTATTGTGCCCAACACGAGTGTGACAAAGCAGACCATGACACCCAGGCTGCGATTGAAGTCTGGTAGTTCGAGTGTTTAGACTTAGACTGCTAACTCGACTTTGCCATTTTCACCCATGGCAAGGCCCAAATCTTATTTTTAAATATTTGTAAGTCACTCTTAAGGTAGGCCTAACCAGCCCTATAGGCAGGGTGTAAATAGTAAAACAAAATACATTTTGATGACTTTACATGTTCTGAAAGTTAAAACCTAAGCAGGAACCACCTCACTAGTCAGGGTAAGTTAGATACACACTAAAGATAACCTGTGCTCCCCCTCTGGTAGCTTGGCACAGGGTAATCAGGCTGATCTAAAGAGGCAATGTGTAAAGTATTTGTGCAACACACACTAACACAATGAATACACCACAAAAATATTCCACCTAGGTTTAGAAACTGATATGTTTAGGAGTAAAATTAGACCAAAACGACAAAAATCCAAGAAGTAGAACTAGAGTTATGAATTTTTAAAGATTAAATCAAAAACAAGTTCTTAGCGTCAAA
This sequence comes from Triturus cristatus, assembly GCF_964204655.1. NCBI lineage: Eukaryota > Metazoa > Chordata > Amphibia > Caudata > Salamandridae > Triturus > Triturus cristatus. The sequence continues at coordinate 761,884,024 of NC_140589.1, read as the reverse complement.
TAGTGCTTAGGGGTTACTTAAGGTCGTGCTGGACCTGGGTAAATCCAAAGTTCAGAGTGACCATGTTGGAGGGCGGGCTTACTATAGGACTCACGGAGGTCCCACTTAAAGTACAGTTAGTGGAGCTACGTCGACAGCGAAGACTTTGCGTTGGTTCTGATCCATGAAGGTGATGAAGGCTTCAGCGACAAACCCCTTTATGATGCAGGCACTGCATCATAAAGGGGTTTGTCCTGATAGTGAAATACTGCCAATTTTGTTTCACTATTGAAAGGCTATCTTGCCCCATAGGACAGAATGGGGAATGTTTTATAGAAAATTTGAGTTTGGTATCTCTGAACTCAGGATTTAATAACCTCTTTTAGTAAAGATGTTTTTTAAATAGTGTGTTTGAAAATAGCACTTTTAGAAAGTGGCTATTTTCTTGTTCAACCATCCTGTGTGCCTCTGCCTTTTTGTGGATTGACTGTCTGGCTTTTGAGTGACAGGGGGTGGGTAGGTACAGTGGCCCCAGGAGTCTGGATGAGTCAGCACTAGGCTGAATAGGCCTGATCTGCATTTGGAGTGGTGGGAGGAGTAGCACCTGTACCTGAATAGGGCTGTGCCTGCCTTCCACAATACTGTCTCTGCCCCCCTGTGGTGTGCCTGGAGCCAAGGCTCACACAGACAATGGATGTTGTTGTGCACTTGCAGAGTGCCCCCCAGAACTGGTTTGAACTGGACTCAGAGCCCCTTGCACAAAGAGAACAAAGACATTTTAGGGTACAAGTATCAGACCCAAAACCCCAGACTGTAGATCATTCCTGGAATTCAAGAGGAACCTTTGCCAAGGAGAAGAGCTGGAGAGACTGAGAAGTACTGCCCTTGCTGGGTGTCCGAGGTTGGCCTGCAGTTGCTGTTTCTGCCAAGGAAAGGAGAAGGACTTTGCTGTGTCCCCTGCTTGAAGGAGATCTCCAAGGGCCTGAAGTGAGCTGGCCTCCTGTTCTGAAGTCTCAGGGACACAAAGTCTTCACTCCCAACTCCCCTGAACTCTGCTGCTGTGAGTTCTGACCTGCCAAGAGATGTCTGTGCCAGCTTTGGGCCTCTGGAGGTTGTTGCTGCTGTTTGGGAGCTGGAAGAAAGAAAAATAACTCAAACAAGTACAGAAATTGACGCATCGAGGGATCACGGTTGAAGCGGACAGACGAAGCGCCGCTCGACGCCACTGCATCGATTGTCGACGCATCCTGGATTTCCACGCATCGTACTTGTGTGGCAAGTTCTTCCAATGCATCACCTGCAGACCGGAACCGTCATGAAGAATCAACACATCACTCCCCGTACTGATCGGATTAGACGCAACCCTTCCTCTGCATGCTGCGGGACTGTCGTATCGCCTCCTCAAGGTCTCAGGAGTATCGCATCTTTGTTTTCCGACACTGCGGCTGTTTGGCTTGTTAACTTTGACGCATCTACAGGTACTTTGGTGAAAAGTCACGCATCCATAGTTTTCTATGGTATAAGTTCTTGAAATATTTTCAAAGTCATATTTTTAACTGTATATGTTGGATTTTCGTCGTTTTGATCTGGTTTAGTTTAGATAACGATATTTTATTTTTCCAAACTGGCGTGGTGTCCTTTTGTGGTGTTATCACTGTTTTACTGTGAGTGTTGGTAAAAATACTTTACTCCTAGCAGTGTTATTCACAGGTTCAGTAGATTACGGTCTTAGTAGGGTCAGAGGCCCAGTACTTCTACCCAGTTGTGCCTTTGAAGTAGAGGGGCGGGGGTGGCTTCAAAGCAGGCCCTTGTGGTGCACAGGTCCTGCTTTCTTCCCAGGCTCGGCTCCAGACCATCAGTAGGGGGGCAATCAGCATATTGTGTGTGGGGGGGGGAGGGGGACAGAAAACTGCCTATTCAGGAATCCCCTCTCTTTGTGCCCAGGAAGAGCTATTCAAATGTAGATAAATGCAGAGGACTTATCTGTTGTACCCACCCTTCCTGTATTAGTGACTGTCTAGAGGAATGCACAAAGTGTAGTTGTCACCCACCCCAGACATGTATGGAGGACAGGCTGCAAGGCACACAACAGTAAGAGCAGAGAAATGTTCACTTTCTAGAAGTAAAAGACAATTGATGGACATAATTCAGAACAAATCAAAACACCCCAAGTCAAGAGATTAGGTTAAATCAATCATTCATTCATTTGCTCACCATGCCACCCCAGTTTAGACCAGGGCATATGCAAATCAGTCTCGACCATGTGCCTCATGGGAACAGTCCAGCCCGAGCCGCCAAACCAGGTTCTCCCTGGACCAGAAGCAAGCATCCAAGGGTGATTTTGTGGTTTCACCCCTACGCCAGGATAGCTTGAATCCAGTGGCACAGTGAGCCTGGGACCCATGGCTGGGCATACCTGGTGCACTTAGGGTATGCTCATACGTGGGTCCCGGGCTCACTGTATTATGGCATTGTTTAATGTTGCTGAAAGTGATGGATGCACTCCGTTTTGTAATTAGTCAATTATTTTAGTTGATGCTCTATTGGCAAAGTGGTCATGTGCAGACCAGTGCGTGCTTTACCCCAATAGCACTTTAGTGATATTTGGAATATGTGGAACGAAAATACGCTCCACTCACATGTCACACAGCAAAGAATGTACAGAGAAAGCTCTGTTCTACAAATATTTCGTTTTTAAATTTTTCTTGATCCTTTGTTTATGTTCTGTTCTACAAATTAATCACAATGTTTTCCATTTTACAAATTAAGGCAACATATTCCAAATATTGTTTAATGTTGGGTCACACCCATCATCCTTTTGGATGTTTTATCCATAGTCTTTAGAATGGAGGGTTTGACTCTAGGCCCCTGATGATTTAGCCTAGCTTCAATAATTTCTGCAGGATTGCTGCCAGGCACTTGAGATGCTGCTTCCTTTATATTCCTCTGTTCATACTCTGGTGCTTGGAGTGTTGCAAGATTCTTCAGAGAGTCCAGCACAGTTTAATATTAATGTAGCCCCAGTCCCTGCCCAGGATCATTCTTGTTTGGTTTCCTTCTAATCAGAAGCTCTTGACCCTCAGATTTTTGTGCTCATGAACAGTTGTTGGCCAGTTTCATTATTGAAGGATTTCCAAAGCCTCTCGGAAGAAGGAAAACCCATATAAATTCAATCCAAAGCTCAAGTCATTGCATCTGTGGATCCTGATGCTGTCAAATACATATTGATGGCCTCATGATTTGAGTTTCCCTTCACTACCTGTTGATTAAACTTGTCACATGGGAATCAGGTGGTGGTTTCCATCTTTCTTTAGATTGGTAACTTTGAAAAACTTCAAGGAGTAGTTATATTGCAATACAAAATTGATATAGGGATTACTACCCCTGTGTGGGGAGCTGAAGCGCTTGCCTACATGGGTAGCACGCTACACCACATAGGGTGTGGCTGGAAGAGTTCTTTGTTGGAAGCTAGTGTTCAGGCAAAGCAATTCGTTTGAGCTTGCAGAAATAACAGATTAATCTGTTTCTAGTTTTTAGAATGTTGCCGCTCATCTTAGCCCGGACGATCCTTTACCAGTTTCCTCTTTGCTCGGACAATAGTCGGCCCACATAAGTGAATTGTTTTAAAAACAATGTGTCATTAACATCTTTGGATCTAGTCCCGCCTTTCTACAATATGCTGATCTATTTTTTGTGATCAGAGCTCTCCATGTCCCTAAAATCTTCTGATGCCTCAGTTCCATATCGGGCGCCTGGAATCCAAAACATCCTGATCTTAATCTTCACAGGAACCTACTGCACTTAAGGAAGCAGCAAAAGACTGTTATTTTCTTTGCACGGCTCTACTCCTGTTACTGTACGTCTAGCGCAGAAACACCCTGTTGGATACGAGTGCTCTACAGATCAATCAGATCAAAGATTGAGGGTACAATAAGCTTGACGGGCCAAATCAAAATTATGCAAACGCTAAACGTAATACAAAACGCAAAAGTTTGGGGCAACTCTGCATTCAATGCAAGAAACTAAATCCAATGAAAATTCCAAGAGTCGGATCCAAATGTAGTTCAGTTCACTTTTTATAATCTCACATTTTAAATCAATAGACCTGATGGAGCGCGATAGTGCTCTAAAATTGTAGGGGTGCATCACAAGGATGGTTAGTCCACACCCGCATATATTCCTGTGTTTTATTAACATTTGATCATTAGAAAACGTGTTGTAATAATGGAGATCAATTGATAGAAATGTTGTGCCATGCAAGAGAAACGAAATGGCACTGGTGTTTGGAAAGAGTAACCTTTAGCATATTGCAATTGCGTAACGAAAAGCCTATATGTGTAATGTAATGCATTTGTTTAAACGTGCATCATGTTGGGAGTCTGCACGTGAAGATGACGAATTGTGTTTAACGTGTAATAATTGTAGATGCTTGCAAAGGAAACCAGTGTTAACTTGTGTGTATAGTTTGATGCTTAAAGGCCCAAATTAGATTTTCTCCTTTGTGTAATTGAAGGCCTGATCATTTATTCTTATGTTGGCAGATTTGTGTAGGCCAGAAAATGTGATTTCTCTGGTAAGCTCTCGCATTTGGAGGTAGTCAGCAAATTCCATGTGCATGCAAGGTTGTTCTGTTCTCACGTTTCCGTTGCAGGTGAAAGAAGCTGTCTTTGTTAGTTACAACTAATGCCTTTTGTGTTAGGACTTGGGCATGGAGGAGAAGTGATACTTTGTAAACAGAATGTCGATAATTGGGAGCCGGTGTTCTTTCTCATCGAGGAGGCCTGGGAATCAAGGTCGAGTTTAACTTGGGTGGAGTGCGGAAGATGGTGGAAATTTACCTATGAAAGGTGCCTGGTCAGATTAGGTGATCTGTGGGCGTGTTTTACATCTGTGCATTTTGTATTAGGGACAGTGTCCCGGGGACGGAGTTAGGAGAAGTGGTTAGGAGAAGTGGTTAGGAGAACGATCTAGACAGAAGGAGCTTCTTAGAACAAGCTCTGTAGCTTTGCCTACTTGACCCATACAACGTGAGCGTACTTCTTAGGAAGTCTTCACGAGCTGACGCCTTTAATTGATCTTGCCTGGGAAATGCTAAGTAGGGATGTCACTTTAGAGATAGAGTAGGGATAGACTGTTTTTCACTTTTCAGCCGCAGATGAGGTCTGACTTCGATGTTGGGGCAGTTATTGTCTGTGTTCCGTTTAAGGAACTTTTAATTCTTTTCATGATTCATCGGATTAAGCTCACTCGTAGATATGGCTTTGTATTAGTTCCTATGTACTTTTACAGCCTCGTCCTGAGGTGCTTGTATATTCAGTTGTTCCTGGCTTTGTAACAAACCTACTAACTTGGAATTTGGAGTCTGTAATCTTTTGAGTCATTATCATCGGAAATGTTAGATTGTCTAAGATGAGTTGTTACGCCCCTTTACACTTCTCAGCAGGTAATAAATGACTCCTTGACCTAGGGTTCCTCGTTAAGATTTGGATGGTGGAAACCGGCCTTATCAGACAATACAAAAATTTAGGTCAAAAACAAAGGATAGGACAAGGTAACTAAAAACTCATGTTGTATTGTAGATTTACTGAAAATCATTTACAAAAGGAACATCGGTGATACAGCAAGACAAAATAAAAAAATAAAAGTTTTAAAATTACGATTTTTAAAACCAGGTAATTGAAAACCTGTGCAAAAGACGTTTTGTAAATTGAAATAGGATAGTATAAAAATCCGGACACAAACCGGAGCAAAATCAGCCTGGCCGCATTAGCGGTTTATATATATATGCAAGGACATGCTATGTGCAAGAGGGCATCATTTATGAGATATTGCAAGAGCAGAGCCAGTGATACACCGTTTAAATGATAGAGTAAGTGATTCCAGATATTACATTGTAAAGCAAGACATTCTGAGCCCAAAGGGGGCCAACCTGAGCACATAAGGTGTTGATAATCCTACAGGGATGGGCGGTGTTTGCGTAGAGCAGTAGTTGCTGGATTGGGCCGTGCCCTTTTGCACCACATGGTGTACAGTGTTACCAAGCATGCGTAAAACCATAAAGTGCAAGATGCATGTGTTAAACCGTGTAGTGCAAGATTAAATTCATCGTACAACACGTCATTAGGCAAATTGCCCCCCCCAGGGAGTGATTTGGCAATATTTTAGCAGCAGACAATGTGCGCAGCTCATTCTGTATGCTTTGGCACAAGCTTAACTCCTTTTTACCCGACGAGATATTTTTCAATGACCCCTATAATCCCATTTTGGAAGGATTAAAAGCCTAGCCCTCAATATGTTCTGTAGGGCTTGCCTCCCTAGTGCTGCATTCAGATAGGGTTGGCACATAGTGCCCGATTTGTCATGCTGCATCACGGATATTCCTTTTGTAAAAGATTTTAAGTAATTATACAATGAAACATGACAACTGAGACAGTAAGTAGAAACTCTTCAATAAGGGAGCTACCAAAGATTCTAAATTCTCCAACACCAAAAAGAAAACTACAAAAACGTTGTCTCATTCAAATCATACTGGGTGTACCAAAGAGATTGATGTTCTAAGACCAGCAAGACTCAAGTGTAAGTAGGCACAATAAATACAGCTTTACTACCAACCTTTATGCTTCTCATCTAGGAATTCTTCACTTATTCCCCAGATATCTTGTATTTCTTGAGCCGGAAGTTGGATGGAAGGTAAAGGCACCATCTCTTCCAAGACCAACCACTGCATCCAGTATTTAGAGGGTGGTGCTCCAGAAAAGAACAGGTCTTGCATCTGTCTGTTATATGGTAACGTTCTATACAGTTTGTGCCACATATACAGGAGTCTGAAGGCTTCTTGTGGAGAGTAGTTCTCACAGGCAGTGAACGGCAAAGCAAAATAGTCCTGTAAAAAATACGAAAATTGAAAAATGTATACTTGAGACAACCTTTAAAACTCATGTAAAAAGGCCCTTTCAAGTTTAAGAAATTAGATTTAGCTTCAGATAGGACCTTCAATTTACCTACTTAAATGCAGATATAGGTATCTCGAGAGTCCTGCAAACTGCTTCTGCAACACTGATCTTGCAGTTTATATAAAATGTATGTGTGAATGTAGGAGAGAACGACTAGATCTCATTTGAGATAGGCGCACAGATTGCTGTTGACTAAGTGTCTACAAGCAACCAGTATTGAAGAACAAATATCAGTTCTTGCAATTGTCAAAAAATTATGTTTACTATGAAAAAAATAATTGGATGGGAGAGAGGTGTAGAGGGGCAAAAGAAATATCACATCTTGTTAAAACTCATCTTTTCGAAACTGAACTAAAATCTGGTACTTGGAAGATAGTTTGTGGTTGGTGAACTGTTATTTGGAGAGAACATTCCTTAATCAATGTCAGAAATTTACCTGGCAGTTGGAGCCTGGTTATTGGCCAAAAGCCGTCATGGCTAAGCTCAAGCGCCCACCACACCGGTCCCTAAAGTACGCTTGGGGGGTTGGCTGGCCTCTCTGGCAGTCTTTGTTGGTTACAATGGGGCAACTCCACAGTTAACTGGTCTTCAGGCTCTCAAACTGTTCCCGAGCTCAGTAGTATATTTGTCAACTACAGTCTGCACCATTCTAAGCTGTCCAGAAACAGATTTACTGACATGTTTAAATCGGAATTAGGTCAACGGATTAGAGTTTTCGCTCCACACACCTCTTAAATACTCTCCTTCTAATTCAATAAAAACTCACAGGACACTGCCCCGTGTATCATACAGTGTGTCCAGAGCATCAAACCTATTTTCTCAGGTGAAGTGGGCCCGGGCTGTGTGGTGGCTTTGGAGTCTCGGTGGTCATGTGGCTGTGTTCAAGCACGAAGAGGCCTGCACTTATATTTAATTATCCATTTGAGGCCAAACTCAAATGTACTTCAGTTGCCTTCAAAGTTAATCTGCATATAATAAAATAAAAACAAAATAAATAAAAACAATAAGTTGCACAAGCGCACAGATAATGCTGGCAATTGTTGCAGCTGCTTGTGGCTTATCTCTGGTATACAATTGGTGTCTCTTATAAAGAAACTCCACATATGAATACCAAATCTAGACGTTACAAAGCAAGTGGTCATGGCTAAGATGGAGACAGGACAGCACCAGAGCTTCCACTGAAGGGAGGCTCTGAGACACCCCTGACCTCATGGACCAAGAACAAAAAGACAACACAACCTGAGGGAAAGTTGGTAACCCCATGGTGGCACAAATTGGCACTTCGTGTCATACCATTGGCTCTTGGGATGGAGGTGAACCTGGATGCTTAGACAGGGGTGCAAAGACTGAGGCAGACAAGTAGTGCTGAGGGAGTCGAGAAGCCATGCAGCAGAGGCCAGAGCAACAGATGAAAGCACTCCTGGTAGCACAGCAATATGCCACACCCTGTAGAGATGCATCCAGTGACAAGGTTTCCAGAGTGCAACAATGGGTTTCAGTGAATATCCTTTGAATTTAAGGTGATAAATACATATCCCAGGATGTAAGGAATTAAATTAGATCCTGCGAAACAGGACATCATAACCTGAACCCTCTAGATATCCATGTATCTCAAATAGGAGTTGGAGCAAGAAGGGAACAATTGCCAAAGTTTATAACTGGAGGTTTGTTGCATATAAACTTGTGATGGAATCGCTGTGATCACTTAAAAGTTATGAATGTAAGGATGCGTGACTATGTTGAATTAGTTACAAAACAAAGAAATCCACCTCTGGGGGAGGAGGTGGGAGAACAGACTGGGGTCAGACAGTATGGATAGTGGAAGGTGTGTGTCCTGCAATGGTTGGACGCACACTGTTTGTTTAAATACCCCTCACACACCAAAAATGGCCCATGGTGTCATGCTTCATCATAGGGGTCTTCCCGCCCCGGGACGGGGCGTGCTACGACCTGCGACTACGCGGGAGCACTAGTTCTGTAGTACTATGTGTAATGTAAGGGGGAGGCATTGCTTTCTCATATATACAAGTATGTATAAAACTTATACCTATTTTACATTTTTCATAGATTTGGTCACCAATTGAGAATATCACGATAGAGTGTGTTTTCCGTTTTCTGTGTGTATGTCTTGTACGGTCTAATTTTTCCCTAACAGGTCACTGCACCACTTTTACGCTAAAGGCTAATGGCTAAACACCACTGTCACTATGTGGCGAACGGATCACTTTTTGCAGGTACCTCGATTTAAGCTGCCTGGGACATTGTTATCATTTTTTCCTTTTTTTTTTCTTTCTTTCAGACACTGATTAAGGCATACCGCTAGGTATTGTATATAAATGCTTGAGTGTTTGCATTTACACATACATTAATAGCTTCTCAATTAGAGCTCACATAGTTAATACAGGAGGGATCTTTTTCTTGTCCTGACGAAGATGCCTTGCAGCATCGAAACATGTTGACTCACTAGGAGTATCCGCTCATTACGCAGGACATCTCCGCACCACACTTTTAATAGCACCAGCCTCTCGTGACCCATTAAAAATTCTATGTCCTACGAGGCCAGGTCTTTTTAATTCACCCACCTATCCATACACAAGACCCTCCCCCTTACATTACACATAGTACTACAGAACTAGTGCTCCCGCGTAGTCGCAGGTCGTAGCATGCCCCGCAGCGGGGCGGGAAGACCCCTATGATGAAGCATGACACCATGGGCCATTTTTGGTGTGTGAGGGGTATTTAAACAAACAGTGTGTGTCCAACCATTGCAGGACACACACCTTCCACTATCCATACAGTCTGACCCCAGCCTGTTCTCCCACCCCCTCCCCCAGAGGTGGATTTCTTTGTTTTGTAACTAATTCTATGTGGAGGACATATCCATCTCCGATGCCCCTGTAGGGTGTCACCTCACCTCTACACTCCCCAATTCTGTTATTTAGAGCTATGTTTTATTAGTTGCCTGCATTGAACAAGTGCAGCAACATAGGAGCTAGAGAGAAACTGCTTTTTCTTCCACTAAAAAAAAAAGCATTGTCACAGCCAATAGGTCTCGCCTTTGGGACCTTACAAGTATTTAGTTATGCAGCACAATAGCCTTACTGCAACAACATTAACTGTTGCATGGCTAAACACTTATAAGGTCCCAAAAGCGAGACCTATTGGCTATGCCAATGCTTGTTAAATCTTGCCACTCAACTAACAAGCACACACGACCATTACTTACAAAACAACTTACTGCTTCTCATTTTTCAATCCACTCCTATCATTCTATCCCTACCCCAAACTCTGCTAAACACACAATAAATCGAGAGCACAATTCTAACACAGCTTACACGCAAGAAAAAGCAATACATTTTTTTTACTAACCTAATAATTTCTAATCTTGGGTTCCGGAGTGGCTAGCATGCTACTCGCTGCAAAAAGCGCTTCAATGTCTCGTCAGTGGTCGTAAGCGCTATATAAATACATTTACAATGTACAGATGGCCCACTAAACTGTAGTAAGAAAAGAAACTGGGGCATGCAAACTTTTCTAGTGAATAAAGCACCAAGCTGCCCTGGAGAAGCAGGGAGATGAAAAACCACAAGAATGTGGCTACTTATGGAGCTGCAGGAAGATAGAAAACTAATCAAAAGGAAGGAACATGCACTTTCTTGCAAGAGCACTTGAAGATATCACAAGTCTCATGACTTGTCAAGAATGCAATATATGGAACAATGAGCCACACATTCTCAAACTATGGTCACAATTTGAAACCACTAAAATATCTTGCAGACCGACCTATGTATTAACACGTCGGTACTAAAAATGAGGATTTGGAGGCAGTCCTGGAAAGACCTGCCTTATAAGTATTTATTAGGCAGTTAACGACTTCCTCTGATTGGCTGCAAAGAAGTCTTTATGGGAAGAAAAACTATGCAACTCTTCCCGAGCCAATTAAAAACACTACAGGGCAGCACTAAAGTGCTCCAGAGGTACCTTTTATGCATGGCCGTTCAACTACGCACAGCCATCAACAGGCATCTCAAGAGAGGCCAACTACACAAAGGACAATAACTGCCGCAAATAGTGCAGTGGAGACACTGGAGAAAGAGGTTCAACAGTTCAGGTGTATGCCCATTTCTGAGGCTCCACTCAGCGCCTCTAACAAGCGCTACTCACAGCAGACATTTAAACAGTGTTTTGGAAAGGTCCATTACCACTGCAAGTGGTTGCATCAGTCAAAGGTCTGGGAGGAAATGTAAAAGAAGGAAAATAATTTTCCTCTGCCGTGTAGTATGGTACGTAATTTAAGCATAAGTTAGATTACAAAAAGATGGGAAAGCAAGGGATATAGAAGGGAGGCATATGAGTGAAGATGTGGAGGCAGTAAGGGACAAATCACTAATGGGCGGGAGAAAGTGGCCAGTCTCTACGGAAGTGGGAGTGCAATAAGAGGTGAAGTAGAGGACAGAAATGAAGAGAAGAAACGATGAGCTAAACTGGTGGTGAAATAGGAGAAAGGGGGGTCATACAAACAGGGAAAGGATAAGAGAGAAAGGACGGAATTAGGTTATAACTGGCACGGGAATGGAGGTAAACAAGCATTGGCCACGCGGCCGTGAAAGTGACACGGCCGCACGGCCCGGGAAAGTGAAAGTGATTGCAATCAAAGACAGATAGCGGCTGCACGCGTGCACGCTCACGTGAATGCAAGCACTAGGCCCCCAAAAGCCTGTGGCAGCTTTTGAAAAACCCACACAAAATTTCTCGCAAAGCAGCAAATAGGCTAGCTCAGCGAGACCTAAAAAAAAAATAGGTCTGGCCTTTGCGTAAGTTGCCTACTTGTATACATACACAGAGGAGCTATAGGTCTTCATCCAGTAGTCTGTTCAACTGTCATTCACAGTTTACTGTTGCCCACTACAACATACAGTCAAGGGGCAGCCCAATTCAGCCACTGGCTCTCTCGCACAGATTATGGCATTTTGCCAAACCACAGACATCTGCCTATAAAAGAAGTCCACTTCACCAGTGTGCCATTTTAATACGTTTCCAATGCTTTTTTTCCTCCTAGTCATTGCCCATTTTTATTTTTTTTGTCATCATGTGTTTGAATTAGAGCTTCCAGTTACAGCAATCCAAGGCCAAAAGTACCTTTCCATCATGCCAATAAGTCTTTTTTCCTTTGATATGCATTACATTAAAAAAAGGTTTCTAGACCTGTAACAAGTACATCTCCCTGATACAAAGTACCCTGTAATCTTCCATTAAAATTTAGGATTATTTTTTCCATACTCTAGTTTTTATTGCAATTTTGTCGACAATATTTAGGTGACTGGCGGCACGTTTCGTTTGATTTTATGTTTTGTGACATATGCTCGTTAAAAAAATATATATATATATCAGCCATTACACCAGCTGGTCAACACCAGATCACCTCTGACCATGAAAGCTAGACTCGGCCTTGACCATTATATGCATCCCTGACAGATGTGAACAGTGGCGGCTGGCATCTACTTAGAATGGGGAGGGGAGGCGGGCAAACAAAATGTAAAAAAAGTAAAACACTTACCGAATGCGATGATGGCATCCTCCTCTCACTCCAACCTCTTCCGCAAGGACTGCAGTGCAGGCCCTAGCAAACTCCCTCGACCAATCATGACCTGCTCATGTACTGTTAACCAGCATGTGAGCAGCGCACTGATTGGTAGGAGCAGCCTTAGTCAGCACTACAGAGGGAAGTAGATGCCTACACTTGCTCAACCCAGCAGTCTTAAGACAGCTGAGTTGAGAGGTTTAAAAAGAGTGCATGTGTAGCCGGCAGTCAAATAATAAGGAATCCAAACAAAATACTGAACCAAAACCAATTTTCAATTGCCAATCGATACTTACGCAATGGTTGAACTCCCTTTGTGAATGCATACAGAATCTGGTGAACAAATGACGCGGGACCAATTCAAAGGGAAAAAAAAGTGCACCAATCAAACCATAAATATACAAAAGAGTAGAGGTACATAACGGGGGCAGCAGCCATGCAAAACACCCAAATGCAGGACTAATAGCAACGTTTCACCAATGAAAACCAAGGAGTTTAGGAAGGCACCTGAAGGAACGAATGGAAAGCGATGGGTGTGATGAAAGCCCATGATGTAGATACAAAAGACACACAATTGATGGATGGAATGCAGAACAAATCAAAACATTCACCCTCAATCAAGAAATCTGGGTTAAATCCATCATTCTTTTGCTCACCATGCCACCCCAGATTAGACCTGGCCATATTCAAATCAGTCTTGACCCTGTGCCTCATGGGAACAGTCCAGCCCGAACTGCAAAGCCAGGTCCTCCCTGGACTGGAAACAAGCATCCTAGCACCGGTTTCGGGGTTTCACCCCTCATCAGCCAGGATAGCTTGAATCCAGTGGCAGTGACGTAAATACACCATGACTCAGTTCAAGGCAGCGCATGGCGCCATCTAGAGTACAGACCTAACCAGTGTAAGAGAAGGGCAAAGTTTTGGAAGGGATGCGTTTCCCTCCAATCAACATGTAGGCAGCGAGACCGACAAGAGGATTTGTAAAATTAAACCAGAGCGCATCACTCATTGAGCTACAAGGGCTTTAGAGCCACCCCACACCCCTCCACTCTCGGCCCGTAGTGTGTCAGCCTGGGCTGGTGCAGCTTCTAGGACAGGCGCATTCCTTCAGCTGATGTGTCCTGGGCTGTATTGGAGATGGGAACTCAACAAAAGCCTTGAACAAATATTTCCCAAGTCTTCCCGGGGCTGAAGTGCATAACACAAGTATTGATCCTGAATGCAAAGGGGTCAGGCCAGAAATGCGCCTAAAAAAGAAAATAATATTTTACAACGATTTTGTTGGCATTTCACCTTCACATAAATAAAACACACCTGAAGTGAAAAAAATAAATGCAAGTTAGAGAAACTGGTGCAAAATGCATTCTTTTATGTTATGAAAGCTCAGTTGGTTAGTAGGATGACTGCAGACGTCTGTGTGCAATCAGTCACACATCTCAATTCAACTAGGTGGACAAGGGAATAATGTATATTCATCTATAGTGCTTCAAGGTCCCAGCCTTTGACTAAAAGCAATGTAAACATGCAAGGTAATATTTTAAAAAATTGTATTACACACAATATAACATAAGCTACAGTAAAATGTGCAAAGATTTTGGGCCTGAAAAACAAAGCCGTGTTGCAGTCAAACCCTGCGATTTGCAAATCAGCAGTTGGTGGCCACAAAATACCTTTAATGCACTAAACCCATTTTGCGATTGGTAGCAGGTTATCAAATTGCAAAATGGGTTTCAAAAGAATCACTTTTTGTAAGGGCGCCGCTTCTAAATAGTGATATGCTAGAATATGTACCAATGTTTTGCAGCCGCAATCGTAACAAAACATTGAAAAGCTACTGACTCAGTTGTTGAGATGGTAACACATTAGCAAATGTGAATGTAAAAAAACGTTTGTTTGGGATTAGGCAGCGGTTCACCGTCAACTGTCAAACTAAAACAAAACTAAAAATACTGCTGCATTAAAAAAAAATGTTACTTTATTTAAATGTGATCACATACATTGTGATCTGCTGACCCCGCAACTCACTCATTTTCTCTTCAAAGTCACAGAGAGGAATAGCAAAAATACATTAGGAGTAGAACTCTGGTCCTGTGCTTGACATCAAAAAACTCCCCATATAGGCCACAAACATGCATGGTTGGATCTGTGGTACTACACAGATTAGTGTATTACCCTTTCGCAAACATACTTTGGCACGTCAGTAGGAGTAAGGAGTATTGCATAAAGATTAGCACAATACAACGTACACACACTCTACAGCACTGACAGTCTCTAACAATGGCAAGAAAGAGCTAGGCCGTTTACTATTGACATAACCTATCCATGCCTTTCATGAGCATATATAGTTACTTAAATCCTGATTCAAAGTTTTATTTTAAAATCTTACCCAGCCACAGGTGAATGTTCACACAAAGGATGGAAATCTGAGTTGTGCATCAGTTACCACATTCTGCAATTTTCTCTTTACAAAATTCCCCTGAAAAAGGCTGAGGAAATACATTAGGATAAAATGCCAAGACAAATTCAAATCATGCAGAATCTGGTGTGGTAAACACTGGTTTTGCTTCTAGGCATCATTCTGAGGTGGGGGAACTCAGGAGAAATTGATAAGTACCCCACACAAAATCTTTCTTTGTGCTTCTAAAAAGAGGATATCCATACAGATGCATAGAATTCATTATAAGACATGCTGTTTTCACATAGACCTTATTATGAAACAATCTATCAGGAAACAATCCCCATGCTGAATGTAGGTTTACTTCCAAGTCTAAACAATCTTGTCATTGTGGCTCGTCCCTCCTATCAGCCTACTGATTTAGAAAGACTCAGTGGAGGGGTAGAGGGAGCTGCTGCTTCTCTTATGGCTTCAACTGTTTGGAATGTTCTCCATCTTGGCCTGTGCAAAGTGAGGCCATTCTAGGTTTAGGAAGGCTTTGCAAATTAATGTTTTATTGATTAACTTCATAGCCTTTCTGATGTTGTTAGTCTCTTCAAGGCCAAGAAAATTTAGGGCGTTCATTGCAATTTAAAAATTAACTCAACTCATCAGTGTAGGTTTCCAATATATTTAATGGAACATTGTCACCTGAGCGATAGGAGGTATTGCATCATTGTGTCCTTCGTCAAGCTAGTGTAGTATGGCAGCAAAATGCTTGTAAAACCTTATTCTACAGTAAAACTTAGCCTGGGTCTGTCAAAAGGAGCAGAACCCTGTTATAGAGTATAATAGGATCGAATGTAAAACTGTTGCACAATAAAAACACTACTTTGCTCCCATGTTACAATAACAAACCGGTAACCATGTTGTCTGCCTGGTGTCTCTTGTGCCCGTTCAAGGTTGTGCCTTTCTGGCCACCCCAGGCCAATTGCTATAATTGGCAAAGATATTTAGGAAAATCAGTTATGGAGACTGATTCTTCTCAATGGAATTTGAGAAATTTGTAACAAATGTTGCACTTCATAATATGCATTGTCTTACAGGATTTGAAAAATATTTATATTTTAGTGGATTTCATGCTTTCAATCACTCTGCATTTGTACAGGGCAGCTAAGCACCCGTGAGGGTATCCAAGCTCGGATCGGACTGCTGCAGGGGCAAGTCCGTAGGTGAAGCAGGAGGTTGCTCCAGGACTTCGCAGCAAGGTAAGAGAAGAAGTGTCCTCCACTGTTGCTGTGGCAGATGTGGGGAGTGGGCGAGGCAGAGTGCAGGTGTCTGGAGGGAAGATGGAAATTCAGTTGGCGGTTGATGTAGGCTGGCCCCTGGTTGTGGAGGGCTTTGAAGGTGTGGATCAGCATCTTGAAATCTTCTTGAGAAGGGGGGGGGGGGGGATCATCTGAGTTTGTTTAGGGAGGTCTAGGATGAGTCTTGCCATTGAATTTTGTATTGTTTGCAGTCTCTTGAAGAGCTATGAGGTGATTGCTATGTAATGTGTGTTCCGGTAGTCCAGTCGCCTGGTGAACAGGGCTTGTGTAGGTGTTGAACAGGGTAGGGCTGAGAGACAAATCTTGAGGGACACCGCATATAGTGTTCTTGGGTGGCTAATGATGGGTGGTTCATGACAGCTGTGGTGTCTTTGGTGGTGAGCTGGTCCCAGGTGGTAGTGTTCCTCATTTGTGGGGGCGAAATGGCAGAGAAGTTGGTGGGTTGGGGTTCGAAATTCTGTAGATGGTGGGGATCTGGTCATTGAAGAAACCTGCCAGGAAGTCACAGGGTTCCTGTGAGGGGGTGATGATGTTTTTGGTGACTGAGGTGCTGGTGAACTCTGACGATATTGAGTTCCTTGCTGTGATTGGAGCTGGCTTGAATGTGGTCGGCCAGGGCAATTCCTTTTGTCATTTTCAGGAGTAGGTGGTATTGACGGAGGGCAGATTTGAATGTTCTGTCCGTGGGCTCCATGCTGGTGCGCCATTTCCTTTGAAGTCATTTACATGTGCTCTTTATGGTGCTTACTTCCGTTGTGTGCCCACTGGCTTGGTAGGAGGACCTTTTTGGCTTGGTGGGTTTGCTGGGGGTGACTGTCAGCACAGTCTGTGATCCAGGCGGAGAAGTTCTAGACCTCCTGTTCTAGGTTGGTTTCAGTGCGAGGGTGGAAGATGTTGAAGGGGTCAGTCCATTGGCTCTCTGCGATCTTGTTCCAGCTGTGGTGTGAAGTTCTGGCCAGCTTGGGGGCGGTGCCGAGGGATCCCGAAATGGTGAAGTAGCCATTGGCGTGGTCAGTCCAAGTGAGCTCGGTCACATGACTGTACCTGATTCTGTCACTGGCCATGAAGTGAGTGTGTCTTGTGATGTGAGTGGGATGGTGACTAGTTAAGCGAGGCCGATGTTGCTCATGCTTTTGAGGAGGTTGGCGGTGTTGGTATCGTTGGGGCCATTGAGGTGAAAATTGAGGTCTCCGAGGAAGATGTAGTTTTCGGAGTCGATGAAATCGGAAATGGTGTTGCAGAAACTGGGGCGAGGTCCTCAGGTATGTAGGTGAGGGTGCCTCTGATGGTGGTTTTGCTGTCGGTTGAGAGTTGGAAGTTGGGGTGTTCCATGATCGGGGTGACGTACGCGGTGGTTGTGCAGTGGATGGCTTCCTTGTGAATGATTGCAATTCCACCTCTGTGCTTGCTGATGCGTTCTTAGTGTGCAATCATAACCATCTGGTGTGGCTGAGGCGATGTCTGGCATGGATGCTGGGTTGGGCCAGGTCTCGATGAGAAATATGGAGTCAGGGGTGAAGGTGATGGTGTCCCAAATCTCTGTGGTGTGCTTTTGGAGAGATTGTGCATTGAGCAGGAGGCAGTGGAGATTGTCTGTGGTGGTTGTGGTAGGCATGTTGGTGGTTACCATGCATAGTGGAGATTTGGTGCTGCAGGAGAAGATACAATGATGGCAGGTAAACGGTCCTATCTTGGATTGGAGAGATGTGAGGCAGCAGTTGCTGTTGCAGAGTCCTGGGTCCAGGGCTTGCAGCTTGGTGGCATTGTAGCTGCGGGTGCCAATAGAGCCAGGGTTCCCGGTGCTGGGCACAGTCCGTGCGCGGTCTAAGTGTGGACTAGCTTGCGTTTGGTGCATCCACACTGCGGCCTCCATAAATAGTAATGGGAGGGGCTGTCAGGAGGCAGGAGGGCAAGGATCGGGATAAAATGGTGTGTGAGGGAGAAGTGAACAAACCACTGAAAAAAATACAGCAGCCGAATACAATACAGTGAACAGAACAGAACAGAATTACAAAACAATTGGAGGTTTATTGCATAGTCCCAGTTAATAAGGAGTTATCCTCAGCAGCGAGGGAGCTGCATGAGGACCAAGAGGTCAAGAAGCTGTGGGGTGCTGGGGGCTTCGGAATAGAATTAAAGCATGGTTCTTTTCTTAACATATGCTATTAAGATATTGCCATTGCCTATCTTTTTAAGATATTGCCTATCTTTTTAAGATATTGCCTATCTTTTTAAGATATTGCCTATCAGCCCCACATTCTAGGTCTTCTGGAGCTTTAATGAATACGTATATGCTTTGCAAACTAGAATAGCATTTGTTGCAAAGTTATTTCAAGGCTACTACCTTTTTACCAATTCTTTGGGCCAGGTGGTTTTCTGCATGGATGTAGCTCTATCATCTCATGTAGTAACTTTCTCAATGTAGGGTACTTAAATCAAAAATTAAGTTTAGAAAAGCCCAGACTCTTGGCAGTGTAATTAACAGGTGGTCATATTGTCCACTGATTGACACTCACTTCTTCAATCTCAGAAGAAACAGATCAATCTGAGACTTGCCAGTCAAACTTCCCGAAATCAGGTGCATTAATCCACTGGGATCAATATATGCACGTGTGTGGCCTCAAACTAGCTTATGTTGCAAATTCCAGAGCAGCAGACAAAATGTCCCTTTGGTCCACAGTTGAGTTTCTGAAGATGGAATTAGAAATATTTTATGAGCTCATTGTCATTCCTTTGAAGGAATTTTTGGAGAATTGATAATAGTCTCCTCACCTTTAAACAACGTTGCCAAAAGTGCACCCACAGTGCTTTGTGTTACAATCTGTAAAAGTAGCATTTTAAAAGATCTGTCAGTGGGGCGTGGTCTCGCTACCGATGGAGTGAGACACACGCCGTTGGCACTCCGGGCCGCTGCCGAGTAAATCATCATTAACACGGCACTACAGCCCCGAGGGTGCTCTGGCTGGGGGCGACTGGCTGGCAGAAGAGCACGGGCAGCTACACTGAGGCCTTGCGGCTTCCTGAACGGACCAACAGCGGTGTGGGCAGTGAAGGAGAGAGAGAGAGCGCTCTGGCCCGTGAGGGCACCCGCCATCTTGTGGAGTCAGGCCCTGAGTGCCCTGGGAGAGTCGGCCCCAGTCGTGGTCCTGTGATCCCAGGACTGGGGTGGTCGCTGGCAGAGCGAGGCCCTGAGCCCCTGAGAGGTACGGGGACAGGGGTACATCAGTGCTTGTCGTTCGGCGGCAACGAGAGGGAAGACGGGAGGCACCGGTTGGCAGGAACGCGGCCACCACTTTGAAGTCCCCGAACTGGAGCGTCCCTGCGGGCCCCCGTGCTGCAGGAGGCCTGTGACCGGAGACTGCTGATGATGCGGGAACAAGTACGGCAGTGGAGGTACGGGGGCTAAGGACCTCCAGCGCTGCTGCCCGGGTCGGGGGGGGGGGGGGGGTCTCTACCTGACGGCATCTGCCATCTTGGGCCTGTGAAGCACAGGCACTCCATGGGGCCTATTAGACTGCCTGCTTGGAGGGGCACCTCACCTGCCTGGAGGCTCAGCCCTTCCACGCCGAAGCAGCTGTGGATGATAGTCTGCTGGCACAACGATCATTCTGTGACTTTAGCCGCCCCCTGCTCTGAATCCCTGTGTGCCCCGATGCACACCTCCCCTGCCCCAGTAAGGCCTCTCTGATTGTGACTGGGCCCTGGGGCACTCATTAGGACGCTATGGGGAGCGTTACATGCAGCACTGCGGGGTGCAAGATGCGGATGAACTGAGACCTGGTGGAGCGCCTGGGGGGGTTTACCAGCTACATCCCTTAGCCACCCATCCGCAGCCCCCCAATCTCCTGCTCCGACTGGCTGGGCTCTCCCCTTGCTCTACCACCACTGTGCCGGCTACCTCCTTGATCTCGCGTTGCACATCTTTGCCTGGACCTCCTGGCTGTTGCATGGGTCTCTGAGGAGCCATGACTCACTCACGGACTGGAAAAGACTCCTCTGCACCTCCTAAAGACAACCCAGTTTCAGCCTTATGGAACAAGCCGGGGCCAGCTTCAGCGGCGGACATGGCATCCTCGACGGGAGGATCGTCTGATCCCGTCACTCAGTCCTTCATGACCTCTTTCATGCACTAGCTCAAATCTGAAATCGGCTCTTTAAGAACCAAGGTCCAGGCCTGCGTTCAGGAGCTTCGGCGGGATGTCACAGAGCTCGGAGGGAGAGTAGATTACCTCGAAAGGACAGTCGACGCTCGCTCGGAGAACAAGAACACTTGTGGCAGCGCTTGGCTACCTTGGAAGAACACGTTGCGCTACAGATCAAGAAGGACTGAAAATAGGGGGCCCCGCAATAACCTGCGCATACGGGGAGTCCCGACCGGGCATGGAGGACTGACATTATGACTTTGGTACCGGATCTGCTCCAGGACATTAGGGGAGATGAGGATATGTCCCCTCCGGCCTTGGACTGTGCCCATAGAGTGTCTGGCCCTCCTGGCCGCCCTGGCCTCATTCCCGACATCCTGACCCATGTCCATTTCTTCACTGAGAAAGAGGCCAGCCTCAAGGCAGCACAAGGCAAGCCTGAGCTCACCTTCAAGGGTACCCCCATTCAACTGTTCCAGGATCGCGCACCCATGACGCTCCGCCGCCGCAGAGATTTCCGACCCATCACGGACAAGTTATGAGAGCTGGGCATACGCTACCAGTGGGGGCATCCATTTGCCCTTATCTTTCAGTGGGAGTCGAGGCGCAGAGTGCTGCGGTCCTTCCGGGAGGCAGCTCAACTACTCCAGATCCCAGACACGCCACCTGCCAGTCCCTCACGAATATCTCAGCGGACCCATGAGCCTACAAAACCCCTGTGGACGAAAGTACACCGACCTGGACGTCCCCTCCCCCAGGACATCTACACTTCGTCCTAGGAGAAGCAGGACATTATCCAGCACATCTGCTTCTTGGAAGGAGGTAACTCACCCTCGGGCTCCCAGCCTTCGGTAAAATAGTCATTAGACATCTCGCCCAACGAACTGCTTTATTGCTGCCCCTCGCCCCCAGAACCGACCCCTTGCGGAAGGGGGTCTGACACAGCACACCCCCGTAACCACCTTGTTGATATGACTGCACTGTGTCTGCACTGCATGCGGATGGCGGCACCGGTTTGAGCTCCTTGTTGGCGATGCTGATCTCCTATGACCCGACTCCACTTCTATTCCTTAGAGAGTGACCTCTGCGAGATGGCCTGTGCCTCTGCACCTGGCTCCTCCCTGGACTGGAATAGACCATGTTGGGCGTTGTTAGTTTTTGAACACTAGGTCTCTTCTCTCACCTTTGTTTCCCCGGTCTCTATCTCTGGTGGGGGGGGGTTGTCCTGAATGTGGTGGGGGGTCTTCCAGGGCCGACCAACCTTTCTTCCCCCAGAAGTGCGATAGAATCTGCGGCGAACACCATTGCCTTTGTCTTGCTAATTTTATTTGGGACTGTGTTGGTGGGGGAGCACATTACACTGCGCCCTGCTTCCACTCCACTGTTCGAGAGGGCGCCCACGCAACTTACACTGACTTAATGACGTCGATACCTTGTCTGAAACTCCTCTCTCTCAATGTGAAGGGTCTTAACTCAGCTAACAAACACCGCCAGATCTGGAGATACCTGCTACTGCAAAATCCAGACATCATATTTTTACAAGAAACACATCGCTTGAGGAAGAATGACTCTCGTGTGGCCCACCCACGATACCCTCTCCAACATTGGGCATCTGCGCCCACTAAAACAGTGGGGCTGGCAATCTTATGGCGAGCAGGCATTCACCAGGGGGACCCCAAGGTAGTTCGTAGTAGGGATGGTAGATTCCTCAAGTTGGTGGTCAGGAGTGGACAGCGAACCCTCACCTTATGCAATACTTACGCACCGAATCAGGCCCAAGACTCATATCTGCGGAGTTTGCTGCGGGAACAACACACAATGACCCTAGTCTCATCTTGGGGGAGACTTTAATCTGGCTTGGGAGGCAGGACTCGATTGTAGTGAAGGCTCGTTCATGGGACAGGGGCTATGTCCTCTGCCTTAAAGCAGCCACTAAATGCCCTTGGTCTCAGACGTGTGGCGCTACCACTCCCCAGACGTCAGATTACTCATATTCCCATGTTCATCGCTCATACTCGTATAGATTACCTCTTCGTCTCACACTCCCTTATTAAGGACACCCTTCCAGCGCCATGTCTGACATCTGTCTCATCACACTCATGTGGAACTCCTTATGCAGGATCATTCTTTCCGCCCCAACTGTCCCTCTCGATGGAGCTTTCCACTCCACTTCCTCAGGGACCCTGTGGACGTTACGGAACTCCGGGGAGCTATCCCGTCCTATTTTGAGACCAACTACCTTCCAGAGACTCCGCTCCCTGTAGTCTGGGATGCGTTTAAGGCCACGATCCGTGGCAATATCACCTCCATCACTATAGCTAGGGGTCAAGAAGCTCTCTTGATTGAAGACATAAAGACACTATAGCGGCCGGACCAGACACGCCCCTCAGCGCTCCACAAAAGGCGCCTCGCTATGCTCCGTGGCCAAGTCCGGCCGCGCAGATGGAGATACAATGGGGGGGCCAGGTGGGTAAGGTCCTGGCACGCTACCTCCAAATGCAGGCAGCTAAGGCGCATATTGCCAAACTTAAACTGGGAGACGGTACCTGGGCCACCACTGAAGCAGCCAAACAGCGGGCTTTCCAGACTTATTACTCATCCCTCTATGCCAGGGAGTCACCGGATCCCGATCGGGTACTCGCGGTCTTGGAGGCCTGTGAGTGGTCCTCGATTAGCAGCTACCACTCATCTGCTGGAGGAACCTATCACCCCGGAGGAGATGGCCAGTGCTCTGCAGGACCTTCCTCTCGGCAAAACCCCGGGACCAAACGGTCTACCGGTCTTGTTCTATCGTGTCTTCCTCCCACAACTTAAGTCCCATATGCTCCGCCTCTTCAACTCTTTCAGACGCGGTTGGGCCCTCCATGGATATGGCCATGGCTGAAATCGCTTTAATCCCCCAACCAGGAAAGGACCATTTGCTCTGCTACTCCTTTCGCCCTATTGCGCTCCTAAACACGGATCTCAAACTTTACGCTAAAATAATAGCTAAGCGCCTTGTCTCGCACCTCCATGGGCTCATAGAGCCGGACCAGGTGGGCTTTATTCATCAACGTCAAGGGGCAGACAACGTATGGCGGATTGCCCACTTAATCGGGAAGGCGCACCATTGGAAGATACCCTCCAGCTTGTTATCGCTCAATGCTGAGAAAGCATTTGACAGAGTAGATTGGTCTTCCTTCGGGCAGTCTTACAGAAAATAGGGCTAGGCCCGCAGATGGTCTCTAGAATCATGGCTCCTTATCTCTCCCCGCTGGCTCAGGTGCGCGTCAATGCCAGCTCACAGAACCCATTTCTATACACAGGGGCACCAGACAGGGTTGTCCACTGTCCCCCCTCTTATTCATCATTATCTGCAGGGCTCCCGACATCCATGGTTTCACGCGTGGGGGGGGGGGGGGGGGGGGGGGGGGTTAGATCACAAAATAGCCTTGTTTGCTGATGACCTTCTCCTCACCTTATCACAACCACAAACCGCTCTACCAGCCCTGCATAAGTTACTTTGCTCATTTGAACAGGTGCCGGGGCTTAAAAATCAATCACGAGAAATCATGGGCACTTAACCTCACAATTCCTCCAGAGGAGATAGTCGCACTCAAATCCCTTGTCCCTTACCAGTGGGCCACACACTGTTCGGTACCTGGGGCTCAATTTGACTCCCAACCTTGCCACACGCTTCCAAGCCAACTGGCAGGAGTGTACAATCTCAGTCATAGCGGATCTGAGAACGTGAAAATCCCTTCCTTTATCCTGGCTGGGTCGCCTGAATACGGTTAAAATGTCGATCCTTCCCAAGATACTCTATTCCAGACGTTACCCACACCTATACTGGAGCACCAGATTCAGGGCCTCCTGTGCGAACTCACTGCCTTTATATGGAGAGGGAATAAACCGAGTTTCTCCAGTAAAATTCTTATGTTGCCACGGGGCAGGGGAGGGTTGGCTTGCCCCAACCTGTTGGAATACTATTGGGCATCACACCTTCGCTTCATTTTGGAGTGGATGGCATGGGAGAGTGAAAAAGTCTGTTTTCATATGGACAGGGAAGTGACTTGTCCCATTTGGGACCTCGCATGGCTCACGGGAAGCCCGCTCTCATAGCGCCTATATCACGGTCCCTACTAGGATGGTGCTTGAGATCTGGGACAAGTTAACGATACTCAAGAGGTCTCACATCCTTCCCATCCCCACACACCCCTATTGCTCACAACTCTCACTTCCCGCCTGCTTCTAACCCGCCTTACTTCTTAGACTGGACGGAAGGGGGATGTCCGACGATTCCGGACCTTTTCCTGGGGGACACCTTTAAACTTTCGAACAATGTAAACGGGACTTCCAGCTATTAGAGGGGGCTGGATTCCAATACATTCAACTTCAACACTGGGTTCAATAGTCTGACATGAACAGCCACTCGACCCCTTACCCCATTTGAGCAGCTGGTCCGCTCCTTTGACAACTCCAGAGGGCTAATCTCTCGTACATACCAAGTCCTTCAACACTCACAGCAAATTGCTCCACACCCCTATCCACTGCGATGGCAATCTGTCTCGGACACTAACATCACACCCACCCAATGGGCGCACCTGTGGCGCGATATCCCGAAGGTCTTCCGTAGCACACCTCAGCTAGAATCCGCATACAAGGTTATGACTCAATGGTACTATACCCCCCACCGATTACATAAAATGTTTCCCAACTATCACCCCTATGCTGGAGAGATGTTAAAAGCCCCGGGGGACTTCCTGCCTATTTGGTGGACGTGCCCACTCTTGACCATCTACTGGAAGGAGGTTCTCAGCCACATTAGACTGATAATAGGGTACCCACTGCCTGAAAACCCGCTAGCGCTTGTCATGGGCCTCCTGCTGGTGAGCCTGCATGCTATGACTCTTAATGACTGGCTCCTCAGCCACCACATACTTGGGGCTGCCAAGCAAACCACTGCTCTTTACTGGAAAAAGGTGGAAATGCCCCCAATCAACCTCTGGTTCACCCGCCTGTGGAACACGATAGCCATGGAGCTACTCACGGCACACCTGAAGCTGCAGGATACTAAGTTCACTAAACTGTGGCAGCCACTTGTAAACTATCTCTGTAGACGGCTAGCATGCAACCCCCAAGGCTACAGGCTTTGCGACTGAGGATGCAGTATAACCACCGGATGCTGATAGCCTATAGAAGCCTATGGATAGACCTATCCGAACACCACCCCGGGCAGCGCTTACACACCTGACCCTGGACGCTCCTACCCCTACTCCTCCCCTGACGTAGACGACCCCGACCTTAAACTACAGACAGATGGCACTTGCCACAGAACCTGGTTGACGCAAAGCCTGCAGCACCTCCGGAGTCGGGCAATGGTGGAAACCCCCCCCCCCCTGCCACATTTTGCGCGCGCATCTCAATCTCCTCCCCTTCCGACCCATTTTCTTTCCTCTCTGCTTTCTCTCTTCCTTTACTTTCTGGGTTGGCGCGATGGTTGTAATGTTTTTACTCGAAATTGCGATCCCCACAAACAGATGCACATATGCCCCGTTGGCCAAAGCCTGATAGGCTAGAGTTTTGCTATGTTTTCTGGTTACCAGGCAAAAGCCCCATGACCACTCAAGTGCTGAGACTTTAGCCACAAGAGGCCTGAACTTGCTAATGCGTTGCCTCTCATAACAGTCATTCTAAAATGCATATAATGATTCTGATCCCAGCCTCGCTGCGACTGGATGAAGACACTAATGGACACCATATTTTGGCCTCTGCCTAGGGGCGGGAAAGCTAAGGTGTAATATTCTGGGGGAAAAATTGCTGACAACAATGTTGTGACCTGCTCCTGTGTAACTACTATAAATGCCAGTAAAAACGAAGTTTCAAAAGATCCGTCAGTAACCTATAAACATTATCAAATCATCCATTGAAAAATGTATTTAATATTGTTTAGTGCTTGACCAATCCTTAAAATCCACAATTTCACCGTTTTCTTGAATTCGCTCCAAGGATAGTGATGCCCCATTCCTTGACGTGTTCGCCCCATCTTAATTGGCTGACCTGTTAGCATCCTTTCCCCTCACATTATGGGGCCTAGTTGTGCCCCATAACTAAATATGGATTCTGCTAAGAGTAGAGGTGTCCAACGATACTGGAAGACAACTTAAACCTCCAATCCCCTATGGTCTACGTTTGACAATATTGTGGCATGTTATAAGCCCAAAAAAGTTGCTTTGGATTTCAAGCCCTCAAACTTATTGCATCATCAATGGTGATGAATTGCTAAATGTGAAGAAAACAAAATGTGAAAATACCTACATTCTTTTCTCCAGAGGTATTTCTTCCCTGCACCAAAGTACATACTCTGAAAAAAAACTTGGTCTCTGCAGAAGGATATTTCCATCCACTTGCCACGGGTTGTTACCCAAGCTAAATAGAAACTAGAGACGGGATTCTTTTCCAACGGGGGACAGCAGGTGTGAAGAATTTCTTAAATATGCATTTCTTGAATAGATTAGTGAGGACCTAGTTGAATGTAGAAAGTTAGATATTGGGACATCTCTTAACATGCATGTCACATCTCATTACAGAAGCAGTCAAAACTGAGGACTGCGGGAGGGCGTGGCTTCAGAGCCAAAAAAGATGGTCGCTCTTACGCGGAGCTCCGGAACAACGCGAGGAGTAGAGTCTCCTCCGAGCGTGTTTTCTGCTTTTTAGGACCCCACAACTGCTGGCAGGGTTGCACGAAGTCTAGCGCTACAGTTTGAACTCCATTTCAAAGCCCAGGGTGAACACTTTCCTAATTTCTCTCCTTATTTTCGGAGGCGCTCGTATTCATGCGGCCGCCATTTTGTTTATGAATTACTCTACTCATTTCACTGATTTCCCATAGAACTGCTGATATCAGTGTGTTATGGCAAAGGCTCTACACGCAACTGTGCTAATCCTATGGACAGCAATTCAGTGGCCGACTATAATCCTTTCAGTGTCTTACAAGAAAACATGGAAGATATCGACCCTAGTCTTCCTCACACAGGTAATGTGACACCTACCATGCCTCGTAACATTTCCAAGCAGTCATCTAAAATTCCTTCTTCTTCAACCACTGTTTCAACCAAACGTGTCAAGAAGGATCCATCCACCGTCACCTTCTAACTCGACAGCGTCATTATCTATGGAATTACTTCAAGAAATTCGTGCTCTCAGGCCCTACATGGAGGAAATAAATATCAGTCTCCAAAAACTTGAAGATAAATAGTCCCGACTGGAGCAAAAAGACTTTACACCTGGAACAACGTGTTGACTCTGTCCAAGCTGTTACTAGTCAGATTCCTCCTTTGCAGTTGGAGGTTTCACACCTTAAGCAACAGGTGGAAAACTTGGAAAACCGCAATAGGCGTAATAATTTACACATTTATGGTCTTGTGGAGGGACTTGAAAGTTCCGATCCTCTCCTTTTTTCAATCCTTTCTCCCGACTCTTCTAGGTCTTCCTGACTTTCCAAAATTGAACATCCAAAGAGCTCACTGTGTGGGCCAAACCCCAAAATCAGCATCCTCCTCCACTAAACCAAGAGGCGTCATTCTATATTTTTTTAGAATATACCAATTTGCTTAAAGACCTACATGCTGCCAGAGGTAAAGGGAAAATCTCCTGGCAAGGTGCCCATCTCTTTTTTGCTCAGGACTATGCTAAAGCGACCGCAGATCGACGGAAAAAGTTCTTAGACACGAGACCAGCTCTCCATAGTCTGAATGCTTGATATGGGTTGTTTCATCCATGTCTTATGAAGGTGACTTAACAACAAAACCACTACCTATGAAGATCCGGCTCATCTACAACATTTCTTGGACGCCTACAAAGAAGAAAACATAGAAGTTCCTCGTTGATCATTGTTTTGAGTGTCTTTGTTCTGTTATAATTCTGTATTTTATGCATCTTGATATCTGTTATTGGTATTTATTATCTTTCCTGTGATCATTTCTGTTTTCTACTACTAGGTGCAGTTTATTGTGGTCCTTATGTGAGACCATTTTCTCGCCTGGATGATGTCTCACTTTTCTGTTTTCATCTTGGAGTTTTCCTGCTTGACCGCGCGGTTTTCCTTATGTGGTTTCAACATCCCCATGTTTCCGTGTATTTTTGTGGTATGTTCTTTAATTATTTTTTCATTTCTTTTTGTTCTGTATCCATTTACTCATATTTCCTTTATTACCATGTCTATTTGCTTCATCTTTTCCTTTCTCTTCATCTTCCTACTTTCCCTTATTCCATTTGCTGGTCTCTTCTTATTCGTCAAAACATCTCATGTATTATTTCACCTTAACTTTTCTTCTTACCTTATAATCTTTTTCTACACTTATCATTTCTCTACAGAATTCCTTCTAATTGACATATGATGTATCATTATATTTACATACTTGCAAGTGTTTATATCAAAATGTACTATTTATTCTATATATTTAGATGTCGTTAAAAATCATATCTTGGAACATTAAGTTTGGGTTCCTCCATCAAACGCCAACGTGTTTTATCACATATTGCAGGTTTAAAGGGTGATGTTTTATTGCAAGAGATTCATCTGACAAATCTTGAAATAGCCAAATTACGCCGCCAATGGGTAGGCCATGTTTTTGCATCCCTAGGTTCAGGGAAACGTAATGGTGTAGTTATTCTTTGCCATAAATGTTTAGATGTTTAACTTATATGGCAAGATAATGACTCTTAAGGTAGATGGGTTTCAGGGTCTTTACTAATTAACAAAATTCCTTTAATCATTTTTCATGTATACACACCCACTAACCATGATGAGCTTTTCTGGCCTCAAATCCTTGCTACTTTGATGACTTATACTGATGAATATTTAATCTTTGGTGGTAATTGTAACATGGTTATGGACCCTTTTATAGATAGACGTTCCAACTCTAGATTCTCTCCTTCCTACACACACACACTTTACTTCTACTATAACTCAAAGGTCTCTTGTTGATTCATGGAAACTATGCCACCCTACTCTGCAAGAATACACTTATTTCTCACCAGTGCATTCATCTCCATCCCGGATAGATTATATTTTTATCTCCAAAGCCCTTACTCAACACATTTCTCATTCAGATATAGGATCCATTTTAATGTCTGATCACGCCCCGGTTTCCTTAGGTTTAGATTTACTCCCCCCCCCCCCCCCACCCCGTCAAGGGAACTAAGATGGAGATTCAATGATTCCCTTCCATTAGACTCAAAATTTACACCCGCCTTGATTGATTTTGCGACCATATTCTTTACAGAAAATGAATCCCCTCAGTTATTTCCTCAACTTATTTGGGATACTTTTAAAGCTGCCTCTAGAGACTTCATTATTTCTTTCGTAGCTCAAAAATGATGAACACCCTCCCATATTAATACAATTACTTGATGCACAAATTAAACAATTGGAACGTTCCTACTACTTAATGAAAACTCAGTCTGATCTGAATGAACTTATCAAAGCCAAACTCTTAATAAACTCAACTGAACCTGCAATTTTATACTTCCTTAAATCTAGTGCTAAGTACTATAGCGCGCAGAATAAGTCTGGTAATCTTCTTGCTAATTATCTCAAGATTAGAAAAGGGCGCACTGAAATAGAGTCTATTTTAACCTCATCTAATACTACAGTCCATAAAAATGAAGATATTCTTCTAGAATTCACTAACTTCTATCAAAATCTTTATACCCCTGAATCCCCTTCTCAACCGACTGCTATTTCACAATATTTATCTTCTATTCCTCCACCTTCTTCTCATGCGATGGATTTTTCTTCCTTGGAAGAAGATATACAAATTAAGACATTCTTAATGCCATTCATTCTCTTAAAAAAGGGAAAGCACCTGGGCCCGATGGCTTTACAATAGAATTTTTCACATATTTTTCTCATTTTCTTCTTCCCAAATTGCATAAGTTTTTTTTTTTTTTTTTTTAATATCATCCCAGAAATCAGAAGGTTCTTTTCAGGAAGCTTTGATCCGTCTTCTCCCTAAGGAAAACAAAGATCACATATTGTGTAAGAACTATAGACCCATTTCTTTAATTTAGATTATAATATATTTGCGAAAATTCTCGTCCTTCGTTTAGATAATATCCTACCAAAATTATTTAGAAAAGAGCAATGTGGTTTCATTAAGGGCCAACATCTATCTGACAACACTCGTCTCTTTTTTAATGCTCTTAGCAAATCTCAGTCTCATAAGCAATAATTGGTGGCTGTTGCGTAAGATGCTGAAAAAGCGTTTGATAGGGTTAATTGGCAGTTTATTTTTTCAACACTTGTTTGGTTTTGGCCCCAAGTTTCTTGCTTATGTCTTCTTACTCTATTCTTTTCCCATGTATTTCATTCTGGCTAATGGCCTTGTATCTTCCTCTTTTCCTCTTCACAGAGGAGTTCGACAAAGCTGTCCGCTTTCTCCACTTATTTATTTTGGCCTAGGAACCCTTTTTAACAAAAATGTGTGTGAAAAATGCTATCACAGGTTTCCCATATGGCGATAAAACATTCAAAACTTTCTGCATATGCAGATGCCATTCTTTTATTTATTTCCAATCCACAAACTTCCATACCGACTTTATCAGAAGTATCGGATTTTGCTTTAGTTTCAGGGTACAAACTCAACGTTGATGAAGGTGAAATCCTTCCTTTAAACAAACATTGCTTTCACGCTGATTTCTTGGCTTCTTTTCATTGGAGCCCAACTAAGATCAAATATCTAGGTCTATGGTTCACCCCTTCTATTAAAGGCACTGTTGAATTTGAAGAATTTACAAATAATTTGAACTACTTCCACAACATGCTGGCATCCCCCATTATCCTGGTGGGGTAGATTGGACTCTATAAAAATGATGCTAGTTCCAAAAAATGTATTTTACTTATCGAATCTTCCAATCAATATTCCAAAATCCTGTTCTAAAAATATTTACAGTATTCTCTCAAAGTTTTTATGGCAGAACAAAACAGCTAGGATGTCTTTTTCCAAACGTAAATAACCTAAACACATGGGTGTAGTTAATTTTCCCGATTTCTCTCATCATACCTCATTTTATCTTAAACATTCTTTTTTCCTATCCAAGAATATGAATGACTAATTTTCAACCTTTGTGGGTAGAGATCGAAAACTCCTTTTTCACCCCTTTACCTTTGAAGAATACATTTCTTTATACCATGCTCCAGTAACATTACCCCTCCCTATTCTTAAAAATGTCCATAAAATCTTTCAACCTCTTATTCGGTGGTCTAGATGAGCGTACCAGATTTCTACGATCCCCAATCTGGTACAATAAACATAGCAGGACCCTTTTATGGAAAGATTGGTTAGATTTTGGACTGAAATGGACTCATCAACTTTTTCATGATGGTATCTGTATCCCCTTTACAGTAATTCAATCCCGTTTCTCTACCTCCCTCTTACAATTCCAAATATATGTCTTTGATTACAGCCGCTCAAGCTTCATAATGCTTTTATACCCTCTCCTACTTTTACGGTTTCCTCCCCTATCACAATACCATCTTTACAAGCCTTCCCTTCGGCATCTAAACATAAGAAATTAAGGGATATTCCCATCACTCGAGATAAATCTAAGGTAGAATGTAACTGGGAATCTGACTTAGATGAATCTTTTCCTATTTTAACATGGAACAAAATCTGGACCAAAATAAAGAAGTCTTCTAGAGCAGCAAACCCCACCCAAACTTTATTTTTCATATAAAATAGACTTCTGCTCACAACGGCTAAATTACATCATATAGATCCCACCATCCCCTCTACCTGTTGGTCTTGCCCTGCACCTTCAGCAGATCTTAAAAATATGCTGTTCACTTGCCCCTCTATTCATAATTTCTGGATCAGAGTGTGGCAACAAATCAACATTTTCCATACCCCGTATCCCTTTCTTTTTCACATATTTTTCTAGGCAGCATCTCAGAGGTGTGGGCCTCCCACGATACTAATGTCTGCATCATCGATTTACTTATAGCTGTAGCATTTCAACAAATTACCAAGTCATGGAAAAATACTTCAAATGTTTCATTTCAAGCTTGGTGGTATGGAATTTGCTACAACCATAAACTAGATAGGGCTTATGTTCACCCAATCACACTTGCTATTAAGCGAGACATACTGCGATTACCTATTACTAATTTCCTAAATGTGTAAGTATTCAAAACGCCTTGATTTTAATACTTAATCACATGTGTCTAACCCCTTTTATCTTTGGGTCAAAGACTAAGTTATTTTTTATTTTTTTTGTCCTCATCTTCACCAAGGCTGAAACTTGCGTAGGCCAAAACAAAAAGAATGGCATATAGGACATTGACAAGCTGACTCAACAGATAGTTGGAAGAGGTCTTAAGGTAAATAAATGCTGACCATGACCTCACAGCTATGTCATGCGTCCAGCCAACCTTAACATCTTGTAATGGACTCAACACACGTCAACCACAAACCGCTTCCACCATAGCTAAAATCCGCAGGAGAATTGGCATCAATGCCATGCGGCATTAGCAGGGAGAATAAACCATGGCTTCATAATCATCGGACCTGGGGGAAAAAAAAAAAAAAACCCTAGTCTGTCATCGAGACCAATCAAGTAAGTGCCAGAAAGCTCTTTTACTCAGATTGCCAGACCTAAGGAGGTCTATTTTCGAGATTTGTAGCATCGCCGACTGCCAGTCATATAGAAAAGGTGGAGTTGTCTCTTTCCAGCGCTTACATATTTCCCTTCGAGCCGTCCGGATGGAATAAAACACAAGATCTTTTGCTGGACTTCGCTTCTGATCCACAGTCCCAAATATTACTAATCGCAAGTCCACAATGACAGTGAAACCCACGGCAGAAAAAAGTTTAGTGCTGATGGAATCCCAAAAAGGTGACAAATGGGTGCACTCAAAAAACATGTGGGCATTAGAAGCCTCGACTAAACCACAACAGGGACATGCCACCAGAACTCCCGGAGTAAATTTAGAGAGCCTCTGAGGAGAATAATATGCCCTGTGGATCGTAAAGATTATTTCTGCGGAGCCAGGCAGGCTTAACCAGGTCCCACATGATGTTACAAGACATACGCCAGAGTTCATTCAAATTTTCATTCGGCAGTAAGGTGCCCCACAGATTATCAGGAAGAAGAAATTCCCCATCTATCTCGTCCAAAATTAGATTATACCAAAGGGAAACTTCTTTAGATTGAGGTGCTCTGTCCAACAACGTTGACACAAGTAAGCTATTTCCTCCTAGGGGCATGTTGAAGCTCCGAGGGGCACTGGATGGATGTGACTGGGCCCAACTTGAGATTTGTATGTACTTCAATCTAGAAAGGTTTGGACCGACCTTGTTTACCAGATACTCCCAAGGAAACACAGCCTTCCAAAAACAGATCGCCCAATGATTGAATACCGGCATCCTTTAGTGGAATTACCAAGGCGTCATTAGCCCAGCCAGGGGGGGATGGAAGGTTCCATATTGGAGATCTATTTGAAAAATACCCTAGTTTGATAACAGCCCTAAGGTTAGACCAGGTTTTAGCTAAGCCATGGAGCACCTTCAGCTTGATTTTTTTTTAAAACTTGGGGTCCCCAAACTTAAATAGAAAGCTTGACTGCCCAACTCCGTCACCCTGTAATAGGGCTGGAAACATATTCCCTATTCCATGGGCAGATGGAATTTTTTAGCAACATTCGAGCATGTGTCATCTGGAAGGCCCAAGCATAAATCTTGAGGTCCGGATCAGCCAGTCCACCTTTCTCCCTGCGCCGTCTGATTTTTTTCCAAGCTATCCTCACATTTTTATTTTTCCAGATAAATGAGGAAATATCGCTCTGCATCTTATTAATGAGCAATGCCTCAAAATGTAGTGGAATGGTGTTAAAGATGTAGGTCAACTTAGGCAAAATGGACATCTTTACTAAGTTTGCACGGCCCAAGACTGTTAGGGGGAGATGGACCCAAGATCCCATTAACTTCCGGCATTCTTTAGCAACAATAGAAAAATTCATAGAGGCGATCTTATTTATATCTTTAATAATTCTAAGACCTAGATACCTCAAGTTGTTGCTCATTTGCTCATTGAATCAAGAAAGGTCACTGTTCCATGCCATGATTTCAGTTTTGGCAGAGTTGACCTCATATCCTGAAATACTTCCAAATTCAAGAGCTAGTTTAATAATTGCAGGGAATGCCGTACTAATCTCCGATGTCATGATCAAGATGTCGTCAGCATATAACGACACCCTTTTTTCCCAATCCCTATTATTTAAAGGATTGGATATTGTTATCCTCTCTAATTTTTTGGCAAAAGGCTCAATAAACATATCAAAAAGGAGCGGATAAAGTGGGCATCCCTGTCGCGCTCCTCTTGTAATGGTAAAAGGGTCGGACAGACCTCCATTAACCAAAACGGATGCAAGGGGCTTATGGTACAGGAGCTCTACAGCTCTGCGAAAACCACCACCAAGGCCAAACCTCTCCAAGGCCTCCGACAGGTTCAACCAGTTGACCCTGTCGAAGGCCTTGGCGGCATCCAACGTCAAGATAGCTAGAGGTGAAGATGAACTTATGGCCATGTCTATAGCTCCTATAAGGTCATACGTCAGCTCATAGAGCTGGCAACCCCTAACAAAGCCTTTCTAGTTAAGATGAAATACGGAGGGGGCGACCTGACCCAGTCTCTTAGCCAGCAGTGATGCAAAGATTTTATAATCTGCATTAAATATTGAGATTGGGCGGTATGAGCCACAGTCAGTTGCGACTTTGTCTGGCTTAAGGATGAGAGTGATGGAGGCATTATTGCAAGAGGCGGGCGGTAAAACACCTTCCTGCAGGATTTGATTGAATAATACCGCAAGGAAAGGCGCAACCTCTACCACAAGATGTTTATATATCTCGGCGGGGAAGCCATCAGGCCCTGCCGCTTTACCACTCTTACAGCTTTGAATCGCCCCCATAACTTCATCTACAGTGATTGCACTTTCCAGAAAGGAGCTCTGCTCTAAAGATAGTGATGGTAACGTAATGCCATTTAGCCAATCTTTTATTTTCTCAGGGGAGATGTTTTTATCCTCTTGGTAGATGTTTTGAAAGAAATTTTTAAAGGCAGATCTTATCTCTAGGTCAGAAAATACCTTCCCAGCACTGGTTATGATGGAATTGATGTTGTTACGTGACCTGGCCATTCTAGATTTCCAGGCTAACAGTTTACCCGCCCCTTCTCCAAATTCAAAGTGAGCAAGTTTACTCGCCTCCCACCTCTGGAAAATACGCTGATTGAGCACCGAGGCCAATTCACCCCTTGGAGCAACGAGCTTCTCACGCAATATGTTGGAGTTGGGGCCATCACCGCGGGAGTCTAACTCATTCTGCAATAATGTCAAATTAGCCTCTATACTTGAGACTTCCTGAGTGCATTGCCTCCTACGATATACTGTCTTGCTCATTATAACCCCTCTCAGAAAACACTTAAAAGCGTCCCATACCATAGAGGAGCAGGCTGAACCAATGTTAGCTTGCAGAAATTCCTTTGTGTCTAGTCTCAGAGATATATCTGGTGACGAAAGAAAGGAACGATCCAAGGACCAAGACCTGGTCGAAGATTGGATCACATCCACAAGCTCGAGCAGAACAGCAGAGTGGTCTGACAAATGAGAGGGAAGATAAACGATATTTTTTACTGAATCACGGAGAGCTGTGTTAAAAAAAAAAAAAAAAAAAAAAAAAAAAAAAATCGATCCTGGAACTATGACTATATTTAAAATCTCGGAATGAATATCCAGGTTTCAAACCAGCTATTGCTCTCCAGATGTCAATATATCCATATTGATCCATACATTTAAGCAGGAACGCTCTAGACCTAGACATCCCCTGTTGTCGACTAGAGGGGGTTTTATCCAATAAGTGATCAAGCACGATGTTAAAATCCCCTGCTAGAATAACAGGCTCAGGGAAGTGCAGAAGTTCAGAAAATAATGCTTCCAAAGCAGAGGGGTCGTCTCTATTGGGCCCATAAAACCCGGCTATAGTGAAAGATGTACCTCCTATGATCACTGAGACAATTGCCCATCTACCTGCGGGATCAGTTTTCTGCGAGATTAATCTAGCATTGCTCGCCTTTTTAAAAAGAATAGAAACTCCCCTAGTGTTTGAAGATTGGGACGTACAAACTAACTGATCTATCCATCTGTTTTTGTTTGCGATCTCAAGCATCACCGTTTTAGCTAAATGTGTCTCCTGGAGTATGATGATCTGCGCATCCATATCACGTAGATATTGAAGAATCCTATTTGCTCTGGGTTTGGTGCACAGACCATTAACATTCCAGGAAAAAATCCGTAGGTTAGCCATTCCTTCTCAATATATACTGATGGATAGGAAAATAGGGTGACCTATGGCCCTTATAACCACATATATGGTTTGTCCTTACTTTAAAGAAAGAAAAAAAAAAAGGATTATCAGCCTGGCAGAAAATGAGGAAAGTTTTATAGTGAATTTTTGCCCACCCCGCCCCCCAAACCTAGAGAGCCCCACCCCCCACCCCTGAGGAACCCCTGTGTAGTCTAGCCGGATCAGTCCGGATAGTGGTACCCTTGCCCCTGTCTGAGCCTCGGCTAAGCGCCACTGCTAGATGGAAGAGTCAAGATTGAAATGTTCACGGACTGCTGAGAGCTAGAACCCCCGCTATGGGGAGAAAGGGAATGTGAAAGAAAAAGGAAAACATTACTTAAAAAGAATCTTCTATGCCCTACATAATAAGGCAAATAATTAAATAAAAAAAAAAAAAGAAAAATACTGGGACTAAACCCAGACACCCTAAGAGAGTAAAGTCCATCCTTTTTTTTTTTCCCTTTTCTTTCTCTTTTCTTTTTTTTCTTCCTTCCCCCTTTTTTCCTTTTTTTTCCCTTTCCTCCTGTCTTATCCAATTTCTTCCTTTTTTGCCTCACCCCTTTTTTTTTCTCTCCTACCCCCCTTCATTATTGATCTCCACTATTCTTCCCCTTTTTCTCTCTTCCCTTTGTAACTTATTCCTACTTTATTAACTTTATTGACTTTAGAGATGTTATGGGTATGCCCTTCACACCTTCCCCAGGAAGAAGGCAAATGGAGATCTGGGGGGATAAAGTGGGTCATGCAAAAGAAGAGAGGCCACCCAAACAGGCGATTCAAACTATCAGACTGAGCCCCCCGCTGCCCCCCCCATGACCCTAAGTAAATCATCAGCTGCTTCTACTGAACGGATGTTATGCATCTTATTATTTAACATTATCTTCAGGGCTGCTGGAAAGTTCATCTGCACAGTCTCCCCTAATTACCTAAAAGCCTCCATTCTCCTGCCCAGCTCCCATTGTATGTCTAGCGTAACCCTAGACAGATCAGATCTTACTTGGTAGGTGAAGCCAGAACCTGTAAGTGATTTTTGTTTAAGAGCCAGATTCAGGATAGATTCCTTTAAAGCATAGGTGTAGAAATTCACTAGAATTTTACGGGGCTTAATCCTCTGAGTTGCGTCTGAATGGATCTCTATGGATCCGTTGGATCTCTGTGGCGAGGAGCTCTTCAGAATGATCAAAGTTGAGAGACTTCTTTAGAGTTGGATGATATACGACTTAATATCCTGCCCTTCATTGCCTTCCGGCACATTCAGGATGCGGATATTATTTCGCCTCGCGTTGTTTTCCAACACCTCCATCCTGTCTATTAGGGCTGAGTCCACATTTTTCAACTTGTCAATCTCCTCCTTTACGCGGTCCATCTCTACAGACAACCCTGCGACTGACTCTTCCAGTACACCAGTTCTAGTAAGGAGGCCATCTATCTTTTTGTCTAAGGTCTCACAGTATGAACGGATCTCTTTCTGAATGATCGTTGATTCTTCAAACCCTCTTTTAATGTCGGCAGATAGATTTGAGAACATCAACAATAATGAGGGGACTGAGAGATCAGGAGGTGTACTTGCAGTAGGAATAGAAGAAGAGGAAGCCTGGAGGGCATTGGAAACCAAAGGAAGAGAAGCCTGAAGATCATTTTGCTGCTCATCATTAGGTATTAAGATCAAGTGCCCCTCTGACATCTGGCACCCAGAATCTTCACACTCTTCATGGCGTATTTCCAAGTTAGAAACGTCTGCATCCTCAACAGCCGGATTAATGAGGGCAGGAAGGATTAATCGCTGATCCCTGGATAGTGCATTATGACTGGTACTTAAGGTGGGAACTGCCAACGCTGGAAGAAGAGGGTGTGGTGCCTCAGGTAAGCTGGTAGCTGTAGAGTTAACCTGGGTTAACTCAGACAGTCATTGAGGTATCTGGGGGGGTAGATACTGTGGAGAGGCTATTCTGGGCCAAATGTAAGACCTGGGGTATAACTTTAAAGTAAGTGCGCAATGAGGGCGTGATCTTAGAACCAAAGTCTAAAACAGGCCTACCGGTTTTCCTGGACTTCTTGGTACGTTTAGCCTTAACCACAGTGGAGAGGTAGGAAGATAGGAAGAATTTCTAATGGGCGATGTTGTATCTAATTGAGAAGATGCTTTAGGTATAAACTCATGGCTAGCTCTTGTTAAGGCTTGAGTGGTAGCATGGATGGGTACTACGGCCTCCAATGTTTGTGGTGAGGAGGCTACGCATCCATTCCTGTCCTTATCTTTAACTTGTCTTCCCCCCTTACTACGCGTTGGACTGCCTCTCTTAATGTTGCTAAAATCTCTTGACCCACTCCGCCCCCTCCGCCCCCTGCTAATTGTGGATGTAGGTTGTCTAGGTAGTCTAGGGCACTGAGGTGGGGGCTGTCTGGGCTGAGGGCGAGGGTGAAGGTGAAGGCTAGAATTGCTAGGAATACTTCCTTCTAGGGTGGTTTCTAAGATGAATTCTGTGGTTACCACACCACTGTGGGCTCCCCACTCACTTATTTGGGAGGGAACAAAACAGGATGATGCGCTATTGGGAGCTGAAAAATATCCGTAGCCTCGTGCTCCCCCCTTGCCAGCACCCACTTCCTCCCTTGCCTGATCGTAGGTACTGTGGATATTTTAAACGTGGCTCGTGGGGCTTTTCCTGCTTTCCCAGCTTTCCCGGTAATTGCACTCACTTTTGTAGCATTTGGTGGTTCTCTCCGTCGGGTAAGACTGTTGGCAAAGAGATCCCTCTTTAGATATCGCGCCCGCCTCCCGCGGCGAAGCTCCAGGGCGGCCAAATGCCACAGGTTCAATACCTGTGGCAGAGCCGCGCCGACCGGCCGTGAGGTGAAATAAGGCTCCAGCGCGGCTGAAATGCCTTTCTCTAGGCACATTAAACACATGCAACGTGGGATGGGGCGGGCCAGCGAACACAGCAAAACCTCAATGCACCAGTCTAAGAAAATACAGAAAGAACGAGATCAGGCTCGTAAAACGGCAGCGTAGACCCCAGAGATCGCCGGTGAAAAGGTTCACACGCTCAGCATTTCCGAATCATTGCTGGGGGCGTGGCGCTCTAGT
The DNA here is from genome assembly GCF_964204655.1 of Triturus cristatus. Lineage (NCBI taxonomy): Eukaryota > Metazoa > Chordata > Amphibia > Caudata > Salamandridae > Triturus > Triturus cristatus. The sequence continues at coordinate 761,844,200 of NC_140589.1, read as the reverse complement.
GAGAGCTTAGAACTCGGAGCAGAGTACCGCAACAGCTAGCCTGCTGACGCCATGTTCCTCCCTCCTGAATAGAATCACCCAAAGACTTAAGTTATTACAGTAGGAATTATTGTAACAATTTGTGTTTTAATTATAAGACCCAATATACAGTTTGTATCCCCTCCTTACTATCCCCGTTTCTCTCCCTCCTTTCACCTCTCCTTTTTCCCACTCTTATATGAATTACGCTATAATTATGTACTGTGTTTTTATCTACTATACTAGGTTTATCTTTTCATCAAATAAAGTTTCTTTTAAAACTTAAAAACAGAGGACTAAATCCATCTTCATAAAATGCAGTTCAAGAATCACCTCCATCAGCTCCTGGAACATAAGGGCGGAATGAACGTCTTTTGAACTATCTGGAGAAATAACTTTTTTTTAAATTTTTTTTTTTTTAGTCAATGGTAGAACTAAAATATATCCAGCAAAGATAGGGGGCTCCATACCCTACCGCAGCTCCACAACCTAAAAGTGTGTCAAAGCTTTTGAGCTGTATCACAAACGAGCACTGGATTTGCAAGTCTGATCAGACTGGTGTTTGAATTAGTAGAAGAGCTGGAGCATCCGTATTCTGCTAATTTAGCCTGTAGTAAAGGGTTGGATTCGACTGGAAGTGTAAAGGAATGTTCTGCTTTTGGCTGGAAACGTAGCACTTTTGTTGAGATCTCCAAAAGAAACCTAACAAAAGCCTATAACAAACAATGCCACAAAACAATGAACTGTAAAAACAGACTGCGCCAAAAATTACAACATCGCAATAAGGCAGCATAAAAAAGTAACCCAAAACACCACAACAGATCACAACCACAAACTTGTTCCACATTCACACAAATCTACTTTCATAATACAGTGGTTAAAGACTAGTGACTTGTGTATGTTTAATGCTATGACTTCCCAGTCTGTGACCGAAAGCACTGAATATGCAAGTCATTACTTTAAACTTGTATTACACACAGTATAAGATAGACTGCTACAAAATGCACAAAAAAGGTTTAAGATAAAGTGCTTTCAAAATATAGATTTTCGTGATACCCAGACTGCATGGAGTGCAATTGTTTTTTTGTTTATTTTTTAGAACTGTCCACTTTGCAGCTCAGCTGGTAACTCCAGTGCATTATCACTCAAAAAGAATAAATGTGCGTCAAAAGGTGGCTTCAAATGATACCATCAATTAAGGTCAATTCTGGCTCCAAGCACCCTTTACATTTGCAGTTGCGCACATTTACATTTATTTCAGGAAGCAGGAACCCTGACTGGAATGCTTGTTTAGCTCTATGCCTTGCCTCAGACTTCTGCTAAAGCATTTCATCTCTCAGAATTAACCATCCTAGGACGGTGTCTTTCTACAAAAAAACAGTAGGGGAACGGTTTTTAGGTCTCACCTACACAGCGCTCATCCGCTGCTTAGGAGGACCTTTAGCCGTCGTTCTGCTCTTTTCCGAAGCACATATTCGTGTTTGTGGCGGCATCGACCTTGCGGGAGCACTCAGGGGAGTGCCACGAGTATGTGCTTCAAAAAGAGCATACTGCGTGCGCACCACACCCGGGCTCACCCCCTGCTCCCCCCCTCTTGTGCGCGCTCCCAGGACAGTACTGACGCAAGCACGAGTGCTTCAAAACAACTGCTCTGGGCCGCGGAGGTTTGTTCTGTTTGTTTTTTCTGACCTCTAAAGTAGTCTGTCAGGAGGAGGTGATGGCTTCGCTTGTTTCAAATGGCAACCAGTAAAACACCAACCAAGAGTAATAGTGTAGGTAACTTACAGTGTCTGTCTTGAGGTTTGCGAAGTTATAATGGTAGAGAGTTATTTTCCTGAGCTCAGATGTTACGTTAGCTCCGTTTTTTGTTTTAATAGAAAAAAAAAAATTTCCATTTGTCTTTTCCTTCGATAGCGCAATTCTGCGTGAAAAATCAGTCCCAAAACCTAGTATCTTGGTACTTGATGTGGCTTATATATCTTCCAGGCCACTCTAGTTAGGTTATTTTTGCATCTCCCGTCAGCTGATTTGGTTTTGATAATTTTTGTGCATTCTTTGCGTCTGCTGCTCACACATCGAACTTCATCTAGATTCCTGGAAAACAATTTGAATATTTTCGTTCTTTTTACATCAAATAAAAAAATTAACTTAAAAATTGTACAGTGCTATTTTTTCGTCCTATCAGTGCTTGTTGCAGTGCATCAAGATAGAAAGGTATCGGATTTCAACAACATCACCTATGAGTTTTAATATAGCACATCTCCTGTGATTGCCATGTAGTTTTTTCTGTGCACTTTGGCTGTCCTCGGGTGATTGTCTCTGAGCTAGTCGACCGCAGCTAAACTGCCGGTTATCCTTCACTCATTATGAGATGGCTGTTGCCATTGACTTCCAACTTCTGCAGCATTTGCATCGGAAATTTAGTTTTCGCTGCAAGCTCTGCAGCGGGTTTTTCAACTGCTGTTCACTAGCATGCAGGGTAGGTTCCTCCTAGCTGAAGCGTTCGGATTCTTTGAAGTGAAGAGGAAGGTACATGATGGGTGCGTGAAATGAGGAGATCTCGGTCTCTGGAGGCTGAGCAGCTATCCAGTTAGATCAAAAAAGAAAGATGCCTTAGACAGCTGACAATTGGGCTTTCGCCTGGGACGGGACCGAAACTGTGCTGTTGCCTGCAGTGGAAGCCTTTAGGCAAATTGTGGATGACAGAAGTGAGCAGCGTTGGTACTACTTGGCAAGTTGACAGCATTTGATATTGTTGCCAATCTCACTTAGGTGGTGCATCAAGGGGTTATGACCTTGATACAACCCCTAAGTGAGATTGGCTATTTAACTACTGCTTCACTGTATGCCAATCAGTCTCCAACCTTTTTTCATCCATTGCAACAGAACAGTGTGGAGTTATCTATTATCACCTATCATGACAACCAGCACCCCTGCTTATCTTGCAAACAAGCTCTCGGCACACCTGCAGCCAGGACACCATCAGACTGCAGACTATGAAGGTAAGAACAAACAAGCATTGGCATAGCCAATAGGTCTCGCCTTTGGGACCTTATAAGTATTTGGTTATGCAGCACAATAGCCTTGGTGCAACATCAACTGTTGCATGGCTAAACACTTATATGGTCCCAAAGGCGAGACCTTTTGGCTATGCCAATGCTTGTTCTTAAATTAGGAAAGTGTGGGCACATTGTGCGCCTCAGATCTCGCCCACCTAGACCACTGGGTTCAGTCAATGTTTTGTGATCCGACCCTTTAGGTTTTGTTCTAGGGTTTTAGGAGGGTGGGCAGAATGCCCTACCCTCCCGGAAACCTTGAGGCAGGTGGTAGGGTCCAGGAGCGAGGGGCAGCCCGACTGGTCCCGGGGTCTTAGGGAAGTGCTTAGAAGCATTGTTTAGGTATAGGTCACTTAGGTTTCGTTGCCATTTGTGGTACACCCCAGCTGTTAGGGACAGTTTAACATTTTTTGTTAATGGTTTCGATTAGTGGCTCATTTGCTGTACAGTGGATTTTTTACACAGTTTAGAAATTTGGTATTAGCCATGGCTTAACCAGAGTGTGTGCCAGGCTCTGCAGGTATTAAAGGAGGCAGGCTGGTTGGACCTGCTAGCAGAGGGGGCCCTGCAGGCAGCGGGTGGCCCACATGTAGAGAGACAAAGCAGAGATCCGCGGAAGGTGTGGTGCTCGCTGAAATTAAAGATGGAGTTTTGGGGACAGCTAGACATTGAGTGGTTTCTTCAGAGTACGACGCCCAAGCGGTTAGCCCCATCGGCCTATAAAATTAGTGGCTGGCCTACAAGCCCGTGCGAGGGCATCCCACCCAGGTAGTTTGGATGGGGCAGGTCGGGGACAAGAGGGGAGCGGGCATGCCTTGGTAGCAATTGGAGACATTGTTTGTGGGAGCATTGCTAATATCGGCTTGATTGCTCCAAGTGCGGTGGAGCACATGCTTACTCAGTGTGGTCCCCAGAGGGGCACATTCAGTCAGCAAGGTGGCATGGAAGGTCAACAACAAAATGTTTTGGTGAAGGGCAGCCTCCTGGTTTTGCACCCGGGAGACTTTTTTTAGTGCAGTTAAAAGGGCTGGTGAAGAACATAAGGAAGATTTGATGCAAATAAAAGTGTTTTGGTATGGTACCACTGTTGCTCTGTCAGTTAATGCTGAGAGGAGTTTGGTGGGGCAAAGAAACCTGGGCTATTGACAGGGAACAAAGGAAAGGGAATAGAAAACTGCGGAAGTTTTGCGAAGCGGAGGAATTGATATTTATGGAACATTCTGATATCAAATACGAGTTACTGGAGGTTTTTTTTTTATGACGACAGGGTACATCTGTCCATCTATGGGGGGGGGGGGGGGGCTGTATTTGATGCAGGTACGAAGTGTTTTGGTGGAGATGCTGCATTTGCCGGTTGGCAAAGTACACATTTTTTATGTGGGGGAAGGGAGGGGCGGGGGGTGGGTCTGGTGTCAGTTTGGTACACAAGTTCAAGAGTTATTGCAAAAAACATTGATCATGTTTAGACCCAGTTGAAGTTTAGGGGGGCAGAGTTTATTAATGGAATGAGTGGCAACAGTGCTGTATGCACGAGGTTTGGATGCAGGGAGTTGGAGTCAGGAGAGCTGGAACTGGATTGTGTTTGGTTGGGAAGAGTTGCTTAGGGGAGGGGAAGAGGATTTGGAAAGTTATAAAAATGTATAGGGAGGCCAGATTGAGTTACTATGTAAAGGGTAGAGTCGAGGTAGGTATAAAGCGTGTGCACCCGTTTTATTAAAGCAGCCTTTTCCACACTATCACGCAGTCAGTTGTTCTTGGATAAGTCATCCCTCCCCAGGCTGACATGTTTAGCTTTGCTGTGCACAGTCATTCATTCACTGAGCTGACTAGAAGCTTCCCTTTGAAGAGAACCAATTGATGGAAAGAGGACGAGCCTTTTCCCGGGGGGAACCCAGGGAAGAGAACCATCGGGCTTGAATGAATAGCAGCCGGTGAGCAAGACTTCAGAGCTTTGCGCAGGCCTGAAACTGATCCGCACCAAAGAAGGGAAGCTGCTTAATTAGATGTCTACACCAGTTGTAGTTTGCCTGGTGCTAGCGAATGCATGCAGCACACAAACAACTTTCTAGCTCTCCAAGATCCTGACTGGAAAGTCCCACAGGTATTTGCACGAAACACACTCGAGCAAGACTGATCGCCAAAACTCTCCCACGCCTGGCATGGTTATCCACCACAGTAGACTCCTGCATCACTGTCCTTGCCTCTCTCTCTCAGGGCCTTCCTTTCCTCACAAGCCATCCCTTCTGCAACCCACTCGCCCCTCGACACCCACAACTTCACAGATCCACCAAGACGCACATCGGGCCCACCACAGATCCCAGATGTCCCTCGCAGCTGCCCCATCCACTCAAGCCGCTAACCCGCCATTAACAGAAGCTAACCTCACCTTCATCCATGCAGGCGGCACAAAGCGTGGCTGCACAGACCCCCATCCACATGCCCTTGACAGGCAATATCACCACTTCCTGTGACATCAAAACAAAAAATCAAGTTTCTTATCTATAATTTAAGATCAGTGATGTAATTGATCAGCGCGTTTGCACAGCGCCGCGCACACCGCCACCTGCGTGGTTTCTTTGAGGAATGCGTGCATCTTTAGCGCGGACCATCTAACCAATGCAGCATTCTAAACCATTACTTTTCAGCTGTTTCCGAAAATATTGGCGATCGTTTATCATGCAAGACTGCGAGTGGACCCGCCCTGTAACCAGTCCTGGACCTTTAGGCAATGGCCAATATCAAGGCGTACACATAACCGGAAACGAAAACTACACGCCCCACAATGCAATGTAATGGGGGAAAATAACACATGGCCCTTAAAAACGAATATCGTTCCTCATAAACACTTGCCAGGTATACATCGCTGCGCTAGCCCTTAAGGAAGCGCGGTTTGATACAATAGCCCGTTCCCTAGTGAACTAAGCGGACATGCAGCTGCCGTTATAAAACTATTAACGCATTCGCTAACTTATAACAAAAAATGGAGAGCCCGATATTACACGTCTCCGCACCTGCTTTTTAGAACTGCCGGTGCTGAGTACCGGCAGAACCCAGCCCACTTAAACCCGTCTACAGCAGTTAACACCATACTCTCGTGCGGGACTAACCATGCAGTGCTTGCGCCAGAGGGAGGCGGTGGAGCAGACGCGCCACAGCGCGGTGCACGTGCAGCCGGCCCGCAGCAGGGAGAAGGGGTCCAGCATCCGCAGCACCAGCAGCAGCACCTCATCACTGAGGAGTAACAGGCACGCCGGGGAGGGCGCGGGGCAGCAGCCTTTGAGGGTCTCCTCCCTCCCCTCTGAGCACTGACAGGCCCGCTGGTCCGAGCCCTGCTCCACAGCGGCGGCGGGGTCTGCGAGCCCCACATCCTGGTCGTGCTTCTCCTCCTGCTGCTGGGTGCCGCGTCTCTCCACCTCACTTTGATTCATCCCCACTGAGCAGTAAAACAGTCTAGTTACTCGCCCACGCCGCCTTCTTATCAGGTGTCAGAGCGTACCACGGGAAAGGTCGCGTGGGGAGGGGCCAGACCAAGAAGTTAAAATGAAGGTTAGTAAACCACCCTTTCCATGAAACAGACACCGTATTTGAGCTTCTGTTTTTGTTTCAGGGAGAGTCATTTTAGAGGAGCTAGTTCGAAACTTAGTACAATAAACTAACAAAGACAAACTTGCTTTGAATTAATTAATGCTTTTTCATGCCAAAATCACTGTTTGATATAAATCGTATTCCATGATTACATTTGTGAATCGCTGATTGTGTATTCATCAGGTGTGTGTATGTCGCTTATTTTTCTCAACATGGTATGCCTTTTTCCATTTTCCTTTTAAGAACGTATTTCTCCAAATCCTGTCCGTAGAACAAGACCCAGTGCCGGAGCTCTCAATTATACAATTTGCGTGGATTAGTAGTTCTTTCAGTCAGTCCATGTGTTATTTTTTTTGTTGCATTTTGGGTCCTGTAGTCCTGCTTATCACATTATAAACGCATGACTACGAATTCTAGAATGCAAAGAAAAAGTATTGAATAGATGAGTTATTTATGTATGAACTTGTGGCGATTGTCAACTGTGCAGACGGCCATCTCATCAGGTGCCTGTGAGTACGATATTTACATGGCGTTCTTGAATTTTGGCAGTCATGCTGTTCTACATTTGAAAGAATTGGGACCATAAGCTTTGTTACAATAATGCTTCTCCGTCTGCTCTTCATCCTCCAATGAATAATGCTATGGGTCGGCTTCAATTATGGAACATATTGCAGAGAGATTAGATATATGTTAAGTGAAGGGTGAGGATCCTGTCTAAATATGTTCTTGAGTATGCTTGGTGTGGTCCTTTCAATCTGTCCTCCCATAATTGAAATGCTGCGGTAGCTTCAAATGGTGCAAAGGGCATACCATGAAAGTGATATAGTCCCAGTGTTAAGGAAAAGGTAGTCTTTCCTCTGCCATCATTGACAACAGGTATCTGTCAATATCTTTTTGCAAAAATGAGTTGTGAGACGGAGTATGCTTATCCTAAGCACACCATTAGGTCATGCACACAGAAAATAAAATATGCACCAAACCAAACGGCATTCCATTTTCGGAAATCAATACAAAAACTAATTGGCCCATTTGGATTGGATGTCAACATTAGAGGTAGGCTGACCAGATGCCCTGGACAGTCCCGATTTTCAGAGGACTGTCCTGGTGTCCCGATACTTTTCTTAATTTCAAGTAAATGTCCCAGTTTTTGGGACAAAGGTCATGTTATTCTGCAAAGCTGAATTGAAAGTTGTACACTCCATTCACAGGCGCCTCTAAAGTCTGAAATGTTTTAGATAATCTATCTATTTCTGTCAGGAAGCACAGGAGGGGGACGGATGCATACTCAGAGCAGAGGGGAGACTGACTGGGTAGGAGTACCAGTACCAGTAGGTATTTATAGTTAGGATCCTGTTTCTATAGAAAAAGCGTTTTTTGACTTGCCTATATCTTTGGCGTCGTTTGATGAATCTTCACAAAATGTACCCAAAATAAGTGTCATAGTGTGTCTTGATGGGCAAGGAACGTTTCGGGGTGATCCACCAAGCAGGAGCCGAGAAAAAGGTTGGGGGGTAAAAAAAAGTGTGTTTCCCATAGAAGTTTTAGACACGACTGCAGCCCGAACCGCTAGATGCAATTACACCAAATTTGGCAGGATGGTAGTTTTTGGTTCGCAGATCACGCTTTCAGTTATGTGGTGTGAAACTGTTCAGTAGTTGTTGAGAAATTTAAGGAAATGAAAATTTGTTTATCTGGGATCGTGGCTAATTTGTGAATAATAAAGAGCTTGTGCAGGGAAAAGTAGAGCTCTGATTGGCTGCCAACACTTCAATCAGGAAGTGTTGGTAGCCATTTTGGGACTCTGCTTCAGCCAAGTTCCACAAAAAAGGTTAAAAAAAAGAAAAGGGGGAAGGGTAGGAATACCCTGACCCCCAAGCCTTGGTCTTGGGGTCCCAGAGGGACCACGACAGGGCAAAAAATAATATAAAAAAATAATTTGCTGCAAATTCAATGCAATTTTTTTTAAAACCAGCGCCACCACCTCCCCGGGGCTAGATTTTTTTTTATGAGAAAGAAAAGGCAAAATAAAGGTCAGCAACGAGCAGGAAGGGGCAAAATAGAGATCAGAAATGAGCAGAAAGAGGCAAAATAGAGGTCAGAAATGAGAAGAAAAGGCAAAATAAAGGTCAGCAACAAGCAGAAAGTTACAAAATAGATGTCAGAAATGAGCAGAAAGAGGCCAAAAAGAGGCCGGAAATGTGCGGAAAAAGACAAAATAAAGGTCAGAAATGAGGAAAAAGAGGCAAAATAAAGGTCAGCAACGAGCAAAAGGAGGCAAAATAAAGGTCAACAACGAGCGGAAGGAGGCCAAATAAAGGTCAGAGATGAGCAGAAAAAGGCAGAGAAAGAGCAGCACCCACTCGGGCACTTATGCACCCACTAATAGAACAACTCAGACACTCTCACACACACACACACAGACCCAGTCAGACTTTCATGTATCCACTTGAGAATCATTCATACTCTCTCTCACCCACTCACAGATCTACTTAGAGACTCATGCCCAACTCACAGTCCCACTCAGCGACTCACACACCCCCTCACAGACCCACTCAGACACTCATGCAGTCACTCACAGTCTGATTGACACACTCATGGAGGCACTCACAAACCCACTCAGACACTCTCACACTAAATCACAGACCCACTCATGCACCCACTCAGACACCCACACACACTCAGTGAGACACTCACACACTTACTCACACACCCACTGAGACACTTATGCACTCACTCACACACTCACTCTCAAAGGTTACCAGTTACAGTTGGGAAATAGTATTTAAAAAACCATAGATATTCACTGAAAAAAACAAAGGTTAGAGTGACCTTATAATTAGGAAATAGAATTTAAAAAAACCCTTAGAAATTCACTGAAAAAAACAAAGGTTACAGGGACATTACAGTTAGGAAATATAATTTACAAAAAGCTTAGAAATTCACTGAAAAAACAATGGTTACAGGGACATTATAATTAGGCTCATAATTCAATCGAACAAAACTAGTGAAATTCAACAGTTCTAGTTACCAGAGCTAATTATAACTTATGCCCCTGCAATGCACTGCTTATGACCTCACATATTATATCACTCATGACATGGTCAGTGGCATTACTGATGACATCTCAAATTATATCATTGATGATATATTCCACAGAATGACTCACACTCCCAGTCACACCCAATATAACGTCTCATGCACCCACTCCCACACAACCCCTCACATACCCATACCTGTAATCACAACCAATCACTCATCCATAGAGCCATTCACACATCCACTCACTCAAACTGACCACTCACACACCCACTAACTTACCCATATAGTCACTCATGCACCCACTCACTCACCAATACAGCCACTCACACATCCAGTCATACAGACACTTACACACCCAATAATACACCCTTAAAGCCAATCACACATTCACACAATCACCCATACAGGAATTCACACACCCACACACTCACCAATACAGATACTCACACTTCCACTCGGTCACCAATATAGCTACTCACACACCCACTCACTTACCCATACAGCCACTCACTCACCCATGCAACCACTCACACACCCACAGAACCGCTTAAATACCCATTCATTTATCCATACAACCACTCACACACCCACTCACTCACCCATACAGCCACTTACACAGACATTCACTCTCCAATAAAGCCACACACACACACTCACAATTATCTATACACACACTCAAAGAGCTACTCACCCACCCATACAGCCATTCACAAACCCACTCCCTCACCCATGCAGCCACTCTCACAGCTATGCAGCCACTCACACAGCCACTAACTTACCTGTACAGCCGCTCACACATCCGCTAGCTCACCCATACAGCCATTCAATGACCCATACAGCTACGCACATACCCTCTAACACATCCATACAGCCACTCACACCCACTCACTTACCTATACACACACTCAAAGAGCTACTCACTGACCCATACAGCTACCCACATACCCAGTAACACATCCATACAGCCACTCACACACCCATTCAGCCACTCAGACACCCACTCACACAATGATACAGTCACAGAGCCACTCAGATAAGATATGTTAGAAAAAGTATGCCTAATTACTAGTATAGAAAGAATAGAAATGTAACTTATGCTGTAGCTTAGTATGTATCATTAAGACTCCGAAACGTTTACGAAACCCTCACAAGATGATGTCATCACTGATGCCCTTTGAGATGTCATGAGTGATGTCACTGACCATGTCATGAGTGATGTAATATGTGAGGTCATAAGCAGTGCATTGCGGGGTGTAATTTATACTTAGCTCAGTAACTATAACTGCTGAATTTCATAAGGATGGTACAAGAGCTCTGGAACCTTTCTTAGGCACTAGATCAATTCATCAGTACCAACACAATAAGATGCTAGTAAATATGACCACCTTTTGCCTAGAAAACAACTTTTTTATGTTCCAGAACATGATATTCCAGCAAATTAGAGCTGTCGCAATCGGGGCCAGCTTCTCCCCCAGCTAAGCCTGTTTACACATCGGATGGTGGGAGGAACTGGTCCTCAAAGCAGACTACAAGGAGGTACTTGACAGGCATGTTGTTAAATGGCTAAGGTATATTGATGACTTATTTGTAATTTGGTGGGGCACAAAAGAAAGTGCCATGAATTTCATAGCACAAATTAATGTCAACAATATCAATTTACGCTTTACAGCTAACCTGAGCCATAATTCAATTTGCTTCTTGGATGTAGAGGTATACATATTGAGTAAGAAAATTGAAACCAAACTACACCGAAAACGAATTGCGGGAAACTCCGTATTACATGCTAGTAGTTTTCCACCCTAAACACCTCATACACAGCATTCCATTTGGAGAAATGCTTAGAAGAATATGTAGCAGTGTCATAGATCTAGAGGAGCACAAAGGGAGAGCAAACTCAGATTCCTGGCAAGGTGTTACTCAGAAAGTACCATCAACGCAGCCATAATTAAAACTCAAGCTTTATGTAGAATAGACCTGCTATTTAAAACAACAGGCAGTGAGATAGTACCACTACACAACAATCAAAAAACACAGGCAAAGGAAAGTACATGACTAATTCTGACTTTCAACAAACAGAAAAACAGAATATGTAATATAATCATGAAGAATTGGCCAATTGTCCTGAGTGATCCTGTGATAGGGGATATACTACCTAAAAGACCAGCCATCACCTTTAGAAAGTAACGTCTATGAGTGACGTTCTAGTCAGTAGCAGCCCGAGACAAAAACAAAATCAAATTGGCTGACACAAAGGAAAGGTTTTATTAAATATACCGCATGCCGTGCATGCAGATTTGGTATCAATAAAACAGACTACACTACACCATTTGGAGATCAGCCCATCCACATCCAAAAACTCCTAACATGTCATACTGACCATGCGGTATATGTGTTGGAGTGCTCATGAGGGCTACGGTATGTAGGTAGTACAAAACTACAGGTTCACAAGAGGGTTCTCCAACACATCAGAGCTATCGCCAACTCTGATCCAACGTACCCAGTGGCACGTCATTTTAAAGAAATGCATGAGAATAAGTTAGAGCATCTCAAGTACTATGTACTAGATTCAGTTTTACACTCAAGATGTGGAGGCAATCGGGAGGCAATGCTAAGAAACGCTTTACATCTTAGAGCTCGGCACCAAAAGCCCACATGGGCTGAATGCCAGTGAGGATTTCTACACTTGTCTATAACATCACTAAGAGGTTGAGACAAGAGTACAATGCTCCTCACTGTAATATCCCTTAATAGAAGGTTCAACATGTCCATTTGTATATAAAAATGTGTGTACACACACACAATCCCTGCTTCTACCTATATTTTAATTTTATTATAAATGTAACATTTTATTATTGGGTAGGCACATAGGGAGGTGTTTTTAAGCACGTAGCACTTTATAACACACTTTATATTGAAAGCATACAGCAACTTAGACCCACTTGGGCAATATTATGACATACTGGCCATGAGCAACAGAGAATGAAGAAGGGCTAGATGGTGGCTGGTTGCAAATTGATTAAGGGTAAATTAAAAAGGTGGCACACACACAGACAAATTGATTAAGGGTAAATTAAAAAGGTGGCACACACACAGACATGACCAAGGAGAATGGTCTCAACAGCGTGTTACAGACTGCGCCTAATGTTATTCTTGAATGTTTTAAACCAGTTACTTATTTATTTATTTATTTATGTATTTATACATTCATATTTATGTATTTATAAAACAGTGAATACATATTTATCAATTGTTAAATTGACTTATGTAGTATTCTCCTATTACTATCTATCTCTTATGTTAACTTGCTACTAGGTGCTCAGCCTGTGTGAGTGTTCCGAGTGGAATGTTTGGTGTGTGAGCTATGTGTGGAATGCTTGGGTGACTGGAGCAGAATGAAAGTTGGATGGATGGGGCTGAGCAGCTAGCAGGCTGCTCCCGGTGGGACTGTTGATGGATACTTAGGACTGCTTACAGAGATCTTCTTATCTACTGTTCAGTAAAGCTACGTTGACTTCATCACACCAGCGTTGTCCTGATTACTACACTTATTTTTGGCGACGAGTTGGAGACGTCCCCACGCTCAACAGTCTTTGAGCATAGGACTAGCACAGTGCTGTCCTTGCCAAGCTGTGAAATGACAAAGAGCGAAACACTGTGTCAGGGGTTGCTTTTACTCATTTCAGGTTGGCTTGGTTGGTATTATACCAATTCAAAGCTGTAATACTGTGCCTGGAGTGGTAAATGGCTTTTGTCATTTCACAGCTCGGCAAGGACAGCACTGTGGTAGTCCTATGCTTAAAGACTTTGCTGTAGAAATGGCAAAAGACTTTGTCCATTTCTATCTCTGTGTGGATAGCACTGTGCTAATCCTATGCTTAAAGACTTTGATAGAAAAGCAGACATTTGAGGTGAGCAGATCTAGAGGGTTGCTGGTGTTGAGGGGGCTCTATACAAGAGCTGCTTTCCATCTAAACTTGAGAACTACCCAGAGTTCTCTGCTTCATTTTTGCATAATTTATTCGTCACTCTATGCCTGAAAGGTTATTTTTATGATATATACAGTTCCACATTTCGTCCAAAAACGAACCACACTCCCATCGGATCAAAATAACTGTGCAACAAACCAGTGTCAGCATGTACCTTCACTTTAATATTAAAGTGAAGACACACAACTGTAAGCCGTGGAGGCAAGGGGGACCTGCTAGAGGCCCCCAAAGCCGGCCTTTCTGACATGAAAAGGCTGTGTGATACCGACATCGTCATCCCAATGGCGGAAACGCCCTCCTAAAGGGATTACGTTGTGGCTCCGACTCCCGTCGGAAGCCAGCCGGAATGACCGGCTGATTTGACTTCGGAATGCCTACATTGTAATTAGTTGGTCTAAAGTCAAACCAGGGATGTTGGTCGGAAAGTCTCTGACCTGCGGTCAGAGGCTTTCCGACCAACGTTATAATAGGGCCCAAAAATGTAAAATAATTCAGGGCTCAACAATCAAAATGTTAAGACTTTCTTTAAACAATAATATATTTTTTTCTTTTTTAGTCAATAATCAAAAGCTAAAACTAATTAACAGTTCTCTTTTTGGTTTTTCTTTAGAAAATGTGGACTCTGGACTTTATCTTTTTTCACCTGGATACTTTAAAAAAGGCAAAAATAATCATTTCATGCTGAGTTCAAAACCTTAGATTTGAAAATTTAAGACTATCAGAATTGAAAAAATTCATAGTGGTTCTTCTTCAAACATTAACTGGCAACAGTCTGTTGGATTGTAGTCTTCCACATCTGACTCTTCTTCTTCAGACAGAGATGCAAGAGCCGCCCATTCAGGTGAAGCATACTTTTGTTCAGGATTCTCTTTCTTGTTAGTTTCTTGGCAACAGACAACTCATTATCATTGCTCTCTGTATGAATTTCACTTATTTCTAGTTCTGTTCTTTCATTTTCTCAATCTCTCTTTTTGCAAGTTCTGTTTACTGCCTTAGGCCACTCCTTGATGTACATTTAAATTCTTGTATCTTCACTGTGACTACCGCTGAATCTTCTTTACTCACAGTCAAACTTGTGCTTTGACTAGCATCAGCCACTCAGCTCACTGTGAACAACTTTATCTCCTTGGGGTTCTTGGAACCTGTGTTTTAAGCTAAATCTTTTCATGAACTGGATCAAAGGCTATTTCTTGCATCTGCTTGTGACTTTGCAACAATTCTTCACTCTGATTCTCAAACTGAAACTGGCTACTGGCACCTTCACCAAGATCTTCACTTTCACCCACTCCACTAGTTTCAGGATTCACTTCTCCAACTTCTTCTCCAACTTCTCCCCTCTCTGGATCCATGCTGTCAACTTGAGCTTGACTCTGTGAATCAGTGGTAGTTTTTACCATTACTTCATCTGCCGTCTTCACTTTTCTCATGTGAGCTGAGTAGATCCACTGCAGGATTCCGGCGCTCTTTATAGCAGTGTTAGTCAGAAGCACAACTTGATGTAGCTCTTGCCACCTGGGCTCAAGGCAGGTTTTCCAGACATGCTTCTTAACCAGTACCTAGTCCCCTGATTGCAGTGGATGGCACTGAGTTTCATTTGTTAGTGCTGTTGGCAAATTTGTCGTACGGCTTATACGTTCCCAAATAAACTGTGCATTTGTTGTACAACATAAACATGAGAACTGTGCAAGACTCACTCCACGCGCACTATACTGATATGTTGGCCTTAGTCCTGCTAGCTCACAGTGAACCATCTGCACCCCTAACATCGCAACTTAACAAATGGATTGTACAACCCCTGAACATGATGACCCTGACTCCACAAGGAAATCGTGGTAACAGATCTAGAACCCTTTCGCTTAGTTACTTATGCATATCAAACGAGATACACAAGAAATGCACAGTAAAGCTTTCAGAACTCTACAAGTCTTACCTCTTATACTCGTGGAGCTATCTGGCAGGGACGACGTGAACAACCTCCACCGTCCCCCTCCTTACCCAATCAAAGGTGAATATACTGACCAAGGCAAGGATGGGACCAGGGGAAGGAGTCTAATGGTGTTGGAAAGGGACGTCGTCTGTGAAGACCTGGTGAGGAGTCTCACTAGACTGAGGGCACTCTCCTAGGTATTGCCAGCTAGATGAGAGAACAACCAATTGGTTAGTGCGTCTGCCAACCCTTCTTCCCTGGTCATACACATACAGCAACACACCAGTACTAGGGGTGTTGTTTTAAGGTTTGTATAGTCACCTGGAAATGAAGGCTTGCGCTCCCATAGGCAGGCAAGGCACGCTCCAGTTCCTGTAGCACCAGAAGAGTGTGACACCAGCACTCCCAATGTCATGGCAAGGAGAGTGAAACGACTGTCACGCTCACCTGCGTGGTAGTAGGGCAGAAATAAAAAGAAAACAAGGGGCACTCCTACGCGGTGATGAAAACAAAGAAAACCGCGACCATGCTTTTCCAGAGCGTGTCACGAGGAGAAAGGAACAAGGCGCTCCTGCACCGTGACAAAGAGCAGGGAAACTGCAATCACGCTTCCCTGTGCGGGTCACGAGAGGCAGTGTAACAAGGTGCTCCTGCGGCGTGGCAAAAGTAAGGAAACCGCGACCACGCTTCCCTCTGCGTGTTGCTAGAGGCAGTGTAATCAGGCACTCCTGCGCCGTGGCACAAAGCAAGGAAACCGTGACAAACGCTTCTCTGTGCGTGTCACGAGAGGCAGACCAACAAGGCGCTCCGGCGCTGCAAAGAATAAGGAGACCGTGACCACGCTTTCCCTGAGCGTGTCGCGAGTCTGCACACAGCAATGCACTCCAGCTGGGATTGCTGGCAAAGAAGACGCTTCAACGCGTCTGCAAAGGATAGTGAAGGCTGCTAGAGGCAGGCATCCGGCATGGATCAGTACTAGAAACACCGATGGATTAGAGCACTGCGGGTTTATGCGGTCTCACCCGGTAGTGCTTCCCACCTGACCTGGTGCACTTCCTTGTCGGAGTGCTAGACCGCTGACCTGTCCTGCAGTGTTTGCACATAATATGGACCGGAACTCACCACACATACTGCTAATCCCCCCCGGGGCAGAACCATGACAAAAGCATTTCAATATTTATTGAAACATTGTGATTCTTGAGTAAAATACTTGCACTGCAATAATCAATAGAAGGAAACAGAACATTGTGATTAGCATTACGAGAATGGTGAGGAAGATAAACAGTTCAACCATTTTGCACTTCCTAAACTATCATTTCTAGGGTGAGTGAATCTGCCAAATCCCTGTAGGGTGCTATAACTCCCCGTTACCTGTGGGTAAATGTCATCAGGCTGCCTGTGTTGGTGGAGAGCTGGGCAGCATCCCTCGCATGAGGTAAACTGGAATCAACTGGGATGGAATTCCGGCATGCAGGTGACCTCTCAGTACCAGCGAAATGCTCCTCTGTCTTAACAAAGGACTGCTGTTGTGTATATATAATAAACATCATCCATGTTGTCGTGCTGAAGCTCCAGTCACAACAATCTCGGGTCTTGGCTTAATGGCAGCAAGGCCTAGCCTAGTAACATCAAATACCAAAAATATGCCAATGCTGCACTTTTATTGAACATTGCCTTTCACAAAGTGTATTGACTCAAACAATATCACTGGTGACTACTTTTTCAGTCAGATTTAATCAAAACATTTACTCAAATTACATAAAATCTTTTCGTACAAAATACATTCCACAAACCTAAAAGCACATCTCATAGTAATGTCCACATTGTCTTTTGAACATATATTTTCTTTTTTACATTTGAGACACCTCCTAACGTGTTGAATCAATACTGACATACAAATCCCTTACTCACTATTCACTCATACCCATTCAATCCCACTCATGTCAATTTGGCACATTGAACAAACCCAAATAATATTAAATACATATACACAAAAAAGACCATCAACATAAACAGTATTAGTGATTTTTTAAGAACATTAGACTCTGTTTTTTATTTTTACTAATAGATTGGCCTCAGAAAATAAGGTCTACGCGTTTCGAGTCCCTTTTCTTGCTGGGACTCTCGTCAGGACCGATATACACTGAAAGAAACAAACAAAACTTTGTTTACCCAATGACCTGACCAAAGTTGCCTCGAACCTCTAAAAGTGCTTTTACCGCTTACCTGCAACTTAATGCTGTAATAAACATTCCAAAGGTGTTAAACGTCCAACTTCTACCTACAAGCATACAATTAAGAACCAGTCTTATTTCCACAAAAATTGTGTCTCAAGATCCTAATTCATATTATCAAACTCTTACACCAAGATAACAATCGGACGGTCTTACTTGAGGTGTCGGCTGGTGATGGGGACACAAGTCGTTCGTTGCACGGAAATTCTGTCAAATTAATGAGCGTTCATATTAGCATGGTTAAGTTCACCAATGTGAGCTTGTGGTGATATTAATTATTGTTGAGTACCTTTTGATGAATCTAGGTCGGTGGACCGGAATGGTTCAGATGTTGTAAATTCAACTTGCCTCGTCAGTCTATGGAACGAAGAAAACAATCAAGAGTGGAGAATTCTTTTAAGTAATTTCCTCAAAAGCAGCGTGCTGTGTCACCCTACAACCTGCTTATCAATAGTCTGTTACAGGGAGTCTCTCGTCTTACCTTTGAGGAAAAATCGTCCAGCATGTCCGTGGCGGGCTTGCAATCAACTGCTATAATTCTTTCCGATACCGCAAACCTTTTCCGGCCTTTACTTAACGCGTATCAGACGCGACTCCACAATGCTTCTGGGAATTGAAGTTCGTTGTGGGTTTCTTGTAGTATGTTTCCGCTTTCAAAAGCGCAATTGGCTTGACTAAAACACTTTAATTATTTAACAGTATATTATTTAAACAGGCTGGAAAATGATGTTAATCCATACTCTGTCTCGCGAGTTAGCCGGCTGTTGCCAGCAGTTGCTCGAACCTATAAATGACGTTTCATGCGTCCGGAGCCTCCCTAATCAGCGCTTGTGGAATCTATTGTTCTGACTAAATGGTCGAAATGTTATTCAAAAGGCCATCCGGTGCTGGCTTTACCATACATGCTGTCTCAGATTATAATTCACGAGTGGAATGGATCCCAATTCATGTGCGTGTCGCGCTAGCTATTGGTGACATGATACACCTTAGGCCTCATTTTTTTCTTTTCTCAAGTTTTTCTTTTCATTCCCACCACTATTAAATGAACACACCAGCGTGCGATCACAATGCTTATAATTTTCTGAATGAACCTGTATTGTGTCTTTATATTGAATTGGTGGTACTTAAAGGTTGTATATTTCTGATAGTTCATTTAAACCGTATACTGATGTATTGAATTTGATAATGAGCATTGCTTCACGTTTCAATAATTTCAAGTCCAGATCCCCTCCTCTGGCGTCTTGTTCTACTTTCGAAATAATGGTCCATCTTAGATCTTTTTCGGTGGGGTTGTTTGAAGACCAATGATTGACCAATGGTGCATACTGGACGTTCTTTCTAATTCTTGATTTATGTTGTTGAATTCTATGCCTGATTTCCTGATTTGTCTTTCCAATGTATAGCTTATTGCACGGGCACAAAATGCCATACGCTACATACTTGGATTTACAGTTTGAAAACGTATCATGTTTCCAGTAGATTCCATTATACGAAAAGAGATCTCCTTCAACGGTTGACTCGCAGCAGACACATGTACCACATTTGTGGTGTCCTTGTATTGGCGGTAGATTGAGGAAACTTCTGATCGTCAGATTTTTAGTTTTCGGCATGGCAGCTCGCCATGCCGAAAACTGTAAATCAATCATTGGTCTTCAAACAGAGGGGCTACGGAGCGATGAGAGGCACTGGTGGAGGGTGGCAGTGAGGGAATCTGAGGAGGAGGTAGTTGGAGGGGCTGTGGAGCGATGAGGGGCACTGGTGGAGGGTGACTGCAGGGCTCGAGTCGGGGTACCAGGCGGGTGGACGGTGTCCCCTCACTTATTTTAACGGGAGCTCGATTACTGGAGCAAATGGAGCCACACATTTACTCTTTGGCCTCTCTGGGGCGAGATTGGAGCTCATTCAGAACGCTGCTCACGCGCTGGCTTCTCTGATGCAATGGCATCTAAGGGGTGAGCGAGGGGAGGCAATGAGTCTGATGGTGCAAGCCACTTTCGTGACATTACTTCCTGTTGTGACGTCAGCGTCCCCATACTTCTTTTTTTAGGACTTGTGCCCTGGGTGACAGTGAGGGAATCCGAGGAAGAGGTCATGGTGTGGAGGGGGAGCTAGGGTGAGATGAGGAGCACTGGTGGAGGGTGGTAGTGAGGGAGTCTGAGGAGGAGGTCATGAGGGGGAGAGGCTGCAGAGAGATAAGGGGCACTGGTGGATGGTGGCAGTGAGGGAGTCCAAGGAGGAGGTCATGAGGGGGAGGGGCTATGGGGAGATGAGGGGCACTTGTGGCGTGAGGCAGTGAGGGAATCTGAGGAGGAGGTCACTAGGGGGGCCATGGAGGGACGAGGGGCACTGTTGGAAGGTGGTAGTAAAGGTATTTACAGAGAAAGAGGTTATTAGTGTGGCGCCAAAA
The DNA here is from genome assembly GCF_964204655.1 of Triturus cristatus. Taxonomy (NCBI): domain Eukaryota; kingdom Metazoa; phylum Chordata; class Amphibia; order Caudata; family Salamandridae; genus Triturus; species Triturus cristatus. Next base: position 761,823,948 of record NC_140589.1, on the reverse strand, counting down.
AAGACTTTCGCATCAGCGCTAAAGCCGGCCCTGTCATGGCCTTTCTGTTTTTGTTTATTTAATTAGCAGTCGGGTCATAAGGGCTACTGTGGAACATGCTTTAAAGTGCTGCTAATTATATTTACTGCTATATTCAATGTTTTAAGTTTTAAGGTGATTTTACTAATGTTTTTACCGGGAAAAAGCAAAGTGGAGCTCGATAGTGCCTGATATGGGGCTGGGGCCCAAGGACAGCTGTGAGAAAAGGTGCACTGGAGAGAGGAGTAGTGGATAATCAAGCCTGTAAGGGAGAGCGTTGCCGAGTCCGGGGTCAGCTGGAGGTAGTAATGAAGAGGGATCCTCCATGAAGGCTCAAACAGATGGAGCCTGAGTAGTATCACTTGCCTGATACTCCCACCTCAAAAAAATCCTCTTCCCATCAAAGGAACATTACATGGAAAAAGCACTTTTTGTGAGTGATAATATTTAGAAAGAGATTTGGAAAAGAGTGAGTTTTACTGGTCCTTATAAGGCTAAGAAGAGATAAAGGAGGGCTCTGAAGCAGGCCTGCCCAGACATATATGCGACAAATCGAGCCCGCAGTGGCCCACCCAAATGCACCCTTGGCCCACCCAAATAAAAATTCCTGGAGCCAGGCCTGATGTGTGGCAAAAATATTTGTGCATGTTTGTTATGTGGCATTGCTCTGTGGTGGTGACTGTTTTTAAGCTGCCTCATCTGGAGGCATCCGACTGGGCCTCAGTGGGTTTATCCTGCTGGCTACGATGCATGCTAGTATTTTACAATGAACATTTATGTGGGATGGGGATAGTGATATGTATGGTTAGGGTTGAATGGCCACACAGTGTTAAAGATCCTCAACCCTTTACGTTCAAAGAATGGGTGAGCACAGCTCTAAACGGTTTGAAGCTGAAAGGCTCTCCACAGAGAAGAGGCATGGGGCTTCAAAAAGCATTCCATAAGCGATCAATGACTGGGTGTATAATAATGTTAACAGACAAATCTTGTGGTTCCAGCATCTGAGCAGTACTTCCAAAATTAAGACCCATTACACACATTAAAATCCCACTCCACATTGAGGAAGAATGTAACAGCTTGGACCCAGGGGCTTAGTTGATCCTCGACCATTTACATTCAAACAATGGATGTCTGGAGCTGACAGCATGGCACTCCACAGAGCAGCCCTGCCCTGGCACTGCCTCCCAGCCCGTGTCTCTCTCGGCAGTGGCTCCCTTCCTGTGTCCTGGGTAGACTTGGGGGTAAGTTACAGGCTCAGCCCACAGGAGAGGCGGCTCTCAGCTTCCCACCATTGGCTGCACTTCCAGCCCATTAGGAAAATGAAGACCCCTCTCCGGTTGCCCGAGCGGCTAATGCCGTTTTCTGGAAACCCTCCTCATTCTCTTTATCACTCCCTGGCCTCTCTCCCTCACACTGGCCCTCCTCATTCTCTTCCTGTCTCGCCTGTTGGTCGCCCCCCTAAGTATGTGCATCTACAGTCCCTCTACCAATTTGCCTGCCTCTACTCCTTCATTACCTCCCGCTGCTCTCTGACACAAGCCTGACCATGTAATTGCACGTTCTTTTTTCTTCCTGCATCGCGTCCTCTTCCATGAGGTTCCCTCCCTGTCCGGAGTGTGTCTTGCTGTGCATTGCCCTCCCAGGTTCTTTTGTGTCCTCCGTCCCCAGACGTGAACCAACCCCTGCCATAGAGACCCTGGCTCTGGCTGCCACCACTGTGGAGTGCTGCTGGAGGCTGAGTGAGGTAAGAGCTAAACGTTTTCAGAGGGGATATTTAGTGAGTGGCAGAGTGGCAGCATAGCTGCCAAGGTTTCAGATGTGTGACATTTTCTCATAACTTCAGTGTAATTATGATTGACATTTCAACGATTATGAGCATAGCTCCCAAGGTTTCAAATTGCTATGTGTGACATTTTCATAATTCAATTGTAGTTGTGAGTGACATTTCAACGACTATGAGTGACACTTCTTTGCGAGCAAAACTCAAGCAATGAAGACGAGGGAAACATATATATATATATATATATATATATATATATATATATCAGTAATTACACCCATTTGAGCAATGAGAAACTCTAAGAAGACTAAAACTGGTACAAATGTCTGCGGCGGCGGACTCATAATTGCAATAAAATTATGAAAATATCACACCCAGCAATCTGAAAGCTTGGCAGCTATGCACTTTGAGGCTGCTATTTACCAACTGACGTTGGAACTACTCAAAACAACAATGTACAGTAGAACTCTTCTTACTGTGTATCATCTGTGACTTGTCCATGCACATCAAGGGTTGGATCTCTTTGGCAGTACCCCCATATAAGTCATATAGATTGCACAATTTTCTTCTCTAATGTATAATTCAGATGTAGCTTACTCAAATTATTTTAACTTATGTTGGTAATAGATTTTAATGGGCACATATAACAGGGGGGCACAGTAGTATAGCACAATACAGCCCATCCCATAATCTCCATGATTATCTCATGTACATCCAGGGTTCGATTCCCTGGCTTTACATCCCTTAATTTTCAGTTTGATTGTTATTGTCTTCTTTAATTTAGCCATAATGTATGTGTGGTATTAGTTTGGCAATATATTTAAATAGACACACCTAACAGCATCTCATGTAAGTTTAGCATAATGCAGCCTACCTGGTATGCTCAAGACTCACCTCTGTACATCTACTTCCTTTAATCTAGATGTATTTCACTTAAATTTTAGCAGCTGACAATCACACTTAACATGCTTGATGTCGTCTTTGTCTTGTATCTATTTATTTGCCCTGCACATTTCTTTATTTCGAAACATTGACCATTCTTGGCCGACATCACTGTGGTTTAATATTTCTTGTTTCTTCTGAATATTCAAGGAGTGCCGCAGCGCCGGAACAGTTTGTCCCGGGTCTTGGATAGAGTTGAACAAGTCCCCATGGCCCCCACAACTGTGTTTAAGGATTGTGATCATAATGTGTCGGCCCTCCCTGTATTTTAGCTTTGGGCCCCCAGGCAGGCTGTGCACCATGTGTGTGCTGAGGCTGCTGTGAAGGAGAGATGCACTATTACAAGCTGGTTTTGGGTACCAAGAGCACACGTCTTTTCATTCCCAGGGAGTTGGTTGCTGCTGCTTTGAAGTAATGACAGGGAGCGGCCCCTGGATGTTGCCTTTGGGCCACCAGAGTGGGCTTTGTATCTGGTCTGTGTTGGCAAGGTGGAGCTGACTGACCCCTTTGTGCTGCGTTTAGTTTTAAGGGCACACAGTGAGTCATTCCCTGTGAATAATTAATTTGCTGTTTTTGAAAGATAAAGAATCACAGGCTTCGACACTGTTAAGTTGGTTTTGGGTCCCCAGAGCACATCACGTTCGTGCAGGTCCCCACTGCTTTAATGGTGGGACCATGATGTATGGTCATTTAATGTCAGCTGTAGATGAAGGTTACATGAACAGTGTCATGTGTGTGCATGTTTGCATTGTGTTGAGGGGATTACCAGGTAATTGTTCACGCAGCTCTCTGATGGATGTCATATGAGGTTTTTCTGAGTCCCCAGATAGATCATGCAGTCTGTGTGTTCTCTTTTGTACTGCCAGTCACCGGTGTATTCAACTGTGTAGCCTTGGACCGTGTCATGTATGTGCATGTAACTTGCATGATCAAGGTAACTATTCGAGGCGATATTACGTTTTTTTCGGACCTCTTTGAAGTGCATGCCCTCCCGCCGGGGGGGGGGGGGGGCGGCAATCTGAGGGATAGCCCCGGGCGCCACAAGCTCTAGCTACGCCACTGCGGGTGCCGGTTATTTTGGTTTCCAGGTTCGAGTGCGGACGAGTGTGGCGTTCTGGTAGGGGTGCTCAGCACCAAACTTGATTCCTCGCTGACTTTGTTTCGCACTGCCGTTTTGTTGCACATGTCCTTTCTAGAACTGAGTTTAGTAACGGTACCGCTGCGGTTCCGTTGGAAGCCTCCCCTAGGCATTGCGGAATCGCCCGTACTGTGAGCCATTTCTCTAGAGTTTATTCATTAGCGCGAGCTGGCAACTCTAAAGCGCTGAGCCGTACCTAGTTCCTCACAGACAGTGGAAAGCATTCCAGTGGTGCGGTAGTGGGCACACCTGCTGGTGTGGTTTGGACTTTCCTCCGAGACATTTGCGAAATCATCTCATTTACTAGTACGCTCTACCCCAGAAGCATAGGAGTAGCGCAAGGGGTGTGCTGAATCTGTGAACGGAGTTGCAGGCAACTAACAGGTTCACAAGCTTCGCTGCACCTCATTTGTTTATTTGTATTCTAACAGGGGCGGAGAGGTGACTTCTGGCATACGTCCTTCCCCTCCCCCTGTTATACCCGAGATCCAGGATTTGTGGTAGGTCCGTTTGTTCAGGGAGTGAACCAGAAGAAGGGGAATTACCGATAAGGGTATTCATCGGCTAAACAGTGTCATTTCTGTAGGTTCACGAACTGCCCTGATCCCCGGCTCTCCAGGTCTCCCAGTTCAGGAGTGCTTTCTTTCTTTTACAGGTACAGCAGGGGAAGTAGGGGAAACATTGTGTACAGGAGTATAGGGGTTGTCCTAACCATAGCGCCTTGTTATTTCTCTTTCAGGTCTCCCTCCCCGCAGTCCCCTTCCTTTCCTTCCCTCGCCTGATCACCCTTCTGTGTCTGTCATATACATACCAGACCAAGGGGTTATCGGAAGGTGGACCCCTTACAGCATCGTGCGACCCTGAGGACGTTGGACGGCGACAGTTCTTGCACTTGATTCATTCTGTTCTGATTCTTGCACTGTGATGGACTCCTTTAATCTCACAGTTGACTTCTCAACAGCACTATGCTTTCTCACTTGATCAGCATACTTTCTTCCCATCATGGCTATCTCATCACCATTCTTACAGGCTGACCACTTCAATTTCTCTAGGTTGTTTTATTGCTTTCAAAAGGTAAATTATACAGTAACCATTCCTGATTGTATCAGAGGATGTCATAAAACCTCTTTGTGGCCACAGCTGCCCAAAATCCATGTACCACTCCAAATCCATACTGGCTATCTGTGTAAATAAAGCAAGCACAAGGAGATGATGGACGGAGCGCTGAAACTTTTCAGACACTCACCCCCAGTCTCAGATTTGGGTTGATTCCATCCTCATTCTTTAGCTCACTTCGCCACCTCAGTTCAGACCCAGCTGTATGCAAATCATTCTTGACCCTGTGTCTCATGGTAACAGTCCGGCCGGAACTGCTAAACCAGGTCTTCCCAGGACCGGAAACAAGCATCCTGTGACCGGTTTCGGAGTAACACCCCTCATCATCCAAGCTAGCTTGAATACAGTGGCAAAGTGAGCAAGGGACCCACATCTCGACATACCCCTGCCATCTTAGGGCTAACAAAGCAAACACAAGGAGATGATGGACGGAGCGCTGAAACTTTTCAGACACTCACCCCCAGTCACAGTTTTTTTTTTTTGAAAAAAAAACAACCTTTATTGAGATATAGTAAATAGACATAGCAGACTGCCGTAGGCTCCTTATACAATGGGTTGCTCCAGTGAGCACGTCCGTTACGGTCCTGCATCTCTCACACAGCCATTTAGCCGACATCCCGGAGGACCGGCGGCATTGCGGTTCTACATAAAACAGTCCGGGTTGAATCACTTCCAACTCGTGCAATACGTATTCACCCCCAACCTGCACTGTGGTGTAATCGTCCCACTTGTCCAACCCGCCAACAGTCCGCTCAATCCCCTATAATTTCGTAAACCATATCTCAACACCCAACCCCCCACCCCGTTCGCCACCATGCCTCTGCCTCCTCCTGTTTTGTGTTTGCTTGTGCACGCTGTCTCAAACCAAGGCGCCGAACTCCGACCAGACACCACACCCCAAGCCTCCAGATCAGACCTACCCTGCGGTTCTAGTTTCCGCCTCGCAAGCACACTGCTTAGAAGCACACGCAGTATACAGGGGACACCCCAATCCTCCCTCTTCAAACCGGCCACTCTCCCAAACGTTTCACTAACAACATAGCCCATCTCACCACTATTGGGTCCTAATCCGGTGTCACACCCTCCGCCGCCCCACTGCACACCCCAGGGGCTTCATGTTGTGTCTCCCCCTGACCAACCTCCTCAGAGTCTCCAACTGACATGTAAGTTCTATAGAGCGCCCAGAAGTTCTTGGGGCGACTCCTAGGGGGTAACAGTTCGCTATACGTTTCCGCCTGCGTGCTACAGTACAGCATATCCCTGACCCACCGTTTCTTAGTGGGAAGAGGCCCTCTCATCCAGCAGGCCGCCACAACGTGTCTCGCGATCAGCAACGCCACGTCCGTCAGTCGCCTCAGCGCCCGCGGAAGAGGCCTGGAGTAGCCCAACAACGCCAGGGCCGGATCAGGGGGGATCTCTTTTTCCAAGATCTGGTTCAACTCACGGAACACCGCCGTCCAAAACCGGGCCACACCTGGGCAGAGCCAGGCCATGTGTAGAAAGTCAGCCACGAGGGTATGGCAACGCTCGCACTCCGCCGTAGGGCGCAACCCGTACCTATGTAGTCTTTCAGGGGTGTAGTAGACCCGCTGCAAGAACTTAAAGTGTATCAATCGGTGTCGACCATTCAAAGAGACCTTTTTAGTACTGGAGCAGCAGTACCTCCACATCTCATCTGAAATGTCCATTTCAAGATCCGTCTGCCAGGCTCGCCGCGCTGCAGAGCACTGGTTCTCCCTGTGTTGATCCCCAAGCTTTTTGAGTATCGAGATCATTTTGGATGGCGCCGTAGTTTTAATGACATAGGAAAGCTCTGGGATCTCGGGAGGCTCCGCCCCAGACGACCCCAGAAGAGACATCAGCGCGCCTCGAACCCTGTGGAATTGAAAGCGCTGGAGCAACGTACTCCCCGGCTGCGTCGACACGACGCTCTCCAGCGTCTTGGCCACTCCGTCTTGGAACAGGTCCGCCATCCTAACTATTCCCATAGCGCCTAACGCTCGTGTCACCCCCGCTTCCCGCAGAGGAGGGAGCCAAACCGCCCACTCCACCCGCATCAGCGGGGAGTATAAGAGGTCACGGTCTTGCCGTCTCATAATCGCGTGCCACGCATGGTTGGTAGTTCCGAGCGAGTCCAGCAGCCCCACCCTCCGATCCGCGGGCAGAAAGATCGTCGCCGGAAGTGGAACCGGATCCGCAAACAAGCGCTCCAGCAGCACATGCGGGACGTCTGGTTCGGCGTGTATCCACGCATGCAAATGGGACGCCTGTGCCACTCTGTAGTAGCTCTCCAGATCCGGAGCTCCAAGTCCCCCCATCTCGTATGGCAGCGTCAGCACTTTCCACTGGACTCTAGGTTGTCTACCACCCCAGGCCAGTCGGATCAGGGTCTGAGTCAGCTGTGCAAAGAAAGACCTGGGTAGCACTATAGGGATGTTGGTGAAGAGGAACAGAAATCGCGGTAGGATGATCATTTTCATGATGGCTATCCTGCCCATCAGCGACAGAGGTAGCCTGTTCCACTCTTCTACCTCGTCCACGAGTTTGGAATAAGCCACCCCATAGTTTTCCCTCAGCAAGACCTCCGGGTCCCTGTGCAGCCGGATTCCCAGGTAGCGGATTGAGTCCGTTGTCCACTGCAAAGGGTATTCCATAGGGAACGGCAGTGTAGCCGGGGTCAGCGGAAATGCCAGCGATTTGTTCCAGTTGACCCTGAGGCCCGACAGCGCCCCAAACCAGACCACCTCCCGCAAGATAGAAGCAAGATTCTCCTCCGGGTCTCTGATGTACAGCAGCGTGTCGTCCGCGTAGGTGGAAATACCAATCTTATAAGAGGGAAAGTTGATTCCCTCGAATCTGTGGTATTCTCTTATTGCGCACGCTAGAGGTTCCGCCACCAGCGCGTAGAGAAGTGGGGAGAGAGGACAACCCTGTCTGGTCCCTCTAGTGATTGCAAACGGCTCCGTGACACGATCTCCGAGGCGCAGCCGGGCAGTGGGTCTAAAGTACAAAGCCCCAATCATCTGCAAAAAAGGCTCTCCCAGCCCAAGCTTCCTCAACACCCGCACCATAAACGGCCATTCCACTGAGTCAAACGCTTTCTCCATATCCAGGAAGAGCGCTATGGCCTTACTCTCTGGGCGCACATGTTGCATGACTCCAAGGACCGTGCGGATATTGTACGTGAGATTCCTGGATGGAACAAAGCCTGCCTGCTCTGGCGCCACGAGCTCCGGCACCAGAAGCGCCAAACGCGTGGCCAGCACTTTGGCATATATCTTGGCATCGACATTGATCAGCGAGAGTGGCCTATAGGAGCCGCACTGGTTGGGAGGCTTCCCAGGTTTTAAGATTGTAACAAGCAGGGCCTCTCGCATCGTGTCAGGCATACTGCCTTCAAGACATATGTCGTCGAAAAGGGCCATAAGGTGCGGGAGGAGCTGGTCCTGGAAGGCCTTATAAAAGGCCACCGTCAGCCCGTCCGCTCCCGGGGCAGTGCCCGCCCGCATACTTCCCAAAGCCTCCAAGATCTCGTCTTTTTGTATGGGCAGCGCCAAGAATTCCCGCCGCGAGTTGGACAAAAACGGCATTTTAAGATAACTGAGATAGTCGTCTATCTCCTCTTCCATGTGAGAGGACTGAGATTTATACAGTCCAGCATAATAGGCCCTGAATTCTTCTATGATCCCCGTCTCATCAGTAATCACATCGCCCGAAGCAGTGACGAGCTCGTCAATGACCAGGGGCCGCCTAGAGTCACGCAGTATCCCCGCTAGTAAGGATCCCGGGCGCTCACCCTCCCCGTAGGTGCGGGCTGTGGCGTACTTCCCCATATGTTGCACCTCTCGGTCCGCTTCACTGTTGAATTCAGTGACCAGGTGCTGCAGCCTCGTGACCACCTCAGGGTCCGCCGAAGCCCCCTGAGTCTCCTCCAGTTGAGCTATCTGCGTCTCCAGGACTCCAAGCCGCCGCCGGATGGATTTAAGCACTCCCGAATGCTTAGTCATTGCTACACCACGAATATAAGCCTTGAACGAGTCTCACACCGTTTGGAAACTCTGGACCGAGCCTGCGTTTATCTCGAAGAACGAGTCTATTTCGTCCGCCAGTTCCCCCCGGAACACATCGTCCAACAGTGAATACGGCGGTAGCCGCCACGTGAACGGCGGTACTCGCCGGTGCGGGGTTGTCAGGGTTAGCAGGAGAGGGGAGTGGTCCGACAAGGTGCGCGGCAAAACCTCGCAGCCCTTAACGCACGCAAGCAGTGACCGGGACACCAACCAATAGTCTATTCTGGTATGCACGTCGTGGAATGCCGAGTAATGCGTGTAGCCCCCTTTACCCGGGTGGCAATGCCGCCAGACGTCTAGCATGTCGAGCCTGATCAACTCCGCCTGCATATGTAGGGCGGCGGTCGCCGGGCGGCGGGCTGGCCCCGAGGAGCGGTCTAACTCCGGGTTGAATGTGAAGTTCAAGTCACCACCCCATACCATGCCAGTGGGCACGTGCAGCCTACATTGTGCCGCCAGTGCATCAAAGAACTCAGGGGAGTCATAATTAGGGCCGTACACATTGACCACTATCAAGTCGTGGCCCTTACCCACGCACCTCGCTATTAAGTAGCGCCCGTCCGGGTCGGAGGTCAGCGACGTCAGCCGCAGTTTCGATCGTGGGTTTACCCAAGTAACCACCCCTCTGGAGTGTGACGTAAAGCCTGCCGCCGCGCTGGTGCCCACTAGTCCCTTCGCCGCTAACAGTTTACTTGTAAGAGGGAGGTGAGTCTCCTGAAGCAGCGCCAGATCAATGTGATGCCGGTGGAGATAATTTAAGACTTTCCTGAGTTTGCGATAATCGTTCAGCCCCCGGACATTCCACGTCAGCGCTCTAAAAGCCTCCCCACCAGTGTCACCCATCCGTTCACCCGTTCCAGTCATCCCGGCAGGACATACAACAACCGCCTCTGCACATAGGCCAGATGGGAGTCCCCGCCCACCACTCAGGTCCAGACAGTCTGAAACAGCAATACACCTGTAAGTCAAATAGCTTGCCACTCAAGAGACAGTGCGGATCACAGATACCTTTGGCAAAACGTCCCCCTAACTTCCCAACCCACCACCCACAGCCGACCGCCCCCAACCTGGCCAGACAGATCCCCCGTCCCCCCCCCCCCTCCCTACCCCACAACAAACATACAAAACCATCCCGGAACCAGCCCCCGGAGGGGCCATGAGAGCTATCAGCACTGGGGCAGAGGCCTCCGATGAGCAGCTACTCTAAACTCTCAAGAGTCCACCATATGGCCGTGCTCCCGCCGCTAAACCCCCAGTCTCAGTGCAGCTCGAGCTGATATCGCCTCCCCTCCATTAGGTACAGGGGGTACCCCTACATTCCCATCAGTGGCGAGCCCCCCCGCTTATCTGTACTTGCACGGCACCCTCCAAACGCCCCCAGTAAGACATCCAGGCCATAGCCCATTTATCTCTCTAATCAGCCCGTGCGGTGAGCTCCAGGCGCCACACAAACCAGAGTCTCGCAGTTATTAGAGCCGCAGGGCTATCCCGCCCTTGACCAAACCGTGAAAGAGGACCAGCCCCCGCCTCCCCACCAACTCTAGGGCTTCGACACCCGGGCATCCCCCAACACAACAGATTGTTCTCACCCAGCCGCAGCCTCAGAGTCCTCCATGACGGTCGTCGTCTCCTGCACGACAATAATGTTCCAGCCGCTGCAGTACCGCCAGGGAAGCGGCAGCCTCCACGACAGGGCAACGTCCCCCCCGCCAGGAGACAGAGCGTGTCAAGCGGCCGCTGCCAGTGATCTAGTCCTGCTCCCCCAGGTCAGAGACCTCCGCTCGGGCAGCCGCGTCGTCCTGCGGCCCACGCCGCTGCTCCCTCGACCACTCTTTCAGGGATCGCTGCAGCTCCCTCGGGTCCGTGAAGAAGTGCGATTGCCCCTGCCTGTTGATTCGGAGCCGCGCCGGGTATAACATTGCATAGTCCAGGCCCAAGTCGCGGAGTTGTTTTTTGTAGGGTGCAAACTGCCTGCGCTCCTCCTGAACCTTCGCCGTGAAGTCGGGATAGATGGAGATTTCCATCCCTTCATATTGCAGCTTCCCCTTTTCCCTTGCCACGCGCAGGGCCGTGTCTCTGTCTCTATAATTCAGTAGTTTTGCTATTATAGGTCTTGCAGGCGCCCCAGGCTTGGGGCGAGGGCCCAGCGAACGATGGGCTCTCTCGACAACAAACATTGGGGAGAACACGTCCTCTCCAAGCAGTGCCCGAAGCAGTTTTTCCACGAAGAGTTCCATTCGACCGGTGTGCGTCGATTCCGCCACACCAGTGATGCGGACATTCGATCTCCTCGAACGGGCCTCCAAATCTTCGGACTTGTCCTGAATGACCTGCAGAAGCTTACTGAATTGCCTGCGGTCCGCGTCCCATGCTGACTGCGTCTCCTCTACCTGTGTTATCCTCTGCTCGGATGCGTCCAGCCGCTCAGCATTCTTATCCACTCGTTCCGACATGCGGTCCATGCGGTATGTGAGCGCATCAAGCTTAGTGTCTATCGCGGCCAGACTGCCCTGCAGCCCCTTTTCCATTGCCGCCAGCGTTGCTTTGATGTCGGCGCACATGGAGCTCTCCGCAGCTGCCCCTTCCGGAGGCCGCACCGGCGGAGCTTCGACAGGCCCCTTCGGCTTGCGGGGGTCGAAAGACAGTTTGGGCTGTGACTTATCGCTTTTACCCATGGCTGCGCCGGGGGTCAGCAGCCGGCTCGTGGCCGCCTCTCCGGGGCAAAGTCCCGATCCTAGGGGGGCCGCGCTGCAGGCCACCTCCACCACCTCTCGATGTCCGGGGCGCCGGCCACCCCGTGTCACAGCCCCGCTCTCCGGCTCCTCCCCGGGCACAGCCGCCGGCCCGGTCGCGGAGTCGAAGGGCAGCACGCGCCGCTTCCAGTGACCGGTCGCCGCTTTAGGGCCGAATGTAAGCGGGGCGCTCCCCGCCCGTGTCCGTTATTCCACGCTCCTCCACATATGTCGTTGCTATCCAGGACAGGGGGGGTACCCCCGGGGCCGCAGCCGGAGCACGCCAGCAACGACGGCCGCACCTCAAAGAACCGCGGCAGCCGGCCGCCCCCCCCCGCGCGACAGCCCCAGCGGACCCTCCAGCACTCTCGGCCAAGTCACAGCGCCAGTTACGCAGTTCAGCACTCCGGGCCGCCGCCGTCTCTCACCGGACCATCCACTGCACAGGCGTCGGGTTTCCGCCAAACAGAGGGTATCAAGGGAGGGCGCCACCTCACCAGTACGCCATCCAAATCAAAGATGCCTCGGGGGGGGCCTCCGGGCCCGCACTCCAGGGGTGCCTGAGGTCCAACGCGGCGTGGGCAACCGCTCCCGCCAGAGGGCCCACTCAGCAAGTCCGCCAGGGGAGAAGGGGGGAGGGGGGTGACACCACAACTGCCCCTCCGTGCCCCATGCAGGTCAGCGACCCTCCGCTCAAGTGTCCGGAGCGCCGGACTCCGCCTCTCCGCTGTTTCCCGGGGCCTCGGCAGTTGGACCAGGACGGTCGGGTCCGACCCCCGCTAGTCAGCCGCACGTCGACTGACGCACGGCGGGGAGGACCACAGGACAGCCCGGGGATCGCGGCCCAGACTGCCCTCTCGCTCCACACTCGCCAGTATCAGCACACCAGGTCTCGATCGCCGCCGCCGGGCCCCCGGGGTGGCCCAGCCCAGTTCCGGAGGGGACCCCCACGTCAGCTCACGGTTCAATGCCGCTGTTCAGGATCCTGTGTTCGGATATTTAGGGGCTTAGAGCGGGAGCTCCGCGTTTACTCGTCCGCCATAGCCGCCGGCTAGCTCCGCCCCCCCCAGTCACAGTTCTGGGTTGAATCCATCATCATTCTTTAGCTCACTGCGCACCCCAGTTCAGACCTAGCCAAATGTAAATCAGTCTTGACCCTGTTACTCATGGGGACAGTCCAGCCCGAACTGCCAAGCCAGGTGTTCCCTGGACCGGAAACAAGCCTCCCGGGACCGATTTCAGGGTAACACCCCTCATCAGCAAGGCTTTGTTGAATCCAATGGCAAAGTGAGCAAGGGACCTCTGAGTAAATTCTCACACTTAATTATTCTGCAAGGAAGCAATCACTTGTTACAGAAATAAACTCAGCCACTTGTGCTGAAATTACATTAGGGAAGTATGATGCTTCAATGATTTCAGAAATGGAACATACACTGTAAGCAAATTTTAGTGCTCCTATATGGCCTCTCACACAAGAACCATCAACAAAACCAGATCAGCCATTTCAAGGGGAATATCTTTGATACCTGGTCTTGGCTTGGTACACAATTCTGTAACATTAACACAATCATGGTCTAGATCCTCCTCCTCATCATCATCATCTTTGTCTTCATTGCTGTCTGAAATCAGTAGCAGTGTTGCAGGGTTCATAAAATTGCGCTTCTTAAGTTTTCAGCTGCCAGTATGATTTGCTCATACCTTGTGAGGCAGCTGTTGGCCAGGTGCTGAGTTCTGGTATAGATCATACTGAATGAGGAACCAACTCTATGAGCCCCATTACACTGTCTTCACTATGGTGAATTGGGTGTGCTGATAAAATATCAAGTCGGAAATTTCAGACTACAAAAATATCGAGTCCTAAATATCGTCAGTGAGAAATATCGACAGGAAGAATATCGTGGTCAAGAATATCGATTTGAAGGTAAGAAATATTGTTTTTTTAAATGTAGAAGTCAATGATGTCGTTTGCAAGAATATAGTTGTTTAAAATATCGATTTTGTAATTTTTGTTATGTATTTTAGTATATATTTTAAATGTATGTGATGTATTTTTTGTATAAATATTGTTTGTTTTTATATATGTGTTACATTTTTAGTAGTTATCAATTTTATTTTAATAACATTTTGCGTTTTTTAGTTCTGTAGCGGGTTATGGGTCTATAGGAGAATAGGGTGGGAAGTAATTTAATTATAAAAAAATTAATGATCTTTTGTATTTGTTAATATTTATTTAATTGAGATTTTATAATATTAATTGTGGGAATTAATTTAATTATGGAAAGAGTGTAATTAATTTTAGGTGCGGGTTGTGGGTTTTATAAGGGTAAAATGTGGGAAGTAATTTATTTTTAATTAATTAATAATTAGTTGTTAATTATTATGAATTAATTGAAAATTAAATTTGGAAATTATTTAATTTTAGGTGAAGGTTATGGGGTTTATTGGGGTAAAGGGTGGGAAGAAATTTATTTTTCTTTAATTAAAATTATTTGTTAATTAATTTTATTTAATTCATTGTAAATTAAATATGGGAATTGTGTAATTAATTTTAGGTGTGGATTGTTGGGTTTATAGGGGAAAAGGGTGGGAAGTTAATTATTTGTATTTGTTTTGATTTGTTTTTTAATTAATAACATTAATTTAATGAATAATTAATTATGTTAATTATGGAAATACATTTTGTTATTAATTTAGATGTGGGTTGTGAATTGTGTGGTGTTATAGGGTAGGATGTAAATAAAATAAATGTATGTAATAATGTTTTTGTTTATGAATAATTTGTAACTAAAATTGTTTAAAAAATATTTTTATATTTGATTTAATATGATATTTGTATGTATTTGTGATATGTATTTAACATTATAATATCTTTTTTTTACATTTATAATAAATATATTTGTATTTTAATTCTTAACATATTTATATATATTTTGTAATTTATTTTGTTTTTCAAATATTTTTTGTTGTTGAAATTTGGTTTTTAGTTTTGAATTGACTGTAGTGGGAATAGTAATTTTTATCCCTCCACTATCCAACACTTTCCCTACTTTTGCACTCATTGGAGTGGCAATAGGAATTTGTACCCCTCCGCTATCCAACACTTTCCCTACTGTTGCACTCATTGGAGTGGGAAAAGTAATTTTTCCCCTCCGCTCTCCAAAACTTTCCCTACTGTTACACTCACTAGATTGGGAATAGTAATTTTTACCTTTCAGCTATCCATCACCTTCCCTACAGTTGCACTGACTGGAGTGGAAATAGTAATTTTTACTTTTCCACTATTCAACACTTGCCCTACTGTTGCACTGACTGGAGTGGAAATAGTAATTTTTACCCCTCCGCAATCCAATACTTTCCCTACTGTTGCACTCATTGTAGTGGGAATAGTAGTCTTTACCCCTCCGCTATCCAACACTGTCCCTACTGTTGCATGCATTGGAGTGGGAATAGTCATTTTTACCCCTCCACTATCCAAAACGTTCCCTACTGTTGCCCTGACTGGAGTGGGAATAGTATATTTTAACCCTCCCTTATCCAACACTTTCCCTACTCTGTCAGAAAGAATTTGGCGCCTAGATTTCAATCCTATCGAAAGAGATCTGCACAAACAAAGACTATGGGAATCTAAAAGTGCCATCACAGAGGAAAAAATACTATTCTACTCCAAGGTGACAGAATCCTTAAGGTCCACAAGGGATCTTTTTAATGTAAATAAGTCTCTTTCTGCCCCTTCAGTCCCATCCCACACTGACACCTCCCAGGACCTCTGTGATAGAATGCGAGTTTTTTCCAATCCAAGATCACGGAAATATATTCTTCCTTGGAATCCCTCAATGCTGAGGCAAGCAAAGTAGGTCCTCCCATGCCCACCTCTCTTCGAATTTCCCTGTAACCCCGGTGAAGGCAGATAATCTACTTACCTTCCCTCCTTTATTGCAAGAGGACATGGATCGTCTTTTAAGTGGAATCAAGTCTGGTTCCCCACTGGAGTCCTGCCTTTTGAAGATTTTGAAACTAGGAAGGGAGGTTAATGTACCTCACCTTACCTCAATACTTAATGCAGTTATCGCATCAGGGCAGTACCCTATCTCCTGGAAGACTGCGGTGGTCAAACCCTTTTTAAAAAAGCCCTCTCTCGACTCCACTGAGTTAAAGTATCGCCCCATCTCTCTTTTACCTGTCCCAGCAAAAAGTCTGGAGAATTATTTGAATTCTCACCTTAGTTCCTATCTGGAGGAACATCTGCTGCTCGATGGCTCGCAGCATGGTTTTAGAAGTGAGCACAGTACTGAGACAGCGTTAACCTCTGTAATTAACAACATACATACTCAGGTTGACGCTGGTCATACCACACTACTGATCCTTCTGGACCTGACAAAGGCCTTTGACACCATATCTCCTTTGAGGCTTGTGGGCAGGCTTAAAGGAAATGGGGGTTAGGGGCATTGCCCTGAAGTTGCTTACCTCATTCCTCACTGACCGGTCACAAATAGTTAGGATGGATCAATTTTACTCAGCTCTCAATCAATTATTTTGTGGAGTCCCTCAGGGCTCCTCATTGAGCACAACCCTTTTGAACATTTGTGTTGCCCCTCTAGCCAGGGTTGTAAGATCCTTTGGGCTAGAGGAGCTTTCCTATGCTGATGACACCCAAATTATGGTGTCTATCACCAACAACTCAGGAGCATCGGCAACTAATTTTAAAAATTGCATGCTGGCAGTGGCCTCCTGGATGGTAGAGAACTATCTCAGACATTAATGGAGACAAAACTGAGGTTTCCATCTCTGGAAACCAACAGGACGTCTGGTCAGATGCTTGGTGGCCCGACACGCTTGGGCCTTGCCCTTGCCCAGGATCCATAGCAAAAAATCTTGGCATTATAGTTGACAACTCCCTTTCCCTGGGCCCCCCGATCAGTAGAACAGTGTCCACCTGCTTTGGAACCATCAGGATTCTTAGGAAGATACCCCAATTTCTTTCTTTCTCCTCCCAAAGCAGGCAGCTGTTGCCCTTGTGTTATCCAGACTGGACTATTGTAATGCCCTTTACCTGGGTATCAACAAGGGACTTGTTCATCAACTACAGCTGGTGCAGAACGCAGCAGCCAGGCTGGATGAGCCATCCCAAACACCATTCTGTCTCGGCTACTATGAGTAGGCTGCATTGGCTCCCTCTTGGCCGGAGAATCCTGTTTAAAGCCCTCTGTCTCACTCACAAGGCTTTTTATAACCTTGGTTCGGAAGGCATTAAAAGGCTCTTTCAAAGATACGCTCCTACTGAGGTGCCGATCACGATCCTGTAAAAAAATTCCCCGTATGACTCGTATCCGGTCTTTTTATCGTACGAATCGTACAAGTGCCGTACAAACTGCCAAGTACGATTCGCATGGGAAAAAGTCCATACGAATCGCATTGGGAATTATTCCCCACACGTCCTCGGGTCGGAAAATGTGTCCGACACGTCCTCGGACGATTTACCGTACAAATGTGAAGAGTGAAGTCCGACCGCGGAAGTACGATCCATCCCGTGCGTCCGATGTTACAACCGTATGGAAAATACACCGTCTGCACCGAACTCCCATAGCAACCATGGAGACATGTGCCCGCATACGCGCCCAACACTCCTCCCAGCCCTCCCATGTACGAGTCGAATCCCCACCCGTGTATGTACACCCGTGTATGTACGAGACGTACCCCCACCCGTGAATGTATGGAGCGTACCCCCACCCCAACAGTGCATGTACGTACCTT
Organism: Triturus cristatus; assembly: GCF_964204655.1. Taxonomy (NCBI): domain Eukaryota; kingdom Metazoa; phylum Chordata; class Amphibia; order Caudata; family Salamandridae; genus Triturus; species Triturus cristatus. The sequence goes on along the minus strand of NC_140589.1, from coordinate 761,806,401 downwards.
ACCCCCACCCCAACCGTGTATGTACGACCCGTACCCTCACCCACGTACGTATGGAGCGTACCCCCACGCCAACAGTGCATGTACGTACCGTACCCCCATCCCAACTGTGTATGGACGACCCGTACCCTCACCCGCGTACGTATGGAGCGTACCCCCACCCCAACAGTGCATGTACGTACCGTACCCCCACCCCAACCGTGTATGTACAACCCGTACCCTCACCCGCGTACGTATGGAGCGTACCCCCACCCCAACAGTGCATGTACGGACCGTACCCCCACCCCAACCGTGTATGTACGACCCGTACCCTCACCCGCGTACGTATGGAGCGTACCCCCACCCCAACCGTGTATGTACATACTGTACCCCCACCCCAACCGTGTATGTACGACCCGTACCCTCACCCGCGTACGTATGGAGCGTACCCCCACCGCAACCGTGTATGTACGTACCGTACCCCCACCCCAACCGTGTATGTACGACCCGTACCCTCACCCGCGTACATATGGAGCGTACCACCACCCCAACCATGTATGTACGTACCTTACCCCCACCCCAACCATGTATGTACGACCCGTACCCTCACCCGCATACGTATGGAGCGTACCCCCACCCCAACAGTGCATGTACGTACCGTACCCCCACCCCAACCGTGTATGTACGACCCGTACCCTCACCCGCGTACGTATGGAGCGTACCCCCACCCCAACAGTGCATGTACGGACCGTACCCCCACCCCAACCATGTATGTACGACCCGTACCCTCACCCTCGTACGTATGGAGCGTACCTCCACCCCAACCGTGTATGTCCGTACCGTACCCCCACCCCAACCGTGTATGTACGACCTGTACCCTCACCCGCATACGTATGGAGCTTACCCCCACCCCAACCGTGTATGTACGGACCGTACCCCCACCCCAACCGTGTATGTACGACCCGTACCCTCACCCGCGTACGTATGGAGCGTACCCCCACCCCAACCGTGTATGTACGGACCGTACCCCCACCCCAACCGTGTATGTACGACCCGTACCCTCACCCGCGTACGTATGGAGCGTACCCCCACCCCAACATTCTAAGTACGTAGCGCACCCCAGGCCACAACACCAGCACCTTCACCCAACATCGCGCATGTACGAGTCGTACCAAGCCAGACACAAGGACAGCACTGTACAACTAAATTCCCGAAGTACACACCGTACACACGCTAAAAACGCACGTACACAACCAGGACAAAGCAAAACAACACAAGAATACACCATTCGAATGGCACAAAGCCACAAAACATTTCCAACAAGCACAAAAACAACACATTCACTGACCTGCAACTGCCAAAATCCCAAACAGAGGCCCAAAACACAACCACTCCTTATAACACACCCACCCAAACTTCAAACACAGCCACACCCACCAATAGACCAATAAAAAGGGCCCACAGACACAAACCATGAGCCTTTGCAACAGACTCACTGCTGCCAGACCCCACAGACAACCTACAGCACCATACTTGAACCTTTACTACACCTTACACTTGCACACCTTCACACACACACCTACACAAACACCCCCTCATCACATTCACACACACACCTGCACAACCACACCCACAACCATCCACACCCACACCCCCCACAACCATCCACACCCACACCCCTCACCATGGCCACTAACAAGAATCCAAAGTTCACTAGCCGAGAGTTGGAGGTCCTTGTCGATGAAATCCTCAGAGTCGAGCCACACCTCTTTGGAACATTGGTCAGACAGACCAGCATTTCAGAAAAAACAGCCATGTGGCAGACGATTGTCGATGCTGTGAATGCTGTTGCGGCCACCAGAAGGACCAGGCATGAATGCCAAGCCAGGTGGTACGATCTGCGGAGGAGGGTCCGAGCCAAAATGACCGATGACCACAACCAGGCCAACGTCACTGGAGGAGGGCCTCCCCGCAGACGCGTACAATACCATCCCTGGGAGGAGAGGATGATGGCCATACTGCCGCTGGTGGCAGTGGACGGATTAGAAGGACTCCGAGACCCGGGTGAGTACACAAACAACTCACCTCACATGGGGGGAACGTCATCCACAACCAAACTCACAAACAGGCACGCAACCACCCCAAGCTATCGCATGACTCAACCACACTCCATGAACACGCACATGCCACTGGCGCCACCATGCCCCATGCACCCAGCTGGACAATGCCAAGTCACAGGCCACAGAAAACACCAACACAAGACACGGTAAGCCGGATGGCGGGAGTGTGGGCCCCAAAAATCACATAGTGCAACTCAGAAGCAGACAACAATGCCCCCTGCCCATATGGCCTAGGTCACAGCCAGACAAACAGTGTGTCCCCACACAGGAAAGACTTGCCAGCAAATGGCGGACGCCTTGCATTAACACATGGGGGTGACGGCACGTGTTTGCCCATGACAGCAGATAATGAACAGCCAACACTGTGAAAGAGTGGCAGCACACACCACCACAGCAGCAGCGCAGACACAGACACTACACCCAATGGGTGCCTGGAGATCAGAAACAAACTCACATCAACAAGCCAAGGGCCATTCAAAGATCTGCTAAAAGTGTGTGCCCAGGAAGCTGGGCTGAGGTGACAGAGGGTGACACACAGAGGGAGGGAGAGGGGGACAGAGAGGGAGGGAGACACAGGGAGACGGACAGAGGGAGGAGGCTGACACACAGAGGGAGGGAGAGGGGGACAGAGAGGGAGTGAGAAAGGGACACACAGGGAGCCCAATTCAGCCTTGGGGGGGTGTGGGAATGTCTGCTCGTCAGCAGGTGGACTGCGTGCATGTAGACAAGGGTGGCCAGTGCCAGAACCCCCCCTCTTCTCCATGGCAAAACACAGGGCCATGTCTCAACCTGTGCATGAGCACAACGCCAGCTACCTGCATTATCTAAGTGTGTGGAACCACTCCATGTGCCCACGTACAGTGCAACACGGAAGGCGCCAATGCATGGCTCACCACACCTGCTCACTCCACTGCTGACTGCAGTCACAATTGACGCAGCAAGTAAGACTGTGCCACACATAGGTAAGTTGAAAAAGCTGTGGCCAAGGGACATACCCATGCACAAGTGTACTGTGAGTGGAATGCAAGACATATCCAAATTCCCAGAGGAAATGTGCCAACTTAGAAACGAATGAAACATGGATGTTGCATGGAACAAAATTAACATTGTCTCTCTCACACACAGGTCAACGTCGTGGATCACCCCCCAACACTGGGGGGGAAGACTCACAGGACCCGGCTCGGCGGGATGACGGAGCCACCAGCAGCGACGACTCTCACCACTCTGTGGACGAACCCGACCAACCTGGCCCCTCGGGTGTCCAACGACCTGCAGCACCTGCGTCAGGTACAACCGGGCCAACCACCACCCCCACTCCTTCCACATCCCAGGAGACACCCAGGATCCCTGCCCCACCACCACAATGCAGCCAGGCTGGCCAGGAGGGACACGGTGTACCGGGCACCCAGGAGGAGGCAGGCGACAACGCCAATGCCACCCCTCAGGGGTCCCGGAGACCCGATGTGCCCACAAGGGCAGGCCAGGTGCAAGTGGGCAGGGGTGGTGGGAGTGGAGGACGGCGGAGGCGCGAGCCTGACCGGTTGGCTGCGGAACCGGTATATTCCCATGTCTGAAACATCCTGGACACATACCGGCAGGACACCACGGGCATGGCCCAGGTTGTGTCCATCCTCGAGGAGATCAAGACCCAGCAGGCCCAGCAACATGCGGAGCAACATGCGTGTCTACTGCGACACCAAGGGCGGATGGAGGACAGACAGGCTGAGCTCGTGACGGTGTTCACGGGAATTCACCGTACACTTCGTCGGATAGCCGACAACATGGGCAACCCTCCCTGTGCCACCAGGCGTAGAACATCACCACCCACAGGGAGGGATCAGGAGGAGGAGGAGTCATCCGACGGAGCATCCCAAACATCGTCACGGCCTGCTTCTGAGGGTCCCCGCAGGAGGGCGGGTCGTCCACGGAAAAGACCGTGAGGGTCAGCGCAACAGCACCATCTCCCAGGACACCTGGCCTGGCACCTGGCCTACTGGACCAACAGCAGCACAGCAGCAAAAGACATTCTCTGCCACATGGACTTGCTGGTCACTGTCTGACCAATGTTGACAAAGACTGTGGCATGGACTCTGAGGATTTTCAATGGCAAGGACACCAACTCCCCTGGTGAACTTTGGATTCCACACACCCGGAAAGCCCCTCATGTCATACCCCCCCCCCCCACGTACCCCAACCAAAATAAAATATTACACGATAAAGAGATGATGCCTACATTTTGCATTATTACCTTACATGTGTCTTGTAAAGTCTAACCATGCCTGAGTTCTCATTTGACTTCAACCATCCACACCCTGGGGCCTGAGTCTGGCACAGGACACACATGGGTCACAATGTATTAGGCAAGACGGACATGGAGCACCATACACACCCGTGATGGGCCCAACCAGCTGAGGGGGTGGCCGCACAAGCGTGCCGACTGACATATTGAGTACTGCGACAGCCATGCGCAGTGGTCAGGGATCATGTGGAGTGTCCTGGGGGGCACCCAGGTATGTGTGGACAGGTGGCAGAACCATGTCCTGCAAGCTTGAGTCAGGTGGATGCAGAGAATGGTGGCCTGGCCAACGTTGGATGAATGGGGATGGCACATGTCACAATACCCACACAGTCATGGACATCATGCACAATACACAGTCTAATCCCACACAAACAACTTGCACCTTGCTACTCGACACATAGACACATAGCCACTATCAGGGAAAACCATGCCAGACATGCCGGATGCACCGTGGCAACACACCAGCATTGACTGAGAATAGGCACCTTGGAGGCATAGTGACACCTTTATTATTCATGTCTTTGGGAATGCAGAGGCAACTCGGAGTACACATGAACAGGTCATGTGGAGTAACATGTGGGTCCAACACTGGAACCCCCCTTCTGCAGCACAAATGCGTGATAGCCATGGAACTGGCACACAAGTGTCGGCTAACAGCTAAACACCCCCTGCTGCTCACGGAGAGGCTGCCATACACCATTGATCCTCTGATGTGGAAGTCCCACACCATGTCAAGCCAATGCAAACCGTATGTGTCTGAGGGCAGTGTTACACACATTGATGCCATCATCACAATCCACTATCCCATCACAGATGACTGTCAACAAGTCTGACCATCTATTCAGGTGTACCCAGCAACATGTAATGTGTCCCATGGTGATGCGACATGTCTGCAGAGGAACCAAACATCGACAGGGGCAGTGTGCACACATCGTAAACAACTGCCACACCCAATACACCCCTGATGCATCCCTTACCCTAAGGAGACTTCCAAACTTGTCCGTGCGTGTAACGCTGAGTCAGCACACGATGACGTGTCCATGAGGAATAACAGTGCCACAACAATGCAACCAGCAGACGGCATGCGCAAGTACCTGGGGATGAGAGACACACAAGAAGTCAGCCACAAAAAGCACAGCCACTTGCATGTGCATGTACTCGACACATGTAAGGATGACAACATGCTAGGTCACAATTATGACTGGGGAAATACACTCATCACTGGCACCATCACTCCAGTGACACATCCACACACACCTCTGACTCACGTGGCATACATGCAGATGGACACACACATCGCAACACATGCCACACGGGGACCAATGCGTGCACACACAGACACCGGTACTCACCACTAAGCAAAGAAGTCGCGTATGAGCCGACTCCGGATGTCCTCTTGCGGAACCATATCCTCCACATCACTAGCCCCATTGCCAAGCCCTTCATCCTCCACGGGTGGATGGTCCTGATCATCTTGATCCAGGATGAGTGGCACAGCTTTCTCAACTGCCATGTTGTGCAGCATGCAGCAGACCATGAAGATTTTGCAGACCTTCGCCGGGGCATATGGGAGGGCGCCGCCTGTCTTGTGGAGGCATCTGAATCGGCTCTTCAGGAGGCCAAATGTCCTCTCTATCACTCGCCTTGTCCGGCCATGGGCGGTGTTGTAGTGGAGCTGGGCCGGCGTGATGGGGTTGCGGAGAGGTGTGATCAGCCATGGCATGTTGGGATAGCCAGCGTCCCCTACATGGAAACCACATGGACATAAGTAGGACAGGAGAAGCGGTCGTGCTGGAAGTCTACGCAAAATACAGGACAGACAGAGTGTACCCACCAACAACACATACTCGTTCGTTGCGCAGCTGCGTCATCATTTCAGGCACCCTGCTACGCCTCATGATGTAGGCATCGTGTGCTGATCCTGGAAAACGAGCACAGACGTGAAATCACCATGTTGGACAGACACACCACAAGGGCATTGATGGAGTGGTAGTGCTTGCGATTCCTGTACGCCACCTCCTGTGCCTGTGGTGGTACCAAAGCCACATGTGTCCCATCTATGGACCCAATGACATGGGGCATCCCTCCCAGGGCATAGAATCCACGCTTGACCCCAGTCAACAGTTCAGGAGTAGGGAAATGGATGAACTCATCCAGGTGAAGCAACATGGTCTCTAAGAAATCATGCAGCACACGGCTGAACATGCTCTGGGACATGCCACCAACATGAGCTATGGTATATTGAAAGGTACCCGTGGCAAGAAAATGTAGGGCTGCCATTACCTTCAGCTTGGGTGTCAGTGCCGTAGGATACCTGTGCAGCGGTTGCAGGTGTGGTGCCAGCCTCGCCGTCAACTCCTCAATCAACAGTTGGGGGAAGCGGTAGCACCGGATACAGTCATTCTCCCGCATGTCAGCCAAGTCCGGAATTGCTCGGGGAAGAGGCGGCGCTCTGCAGTAATTTGGAAGTGACAAGGAAGAGTGAGTGCACTACAACAACAATTTTTTTGTACTGAGCACATGTCAATCTGTCAATACACATATGCGACATACGGAGTCAGGTATGTGCCACATGCCCTGGACACGTATGGCTGCCAGGTGACACTCCTACCAAGACCCAGCTACACACGGAGATTGTGAACCTCCACATGCCATGGCATGGGATTAGCTGTGTCCCAGTGTAAGTGAACAGCCAGACGCAACACAGGAGTGACATACATCAACACATCAGCAGAAGTAGGATGTCGATTTCAGAGACTGGTAGCGGAACACTAGAGCCACAGGTCACACGACATCACACTAGGACAGCCCACACACCTTGCCAATAAGGTGTACATGTAATGACTCACCACACATTCATTGAGAGGATGCAGACATGTCCTTGTTACGCTACTCCGTGTCCCATGCATACATACGCACCACACATCCGATACCACATGTGGCCTGGTGTGCGTAACAGTGTGCCATGTCCATCTACACACAGACACATGTTGGTTGCTGCAACAGCTGATGCATTTGAGGGAGCACCAACATCAAGCTAATGGGAACACCCCACACATACATGACATAGACACATCGTGCACCGTGGGTAGTCACATGTCTGGTGTGGTAACCCCTGTAGCGGGCATCAGGGGACACTTGCGTGTGTTATTGACTGTGCCATGCCAGTGACGCTCATCCCAAGTGTGCAGTACGACATGCACACATGTCAAAGGAGTTAAGGGCATGCCTGGCACACATTGCACCGTCACACATAACATCTGTACACATCTCATCATACATCTGGTGCCCTCTCGACTCAGGAGTAATGTGCCACATCACAGCCTTTCACACCTGTGCCCCACACATGTAGTACTGCCCAGACAATGCCTTGATGTCCATCCATGGACAAGTATGTCAGCCCTATTCCTTCCTGTGTGCTGCCTGTCACCACTGTGATGTGTGAAAGGCACCGTACATTCGCTCAGAGGGCCTGTGTACGTTCCCTATAACTATGGGAGTGCTGCCGTATGTGTACCCATAGTGATAGTGAGCGTACGCACGCGTGTACGGTCCGTATCACTATGGGTACGCATACGCGAGAACACCCATAGTGATGGTGAGCGTACAGGCGTGTGTACGGTCCGTCTCACTATGGGTGTTCTCGTGTATGCGTACCCATAGTGGTACGGACCGTACACGTGTGCGTACGCTCACTGTCACTATGGGTACGCATACGCGAGAACATCCATAGTGATAGTGAGCGTACAGGCGTGTGTACGGTCCGTATCACTATGGGTGTTCTCGCGTATGCGTACCCATAGTGATAGTGAGCGTACGCACGCGTGTACGGTCCATACCACTATGGGTACGCATACGCGAGAACACCCATAGTGATAGTGAGCGTACAGGCGTGTGTACGGTCCGTATCACTATGGGTGTTCTCGCGTATGCGTACCCATAGTGGTACGGACCGTACACACGTGCGTACGCTCACTATCACTATGGGAATGCATACGCGAGAACACCCATAGTGAGACGGACCGTACACACGCCTGTACGCTCACTATCACTATGGGTGTTCTCGCGTATGCGTACCCATAGTGATAGTGAGTGTACGCACGCGTGTACGGTCCGTACCACTATGGGTACGCATACGCGAGAACACCCATAGTGATGGTGAGCGTACAGGCGTGTGTACGGTCCGTCTCACTATGGGTGTTCTCGCGTATGCGTACCCATAGTGGTACGGACCGTACACGCGTGCGTACGCTCACTATCACTATGGGTACGCATACGCGAGAACACCCATAGTGAGACGGACCGTACACACGCCTGTACGCTCACTATCACTATGGGTGTTCTCGCGTATGCGTACCCATAGTGATAGTGAGCGTACGCACGCGTGTACGGTCCGTACCACTATGGGCACGCATACGCGAGAACACCCATAGTGATGGTCAGCATACAGGCGTGTGTACGGTCCGTCTCACTATGGGTGTTCTCGTGTATGCGTACCCATAGTGGTACGGACCGTACACGCGTGCGTACGCTCACTATCACTATGGGTACGCATACGCGAGAACACCCAAAGTGATAGTGAGCGTACAGGCGTGTGTACGGTCCGTATCACTATGGGTGTTCTCGCGTATGCGTACCCATAGTGATAGTGAGCGTACGCACGCGTGTACGGTCCGTACCACTATGGGTACGCATACGCGAGAACACCCATAGTGATACGGACCGTACACACGCCTGTACGCTTACAATCACTATGGGTGTTCTCGTGTATGCGTACCCATAGTGGTACGGACCGTACACGCGTGCGTACGCTCACTATCACTATGGGTACGCATACGCGAGAACACCCATAGTGATAGTGAGCGTACAGGCGTGTGTACGGTCCGTATCACTATGGGTGTTCTCGCGTATGCGTACCCATAGTGGTACAGACCGTACACGCGTGCGTACGCTCACTATCACTATGGGTACGCATACGCGAGAACACCCATAGTGATAGTGAGCGTACAGGCGTGTGTACGGTCCGTATCACTATGGGTGTTCTCGTGTATGCGTACCCATAGTGGTACGGACCGTACACACGCCTGTACGCTCACTATCACTATGGGTGTTCTCGCGTATGCGTACCCACAGTGATACGGACCATACACGCGTGCGTACGCTCACTATCACTATGGGTACGCATACGCGAGAACACCCATAGTGAGACGGACCATACACACGCCTGTACAGCCGTTGCTATGCATTTGGGGTGCCCTAGGGCCCCGGTACGCACCGTACCTGTGTGTGAAACTCCAAATTACATAGGGGACACATGAGGGACAAGTATAAAGGCCTACATGCATGCTGGTTGTCATGGAGACCAAGTTTAAAGTTTGAATTTTTTTCAGCAGGTGCACAGCAGTAGTCAGTTTGAATGAATCTACTTTGTTGCAATGTGGTTCTGGAGGTGACATCATGCTCAAGAAAAAAACACAATAAGAACCCACTGACTGTGCTAGGTTTGAAGGGATTGGAGGAAACAGAGGATGCAAATGTGAGTGACCAATCACTCTGTACGCCTGTGCATGAAACAGGCCAGCAAGGCAGATATAAGGCAGCCAGGTCCCATGAGGGAGCACTTGCCCGCACATCTCTGGATTCTACGAGCCAGCTGCTGCTACTGATTCCCTGGAACCATGTCAAGGTCTGTGGAGAGGGCACAGCCTTTCACCCTGGAGGAGAACCTGGCTTTGCTGGATGTGATCCTCCCACAGTACCCCATGCTGTATGGGCGACCAGGGTATCAGGTGAGTGCAGAGTCTACTAGCACAGACTGTGTCCCTTTTTTGTGACTGTGACTTCTGGCATTGTGTCCAGGTGTGACACACATGCTATGTACTGAGGGGGGGTCACAGGGGGGGGAATGCCTGATGTCTCCCAGCCAGTGCATGCTGTGGTGCATGTCTGCCGTCCTCACTTGCATTGTGTTTACTGTGACAATCACTGCATGGTGCATGCCACATACTGCCTGTCTTGTCCTCCTGGGAATGTAGCCTCTACAGTCCTCATTTGATTATGTGGTCAGCCCAGTGTGACAGGTGACTGTACCCACAGATGTGTGTTAGTTCTGTGTACCTATGCTGAGAGTGTCCACATGATGTGTTCGTACCCTGGACATCGGTGTGTGTGTTAGTCCCCTGTCATGTGGGTGGGTGCATATGTGGAGTGTGGCACCCGGGCTGCATGAGGGATGGATATTCCGTGCCCATGTGATGTGAGCAGGTAGCAGTGCTGTGTGTCTGACGTGCAGAGGCAGCCCCACACCTGTGAGCCCCCCCCCCGTCTAGTGGCACATGTGCAGAGTGAGGTTTGTCGCTGCATTTGGCAATGGCAGGTGAATGTCCTGTGCCTGTGTGTGTCTGTGTACTCTGCTGCGGTAGCGTCAGTGGCCTGTGGCATGTGACTGCTTAGAGGTGCTGCACATTATCTTGGTGTACCTTCTGATGCACAGTGTGAGCCTGGATCATTGATTGTGTAGTTGCCCTCATTCCACCTGTGTACTTTCAATGGCACGTACTGCTTTTGCCCTTCCCCAGAGGATCATGTCCCTTTGACAAAGGTGCAATGCGTTGGATGCATACCATGCCTTGTTGTAAACAGCAAAATAGTTCTAATATGTGTATCTGTGACATGTGCCAGGTGTATTGATGTAGTGTCACTTGTTCATCCTCACAGGTAGGCGCCTCTGCCAAGAAGCAGATATGGATGAACGCCGTCAGTGCCGTGAGAAAGACGGAGGGTCGCAAGCGGCGCCTGCCCCAGGTGAGGAAACGCTGGCAGGATATCCGGTGCTGGACGCGGAGGATCGCACGGGTCCTGCTGGGGGACTCACCTGAGACCCATAAGAACCGCGAGCGCCGCCGTCTGACCCACATCCACAAGCGTGTGCTGGCGGTGGTATTTCCAGACTTGGACAGGCGCTTACGGGAGAAGCAGCAGCAGGAAGGGGGTAGGTACATGTGTGTTTGTTGTGTGTCACCAGCATATGTAAGTGCACAGTTGCATGGATACACTGCCAGAGTTTAAAGGTGCTGTGCAGATCCAGTTACCCACAGTATAGCGGTGTTCTCCTGCCTCCCTTCCCCTCCTTGCAATGTGTTCCCTGGTCTGTGTGTAGTCACTCCTTCACAAGGTTATGTAGGCTGGCACTTTCTCCACGTGAACTATGCCTGTAGCATCATGTGTGGGGGTGGTGTGTTAGAGATTTTGGGACCTTGCCTGTGCCCTGTCCAGTTCAGTACTTGTGGGTTCCATGTCAGTTGGCACTGATGCTGAGTCCAGACATGGGAGTTAGTCTCTCAAGTGTCATGCCTTACAGCACGCATGTCCTATGTTGTGGCCTGTGACATGATGTGCATGAGTGTGCGATACGCATAGTGCAGGGATGGTGGCGTGTGTTGCAGTCATTCCCAATCAGGACCATGGAGTTGTGTGGCCACTACTGTCCCCTGGGGCATATTTTCATAGGTGTCATGTGTGTCATCACGAAATGTGGACACTCTCAGTGTCTACAGCATAGGTTGTGCTCTGTGCCATTGTCCCCGGCACCATGTATATTGACGTAAAATGTAGTACAAGTGGCCACTGTACAGCCTGACCTGATTTTCCTTATTCATACTCACGGTGGCCAGTGCCTGTGTGTTTTGTTACAATCATCTGATGCTGCCCATTTGTACATGATTATTTGGACAGGCGCACCTTGGGTATTTGGTGTCCAATCTTGCATTCATCCAGCTCATGTGTATTTCACCCAGACTAAGAGTTGTAAGTGCTTCCTGTGTCTCAACAAATTGTCTCATGTAGGGGGTGGTTGGTGCGGGCAAAGCCTACATGTCAAAACCTGATATCTCCTTGCTAGGTCTGGCCAGTGTGTGATGTTTGCCTGCACATGCACTCAAGGTGCGGTGTGCCAGTCATGGTGGGCATGTTTTCAGTATTACCTATGCAGCATGTGCCTCAAGTTCATGGATATGGTCCCTGCTCATCCCTATTTTTGCCAACGCTGTGTGGTGCAGATGCAGTGCTGGATTGTCCCCAGGGCCTGGCTCCTCTGTCAAACTCCATTTCATATCATTTGCTATTGTGTCATGCTCTCCATAGTTTTTCAGTGGCATGGTGGGTCAACCAAGTGTGTGTTGCATGCCCTACATCTGTACCTTGTTTTGTAGATGTCACTGATCTTTCTTTTCAGGCTATGCACTGTAACCTATGTAGATTGGACTCATGTGACATATGTATACAGGTGTATGATTAATTGTATGATTAATTGCTGTCTCTTCACCTTGCCCACAGCATCGTCGGGGGATACGGAGGGAGACATGAGCACAGACGGAGCGGAGGGACCGAGCACCAGTGCCAGCGGTGACATCGTGCCTGGCACATCGAGTGGAACTGAGGCGTAGGAGAGTGAGGCCGAGGACCTGTCCACTGGCACGACAGAATATGAAGCTGACGGGTCCGAGGATGATCTCTCCGAGTGGGCGGAGGCTGCACCAGCAGCTGACTGCAGCACAACATCTCTCCCCGCCCCCTCCATTGCCATCAGCCGCCTCCCACTTGCTCGTGTCCCTTCCCAGCGTGCCCAGTCACCGCATGTCTCCTTCCTGCCAGGCACCGCACCCCCTGCCCCTGTCTCCACTGCTGCCGCCAATGCCGAGTCTGTGGACATCCAGCGGCAGTTGCAGGTTGGTCAGGCTGCGATGCTTAATGTCCTCCATGGCCACAGCCAAGTGCTGCACAACATGGAGGCATACTTGGAGGGCATTTTCTCATCGCAGGCTGACCAACGCAACTTGCTGAGGTCCATTGAGTCGACACTGACTGCAGCAGTGGGTCTCCTGCAGCGCTACGTCCAACCCCCTACCCCTGACCCATCCACACTTCCCACTCCCATGCCTGTCCCATGTACACCCAGACGTCAGCATGCACCCACCACAACAGACACAGGCACCACACCAGCAGGGAAGGTCAAACGCACACCTCCTGGCACGCACACACAGGGTGAAGTAGGCACACCCACTGGGTGCGGGGGCAAACGTAAGCCACGCAGCCAGAGTGGGAGTCCGCATTCCACCCAATCCACTCAATCCACTCCCTCCAAATCCCCTCCCCTCAGCTCTCCTGGCCACATATCCGGCAAAGACTCCTTCATGGCCGCTCTGTCCCTGAGCCCCACAGTGACACCACCCCGCAAGCTGTCAAGGGAGTCCTCGGTCAGGGTGGTTGAGTCCCCCCCCAGTCCACACCCTCCCCCAGCGGCGCTGCGACCCATCCCTCTGCCCCCCCCCTCCTTGGGGCCTGTGGTTCCTTCGGGTGCAGGGGAGTCGCTGGAGGACCTTGCTAAGGTGTGCAGCGCCATCCTGGCCTCCGCCTTTGGCCCTGCCCCACCCCCTGTGGTGGAGTCCTCCATCCCTGCACCCACGACGCCTACCCTTCGCCCTCATGTCCCTGCGGTGCCTGGTCCTTCCCCCCCACATGATGCCCTCCCCGCTCTGGAAGACGTAGGAGTCTGAGTGTGCAGGCAAGCTAGGGGACACGCATCCCACTGTGTCCCCCACCTGGATGTGAACTTTTGATTGCCCTATGGGCATTGTACATTTTGAACTTTCAATGGACAAACACATTTTTTTGATGCTGAATAAAGCAATTTCTTTTTCCTTAGTACACTACTGTCTGTCTGGTATTGCTGTTGGTGGACCTGCCCCATCAGTTTGGGTGGTGATAATGTGTTGGGTGTGTGGGAATTGTAGTCTTGTGCTGGTCATAGGGTGGATCCTGTTATCTGTGTGCCATCACAAGCTGTTGGCTACATAACTTTGTTCATGTACGCAGTTACTGCATGGTGTCATCGTCCCAAGGTGTGTTCCTTCCTCTGTGTAACCTGACATCTTCCCTGCAGGGTCTTTCCAATATGTAGTGCTGAGCTGTGTCTACATTGGCTGGGTGTGTGACGGACTCGTTAGACTTGGGCCATGTATTCTGAGCGATGTCTCCACCTGCATCGTTCGTGGCGTCCTTGGTGGTCACTGTACTTGTGTATGTAGACTGTTGCCATGACTTCATGTGTACATGTTTTCTTTTTGGCGCTATGCATGTGTATACTCCCAGCCTCGCACACATGTGGTACATGTACTGCAGGATCTTTGTGCACCTGACTGATATTTGTGGGCATTGGATCTGTGGGTACTCCACCCTTTTCTTTGCAGGGGCACTGCTGTGAGTGTTAGGCACCCACCCCTCCTGTGTCTGGGCACTGCTGGGAGGACTCTGCACACACCCCTCCTGTGTCTGGGCACTGCTGGGAGGACTCTGCACACACCCCTCCTGTGTCTGGGTACTGCTGGGAGGACTCTGCACCCACCCCTCCTATGTCTGGGCACTGCTGGGAGGACTCTGCACCCACCCCTCTTGTGACTTGGCACTGCTGGGAATGATAGGCACCCACCCCTCCTATTTCAGGATATGTGCGCTTAGAACATACACGGGTGTGGGTTCGCTCCATGCATACGAGGTGGGGGTAAGGGTCGTACTTACACTGTTGGGGTGGGACGTATACGTATGCGGGTGAGGGTACGGGTCGTACTTACACTGTTGGGGTGGGGGTACGCTCCATGCATACGCGGGTGAGGGTACGGGTCGTACTTACACTGTTGGGGTGGGGGTACGCTCCATGCATACGCGGGTGAGGGTACGGGTCGTACATACACGCTTGGGGTGGGGGTACGGTACGTACATGTGCGGTTGGGGTGGGGGTACGCTCCATGCATACGCGGGTGAGGGTACGGGTCGTACTTACACTGTTGGGGTGGGGGGTACTTTCCATGCGGGTGAGGGTACGGGTCGTACTTACACTGTTGGGGTGGGGGTATGCTCCATGCATACGCGGGTGAGGGTACGGGTCGTACATACACGGTTGGGGTGGGGGTACGCTCCATGCATACGGGGTGGGGGTACGGGTCGTACATACACTGTTGGCATGGGGGGTACGCTCCATGCATACGGCGGTGGGGGCACGTTCCGTACGTACACTGTTGGCATGGGGGGTACGCTCCATGCATACGGGGGTGGGGGTACGGGTCGTACTTACACTGTTGGGGTGGGGGGTACGCTCCATACGTACGCGGGTGAGGGTACGGGTCGTACATACACGGTTGGGGTGGGGGGTACGCTCCATGCATACGCGGGTGAGGGTACGGGTCGTACTTACACTGTTGGGGTGGGGGGTATGCCCCATACATACGCGGGTGAGGGTACGGGTCGTACTTACACTGTTGGGGTGGGGGGTACGCTCCATGCATACGCGGGTGAGGGTACGGGTCATACTTACACTGTTGGGGTGGGGGGTACGCTCCATACGTACACGGGTGAGGGTACGGGTCATACTTACACTGTTGGGGTTGGGGGTACGCTCCATGCATACGCGGGTGAGGGTACGGGTCGTACTTACACTGTTGGGGTGGGGGGTACGCTCCATGCATACGCGGGTGAGGGTACGGGTCGTACTTACACTGTTGGGGTGGGGGGTACGCTCCATACGTACACGGGTGAGGGTATGCTCCGTACATATCCGTGCCCACGCTATGGAATGCTTGTGCGGGCCGTACCCAGGCCTTTTCCATGTGGGTACAGCCATCCCGCCATTGTTGGGGTGACGTAGGTGTGGGCGTGGTACGACTCGTACCCACGCTCTTAAGGCGTGGGTACGGGACGTACCTGTATTGTTGTGTTGCCGGTTCGCGTCGTCAAGCACTTCTGTTGTGGCGGACGCTGGCTTTGCTGGACACGCCCCCACCCCCTCGAAGTGGCCAGGGCCTTGGGGTCAGGTATGTCCAGGGCATGTGTGCTGTGTGACTTTGGTGGGGGTTTTGTGGTCTGCCCCTGCTCCTGCCCCACCCCCTTTCCCCCCTCCCTTTGTTGTTCTGACCTTCTGCGGCGTCTGCGTCGTAACCTGTAGAGGAGGTCGACTGCTATGAGGGCCGGGATGACACGTAGGTTCGGGTCCATGTCTGTCCATCGCGTACAGGTACTCCTTGTTCGCGTCGTCCTGATTTCCCGGCAGTTTTTGGCTGCCAGAAAATATTGTTCGTGCGTGGTGACGTCGGTGCGAATCGTACTTCCTGGTTCGTGAATGTCAGGCTGCGTGCGTCCCGACGTCACATCCCGGATCACATTTGTATGATTATTTTCGTCGGTCGGGGTTTTGTACGATTCGTACGGAAATGGTATTTCCGTGCGAATCGTACTTCCATGTTTGTATATTGTTACGACCGGGTACGCGTCGGACGGAGAATATGCTCCGTCCGACGGTTCGTACCCGGTTTTTACAGGATCGTGATCGGCACCTAAGCAGTTAAGATCTGTCAGTAAAAATGTGCTGGTAGGTCCCAGGTATAAGATAGTAAGGTGGGGGGGGGGGGGGTAGAACCTTCTACTGTGCTGCGGCTAGACTCTGGAATTCCCATCCTTCTTCTATCTCTGGAGTGGAGTCTCACTCTCTCTTCCGTAAGACCCTGAAGACTTGGGCAAAGTTTGTGCTTTATAAGGCTAATATTCATTCATTCATTCATTCATTCATTGCACTGACTGGAGTGGGAATAGTAATTTTTACCCCTCCGCTATCCAACACTTTCCCTACTGTTGCACTGACTGGAGTGGGAATAATACATTTTAACCCTCCCCTAACCAACACTTTCCCTACTGTTGCACTGACTGGAGTGGGAACAGTAATTTTTACCTCTCCGCTATCCAACACTTTCCCTACTGTTGCCCTTATTGGAGTGGGAATAGTAATTTTTACCCCTCAGCTATCCAACACTTTCCCTACTGTTGCATTGACTGGAGTGGGATATTTAAGTTTAAATATTTTTTAAATAGTTTAATGTTTTAATTCATTATAGAATGTTTTTTAACATAAATCTTATGTTATTGGTATGTGTGTGTGTGTGTATATATATATATTTTTTTGTCTTTTTTTGTTACATTTTTATATATTTGTAAAATTATAAAATACATTTAAATTACTAGTTTATTAATTGTTTTACAGTAAAAAGATATAATAATTAATATATATGTGTGTTTAACTTTTTTAAAGTTAAGTTTACTTGTTATTTTTGTTAAAATGTCCATTCTATTTTTTTAATTAAGTTTATTATTTAATCTTTTTTTATATATCTAAAAAACAATATTGTTTACATATATATATATTTATGTCATTGATTATTTTTTTTCTCGATATTTTTGTACTTACCTTTATAAATATAGGATGTCGATATTTTTGATTTCTATATTTATGACTCGATATTTTGTTTAGGGATGTTTTGGGTGTCCATGTTTTGTCAGTGAACCGGTAAATTGCCATACAAACAGCTTCAACCTCCTTCAGACAACTAGGAAGAACTACATCTACTGAATCCAACACAGCAGAAAAATAAGCAAAAGGCCTCCATCACCTCTCCATGTTTTTGGGTAAGTATTGAAAGCAAACACCCACTCTTCTCATGACAAAAAATAAATAATTCCGTATCAGGTTTTCCGAGGGCAGGTGCACTACATAGATTTTCTCTTAGTTCTCCAAAGACCTTCATGCTTTCGACATCAAACAGAACCGAATCCAGGATATCACTCTGAGTAAGCCTTATTAAAGACTTTGCAGTCAGGGAAAAGTTTTTAATCCACTAACGACAGCAACCTACTATTCCCTGGAACATCCTTCTGGGTGGCTGGAGGATTCATTTTCAGGATTGCAGAAACACATTCTTTTGATATTTTCCTTGCTCCTTTTCCAATGTTCTGACCAAGATAAATCACTTCTTTTTTACAGTACTGTAGCTTTGTAGGTGAGACCTTGTGACAGTTGTCAGCAAGATGATTCAAGAGTGCAATTTTATCCAGCTTGCAGACTTCTTTTGTTCTTGATGTTACAGGTATGTATTGGACCACAACTTAGTAACAGGGTATCTGTAGATTTTCCCAATCTTTCTTTAGGATCTGACTAATTGAGGTACTTTCAGTATGCCCCTGTTGAATTCGACACCAAATGAGAACTTTGGGGCCCATTACGATGGTGGGAAGACTTTGTCCTCCAGCCACCGTAAAGGTAAACGCTATGCCAATTTGGAAGCGTCTGCCACCCTGGCGGTCGCATCCTGCATATTATGCATTGCGGCGGGCAGGACTATAAGCAGCACACGCCGCAATGCAAAATATGCATGTTGTGCATTGGCATGCACAACGTGACAGACACCGTACGGTGCCTGCAACCCTGTGCATGCCAATGAAGGGGGGTACCATGGGTACCCCCCAAGTGCAGGCTTTCACTGCCCCACCCCGCGGGGGCCGCAACGGGCCCCCAAAGGCATTCTCCGCATGTCTTTCCATGGCGGAGTCCCCACCATGGAAAAGCATGCCCCACGCACCCATCCTAATATGGATGGCGCCACCATATTGTGGGCTTTTTCCGCCCAGCAGGCAATCGCGACGATTGCCTGCCGGTGGAAAAGCTGCGGATGGCTTTTCCGTCTGCCGCAGTACCCCCCGCCATGCTAATGTGGCAGGGGGTAAATGGCCGTCGGGCGGGGAGTTCTTGCATGTGGATCGCCACCGCCCGCGATCATAATAGGCCTCTTTATTTTGAAACAGAAATACAAAAGCATATTGAGTATCCTCCTTCAAAGGATTGTAGAAGAATGCTTGGCATAAGTCAGTGACTGTATGCCATTCTACATTCACAGAAATTGGTAACAATATTAGACTATCCTCCACTTACCAATCAGTCTTTTAATGCTTCTCACAGGAGAGTTGCAAGGACTACCAAGCACCTCCCGAGAATTCCTTGTTTTATCATTTTTTCCTGGACGGGCTTCATTCCCTCTTCTGTTTTTAAAAAAAAGTTTATATTACCTAATTCTAGGATAAACAGCATTAGGTTTGAACTGCATTTTGGCTAACTTTGCACTTTTTATCAAGGTTGTAGACTATCGCTAATGATAAATATGCTGATACCAGCCCTGACCGTATGTTACTGGCTCAACTGATTGGTTTGATGCAGTCCAGTTCTTAATAGGTGAGCAAACCAATAGTCCCTATGGGTATAAAGCTACCGAGGTGGTTAGTAGAAGATAATGGTTATTAATTAAATTTCTCTCTCTACCCACATCTAGGCTTGTGATATATACAGCTTTTTTATCTTTGAAATGATCGGTGGCTCCAAAGAAAAACTGTAATATACGAAACAGAGTGACTAAGGTTCGTAACTTACCACGTATGTAGAAGAAGAATGTCTTCTGCAAGAAATATATGGACCTAATAGTCTTTTTATATATCTTATTAAATTTCAAATGTGTTTTTCCTCATTGAATAAGGATAAATGCACAGTAATCGAGTAACCACAAATAAATAAGATACACATAATCGAATAGGTGGGTCTATTTTATTATTTTTATTTCATCTTATTTTCTCCCCCTTTTTTCCTTAAAAAACATGGATCATGTTCTAGTCCTAGGTCCTAGTCCTAGTGTCTAGGTTGTAGAGTATCGCTAATGATAAATACGCTGATACCAGCCCTGACCGTATGTTACTGGCTCAACTGATTGGTTTGATGCAGTCCAGTTCTTAATAGGTGAGCTAACCAATAGTCCCTATGGGTATAAAGCTACCGAGGTGGTTAGTAGAAGATAATGGTTATTAATTAAATGTATCTCTCTACCCATATCTAGGCTTGTGATATAAACAGCCTTTTTATCTTTTTATCTTTGAAATGATCGGTGGCTCCAACGAGCAACTGTAATACACCAAACATAGTGACTAAGGTTCGTAACTTACCACGTATGTAGAAGAAAGAATGTCTTCTGCAAGAAATATATGGACCTAATAGTCTTTTTATATACCTTTTTAAATTTCAGATGTGTTTTTCCTCATTGAATAAGGATAAATGCACAGTAATTGAGCAACCACAAATAAATAAGATGCACATACTCAAATAGGTGGATCTATTTTATTAGTTTTTATTTCATCTTATTTTCTCCCCCTTTTTTCCTTAAAAAACATGGATCATGTGCTAGTCCGCTCTTGTAATTTCTCAAACTATTGGAGGCTATACTTTTTGGAGAATACTTTTTGAAAAAGGTTGAATGATGTCAATAAATGCTCCTGCGTAAAAAAAGAAAGCGATCAACAATAGAAGTTCAGCTATCTGTTTTTTGAAGCCTAGCAGTTGTCCTGGAACATGAAATGTCTGCCATATAGGAAAAGTGTCCTTACTTATAATGTTATGACACTATGTTATGACACCATGTTCAGCAATCTTATAATAGAGTGTATACATTTTTTAATTCTAATATAATGTCTTTTGCCAGTTAGAAACACTTGTGAAAACATTTGTCCTGAAGAAGGTGAAGAAAAGAGTACTCACCAAATCGCTGCGTCGACTTTTTTAGTTTTCCTTTGTTAAAATATTCATTGTACACTGTTACTTCATGGGGAAGTATGAGTTTTTAATTTTATGTACTGTAAAGATTGTTTTTATCTGCTTAAATACACATAAAAAATATTTTGATCACAATAAATTTTATAATTTGCATTTTGAGTTTATGTATTTTCTCATTCCCATTATCACTCTTGGCACATGAGAACATTATGGCAAAAATCGTCTATTGTAATAATTGTCTGGGCACATTATCCTTGATTGTCTTTCTTTGTTTCAGAGTCAGAGTCGTTCTAGTACACGAGCCATCATCAAATTAGAACTTTGACAAATTTGGCTTCCAAATAGGGACTCCTGTCTTTTTCTCAAATGCAAACCATCCAGTGTGCAGTAAAACATTCAGTTCATCTTACAAAGCAAGCCCCTGCCACGCAAATTAACAGGACTCGAATCACATCATATGAACTGATGATTCTTCTCCATTGACCCTCTTTTAATTGGGACATGTGCTTTAACCTGATTAATAATCTGTTTATTGCTAATGCGTACAATGCCTGACTGGACTGCTTTTCCAGAGAGGGGCAAGCTTGAGAGCTCAAAAGAACAAACTGTAGAGCAGGTAGCACCAGTATTGATCAAAATTGATATGGGGTGGCCATTCACCCCACCACCTACATATGGGCCACTCTGGTCTACCTCTAAGATTGTATCAAGCATTTAATCCACGTCCACCTCTCTGGCACCATCATTATGAAGTAGTGTTCAGTGAAAACTGAGTAAAATCATTACTCAGAATCAATGGATTCTTGTATGGCATCTCGTTTCTCATGTTTTGATGTATCACTGGAGCTATGGGGATAGTCGTATGGAACTGCCCTTGATTTTGCAAACTATGCACAGTAGTCTGTTGAGCAGGAGCACAGCTTGCTGCTTACATTTGATTTGTGTTTTGCTGCATCTGAAGGACAAAAGCATTCTGGATTTGATCTGGATTCTGTCTACACTCATGCTTCCAATGCCTGATTTGACTACAGAAGTGACAAGCAGTGCTCTTCTTCTTCAAATTAATATTTGCATTAATTCCCAAATTATTCACATTCATTCCACCGTGACCCTATGTCTGCACCATCTCATTCCGACACCTTGCACTCTATTCATTCCACAAGTATTAGGCGAAACAAAAAATGTATCAGAATCCAATGTCTTCTTTTTGTTGTATCTCTGACATGTTTTGTCTGTGAAATCATCAACTTCTTCATCTTTTTCTACCAGTATGACTCCTTGGCTGACTGACCAATAACAGCACAGATTTTTCATGAATGGAAAAACAATACACAGCCCTTCCTTTCACTGAATGCACAAAAATACACAAAATAAATCTTGTCTGTTCAACCTAAACAGTAGAAAATCAGTGGGTTAAACATAAAGAGTCTTTCAATCAGTAGAAACAAGACCAATACCTTTGCTGCATTTGTCAAACACATTTCACAATAAAGCAGATTTCTGTGCAGTGGCAATCCACTCCCATGCACTGAACAGCAAACTACACCAATGCAAATTAGGAACGAAAAACCTAGAAAAAAGGGTTATTTGGGAAGAATCCCTATCTGTGTGAATGCAACGCCTCGCACATCACACTATCCTTGCAAACGCGTTCAATAACAATATCCACAATATCCTGAGACCTTGAATTAGGACGAATTTGATTACCTAAGCAACAAATAATAAAACCAAAACTTAATCAATGCAAATCACACCTATAACAAGTACACCAAAATCACAGTTGTTAAACAACCAATTGAACCAAGAATCAACATCGCATAACCAAAAACCTCACATGCAGCATAACAGTCCATCACTCAACAAAACCACACTCTCAACTATACAACCTACAATGCATCACTAACACGCCGAACACTCTCAATCTCAAGAATCATTGTGCCCTACTATTACTCACAATCCTTTTCCTCAGTAACAGCCCCGCAAAGCTGCCAGGAACTCAGCAAATAATCCAAGAGTGGTCTCAGGAAGGCAGACAGAAAACCAGTCTAAGAACAGGGCAAAAGTGAGTCTTAAAATGCACTCCTTATCTTAAACTATCCTCTACTACCAAACGTTTGAGGGTGCGGGGGTCTCCTAAAATCTTACACCCCAAAAGATACCTCAGTTACATGCCCACTGGTGTTAAACCTCAATTTGAGGAGCCAATTTGTCCCAAAATAAGGTGCAAAACAGCATATCAAAAATAAGGTAAAATAAAAGAAAGACAAGACTCAGTAAGTGCGTTCTAGGGAGAAATTAGAAAGTTTTGTAAAATGTATTGCAAAATATTTTAAAGAGTACAATACAAAATTGTAAAGTGCAGACCCATAAAGTAATTACTGTGAAGGCACGGAGTAATAGGGCAATACAGAATAATAGGCAAAATCAAAGATATTTTAAGTCCTAAATGAGCAACAAAATGAGTAAGAAATCGAGCAGCATCAGACTAACCCCTGACATTTTAGGGTTTATATTGGAAATTTTCTTATGGACTAACATTGAAATTGCAGATTTATCATGGAGTGAGCAAAAGAATTACAATTTAAACAAATCACAACAGAACTGAAGAGCAGGATAGAGCCTTACTACCTAAGCACTATCCAACTACATGAATATTCAGCATCCTCTATGCTAATGTCATCCAGAGATATCAGAACAAATTAGTACAATATAACAGTGAACCATTGTAAATGAATGCAATATTGTGAGAAGGTGGAAGAACCTTCAAGGAAAGTTACATTAGTGAGGCCAAGTTAGAGTGTCTTTTCGAGAACAGCCAGGGCCGGACTGGCCGTAGCGGGCACCGGGCAATCCCCTGGTCAGCTGCTCGGGTGGGAGCCGGTTTTGGGCCCCTGGGAGCCGTTTTTGTTACAGAGCCGTAACAAAATCGGCCAAAAACCGGCCCTGGCAAAGAGCTCGGCCGCACCCCCAACCCCCGGGGGGGGGGGGGAGGGGGCGGCCGAGCACTTTGCCAGGGCCGGTTTTGGTTCCCAGTCCGGCCCTGAGAACAGCATCATTCAGAATTAAACAAACATGATTTGCTTCAATGTGGGCAGCAGAATTAACAGTGAATGTGACATGATGCAGCATCCATTTTGAACAAGATGGCGTTGAGGCCTGGCTGAGGCCTAGGTAACATAAGCCAAGAAAAGGTACTTTCAAGGTCATATAAAAAATATTTCAAAAGCAATAGCATTATATTAGTGTACACACGTAAATTTGAGTGTAGATTTCTATTCTGTATGTTGTTAATAATGCACAATTCTATTAATGCACAAAAACTCTTACAAATTACTCGCTCACAGAGTCAAGACGAAGCCCCCTTTCTGCTGCAAATTTTGTACTTTGAGCTGTGATTGCAGGGGATCCTCCGCTTTCTCTTCAAGAGAGCCCAGCGGCACCTACAATCACACGGCTAGGAGAATCCTAATTCTAGGATAAACAGCATTAGGTTTGAACTGCATTTTGGCTAACTTTGCACTTTTTATCAAGGTTGTAGACTATCGCTAATGATAAATATGCTGATACCAGCCCTGACCGTATGTTACTGGCTCAACTGATTGGTTTGATGCAGTCCAGTTCTTAATAGGTGAGCAAACCAATAGTCCCTATGGGTATAAAGCTACCGAGGTGGTTAGTAGAAGATAATGGTTATTAATTAAATTTCTCTCTCTACCCACATCTAGGCTTGTGATATATACAGCTTTTTTATCTTTGAAATGATCGGTGGCTCCAAAGAAAAACTGTAATATACGAAACAGAGTGACTAAGGTTCGTAACTTACCACGTATGTAGAAGAAGAATGTCTTCTGCAAGAAATATATGGACCTAATAGTCTTTTTATATATCTTATTAAATTTCAAATGTGTTTTTCCTCATTGAATAAGGATAAATGCACAGTAATCGAGTAACCACAAATAAATAAGATACACATAATCGAATAGGTGGGTCTATTTTATTATTTTTATTTCATCTTATTTTCTCCCCCTTTTTTCCTTAAAAAACATGGATCATGTTCTAGTCCTAGGTCCTAGTCCTAGTGTCTAGGTTGTAGAGTATCGCTAATGATAAATACGCTGATACCAGCCCTGACCGTATGTTACTGGCTCAACTGATTGGTTTGATGCAGTCCAGTTCTTAATAGGTGAGCTAACCAATAGTCCCTATGGGTATAAAGCTACCGAGGTGGTTAGTAGAAGATAATGGTTATTAATTAAATGTATCTCTCTACCCATATCTAGGCTTGTGATATAAACAGCCTTTTTATCTTTTTATCTTTGAAATGATCGGTGGCTCCAACGAGCAACTGTAATACACCAAACATAGTGACTAAGGTTCGTAACTTACCACGTATGTAGAAGAAAGAATGTCTTCTGCAAGAAATATATGGACCTAATAGTCTTTTTATATACCTTTTTAAATTTCAGATGTGTTTTTCCTCATTGAATAAGGATAAATGCACAGTAATTGAGCAACCACAAATAAATAAGATGCACATACTCAAATAGGTGGATCTATTTTATTAGTTTTTATTTCATCTTATTTTCTCCCCCTTTTTTCCTTAAAAAACATGGATCATGTGCTAGTCCGCTCTTGTAATTTCTCAAACTATTGGAGGCTATACTTTTTGGAGAATACTTTTTGAAAAAGGTTGAATGATGTCAATAAATGCTCCTGCGTAAAAAAAGAAAGCGATCAACAATAGAAGTTCAGCTATCTGTTTTTTGAAGCCTAGCAGTTGTCCTGGAACATGAAATGTCTGCCATATAGGAAAAGTGTCCTTACTTATAATGTTATGACACTATGTTATGACACCATGTTCAGCAATCTTATAATAGAGTGTATACATTTTTTAATTCTAATATAATGTCTTTTGCCAGTTAGAAACACTTGTGAAAACATTTGTCCTGAAGAAGGTGAAGAAAAGAGTACTCACCAAATCGCTGCGTCGACTTTTTTAGTTTTCCTTTGTTAAAATATTCATTGTACACTGTTACTTCATGGGGAAGTATGAGTTTTTAATTTTATGTACTGTAAAGATTGTTTTTATCTGCTTAAATACACATAAAAAATATTTTGATCACAATAAATTTTATAATTTGCATTTTGAGTTTATGTATTTTCTCATTCCCATTATCACTCTTGGCACATGAGAACATTATGGCAAAAATCGTCTATTGTAATAATTGTCTGGGCACATTATCCTTGATTGTCTTTCTTTGTTTCAGAGTCAGAGTCGTTCTAGTACACGAGCCATCATCAAATTAGAACTTTGACAAATTTGGCTTCCAAATAGGGACTCCTGTCTTTTTCTCAAATGCAAACCATCCAGTGTGCAGTAAAACATTCAGTTCATCTTACAAAGCAAGCCCCTGCCACGCAAATTAACAGGACTCGAATCACATCATATGAACTGATGATTCTTCTCCATTGACCCTCTTTTAATTGGGACATGTGCTTTAACCTGATTAATAATCTGTTTATTGCTAATGCGTACAATGCCTGACTGGACTGCTTTTCCAGAGAGGGGCAAGCTTGAGAGCTCAAAAGAACAAACTGTAGAGCAGGTAGCACCAGTATTGATCAAAATTGATATGGGGTGGCCATTCACCCCACCACCTACATATGGGCCACTCTGGTCTACCTCTAAGATTGTATCAAGCATTTAATCCACGTCCACCTCTCTGGCACCATCATTATGAAGTAGTGTTCGGTGAAAACTGAGTAAAATCATTACTCAGAATCAATGGATTCTTGTATGGCATCTCGTTTCTCATGTTTTGATGTATCACTGGAGCTATGGGGATAGTCGTATGGAACTGCCCTTGATTTTGCAAACTATGCACAGTAGTCTGTTGAGCAGGAGCACAGCTTGCTGCTTACATTTGATTTGTGTTTTGCTGCATCTGAAGGACAAAAGCATTCTGGATTTGATCTGGATTCTGTCTACACTCATGCTTCCAATGCCTGATTTGACTACAGAAGTGACAAGCAGTGCTCTTCTTCTTCAAATTAATATTTGCATTAATTCCCAAATTATTCACATTCATTCCACCGTGACCCTATGTCTGCACCATCTCATTCCGACACCTTGCACTCTATTCATTCCACAAGTATTAGGCGAAACAAAAAATGTATCAGAATCCAATGTCTTCTTTTTGTTGTATCTCTGACATGTTTTGTCTGTGAAATCATCAACTTCTTCATCTTTTTCTACCAGTATGACTCCTTGGCTGACTGACCAATAACAGCACAGATTTTTCATGAATGGAAAAACAATACACAGCCCTTCCTTTCACTGAATGCACAAAAATACACAAAATAAATCTTGTCTGTTCAACCTAAACAGTAGAAAATCAGTGGGTTAAACATAAAGAGTCTTTCAATCAGTAGAAACAAGACCAATACCTTTGCTGCATTTGTCAAACACATTTCACAATAAAGCAGATTTCTGTGCAGTGGCAATCCACTCCCATGCACTGAACAGCAAACTACACCAATGCAAATTAGGAACGAAAAACCTAGAAAAAAGGGTTATTTGGGAAGAATCCCTATCTGTGTGAATGCAACGCCTCGCACATCACACTATCCTTGCAAACGCGTTCAATAACAATATCCACAATATCCTGAGACCTTGAATTAGGACGAATTTGATTACCTAAACAACAAATAATAAAACCAAAACTTAATCAATGCAAATCACACCTATAACAAGTACACCAAAATCACAGTTGTTAAACAACCAATTGAACCAAGAATCAACATCGCATAACCAAAAACCTCACATGCAGCATAACAGTCCATCACTCAACAAAACCACACTCTCAACTATACAACCTACAATGCATCACTAACACGCCGAACACTCTCAATCTCAAGAATCATTGTGCCCTACTATTACTCACAATCCTTTTCCTCAGTAACAGCCCCGCAAAGCTGCCAGGAACTCAGCAAATAATCCAAGAGTGGTCTCAGGAAGGCAGACAGAAAACCAGTCTAAGAACAGGGCAAAAGTGAGTCTTAAAATGCACTCCTTATCTTAAACTATCCTCTACTACCAAACGTTTGAGGGTGCGGGGGTCTCCTAAAATCTTACACCCCAAAAGATACCTCAGTTACATGCCCACTGGTGTTAAACCTCAATTTGAGGAGCCAATTTGTCCCAAAATAAGGTGCAAAACAGCATATCAAAAATAAGGTAAAATAAAAGAAAGACAAGACTCAGTAAGTGCGTTCTAGGGAGAAATTAGAAAGTTTTGTAAAATGTATTGCAAAATATTTTAAAGAGTACAATACAAAATTGTAAAGTGCAGACCCATAAAGTAATTACTGTGAAGGCACGGAGTAATAGGGCAATACAGAATAATAGGCAAAATCAAAGATATTTTAAGTCCTAAATGAGCAACAAAATGAGTAAGAAATCGAGCAGCATCAGACTAACCCCTGACATTTTAGGGTTTATATTGGAAATTTTCTTATGGACTAACATTGAAATTGCAGATTTATCATGGAGTGAGCAAAAGAATTACAATTTAAACAAATCACAACAGAACTGAAGAGCAGGATAGAGCCTTACTACCTAAGCACTATCCAACTACATGAATATTCAGCATCCTCTATGCTAATGTCATCCAGAGATATCAGAACAAATTAGTACAATATAACAGTGAACCATTGTAAATGAATGCAATATTGTGAGAAGGTGGAAGAACCTTCAAGGAAAGTTACATTAGTGAGGCCAAGTTAGAGTGTCTTTTCGAGAACAGCCAGGGCCGGACTGGCCGTAGCGGGCACCGGGCAATCCCCTGGTCAGCTGCTCGGGTGGGAGCCGGTTTTGGGCCCCTGGGAGCCGTTTTTGTTACAGAGCCGTAACAAAATCGGCCAAAAACCGGCCCTGGCAAAGAGCTCGGCCGCACCCCCAACCCCCGGGGGGGGGGGGGGAGGGGGCGGCCGAGCACTTTGCCAGGGCCGGTTTTGGTTCCCAGTCCGGCCCTGAGAACAGCATCATTCAGAATTAAACAAACATGATTTGCTTCAATGTGGGCAGCAGAATTAACAGTGAATGTGACATGATGCAGCATCCATTTTGAACAAGATGGCGTTGAGGCCTGGCTGAGGCCTAGGTAACATAAGCCAAGAAAAGGTACTTTCAAGGTCATATAAAAAATATTTCAAAAGCAATAGCATTATATTAGTGTACACACGTAAATTTGAGTGTAGATTTCTATTCTGTATGTTGTTAATAATGCACAATTCTATTAATGCACAAAAACTCTTACAAATTACTCGCTCACAGAGTCAAGACGAAGCCCCCTTTCTGCTGCAAATTTTGTACTTTGAGCTGTGATTGCAGGGGATCCTCCGCTTTCTCTTCAAGAGAGCCCAGCGGCACCTACAATCACACGGCTAGGAGAATCCGGCCTGACAGCGACAAAAGCTAGTATCTTGATACACCTAACAATTTCAAGTGTTTACTGTTCCAAGCCCTCCGAGCTCGATTGTCAGAACTCTGGTATGAGTT
Source organism: Triturus cristatus (assembly GCF_964204655.1). NCBI lineage: Eukaryota > Metazoa > Chordata > Amphibia > Caudata > Salamandridae > Triturus > Triturus cristatus. The sequence goes on along the minus strand of NC_140589.1, from coordinate 761,776,981 downwards.
CAGACCACTCGAAAAAGAAGCTGGCAGTATAGTGTGTCGAGTGCATCCTGTCTCCTCTGTGCAGGCACTCTTTCTGATGAGATGTCGACAGAATCAGCTATCCATTCTAACATCCCCACACGCCCACGGATCACTACCATGACATCTGCCAAGAGTCATTTCCTTACATCTGACATGAGAGAGATTCAATTTCCAGCATGCTAAATAGGCATCAGCGCACACATCATTGGAAAAATCAATAACTGATTATGAACATCAGAAGGAAGAAAAACACATAAAGTAGATTTATTGTAAAGACAATTAGGAAAAGCTGAACTGATTTGGCAATTATGATCTTGGTCCAAAGGCAAATTTATCAATTAATGGCTTAAGAATTGTAGTTTATTGGGAACAGAGAAGCCCACATCTCTGCATTTGAAAGGAAATCAGTTATGCCCTGAATTTATTCTCTGTTGCTGTATGTGAATATCATCAGAGGATGATGGTTTTATTTTGTAAGCACATGAAGAGAATTGAAATTCCTTGATTGCTTTTGTCTTCAACAGACTAAGGGGCTTTTCCATCAAGAAGTCCCGTGTGCTGCTGCCCAAGGCACTGTGCCAGGTGTTTATTGCTTTCCTTGTGACGAGGCTACTTTTAAGAATAGTAATATTACATTCATCAGCAGCGGCCAGTGCAGCTCAGTGCAGTGGGGCGGGGGCGGGTCAGGAAGGCGGGGAAGTCGACAGACGACGGAATAGGTAAAATTTATTGAATAAATAAATCCTATTCCGTCACCTGTCAACATCCTTCCCCCATCCCCCCCCCCCCCCGCCCTGCCTCACCGCGCTTACCTGCACCTGCTGCTGCTGTTCATTGTTCCACTTTACTTACTGTTTTATAAGAGGTTTCACTTGGTTCCTGTAAATGTTTGTTCTGTCTGTGGAGATTGTGTTTGTCTGATACAACTGTCCTGTGGTAGATTTCTAATACTTTCTCACTGAGGAACGCTAACTTTAGTCAAGAACATCATAATATGTTAACGTTTGAACACAGAAAAAAAAGCCACAGGGTTCATTCAGTCCGCCCCATCCCCAGCGACGGTAAAAGTGCGTCTCTTATTCAGTCTCCTCTTGTAACTTCCATTTTGAGGTAAAGTCTCTTGCATGGCTCTAGAAAGCATGTGCCCCTGCCCTAGGTATTTTTAGGTCTGGCATTGCTCAAAACATTTTGGTTTAAATAAAAATTCTTTATATATATTGTGCTTGTTATATGGACTTTCAGCCATCTGTCTTCGTCCATTGGTCTGTCAGTGTGTCATTCACATTTTTGTTCCACCCATTACAGCATACAGTAAGTGGCATAGGGTCAGCCCACTTCACCCATGGAATTACCTTTTTGTAAATCATGGCATTCAGCTCTTGTGTAATATGTACTTACACACGCACACACAATGAGTCCTCTTGTACAACTTTACAAAAACATTCACAAACATTAGAAAAGCAAAATGGTGGCAGACCGCTCCCGAACTATTGTCTTTGTCAGTCCTTGTTTCCCAGGGCAGTCTCTTTATTATTTGTTTTTTGTCCTAGTCATGCAAGCTCACTGTGCCCATTTCAATGCAAGGGCCATGCTGTTGATGAGCACACATCCTATAAGTGAAACTTGGTAGCCTGTCATGTTAAGGATGTCCAGGAGAAACAAAGGGCTATTTTTAAAAGAATGTGTACCTCCAAATGAAATCAACCACAGATAGAGTTGGCCAGGCATGGTAACACCTTGCCGTCATGAAGTTCCTGAAAGTCCATTAAACACACAGAATGAAGCACAGAAAATCGAAATGGTAGGCAATTTCTGACATCCACTTACGACATAGCAACTGTCGCTCTGGAACTGGGAGGGAAGTCCTGACAACACAATGAGCACTTGAGGAAGGTGCAGGAGCCTCTCTTAAGTAGACAAATAATCTTTGCAGTAGTTCAACTAGCGAAACTTTGGTAATTTGAGGGAAAAACAATTATGACAAAATGTATATTTTCATCAGCTTGGTGTTCAGAAAACCTGGATTTTATTAAAGACTCTGAGGCTAATATTAATAAAGGAGTAATGCAATAATGGTAGCCTCCTGTCTTACCATAAAATTCTGTTTGCAGAGTTGGGACTCGTGCCTCCCTACTCTACTAACTACAAATCTGGTCAGATAGTCCTTGGTTACCCCATGCCCCTATCCCAACATGGAAAACTGAGTTTGACCTATTTGTTATGTCAAAGGGAACTCTCAGGTGGAAACACACCATTGTAGATACTTGCAGCTAGAATTCCCTATATTTTGAACAAATTCAAAATGGATTTTAAACAACTGGGAGGTTTATCCAGGTTCACTCAGAATGTCTTGATTCCTTCCTGTGCCCACTTGTGAAAAAGATTCTCACAAACTTTGTGATGATCCAGGCCTACATTTCAGTGAGGTCACCCTACTGAAGAAAGTGTGTTTAAATTCAAGTTGATGTGTGACATTTTGTTCAAGACTTCCCTGAGTGGTTGTGCTTCACCAACAGCCAAGCCCATTGACTTTGGGAGTCCAGTTTAGCAATGCTAGAATGAAATACAAGCACGTGGTACCTGGCCCAGGGGACACAGGGAAGAAGGGGAAGGGAGGCGTGAAATACAGGTCTTGGGTTTGAGCTTTCTATATACTCCAGTATCCATCAGGTAGTACCCCCATGGTATATAGAGACATAATTAGTTGTACAATATATGTTAGACATAACTAGCATATAGGTAACATCAGAAATCAAGCATATACATTTAAAAATACCAGGCCTCCATGCTGATGGCCTACCCAGACCAGTCAGGAGGACTGAAGTGAATACTTTTAAAGGCCGGAAGTAACTGATGCTCCTTTCTGGTCAATTTCCTTATCTGGAGGGATGGTGCCCTCCTTCTGTAGCAATGGACCATGCAAAAATGGGGCGTGTCCGCAGAAGAAAGTGCTATATTTTGGGAGAGAATAAAAAAGTCACAGGGTTAAAAAAAAAAAAGGCCTCCTGACTAGAGTTTCACTCCCTGGAGCTGTAGTACTTGATTTCACAGCTGCAATATGCTGAAAAACGAGTATTAGACCTCCGCCATCTGTTTTCCTGGGATGAAAGACCCCTAACAAACTAATGTCTTAGGTCAGGGAGAGATGCATTTAGAGAGTAGGGGGTGGAGCAGCATTTCATGGAGAAGTGAAACAAGGAGAACTTCCCCTGCTCCTTCAAATGTGAATGGATAACTCAGTTTTGAGATTGCTTCAAAGTGGGTATCTTACAATGGGGCAACTGTCCTCATATAATAAGTTTACGTCATTTGCTAAAGCTCGAGGGAGGTTCAGTGTGAGGGTGGAGCAGTTTGTGGTGTACACTAAACTTGCCAAAGCAGCAAGATTGACCAGAGGCAGCTTCATTAGCGCCCCACGGAGATATCTCTATTCGGCACCCTACTGAATGAGGTGGGTATCGACACTTTAGAGATCCCTGAATGTGGACTGTCCACTGACCCCCACTGACTGTTAGGACCAAGTGGGACTCCGTGTGAGGCAAAGTAAACTGAGGGGGAGAATCAAAATGCCTACCTAACTTTTAAAACAGGAAGAGTCAATGCCAGATTGAATCAGCCACAATGTAAATTCCTGAATTGTGTACGTTTGACACCTGTTATCCTAAAAAGGCTCTATCTAGATAGAATAAACACCCGCCCAAGGGTCCAGTACAGTGCAGATTGTAAACACAGTGGAGTGCCAGATAATAGAAACCTATTGGGAAGATGTTAATCTAACAATGCGACCAGTCTTGGGTGATATTGTTGGGCTGAATATTAAACATTGTCTCCTTGCCTTGCATCTATGCCCAAAAAAGAGGAATGTGAAACATAGATTTGCAGCCCTGTGCAATGTATTGGTGTATTGGCCAGAAAGAGAATTGCTATGCATTGGTCCGTCCAAAACGCATCTCCTTGGTAGAAATTTTGATCATACTAAGTATTACAAAGCGCATCAGAAATTTCACTAGAATCTCAACTTCATGATTTCACATAAATGTAGTTTTATAATTCTATATGTCACTATTTTATATTAGCCTAAGTTAACATAGGTCAAAACTGTATTCTGCAACATTACGCACACTGAGTGTGAGAGAATCAGTTGATGTAACAAAATCTTTTCCTCTCTTGAGTTCTCATGTATTGCATACAAATTTTACTACAATTATGTTACCATTTAGAGGACATTTGCCTGGGAAACTGCCTTTCAAACTTTACTATGTTCTCTAGCTAAAAGGGCGCTGTTTAACGTTTCATATCTAGGATGGCTTAAGGACTACGCAATAGTTCCACCTATTTCCTCTGCATTTTGGGTCTTCTTTATTTCGCCGGATCCACATTCTAATATGAACTGACCAAAGGCCTGAGTGGTCTGATCAGATGAAGTGACACGAGGAGGTGTCATTTCCGGAAAAGTCAAAAATATATTATTGCCTGATTTGACGGATTGGTGGCTCCTTTTCCTTTTTTCCATATTTGGGGCTGGTGTGGCATTCAAATTTTCTTTGCTTTCTTCGGGGAGTTCGATACTCTTGGATACGAGAGCTTATGTGGCTGATGGTGGGAACAGGCGGCTGCAGTTCTGCATGCAGGCTAATTACAAACTGATGATAAAGATTTTGCAGAACTTTGATGCAGACTCACCTGGCTTCCTTTCCTAACTTTGCGCATAGGCTACGTGCGCTTAGTGGTCTCATCCTTCCAAGATAACTAGAACTGGCAAATATTACGTCCTTACCTGAACATGTGAGCTTTGGGTACTGATTTGTTCTTTGTTAAATGTATTATTTCTGATAATGCACTTACATTTTCTAAAAGATTTGATAAACTAATATATTAACCAAATTGACTCCGTTATCATGATTTTCCTTACTCAAGGTGAATGAGCATTCTCAATTAAAATCTTATTAAATTACTAAAGGAGATCGGATTAGAAATATTACAGGTCATCAAATACTCATGTTATTATTTGGACTTGCTTTGTTTGAATTCTTGGTGTGTATGATTTCGGCTCGCCTACGTTTCTTCAGGAGATTTGGGCCAGCAGTATTAATCCTTTATCTTTACAGCATTGTCTTAAGAGTAATTTGCATGAGTTTGCTTTCAAGTTTGTAGTTCGGTTATCCAATTCCTGTTCCTCATTGGATGACTGTTGGAACCCTTTCTGTCCAATCCATCTCAGCACACAGCAAGATCCAATGGAGGACCAAGAGAGTGGAAATGATGAAGTGTTATTGTAAGTGATCATTTTTTGGGGCACAGTAAAGGCTACAGCAAAGCACTAAGGCGGTTCTAGCTAGGAGCACCCCATCATCCAAATAGAGTGAAGCAGGGAGTAAATGGGTCTGACTTTAGGAAGATCGACCTTACTCAATAACAAGGATGTTTCTAAAATATTAATATAAAGTATAAACAAATCTTTCCACCCAAAATGTATGTGTACATGAGCCATCATTATTTTAACGAACAACAGCAGTCATGTTCATACGAAGGTCCCTTAGAAAAAAAACACAATGTCCTGTTCTACCGCCCCTGTACGGAAGGTATTCCATAGTTTAGGCCTGTTTACTGTATTGAAGGCTGAGGTCCCTAAAAGCCACAGGGATTGAACTTGGCCTGGTCACTGTATACGTGCTGATAATCATATGCAAGTTTTTTTTCCAAACTCTTTTTATTTGAACATTCCTCATCATACAATACATGCAGGAGAGGAACACAACTTCCAACAGAGTAGGGTTGCCGTTGAGAGGTCTTACAATTTTCAACAGGTGGATCAATGGTGAGATTGCTGGAGCAAGGTTTTCCCTAAGAATTGTATACCTCCTCCATTTCATCATTTTGAATTAACATGAATAATTGATTAACATTAATAGTATTAATTTTTTGCTGTGGGATTGATTAATCAACATTACTAATTAGAAAATACATGTGGGAATCGCATTTGCATGGCTTGATTGATACGTAAACTAATTTTGTACGCATACTAATGTCAGATATTTAGAATTTACATGCTATATGTTGCTTTTGTGATGTGATTTGTGAATCGTGCTTTAAATTGTGAGTATAAACTGCAATGCGTGTTGCTTTTGCCAGATAAATACACACACATAGAGGGGTTAGTGAGCGAATAACATTTTAATAGTCATTTCCATGTATTAATTACGCTTTATGTTTCTTTGCTTAAGTTGACCTTTCTGGAGTGGCCACAAAATGGCTGCCACCCTATTCTGACGCCATGACATGACACAGAAGTCACTGAGTGAAGTGCGCCTGCGCTAAAAGATGAGCAACAATAACCTCGTCCTGACCTCAGGCAGACTGTACCCGTGAAGGACATCCTGGGAGGAGTGCCAAGCATCAAACAAAGGACTTCCTTAAACTATGAACTGTTATAATTGATGACACTAAGGACACAACCCCGCATGGGAATCAACATGCCCTGAATGGACTAGAAACTGTTGCTAATTATTCGCAAATTGAGAAGCTGCATCTAATGCAACATTTAATGTATGAGAATCAGGAAGAGTGATCTTGGTTAACCAATTAAATTTGTTCTGAAATATGTATTGAAACATTTTGCTGATAAAATTTACTACAAAAGTAGACTAGAGAGGGTAGGAGCCTACTTCTTTTGCACCCATCACTTTACCAGATTGCCTGACGTTATGCTGACGGAGAGGACGGTGACACTGCTGGACAGATGCTTACCAGAGACTCTGATGGACTGATCTAATGCCCAATTAACTTACGAACTATTTCTTTGATTTATGGGCATAGAGACGAAAGATCTGAATTTGACATAGAGGACGCCATTTAGCCAGATTAGGTAAATATGCAAACTAAAATATTGAATACTATATGATTTCCTTATGCTTTAATTAGATAAACATATTATTGCATTTAAAGAACTGTGTTGGGTTATTATTTGAAGTATTTCAATGTATATTCTTTTAGAAGAATAAGTGTTGCTATTCCCAGCAACTGGCTGATCCATGGCCAATAGTATGGGAGGAACTGCTAGGTTATAATGTATTTGAGATCCTGGTGAGGTAGGGAGGTGTAGGTAAACTTGTCGTTACTCATGAGGTGATTGGTGCACTCTTCCTCCCATTTCCAGCGCATGGAATAAAGAAAGAAACTGCCCTCTCTCTCTTTCTCGAGGACCATTGATATTGAAAGTAGAATGAATGATTGGTGTTATGGGCCCCACCAGTGAATGAGTGAATGAAATGTGGTCCGGTCTGTAGCGAGGGGATTTGTGGTATTCAGCGCTGGAGCAAGATCACAGCGGCACTTGGTACGGCCTGGTGTTGACATAGGATTTTCATTACTTACAATACGACAGGCACACAAATCTCCACCCCGCTCCCTTCCCAGGCTATCATAGATCAGTTCCCCTAAGTTCTAGCCAGGGGCCCCTACAAGTTCTCCCATTTTTTGGGTCAGCCGGTTCTCCAATACACTCCACCTCCGCCTTTTGACACCAGTCAAGGTCGGACTCCCAATCCGCAATACTCGGGGGGTGCTTGCTCCCCAGTTCCTTGCTATGTTGTGTTTGGCCACTATGACCGCCATCGTTATCCAGATTTTAAGATATCTGAGCCAGGTGTCCTCCCCCGCATCATAAATAACAGCCATTTTCCATCCAATGGCACCTTTTGTGAGACAACTCAGGACATCAGCTCAGTTACCCTGCACCAGAACACTTATATCTTCGGACAAGCCCAGAGTATGGGAAAGAATGTGCCCTCTTGGTTACAGCCTCTGAGGCACTGTGGTGTGTCTGCAGCACCTAGTGTATCTAAAAATGTCCTCCGGTAGTATGCTCTATGAAAAATCTTAAGCTATTTCCTGTGAGCTTTGGAAAGCCTCTGCCTAGTCATCATCATCAATGTCACCCAGGTCCACCATCCAAGTGCCCCATAGGGCTCCCAAGAGGTGAGGGAAGGTATTAACCAGTTTTCTGTAGATAGTGGATGTCTCTTTTTCAGTTGTTGGCTCAGTGAGTAGACAAGACAATCCTGCAGAGGCGACTCCTCTGGCAACTGCTCCCCCTCAAGGATATGTTTTTGAAACACATGCCCCAGCTCTAGATAATGGTAATAATCGGCCTCCGCCATCTCATATTCTTGATGGAGTATCTTGAATTGTATTAAGGATTGTTCCCGCCATACATCCTCCAGATGTTCTATGCTAATTAATTCCCACTTGAAGAAACCTCCTAGAGTGCCGACTTCCTGGAGCAGTTCGCTATGCCTCAAAGGGGTAAGAGCAGTGAGTTTGCCTCTCCAGCCCAAGTAACCTCGGGCCTCTCTCCAGATCACGACAACTGTGCAAGTGTGTGGCAGCAGCCCCTTGGCCGTTTTCTTGGAGTTTTTAGGGTCACCTCACACCCACACGACTCATCGCATCCTTGTCAACGTGGAAGGCCGGCTCCTGCATGTCAGAAAATACCCATTTGTTTATTACCAATAGTTGGGATGCCCAATAATATTTTTGGGCATCTGAGGTGGCAAGCCCTCCGGTCGTATACAACCCTTTGTAGTTTACCCAGTGCTATGCGTGAGTTCCATAGAAGCAAGCGAAGGTCCTTGTCTATTTTGCTATAGCACTCAGAAGGAACCGGGAATGGCGTATTTTGAAGCACATATAGGAAATATGGCAGGGCCATAATTTTATAAAGGCCAGCTCTGCCCATTAACAACAGTGGAAAAGTGCGCAAATGCGCCATGTCTTCATGGATTCTATCAATTTAGGGGGCGCATGTTTCTGCTTATAAATACGTGGAGGTCATGGGTGACCTATATGCCCAGGTATTTAAAACCCTCCGTCGACATTGGCGCTGTGCACTCAGCAGAGAGAACTGCAAAGAGGTCCCGATAGGGGAAAGATTATGGACTGAGACCATTTTATTTGATATCCTGAATAATTGCCGAAAAGATAAAAAATTGTCAGGATTCTAGCCACTTAGAAATATGGTTGTGTAACGTAGAGGGGGACATCATCAGCATAGAGGGAGACATGCTTCTTCCAGCCTCCATTCACCCTGATTCCCCATATGAGTGGTGTTAGACCTGGCGTCTTTTGGCGTGTTTCCCCTGTCTTTTTGCTTTCCGCCCTCCTGATGTGATGGTATGCTGGACTTCAATTTGCTGGTTTAGTGTCTCTGCGCACTTTTTCACTGCTATCGATTGCTAAAGTGCAAATGCTCCTACTGTAAATTGTGTTATGATTGGTTTCCTATGATTGGTATATTTGATTTACTGGTAAGCCCCTAGTAAGGTGCTCTGTGTGTGCCCAGGGCCTGTAAATCAAATGCTACTGGTCAGCCTACAGCACTGATTGTGCAACCCACACAAGTAGCCTTTCAAATGTGTCTCAGACCTGCCACTGCAGTGTCTGTGAACGCAGTTTTAAACTGCAATGTCGGCCTGGCAAGTGCACCCACTTGCCAGGCCTAACCCTTCCCTTGTATTGTATGTAAGTCTCCCCTAAGGTAGGCCCAAGGCAGCCCCGTGGGCAGGGTGCAGTGTACTTAAAGGTAGGACATGTATTAGTGTGTTTTTACATGTCCTGATTGTGAAATACTGTGCAGTTCGTTTTTTCACTATTGCAAGGCTATCTCTTCCATAGGTTAACATGGGGTCTGGCCGGAAATACCTTTTCAGTGCAGATTCCCATTGGAAGATGATAGAAAGATAGACTTTGGGATGTCTGAATTAACAATTTAAAAATACACCTTTCAGTGAAGATGGTTTTTAAATTGCATGTTTGAAAAAGCCACTTTTAGAAAGCGGGCATTTTCTTGCTTACCCATTCTGTGCCTGCCTGTGGAATCCACGTCTGTGTCCCTGACAGCTGGGGCCTCCTGCATACACTTTAGACAGTCACATAAAGGGAAGCTTAGGTGTGCCCTGCATATCCTGATGACTCATCACCAGGTTGATGCGCCTTCCTGGGCTAAGAGTAATTGGAGAGGTTGTCACAGGCACCTGAATAGGGCTGGACCTTTCCTGCACAAATAAGTCTCCACCTTCTGGAGAGTGTCTGGTGCAGAGCAGGAAAGAACTGGATTTTGTGAATAAGAAGGACTTTTCTTTGAAGGTTGCCAGTTTCAAAGACCAGAACTGGTATACGTATTGGAGCCCTGACCCCAGAACTTTTGAAGTCTTTTGGACTAAAGAACCTGCCAAGAAGAAGAGCTGAAGAAGCAGTCAGGAGGAACTACCATTTTGCTGTGTACTCTGCTGTATTGGCCTGCAGTGGCTGTTTCTTTCATGGGCAGTGAAAGGACTGAACTGAACTTTCTGCAACTTATTTCCTTAGTTTTTCCAAGGGCTTGAAGTAGAGCTTGCCTCCTGTTGGAAGTCTCAGGAACATCAAAGACTTCAGGTTCATCTGCCAACTGCACTGGGAACTGTGTTTTGTGCTGCAACAGAAGAAAAACAAGTAGGACGCCATCAACAATGCCGCTGCCGGCTCCGTGACCTGAAGGCACTGCTCGGGCATCACCCCACTTCACAACGCAACCCTGGTCTCAACGCTGCTGCCAGCCGCACCATCATCGCCACGCTTCACATTGCCTCCTGGTCTCAGCAACGATGTTATGTTATTTGTTATGTTATTTTAACTTAATAACGCACTTGAAACAGCCCCTAAGGGTTATCTCCGCACGGGACACAGGCAGAGGACAAGCTGAGGTTGACTAAAATAGGTGAGTTTTTAGAGTCTTCCTAAAAAGAAAATGGTTTTCGCAGAGACAAAGCTGCATGGGCAGACTATTCCAAAGATGAGGAGCAAGGAACGTGAAAGATCTGTAGCCGGCCCTGGCCTTCTTAAACCTGGGGACTTTAGGCAAAGCTTTGTCACTAGATCTAAGGAGTCTCACTGGGGTGTAAAGCACAACCTTAGCTGCTAGAAAAGAGGACCCTTGGCTATGAAAGGCACTGTGGGTTAAGCAGAATGATTTGAAAATGATTCTTTTTTCACTGGAAGCTTGTGTAAAGACCGCAGAAGATGGGTTGAGCATGAACGCGGAAGGGAGTTGCAGACAAGGCGTGCGGCAGTATTTTGGACCACCTGGAGTTTGGAAAATAGAACCTCGTAAATGGACGCCAGAAGTGAGCTGCCATAATCGAGGTGGATAATTACCAAAGCTTAGACCAAGGTTTTCCTTCAGGAGAGAGGTAATAGGGGGAAAACTCGTCTCAACAGGTGCAGCATGTAAAAACAAGACGCTGTGGTAGCAGTGTTGTGTTCCTTCATAGAAAGAGATTGATATATGCGGACAACGAGATTTTTTACTACCAATTTAGCTGCGGGATGGGGCCCAGTTAACCATTTCGGGGCCCAGGCAAGTTGGGCATGTCAGAATAGCATGATTTCAGTTTTTGTCGGATTAAGTTGCAGCCGGTTATCCAACATCCAGGTGGCTATGGCATTCATCCCGGAGGAGAACAGGGTTCTAGATTTGGACAAATTAGAGCACTCCATGTCGATATCAGCACCGCTGCCTGCACCATGGCCTGCGGACACCACTCGTGAGGAACACAAAGCATCGCCCCATATCACACCACAGCCCTGATCCACCGACGTCAGCATCATCGACTCCAGTATTGTCAACCGACTCCACTGCTTGTACCGCGACCTGTGAGCAACAAACCACTTCGCATCGCAGCCTTGGATCTACCAATGACAGCACTTCAGCAGCGATGCCGCAGCTGCCTGCACCATGACCTGTGCATACCGCACATCGCATCGCCCTGCTTTACACTGCAGCCCTGGTCACACCATCGACAACAGATGCCATTATCAAGCCGCTGCCTGCACCGTGACCTGTGGGCACTGCACATCGCATCGTCCCGATTCGCATCGCAGCCCTGACGCCATCAACACCAGTGCTCCTCACTGAGTTTGACCTGAAACAGGTGTGACTGCTAGTGCCGCCTCTTCTGAACTCATCGCAAGGTCCACGACGCTCTGCATTTCCAAGGTACTGTTAATGGGTCTTCCCAACAACCTAGCTGGCCCAAGACCTTGCGGTCAGACTGAACTTTTGGATTTGTATGTTCACAACGCCATGATAGACCTGGACGGAGCTATTGACTTCAAGGAACTGTATTTTTTGTGTTGTATTTCTTTTCTGCGTATTCAAACATTATAACCTAGAGAACGAAGTTGGGTTGTACATGCGCTGTTCAGGGTTACATACACATAATCGGTACAAACATGGGATATGCTACCAAAATTTTGCCACATTGATCCTACGAATAACCATCATCCACTGCAAACTATAAATGAGGGTGATGATAGAGAAAGGGAAGGGTAGGGGGGGAACCGAGTGGGAGGGGAGTATATGTGTGCCTGCACAGTTCCGCTTTCTTGCCTCCTCCCCTACCGGGCTGGATGAAAACTACCACCCTATCTCAGCTCATGCTCCAGCTCCACTTCCCCTTGACCCCCCAGAATGTTTGTAGATGATTATGTGTTACCTTGTTAGTGCCTCGGTCTCCATTTGAGAGACGAACCGAAGAGCCAGTTCAAGGGTGGTGTGGGGGAAGGGGGGGAAGGCGCAGATAGGCCCTGGAGAAGGAGCCCTCACAAAATACAAGGTCTTTGATGGTTTGGCTGTGTGTCAGTCTAACCCTGCGGTCATTTGGCAGCAGGGGGTGTTTGTGCAGGTGTGAATATGCCAGGGGGGGAGAGGTATGGGGGAAATGGAAGGGGGGAAATCGCACCTAAGAATAGTAATAGTAATAATGGTAGTAAATATGATAGTGGAAAAAAACAAATTATAATGGTAGTAACTGTAAGAATGGTAGTAGTGCTGAGAATACCGAAGCAGAGTTAAAAAAAAAGGTGGAATAGAGGAATAGATGAATAAAAGCGAATAGAAGAGAAGAGAGAGCGGGAAGAGGGTGTATCGAAGGGTGGAAGTGAGGAGAATGACGATGGCCTCTAGAGCCACTGTGGCACGCTATGCATTCAATCACCAGAGCCTTCTACAGGCACTTCTGCATCCACGTCCGATGCCTCTATACGCAGAAAGGGTGTCCATACCTCTAGGAAGATCTCTGATTGGTCCTGTAGGTTATATATGATCCTCTGATGAGAAGCCATTTGAATCATAGCTGTTAGCCAGGACTCTTGTGTTAGAGGGGTCACGGCCCTCCATTAGCACAATATGCAGAGTTTGGTCATGGCCAAAACTGTATGAAAGAGGTGGCGTTGCGGTCGTGATAGGTCTGTGAACCGCTGCAAGTCATGCAGGAGAACCTCAGGGGGCATAAGTGATAGGCAGAGTGGCATGGTGGTGCCCAGGATCCATCCCACGTACTCCCAAAAAGCCTGCACTGAGGGACACTCACAGGCAATATGTGCTATGTCACATCGGGAGTTGGGACATCTCCAGCAGTTAGCATGGGGGAGAAGACCCGCTCTGTTCAATTTCGTGGGTGTCCAGTACCAGTACTGCAAAACTTTAAAAAGGCAGAAATTCATCCAAGCCTCTCTTGCGCCCTTATCCAGGGCTTCTAGGATATCCGCCCAGTCGTCATCTTCATATGTGATCGCCAACCGTTCCTGCCATCTGGCACGTAGCGTCTGCGCCAAGGGGGTTGTGAAGAAGTGTGACGATAGCATCCTATATAGTCCGGACATTACCCCTTTGTACCTCCCCCAGGCGAGGAGAAATGACAGCACCGGAGACGTGGATAGATTCCATCGGGGGGGCCCAAGCACTGCCTCAGATAGTGTTGTAGCTGGGTGTATCTACAAGACTGTGTTGTAGGAAGACCGTACTCCTCTCCGAGTTGTGCCAGCAGTTTCAAAGAATAGTTGCAGATAAGCTGATCAATGGTATGTATACCAGCTGCCTGCCACCTCAGGCCCTTCCCCCCTATACGTATAGCGTTGTTCCCCCATAGTGGGGCCATCTCATGCAGACGTTGATGAGCCCCCAGTATCTTGTGTGCCCGGTGCCAGGCCATGCGGCGGATTTGATCGGGTGTGTAGTACCACTGTTCCCGGGCTTTGTCATATATAGGGCGGATAGTCCTCCCTCGGCTGGAAGTAGGTGAGGTTCCAACGGAACCCATTGTGGCAGATCCGGGAAGTCTGGTAAGAAGCACGCCATCTGGGAAAGATGTAACGCCAGTGCATAGAGTTCTACCGATGGAAGGCCAAGTCCCCTGTGGGTGCGGCGAGCTTGTAACTTGGACACGGCTATGCCCGCTTTGAGGAGTCCCACACAAATAACCTTATCTAGGAGTCTATTTGCCGCAAGGTTGTGAGGGGCACCTGCATCAGGAGCATCGCCAGGATATAGTTGAAGAGCGGTAGAGTTATCATGCAGACTGCCTGCACTCCACGCCACAGCAAAACTCCCAAGGCCTTCCATTTCTGGAAGTCTCGCTGCATCTGGGTAATCAGCGGGTTGATGTTGCCTCGAATCATGCCTGCTAGGCCTTTATTGACAAGAACTCCCAGATACTTAAGGTTCGATTTTTGCCATCTGAAGGGGAACCCATGTATGGCTGCTTTCGTGGTACCGTCTGAGAGGGAAAGTGCTTCACTTTTGTCCCAGTTGATCTTATACCCAGAAAGGTAAGAAAAGTAGTCAATAATCTGGAATAGAGAAGGCAGTGAGCGGGGCAGGTCCGTGAGAGATAACAAGATATCATCCGCATATAAATACAATTTGGAGTCGCCTATCGGAAGTGGAACTCCTGTGAGGGCGGCTGAATTGCGCATGGTGGCGGCCAGTGGCTCCATAGCTAGGAGGAAGAGAAGTGGCTAGAGGGGGCATCCCTGGTGTGTCCCCCTATGTATGGGCAAGGGGTCAGATAAGAATCTGCCACAGTTCACTTGTGCCATGTGGTTCCCATATAGGAGATGCACTTTAGCTATAAATGGAGCCCCAAGGCCATAGTGTTCCATCACTCGGAAGAGGTATTCCCACTTGATCCAGTCAAATGCCTTCTCCACATCAAGGTAGAGGGCAATAGCATCCACATGGAGGCCCTCTGATACCCACAATGCGTGGGTGAGAGTACGTAGGTGGTTCCTGGAGGACCTGCCCAGTACAAAACCCACCTGTGAGGCGTGTACCAAGGATGGCATGACTTTGCAAAGGCGTGCGGCCAGGATACTCACCAGTATCTTTATATCCCAGTTTAACAGCGAGATAGGCTGATAGCTTCCGCACTCCACGGGGTCCTTCCCGGGTTTAGGTATAATGGCTATGACATCATTATTGGAAATGAGGCCCAGGGAAGCAGACTGTTCTGCTTCACAAAATGCTGCCTGCAGTGTAGTGACCACCTCTTCCCCTGCCCAGCGGTAAAACTCCGCCGGGAAGCCACCCTCCCCCAGGGGCTTTGTGATAGGGCAGCTTCACTATCGCTGAGCTTATTTCCTCTTTGCTGATCTCCCCCTCTAAGAGCTCCTTTCCTTTGTCCAAGAGGCGCGGGGGTTTCGCCTCCCGTAGAAATGATATCAGTCTGTCCACCTCTATCGGTGGGACTTAAGAAGACAAATTAGTTTATTATATCCTGGTGTCGGGTAAGAGTATCACTTGTTGCTGATCTGATGGCCGGGATAGCCATGGACGCCTCGCGTTGGTGGAGTTGTGCTGCCAAGAGCCTCCCTACTTTTCCACCATGCTCATAATGCCTCCCCTTCACTCTCTGCAAAGCACATTCCGCTTTCGTAGTAAAAAGGCTATTCAAAGCCATCTTTGCCTGCTCCAGAGACTTGCGATGTTGTAGCGTGGGACGTACAGCGTAAAGGCAAAGTATTCTTCCTGATGTTGACTTCCAGTGCTCTTTGCTTGTCTTTATTTTGCTTGTTGGCTTAGGCCGAATCCCTCATGAGTCTGCCACGCATGGTGGCCTTTGCTGCTGCCCATAAGGTTTGGCTCGAGTCGACTGAGCCCTGATTGTCTGTTAGGAACTCTGTGACATGCGTCTGTATGAGGGATATACCAGTGGGGGCCCAGTAGCACTGAATATTCAGTCACCAGGGCTTGCGTCCAGGACTGGACAGTCCCAGTTCCAGTGAGAGGAGGACAGGAGAGTTGTCTGAGAGGGCCACCTCCAGAATTTGGGATTCCTGGGTAATCAGTCCTACTCTGAGGGAGGTGGGAAAGTAATCCAGGCGGGAGAGCGTGCAGTGTACCTGAGAGGCAAAGGTGTATTCCGTATCTGTGGGGTGACTCAAGCGCCAGTGATCTATCAGGCCGTTATCTTGTAATACGTCCTCCAGCAATGCCCTGTCAGCTGCATTGCTCCTGTCCAGCAGTCCAGTCCTATCCAGAATCGGGTCCCTCGCTAGGTCCCAATCCCCGCCTATGAGGAATTGGGAAGCGCCTATTTCTGACAGAACTCTGTTTACCTGCAAGAAGAACGATTTTTTTGCCCCTGTTGGAGCGTAGACTGACTCCACGCATATGTGGTGATCACCTATCTTCAGCTTTGCAAAAACGAATCATCCATAAGTATCCGTCCAAACTTTGTCTCTGTCACTGTCACCAGAAGGGATTTCTGGAGGAGAATTGCTACCCCACACTTGCGGGTTTGGCCCTCAGTTCCAAGAGCCTCAGTCTGTACACTACTATGTATCACCTTCCCTACCCAGTGTCGTCGCAGCTTGTCCGATTCTACTGCTTCCAGGTGTGTTTCCTGCAATAAAGCCTCACTCTTTATGTAGTGCGTGAGACCATGAACATTCCATGTGACCGCTCTCAGTGGGCGTGGGGAGGTCATAATGCTTAGTGCAGCGAGTGCAGATCAGGGAGGCTGGCGCTGTGCAGCGAGTGGTGAGACTTTCAGGGGAACGGATGCAATGTGTAAGTGAAGCCAAGTGAGAGTGGGGGTGGAAGCTTTAGTCTTCCCGAGAGGTTATAAAGCTTGCTGTGTAGGATTACGGGCAGGGGTGTGTTTTAAAGAGAAAGGGGGAAACGACCCGATATTAGAGACCCAAGGGAGAAAGGATAAAGGAAAGAAAGAAACAGAGGGGAAAAGGAAAGAGGAAAAAGAAAAGAAGAGACAGAGAAAAAGGAGAGGGAAAGATGAGGGGGTTTGGGGACCCTCTGGCACTTCCTTGACGGTTTGGGTCTATTAAGTCTATAGGGCTGCTGATGGGCAATAAGGTATCCTGTAAAGCAGAGTGTGCTGCAAGGGCGTCCCAGTCAGCGGGGGAGGCGCAGTAGAGAGGTGCTAGGTTATCGCAGTGAAGGTACTCGATATCCGATTGGAATGTGTCCTAAGGAATGGGGGAGATGGGCAGAAATGGAATGGGATGGTAGCGAAAGAACAATGGAACATCGTAAGCTGGAATTACCTTCTCGGCCCTTCGCCCACCGTGAGCGCCATTCTGTCTACCGCGGGTCTGTACTCGGCAGATCGCTGCTCCGAGGGGGTACCATTCTCCCGCAGCGGGGTGAGCCACTGCCGTGAGGTGAATCACCATTGAATATAGAGGAGGGGCTAGAAAGAAAACAAGCGATGGGAGGCCCAGGATGGGGGATGAGGGTATGTAACACCCTATTCGCGGGGAGACACTGCGTGGCTCCTGTATGTGGTGGTGTCACAGGACTAAGGGGCTCACAATCTGCACAAAATCCGACTGGGCATGAATATGTATACTGAGATCTATAATACTGTGGCCCCCTGAAAGAGCGTCTGTGTCAGGTGTAGGTCCGCAGTCACTATCGATGTGCATAGAAGGGGGGGTGGAGCGGGCACAAAGGGCTGGGGCGGGGGTAAGCAAAGGCATGTGTAAATGTAAATGTAAGCGGCACTACTAAACAATGCCATTGTACAAACAATGAAACTTACATTTGTTTTGGTGCAGTACAAAGAAACATCTATAAACTTCCATAACTCAGGTAGACAGTGTAAGTGAGTCAGGTGGAACAGTGTAGCCCTCAAAGGCCTAAGACACCCCGCAATACAGTACAGTGTATAGGATACTCAGCTGTCCATTGGTCAGATATCTTCCCACTGCGCCGTCGGCCACATACCCAGCTGTAGTAGGGTTCATCAACCTGGGCCCTCTACCACGGGCCTTCTGCGCCCCTGATCAGGTTCAGTTTTTGGTTTCAAAGGCGAACGAGATTTGTCCCTCTGTGGGTCGTGGGCAAAAGGGGCCGCAGCATGTAGCGCGGAGGCTTTGTCCTCCTGTGTGCATTCCATTCTGTCCTGGTCCCTGCCACGGTGCCATATTCCTCCTTAGGCCCGCCTCCTGCTCTCCGTTGACTGAGATGGGCCAGACGGAATGGAATGGAATGGAATGGAATGGAATGGAATGAGGATTTGTAAAGCGCGTTGGCTACCCAGGGGCGTCCCAGCGCTGTAAAGAGCTTGAGCTGAGCTGGAGAGGCTGGAATGGGGGGGCTTGGTAAAGTTTTAAACCGAAGTTTTGCTGAATAGCCAGGTTTTAAGAATCTTCCGGAAGGTGAGAAGGTTGGGTTCAGACCTGATATGGAAGAGGAGGGAGTTCCAGATCCTGGCTAGGTTGTAAGAGAGCGAGCGGCCTTCGCATTTGGCCTTCCTGATGCGTGGTACTGAGGCGAGGTAGGAGGTCGCAGATCTGAGGGAACGGGTGGGCTGGTAGGCTTTCACAAGGGGGGAGTTGATGGAGGGACCTGTTCCCCAGTAAGAGCGGTGTGCGATGCACATGCTCTTAAATTCAATTCTGGATCTCACCGGGAGCCAGTGAAGATCTCTCAGTCTGGCTCTTACTGAGGTTCGGCGGGGAATATCCAGGAGAATTCTTGCCGCACAGTTCTGAATGACCTGGAGTTTGTTGAGTGTGGATTGAGGTGCTCCAAGATATAAGGCGTTTCCACAGTCGAGGCGGGAGAGGATCAATCCTTGAACCATAATTCGTCTCGAGTGGAATGGAAGGAGAGGAAGGAATTTACGAAGCAGTCTCATCAGCCCGAAACAGGTGGCAGCAAGCTTGGTGGCCTGATGGTTAAAGGAAAGAGTGTGGTCAAGCCAGATGCCTAGGCTCTTCATTTGCTCCTTGGGTTGCGGGGGACTCCTTAAACAGAGAGGCCAGATAGGGTCAATGGTTTTTGCGATGTTATTTCCAAGGAGCATTATCTCTGTTTTGTCCCTGTTAAGTTTAAGACAAGAGCCAGACATCCAGGTAGCAACTGCTTCCAAGCATTTGTGTAAACTGTGATAAGAGTTAAGGGGGGGTCCAGCGCTACCACTAGCTGTGTGTCGTCTGCGTAAGTAACGATCTTCACCCCAAATGGGCGGACGACATCAGCTAGGGGGCGTAGATAGACATTAAAAAGGGTAGGGCTCAGGGAGGAGCCCTGAGGCACTCCACAATTAAGAGGTCTACGAGCAGAAGTGAAATCCCTCTCAAAAACCCTGAAGGATCTATCTGTCAGAAAAGATCTCATCCATCTGAGTGCAGTCCCTGACAATCCTATTCCTTCTAACCGAAGGAGAAGGATATTATGATTAACAGTGTCGAAGGCGGCACTTAGGTCGAGTAGGACGATGGCCGTGGACCCGCCATCGTCCAAGATCCTTCTTGCCTCCTCCGTCACTGCAATCAATGCCGTCTCCGTTCCGTGACGAGGCCTGAAGCCGGTCTGGGAGAGATCTAGTATGTTATTTGCTTCCAGGAAGTCAGTGAGAACGGAGTTGACATGCTTCTCGAGAAGCTTACTGAGCCATGGTAGAAGGGAAATGGGTCGGTAGTTGGCGGGGTTAGATTGGTCGAGACTAGGTTTTTTTAATAGAGCTTTGACCATTGCTCTTTTCCATAGAGGAGGGACAGTACCAGTATGGAGTGAGGAGTTGAGCAGGTCTAGAACAGTGAGCGAGATCTGATGGGTGATCTGGGTGAGAGTACTGGGAGGAGCTGGGTCGGTGGGTGATCCAGATTTAACCTGTCCCATAAGTTTTTCCAGTTTAGTAGGTTCTAAGGGAGGAAAGTTATTGAGAGCGTGAGGAGGAACTGTCGTGCAGCCTGAGTTGATAGAATCTGTGGGCAAAGTGACAGGGTGGGGGAAAGAAGAGTTGATGGTTTCTATTTTCTGGTAAAAAAAACTCAGCTATTTCCTCACAATGGGTCTGAGTATTGTTATGATGCTTTGGTGCCTCCGGTAGTTGTAAAAGGGTCTTGGCTATTCGATAGATCTCCTTGGGTTTGGACGTGGCATTCTCAATCTTGAGTTCGAAATATTTAGCCTGAGCTAGGTGAATGTCCGCTTTGTAGTTTTTAATTGCTGTTCTA
Organism: Triturus cristatus; assembly: GCF_964204655.1. Lineage (NCBI taxonomy): Eukaryota > Metazoa > Chordata > Amphibia > Caudata > Salamandridae > Triturus > Triturus cristatus. The sequence continues at coordinate 761,756,659 of NC_140589.1, read as the reverse complement.
TAGCTCAATTTATCTGATGAGATGTAGCTGAGGCGCCATTTCCTCTCCAGTCGTTTACATACACGTTTGGCCTCTCGTAGTTCATTCATGTACCACGGAGATGTAGGATTGCCCCGCTTAGGATGGGAGTTTTTTAGTGGTAATACTGTATCTAGGGAGCTGGTGATCCACGTGTTATAGTTATCATTATCTTGAGTGGGGGTAGATGTGTGAGTGGGTTTGGTACCTTGTAGGAGATCCTCCCATTCAGGTAGGTGGAGTTTAGACCAATTGTGTGACCGTTGAGTCATCGGGGGTTTGGGGGGGAGATGAGGAGGCAGGGTCCAAGTGAGCGGGATAAGGAAGTGATCAGACCAGGGAAGGGGAGAAGGTTTTCCAATGTGAAGGTTTTTACAGTTACTAAAGACGGGATCTAAGAGGTGTCCTTTTAAGTGAGTGGGACCAGTGACACGTTGGTGCAGTTCGAGGGCGCTTAAGCTTGAGGATAGTTCTCTTGCTATAGAATCATTTGGGTCATCCAGGTGGATGTTAAGGTCACCGAGAATAGTGAAATTGGCAGCGCTAACTGCAAGACTTGCTGCTATCGAGGCAAGGTCTGAAAGAAACTGCCTTTGTGGTCCAGGCGGGCGGTATATAAGCATCCCCGAGAAGGTATGTGTGGCGCTGAATTTTATAAAAAAAGGAAGACATTCACAGTCAGGGAATTTTACAGGGGTACTGGTGACAACGTAATCTGATTTGTAGATTATAGCTAGACCACCGCCAATGCCTTTTTTTCGGTCAAGGCGGAGTATTTGATAGCCAGGAGGAAGTGCTTGCACTAGATCAGGTTCAGAGTGTTCCTGTAACCATGTCACTGTGGCGAAAAAGACGTCTGGGTTTATCTCCTCCAACAGTAGAGAGATTTCCGTAGAATGTTTAGGAAGCGAACGGCTGTTAAGCAACAGCATAGAGAATGATGTTGCTTTCTTTACGCCATGAGAGAGGTGGAAGCCACACCGATTACAAGCGAAATGTTGGGTAGAGGGATCCCAAGTGTGTAAACAGGATGGCCCAACTGTCTGGTTTAGTTGGCGAAGGAGCTGTGGGTGGTAGGTAATGGTATGGCATAATGATTGAGCAGGGGGGGTGGCCCCTGGCCCCGGTCGGTCGCGGACTGGCGCAGACGGGCTTGCCTTAGGCGCGCCTTTGGCGCGCAAACGTCGCGCCCGCTGCGCTCGCCCGCTGCGCGACCGGAATATGCACATTGTTTATACCACTCCGGTGTTGTGGCCCAGGGGGCGTGGCCTAAAAAAGGGGCGTGGCTTCTGCTCGTGGCGCGAGGGAGAGATTGCAATGGGCGTGTAGCGTCAGCGCTGGCTCTGCTGCGACTGGCAACTAGTTTCCCCAAAGTAAGTGGCTTTTAAAAACACAAGTTATTCTGTGACAAGTTTAAAAACACAAGTACATCTGTGATGAAGAGTTTTGGGAAATGTGGTTCCTCGCTCCCGGCTTCCGCCTCAGGAGCTTGACTCTAAGCTTTTACCAGGCGCCCTGAATCGGCGTCTTTAGTAGGAGTTGACTTGGGGGCGTGGCCTAAAAAAGGGGCGTGGCCTCTGCTCGTGGCACGAAGGAGAGATTGCAAAGGCCATGTAGCGTCAGCGCTGGCTCTGCTGCGACTGGCAACTAGTTTCCCCAAAGTAAGTGGCTTTTAAAAACACAAGTTATTCTGTGACAAGTTTAAAAACACAAGTGCATCTGTGATGAAGAGTTTTGGGAAATGTGGTTCCTCGCTCCCGGCTTCCGCCTCAGGAGCTTGACTCTAAGCTTTTTAGACGGTTGGGAAAGTTCTAAGTCGCCTCTGTGCGTGTCCATGTCCTGACATGTTGCATTGTCCAGAAACAGGTAGAGGTCCTCTGGATTGTAGAAATCCCCAGAATTGCCATCTTTGGTGATGCGTAATCTCGCGGGTTCGCAGAGGCCATATTTAATGTGCAACTGTCGGAGCCGGGGCCTGAAAGATAGGAAGGTTTTGCGGCGGCTATTCGCATGCTGTAGATGTCCTGGGTGAATGAACCTTACGCTGCTGCTAGGATTTGCCTCGCCTGGTGTGGCGCAGAAAACAGGCAATAAGCGACCGTGGGTGTACTTTAGAATCCTTGCAGAGCGGTCTTATGCGGTGGGCCCATTGGATCTCTAGGGGTGGATCAAAGGTGGCTCCAATGAGCTTCGGGAGGATGTCCTTCAAGAATGCTGCAGCATTTGGGCCCTCAACGGATTCCGGAAATCCAAAGAAGCGGACGTTATCCCTGCGGCTGCAGTCCTCCAAGTTGACAAGCTTTCTGCGGAGGAAGAGGATTTCTTGATCCCTGTCCGACATTGTGCTCAGCCGGCCCTCCACCGCTGTCAGCCTCTGATCCAGTGCCTCCGCACGGCAGTGGAACCCAGCCAGGTCTGCCCATATTGATTTGGCTTCATCCGCCAGTTTGGAGATATTAGAGTCCATCCACTTCAACCTGCGACTGACTGAGGAGATCTCTTGTAGAATGCAATCCATAGTGACTCCTGCTGCCGAGGTCATTGAGGGAGCTGGGGAGCCGCTCGCTGGGATGTTGTCAGCTTTTGCGGCCATGGTGCGCGGTTGTTGCTTCATCACCTTCATGAATAAAAGCTGCCTGGAGTGCAAAGTGTGTAAGGGGGTGAACGGCTGAATCTTTCTGACAAATGTATCTGCGCCTCTTGAGTCTGTAGTGTAGCCTGCATATGCTACTAATTTATAGCCAAAGCAATCAAGGGCTTATAGTAGTTGCCCCGGAAGTGCGTTTCCTGCAAGAGTATTAGTTCGGGAGCGTGCAGCCGTAACTATTGAAGGACTAACATGCATTTAACTTAGTTGCCTAGACCATTGATATTCCATGTCCAGGCATTCAGGTTCCAATTTGTATTTTCTCCCATTGGTATGTGGGTGTGGTGTGACTGGGGTCGTGTCCTCCAAGGGTTGAGGTGCTCTGGTTCAATCTCTCACCTAGCCTGCATTTTAGTGTTCCTCTCCCTACCCCTTTTTCAATTGTATGTCGTACCATATGAGTCTGCAAAATAAATAATAAAGCAAAACATTTAAAAATCCTGAACTCCCCCCTTCATGTGTCCCTACATAGTGAGTTTAGAACCACCCACAGCTCCAACTTGCAGAGTGCCTGTCGCCCGAACATGTGCATTGAACAGCAAGGTTTCACTTCTCCTGCCAACGTGTACAGGTTCAGTATCAGTTTATACAGCATTGCATCTCCCTCAATCCTGGATGTTAAAGCAATTAACAATATCTAAGAGACTTGTGCCCAATATCATAGGCTAAGAAGTCGGTCACCCCAGCCTGGGTATATGTGCCTCAATAATAATATTCAGTGCTGAATGCCATCACCCCCCAGCCTGCCACCAGTTTACCAGTTTCAGATGTAAATGCAGATAGTCACTCATGGATTTGTGCGGGTGGCTCAGAGTCGCGGCCCTCCAGAACAATCTAAGCGTGGAGCCTGGGGTTACTGTCCATGGGTGGGGACTTGTGCTCTCTGTCCCCCTTTCGACCGGCCTTTCTCCAGCCTTCTATCCAGTCCCACACTTTATCAGGTGAAGCGAAATGAAGCGTCTTGCCTTCTGACACTTCTCTGAGCTTAGCTGGATACAGCATCATGAACTTGATTTCTTTATCTCAAAGCTCTTTCTTAACGGATTCAAAGGTCCGACATTGTTGCTGTAACTGGAGGGTGAAGTCAGGAAAGAAGTGGATAGTCCCTGAGGATTTTGACCTGGCACTCCCACACTTTAATAGGTGGATTGAGAAGGTGGTAGTGGATCTCACCCCACAAGTCAGACCTAGGCACCAGAACGTGTCTCTTTCCAAACCGTGGTTCTCGCCTCACCTATAAATGCAGAAACAGCAATGCAAAAGGCTAGAAAGGAAATGGAGACAGAACTATAGTACAGAGGCCAAAGCTGCACTGCCCAAAAATCTAACTATGCCGCTATCGTACTAGCAAAACGTTTACATTATACCGACCGCATTGCCCTGTCTGGCAATAACGCTAAAGAACTTTTTAACATTTTACAAAGTTATGTGACTCCTAAAACCCTGAACAACACCCATGCCCCATCTTTTTCACGGTGTGAAGAGCTCTCAAATTTCTTTGCTAATAAGGTTAGGGCACTTCAATCATTTTTTGGCAGCCAGGATGCTCAGGTAACTATGGTGTCCACTGACCAACATGCTCCCGCCCCTTCTAAAGCCACTTTTTAGCTAGGTATCATGGGTTCCACCAGTAAGTGGATAAAATCTTTTTTAGAAGGCAGAACCCAAGTGTGGATCCCCCCTTATACGTCTACTACTCAAGCTCTTTGGACGGGGGTCCCACAAGGGTCTGTGCTGAGAACACTTTTTTTCAATATTTACATACCCCTCTTATTCAGCTGTCAGAGTAGTTGGGAGCTAAAGTTGTCACCTAAGCCGACGACACTCAGCTCTTGTTCACCTGGAAGAAACATGAGGCATCCACTGCTCATGTTAAAACTTGTCTTGCAGCTGTGTTCAATTGGCTTACGTCTGCGCAGCTCAAATGTAATGAAGATAACACCAAGATTTTATTCTTCGGTGAGTTCCCCCCCCCCCCTTGTTCTGGAATAGTTTTTGGCCTGATGAGTCCCCCAGGCCCTCCCGTCTGGGCCCCCAGTGAAAAATCTCAGGATTTGGTTAGATGAAAAGCTTAGTTTCTGCAACCAAATCAGTAAATTGACAGGTACCTGTTTTGGCATCTTGAAGCTTCTTAAAAAATGTCTGCCTCTTTTGCCCCTAGCAGCAAAAGAAACGGTCACTCAAGCCCTTGTTACTTCCCGTATTGATTGACAGACTACAGGTGGTCCAAAATACTGCAGCCCGATTGCTTCTCAATCTCTCCAAACGTACCAGTGTCTGCGCAACCTGCACTGGTTACCGGTGAAGGCAAGGGTTACATTTAAGGCCCTGGTAATGGCCCATGCTGCTCTTTATGAGTATGGCCCTACCTATCTCAAGAAGCGCTTTCAGTTGTACATCCCCACCAGGCACTTGCATTCCTCTAACATGCTAATGGCAACCATTTCCAGATTCCACCTGAAAAGGAAGGGTGGCAGCTCTCTGGCCTACTTGGCCGCTATGGCTTGGAACTCTCTACCTTTTGACCTACACAGCCTGCAGAACCCTATCCAATTTAGGAAGAAACTTAAAACTCTCCTTTTCAACTGAGCAGGTTCCTGTTTCTGCTATTCTTTTTCCTTTCTGTTTCTTGGTCTTGGGCTTGCGCCGGGACACTCTCAGGAGTAGCTGTGCGTGTTAAAAAAAACCAAAAAATAGTTGAGTTTTCAAAATAGAGGTCACCAAGGGTGCGAGCCACTTGAAGGATCACATCCCAGTCCCTGTAGTTGAACACTCTGGCTATGATTGTGCGCGGGCCCCACGATAAAAGATTACTTTCCGATACAGCAGCATTTATTGTCTGAATCAAAAGAGGGGCCTAAACCATCTGGCACTACAAATAACAAATCAGATGGAATCCTATCTGGACCAGGGCTTTATTTTTTGACAGACATAAAATGGCCGCCTTAACCTCATCTAAAGAAAAAAAACAGATGAGAATGGCCAGGAGGGGGTCTGAGCCAGCACCTCCATATGCTGAACGTCAGGTGCTGGATTATAAATACCCTGGAAATGGCAACCCAATATGAGTATGAGATATGGGAACAGAGTACCCCAATCAGATTAAAAGAAAAAAAGGTGATTTATTATTTCCCAAACACAGAGCTATTAGCCTAGCAACTACCTTCTAAAAGTTGGTCCCAGGCCTTGTCATCCAGGGTTTATTTCCACCTTTTTATCGCCAATTTGAAATCAGAATGACAGCTGGCTATCAATCGGTTATTTCTCGAGCTGAACGTAATCACCTTAAGCAGGCTATTAAGTGCCTGAGAGCAGTCTTTATGAAACCACCTTGCTGGATACAATGAGGGAATTCGCCTGGTACAGACAGCAAGGCTTGAACTTTTAAAGAAAATGAAGTGAAACCACTTAAGATATCAAGATTTGAAGAATCACCATTCAGACCAATCACAAGATCCTGAGAGCACCTAGTAAACAACTTTGTTAAAAAATCCTCTGGGATCACCTTTGACCATCTCAATCTCCATCCCTGATTGGACGGCTTTAAGCCACTACAACCTGCCCTTGAGGAATCCAATCTCAAAGTAACCCCTCCACAATAACAAAAGAAGAATAAGTTTCTGATCACTAAACCCACTAGGCTCACTTTTATAGTCCTTGGCTAAGCTGTACAAAGAGGCTGATACAAAGATTAAATTGATAGTTGTACAACAACCATGACCTATAAATGTTTGCCGTAAAGTTGAATCCCTATTGGTGGCAATCAGATCCAGGGGACTTACCATGTTAAAATCATTTAAAAAGGTGTTTTAAAAAATCCCTTAGATCGAGTGTTCAAAGTGGAAACTCCTTTAAGGGTACTCCTCATTGCTGACCGAGGGAATAGATGCAACCCCAAACACAGGTGAATATTAAAATCCCCCTGCAGTACAAGCCAACTGTCAACGGAACCCTTATTTCTAAGACAACTTACAAATGACTTCAACATTAAAAGATGTTCATGGGATTTATCATGGTTAAACATATTGTTTGTAGGTGATATTATTTTTTTGAATATGTTTGTAATGTTACAAGTGTTAGTTATTGTTTCATGGTTTTTATGTTGAAATGTTTAGTATTTGTTTCTAATTTAGTAGTTATGTTTTTTAATTAATAAAAAATGACATTAACAAACAGCAAATTTCAACTTTTTAATAAAAATATTTTTTTATCCTTAATTAAGTTTTTTTGTTTTTTTAGCAATGGGATGTTGTGTTATAAGGGAAAAAGGTAGATAGAATATTTTAATTGAAAATGTTAAAAAGTACATATTTTAAAGGTAATGTTACATTTTAGATATGTTAATATTTTGTATTTTTTTGTGTTTATGGGTGAAATTGAAGTGTTGGTTTGTTTATAAATTTAGTTAGATAATATAATTACATTTAATTTTATAGCAATTGTTTACCGTATTAATTTAAATAATATATGTTGTTAATTTTTTTATTTGAAGTGTAGCTTTTGTAAAATGTGTTATATTGAAAATTATAAACATTTATTTGTTGATATTTTGTGTGTTTTGTGTATTTACAAATAAAAAATATTTAATTTCATTCATTAATGTACAAGTTTTTTAAATGTTATTATAAAAAGAAGGAAATATTTACATTGTTAAATAAAGAGAGGAAAATAAATTACTTTTCTAAAATATTACGATCTGATTACAAGTTTGTTGGTAAGGGAACCGCCATCGAAACGGCGTTGGATACCTCGCTGCCTGGTTGGTGGTCCCTCCGCCCTATTACAACTTTCAGAACGAATGACCGCCGGAGCACCGCCACCACCGCCAGCCATTTGCAGACCGCCGTGATGGCAGTAGGGGGAAAGCAGCTGTCAGAGGACAGTATAGACAAGTTCACTGCCGCTGGAATTATGAGTTGGTTTTCCATCGAGCCGACTGTGGCAGGAAGACCGTCTGCTTCGAGTCGGCGGAATAGAAGGAATTGGGTTGCATACTCACCCATTTCCTTTTATTCCCTTCAGTCTCCCATGTGGATCCCTTCATCCAGGTCCCCCTTCACAGCAGAATCTTGACCCCGAAGAAAACGACCCTGCTGGTACCGAAATCCAGGTAAGTCCAGTTTTCAGTTTTTACCCATTGACTGGACTGGGCACAGATGGTCCAGACTCCAGCAATGGGAAAGTATTGGTAGTAGGGACTTTTTCACATTTGGCATGCATATGTGTACACTTGTGTAGTCAAAATATACTCACATGCATTGACACATATGAAACAATATTCCCCGCTGTCAGAAACACCGCCCCTGGGCTAGCGGTGACATCATAATATGGCGGGTAGGAGACCGCTGCAGTCTTCTTGGGACCGCCGCTGTGGCGGTATGGCGGTAAGACCGCTAAACTTGTAATTGAAATATAGTTAATATTTAATAGTGTATAAAGCCATTAGTGTTTGGTAAGTACAACACAAACCTCACTTTGGAGTCGTAGTATATGTAAGACCTTCACTGCCCAACACATTCCCCAGTGTAGGTTATTGTGGAGCAGGATTTGTAAGTCTTATTCCCTGAATGTCCAACACCTTCCTCAAAATGGTTTAGATTTGAGTGGAAATAGTAAATCCTACCCCTTTAATGTACAACACTTTCTCCTAAATATCTTAGATTGGAGAGGGAATAGAAGATCTGATTCCTTCAATGCCCTATTCCTAACCTAGTGTACTCTAGTTTGGAGTAGAGATAGTAAATTTTACCTTTTTAATGTTCAATACTTTCACCCAAATTACCTTTGATTGGAGTGGGTATAGTAAATCGTATCCCTTTAATGTTCAATCCCTTCCACAAAATGTTTTATATAGGAGTGGGAATAGTAAATCTGACCCTTTCTACGTCCAGCACCTTACCCAAAATGGCCTAAATTGGAGTGGGAAAAGTAAATCTGACCCCTTTAATATCCAACACCTCCCCTAGTGTAGTTTAATATAGAGGTGGAATAGTACATTGTTACCCTTTAATGTCCAACACCATCCCCAAAATGACTTCCATTGGGGTAGGAATTGTAAGTGTGACCCCTGTATTGTACAAAACATTTCCCAAAATGGGTAATTTTGGATTGAGAATAGTAAGTGTAACCCCTTCAGTGTCCATCACCTTCCCCAAAGTAGGTTAGACTGGTGTATAAATAGTATTTCTTTGCCCCTTTATAGCCCATCAAGGTTCCCAAAGTAGTTATTATTGGATGAGGTATAGCTATTTTTTCTTTTTAATGTTTAACTTAATAAAAAAATATATTCTAGAGTGCAACAAAAATAATAAATAACATTTATTCTATCAATCTATGTTTTGTAGTATTGGGTGCTATGTACTGCTTTTATGATATGGCAAATCATATTTTTTTAGCATCTATTTTAATGATATATTTTAATAATTCCAACACATAGATTTATGTATTTTTTTACTTCTGGTGCTATTAACATAATATGGCCAATATATTCTTTCACATACTTTTAAATTAACACATATCTATGTATCAAATTTTTATGGTTTGAAACATGTTTTAATGTAATTTTTCATATCACTTACATTACATTCTGACATGTTTTTACACTTTGTACATAACTCGTTTTCAACATACACATTTTTAATTTAAAGTAAACATTACATACACATTTTTGTAACAATGTAAATACTTGTTTAATATACATTAGGAAGTACTATGTATTAATATTATTTAGATATTACTTTTTAATATATATTTTATAAATAATTGTGTACATTTTCACAGTATTTAAACATTATTTGCAAATTTTTAACATATACATTTTACATTTTTAATAATTCATTTTTATTACTGATTGATTTCTATCAGAACATAGTTTATTTTAAATTTCATTCAGAAGCCACTTTTTCACCACTACCAATATTTTCAACTCTAATAACATCATTGCTAGACGAGCTTGGTTTCCGTTGTGGTTTTCTGCTGTTGGTCAATGTTTAGATAAGACCACTTTTAAGTTAATATATTGTGTTTTGTGTGGGGGGAAGGGGTATGGGTACGGGGTAAGTGTACAGAAGCCCTTTAGTTTGTAGTAGTTGAGTAGTGTTGGGTCAGGTTGGGTCTTGATTGTATGCATAATAGTGTGGTTGGCCTCACTGTAGTATTTATAGTGTAGCCTGTTTAATTAGATGTTTGTTTTATGTGAGTGATGTCACTACATATTACATTGTTTGTAATTTCTTTTGGGTATATTTTATGTATGGGTGGATATGTTGTCTTGTTCTACAGATTTTTTGATTGGTGAAGAACTCTTCATTATTTATGGATGTGTTTTTTTTTGTTTACAAAAGGAAATTATTTTGATTATATTTTAACCAAGATTACATGTTATTTTCCATGCATTTTTCCGTTTTCCAAGAGCTTTTTCATAATTCATTTTTTAGGGTTTCCAAGTGCTTTGGATTAATTTTATGGATATATTTTTTGGGATGTTTACTATTTCCATTTTTGGATACTTTTTGCATATTTTTTTACATTTGTTTTTGTGGACTGGAGAAGGCTAATGGGTATTATCTGAAAAAACATAAACTGTCTTTATTTCTTTTATTTGATTGGGAAATGTTTTCTATTTTTAAAGTTATTTATTGTTGTTTGATTTTAAATGAAATGTGTATATGTGTTAACAAAATTCGGGTTGAACTTTGTGTTCTTGTATTTATGATATGTATAGATTTACGTATTTATTAATTTGATATAAAATTATGTTTATCAGTCTTATTGGGTATAGTTGTAATTATATTTGTAATTTAGATCTATTAATAAAAATAATTTAAAGAATATTTTAGATAAATATATTTACTGTAGCATTTCATAATTTATTTTGGTCATTTCAGATATTTTATGTTAAATTTGGGTTATTGATTGCCCTATTCTAAGTTATTGGTGGATTTGTTGTTTTTCAGGAATACTAGGAATTGGTAGAGGGTAGGATGGTGTTGGCCTAATGTGTTTTGGAAGGTGCTGGAAGGCATTGTGTCATCCTTCCACTGTGTTGTTGTTTTTGGTTTGTAGAGCCATGGTGCTTTCATATATATTCCATGGTATTAGTAACTAGGGTTGATGTCTGTGGCCAGAAAAGTGCAGTCTGCCAAACCAAGTGTCTTCAATGCAAAATAGCCCATTAAGTTACTTTGGACACTTTGCGGCGATTTTAGGGTTTAGCTACTTCTGTGACTGGCAAAATGCTAGGGCTATGAAATTCTTTGGGGAGTTTTGTGTCTGTTGCGTTATCTACACAAGAACCTGAATATGATTTTGGCGGTCTTACCGCCATCCCGCTCCATTGACGGGACTGAGTACTTCACTGAGCTGAAGGCCTTCCCGCCTGCCGTACTTAGATGTTGCGGCTGGAGACAGAAACCCGCAGCTGCCGCAGTCTTCTCTGCTTGCTGACTGTACTCCACTGCAGTTGGGCTGGCAGAATACTGCAGAGCTGATTTCGATGTTCTCGATGGGCTGGCAGTGTCTTGCCGGCAGAGTTCTGACGGAGTGACGTTTCGCTGATGTAACAATAGGTATGTACTACGTGTTAATATCAGAAAATATATATATATATATGTTGTGGGTGTCGTAATGTTTATGTAAGTTATGTCTACTGTCTGTTTTGTTGCATGTAAAATAACAGAAACCGAAAGTAACTGTTACCATACACTTCATAAAAGAAGTGGCAGAGAAGCCTACCTTCGTTTCTGGTGACAACGGTGTTGCTGAGCATGTGGTCTGGGGCAGCAACACAGGAAGAAGCTGGACAATGGCGTGCGACACAGATTCTGAAGTGGGAACCCGAAAAAGGTGAGTTTTCACCTCCTTTCCAACCTTTCCGCAACTCGCACAAGGTGGTGTCCCTGCCAGGAAAAGCTTGATGGAAAGGCAGATCATTATCTGGATGCAGGAAGCTTGGTGGGACTCCCTCCAAGACCCTCCTCTGGCTCTCCCACCGTCGACGCAGGAGTCTCGGCTGAGGTGACGGAACTGCAGCGTGTCAGGATTCTTACCTTGGTGCCAGAATTTCTTCCACAGAAGCAGATGACTAGTCCCAAATCCCCAGCGCTGTTGCCGAGACAGAATAACTCTATCTCGACACCCACGGGGGGAAAGGGGAATGGGAAAAGAAAGAGAGACTGCCTGTGATCTCAGGAGCTGCCACCTTCTCTATTCAGAATCTTCTATGTTAATTTTCTCCTTGTTCCTTCTAGATTCTGGACAGATCTGGCGAACCTGCAGAAGAGGGGGAGAAGAACAACCTTACAATTCTATCCTCCCTATTACCTGGGGTTCCTCTCTCTCTCCATGTTCTAACATAATCTACCTGAAGTTGTCACAGTCTTGCCTCTCTCTTGTCGGTAGAGTAAATGGTGTTCCTGAAGTGTTGTGACTTATGTTTACACCTGGAGCGAGAAGGGAATAATTATGTCATTGAACTAAGCCTTATCTAAGCCTTAAACCAACTCTCCCTCCCAAAGGATACTGGTTCCTATACCTGAGTTGCTGTACTAGGTCTAACTCTCTGGAAGGTTGAAGAACTGCTGCGCTCTTCTAAAAGTCTTCTGTGCTTCAAAATAGTCACTAGATAGGTGAAGCACTTGCCTTCTGAACAGTCATTTATATACATATATCTCTTCAGTCTCCTGTACCAATACAAATGTCTCTGCCTTACTTGGTCTCGCTGTGTGCTTGAATGCTCTCTGGACTCACGGCCATGAACTCTGACTGGAAACGGAAAAACTGCCTTCTGAGCTCGACGAAGACTCGTTACTATAATTCTCTCTCTCTGGAACTCTGACGGAAACTTTCAGACAAATGCCTCACTTGAGCGTAAGGAAACACAAAAACTAGTGAACTCTATCCTGGGGAACGAGTTCCCGGTGTGCACACCCTATACATTTTAACGGAAAAAATGAGGAGGGGGAACTCTGACTAGAATTTAGTCTTCTCACAGGATCAGCTGAGAGACACAGCTGTCGACGCCGGATTCCTCAGTTGAAGTGCGCGGCTCACTGGGCGTTCGCGCGGCAGATTGGCTTGAGCTCGAGCCTTTCTCCTGAAGACTAGAGCGTGTCATGTCGAATGAATGGCAGCCGCCATCTTGGATAGGGTTCAAGCTGGTTTGCGCAATCAACAGGAGCAATTTGTTAAACAGAAACCACAGATGGGGATGCAGCCTTCTAAGCTTAACGTGTCGAAACACCATAGTCTTTCTAGGAGCAAAAGTGGTAAGTGTGCAAGCAATCGAGTTCCTGACAGTGCGGTCTTGTAGCTGAGTTCCGGCCAAGATCTAAATCGGCTTGTCGGACTGCCAATGCAGGAGGCGGGAAGACCACTGAAAAATGGACGTTGGGACCCATTCTGCCAAGATCGTAATCAGGCCCTAAGTTCTAAGTGTAACGTTTTGGAGGTATCTCCAAGTGCATTGATTCAAACGGTGATAGCATCCTTGTATGGCTGTATGGGCACATTTTCAAAATTGTTTCTAACATTGCTTTCTCAAAGTATATAATTTTTTGGGGTAGCAGTTTCAAAGTATGTAGCACTTTTCTTGTTCGGAAGCAGCGCATAAATTGGGGGTATATTGCTGTTTGGCTACTCATCATGTATGGTGTATGTCTGTGTGAATGATGGAGGGTGTGATTTAAAAGTGCCAGCCATCATTCACATATGGCTTTTGGTTAATCTAAGGTGGCTATTTTCTATGACACATATTATTCACCTGTCATTATTAGTGTGCAGGAGGTAGATTTCTTCAGTATTTGTAGTGGTTAAAGTCTCAAAAATGTTTATGTCTTTGAATCTTCTAGAAGCAGCAGGGGTTTCTTTTATGGCCTTCCTGGTTTGTGCTACTAATCATTTCAAATTAGAGACTGCTGGCAGTTGCCCTGTATTGTGCTCAGAAATTTGTTAGAGCATATTTTTTAATATAGTTCCTGTCACTTCCTGGGAGCTAGTGCTTGGGTCTGTGAGATCTTGCAGAACATGTCTTGCTCCTATCTCTGATACATTTGGGTGGTTATACTCTTTAACGTTAATTACAACATCGTTTCTAGTTTTATCCCTCCCGTAACAAGCATTAGCATCACTTTTCAAATTTATACTTACAGTTTGCTGTTCAAGTTGCTTTTTTACTTCATCTACTCTTTAATTGTGCTGAAATGTTAATAAGATGTTCCTTTTTCTCTGTCGTAAATAAAATATTATTTTACATTTATGTTTAGGGATGTTTCGGTGTTATTTAATTTTTAACATTTAGGGGTTGTTAGTTCACATTTATTTCGATTAATTACTTTGACAATTTTGGTCTTCAGGATGGTATTTTCCTTTGTAATCTTCTAATGAAAGTTAAAGTTTGGATATATAAAGAAAAGCACACAAAAGATGATAGGAGGATGCTTGCAGTAAGTCTAACCACTGGCAATCTCTCAGGTTCCATTCCAACCCATTGTTCTTTTGCCCACCATGTCACCTCAGATCAGACCCAGCTATATGCCAATCAGTCTTGACCCTGCTCCAATAGGCACAGATTCAGCCCTAGCTTCCAAGCCAGGTCCTCTTGAACCAGAACAAAAGCAAACCAAGACCGGTTTCACCTTGATTGGGGTTCTTCATTTGAGTGTAGCTTGGTTTCAGTTGCACAGTGAGCAAGGAAGAAAAATGAACTGCCAAAGGGAATTTTGTATTTTCAGGTTTTGTGCTGCTTTTATCTGCAGACAAACAGATTTTCATTTTGTGCTCAGTTTTGCCTATATGTAATAAGGCCATAGGCATTTGAGTTAATTTATACAATTATTGGTATCACAAGTGGGATAGCTTTTTTTTTTTTGTTGTTTTTTTTTGTTTTTGTGAAGCCGTTTATTACAGAATCCAAAAAATATACAACGATGGGCCTACAACCTCCAGGCCGGCCGCTAGCACACAGAAGGAGCATATAATACAGACAGTAGAACGCACGCTGCGGCAGAAGGAAATTCACAGTAGTTGAAAGAGGCGTTGGTAGCCACACCATTCGGACCCCACACAACGGCTTCATTTTTATATAAATAATCAACAAAAACAAGTCCACAAGGCAACCCACAGTCAGAAATAACAGCCTGTGCTCCCCTAGGGGGGGGACCCCACTGACCCGTAGGAATATCGAAGGGGGGAAAGGTCAGGACGGGGACTAAGTAGACTCACAGCCCAGCACCGGGGAGGGATAGCTTTTTTGTTTAATTTTTTGGCCACAATATGGGTGTGTGACAAATTCACTTTCTGTGACATTATTACAATGAGCATATTTGAGGCATGGTTATCTGCCTTTCGGTTTGCAAGTCTCATGACATTTTTGGGCAGTTTTCTTAGTTGTTATCATCTCTTGTATATTTCTTGAATGGGGGTAAGCAAAATGTGGTTTGTTGGAGGAGGCATAGTATTTACCAGTGTTTGTTGACAATTTTTTGATCTCATTGCTTGAAATGGAATGTTTAAATACAAAAAGTACTTGTTCAGTGGTTGTAGAATTTCTGGGGTTTAATTCTTTTCTGGTTTTAGTCAGAACTCTTTGGGGCTCATTACGATGACAGTCGGACAAGCGTCCGACCAACATCGTTAGCGGAATTGGGATCGAGCAACTGACAAGTAGCCGGAGGTCCCACCCGCCAAATTATGATGCAACCACTATGAAGGCGGTCGGAATCATAATATTTTCCATTGCGGGTTGTGCTGTAGCCCAAAAAGGGCCGCTTCACAAGCCACAATGGGAAAATGATGCAAACCTCTTGAGGAACTTGGTTTCTTTCTGTGTGTATGTTTCTTGTTGGAACATTTCTCTGAGAGTTAAGAGTATGACAATTGTCTTTCAGGGGAGCTGGATGAAAGCTGTTATAATGCAAAAGAATATTTCTGCCAGTTGATTTGCAATATAAACTGTGTTATTGCGGAGTTAAATCATTACATCCAAAAATTATGTTTATTCATAGCTGATGCAGTGACTGAAAGTTAAGCGTTGTTTTTTTTTTGGTTTAAGTCTTTAAGACTTTGCTCTTAATTTAGCTTTTCCTTGGTGTTTTCCAAAGTATGAAGAAGTCATCTATAAACCTTACATATGTGATGATTCCCTCTTGCAATCCGAATCTTTATAGAGGAATTAATTTTCTAATTTGGTCATGAAGATATTAGCATAACTTGGGGGCTTCCAGAATCCTATAGAGGTACCATTCTTTTATGGGTAAAATGACTTTTGCCATTCAAAGTAGCTGTGATATATACAGAATTGTCGTAACTCCCATATAAATAAAAACCTTGTTTGCTCCTTTCACCACATTTCTTGGCAGAGCCCAGTCAGCGTCATCCTTTTTGATGAAATATGAACGCATACAAGGCCTACTACACTGATTAATGTTTACAATCCATTGTCAAGGCCTGCTCAGAATGGCTAGGAAAGTGCTTCCTCTTCTTCCTCCACTAGCCAAGAAAGTCCTAGTTCAGTCCTTGATACTTTCAAGGATTGACTATGGCAATGCACTTTATTTAGGAGCCCCAACGGCAGTCACGACTAAATTACAAAAGATACAAAACTGTGCACCCAGACTACTGCTAGGTGTATCCAATCGCACCTCAGCTAAACCATCTATTCGCTCACTGCATTGGCTGCCGGTGAAGGAAAGGGTAAATTTTAAAGCCCTCTGTATTGTTCAAAAGTCCCTTAAAGGGAAAGGACCTCCATTATTTGTACCTATGATTCGCCCATATAAAGCTAACAGGAATCTCCGGTCGGATGACCTCCACTTGGTGTTGGTCCCTAAAGTCAAGCGGGCCAGAAGTGGTGGTCGTCTTTTTTCTCTTAATGCTGCCAAACTATGGAATGCATTGCCCCTCCAGTTGCGGAGGGAACCCAACCACCTAGTCTTCCGAAGACAATTAAAAACCATTCTGTTCCCCTAATCCACCTCAGTCCTATCTGATCAGTCATGTCCAGCTCTGGGAGGCCTCCGGGTAGCCATGCGCTATACAAATGCCCTTTCAAATTCAAATTCAAATTCAAGGAATGTGTCTCCTTTATCAAAGACACTACAGACCTCTGTATAATCATAATTTTCAACATTCCTTATGAATCCAATGTTGTTTGCATAATTGATGTGAATGTCTTGTATACGTCCAATCAATGTTTTAATCAAGAGTTACCTGCTTGTAGACAGCAATGATCTATGCTTTCCGTTCAGGTTCACAGGTTATGGAATAGACTGCCCACGTAGCTAGCTTCCGATGCTGCCTACTTTGAGGGGTTTTAGATGTGGGCTAAAAATCATAGTTTTCTATCAGAACTTTGGTGACTCACTTTTTCCAATTATGGGTTTGGTTTTTTTGATTTACACAGTGTGCCTAGAAGCAGCTAGGAGTCGGATGTACTAAGTATTGGTTGCTAAAACGGAGCACTATTTTGACCAGTATTTTAGTGACCAGTATAGAATTTTATGAAATGACCAATGTAGTAATTGGTTCATTCGTAAAATTCTGATTCAGAGTGGGTCGTAATCTGGCCTACCTCGTGAATATTAATTAGCTAAATTGCATATTCTGACTTACTCCAATTGGTGCCCATCATATGAACGGTGGCCTGCTAGGGTCAGCAGACCACTGTATCTGTGATCGTTGTTCAGCAGAATACACTTAAAGAAATTCAATGCAGCCCGTTTTACTTAAAGAAAACATAGCTTTGTAAAAAAAAGTTTACTTTTTTAAAAGTTATTTTGAGAGTTGGCAGTGGTCCTCGGACTGCTGCCGTCTCTCCAACATAGTTTTTTTTTTTTACATTCTCAAATGTGAAAGCGTGTCAAATGGAGTTACCACCCCAACTCAGGAGTCAGTAACTTTTTAATATTTTGAGACTGAATTACAGTTGCAAATCATTAATACATCACACACAAATCTGTGTTTAGAAGGCACGCCCACAACACACTTCTTCTAACTACCCAATCACTATGGTGTCAGAATCCCATTTTGAGAATTGGTAAAAGTTTACCTGCTTCAAAATGGGTTTGGTACATTAGAAAAAGTATGTTTGCCTTCACAAACTCTGAATTGGACTGTTTGTGACCTTAAAAATGCTTTGGCTCCTAATCTGTTGTGTATTGTTAAAAATGGACAAAAATCTAATCCAAGCTGCATGGAGTTCCATAAAACCAATTTGAGAAGTAAATGAAGTTGCAAAGCCGCGCGCTCCCCACCCTGAACACCTCAAGTAATGAAAAACGCACATTAGCAGCTCAAATTATTATACAGTGTCCAGTTTCCGAGACGTATTGATCCCTATGAAATAATGTCTCTGCGGCACTGAAGCCAAAACCCCAGCATTGAAGGATGGAACAAAGCAATTAATTTGTGTCATGAGTAAATCAATACTGTACCTGGTTTGCTAAATCAGAAGCCTCATCAGTGATATATTAAAAATTGATTACGTTCACAAATAAAGACAGAAGCAAAGCAACATTATTTTCTTCCTTTCAGATTCACTGTTCCTCATGTTCATTCAAGTGAAGATGCCAGGTCCCTTTGCCTCTCCACTGAACATTTCCTTTCAAATCTAATTCCGAGCAATTCATGCATATTTTGTGTCTTTTAATTTCTTGAATTAACTTCGAGTGACTAATTAAAAACATAAGAAACTTTCTCTAAAGCGGGCTTTCCTGTAAGTCTTTATCAAATTTACTGCTCCAAAGTGAGCGCACCAAAAAGTACTATGCTATGCATTTAATAAGTTTGCCTTATGTCTAGCTTTTATGCATGTTTTGCTACCATATATAGATATTCGTTCGTCATCTATAAAGTTTATGTACTGCTTCTGGTGGAAACCTGTTGTGGATAAAATAACTTACATGTCGCATTTCTGTTTGCCTCCAGTCAAATCCTTGATAAGGGCTGTTATTACCCACAATCCCATAAAACAAAATGGCGTCCTTCTCCAAAACACAGAGGTCTTTGAGATTTTCATCTCTTGAATTAACCTTCCTTCTCTCCGAAGGGTAGTCACGCCCTGCCCGGCAGGAGTTGCAGGGGACCGCGTTACTTGCTGGTGACCACTTGCACATTCTTACTGCACACAGTGGCGCTAGCGTTCCAATACCTGCCCTGAGGCGACATTTGGGAGGCACACAGCACATAATATGGGCCATCAATACTGCCAATTAGAGTTGATGCCCTAAAAGAGTTTGAAAATGGGATTTCACTGGAGCCCTTATTTCTAGATGTTTGGATCAGCATAAAATACTTGTTGAATGTAGTAACAAGCAAATCCTATGCTCGTTTTAGGTATTAAAAATTATGCGGAGTTTCCCCATTACAAATGGAACAATACATGTATATATATGGTGGTAATATCATACTTTCCACAATAGAAGCCAATAATAATGGTGTGAAAATAAGGCATGGAATAGCAAATAGGTGTTATGATAGTCCATTTACAAAGGTAAATATCTAACAAGAGCATTTCGAATCTTGTGGATAAATTAATTAATGAGCCCATCATCCATACCATGCATATGAGGAAATTAAAGTAATTTGTTTGAAATCTGATGCCATCAGAAACAACCCTTATACAGTTACTCAATATTGAAAAAAAAGATTAGGAGATAAAAATGGGTTGCTGTTATGTTGTGAACAATAACATCTTTTTAACATTTACCCTCTGAGTCCTTGATCTGTACATCTGGGCCGCAATCACAAGATATGTTTGTGAATACATAAAATGTGTGAATCTTCACGATTCATAAACACAGTAGTGAGGTTCTGTCTCGATCCGAACCCGTGTGTTCGGTATCGTAGTACTGACACGATCTTGGTACCAGTGAACCGTAAATGATCCATTTAGTATGTGACAGTGTTTTCGCTGTGCTACGAGCATGGATTCACTGAGAAATAGGGCATTCCGTTGTAAATTCATGGCATCCATCTTAGATACGGCATCCATCTTGTTTCTTGCCCTCACATAGTCAATGGACAAGCAATGACCCTGGCTGAATCACCTTGTTAAGGACACGTAAGCGTTAGTCCAAGGAAGCTGATGCTGCGTGACTAGGCAGAAGCTACCTCCCTTGCCTGAGGCCCATCGTGCTATACTGATTCTTGTGTTCGTTGGCCTGATCACGATTAGGAGGCCGAAGCCAGTAGCCATGCCCGTTTATGACCCACAAGCATCTCTTATCCTACTTATCAATCTTTCCCACCTGGCTCCGCTCCTCTCCTTCTGGGCTTTTACTATGGGGAGGATACAATTTTTATGATGGGGAGGATCGGTCGAAGAATGGAAAACTGACATGAAGACTTGATCGAACACTGGAAACTTACAAATAATTATCGTTTGGTATATGTTTATTGTTTGTTTGGGATACCGGGCTAGGCATGAAAGATATTTTTGCAACGCTGCCTGAGGACACATTTGGTGTATTTAAGGAGCGACCCACTTTATACAATTTGAACAGTCTCCTAGATTCTGCCTTTGTGTGGTTCCTACGACTTCTGTGTCCCTGCAGTAAATAAACCTTGTTCTCTGACGCCACCATCGAGAAGCCCGTGTCTCTGTTTATTTGTGCACCAAGGCAGGAAGGAACTCAGGGGTCTTTTGGGTGTTGTTTCCCTGACACCTCTGGACTCTAGAAAAGTCCACAACCTCATTTGGCGCCGAGCGCGGGGCGACGTCAACCGGTACCGGTCCAAAGCCTGAAGATTTCGAGGAGCTTCGTGTGAAGATTCCGGAGGGGGGTACCCCACTATATCGATCCCTGTATGTCGTAAAAGTGGCCCGACGATCTCTTCCACGAGGGTTCCCGCTCCCAGACGGCTGCAGAGGACCGCTGCCCTGACTGTCGCCCTGTCTTGGACCCGAGGTGCAGACCTTAGTACGGCGAGACGTAGGCGGGTTCTCCTTGGTGACGTCTTTGACATTTCAGTTAAGTATTAAGTGGGTCGCGCCCAGTCTGATTGCTCTTAGTTGCTCTTGTAAGGATTTATCACTGGTTGCTCTTGTTCGGATAATCCTTTTTGCTCTCTGGGTACGTTTGTTTTGGATTTGTAGATTATCACTGGTTGCTCTTGTTAAGATGATCTTTGGTTTGGTATTGGTTCATTTGGTAGGCCTAAGTTCTTTGCGCATTTTGGTTAGAATTTGTCTTCAGTTCGTAATGGCTAACCGTAGTAATTGTTTCTTGTCCTGGTTAAGTTGCAGCAGGGATTCCCGGTTGGAGGACTCGTGTCTGGTTCCTCCAATCGGAACTCCTACATATGAGCTCTATTGTAAACATGGTGTGGGTCCTATCACTTATAATGGAGTGTGGGTCCGTTACACCAGGAAAGATGGTGTCCTTCGTTGGCCACCACATGGTAGCTTTGAAACTAAAATTCTAGACAATCTAGAAGTGAAGTTGTTTTAAAAGAAAGCCCGGCCGGCAATGTTCGATTCTTTTCGCTTTTGGCGTAAAGAAGCTAGACAGAGAGAAATTAGAAAAATAAAGAAGGAACAGAAAGAGAAAGGGTTGACTTTAATGCAGTCTGCTAGGCAGTTGCATGTCAACGAAACTGAAAAAGCAATAGAGGTAGCAAATAGAGAACATAATTTGGCGATTGACAAGTGCTACCCTGCCTTGCCATCGTGTCCTGCTAAGCCAATAGAGGACTGTGAAAAGGATCCCCTGTTGTCTTACCTATTGAGATCACCTCCAACGTATGCACAGGGTATTACAGCACCACAGTTACCACCTGTTGTGCAACCGGCTGCTGGTCAGCCTGGAATAGTTGTTCCTTTTCCTTTGATTCAAGCTCCTATTCTTCCTGTGGTTAATGTTCCTTCGGCACCCCCTCTACCTGGGTTGCCTATTCCGCCTTTGCCTGACGTTTCGCAAACTGCTTTACCTACTACTTCTACCCTTACAATTTCATCTGCTCCAGCTTCCTTGTCCCCGAACCCTGTAAACATTCTGACTCCGCTTTCTGTTCGTCGGAAAATAACCGACTCTGTAACTAATAGCTTAACTCCTCTCTACAGGTCTTTAATTAAGACACCCGTTTCTGACTCTACACAGAGACGTAGTCAGCTTCCTGGTCCCCAGGAACGAGGAATATTAGATTCGACAGCTCTTAGGTGGATGTCGAAAGCTGTGAAGTATGATGCATGAAGAGTGTTGGATACATTTATGCAATGGAATGAACCAACTCAGCGTTATGTCTTTGACGTGATGTGTTCCCTTTTGCGTGAGGAATGGGATGATGATGACTTAGATTCCGTTCCCGCTGACTTGATACATATTCAGAGAAGGTTCGCTGCAGGAATGGTAATAGGTTCGGAAGTAAAGGAAGCGTTAGAACTGATTCTAGCATACAGGTCTGATTCTCCTCTTCGAGCACCAAGGGACTCTGATGGTTCTCCGATTACTAGGAAGAAGCGAGGTCAGTATCCGATGAGGGAAGTTCCGCCGATATGGCGCGATGCAGTTCAAGCTGATGCGGCTAATAATATTTTAGCTGCTCCAGCACATTTCCATAGAGTGTGGATACACATCCCTTGGAAGCGGGCCGAAGTATGAGCAGTAAAACAGGCGTTGCCGGACCCGCGTAAGAATCCTGCTGGGTATTATAAAGAGTTAACCCAGACAGTTCAAGCATGCGTCATGAATTTGGCAGACATCGAAATGCTATTTGGCAATGTAGTGCCACAGCCTATATGGGCCAAAATTCGCCATGAGAATCACCAAGTTGCTTTAGGAGGTGATTGGCCAGCTATTGTAGCGGCAGATGCACAACAAGTTGGTGGTGCTAAACCCGAGCCTCTGATTGCTGCTTTGCCTGGCAGAATAATCAATTTGATGAAAACGCTGATGCCAGCGTTACGGGTCAACTGGGATAAATTATCAGCATGCAAGCAAACGAAGGACGAAAGCGTCTCTGATTTCTTCACTAGATTTGAAGAGACCTTCGTAGACCACAGTGGGCAAGATATGAGTACTGAGGGAGGTCAGAGGTTGTTTGTCGACAAGTTTGTGTTTAATTTATTGCCTGAGCTTAGTAACAAGTTGAAGGATTCTGAGAGTGCATGGGCGGTATCGACGACAGCACAGATACTCGCAACTGCTCAGTATTACGAAAATAGAGAAAAAGAAGAGAAGGAAAAGTCAGAAAAGAAGACAAAAGACTTGAAAACTAAAGTTCTTTTGCAACAGGCATATCCGTCTCGCTCGAATCAGTCAGATTCACAGCAACGACCCCAGTTTCAGCAACAGCCACAATTCCAGCAAGGGATGTCCCAAAGATCTGACTATGGTTTTCCCCGACAACAGTTAGCATGGAATCAGTGTGCCTATTGTAAAAAGGAGGGTCACTATAAGAGTGAGTGTCCAGTTCTGCACTCACAAACTAGTGGTGTCCCAGCTCAGAGAGGTCGTGGTGGGTTTATGCAAGCTCTTAGAGGTAGAGGACGTGGTACTATGCCTCCACAGACTGATCGCCCATCTAATTATTTCGATCAGCGAAATGTACAATCTACACAATCAGGTAGATCTCCCCAATACCATGTTGAGGATTATTATGAAGGTAGTGAAGAAGTTCAGCAAAGTGAGTACTAGGACAGCCACAGGCAGAGAGAGGGAGTAGTATCAGTTCCAGTTGATCAGAGAGGACCTTATGTCGCAGTAGCTACATCAGGCGTGATTGAACCGTTTCTGTTGGATACTGGTGCAGCAAAAAGTTCAATTATGCACGCGAAACTCCCTGGCGCACCTTTGTCTGGCTCAACGAACATTTCAGTAGGTTTCTCAGGCGCCCCTGTTCACAACCCTGTTTCTGGTCCTTTGTCAATTTCTGTTGGGCCATGTCAACTAGAAGCACCCCTTATTCTGACGACCGGTTGTAATGAGAATCTGCTTGGTTTAGATCTGTTGAAACGCCTGCATGCGACATTGTACTGTTCTCCTTCGGGAGTACAGCTCACGTTGGGTAAGAGAGTCATCTCTCCAATGTACTTGTCGATGGATAAGCTCCCACCGGAGCTGCGTTCTCTCCCCGATAACCTTTGGGCGACTGGTCCTAATGATGTAGGTCTTCTGGAAATCCCCCCTTATGTAGTGAGTCTGAAGGCAAATGTTAGATTCCCACGAATCCCACAGTATCGGATTTCAAATGAAGGTGAACGTGCGCTTTTACTGATCGTGCAAGATTTGATACAGAAAGATGTGATAGAAGAAACTAGAGGAAACGTTTGCAATAGTCCTGTTCTGCCGATTTTGAAACGCACTGACCCTTCCAAACCTCCAATCTACAGATTTGTGATTGACCTCAGAGAGGTTAATAAAATAGTGGTTCCACAGTTTCCTGTGGTCCCAGATATCACTGCATTATTGACGTTGATTCCTGCCTCAGCTACATGGTTTACAGTGATCGACTTGAAGAATGCCTTTTTCAGCATTCCGATAGCCGAGGAAAGTAGGGATATTTTTGGTTTCTCCTTAGGTAATCGTAGTTTCAGATTCAAGCGCGCCCCACAAGGTTATTGTGAAAGCCCTTCAATTTACAGCCAAGCATTAAAAAGTCAATTAGATGCTTTTGTACTTCCACCTGGTGTTGCTCTGCTCCAATATGTAGATGATCTTTTAGTGGCTGCTGACGACAAGGAAACTTGCAAAACAGCTACAATTTCTTTGCTGCGTCATTTATCAGACTTGCATCACAAGGTTTCACCTTCTAAACTACAATATTGTTGCCAAGAAGTGACCTACTTAGGTCATCTTTTGTCAAAGGAGGGAAGAAGGTTGACCCCAGAGAGAATCAAAGCAATTTCACAGATGACTGTACCAAGCACACAGAGAGAAGTGCGGTCGTTTTTGGGTATTACGTCATATTGCAGACAATGGATCCCAAATTTTTCTCTCATGGCAAAACCATTGGTGGCTCTGACTGGAAAAGGTGTTCCGAGTCCTTTGCCATGGTCTGATGAATGTCAACAGAGCTTCTCGGAATTGCGTGATGCGTTATGCTCAGCTCCTGTGTTAGGTACTCCTGACTACAGTAAGCCGTTTACACTATATGTCCATGAAAGAGAGGGTTGTGCGTTGAGTGTCTTGACGCAACAATTTGGTGGCAAACAGCGACCTTGTGCGTATTTCTCATCCACATTAGATCCGGTAGCCAGAGCGTTGCCAAGTTGTTTGAGAGCTACAGCAGCAGCTGCAGTGTCTATTCGACAGTCTGCTGTCCAGTTCTGCACTCACAAACTAGTGGTGTCCCAGCTCAGAGAGGTCGTGGTGGGTTTATGCAAGCTCTTAGAGGTAAAGGACGTGGTACTATGCCTCCACAGACTGATCGCCCATCTAATTATTTCGATCATCGAAATGTACAATCTACACAATCAGGTAGATCTCCCCAATACCATGTTGAGGATTATTATGAAGGTAGTGAAGAAGTTCAGCAAAGTGAGTACTAGGACAGCCACAGGCAGAGAGAGGGAGTAGTATCAGTTCCAGTTGATCAGAGTGGACCTTATGTCGCAGTAGCTACATCAGGCGTGATTGAACCGTTTCTGTTGGATACTGGTGCAGCAAAAAGTTCAATTATGCACGCGAAACTCCCTGGCGCACCTTTGTCTGGCTCAACGAACATTTCAGTAGGTTTCTCAGGCGCCCCTGTTCACAACCCTGTTTCTGGTCCTTTGTCAATTTCTGTTGGGCCATGTCAACTAGAAGCACCCCTTATTCTGACGACCGGTTGTAATGAGAATCTGCTTGGTTTAGATCTGTTGAAACGCCTGCATGCGACATTGTACTGTTCTCCTTCGGGAGTACAGCTCACGTTGGGTAAGAGAGTCATCTCTCCAATGTACTTGTCGATGGATAAGCTCCCACCGGAGCTGCGTTCTCTCCCCGATAACCTTTGGGCGACTGGTCCTAATGATGTAGGTCTTCTGGAAATCCCCCCTTATGTAGTGAGTCTGAAGGCAAATGTTAGATTCCCACGAATCCCACAGTATCGGATTTCAAATGAAGGTGAACGTGCGCTTTTATTGATCGTGCAAGATTTGATACAGAAAGATGTGATAGAAGAAACTAGAGGAAACGTCTGCAATAGTCCTGTTCTGCCGATTTTGAAACGCACTGACCCTTCCAAACCTCCAATCTACAGATTTGTGATTGACCTCAGAGAGGTTAATAAAATAGTGGTTCCACAGTTTCCTGTGGTCCCAGATATCACTGCATTATTGACGTTGATTCCTGCCTCAGCTACATGGTTTACAGTGATCGACTTGAAGAATGCCTTTTTCAGCATTCCGATAGCCGAGGAAAGTAGGGATATTTTTGGTTTCTCCTTAGGTGATCGTAGTTTCAGATTCAAGCGCGCCCCACAAGGTTATTGTGAAAGCCCTTCAATTTACAGCCAAGCATTAAAAAGTCATTTAGATGCTTTTGTACTTCCACCTGGTGTTGCTCTGATCCAATATGTAGATGATCTTTTAGTGGCTGCTGACGACAAGGAAACTTGCAAAACAGCTACAATTTCTTTGTTGCGTCATTTATCAGACTTGCATCACAAGGTTTCACCTTCTAAACTACAATATTGTTGCCAAGAAGTGACCTACTTAGGTCATCTTTTGTCAAAGGAGGGAAGAAGGTTGACCCCAGAGAGAATCAAAGCAATTTCACAGATGACTGTACCAAGCACACAGAGAGAAGTGCGGGCGTTTTTGGGTATTACGTCATATTGCAGACAATGGACCCCAAATTTTTCTCTCATGGCAAAACCATTGGTGGCTCTGACTGGAAAAGGTGTTCCGAGTCCTTTGCCATGGTCTGATGAATGTCAACAGAGCTTCTCGGAATTGCGTGATGCGTTATGCTCAGCTCCTGTGTTAGGTACTCCTGACTACAGTAAGCCGTTTACACTATATGTCCATGAAAGAGAGGGTTGTGCGTTGAGTGTCTTGACGCAACAATTTGGTGGCAAACAGCGACCTTGTGCGTATTTCTCATCCACATTAGATCCGGTAGCCAGAGCGTTGCCAAGTTGTTTGAGAGCTACAGCAGCAGCTGCAGTGTCTATTCGACAGTCTGCTGGATTGGTCATGAACAACATGTTAGTAGTCATGGTCCCACATGCTGTGGATACACTCATGAATCGAACGAAAACTCAGCACCTCACCAGTGCTAGACTATCAGGCTATGAGCTGACACTTTTGGCAAGTCACATTCAGATCAAGCGATGCAGCATATTGAATCCAGCAACGCTGTTGCCGACTACTCAGGAGTCGAGTGATTCAGAGCCCCATGACTGTTGTTTTAGAACTGAGGAAGAGACAAAAGGTAGGATTGATTTAAAAGATACTCCGTTACTAGATCCAGATGGTACTTTGTATGTCGATGGATCGTGTTTCAAGCTACAGACTGGTGATGTGACGGCTGCGTATGCAGTTACGACTTTGAGTACGGTTGTCGAGACTGCAAGAGTGAGTCAGAATTCTGCCCTAGCTGCAGAATTAATTGCATTGACAAGAGCGTGTATTCTAGCTGAGGGAAAGAGAGTGAATGTGTTTACTGACAGCCAGTATGCCTTCGGCGTAGCACATAGTTTTGGTCGCTTGTGGAAAGAAAGAGTTTTTTTCACGTCCCATGGGACTAAGATCCAACATGGACAGTTAGTCAATGACCTGTTGGAATCTCTGACCTTACCGAATGAAGTTGCGATTGTGAAATGCAGTGCACACCGGAAGATTACGGATGATGTTGGCCGTGGGAATGCGTTTGCTGATGAGGTCGCCAAAGAGACGGCCAAGAACATGATGAGCCGAATGTACGTTGCAACGTCTGCAAGATGGATTGCTGAATCAGGAATGTGTGAGAATACGATTGAAAGTGTGAAGGCAATCCAGAATGAAGCAACTGAAAATGAGAAGAATGCATGGAGGGAGAAAACGGGTAAAATGGATTCGAGTGGATGTTGGGTTGATTTGTCTGAGCATCAGCGTTGGATGCTACCTGACACGTATGTACTTGCGGTAGTCACTATGGCGCATGGAGCGGCGCACATCAGTTCGAAAGGGATCTGTAAGATGTTAGCTCCAGTATGGAAGAACGATGGAATTACTAAGTGCGCGGAGAGAGTGGTGAAAAATTGCATGGTATGCCTGATGCATAATCCTGGCAAGGGAACCCCAACCCCAGCTGGTCACTTTGCTCCCCCTTCTTGTCCCTTTGAAGTGATTCAGTTGGACTTTATCCACATGGACAGATGTAATAATCTCAAATATGTCCTAGTGGTAGTCTGTGCTTTTTCAAGATGGATTGAAGCGTATCCGTTAAAGGATAACACTGCTATGTCCACTGCCAAAATCCTCCTCAAAGAGTACTTCCCCAGGTATGGTATGCCACGGATTGTATGGTCGGACAATGGAAGTGAGTTCGTAGGGAAAGTTATGCAGAGTGTGTGTGCGGGTTTGGGAATTAAGCAAAAATTCCATAGCGCGAATCACCCACAGGCAGCAGGTTTGGTTGAGGGGTACAATGGTACCTTGAAGCTGAAACTTGCTAAAATCCAAGCTTCCACTGGTTTATCTTGGCCAGACGCACTGCCTTTGGCTTTATTGTCCACCAGAGCGACTGTACACTCTCGAGTAGGGCTTAGCCCATATGAGATTGTGTTTGGTCGCCCTGCTAATGTCTGGGGAGTCCCTAGGCCCAAGGAGTTCAAACAGATCGAATATCCAATGTTGATTGATTACCTTTTTGACCTGACTGCTAAATTGAGTCTTATTCACCAACAGGTATTTGAATCCTTGCCTAAGCTGCCAGAGAGTCCAGGTCACACATTGAAACCCGGTGATCTGGTTGTGGTGCGGAACTTTGGACGGACCCGGAACCTCCAGCCTAGATTCGTGGGTCCGTTTCAGGTGCTCCTGGCCACAAGAACTGCTGTACGCCTGGCTGGCAGGAAAAATTGGGTGCACGCTACCCATACGAAGCGTGTGCCTCTCCCACTCCCCTACGACAACTGGGTTAGACAGGGATTTGGTGTATCCGAAACAGAACCTGTTCCTAGGCTTATCCCGTTCAGTGATGCAGAGTACATGACGGACAAACGATCTGAAACACAGAACTCTGATACTGCACCGGGAACGTTTCCGTTGAACCCTGAACAGAGTGTTGTACAAAGTGAACATTTGCCACCTGCGGATTTGAACATTACTGCACCTGCGGATCAGCTGTTTCAAGATCAGACAAAACCCGGAAAGTACAGATATAACCTACGTTCTCATCCCATGAACCGATAACATTGAACCTACGTTCTCATTCCATGAACCAATAACATTGCATAATCACCTTTCCGTTTGAAAACTGTTTTGATCTTATCACATTGCATTCAGTCAGGAAGTTTGCTCTATAATTTTTTTGTCCTTTTGTTTTTGTTGTTCTCTCGCCTTGCCATCTGGGTTGCCGTAGGGTCGTAACGTGTGCCTTGTTTTAACTTGCAGGGGGCCAGACACAAGGTCGGTCTCTTCTGTTTATTTTGGGAACTCCCAGGGTAAACAGAGGCAATTTTTCACCAGGTACAAACCATCCGTTGCGAACGGTTGTAGAAGATGGAGCTTCCTGAACTGCGACGAGCTAACGTCATAAATGCTCGTAAGACAAAACTGTATGAAATTTTGCATAGCAAATGTTTCATGATGCAATGCGCTCTGACCTTTCTGATTGTTTTAATAACTTTGGTAGGCGGAATCGTTTTTGGTATCCAATTGATTTTTGCACCTGTTACATCTACAGTGCCTCCCCATGTTTCTGTTTCTCCGACTGTTGTTTCTCTTCATTCTTTTCACCCTTTTCCTGCACACGAGCAAGCTCGACGCTCTGAGTTTATAAATAACACTTTCATTCAGCTCTTGCACCAACACCAACTAGTAGTAAATACAACGAACTGCTGGGTGTGTGGTCTGATACCACATACCATGAACAAGGGTATCCCCTATCTGGTTCTGCCCTTTAGTCATAATGGATCATTTTGGGCATTTCAGACCATGTTCGCCTATGCTCTAGGGACCTATCCCCCGCGACCTCCGCGTTCCACTAGATATAACTCTGCTAATAGAGCCTTGGTAAAGGGAATTACTGACATGGTTAGAGATGTCAATGACACTCCGTTTATTCCCAAGGATGAGTTACGAGTTTATATGGGTTGGAATGCTACGGAGTACGGCATTAGTTTGGGTGAAAACAAGCGTAAAAGCTCGACTCCGATTTGGGTCATACCTCACCAAGGTCAGGTCTGTTTACAAGGGAATGGGAGGAATCCGAGAGCTCGACTAGGTAAGAGTGACTGTACTGAAACGTACGTTTTTCCATCACAGTCTTCCCCTGCATTCTTAGCTGCTAAGGGTACCTATTTTGTCTGCAAAGACAGAGCATATACATGGCTGCCTGCTGACTTTTCAGGCTCATGTTATATTGCCCGACTATTACCTCCGACATACACTGCTGCACAGGATTATCACAAGACTAGAGTTGTGAGAGGTGTCTTCGACAAGGAAGATACAGCTGGCCAAGAAGCAGGAGACTTCTTCAAAGGTTTCCTTCCGTTCTGGGGGCCCATGGCCAACAGTAGGAACTTGCGTCAACTAACACGGGTAGTTGAATCCACCATTACTGAAACTGCTGGTGCCCTTAGTAACCTGACAGCTGAGCTTCAAGCGGATCGCCTCATAATGTTGCAGAACCGTATGGTCCTTGACGTATTACTTGCAGATCAAGGTGGAGTATGTAAGATGATCCAATCGAGTTGCTGTGTCTTTATCCCAAATAATGCGCCAACAGTATATGAGGCCATTTCTAAGTTACACAAGATCACTGACTCTATTCATGTAGACAAAGGTGATTGGTCACTGATGGGATGGTTCTGGAATCTGTTATCTGCATGGGGATGGAAGGTTCTGATAGTCATTGGTGTTTTGTTGGTATTTTTATTCTCATGCTGTCTCATCGTTCAGTGTGGTCCTGCCTTATGTGGCCTTTGTGCTGCAACCTGCGTAAGAAGACCACCGGTTTTAGGATATACGCCACGGGATAGAATAATGCTCCAACAACATATCAGTGACCTGATGAATATAGAGATGGATTCTGACTAGAGTAAGTTATTGCCTATGTAAGGGCAAAAGGACGGTCTGAGGTTCTGTCTCGATCCGAACCCGTGTGTTCGGTATCGTAGTACTGACACGATCTTGGTACCAGTGAACCGTAAATGATCCATTTAGTATGTGACAGTGTTTTCGCTGTGCTACGAGCATGGATTCACTGAGAAATAGGGCATTCCGTTGTAAATTCATGGCATCCATCTTAGATACGGCATCCATCTTGTTTCTTGCCCTCACATAGTCAATGGACAAGCAATGACCCTGGCTGAATCACCTTGTTAAGGACACGTAAGCGTTAGTCCAAGGAAGCTGATGCTGCGTGACTAGGCAGAAGCTACCTCCCTTGCCTGAGGCCAATCGTGCTATACTGATTCTTGTGTTCGTTGGCCTGATCACGATTAGGAGGCCGAAGCCAGTAGCCATGCCCGTTTATGACCCACAAGCATCTCTTATCCTACTTATCAATCTTTCCCACCTGGCTCCGCTCCTCTCCTTCTGGGCTTTTACTATGGGGAGGATACAATTTTTATGATGGGGAGGATCGGTCGAAGAATGGAAAACTGACATGAAGATTTGATCGAACACTGGAAACTTACAAATAATTATCGTTTGGTATATGTTTATTGTTTGTTTGGGATACCGGGCTAGGCATGAAAGATATTTTTGCAACGCTGCCTGAGGACACATTTGGTGTATTTAAGGAGCGACCCACTTTATACAATTTGAACAGTCTCCTAGATTCTGCCTTTGTGTGGTTCCTACGACTTCTGTGTCCCTGCAGTAAATAAACCTTGTTCTCTGACGCCACCATCGAGAAGCCCGTGTCTCTGTTTATTTGTGCACCAAGGCAGGAAGGAACTCAGGGGTCTTTTGGGTGTTGTTTCCCTGACACCTCTGGACTCTAGAAAAGTCCAGAACCTCAGTAGCATTGCATGGAATGCATAAAACACTGGAGGAAGATTGTGCGATTTGCCAAAAATGCAAATTAATGAATTTGACATAAGTTAATTGTTACAGTGCTCAATGTTAAAAAGTTGCCATCTCCAGCCACAATGACGTCACACTAGGGGAATTGCCACTGGAGGGGCAGTGTCAGTAATGAGGCAACCAGGACTGAAAAAGGGCCCCTGGAAAGGAGCGAAGCATTGCATGTGTGGTTAGTTACAAAGCAAAACTATAATCTTTTTGGAAAAATCTCAGTGAAGGTACATGATAATATCAAAATAGCAATCTTGACAAGGATCCAGACAAACGTTAATGCGCAAGGCAATGAACGTGGTAAGGTCAATAAACTGTAAATGTGTTGGCACGTACTTTGTACATTTGGAGGCCATTGCTAACATCTCTTTGTATTTAGTTTTGTGTAAAAGAAATCTTATAACATCTGAAAATATTGGTGCCAATATATTAAGGTACAGAAGAGTATATGAAAGAGTACTCCTACAGCACTTGTCTATGTATTCTTATGGGCCTTTGTGAATTGGTCCCAAAACATTCAAAATTAGACTATGCAGGGAATATTCATATACAAGTAGTACAAATAGAAAGCACTGGGTCCTCTTTGCATTTTTACTAACAGAGAGCTGAGCTTTTTTAGGCTGATTCACGAATGTGTGATATTTGGTTCTCAATATAAATTTATATGAGAAAAAACTAGTGTCCCTGAAGGCAGTGGAAATGGAGGTGGGCCATTGTAAAACATTTCCCTAATGCTTATGAAGGCCATGGGAGATCTCTTGTTACCTGCAGCTGTTCATGGTTTGCCAGGTGTCAATTCATCTGCTGAACATTCTGTGAGACAAGCATTGTGGCACCATGTTAGTGGGTCCCAGACTTAATGTGGAGGTCACAATGACATAATAGCAATGCATTCTGGAACCTGTAGTCCCCTGAAATCAAACTTTAACATGGGGAAAAAAATTATCCAGTCAAATATACAATATTTTCAAAATATCACTGTCCACAAAGATTTTATGAATCCCTGTTGATGTTTATTGCTGGTGGTCTTATTGTTTCCTGTCCTGTAGCTTTTTAGCATATTTACCCCATTTTCCCTTTGGCTTTTACTTCCTGTTGCATTGCACTTTCCCGATTAGTTTTCCTATCAGCATCATCTTGGGTGAAGTAGAGGTTGAAGGTCTAGACATCATCTTCCTTGTGTGACCCACCCTCTATAAAACAGTCACAGCTGTGTGTGTGACAAAAGACACCTGCAGCGGGACTGCCACTGTCATTTCAAAGCCATGCCAACAGCAAGCAAATCTTTGCCTTGCAGTACTCGATTGCTGCCCATCACTCAGCCCAAATTAGACTAGAAAATCTTAATGGAATCATTAGTAAAAACTACAATATTCATCTCAACAATTGCATGCATTTAAGATGTACACCATGAGATAGAGAGCGATTCAAGAGATAGGTTAATAGCTGATCAACTGTTAATATATACGGTATATAGTTGCTTCCAACAAAGTCCATAGATCTTAATTAACCTTTGAGCTGGAATTACTGTGACTGTTGGCACCAGACTTGCGCTCCAATGGATCCTTGTTAAAGGATTTAAAGAGTACTCATTCCAATTACAGGGCCTCAAAAGAGTCCTTTATTGTTATTTTTCTTAACTACCTCCCCAAGTCGGAGTGTGTAACTTGTGCGCCTAATGCCTTCCTTGGATGTAGTAGCCTTTTCTCAAGCTTTACTAACATTGCCAACAAAGCTAATACTGCTGGATTCTGCCTAACTCACTATAACAGACAAACACTATATAAAGTCAAGGCTAAAGTTTGCTATGTACGATCTGCCTTGGCTCACAGAGATGAAATGTGTGCTCTTCTTGAACGATTCAAGCTACATGTTTTATTTCTTACTGTAACTTGGCTTAGCCTCATGGTAATTCTCACAAGTTATAAAATTACTCAAGTTAATCGAGAAATCAATAAGGCAGTATATAATACAGTTGGCCACAGCAAAATTACTGTGATTGACCGGTAACAGCTATGGTGAGGGAGCCACTGAACTATACATGCATTCTCTTCAGAATATGCTGCTTACACTGACAAGATGGTGAAGAATAGGCATGCCAAACTACAGATACAGCCAACTTATTACTCAAATGGGCACAATGGAGCATCTTATAGTTAGGAAGCTTCACAGAAAACGCTTGGAGATGCTCAGGGCTCTGGACCTCAAACTGGTAAATTGTACTATATTCTAAATGTAATTAGAGAAGCTAGAAAGGATCTAGAAGCTAAAGTAGGCACAGTGGCAAACTAACAAAGACTGCCATGGACCAACCAGAAAAAACTGGCAGAGACAGTAACTGTTACTTCAGTGTTACTGGGGTAAATTAAGTTTAAAGACGGCACAGTAGATAAGGTGAGTTCAATACTTCTCTTTAATCCAACACATCAGCCACAGACTAACTGTTTCCTAACTGCCACCTTCAGAATACAGTATGAACCATCTCATGCAAAGTCAGAATGGATACACAACAAAGAGGGGACACAGACACATTCCAGGATGGAATCATAGCTCCAGGTGGAAAGATGCCCCCATTGTTCTTTCTTAATCACTCAACAAAGAAAGAAACCTAACAAATGATAGAAAGAAAGCAAGAATAATTGAAGGTCCCTAAGAGGGAAGGAGCACGCTGGAGAATTGGTCCTATACAAAATGTCAGAACTAACAGCATGTAAATATATATAGGTCATGATGAAAGTTATGGTCACCAACACAAGGTCAGGACTAACAGCGCAAAACCATTCATAAATCATGAAGTAACACAGTCCTTTAAATAGGCAGGTGCTCTTGAAATTCTCTTACCAGTATCACCGCTAACATATCTTGTACTACCCTTTAAAGAGGGTAAAGACTTACCTGAGGGCTTTTGGCATCGCCTGTCTCCTAAACTCTGACACCAACCTAAAATAACCTGAATAATATAGTTAAAAGAGAATAAGGGCTACGAAAGAAACAAACAATAGGGAGTAAAAACAAACTTCCCATTCTTTTCTATCAGGATTTAAGGCAGCGGGACGCTGAAGTGGGCAGAGACAACAGAGGGAAGACACTGAGAGGGCACATAGGAAGTCGCAAATGCTTGCACTCTACTTGACTTTAAAGAGTACTAAACTCAGGATTTTTTTCCATTCATTATATTTCAATTATTTGCATTATTTCTGCGCACAACCCTCAAAAACGTGGTGAGATGGGTATCATAAGGAAAGGGGTATTACGGAGCCCTCCTTGGAAAGATGTTGTCGTTTTTCACCAAAGGTTCACCTTTTGCTCTCTACTGATGAAGGGCTAAACCCAGAAACATGGGTCTAGAGAAAACAGCACTATCTGCACCAACTTTGGTGAAAAAATACAGCAACTTTGCAGTAAGCATACTGCATTTACCAGAATGCAATGGGGTGAACTGTGCTGGGATGAGAGGCAGTGTGCTCCGTCCCCCCCTTGTGTTTAAAAGTGTGCAACATTGTGGCTCTGTGCTGGGATGAGGGGGTTACTAAAGGTAAGTTCACTAAGTTGCATTAGATTTTGAGGACATGTATCCTTTTTATTAAACACTGGCATTGCACTGCTAAGTGTTAGTAGGTGGTAGTTGATCAAAAGAGAGGGAATAAACAGGAAAGTGTCAGGCTTGGAGTAGAAAAGGTGAAAATAAAATTCCCATGTCAGAAAAAAAAACCATGTGAGCCTAGTCAAGAAAAGTAAAATCACGTTTCTATGTGATGTTGACCAAGGTCAAATTTTAAATTATTTTGGCAAATGTGAACAGTCTTAATTACCGACATAAGCTGAGTTCAATAATGGCTTACTTGGATAAGAAAACTTTCTGTATATATGAGGCAGGAAACTCACCTGTCTCCATCCACTCATAATCATTTTAAAAGAATCTGTTGGATCTAAGCAATTAAGATCACCAGAGTAGACTCATCCTTTAGACGGCTGGGCACCCTGATCTGCGAGTTCAGGGGGCAGCAGTTTGATGCATAACATTGTAGAGACATAGTTTCCTCAATAGGGAATGATAGAGGACACTGGAAACAATTTATGCATCAATCATTGAAGACCCTACCTCTAGGAAATGTAGCTACCAGGCAAAGGAAGCCGCTTTACACATTCCAAGCCAAGCCTAAAACTTTGGGCCTGATTAATAGTTTGTCAGTCTCACTGCTGTACCGCTGCGGCGGCGGTCCCAAGAAAACCACCGGGTCAGCGGCCTGCCGTATTACGATGTTGCTGGCTGCCAGTACTCCGTCGCTAGCGGTACACCGCCAAGCCAATTACGATGTTCCAGATGTGTTGGCGGTCTCTTGGTGGTGGAGTCCCGACAGAGTGACGTTTCGCCACTGGAAATATAGGTAAGTATAACGTGTGCATATCTGAACTAAATATATATGTTATGTTCATAATGTATATGTAGGTCATGTGCACTGAATGTTTTGTTCCATGTTAAATATAATGAACTGCTACCATGCCCTACATAGGAGAAGTGACGGTGAAGCCTACCTTCAAATATGGCGACAAAGAGGTTGCAGAGCGCTGTGATCTGGTGGCAGCAGCACAGGAGGGACCTGGATATTGCCGTCCGACACAGATTCCAAAGTGGGACCTCGAGAAAAGGTGCGTTTTTACCACTTTTTGTGCCTTTCCACTGATTAGTGCATGGCAGTGTCCTCACCAGGAAAAGCTCGAAGGAAAGGCAGATCGTAATCCGTACGGTGGGAACCTTGGCGTGACAGCTTCCAAATCCTGCCTCTGCCTTTCCCGGCATTGGCGGAGTAGTCTCAGCAGTGGCGGCAGTCTTGTAGCCTAGTTCCCAACATGATCATAATCTGTCAGTCGGACCGCCAAGGCTGCTGAAAAAGCGTTGGCAGTGCCTTTCCGTCAAACTCGTAACCAGGCCCTTAGTTTGCCTTGAAGAAGTCATGAGGTTCTTTCACCTGATCAATATTTAACTTTACAAAAATCTGGCACATTTTAAAGCCATCTGCATAATTGTATATCTCAAATTGATTGCTTCTTGATTTCTGATGGTTTTTCTGCCCAGTGCTGGAGAGTAAGCCAATGGCATGTTTGGATCATAATGTAGTCACCCTAGAAATTAACTGTTTAATTTATGGTGATAGTAACAAGCAAATACAATGTAGATTAGGTCTCTCTCCATTGGCAGATGAAGTGTTTAAAAAATGGCCACTGGAAGAATATGCAAGTATATTTTCATTAAAATAAATGTACAGCCATTGTGAGCAGCATCTAGGCTACATTAAAATCTGTTTTATTGCATAATGTTACTACTGCTTCAAATAATAGACCATATGGACAAATGCCAGTTGGGCTCCATGACAGGTTTTAGCAAAGAGTGTCACATTTTACAAATATTAGATGATGCTTTTCGCACACTTCATGTTGGTGACTCTTGTTATCTAATCCTCCTCAATATGACAGTAATATTTGACACAGTGAATCACTGGACCATCCTAGATGCCTGGAAAGAATGGGGATAAGGGGGAATAGTCATTATCTGATTTTCTCCTACCTTTAAAACAAATTTCAGCAAACAGAAAGTTCAAAATCTTTCTTGAACAAGGGTCTCAACAAAAATCCACATACCACGCCTTTCTTCCCATACTTCACCGACCTTCTGTCGAGTAAGTGCATTTTGCCCATCAGCCTTTTAATTCCTGCTTATCGCGATCCACAAGCGAGTTGTATTAATTACCTTCTATGTCTGGTTCACAGTATTTTTTTAAGTACAGGAGCCGACTATGATAGTCACGTGAGTTATGTTATGAGCACGCTCAAGCTTCTCGCACGTACTTTTCACCATCACACTAGAAGCATGAATTTTGTTTACACCACGTTTGATTCAATTCACGCCCCTAATTTTTTTAAAACTGTAGCACCTTTTTTACGCACATGCCGATTTGTTCAAATACACTGATTCACCATCCTCCATTTCTACGCGTCATACTAACCGTCACATAGGAGGTAACCACACAGATTTACCATATTAGTTACAGACACCCAACATGCATGCAGCATCAATTCACACCAGGTCATCACGGTCTGGGGATTGTCACCCCATTAACCTTTGTCATCACAATTCAGTGCCTTGTGCTGATACCTCGTTTCATCTACATTTCAGTGTATAGCCACTGATGAAGGGCATCTGTGCCCGAAATGCATTGGGCATAAAGACTTTTTTGGTCTACCACTACAGTTATTATGATGTAATAATAACAGAATTGATGAACATTTAAGAATAACTTGAAAACAAAGGATAAATAAATATTCAACCGCACCCAAAGTCTCAAAAAGTTTTTATTACCAGTGGAATAAAGAATTGAATACCTCATTGAGTGCATAAGGGAGACGCTCTTCTTGTCCCAAGGAGAGTGCTTTTTCGATAAGAGGGAATAGTCATTATCTGATTTTCCTCCTACCTTTAAAACAAATGTCAGCAAACAGAAAGGTCAAAATCTTTCTTGAAGAAGGGTCTCAACAAAAATCCACACACCACGCCTTTCATCCCATACTTGGACACCTACCACTCTTACAGCTTCAACGTGGATGACACACAGCTTTACATGAAGGTATTTTTACCGAATGGCTTCTCTTCATTGCTCAGACTCTCAGAATGGGTCACTACCATTTAAA
Organism: Triturus cristatus; assembly: GCF_964204655.1. Classification (NCBI taxonomy): domain Eukaryota; kingdom Metazoa; phylum Chordata; class Amphibia; order Caudata; family Salamandridae; genus Triturus; species Triturus cristatus. The sequence goes on along the minus strand of NC_140589.1, from coordinate 761,718,158 downwards.
TTAAACCACAGCAAAACCATCTTTCTACAGCTAGTTTCTTCTACGTACTCTATGCCCATTCAGCAGTGGCTGAACAACCTTGCAATGTCAAACAACAATCCAGTAATTGTCAATTATGCAAAATCACTAACCTAAATCATCAACCTCACATCAACACTCTGCAACGGGGGGCTCACTTCCAACTAAGACTTTGTTGAGGTATAAAACCACTAGCACCAGAGGAAGATTCAACAGGTGACTCAACCCCTGGTAGTTCTGAGATGTTAATATGGCAATGCTGTGCTTACAGGAATTCCAAAAGAGAAACAAAGCTCCTCTCTTCATGCAGCATTTAAGCTGGTCACCAGGTCAAGGAAATACAGCCACATTACCCATTTTCTGATGACCCCCATATGGCTCCCAATAAAAAGCAAGAAGTCTCTACAAACTGGCATGCATTGCACACAAATCTCTACACATGGGTACCTGGAACTATCTCCTCTTTAAAGGAAGATTCTCAGAGAGACTAGTCACTCCAAGGAATGGGGAAAGTCTTATACTGACAACCCCTGCCCTCTAGAAAGAAAAACTATGTTCCTTAATGATAACTCTATATGATAACTCTGCAACCACAGTAACTGATACATACAATTAAGTGGTTAGACATGATTTCACTCTTACTAAGCTTGTGCTGAGGTCCACTTTCAAATCTGAAGAGGTGGTTAAATATAAGAGCAACATCAGCGAGCCCAAGAAAAAGATAATAGGATTGCAAATTTAGTAGCCTCAAGGTGCAGACACCAAACAGCTAATAACTGTATATGGATCCTGCCATGTGCTAAGTATTAGATGAGAAATCTCCTATGTGGGACCTGGCTTGGTTACAGTTACAGTGGCTGCTTAATCTCCAACTTTGCAGCTGCTCCAGCTATCTTCTTTGTTTTTCATTCAGCCAACAAGTGTAGGAAGTCAACTGAGTGGCTGAAGAGGAGGCAGGTTGTGTTTGTAACTTTAGAAAGTGGTTTTCTGCATTCTTGAAGTTGTTCCCGCTGTGCTATGCACTTCCATTTTATGAATGTACATCTTCTGGTGGCAACTGGCCAACCTAATTTTTTTAATGATGGCTGAAGTAGATAACACAGCCACACATTAGAAACCTCTTTTTGAGGCCTCATACACTGGATTTTATTAATTTTGTAATCTTAGCAATCTAATTCAGAGGATCGTCAACTCAAAGGATAGTTTCTATATTAAACAGCATTTTGCAGAAAGTGGCAGTTTAACACCCTGAATGAGACTCCTTACACTAAGTCCTGCTGGTGGATAGACATTTATTAAATATTAGCACTGCATTTTATATCTTCAAAGTGGGTTGCATTCCTACTAATGCCTCAGGTGCAATTCCCCAAAAAGTTGGCAACACAGGACCAATGAAAACAGCCAAGAAGGATACATCTCCAACTTCTAAAATCCTATTCCCCTAATCTTGGAAGACTTACTAGAAGAAATAAGAACTCTGAATCTGTTTATTGTTGACACAAATATTACCTTGCAGAGGATCAAAGAGAAGTGGTCTGGCCTTGACTAAACAGTGATTGACACTGATTTGTGATGCTGAAGATGTACTTGAGAAAGTCAAGTATATGTCCAAAGAGATTGACTCACTCAAAAAACAACTCATCGAAGAACTGGAAAATGGAAAAAGAAGAAATAATTTACAATTATATGTAATATCAGAGAGATGTGAATGATCAGATATGCTGCTTTTCCTAAGTCAATATTTCCAAATATGGTGGGTCTCAAATGCTCAACATCTCTGAACGTTCGGAGGGTTCATTTTATTGGTTCGAAACCATCTGCCCCTTCAACAAGTGTGCAAGCAAGAACAGAGGTGTTTCTTCAGTTCACAAACTAAATGGTGGTTCTTTCAGCTGATAAGGAGATACAATGGAAGAGATATAATGTATTATTTTCTCTGGATGTGTCAAGAGCTACTACAATGAGAAATATTCTAATCTAAGCCCAATGTTAAAGACTATGAATGCTAGATTCAATTTGATTTATAGCTCCTACTTTTACTTTACATGTAAGAAAAGAATCATCATCTTTGATGAATTTATTAAACTGCATGAATTTATCTATCGACAGAAGGTTCAAGAAATGTTCACAGGAAGGAATTAAGCTTCTTTTGTCTCTGTAGAATCCCTTTCTAGTTTAATATACTACAGTTTTCAAAAATGTATTTGAGGATTTTGTATTGCACAGAGTATTGTTTTTCACAAAAATGATCTGTGTTTCTTTTCCTTTACGTCAAGTCTCTTTATGAGATGCTCATGGGAACTACAATTTTTGTTGTGTTGTCTTCATGACTAAGGAAATTTTGATATTTTTGTTGCATAGTTCTCTATCATTGTAGCCTTTAAGGGTACATTTCTTGCTTCCTTCATGTTGATTTCTATATTGGATTAATGGATTTGTAGGTTCCTTTTTCTTATCAGCTTTTAGTTACACTGTATGCAATCTGCTTCGCAAGTAGCGGTCAAAGTATTCTTGTGTTTTCTTTTTTTGTTCTGTAGCTGGACTTCTGATTGATTCATCTTCCGCTTCCCACTTTGAGGTTTCACCACCCCTTTCTTTCTGGTGATTGTTCTTGCTTTCCTGTTCGCAACTGTATACTTTGGTTCACCAGTTGACTTTTATATAGTGTTCATCAGGATTTTATCTGGTTTGTTGTCTGTCGATGTGGTCTGTTATCTTTTTTTTCTTAATTGCACATTTGTTTTCTTTCTGATTCTTTAAAGTATTTATTGACTTTTATATCAAGCTATTGGTTGATTTATTTATGTTTTCTTGTTCATGTCTTGTGAAAGAATTATTGCTTGGGATACTGTTAAGATGTTCCAAAAAACAGGGTTTGCCCTAATAATCCTACTGCATCTGGGCAAGAAATGCACTCTGGGAATAAACAGTGGTGATGAACCAATACTTATATATAAGGGAAAAACTATATTAGTCCTTAACTGTGAGTCCTAAATCTCTACAATTTTGGATTTCTTTTATTGTCTTTTTTGTCAAACCAACACTGACTCCAAAATTGGTTGTAAAAAAATTATATTTTATCAGATTTTTACCAAAAGACACATAAGGACAAATATACAAAAATAAAAAAATACATACATATATATATATCCATAACCAATCTTTCCTGCCCGTTATATTTACATACGGATGCAACAGCCAAGTAATTCTAGAAAAGGCCATCCGTAACAAAAAGTGATAGTCCCATACACATTCGAGGGGATGCTTCGACCCTCAACCTGTTTTAAGGTACATATACACGATTTTTTAACATTAATCAAAGTCTGACAGACTCCTCTATTTTGTAGGATTGACGCGTTTCGGCCCTTTCATTTGGGCCTCATCAGGACGGGAGAGGCAAGAAATGGAGATGCCCGGGCAAATGTATAGCGAATTATTACTGGAATCTTCAATAATGCTTCCAAAGAACAAAAAATAGTAGAGGGGAATGACTCCTCCTGTGGTCTCCCTTAAGGTCACTGTTTGCTTTGTTCATAGTTTGAATGCAGCCCGCTAACTTAATGGAAATGGTCTGCTACTATGGATCGCCAAATCCCATATGTTGCGGTAGTGCACTTAAAAGGCCGTCAAAAACACAGATCCTGTCCGTAAGCAAAACCATTTAATTATTCCCGCGGCATCAGCCCCAGTTGAAAAACGGTTCCAGTGGCGTCCTCCGTGTCGGATTCCGATCACGATACTGTTAAGGGCATGAAGAATCCAGTTAAAAGACAAAGAGAGAGTTGTTCCACTAAGCAATACTAAATTGTATTTCTTCAAAAGACTCATCTTTCTAATGTACATATCTTAAAGCTTAAAGGGCAATTGAGTGAGGAATTATTCTGTTTGTAGTTAATAACAAGAATGATGTTGACATTTAATGCCATTGAATGTTTATGGTCCCAATAACCTAAAGTCCACCTTTTGGGAATGTATTTATTCCAAAATGTTGCTGTATCCAAACATTAGCTATATCGTGGGTGGAGACTGTAGCCAAATATTGAATGTATTTATGGATATGAATCTCAAGGTGTGGGTCATCACATATGCGAGAGATTTTATTCACAGAGGGTCGTTATTTTTTTCCTGCAGAATCGTCAACACTGATATCAGGGAATATACTTCTTATTCCCTGATACATAATTCATTATCAATGAATGATTATATTTTTCTGAATAAAGATCGTACCCAGTCTTTTTAAATGCTGAAATGGGTGCTATTCTAATTTCACATCACTCTCCGATAATATTCGATTCTGACATTATTCCTAATAAGATAACATCAAGCAGATAGTGATTCAACAATTCATTTTTAAAGGATGATATATTTGTAACAAGATGTGAGGATTTTCTAGAGAATGTTTTGAATGTAATACTTCAATTTAGTTTACCTTTAGTCTTGTCTGGGATACTTTTAAGTAGCTGCCTGGGGTTTGTGCCTAAATTAGGTTACATGTTAAAAAGAAATGCTTCAAAAGACTTATTAGACATGTTAAATCAAATAAATAAAAATAGAATACACTTTCTATACTTCTAATGATATTAAGGAATGTTTAACATAGCTTTTCATAGCAAAGATTACAATAAATAAAAAGTCTAAAGAAAGTGCCTGTGGTTTCCTGCTGAAGATTCATGCCAGATTTTATAGCGGGAAAAATAGTTAGGGTAAACGGTTGGCTAATTACATTAATCAATCAATCAATCAATTAAACATTTGTAAAGCACGCTACTCACCCGTGAGGGTCTCAAGGTGCTGGGGGGGAAGGGGGGAGAAGCAGCTACTGATCGAACAGTCAGGATTGGAGAAGTGTCCTGAAGGTCAGCAGGTCCTGGGTTTGTCGCAGGTGGGTGGGAAGGGTGTTCCATGTCTTGGCGGCAAGGCGGAAGAATGATCTGCCGCCAGTGGTCATTTGGCGGATGCATGGGACGGTGGTGAGGGCGAGGTCCACGGAGTGAAGCTGGCGGTTTGAGGTCTAGAAGGTGAGTCGTTCGTTGAGGTATGCTGGTCCGGCGATGTGGAGTGCTTTGTGGGCGTGGGTGAGGAGCTTGAAGGTGATCCTCTTGTTGACTGGGAGCCAGTGGAGGTCTCTCAGGTTGGCAGAAATGTGGCTGTGGCGAGGGATTCCGAAGGATGAGGCGTGCGGAGGCGTTTTGTATGCATTGAAGTCTTTCCTGGAGTTTGGCCGTGGTTCCCGTGTACAGGGCGTTGCCGTAGTCCAGCCTGCTGTTGACGAGGGCTTGGGTGACTGTCCTTCTGGTTTCAGTGGGCATCCATCTGTAGATCTTGCGGAGCATGCTGAGGGTGTTGAAGCAGAAGGAGAAGACCACATTGACTTGCTGGGTCATAGAGAGCGTTGAGTCCAGGATGAACCCCAGGTTGCGAGCGTGGTTGGTGGGTGTTATGGCTGTTCCCAGCGTGGCTGGCCACCAGGAGTCGTCCCATGCGGAGGGAGTGGGGCCGAGGATGAGGACCTCTGTCTTGCCGAGTTCAGTTTCAGGCAGCTGGTCTTCATCCACTCTGCAATGGCCTTCATTCCCTCGTGGAGGTTGGATTTGGCGGTGGATGGGTTCTTGGTGAGGGAGAGGATCAGCTGGGTGTCGTTAGCGTACGAGATGATGTTGAGGTGGTGCGCTCGGACGATGTTGGCAAGAGGTGCCATGTAGATGTTAAACAGGGTCGGGCTGAGGGATGATCCTTGGGGTACGCAGCAGGTGATCGTGGTGGCTTTGGATCGGAATGGGGGGAGGCGGGCTCTCAGGGTTCTGCCAGTGAGGAAGGAGGTGATCCAGTTCAGAGTTTTGTCGAGGATCCCTGCATCGTGGAGGTGTGTGTGCAGGGTGCGGTGGCAGACGGTGTCGAAGGCGGCCGAGAGGTAAAGGAGGATGAGGGCCGTGGTTTCGCCACTGTCCAGCAGGGCCCTTATGTCGTCGGTGGTGGTGATGAGGGTGGTTTTGGTGCTGTGATTGCTTCGGAAGCCAGATTGGGAGGAGTCCAGGATGTTGTTCTCCTCAAGGAAGTAGGTCAGTTGTCTGTTGGTGGTCTTCTCGATGACTTTCGGCGGGAACGGGAGCAGGGAGATGGGTCGGAAGTTCTTGAGGTCCTTTGGGTCCGCCTTGGGTTTTTTGAGCAGGGCGTTGATCTCGGCGTGTTTCCAGCTCACCAGAAAGGAGTCAGTCTCGAAGGAGCTGCTGATGATTTTCCGGAGTTGGGGTGCGATGATGGAGCTTGCTTTGTTGAAGATGTGGTGGGGGCAGGGGTCTGAAGGTGAGCCGGAGTGGATGGTCTTCATGATTTTGATGGTGTCTTCGGCGTTGATGTTGTTCCAGGAGATCAGGAGGTCAGTGTGTTTGGTTGGCGTTGAGTCGGAGGTGTCGGTGTCTGTTGTCGGTGTCTGGGTGTCGAAGCTGTCGTGGATGTCTGCGATCTTGCGGTGGTAGAGGTGGCCGGGACGTCGCAGAGTTCTTGCGATAGCGGGATGTCATTGGTGCTAGAGCTGGGGGTGGCGAGTTCTTTCACAATGTTGAAAAGCTCTTTGCTGTTGTGTGCGTTGTTGTCGATGCGCTCCTTGACGGAGGTCCTTTTGGCGGATCGGATGAGTTGGCGGTGCTCGTGTCTGTCGTTCTTGAGGGCTGCGTTGTTGTCTGGTGTCTGGTCTTGGCGCCACTGCTTCTCGAGTCTTCGACAGGCTTGCTAGGAAGCCTGGAGGTCGGCGTTGATCCAGATGGCTCATTAAGATTAAAAGGCAATACTCTTCTGCACTATGAGGCTGCTCCTGCGCCTCTTGTTATGAAACGGTCCACACATGCCAATGATACCTTGTTTTTAATGTATTGAACAATTATTACCCACTTCCGGGACCCCGTACAGAGGTGATTTTATTGCTGTAGTAGTATTTATTGACAAACCGCAATAAAAACTGTTTAAAAACATGTACTTTAAGATTAAAAAAGAAAAGTCAGAAGTAGTTAAAACATCATAGATATGGCTGGCCTGAAGTGGTTGTGGGTTACTTGCTGCGTACGACCCAGCTGAATGCTCGGGTGCTTTTCCTTTCCTTTTCCTTAGTGTTTACGCTGCCAGCCCGGTCAGGGTTGTAGGCACCACGCTGTGTTTAATCAGACATGTTATCAATAAACATCATAGATAATAAAGAAGAAAAATATTTAGGAACACCAATAGATCAGATTGTTTTCAGTGGTATTACAGGCATCTCTGTACTCCTGATGCTTCCCCTATGAAGGTGCAATTGAATGATTATTTTGCTGTATTAGATATTTCAGATGAAACCAATACTGATTTTTTTTCTTCATAGAATTTTAGAACGTTCTCAAAACAGTACCAAATGAGAAAGCCCCTGGACCAGATGGGTTCACTGTCGCATGTTTCTAACAATCTTCCAAATATGTAGTTCCAATATGGTTTGCCCTTTATAATTATTTTATGTCTATAGGTAAAGCGCAAAGTACTTTAACGAAAGCTGAGTTATGTCTCATTCCAAAAAATAATCCAAATAATGCCCTATGCAAAAATTATAGACTAGTGGTCAAATGTACAAAACACTGGTCACAAATGGCGACCTGTGTTTTTGCAACCAGTGTGGAATTTTGCAAACCGATCTATGTACTAATAGGTCAGTTCACAAAATTCTGAAATCATAGTGGGTCATAATACGAACTACCTCATCACTATCCATCAGGCAGGTTGCAAATTGTGACTCACTAAATGTGGTGGCCATCACAGGGGGAGTCACTCATCTTTCCTAAATCTAGGTGGTGTGGGTGAAGGTGAAGAAACTCTTTGATGCTTCTAAGACTGTGGTATGCCTGGACTGCCACAAGCCAGGGCACAAGAAGGGAGGCTCTGTCTGTTCCAAGAAGCCCCCCAATAGGTGGTAATCACAAGGGTTTGCTACTTTAGGAATTGGGATGGAAATTAGCCCAGGGGAAACCAGGGGTTAGATTGAAGCCACTTATGTCTTGGCAGGTGGATGGTCAAAACCATGACCACCTTGCCTCCCAGCATGCTGAATTATAGACTTTGGCCAACCATTGACGAGACCAAACTGGAGGCTCTGAGGGATAACAGAGCCAGTATGACTACAGTGGTACACAGCTCGGTGACCCCATAGCAGATCATACCAGATGATCTCCTTGGATTAGTCAATGCTGACAATGAAGTTAGATTCCACCCTGTGGCAATGGTCGCCTTTGAGTGGGAAGTGGCTACAGGCCCTAAGAAAGTTGCTGCTTTACCAGTGAAGTGTCTGTTTTGCAATAACCTGAAAACCTCTGCTTGGGCCGAGGTGGAAAGGAGGGCCCAATATAAAATCCTGGATCTGCAAAAGACTAAGGGGCATATCAACAAGGGCTTCATCTCTGCTTTTTTGGCTTTAAAAGCCAAAAAAGCAGAGATAAAACTAGCACCCTATCAACAACAGGATGCAAATTCACATGATAGCACCCTTTTACTCTACACTTCCCCTTGCATCTCTAATGAGATGCAAAGGGGGCGTTCCAGACTAAAATAATAGGAGAAATGTCGCTAAGCGACATTTCTCCTATTATCAAGAATATCGCTAACCCTGTTAGAGACAAAAAAAGCAGCGCTAACCGTGATTAACGCTGCTTTTTTACGTCTGGTATTTTTCTGACTTAGCCATGATATCCTATGGAAGGTGGATATCATGGCTAAGTTTGTCTGTCCCTATCAACAAGCTAACGTGAGATTATCGCTGGGTTTCCAGCGATAATCTCACGTTAGCCACGTAGCGTGAGGATTTTTATCGTTATTGAGATAAGCGTTGCTAATAGCACGCTATCTCAGCAATAAAAATCAACGCTAGCCGGCGAGAATTATCCTAGCGCTAAGTGCGCTTAGCGATAATTATCGCCGGTTGTTGTTGATATGCCCCTAATTTCTCATGTAGATATTGCAAAGCTTAAAGGGCAACTGGTTGAGAAAATATTCTGTTTGTAGTTAATAACGAGAATGAGGTTGATATTTTATATCATGAAAACACTAAATTGGATATTATTTCGCAGGAAATAGACTCTAAAGGTTAATAGGTTTTGTTAGATTTCAATGCTGATCATATCCCTTTAGTTTCATTGAAGGTTTATGGTCCCAATATCTTAAATTCCTCCTTTTGGGAATGTTTTTATTCCAAAATGTTGCTTTATCCAAATGTTTTATATATTTTGGTGGGGATTGTAACCAAATATTGAATGGATTTATGGATAGGAATTTCAAGGTGAGGTTCATTACAAATGTGGTGCAACAAACTCTAAACAATTTTTTTCTACAGAGGCCATTAATTGATTCCTGCAGAATCTTCAATCCTGGTTCCAGAAAATATACTTATTACTCGCTGGTACATAATTCGCAGTCAAGGATTGGTTATTTTTTTCTAAATAAATATCTTATCAAGTCTTTTGTAAATGCTGAAATGGTGCCATTCTAATTTCAAATCACTCTCTGATAATATTAGATCTGGGCGATCTTCCTAATAAGATAACATTAAGCAGATAGTGATTCAACAGTTCATTATTAAAGGGTGATATATTTATAACAACATGTGAGGAATTTCTAGAGAATGTTTTTAATGTAATACTTCAATTGAGTCTTCCATTAGTCTTGTCAGGGATACCTTTAATGTGGCTGCCAGGGGGTTTATTCTAAATTATGTTTAAGTTAAAAAAGACATGCTGAAAAAGACTCAATAGTCATGTTAAATAAATTCAAAAAAACGCAACACACTTTCTGTACTTCTAATGAAAATAAGGAATGTTTGAGATCGCTTTTCATTGCAAAGATTACATTTAATAAAAAGTCTACAGAAAGGACCTGTGGGTCCCTGTTGAAAATTCATGCCAGATGTTATGGTGTGAAAATAGTTAGGGTAAACTGTTGGCTAATTACTTTAAGATTACAATAGAAAAGTTACAAGTTAAAAACCTCATAGATATAAGGGAGAAGAATATTTACGGACGGTGATAGATCAAATTGTTTTGCAGAGAATTACAGGCATCTCTGTAATCCTGATGCTTCCCCTATAAAGGGGCAATTGAATGATTATTTTTCTGGACTAGATATTGCAGTTTAAAACCAATATTGTTTTTTGCTTTGATAGAAAAAGATTTGGATATAAAATAATTTAACAATGTCCTCAATGCATTACCAAATGATAAAGCCCCTGGATCAGATGAGTTCGCTATTACATTTTTCTAGCAGTCTTCTAAATATTTAGTTCCAAAATTGTGTAACCTTTATAATTATTTTATATCTATAGGCAAAGCACAAAGTATTTTACCGGGAGGTGTGTTATGTCTCATTCCAAAGAATAATAGATATAATTCCCTAAGCAAACATTGTATACTAGTGGCCAAATGTACAAAATGCTGGTCACAAATTGTGACCAGTATTTGTGCAACCAGTGTGGAATTTTGTAAACCAATCTATATATTATTAGGTCAGTTCACAATATTCCGATTCATAGTGGATTGTAACACGAACTACTGCATCAAATATTCAGGAGGTAGGTTGCAAATTGCAACTCACTAAAATTGATGCCCATCATAGGGGGGGGGGGGTCACACACCATTCCTTAATCTAGGTGGTGTCTGTACAAGGTGAAGAAACTCTTTCACACTTCTAAGACTGGGGTATGCCTAGACTGCCATAAAGCAGGACACAAGAAGGGAGGTTATCTGTTCCAAGAAAGTGAAACAGTCGGAAAAGATTGCTAGTTTAGAAATTGTCCCAGGGGAAACCAGGGGTTGAACTGAAGCCACTTAAGTCTCGGTTGGTGGGATGGATGTTCAAACCATGACCGCCTTGCCTCACAGCATGGTGAAGTACAGACAATGACCAACCACTGGCACGACCAAAGTAGAGGCTCTAAGGGAAACAGAGCCAGTATGGCTACAGTGGTAGACAGGCTGGTGTCCACAGAGCAGATCATACCAGATCTTCTCCTTAGGTTAGTCAACGATAACAATGAGGTGAGATTCCACCCTGTGGAAATGATCACTTTTGAGTGGGAAGTGGTTACTGGCCCTAAGAGAGTAGCTGCTTTATCAGTGGAGTGTGTGTTTTGCAATAACCTGGAAACCTCTGCTTGGGCACAGGTGGAAAGGAGGACCTTCATTGAAATGCTGGATCTGCCTGAGTGGGTGTGCATGGCCACAAGGACCCAAACCGCCAATCTAGCAAGTCAAGGGAGCCTGGAACAGTGGCCCATGTTCTCATAGTCAAGGAGAATGGCAAAGGCACAGGAAACCAACCTCTAAGCCTTCTACGGTCCAGAAGGAGTCTGATCTCCAGAGAGCAGATCTGAAGCCTTAAGGGGAAGGGAAGCCTATTCTAGGATATCTGTCAGAATTCTGAGTTACATTTGGCTTGAGGACCCTCCAGAGAGGAGTTCTGCCAAGCGCAGAAAGAGTTTCCCCCTCTTGAAGGCCTCTGGTGTCAAGCTGAAGTCCGAGAAAAAGGAGATACCAGCAAGAACCCACAGGATAGACTGAGAAGAGGGTGTCCTATACAGTGAGGCTGCAGACTCAAAGCCTGAGGAAGCCAGGAGATTGATAGTTCCTCAGAGTTACAGGGCATTCCTCCTGGACGTTGCCCATGACATCCCCTTGGCTTGCCATTTGGGGCAGACCAAAACCTGGGGCAGGTTGTTCAACCACTTCTACTGGCCCAAGATGTCTGAAAAGGTGAAGGAGTTCTTGCACTGGCTTGCACCACCTATCAAGCCAGTGGCAAGACAGGACAACAGTCTTAGGCACCTCTGATGCCTTTTTAATGGGTGGGGATTGACATTGTCAGGCCCCTGGACTCTAAGACAGCCTCACAGAATAGGTTCATCTTAGTGGTGGTATACCATGTCACTGCATACCCAGAGTCAATGCCATCTTTACCAAACTAGGGTTCCCCAAAGAGATAATCTCAGAAAGGGGAACAATCTTCATGTCTGACTACTTGAAGACTATGTCAGAGGAGAGTGGGGTGACTTACAAGTTCACCACACCTTATCTCGCCCAAACCAATGGGTTTATGGAGAGATTCAATAAGATCCTTAAGGGCATGATCATGGGGTTAACTGAGAAGCTCATTGCTTTTGTTTGTTTACAGCAGGAACCCTGTCAGAGGGCCTCTAAGTCTGTCCCAAGTAAGGGACAAGAAACCTGTCAAGCAACCGAAACAGGACATTGCAGACTATGTGATGGACCTGAGATACAGAATGGCTGAGTACATGAAAAAGGCTAAAAAAAAACATAGAGGCCAGTCCAGAGCACAGAGTGGTATGATCAGAAGATGACATTGGTTGAGGACCAACCTGGCCAGAGAGTGTTGGCTGTGGAGTTGGTAGCTCCCTGGCCATCCCCAGACATCCATGTAAGCTGCTTGAAACCCCATTTTGATAGGGCAGATATGACAATGTTGATAGTGACTGATGGAGGAGAGTTATCTGAAAGTGAACCTCTCCCAGTTCGCCTATCCCACAATGCCAAAGATGGTTTAGTGGAGGAAGTAGTGCTTTCCCCTACACTGACAGAGCAGCACCAAATAATAAGTCACTGTTGCGTTTTTGATTCCTTAATTGACACCCCTGATCTTTAATTCTTTTAATTTATTTTTACTTCCCTCTCTTCCAATTTTTTAACTTTTCTTTTTCTTCTTATCTTTAGATTTTACTTATCTTTTACTTTTTATTTGCTTAAAATCCAAAATGATATTTTGGATTTACACCTACTCACCTTTTTTATTGCATAGAATATTGGCATTTTTTAATTTATAGCTTTGTACCTCATTTTTAGGTCTAGCATAGCGTTGCAGCGCAACGCACTGTACGCTTTGCGAGACACGCAGTATACAGTATAGTGGGGGGAAGCTCTGCCCACTTTCCGTCCATGTTTTTCATTGGCTTAAATCAGAAATGCTGCATTCTGATCTGTTTTCGGCTTGTTTATCCCTCCTCCTGACGGTCATGTTGTCCTTTTTCTCCTTCCATGGCTATCGGCCCCTTTACTTTCCAAACTTTTTTGTTCCTCTGCCCCCCCCTTCCCTCCCGCAGTCTGTAACTTCTCTGCCCACCACCCACCCCCCCAATCCCGATCATGCCTTCTTGGAAACATGCACTTTTGCTTATAATGCAATAGGGCTCGTGTAAGACGAGTCCTATTGCATTTTGAAATGGGATTGGCTGGCTGAGTCTCGCACTTTATTTTGCCTGACCTGTCCAGACGGTCCTACGCATGAAGAGGAAGGTGTTTACCAGGACCCAGGCAACCATCCAGCAGAGCCGGAACAGAATCACGCTGCGCCTAAACACCCACAGCTGAAGACTCTTCAGCAGCGCCGGGGGTCACATAGTGACACCTGTGGGGGAGCTACAGAGTGTTACACTGTACTCTACGAAGCACTATTTTTCCCGCTCCCCCGCCCGACGACAACAACTTGAAAAAAAAGCCGCAGAAAATGAAAGTGTAGCGGTCAGAAGGCTCGTGACTGGAAGGGAGGGGTCTGGCTGCACAGGGGCTGCCGTCGCTGTACTGCGCAGGAGGAAGTGACGGGACCCCGAGCCTGCCGCACACAACATCAGCTCCGCTGCTCAGCTGCTAGTGGGTCCCTTGTTCCTGTGGGTGCCGAGCAGATCCTCTGTAACGCCACCATGGCTGGCATCAAAGGTACCGGGGACCGAGGGAGGGCATCTGTAGGGTGCAGCGGTTTGCTTAAACTTATCTTTATTTTCGAGCATCTCCTGTTTCTTTGCAGTGTCTGCGCCCAACAAAGGCTGCAGGATTTTGGGGGTCTTCGTCTGGTGCGTGTTGGGGGTTGGGCAATCTGGGAAGGGAGGCACAGCATCTGGAAGATAGCATTCAGGGAACGGAGGGGCTGGGGCAACGATCTCTGTAATGGGATCAGGAAATTCTTCAATGGCTCGCCTTTTGTACTGGGTGTTATTACCTGGATTTGAATGGCTCCGGTGTTGCATGTTTATTAGTAATCACTGTGATTTTCGCTGTTCTGGTTATGTTTTGGAGTGACTGTGCTAATGCACTCGTGTCACCAAAGCATGAAGTGTTTGTTGCTTGTGATGAGGGTTTTGGACATCGGCGTATTCCGATATTCGTAACTTGCTAGTTGGATAAGTTATTTAAAAGAACATCTGTCTCTTTTACTGGTGCACTCACTGTTTAACTAATCATTTATTTCAAGTTCATTTATTGGACCCCTCTCCTCGTCCTTTAAACAGATAGGTTTTGATACAATTTTTTTATACGTAGGAAATGAAAACTGTCAATAAAGTAGTCAATTGGTGTTTCGAATGATGCGAGGGTTCAATTAACACTCTTAAACCACATGTGTTTTATCGTTATGTCGGAAGTACTTTCTGTGATGGAAAAATAAACATCTTCTGAAAGAAAAAAGTACTGTGGTTGCTAAAGCTTAAGATTGGGGCACTGCGTCCTGGGTGACCCGGAGTCACCCAGTATCCCTATCCTAGCTTCTGTAGCAAATTGTGCGTTCACGTAGTACCAGTGTACAAAACTTAATTATGTGCCATTTTGCTAATTACGAGGAAAGCTGGTTGTTAATTGTTGTTGATGCAGATGGTTTAGGTATGTATAAATTGGCATTATTAATGTTGTCTCTGCGATTAGAGGGAATGCAGCGCATACCGTATAGAATGTGTATTATTCTGTTGTTTGGTCACCATAGTACACTGTGTTATAGTCTGTGTCTCTTATTGACAACACATCATTAGAGCACACAGATTTGGTTCTGCTCGTTATTTTTTTTTAACTATTTGTAGTAGTCCTTGTTAATACACGAGATGATACACAGACCTATTGGTTTTTGTGCAACAGGCCTAGAATTACTGTTCTGTCAAAGATTGGTCACAATGTATGGGAGCAGAATGCTTTAACTCCACCTTTGATCTCTTTCTGCCGCCCATAGTATTAGATGCGGTATTGCTGAAATATTCATGCGGTTACATGCAGTTATTTGTATTAGTACTTGTGCTTTCAGTTGCATGTATATATGTGGCATTACTGCTTATTAGGGCACAGCTTTTTTTCCTCTGTTTTTCCTTCCCCCAAGTTTTGAAATGTGTGGATTGTAGGTCACCACCATTCAGAGGGGGCAATATTGCCAACAATTGCTTATGGGTCTGTATATTAGTGTATTTATTATGTGTAATAATATCATCGCATGGCTACAAACTTATAAGATCCAAAAGGCGAGAGCTATTGGCTATGCTAATGCTTGTTTAATTAGCTGTTTATAAAGGTTGGTGGATTGTATGACCCTCACTCGCTATATGTAACTTTTACAGGGGTATTGCTTAACTTTGTAATTTTGTTTAGTGAAGTTCATTAACTTACAAACAAGAAATTTGATAAAGGAAATGTGTTCACACTTCTTTTAGCAACTGTGAGCTTTAGATAATAGATTCAATGGGGGTGATTAGGATGGCAGGTGGTTTGCGGTGTCGATCGCCATCGCCACCAGATTTACCCCCGCCATATTATAATGGAGGGGGGTATCGCGGTGGACGCAAAGTGCGTCTGCTGCTTTTCCGCCGGTCGGCAATCGTTTCTGATTGCTGGCCGGGCGTACTTGGCCCACAATATGGTGGCGGTGCCTAGCAGGCACCGCCATCCATATTAAGATGTGCGGTTTCTAAGGCCTTTCCATGGTGGCGATACCGCCATGGAAGGGCTGGTGGGGAATTGCTTTGGGGGTCCATTGCTGGACCCCGGGGTGTGGGGGCTGCACATGGGGGGTACCTATGGTCCCCCCCCTACATTGCCATGCACAAGTCGTGGTGCCTGCCACATTGTGCATGGCAATGCACAACATGGCACTTTGGCATTGCAGCGGGTGCTGCTTACAGCAGCACCCACCACAATGTCAAACATGCGGAATGGGATCGCCAGGGTGGCGGTCACATCCTAATTAGCAGTGCGGGACCACCGCATGTCTGACGGATGGTCCCAGCACCGCTAGTCCGCCCGCCATCCTAATAACCCCCAATATGTTAAGAAGGCTTTCTTGACAACTCTTCCTATCCCAATAATAACTATCAAATGGTAATCTTAATTATTAAAGAAATTACTGTCACATAAGAAAGACTACAGAGTCAATCGCTTCCCTTGAGGAAATCAACAGTAAAATTTCCTCTGAATGTTATAAATCTTATATATCTGGAATTGGTCCCTACAAGACCAATTTGTTTAGTAGTATTTTACAGGGCGATACTGTTCAGTCACGTCTGTGACAAAATCATATTATCTCTGTTATGATCTGAGGCATAAATGTGTTCAAGCTTGGGGCCTTGTGAGGAGGTTCTCTCTGCCCTCTGATCCAAGAGAGGTTATTTCCCTTAGTGGCTTGCTCACATCTACACATCTGATTCAGTCCTTGTATTATGCATTGTTAAATATTGCTTATATAGGAATTTTATGTTATATCAGAAAAATCTGTTTTCTGGTCTCGATTCTTCGTCTTTCTAGAAGTATAAAACAAGCGTTGGCAACAGCAATTTGTCTGGCTCACATTTTCAGTCCTGGCTATATGTTTGAAAAAGCCTACTGCGGAGAAAAAGAAAAAAATAATGTTTCCTTTCAGACAGAGTGCATCTATGAGATAAATTATTTAATGTGTGGTTACTTTTTTAAAGGGTACTTTTGAGATGTAAAATACTTCCTGGTGCATTCCACTGTAAAGAGATGGAATAATAAATTAAACCGCCAATAGCATGTGATGAGAGAGGCATACTTCTCTGCGTGGAGCAAAATCTAACTATTGGTAACAACAGGTATAAAGAAAACCTCTCTGCCAAGCAAAACCTAAAAAGTGTGGGAGAAAAATGAATCCGGCTCAGTCTCTGCGAAAATAAAGGCAGAGTATTTGGAGTGTCTGTCTGTCTGTGACTAGTTTACATAAGGGTAATTATGGTTATTTAGGTCACGGGATGTTCAACTAGTGTCCAGCATCCCAATTTTGAGTTTGGGAAAGACAGTGTTTAAAAAATCCACCATATTCAGAGTTTTCAACAAGGGGCAGCAAAGGTTTTCCCAAAGTGATGGCATCCGCCAGGAGAAGAGCCATTTTGCTAGAGATACATTTTGGTGGAAAATGCACAAATGTTCTATAAATTTAGACACTAGGAATGCCCTTCTTACGTTGATGAGGCAGTGTCTCGGGACAGTACCCTGCTGGCATTAGAGTATGCTTCAGGGGTGCCCCTCTATGGGTTCGGGTAGCCCTTAAGAAACATTTTCTATGGCTGTGCATGTGGGTTACCCATCTGTCCCTCCTTGATAAGTACTTTAGATCATCTATTGGATAGCTGCCTCTATCCAGGGATGTCTGTGTTTTGGTCATCTGTCACCAGGGACGAAATGGCATTTAGGGCAATCTGTCAGTGTGTGATTGGCAGTTTGTGGGCCTGTATTATGGTCTGGTGGTCGTTTTTTACTGTTCCTTTCCCTGATATTACCACAAACATTGCATGTAGCACAAATACATGCAGTCTCGCGTAGCTTGTAAAATCCTCTACCATGTGTCTTTACAAGTTCAAAACTGTCCTGATGTGCAAACGTACACCACTTTTTAGCTGTCTGCTTTGCTTTTTTGATGCCTGTGTCTATTTTCTCCCCCAGTCAGGCCCTGTCTTTCACTTGTGGGGAGTCTTTCCAGAGCTTTTACTGTGTCTGTGATTTGACTGTATTCCTGTGGGTGAGGCCTTCATCACTCCTGGAGGGGCTCTTCATATCGTTTGCCCTAGTGGCCTCTAGCAATTCCATCACAGTGGCTTGTTTCTGTGTCACCCAGGGCTAGTGATTTGAGGTTTCACGCAGTGCCAACTTAACACATGGGCAAGGCTGGGCAGTTGCCTGGGGGCCCCATGAGCACAAGGGCCCCATGCAGACCAGAATTTAACACCAATTTCCCGTTATTTTGATTTATTCCTGTGAGTGTTTGTGTAGGCAGGGTCAAGGGCACTGCTTGGCATGGGGGTCAATAATGCTGTTAAGATGGCGCTGATTTTACGATCAATGTGTTACTACTATGCTCATGGCGGGGCACTTTGGGTCATTTATCAAGACTGCCTGCACCTAGTGCATGCCTTTTCCTCTGGATTATTCACATTTTCCCCCAGGATGGACCCCATAGAACATTCAACCCAAACTGCCTGTATCCAGCACAAGCATGGAAGTCACTCTTGCTCCTGGGCTGACTGCAAAACGTATCAACTATGGCTGCCTGTATCCAGGGCCTGCCCTAGGCTGCTCCTCTGTCATTCGTGGGTGAGCCCCTAATGAGACCTTTCCAGCTAGGCAGAACAATAAAGGAAGGTGAAGTACAAGCTCTCTATTCCTCAGTCCTCTTCCTCCACAACATACTTAGGTGCAGCAACCAACGTCTGGTGGCTCACACCAACACCTGAACACAGTCCATACACATCAAACTGCAATTCAACACTCTTCCAACCAGACACTGCCACAATGTGTAGCATGTAACCTGTCTCCCGTGCTATAGTCCCTAGTGAGGGTTATGAAGCACTACCTCACTTGCAATACATTAAAACATATTTACCTTTTATTTAAAGTCCTCCATCACTTCAAAGGTGATCTTTCAAGCAGTGAATGTCGCAAGTCAGGGCGTTGACCTGCAAGTCATAGTATGGACCTAGTACTCCAGAAGCTTAGTGAGAGGTTGAGGTAGCAGCTGTGGGTTGTGTTCTGTTTGGTATGCAATGAGTCTAAATGAAGCTTTCAGGCAGGGTAAACAGGTCCGTCAGCGCCAGAGTGGATGTGTGGATATGGGTGCAATAGGAATCTGATGACTAAACGGGGAAGCTGAGAGCTTTGTGGGAGGGAAGAAGGTACAGGTTAAGTGGCCTCTTGAGGGTAAGACAAAGGAGATGAGTAGGATAATGTAAACACATTCAGTGGGTTTCATTGCGGTTACTGTGTGGTTTTTGGGTTCCATATTGGGTTAGACATTTGAAGGAGGGCCCAGGGTTTGCCGTGTGCTGGTTGGATCTGCGAGGTGGTAGGGGGACTAAGGACGGAAGTGATAGTAGGTAAGCGGAGGTTAGGGACAGGGAAGTTAGCATGTAGTGGGAACGGCTGCAGGCCAAAAAGCTATTAGGTTAGTTCATTCCACACCAGGCTTTGGGCAAGGCTTTGTTTAGGGCTCAGACATCTTTAGTATACAAGTAGTTAGGGGAAGAGTCCAGCTAGCGCAATCAGATCACGGGAGAGGGGGCTATGA
Organism: Triturus cristatus; assembly: GCF_964204655.1. Lineage (NCBI taxonomy): Eukaryota > Metazoa > Chordata > Amphibia > Caudata > Salamandridae > Triturus > Triturus cristatus. The sequence continues at coordinate 761,698,808 of NC_140589.1, read as the reverse complement.
CGGAGAACATCTTAGCGCAACTGTATTTCCTCTCTACCTCCATATTCGTGGGGAAACATGGGGTTCCCTGTGGCACCATGGGCATACCACTGTTCTGCATGTGCATGGACCCAGTTTTGCTTCCGCCAACCAGTCCCTAAACCTGGTGGGAAGGGGTACATAGAGCAGGACCACTCCTCTATTGGCCTGCTTCCTATGGACTTAAAGCCACAACTTCTACAATACAGGGTTTGTGATGTTGAGAGTCTGCCCAGGACTCTGGCAAGGACTGGTGGCAGGGTAGACCAAGTAAGCGGATTATTGAATACAGAGCTTCCCAGGGTCACACAATGAGTCAGAGGGGGAAAATGGATCAAAGGGAAAGCTCTGCACAATAGAACAAGATGATCGAAGCTCATAATGAAGCAACACTCATTACGAAATGTGGCATTCAGACTAACTATCACCCAGGGTGAATGTTGTGGGGTAAAGCACATGGGAGCTCTATACAGTGAGACTAAAGCTCAGTAAGTTCCTTACCCACAGTTGCTGTTACAGATACTGACTATAAATACCCACATATAGGCTATAAATGCAAGACATGGTCTGTTGGAGCGGATACCTATGGTGATGTTATAAAAATACCTCAAATACAGCACTCACAATGGACAAGAAGCATGACATAGGCTGTCAGCTCTGCTTACGGATCCTGACAATCAAACAGGAACACACAAGGCAGTGTCAGCACAGGTGTATAACTAAATACATCGCCATGATAGACTAGGAACTAGCAAGGAGGAGTGCTTGACAGGAAAGAAGGGAAAACAAAGGGCACAGTTGGCAGAAACAAGTAACAAACAATACTAGGGAAATGGAGGCTAAGATAGCAGGCACAAGAAGGTAGCAAACTAAAAACTGGAACAAATGGAAAGGGAAAGAAAGCGGGCACAGAGAAAAGGTAGACACAGAAGGAGAGTAAGAGCAAGGATCAAGGATGCTCTAAATAGTGCTGGCACAGGAACCAGGATACAGGTAGCACTGCAGGCAGCACTAGTTCAGGAACAAGGATTAGATAAGCCCATGAATCAAGGAACAAGGAATAGCTAAAGCTCAGGAATCATGAATCAAGGAACAAGCATCAACTAAAGCTCAGAAAACAAAGGGTCAGTCTAACAGTCTAATCAGGAGCACTTCTTCAATGACCAACGCTAGGCTGAAGCAGGGGCTTAAAAAGTACTCACTGTGATCACATGCATCAACATGTGTCAACAGGCTAGCAGCTGTCAGCCACAGCTGTGCTGAATTCCTCTACCCATCCTTGGCCTGCAGAAGTGGAGACAAAGTGGTGAGCAGGGGATTATAGGTAATGGAGCTCTAAACATGAGCAGACTGGTGTCGACAAAACCCGGTGTGGATCGGGAATGGATGGCAATTTTTGAATAGTGTCGAAGAACCTGAAAATCAGTATATGCATACATGTAGAGGTCCGGAAGCTCATTAGAACACTGGAGAGTCCCACAGATAGTCCCTCTGGGGGAGGTCATGAGAGCCCAGTGAGCGAATCATGACAGAGTCCAGGTGTGCCTGATGTATAAGTCAACAGCCTCTCAAGTACTAGCCTTCCCACAGTTGTTTTGGTAGAATCCAATAAGGCTCTTGTGTGGTAGCAGTGGGGATCGCCAAGTTTGGCTTTTTAGGTCGAGCCGAGGCAGCGTGCATGCGCTGTCTGCAAGACTTGTTGTAAAAACAAAAGGACTTTTGTCCCGCTTGCTGCTTACGATAGGTTATGTCCACTGTCCCTTTTTTTGCTGGCTCCTTGCTGCCTCATAACTAGCTGATGCAGCCTATACATCACTTCCCTTGAAGGCCGAGGAGCACCGGCCAAGTAAAGTTTCCTTACTCGTTAAGGGTTTATGTGTTGTTTTGTTGAACTCTTTTTCCTCTGCTGCCCTTCCAAGAGCTTGGATCTGTTTACAAGAAGAAACCTAGGTTGACATGAGCCTAAACTGAAATATACTTCACATTCGGTCGTGCACTGAAAATGTGCGTCTGCCATAACAAAGAAAAAATAAGTTCTTGCACTTATATTGAAAAAATGTGACAACGCCGGAGTCTCAGGGTGAGATGTATTGTGTTCTGAGGTATTACTTCTGGTCAGGCAGTCCTTGCCTTCCCTTCGTTGTAAGGCATTCACAGCAGCGTGTGCCTGGTGTGCTGTTGATATCATAATATGAGGAACGCCCTTTGGTGTGCGCACACCACTGGTTTCACTTTTGAAACCCACGGTCTGGTAGTAAGACCCAGAGCTGGGCATGCCTTGGTTTCCGGGTACAGGCGTCGGCCCTGGATTAGGGCTCCGGGTGCAGGTGAGGCACCAGAGTTACCAGGCGGTGTGAGCTGAGGTCGCTGCTGGAGCTCGCTTAGGTCACCTCTTCGCCCCAGAAAGGGTTTCTACCAGAAAAACAAGTAGCCTGTGGGCATGCTTGTAATAAACATGCGGGAGCAGAAGACTTATTCTATGTCACAACGCACTGTAAAACACTTTGAGTTCACAAATTTCAGCATGTCTTCAATTCTCCTCAATTCCTATTATTGGGGCATGGTGACAAAAAAAACCCTGCTAAGCCTGTTCCTCCCCACTGCCCCTCCTCCCACTCTTTCCAAAAAAGTATCATTAATTTATTTTCACTTTTCACTTTGCTCCGTAACAATTGTTTGACCTCTGGACTCACTCGAGACACATACATTCTAGGACCTAATTCAGGAGCCATGTTTCTGCTATTGAATAAGCAATTGGAGGGCATGAATTAATGACTTGCGGTGTAGCTGGCAAATCCCCGAAGAAATATTAAAATTGCGCGCCGGAATGATCGATACTCACTTAGTACCCAACAAGACTGGCCTTGGCATTTCTTCTGTGCTTACAAACAAAGGCCCATAGTGCAGGAAATGGGATCCCTGTTCAGCCTTTGTCACAGAACTTCTAAAACACCATGCAAGGAACAAACATGGCAGACATGATGGAGCAGTACATGGAAGACCTGCTTCTCTGTGGTCAAGTTGTCATCTTTGGAGCCACAAGACCTATGTCTTTTCCTGGAGTTCAAATCATGCTTCAATCAATCAATCAATCAATCAATCAATCAATCAGGTGTTTGTTAAGTGTGACTACTCACCAGTAAGGGTCTCAAGGCACTGTGGGTGGGGGGGGGTGCAGGTTCCAGTCCATCAAGGAGGGGGTCTGTTGAAGAGCCAGGTTTTGAGGTTTCTTGCGAAGATGGGGAGTGATGTTGTCTGTCTAAGGTGGAGCAGAAGGGCGTTCCAGGCTCTGGCCGCGAGGAAAGAGAAGGAGTGGCCTCCAGATCTGGTCTTTCTGGTGCAGGGGACCATGGCGTAGGAGAGCTGGGCTGATCGTAGGGTCCTTTGGGGTGCGTGGAATTTGAGTCGGCTGTTCAGATATGCTGGTCCGGTGTCGTGGAGGGCCTTGTGTGCGTGGGTGAGCATCTTGAAGGTGACTCTAGCCTCAATGGGGAGCCAGTGGAGTGTGCGCAGGTGCTGGGAGATGTGGCAGTGTCTTGGCAGGTTGAGGACCAGTCTTGCGGCGGCGTTCTGGATGTTCTGTAGCTTGCAGGTGAGGTTTTTGTTTATTCCGGTGTAGAGTGCGTTGCCGTAGTCGAGTCTGCTGGTGACCAGGGCGTGAGTGACGGTCTTCCTGTGTTCAAGGGGGATCCATGCTTCAATCTCAAATCTATGGCAATTCTTACAGCGCAAAGTTTTGAGGACTTATGAGCATGCTAAATGGCAGTCTGAATCCCTACGTAAAAATGCACCATCCTATCATTTCCATTCTCCATTTTATGCTGGAAACATTTTCAGGTCAAATCATATTAGAAAACGTTTCAGTACACTCCTCATGGGTCTTTTTAAGTTTCATAGTATGGTACTTCCTATAAGTTCATATTTTCTTTCAGCACACTGTGCTGCTGCAATGAGTCTCGCGATTTGTCTTTATGCGCCACCAATGTTGTGTGTGATTTATTGTTTGTCTGTTACTTTTTTCCCTCAGTGATTGTTTTGTATTTCGGGATGTTAGCGATTCCATTAGTAGTGCATGTCAACATATGTTCCGTGGATTGTTAGCGTTCTGTATTTGTGATTTGAGCATCTGCGTTAGTTTGTGCTTACATGTATGCTTGCTAATGTAGGTTTACATGGTGGTTTTGTGGGAGGCGCTATGGATAAGGGGTGGGGCGAGTGAAGTGGGTGACATTCCTGTAAAGCTTTTTAATGTAGTGATTTTACAGATTTGGGGTGAATTAAATGGATGACAAAGGCTGGCATTTTGCTTTATATTTTATTGTTTCTTTTTTTAGGCCTTGTCCTTGTTTTATGTTTATGTGTGCACTACTGCTTTCTAGTTTTTAGTTGAGAATTGTGGTTAATGCTGTAGTGGCAGAAGAATAGTGGTCTTCTTTCACCAAACTAACAGGGGTAGTGGAAATGGTTTTACACGTTGTCTAATTTAAGTGACTTCACAAGACGTTTGACACAGAAGGCACCCTTATCTACCTTCGTTCCTTAATATTCTTCACAACAAAGCAAGGATGCTGCATGCCAATTATCAGTGCTGAGAACAGGCCCAAAAATCAACAATTTACATTAGCAAGGACTAAAGCACATGCATGCAAAGAGTAGCAGTAAGTTTGCCCAACTTTCAGAGGCTATAATTCAATTCAATTTTTATTTTATTTTGATATGGAACTCCAACGGAGGTCCACAAAACTACACAAATAGGTTTTTTTTAAAAGATACTTTATATACAATACACAATTCTTCCATATTCAACCATCAGATATTGCTGTATACAAAAAATAGAATTAAAAGTTATCTAATAAATAGCCAGAAACGTTTTCAAAAATTGATATATCCGATAGCAAACCATTTTGGGGCAGATTTACAAGCTCCTTGCGTCACTTTTGCGCTGTCGTTGTGTCACTTTTGTGACGCATAGGCAGCATAAAAGTTGCTGCCCATTTACAACTTGACGCATCTAGAGAGATGCGTCACGTTGTAAAGCCCTGCGTGACATTATACTTGCGTCAACTATAATGTATGCAGGGTAGGCGTTCCCACGCAGGAAAGCCTTGTAAAAGTGACGCAGTGAAATCTACAAGATTTCACTGTGTGACTTTTAGGACGCCACTGCGTGACGCAGTGTATTGGGAATAGGCTGCAACACGCATTGCTGGAAATGTGCCGTGCTTGCGACACAACTCCAGCAATGCATGACTTTATCGTCAACAGATGCATCAGAATTTCTGACGCATCTGTCAATCCTTGCGCCATGGTGCGCCGTATTGTAAATATGGCGCATCCATGGTGATGCAAGGGTTTTGCATAGTGGCGCAGGGAAAGTGACGCATCTCTACAGATGCCTCACTTTCTTGTAAATCTGCCCCTTTATTTGGTAGGGACAAAACAAATGAACGGGCCTCCTGGGCCAAATGGATATTACATTTGATAAATACTGGTATTAAAAACATGCACCTGGCCCTTTGTAACTCCGTGCAGACAAATAACACATGATTAATATCTTGAATTTGTGAATAGCACATTTCACAAATTCTCTCTTCACGTGGAATTTTGTCCCATATACCAGTGACTTCTCTTAGGGGCAACAAGTTAATTCTTAATAGGAGTATTATCCTTCGAATCCTGTGAGGAAGGTTCCAGGCTAAATAAAGCTGTGGTGTATTCCCCAAAGCACTCCCACAGACCACCTCATTACGAGACTTGGTATGACTTAAAGCAATGTCTCTAGCCAAACTAATAGAGGTTGCAAACTTCTTTATAAGCAGCTTTAATGCAGACTTAGGCATGGGGAATCATTATTCAGGGTAAGCCCGAATGAGTCACTTGCTTGTACAAAGGACCTAAAAAATGTTGAATGTTCTTTCAATTTATCGAAGATTTCTATTCTCAAGGCAGCCCTAAGAGTGCCCTCATCCCCCCAACAAAGGGAATTACCCCACCTCAAGACCGCTGCCAAGGATAAAATATATGAGTAAACTAAACCAAATTCCAGATGTAAGACATATGAGGCAGCCAGAGAATTTAGGTTACAAATTTGGCCAAGGATTCGGCCTTCAGCCTTATCGAAAGAATGCCAATGTTTCACATCCAATACCTCAGCAGCGTATGTTAATGAAGGGGGAATTTAAACCTTAAGAACCGACAAAACATGACTAAAGTGGCGTTTCCCACAAGTTTTATAGAATCTGTTTAATTGCTCCAGTCTGGGAGACAGCCTTGCTAACACAAAGTTTAATGTGCTCTAGATCTCGCCCTGTTTTTGAAAAAACCTTCCCCAAATATAAGTAAGAGTCAACCAATTCCAGTTCTTCAGACCCCAACGACCAGTTACAACATCTCTTTATTCTAAGTCCTTTCTTGTGGAAAACCAAGATTTTGCTTTTAGCAATATTAATTTTCAAATTGTGGACTTCTGCGTATTTAGTTAGGGCATCCAGACGACGTTGCATACCAATGGGCGTTAAGTCAAAAACTGCGACGTCATCCGCATATAATGAAGAGCCAACAGACATTGTACCAATCCTGGGGGCATCCCCCCTCACTGAGTTAAAGCCGCCGGGGAGATCAGATATATACAAAGAACACAAAAGAGGGGCCAACAGGCAACCCTGCTTGAGGCCATTATACGATTTAATCTTACATGATAACCCCAACGCGCCTCCCATTAGAACTTGGCACCAGGTGTCTGTATGTAATTCTATAATAAGACCCAAAAGGTGCTGTGGCATACCAAGTTGGTAGAGCTTTCTCCACAGCGTTTGGCGATCCACTTTGTCAAACGCTGTGGAGAAATCAATAAATGCCGTATAAACTGGCATACTTCGTGAAAAAACATATTTCTCTACAATGGTCTGGACAACCCCAATATTGTCCAAGGTACCATGGTTCTTTCTAAAGCCAGGTTGCTCTGGTGGTAAGATATTCTGGTCATGAGCACATTGCTGTAGATGACATAGAATACTTTTTGCAAATAATTTGCCCGAGGCATCCAACAGTGCAATCTGTCTGAAACTCGCTGGTGAAGTTTTTTGACCTTTTTTATACAAAGGAAACAATAATACTCCCCTTCCAAGAGGGTGGAATATTACTCATTCGAAAACAATAGTTAAAAAGGGGCGCGAAAAGGGCTCCCCATTCAGCTGACTCCTTTTTGATTAACACAATAGCAATTCCATCCGGCCTTTGTGAGCCGGAGGTTCTGGCGTTCTTTATGAAACCTACTACCTCATCCCCTGATGGGGGACCATATTCGAGAAGAGAAAACTCCTCCACACCTAGGGTCACTGGCTGTTGCTTTTGGATAGTAAGGAAAGATAGTTCACCCACTCCTTTTCTGAGATCCGTATAGGTAAAGCCCTCTGCCTTGAATCTCAGTATTCTGCAATCAAGTGCCAGTACTTTCTTGAATCTTTGGCCCTTGCAGCTTCCCTCAACCCAATCCACTTAGCGTCAAACTCCTTTCTCTTTTCGCTAAGTTTGCGATGGCTTCTTACTCGCTTAAGGTGATTGATTTCCTGCTGTTGACCCACTGAAAATTGTATATATTATTTTTTCGAACTAGTCGATCAATTTCTTGATTTACAATTTCAACGAGGACATACCCTGTTTTGACAAACGGAGTCCAGTAGATTTAGAACTTAAATTACGTATCTCTTCCATTTGGTCCTCAAAAAACTGTATAATATTAGCGTGTGCATAACCCTCCTGTTCTACATGAGCCTTCTTCACTCTCGAACAGGGGCTATAAAGAAATCAAGAAGGGATGAAAACTCCGAATGTTAAAAATATTACCCCAGCAACTCCTAAATAAGTTGTACTGTGGAAGCAGGCACATGATAATGTTTTGTGGAATGCTAGGTGTTAAAGCCAATGCCTGTGGGCAATTAAAACAAGGATTTCCGCAAAAAAAGCCAGGCATGGAACATAAGTAGACCAGCTGTTGTACACCAAGTAAAAAGATACCAAACCAGCAAGAATCAACACAATGAGAAGGAATAGAAGAGTGCAGAAAGATACCCTAGTCTTCCTAGAGTGCTTCGGTGCCAGACAAGCCTGCCATGCGTACAAATAATACAAACATGACATACAATTTAAACTGCTGGATAAATGGCTGCCAACAGTGTTTAATTAGTAAAAAATAAGTACATTCAAGGATCTCAAAGTTTTTTCTTTTGAACCCCCTGCCAGCGCTACCAAATGCTGGGGTACTGAATACCAAGGCTGCCTTGTGTTGATTCCACACCCTACACTTCCAATCTCTTTATCTCATGCTTAATTGTGGTTTTACATCTCCACTTTCTCATTTTCCCGCCTTTCTTTTTTCTTTCTTTCTCAATGTTCTGTCTTTCTGTCTTTTGCCATGGGTTAAAGTCTTATGAAAGAAAAATACATCTCATTCTCCAAAAAATAGTGCAGGTACCCACCACTCGCGGGCAACCACAGGTGCATATTAAGCACTTCCAGAGAGCCAGTACATCTCTGGAGATAAAGGGATGCAGTTCTCCACGCCATTGCATCAAGGCACCAGAGGAAAATCTGACATAAAAAAAGTTATATACCAAGGTAGAAGAGGTTTCTCCACCACTGTCAATGTACCCACATAGGTGAATGGAACACCCTTCCCCACTTTCAGTTATTGTAGCTACTCAAGAGTTCGGGTGGCAAACAGAGTGGGAAGTGCCCTACGGTTTTCCTCTGTAAAAAAGTGGAATGCAGCACCTGAGTGCAAATCCAACCAGTGGCTCATAACAAATGGAATAGCCTGTATCATTAAATGCTAAACATGCCACCTATTGCCTAAAAAGGGTTATCGCCTAATATATCCTCTTGGTACCTGATGTGCCATGCATAGTAGTCATCGTCCTGAGGCTCAGAAACATAAGCAACACTGAAGGCAATAGCCAGCAGAGCAACACCAGGTTAGCTGTTACTGTCAGTCATTAACTGGGTCAGACAGGTATATAGGGCAATAATGTAATGGGACAAAACATAGAGTTGAAAATTTCGACTTGCAAAAATATTGAGACATGGAAATATCATCAGCAAGAATATCGTTGTCAAGAATATTGATTTTAAGGTAAGAAATATTGATTTTTAAAATATCGAAGTCATTAATATTGATTACGAAAATATAGTTGTTCATAGTATCATTTTTTAATTATTGTTATGCATTTGGGTATATATTTTAAATGTATATGATGTAATTTTTTTGTAGAATTGTTTATGTTTTTTAAAGTATTTGTAAAATTTATAGTAGTTAGTAAATTTAATCGAAGTAATTTTTGTTATTTTTAGTACTGTAGTGGGTTGTGGGTGTTTAGAGGCACAGGATGGGAAGTAATATAATTATAATAAATGAATGATTAATTTTTAATTAATGTAATTTTTTTAATTAATAATGAATTATGTTAATAGTGCAATAATTTTTTTACATTGAAATTTTATGTGCGGGTTGTGGGGTTTATGGGGTTACAAGTTAGGAAATAATTTAATTGTAATTAATTAATAGTTAATGGTTAATTAACATTCATTATTTGATTGAGGATTAATTATGTTATTTGTGTAAACATTTATTTTATTTTATAGGGGTGCAGGATGGGAAACAAATTAGTTCGAAGTCATTATTAATATTTTTAAATAATTAGTATTATTTAATTTATAATTCATTATGTTAATTGTGTAATTGCATTTTGTTACTGAAAATTTAGGTGCAGGTTTAGGTTTTGGTTGGGGTATATGGTAGGAAGTAAATTACATTTAAATTAGGTTAGAATTCATATTTTAATTAAATTATTATTACAATTAAAATGTATTATGTTAACTGATTGATTTTTTATAAAATTTTAGAAGTGTGTTGTATACTTTGTGAGGGCATATTGTGGAAATTATATTACATTTTATTAACTAATAATTGATTTTTATTTATTGATAATTAGTTTGATAAATATTTATATTAAGAGTGTAAATAATTAACTTTTTAAAGTTAAGTTTTAGGTGTTCCTTTTACATTTTGAAGGGGTATTGGGTAGGTGGTACCTAAAATAAAAATAAAAAAATCATAATGTTTGTAATTATTTATGATATGTAGTCAACATTCTAATATGTATTTCTTTCAAATACATTTTTGTATGAAATATATTTGTGGGTATCTTCATATTTGTATTTTAATCATGTGTGTTTAACGTTTATAAAGTAAGTGTATTTGTTATATTTGTTACAATATGCAATAAATATATCTCATTTTTATTAATGTTACTATTTAATATATTTTATTTTTAATATTTTTATTTATATATATATTCAAAAATCGATGTTTAATGCAAAGATATTCTGGAAAACGATATTTTTCTCAATATTTTTGTACCTACCTTCTTAAGTATAGTTTGTCGGTAGTTTTGCCGTAGATATTTATGTCTCGATAATTTTGTAGGTCGATATTTTGGACCTCGATATTTTGTCCGTGAACTGGGCAATGCTCGGCGAGCTGGTCTGACAGCAGCTGCGGCCGCTGCAGGTAAGAGCGGTGGTAGGACCAGGTGAGGGAGGACTTCAAGAAATGACCAAGAGGGAAAATTAAATAAATAAATAATTAGTTTTCCCTCTTGGTTGTCTCCCGAAATCCCCCCTCACTTGACCACACCGCCCCACCGCTCTTACCTGCAGAGGACGCGGCTGTCTGACATTTCATTGTGTGCTCCTTTTTGGCTCTTTATGGGCCTGTTTTATGGTCTGCTGTGCCGTTTAAATACCCTGATCCGGTATCTTGCTCTCTCCTGTCATGCATTTTCCCCAACTCTACAGCAACTCTTTCCCTATTTTTAATTCATTTTTCCATTGGTTTCATTTATTTTTCTTCTCCCCTCCCTCGTAACTTATTTCCCATTTTCTTGTTCACCAGCGCCATGAGGTTATACGAATGGCAACAGCGCTATGCAAATATGATCACTCCACTGCAAACTAAAAAACAGTGGGGGATATTCTCAAGAACGTGTGATAATTATCGCAAAATTAGCTTAACGCAACTTTGCACATCACAGTCTATCGCAACAAAATAACACCGTGTTAACATTGTATTCTCAACCCGGCGGCACCATGCGATAGTCTCACGATAACACGCAAAATGACTGCGTTAAAATTAACATGATGCCGAAAAAATGCCATACATAAACGTGAAAAAAGTTGCGATGCCCCAAATCGCGATACAAAAATCAGTGATAACCAGCGACAGGCTTGCAATTCCCACGCGTCATGCGGGAAAATGCACTATAAAAGCAGAACAAAAAAAAGGCACAAAAAAAACTGCGTAGCACCATGGATGCACCCGGACCGAGTGCAGAGGACTACACGAACCTCACAAGCCCCACAGACGACCACCAAGGAACCTCGGGGTCAGGGAAGGCCAAGGAGAAGAGGAAGACTCGGATCAGTCCGCAGGAAAACATGATCGTCGTTACGGAGGTGATAGAAAACTACCAACAACTGTTCGTCACCTTCAACGTGTCATTGGCAACAAAGACGCAAATATGGCAGACTATCTTAGACCATGGAAATGCAGTTGCAGCATTGAGGAGGACAAGGAAGAAGTCAAGAGGAATTATGTGAAGGGCAAAACCAAGAAGAAACTCGATGCCAACATGAAAGCAGCAACGCTGATTGGAGGTGGGGTCCAGCGGCACACAAGGAGCTGGATGACATGGAGAAAATGGTGGCCACAGTCATCAGTCGGGATACGGTGCCAGCAGTTGTGGTTCCGGACACTGCTTAACATGACCTGAAACACATCAACAGGGTGAGTACCAACCAGGGACTGGGGGGACGGGGGGAGATGGGCACAATGGCACACATGCACAATTAAGTAGAACACACTGCACACCCACAATGACTCTGGATCATGTCCCTGATCCCTGTGGCACATTGCAGCACACATACAAACACCAAGTAGGCCCCCGTACCCCATGTCCCTAAAGGGATCCCACCCCACACATCACCAATCTCACCACCAACACATGCAAACGTGCGAAACCCAGCAAAGATGCGTATTTGTGAGCCACACTGACAATGCAAGTGACACTACATGACGATTAGCATGGCTGCAGTCCAATCATCATGACATTGTGCATACCATGACACTGAGGTGGCTGAGTGTGGACTACATCCGGAAACGAGCAGGTCACACTCTGACACATCCACGTGCACAAACAACCCCTGACGTCAACAACACATCTGCGGACAAACCATGCCCAAGTGTCACAACTCAACCAAGAGCCCAATTCACCCAAGTCCGCAACATCTCAGCACTGTAGAAGCACAGAAGTCAAAGGCACACCGCCTGAAAGGGATAAGGGGCAGCCAAATCAGAGCTGCAGGGGCGACTCACCCACAATGCAGCACACACACATAAGAATAAGAGCACCTCAGCATTGACAACAATGTGGTACAAACTGCAACACTTTCACAACAGAACACAGGACACAACTGGTGCCGCATGTGTGTCCAAAATGGCCAATCACATCTTGCATAGTAGGAAACTGTGAGATGACAATGTACGAGTACAACCTCACATCGGTGATGTAGTACAAATGTCCACTGTCCCGCATCAAATAGGGATCTCCTCACAAACAGTCACAATGTACATTGTCATGTAGTCTGTTTGTAAACTTCGCCAATGCGTCAACATACATGGAACACACTGTGAAACTGAATCTCCCCTTTACATTGCAGAGTGACAATCAACACCTCCTTCAGAGCAGGCCCTACATCACGTCGGTGATGATGGAGACGACCCCCAGGACATCGACTACGACGAACTCCAACGGTTCATGGACACCCTCCGCACCCCACCTCCAGTAGCAGATCAGCCCAGCACCATCGAGGTGAGCCCACCCCCTGCACAGACCACACAGCAGGAAGCACCCACAAACACATCTGGCTCCCAGCACCTCACCGAAGAACACATGGCGTTCCAATGCCGTGTTTTAGACTGCCAGAAGGAGCTGGCTAAACTGGTGCGGGTGGGGTTCGAACTCAAGGCAGCTAAACTAGATGCCATATGAGGGTGTCTAAGTCCCATCAGGGACCACTTACACTCCCTAACGGACACCCACAGTCCACCCCATGCCCTCCAACAATCCATGGCTGGCACAGCTGGAGTCATGATTTGGAGACAACAACAACTGTCTAGTCAGAGTGGCTACAGCGATGTCATCCGTGATTTGGGAAACATAAGGAAGATCATGGAGAACATGGAGCAGATGCAGGCACAACGAATGGCTACAACGGCTGCACACGAGAAAGCTATAGATGGGATATTCTATGCCCTGCAGATCCTCATCATGGGAGTGATGCCACAAGACATTGTGCAGATGAATGCTGCTACTACTGCTACATCCACATCTCCGGCCCCTGATGTTTCAGTGTCACACAGTGCTGCAGAACAAACACCACCACCCACATGTGAGGCACATGAAACGTCAGAGGCCGAAGATGAGGATGAATCTGCCTTAGTGGTAAGAAGGGAGCAGTAGCATTCATCTCCTCCATATGGCTTCTTTCTGCTTGGTTCTGCCCTCTGCATCATGCCCTGGAATAACACCTTCCACTGTCCCCCGATACACTCTGCGACACTAACCTTGCACCTCAACATGGACTGCCATATATTGTTTGCATAACAATCTCACAGCAATCAGCCTGCGGACTGGACTCTTCCCCTTCCGAGTAACTTGTCAATCTCTAAAGGACTCTGGCTGGCCCTCCATGGGGCAACATTGTAAAGTGTTGTCTGATGGCCCAGTATTAAGACCGCTTCAACACTCCACTGAACGTGAATAATACATTCTAATACACACAGATGTGTCATGTCTATGATTAATCAAGTATGAAAGCATGGATGAATGTAGGGGCAGTGATTCCCCCTTAAGTCCATGTTGCTCATGTTGTGGGACTTGAGTCACAGGGTGCATCCCTGTATCATGGTGGTGCATATCTGACCCCAAAAGAAACCCTGTTGTCAATTGTAGGTCACAAATGACAGCCTATATGTAATGATTTGGGACACATGTGAAACGCTGATGAGTGGGATGCTGTACTATCTTTGACACACAGAAATGGCATTTCGAATATGTGACACCCCAAACAGCCTCTCTGTACAGAGGTGACACACCCACCATCTATTTTCAATTTTTGAGATTTTTAGCACTACATGTTGCACTTACACTTGTCAGAGTGATGTGCTTGTACAGAGGAGTCACATGCACTAAGGGAATGTGTGTTGGAATGAATTTATTTGCACATGCTGTGCCTGTGGTCCTTTTGTACTGTCCCATGATTGCTAAGGACTGTGACAATGTGACGTGCTCATGTGAAGAAATTGTCAATGATGGTGTTCCTACGGGCTATTCCTGCTGCAGCTGCAGTGGGGTGTGGTCCACCTGCCTCATCTTCCTCATCATCGTCTGGCGCATCTGCCATGGGGCATTGGTGCGTACACATATGTTGTGCAACACACAACATGCAACGATCATCTTGCACACGATGTCTAGGCTGTACAGGAGCCTTCCACCTGTGATGTCCAGGCGCCTAAAACGTGACTTCAGCATGCCAAATGTGCGTTCCACGATGACCCTGGTGTGTTTTGTACTGCCTCTGGGCCTGTGTGTTCTGGGCTCGGAGGGGTGTCATCATCCAAGGGCAGAGTGCATATCCTTGACAGTGCAGAGAGACATGAATCAATAGTTGCATGATGTGTTGGCAGGCTCACTGGTTTATTGGGGTGTGATCTGTGTGACTTAGTGATTCCTGTTTGACTTGTACTGCTTGTAGCAAATGAGCGGCATCAATGTGTAATACGTAGCCTCACTGCTGCTCCTCCCTCCGAGCGTATTTACTAGTGTGCGCAGTGCGGCTGCATCACTTTCACTCCTACGGCACACCATTGTCATGCCTGTCTGCGCTTGTCCACAAGCCTGATGACACTGTGATGTTTTGCGTTGAAGGTGGGCCGCCACATGTGTATAGGCCTATGGTAAGGATAGGGCAGACACAGATGTAGAGCTCATGGCTGGCTGAACTCGCGATGCGGTTGAGGGTAGACCTTTGGCTTATGCTGTGGTAATAGCGACACACACAACAGTTGGTATGTTTGATCCTGGACCCCGAGCGGGTTTGCGCTCCTTCATTTACCCCTTCTGCCGAGCCCGCACTCCGGGGGCATGCTACATTGCAACATTGTCTATTGCGGGACAGGTGGTGCAGACACTACAACAGAGACACACGCATTAGTTACTTCCTTGGCAAGGTCAAAACGTACCCACGCCCAAAGCCCTGGGGTGATTAACCACACCCCTACACTGGACTGTCGTATGCCAGTCCACTCCGCTTATGCTTATAGGGGGGTACGACACAGCTACATGTCCAAGGTCTGCCCCACTGCCTGAGGTGACATGGTCACATCTGCTGTACACAGCACAATGTAATGTGGTTAGGCCCGGGGCCTTCATGCATACATAATGACCACACGGACACACTTATATAGTTTGTGGAACTGGCTACGAGCACGTGCGCCTGGCCCCTTTTATTGCCAGGGTCACATGTCCAGTGACGCCTGTGCTGGATGGGCGTGGGGTGAGTGTAAGCCACCCCTCCGACAGTGGTTGGTGCTGGCAACAACTACAACAGTGATTAGACAATCAGAAGTTCAAGGTTCAAACTCAAGGGTCCATGAATTGAGCTGCACAGAGTTAGTGACCCCGGATGCACTGCGGCCGGCACAGACACACCGCCACTGGATAGTGACTTGCGGTGCACTGACATAGGGCCACGAGAGCTGAGCGGATCCTCGTCGAAGTTGAAGGTGAATGGCGCGGAGTGTTTCAGGGGACAGTAAAAGGTGTTCTTCCAGGGCATGATGCAGAGGGCAGAAACAGGCAATATGGAGGAGATGAATGCTACAGACTCATTTTCAACACCACGTCAGTATCAGCTACATGATGATGAAGACAACCCCCATGCCATATACTCAGACGCCACCAAAGTTCAACCAGAGAGTGTCCATGAATTTCGAGGCACAGAGTTAGTGGCACCAGAGCTGAAAGGTGATGCAGTCTGCGATGAGGCCTGTACAATGGTATAAGCTCTGCCATAAAGAAATCAAGAATCAGTTCCAAATGTGTGACCTATTTGACTGCAGTGTAGGCCAAAGGCAGTAGTCAGCAAGGGACCACAGACACGTGTCGTTGGAATGCTATGCACAGAGTTGGTGGCACCACATCGAGGGAGTACAGTGATATCAAACGTCCCATTAACATATGAACTCGGCCATCATAATATCAAGACTCAGTTCCAAATGTGGGACCTACTAGACCGCAGTGTAGGCCAGAGGCAGCGGTAGGGTACGTCAATGAGAAAGGGGTGCTGGGGGCCTGTGTCGTGGAGGCCACCGATGGTCTGAGGAGGCTGCCAAGGTCGCAGGCCTTGGGCTTGGAGCTTGCACCGGCAAGTGATGGACCCTCTTTGACACACACCAGTGTCGGCAGGTGAGCAGTGAGGCCTGGGTGCGCAGGGACGGCCAAGACGGGTCTGGGGACCAGCGGCCTGGGGTGCAGCGGGTGCACAGGATCGCAAGCACCACCACTCACGGCGTCAGCCTCGTGGCGGGGTGAGAGGCGCCGCCCTGGCAGACACGTTGGCCAGTACGGAAGAGAACCACGCCCAGAGCAACATGCTTTTTATTCACACCCCTATGCTAGCCTGGTGTACGCCGGGCCAGCCCACTCCACTCTCGCTTACAGGGGGGGACGTAACAAGCTACATTTCCGCGATCTTTCCCACTGGCTGAGGTTACATGGTTGTGTCCACTACACTCCAAACACCAGCAGTGTTTGTCGACATGGACATGTCTGTGGTCTGCGTATTGCAGTCTGGCCAGCACATCCACGGTACACTTGGCATTGTGTACATTCTCATTCATGAGTCACTGGCCTCCTTCGCAGATGCCTGGTTCCCACCTCTCCCCACATTCTGCTATTGTGTGGCTGAGGTGCCATGCCATTGATGGCTTGTGTACATGGCCAGCCTGGGTTACCACAGTAAGTTGTGCTGTCGGGTCTGGTAGGTGGGCATGTTGTTTGACATGTTGTATGTGAGTTTGTAACGTGTGCATTCCGAGAGTTGTGAGTTGCATGATTGTGGAGTTGAGGTGTGTGGTATGTTCATTTGGTACTTACCAACGAGCAATGCATTCCCATAGGTGCCAGCCTCAAAGCGCTGGTTGATGATGGACTGTCTGAAGATGAAGGAATCATGCACACTGCCTGGGTAGTTGGCGACGGCATTGGTGAAGAGTCCCAGGTGGTCCACTACTGCCTGCACATTGATGGAATGCGTGTGCTTCCTGTTGCTGTAATTGTGTGCAGTTGCGGCAGGGGGCACGAGGAGTACATGTGTGCAGTTGATTGCCCCCAACACGTGCGGGAAGCCAGCTGTGGCGAAGAAGCCTTGCTTGGTCTCCAGCTGTTCCTGTGCAGTGTGTGTGAAGTAAAGGTGCTGGGATACCAAGCTGATGATGGCATCCAAGACAGGTGTGAGGAACTTGGATAGGGCTGGCTGTGAGACTCCTCCGACTCTGGCAGTTGTTGGTTGGAAGGTCCCGGGGCCAACAGGTGCAGCACATACGGATGTTGGTTGTCCGCTGTGTTGGTACAGTCAGCCTGTGGGCAATGATGGTCAGGATCCGGAGTATGGTTGTCCTTTTGTGCCTGTAGTGGGAAATGACATCCTCTGCTGTTAAGTCTGTGAGGCTGGTGCGTTTTCTGAAGGTCCGCTGTCTTTGTATGTGCTGCCTCTGTGGTAGTCTGGGGGAGGCGTCGGGGGTCCGGGGTGTGGTGGCGGGCCTGGGTGCGGTGGGTGTTGTGGCCCTCTTGGGGCTCCGAGCTGCATGATCAGTAGCTCCATGGCATCTGTTGTTCTTCAGGTGTGGCTCTGGGCTGGGCTCCCTTTTATGGTGCAGGTTGTCATCCGACTTAACACTAGGTAAGAGCAGGTGTTAAATCTCTGCTGCTAACGCGCCTTATCGCCTGTTTTGGGATCTTATCGCCGATCTGGCTGGTCGTTGAGAATATTGCGAAGTGGTGTTATCGTGGCTTTTTGCACAGGAACTCCTACTCTGCATCTCATTAGCGTTAGTTGCCGGAGTCATCCGTGGTGATGTTTTTTGCGGCTGCTATCGCAGGAAAACTGGCGATATCGGCTGTTAGCACCAGCTTGTGAATAGGGGGATAAATCTATCGCCACTTTGGCTGAGATAAAGGGCTGCTAACTCGGCCATAAGTCCTTGAGAATATGCCCCATTGTCAGTTCCAACCCCAACAGGTCTAACTTTCTCAAATGCGAGATCGAGTGCATTGCAAATGCTTGTTGAATACTGGCATTATTATTGCGGTGCGACAATATTGGGGCAGCGCAGGTATATTAACCTCGTTTATATCATGTGTCAGCAGCAGGGGCCAAAAACCCAATATTATCCTTGTACGGGTATAAAGGTATGCCAACTGGCCCCGGGACGGGACATGTTGCTAGGTCTCTTATGAATTGCAGCTTCCATCTCATGCAGTTCAAATACGAAACAGGGCAAATAAATAAACACATTTACAACATATTTCTCTAATAATCTATTCAGCATGTTACGCCGTGTACACTTTACGACTAATAATGTGGTATTTTTTTATAGAGATATTCTGCAATAACAACGGTACTGTAAACGCGCAGAATGTAGATTTTCTGTTATTCAACTGCACCATCTAGTGGACAAATGTGGAGCTCCGTTTATTTTTACATCCGAGACACATTTTTAGGTCGAGCCTACAGCAGCGCATGCGCTGTTGCTCGACTTTTGTAAGTGGGATTTAAAAGTGCTTCCCACCGGCATTTGCTGGCCTAATGCTTGCGTTCACGCTCACGTGAACGTGCAATTACTTTCACTTTGGGCGCTGTGCGCGCGCACAACTCGCGTGTTTGCCGGCGCGCGCGCGCCTCCGCCTCTCTCTCCCGCTGCAGCCCCCATCTTTGCATTCCCCGCGACCAATGCTTGTTTCCCTTGCTGCTCAAGTGATACAGTCCCCGCACCACTTGGCCCCTCTGACTCCTTGATTTTCTGACTGGAGAAATGTGCCGACCGTTCTCACGCCACCATACCAGCGTGGGGAGTTGTACATTATTCCCCGTCAAAATATTTGATGAATCGTGTTTTTCTTGTTCGCCACCGTCATTTTTTTCTGCCGAGCGTTTACGAAATTAAATAGAGAAAGTTGAAACAATTTAAATGACTGAGGTTTGACAAACTTCTCAATTACTCCCATGACCGAGTGAGTTCTCTTTACTTGCTGCTTTATATGGGAAGCTATACATTAAATTCTCACGAAGGTCAGACCGTTCTTTATTTGTTGGAGAGCGACATAGCATGTGAATCTTTGAATGGACTGAACCATCCGCAGCAGGTAGGGCCGGGGCCAGAAGGTGGCGAGAGGGGGCAGGAGGAGTAGAAACAGACAAGCACAGGCAGGGCGAGGGCTGCAGAGCTCCGCATATACTCAGTGCAGCATCTTCAGTCATATAGACTCTTTCCTCCTATCCTGGCCCCTAAAATGGTCTTCGTACCTCACATTTCTATAGCAACGAGTAAAACGTCCTTACTGTAGCACATTGGGACATCGAATGAAAGAGAATCTCTGGATGAAACATGACGCTCGTCGAATCGGAGAGGAAATGTGCTAATTAATTTCAAGCTCAAGCGCTGTGTGAGGTGAAGCGCGCCAGTTGTGACCTGATGCAGACAGTGCTGGCCTTTGCTCCTATAGAGCCCCGGGCGAAATTAAATTGGGCGCCCTTCATGCTACTCATCCTTTCCTTCCCTCTCTCCCCAAGGTATTGTTTCCCCTTTAACCTTTGCTAAGTGCTATATTACGCAGGATTTGGGGTTTGGCTCAGTGCAGCAATTGGCCAGCATTTTTCAAATGAGTCCATGGCCCAGTTTTACCACAGTGCACACTTTGCCTTTAAAAGATGCATGAAACCATTGCATGAGTGAACAGTTAATTCTGTGCTGGGCATGGCAGAGCGCTCTCTCGTCGATCTCTCACTATTCTGCTGCTTTCCACCTACAGTGCTGCCTTTTGTGCTGCCTTTTGTGCCTGTTAAAAGTATCATAAAAATGCAGCGGAGGAAATCAGTCATGTAGCACAGGAGCAGGGCAAAGTTATCCGACCTTAAGACAGCTTGAGGAGGCCGGGAATCTTTGCACCATTGCTGCTCCTGGATCGCAGCTTTTTGCACGTCTGGCCACCAACGGGCTGGTAAGTAGTGGTTTCAATAGTAGGTGGTCTACACTGATTCTTCCTTATTCTTGTTGCTGATTTTTTTTTGTACTTTGATATAGAGCAAACTCGACCATTCACTTTTGTATGCAAAGGGAGGTTAAGGGGCATATTTATGAGCCCCTTTGTGTCGCTCGTGCACCATGCAACTTGGTGCAGGAGCGACGCAAATGAAAAATTAGATTTATGAAGCCATGCAAGGCCACCTTGCGTGGCCCTGTGTGGCATCATAAATCTTGAGTCATGTAACGCAGCACAAATCACTGCGTTGCATTACCTCCTTCTCTGTCTTCCCATCCCATTCTACAGAATCCTTTTCCCTAGCAAAGGTAAATAGCTTCTCCCAATATGGCACCGCCTACCCAGCCCGTCAGGCATAAAGAGGGAAGTGCGTCATACACTCTTCCTGAGAATACCAAAGAAAACTGAAGAAAAAAGAAACCTACATCAATCACCCAAAAATAACAAGCATTGGCATAGCCAACAGGTCTCGCCTTTGGGACCTTATAAGTATTTAATTATGTAGCACAAGATCCTTGGTGCAACATCAACTGTTGCATGGCTAAATACTTATAATGTCCTAAAGGCGAGACCTATTGGCTATGCCAATGCTTGTTCCTCCTTGCATACCAAACCGCGGTAATTTGTGAGGAGGATTAAAGTAGGCAAAATGGTAAATATTCTCCTTTACTTCCCCCCTGTTCTTCTGCTAAAGTTTTCTTTTTGTTGTTGCATTTCCACAACCGCCATTTGTGCAATTTGGCGAGCTAATATTCAGTTTCTGCTTAGGTTTTAGTGAAATCAATGTGTGCTTGCCATCGGACATCCGCAGTCACCATTTTAGACTGACTGTTGATTCCACCTCTCACATGTTCGACGCAGAATATATTGAAGATGGCTGACGCGAGCTGCAAGATATGAATAAATAGGGGTAGCGTAGGAGTGCTGGCCAGTAACACAATAGTAGAGCCACCGGTTTGGATGCCCGTCATTATTAGGCCTGTGCGTAATGTTTAGTCACAGCGCGAATTTCGAAAATGGATGGACATCTGTAGAGGCGACTCGTTCACATTCGTGCCATATTTATTTAGATAGATACATCTCTCCAAGGCCACCTGACACCCGAATGGCGAACATTCTAAATTGGACCAGGCAGGATATGGTAAGGAAGAGACCAAAGGGAGAACGGGGAAGAAAGGTCCAAGGGACAGGAAACGGGAGTAAAGAAAATTAACAGGTCTAGACCATATATACGAACTAGATAATTTCACGGTACAACACAGACGGTATAAGTGTACTATGGTAACTTAAAGAATACAGGAAAAAACATACAGCAGTGTGTCAACCACCACAATAAAATCATATTCTATTTTTAATATAACATTACAAGTGTGCAGCCGCTGAAATATGACCTACTGAACAGATGAATTATGTGGTGGGTGGCACTTTCAGCACATATTAAAATAGGAATTACAGCAGTGGGTTTTCCGACGCAACACCCATGGAATTTGACGCTGCCCCAGATTTACATAGTGATGTAAATCTGGTGAAGCGTAAAATCTGTATGCCTCCCGAGGTGAGGCGTAACGAGGCGCCCCTTCCTGTACAAAAACAATCCTGCCTGCAATAGCGCTAGGCTGACAAAATGGCGCCAGTGCAAGCAGAAAGGACAAGAATGCACCTATTGCTTAAATACGGTGCATTCCTGTGCTTTCACTTTGTCATAGGGCAGCACAGCAAGGTGCCTTGCTGCATTGCCCTACGCTAAAATGCCATAGATGAGGTCCTAAGTGATTTGCCCAGATTCACAGGATGTTGAGCCGACACCGAGACTTAAACCTGGTTCCCCAGTTCCAAAGTCAGCAGCTCTGGACGTTACACCACAGTCTCTCCCTTTCTGACATGACCTGGTTTCTTAATGCCAGCCACATCCCCTGGTTGGATAGTCATTGCTCCTGTGCTTCTCTTGATATAAAATGTGAATTTATTTTTGCCATGAGCTGACACTGCGATACCAAAGGGGATGATGGACGGAGCGCTTGAGCAAATCAAACACTCACCCCCAGTCAACTGATCTGAGTTTAATCCATCATCATTCTTTAGCTCACTCCACCACCCCAGTTCAGACATGGCCATATGCAAATCAGTCTGACCCTGTGCCTCATGGGAACAGTCCAGCCCGAACTGCCAAGCCATTTCTTCCCTGGACCAGAAACAAGCATCCTGGGACCGGTTTCGGGTTCATGAGCTGACACTGGTTCTCACAATCTCATCCAGTTCACCACCAGTACCCAATTAAACATTCAAGGAGGACACACTTGTTGAACATAGTTTCCTTCCCTGCAGAAGCTCAAAAGGTGAAGACTTGTTAACAGAATGAGACGTTGCACAGTAGAACCATAGCACTGAGAAAACCACATCCAGAATAGGGCATGTAAACCTACCAAATATTTAATGTAACGTCAGGAATCATTGATAGTGGCCCCACTCCATTCATGGTCCAATCAGTTTGACTGTTGTTTTCCAAAAATGTACTAGGGTGGATGTGAATGACCTATAACTTATATAAGGATGTCTTGTATATATTTTGTTCCCAAAGGCATTGACTTGTACGCTGCCAGATGTTTTCCTCAAAATCCAAACTCACATGACTGAAACACAACTGGGATTTCTTATTGGAGTGGCCACTACTATCCAGACCAATCCACCATTTGCTAAGTTCTTCAGTGAGCTCAAATTGTTTTAAAAAAGCATGCCTCCAAAATGTGAGTAAAGAAACACATAACAAAAATTAGCATGACACAGTTACCACAAAACTGCCAGTGAAAACAGGGCTAGGCACGAGCGCCTTGAATTCAAGTGGGATGAGACTGTGATAGGCAACAGATACTGGTTTGCTGCTGACTCCTTGTAAAGTTGCAGCGCTGCGTTGCATGAAAGGGAGTGTTGGAATTGACCCTTTCTGCAGGGTCATCCTCAAACATTTTGCCTCCTTTTTTTCTGACCCTGTTTTCATTGGCTGTAGGATTCTGTGCACTTTACCACTGCTGATCAGTGCTAAAGTGTATATGCTCTCTGATATGATTGGTTTTCCATGATTGGCATATTTGGTTTACTGGTAAAGTGCATGGTGTGTACCATGACCTGTAAATCAAATGTTACTAGTGGGCTTGCAGCACTAGTTGTGCCACCCACATGAGTAGCCCTGTAAATGTGTCTCATACCTACCACTGTAGTGTCTGCGCACGCAGTTGTAAACTGCCAATGTTGTCCACTTGCCAGGCCCACATCTTCCCTTTCCTTACATGTAAGGCACCCCTAAGGTAGGCCCAAGGTACCCCATGGGCAGGGTGCTGTGTATGTGAAAGGTAGGACATGTACTGGTGTGTGTGACATGTCCTAATCGTGAAATACTGTGCATTTCGTTTTTCACTATTAAAAGGCTGTCTGTCCCATAGGATTATCATTGAGGCTGCGCTATAATATTTTACATGTGTAGCTTTCAATAGGGACAAAATAGAAACATTGAGTTTAGGCTCTCTGAACTTAGAATTTATAACCACACCTTTTGGTAAAGGTGGTTTTTAAATTCTATGTTTGAAAATGCCACTTTTAGAAAGTGGAAATTTTCTTACTTTACCATTCTGTGCACCTCTGGCTGTTTGTGTACTCAGCGTCTGGTGTTTGAGTGACAGGAGCTGGGGTTGTGCATTCACTCTAGACAGTCATTAGGGGGGTTGATGTGTGCCCTGCCTTGCCAGGGTGACTTATCGCTGGGCTGAATAGACCTGGTCTGCATTTAGAGTGGTGGGAGGAGTTTAGCTTGCAACTGAATAGGGTTTGTCTCTTTTTTTACAATGTTGTCTGTGCCCCCTGTGGTTATGCTGCACCAGGTAGGACGGGACTGGTTTGGACTGGGTTCTGAGGCCCTTACATCAAAGAGAACAATGAGAAAATGGGGTATAAGTATTGCCCCTAACACCCCAGGACTTAAGATGGCTTCAAGAAACAAGAGGACCCTGCCGAGAAGAAGAGCGGAAGGACTGTGTGAGGAGCACTGCTTTTTCTGAGTGAGAGGTGCGTTGGCGTGCTGTTGCTGCTTTTGTCTGTGGTGGAGGAGAAGGACTGACTCTTTTTGCCCTGCTGTGGTATACTGCTTGTGAAGAATCTCTAAAGGCATTTGTGTGCTGGCCTCCTTTTGGAAATCTCAGGGATACAAAAGATTTCATGAAAGACCCTCGTTGGGTCTAAAAGTAACCTGCCTGGAGGGAAAACTGCAGAAATGCGTGAGGAGCGCTGCCCCTGATGTTCAGGGGCGTAACACAGGCCCCCGCATCCCCCGCAGTGCGGGGGGCCCCCAAGCTCCAGGGGGCCCCCACAGCACAGAACTCAGGCCCTATCGTTTGGATTAAATCCGGAGCGGGGGCCCCTCTGTGTGGGTGGCAGGGGTGACCCCTCAACCTTCGTTACACCACTGCTGATGTTTGTGGGATGGGATGGCCTGCAGTTGCTGTCCCTGTCTGAAGTAGGATGAGGACTGGATTGTTCTTCCCCGTTTAAAAAAAAAAAAAACGTGTGGAGTGCTTTAGGGTGCTTCCCTCATAATTTTTATGGCCTAAAAGTGAAAGCGCGTGAGAAGCTCTTCTGACATGATCTTCAAAGAGAGTGCTGTGCTGGGGGAGAGTTTAATCGCAGTGTGAATGCTTCCTTTTGGGACTCTTTCATGATAACCCTACCTCAGCGCATGTGGAGTGCCCTGAGCGAGTAGCGTTTGAGGTACCCGGCACCTCCCCGGCAGGAGAGAGATGCCATACCAGCAAGGGAGGTCCAACTCCAAGAAGAGCCCAGGATCTCCGCCCGCAACCTACAGTGGGAGGAGACCGGCAAGGGAAGCCGCGCCCACCCTTCTCTGCCTTTGCACAGTTATGGCCTGTGAAACGGGTATTGTGTTGCAGGCACCGCAGCACTGTTTGCCTCCCCTCGAGGCAGTGCGGCATTGGGGGCCGTGCTCGGAAGCTGCCAAGGGAGCCAAAGGAAGAAGGAAGCCCGGGGCCGGAACTACCACGTTACCAAGCAAAGCAGATGCCACCCGTGGGCGGGGTCCAGCCTCCGGGTAAAACCAAAGAGAAGAGCGTGCCAAAAGCGGCCGAGCCCGATCTCCATTAGTGCTGGAGGTATGTTCCTGGCCCAGTTCTACAGGGCCGGTACTCCACTTGGTGAGAGTGTGTGATTTACCACTGGAGTGCACCAGTGACGACCACGCCAGCTTGAGACCACACGCCTATGCCGGTCTTCCACAGCGGCCGCACCAGCGGACGGAGCCTGCCTGCAGCAGCTGCACGATGCATTCGCTGGCAGCTTCCTTGTTTGTGCTCTCTCCTCATGTGCACACATACCCGGGGGCACTTGTTCCATGTGGGAACATTGCTGTATGGTATTACCCTGCCTTTGATATTATGACAATTACCTATTGGCAAAGTGATTTATGTGATTCATGATCTATGCATTATTATGACAATTGCCTAGTTTGCAAGGTGATTTGTGGTTCATGTAACTGGTCTATGTGCTTATATATAATACAGTGCTATCTATATAAGCTTGTGTGATGTCTCTTTATATGGTGTGCATCACTGGTGTGTGTGTGGCACAAATTCTTTAAACATTCCCTCTGGGATAAGCCTGCCTGCTCTGCCAAGCTACCAAGGAAGTGGGCAGGGGTTATCTGGTTTGTGTAACTCCATTACCCTTACTAGAGTGGTGGGTTCTGCCTGGCTTTGGTGCATACCCTAGCCAATCAGAAACACCATTTCTAACAGGGAGACAGAAGAAATGTGTCATATGAACTAAGATATGGTGCGTTTCAGCTGCTTCCTAGTACCGGTGCATTGTGTATGGCTTGCATCAATGCAGGCACCCAAGCATTGATGCAAAGATTGGTGCAAAGATGTTTTCGTTACAGGTAGGATCATTTTTCTGCAAGTAGGGAAACCTTCCTGCACAAAAATAACCTTAACGAGTATTTCCTCTCTGTAAGTGTATGTCAAAAGAGGAACTAACAAGGAGAAATAGAGCTATTTCTCCTGGTTTTACTTCACTGGAGGAGAAATAGCATTTTGACTCATTCCCAGGTTGACAATTCTTTGTAAATCTAGGACTGCACCAAAATCCATGGGTGGACGCAGGGGAATGCCTATGCTCTACCCATTTAACACCTTCCCAATGCAAGGTGTATGTATGATTGTAAGACGTATAGGAATCTTATTGTCACACAAGTGAGGAATATATGTTGTTTAAAAGAGAGAATAATAATTATGTTCATGTTACATTTACCAATTTAGTAGATACTGTTTGATTTCCAGCTAATGGGGTGTAAGGATTGTGTCCCATTATATGCTATAAATTGATGCTGTCATATGTGGATTTACATGTTCCAGTATGGCCAAATCTTTTTCAGTTATAAGCAGTGAGTCCCTCACCCTTTTCTATTTTGATGTATCTGTATACTTTAAATGGTGCGAGTAACAAGACTGAATCACCTGTGACCAAGGCATGCCAGATGCCGAAACGCGTTGGGACGAAGACGCATTCACTTGCAGGTGAACTCTTTTTTAAAAAGGCTCTTAAATATTCAAGACAGGAAACCGGCATTCACATTGGGATTCGGTTCTCATGCCTGACGCATTTCAGGCCCTCACAGTCATTGTTCACAGGCTCCAGTAAAGCTTTGCACAAACACTTCAGAAGCACCCTTATGACTGCATGCTAATTACAGTGTAAAGCTTTATTGGAGCCTGTGAACATATATATATATATATATGGGGCATGGAGGCTCGGAATTCGCCGAGTTTTCTGAAGCCACGTTATGGGATGGATTGCTTACTGCCGGTGTTACGAGGGGCCCATACAGGGTCTAAAAATGTTTATTATGCAGCAAGACTACTGAGGCATTAGGATTTATCCACACTGCAAATCCCAGAATCCATCTGGGGAGGTCTGTGCATTTGATTGGCCCATTGGAGGGTAAATTGGACCTATCACCGCATGTGTGGATGGCTGCAGTGGCGTTTCACCAGGAAGAAGGGAAGAGCCCGAAACGCGTCGTGAAACTGACGCCACCCTTGAACTTTATTGACTCCTTGTGCCATCAGCAGTTTTCCCCGAATAAAGGTTTTCCTCAAACCGACGTGGCTGGAGTGCGATTCCGTGCATGGGCACACTGTTTTTGGATGTAAATCGCGGCCGCCCAGCCGCGGGAAGCCGCACCACCCGGTTGATTGTATGGGGCATGGAGGCTCGGAATTCGCCGAGTTTTCTGAAGCCACGTTATGGGATGGATTGCTTACTGCCGGTGTTACGAGGGGCCCATACAGGGTCTAAAAATGTTTATTATGCAGCAAGACTACTGAGGCATTAGGATTTATCCACACTGCAAATCCCAGAATCCATCTGGGGAGGTCTGTGCATTTGATTGGCCCATTGGAGGGTAAATTGGACCTATCACCGCATGTGTGGATGGCTGCAGTGGCGTTTCACCAGGAAGAAGGGAAGAGCCCGAAACGCGTCGTGAAACTGACGCCACCCTTGAACTTTATTGACTCCTTGTGCCATCAGCAGTTTTCCCCGAATAAAGGTTTTCCTCAAACCGACGTGGCTGGAGTGCGATTCCGTGCATGGGCACACTGTTTTTGGATGTAAATCGCGGCCGCCCAGCCGCGGGAAGCCGCACCACCCGGTTGATTGTATGGGGCATGGAGGCTCGGAATTCGCCGAGTTTTCTGAAGCCACGTTATGGGATGGATTGCTTACTGCCGGTGTTACGAGGGGCCCATACAGGGTCTAAAAATGTTTATTATGCAGCAAGACTACTGAGGCATTAGGATTTATCCACACTGCAAATCCCAGAATCCATCTGGGGAGGTCTGTGCATTTGATTGGCCCATTGGAGGGTAAATTGGACCTATCACCGCATGTGTGGATGGCTGCAGTGGCGTTTCACCAGGAAGAAGGGAAGAGCCCGAAACGCGTCGTGAAACTGACGCCACCCTTGAACTTTATTGACTCCTTGTGCCATCAGCAGTTTTCCCCGAATAAAGGTTTTCCTCAAACCGACGTGGCTGGAGTGCGATTCCGTGCATGGGCACACTGTTTTTGGATGTAAATCGCGGCCGCCCAGCCGCGGGAAGCCGCACCACCCGGTTGATTGTATGGGGCATGGAGGCTCGGAATTCGCCGAGTTTTCTGAAGCCACGTTATGGGATGGATTGCTTACTGCCGGTGTTACGAGGGGCCCATACAGGGTCTAAAAATGTTTATTATGCAGCAAGACTACTGAGGCATTAGGATTTATCCACACTGCAAATCCCAGAATCCATCTGGGGAGGTCTGTGCATTTGATTGGCCCATTGGAGGGTAAATTGGACCTATCACCGCATGTGTGGATGGCTGCAGTGGCGTTTCACCAGGAAGAAGGGAAGAGCCCGAAACGCGTCGTGAAACTGACGCCACCCTTGAACTTTATTGACTCCTTGTGCCATCAGCAGTTTTCCCCGAATAAAGGTTTTCCTCAAACCGACGTGGCTGGAGTGCGATTCCGTGCATGGGCACACTGTTTTTGGATGTAAATCGCGGCCGCCCAGCCGCGGGAAGCCGCACCACCCGGTTGATTGTATGGGGCATGGAGGCTCGGAATTCGCCGAGTTTTCTGAAGCCACGTTATGGGATGGATTGCTTACTGCCGGTGTTACGAGGGGCCCATACAGGGTCTAAAAATGTTTATTATGCAGCAAGACTACTGAGGCATTAGGATTTATCCACACTGCAAATCCCAGAATCCATCTGGGGAGGTCTGTGCATTTGATTGGCCCATTGGAGGGTAAATTGGACCTATCACCGCATGTGTGGATGGCTGCAGTGGCGCTTCACCAGGAAGAAGGGAAGAGCCCGAAACGCGTCGTGAAACTGACGCCACCCTTGAACTTTATTGACTCCTTGTGCCATCAGCAGTTTTCCCCGAATAAAGGTTTTCCTCAAACCGACGTGGCTGGAGTGCGATTCCGTGCATGGGCACACTGTTTTTGGATGTAAATCGCGGCCGCCCAGCCGCGGGAAGCCGCACCACCCGGTTGATTGTATGGGGCATGGAGGCTCGGAATTCGCCGAGTTTTCTGAAGCCACGTTATGGGATGGATTGCTTACTGCCGGTGTTACGAGGGGCCCATACAGGGTCTAAAAATGTTTATTATGCAGCAAGACTACTGAGGCATTAGGATTTATCCACACTGCAAATCCCAGAATCCATCTGGGGAGGTCTGTGCATTTGATTGGCCCATTGGAGGGTAAATTGGACCTATCACCGCATGTGTGGATGGCTGCAGTGGCGTTTCACCAGGAAGAAGGGAAGAGCCCGAAACGCGTCGTGAAACTGACGCCACCCTTGAACTTTATTGACTCCTTGTGCCATCAGCAGTTTTCCCCGAATAAAGGTTTTCCTCAAACCGACGTGGCTGGAGTGCGATTCCGTGCATGGGCACACTGTTTTTGGATGTAAATCGCGGCCGCCCAGCCGCGGGAAGCCGCACCACCCGGTTGATTGTATGGGGCATGGAGGCTCGGAATTCGCCGAGTTTTCTGAAGCCACGTTATGGGATGGATTGCTTACTGCCGGTGTTACGAGGGGCCCATACAGGGTCTAAAAATGTTTATTATGCAGCAAGACTACTGAGGCATTAGGATTTATCCACACTGCAAATCCCAGAATCCATCTGGGGAGGTCTGTGCATTTGATTGGCCCATTGGAGGGTAAATTGGACCTATCACCGCATGTGTGGATGGCTGCAGTGGCGTTTCACCAGGAAGAAGGGAAGAGCCCGAAACGCGTCGTGAAACTGACGCCACCCTTGAACTTTATTGACTCCTTGTGCCATCAGCAGTTTTCCCCGAATAAAGGTTTTCCTCAAACCGACGTGGCTGGAGTGCGATTCCGTGCATGGGCACACTGTTTTTGGATGTAAATCGCGGCCGCCCAGCCGCGGGAAGCCGCACCACCCGGTTGATTGTATGGGGCATGGAGGCTCGGAATTCGCCGAGTTTTCTGAAGCCACGTTATGGGATGGATTGCTTACTGCCGGTGTTACGAGGGGCCCATACAGGGTCTAAAAATGTTTATTATGCAGCAAGACTACTGAGGCATTAGGATTTATCCACACTGCAAATCCCAGAATCCATCTGGGGAGGTCTGTGCATTTGATTGGCCCATTGGAGGGTAAATTGGACCTATCACCGCATGTGTGGATGGCTGCAGTGGCGTTTCACCAGGAAGAAGGGAAGAGCCCGAAACGCGTCGTGAAACTGACGCCACCCTTGAACTTTATTGACTCCTTGTGCCATCAGCAGTTTTCCCCGAATAAAGGTTTTCCTCAAACCGACGTGGCTGGAGTGCGATTCCGTGCATGGGCACACTGTTTTTGGATGTAAATCGCGGCCGCCCAGCCGCGGGAAGCCGCACCACCCGGTTGATTGTATGGGGCATGGAGGCTCGGAATTCGCCGAGTTTTCTGAAGCCACGTTATGGGATGGATTGCTTACTGCCGGTGTTACGAGGGGCCCATACAGGGTCTAAAAATGTTTATTATGCAGCAAGACTACTGAGGCATTAGGATTTATCCACACTGCAAATCCCAGAATCCATCTGGGGAGGTCTGTGCATTTGATTGGCCCATTGGAGGGTAAATTGGACCTATCACCGCATGTGTGGATGGCTGCAGTGGCGTTTCACCAGGAAGAAGGGAAGAGCCCGAAACGCGTCGTGAAACTGACGCCACCCTTGAACTTTATTGACTCCTTGTGCCATCAGCAGTTTTCCCCGAATAAAGGTTTTCCTCAAACCGACGTGGCTGGAGTGCGATTCCGTGCATGGGCACACTGTTTTTGGATGTAAATCGCGGCCGCCCAGCCGCGGGAAGCCGCACCACCCGGTTGATTGTATGGGGCATGGAGGCTCGGAATTCGCCGAGTTTTCTGAAGCCACGTTATGGGATGGATTGCTTACTGCCGGTGTTACGAGGGGCCCATACAGGGTCTAAAAATGTTTATTATGCAGCAAGACTACTGAGGCATTAGGATTTATCCACACTGCAAATCCCAGAATCCATCTGGGGAGGTCTGTGCATTTGATTGGCCCATTGGAGGGTAAATTGGACCTATCACCGCATGTGTGGATGGCTGCAGTGGCGTTTCACCAGGAAGAAGGGAAGAGCCCGAAACGCGTCGTGAAACTGACGCCACCCTTGAACTTTATTGACTCCTTGTGCCATCAGCAGTTTTCCCCGAATAAAGGTTTTCCTCAAACCGACGTGGCTGGAGTGCGATTCCGTGCATGGGCACACTGTTTTTGGATATATATATATATATATATATATATATATATATATATATATATATATATATATATATATATATATATATATATATATATATATATATATATATATATTTATATATATTTATATATTTATATATATATATATATACTGCTTCAACTCACCTTCACTTCTCTTCCTCAAGAACAAACGAGCGTGGACCCAAGAATCCTGTGCATATTCTTTATTCAGCTAATTCCGCCATTACGCGTTTCGGGCGATCCCGCCCTTGATCACAATATATATATATATTATTATATATTTATATATATTTATATATATTTCCTGATTCCAAACTGTTAAAAATAACAATTAAATTAAGATGGTGGTTTTTGTCTTGAACTAAGTGCCCACCTGTGTGTGTGTATATATGTATATATATATTCATTGCATCAGATAAAACATGCTGATTCCTAGTATGGCAATCAAGCCCTCCATTTGAACAACAGATAACAACATATTTTATTCATAGCAGGCATTCCAACCTATGCAGCATAACGCATTTTGACCCAAGCAGGGTCACATCAGCTGTTCTTGGTTTATATACACTGTGATGGTAAACAGTTGTGGAAATATGGATTTTTCTGGTCAGTTATGTCCCCTATCTTGGACCCCAACGGTTTCATGTATGAATCACAAGTACATGTATGCTCCCTCCAGTTCCAGTTATGAAGACGCAAACCCATGTGCGTCCACCGTCAACATGTCCTCTTTCAGATCCGCCATGAATAGGCCGGATATTCCATTCCTAAGTATGAAAGGCCACCGGCTTTATATGGTTCACTTATGCCATTTTACAGTCCAGGCAAGTAGGCCCTGATTCTGTCATCAAGCTTTTCTTGCTTTCTGCCTCTGAAGCTCCAGTCTGAGCCTGCATCTGTGACCATGAACTTTGTCTCATTCCCTGCGCGGCTCACGAAGCCTGACATCAGCCTGTTGCCTGCCAAGAAACTGTATTTTACCTTCGAAATTATCTGCTCCGTTCCCTGCCCGATGCATTCCTGTCTAGTAGTTTCAATAAACATTCTTCCAGCTACCGAGCAAAGGCCCGGCTTCTCTGTCTTCATGCAAGTAATTCATAGCCCTGTTACTATGGAAGATTCCTGCCCTCGCATCTAGTGTAGACACTTAGACGCTTGTACACGCACTAACAGTCAGTATAGTCAGTATAGAATAAGATTCTACTCTAAGAGACCTCCCTTCTGGATAACATAGTTCTTTAAACATAGGATGTTAGATATGATTTGGGATTAGGTTGACTTGACCCTCCAGACTTCTGTCGCCACATGTAGAGCTAAATGTCAAGTCCCCTTCACCCCCTAGTCGCACGTCAATCATGCGTCATACTGCTGCGCGCGCATCCCTGCCAAGTATTTTTGCTGACATTGCGAAATTATTTCATAGGTCCACCCATATGTGACATCATAACCAATGACGTTTTCCTTGTTACACCCAATTACGCCTCCTTCAGCTACGCATGTGAAATGTTATCTTTGCTATCAATTGTTACGCCTCTTGCATTGGCCTCACTGTAATGCCTATTGTATAAAAGTGAATAATTATCAATAATGTATGTACTTCACTTCCTGAACCTTCGTGGTGATGGAACTTGGAGCAACCGATTATAATCGACCATTGGAATAAAGCCCATTCCGAACCTCTAATACCACGGATTCTGCCTCTTATTTACTGAGCTATTTTATTATGTTTCTGTATCAAATTAAGTCCCGGTAATTAAATTATTTACCACATGAATGGCGCCCGAACAGGGACACTTTCTCATCTCACGCGCCGGTGGTGCGTTGCAGGCCCGGTCTCCTGCCACAGCTGGACGGACAACAACGCGTACCAGCAGGATTTCCTGTATCTCCCTCCGGTCAAGCGGGGGCGACTGAGGCTGCGATCAACACCCAGACGAGGCGGTGAGAAGTGCGAAGTATCCCGACCAGAGCCTAGCTGAGAGAGCAAGATCCGAGGTATACAGAGGCCCACCAGTTTCCGAAGTCCCGAGTCGAGTCCAGTTTCCGAAGTGTTCGAGTCGAGTCCAGTCCGGTTCAAGTTCAGTTCAGTTTCCGAGGCCTTCCGTTCCGAGCTACCCGGTGAGTACCATTACTGGGGAGGCGTTCTGGCGTGCACATAAGTTGTGCCGGTCCAGACGGGTTTGGGTACACAAATCCGGTCTGCACTGTTTCAGCAGTGTATCTGTACTGTTTAGCAGTACATCTAGTATATCTAGTATATAAATTCAGAATAATTCAGTTAATGCCGAGTATTATGTTCAGTAATTAAGTTTCCTTAGATCGTATCATCATTGTTGCTCAGTTAAATGTTAAATGTTAAATGTTTTTAGTACGTTCTGCATATTGTGGTATGAATGACTGTTCATTATTGTGATTACTGTATTAAGTTTGTTCAAGATCAAGTATCAGATCAGTTCTCAATATGCCGCTCTTTTCGAAATTAAGACAGATCACAACTAGAAAAGGGGTACTCGAAGAAGCTGTTCCTATTCCTCCTAGGGACACTCCAGGGTACTTCATGTATCATAAACACGGCTTAGACGCTATATTATTTCTTGATTTATGGGTAGACTACACTAAGGAATTACCAGAAAGTCAGAGGTGGCCCGCGGCTGGGACCTGGGATGCAGAGTGCATCGTGAAAGTAGAGGAAGAATTATGGAAAAAGAAAGCTAGACAATCACAGAAAGACGCCATTGAATTATGGCGTAAAGAATCGTATAGACGTACAGAAAAAGCACGTAGACAGGAAGAGAAGAGTAAAGAGAATTCAAATGAAGTCCGAGAAAATCTATTAATTGAAGAAGGTGCACGAGTGAAATCAGAACAAGTAGACAGACAAAGACATGCCCTTATGAAGGGTATGTATCCCCTTCTGGCCGAGGGATTACCTAAGGCTACTGCGGGGATACCAAAAGACTTGCCACCCCCATTATTTCCAATAAAGGTACATCCCAAGGGGCATCCTAGAACCGCAGAAGATGTTTTTCTTTCCTCATATTTAGATGACGCAGCTCCCGAGTATGCTAACCCCGCCCCACATAGACCGTTGGCCGGGGAGGTTCAACGCCGAGATCCTGTATCTGTATCTCTACAGCACCAAATCCTGACACAAGTCCCGGCAAGCACATCTGTTTCCACATCTGTTCCTACAGCTGCTTCTACAGCTGTGTCCACACCTATAGTTGCTGTATCGCGTTCAACGAATCCTTTCACGCCCGATACCCCAGATGGGGCTACGGGAGGTGCTACCAACATTTTTTCTACGCCACCCAGAATAAATAAACTTACCTTTCAAGAGTCAGCACATCCACGTACCCCCAAACTCATAAATGCCCGTACGCTTAAGGAACTTCTTATAGATTGTAGATATGACCCTGTGCCCGGAAAAGAGGACGAAATGACCCTGGCATCATTACGTATCAGACGAGCCGCGGTGTATTTAGGGAAGTTACCAGGAATGACTATGCATCTAGATAATATATACCATTTTGTCCAAACAGGGCGAGATTCTGAATGTATTAACAGAGCTATGGAATACCAGAAAGTGGAAATACAGGGGGAACTGTTACGTTTCCTCATAAATTGTGTGATCAGAAATCAAGACCGACCGGGGGTAGACCCGGAAGCAATGCAAATTCTTACCAGATGGAGCCAGAATATATCAGAAGGGAGACATGATAAGCAAAACTGTATAATAGCCATGTGCCGAAAGATCCGTAAAGAAATAGAACGCCTACACGAAGAGAGATTAGCGGTAGACCAGTTTGAACAAAATGAGGAGGAAGGATCAGGACTGCCCACAGGACGGTCAGAAACCATAGCCTATGTAGGTAAAGGAAGATCTTGTAAAAGTACTAGATGTCTTACTGACCCGATACGTCCGATATGTCTAGAAAATAACAGGAATTTTCAAACACCTATAATAAATATAAGGTCCCCCGAGCAGTCGTTCCAAGCCGTTGACAAATTACTGCGAGAACGAAGGGGTTATCATTTTCTCGATTCTATGGATGAACAAGAATTAGCCAGGTCAGCCGTTCATTGGGTTGACAGTCCCGGAAAATATGGTGATGATACAGTAGCACACACATTTTTGAACCTCACCCCAGATGAACAGCGTTTAGCTGGGATTTATATGATTCAACAACTTCTTATACTATATAAAAGCCAACATTCAGACCCTGGTCCCTTACCTGATATATTGACTGAATTACTCACGAATAGATGGAGAGGTTCAGGTACTAAGCTAATTAAAGAAATACTAGAATCAAGAAAGCAGTACATTCTTTTTATATGCCCAGAACATGTCTCACTGCCCATTAAGGAAAGAACCACGTATTACATGGACAGACAGAATCCCTTACGAGAAGTACACCCAATAAAAGGCGAGGACAATGAGTTTAAACGTGTATTTGTATATACGCCCATATCGAAAATAGAATTGTTAGAAATGAAGAAAGTGGTACCCAGTCATGACAAAGACCCAGCGGGTTTCCACCGAGAAATTAAAGACATGTTACTCATGGGAGAGTATACCTATCCCGACATTATGACCATATTAAAGGTATTGATGCCTGCTGGCATTTATGAAAAACTCAAGGAAAAAGAGTGGGAGGTGGGAGACCAAAAGATAGACTGGACAGCATTAGAAAATGAAGAAAAGGCCCGAGGTCCAGGTTCGGGGCTTGGGGACAAAACTAAAGCACTACCAGGTTTACTAGTACAGGTACTGCCACGTTTATTAACCACGAAAAAGGAAGACTGGGGTGCAATTTCAGCCTGTAAACAAAAGCAAGATGAAGACACTAGTGATTTCTATGCACGATTTGAAAAATGTTTTGGTATAAATAGTGGCATAAAAGCAAGTAGCGAATCATACCCACATCCGTTTGTGACAAAATTAGTTGAAAATTCCTTGCCCCAAGTGAAGAATAGAGTATTAAAATTCGAGAGTACCTGGCAAGGTAACACCCCATCACAAATGTTACAAATGTTACAGTATCATCACAATAGAATTAGAGAGGAACAAGATCATGAACAAAGACGCATGAAAGACACGAAAATGAAAATGCTAGTCTCCCAGACAGTTCCAGCTGAAGGACATAAAAAGGGTACGGCACATTCCGGTGATTCAGCAGGACCTGTAAAAGGGACATGCAACTATTGTAAACAACCAGGTCATTATGTACACGATTGTCCAGTCCTGAAGCGTAATATCGCCACAGGTATTACAAAAGAAAGACCACGGCCACTTAGACAGGATCAGAATGAACAAGGAGCCTTGCAGCATGCACAGTCCATGCCAGCTCCGCAACAGTCTATACAGTTTGTGCCAGCTGCACCTGCGCTGCCTGTTGCTGCCACACAAACCACGACACGACAGCTGTACCAGACCGCACAGTATGACTATCCTGATTATCAACGATATGCATGAAACAGCCTAGAGAGGGAAGTTGACTTACCCCTTATCGAGATCCCTGTAGACCAAGAAGGACCTTATGTACATAGTGAATTATTAGGTCTAGACAGAAAATTTTTACTCGATACAGGGGCAAGTCGAACAACCATAAAACGTAGTGAAGTTCCAGGGGCACCCCTCTCAGGCTCACAGAATATTTCCCTTGGTTTTTCAGGAAAACCTATTGTTAATGAAGTATCACAGCCTCTTCCACTTACGATAGGACCTTTGACCCGAACTACAGATTTATTGCTCACTAAATCCTGTCCAGAAAACTTGTTAGGTATAAAAACACTGAAAGCTCTAGGAGCTATAATATGTTGTTCTCCGGAAGGAGTAAGATTGTTTTTACGTGATTTTAAAGGTCACTATGTGTCTAGAGCCATGGATCCCCGACTACAGACTTTACCTACACATCTATGGGCACAAGGCCCTACTGATGTTGGGTGCATGAATATTACACCATATCGAGTTACACTAAAGGCAGGAGTGGTACTACCACGAATGCGACAATACAAGTTACCACCAGATGCTGTAGTGGCTTTACTACAAATCATTGACGAGCTCATTGCCCAAGGAGTGGTTGTAGAAACAGACTCCAATGTATGTAATTCACCGATAATTCCGATTCTTAAATGAACAGATCCGAAGGCCCCGCCAGTATATCGATTGGTTATTGATTTGCGCGAATTGAACAAATGCATTGTGCCACAATTCCCTGTGGTCCCAGATATCTCGTCATTACTGACAGCTATTGATTCCGAAGCAACATTCTTTACTGTAATTGATCTCAAAAATGCCTTTTTCAGCGTCCCAATAGATCCGGAAAGCCAATATTTGTTCGGATTTAGTTTAAATGGACGTAGCTTCAAATTCTCACGCGCACCTCAAGGATTTACAGAAAGCCCCAGCATCTATAGCCAAGCACTGAAACGAGAACTCGACAGTATCCACATGCCAGTTAACACTGCCTTGCTTCAATATGTCGATGATCTGCTGATCACCGCTAGAAGCGAACCCGAATGTGAGAAAGCATCACTGACAGTTTTACGATTTCTAGCCGAAAAGGGGCACAAGGTGTCCCCTTCTAAGCTGCAATTCTGTGTCCAGCGAGTTGTTTATCTTGGACACTCGCTGTCCAAGGAGGGAAGGCAGCTTACACCCGACCGCATTCAGTTAATAGCTAACATGCCAATACCCAAGACACAAAAGGAGGTGCGGGCTTTTATAGGCCTCACTTCATATTGTAGGCAGTGGATCCCTCAGTATGCATTTCTAGCAAAACCACTCATTCAGTTGACAACACAGGAGGCAGCCACATCGACTGTTCTCCCTTGGACTCAGGAACATACACAAGCTTTTGAAAGCTTAAAGAAAGCTCTATGCCAAGCACCTGTTTTAGCAACACCATGTTACAGAAAACATTTTACACTCTTTGTTACAGAACGAGAAGGTACTGCTTTGTCAGTACTCACACAGGAACAAGCAGGATCACACAAACCGTGTGCTTATTTTTCTAGTACATTAGATCCCGTAGCTCAGGCTCTGCCTGCGTGCCTGAAATCAGTGGCAGCGACAGCTTTAGCAATCAGACAAAGCGATGCCATAGTGTTAGGACATCCATTGACAGTACAAGTACCACATGCAGTGGAGGTTCTTGTGAATCGAACGCAAACACAACATTTGACTATAGCAAGACTTACAGGGTACGAACTAACACTGTTTCAGCCACATATAGAAATCAGACGTTGTAACACATTGAATCCTGCCACATTTTTACCTGTAAATGGAACAGACCCACTAGCTCATGACTGTATTGATGTTATTACAATCACGACGAAACCCAGACAAGACTTGACAGATGTCCCATTGTCAGACCCAGACCTGACGTTGTATGTAGATGGTTCATGTATGAGAAAAGGTACAGGAGAACTAGTGGCCGCTTACGCAGTCACAACAGACACTGAAATCATTGAAACAAATTGCATAAATACCTTGTCCGCTCAAGCAGCAGAGCTTGTCGCTCTGACACAAGCCTGTATTCAAGCCACAAATAAAAAAGTCAACATATACACTGATTCACGTTATGCATTCGGAGTTGTACATGACTTCGGCGTGCTGTGGCGAGAGAGAGGTTATTTAACTTCTCACGGTGCCCACATTCAGCACGGACCCCTCATTCATGCTTTATTAGATGCAATACATCTACCCACTGCAATATCAATTATGAAATGTAAAGCTCATACGAAGGTTACTGATATCATTTCTCAAGGCAATGATCTAGCTGACAGAACAGCTAAACAGACTGCTCAAACTCAAACATCCGACATGACAAAGACAATAGTCCCGACGCCAACACATTGTATGACGGTTAAAGATCCTACTCTTGACGTAATTGATATACAGACACATGCTACACCAGACGAAATAAAGAAATGGACTGAATTAGGAGGGATCCAAACGGATCAAGGATGGTTGATGAAGGAAAAGTCTGTGTGGTTCCTTCCTGATTCAATGGTCCAGGTTATAATTAACACTGTACATAGTCCAGCACATCTAGGAGAAAAAGCTATGCTAGACAGCATTCAACACATTTGGTTCAATAAACATTTACGAGCTGCAGCCAAACAAAAAGTTCGTACCTGTATGATCTGTTGTCAGTTCAACCCAGGAAAAAGCGTTCCCGTAGAACAGGGTGGATTTCAGCCTCCTGATCACCCTTTTGAAGTCCTCCAGATGGATTATATCCAGATGGAACGATGTCGAGGATTCAAATATGTTCTCGTAGTTGTCTGTGCTCTTTCCCGTTGGACAGAGGCATACCCGGTTTCAGATTACACGGCCCCGACTACTGCCAAACAGTTAGTTCGAGAATTCTTCCCACGATACGGTTTACCACGTGTTGTTCACTCAGATAACGGCCAGCCGTTCTCATCCGAATTAATGAAACACGTTTCACTTTTGTTAGGCTATCAGTGGAAATTCCACTGTGTCCGACACCCCGAAGCAGCAGGTCTCGTAGAAAGACATAATCAGACCCTGAAAATTAGATTGTCCAAAATATGCAGACAGAAAGGTGTCGACTGGGTAGTAGCGTTACCAGTTGCACTCTTTTACACAAGAATGGTAGCACACTCTCGAACAGGGCTATCCCCGTATGAGGTGATCTTTGGCAGACCACCAAATATGTGGGGGACACCTATACCACGCAAAATAACTGATATTGACTGTAATATGCTGACAGATTATTTGGCTTCCTTGATGTCTGCACTACAATCTTGTCGTTCACAGGTAGCTGCAGCTTTTCCTGACAACACTGAGGTGAAACCCCATGACGTAATTCCGGGGGATTTCGTTTTAGTGAGGAACTTTGATCGAAAGACTCAGCTGGATCCTAGGTGGAAGTCACCGAAATTGGTCTTGCTCACCACAAGGACAGCCGTGAAGATCGAGGGCAGAAAAGGCTGGATTCATTCAAGTCATATCAAGAAATTTCATGGACTACCAGCGGATGTGAATACCACACCTCGTGTGTCTTCACCCATTGACTCAAAACTTCCTTTTGTTGAAAAGAGTAATTCCGAACTTTATAAACTAAAACTCAGATCCAATCAGTCAAGCAATTTGATTGTTTAAGTCCTCTCCGAGGTGAAGCGGTTGAATTGTCTCTGACATGTATCCCTTGGACCTGAATAGAGAATGCACCCGAAAAATGTTGAAACGACAGGCGTACTGTAAATCACTGCGTAGTCATTGTACAGTGACGTTATTAATTTTGTTTTCCTTAAGTCTTTTAATAATTACTGCAAGTATATTGTTGCATATATATTATCCTATTTTTAGACACGTTTATAATGTTACTGCTGAACATTCTTTTAGTGAATTACCTCCGCTTGAGTTGTCTTATAGATTTGCGCTGCGCAATAACACGTTTATTAGTATGTTACATCATTCCCATCAGGTTAGCAATGCTACAAATTGTTGGATATGTGGCCGACTCCCTCCCTATCAGAATTATAAAGGAATTCTACCTCTCTTTCCATACCCGTTCACACACAACGGCTCCTGTGGAGCATGGTTTAGCTTAATCAATTCCCTAGATTCGAATTCTGCAGTTTATCAAGATAACTGGGTATGGGGAAATTTGAATTTAGTTTTACTTAAGGTCTGCTATCCTAACAAGGAGGGATTTCCCCAGAGAACAGGAACTGATCTAGAAAATGAAGTGTATGGATTAGGTAATTTTACGCTTAATCTTATGATCCTAAATGTCGAATCCGAAGCTACTCCAATTTTGCCCGCTATGTCAATATTTCCAGTAAAAGGTGAATTATGTGTAAGAAAGAATGGTTCCATACATATGGGCCATAGTAGATGCACCACTGTAGTAGAATTTAGTGATCAAGGCAAGTCTACATTTAGAACTTCCCGCCATTCCTATTTCATATGTGGTCAGACGGCATATGTACGTTTGCCTCTAGATTGGGATGGTACCTGCTACATTGGATTTCTTTTGCCGCCTGTTTTTCTAGCTCCTCCTGATTATCACAGAAATACTCATTTAGTATATACTAGAGTAAGGAGAGATCTCCCGATAGTCAATTACACTGAAACAGCATGGGAAAAATACACAGATTTCAATAAAGGTCTCTTTCCCTATATAGGTACAGTTACTAATAGTAAGCTGATACGTAGATTAACCAGAACCCTTGAAGCAGTAGTGAACGAAACTATTTCCGCCTTAGGCAATTTAACAGAAGAGCAGTCTGCTATGCGGATTGTTGTGCTTCAAAATCGTCTTGTCCTTGACGTCATCCTGGCCGATAGGGGCGGAGCTTGTAGGGTCATCGGATCAAGTTGTTGCATTTTCATACCAGAAAATTCGCCATCTGTATATAAAGCCATAACTCGCCTTCATAAGATTGTAAGCCAGATACACCAGAATCCAGGCACCTGGACTTGGTCCGGTTGGTTTTGGAATGTATTATCTACCTTTGGATGGAAGGTCCTATCCTTCCTAGGTATTGGCTTTCTCATACTATTCAGTTGCTGTCTATGCCTACAATGTGGACCAGCGATTTGTGGTCTGTGTGCCACATCATGTGTCCCATCACCAACATTTCATTCGTCCCAGAAGAAAAAAGAAGAACAAATGATGCTATATGAACAGATCAATGGATTAATGAAGATTGATATCTCTTGACGGGCAAGTAGGGGACAAGGAGGGAATGTGGAAATATGGATTTTTCTGGTCAGTTATGTCCCCTATCTTGGACCCCAACGGTTTCATGTATGAATCACAAGTACATGTATGCTCCCTCCAGTTCCAGTTATGAAGACGCAAACCCATGTGCGTCCACCGTCAACATGTCCTCTTTCAGATCCGCCATGAATAGGCCGGATATTCCATTCCTAAGTATGAAAGGCCACCGGCTTTATATGGTTCACTTATGCCATTTTACAGTCCAGGCAAGTAGGCCCTGATTCTGTCATCAAGCTTTTCTTGCTTTCTGCCTCTGAAGCTCCAGTCTGAGCCTGCATCTGTGACCATGAACTTTGTCTCATTCCCTGCGCGGCTCACGAAGCCTGACATCAGCCTGTTGCCTGCCAAGA
This sequence comes from Triturus cristatus, assembly GCF_964204655.1. NCBI lineage: Eukaryota > Metazoa > Chordata > Amphibia > Caudata > Salamandridae > Triturus > Triturus cristatus. Next base: position 761,655,862 of record NC_140589.1, on the reverse strand, counting down.
AACTGTATTTTACCTTCGAAATTATCTGCTCCGTTCCCTGCCCGATGCATTCCTGTCTAGTAGTTTCAATAAACATTCTTCCAGCTACCGAGCAAAAGCCCGGCTTCTCTGTCTTCATGCAAGTAATTCATAGCCCTGTTACTATGGAAGATTCCTGCCCTCGCATCTAGTGTAGACACTTAGACGCTTGTACACGCACTAACAGTCAGTATAGTCAGTATAGAATAAGATTCTACTCTAAGAGACCTCCCTTCTGGATAACATAGTTCTTTAAACATAGGATGTTAGATATGATTTGGGATTAGGTTGACTTGACCCTCCAGACTTCTGTCGCCACATGTAGAGCTAAATGTCAAGTCCCCTTCACCCCCTAGTCGCACGTCAATCATGCGTCATACTGCTGCGCGCGCATCCCTGCCAAGTATTTTTGCTGACATTGCGAAATTATTTCATAGGTCCACCCATATGTGACATCATAACCAATGACGTTTTCCTTGTTACACCCAATTACGCCTCCTTCAGCTACGCATGTGAAATGTTATCTTTGCTATCAATTGTTACGCCTCTTGCATTGGCCTCACTGTAATGCCTATTGTATAAAAGTGAATAATTATCAATAATGTATGTACTTCACTTCCTGAACCTTCGTGGTGATGGAACTTGGAGCAACCGATTATAATCGACCATTGGAATAAAGCCCATTCCGAACCTCTAATACCACGGATTCTGCCTCTTATTTACTGAGCTATTTTATTATGTTTCTGTATCAAATTAAGTCCCGGTAATTAAATTATTTACCACACAGTGAAAAAGGACACAACAGGTAGGCACTTAGTTCAAGATAAAAACTACCATCTTATTTTCATTGTTATTTTTAACTGTTAAGAATCAGGGAAGGTATCTACCAAATGATACTCTCATGATGTCACCTGCACAATGCAGTTTTTTCCCCCAAGCTATGTCTGAGTTCGTATGACCCTGATCCCAGTGACACTCATAATTATACTACAATGTCCATAATGCTTTGTGGTTGGATTTCTAAAATCCTAGTTGTGTCCTCCTTCATTCCAGAGACTTAAATCTAATGCTTTAATAGGTAAATTTGAGAAAGGTCGCCCATCTTTTATTGCCTCAAAGGAATGACTTCATGTTGTGCAGGCGGCAGTTATATTCCATTCTTAGCTCAAGAGCATTTCTCTGTGTGCTCTAAGTTGGTTAATTTTCAGCCTTTATATATGAAACATACCATATATTAACAAATCAACTGCAAAACATGAAATAATTGCCAAAAAATGTATTATAAAATACTATGGAAACCCCAAAAAAGACATTTACTAAAAATAATATAAAAATTAAATATATATATATAAACAAATTATATAAGATTAATGAACATATTCAAATTACAATAATAGATATAGTTAAACAATATTAAGAAAAGTATTGAAGTCTGGTAATGCTAAATATATTATTTCCACTCCGTTTATGCAACAGTAGTGAAAGCGTAGACTTCCAACGAAGTTACATTTACTAATCCCACTCCAAACAGGTCGAAAGTTGGGAAAGTATTGAACTTAGGAGGGGTAAGATTTACCATTCCACCTCCAGTCTGTGCAACAGTCAGAAAAGCATTAGATTTCAGAAGGGTAAGACTTACTATTCCCACTCCAGTCTGCACAACACTAGGGAAAGCGCTGGACTTTGGAATGCTTCTATTTACTATTCCCACTTCAGTCTGTGCAACACTAGGAAAAACCGCTGGACTTCAGAGGGATACAATTTACTTTTCCCACTCCAGTCTGTGCAACAGTAGGGAAGGCGTGGGACTTCAGAGGGGTTAGATTTACTATTCCCACTTCAGTCTCTGCAACAGTAGGGAAAGCATTAGACTTCAGAATAGGAAGATTTACCATCCCCACTCCAGTCTGTGCAACAGTAGAGCAAGAGTTGGACTTCAGGGAGATTAAATTTACTATTCCTACTCCAGTTTGTGCAACAGTAGGGAAAGCGTTGGACTTCAGAGGGGTTACATTTACTATTCCCTCTCCAGTCTGTGCAAAAGTTGGGAAAGTACTTCACTTCAAACAAATGATATATTTAAATAACTCTATAATACAAATATAAAACTCTTAATATAAATATTATTAACTAACACAAAAATATATATATTTGTGGGGGGAAAACAATTAAACAATTCACATGACTAGTAAAAATGCAATGATTAATGATCAATTAAAAAAATATGTCTGTTTTTTACTACATTAACTTCCCACTCTATACCCTCATAAATCTAGCAGACCACACTTAAAAAAATAACTAAAATAAATAAGTATAATGCAATTTACATAATCGATAATTAAATTATTAACTAACATTTAATAATTATTTACTAATTACTACTTCAATAATGCCCAAACCTGTACTCCTACAAATCTAGCAACCCACAACTAAAATAAATCAATATTACATAATGAGTATAGTTTATTATCAATTAAATAATTATTAATAAATAAATTATTGATAATTAATCATTATTTAATTAACTTCCTACCATATATCCCTACAAACCCAACAGCCCACACCTAAAATATAACAGATATATAAAGTGATTACACAATCTACATAATGAAAAATCAATTGCATAATCAATAATTTATTGTTAATGAATTATTACTGAATTTACTTCCCACCCTATACCCTTACAACTCCAGCATCCAGCACCTAATATGTGACAAAAAAGTAATGATTACTAATTTTACATAATTAATAGTCAATTAAATAATTATTAATAAAATAATTGGTGATTAATAATAGCCTAATTAACTTTCCACCCTACATCCCTACAAACCTAACAACTTCTACAACACAATAAATTACTATTAGTAATAAAATTAAAAAATATAAATCACTTACAAAACAAACTATATTTAAAAATATTATTAAGAATTATACAAACAATAATAACACAAAATAATATACGAACTAAAACACATTAAGATAATTTTTAAAACGATATTTTTCACAACTATAATATTGAAAACGATATTAACAGCAGGGATAATCTTAACAATATTAGTTACCGAAAAAAAGCAATATTCTTGACACCGATATGTCTGCATCACAATATGTTTGTATCACAATATTATTTTTCCTATATTTCCGAATCCCAATGTTTACAACTCGACATTTTGTACCGCACTGTATATGGTCAAAAGCAAACTTAAAGTTGGTGAGTAATAGGAGATTACTTAATTTAGAAACAAGATAGTTAAATAATTATGGTGGTAAGTCATCACCGAAATGTGCAACCGCACATTCAAATAACAAATAATAAAGCGTTAATTAAAGAAAAAAAACTGCAAAGGGTCGTACGTATGAAAAATATTTAATTTCTGTTCAATTCAATTCTTCTTAGCGCAAAAAACAGGGGTCAACTTTCAGTCAATGTTTTCTGCTAAGAAAGGGGTTTGTGTGCAGCACATAGCAGACATATGTCCAAGAGATGAGAAAAATATTGTAATGTCCAGTGCGGTGAGGCACTTATGTGGGAATCCACTTTTGTGTATTGTAAACTCTTTATCAATCATCCACACCTTATACATGTGTGTTTTTTGATGACTGAAAGGTCAGTGCGTTAAAAGCAAGGAGCAGAACAAACGTCAATGTTCCGGGCTCTTGGTAATCCATAGACAAGGCCACCTTCAGGACAGTTTGCTAAAGCCAGAGACAACTGACACCGCTTTTTAAGGGTGTCCCATAGAATCATATGTGGATGGAAAAGTGCCAAAACAGGTTGAATCCTAGGCATCACAGAGTAGGTACAAAGTCTGAAACAACAACATGCATGGGTAACTGTTGTCTCTAGCATCTGAGTGACATGAATCAAAGAAACCTGAAATTAGTGAGTGAACCACACAAATTATAATCATGCAAAAAAGAAATTGGATAGCAAGCACAAGGTTTCCCCAACCTTGTGGTAGCTACTGTGGTCTAATTTTGCATAATGCAGAGGTTATTGGCAGATTGCCGTAACTGAGGGTGCAAAGGAGAGGTTTAGCTTTCTCCACCCCATAGGAACATTTCCAGTACTTGGGTCAAATAATGCCCCTGCCACCCTCCAAAGATTAGTCAACCAGGTCCTCGCAGGGTTGGAGGGCTTCAGTGCTGTCTACATCATGACATAAGTAGTTGCATCTATGATCCATGGGTATGGCTCTTAAAGGTACAGTAGCTGCAGTACCTCCAGGGTCCATGGGGAGTGGTGGGCCCGATGTATCCCAGTTACAGATGCACTGTACTACCTAGCCACAGGCACAGGTGCAAGAATTTCCTGTCTGCATTAAGACCCTTAATACTCTTGCCACAGCACCACTGCTGCACCTAAGACTTGTCATTTGGTGAACACCAGCAACACCACACATGACTAATTATGTTGGCAGGTGTGAGAAGTACAAAAAGTGAAGGGTGGAAGGTTGAATGAAATGCATAATAATTACTATGTCCTACATTGCACTCTATTTGTTTTGCTTACTGTGCGACTACACATTGGAACCAACCATATGCAAATCAGCCTTGACCTCTCATAAAAAGGAACAAGTGTGGGCATGCTCAGCTATGGGCCTCTTGCTTGCTCTGACACTGGGTCTCATCTCAAACTGCACGATAAAGAAGAAACCCATCATGGCTCAGCTCTACTGATGTTGCTTGTTTGTGTTATAGGCGATGTGGTCCATTAGTTCAGCATGAACCATCATTTAAGGACAGGATCAAGGCTGATGCTTATGGTTGGTGAATTTCATAATGGCACAGATAAGCTAAAAATAATGGTATGGAAAGAACCAAAAGAAATGACTGTGGTTCAGATGAATAGAATCATTTTGAGTCATCATTTCTTGCTGCCTAGGCAAGTTTAAAAAACGCAAAATTGCTTATAAGATGGCATTCTAAATGTATTAACTAGCACCTTAAAACCACTATAAAAGAATTACTATTGTAAAGATTTAAGTTGGCTGTGTCCTGCCAAGTTCCCTACCTAGCAGTCATTAAAAACCTTAAACATTAAAAAGAAAATGAAAAAGGGCCCTATCCAGCTTTATATTCAGAATTAAATATGCAAAATGACTGATTGATTTCCCAAGAATAACTGTAAAAACCCTTAAGATATTTCATGTCAGTGAGTGATGCAATCCCTGTTTATATTTCACGTGGTGGAAAATTATCATATTGTGGGTGGTGTACCCCTGGATTTTTGTCCTATCCTTTTTTTTCTGGCTGTAGAACTCTGCACTTGACCCTGGTTAATCAGTAGCAAAAGTGCATGTGCTCCCCCTTTAACATGGTCGAATTTGCATAACCTTAATTGGGATAACTACCTAGTCCTAGTGGACTGCAACACCTATTGTGCTATCCACTACAGTGACAGGGCAAACATGGCTTGTTGCCTACCATTGTAGCCTGACTGGAGCATGGTATTTCAAAATAGTAGATGTAGAAAGTTAATGTTAAACATGTTCTTAAGTGACTAGCACAGAAAATCTATTTTCAGTATAATAAGGCTGGTTATAACACAGAGATACACTGGGTGCACTATTGAATTTAATAATGCTATCTTTGGCTAGGTAACACCTATAAATATAATTCTTGCTCTTTTTGTACTATATATTAAAACTCCAGTTCCAGAGGAATGGCTAACCCAAGGAACAACTTCACCTGCATTGTCCAGGGCAAGGAGTAGTGTATGAGCCCACAGTGTGTCCTCATCAGAGCACCACCACAGTTCTGTGCAGACTACAGGGGACTCAATTCAGTCACCAACACTGATGCATATCCCATACACAGCGCTGATGAGTTCATCGATAGGTTAGAGACTGTTAAGTTCCTGAGTTGCCTCAACTTGACATCAGGTTATTGGCAGATTGCCGTAACTGAGGGTGCAAAGGAGAGGTTTAGCTTTCTCCACCCCATAGGAACATTTCCAGTACTTGGGTCAAATAATGCCCCTGCCACCCTCCAAAGCTTAGTCAACCAGGTCCTCGCAGGGTTGGAGGGCTTCAGTGCCATCTACTTAAACATTCAAGGCCTTATTTATGAGAAGTGACACATCGCTGCGAGAAAACAGCGATGCGTCACTTCTCAGTGCGCCCTACTTGTGACATGATGGATGCGTCATATTTACTGTATGACGCGTCGTGTCGCAAGGAGTTACAGATGCAGTATTTCTGACGTATCTGTAGGCGCAAAAGTGCCGCATTGCTGGGGTGTGTCTGAAAACAGGCGCAACTCCAGCATGTGAAAGGGCCTGCGTCAGTCTTACGCCTGCTGTAAGGCAGGCGTAAGATAGTGACGCAATGGAATCCTAGAAGTGGCACACTGAAATCTCATAGATTTCAATGCTCCTCTCCTACAAGGCTTTTTACGGGGAACGGCCATCCTGCATACATTATATCTGGTGCAGGAATAATGTGGAGCAGGGGTTTACAAAGTGACGCATCTGCCTAGATGCAACACTTTGTGTATAGGGCGCAACATGGCGCACTTGTTACGTCGCCGGTGCACCACAAAAAGTGACGCACCGGCGGGGTAAAAGTGACATAAGGCCTCATAAATAAGGGCTTGCAGTATTCAGCTCCAGTTGGGAAGATTAACATGACTCACCTTAGAGAAGTGCTGCAGGCCTTGCATCAGGCAGGCCTGCCTATCAAGGAGAGTAAGTGCCAGCTAGGGCAGTGTTCTGTGGAGTACTTGGGCCACCAACTTGACGGAGGACATGTACAGCCTACCCAACAAAAGATTCAAACAATCCTCATCTGGGAGCCTCCCAATACATAGACCCAAGTGCAAGCATTTCTGAGCCTGACTGGGTATTACAGGAGGGTTGTGAGGGGTTTTGGAAATAATTTTGTCCCCCTGACTGAACTGACTTCCACAAAGCAGCCCAGAAATGTGATCTAGACAGAGGGTGTGTCAAAAGGCATTTGACACCCAGTCCTCAAGGCATCTGAGTTCAATAAAGAATTTGTTGTACAGACAGATGCTTTATAGCATGGCATTGGGGCAGTTCTCCCACAGTTGAATGTGGAGAGCCTGGGATAACCTGAAGCCTTTATTAGCAGGACGCTGCTACCCAGGGATCAAAGGTGGAGTGCAATGGAAAGGGAAGCATTTGCAGTGGTCTTGGCCACTGAAGAAACTCAGACCATACCTGTTTGGAATTTCCAGGCTCAGATAAACCACAGGCTTATTAAAATAAAGGGTGAAAATCCTAGGCTGTTAAGGTGGTCCATCTCCCTACAGGGAATGGATTTCATGGTGGGACACCAACCTGGGATGGGCCACGCCAGTGCTGATGGTCTTTCTGGGGGTTTCCGCACTAAGACTGAAAACTCCTAGAGGGGTGATTAGTTCTCACTGCCTTCTGCTGTGGAGTGAGTGTGGGGAGTTTCAGTTAGGAAATTACCATCTTTTGCAAAGTGTACCCCCAGATTTTTGCCCTATCTGATTTTACTGGCTTTGGAACTCTGTGCACTTTACCCCTACTATTCAGCATTAAACGTGCCTGTGCTCTCCCTTTTAACATGGGTGAATTGGCATAACCCTAATTAGCATATTTAACTTACCTATAAGTCCCTAGTCTATTTTAGAGGGTGAAGCCCTGCACAAGTAATGCATATGCCCCTAGAGGACCTATTGGGCCATCCACTACAGTGACAGGGCAAATATGGCTTCAGGCCTACCATTGTAGGCTGACTGGCACAGTTTAAAAACTACAATTTGATCTGTCAAACACTTTTGACAGGTCTAAAAAATTCCTTTTAAATATTAATAAGTCATCCGTAGGTAGGCCATATAGCCCATAAGAAAGGATGCATAGAATTTAAAAGTAGAAAGTAATGTAGAAAGTAATGTTAAACATGCCTTTACAGTGACTAGCACCAAAAGCGATTTTCACTGTGGCAATCCTGGCTGCTCGATAGAGAAACACTGAGATGCACTATTAAATATAATAAGGCTATCATCGACTAGGATACAGAAATATATTTCTTGGAGTCTGTATAATATTTATTAAACCCCCACTTCAGTGGTGAAGTCATATTTGTAATAAATATTCAAGAAAAGGTACATTTTCCCTGCCTAAAGCTTCAGGAGGCACATTAGCCTCCAGCTGCAGCCCTCTGAGTGCTCAAGGCCTCGAGGTGTGACAACTTCTCCCTGATCCTGATCTCTGAGCGGAAGCAAGCGGCCTCCAGGACTGGCCAGCACCGGACGCCTGTTTGCGAATCCCTCCCCTCTCCCCCTCGCACTCAGAGCACCGATGTTGGTTGCTCCGTGGCAGCGCCTGGGACCGGGAAACGAGGAGCAGCATGGTAGCGACGACCAGCGCAGTGAACAAAAGAGGGGACATACCTCGTGGCTGGCGTGGCTTGCGTGAGGAAAAGGCGCTTAAAGGTCCACGGCCTCCCTTTGTGTGGCCCGCGCTCCTTCCGGATCGAGCTTGCAAGTGCTCAGGTCCCTTGGGGGAATCGAGCGTGGACCAGCGGAAGCAGACCCTGCATCAGCCACACTTGATCTTGGGGTAGGCATGGTTTGCAGAAGGAGAGGTGCCCACTTAAAGGTACACGGCCCCCTTTCAGTTTCCCGTGGATTGACAAGTGCTCCTGTCCCTTGGGGAGCGAGCGCGGACCAGCGGGCCTCACTCGCACCGGTAGCTGCAACAGGAGGGCAGCCTGAGGCAAACAGGAGGTGGCAGGTGACTGAGAAGGCAAGAAAAATAGTATGTGCAGTGTCCTGGTGTGTTTTTGGTTGTCTTCACCTGAGATAAACGGTGAACAGGAGCAGGCAAGCCCTGGGGCCATAGCGACCCAGGAAGGGTTTTCAAAGGAACTGTTTTGGGCACAATATGCAGCATTAGGAAAGCTGCTGAGGCACTATCTACTACAAAGAAAATTGTGGGATACAAAAAGGCACCAGGACCCAAGGAATTTTTCACCCTTGTCCACCCACAATTTCAGTGGGGCGGAGGCGATGCAGGATCCTGCAAGAGATAGCAGGCAAACGTGGGCCAGTCCGGAGGGAGACACAGCTCCCAGCACAATTCAGGGAGGCTCAGGAGCAGCCGAAGGCCCCCCAAACGGGCCAGAAGAGGCGCAGAGACACAGGGCCTGCTCTGGATGATGATTTGCAGGCAATGCTGGAGAATGCCAGGGCACTGGTAGCCCTGAAGGGAAACACCTGGATGGACAAGCAGATCCAGGGAGGAGCTCAAGCGAAAGGCAAAAAAATGTGACGTTCATCCCCTCCAGCGCCCCCCTCCAGGAAATCCGGGGTCAGGGGGCATGCAACCAAAACGGCGGCCCCCGCAGAGGCCAAAAAGGCAGGTGCACGAGGCTCCTTGGCCAGGGGAGTTGAGCAGAATGGGAGGATGGCCCTACAAGCCAGGGGCAGGAGTGCAGCAGCCCCAGAACCGGTGTCCAGCCCGTAGACCAACGGGAGCAGTGACGATGAGGGGTCTGTAGCCAGCACGGCGCCCCTTCAGGAGACACGTGGTAGACGAGCCGACGCGGTCAACAGGGAGAGTGGTAAGCATCACACACAGAACGGCAAATGGGGGCACGGAAGCGTGCAGTGAGCTGGCCCAACAGAGGGGAGACATGGGCAAAATATAAACATGGGCACACAGCAGGGTGTGAGCAATGTAGCAATACAGGGGCCATGGTCCATACAACACCCATGGCAGATAGGGCTAGGACAGGAACAACAGGATTTCCAAGGGAAAGCATGGGGTCCAGGGACTGCTCACCCAGTGGCTTGGATGCCCTGGTGGCAATGGACAGGGCAGGTGCTCCCTTCGGGGGAAGCCACCCATGGCGCGGCACAAAAGGAAGGTCACGCAAGGCAAAAGGTTGCTCCAGTCAGGCACAACAAAGCGAGCAGGAAGAGCCCGAAGTACCCATGCAAGAGGGTGCAGCGGCCCTCGTGGTTAACAATTCAGGTACGAGCAGGGCGGGGGAGAGCAAGGACCCCAATAGAAAGCCGGCCAAGGACATGCGCCCCTCCCCGGGAGATCTCCCCACAACCACAAAACCTTTAGGGATGGCCAATCTCATCCCGCTGGCGGTGAAGGAGAGAATATGGAGGAAGGAGTTTATAGGCTTTTTCTCACTGCTGGAGGTGCACCAGGCGGGTTTAGACCTAACGGCGCAGGGCAAGAAGGACGATGGCAGGAGGGACCGACGCAAGAACAGAGTAGAGAGATCAGTAGAAAATTGGCTGAAAGCATTCAGGACCCTGGTGTGCGTTTTCATAGAGAAGTTCCCCCAGAGTGCGGCAGCACTGATTTTGTACAAGCAAAGAGTGCACGAGGCTCAGCAGCAGTATCAGGGGCATGCATTGTTGAGATATGATAAGGGCTTCAGGGAGAAAATGCAGGTCTGGCCAATAATGGCGTGGGACTGTCAGGACAGGGAAGGGTTCACGACGCACATGGTGACAGCCAGGGAGGGAGTCTCCACAAAAGAGAACACTTTTTGTCCCTACGAGAGTAAGGGTAAATATGACGGGCAAGGGCAAGGTTTCAAAGGGAAAACTCAGGGCAGTAACAAAGCAAGGAAAGCATGCTGGAAGTTCGACGAGGACGAATGTAAGTGGGGAGCCGCTTGCAAGTTCAAGCATGCATGCGGGTCATACGGGGGCAGTCACCCCGCCATACGCTGTAAACGGGCACAAGGGACGGGGACCAACAAAGTTAAGACAGGGGCAAAGAAGTGAGGAGCAAGCCCCCTCTGGCGGGTGCAGAGGGGGCACGGGCAGGGGGTATTCACTACCAACCCCCATTTCTCGAGAGAATATCCCAAAGTGACAGACAGACAGTGCTTAGCAGAAGGGTTCAGGCAAGGTTTTCCAGTCCCATACAAAGGTCCCGGGGGCGCCCGGGAAAGCCGAAACCTGAAATCAGTAAGACAACCCAGGGGTGGTAATGCAGAAGGTAATGAAGAAAGTTCAACTGGGGAGGGTCCTTTCACCTCCTCCCCAGTGCGGGAGCTAGTGGTGTCACCACTCGGCGTGGTGCCCAAGAAAGAGGCAGGCAATTTCAGGTTGATACACCACTTGTCCCACCCCCAAGGCAATTCCAATAACGGCTGGTTGGATCAAGAGGCGTGCGCAGTAGCCTACGCGTCTGTTGATGACACGGTGGACTTGAGAAGACAGGAAGGGAGGGGGGCCCTGCTGGCTAAGACAGACATCGAGTCAGCTTTCCACCTCTTGCCGGTACACCCAGAGAGTTACCATTTACTAGGGTTCCAGTTGGACGGACAATACTATTACAACAAATGCTTACCTATGGGTTGCTTGATATCATGTGCATACTTTGAGGCCATCAGCAGGTTCCTGGAATGGGAGCAAGGGAAGCGTGCCCCAAAAGGGGGGCGAGTCCACTATTTAGATGAATTCCTTTTTATCAGCAGTGCAAGCACGGGGGAATGTGCTAACCTACTGCACAACTTCATGGTGCTGGCTCAGGAATTGGATATCCAAAAAACCCAGGACAAAACGGAGAGCCCGACCACTAAGCTGTCCTTCCTCGGGATAGAGCTGGACTCAGTGGCCGGGACCTGCAGACTGCCGCCAGATAAAGTAGAGAAGCTGAAAGGAATCATTGGCAGATTGAGGCAGCAAAGGAAGGCGACGCTAGGCGAAGTGAGCAGCTGCTGGGGAAATTGAACTTTGCCACAGGGCGTGCCTTTGCTAGGTGCCTGGCGTGGATGACCAGGGGCATGACATAGAAGCACCACAGGGTCCGCATGACACAAGGGGTGAAGGAAGACTTGGTTCAGTGGGAGAGCTTTCTGACAGATTTTAATGGCATCCTCATGTGGCGTGAACCGTGGGTGCAAGCAAACCAACTGGAGCTCTACACGGACTCGGCTGGGGGTTTCGGCTTTGGGGCCATCCTTGAAAAGACCTGGACAGCAGGGGCCTGGCCAGCATCCTGGGAAGAGGCAGGGATCACTGCCAACATATCCTTGTTGGAATTGTTCCAAATTGTGGTGGCCTTCCACATTTGAGCCCAGCGGCTAGCCAATAGGCAGATAACGCTGTGGTCTGACAACCACGCGGTGGTGCAAGCATTTAACACAGGGTCAGCCAAGTGCCCGGCAGTGGTCAACCTGGGTTGAAGATGATGATGGACAATGCGCTGGCCCCAAAACCAGAGAAGCGTTACCTTAAGTGCTGGGAGACTTTCGTGGCCAGGACAGGGCTAGCAAACGGCCGACAGGCAGGGCAGGAGTAAGTCTTAAGCTTCATGGAGTGGGCTTTCGGGTCAGGGAAGACTAAACAATGGGCCCAGACACACCTAAACTCAGTAGCATATTACACAAAAATAGCAACAGGGGAGGACCCAACTAGGGCCTGCCACTGTAAACTGGCATTGAGATACAAGGCGTCCCATCCATTTTAACATACTACAGCGCATGATGGGTGTTCTAGGGGGGTCTGCAGCTCGGAGCAGGAGACAATACTCTTTCGGGCAGCGTTCGTGCTGGCATTCTTTGGGGCTTACAGGGTCAGTGAGCTGGTAGCTCCAGTGGTCGATGACCCTGGGATGGCCTGCATAAACAGGGTTGATGTAGAGATATGGGAAGGGCACATGGCTATCCTGCTGCGAAGGTCTAAAACAGATCAGGCAGGCAGGGGGAAATGGACCAGACTAAACTGCATTAGGGACAAAGCACACTGCCCAGTGTGCTTACTTAAACAATACTTGGGACCCGGGGACCACGGCCCGGGCCACTGTTCCAGCACGGGACGGGTCTTTCCTCAGCTCTTTTTAAGTCATAGCGCTAATGACAAAGACGCTAGAGGCAGCTGGGCTTCCAGCTAGAGCATTTGGGTCTCACTCTTTCAGAATAGGGGCAGCAACCACGGCCGCCAGACTAGGTTTGGGCACCGGGCAAATCAAGGGAATAGGGTGTTGGGCATCCAGCGCATTTAAGTGTTACATACACCCTACAGTGTACTGAGTCTGGTTTTTTCCCCCCTCTTCTAGGTCCAACCGCACCACGGAAGAAGGTGTGGATGCTGGGTCACTCCTACATAACGCGGGCTCAACTCTGGGCGGAGGCCAGACGTGAGTTTGGAGGGATATGGCTGCGGGACACCGACGTAGTGTGGCTGGGGCGTTCGGGTATGAAATGGGACCAACTGCTCCCCGCGGTGCGGGAAGAGTTGGGGCAAGGTGGTAGACCGGATGCGGTGGTGGTCCACCTGGGAGCCAACGATTTGGCAGCACTAGGGAGGAGGGTCCTCTTAGAACATATGCAAAAGGACCTTACAGCCATGGCACGGCTGATACGCCCAGCCGAAGTAATTTTCTCTGAAATCATTGTGCGGAGGGCTTGTCGTGGGGCCTTGGACTTGGGGGCGGTGGAGAAATTCAGACGAAAACTCAATATCACCATGACAAAGATATGTAGGGCCAACAGATTACGTTTTCGTAAGACACGGCTTCATAAATCTGAAGTCCCCGGGTTATTACTTGGAGGATGGGGTACACCTTACCGGGGTGGGAATGGACATGTTCCTACTGAACATCGTAGGGGTGCTAGAACAGATGGGCTTCAAGTAGGAAGGGACCACAGAGGGCAGGGCAGTGGGGAGTTCCCTCTGATCATGAAACCGTAGGTAGCTTGGTGGAAGGTACACAAGAAAGGTAGAAAAAATAGATAAATCCCTAAAGGTAGAGGGAAGGCTCACACAGTGTCCTTGGGATGCAACACGGCAGGGGCACTGAAGGAGTGAAGGGTGGCATACCGCCATAGAAAGAATAGAGCTGTTGCTCCTGCATGGCCCTTGGGATGCCTAACGGCAGGGGTACCGAGGGAGCTAGATGGAATGACGCAGCCTCAGAGTAGAGGCTCAAACAAGGTCCTTGGAATGCCACACGGCAGGGACCCTGGGAGCAGGGAAGGCCCGTAAAGGGCTCCAGGGCAGACGGGACGTCACTTGTAGCCCGGGCAGGTCCTGACGGACACCCTCCAAGTCGGTAGCAAGCTGAAGCCTAAACCCGAGAAATAGAGGCCCAGACAAGTGCTTCCCCACCCGCCTCCCTAGATATTGTTTGGGCTGGGACCGCATAATGACCAAACGTTTGATGGAATTGCAAAGACAATGAAATGTGTAACATGGGTACTGAATTGACAATTGAAATGACTGAGTTTTTGCAATATGTGTAACCATGTGATGTTAAATAAACTGCGACCTTTTATGGCACCAAAGCAGTTTGTCACTGGTGTGATTTGAATTGATGTGGGACACAGTTTAGTAACGGGAGGGGGGGGGGGGTGACAACCCGCCTCCTGGGAGTGGTTTACTGATCAGCTGGTACACTGTGTTAAGCACAGGGTTTTAGTTGCATGTTATAAGACACACCCTTAATTAAATAGGATCAAATCTTTTGGAAAGGATTGCTAGTGACGTTTCTTTATCCACACCCCGTTTAGAGACCCCTTCCCCCGGCCTTTTCATCCACTTAAACTACTGCCCCTGCCCACAAAAGGAGCATCAGGTTTCAGATTTTTCAGGCACTGTCTGTACCGCATGTCAAGCTTATCTACCTCAGTGTTGCTTTTCGTAAAAATCCTGTCTACTTCTTTGTCTTTATCGCCACCTTGTGGATATTCTTCTAACTTGAGCTTAATTTTAAAACAAGAGTTACAGGTATTTTCCACATACAGTAAACACTCATTCCAGGTTAACAACAACCTGCACAGAAGCCCTCGTGCCCCCCACTCCTGAGACACAAGCGGAAGTAACGCGCCCTTTCCTGACTGCTGTGACGTCAAGCCGCACTGACTTCCAACAAACATTCCCTAGGTAGAAGGTGTAAGCACAACTTTTTATCTTTTTTTAAACGTAACACTTCGGTTTTCTTTTAACTGTTCTAAGGCTACCTCACATTTCAGTATCAGTTACAGCAACCATGAAATGAAGTGAGCTAACGTCGTTCTCCCGTATAGATATACACTTAATATATGTGTGTGCATTGACTGCAATACGATCTATCAACAAATGGCATGTTCCGCAACTGGGTTGATTGAACGGCGCTGGGTCCATGTACACCAGAGGCTAGGCTACTCCCAAATCAATTATTTGTAATGAGTAACAGGTAACTCGTTCCTTTATGTGTTATTAGACCACAGAAAGACTGATCAGGTTGTGATAAAACAATAAAAAACTCGTTTTAATTCTATATTCAGGACTTCAAGCATGAGTATGAATGGAAGAACATTACATCAGAAATGAAGTTTCACCACATATTTTTTAGTTCATACAATTTAATAACAAACATGACACCTGTTTGAGCATAAAGGATAAGTGAAAATTCTTCACCAGTGCTAGAAATTGTATTCAATAGAGTGCAAACTATTTTTTTTAAAGGCGCATAATGATTAATTAATGTCTACAAAAAATATTTCAGTAATTTCCCAAGGTATAGATCAAGCCTTGAACCTCGAAGCTTCATTTCTGGTATATTTTGCCTTGTTTAATACTCATGCTTGAAGACGTGTATATAGAATTAAAAATAAGTAGTTCATTGTTTGGCCACCAGTCTGTTTGTGGCCCAAAAGAACTTAAAGGTAAGCGGGGTAAGCTTTTTCTGCAGTACATATAAACGCTCCAAAACTAAGCAAGTGGTTTGCCAGAACAACAGTTGTCAATCTTAAATTTATCATGCTCATGTGATGTGGTCTCTGTACATTAATCTTTATAGCGGGGGTAGCAGTTCCTGAACCAAATATGCACACTGCTTCTCTAATAACACCTAGAAGAGTCCACTGGTGCCACACCCCCCACCCCCTCCCAACAGTGGGCTACGCTATCCCTGATCTCTTCCTTCAGGCCTATCAAATTTAGTTCCAATAGTTTTGGTGACGGCTAAAATTGTGATTTGTGTGTTGATTAAGTCTATCAGATAGTGTCGCCTGTTTCTCGCTTTAACTTACCTCTCTGGAGTGCAAAATCTTCCTTCGAAATTTCCGCCGACTTACCTGTGCCGCTTTGTTCTGTGGTTGATAGCAGGTTGTAGAGAGGTAGGAGTGTCACTGATGAGAAGGAACCATTAGGAAGGGAGGTTGCAGAGGTCAGAACTGCGGAAGCGCCTGGCGCGCCCCCATCTCTGACCGGAAACACTGAGCCGCATGCTTGCCTGAATCCTTGATATCCTGATGGCCTCGTGGACCATGGTATGTAGCAGTGTGTTGTCTTCTGCTCGGTGAACACTTAAAGTACCAGGGGGGAC
The DNA here is from genome assembly GCF_964204655.1 of Triturus cristatus. NCBI lineage: Eukaryota > Metazoa > Chordata > Amphibia > Caudata > Salamandridae > Triturus > Triturus cristatus. Next base: position 761,639,565 of record NC_140589.1, on the reverse strand, counting down.
AACCCTCATACATGAGAGAGTGGTTAACAAAGGAACCCTGAGGCAGACCCAAGTATGAGTCCCCTGAGGCGTTTCTATATCACAGAGGAATTGCCTCAGACTCACTGGCAAAGAGGACACGTAACATATCTGTAAACCTTCTCACAGACCCCACGAGTTAACTGGAATGAGTACGAAGAACACCAAAGGCAGTCGCGGTCACCACCAGTTAATAATCAAGATGGCGGCTACACATGAGTCAGAAAAGCAGTGTCAGACTAGAGGTTCCAGGAGCTAGGGTTTGCTTGCCATCAAGTTAGAATTTGAGAATGGGGAAGTGTCCTTCCAAGGAATACATAAGCAAATCATATGTTACCTTGTGAGTAGAGGGGACTGGGAAAGCATAACGGTTGCTGAATAACTCTTCCTTTCTAAGATTTCTTGTGCCTGCCACAAATGCCCTAATGACGCCATGGATGCACTGTATTTACGATACAGTGCCCCATGGTGAAAGGATTCACGGATCCGTCAGAAATTCAGGCGCATCTTTTGGCGCAAAAGTGACGCATTGCTGGAGTTAGTCGTAAGACTGACGCAACACCAGCAATGCGTCAGAACATAGTGGAGAGCCCCATGTTAAAAGCCCTGCGTCCATCCTTTTTAAAAATCTTTATTTTCATTTTTAGAACAATAGTAAGACATTCAGCTCTCAGGTCAATCAGGGTTATACAGTAGAGGTTTCGGGTTGATAAGAACAGATGAATCGAGACCTGTTAAGTCATCACCACATTCCAACACGGTCGAAGGGTTCAAACAATACAATAAACCATGGTAATTCCCAACAAGAAACTACCCTTCTTCCAACCCTGAGCTTCCGTGATAAATAACCTTTAGGAGGCTTATGTGTGGACTCATGTCCCTCCCAGAGTCCTTGTTTTCATCATCACATTCTTGAGATTCATAACCCACACATCTCAGGGAAGTTCTCCGCAGGTGACCCTGTCCTTATGTGTTCAACCCCAATCTCTCAGGTGAAGTTCCCCTCTGGGACAGTGTATAAATGAGTAGGCACCAAGTCAACTCACCTGGGGGCATATCAGCAAGCAGGCGCTAATAAATTATTGCCGCGTTTGCGTCCGTTTTCGGACAAAAAGCGGCGATAATTTGATCGCCTTATCAGCAAGGTCACGCTATCGCGTGAAACCTTGCCTTATCGCCATTCCCCTTAACGCCCATCTTTGCATCTCTAATGAGATGCAAAGTGGGCGTTCCTCCCCAGGATAACAGGAGAAATGTCGCTAAGCGACATTTCTCCTATTATCAAGCCTCACGCAAAGCAGCATAGCGACAAGAAAAGTAATGATAACCTCTGTTATCGCTACTTTCCTTACGCCTGCTTTGAAACTGACTTAGCCATGATATTCTATGGAAGGTGGATATTATGGCTAAGTATGTGAGGCCCTATCAGCAAGCTATCGCCAATAGTTGTGTGATTATCACTGGCTTTCCAGCGATAATCGCACAATTGGCAGCTTGCGCTCTGAATTTTATTGCTTTGGAGATAAGCGTTGCTAATAGCATGCTATCTCCGCGATAAAAGTCAGAGTTGGCCGGCGATAATTATCCGAACGCTAAGAGCGCTGAGCGATAATTATCGCCAGCCCTTGCTGATATGCCCCCCAGGCTGTTAGGGCCTCTTGGGACTTCGGGTCCCGTCTTGTCCGTCTCATGTGTATTTCCTCCACACCTGCCCATTCTATGAGATCCCTCTCCTATGCTTCCCTAATCGGTGTGTGGGGACTTAGCCAGTGGATTGCAATTCTCCTTTTTGCAATGAGGAGACCTAAAACTGCATATCGCCTTACTGAGCTTTTTCCTAGGATTCTCGGGGACGAGGCCTAGCAAACATACCCTCACTGTCTGCGGGATCATCCAGCGCATGGTTATTTGAAGCTGGTCTAGTATTTCTTCCCAAAAGCAATGCACTACGGGGCAGTGCCAGGTCATGTGTAAGAAGTCAGCCGGCACCAGATGGCACCTAGGGCATTGTGAATCTCTGGCGGGGTATATATCATGTATACGTTTCGCGAAGAGGTAAGTCATGTGGATGTAATTATATTGAATCAGTTTAAAGCGGGTCCTCACTGACACTTTTTTAACCCCCTCTGTGTATTTTTAGCCAATCCCTTTGAGAAATTGGGTTATCAACATGGCGTTGCCAGGCCTCTTCTATTGGGAGGGGGTTCTGCTGTCTGTCTGCCCGCAATGCCTGATAAAGATGGGTTATTAATTTATGACCCCCTGCCATTTCCAGCAGAATAACCAGTGTGTGTGTGGCCCTGCGTCAATCCTTCCGCCTGGTTTGAGAAGGCATAGGTATTTTGACGCACTCAAGTTGTATCGTGACATAGGGCACGATTCACAGAACTAACTTAAGACAAAATCCTAAACTTACTACCATTTTCATATTCACAGAAGGCACTTACTCATTTTGGTATTCACAGAAGACACTTACTCACTTCAGTATTCACAGAAGTTAGGAGTCCTAACTGTAGGACTCCTAAATGCCTTCTGTGAATACCGTACTGTGCATAGGAGTTTTCTTTTGGGTTTATGTTGTTTAATAATCTTCTTCGAGGGTCAAAGGCAATCACAAAACATATTTGTTGATGTAAGGTGGAGAGTACGGGGGGAGATAGGTAGAAGAGCAGAACACAATTGGGAGAACATACTTGGATTTATATAGTTGATCATATTGGTTATAATACGACAGTTGGAAGGGAGCAGGTGTATCAGAGAAAATATACTGCTAAATTCATATTTTGGTGCACACCTGCAAAGGTGCTAATGACTGAAGGCCTAAACCAGCATGATGCATTGCAATAGCTTGATTGAGTCACTAGCCAGTGCACTACCATGCCCTCCAGAGACAAATATCCTCGGACCATTAGAAAAACATAATAAACTAGTGGTTAAAATCTCACAGAGAAAGTACCTGAAAGATAGATATGTCAATGCTGACATCTAGTGGTGGAAATCTGTAATTTACAGTTTAAACAGAGGAAGAAAGATTTCCCTATCTGGAAGGTTTACACCATTTTAAATCGGTTAAAACCGATAACTGGACACTCTACTTATGCCCTACTTTTGTTCAACTTGGTTTGGTCCTCAGTCTTTTTCTAGAGCCTAAATGCCACTCCAGTTCAAATCCATCCATCTGCCCCATACTGTTTTGCATTTCCACATTTATATTTTGTTTTTCTCCATATTTTGCTATTTTTGGTACTTTGTAATGAAGCGAGGAAACCTTCCTGTAACATCAGGATGAGTTTATTGCACACCCACCGGACAGTCCACACCAGCAGCGGACGCTACAGCTGACACTCCATCACTGAGGTCTCAGAGTTCTGCAACTGACATGCCTAACATTCTCCAAAAGGAACTAACAATTAAAGGTCAAGTTACAACACGTCGGCACGTCAAACATGTGCGCGTGTCAATGAGAACATGAGAGCACGCAGGCTGAGCACGTCACAGTGTTGGCTTGAGAGCACTCGCGTTCCTATCCTCGCATCAGGTCAATGCCGGCAGCCTCGCGGTGAGTTATTTTTTAAATGTTATAGCGCGAGTGCTCAATGGCAGCCAGGCTCACCACGCAGTCTGCAAATCCAAATAATGCCATTTAAAAAAATGTATCGCTTATCAAAGGGGGTATCAATTCAAACCTCTCGGACTCTGCAAATCGTTTAAAAAGGTCTGAGTCTCAGTCACACCAAAAAAAAAAGGAGAGAACAACCGTGTCCAAGGAAAATCAAAGCAATACTCGACAAAAACACACACACTGGGTTCTTCGATGGGTGTGTATTCCCTCGCTAGTCGTCGCCAGTAATGAAGCGAGGAAACATTCATGTAACATCAGGATGAGTTTATTTCACACCCACTGGACAGTCCACACCAGCAGTGGACGCTACAGCTGACACTCCATCACTGAGGTCTCAACGTTCCGCAGCTGACAGGCCTAACATTCTCCAACAGTAACTAGCAATTAAAGGGCAAGTTACAACACTTTGCATGTTTCTGCCCCTTCACAAGATTATTGCAGCTCTTAGACAAGATTTCTCCGGAAGGAGTTCTCAATCTCCATTATTGTTTAACAGGTAAAGTTCACTGACACTTGACGTGGCTACTCTTGTGCTATATAAAATGTGAAATAAATAAATATAGCCTTTGAGTTGTCTTCAGCCTGTATGGATTATGACGCTTGAAGTACTTGAGAAAAATAAAGGTGCCACTATGCACAGGGACTACGTCACAATGAAATACAAGTGTGTGAGGGATATTTGGGACCTTTTTAAGGTCACCCAAAATATTATGCTAGTGTACTTTTAATAGCCTGGGCCTGGCCCTGCGGAAAGGCACCTGCATATCTGAAATGCCCTGGAAGACCCAAGGTGCCCTACTCTCTTGGAAGATTTTTCTGCAGACCAGTGAAGTGTGAGTAAGGCAGAGCTATTCTGCATATCTGCTTGGTGTTGCCCAAACCATTTTGACAAAGGGCTGAGCACTGTGATACTTACACTGACATATTTTGTTTCCCTACTTAACCACCCCAGACTCATTTCTGAATTTATGTCATTTTTCCTCAGTACATTTTGGTTATAAATTTGTAAACTCAGTTCACAACTTTTAGGTTATTTAGGGGCATATTATCAAGGGCGGCGTTAAAATTATCGCGGTTAAGCGGCAGAAAACTGCCGCTAAAGCGGCGATAATGGGCTTGATAATATGCCCTGGAGAATTCCAATAGAAGCCCATATTCACACCAGAACATGGGCTTCTATTGGAATTCTCTGCGGCATATTATCAAGCCCATTATCGCCGCTTTAGCGGCAGTTTTGTGCCGCTAAACCGGCGATAATTTTTAAAGCGTCCTTGATAATATGCCCCTTATTTCTTTACTGTATTGTGTTTTTTAGTTGTTACACATAAAATCTCATGCATTTCCTTTCAGGATTTCATCGCTGCTCTGGCGTATGGAGATCTGTGTACCTCTGTACTTAACTGTTGGACAGAGGCGAACAGGCAGTTTCTCCTATTGGTTGCATGGCAAGCTGTTGAGATTGGATTAATGATCATATAACAGCTTAGCAGCATGAGCTGTAAATGCAAAGATTCCTAACAATAAAAAGTGCCACAATTTAAGACTTTTTCTTCATTTATTTTTGTATTTCTGTAGTTTATAAAAATTGTGATCCATCTAGTTACCCTGTCTGGGATGTCAGACACTTTCATGAGAGAAGAGTGTAAAGTAAAGGGGCTCTGGTGGGGATGGATGAAAAGGCAGAAGCTTAAATTCTTCATTGGAACCTGGGAGGACAGAGCCTGACATAGAGAGAGAGTGAGAGTAGAGATACACTACTGCATCCTACTGCCCCAACAGTATATGCAAGAGGGAGGTGGAGAAAGGCATCTAACTGATTGAAGGGTTGGGGCTGGTACCTGCTTCTGAAGATTCTGTCAGTCCCCAGAGCTCTTTTGCCATCTTCAAAGATTCTCTCCAGGTCAGGAGCCACTTACATGATTTCTACATCCCACAAGTCAGCCTCCACAGACACTCGGACCCACTTTTTAAGCCACCTGGCTTCCTAGGAACTCCTCTAATGACTATTACCAAGCCTCTTGGGAAGTAGTTTAATTTTCTATGTTGCAAACATCTGATTGGGGCTACTTAGCAAAGATTTAGGCCCTCGTTTACAATATTTTTACGCACAGGAGTACAGCAAACCTTCCTGCTGCGCTGTCGTGCTTCAAAAGAAAAGGGCAGTAATGAGCCGTATCTACAAGATACGGCGCATTACTGTCCTTTTCCTCTGTGCTGGCGCACAATGGGCTGCCATGTGCCAACTCTGGCTTTTAACTGAGCAGCGGGAAGCAGACCACACTTCCCGGTTTCGGCGGAGCGGGGTAGGTCTAATAACCACCCTTGGGCGACTGAACTGTAAGTAGTTGCTTTCCGTTCGTAAGACTCTATTGCACGAGCAGAGACCCCCTCGTTTTCGGTGAGCGGCTGGCCGCGGCTGTGGCAGCGGTCCGATCCCTAGGCTCCCACCTGTCTCCTCCGTGAGACGCTTGGGGCCGGGGGTCGCGTCGCTCTACGGCCGGTGGTTTTCCGGTCGCGGTTCCCAGGGGGAATTTTGCCGTTTTTTGCCCTGATTAGACATAGCATCAGGGAGCATGCTTCTCCTTTATGCATGAGCCTCTCGCCTCTTCACAATTGTACCATTATTCACAGTAGGCTATCACGCCACCCCAAGAGGCTCGCCAAGCACCGACTGGAGTGGCACTTTCCAATACGTTAGGTGAGCATAACCATATCTCATTCTACGTAAGAAATCAGAGTGGTTTTGAATTTGATCACTTGACACGTACTTGCACTATGCATCCACTTGTGCATGATCACTCTTGTTTAGCGCAAATTGCTTTTTACAGTGAACATGCATAGGAGGAGTCCTTGGCTCCACATTTCGAAATGTATAGAAATGACTAAGTGTGTGTTTTAATGTACTCTGTTGGCCTGTTTTTGTTTCTTCTTTCCTTTTCCTATAGGCCATTCCATAACGGAAGTGTCTAGTTTTTCCGACACTTACCTAGGGTAGTTTTTATCCAGACATCACTGTAAATAATTAGCCACACACCCTCACAATCTTGTAGATAGTTTATTTCACCGGTCCTGATGAATTGCCGCTGGATCCCCCTGACCTTGTAGGCATGAAACATGTTGACCACCTGAGCAGAGTAGAGTAGTCCCTGACCCATTTAGTCAAGACTACCACCTCTCATTTCATTTTTAATAGGGTGGTTTACTGACCGAATAAAATCATATATTCAGACTAACCAACCCCTTTTTAAACCACACTCACAAACATCTACACTTACCTGGCCCTCACTTGCACTCACCCTCGGCAAGGAACAAAAGATCTCCGCCAAAGAGCCCCATTCCTGGGTGCCCGTCGGGAATTGCAGCGCCGACCCGACGAGGAGCAAAACCCAGATGATGAAGCATGACACCTAGCTTGCTGGGTGTGTGAGGGTTTTAGTTCCACCATTGTGGGTTCCCCCACCCTACACAAGCTAGTACTCTTTCAGGCTTACTAGACATTGCATCCCACTTTGTCTGAATTCCAAGGATGAGTGTACTTTGCACACTCCTATACAAATAGAGGAACTGTATACCCTTTCCGTCTAAATCCCTCAGTGAACCGCTCTTTAATTTCTTTCAGTTTCTTCACTTTTCCCTTATGGTGCCTTGGAAGATGTGCCCTGGATATTGCTTTTTCTTTTTTGTTAGTTATTTCTGTTTTTGTAAAGTGCGCAGGTCATCACCTGGTCCAGCATTTGTAACTTGTTTATTATGTACCCTGCTATACTATCATATCATTATTTCCTTTGCTCTGTTTTTATAAAACCCAATTAAACTCATTGAAATGAAGTCTTGTACTCGGCTCATTGCGCTACTCCTGCAAGTTGTGATTCATTAAAAATGCCAAACGTAACCACCGAAGGCTATGTGTTTTTTAAAGAGATTTTGGGCTGAGTTTGGAGGTTTTTTTTCAGAAACACACTGCACATACAACTGCTGTTGTTGTTACTGTTAAAAGACAACAGTTTGTACAAAGCAGTATCAGAGACCTACGTCATGAGGTTGCTCTTTAGCCAGTCCTGTTTCTTCAGCCAAAACGACTATGTATGCTGGGGCTTGTAGGACAATGTTTACAATTGAAAATCTAAAACTACAAGTCCCAGCATGCATAGGGCAGTTGTCTAAAAATCCTAAAATATCCTTTCCTTTAAAACTGTGAAGTAGCCCATCCGATAGTCATCAGAAGTAGCTCATCTGATGGCTTATTTGTCAATGTGCCCGCCTTTAAAGCGTCCCAGGATATCTCATCTTATTTAATGTTTCTGTTAAATGAGCACAGGCTCTACTTTGTAGCCTAAATGTTTGGAGATGGAGTATTTCCAAGGGCATTTTAGTAGAGGGTTCAGTTCTTACAGCGACATTATTAATTGACACATCTCAGTTGATCCTGACTCGCGTTCTAATATGTAATGTACGATCAGAGAAGCTTGCAGGGGTGAGCAGGAAGTGTCTTCAGATAGGTTGCTTCCCCTCATAATTTGTGGGATCCCGTCTGATCTTTGATTGTTATTCGTGAAAATAATAGAGGCAACATAAACCGAGGTTGTAGCCTCGTAAAAGCCAAAATGTAAAAGAAAATCTACCAAAGTTATCCATTTCAAGTTACGTCAATGAGTATTCCTGAAAATAAAAAATAAAAATATATATTTGAGGCTGATGTATGTTTTTGGGGCAAAAAGGTGAGCTTATCTCACTTATATCGGGCTAACAAGTATCGAGCAATGTAGTCACCTCGCCAGAAAACTAAATTGTGTTGCCTTCCAGAACTGCCTATCTGGACTATGAGAGACATGACAGGTGCATATTATACGGTACTCGTGTCAAGGCACAAAGACAGGGGCTCAAGCTAAACTCGTGAGTCACTATTATAAACACGTGCATGAGTTAACGGAAAGACGCTGTAGATGGTGACTGCCGTGCAGGGCGCAGAGCACAAAAAAGCGCTTTCATCACCTCCGTTTTTTAAGGGTGCGTTCTCTCTGTCCTCTGTGGCGTGTCAGACTGTGCTTCTGTGAGGGCAACGGAGCCCGTGTTTTCCTATAGATTTTGGGGGCAGAGGGCAAGAAATATTTTGTAGAGGGGCGGGGGAGGTCCCTTTTTGGAACAACGTTGAATTTTGGTACAGGTTTAGAGACTCAAGCCCTATGTTGCCTGATAATATTGAATTATATATTGAAGGTTGAGATACAAAAATACACAGAAGTGAGGTAACCAGAAAATTTACTTTCCCAGGGGGGCCCATAGAAAATGGGGGCCCTGAGCAATTGCCCACTTTTCCCATGGCTTAAAACGTCGCTGAGCCAGGTGCCATGGAAATAGGGTGGTCGGGGAGTGTCCGTCAGACAGTGCCTGAGCTCTGGGCAGGCAGCAGAAGTGAGACAGTCGCCGTTTCTGAAATCAAAAAGACAGCGCTTCTGCTGCACAGCAGTGTTCACAGGCATTGTCAGAGCCTTGGTCGGGTACAAGGCTCATGTGCTAATGCCCACACCCTCTTCTGATACAGTGGACTTCCATTTGTTGTAGACGTCATTCTCAACATCCTGTTCAGTTTGGGAAAGGCAACTTGCACAGAATCTTTTTAAACTTATCACTTGTTTAGGTTTGCCAATACTTGATGAATTGCATCACAAGCATTGGTAATGGTTTTGCTGAAATTTAACAAGCTTTAGAAAAGCCACAACCACAGTCTGTACCAGTGTACAGGATCCAGCAGCAGCAGATGATGGCGGGGACAGCTTCCACTGAAGGGTGTGGGGAGAGATGGAAGCAGTGGAAGGACACTGGGCAAGGGAATTAGTACTTGGGCCGTGCTCCAGAGCAGGGACAAACACACGAAGAGGAAGTGAAGCCAGCACTTGCTGACAAAATATAAGAAAGGAAATAAGTGTGACAATGAAGACAACCAATGTTAAACATTTGGAGGCTGAAGTTAACAAAATGTCCTGCAAGCAACAGCGCATGCGTTGTATCAGGGGAGACCTAAAGTATAGGGTGTGCGGAGGGAAGTGGAGAGGGAGGAGGAAAACTATCAAAGTGGCAAAGGTGCCCGCCAAACATACTTAATGGCACTAAACAACTGACATTGCCCCAAAATATTTAGGGACGCTAGCGTGAAGGTAGGAGAGTTTTAAAGGAAGGGGCAGTATGTGTCCTGCTTGGGGGGAAACAGCGTTCACCATGCAGGAACTTTACCATGCAGTCTTTACCATGCAGGTAAATACCACGCAGGAGAGTATTTTTACCTTTACAACACTCAGTACTTTACCACACAGGTCATTTTTTTTAAAATAGCATACTTTTTGTATTATTTGATAAAAAGTGATTTTAGGGTTTAGGGATAGGTAGAAGTAAAGGGAGGTGAGGGTGACTTGAGGGTTCTGGGTGGAGGTAAAGGTAGGTGAGGGGCACCTCATGGTTTAGGGGTGGGTTTACAGGCTCTCCACACTCTGCCCTTGATTTTTATAAAAATATGATTGGTGAAATCTCCTGAATTTTAACTATTTGGGTTGTGTTAGGAGAAGGGTGTTTATCATTTTGTTTTGCACTGCATGTGTGAACCTACCCTTCAGTCCGTCGCAGCTTCGGGTGTTTGAGCAAAAAGGGTCAGGTTCATGGGGAGACAGACGTTGCTGCCCCACTTCCTGGTTGCTCAACCATCTTGGAGGTTAGCGCTCTAGCGCTCCCTCCCCATTTACTATCTTAAGGACATTACAGCATGGACATGCAGCCAGGTACAGATTCTCCCCACGTTGCCCTTGATTTTTTTAAAGAATAAGATTGCTGAAATCTACTGAATTGTAACTATTTGGGGTTGTGTTAGAGGAAGGGTGTTTATCATTTTGTTTTGCACTGAACGTGTGAACCTGCTCTTCGGTCCGCTGAGGCTTCGGCTGTTTGAACGGAAAGGGTCAGATTCACGGGGAGACAGACTGTGTTGCCCCACTGCCTGGTTGCCCTGCCATCTTAGAGGTTAGCGCTTTAGCACTCCCTCCCCATTTACTATATTAAGGACATGACAGAGGGGGGTGCATCAATGTCACGCCAAAGACATACCAAAGGCAAGCCCATTTGTTCCTGGCCAGTTCGAGGTGCCAGGACAACTTCTGGTTTTGGGCTAGCCCCTTACAGTATTCTAAACTTGAACTACTGAACCAGCCACTTTCCTGCCTAATGCATACTACCATGCACCAGTCCTCCCTAAGGCAGTTACCTGCTGTAAGAGATGCAGGTTTTCACTCTCGGACTCTACGATTTTCTTGAGGAGCCCTTGCCAAATGCAGTCTTCATGACTGAGACTTGGCTCACGGAGTACTCTTCGCCGATCTACTACAAGCCATCCCCCAAGGTTTCGCTATTATGAGACTTGACGAACAAGTTACTTACCTTCGGTAATACATTATCTGGCAGAGACTATCCAGCTGCAGATTCCTTACCTTTGAATTTCCCAGGCATCAGGCTGGATCCGGAAACATTTGCTCGAGCAATACCTCTTGCGCGCGCCATCAGGTGGCTCCATATGGCTCCGGGTAAGGTCATCGGTGTCGTTAGCGTCCATTATGACATTGCGGTCACCTATAGAGGCGCCACCCAGGCGCACGGTCGTCAGTACTTTTAGTTTTTTCCACACCAGAAGCGCAGCGCCATTAAGTATCTGATGTAGATGTGTGCAAACTAGGACCCTGTAAAAGGGAGTAACCGTAACCCTAACAGAATCAGTCCGCAAAGCAGGAAGGCATGGGTGGGCTTGTAAGGAATCTACAGCTAGATAGAGTCTCTACCAGATAATGCATTACCAAAGCTAAGAAACTTGTTCTTCCGCTAGTGACTTCTAGCTACAGATTCCTTACCTTTGAATTAGATACCCAAGCCATACTCTCCTGGCGGTGGGTTGCGGACCTGTTCTTCACACTAGGATGTCCTGCAGGACTGAACTAGCAAAATGCCCGGCCCTGCAAACCTGACTGTCCAGACAGAAGTGCTTGGCAAATGTGTGCAAAGAAGCCCATGTTACTGCCTGACAGATGTCAAGGACTGGGACACCCCGAGCCAAGGCTGTAGACGCAGCCTTTTCCCTGTTGGAATGGACCCTTAATCCCTCAGGGGCTGTTTCTTAGACAGGGCATAGCAGATCTTAATGCAGAGAATGACCCGGCGAGAAATGGTCTTCTTCTGCACTGCCCGACCCATCTTAGCTCCCATGTACCCTACAAAGAGTTGGGCGTTCACCCGGAACTCGTTTGTGCAGTCATGGTAGAACGACAATGCTCTTTTTGGGTCCAGGCGGTGGAGATGCTACTCTTCCTTTGAGAGATGCGAGAGAGCAAACAAGGTGGGCAGCGTGACAGACTGACCCCAATGGAATGGAGTCGCCACCTTTGTCAAAAATGAAGCACGGGTGCGAAGCACCACTTTGTCTGGGAAAGACATCATGCAGAGAGACGTACAAGATAGCGCCTGCAACTCACTCAAGCTCCGGGCAGATGTTATCGCCACTAGAAAGGGTGTCTTGATCATAAGCAGCCAGAGGGGACAACCGTGCAGAGGCTCGAAAGGAGCACGCATGAGAAAAGTCAGGACCAAATTTAGGTCCCACTATGGCATAACAAAGACCATGGTCAGAAAAAAGTGAGCCAGCCCCTTCAGAAACCCATTTACAATTGGAGACCTAAAGAGAGAGGTTTGGTCTGGCAGCCGCTAAAGAGCGGATAGAGCAGAAATATAGCCCTTAAGAGTACTCAAAGCAGAGCCCTGCTGGGCAAAGGTTAGAATGAATAGAAGAGCAGTGGAAAGAGAAGCATAAAGAGGGTCAATAGACATTTCTGTACTGTATAATACAAACTTTTGTCAACGACAGGCATAAACCATCATAGTGTAGGGCCGCATGGATGCCAAAATAACGTTCCACACTTCAAGAGGAAGGTCAAAAGCAATGAACTGCCGCCGCTCAATTTCCACACGTGGAGGCAATGACTTGACAGTTTCGGGTGGAGGACCCTCCCCTGCTACTGCGACAATAGATCCTCCCGAAGAGGCAGCTGATCGGAGGATTGATACTCATTTTCAGAAGCTCTGGATACCAGACTCTCTTCCCTCAGTCCAGAGCCACAAGAATAACTTGGGACCCGGTTGTTCCTGATCTTCCTTAGATTCCTGGACAGGAGTGGTATGTGCGGAAAGGTATACAGCAGGCCTGAGCTCCACTTGCGATGAAAGGCGTCGCCGATCGATAGCTGCCTTGAAAACTCCAGCGCATACTATTGTTGACACTGCTAATTCTGTCCGGAGGTGAACAGATCTAACCAAGGATCTCCCCAGTGCTGAAAGAGACCTTGTGCCACCTCCGACAGGAGACGCCATTCGTTATCCGCTATTTAAAAAGAACAATTGATGGACAGAATGTAGAACAATGTCATATATTCACCCCAGTACAGAGATCTGGGCCGAAATCCATTGTTTTTTTGCTCACCATGACATTCCAGTTTGGACCCAGCCATATGCAAATCAGTCTTGACCCTGCGCCCAATGGGAACAGTCAAGCCCGAACTGCCAGGCCAGATCCTGCCTGGACTGGAAACAAGCATCATAGGACCAGTTTCGGGCTTTCAGCCCTCATCAGCCAGGATAGCTTGACTCCAGAGGCTTGGAGAGCACAGGACCCACGTCTGGGCATACCCGTCCCACTTGGGGTGACAAATGCAAAAAGAACAATTGATGGACAGAATGTAGAACAATGTCATACATTCACCCCAGTACAGAAATCTGGGCCTAAATCCATCGTTGTTTTGCTTACCATGCCATTCCAGTTTGGAACCAGCCAAATGCAAATCAGTCTTGACCCTGCGCCCAATTGGAACAGTCCAGTCTGAACTGCCAGGCCAGGTCCTCCCTGGACTGGAAACAAGCATCCTAGAACCGGTTTCGGGCTTTCAGCCCTCATCAGCCAGGATTGCTTGACTCCAGTGGCATGGAGAGCACGGGACCCACGTCAGGACATACACGTCCCACTCGGGGTGACAAATGCAAAAAGAACAATTGATGGACAGAATGTAGAACAATGTCATACATTCACCCCAGTACAGCGATCTGGGCCTAAATCCATCGTTTTTTTGCTCACCATGCCATTCCAGTTTGGACCCAGCCATATCCAAATCAGTCTTGACCCTGTGCCCAAGTGATTCCAGTCTCTTGGATTCAGTATCCGGAGGGGCAGAAGGGAACACACCCTGAGAGGCAGCAGCCTGCGCCACCAAGCTTTTACGGGTGGGGTGTTGGCTGAGGAACTTTGAGTCGTCCGGAGCCTGCGATGGCGTCATGCAATTGACCTATTCACAGGAGCCCTTGTGCTAGGCTTGGACCAAATGCCTAGAAGGATATCAGTAAGTGCCTCATTGAAGTGCAAAGGGGTTCAGAGGTGGAAGCCTCAGGCTGAAGCACTTTGATCTGGAAATTAGTCCTGACCTGTACAGAGGGACACTCTAGTCCCAGGACCTCAGCTGGTCTCTTGATCATCATGGCATAAGATGCCCCCTCCTCCATAGCCACAGTTGGCAGAGAGTGAATGCCAGTATCTGGGGAAGTGTCCAGGCAACTGGCCTCCACAAGTTTCCCATACCAGTCCATCTGCTATGGAGAAACACCCTGGTATTCTAAAGGGTCCATTGACCCCTCCCAATCCTCTCCTGATCCTAAAATATAATCAAAATGTTCAGGTAACAACATAGAACCCCTGGGGTCTGTCAACATCGGAATCAGCATCGAGCGACACTGTTCTGTGTCGTTGTGGATAAGAATGGGTCTGGATCAGCTGGTGGGCACCGGCAGCCCCACAGGCACCGACTTCAGGTCCGACGCCGGGGAAGGTCGCGATGGCAAGACCAGTGCCATCCTGGATCGGGATCGGATCCCTGAGGCTCCACCGGTGCCATGGCTGGAGCCAACGGCACCGAATCCGATGAGGCCCCTTCCAACTCTGCGGGGTCGCTTTGGCTCCCGGAAAGGGAAGGAGGCGCGAAGTCGACCCTGGCTCTGGCTCCGCAGAACCATGCCTAGAGTGTCAGTGCTCCTTACCTCATTCGTCACCAGACAGTTAAGGCGTAGATGAAGTCAGCTTGGACTTCTTCTTGTGCCAAATTCCCAGAGTGTCCCGATGACCTCGAGTTGGACGAAGAGGACTTGGGGCTCCGGGATCATCCTAGCAACCTCTTCTTCGAACGAAACCGGGACCTCCACGGAGTCTCCCTTGATGGTGTCGACTGCTGGGCCGCAAGGCGCGTCATAGCCCACTCCTGCGTCACCTTCGGAGCCATAGCCCGACAGTCCGAGCACGACTTTGAGTTGTGGTCGCGCTCAACACACCAGAGACAGACGAGGTGGGGGTCGGTTACCGACATCATGCAGTGACAGGCACTGCATGGTTTCAACGTGTTCCATAACATCCTGATTGAAGATCTCTGGAGCTGTGGCGTGGGCCATAAAGCTCTAAGCTGGGTGTGGTATCTACATTTTGCTAGTGGTATATTCCTTCACCCCATGTTTGTTCTGTGAATACTGCTCTCCAATTCCAAGATGTTTAGGTTTGATTATGAAGGGTTGGAGCAGTTGAGGGGGAACTGGTGCTGTGAACTGCTTGTACCTGTGGCTGGAGCTTCTTATACACATTACCCTACTAGATATACCAACCCTGATTCACTGTTTGCTGTTCCTGACATTTGTCCTGCTTTAGAAGATTCCTCAATGGGTCACCTCTTTCCTGCAGGAGCGCACCTTTCAGGTGTTTCAAAAACCTTATCAGTCAAAAGTGCTTCCGTTGCAGCAAAGAGTACTGCAGGGTCCTCCTTGAGTCCACCCTCTTTATTGGGTACGTGCGCACTTTGACTGAGGTCACCGAACGCTATGGGTTTACCATCATCTCATGTGCGGAGGACACTCAGCTGATCAACGCGCTGTCACAGAACTCCTCTCATATGGCTTCCTCTCTATGCCTTTGCCTTGCTGAATTCGTTAGGTGGATGGACTTGAATGGTCTCATCCTAAAATCTAGTCCACTGCTTGGTGGTCTAATGATCTGTGCCCATTTCCTCTTGCCTAAGCCCAAGGTCAATAATCTTGGCATTTGTTTGATGAAAAGCTCTCTTTTGACAGCCAAATAACCACACTTGCAGGGAAATGTTTTGCATTGCTCAAGGCTTTGAGGAAAATGTTTTGTTTCGTATCAGTCGGCTAAAAAAACAGTAGTCAGGCCCTGATTATGTCTAGGCTTGACTACTATAATGTTCTGTATCTCGCAGTGACACAGTTTTGGATAAAGGGACTCAGAGTGCAGAAAACTGCTGCATGTTTTCTATTGAGCCTTTGAAAGCGTGCTTGTGTTGGGGCTATGCTTAAAAAGCTGCATTGGCCCCCGCTGAAACAGAGATCGTCTTTTAAAACCCTTTGCTACTATTATAAGGTATTTGCCAACAGAGGTCTGCGGTACCGCCAATACTTTGGCAAACCCTATGTACCATCGAGGAATCTAAGGGGCATATTATCAAGCACAGCGTTAAAATTATCGCCGCTTTAGCAGCAGAAAACTGCCGCTAAAGCGGCGATAAGGGGCTTGATATTATGCTGCAGAGAATTCCAATAGAAGCCCATGTTGACACCAGAACATGAGCTTCTATGGGAATTCTCACGGGCATATTATCAAACCCATTATCGCCGCTTTAGCAGCAGTTTTCTGCCCCTAAAGCGACGATAATTTTAACGCTGTTTCTTGATAATATGCCCCTAAGATCGGCAAGTGCCATGTTGGCTAGTGTTCCCAAAGTGAAGCATAGGTGGCAGCTCTTCCAGCTATTTAGCGCATAAACTTTCAAATGCTCTTCCCCTTGCAGTCCATCAGGCTCCATCGGAAACTCTTTTTAGAAAAAAGAAATGCAAAACTTGTGTTTTTTTATTTCTGGCTGACTGGGAGTTTAACGGCTGCATTTATGGCTCGCGTGTGCTTGTACCTAGCAATAGGACACTTCATGTGAAATAGCTACACACTTTAGAAACTGCAGTATTATTATTATGTTGAGGTAAAGGGAGGTGTGGATGAGGTGAGGGCTCGGGCTGAGTAGAGGTAAAAGGAGGTAAGGGTGTAGTTAGGGTTCAGGGGTGGGTTGAGGTAAAGGGAGGTGATATTAGAGGTGAGTAAAGGTGAAACATGAATCTTTTGAAATCACTGCATGTTTATATGATTAATAACACCTCCAATATTTCCAAAAGAGGTACCCAACAAATAAGTAAATGTGATACAGTGGCAAATGTTAATTCAGAAAAACACATACTGTATGGCAACAGCCTTAAACAACAGGAGTATGTTTAAAGCTTTAGCATCAATAAAAGCGAAAGGCAGCCGAAATGTATGTTTCAAATGTTGGTCTCTGTAGAAGGGATGGGCAGATATATGGCTTCGGAGGCAGGTTAGATCTACTAAATGTGGTGTTTTATGGACACTTTATTACACACGTCTAAGAGGATGAACTGAGGAACTCCTTTCTTCCAGATCCAGTGGTAACAAAGTTGTCGTTCTTCTCTTCTCGTCCCTCACAGGTCTCCCCTCTGGATGGCTGCCGGTAGTGTCCTCAGGAAAATGGAATGGAATGGAATGCAGTGAGTAAAAGTTCCTACTAGGCATTGGTCATTCTCTTCACCATAATTAGGACTCCCCGTTTTATGGTATTTTTTGTTGTTGACATTTACGTCTGTATTTTATCCATTTTTATTTTTTGCTAAATTTATCTGTAGTTATCCATATTTATTTTGGGTTATGTGAAAAAATGAAGCTGAAATGAGTATATTTCGACATTTATTTAACCAATAAATATGGACAAATGCCTGGACGCCTGCCCAGTTTCAATGATTTACAAGCACACTCAGATGATAAAATATGCACTTATAGGAAAACATGCAAAGGTTAGTACCAAGGTTGCATATATATGCTGCTGTTTAAACTTCCTTTATTTTGTTACACCCACTTACATTTCAATCTGCACAGCTATTGGCCTGGCAGGCATAATTGACAGCATTTAGAATCACTCAAAAACAACCTAATTTGCGTTTTTATCCACATTTAAAAATAAATACAGACAGGAAAATAAATTGTTTTCTGTCTGTATTTATCTGTAAAAACGGAAAACAGGGAGCCTTAACCATAATGCCTGTGGGCAAAAGATTCAGCCCCCAAGTGGTAGGAGTGTCACCTCCCCAACACCAGTTCTTTAGAGAAGTACGCACGTTCTGGGGGTCTTATAGAGGACAACCACTTTTTCAAGACCTCAAAGCCACTTACCACAATGACTAAGGAGGTATAGAGCACTTTTAGTAGGGGGTTTTAGGCGAATCACCTTTCTGCTACTAGCGAAACCCAATCCCTCCTTTCACGCTTTTAAAAGTGTTGCGATAACCCAGATAAAAAGAGAGAACACATCGCACTGGCGAATGATGAGGAAACAGTTTATTTCACAGCTTGTCCTGCATAGTGCCTCAACCATGTAAATTAAATTAAATTCACCCAACACAAATCCCTTTAACAAAACATGGCCTCCCCTCCCCTCAACCACTTACCGTACTGCCACAACTCTCCTGAGTGGTGGCCGCATACAAGAATCCTCTGGCAGTGTCCACCAATCCTCCTTCCATGTCTATGGTGAATCGCCGGGGTCATCGGATGCCAGAACACCTGCTCCTTGCTCTTCTGCTGTGCGGTCTTTTCCTCTGTTCACATCCTCCTGCTGGCTTCTCTTTGGTCTCCTGCTGTCGGTTACCCTTGGCATCTTGCTCAGGCCCGGTTCTAGGAATATTCATCTGGATGGGCCAAGGGTTCGTTTGGGTGGGCCAATGCGGGCCGAATTTTTGTCAATTCTGTAGGTATCCTACAAACCCAAGATTTTCAATATATCTTCTTCCAAACAGGCATACAGTGCATCTAGAGAGTTATTTGAGGGTAAGAGCTGATGTCTATACTCAACAGCC
Organism: Triturus cristatus; assembly: GCF_964204655.1. NCBI lineage: Eukaryota > Metazoa > Chordata > Amphibia > Caudata > Salamandridae > Triturus > Triturus cristatus. The sequence continues at coordinate 761,620,886 of NC_140589.1, read as the reverse complement.
CAACTCTTATGATTTCCAGCAGGCTATGTTTCAGCACCGGCACCAGGAATCCAAGCAGAGGGTAATAGTAGGTAGGGGCGCAACTAGACCCGAACTTAGGGAGGAGGCTAACACTCCCAGTCAGGGCTGGCCATAGCACTGGTCGCACACGGTGCAACAATTTGTTTTTGGTGCCCCCTCCCCCATTTCCTCCTTCTCTATAAATTCCCTCTATACCACTCACCAACAATGCACCCAGTCTCTCTATAGCACCTTTCTGCCAAACTTTCATTTTTTATAGCGCTACTCGTAGTTCACTCACACTCAATTCTGTGATCTGCTTGTTGCACATTCTTTGTAGCAGGCACATTAACCCTCTGCACTGTGTGGGTGACAGGAGTGCTCATGTGAGTGCACAGTGAGTGATGCAACAGTGTGAGAGTAGGGTAAGAGGAGTCACTGCAGGGTGAATGAGGTGACCATATGAATTTGGGTACAGATGTAAGTGCAGAGTGGGACGAATAAATGCATAGTTAGTGACAGGTTAGTTTGAGTGAGATTGCAGATTAAGCAGTGAGGGGGATAGGTGAGTGAAATGTCACATGAATGCAGGGTGAGTAGTGTGCTTGTGTGACTGCAGGATGAGGTACAGGGTGAACAGCGCAAATGCATTGTGAGTGCAGGGTGAGTGGGTGAATGGTGTGAGTGCATGGTGATCGCTGTGAGTGCAGGGTGAGCGTGAAAGTGAAGGGCGAGAATGAGGAGTGAGTTGTCTGAATGCAGGTTGCATTCCCAGACACCTGAAGTAACTCAGCATGTTATTGGCAGCAGCGTAGGGTTTCAGATATACATTAAACTATTGCTATTATGGCATTAATCAGGGATGGAGTGTGGAGGAATTAAATAATGTGCTGATCCTGCAACAAACTTCCAGTCTTATGATTAGGGTTGCCAGCTCATTATTTTGATGTCCCAGACGGTACAAAAATAAGCAGTTACCTAAAGCCATATTTTCAGTACTTATCTGTGTACACTTTGAACAGCAAATATAACTAGAAAGCACTTTTAATTGTGTTCTAGGGCTGCCTGAATTATCCATGACTCATAATTAAAGGGAACAAAGACAGAAAAGTCACATTACAAATTAATACATATTTTATTTATTTATAATCCTATTTAGTGTCAATTCGAGGGCTTTGCAGGCTCCTTAAACAACATATGGCTGGTATTTTTCTTTTGGCAACCCAACTTTATATTTCTTTTCATGAAATGACAATGCTGTTTAATGAAATAATGTGTGTCCGATTGCATCATGATAAATGTTGTAAAGCGGGGTCTGGCCAGCGCTATATAAAACTCTTAAATAAATAAATACATTCTCACACTACAGCAGTAAATGTAAAATGCAAATGTAAGGAATAGGCAGAGTGGGACCCAGGGGGTACTTGAATCAGAAAAAACCTAAGCCTCTGTAACCAGTTAACAACGGTATGTAAATATGCAAATGATCTTTAAAGACCTGTGAAAAACTCGGGCGTGCTGGAGATAAGACTCCGGACACTGCCCAGCTGAGCCCACAGCAGCTCAAGCCTCAGCAGCCCGGGCTGAGACACACGACGGGGGAGGGGGGCTGAAGCCCTTTCAGCCCAATGGGCAAAAGCGCCTGATAGTAGGTCAAGGTTAAGGAGGTCCATGTTACCACACTAAAGCCGTGACACTTTGCACTGGGAAGACTGGCACTGAAAGCTTGATCCGGGCTTGAGCCTGGCTATGGCTAATCTTTAAGTCCTGTTGGAAATTCAAGCCCATAATGAGCCAAGCTTTCATGTACCCTCTGCCTGCCACCTTCAGTCTACCCAGGATGCAGCATTACGGCAAGAGCTTCCAACTTTGGAACACAACAAGCTAGGTTTGAGTCACGGAGTTGGCTCAAAATCCTGTGATTCTAGGCAAAATATCCAGTGCCTAAGAGAAATGACTGTGTTCATGTAAAGCTCTTCCATATCTCCAGGTCAAGTTCACACTATATAATACTAGCAGAAAACTGCACAAAGTAGTCAAAACAAAGAATTAACATAAAAAGGAGAGACAAATAGATAGCCATTTGGTGGCTGATTTGTACAAAGTGAAAAAAATAAAACCTGGATAAATTGGCGCATGAAAGCACATTCAAATACATGAATCAGAAAACCAACTATACAAAAATGTATTGTGTTTGATTTAATAAACTAATGTTGCTCTATAACAATCTGGGCCGCATACAAGCTTCACATGACAACTGTTCACTAATGATACTATTACCAGTGTGAGGACGGGGCAGGAATGACTAAGCTTATGTTTAAAGACTATCACTTTTAATAAGTACTTCTCAGTGCAGCGCTATATTGTGAGATTAATGGCAAAGCTTCCATGTGTTAAAGAAATACAAATGTATCATATTTGACATGATGTTTGTTGTATGTTTCACATAGCAAACATTTTCAGGGCTCAGCTTGCGCATGGGTTCTAAGAGCCAAGCCAGAACCTTGGATCCGCTCTCCCTGTTAATTTGTTTCTCGCCAACCTCTACCCCCAAAACACACCACTCCGTTTCAGTTTTAAAGAGAGTGGAAAAAAACATTTTGACGTACCAACGCTGAAATTGAAGAGGTGCCTTCTCCATGGCCTCCTCGGCTGTGACTGGGTGGGCCAAAGGTCATGTTTGGGTGGGCCTGGCCCATCCGGCCCCCCTGCTAGCACCCGGCCTGATCTTGCTCCTTCCCGATGTCTGCCTCAGAATTCTGCTGTGTGCCACTCTACCGGCCTGTCCTCCCATCTACCAAGATCGCCCTGCTGCTTGGAGCCTGGAAGGGACAGTCCATTCGTAGTTTCGGTGGTGCCGATACCCCATCCAAGCCTTCTGCTAAACAGTTGTCCTTTTTTTGTTTCTTTCCATATTGGGCATTTTACCATTAGACAATCTGCAGCATTTCCATTTACCACAGATGCAATGATCCTCCGTTGAATCTTTCTCTGTCGATAGGAGGGTTGAAAATTAGGGTGACCAAACTCCATGTTAGCTGTCCGATGAGGACCATTAATTGGCAGCCAAATCACAAATTAGAGATCAAATTTAGATCCACCACTCTCAGAACCATGCTATAGAATTAAAGAATAGCAACAGGAAGACTCAACTTCCCAAAGAAGGTAAGTCAACTTAGGATATTAAAGATCAAAAGCTCTGCAACACAAAACAAAAGAAGAAACACCTGATGTTGTGTCAGAGCTCGATGATTCTCCTTACAACACATTGTCATTAGGAAACAGCACAGGTTGAATTGAAGAATCAACAGGACTCAATAATAGACTCAGACAGATAATTGATTAATTTGGCTATTCTATTAAAGATTCAAAATTCATTGCCACAAGTAATTTCTTGTGAAGTTCAATTAAGAATATCACAGCTTGCAAAACAATGGCAAACATTCAAGCAGGCATTCTTGGATGGTTATAATCAGATGTAACTACAGAGTTACAGAGTCCTACCACTATTATACCAAAAGCTCAGGTCCATCAAAAATAGTAAAACACTTCAGATGTAAAGTCCATTCAGGGCGAGGTACAAAGAACAGGCAGGAAGCCACTGGTAACTAAGAAAGATGGATTAACTCGCTTTCTAGTTACTCATCTATTAGTGGAGATGTTTGTTCTCCTTTTCTATGAGAGCATATAGTCTGATGCAGGGTAGCCTAGAATCCTAGTTTCCAAGGACTCCCTGACTTAGATGCGATCAGAAACTGAAAGGCGGTAACATCTTGCCTAAGGGCATGATTTCCCCTTGAATTGCTGCCAACATTGTGGGGATATTTCGCAAGGTAACATCGTGGGTGTTAATATGGTCTCGGTGAAGTGAACACCTTGAGCTTTGCCTTTTGTCAGACCAAATGACGCAGGCACTTATCATGCAAGGCCAGCAACATGACTTCACAGAGATGATAGGAACCCAAATCCTTTAACCCCAACCTCTCTCTTACTGATGGAAGAAATACATCAAGCAGATTGATTATAACTAGGGAAGAGTGTTTTTTCTGGGGGTGTGATGAAAACCCCTGGACCTGCGGTCAGTCTTAACCACAAGAGAGTGTTGTAAGTTGGTGCCTCCCTGTTAGGCTTTATGCTTACCTATAAGGGAAATCTACCTGCAAGTCAGCTTAGTTGTCCGGGGCTGGCTTTTGATCACAACTGATCCTTCCTTGAAGGGACTCTGGGAGGATTGAGTTATTGTGATCTACCTGACTTTCCTCTGAAACTAATGGTCTGAAAATTACAAGATGCTCATTAGCAGAGGCTTACACATTAGACAAAAATACACAGAATAACTGCTAACAACATGTAATATGTATTTAGTTATTGCTCCAGATCTTCACAATGTTCGTTCACAGTGGTTCTTACACTGAAATTTCTTTATTCAAAAAGGTCCTGATTGTCTCTTTCAGTGATGCTGCTATTAGTCAGTCCTTTGTTAGGCTATATCAGTCATTTTGTATTTCTTTTGGTTTAGGGTGCAATCTTGGTTGCTTTTAACAAAAACAGGATTTAATATGCATAGCCAAAAAACTAGTAATTGCAAAGGAAATTCATATTATGTAGTCTTTGCTTGAGTTAAGACTTTTGTTTTCCTTTTCAGATGATGGCGTTGTTGCAAGCCAAAAATAGATTTGAAGAATCAGGAGGCAGGAGTTCGTCATTGCTGTAGGTAAATGTTCCTCTCTGGATCTTCTCTTTTCGACGAGCACGAAACCAAGCACAATGGTGAACTCAGGCGAAGTTTAAATACTAACCGCGCCCAAAATGGCCACCGAGATTTGCTGAGATCTTGGCAAATCTTGAGACTGTGGCGACATAAATAGTGACTATGTCATGGCTAACTTTCATGAGGTTGGGATATAGGCAAGCCTCAGGAGATAAGATACCACCGTCAGTGTGCAAGACTCGTGTGACGGGGTGGGGGTTGAGATATAACCATAAAAACACGGCTAAGTGGAGGGCTGGGCAAGGACAATAAAGACAAGGATTGGAATAACCTGAGCACCCCACCAGGGTGCTGAAGCAATGAAGCATCACGGAGAGACGGACAACCATAAGGAACTCACAGGGCACTGGACAGCAACAGGGAACAGAGGGGACTCTGACATATTCCCCCCTAAAGCGATCCAATTTCCCATTGTTTACGATCTGGTGCAGACTTTGTCTCAAATGGTAACATTTTAATGTACTGATGCACTGATAATGCACCACCATCACAAATCTGAGAAAATCTCCAGTGAGCAGGATTTATCGGTATGTAAAAGTGGCCATCATTTAAATCTCCAGTCACCAGATAGTTTCCCCTTTCCAGCAGCGGTATGACATCTTGGAGTTGTCATCTGGAACCTTTGTGTTTTTATTAATCTGTTTAAGAACGTCCAGTACAGAATAGGTTGCACAATTAAGTCTTGCTTTTGTACCGGAAAGTAGAGAGACTACACCCCTGTTTCTCTCCTTAAGGGAAACTGTTTCTATTGAGTCTTTCTGCAGCAGCTTTTGTACCTATGTTTGTACTTACAACTGGCCCTTTCTGTACCTTTGCTGTTTTGATGGTATTGTAGGTGGTGTTTATGTAAATTCAATACAATATCTCTCTTTTTTTAATTTAACACCCATTTGTCTGTTGTAATAGGCTCTCAGATACTTGGGAAGACCTGTACAAATCTCCTTACTGGTGTGTGCATGGGAGGCAACAAGCAAGTAAACTGGGTGAGTCTGGGGTAGACACGCTCGAGTTACTGCCTCTGATCTTTCCTCTGCCTTGGGAAAAGATCTTTGTCTGTTGATGTAGCCAGTGTTTACGTTGGGGAAAATGACTCTGTGTTGCTTGTCTTTGGGTCTAAAGGGTGTTAAGTGGTCTCCCTTGTACTCTCCTTTCAGACATGCCTCCAATTCTTATTAAAAGTTACAAAGACATGCAGGGTCTACATGGCTTTGGCTGTATCATTTGCTTCTTCATTGATTCTAATGTGTGATCCACCTTTGGGCCAAACAGATAGTTGCCTGTAAGGGGCATATCCATATCATTCACTTGGATTTCTGGTTTAAACCCAGATGCGAAACCTTACATGTAAACTGAGTACAATGCCTGTAGCAAGTTGTCTGCCGAGTCCAGTGCTTACTTCAAGCATAAAATGGGCATATTCTTGCCCATATCTAGGACTGCAGTGGTCCTCTTTTGAAATTCTTCTGGTAGATGGGTTGTACGGTCTTTCATGTTTTCCCAGTTTTGGTGCACATATCTATTGAGGATGGCACTGGAATTGGCAATATTCCATTGGGTGGCTGCTGCTCTTTCATCTCCCTTCCTCTTGCCTTAAGTTTCATGCTTTATCTTGTGGCAGCCCATAGTAGCTAGAGACACGGCTCTGTTTCTTGCTATGGGAACCAGTTGGGAGTTGCGGTCACATGTGCCTGTACTTCCTTGGGGTCTAATAATTATTTTTATTTTTTTATTTTTTTTATTTTAACAAACCTTTATTGACACCATACAAATCTGACATAGCCAGGTGCCTACATCCCAACGGGCCGGCACAGCAGTGCATGACATTCTGTGTAACGGACAATGGGGAAGCCAACACAGCAAGCCGCCTACAACCCCTATGGCCCGGCCGCGTCAAGTGGGCAAGCATAACGGGTGACAATCAACACAAATCCCAAAACAAATACCCCCCAAACGTCAAGTTCAATAAGTCACAGTAGCAACGCCATCTTTTGCCTGTTATGCCAAAGCATTGTCCAATTAGTCTCCAACCCTAGTGCACGCCCAAAGCTCCTCAATCCCGCCTTTCCCTCCCCAATCGCTACGACACAAGAACGTGGTCAGTGTATCCCCATTTCCGGGAGATCCTCTGCTTCATCGCATAACTCTCCCTCATGTCCCTCGCTCCCCCCTCGGCCAGGAGCAGGGTCAGGGGCCCCAGTGTTAGTGTGTGCCAAAAGATATGTTTGAAGAGGGGCCCAAATATCTCTAGGGCGTGAGGAGGGTGGCATAAGTTCAGCATATATGTGTAACTGGTCCTGGCAGTATATGAGATTGTTTATCCAGTCCTTGAATTTGGGAGCGCGGCCGCGTCCCCATCGACAGGCTATTCGTCGCTTCGCCAGCAGAAGGGCTAAGGAGACATATCTCCGCACCCTGACAGGGACTTGTTCCGTGTACCCCAACAGAGCAGTGAGGGGATCGTCGGGCACATGTGCCCCAGACATCTTGTCCAGCGCGTGCAGTACTTCCCTCCAGTATTCCCGCACCGGCGGGCAGTCCCAGGCCAAGTGCCCAAAGTCAGCTCCCCCCGCCCCACATCTATCACAGCCATCAGTGTCGCGCAAGTGCAAGCTGTGTAGCCGAGCCGGCGTGTAGTATAGTCGATGAATATATTTATAATGTATGATGCGTAATCTACTATTGGCAGATATGGCTCCCGTTTGGGGGCAGCAAAAGGACCATTGTTCCGTCGTGATGGAGGTTCCCAATTCTGCCTCCCAGTTACCCTTGGCTGCGGCCGGATCCCCCACCCATTCGCCTTGAGTTGAGCGATATAATCGTGACACCACATGCTCCGGGGGAGTGTGCTGTAAGAGAGTGTGTAGAGGAAGCATAATGGGGGGTTCCAATGGAAAGCACTGAGTCAATGAACGCATGTCTTGCCTAAGCCGCACATAATAGAATCTCTCCAAAGGAGTGGGGGTCATGGTACCAAAGAAGTCCTCACTATTTCTAAAATTTCCATTTGCGTACAATTGGCCCTAAGTAAGGCAGGACAGCTTCCGCAGCATGCGGTGGCATCCACCCTCCGTTGTGACTGGTAGATCATGTCTCCCCTGTAAAGGCACCAATGGCGAGTAGAGTATAGGGCTTTTGAGTTTGTGCGCCAGATCGCGCCAGGCGCTGGTAGTGCATTGTACGGTTGTAGATGCTAGGTGTCTAGGGACCGCGGTAGTGCTTAAATATGCTGTACAAGGTGTAGGGGCCATATATCCATCCTCAATTGCCAGGTGAGGCATGTATGGGGGGGATGCATCCAGTATGCCGCAAAGTGCGCCTGAGCGCAGATGAAATATAATTCCATATCTGGGACTTCGAATCCTCCAGACTCATACGGCCGAGTAAGAACATCCCACGCCAGTCTGGGTTGTCTTCCATCCCACACTAATCGGATCAACTGGGCTTTGATACTTTTAAAGAAATGACAGCTAGGAGCATGAGGGATGTTGGTAAAAAGGTAGAGAAGTTTGGGCAGTATTACCATCTTGATCAAAGAGACTCTGGCTGCTATGGAGAGGGTCATCGCGATCCATCTGGAGATCTTATGTGTGATGAGATCAAGTGCGCATCCGTAGTTGGAGCGCATCAGTTCTTCCCGGCATCGAGAGATCCGGATGCCAAGATAAGTGATCGTATCTGCACACCAAGTCAGAGGAAAGTCAGGAGCAAATTCCAATGTGGCATCTGTTAGTGGGAATATTTGGGATTTCCCCCAGTTCACGTTTATCCCTGATAGTTGACCAAAAAGGATGAGCAATCGGAGAATGGGATTGAGGCCGACCACAGGATCCCTCAGGTATAACGTGAGATCGTCGGCATACAGGGAAATTAGAATCTGCCTCTCTGGGTATATCAATGTATATTCCCGAAAGTGTTGTCGGATTTTGGCCGCCAGAGGCTCGATGGCTATGGTGAAAAGAAGGGGTGATAGGGGACATCCCTGCCGGGTGCCCAATGTAATCGCGAAGGGGGCCGACTGAACTCCATTAACCATCACTCTAGCTCATACCCCGGAATATAGTAAATTGATCCATGCCAGGAAGGGGGAGGGGAACCCCATTCGTTGTAAAACAAAAGCGAGGTAGTCCCACTCCAGGGAATCGAACGTCTTGGTGGCGTCAAGAAAAACAGCTGCAGCGTGAAGATCAGGGTCTATGTCGTGTAGGAGCGCGAATAGTGTGCGCAAGTTATGGGACGTGCCTCTGGTGGGCACAAAGTCCGACTGATCAGGGAGCACCAATACTGTCATAAGGGGACTAATCTGATTAGCAATCAATTTAGCTAAAATCTTTGCGTCCACATTAATTAAGAATAGGGGCCTGTATGAATCACAGTGGGTCGGGGGTTTCCCCGGTTTAGATAATGATATGATACGCGCCTCTCGCATTGAATGGGGAAGTATACCAGTCTCACGAGCTTCCTCGTAGACATGTCACAGTACCGGGATGAGCAGGTGGTGGAAAGTTTTATAAAACTCGTCCGGGAGGCCATCCGGGCCTGGCGCTTTTCCTGAATGCAATTGCATTATAGCCGATATAATTTCTTCATCCTCGTGATGTCTCAAAGGAAATTCCCTCTGCCCATCCCCCAACCAGGCGATCACCATATCCTCAAAAAAGGGGGTGAAGTCTATCGGCTGGGCTCTATGAGTCCTGTAAAGTCCGCTGTAGAACCCACAAAACGTCTCCACTATCGCAGCCGTGTCACTATGACGTTGGCCGGCCTCGTCTTCCACCTCAAGAACAACGTTTGAAAATTGCGGAGGTCGGATTAAGGACGCCAGCATTTTTCCAGGTCTGTCCCCCTCTCCATATTGTCGAGCCCTAAAATATTTCCCTTTGTATTTACATTCACTTTCCGCTGTCTCTTGGTATTCGCTAAGCACGCTGCGCAGCTTGGCTTGCAATTCAGGTGTGGAATTAGTTTGCAGTTCTGCCTCAATGTTTTGGAGTTCTGTCTCCAATCTGCGCAAGGTAGACCGGATGGCTCTCAAGATCCCCCCCACTTTTTGCAATACACAGGCCACGTATTGTCACTTTGAAAGCTTTCCACACCGTGGAGTATTGCGGCACCGACTTCTCGTTGCGAGGGAAAAAGTCTGTGATTTCCTGCTCGAGTTCTTGCTTGAATACTGGGTCCAATAAGGAGAGTGGATTGAAATGCCAAAGTATAAACGGCGAATCCACGTGCGGGGGGGGGGTTATAGCGATCAGCACTGGAGAGTGGTCCGAATATGTCCGGAGAAGATGGGAGGTATGTGTCACCCAATGGGCTGGACCCTTGGTAATGAGCCATGCATCAATTCTGGACCAGGAAGACCGGGCCGTAGTGTAACAAGTACCCTCCCGTCTCGATGGGTGTTTATGTCGCCATGCATCAAGCAGCTCGTAGTCAGCCATGATCATTTTGAGGGTGGCCTGTGATTGAGAGTAGTGATGTGGTTGCGGGTGTGAACGGTCCTGTGGGAGATTAACTGTGACATTGAAATCTCCCCCTCCCCCACAGTAGAAATGTAGAACCAATCTCTAGGATTTTCCCCCAAAGCACGCGGAAAAATTCCAGGTCGTCCGTGTTCGGCCCATAACATGAAACGAGGGTAAAGGAGTGGGTGGCGAGTCTACCCCAGAGAATGGAATATCGGCCCTGTTTGTCTGTGATGGATCCTATTGGAGTATATGGAAGGGACTTCCTTACTAGGATGCATGTGCCCCGAGCATATGAAGAATAGGAGGAGAAACATGTATATCTGGCCCAGCGAGTGGCAAATGTGGATGGGGTGGCGGGATTAAAGTGTGTTTCCTGCAGCATCGCACAGTGTATATCATGGCGGTCCAAGTAAGATAATATGTGTCTACGCTTACGGGGCTCCCCCAGTCCTCGTACATTCCACGTAAGGAAGCGATATGTGGGGGGTCTAGAGTGTTCAGCCATGGCAATGAGTGGGGTTACACATGTTTAAGCTGTGGGTTGCATCAAGTTGGCATAGAGATCTAGGCATTAAACTAGTATTCAAGGTTATGGCATGTGCGCCTCACAATGTTATTCGCTACTCGTATGTTCAAACAAATCAGTCCCTCCCCCCTCCCACATCAGCAGCCCAATCCTGCCGTGGTGCACGTCCCTCCCCCCCTCCCACCATTCCCTCAATACCGTGTTCCCAACAGGGGAGATTGGTTCAGTCTGCAACATAACTGTCAATAAACCCACAACAACTATAATGGTAAGGGTTCACCTGAGAGGTGGAGTCCAGAGGGCGACCAGGGGTCTCCCTCGCCATAGCGAGGGTGTTCAGGCCATCATATGTAGGGTCATCTCGCTTCGGTTTCTGGTGCATCTTGTAAGTTCGTAGGCGATCGCCAGCACGGCAGTTCAGGGATAGGGTACGTTTGTCTGTGACACTTCAGTCAGACAGGGGGGCGAGGGGGCAGACCACCCACCGCCAAATCATACCAGACTCCCCAGGATCACCGTGGGGGAAGTCATGCGTGCTGAGGTCGGCGGCAGTGGCTCCCGGGGGTAGGCTAACTGTTCTCTCTCTGGCTCCCCGCCCCGCCGCAGCGTCTAGATGCCCCCAATCGGACAATCCTCTGTTACATGACCGTGTGGCAGAGTTCCAATGTGGAAAAAACTGATTTAGAGAGCTTCTGTTCACTCGACATCGGAAATGTTGCTCCATCCGCCTTGGCGATGGGGCGGGGAGGCACGTCCCGCCGCCGGCCCACGCAAGGATTTAAGGAAGTCCTGCGCAAGTTGTGGGGTGTTGAAGAAGTGCCCGCTCAACCACCAATACCGGCGAAAAGACGTCCTTCCCAAATAGCGCAATGAGGAGGTGCTCTACGTATTCCTCCATCTTGCCGGTAGCTGTTGATTCCGGCACGCCTAAAATGCGGAGGTTGTTTCTTCGAGAGCGGGATTCTAAGTCCTCGTTCTTGGCCGCCACCACTCTCAGAACCCTCTCCATTTCCAGCGTTCAGGACGTTGTCGCAGTGGAGGTGTCCTCTAGATCCGATATTCTCCGTTCCGTCTCAGTCAGTCTCTCCTCATGTTTGTCTACCCTATGCGTGACACCATCCAGTCGCGCGGACATGGCGTCCATCTTGGATTCGATGGAGGTCAAACTAGACTGCACCGCTAGGATTAGATCCTTCAAATCAGCATTGGAGGGTGCCGGAGCTTCCGCCTGTTCTTCTGCTGGATCCATTTGGGAGCGGGTACCTTTGCGTGCCTCAAAATTAAGTTTAGGCTGGCGCCCGTCCGGTTTCCCCATCCTGCCCGAAATCACGGTGAGTCCCCAGGCAAGGGTCAGCCCCCCGTCGCATGTCGCGTATGGGGGGGGGTAGGAGGACAAAAGCCGGCAGTACAGACCCTCCTCCGCGCACCAGTTCCAGAAGTGGGCACCCAGTAGCGGCCCCCCTCCCCGGCGTCACTCTCCAGGCTCCCTAGACAGGGGGCAGGCCAGCAATCACAGTGTGTTATCCCTGTCAGGAGGGGTCCTTCAGGTCGCCTAGGCAAGGGTCAGCCCTCTGCCACGTGGCACGTATGGAGGGGAGTAGGAGGTCGAACACCGGCAGCGCAGACCTCACCAATTCCAGAAGCTGGCCCCCGATCGCGGCCCCCCCACTCCGGCGCTAATCTTCCAATCTCTCTAGTCAGGGGGCAGGCCAGTAAGCTCTGTGTGTGGTCCTGGTCAGGAGGAGCACGTCAGGTCTCCCGGGGGTCCCCGCGGTGCGGAGATAAGTGCCCACGTCTACAGCTGGGTATCCACGACTGTCATAGACGGGCTGCTACCCAGGCCCTCTCCAGCAGATGCCACGCCACTCCAATCCCCAGGCTGCGTTTCTTCGCAGACTCCTTCTCCCCTAAACACTGGCCATCCTGTTCGCAATGCTATTTTCAAACGGGGGGGGGGGGGGCAGTAGACCGCTCAGGGGCACTTCGCTGTCCGTAACCGGATCGGGCCCCCGCTCATGCCCCCTCGCTCTCCAAATCCACCTCGATGCAATTCAGAGAGCGGGCCCCGCCTAACAGAACCTCCTGGCGTCAATCAGAAGTCACTCCGGGTCCGCGACTCGTCCAAACAGCGGCCCCCACTCTCAGCGACATCATAGCAAGTCGCGGCCGTCCGCCGCCAGCACCACAGCCCCGGGACCGGGGACGAGCGGCCCATTTCCTTCCCGAGCCTATGGATGAACAACCACAGCTTCACCTGGTCGGTAAGCTGGCCCCGACCCCACGCAGGGTTCTCCGAGCTCCCGGTTCAAGGCAGGTCTCCTCCGCTGATCGGTATCTCGCCGCGCATCTCCGAGGCTCAGGCCTCCGCCGCCACCATGTTGCGTGTTCTAGGCGCCAGGATTCACCTGCGATTTCTGAGTGGCGGCGGGCATGTACACCGGCTCTGTGAGGGAGCTTTCACTGCTGCCGCATTCCGGTGCACTCTTCTTTGCGTTGCTCGCTGCAGCTTCTCCCGATGACCAGGATACTTGTCGGATAAGGGCCTGAACCGCAAGAGCCTCACGCGAGTGCGGCCATCTTGCTTGGCGCCCTCTAGCGCCCCCTCCTTGGGGTCTAATAAATATGTTCTGTACTACTTCTCTATTCTAGGTGTTACTGCCTTAGATGTAGCAGGCTTAACAAAAACCTCTCTTTGCTGCTGGGGAATGCTTGGCAATATAAAGGAAAATGCTACTTACCAGTATACATCTGTTCTTGGCATGTAGAGCTGCAGATTCGTACACTGTGCATTAGATCGCCATCTGGTGTTGGGCTCAGATGCTTGTACCTTGTTGTTGTCTTGGAAGAAGTCTTTTGTAGTCACGAGACAGGTGACTCCTCCCTTGGACGATAGTGCGCATGGGCATCGACTCCATCCTCAGATTGTTTTTCGCCATGTTGGGAAATTATGGAGTTAGTAAGAAATAGAAAAGATGTCCATGTGAATGTATCCAATTAAGATAATACTGGAAAGGATACAGGTTCCGGGGAGGTGGGTGGGCGTGTACGAATCTGCAGCTCTACATGCCAAGAACAGATGCATACTGGTAAGTAGCATTTTCCGTTCGAGGCATATGAGCTGCAGATTGTACACTGTGCATAGACTGTACAGCAGTGCCTCCCCTAGCGGTGGTCACCTGTATCTGTTGCAGTGGTTTGAAAAAGTGTTTTAAGAACAGCTTGGCCTACAGAAGCTTGTTTAGCCTGCACATCAACAAAGTAGTGTTTGGTGAAGGTGTGCGGTGTAGACCATGTTTCTGCTTTACATATGTCATTTCATTTCATAAGGCTTTATTCGGAGCAAAAAACAAGTCCATAAAAGCACAGCATTAAAAAGACAACAGTATAAAACAACAGTCAAAAGCAGGAGATACAACAATTTAAAAAAGTTAAAAAAGCATACTTTTCCTTGCATTAATTGATTTAAGGAGAAAGGTAGCCGTATAAAAACAAACGTCAGGGTGATGTAAGTTAAAAAGCAAGCTCATGCAGTCTCGTATTGTCCTGACTCCAAATTTAGCAAACAGGGGTTTCAAATAAGCAATCCGCAGGTATTTGTACAGCTGACAGAGCAAAAGAAAGTGCACAGTGCTTTGGGAGGTGGTATTGTCACACGGACAAGGGCCAGCGGGATGTAAATGCTGAGAGGGGAAAGCAACAAGGTTGTGGACTACTCCGGTTCTAAGTCAAGCCAACACAAACCGATGTGCCTTCCAGGTCACTTGTGACAAATACAGTTGGAAACCCACAAATTCATTTAAATCATAATAAAGAACACAGGATGAGAGTTCAGAGCTATTTTGATGCCTCCTGGTGGAAAGCTGTTGTAAAAAACAGTGCTTCAGGTCGATTTTAGACAGCTCAGTAGCCCCACATCGATCCGCAATGATGTTAATGTTAAAGATCTCACCAAAATTATCCACAATATACTTTAACCATGGGATCTTTAAATGATGGTCCAAAGAGAGGCAATCAGAAATAATGGCTCTGCACAATGAGGTCTCTTCTTTTATCCAAATGGAACGCCATAGCATCAGTGGCCTAAGGAGAATCAAGTCGGCAAGATGGTGAATACCCAGTTCATTGTGCACTAAAGCATTAGAAACAGAGCTTGGCAGGCACAAAAGTCTCTTCAAGAATACATTCTCCTCAACCTGAAGAGACCCTGCCGGGGCGTGGCCCCAAATGCCCGCTCAGTACAAGGCAATCGAGACACAACGGGACTGAAAAATTTTAAGCCTGTCATGGACCCACCTGTCTCCCAGTTTCGTAGCCATAGTGAAAATTCCATGAGCACTCCTCGCCATCTTAGCCCGGACATTCTTATGTTCATTGGCCCAAATGTTTTTATTTGAAAAAGTGACCCCCAAGTACGAAAAATTGTCAACAGCCTGGACCTTCTGTCCCTCTATAAAAAATGAGAACTGTTTCTTTCTGCTCCTTCGCCCGCATTCCATAACATAGGTTTTAGATTTATTTAACACTAACTTTCTGCTTTTAATGAATTGCGAAAAGCCGTCCATCAGCCGTTGAAGGCCGTTTGGGGTGCGTGAAATTAGGACCGCGTCATCCGCGTACAGTAACACAGGGACGTTGTCCTCGTTAATTTTGGGAGCATCCACTGCCAGAGATTTGAGAAAAGAATCAATCTCATTGATGAAAAGGGTAAAAAGCAGTGGGGCCAACACACATCCCTGTCTAATTCCACGCCCGATCTCAAACTTAGTTGTACATTCCCCGTTGGAACCGTAACGGACACAAGCACGTAGTTTGGCATAAAGACGTGCTAGAAAGAACACAATGCCCTCGGGTGCCCCAATTTCAATTAGCTTTGCCCAGAGAATGCCATGGTCCACCAGGTCGAAGGCACTACTCAAATCCGCAAAGCAGAGATAAATAGTGCCGGTCTTTGCCAAGATATATTTACCGATGAGCAGGTCTAAATTTAGACACTGCTCAATCGTACCACGACCCTTCCTGAACCCAAACTGGCTCTCTGCTAGAATTCCATTATCCTCCGTCCATTCTTCCAACCTTACTAGAAGCACTCTACTCATTACTTTTACGGCAGAATCCAACAAGGAGATTGGACGATAGTTCTTAACGTCCCCTCGATTTCCTTTCTTAAATATTGGGATTAGG
Source organism: Triturus cristatus (assembly GCF_964204655.1). Taxonomy (NCBI): domain Eukaryota; kingdom Metazoa; phylum Chordata; class Amphibia; order Caudata; family Salamandridae; genus Triturus; species Triturus cristatus. The sequence continues at coordinate 761,604,943 of NC_140589.1, read as the reverse complement.
ATGGATTCTTCCCAGGTAGGGGGCACCTCATTACGGACTGCTGGGTTGAAAATATTAGTTAACAAAGGCCCCCATACTTCAGGGACCAATTTATAAACATCGATTGGTACCCCGTCTGGACCCTGTGCTTTTCCTCCTTTACTGACCCTTATGCTATCTAAAACCTCTTGGACGGTGATATTCAGTGGCGTATGCGGCCACCTATCCCCTATATCCCTGGATGCACTGTCCGAATCAAAGATTTTAGAAAAATGAGAAACCCACTCTTCCTTCAGAACGTTGGAAGTTAATTCAGGGATTTTATCATCTTTGAGGAATGGGCAATTAACTGTTTTCCAGAACAGGGTACAATTATTCAATTCAGCAGCCATGGTCAAATTGTCCCATGCCTCCTGTTGGAGTTCCAATTTCCTCCGTTTAAGGGTTTCTTTGTATCTGGCTCTAAGATCTACAACCAAACCCTTATCTCTTGGCGTAGCTGATAAAGCTGACTTTAGTTCCTTTAGGGCCAGGGTACAAGCTGAATTGAACCACCCCCGCAGGCGTTCCTTCTTGTACTTGAGTGTACTAGTAGGCTTAGAGTCAATGACCGCATTAATACCAATAAAATACTCAATAGAGCCAGTGGTACCTTGATTGTCTTCTAAGATCCCTGTAATACCTGCCAGGCAACTAGTAATGATTGAATCAGACATGATTTCAGCCTTATCCCCCTTCCACCCGAGTCTGGTGCCATTAGGGCGCACAGCCTCAATTTTGTTAACAATACACCCCGGAATGCGGGTCCCTTTGTTTTCCCATAGCAAGGCCTCTACTATCAGGCAATTGTGGTCACTAAGCTGGATGTCTATAACTTTAGGTGCCATAGTCCAGGCCTCAAGACTCGAGGAGATACAAATAAAATCAATAACAGAATTCGCTCCCCGGCCTGTGAAAGTTGGGCAGATCTCCTCCTGTTCATTTTTCTCGTTAACCATAATATACATGTTATGTGAGTCAAGGAGACTGTTTCAGGCATCTCCATAATAGTTATGTTGAAAATGGGGGACTCCATCTCCATGACAGTCCACCGCCCCACATACATTGACATCTGAGAGTGAGCAGGTAGTGGCGTTAAAGTCCCCTGCCATGAACAAATCAAAGATTACATTGGAATCCTTAAGGACGTCATCCAATGCACTTGATAATGCTCTAACCACCTGATCCCTAGTATCATCAAAAACGTTGTTATAAAAATTTATTAAGAGAATATTCCTGCCTCCTGTTTTGTGCAGCCATAAAATCTGGGAATGAACCCCAACTTGTACGTATTTTTTGACCAGCAGAGGAGTTTGGACAGAAATCAAAATCAAAAGGCCACCCTTAGCTCTACCTGATAGGGAACCGGTAAGCAGGTAGCTGGTAAGAGACAAAACCATTATATCCTTTAAAGTCCCTACACCAGGTTTCCTGTAAACAGATAATATCAAAGAGAGCTAAAAATTCATTCCAACCCAGACAATCTGATTTGGACCTGATACCCGCAATATTCCAACTGGCAATATAACAGCTGGAAAAACCGGAGACACCTGACCCCATGAGAGAACAGTTACTACCCTGCTGGAAAATAGCGATGTTAGAAGTATCCAATAATAACTCCGGGCAACCTACTGGATCACCCTCCTTGCCCATAGGCGTACAATCTACAGTTGTCCCAGAAATGTTAACCATAGGCCCTGATATACAAACACTTTGACCCATACCAGACGAGACCTTTCTCTCCGAGATTTCTGGGGGTACCGTACACAGCTCCAGTAATGACTCCGAGCAACCTACTGGGTCACCCTCCTTGCCCATAGGCGTACAATCTACAGTTATCCCAGGAATGTTAACCATAGGCCCTGATATACAAACACTTTGTCCCATATCAGACAGAGCCTGTCTCTCCAAGGTTTCAAGGGATACCGTACACAACTCCAGTCAGTCGTTTTGATCCAACCCACTAAAGCATTGGAAACGATTAACGGTGTTCACCTGGAAACTGTTTGCAAAGCTATGCAAAGCTTCTCCCCTCGTTCTCTCCCCCCCGTGGTTACTAGGATGATGGCTAGTGTGTTGTCTATAGAAAAAGCCCAAAGGACGGAGTGAAATGCCCCGCTCATTACAGGGGCGAGAAGTGGCTCGAATCAGAGCTGTCGTGGCAAGGTGTGGGTTACTGAAATTAATAATAACGCAATCCCCAGAGATGTTCTTCGGGGACGTGCCAATCCAGTTGGTTCTGGCCAAGATTTGGTCCGCCAGAGCCACTGGAAAGCCACACTCCCGATTGAGCCATGCCACAGTTTTGTATTTAAGGGAGTCATGTGATTCCATGGAGCGGTGAAACCCATCCTCCCTGATTGGTGTAACGTTAGTCAGGACTGCTACATAGGGTGCGCAGTCCGGTGGGAGGTTCGGTTGAGAGAGGCCACAATTATTAGACTTCCCCCTTTCGGTAATCTTCAACTGATTCCCCGGGATACGGGTAGTGGGGGGGTTCGAAGGGACATCATTAGAGCATAAAGGTGTTACTGTAATGACATTAATAGTGTCCCCTGTAGAAGGTAGTTTTGGTTTGCCAGTTACGCCCTGCTGCTCGATAACTGTTATGGGACTACTGGGACTACGGTTTGGCTGTGCAGGAATGCTAGAGCCTGCACAGGCCACTCCAACACTGGATGTGCCTTTGTTGGGTTGCACGGGCTTACTAGTCCTACCCCCAGCCACAGCGGCCACAGCAGCTGGTTGCGGGCTGTCTTTTAGTTTCAAGCCGGATTGCACCAACACACCCAATCTAATCACTTCCCTAGAAACAGCCTCGAGTTTATCCAGGAGTGGAAGGACAATTTTGTCTAACTTGGCATCAATCATACCAATAAGCAGCTCAAGCTGATCCGGAGCTAGTTTCAAGTGGGTGGAATTAACGTCACTATGTAAACAATTTAGCTCAATGGGGCCCCCATTTGATACAGAGACAGTGTTCTTTTTACTTTTACGACCCCCCTTTGTATACAGTACAGGTCTATTTAGATGTCTCCCTGACCTCAACACTCTATGAGTTTTGGGGGCCATGGAACCCGGGGCGTCAGAGTCATTATGGGACTCGTTTGCATCGGATTCCTTGTGAGGGTCCTCAACGTCAAGGATATCCTGTGATGGCTCTATTTCGTTGGTACCCTCCCTGGTTGGACAATCCGGAGAGACCGCTACACAACTGTTATCAATGGTGGGAATCAACAGGGAGGTAGGCAAAGGGACAGGGATGTCAGCAGAGACTAGTTGGATCGTGGGGTCAGGGACACTTCCTAGACCCAGGGACAGTCTTCGTTCCTTATTAATCTTGTCTACTACTTTAACTAAGTAGTTGTCAAGTGTAGAGACAATGGGGCGGGAATTCCGGACTGACTTGGGCATGATGCCTTGGAGAAAGGTACAAAGGTACAAAATAACCAGCACAGATATTACAAAATGAGAGAGAAAAAAAAAAAAATAGATATTAAATCCGGATAGCACTTAATATGAAATAACTTAAAAACACAATTATAAAATATACGACAACCAATATCAGACCCCTAGATTGGGAACTAGGTTTAGGGATACTGTTTTTTACCGGGAGTAGACCAATGTTCAGGCAGACGGCAGAGTCTAAGAGTCCAAATGCGCTCCAAAATTATAGAACGTGTGACGAGCAGGGGCGTGGCTAGCAGGGGGCGCAGGCCGGGTCAGACAGGTCTCGCAGGGACTCCTGGACTAGCGAGTCCCTGCAGCGCTCCACCCCTGCTGCACTTGCTGAGTTTGTTTTTCCGCCCCAAACACCACTGGGAATGTCCCGGTTCCACAGAACGGCACCCGCGGAGCTGCAAGGCGCTGGCGGGACAGGACAAGCTCCAAAGGACAGAGCTTCAGGGGTAAGTCCGCCTGCAGGAGTCACACTTGAGAACCACCAGTAACACACCGGTGCTTCGGCGCACCTGACCGCTTGCTTGTGTTGCTTGTATAGCTGCTTGGTTGCCCACACCGCTTGCACTGCAGTCCGACCTCAGGTCCACCACCACCACCCCCGCCTCCTGAAGTCTCTCCGAAGACTCCTCTGACCCCACTGCGTTACCTTCATGGATCACGGGGGCTTAGGTGAATCACTTATGAGTGGTTTACTCGCTGAGCACACGATTTGGCAAAAGCAGGAGGCAAGAGCTGAGGCGGCTCTATTCCAACCGGTCCATGGCGGCAATACCGTTGCGTGTTCCCTCTCTACCTGTCAATGCAGCAGCACCTCCGGCCACTAGGGTGCAGTCACCACTCCGAGTGTTTAATTTTGGGACCGTAGTTTGTCTGAGCGACGGCGGTAGCACGGGGTCTCTCTGCACGGGCTACCAGGACCCCGGCGGCAGAGATAGGGCTGCCCGCGGCGGCGCCTGATTCGGAGAAGCACAAAGGAGGGGGCACGGAGGGGGTCACGGAAGGGGGGGGTCAGATAAATCGAAGGGGAAAAGAACTGGATTGAAAGTTAGACACAGGAACTGAAAGGGGAGAGGGGAACGGTTTTACATATGTCATCTAAGGGGATGTTCCCTAAGAATGCCATGGAAGCCCCTAGTTTGCGTATTGAATTTGCTCTAGGGAGAATTGTTAATGTGCGTTTAGCCTTTTGGTAGCATATTTGAATACATTTTACTATCCACCTGGAGGTCCCAGCTTTGGAGATGGGGTTACCCTTATGAGGTAGAGAGAAGGCTACAAACAGTTGTTTTGTTTTTCGAAAGGGCTTAGTCCTGTCAATGTAATATAGTAGTGCTCTTTTAACGTCTAGCATGTGAAGGGCTCTCTCTGCTACTGAGTCTGGGTTTTGGAAAAACACCGGTAACCCAACTGATTGGTTTAGATGAAAAGCAGAGATGACTTTGGTAATGAATGTTGGATTTGTTCTGAGAACCACCTTGTTACGATGTATTTGTAAGAATGGTTCTTCTATGGTTAAAGCCTGGATCTCACTTACTCTCCTGAGACAGGTAATCGTGACAAGGAAAGCTACTTTCTATGTGAGGAACTGAAGTTCACATTTATGTAGAGGTTCAAATGGGGGACCCATGAGCCTGGTAAGAACAATGTTCAAATTTGACACAGGAGAGGGTGGTATTCTGGGAGGAATTATTCTTTGAAGGCCCTCCATAAACGCTTTAATTGCAGGTACTCGAAATAGTGACAAGTGTCTATTTTGCAAATAAGCTGCAAGTGCTGAGAGATGTAACTTTATGGATGAATATGCCAGATTACATCTTTGCAAGTGTAACAAGTAACAAATGATGTCCTGGATGGAAGCATCCAGCGGGTCAATATGATTGTTGTTGCAGTAGATGACAAATCTTTTCCATTTTGCTGCATAGCAAGCTCTAGTAGTTGGACGTCTGGCTTGTTTCATAATATTCATACAGTCCGGCGGAAGGTTAAGATAACCGAACTCTAGGACTTCAGGAGCCAGATTGCTAGATTCAGCTGACCTGGGTCGTGGTGTCTTATCTCTCCATGGTTCTGCGTTAGCAATGTTGGAGAGCGGCGTAGTTTTTGGTGTGGAACTACTGAGAGTTCCAACAGTGTCGTGAACCACGTTGACATGCCCATGTGGGAGCCACCAGGATCATTTTGAGAGAATGTTGTTTGAGCTTGCGTACTACTAGGGGAATCAGTGGGAGTGGCGGAAAAGCGTACGCAAATCTGCCTGACCAATTCATCCGTATCGCATTGCCTTTGGATAACGGGTGTGGAAACCTGGCGGCGAAGGTTAGGCATTTTGAGTTTGCGTGTGTGGTGAACAGATCTATTTCTGATTGACCCCACAACTGAAAAAATGGTTGAAGAACTTGAGGATGAAGCTCCCAGTCGTGTATTTGCTGTATCTGTCGACTGAGCAGATCCGCAATCTGATTGTGAACTCCTGGAAGGTGTTCTGCACGCAGGTATATGTTTTGTGGAATGGCCCATCTCCAAATGCTTTGTGCGAGCTGGGATAGCTGCAAAGAATGTGTGCCCCCCGTTTTTTAATGTAATACATGGCTGTCATGTTGTCCGTCCGGACTAGGACAGTCTTGTGTTGTAGATGTAGTTGGAATGATTTGAGTGCTAGGAATATTGCTAGTAATTCCAGGTTATTGATATGGAGCACTTTTTGTTGAGTGGTCCATTTGCCTTGAATTGTATGTTTTAGGAGGTGGGCTCCCCAACCGGAGAGTGATGCGTCTGCTGTTAGCACTATTTGTGGAACTGGCTCAAGGAACGGTCGACCTTTGGACAGGTTTTGTATGTTCTACCACTGCAGAGAGCGATGTGTACGGCCATCCACCACCACCAGATCTGTTAGTTGCCCTTGGGCCTGGTTCCACTGACGTGCTAGGCATTCCCGTAAGGGGCGCATTTTAAGTCTTGCATGAGGTACAATAAAGATGCAAGAGGCCATCATTCCTATGAGTTGCATGAATACCCTTGCTGGGAGGGAGTGCTGTTGTTGAAATTTGGCAATGAGGGCTTGCATAGTGGCTATCCTGGCTGGAGTGGGATATGCCAGAGCTCTGGAGGTGTCTATTGTGGCCCCTATATACTGATGTATGTGAGAGGGCTGGAGATGTGACTTGGTATAGTTTATTATGAATCCCAAGTTGTGTAGCAGCTGGATGGTTTGGTAAGTGTGATGAACACACTGTTTTTGTGATTTGGCTTTTATCAGCCAGTCGTCGAGATATGGGAAAATGTATTTGTTGCCTTCTGAAGTGTGCTGCTACTACCGCCAGACATTTTGTGAACACTCTGGGCGCGGTGGTTACCCCGAATGGAACGACTGTGCATTGGTAGTGTTTTCCGTCCACCATGAATCTTAGATATTTCCTGTGAGCGGGGTGAATGGGAATATGAAAGTATACGTCCTTGAGATCTAGTGTGGCAAGGAAGTCGCCTCGTTGAAGTAGTAGAAGAACCTGTTGAAGAGTGATTATGTGGAAATGATCTGACTGTATGTAAAGATTGAGCGGTCTGAGGTCGAGTAGTGGCCTTAGGGTGCCGCCCCTTTTGGGGATTATGAAATACAGCGAGTAAACCCCTGTTCCTTGATGCTGTAAGGGAACTGGTTCTATCGCTTGCTTTTGAAGCAGTGAGAGAACTTCCTGTTTTAAGAGCGTGAGATGTTCTGTGGACATTGGGCGCTGTTTGGGTGGTATGGTGGGTGGGCTTGCTGTAAGTTCCAGGCAGTAACCATACTGGATAATTTGTCGTACCCACTTGTCTGTTGTAATGGAGTTCCAGACAGTCAGGAACTGTGAAAGTATTCCCCCGACTGGAGTGGAATCGTCTGGGGGGAGTGGAGGGAAGTCCCGGTTTAGTAGCGGGGGAGGTCCGGGTGTTATTGTTACCTCAGCCTCTTACTTTGTTGTTATTCCCCTGTATCCTCCTCTAAAATATCCTCTACTGGGGGATGTTTGTGTTGTATTTTTGTAAGAAGTGGATGGAGTGTCTGTTCCCATGTTTTTGGATCCTCCTCTATAAAAAGAGCGACGAAAGGAACCACGTGTGGATGGAGACTGTAACGCTCCCATGGACTTGGCAGTCTCCGTGTCCTTTTTCATGTTTTCCAGGGTGGTGTCTACAGCCGGGCCAAAGAGTTGTTCTTGATTGAATGGCTGGTTGAGGATGGTGGTTTGTGCCTTTTGTTTAAAGCCTGAAATGCGTAGCCAGGCATGTCGTCTGAGCAGCACACTATTGTTAATAGACCTAGAGGTTGTGTTGGCTGCATCAAGGGCACACTTGATTGAGGCATTGGTTATTAATTTGCTTTCCTTAATCAAGTCATTTGCCTGAGTCTTGCACTGATCAGGCAAGTGTTGTAATAGGGTTTCTTGTCTGTCATAGTGAGCCCTATCATACCTCGCAAGTAATGCTTGGGTATTAGCTATGCGCCAGTGATTGGCTGCTTGGGCGGCAACTCTTTTGCCAGAGGCATCTCGTAGCTTAGATTCCGTGTCCGGAGGTGGTGCGTCACCGGAGGTTTGTGAGTTGGCACGTTTTCTAGCGTTAGACACTACTAGTGAGTCTAGGGGTAGCTGCCCTCTGATGTAGGTGGGATCATCGGGGGCAAGTTTGTATTTTTTATCAATCCTGGGATTGAGAATTCTAGTTCTCACTGGGTCCTTGAATATTTCTGGGGCGTGTTTAACGAACCCTTTGAGCATTGGCAGTATTTGTACAGATTTTTGTGACTGTTCAAAAGTGTCTAGGAGAAAATCCTTCTCTGCAGGGTCTGAATACATGTGAATGCCATGGTAAATAGCAGCTCTGTTAACAAGCTTCCCAAATCCAATATTGTCATCTGGGGAAGATGGTTTTGTTGTATATAGCTGGGGATCTGGGAGGTCTGGGGGATCTATTGGGTCATCATAATCGTCCACGTCATCCTGTGACGTGTCCGTATCATTGTCAGGGTCAGTGAAAGGGTCATTGTTGCCCCCCCTCCCCCTACGTCGTCATCATCATCATCGTGTGGTGGTGGAGGATTTGGACGTGGTGTAGGGTGTGGAGGTGAGAGAGGTATAGGAAGAACAGGAGAAGAGGGTCATATAGGTGATGTGGCACAGTCTTTTTTCTTCAGAGGCACTGCAGGAGTGTCTGTTGTGTCCAGATTCCTCTTTTGTGGCACAGCGGCCACATGTCCTGGCTTGGGATCGATATGCAATTTTTTCTGTTTCGGATCGACGGGATCCGGACGAAAAAGTTCTTCCTCCTCAACAACCACTTTCGGCGCGAACTTTTTCGGGTCCAAGCGGGGTTGAGTTTTGTGCTCCGAGGCCTTAGGAGTTGTTTTAGAGTCCTTTGGCTTGGCTACGGAGACTGAAATCTTCGGTTCCGAAGGCTTTGGTTTTGGATCCGAAGGTTTTTCTTTTGGCGTCAAGGTGTTCGGAGCAGATTTCTTTTTGGGAGTGGGGTGGTCACTCGGTTTCGGTGCCGAAGGCGCTTTCAGGAAGGGGATATGCGGTTTGCTAGGTCCCGAGCAACCGGAAGGCTTTTCCATTATCTTAGGAGCCGAGCCCGAAGGCGGGGCTTCTGAAGTCTGTTTTTGGTCGCGACTGGGGCCAGCAGGCGAAGTCTTGACCAGGGCCTTCTTTTTCATGGGTGAAGTAGGGGTAGGGGCAATTGTACTCACTCGTTGACCAGGAGTGATGTGGTCTGCTTCGGACAGGATTTCGAGGTCTTCGGAATCGTCTTCTGGGGCATCTGGGCCTTCATCGAAGATGTCCACTGGTGCCGTTGCTGCTTTCTGCGCCATGATGCGTCATAGAGCCCGACGATCACGGATGGTCTTTTTCGATCGAAAAGAGGCGCAGGCCTGGCAATTGTTCTTGTCGTGTTCTGGCGAGAGACACAGGTTACAGACCTTGTGATGGTCACTGTGTGGGAATTTAGCTCCACACTGGGGGCATTTTTTAAATGGAGTCCTTTCCATGAGCTGTAGGCTCGACGGCAAGGATGAGCCCAATGGCCCGCGTCAACGACTGGAATCGAGTTGTTGAGTTGCGCGTCGAAGATCACGCGATCGATAACTATACCGGAGAGTGTGCGCGTCACAAAATTTGAAAAACAAAGTTTCGAACCGGAGGGCAAAAGTTACATCCGAACCCAAAGGCGGAAAACAACAATCTGAGGATGGAGTCAAGGCCCATGCGCACTATCGTCCAAGGGAGGAGTCACCTATCTCGTGACTACAAAAGACTTCTTCCAAGACAACAAGGTGCAAGCATCTGAGCCCAACACCAGATGGCGATCTAATGCACAGTGTACAATCTGCAGCTCATATGCCTTGAACAATTGGGTTTTCTTGTATACGGGGCTTGATGTCTCCAAGAGTAAGCCAGTATCCTCTTTTTCACATTTTTATTTGTAACCCAAAGGCACCTGCTTCTGTTTTGATAACCCCATGGCAAATGAATATGTCTTCCGGAGGTATGGTCTTGAGGAATACATATCCACCTCCTTTTCGGGGCGTGGATTCTGTCAGCCACTGGGTCTTTACTTCACCAAGCATTGAAAGCTAGCCCTTCTGATTCAGGTTGAGAGTATTGATATTCCTAATCTCACATTTCTATCTCATGCACACCCTCCTGTGGTGTTTCCTCTATTATAGGTGTTTCTGCCCCCTTCCTCAGGTTCTTTACCCCGAGAAGCTTTAGTGCCTTGTAAATGACATTGACTGCTTGAAAGCCCTCTTCTTTTTCATTAAATTATAAACTTGATTTCCAGTGCCCTCTTCTTCCTCTCGATGTCGGAGGTGCTTTTGTCCTATGGGACTTTGCTTTCGAGGATCCCTGGCTCTCCAATCCTTTTTGAGCTTGATCATCCCCAGAAGTCAAGCCAACAACTTTGAGCAAATCCTTACCAATTACTTTCTTTTACTCAATAGGATGGAATGAATCTCAAGCTCCTTCGACTACAGGTTTTTTCACTATTGAGGACTTATGTTTGTGTCACTTTGTCTTCTCGTTTGAAGGCTTTGGTGTTTAAGGAGGTAGCCTGGAAGCTTTTTCATTCGATAGCTTCAAGGGCTTTTTAGTTTGGGGCATGGTAGGCATATGATCTATTCCCTTGTGATGTAAATATTTGACCGCTGGAAGAATTTTCTTAAGGTCTCTCTCTTGGTGTTCACCCTGAGCCACCTCAGAACCGACAAAGAAATCCACCTTCTAGCGACAAGGAACATCTCGCCTGCCTTTCTAACCCAGAAAGCCCAGCTATGTTCAAAGCTACCCAATGGGCTTGTTACACTTTGTCCCTATGCACCAGTATTGGTCTTAAATAGCAAACAGGCAAAGAAATCCTTAGACTTGAAATCTATTGGAAGGCACAATATATATATATATATATTGGCTGTTCATTGTTGAGAGTCAAATTACTATAGCATTTGAACATTTAAAAATAGTGCTCTTACTAAAATGACACAGAAGAAAATCAGGGAATCCACCTCTATCAACTACCATTCTCTGACTTCATTGACTCACCCCAGAATATCCCCGAAAACTTTGATCGAGCATTGATATCTGGTAACCCCTCAACTGCTTCCAAGTTCTTTTGAGGTCTTTTTGATGAACTTTCAGTGACTTCTTTGGGAGCTCTCTCAGCACACGTTCAAACACATTGGTGGGAAAAAATTATATTCTAAAGTGGTGGGCATGCAAAGGACATTGTGGGCTTATGATAGAGGTCATATCCATGATCTGCTTATGTTGATGCTCAGCAACAGTAAGGAAATAGTTTTGTATACAAACACGTCTGTAGGTAATCACTGGATGGAAGGATTATGAAAAGCATGTGACTCTCTTAGGGGAATGTGTAGGGGACAGTTCATGCTGCAAAAGGTGGTACACGCCACTGCTAAACGCCCTGCATGTTGTGCGACTCGTTCACTCAGCCTTGGGCATTAGGGAAAAGCACTTAGCACCCTGGGGGTATAAACAGTTGCAGCCTTTAATGAAAGGATAGTTCAAAGCAGTGGCGATGCGTCCATTGGGGGTGTTGGGGCGTTGCCCCACTAATGCCACATGGCCCAAACACAAGTTGCTGGAACTTCGAAATGAATTCGTTCTTGAGTCACAAATTCTTGGCTGGTGGCGGGTTACCGGGCCACACCGGAGTCAATCAGGACACTAAGGGGGTGGGGCTGCGGCAGCATCGTTTGACTGACAGTCAGAGTCAGTGAGTTAGTGAAGCGCAGCAGCATAGTGCGCATGTTCGGGCTGGTCATTTTTCTGACCATCCTAAACATGCTCACTAGCCTGTAAATTAGGAGATCGAGGGTCGCTTCATGCCGCAGCCCCCGGTCTCCTAATGGGCAGGGGTGTGTCCCTACTCAAGACAATCCAGTCGCTACTGGAGCGTCTGGATTGGCTGAGGCACGCGTTCACTGCGCAGACTGGCGCAGTCTGAGGCTGGCATAATCGCCATTGGGTGTGTGCGCCACTCGTGGGTGGCACTTGGAAACGTATGACCAAATTGGACCAATAACTGCAGCCATGCAAACAGTGATTGGCCATTTCTTTGTGACGTCGTCACACTCGCAGCAGACCACGCGGCGCCACACACACACGACACCTCGTGTCTTCTTTGGTGCGACCTGCTGCCTGTGATGTTCCGATTTTTGCTCTGTCTCTTGCTATACAGTTTATAATATTACGGTCAGTACTGAGTCCGTCGTCGCTGATTCTTGTGTACTGTGTGTAGTGATGATTGTAATGTGTACACTAAGGTTGTAATGTGTACACTAAGGTCAGCTCCAGCGAGACACCAACAGCGGCCATACATGGTGCGCGGTGCACCTGCTCAGAGGTACGGCACGGGCCATACTGCATGGTCTCTGTATCTGTAGAGTATAGCCCTCTTCCATCAACACAAAGAAAACGTCATAAGGTCCCCCCCCCCGCGGTGAGCCTTCAGTGGGAGAGTTTCACATTCGAGACCATGGCTTTGAAGCAGTGGATGAATAATTAATGTGTGCCCTCGGCCTGGTGGGCTGGGAATGTGCGAAGCTCAACATGTCCGACCTCCAAATATTATATCCTCTGTGGTTACAACAGCTACTAGACAAGCTGCCTGTCGACCGTCACATAAAGCATCCCCACTAAAAAACCGAAGTCTACCCTCTTACTTGAGCGCCGAGCGGTGGAGCACAGCTTTCAAAACTGCAGAGGAGTCACTCTTAAGCTAGTGCGAGCGGGTCTCCAAATCGGACTAAATGCATACAGGAGCTGTGTGATGCACAATGCTCCCAGACTTTAAGTGGGCCGGCGGGTTCCTCCGGGTCTCAGACCCGGCAGTAATTGAACAGTAATTGAAAAGGGATTATCTATCATTATGTCCTTAACTGTAATAGCAAAAAACACTGATTTTTTTGGGACAACAGCACCCGCGGTTCGTGGGGGGGCACAACTTTCGTGTCAGAGGAGGGCCCCCCACAGCTTCAGCTGACATGAAGCAAAGGAACTAAATAAAGCGACTTAAAAGTTGCATGGAAAGACAGGCTGACTGAGGCCTACCTGCTCGGGAAGAGGTTTACAAAAAAACACACACTTGCAGCAAACATGCAGTTATTTCTGCTCCCACTGCTCCCACAGCACCCAGTCACAGAGAGAACTTGAATACTTTCAGCCCACCCTGGAACTCAGAGGGGCTGTGAGGCGCAGCACACTACTTGTTGCAGGATTGAAAAGGTAAGTTTAAAAAACGAATTAATCTATATGTTACTGCAGGAAGGGCCAAAGGAAGGGATATGGCATTCAGCGTAAGGTATGTGCAAACAACCCAAACCCTGCACATATCTCTGTCAGGGACGTAGTGAACAATAGTGCAGCAGGTGCAAGTTGCAACGGCACCAGGTTTGGGAGATTCGAATTAAAGCTATTATTCATTTCTAAACCCTTAGATGGAAGAACAATTTCCCCTCCGTTATGTCCCTGCAACAAAATACATTTTGAGAAACTAATGAACATTCATACAGCATCTGCGCTATGTTCCTAGAAGTTAATGAAATGTACGAAGCGCACGCAGGATAAAAGACTTCAGGTACATATGCAAATACACATTATTATTTTATTTCCTTTTTTTAACATGAAACTCGTTTTCCCTGGAGAAAATTATTTTATCCACATTTTCTGAGAAATAGAGGTATTTGTGACATTTTTTCACTCTTGCTGCGCAAGCAGGTCCTACCTGCAGCAGTTGGGTGACACACAGACTCAGCGTAGCGCTTGCGCGCCAGAGACTTTCTATTCTACCGCATCCAAGTCTTGTGTTAATCACTACTACTCGCACAAAAAAGCTAAATGTACCGGGCTCTTAAAGCTCCTCAAAAAGAACACAGGTGTTTTTAACACTGATTTCTTTTTTTTCAGCCACTGAACAAACATCTGTCTAACACGCTGACAGGTCCTACTTGTGCACCGCAGCTGCATATATCAGATCACAGATGGTATAAGAGGGCTGCTTGGAGAGTTAAGATATTGTCCTTTTATTGTAGGCCTTGCGTCATTGACAAACAGTAATATGTCCTTCAGAGGCGTGAGGTGCTGCCACTGCGAGGCTGTGACATGAAATCTCCAGCTCGAGGAGGCAATATTCTTTTTGCTCAGTATATCCGTGTACAGGCAGCGCTGGATTATTAACCAGTTTAAATAAAAGCTTTTTGTTAACATTGGATGGTTCATGTAGGGATAGGTCGTGTGGCGTGTACTAGTGAGTTGTACCAGTTTCATCACTTAGGGAGATCAGATAAGCGGCACTCGTTTGTGTCCTCATTCATGAAATGTGCAAGTTACGTGAGGTAGCAGAACTAGGCCCATTCATGGCAAGCTAGTGGTGCCAGGTATGGGGTGGAGAATTATGTGGTGAACAAACAACAATAAATCAGAGATTGTTAGAGCACTAATCACCCCAAGAGGTATCAAGGCGCTTGTAGGAGGTGGAGCTACTCGAACAGCCAGGTGTTGAGTCGACTCCTAAAGTCAGCGAGGTGGTACTGCTTGACTTTGCTTTTTCCAGGATGTTGGTACTTTTTATTTAAGCAGCATATTGCGCTCTTTCTTGTCTAGTGCGTAATTTGAATGGAGTTGCAAGTATATTATGGTTCAAAGAGCACTCGCTACCACTGGCCTCCGGAAATTTTCAGAAACAATAAAAATGTCATAACGCTGATGGGTTAATGTTTTCCCTAAAGAGAGATCAGAGTTTTGTCTAGTGGAAGTTTTGACTCATGGAAAGGTAGCGCAGAAGGTTAATGTGCCTGCTGCAAAGAACATGTACCCGATGCAGATCACAAAATGCACATGATGTAAATAGGTCAGTGAGTCACTGCTTTTGTCAGAGAGATCCTTTTGTTACTTGCAGTTTGTAAGTTAGAATCCTAACATAGAACAGTGAGCTATTAACTGTCATCGAAGAGCTGCATGCAAACTGCAAGGTAAAAATTAGAGTGTTATGTTTTTTCCCCCCATTGTTTGTTTGATTATCCTAATGTTTCAAAAATAAATTGTTATATTTTTATTTGCAGCACCTGATAAAGCTGACAAGCATTTTACCTAGTTTTGGGCGAAGAACGAGAGGACCCAACCTCTTGGCTGCTCTTTCATCCCAGCTACAACCCAGCAAACACAAGTGTTAAAGGTAAGGCAACTGATGCTATATATATAGTTAAAAGAATCCCAGACTTTAACGTTCAAGTTATTGAAATGTTTGCTGCTCTTAAAGACAGGCGTGCTGATTTTAACTACAAAAAGTGAACAATGTTGAATGCTGCAAGTTTGCGACCTGTTTAGTGGTTTGTTAAATAAAAAACATCTGTGAGGTACTCAGAAATGCATTGTATCTCTAAGTCTGTTATGAAGCTCTGTGGTTATACTGAATAGGCAGCAACCTATGTTATATGACATCTCTTCATTAATGTAATAACTGCACTTTCACAATTGCTTTATTAACCTTCCTGCTTACTCAAATTTGCTTGAAAATGCACCATTTCTCCACTCTTTTTTCAAACTTTTCCTGGGGGGAGAACCCCCCCCCGAACCACCCTTAGGTTGTTCGGGCTCGCTTGCTACGCTTGCTCGCTACGGTGCAGTATGAAAATCATTTTACATCACACCACTTTCAAATGTCACCAGCCGCCACTGGTTCAAAGATGAGTCACATGATATGAAGAAGAAGCTACCTGTCCATACCTTTTTTGTTTGCTTCAAGTGCATGTTAAACTGCTCCAAACTATCACACGTTAAAAGGCAGCTGACAGGCAAGTTCTTATAGACAATGAAAGGGAAGTGAGTGGAGCCAAAACTATTTCCTACCATTTGAGTCTTCACGCAATATTTCAGTAGGGCCACCACCAGCTGAAACTGACATCTCATCAAGCAATGAAATTAAACAAGGGGAGCCACTTGCCACACAAGCTGAACAAATGCAGTACCTGGTTATGTTCCTAGCACCAGCTATGCCACTGGAGCAACTTGCAGGTGGGGTGAGGGCTGAGAGAATCATGCCTTAAAGTTGTGCATGAGCCATATCTGGCTTGTACTAAACCCGCCTGTACTACTGTGACAACTCAGGTGGTGCGCTTGTGAGGTCTGCTTACTATCAGTGAATCCCAAAAGCACAAGGTGGCTAGTTGCTGGCATTAAAATGTCATTACTTGCCTGCAATCAGTGCCCGTAAGAAGGGAGTAGTGATATTTATTTCCAATTACAGGCAAGTTCTCATGCAAGAATGTGAGTAGTAAGAAAAAAAAGTGCAGTCTTTTATATAGGTATCACAATCTATTTTGCATTATAATTAGTTATGAACAACATTTACACTTGACAAAGCAATGTAGATTATTCTGGGGATTTAATCCGCTCACGATGAGGAGTTACATGGCATCTTGAGTTGCAGCGGGTGCCACCTTGAATCTCACCAAATTAATTTGGGCACCAGTATCAATGTATGTATACAATATGTGCAGTGGCAGCTCCTCCGCTAAGGAAGAGGAGCGTCACCCCACTGCCAGGAGCAGCAAAGAAAGGAAATTATAAAATGACAATAACAGAATGTTATCATTTTATTTTTTCCTCCTGCTGTGGCAGTGCGTGAGGGGGCAGGGCGGAGCTGCAGGGGAGGAGTGGTAGAACACTGTGCGCAATGACTGTTTGGTCGGCCCTCTTGGGCTGCCCAAAACAGTCATGCGGCCCAAAACAGTCATGCGGCCCAAAACAGTCATGTGCACTTCCCTGTTCTCCATGCAGGCTGCATTACAGTCTGCATGGAAAACATGCCCACCCCTCCAGACCCTTGCTGAGCACCGCTTCCAGTTCCGACCTGGAGTTGGACACAGGTGAGCAGGGGAGAAGACGCGGGACCAGGCGGCGGCAAGGTACTTTTTTTTTTAAACAACCCACGCCCCACTCCAACCGTGCACACCCCGCCCCACCCACGAGCTCTGCCGCCCGCCCCTGAATATTTGTTTAGCCCAACACTAAATAAAAAGCATTGGAGCGCTGTGCAGGGTTGAAAATCGAGGTAGAATGAGAAAGGGATGCTAGACAGTGGATGCTGCTTTTTAGGAGGGTGTTGACTGTTTACTGCACCATGATGTAGTTTTCTTTAAAGAACTATGCCTTCAGCTCTTTCCTAAATTGAAGAAGGGTAGGAGTGGTCCTGACTGACACGAGGCTGTAGTTCCAGGAGCTTGCTAAACAGGAGGAAGTGACTTCTTGCCTAGTTTTATCTTTCTTGCAGTTCTTCATCTCCATTCTGATGTTTTTCCAGCTACAGGTATTAAGAACCTCTAGAGAACAAAATAACCGGAGATGGTGATCTGCTCAGCCAGATAGGCAGGGTGGTGGATTTGATGGCTTTGTTGATGATGCCGCTAGCTTTTAAGATGTTGTGGACCAGGAAGGAGAGCTAGCGGAGTTCCATTAGTGTGGGGCTGAAGTGGTCATACTTCTTCAGGCCCTTGATGAGGAGAACCTGTGGCAGGTCCCTCCACAACAAGACTGCGTATCTGACTTCAGTAATGGGCTGTTCCTCTACTATTTGACACAGCAAGGAGGTGTGACTGCTGCTGCCAGAAGCCACCAACTACTACATTACCTACTATTTTGGTGCTGGCCTGACCATGTCTTCCGTGCTCTCCTCAAAACGGCTGAGCAACAAATCAGCCAAGAGTCAACTGAAGTTCATACAGAGGCAGCATTAAAAGTATAGAACTAAAGCCTCATTACCATATTCCTGAATTATGTGCTTCTGGAACTAATGAATGGTTCTGTAATATACAAAAAAATTCAGTCACAGCATGGCTGTAAACGCATAAAGTAATTTGCATTCATCAGAAATTACACACTGTTGTAGAAGCAGATAAACCAAACACAATAGGTACAGGGGAAGAAGTATCTTCCCCACTAGTAAATAAGGGTGGACCCATCAATCCTTTGATTCTGTAACAAAATTTATTTTACTCTGTAAATACATGTTCAAAACATGAGCAAACAAATTGTCAGTGGAAAAATACTAGCAACTAACATTTACTTTATAAATAGAACTTTGGCATTCAAAATTCTAGCTGCAAATCCTACTTACAAAATATTTTAAAAAGAGGCAGGAAGAAGAAACCTAAAGGCATGAGCCATCCAGTGGCTCTTACTGTTTTTAACACTTGATGCATTTTCTTTTCTCTGCGTTCATGACAACTCTATGTACAAACGAGGTATTTAGCGCGCTTGAAATTCAGACCCACATTTACACAATACGATGCTGGCAATCCTCAGGGATTCATACATAATGTACATATAGTCCAGCTCTGCATATGAATTTCAATTTTTGCTCACCATCTCATGCCGTCCTTCCCTCCTTTTCACTATAGACGGAAGTATAATCCATAGCTTTATACGGTGGATTTACACAGAACCTTCAATGTGAAAACCACATCATACAAATTTCTTCATGGCATCTAGCATTTACATTATAAATACAGCCTTCTAACAAGAGCAATCTAAATGACAGCAGGTTCAAAAAAGCAAGTGAATGCCATAGAGCATGGAGTTTGGGGAAAGGCACAGAGACAAACAGTAGTCAAATTAGCATCACTGGAGAGTTCTTGATTATATGTAAACTTTTGGGTTAGACTCAATATTCACTGGATAACCGGGACAAATTTTCCTCCGCTAGAAGCACCCCCTCTCAAATATGCTTGATTATCCCAGCGAACCAATCCTGATACAGCACAAGACAGAGGCATGCCAAAGATATTTAACGCATGCATTATCCAATTCGCTGGAAAGGTGTTATGAGCTTACTCAGTTCCAGTAGACTGATGATGTACTGAAAATTTTCACTAAAATCTTATCAGATAGTTTTGCAGCAATTCGCGAGTTAAGACAACACTTTTCATTTTCAACTCGAAATTTATAGAATTTATCCTAAACATTCATCTATTAAGGGACCCACATCTAAATCCACATGGACATAAAGTATCTTTACACTATATTACAGTGTAATGTTTCCTTGTAAGGAACATTTTAAATTTCTTCTACGTATTTTTCTAAGCCAATAAGTCAGTAATGAAAGACGCT
This sequence comes from Triturus cristatus, assembly GCF_964204655.1. NCBI lineage: Eukaryota > Metazoa > Chordata > Amphibia > Caudata > Salamandridae > Triturus > Triturus cristatus. The sequence goes on along the minus strand of NC_140589.1, from coordinate 761,585,810 downwards.
TTGCCTAAAAGGCATTAGGACAAGCTCCATGGCTACCAAGCACACATTTCCACTTCGCAAAAAGTAAGTTGTCTATGAGCTTCACTTTCCAAGAACGATGTACACCATTTATGGAAATGTTTTGCCATCACAAAGACATTCTACGCGGGTAGACCCTTTTTTTCTGCCAAGGGTTACTGGGCTTGCATAGATCATAAAAAAAATACTTCAAAAATACTGTTCTTTTTTAAAAAATAGAAAAAATATATCTATATTTGTTTCTGTACAGCTATTAAATATAGTTATTAGGACGGAGGAATCTTAATGACGACACACAGAGTCCTTAGAGCTAATCGGTGTATGGGACAGCTCGCGTTTTGTTTTTAGGAAGACCTCCTTCTGATACATGAAGAGGACAATACTCTACAAAACACTTTGATATCCCTATTTACACATCCAAAGCCAAAGACTAACATTAAATACATACACAACTTCTATTGTATGAAGATTAAAAATTTTGCATGATTTGACCAACTTCAATTTAGAGATTACATAGCAATACTCATAATCTTCCCTTAGTTAGGATACCGTATTTATGTTTCAGGACGGCTACAATCTACAATACAGTAGTTTATTACTGTAAGTATACACTGTACAATCTACGGATTGTAGCCCTAACACAACGTATAAATATTGATACTTCTATAAATCCAATCATAAAAAAACTCCCCAACTTTTCTAAGCATCCATGGGTAATTAAAGATTGCCCAAGCTTTGCAGATTGTCTCCTACAGCTACAATTGTCACAACCAAACCGGCTTCACGCAATAAATAATCAAGGCTACCATTCGCTGACCCACTCATCTATAATAAATAGGATATCCATGTGAATCACATTATCAATCACCCATTTCTGTCTTAACCACGCCATACAGGAGCACATTCAAATCTTGTAAACGAAAACAGACCTAGTCAGCAGCCAATATCACTATTTACCTTATATATTGGAAACCATAAATAAGAATCATAGCTTTGTGTGCGGCATCATTTTAGGTAAGGTCTGCAAAAGTAACATGGGCCAATTCAGCACCCTTGCACAGGCAAGACTGCGGTGCTACAGGCCCTGGGGTAGGGAAGCGCAATGCTTCCAAATCAAGTGCATTACATACTTTAAAACCTCAGTGTGCTATAACACAACACGGGCATAGCTTAGCAACGGTCAGTTCAGTAAACTAATACTAGTCGTTGTATCCTTAGACATGGTCGTTCATCTGGACCAAACTCTCAAATGACCCCTACAATCGGAGGAATGTTTTTAATCAACATTCCACCAACAAGTCCATTGATGCTGTACCATTGTGCATTGATGGAGACAAAGGGGCAGCATGTGGAAACACAAAACAACTATTTTAAAAGTACCACTCATTGGCAAGGTTAGCTGATGTTTTGGAAATGCAATATTAGAACAAATAGCATTGTCAGTATATGCACTTCCCATCTCACTTTCGTTCTGTTGGAAGCACTCTCTACATCTCTACTGCCTCAAAGCCACTTCTGGCATACATTAGCTAATCATCATGATTCTGTTAGGCATACCAACTTTACAATGAAGAATTTACCTTTTCTACAACAACTACTGAACCAGTCAGTGGGTAACTCAAAAGATCATCTATGGATATTTACAGGTGCAGGATTCATCCTCAATAAGCAGCTTGGTGCTCCCAACATTGTCTCAAAAATTGGCTGGCTCTTACATTGTATCTTTATTGTGTAACCTCTATGGAGTTCTTGCCCTATACTGTGTTGCACAGAAGGAAGAAAGACAATAGTGACAATGTTCTGCTTCTTCGAGTACGTGCGCTATGTCCAGTAGAAGTACCACAAAGCAGTGGCCCTGTGCGGAGCCACACGAGCATCACGTTAAAAATGTCAGAGCAGCAGAACAGACACAGAAAAAATACATTTCCAAATGACCTTTCAGTTAAACCACCACATAACACTTTTAGCATGTTTTGCTTCATGAACCCTCCACTGTCTACTGCACAAACAATTTAAAACAGTCAAATGGGAGACACATTCCATCTCCTCTCATTTTAAAACATTTCACAGCTTGGTCCAACACTTAGTAGTTTGGAGAAGGGAAAGCACAGTTTTCTGGCACTTCTACGACCATGTTTTCATCAGACGAAAGAGGAGAAGGGCTCCTGGTGTTCATTGTGCTTTCCAAACGTATTCATTCGCCAGTGACCACCAGTATATATATAGCTCTGTAACGGAAATGCATGGAGGGAGAGTGAAGCAGCAGCAATTTCACATCAAAAGTCAATACTGCTCTGAGGCAAGCTGTGGGTCACTGGGTTATGCAGTTGTCCCCCATATCCTGAGCGTAACAGTCTGATATTATAGTTCTTAATTCATCGATGTCCTGCCGTAACTGATGCACATCGCTGAGTTTCGTTTGAAGAGATTCTGAGCTGTGACATTCATCACTTTCTTCAGATGAGGCATTCAAGGCTGTTAGAAAAACAAATGAAAAAATAAACAAATGCAGATGTGTATAAAAAAGATAAATCAGTATAACAGTCATATTTTCTAAGAGTCTTCAAACTACACTGAATAGAATAAGTTGTAAAGTTGAAGGAGTGTACACATATTTACACATGTTATAGAACACTGGTAACTTAGGAATTAGGGGCCATATGTATGAAGCCAAATTGCGATCGCAAACGCTGAAATTCGCAGAATTTCAGCATTTGCGATCGTAATTTAGGCAGTGTACAATGTAGCACACAAAAACCCACTCGCAAAATAATGAATTGCGATTCCCTATTTTGCGAATGCATTTAAGGAATCCCAAATTGCGATTCCGTAAATGCAATGTAGGAAGCACCCAAGTTGTGCGATTTTGGCTTAAGGAATCGCAAATTACCACCAACTTCAGGATGGTGGTAATTTGTGATTTCTTTGAAAAATGCACTTATTTGCATTTTTCAAAGTGCCATGTGGCGCACATACATGCCCTTAGGGCATGTATGTGTGCCACATGTGCACACATGCTTATTTCAGGGGTGCAACAGGGTGTCCTTTTGACACCATTGCAACCTTGAAATTGCATTCTCATTTTGCGATTCTCTAATTGGGAATCACACATTGAGAATGTCTTCCCATTCATTCCTATGGGCCTCCTAGCCCATAGGAATGAATGGGAAGGTATTCCTTATTTGCGAATCTCAAATTTGCGATTCGCAATTAAGGAATATGTAGGATTCGCAAAATTATTTGCAAATCCTACAAACATTGCATTTTGAGATTCTCTAATTGCGATTCCCTAAAGATCGCAATTTGAGAATTGCAAAACGCGTTTTTCATACATATGACCCATAGTCCTATAAAGCCATCAAGGGGTTCTGGTGACAAACCATAAGATGTATGGTCAAGTTGGTGGTGTTATCTGCAAGCCGGGATGGCAATACTGGACCATATTACCGGTGATTTCTTAAGTATTTTTTGTATTCCATATTTATTTTGGTGTTGTAAACGTGAATTTTACCAGTTGGCTTGGAAGGCTTCTATGACAACCTATGTATCTTTGCAGTAGAATTAGGTCAAACGTTTTAGGACTTCTGACTGAGCTTAAAGGATCAATGGAAATGTTCAGAATTAGTAGCAGCAGAGAATTGCTAGACCTGCCTTGAGTGTTTTGCTGTGGCTTAACTTAAGAACTACCACATGCCCTGGTGTCTAGGTGAGTGTAGATCACAGAAAAGCCTGCAGAGTGTATCCTTCCTGCATCCTTGAGAGAGATTTGCAGCACCTACTTTAACATTGGATATACAAGTCTGCCAAAAAATAAGGACCCCAGAGCAGGAAATTAGAAATCAAACACTAATAGGAACCTTCTTTCACACATTTAGGTGTAGTGGAGGACAAGTTGCTTACGACTGGTGGTAAAAGTTCTCCAGGACGATGCAATTCCTTTCTGGTTCCTTCCCGCAACGTGCAAGAACTGAACGTCGTCTTTCTATTGGGCTAGGTAGAACATTGGGAGGGTCTCCAGTAGATGATGCTGGGTTAGTTATGGAAAAGTGGTACCATTCTGGAAAATCTAACCCCTATTCATGGACAAGGAGCCACCAAAGCCCCGGTAACTGTGCTAAATCATGAACCTAAAGTACAAGTGAATAGCTGTTGTGCCCAAACGCCAAATGGTACACCTACTACAAAAAGAAAGAAAGGGGGTAGGAAAGTAACGATGGGCGCTAGTAAGAATGCGAAGGGCCCTACTGTGAGAGCTGGCACAAGACTAACTACCGTAGCCTGTAAAAGAACAACTGAGCAAAATTTGCTTATAAATGCACAAATGACACAGATTACAGATACCATTCTAGGCAAAATTGAGGAAATGTTAATGCCAACTAATGATAAACATAATAAATTATCTACGGAAGTTTTTAAGATTAGTGGTATGCTTAAGGACATAAGCACTAACAATAAAAAAGAGATAAATACAATAAGGTAAGATGCAATTGGTTCATTACAACAAATAACTGACCCTTCAAAAAAGGTATTGAGTAATGGCAAAAAAAGAGTTGTACCAAGGGGTATAAACGACCCATCAACTTCAAAGGAAATAAGTGGGAGATCCACACTAGGAAATAACATTAGCGAAAGACAGCAGGCTGAGGCTAATCAAGCGGAACAATCCTATGAATACAGATCTGGCCCAGATAGATCAAATACTATAAACCCTGTAAAAGGGAGGAGAATAGGGCCAATAATATTAATAATAGAGCAAATGGATCTATAAATCTACCACATGAATGCTGCCCTTATGTGGCAGTGTTAGTTAATATCCCCCATTGCAGCCAGGACAAAATGAGTCTTATGATAGCCTAAAGATCAGAGTAGTGGATTTCCAGTTGAAGGAGCTGACCAAATACTGCTCACGCAGAGAGTGAGTTGGAAAGGCCCCTTACGCAAGACTTATAAAGGGGATTGTATCATCATTAATTTAAAAAAACCAAGATTGGCAAGAATTACTCTAGGCACCTAAGGCCGACCCAAATGAGGCCAGAAGGAGAATACAGCAAACCTGGGGCGCCCTTTGATATGTTTACTCACCCCCAATACGCATTACTGATTTCAAATAGATTCCAGGCCCTGAGCAATCTACAAGATATCGACTGACAAAGGGGTTGCTATCCGGCCAGCATTGATACTAACGTTACTGGAATAGGGATAGCAGACAGTCGTAGAATTCAACAAGTTGTAGATGCTTTTTTCGATAGGGCCCCATCTGATATCATAATTGCTGATGGTTCTAGAGTTGATTGCTGTGATATTAATAGTTGCATGGTATCGGAAGTAATGACTATCCCCCCTGATAGATCTTCATCGGTTACTATAAACAAAGACTGTATTCCTAACAAATCAAATGATATAAATAGGGACGTAGATAGTCATCTGGAGACTCCGACTGCTATTTTAGAAAGCAGTATAGGAAATGGCTATAAAATAGCAACTTGGAACAATGCAGGTTTCATGAGCAAACGAGACACATTAGGATGGCAAGACTTTATTAATGGGTTAAACGTGATTTGCCTGCAAGAAACTTGGTGCCTCGACCCAATATATATAGATGGATTTTCGTCATATTGGTTAGAGGCTGTACCATCTAGTGCTGGAAGAGCGAAAGGGGGGTTATTGACCCTCATTTCGAATAACTTACCAGTAATTGTTAAAGAAGTAGCTACAATTGGGGCACACTCACAGATCATATGGCTGCACTATAAAGAGGGGAGGGATGTGATTGAGATCAACTACTATAATAATGTGTTTGACACTAACAGGAGTAACATTGTAATTGAGTTGGATAAAGGGCTAGATTCCTTTATAGATTCCATTAGTAATAATGTGGTACTCATATGGGTTGGAGGTTTTAATATCCAAACATGCTCCCTGGCAGCCACTCATGTTTGTGTCATCAAGAATGACAAAGGGAACGATTGTATACATTTTATACATAATGCATATGGGGAAATGTTAAATACAGTGATTGCTAAATATGAACTCGACATATTACAGTGTGCTTTTGATACTGATGGGGACCCAATACCAACATTGATTGGGAAGAATGCTAATTTGAATATTGATCATGTCTTAATTTCATCTAACGCTACCTACATGTGCGATATCCTACGGGTTGCCCAATTATCACTAAGTGATCATAATTGTATTGTTATGTCATTTCAAATGTGGGGCCAAAAAAGGTCAATGCATCAAGGTACAGTAGTAAACACTGCCCCACATAGACCCAATGGGACCTGTATTAGCTGGGATGGTGTGGAATCCCAAAAAGTTATAAATGAAATTCTTTTAAAATGTAACACAGAGATTATCTATTGTTTAAAAGGAGATGTAGACCCTAGGGGAGCTGATTGTTAACTTTATAAAGATTAATACTATTATCAACAGGATTTTAACTGCACACATTAGGGAGGGAAGGAAAAAACAGAAGGGGTGTTTTCATCATACTTTCACCGAAGCATTAAAGCAACTGAAACAAGCTCTACAATGCAAGAAAAGAGAGAACGTATAAATTAAAAACTTATGATATAATTATAAACTTATCCTTGATACGAAGAAAAGGGAGCTACAAGAGATAGCATGGGACAAACTCTCCATGGCCGCAAATATGGCAAATACTAAGTTATTTTGGGATACTGTAAATATGCTGTTTTTGAAGGATGACTCACTCCCGGAATTATTATCCTACATTACAAGCGAAGCTTGGGTAACACATTTTAGGGGTAATTTGAATCCAACGGGTGTTGATACATCCATGGCACTTAATCCAAAACAGAGTGAGTGGATTGCTATAACATTAAAGCTTACAGTGGAAGAAGTCCAGGAAGAACTGAGGGGCAGTAGGGGAGGGGAAGCTCCAGGACCTGATGGAGTACCTGTTGATGTATATAAAGCTGAGCCCGATTTGTGGATGCCAATTCTCACAAGGGTTTTTAATCAAGCTGTGACAAAGTGTATACCTCCATTATGGGGTCAGTCAGTTATTGTCCCCATCTATAAAAAAGGAAATAGGTCAGAAGCTAAAAACTATTGTCCCATTTCACTTCTAGATTAATCCATCAAAGTAATGAGTAAAGTTTTATTATTGCGACTGGAGAAATTGGCAAAAGACAATGATATACTTTCTCCAGCGCAATATGGTTTTAGAAGAGGATTAGGGACTATAGAACAATGTATTAATCTGGAGTTGCTAAAAGGCAAATTTACACGTGCTAAGGAGGGGAGAATATACCTATGCTTTGCCGATTTAAGTAGTGCCTTTGACCTATATGACCATACAATTTTGTGGCATACGTTACTTAAACTGGGGGCACCCAAAGGTATAATTAATTTTCTTGTAAGGCTTTATGAAACGTTATCTTGCAGAGTGAGATATGGACAACAGGGCGAGTGTACCTCAACGTTTTAAGTAAAATGTCGTATTCGCCAAGGCTGAGTCCTTGCCCTCCTACTTTTCCCACTTTTTATTAATGAAATTGATAAAGCGTTGCAGCTGGAGAAGGAAGACGCACCATTAGTATCTGGCAATCTCATACTGATTCTATTATACGTAGACGATGCGGTATTATTGTCTAGGACCCCGGTTGGTCTACAACGACTCATGGACAAATCTAGTATGTTTATAGGGAAAAGAAACCTGCTAATTAATAAAACTAAAACCTTTACCATGATATGTGGCACCAAAACTACAAAATGGAAAACCTTCTATATTGATAGCACCCCAGTTCGGACTGTTACAAAATTTTGCTATCTAGAGGTAACCTATACCAGCAATGGGAAATGGAATCAGGAATTATTTAATGTTCGTTCTAAGAATGCACATGGGCTTTTTAGATTTGCATCTAAATGAGGTAATTACCCTGTAAAATGCTGACAATTTATAAGGCGAGATGTGCTACTACAACCTTATATCGTGCGGGGGGATATAATTGCAGCCAGGCACTACAACAAGAAGAAAATGCTTTTTTAAAACATCTCCTAAATCTACCTCCCTCAGCATCCACTGAATTAATACATAGGTAGGTCGATTTGACATACCATGCAGATTTGACCTCTATGCGGCCACTGCTGGTATGGAGATCGATATAGGCTAAAAATGAGACAGTTTTTAATAGCTCTATTATTAAAGATTGTTTACTCCTTGAGAAAAAATCACGTATCCCGTGGTTAAAAAATGTTATGGATACATAGAGCAAGTTATTTAACATCCAGATTCTTGATAACCCGGGTACAGTGGTCTACTTCTATAAAAATGAAATTAACTAATCATTTTTGCTATACAAAAAATAAACTTGTAAGAGTACTATAGAGAAACAATCAAGTTTTAAATGTTATCAATCAATTGAATCAAAAATGGAATTCAAGATTATTTGATTACAGTGAACAAAACCTCACATCGCTATGTGCTGACTAGACTGAGATTAGGCATAGTACACCACCTAGTTGCATTTCCAGTTATAAAAATATGCCCTTTGGATTCTACCCCTTGCGATGAATCTTCTAGACAAAGCGCTGTGCATTTTATGCTTTTTGTTAATTTTATTTGCATTTTAGATGTTTTTATCTGAAACGCTTTTTATAAAAAATAGTGTAAGATCGCATCATGCTGCTATGAATTTGCTCCTTGCACTGAATTACCCGGGAACTTGCTATCATGTAGCATTATATATTTTAAAAGCAATTAATGTCAGGAAAGGTATTTTTACTATTAATTGATCAAAGATAAGATATATGTGAGACTGTACAATGTTGATATGGCCAGCTATTGTTTTTGAATGGTTATGAAATTAGGCATTGCGCTGTGGTATTAATTTTTTAAGATATGTCCTCTATGGCAATGGAACCTGTGACCAAATCAAATAATTGATTTTAAATGTGTATTTTAACTCATGTAACGCTTTTATGGTTGTTCTAACAAACCGAATAAAGTATATTGAATCGACATCCCTTCTTGGAAAATTCAACGGAGCAAAACAAACTGCATTTCCGTTTCTCCCTGGTGGCAAGCGGATCGTTCTTCAGTGTGCCACGAGTGGGACTACTGGTCCATTACTTTCTACTATAATTCCTGTTTAAGATTTACAAACAGTCTGCTGAGAAAGCTGCGTTGATGATCACCTTCTGTGACAGATCAATTTTTATGTCTCTAACCAAGTCCCACAGCACAGTCACTGCACCTCATTGGAGTTTTAATCCAACTCTGGCCTGCTTGTTTAGGTAAATATTGCAGATGTTTTGCCTGTTAGTATTTGGACATGAGCACTCCTTAAATATAGGAGAAAGACTACGGGTTAATTTGAGTAACTTCAGTTTCAAGACCTAGATAGGGGACTTACAGGGAGCAGAGTGTAGGATCATCTGTGTTTGCTCCCTAGCCATGGAAAGATGCATCTGTGACCACTGTCACTTGATGCCAAGGAGGTCTTAAAGGGTGACACAGCAACAGATTGTCTGGATCGGTTTACAATATTAGAAATTGGATATGCAATGGAGGTGTACAACGCACTTTAGCTGACATAGTTCTGATCCATATCATGTCATGTCAACAGTAATTTTCAAAAGTACAAGAAGAACCAGAAAATATAGAAAACCATAAAGACTTGAAGGTGTAGGACAGCCTTTTTTATTTGGTGCATTGACATTGAGATCATCTGGTTTCTACTTAACATTCTCTCTCAACACATGGCTAGAGTGTTTCCACAAATGCCCCAATGAACTGGTTGGGCTAGCGAAGGATGAGCCATAATTGCTTCTCATTCCATGTAAAGCCGAACTTTTTTATAAGAATGGTTGTAGCAGTAATGATCCTTAACAAATGAGGTGGAGAAGAAGCCAATCACCAGGTAAGTTGAGACGAAGTGTCTGCAACGGTGCAGCTGAACTACAAGTACCAACATCATCTTTTTGAGCATCCTCGAAGCACAGGCCGGTCCAAAGGGCAGGACAGCAAATTAAAAATACTGATCTCTTATTAAAATTAATTCTGGGAGTTTCCAGTCCCGGGTCGATATCAGGATATCAGAGTATAGGCATCCTGGAGAGATAAAGAAACCAGAGAGTATGGCTAATGAAGAGTTTGCAGGGACTGAGGTCCCATCAGCATATCAAACCTGCCTTTTTCTGAGAAATGTATTTCATTATCTCAAGGTCTAAAATCAAGTGCAAACCTACCCCTTTCTTGGGATACAGCAATATCTGGAGTAATACCCCTTTTGATTACTAATGGGGGCACTAGTTTGTTTGCCTTTTCACTAGTAGAGAAGATATCACTTTGCTGAAGATGTTTGTGTGGGGCAAGAACAAGGAGGTTAACATGGACTTCCTCAGAAAATGTAGAGAGAAACCATTTATCAGAATCTGGAGGATCTACTGGTGTGAAATGTTTTGTCTGACCTTCTTGAAGTAGTGCGACACCTGTCCTCCAATCACTAATCCTTGAGCGGGTAAGTTTGATGCCTCAGAGAACTTTGGGTGTTGCTGGTACTGATAAGGAAGAGGAAGATAACAGTGTTTCTCTCCCCTACCGCTACCTCTGGTTAACTGGTGACCGCAGTCCTTATACTTCTGATTTAGTTGATGAAATGTCGGAAGAGCGGGGCTAACTCCCATGCTTCAGCAGTCATTCAGCTCTTTTGGAATGTTTCTGAAGAATCCGTTTTTTTTTCTGAAATGGTGCTGGCTGACCACTTGAAGGGCATACCGAGCAACTGTGTACGAACCGCCCTCAATAAGAAAGTGGTTCTCACCTAGGCAAGTCTGTCAAAGACTATACTGAACTACACAGATCTGCCAACTGCATCCAAGCCAGTCAGCACAACCTACTTTGACACAGTTATCAAATAACAGAGTTTCTCTGCCTATGAAACTAAACTCTGTCAAGCTTGGGTTAGCCATGGCTGCAATCTCCCATAAAGCACGGGTGTACCTTACCAAAAGGCAAGCTGTATTAGACATATTTATAGCAAGACTGCCCTACACAAATATTTACTTCACCAAAGCCTCAATTCTCTTAGATTCTCAGGTATAATAGTAAGGATGGGGTGCATGAGGGCACATAGATCATATGAGGCATCCTGTCATCTGACAATACACCACAGACGGTATGAGGATAACTAGCAGACATATGTTTATGGCACAAGTTGTTGGATTTCAAGTAAGATGATTTGGGAGGTGACAATCTCCTCAACTGAGAACAACATAAATGCTGAGGATACATTAAGAAGTCTCAGCCACTCCGAATCTTGTATCTATAAAGGCATAGCCTATGTACTGCACGGTCGTCGCTTTCGGTGTCTGATTACATAGACAGTTGTTCAGCTGCACCTGGAGACAGTGACTAGATATTGCTATAAAGTTTTCTGGGTCCAATCTTGGTGCCTGAGTAGAAGGTTCACGTAAGGAATCAGCAGACACAAGCCTCCAATAGCCACCATCCATATGTGTGGAGGTATTAGAAGGGATTTTTACTGTGGTGTATGAGGTAGTTGGAGATATAACCACTACTGTATACGTGTGTGTAGGTAGGAGGAAGCAGCAAATGGCACTTGGCTGCCCCCAAAGGAGAAGAGGGCGGGTTGTTTCACTACAAAGCAAATAGGGCAAAGGTATGTGAATATTTTCATAAGCAATCAAGTGGGCAGGAAGGATGTGGTATCAGTATGTTTTGTAGGAGCACATGTCAAACACTCTTAACTAGTGCATGTGGAAAGGATAACTGGTGGGTTCCTGATCCTGAATGGCTTGACGTAGGATGTTAGACCTTTTAAAAGATACCAGCAAATTCAGTCCTGTTGTATCCTGCTTAGCATCTCTCAGGGGTAGCCACCTTATTTACGTTGTAGGTTGGTGTGACTGTTTACACAATTTCTAAAGAGTGTTTCAGGACACTTTCTGGGGGGGTGGGGGGCGGGGGGTGGTTCTCAAAACTAAGATGGGATCACAGGATAATGCTTCCCATATACTGTATAACAGAGTATAATCCAGATGTTTTCATTGACCTCAATTTCCCTACTGTTTTTTTGGTGACCAAAAAACCCAGTAGGAACATTGAAATTGAGGTCAGTGAAAACACCTGGGCTCTAATCCAGGTGTAAGAGGACAGGGCACTTTGGGTTGGTGTGACTGACTTTCAAGCATTTTTCAAGTTTACTTGACAGAACATTTTGGATTTTGTTTTATATAGCGCTGGCCATTTCATAGCTGTCTAAATTATACTTCCTGCTACAATACAATTTAATGGTACTCAGTTTATCAGCTTAAGAAGAATGAAAGACTGAGTTGGTCACAATAGTAGTGACCAACAGGTCACACAGGATGTTAGAAGTAGGTCCTTAAATACCAAGCAACCTTGTCATATAATATTCAATTTATCTGCATGTTTGAAAATTCCAAATATACCTCCTTTCAAATGATGTGGTGTGACTTTCAAAAAGTAGCCTCAAGAATTTCCCTGCTCCACTTATTGCTGAGGATCATATCAAGCTTGTCTCCATCAAGGCAATATTGTCAAATTTGCAGTCGCCTTAGATACAGATTGTATAAGAAAACAGCCAACATCATATAGCGCAAACACATACACAGTTGCGGGATGCAACCTTCAAATTAAGAGGAAACAACTGCAAAGTGTTATCTGTCCTTAGCTACTGAAGTAAAAAGTATATGCAGATGTGAAGGTCAAAATATTTGAAAGGCGCATTTGTGATGATTTGGATTTAGAATATCAAAATTTCCCCAATAATTGTTTTACAAATAAATTTAGAAAGGAATGAAAAGATGAAGGGGAAATGGTTATATGGCACCTTTTTGCCAAAATATCTGATTTTCTTCACTGAATGGCTTTTTATGTTAACATTACTTACGGTCTATTCCTAGAAGTAGAGTAAGGTTCGGCTCCTTGCCCTGGGCTCTCTGGTTCAGAATACTGCACAGCGCTTTGAGGTCGAACAAGCAGTGCGACAACTCCCTGAATAACTGATCTGCCACTGGGATCTTCTCGGACAGTGGCTGTCGTGATATCTGCATCTGATGAACTTGTTCCTTAAGAGATGAATTTTCTTCTTTTAATCTTTGGCTCTTAGAAAGAGAAAAACAAAATGTTATTATTGTATGTTTTTAATCCTAGTTTAGATATTTGATGATGATATTAAAATATTTTCAAGAGGTTTTTGAAAGATATGTACTAGAAACCAAAACTACAGGACACCTCATATATCAGCTGTAAAGGACATGATCCACTCTGCTCAGCAACAGCAGAGTAAGGTGTATCTAATCCAAACTACAAATGCTGGTCTCTTACTAATATTCTGCTTCACTCACTTACGTATACAATTTTGAAAATATAGGCACTGCTAAACGAAAAATAATTTAAAAATAATTGTTGAACAGTTATACATGAAATGCAGTGGTAATCACAGGCCTGATATTCAATAACCGAGTAAGTTATTTTACAAATTAATTCTGGAACAAAAATAGCCACCCAGCAAACACCTAAAACTACCTTTTCATGATTTCAGACCGCAAAAGATTGTGAATTGTATAATGAAAACAAACAATACCAAGGAACAAAGAGCATTTAGTACTTGGTAGTCAAATGTGATTTTAGGAAATTATGTCCAATGCTTATTATATAATAAGCAACATATCAATACAGCATACAAATATACAATTTAGTGCTCAGTTGAAAAGAACACAAATACACACAGTTTCCCAAATACTACTCACCCTCTGTTATCATTAGGCTGATAACCTATTAATGCCAGGCAGCTGTTTGTTACCTCAGGTACTGGAAAACTACTAGTATTACCGGTATGATTTTTATCACCATATTTCACCACACTGTCAGTCCAATGTTCAGTTTTTGTTTATGGTATTTTCCCTAATTTGAAGACGCTGGGTTGTTCCCCATCTGCCACTTGGCCTTCATTAATACGAAAAGTTAGGAAGTGAGAACAGGGTCTCAGCCGCTAGGTATTGACAAAATATCATTTCTAGCAGGAGGGAATAACAAATATACCCAACACGCACCCCAAAAGCTTACCAGTCTGCATGAAGGTACTCCTTGCAGCCCCTATGTAGAATTTGTGAGTAACCTAAAGGGAGAAAGTACCATTTTTACTCAGTGCTGGAAAAATTAATTCTGCCGGATCTAGTTGTAACGATTCAGGGAACGAGCAGTAAGAGTTTAACAGCAGGGGATTGTTTGCAGCCTTGCTCCTTTATTGACTAGCTCCTCATCTTGGCATGAAGGTGCCAAGATGTTATTATACCACAGAAAAACGCCAAGTTCTGACATGAATGAATTACAGAACTCAGGACAGTTTACTTTCTGCTCCGCGAGGAGTTCCGAAAAACTGCTCCACTAGTTGGCGAGCACGACCAAGGTAAATCTTACTCCAGACCACCTACCCGCGAGATTTTTCAAAGCAGGCACTTGCGGATGGACGCTACCACTCAAGTTGAGAAACCTTCCATTCACGTTGAGGAAGCTGCTGCTCTAGTAGAACATCTACTCGAGTGGAAGAAAGAAGCAGCGCCCTCTTGCGCTGTGCATGGAGCCGTTCGCGCTGGTTTTCCAGTGTGGGACAAACACCTGCCGCTAAAAATCAGGCAATTGGCGGGACATAACGCACTTCGCCGCATGCGGAACTCTGTGTAGCACTTCAGAGTTTCTGGGTCACTTCCGTGAACTCCACCCAGGCATACTTTCTGGAAAAGGAGTTCATGGCCCCCGCAGAAGGCTCTGAACCAAAGGGACTCCATCCCCATCATCCCTTTGCGTGAGCAGTCGCATGTGCTAACAGCTGTGAGGAAGGAGGCGTGGCCTGATCACACTAAAAAGTGCTTGTTGCAATCCCATTGCACGGGCAAAGCCCGGGCCAAAAAAATGGTCTGTTCTGAGCCAGTCAGCGCCAGGAAGAAGTAGAGCAAGTGCACCCCCCTCTGTCCTTGTGGTGAGCCATTGACTGGTGCCCCTGACAGAAACCACAACCTACACAGGTACATTTCAATCTCGGCCCCTGCCGCTTTTGGCTTGGAGCACAGCAGGGAGGTTTTCGCCCTCTCGTCACTACAGTTAAGGATTCAGAGACTGAGGAAGTTTGAGTGTGGGGACATCTGAACCGTGTACTCTGCTTCTAGTTCTTTTTTAATTTAGTAGTTTATGGGCTGCTCTAGGAAGCTGGCTCTTTATATAGCAGACCAAAACAAGGTACACTGTGTAGGGAGTCCAGGAATACCCCAATGCGTTTACAGAGGCAAAAATGACTATCCAATTGTTCTCATTTGTGGTAGAGTGGGCGAGCAGTTGAGCTTATCATAGGGTAGTGCTACCGGAGGCAATAAATATACACTCAAGAATAAATCCGAGACCAATTTAGAAAAATACATCGTATTTTTATATACATTTTGATATCAAGAACTTTGTTACTTAAATGCGCCATTACACACAATGCTTTCCTATGGGTGAAAAGGCATAGATAGCAAACAGGTATTTATGGTCGGTTTCTGGGGTCTGCTTCGGTTTTTAAAGTTGTATGGGGCCAAGTTCCAAAGAGTTGCTCATTACCTGCCCTGGGGCGTTTGGGTGCAGAGGTGCTGGTCAGGTTAGTAACTTTGGCGCTACGTCAGTAAGAAGACGGGGGGGGGCACCAAGAAACAGGCTACAGAGGGGGACTTGGGGGCAGGTACGGGATCTCCCAACGTGGGGGTCTGGTCACAATGGTCTTGGGAACAAGGGGGCACAGCCGGTTCATCGGTACCTGGGCTGGGGCGCTCAGGTGCAGCGTATAAAGGTCGACTGGGCTCTGTGCGTCCTAGTGTTTGCCAGTTTCGCCGGTTGAGGGTGCAAAATTAGGACAGCTGGGCAACTCTGGAAGTGGGTCTCTGCGGTGCAAACGTCTCTCGCCGGCAGCTTTGTCTTGGAGTCAGAGTACCAACTGAACTCTCATGGTCTTGTCTTGCTGCAAAGGGTCCGGTACCCTGGGTATTGGTCCTGTGCGGCTCCTGTCAGTCTTGGTTTCCTCCTACTTGGTGGGGGGATAGATGTGACCTTCAAGAGAACAGGGTATTCTTCCTGTGAGCTGCTGCGTCAGGCTGGACAGGGAGCAGCAACTCTGTAGACTGGACTTTGTGTTTCGATGCTGGTGGACTGCAGGGGACTTGCTCTTCTACTCCAAGGGAGGTTTGCTGGCGATTTGCGAAGTGCTGGCAGGGCAACGGGGTTCTTACCAGAAGTTCAGCTGTAGGACGAGTCGCTGGGTTGCGATTGTGGAGACTTAGTGCGGCAGGCAGGGTTTTGTTCCAAAAGTCCACAGCAGTCTTCAGGTCTTGCTTTCTCTTGTGGCTGTGTCCTCTTCTTCCTGATCTGTCAAATATGAGATCCTGGTGTCAGGGATGTCACCTAAATACTCAATATAGGAGCGTTAGAGAGAGTGACGGGTAGTATCCAATGGCCTGTGGGAAGCGGGCATAACCCTCACCCAGAGAGCCTAATTCCACCAAAATTAAGATTGTGGAATTCTAAAAGTCATGTCCACATTGGGTAGCCCACCTTAGGGGTGGTACTAACCTGAGAGGGGGACACACCTCCTGACTAGGTCATTTTCCCACCTGTCCTGGTGCCAAATGGACCCGGGGCAGGGGGTGGCATTTCCCCTGTCTGGGGAAGCCTTGCGTTGCATATCACAGATGGCAGAGGCCTTTGAAGTATCCTGCCTTGAGATGATGGTCACTTAGTCACCCTGCTTTAGGAGATGACAACACCTCCGGCCGGAGCAGGTTTTGTTTCTGCCCTCAGAGTACAGGCTCTCGCCTGCAAAGGGTAAGAAACCTGTCTGTGGTGGCAGGCTGGTCTACACCAGTCTGTCAGCACACTAGTAGTTGGCAGGTTTTCAGGGTGCATGTATTCATAAATCCATCACTGGAATCACTGTAGTTTTATTAGATGTTTGATACCACACATCTCTAGTTTCAGTGAAACCATCATGTAGCTGGGGAACTCGTGAACACCAGTTTCCAGCACATTCTCTTAAAATGACTTCCCTGTTTACTTATAGTATCCAAGAATCGACTCCGATATCACAGGGGCATCTCTGCTCACGCAGATATGTCAACACATATAGTATAGTGCACCCTGCTGTAAGACCTGCTGTAGGGTTGACTTACATATACTGCATGCAGTGTCTACAGGCATTACACACAGGAGGTGAGCCATGTTGTGTCTTCACTTTTCTCAGACCATAGCAGGCAGTCTGCAATGGTAGTTTGCATGTGGGTGCTGAGGTGTCCCTTAGGGTTGTTTAATCAAAGGAGGGACCCTTAGGATGGCACAATACATACTGCAGCCCTTAGGGGCCCTCTTTAGCCTCATTTCCCTAGGTACCAGGGGTACCACTTATTAGGGACTTACAAGGGGTGATAAAGGTACTGCAAATTGGGGGAACAATTGTACAGTTTTAGGTATAGTGATCTGGCACTGGAAACCTAGATAGCGGGGACCCAGTGCACTTCTGTAAAAATGTTATCAGATACCAAGCAAAAAGTAAGGGGTGACAATGACAAAAAGGGGCACTTTCCTACACCTGTATTTTATTTGTTTGTATCCCAGTTTGTCCTTGCACTGTTTATACTGGAGGGGTCCTATGAGGGTGATTGCAGGTTTTACTAAGTGCTATATTATTGCTAGTTACTAGTGCTCTGGGACGCCTCAATCTGGTAGTTTTCATTGTTTAAAGAACAAATTCTCCTGGTTGTTACTTCTAGCCCTTTGTTGATTTTCCTTTGTTCAAAGGGGTCTCCCAAGTCAGTGCCTCTTTTCCTATTGTTGGTTTCCTCCAGTTATTGCATATTGGTGAAAAAGAAGGCATCTGGTGCTTCGCTTGCCCCTCCAATTAAGATTTTCGATAGATCATTTCGATTGTATGTTGGAGAGGGCAGTGGGGATTATAAGCACGAAAAGCACCCTCACATAGAGGAGATTATCCATAAACTCCAGTAATAATTCTGCACTTTTGGATGAAGCCCACCTGAAATTGTTGTCTAGCCCCTCATTCACTTGTTCAAATGTTAATTCTTCTCAGTTGGAATTGGTGGCTAATTCTCACACTGCAGGGCACAAGGAGTCTGTCAAGGTTAAAAAAATGTCATCGGGGTCAGTGATGTGGATTATCTGACGCTGTCACTCAGACAAACTTTCCAATAGATAACATGCAAGTGGTGGATTGAGGGAATCTGGCGGTTCAGCCTTCAATGTCCTCAGACATAGGCACTTCTTTATCTCCATCTAACTCTAGCTGGAAAAAGCTGCCAATCGATGACTGGATGGATAAAATTAAGGTTTTGATTCGGTCTTAGCTCACACCAATTTTCACTTGTTTGAAAGCCCTTGAAACCCAGCTCATGTCCATTTTGGCACAACGGTTTCAGGCCCTGCCTAACCCTCCAGAAGCTACTTTTCTCAACTGTTTTTCTCCACCCTGACAACCTAATTTAACGTTGACAGGGGCTCCTTATTTTGCCTATGCTATTCCTTTACTTCCCTGGTCACTGACATACCAGTCTCCAGCTCTACGGTGGGGGGTAGGCAGAAGTAAGGTACATGTAGCTAACTTTGCCTTGTCCCCTAACTGCACTATCATAAATCTCCCCCCAGCTCTATGTCCTTACATGGTGGTTCTAACTGGTGTACCCACCCTGCCGAAACAGCGCGAGGAGACATATGGGGAGTTGCGCAATAAAGTATTGGATTGGCTACCTCGAAATAGGGATTTTCTCCTTGCCCTTGCTGATGAAATTTTGTATACACAAAGGATCGCCTATCATCTCTCAAGGGGATTGTGTCATTATCAATTTTAGATCCCCGCCCCTGGCACAGGTGATACTGACCAGGAACCAGAGTTGTTATATTCCATTAAGTTCCATATTCCCTGTACCCGTTGGGTCCTTCTATAGCCACACTTTGTACAGATTCGCTCCCAGAAACCGCAGTGTCAGGCAGTGTGGGGAAGAAGGGGCAATGTTTGTTTGGATACAAGACCAGCCCCTTTATCATCTAGCTACTCGGCCACCCCCTCCGTTCCGTTTAAGGACTGTTTTAATATACCTATAGGGAACCAATTAGATATCCTATCAGAAGTGGATTGATTGCCCCAGTCTCCGCCCAGAAGTAGGTCAACTGAAGTTTCCAGGGAGGTTGTCACCATGGATAAGGGGCCCGAAGTATGGGTAATAAGGTCCATATTGTTTCTCCCTTGTAAACTGGAATGTGGCAGGTTTAAAGGATAAGATATCAAATTTAGATTGGCTGACCTTTATTGATAACTTTAATTTTGTTGTCATGAAGGAAAACTGGGATATTATGTCGATCTCTTGCAGGGGATTTTCCTGTTACTCCTTTCCTGCTATAGCCTCTTCTGAGACAGCCAGGGCCGGCCTTTCCATCTGGGTCAAACTAAATCTCAGGGCTGTAGTCTCAGTTGTTAACACAAGCAACCCTGCATACCAAGTCCTGCTTATGAAGGACAGTCGAGGCCCCTTTTCTTTTTAGGTGATAAAATGTATTAACAACATTTTTACTAATTCCTTTTGTTCTTTATTTGAGGAGTTTTTCGGTTTGATTATGAGGTTGAAACCTATAGGATCTGGTACCTCATTCCAACCTCGATTTTTGTTATGTGGTGATTTTAATGCAAAACTTAGGGATTTGCCTGTAGAGTTAGGCTTCCGGGGATCAGTAGTCGAAGCAGCCCCGACTGACGTTCAAGGGAAGGAGCTGAGGATATTTGTTGCCCTACATGACCTTGTAGATGTAATGAATCACTTCCGTGGTTAAGGAGCTAGCATTCCCACCTATGGGAGGAGGGCGGGAGTCCATTATCGACTACATATTTGCCTCCAGGCACCTTCTGCAATAGTGCTCTAATCGCTCAATCCTTTAAACTTAATGGGGGGGGGGGGGGGGGGGGGGGACTATAATGCTTGATTTGTAGAAGGGGTTTTCCCCGTGGGGAGAGACAAACCATCAGCAGCTTATGCTGATACTTACAACCATTCAGGAGATGGGCTTCTTAAAGACCCTAGCTCCACGCTGGGGATACTTCTTAAACACCACCTTTCGTTGTTCTTGGAGAGTCTAGCAGAGGATGCTGGGGCTGCTTTATTCACCTGTTATCAATATCTCTGCTCCCATATCAGGACTCACCTGTTGAAACCTCATTGTCTCACCTTAGACCATCCACGTTGGTTGAATGCAAATTTTTCAGCAGCTAACCGCCGTTTGAGGAAGGCCCTGACGGACCGACCGAGAGATGCTAGTGAGGTACAGGAGGCTAGGCGACAATACAAGCGGACACTCACGGACAGGAAGAATTTCTTGACAGAAAGAACTAGAAAGAGCAGGAGCTAGCAGCTGCCCAGAATTGCAGTAAAGCGTTCTGGGACAGTTAATAGATTCCACCAGCCGGATGCCCCTCCCCACAACCAACGCCTTGTCTGTAACATTTCTGGCCAGGAGTGGGTTAAGCATTTTACATCTATTTATCAGATGCCCACAGATTAGGTGTGTAATGAAAGGCAGCATGTACAGTTAGTTAACTCCCCCGCCCTCCAGATCTCACTTCAAGAAGTGGAGGAAGTGATTAGGCAGAGTTTTACTGGCAAAGCTCTGTTGTCCGCAGGATTCCCATGGACTTAATTAAATGAAATCCAGAGCTTTGGGGGCCCCTGCTGACTATTGTATTTAATAATTCCCTATGTACCAGGGTCCCACATTTTTGGCCCCCCTCTGTAATTTTTCCAATGTTTTAAAAGAGAGATAGAGGGTCTGCCAAATGTTACAGGCCAATATCCCAAATTACAATAGTTCAGTGAAAATTTTAGGGAGGGTCATCTTTAATCGTCAGCAGTCTTGGGTTAGTGACAATAACATTATGTCCCCCTGCCAGTATTGTTTTCGACCGGGGCTAGGTACATTGGAGCAGTGCCTGAACTTGCACTTAATTGTTAACAAGTATACCATTACCAGGCCCGCCTTATGTACCTGGCCTTTATAGACCCTTCTGCCACATTCAACTGCAAAAACAGGTCCAAGCAGTGGTTGATTCTTTTACATTTGGGGGTAGAAACTCCTTTGGTTAATTTTCTGTATTGCCTACATGAAAATTTAGTGGCAAGGGAGCGTTACTGCAGAGCAGGTGAAGTTTCTGATGTCTTTCTTTAACAAGTGGGGTGCGCCTGGGGAGCGTTTTGGCACCTCTGCTTTTTAATATTTATATAAATGAATTAAGCACCCACTTGTCCTTGCCTACTAAAGATGTACCAAAAATGAATAACGCATTTGTTCCAGCACTATTATACGCCGAGAATTTGGAATTAATGGCTAGGACAACCCATGCCCTTCGCATTCTGGTAGAATCTTTTGTCTCTTTTATGGGCAATTTAGACATGGTAACCAACTATGGTAAGTCACAAATAATGGCCTGTGGATCAGGAAGGAGAAACCCGTCTTCCCAAAAGCTGTTAGACCATTCCCTGAGCTCCATACACACTTTTTGTTATTTTCGCATCACTTTTGATTCCTTTAATACCTGGCAATTACAAGTGAAGCCAGCACGCATGAAATTGAGTAAGGCGGCAGTGTCCCTATTTAATCTAGTTCAGAGGGAAGGTAAGGGCACTATTTGACCCTACATTAAGATTTTAAATCTTTAGTGTGTCCCTACAGCTAGTTACGGGGTGTGGGAAAACAATCTTAAGGTGGTTACTTGATCTTCTGCCAGCTAGCCCACACTTTATTTTACACTCTGAACTTAACTTAGAATATGCCCTTGACAGAATTAAATTGGCCTCTCTCCTGCTCTGGGTAAGCGTATGGTCAAATTCTGAAGCGTACTTCAACAGTGAAGTTATTTTCGATTGTCTTAGTGTGGACAACGACCTTTCTATCCCCTGGTTGAATTACGTTAGAAAGTGCTTCACTGACACTGATCTCCCTGAGCGGTTTACTGCTCTGCATATTTAAAGCAAACACGACAGGGGGCAGGTAATGTCTCGTTATGCAGAGTTTAGTTTGTCCTGCAGATTGGAGGAGGTTTTTAATAAGCACTCACTGTGCAACTATTTGATCACACTAGCTACAGAAGATATAGCATGTTACCTAACCTTAGAGCTCTCACTTTGGGAGAGGTTCCTGCTTTTTATATTTAGGATAGGTACTGTGTCGCTCCTGTTGTGCTTTTCTGATGGTGCGAATGCGAGGGACAGAAGCTTACCTCTTTGCCCCTGTGACAGGTCGACAGAGCAATCTTTATTGCATTTTATGTTTTTCTGTAAAAATTTGTATTGCCCTTTTCAACTCAGTCTTAAGCATATTCTGAAATCATTAGCTTTCACAAAGTGTAGGGAGACTCTTATGCACAGGCAGAAGGTAGGTCACCCCCGATGTCTGTTTTAGTGTTTGCTGATTTTTTAAACTCTCTAAACACAATAGGAAATCGATGAAGGGGTAATTTGTAATGATCTTTGTGATGAAGTTTTAAAGTTCCTGGATTTGTTTTTATATAGCATTTTGCTAAACTAATGTAATATAGCAGTTTATTCTGTTTTGCTGTTATTTTTAACATGTGGTATCAATGTTTTAAATTGTGATTTGTTCTTTCATGACTTTTTATTAAAATCAAATATAGATTCTTAGATTGATTGATTTAGAACTTAGTTTGCTTTTGTGATTTTGGAGATTTGTACTGTGGAGTCAAGTCCAGCTACTCTGTTGGACAGTGCCACCCTTACGAGTCAGGCCATCTCCAACCTCCTCTACCCAGAGGATGGCCACTGATAGTGTTCAGGAGTACCACAAGGCCATCCTTCTCCCATATAGTAGGTACAAGCAAAAAGCAGAGATGCCGAGAGGCCCCAGGTCCTGTGAAACAAGCCTATAACGACATCTAGTTGCAGATGTCTTGTTGGGAGGTTGCCCGACACCGGAAAAGCAATACACCTATGAGGGCGGGATCCATCATCCCGAGCTGAGCTGCAGCTTTTAAGACACAAAAATAAGTTTGCTGACAGTTGACATACTCTAGTCGCCAAGCTTGATCCAACTGCAGAACCAAATAGTGGAACTTTTAACAGAGGAGGGAAGGAACCAGCTGTTGTGTGCTTCTGTTCAGCTATGTGGGTCATCTAAGTAAATCTAACCATAGTCGTCGTTTAAAACAAAACCTACTAAGACAGCAAATGGAGCCAAATGAACAAACTTCTAAAAGAATGTCGAAATTTCACGTCTGCCCCAGTAAACATGTTCTGCATATTGATTCTGTTCAACTCTGCTCACTGCATGATCTGGGAAGATGACCCTTGAGCAATCAGAGATGGAAGTGATCTTTCTAAGGGCAAGCTGCATCTCTGAAATGGCAGCATAGCGAAAAACAGTGCAACAACGCACTTATGAACAGTGCCAAATTAATTATCTTGTCATCTTATAGGTTCCTTTTTCCAAAACGCCACAATAAGAAACCATTCTTTTGGGACTTTGCAGATCACCCAAAGCAAAATCAATTGCCTGCAAAAGTAGTTGCTGACACACAAAAGGTGACATTTCTTTTATTTTAGGGTACATGTTTGGGGTGTCTGACAGGAAGGAATCATAGCATAGCCCATAAAACTAGGAGTCGAATTGCTCACACTTGGAGTTCTAGTGGGTGGCACTGGTAAGATGTTAAATGGACAGTTGCTCCCAGGGTTCTGAAGATGATTGGAGGGCCTCTCAATTAAATTCCCACTCATGGCGGGTGATGGCATGAGGACGAATGTCCTTCAGTTGAGGCAGATCTGCCAAATTTGACCAGCATCATCACTCCCTCATAAGAACTGTCTGTCACCACAGGTATACAATACGTTTATAACTCAAAATAAATGACGAGCGAAGGAATGTTTAATTAAAGCAATCTGCAAAGATGTATTACCAGTGAGACACTTCTCTAGAGCAGTAGCACAACGGTTATTTTGTTGCACATGCATGCGGATACACTGTATTTCTTTATCGTTACGACTTCTTGAACCTGCTTTACTTGCACCACTGAAGACAGAAATATTTGACAGACGCAAACTGAGGAACCTTCTGGAAATGTGCATTAGGCCCGGAGGAAGCGATCGGCATTGCAAAATACATGTTGGCCATTTAAGAGTGATTGCATGAATTTGCGGATTGCTTTAATTCAAAATTCCTTTGCCCCTCGCTTTTTTTGAGTTGTAAATTTATTGTGTAGCTGTGGCCGCAGACAAGTCAAACTGTTGGGAAGAGGACACCTGCTCAGGATGCTTTCTAGTTTTTGGGCACTACAATGTGGAAAACATGCAGAAACATGCCCTTGGTGATGATCCACTCCCACAGCTATATTGTCAGACTGAAAAGTTACAGAAAGCGACTGTCACCTCGCTGTAGTGGTGTTGGTGTGTATTACAACAGCCCTGGACCTGACCACTGAAATTAATGGTTTTAGGGAAAAAGAGGCATTTTGCTCCTGAACATTCATATGGAAAACAACTTTTATTTGCACCATAAGGCACGGATGGAGATGCGCCGTAATAAGCATTACCCCTCTCCCCCAACTGAACTCCTTTTAGGTGATTGTGACTGCAAAGTCTGGCCACAGAAGGGGTATCCCACTAAAAGATTAGGAGCATGTGCTCAATACCTCAGCGTTAGATAGATTTGCAAGGGCATTTATAACGTATGCTCATACAAAGGGTGGATTGACCAGGACATCCTTGGGCTGATTGTATAAAAAAGTATCAAATTTGCCCTGCTTAGTGGAAATGCAGGAAGTCAATGTGGAGCTTGGCACAGGGCACCTTCCCGAATGAATGACGTCTGTAGCTTACATGGCTCTGGAACCCCCATGCTGACATTCAGGAAGCGGCTTACAGTCTGACTGATGACCAATAATCTCTCTGTGGGACAAAAGGCCGCTGCAAACTCCAAAATACGCTACCGTTTCTGAATCGTCTGTATAGTATGAAAGACATTTGATAATTTGCAGAGGACACAATGTTCAATAGGCCCGTGAGGGTGAAGACCGGCTATACTGAGCTAGCTCCCATGACAAAACTATGCTCTCTGCCAGTAAGGTAAACAACAGATGTTTTCCAGCTACATAATGGCAGTCATCAAGATGAGAATAGCAATGAATACCCGGTGAACAATGTTTAAGCCACAGGATTGCATTCTATATAGAGAGTATCCCACTGTGAAACTGATGTATTTTCTGTGTTTGTAAAAGATGAGGACATGGGAGCTAGTGTCCTAGAGTTTCAATTAATGAAGCCAGGTGTCGTTTTTGACACCTGATTGAAGAGCAAGTTTCTTGAAGAACAAGTTACTTACATTTGGTAATGCCTTATTTGGTAGAGACTATCTAGCCACAGATTCCTTACCTTAGAATTATCCAAAGGAGTCAGCCTGGATCCGGAAATCTTCAAGCAGTAACCCTACATGCCAGTGTGTGGCGCTGTTCAGCTCCTCAAATAAAGTATGCGGTACCTATATATGCCCCACCTCAGCATACTGACGTCAGTTCGTTTTCCTTGCTTTCCATGCCAGGAGCGTGGAGCCACGACGATGACTGACCACTGGTGTGAGATGCAAGGGCCCTTCATAGAGGGAATCAATTATTTGTTCGCAGAGCAGGGAGGAAGGGAGGGTCAATAAGGAATCAGCAGCTAGACAATCTCTACCAGATAAGGCATTACAGAAGGTAAGTAAATAGTTAATTTGAGCCATAGATATCCGTACCTAAAAATAGATAACTATGCAATACCTCCCTGGAGGCGGGTGCGCGAACCCAACTTTAACCAGAGAGTCCTGCAGGACCTAACAGACAAAATGCCTATCTCTTAGGACACGACTGTCCAGGCAGTAATGCTTGTGGTCGCTGCTTTGGCTCAGGTAGAATGAGCGCACAAGATCTCAGGTGGTTGCTTTTTGGTCAAGGCACTGCAGATTTTTATGCAGAGCACCATCCATCGGGAGATGATAGGTTTCTGCACTGCCTTCCCTTTCTTGGTCCCAACATGTCCCAAGAAGAGTTGGTCATCCACCCGGAATTCTTTTGTGAGGTCAATGTATAATGACGATGCTGTTTTTGGATCCAGACAGTGGAGTCTCTCCTCTTCCTTAGAAGGATGAGGGTGGGCAAAAAAGGTAGGCAGGGTGATTGTCTGGGCTATGCAGAAAGGGGTGACTACCTTTGGGAGGTAGGCAGCATGTGTCCAGGAGCACCAGCTAGTTAGGATAGAAAGTAGTGTAAAGCAGGTGCACCGTGAGAGCCTGCAACTGGTTGACCCTCCTGGATGATGTAATGGCCACCAAAAAGGTGGTTTTGATGTGTAACAACCAACTAGGGCAGTTGTGTAACAGCTCAAAAGGAGCACGCGTCAGAAAAGTAAGGAACATTGGGGAATGATGAATGGCCTGGAACATATGTCACAAACCTTTCAGGAATCTCGTCACAACGGGTGACTTAAGCAAGGAAGCTTGGTCACAGGCAACCGTAAAAACAAAGAAATGGCAGAAAAATTGCCCTTAAGTGTGCCCATAGCGGAGCCCTGCTAGGCCAAAGAAAGAACAAATAGTTGGACCTGAGGAGCAGCAGGTAAGGGATCAATGCTTTTTGAGACACACCATGCCAAAAATATGTCCCATCGTCAGGCGTATGCTGATTTGGCGGAAGAATACCTGGCTGTCAGAATAAAATCACAGACTTCAGGAGGAAAGACGAAGGCTGTCAACTGTCACTGCTCAATCTCCACGCATGGAGACGGTGAGTATGCAGGTTCCGGTGCAGAGCCCTCCCCTGTTTCTGCAACAGAAGATCCTCCCTAAGAGGCAGCTTGTCGGGAGGACCAATGCTTATGCTCAAGAGCTCGGGATACCAGACTCTCATGCTCAGTCCGGAGCCACAAGAATGACTTGGGCCTGGTCATTCTGGATCTTCTTGAAAACTCTGGGCAGGAGTGGTACTAGCGGAAAGGCGTACAGGAGGCCGGAGCTGCACTCAAGATGAAAAGCGTCTCCGAGCAAGAGTCACCTTGGAAACTCAAGCTGCAAAACTGCTGACAATGCGTGTTCTCGGCGGTGGTGAATAGATCTAACCAAGGCTCTCCCCACTCTTGGAAGAGGCCTTGAATCTCCTCTGGTCTGAATGGAACCACCACTTGTGATATGCTAGACATCGACGGCTGAGTTTGTCTGTCCTGGTACTCAGAGAGCCTGCCACGTGTTGAACCACCAGAGAAATGCCCTAGTGTTCCAGCCATATCTAAAAAGGCAGTGCCTCTTGGCAAAGGGTCCATGACCCCACCCCGCCCTGTGTGTTGCAGTATAACATGGCAGTGGTGTTGTCCGTGAACACCTGTACCAGTCTTCCCTCGATAGAGGGCAGAAAGGCCTTCAATGCCAAGCGAATTGCCTGAAGCTCAAACAAGTTTATGTAGAGTCCAGACTTCATCAGAGACCTGAATCTTCTGATCTCTACCTTTCCCAGGTGGCCGCCCCAGCCCAGGAGTGACACATCTGTCACTACAGTCAGCTCTGGATGGGGAAGGGAGTGGGGTTTGCCACTGACCCAATTGCAGTCTGTTAGACACCACTGCAGATCTTTTTGCAGTTCCCTCTGAGATCTGGACTATTTAGGAGAGATTTCCGTGATGCCGCACCCATTTGAACTTCAAGTCCCACTGCAGAACCCGCAAATTCCAACGGGTATGTGTTACCAGCAGGATGCAGGATGCTATGAGGCTCAGCAGCCTCAGAGTCTGTCATCCAAATCCAGGATAGAGGCTGAAACATCAGTATCATAAACTAAATATCATGGACTCGCTGTTTGGGAGGAAAAGCCCAAAACTATACTATGTCCAGAACAGCTCCAATGAAAGGAAGAGTCAAAGAGGGAGTCAGGTGTGACTCCGGCATGTTGATAGTGAACCCCAGTGAGTGCAGGAGTTTTGTTGTAGTCTGGAGGTGGAAGACGACTGCCTGGAGCAAGCCCACCTTCAACAGCCAGTCGTCGAGGGAGGGACAGGCTGGAACCCCCAGACCTCTGCAGGTGTGCTGCGACCACTGCCATCAGCTTGGTGAACACCTGAGGGGCAATGGTGAAGCACGACAAACTGAAAGTGCTCGTGGCCCAGCGTGAACCGTAGTCAATGCCTGTGGGCGGGCAGAACTCGGATGTGAAAATAAATGTGTGTCGTGCAGATACAATGCTACCATCCAGTAGAACGGGTCAAGGGCAAACAGAACTTGAGCAAGTGTGAGCTTTATGAATTTCTCCTGTTTGAGGAAGGTATTGAGAAGGTGCATTATAGGACAAACCCCTCCATCCTTCTTGGGCACCAGAAAGCAGTGGGAATAGCAACCACAACGTATTTCTGATGCCGGCACTTTCTTTATAGCTCCCTTGGCCAAGAGAGCCAGCACTTGCCAGCGGGGAATGGAAAGATGGTCCTCCATCACCCAGTCGGTGGCATGTGGGTGAGGCGGGGCAGCCACAAAGGGGAGGTAGTAGCCCATTTGGACAATCTGTAGTACGCAACGGTCCAATGTTATTGACCTCCAGTGAGGCAGGTGACGGCGTATCCTGTCCTGCCTACCAGTGGATGCCCATGATGGTAGGAGGGCAAACTAATGGGGCTTGGAGGCTGTGGATGCATGTGGAGTGGTGGAATGGCCTAACCTCCGACTACCGGTCTCACGTGGTCTGTGGGCACCACGTCCTCGCCACGAAAAGGTGTGGAAGTTTGCTGGCCGTGGTGGCTGGGAAGGTATTGACGTGGTTAGAAACCCCTTCATTGGCGTCAAAAGGCAGACTGGGGGTGGTGAAGGGCCATAGAGAGTCCTTAAAAGGCTCTAGCGCGGAGTCTGCCTTCTCTCTCAAGAGACGGGAGCCATCAAAGGGTATATCCATACGTGATGCTTGGACATCCACGGAAAAGCCAGTAGTCCTCACCCAGGACTGGTACCAAAGGGCCACCAATGAAGAAATCGCTCTGCCCAGTGAGTCAGTCGTGTTCGGACCACGAGGAATGGAAAACTTAGCCGCATCTCTCCAGTCTGCAATAGCCTGAGTATGGTTTGGATCTCCTTTGAGACCCATTGGCAGCACTTGCGCAAACGAGTCCCAGATCATGTGGGAATAACTGTCTAAGAGGCACGCAGTGTTAACTGGCCGCAGTACTAGGCTGATGGAAGAGAACATTCTCTTACCAAAGGTATCCAGCCTCTTGGATTCCATATCCGGTGGAGTGAAAGGGAACCTGCCAGGGTTGATTCAGGAAGTATAGGCCTGGACCACTAAGCTCTTCAGAGTGCAGTGCTAGGTGACTAAACTGGGGTTCCCTGCAGAGGGGAGGTGGCAGTGGGCAATCGTCCTGTGCACAGGAGTCCCTGTGCAGGGTTTGAACCAGGCCCAAGGAGGAAGTCGGTGAGGGCTTCATTAAAGGGGAACAAGGATTCAGAAGGGGCAGTCCACAGTAGAAGCACCTCGGTCAAGACGCTAGTCTTCAATGCTACTGAGGGTCCAAAACCTCAGCCGCCCTATGCACCACCATAGCGAAAGAGGGCCCTTTATCCATAGCCACAGTAGGAGGGAACACAAAGCCAATGTTAGGTGAGGTGTCTAAACCACTGACATCCGCCAGATCCTCATACTAGGTATACTCTGAATCATTCAATAGGTAGCGATATTCATCAGGGTCGCAATATGCCTCCCATTCAGCCTTGGCTCTGACCCGGAAGTAATACTTCTAGACGTCGATGACTATGGTGTCAGCGCAGGAACTGCAGATGGTCTCAGTTTCACTGACAATGACACTCCGGATCCAGCACAAGATCAACAGGACCCAAATGGCACCGAGGGCGTACCCACCGGCATGAATCCAGTGGGGGCCCCTCAAGAATCCATGGGGCCCAAAGGCGCTCCAGAGGGGTTGGGTCACCCAAAAATGAGGTGCAACTCATGTTGTTTGGCTGGGGCTGCCCCGGGAAAATCGGGAAAGTGCGGGGCCAACCCTGGTTGGGGCCCTGCAGAGGTAAGGTCCTGGAATGCTGATGCACCCTCGACTCGTCCAAAGATTTGGACGGATGTGGAGAAGTCCAATACTTCTTGGACTTCTTTTTGTGTGACTTATCCGATGACAACTTCAATTGGGATGACGACTGCCGGGTCCGGCTCCGTGATCGGTGTCAGGCAGCGAGGAACTTCAGAGAGTGCTCCCTCAGCGCCTTCGGGTATATGGCGTGGCAATCCTCACAGGCCTTCGAGTTATGGTTTTTCTTGAGGCACTATAGACAGACTAAGTAGGGAGTCTGTCACAGACATGTCTGTAACAGGTGCCACATGTTTTGAAACCAGGCAGTTTCTTGGGAGTCATCCCTGTCACACCAGGGGAAAGGATCTCAAACATTATTGACAAAACGTCGGAAAAGGTCAGTCAAAAAGTGACTTAGGGGTAGCTCTTCATGGATGTGCGCTATCTGGCAGGAAAAGCAAAGAACTGATATCAGTGCGCAGAAGTGCAGCCTATACAGGTACCATGTATGTAATTTCTGGCGTGCACGATGCCCCTCCAGAGCAGGATGACGTCACCTACTGGCCTGCAAGGGTACTACTTGAAAATGTCTGGATCCTGACTGACCCCTGGCGATAACTTTACAGAAAGGAATCTGAAGTTAAGAGTCTCTATCAGATCTTCTGTATGGGCGGGACGTGTTGGAGCTGTAGAGGAAATTTTTCCTTTTAAGTGACTATAGCACCAAAAATGAGGAGCTTCTTGGCCTCCTGTAGAAGTTCATAAGAGGGCAACTGAAGCAGAGGTGGAGCCTACATGCATACTTCTACATCAGCAAAAGGACCCCTGATTGTGGTTGTAGGACTTGGCCTTTTTGGCTAAAGTTCCCTAAACTTTTTGCTTTCCCCCTAGACCGTTTTCTTGACATAGAGTTGCCAATTAAGATGCTTTGGGTACTTTGCCAAGGCTGATCAGTGTCAAAGTACAAACGTTCCCTATGTAAATTGTAATGGTAATTGGTTGGCCATGATTAGGATGTTTGCCTTACTAGTAAAGGCCCTAGTGATGTGCACTGTGTGTGCCAGGGTTAGTAATGCAAAGGCGCGCGGAGAAGAGAACTCAGGCCTGCAGTGTAGGGCCTGCGCGCAGTTTGCTAAGTTAGCATGTTGTCCTGACAAGTGCACCCAGTTGCCAGGCCTTACTTTCCCTTTTGCGTACACAGTGGGCACCCCTGTGGTAGGTCCCGGGTAACCCCTGGGCAGGGTGCAGTACAAGTAAAAGGCAGGACATATACTGTGGTGTGTTTTATGTCCTGACCGTGAAAAACACTCCATTTCGTTTTTCACTGGTGAAAGGCCATCCTGCCCATAGGACAGAATGGGGGAGGCTGGGTATTGTTTATTAGCCTAGTTTCCCATCAGATTAAAATGGAGAGGTGAAGTTTAGTATGTATGAACGCACAGCGTCATAATACATCTTTCTATGAAAGTGGTTTTGTCACTGTGTGTTCAATAGCCACTCTTTTAGAAAGTGGCTGAGTTTGTGCTTTAAGCATTTGTGTGTGTCTCTGCTGAATGTGGATTGACTGTCTGGAGCTGAGAAGGGAGGGGTTGAGATGGCACCAGGCTGACCTGCATCTGGAGAGGGGGCGTAGGAGAAACCCGGGAGGTGAAGAGGCCTGGGCTGCGGCTATAAAACAATTGACCCATCTCCAGCTTTGTGATTAAGGATCCAGACCCCCAGTATCAAAGGGAGAAAGGTGACACTGGGAGGGAGACACCCAGAACTGATTTAGGCAGGGGTCAGGGACCCCTGAGCACAACAAACTTCAAAGACATTTAGGGGTATAACTATGAGAGCTGAGGCCCCTGTACGTTGGAATAGAAATGGATTGAGACGGAAAAGGCTTGGACCCATTTTGTGGTCAAGAGGAACCTCTGCTAAGGAAGGAACAACTGAAGCGACTGCTGGGAAGGACCAACCCTTGCTTCGTGATCTGGGGCTGGTCTGCAGTTTGCTGTTTTAACCAAGGAAGAGACTGTTGGGACTGTGCTTCGTGCGCCTGGGTCCCCCTGCTTGAAGAAGACAGTGCTTTGTGCTGTGTCTTGTAACCCCAAGGGCCCGAGGTGAGTTGGCTCCCTGTTTGGAAACACAGGAACATAAAAGTTTCCGGAGAAGTTTCAAGTGACGTGGTGGGCGCGTGTTGTGGCAGCTTGAGACCCTCAGAAGGTGTGCCCTGTGATCTTGGACACACAGAGAAGTGAGACTCGGACGCGCTGGGTGCGTGTCGTGGTGTACAGGTGGCGTTGGTGAAGAGCGCCTGATCGACGTGTACATTAACGGTGAAGTGAGTCTCGGACGTGCTAGGTGCGAGTCATGGTGCACCACAAGCGTTGAAGAGCACCTGGTCAGCGTGTGCATCGGAGGGGACGTGAGACTCTGATGCACAGGGTGCGTGTCATGTTGCTCCGCAGGCGCTGGTGAAGAGCGCTTGGTCCGCGTGTGCATCGGAGGTGATGGGAGTCTCGGACACGCAGGGTGCGTCTCGTGGTGCACAGGAGGCGTTGGTGAGGAGCGCCTGGTCAACGTATGCATCGGAAGTGGAGTAAGTCTCGGATGCGCAGGGTGCGTGTCGGGGTGCACCGGAGGCGCTGGTAAGAGCGCCTGGTCATCGAGTGCACCGGAGGAGAAGTGTGGCTCGGACACAGTGAGCGTGTCGTGGTGCAACCAAAGGCATTAGTGAAGAGCGCCTGGATATCGGGGTACCGGAGTTGGAGTAAGTCTCCGTGAAGCAGGTTGCGTGCTTTGGTGCAACCTGGGACTGTATAGGTGATCGGCTAATCATCGAGTGCACTGGAAGAAAGTGAGTCTCTGCAGCGCTGTGTACGTGTCTTGGTGCCAACTGAGACCGCAGTGCCTGGTGAACGTGCACTCGGAGTCGACGGGAAGACTCATCAGCGTTGTGTGAGTGGCTTCTTGCCAGAGGAGACCCGGAGGGTGCTGTGGTGAACGTGCACCCGGAGTAACAATCTCAGGGGCATAGGGTACGTGTGCCCTGCGACTGCTTGGAGGAGCTGAGCTGCCAGGCCGAGCCGCTGAGGCCCATTGTACAAGTTCTACACGGAAGGCCCAGTTCGTTGACGGAGGAGAGGAGAGTGGGGTCACGCCCCCAGGTATCGCGGATCACTGCCGGGGCAGGGTGCGGGCTCGGAGGGACACTCTCTCGGCCTCTCAGTCCTTCTGGCGACGTGAGCCTTTGCTTAGGCTCAGAGTGGGGCCCTTACTGACCAAAGGAGTGGCAGTACTGGGGCAAGAGTGAGAAGCTGTGCTTTATGTCATCGTTGATCAGTGTGGGGGGCAACTGTTATCGAAGAGGCTGACTGTCATAATATTGCTGCTAACTAACTGCCGGACTGTCTTAAGACGCCTGACATTATTTCTGCATAACGAAGTACACGATTGTAGCGCTACGCATTGCATTATTT
Source organism: Triturus cristatus (assembly GCF_964204655.1). Taxonomy (NCBI): domain Eukaryota; kingdom Metazoa; phylum Chordata; class Amphibia; order Caudata; family Salamandridae; genus Triturus; species Triturus cristatus. Next base: position 761,552,202 of record NC_140589.1, on the reverse strand, counting down.
CTCCCTTGCAAAGTACAGGATTGTGGTGGCCCGCATTGCATTATTTCTTCATTGCAAAGTACATGATTGTAGCTACGCACTGCATTATTCCTTAATTGCAAAGTACATGATTGTAGCGGTGCGCATTGCATTATTTCTTCATTGCAAAGTACGTGATTGGAGTGTGACACATTGCCTTATTCCTTCATTGCGCAGTACATGAGTGCAGCGGTACGCATTGCATTATTTCTCCCATTGCAAGGTACCAGGGTGTATCGTTACGCATTGTATTATTTCTCCTTTGCCCAGCACAGGATTGTATCATTACGCAGCGCACTATTGTTTGTTCACTGCAACGTGTGTGATTCTAGCATTGCGACCAGCATAGCATTTTGAAAGCGGTGGTTGGGATTTGAACCTACCAGCCTGCCGGAACGAATACTACCCTTTATTATATGTTGGCTTATGTATCGTGTGGTCTGATCGTATATCTTTTTACATAAAGTTAATACTCGTTTTATCAAACTTGTGTGGAGTCCATTTGTGGTGTCACCAGTGGGTTGATGTGGGCGTGGTTGCACATACTATACACTCGTGCCTTGGAGATAGGCCTGGCTGCTTGTGCCAAGCTACTAAGGGGATGAGCAGGGCTATCTCAAACTGTGTCCTTACTTGGCCTAACGTTGAGTGGGGAGTCCCGGGTCGCGCATTTGGTGACAGTGGTGCGAGACTGGGCCTCTGGCCTCCAGCAGTGGTGATTTGGGGTGAAAAGTTTTTCCCTCACTAAAGTGGAGTAACTCTTCTTGGATTGAGTCAAGGCGTGCAAAAAAAACAGAAAAGCCACTGTGGCTTCATACCCTCTGTAGAGACCAACAAACAGCTTCAAGCAAGTATGAACCAAGGGTGGCCCCCTCTGCAAAAGTGCCGAGGCATAAAATAGGCAGAGACAGACATGGCCAAACGTGACAACATATCCCTAAATACACATCCACGTATGACTACTAACATTTCTCTGACACTTGTCAGTCAAATGCTTCAGTTCATTTTGGGTGCAGCTACCCAAAGATACCTCAACTAAAAATCGATTTGGTTTATCTTAAAGAACCTTTTTTTTTTAATGCTTTTATATTGTTCAGGCCCGGACCGGCTATGTATTCTACAGAAGACTGATGCCATTGGAGGCCGCTTTTTAAAGACGTGGAACTGCTGCTGGCGGCACAGGCACTTTTTCCAGCTCCCAAGGAAAAGTAAAGCAGACACAGGAATTTCAGGAATAGAGAGTGAGAGCAAGATTAGAGAGTGAAATATGACAGAGAAGGAGACAAACAAAGAATGGAATGGATGGAAAGAGATGAATGGAATGGATGCAAAGAGATAAATGGAAGGAAGTGAGAGGTGCTGGTTTAAACATTTTTACTAGGGTTGCTTTTGGTTCGCAGTTCAGCCCTGATGGTATTTCTCAATACAGATATTTTTGCCTTGATAGAAAAGCAGAGGGCTGACCCCAGGGGCCCTTGTGGTCATAGCAAATATGAAAAGCAAAACATTAAATAAAATGGTTCGGGAGAAGTCTTTACTAGGGTAGGCGTATAAGGTGGCAGGTGCAGTCTATCTCAAAAAGACAACAAATCGTTTATTCCCAGGAGCAAAGGATCATGTTTTCAAAAATATAATTGGTAAATATTGTACCAGGCCCTTCTGCCAGTTCGAGAACCATATGGACTGCTATCTATTCCTTTTTGCTGTAATTGCCGGACATGGTGAATAATATTATTCTCTGCACCGGAATAGCTACATTCCACTGGAGTGAGCCTGAAAACCAGGGTGGGGTATTCAGCTTTGATATAAATTGTAATTTAGTCAATGACTGACACTGAATGTTCATCATCAAAAGGAACCCCATGTTGTGGTTAACAACAAAAGTCTCTTTCAGTTGAGTTCTGGGGGAGAGAAAGGAAGTTTGGAAGAGGCAACAGGAAAGGGGAGAGAGGTTCCACTTCATGTAATTTCCTAGGGATCCCTGCCACAGAAGACAGACTGATTTTCATTCCTGGTCTTCATAATAATTCTGCAGCACACCCACAAATAATAGAAACATGAATAAAGCTATTGCAGATTAGTTATGGAAACAGTTTGTGCAACCCTTTCCGTGTCTCCCTCACTTTCTAGAAGTGCTTTTCTGCTAAGGTGACGGCTGAGGAGATGCAAGACTGTCAATACTGACAAAGACTCTAAGGATCTGAAGACTACTTAGTTCTGGTATCCCAGACCAAGGTTGAAAGCAGGAGCCAGTACAAGTCTGCGTCAGGCACTTCAAACAGACTCTGCTACAATGGTGGTAATTCTTGCTAGCAGCAGATATTTCTAGAGTCATCTTGCCAGTTACCATACGTTGCGTCTAGCGTGAAGTCAAGGCAGACAAAACTGGTACAGCAAGGGCTTTTCCGACAAAGTTCTGAGCATTCCCTCCATTTAGTTACTTGGTTAGATTGGTGTCTTAAGAGAGTTCAGCATGAACAATGTGTTTTGTGCAAGTCCTTGCTTGAAGAACTAGGCTCAGTAGTCAGCATAGGATGCTTCTTGGCATATAGGTCATGATGATCTTGGATTGATGTGCGCCTTAATAAGCAATGGTGTGTTGCCTCTTTTGGGCAGTTTTCATTAACCTAATAAAAATCTAAATGTACAATTGTATTTGGGTGGGTGGCCTCTGGTAATGGAAAATATGAGGAAGCATATGACTTTTTAAATGGATCTTTATAGAACTTGTTCCAAAATGTGTTGGGAGAAATGTTAACTTTCTAAGGAAAGCTTCTCAGCTAGTAAATGCTGCTGGGGCAAGGAGGCTGTTCCAGAATATACATAGTACACAGTAACCCTCTGTGTTCCTCACATGGTTCACCACACGTCCAACATTTTAAAACACAACAACTGCTAAAACAGTAACACTAAGATGAAAAGTTTACTTAAAGAACAAGTTACTTACCTTCAGTAAGACTATACTTAGCCGCAGATTCCTTACCTTTTGAATTTCTCCAGGCATCAGACTTGATCCAGAAGATTTTTTGCGGGTAGTACTCCTGTGCGCCAGTAGGTGGTAGCGATCGGCTACGCATCCATCGTTGGTGTCGTCCCCGCCGGAAGTGACAAAGCGGTACCTATATAGGAGTCACCCAGGAACGCGGACGTCAGCTTCTTTTCATGCCAGAAGCGCAGAGCCATGAAGAATACTGACCACTGGTGTGTCAAAACTGGGGCCCTGAAAGGGGTAATCCCTGTCCCTAGGGTGGGTCGGTAAAGAATCTGCATATAGTCTCTACCAGGTAAGGCGTTACCTAAGGTAGGTAACTTGTTCATCTGATAGAAACTTCTAGCCGCAGATTACTTACCTTAAGAATAGATAGCCAAGCAATACCATTCCCAGAGGAGGGTCTGCAAACTAATTTAAAACGAAAAAGAACTGCAGGACCGAAATGGCAAAGGGCCTTTCCCTGCGGACCGGAATGTCCAGGCAGCAATGTTTGGTGAATATATGCAGTGAAGCCCACATTGCTGCCAGGCAGATATCCAGGACCGGAACTCTGCGTGCTAACACAGCGGTCGCGGTTTTAGCTCTGGTGGAATGAGACGCAAACCTTCAGAAGGTTGCTTCTTGGCCACTGCGTAGCATATTTTGATGCAGAGCACAACCCATCTGGAGAAGGTCTGCTTCTGCACCGCCCAACCTTTCTTTGCACCACCATATCCCACAGAATTGGTCGTCCACCCGGAACTCGTGTGCAGTCAAGGTAGAATGACAATGCTCTTTCTGGATTCAGATGGTAGGGATGTGGAGGAGCATAAAAGGTAGGCAATGTGAGATTGGCCTACATGAAAAGGGGGGACCACTTTTGGTAGAAAGGAGGTCCTTGTGTGAAGCACCATTTTGTCAGGATAGACAGACGTAAGGAGGCTTCGATGATGAGTCCTGCAGCCCGTGCATTATACGGGCAGATGTAATTGCCACAAGGAAGGTTATTTTCAGTGCGAGAAGCCTGAGGGGACAATTGTGGAAAGGCTCAAAAGGAGTGCACATTAAAAAGTAAAAACTAAATTAAGGTCCCACTGAGGCATAATGATTTGCGAAGTAGGAAAGAGATGAGTACGTCCTTTGAGAAACTTATGTATAATAGGTGACTTGAACAAAGAAGGTTGGTCAGTCAACCGCAAAAAGGCAGAGAGAGCAGATAGATAGCCCTTCAGAGTGGACAGAGCAGAGCACTGCTGGGCAATAGAAAGAATGAAGAGTAATACTTCAGTAAGAGGAGCAGAAAGGAGATCAATCGTTTTTTCTGCACACAATGTCACTCATTTTTTCCAACAGCAGGTGTATACCGTCTTGGTGGAGATACGCCTGGCTCCCAAGATGACATTATAGACTTCAGGAGGAAGGTCGAAAGCTGTCAACTGTGGCCACTCAATCTCCATGCAAGAAGGTGGAGAGTGGACAGGTTCGGTGGAGAACCCTCAACTGCTACTGCGACAGAAGATCTTCATGAAGGGGTAGCCTGATCTGAGGATCAATGGCCATGCTCAGTAGATCAAGATACCAGAATCCGTGCGAGGTCCGGAGCCACAAGGATAACTTGAGCCCGGGTCATTCCAGATCTTCTTGGAAACTCTGGGCAGGAGTGGCATGGGCGGAAAGTCATACAGGATGCCTGAACTCTGCTAGAGACAAAAAGCGTCTCCGAGGTACAGCTGCCTTGCAAACTCCAGCATGCAAAACTGGTGACATTGCGTGTTCTTGGCAGAGGCAAACCGATCTAACCAAGGCTCTCTCCACTGCTGAAAGACTTTGCACCACCTCTGGTTGGAGACACCATTTGTGATCCGCTAGACATCTTCGGCTGAGTTCGTCTGCTCTGGCGTACAGAGATCGCGCCAGATGTTGAACCACCAGGGATATGCCCTGCTGTTTCAGCCATGTTCAGAGGCACAAGCCATCTTGACAAAGGCTCCAAACCCCACCAGCCCCGTTTGTGGCAGTACCACATGGCGGTGGTGCTGTCGGTTGACACTTGTACCAGCTTTCCCTTGATGGTGGGTAGAAAGGCTGTCAGTGCCAGTCAGATCGCACGGAGCTCCAGCAGGATAATGTAGAGTCCAGATTCTGCCAGAGAGCAGAGTCCTCTGATCTCCACCTCTCCCAGATGGCCATCCCATCCCAGGAGTGATGCATCTGTCACTACTGGGAGACCTGGTTGGGTAAAGGAGAGGGGTCTGCCTCTGACCTAATCACGGTTCGTTAGCCATCATTGCAGATGGTTCTCTATCATAGCCTGAATATCCTGAACTTGCCGCTCGGATGAAAGGGAGCGTCTGAGAGGGAGTCAGGTGTGCCTTTGGAATGTTGATAGTGTACCCCAGCGAGCGCAGGAGGTTCGCTGTAGTATAGAGGTGGGAGGTGATAGCGTGGGGCGAGCCAGTCGTCGAGATAGGGGAAAGACTGGCACCCCTGATCTCTGCAGATGCAACCACCGCCATCACCTGGGTGAACACCTGTGGGTGCTGGTAAGGCCAAAGGGAAGCATGGTGAACTAAAACTGCTTGTCGCCTACCGTAAACTGTAGATAGCGCTGGTGGGAAGGCAGGATGGGAATATGAAAATAGGCACCCTGCAAGTCCAACGCTACCATCCAGTCTATAGGTACAGGGCAGACAAGACCTGAGCCAGCATGAGCATTTTGAATTTCTTTTTCTTGAGGAAGAGATTGAGGGTTTGCAGATATAGAATAGAAAGAAGGCCTCTGTCCTTTTTGGGAACCAGAAAGTAGAGGGAATAGCAACAACAGCCTACTTCTAGCATCTGAACTTTGCTGCACCTCTCCCGTCTACGAATGCTTGGGAGAGTACATTCCAGGCCTCCTCTGGGACTTGTGGAAGCACTTTTGCAACTGTATCACACAGAGTGTGAGAATAACGGCCCAAAAAGCATGCAGTGTTCACAGACCGCAATGCCAGGCTGGTGGAAGAAAACATGTTCTTCCCAAGAGTCCTGCTTCTTGGATTCCGTATCCAGGGTAGTAGTAGGGAAAGTTCCTTGGGAGGTCAAGGCTTGAACCACCAAGCTCTCATCGATAGGATTTTGCGTGAGGACATTTGGGTCCCCAGGCACAGAGTGATGGCGGCAGGCAATCGTCCTATTCTCAGGAGCCCCTGTGCTGGGTTTGGACCAAGTACCAAAAAGGACGTCAGTAGGGGTGTCATTGAAAGCGAGTAGGGGTTCAGACGCGGAGACTCCGGTTGTAGCACCTCTGTCAAGAAGTTCGTTTTTACTGCCACTGAGGGTAGCTAAAGGTCATGGACCTCAGCTGTACTGCACACCACCATTGCATAGGAAGCGCCCTCCTCCATAACCAAGGTAGAAAGCAAATCAGCATCTGTGGACATATCCAGGCCGCTGGCCTCATCAAGTTTCTCACACCAGTACATAATCTATTCTTCCTCATAGGGCTGGTATTCTAAAGGGTCCAGTGACCCCTCCAAGTCTTCCCCAAGGCCTAGCCCAAGAGAATAGGGCTAAAGCTCTGATCAAGGAAGCAAGCCTCATGGCGGCGGCGGGCGACGCCCATCCTGCTTGGTGTCAGAGTCGGGGATGAAAATGGGGACAGATCAGTGCCGGGGATGGATCAGCGCCAGGAAAGATCGAGATGGTATGACCGGCATCGCTCCAGATCTATGAATGGATCCTTGGGGGCCCACTGGAGTGGAACCAAACAGGGCCCCCTCTGACCCTGCAGGCCCCGAAGGCACAGTTGAGGGGTCATGACACCCAAATATGAGGCACATGAGCTTCAGTTGGGCAGGGTTCACTGTGGCTCCGTGGAAAGTCGGGAGGCGCGGAGTCAGCCCAAACCCAGGCTCCAACGAACCAGGCCTAAAATGCTGATTTTCCCTCATTGAGTCGGTCAACGGATGTGGAGACGTCGAAGAACGCTTCGATTACTTCTTCGTTCTTGTGCCTCGGCTTACCCGAATGTCTCTAGGACTTGGAGTGAAACAATGTAGACTTTGGGCTCCGTGGCCAGTTCTGGGACCTTCACCTAAACTGTACCTTGACTTGCGAGGAGTCGTATGCCAAGCCGCCATGAGTTTTAGGCACCCCTCCCTGGAAGCCTTTGGGTGCCTGGCCCAGCAATCCGAGCACAACTTTGGGTCATAGTCACGCTCCAAACACCACAGAGAAGGTGCGGATCCGTCACAGACATCGGGGGGGGAACAGGCTTAGCAGGGCTTGAATCCGGTCTTATGTGATGACATCCTCAACACACCATGAGGAAAAACCTCAAAAATGGTTGACAAAACATCAAAAAAGTTCAGTAAAAAACTGACGTTGGGTTAGCTCTTCTCTCAGATCAGCACTGGCTGGCGCGGAAATAAAAGAATGGACGTCATAGCGCCTGGGTGGCGCCTATATAGGTACCGTGATGTCACTTCCGGTATGGACGACTATGAATGTGGAGATGATCGACTCCACCTATCAGCGCACAGGGGTACTGATCACGAAAAATCTTCTGGATCCAGTCTGATGCCTGGGGAAATTCAAAAGGCAAGGAATCTGTGGCTAGAAGTCTCTTATCAGATAAAACTAAATCTGAAACGTGGTGGCTCGTTTGAACTAAAGACCTAAGGATATGCCAATTTGCAATCATTTATTAAACTAAATACTATATTGGAACCTACAGTTCCAATGTTTGGAATCAAGTGTACTTACTTCACTTAAAATGTCTTGTAACTGTTGTATACTTCGTTCTTTTTCTGCAAGTTCACTCTTCATTTGCTGCACGGTTAAGTTCTCTTGCACAAGTTTCGCTTCTCTAGCCTACGATAAAGCAGATGCAACCAATTACGTACTGGAGTTAAAAGTTTTACTTTAGTAGCCAAGAATTGGCAAAAATGACTTGGCTTCATTTTAACACATTGAAGAACAAGTTACTTACCTTCTATAATACTCTTTCTAGTGGATACCCTAACCAACAGCAGATTAGAATATTCCCAGGCTGCAGACTGTAATATATATATATATATATATATATATATATATATATATATATATATATATACATACATACACATACATACACTGAAAAAACCATAGGTTTCAGATATGTTATAGTTAGCAATTAGCATTTAAAAAACCTTAGAAATTCACTGAAAAAAACATAGGTTTCAGGGACGTTATAGTTAGAAATTAGCATTTAAAAAACCTTAGAAATTCACTGAAAAAAAACATAGGTTTCAGGGACGTTATAGTTAGCTGGACATTTCACTCTTACAAAACCAAAGAAATTCCACCGTTATAGTTACTTCAGCTAACTATAACTCGCGCTCCCGCAATGCACTGCTGATGACGTCACATATTACATAATTCATGGCATGTTCAGTGACATCACTGATGACATCTCAAATGACATCACTGATGACATCATTCAGTGACTGTGTGTTTCTGTAAAGTTTAAATATGTCAAGTTTAAAATATGTTTTATATTTATATATATCTGCCAAGGTGTATTGAAGAATGAGAATGATTGGGTGTATAAGAGTTTGAATGGATGATTTAGTAAGTGCATGACTGTCTGTATAAGTGAGTAATTAAACGTGTCTAAGTGAATGAATGAGTTAGTCACTAAACTATGTAAATGTCTGTATCAGTCTGTCAGTTGGTGTGTAAGCAGTTGCATGGGTTGGTGAGTAGCTAAATGAGTGTCCATATAGGTTATTGATTGGTTGTCTGAGTATCTGTATGGGTGCCAGAGTGTCTATGTGGGTGGGTGGGGGGTGGGTGACACCGTACATGGATATATAAGTGGGTGAATCAGTGGGTGTATGGGTTGAAGAGTACATCTGTGAAGAGCAGTATGGATGGGTGAGTGTGTGCATGGTTGTGTTTGTGAGTTAATGAATTTCTCAGTGGTACATGTGTGAGTAACTACATATCTGAAAAGCAGTATATGTGAGTGACGGAGTATTTAAATGAACTATATGTGAGAGTGAGTGATTGTGACAGTGGCTGTATGGATGAGTGTGTGGTTGTATCAGTGATTCTATAAGAGAGTAAATATGTGTTTGTGCCTGTAAGTGAGCTTGTTTTTGAATAACTGTATAGGTGTGTGAATGGAAGTGTGATTGCTCTTTTGCATGACTGACTAGGTGTGTGAGTAACGCAATGGATGAGTGGCGGTGTGTGCGTGTCTGTATAGGTGTATGAGTACATGTGATAGTGCTGTATTAATGAGTGACTGCATGTATGAGTTACTGTATGGGTGAATGAGTGGATGTGTGTGAAGACCTAGGAATCAGTGAGTGGGTATGGAGTAACTGGTATTGGTGTGTCTATGGTTTCGAAAATGGTAGTCTATATTGTGGAGTAGGTGTATGAAAGGTTATATTAGGGTGTGAGGAGGTGCTTCAGATTATCACGTGGATGATGTCATCAGTGATGTCATTTGAGATGTCATCAGTGATGTCACTGACCACGTCATGAATGATGTAATATGTGATGTCGTCAGCAGGGCTAGAAAAATCCGAAAAATGGTACTAGTCCTGCAGGTCTAGTACCTTGAAGAATCTCCTCGACCTAACTTCACCCTACTTGACCTCCGTCTCTGAAAGCGGAGCAAATGTGACAAGTTAACAAGATTTAAAGGCATCTTTATTGCTCATTAGCTTTGTGAGCAATAAAAATGCCTTTAAATCTTGTTAACTTGTCACATTTGCTCCGTTTTTAAAGACAGAGGATAAAAGTTAGTTTGTTTTCCTACTCGCCAGAAAGGGCGAGTAGGACCTAAAAATAGCTCGTCCTCATTAATTCTACCTCGCAAATGTGAGCGGGCGAGTGGATTTGTCGAGCCCTGATCAGCAGTGCATTGCGGGGGCGCGAGTTATAGTTAGCTGAACTAACTGTAACAGTGGAATTTCTATGGTTTTCTAAGAGTGAAATGTCCAGCTAACTATAACGTCGCTGAAACCTATGGTTTTTTCAGTGAATTTCTAAGGTTTTTTAAATGCTAATTTTTAACTATAACGAACATAAAACCTATGGTTTTTTCAGTGAATTTCAATGGTTTTTAAAATGTAAATTTCTAACTATGTCATCCCTATTAAGTCCCCTTGAATCCTGAAGGTCCCTGGTGGCCAAGTAGCTCACCAGGTACATTCAGTAAGTGCCACAGACCTGCGTTTCAGAGAGGTGTTCTGAGGCTACGCCCCTTTTTACACCACGCTGCAAACGCGGCTTCTGGCACACTGCGGCTCAGAGGATTAAGTCCACCTGTATCTTGAGGTCCTCAGGACACAAAAGGACCTCATCGTCCCACCAGCAGCCACGTTTGCGCAGTGGTGTAAAAAGGGGCGTGGCCTCGGAGCACCTCTCTGCAACGCACCCCTGTGGCGTTTACAAGAGGTATCTGGTTGACTAGATGGCCCCCAGGGACCCTCAGGGTTCAAGGGGAATTATTCCCCCAATTTAAAATGCGCCACCACAAGGTGCCTTTGCACTGACTGTGGTGCGGGGGGGGGGGGGGGGGTGGGGGAGGCAGTGCCTGATGTGACAAGTGTGCAAGTTGGGTGATTAAGTCTCCTTGAATCCTTAAGGTTCCCCGAGGGCCAACTAGCCCACCAGCTACCTCCAGTAAGCGCCACAGAGCTGCGTTGCAGTGTTGTATAAAGGGGGCGTGGCCTTGGACCACCACTCTGAAGGTACCTGGTGGGCTAGTTGGCCCCCAAGGACCCTTGGGATTGAAGGGGACTTAATCCTCCAACTTAAAACGTGCCACAGGGCGCGTTTGCAGAGTGTTGCTGGGAGGGGGCGGGGCCTCCGGCACGATGCCGGTCTTTTTTTAAATGTCTTTTTGTTAGAATGGGGCTGTGTGGCACCCCTCATTTTTGCTTATTTTGGGCCCTGGGGACCCCATTCCCCAGGGCCTGACCCCTTCTAAAAAAAAATAAGATATATATATATATGAACGGGAAGGGTGCCGCGTGGGCCCCCCTCCCGTGGCCAATTCCTGCCCCGGAGACCCCATCCCCCAGGGCATGGCCACAATAATTTTTTGTGGAGGGGGGCTGCAAGGTGCCCCTCCTGAGGCCTCTGTTGGCCCCGGGGACGCCCTCACCCGGGGCCAGCCGTTATTTTTTTTTAAATATATATTTTATTTTTTGGGGGAGAGGGCCCCCCGTCCGGGCCACTTCTGGCCCCGGGGACCCCATCCCCCGGTGCCGGCCCTATCTGTTTGGGACCGTGGGGGGACCCCAATTCCCCCACGGTCCCGCCAGCTCCACACCTCCTGCGGGGACCGCATTGCTTTTCCACAAGGGGAGCTGCTAACATGCAGCTCCCCTTGTGGAAAAGCAATCTGGTTTGGATTTTGTAAGGGAGAGCAGGAAACCTGCTCTCACTTACAACATCCAAACCAGTGTTTGCTATGACAGGGCGGGAGCCGTACGTCTCCCGCCCTGCCATAGCAAACAGCAGTGTCCCAGGGAGTGGGCACCACGGCACAATGCAGGAGCCGGCCCTGGGGGGTGGCAGTCCCCAGGGCCATGAAGGGCTCCAGGAGGAGGGCCCCGCAGCCCCCCTTCCACCTAGTGCAGAGCCCCGGGGAGGTGGTGGTCCCTGGGGCGTGTGGGGGGGGCTCGATCCCCCCACACAGGTTTATTTATTTTGGTAAAAAAGCCCCGTGGGGTAGCAGTCCCCGGGGCAGCGTGGGGGGCCGTGTACCCTCCAGCGAATAATTAATAAAAGACCCGGGGGGTGGCGGTCCCTGGGGCTTGGGGGGGGGGGCATGGAGGCCCCCCACACATTAACAAGCATTGGCATAGCCAATAGGTCTCGCTTTTGGGACCTTGTAAGTATTTAGTTATGCAGCACAATATCCTTGGTGCAACAACATCAAAACCCTGCGAGTGCTTCAGAGGACAGGTCAATGCTGAAAGGATGCTGCATAGAACAGTTCTCAGAGATTTATGCTTCTAATATCCTTGACTACGGCGAGAGTTTAGTTTTCTGCAGAGGACGCCTTGACAGAGAGGCAGCAAAGATGAAAGGCCGAAAACACCGATTAATCTTCGGGGGGACACAGAAGGGGAGCGGGGTGACAGAAGGCCTGAAAGCGGAAATGGCAGCGAGGGTGACAAACGTACGCCGAAAGGGAGAGGGAGACAGTGCAAGAGGCACAAACAACAAGTATTGGCCGCGCAGCCGTAAAAGTAACGCCGCGCGGCCGTGAAAGTCATCGCGATCACGGTGGAAACGAAAGTGATCGCGATGACACGCTCTGTGCTCGCAAAAATGAAGTTTAAAAAACGCGAGTGGTGCGCGCGCGCGACGGGAAAAAGTGCTGTGCACGTCACGCGCGCTTGTGCGCGTAATAGCAAACTGGTGGCCGGCAAGGTAGCACTTTTGAAGCAGCTACTAAATGTCTCGCCAGAGCAGCGCATGCGCTGGCTCAGGAGAGACCTAAAAAGGAAGCCCCGGGGGGTGCCGGTCTCCAGGGCTGCAGGACGGCCAAGTGCCCTCCCGCACATAATTTTAAGCAAGCCCCGGGTGGTGGCGGTCCCTGGGGCTGCGAGGGCCCCCGCATATATTTATTGGCAATGCCCCTGGGACCTGGACCACCCGTGGGCCTCAATTAAATGAAGCGCTTCATTTATTTAAAAAAAAAAAAAAAAGGGGGGGGGGGGGGGGGGAATCGTGACCCCAGCGCGAATTTCGCCGAAATTTACAAAAATTTAATCTTTTTTGGGCCCTGGGGGTCCTTGCGGGACCCCCTGAGCACGCCTAGGGGGTCAGGGTTTTTCTACCCTGCCTTCTTTTCTTGTTTTTAAAAAAAAAATTCACTGTTTTCTTGTGACTCGGTTCTACCGAGTCATAAGATGGCTGCCAACACTTCCTGGTTTAGAGTGTTGACAGCCAATTAGAATAAAGCTCGTGGTCGGGAGGGGATAACGAAACTTTTATTTTTGGAATTTCTCAGCAACTACTGAACGGATTTACACCATTTAAAAAAAGGTCGCTTTCTTTACCAAGCACAACCTTTTTGCCAAATTTGTAGCCTGTCTCAACAGTTCCTATGGAAATTAACACATGAATAACACGTTTTGGGACCTTCTTTTTTTTCAGCCCCCGTGTGACGAATCACCCCCAAACTTTCAGGATAGGAGCTGACCTAGATAGACTTTTTTGGGGGAGAATTTCGCTAAGATTCGCCAAACGACGCCAAAGTTATCAGCAAATCAAAAAACATTTTTTCTATGGAAACTAGGTTCCAAGTAGAACTACCTACTGGCGACTGCCAGTAGGTAATATAAATAAATAAATTAATATATATATATATATATATATATATCGCTCAATTCCTTCAATAGTAAAGAAATAAAGCACTCACGAGGGGCGCTTGAAGACTTTATTCAGCAACCAACAGCAAACAAACGCGTTTCGGCGAAAAGCCTTCTTCGGTGTTCATGACACACCGAAAGAGGCATGTTTAAAAAAGCATTTCATTGGTGCACTGAAATCAAGAAGGGACAAGCACTCTCATTCTAACGTGAGTGCCATCTTGAAGTTATGTATACACATACATTTCATATAGAAATTCATTAACACTATACTTCATTATTCACGTAATTATGATCAGAATTAGTACTTATAAATCAGCTTATTGCCAATTCAGTTAATTCAGCCATGTATCGGCTGTACTGTACTGTACCACATAACATCTTGCTAAATCTAGCCGTGGAATCAGATCTAACAGAAAATGAGTCAAGTGATGATCAAGCAGGAAGACCAGCGGAAGGGAGAAAAACAGCGACTCCTTTTCACAAAGAATTTCAAATAATTCGCCAATCATGGCTACGGGGAGGAAAGAACAAGCCACCCGAAGGAAGCGCAGAAAAACGTGATGAGCGGGTGGGGCAGAAAGAGGAAAAGCACCACCATGGGTGAATTGCAACAAAAAAATCAAGCAAGCGGCAATAGATACTACGAATCTTACGGTGGTAAACCTCACAAAGAAATCTCTCACGGACACTGAAATTAAAGTATTGAGTCTGGGACTTACATTCTGTCCTAGTAATCATCTGGAGTACATGCAAACCAGAAACGACCTCTTCAGTTTTAAACGCAAACTGAAATTACATAAATATTTAAAACTGAGGTCGAATATATTAGGGATCCTAAAATAGGGTCATTAAGACTGATAAGCTACAGATACATTAACTAGAAAGGATCTGCCAGCAATTGAACTTTTGGAAGACCTCAGATTAGAATGTGAGGGTAATCTGGCTGCCAATGACAACATGGCAGAAAGGGCTAAGAAAGTAGGTATTGAACAAGAAAGAGAAGAGAGTCCATTCAAGCCTACATCTCTTTTCAATCCCATATGCCATTAGACGCTATTGATGTCTTCTTGGAGGCCATGGTCAATGACTCATTACGGGTTAGGTCAAAGAAGACTGGGCACCAAATAAGAAGTAATATAACAATTGCGGAAAAGACAGCATTGCAGAATCTAATGAAAGATGTGTCAATAATAATTAAACCTTCTGATAAAGGTGGTAACGTAGTTCTTCAAACCAGGGAACGGTACTGCAATGAGGCTCTGCATCAACTTTCGGATGAAAAATACTATGAGATATCAACTAGTGATCTTTATCAGAAAAGCATCAAACTGTATGATGAATTAATCCGCAAGTGGTACGACAAATCAATGTCGGGGACAGAAGAACATATGTTTCTTCGCAGTAACAATTCGGTGGTTCCCACCTTTTATCACATCCCGAAATTGCACAAAGACAGTCTACATCCACCTGGTAGACCGATTGTTTCTTCCTTGAACAGTCTGACCGAGCACCTATCAATGTTTATTGATCATTTCTTATTTTCTTTTGTGGTACAACTTGAATCTTACATCAAAGATACTAAGGATTTCTTGAACAAAATTTCAAAGATAATATGGGACCCCATTTATCTGCTAATGGTGCTGGACATTACAAGTTTATATACTTGCATAGAACATAAGCATGGTTTAAGGGCCGCACAGTTTTATCTGGAGAAACGTCAGTTACGTTATTCTGAACACAATCAAATGCTGATAGAGCTTTTGGAGTTTTGTCTTACAACCAATATTTTCTTGTTTGAAAATCAATATTTCAGACAAACATCTGGCACGGCGATGGGCACCTGCTTCGCCCCCAGTTATGCGAACTTGTTTGTTGGCAAGTGGGAGGAGCGGGTGCCCAAAACCTATATAGGTCAGAGTAGTGGTAAAGTGGTGGATTGGTATCAATATATCGATGACCTGTTCATTGTGTGGCAAGGGACAGTGACTCTGCTCTTGGATATATCGATGCCCTCAACAATAATGACCTTAATCTACACTTTTCGGGAACAGTGAGTCCAGTGGCAGTGGACTACCTGGATCTCAAGGTGTTTATAGAGGATGGGAATATACATACAGCATTATACCGCAAATCTACAGCGGGCACTTCCACATTGTTTGCCACCAGTAATAATCCACCTAAACTCATTCAAAGCATTCCGTATGGCGAACTTCTCAGATTAAAGAGAAACAGTACTAGAGAGAAGGACTTTGAGACACAGAGTGTATTGCCAGATTTACTGTGAGGGTATATGAGCCTGTAGTCTTAACAAAAACTTTGCAGAAGGTGCAAGTGATCCCAAGAGATAAACTCTTGATGGATAAACAGAAACAGATAGAGCAGGATAATAAGGGTAAATTCCGGATGGTTACCCCTTATTCCTCAGAAACTAACCATCTGAAACATATGCTTAAAAAAATATGCACATTCACAGATAGTGTTATCTGTGATGATATTCCGGCCTATCCTTTAGTAACTTTTAAGAAAGCTAGGTCTTTACGAGATATGCTGGTAAGAAGCCATCTAGAGAAAGTACCACAAAGAATGAGTACTCTAAAAGAAATGAAGGGATTTTTTCCCTGCAGTAGATGCAAAGCATGTTCCAATAGCAGAAGGGTCCGGTCATATAAGATACCAGATACAGGGAAAACAAAGGAAATAACTAAGTTTATAGCCTGCAGTACACCGTATGCGGTATACTGCTTGGTATGTCCATGCGGGCTACGCTATATAGGTAGCACTATCCATCAATTGAAAATTAGGACATTGGAACATTTAACAGCCATAGACAAATTGAACACTGCACGTCATTTTGCCGAACACCATCAGAGCGATAGAAATCAATTACAGTATTTCGGCTTAGACTGTGTTCCAATAAATGTTCGAGGGGAGATAGGCTACGCAAATTACGGAGACTAGAATCACGGTACATTATAGATTTGCTCACAAAATTTCCAAGGGGATTGAACAGTGGGGAAGAATTAGCTGTTCATATAGGCTCCTAGTTTGCAATAGCTACAGTTGACACATGATCTTCTTGAGTCAGTAGATATTAGAGTATTCAATGTTTTTTGAACTTCTGATGACAATATATGGGATTTAAATAAATGTAGGAGTGCACGAATATGGAGTTTTATAGGAAGGGACATATGCCGATCCACGGCTAGATTTAGCAAGATGTTATGTGGTACAGTACAGTACAGCCGATACACGGCTGAATTAACTGAATTGGCAATAAGCTGATTTATAAGTACTAATTCAGATCATAATTACGTGAATAATGAAGTATAGAGTTAATGAATTTCTATATGAAATGTATGTGTATACATAGCCTCAAGATGGCACTCACGTTCGAATGAGAGTGCTTGTCCCTTCTTGATTTTAGTGCGCCAATGAAATGCTTTTTTAAACATGCCTCCTTCGGTGTGTCATGAACACCGAAGAAGGCTTTTCGCCGAAACGTGTGTTTGCTGTTGGTTGCTGAATAAAGTCTTCAAGCGCCCCCCGTGAGTGCGGTATTCCTTTACTATTGAAGGAATTGGGCGAAATTACGTAGCGGGATCCACTACCGCAAACCTGCACCCGCCCGCGAGTGCTCCGCCCGAAGTGGATAGTGAGCGTTATATATATATATATATCGCTGTGTGGCTCTGCAGTAACATCATACCGCCCTGGAAGTAATGGAGCAAAGCTACATATTAGCACAACCACTGCACGCTGACATCTGTTTCTCAATCTTTCCCCTTCCACGTACCAAGGACAAGGAGTGGAGTACTTCTAACAAATTGCAGGTGGCAGTGTGCCAAATCTAACATGGAACTTTATTATGATGGTCAAAAGCCAATGCCACAGAATGAGGAGATGGGAGGGCAGTGAGGAATTTGTGGTTAAATAGAGGATCGACCAGAAAGAGCATTACTGATGGTAAGTAACTTGCTCTTCTGAAGGATACTTCTAACAGCAGATTCCTCACCTTCAGAATACACACCAAATCAGTACTTCACAAAGATGGAGTGTCTGAAGAGTGTCTCAGACTAGGAAGTCTTGCAGGACTGAGTGGGCAAAATGTTGGAGCTGGCTAACAAGGAAGAAATATTTTGTGAACATGTGTTGTGAAGCCCATGTCACATCCTGAAAGATGTCCAGAACCAATAACCCCTTGCCAATGCCATCATAGTGGCCCTTGCCCATGTGGAAAAAGGATGATGTGGAGTTAGCTCTCTGCTGTAGAACAAAGGCCCTGGATCTCCACCTCCCATAGATGGTGGTTCCCAACCCAGTAACAATGCATCGGTTACAACTCTGACATCTGGGTGGGGAAAGGAGTGTGGCCTGCCAATTGTCAGGTTGGCGCTAGTCTGCCACTGAGGTTCTGAGCCATCTCTTGCAAGATCTGGACAAAGTCAGAGAGGCAGGTCAGGTGCTGGGCCTACTCAAATTTCAGGTTCCATTGCAGGGCCAGCATGTGCCCATCTGGTAAACAGGATGAGGAAGACGCAAGACCAGGAATTAGTATTTGTCAGTAATTACTATTTAATGGAAACTTGTGCTAAGTTATAAATCCCCATACAAACAGCAGTCAGCAAACCTGGGAAATAACCTCTCAGATCAGCAGGGCATACCTACTCTTCTCTCACAATCTGGCTGAATAGCACCTAAAGTATGCCTCTCCTGCTCCAGCCAAGCCCACAAAAAGTGCAAACTGTTTGATGCCGTAAAGCCCCACCATACGATGTTAGTCCAGAATCGCAAATCCTGTTGTCATAATACACAAATAGCTGAAAGGAGGGCAGTGCCAAAGGCATCACAGAATGTTAATACATGGACCTTTGGGATTTGAGGCATCTCTTTCACAAGTGGCACTCGGAAACTCTGCTCCTGTTGGTGCAACAAAGGGTATGTGATCAAAAATAGTTTCCAGTATTGCAGTCAACAACTTAGAAACATCATCGTCAATGAAAAAGAAAGTCTGTCCTTCCCAGTACTGTAAACTGCACATGTAAAGAAGAGATGCATAGGAGATATTTGGACTTTTTCCAATCACACTCATTTCTAGCTCCAGAAAAATGATTCAGTTGAGCTCATTCTATGAAAACAGATGGGGCAATCAGATATTTTGGAAACAAATGGCATTCGTCATCTCTTGCACCCTTTAAATACTACAGTACTTAATCACTAAGTTCATATTTCTCCTAGATAAATGTGAAACATAGTATCAAGATGGAGACCTGGAAACAATAACAGGGAACCCTGTAAATTAAATTCTTGGAGTTATTACTGCTTTAATTAACCACAAGGTTTAGCTACAAGAAGCTATCAAACCCAGATGGGATTTTCCTTTCAGTTAAGACCCAGGAGGAAAGTGCAGAAAGACATCGAACCTAAAGCTTAAAAATCGCTCATCTAAAGTTCATGATTTATTGCAGATAAAATAGAGAGAAGATTTACTCCCATCTAGAATTACACAAACGTTGCTTAACGTAATACAACACGTCATTGGTATTATGCTAGGTTTCTCAGAGCACATGCCTTTCACTATTTTGCTATATTTAATCTTGGCATTCAATGGCACATGTTTAGAAAAGACATTCAGCATGCAAGAAAGCTATGAGCCAGCCATCACAGTATCTCCAAGAATGTAAAGTGCGGAGTGAATTTTAGCTGGCTGATCTAAAGTGACTCAAAAATAGTGCCATTTTGAATTGATACCAACAAAACTGCCTAGATTTCAGAAGCAAATGAAGCCACTTTTGAAGTAGCCATTAACGGCTCCAAGAAGAGCATTCGACGTTTCCACAATATCAGCCTAGTTGTCAATAAAGTGGATTCCTTTTGCAATAGAAAAGCTTTCAACCACAGTTGAAGGCAAAGTGGAAAAAACTTGAAATTATATGGAACCCATCTGTCCATACATAAAAGGACAACTATGAACGTGGAGCCGATCAACTCCACTTACCGGCGAGCAGGGGTATTTGTCCTAATCCAGCTAAATTTCTATCGACATCCAACATATGCACTCCTCAGCCTTGCTAAATTTACTGCCTGATGTGGCTGATTGCTGTCCAACTCTATCGTTAAGGATGTGATGAAACACCAAAACATAAACACCCCAATTTTCTTCTTGTGTCTTTGTGTAACACGTCTGCTATAAAGTTGTGCAAAATGATAATTTACCCTAGCTTGAAAACTTTTGTTTGCATATAAAGAAAGTATTAAGAAATGTGCTAAGGTTTCAAATTTAAGCCTAATGAGTGGAGTGACTGTGAAAACACGCACAGGAAAATATTCAGATAAGGAGATAGTTTGATTATTGTAATGGACAATAGATAAATTCAATTACTGGTGTAGCCAAAGCCAGTTTCAATAAGTATGAGACTGAGGAGGAGTTAAAGGGCATATTGAGGAAATCTTTAGTAACTGGAGCAAGATATTTCAAGAACGTATTAGTAAGCAAAGCGGCTGTAATCATAGTGTCAATTAGAGGCTGATTGGAATGTACAGAAATATCACACAGAATGGGTGAGTTGTTTTAGATGGAGACACATACTAATATCATGATTAATATCTTAAATATATCTGGTTTATCGCAGGCTCTTCTGCAATATTTATAAAGAGGGTCTTGCTCCTTCTGTGGGGCCTACTAAGGGATCTTTGAGGGACGGGGCAAATAAGGAGAATACCTGCTAGATGCAACTTACACTCCTGCATCTCTGGTCTTAACACCAGTTTTTAACATTAGCAACTACACGGTTTTTGCTCCCCTTGCAAAGGCCTATCTGGTTCATTAGCCCCTGTACTTACCAAAGTACTAAACAAAACCCTACCAAATACTATGTAATTATTCAAAGCATGTGCACAATTTGTGGCTAACTCAGGGCCACTAGGCAATTTCCTCATTTATGTGGATTCTCTCTTATGTTCAAACTTTCCCAGGGCTTATTTGTGCAGCACTGGAATGAGTATCCTTACTATTACAAAAAATCATACCCCACAGCTTAAAGTTGCTTTTCTTATATAGTGGACACATCCAGTTTGAAACGGACTTGCATGAGATTGACTTGCCCTTCCAATTACCCAACATTACAACTTTACCACTGGAGATTGCAGAGTTAGTGCGAAGTCAAACTGACAAGATAAAGTCTTGCAGGGGGCAAGGCTTCTCAATCACTTTCTTCTCTATCTCACAGAGGAAAATTCATTTGTTCGAGTGAAAATATTTTTTCCAGGCAAATCAGAAGCTGTTAATACTGTTAAAGATACAGAACTCATGTCGGAGGAGCAGGTAAGGTGCCTTCTTAAAGACTCCTGCCACACTCTTCGGCACATAAATCTCTCCCATCAGCATTCTGACGAATGAGGTCTTAATAACTTTGGACACTGAAATTGATACATTTCTAGCCATGATGTACCCATTAATCAGCATCTGTTAACTTAGGGTTGCAATTCACTAGGCTGTCATGATGTTTCAGAGGAAACACGCATCATTCCCTTCCTGCAAAATTATTTTTACAATGAATGAATTGCCATTCGTCTGCCAACAAATGCCCCATCAAACGGCAGCTAATCAGGTGCTTATATTTGATGCCTGACACCGATCCTGCAACAGGTATTCCTCTGTGAAGATTACAGGGATGAAAGAAGCAAAGACAAATGGGGCAATCCTTTTCTGGCTAAACAGTGTAGTTCCGCCAATACGCCACCATCTCATGTTATATAGCAGAAGGGAACTGGCCTTATAGATTTGAACGTTAGCAGCAGTGCTTTACATGGGCCGGTACAAGGTACCGGCACTTTTTTATTTTGAGAGGGAGAGTACCGGCACTTCTCAAGAGAAATGCAATACTTTTAATTGGAGAGTACCTGCACTTCTCAGAAACAAGCAGGTACTCTGGTACAGAGTACCAGCACTTCTATTTTTCCATTTCAAGCACTGGTTAGCAGTCCAAAGAAGGATACATTACCCCCTACCTGAATACCTTGGTTCTCGCGTTTGAGACTGGGAATTCTTCATGGAATGGGGTCCTTTGGAAGGGGGTGGAGCTGTGAGGTGAAGGGGATTACTTAACTCGCCCCAAAGCAATTGTGGGTATATCATGCCAGAGGTGGAAAGTTACTTACCTCCCTTTTTAAAATGTCATGCAGGCTTAGGGAAGAGGCAGGTATGACTGATAACCGGGGCATGCGGGGAAAGAGTAAACATCAACATAGCGTTCAAGAACCCTGAGGCTAGTAAAATTTGGGGTAACTGGAGCCCAGAATGTAGCTATCTAGGCACACCTCAGTGGGATCAGAATGAGTCCGATTGCCTCAGCGATATCGATTAGGGAAATAGGTTGTCACATAGCTTGAAAGTGATATCATGGAATATAAATGGCTTGGAGAGGAAACAAAAGTTGAAAGTATAAAACATCAAGCCCAGTGTGCAGAGATCATTTGTTTACAGGAAACATGGCTATGTGACAATACCCCCTGTAATTGAAGGCTTTGTCCAACTTCATAAACCTGCTAGAAAAAAAAAGATTTGTCCGACCGTCCGGGGGGGATCATGACCCTTACTTCAAACAGGATTGCAAAAAAAGTAAAGTTAATAAATACATCATGCAAATGGTTGTTGGTTTGCAAGGTATCCCTATTGGTTACAGAAATGAAGGACCACCTGATACTCGTGAATGTTAACATACAATGGGGTTCCCAAGAAGAGTACGAGGTGGAAATGGGGCTTTTCAAGGACGACATGAATGTTTTGTGTGAAAAGTATGAGAATGATCTGATTGTCATAATGGGAGATTTCAATCACAAACTAAATCCCAAAAAACTAGAACCCTGGTTCAAAGAAATACTGAGCTCATACGATATAATGCCAGCTGATTTCCCCATTTGCACTCCCACTAGACAAGATGAAGCACTTGGGAAGTACTTGGGATCAAAGGGGTTATTTAGCTTGAATGGCAGGATGGAATCCGACCACCCATCCAAACAGACCTTTAGCATAGGTACCCAATACTGCCCCATTGGCCATGTGTTTATACATGCCTGGAACTATGCCTTAGAAAAAGGGTTCCAGGTAACCTTGCGTAAAGACAGCGATCATATTGCCCTGTACTGTGAATTATTAAGGGGGCCAATAAATCACCCCAAAATAGTCCTTCCCCAACAAATGGTATACCCTAAACGCCTGACTACAAAACTAACAGATGAATATTTAGAGAAACTGGCAAGTTTTCAACAGAAATTAAATATGGAATGTGCTAAGGATCATAAAGTAGCATGGGTTGTGGAAAAATAGAATAGGTTGTACAATGCCTTAGAGTAGAACTAAAAAGCAAGAAACGTGGCACCATAGACATGCAATCTATACAGGGAAGGCAATTAAGGTGGTTCAATCTAGAGTGTAAGAACAAGAAAAGGTTAATACGGAGAGAAGAGAGATGTCGGAGGATAAGGTTTGACCAGGGTAGACTGGCTAACCTGATTAAACTGAGAAAAGAATACAAAACACTAGTCAGGAATCAGAAGAGGATTTTTAAAGAAAAATGTTGGGAAAACTTGCTGGAAACAATTGAAGCAAAAAATTTAAAAGGGTTTTGGAAGCTGATACAGGATGCTTCCAGTCGGACCCCAGGGACCATGAGCTGTGTAGTGGACGTAGCAGCTTGGGAGGAGTATTTAGGAGAATGATATGAGGCAAGTGAAGTGCTCGCAATAAGTAAAAAAACTCGGGAGGGGCTTGTGAACAGCTAAAAACATCCTTTACAGTAGAAAAAGTAAAGGATGTAATAGGGAAGTTAAATTTAACTTGTGCAGCAGGACCCGACAATTTACCTGCTATCATAATTAAATCACAGCTAAACTGGTGGGCTGAATTCCTATCCCATATGTTGTCAGCCATATTGGACTCTGGTCATATCCCCAAATCCTGGAGGGGGGCAGTAATTAGACCAATACATAAGAAAGGTGATAGGAAGGCCCCAAAAAATTACAGATTGATCAATCTGCTGTATGTTGGTGAGAAAGTTTTTGTCAAAATAATACTGGGCAGATTGAAGGATTGGGTGGAGCAGCGGTCGATTGTGCCAGCGAAACAAGGAGGATTTAAGGAGGGACACTCTACGATTGACCACTGCTTCGACCTATGGGTGGTGGCGCGGAAGTCTATGGAGCAGCATAGTAGGCTGTATTGCTGCTTTGTAGACTTCTGAGCGGTTTTTGACCTGGTGGATAAGAAATGCCTATGGGAGACCCTGAGAAGGTATGACGTTCCGGAAGATCTCCTAATAGTAATACAGGAGCTGCATAGTCAGAATTGGGCCCAGGCAATTAAGGACACGGCGGGGGGGTTGACACCTGAAATAGTGATTATTAATGGCCTAAGAAAGGGGTGTGTACTGGCTCACTACTTTTTGCCATATTCTTAGCAGATCTGCCATCATTTCTGGTGGCAGATAGAAGTGCTAGCCCAAAAGTGAATGAGAAACAATTATCCTGTTTACTGTATGCCGAATTCTCTATCAGACAGCATGGGCCTGCAAAGGAAGCTAAACGCATTTAGCATATATTGTGCGGCAAAATGACTAACAGTAAACCTGGATAAAACTAAAATCCTGTGTTTTGGGAAGAGAGACCAGAAGTTTAATTGGTATTTGGGACAAACCAAATTCGAGATTGTTAATGAGTACAATTACCTTGGGATCTGGTTTGACAAGTCATTAAAGTGGTGCACGCACTTGGAGGCACAGAAAGGAAAAGCCCATACATCTGTGTGTGGGCTGAAAAAATGTAATCGCAGTTATGGTAACATGTCCCATAGACCATTGTTAAAGACCTACAACGCAATGATACCTCCGCAACTACAGGATGAAGCAGAAATTCTCTGCTTAGGCAGTAAAAGTAATTGGAAAAGTGAGGAAGGAAAATGCATAAAATCTTTAATGTCATTGCCTAGCTCATCTACGATTCAGGCAAATAGATTGGAGTTGGGCATGACCTTGTGGAATGTACAGGTGCAAGTAGGCCTATTAAGATTTTGGAAACGATTGGGGATAGGAGAAGATATGAAAGTGTCACAATGGTGTAAGAATGAGATTCAGCATAGTGTACTAAAATGGCCCAAAGCGTCCAGAAAGAAACTCTACACCATCTGAGAAAATTTAGATGTGAAAATGTATCTGCAGACTCTGCACATAGAAGCGACAAAGGGCGCACTCAGAACTTTAGGGAAGGAAACGTCTAGGTTGGACGACCTGGAGTACCTAAGAAAGAAAGAATCTGTGAAGTTTCAGAGAAATAGCTGGGTAAAAGAAATCTGGTACCCTAATCTAGATATACTACCTAACTAAAGGCTTAGATTGGAAACACTAAGGTTGAGATTTGGTATCAATCCTACAATGTCAAATGGTAAAATAAAAACAGAACTGATGTGACCTGATGGTAAATGCACATGTAGGGTGGGTATGAAATGCGATAGTTTACATATCCTAATGGACTGCCAAAAATTGTTAGCTCTGTGGAAACAGTTTTTACACCCTAACCTTTTAAAATATGGTGCTAAGTTGCGTGCACAAGCAATTGAACTCCTCACTGATATGACAAATCTTGAAATTGCAATAGCCATTGCGAAGTATATGCAGGCTGTAAAAAGGTTTTTTATGGAATAGGAAAAGGTTGGCTGTGCGCTAGGTTAAGGCAATGTTGTATGGGGATTTTAGGGAAATTTTATTTATATATCTTTTAAAATATTTTAAAATTGGACTTTTACTATTTTTTGGATTATTTATGTGGATATATGGGTGTGAATATGACTTATGTATGGAGCTCTGTGTAAATTTGAGAGGAAATACATGACAATCAGGCTTCCATAATGGTGTCGATTGATGAACTTGCAATGATTTTTAGAATATTTATATTAAATGTCATGTTTTTACGTGGTTTAAAGACCAATGGTCTAAATAAACTTTATTTTTGATTTGATTATTTACCTACAACAACAGATCTCCGGGATAGGTATATTTCGTAGAGTTAAAACTACTGACGTACCCATGCCGCACCACCCATGTTTTACAGGTTTGCTTGAGCAAACATAATAACTTACTTTCTAACACCCCCGTCAGCACCACAGATGTTTTATGGACAATCCAATGTCGTAAAGGGAAATCACTTAACATACATATTTCAGAAACTGTTTAGCTGGGAAACGCTGATGTTCCATTCGCCCTGGCTACCCATCAGGTTAACTGTAATGCAAACTAAGTGAAAAAGAGATTATTCTTACTGTAATTTCAAGCGTCATTCCATCAATTTGTTTCTGCTGATTGTCAATGACCTACAAAAAATAAACAAACACAAGTGAAGTTCAGTAGCCTCTTTCTGATACATTTTTAAAAGTCAGGTTTCTATCACAAAATGAAAGGGTCCAAGAGAAAATATGACACATGCAATACATAAAAAAATGCAATATTCATGCTTGCAGTACTTCAAAACACAATGCAAATTGTGCTACACACCCTACAAGGATTGCTTATGGCGAGAAGGGTCTAAGCATGGTATGGAAATATGTAATGCAGGAATTAAAAAAAACGACGAGATTCTAGCTATTAGCACAGATATCAAAATAATGGTTAAGTTGACTTCCCTGAGCAATTCAGAGAAGGTACTGGAAGCAAAGAAAATGGCCTTTCACGTTACAGAACAGTCTGCGATTTCATGCTCACATATTAAGTATGTAACATGAGGAACTTACAAATCTAGGTAAGGCAACGGAAGATATGCATATACAAAACCCATAAACTATTTAAAAAAAATACACAAAGTTCCAAGTAACATAGAAAACTATGAGATGGTGTACAAATTGTGTAATTTTATAGTTTCAGCAACTTAGCCAGAATTGCAGATTCAAGGACAACTTGTAGGTAACTTAATTGGAAAACCCTGAATTTCATTGGTGGAGCAATAGCTCCTCCTCTTAAACAATTTCCTGATGTCAGGTGTTGCGCAATAACCAATAACCTGGCATGGTACATGGTGCCTTTCAAAAGGTTCACTTGGGGCATTTCCACGCAAAATGCATGTAACTAGAGCACTGGGACGTCTCTCCATTTCCAGATTTGGCTCTGCGATCTGCTTTTCAACATCTTATAGATGGGGGCTAAGGGGGCGAAGCTTGAGCGCCAGACAAGATCGGCTGCCTGAGCCAGGATCTTTGCGAACCAACGGAGCGAGTTTGCCGGTCACGGAGCCTTCAGTTCATAATTGCCGCTAATGAATGGCTAAAATCCTTATCCTAATGACTGGACTAGCGTGGCATTGCTTTTGGTTGCCATTTTTATGCGTTTTGATGTCGCTCGAGTCTTTACTCTTTCCTCCCTCATAACTGCAGCCTTTTCACATATCTTAGCATGCTAATTAACTCCTTCTCTCATCCTGAAATGCCGCTGTTGCTCTTTTAAAGAGGTTTTGCTTCTCTTTAAAAGACTTTCATTTTCATGTCTGATAATATTTTTATGAAGGACTTTAGTTCACTATTTTCACGATGTCTACATGAGCTCGACGCTATGAAAGTTCTTCTCCTTCGACATACTGACCTCATGAAGCGCTCCTATTTACCTTTACACCATTGGATCAGAGGGGAATAGCCTATTGTTATGTACCTAATGCTTCGCTTCCCTGTTTACCACCCTATTCTTCATAATAACAGCCATGTTACACAATTCATCTACTAGCAGCGAAATGCTCCCGTGGTCCTGAATTGTTACAGGACTCCGGTTGAAAATTCACACATACTGAGACGTACCTTTGTTCCAATCTTTTTGTGACTTTCTTTCCCTATTCAGGCACGCATAACTGCACCGGGCGTGTTGATTTTCTCTTTAGTGCATTCTGGGGAAGTTATCAACAGAATTCCTATAGAACTACCTCTCTCAATTCAGTTGTTCCTGTTGTGCAGGCTCTCTATTGTGAACTGTGTGGACAGATTAAAAAAATCTTCACCTCGTCAAATGGCGTCCTGCTCTCAGAAGTCCTTGCACTCCTTAAAGGCAGACACCCATCCTTCCAAAAGCCTTTTACCCATTACTGCGTCAAAGACATCCTCCTCGACCTTGCCCTCTCTAAAAACCAGCAATGCTACATCTACTCATTAGCGGATTAAGCAAAACACTCCTTCCCCTGTCAAACCTTCTTCGCCTGTCTCACTAGAGCTCTTGCTGGACGAAATCAGAGCACTACGTCCATTTGTGGAATAAACAAATTTACGTATAACAATCTAGATGATAAATGGTCTCAAATGGAGGCAAGAGTTTCAGCGTTGGAGTAACGCATCAGTGATGTGCAAGATGAAGCGACTAAAATTTCTGTTTTGGAAAAGGAGTTAGCAATGTTAAAAATACACTCGTAAGACTTACAAAATAGAAACAGACTTTATGGTCTTCTGGAAGGTCTTGAAGGCAATGACTCCATCTCGTTCTTCACCGCTTTCTTGCCACAGTTAGTGGACTTCCCACCTTCCACAGTTCTGACCAATCAGAGGACTCATAGGTTCGGTCATCATCCTCAACTTTCTTCGTCTTCCCTCAAACCTAGAGGAGTGATTATTTTCTTTCTCAAATTTACATATTTGTTTAACGTCCTTAATGCGGCAAAGTCCAAAAAAACAACTACTTTGGCAGGGGATAATAATCTTCATATCACAAGATGTTTCAAAAGTCGCTGCAGCCAAAAGGAACGAATTCCTGGATCTTCATCCACAACTTCGATCATTAGGTGTCCGCTTTGAACTTTTTCATCTGTGTCTCTTTAAAGTGACTTTTCTAAACAAATCATCTTCCTTCCTCATACCTGCAGACCTTAGAGACTTTCTATGTTTGCACTCCACCAGTTCCATGGATACTTCGGGTCCCTCTTCCAAATAAGAGCATTTTTAGGAGTCATCTCAATTGATTTTCACAGACTTTGGCATTTATCTATATTGTATATGTTCTCTCATGTTATTTTGATGTAATTGTATCTTCTTTGCTAATTAACCTCTTTCTTTTTTGCAGGTTCAGTGTTACTATTCTGTTATCTTATTGTCTCGTCCTACTGGTCATTGATGCGTTTTGATCCCTTGCTGTGCCGTCTTCACCCTGTGCTTTCACCAACCCCACCCTAATGTTCATCCTTATCAGGTATGTTTTTACAGTCGTCATTGTTTGGCATGTACTGTCTCTTTCATGATGATCTTCCCATTTTCCTTTTACTTATTTTTCGGTCTGTTTACCTTTTCCATTCTTTATTTCTCTACGTTTATAGAACTTGCTAACGTGGAAGAAAATTTCTTTGTATATACAGTTGCTTCTTTTATCATCCAGAGATATTGCTGGGAATGTCAAAGGATTTATTAACTTGATTAAGAGGCAAAGAATTTTATCGCATTTAGCCAAGTATAATCCTGACTAGGTCCTTCACCAAGATACCCACCTTACCAAATCTGAAGCTCTGAAACTTAAATGTGGATGGGTGACCTCAGGTTTTTGTTTCTTCAGCTTCTGCAAAGAAGAATGGCGTAATACTCTTATGTCATAATAAAGTGTGTAACTATTTCCCAACAAAATGATACTGAGGGGAGATTGCTAATTGCTAAATTACTTATAAACAACGTCCTCTTAGCGGTTTGTAATATATATGGTGCTACTCAAATCGATTGCTCCTTTCGGCATAATATTTCCCAAAAATGCTTACAGTATGAAGACAGACTTTTTTTTGGCGGGGGAGGGGGGGTGGGGGGGGGGGGGGTGGAATCAAGTCATGGATCCTTTTGTTGCTCGTCAGTCACAAGTTAAATTCATACCTCATGAAATGCACCATTTCACTCTTTTCCCACGCAACGTCTCCTTGTGGATTCATGAAGACTCTGTAATCCTACCGGCAGAGATTTTTCTTTTTTCTCTCTCCCACATTTCTCTATTTCTATGCTCGATCATATTTTTATTTCTAAACTGCTTGAATCTCCTGCTCATCCTTCTCAGATTGATATTTAATTAAAGGATGTTGCAAATCCTAACTGCAAGCCTCTATATTTTTCTTCTTTAGAGAAAGATATCTCTATCTCAGAAATTCTTTAGGCTCTTCAGTCCCTTTAGAAGGGTAAGATCTCAGGACCAGATGGTTTCACTGGCACATTTTTTGTTCACTTCTCTAGTATTCTGCTTTCTAGATTATTACATCGTATTCAATTTTTCTCCAACTCTGGTTCCGCAGGAGGTACCTTCCAGGAGGCTACCACATGCATTATCCATAAAGAAGTAAAAGACGCCACACTCTAAAAACTACAGACCAATTTAGTTGGTTAATGTGGATTATAAAATCCTTGACAAATTGTAAGCATTACGTCTTGATCTTTTCTTGACTTCAATAATGGGTGTGTCAAAAGAAGAGTGGCAGCTGTCAATTCTAGATTATTCTTTAATGTACTGAATAAAGCTTCCTCTCTATCGTATCCCCCTGCAGCAATATCTATAGGCGCAGAGAAAGCATTTGATCACATTGATTGGACCTGTTTACTCAGATCCTTAGGCTGGAATGGGCTGAATTCCCACTTTATTTCACATTTCTTTACTCCATCGTTCCCCGTGACATCTGTTTTTCTCAGAGGTGACATTTCAAACTACTTTTCATTGGACCGTGGTGTTCATCAGGATTGTCCACTGTCTCCCCTTTTGTTTGTATTTGTTCCTGAACTCCTTCTGTCCCGTATTTGGAACCACTCAGTTATCGAAAAGATTTTGTCATGGAGATAAACACCTGAAACGTTCTGCTTACACGGATGACATTCTTCTTTTCCTTTCTAATCCGGACCATGATGTACCAGCCTTGCTCCAAGAAACAGCTATATTTTCCTTGGTTTTAGGATATAAGATAAACTCAAGAGAAAGTTGAAATTCTTTCTCTCACCAAATCTCCTCTTAAACAATCTTTCATAGCTACGGGCTTTCATTGGAATGCTTCCAAGATTAAATACTTGGGTGTCTGGTTTACCTCTTCCATTAAGGATTCTGTTGCTTTGAATAACAAATATTGTTTGGAAAGGGTAGACAAGCTAGTTTCATTGTGGAATCCTTTGTTTCTTTCATGGTGGGGTTGTTTTGACGCCATCAAAATGATTATTTCCCCCATTAATTTACATATCTTACCATGATTCCAGTGTACATACCTGTCACATATTTTAAAATACTGTTTTCAAAACTATCTAAATTTCTTTGGAATAATAAAATACTCTAGAATGTCTCTTACTCAACTCTGGAAAACCAAGCAGGAATGGGGGTTAACTTTCCAAATTTCCGGTTATAACATAAGACTTTCTGCTTAAGACAAGCTTCTAGGTGAATTTCTTCAGCCAGTCTCCGTCTACTCCCTTATGGTTTGACTTTAAATACTCCCAACTTTTTCCCTCTTCGCCCAGAGAGGTTTTGTCCTTCTCCATTAACACTTATATCACAACTTCCCCACTTTTTACACATACTTGTACCTTAGTAAAGTCTTATTATCAACCACAAAATCTCCTTTAAGGTATAACAGGCTCATCACTATAAATAATAAATCATTATTTTGGGAATCTTGGAGACTAAACGGTATATCATGGGTCAGTGACTTAATTTCTGATGATGTTCATCTTTCTTTTTCACGCTTTCAGCAAATGTTTCATTGCCTTTGCTCGTTTTTGCCTAAATATCTTCTCCTCATAAATATTATTCTGGATGTTCCTTACGCGTTATCAATTTCTTCGTCTTCTACTTTGCAATCTTCATTTTGCTCTATTCTAGCCTCTACTCCTAAAGTATTGTTTATTTACAGAATTCTTCCCTCTCTCAAATTTTGACAAAACCTAAAACCAAAACGGTGCTTCACTGGGAATCAGATTTGGGATGTACCTGGCCTCTCTCTTCTTGGAACAAGATATGGGATAGAATGCATAGAATATCTAGAACTGGTTCTACTTCACAGTCATTATTATTTGTGTATCACAACCTCTATCTTACCCCCTCCACCACTGCAAAAGTTTCCACAAACACAAATACGAAATGTTGGTCATATGTCCATCCTAATGGGAACATTACATTTTTTATTTCACTGTCTAACCAACTAACCTCTATTTATCATTTGCAATACTCACCATCTCCAATGACACGTTTCTTGGGCAGTTTATCCAAGGACATTTACTCAGATTTTGATCATTTTAAGTTTTTAGATATCATGTTGGCTATAGCATTTCAACAGAATACACTTAATCGGAATTGCGCGTCTAGCTTTTCATACAAAGTTTGGTGGTATAATGTTTATCTCTACTATAGATTGGATACTGCTTTTGCTTCACTGTATTGTCCTTCTGTTCTGTTATTACAGTTATATTGGTTACCATTAACTTAATTTCATTTTTAGACACTACTGCCCATAAAAATTCCAATTGTATCTCCTCTTAAAACCATGAGGGGCTTATTTCTCTGAACTTGTTCTAAATATTGATTTCCTTTATTCACCTTTTATATTACATTTTTACTGTATATTGCATGATACTATTATGACTTGGTCTTCTTATTTGATATTTTTCCTTTTTCTCTCCCCATTTATTCCTACAATTTTTTAAAGTATTAAACAGCTTCTCTTCAATATTGACAATTCTGTATGCTTGGTGTGTTCTTGACTCATTTGTCTTGTTACTCTATTTTTGACATTGTTATTACTCAAAGCTGATTTGCCTAAAAAAAAAAGATACAAAGGTGTACTGAAGGCACAGAGCATGCTGATAGCATATACTGGGGTAAGCAACAGAGGTTGGGGATGGTATGTTACAGAAAGGTATATTCATTTCATCAGTCTATTACAAGTTATCATCAACTTAGGGCCAACTAAGGGATCCTTGAGGGATGCGGGTAGATAAGAAAAAGAAACATCTGCCTTTATTAGAAATAGTATTCTAGAGGACTCTAATGTGCAATCCGAATATACGTATATGAAATCAAAAGTGAATTCAAGATGAAATTACTGCCTGCCAAGCATGTATGTATGAAGTCATAGCTGCGTCCACAGAATTATACATAACCCCTGTGTGCACACCTGCATTACATGTATGTATGGTAGACTTGGGATAATTTTTTGAGTTTTCTATGCTGAGGAAGGGTACATGCACCCAGTGAAATTATGATCCAAGAAACTACCCATGGAGCACTTAAACTCTTAATTATATCCTCTGAATTTACCTTGTTGGCTCGCTCACATTGTTCTCGGAGGCTGTCATTCTCACTTTGAAGCTGCTTTGCGTCCAACATGGGGAGTCGTATCCCATCTTCAAGACATCGCTCAACCTTCTGTTGCAAACTGTACATTGGAGTTGGGGGGGGGGGGGAAATAAAATGCCTATTAAATATCAACAGACAAAAAGAAGCTGAGACAATATAAGCGGGACTTCTTTTAGAGACAACACATAATACAAAGGCAATAACAAATCTTAATTTGGCAGGAGCTGAAATTTTCTGGAGCATCTCAAACACATTTGAATGAGTACAATGATAACGTGCAGACAAAAAATTGAATTTTAGCTTTCAGTGTCACAAAGAACAATTGTGACAGACAGGGGATCTTTAATGGCTACATCTGAACATTGTGTTCATGTGGACCCTTGTTACAAAAAAAGTACTGTCTACCTAGGCAGAAAATTCCATCCATGGGTGCCAGCATACTGGAATGTAGGGCAGGTTCATCTCAACTGTGCAATGATGGAGGACCATATGTGGGACGACAGGGCCCTGGAAAACTCTTGCCCAACACAAAAGCAGGTCTTGAGGAGGGAGACCCCACACAGAGCAGGTGACTGATAGGGGCCCCAGCCAGGATTGCCACCAGCGTGCAAATTCTGTGATGGGCAGTACCTTCCACAAGCAGTAATCCCATTAAATATCACACAAAAGGTCGTATCCATTTCTGTAATGAGGTATGTAGTCATGTAACCACAGTGCTGTCTAAGCCCTGGGTTCCAAATTCAATTTCAGCACTTGACCCACAAAATTGTATATTGTCCAAAATAAACATTCCTACACTTTTTACATCCTGGATTCTTATATCTAGTTTCAACTGGATCCCAAACTACATATTGACAACTTATGAATGAGATATTACTGTGACAATAAAAGTGCTCACTGTAAAGCACTATATTGCTCCTTGGAGCTACATCTACCACTATATTTTTAATTATAATTGTTGCAAAGTCATCCTGTGCCCTGGTCACCCCCAACCTTTTGCTGACTGGTACTGGTGGTAACTGACTGACTAACCCTGGGCATTGCCTAACCAGGCCCAGGGCCATGCTGAAAACACTTAGAATACAGTGAAAAACACCTACATACACTAGGGTACACTATAGGTTGGGGTACCCCTGTGATTGGCATGACCTACCCTATAAGCCCCTAGTACATAATAGGGCATGGGGACTGAAACTACCTATCAGTCCCTAGTACATAGTAGGGCATGGCAGTTTAGAGGCCAGCAGTCTTTTCTGCACTTGCATGTGTGCACTGCTGAAGCCTGAGGTCGGTTTAAAAGCTGCCCTGGGTTCCAGGACTGTTTTTAAAAAGTAAATTGTGCCCAAATTCGACTTTTATGTTTAGGGCACTTATAAATGGATAACCTACAATGTTTTGGCATATTAGGAACCCCCAGGGTCTCCCCTAGCTGTCACAGGGGTGGGGGGTCAGGTATATATAAGGTGGACCCTTATAAAATGAGTTTTATATGCCCTGGGTTAAGTGAAATTTCACATTTCACTCCCCACATTGTGATAAAGTGCTGCCCAGATTCGACTTTGATGCTAGTAGCACTGTGGAGGGAGCATCTGCAATATTTCTACAGATTCAGAGTCCCTAAAGTCTCCCCTAGTTGTCCCATGGGGTGGGGGTCCTGTAGATATAAGCGATGTACTTATAAAATATGTTTTTGTAAGTCCTGGTGCTGGAAAAATGGCCCAAGTCATTTTTCCCATTGCAAATCCCATGCCACATAGGTTAACATGGCAATAGGTTATTAACTAATAACTTCTGATAGGAGAATGATAGAACTTCCATTCAAAGACTTCACAGAATGGTAGTGATAAATCCAACAATATGATATTTTCAAATTTCTCCCAAAATGTACAGACAAGAAGTATAAGACTTTTTTGTTTGTAAGTCCAGATTCAGCCTTCCAGTGGTCTGTCCTGATTGGTCAGAGTAAAGTGGATTAGCCAAGCTGCTTTGAAGAGGTGATAAAGAGCCCCTGGGGTTAACCAGCTCTTCTGGGAGGGCAGTGTGCTGCTACACAGGAAGGGCAGGGGGAGGAGTCGTAAACCATGGTCTTCAAAGAGGAGGGAAGAAACCAGTGTCATTTACAACTCTAAACTATTCACCACAGCCAGAGCTAGGCTTATGGAAGGGATGCAAGGGGGGGAGTCTATGGAAAGTAGCCATCCGAGCGGTGTGTTTAACCAGCTCTTACCTCCCTGCTGGAAAATCAACCATTAGGAATTTGGAGGATTTGGTGCACTCTGGGACAAAATAATGCCACACTCTACAGGATGTGGTCATAATCTTGGGGAGTTGCCCTGCTCCCATTGGTCAGGAGTGACCTCCTGCTTGACCCACAGAACTTGGAATACGTATCTGACAGAGGCAGTCTCTCTCAGATCTGCTGCTTGAAACTTAAGAAAGCAAGACGTTGCCATGCTGAGAAGTTGGGGTGCAAATTCTAAGGCATGCCCTCTGAAGACAGCACCAGCTGAAACAACAGCCCTGTGGATTAACCTGCTGTAAAAGAACTAAAGAGTGGACTCCCTGAAAGCTACAGGTTAACAGAGCTCACCTGGAACATCACCACCAAGGATCCTCAATCTGGAGAATTACCAGTGGATTTGTAAGGGTTTTGTCCAAGTGGATTTTGGGAACTGAAGTCGTCAACTTTCAAGGACCATCTAGGAGTTCCCAGACCCTTGGAGTGAGTTTGTGACACTTTGGGACCCTTTGGAGAACTTCAGGAAGTAGTTCCAGGAGTTTGAAGAACTTTGGAGCAACTTTGGAAAACAGCTCCATAGGGGGACCGACTCAACCTGGCCAGCCAAGCCGCCTGCCTTCAACTGCGAGCCGGCCAAGCCTCCCAGGTTCGTCCCGCTGAAAGCTCCGTAGGTCCGACTTCCAGAGTTTGACCGGGAGTAGAAGAAATCAGAGGTCGGCGAACCCTCACCGAATCAGACCTGGTGAGGAGCATCGAGGGACCCCACGAGAAAAAGCTCCAGAAAGGTTTCTAAGTCCGAAGGTAAAAACTGTGACCGGGACCTACCGCGAGGGGTAGCCGCTCAGGGCTCCATCGCGGACGGCCTGAAACTTTGACTTTGAGCCGGTCCATCGTGACCAGATATCCCAACATGGTATAAAGTGATAAATCTTTAAAAATTCATATCTCCGGTTTCCTACATTGGATTTTTGTCGTGTTGGTATCATTTTAAAGATAAACATATTTCCTATTTTTATGAATTGGTGTTGGGATTTTCAATATGTGTTGTGTCTTAATTATTTACTGATTTTGTGTTTTTAAATACTTTACATACCTGTCTTTGAAGTTAAGCATGCCTGCTTGCAGCCAAGCTATCAAGGGTTGAGCATGGGAATAATTTTCTAAGACCTATGCTGAGTCCTATCATGTGTTAGTGGCCTTATTGCCAGCGGCACACCTACATTTGCCCCTACCAATAAACCACTTTCCAACAATAATAAATTGTTACTAAATTATGAACTGCCCACCGCTCCATGATATAGTAGAGGACTGAATGAAGCTAACAAGCTTGTAACCAACTGGAAAGAACATAGAGAAAAAACTACTTATTGAATGATAAGATGAAATGTAAAGAGGCCTTAAAGAAATATAAAGCGTAGATGAGGCATGCTCATACAGAATGTTAGTCTAACTGAATAATGTCACAGAACAACTCAGAAAAAGAGATGTAAAAGTGGTTCGCACATTTTCAAATTCTTCTGCCACCAATGAAGTAAGTGCTGGTGTCCGCTTTTTAATACAAGACCAATCCATTTCCACCACCGGTGCGGTCTCCCTCCCTATTTCCTATAACAGAGGTTCTTAACCATTTCACTTCTGTGGACCCCCACTTAATCATTACTAGAACCTGGGACCTAGAACCTTGGAACCTGGGACCCCCAGGGGCCTGTGACACATTCCCAGGGGGGGTCCGCAGGCAGCAGTTTTAAAAGCACTGCAAACTTCCTTGTATAACCAGCAGTTTTCCTGCAACAATAAAAGTGTCAAGGTAACTCCGGTGATTAATGTGCCTAATGGAGAGCGATGAAAGTTTAGTCTAGTGGCAGCTTTGACTCATCTACAGAAGAGCAGATGGTCACTATGCCTGCTGCAAAGATTGTTTACCATGTATTTTAAAGGACAGTATTTTTTGTGCATAACTCAGTGGGTTACTGCTTTTGTCACAAAGATTCTTTTGTTACTGCGCAGTTCATAAGATACAATCGTAATCTAGCACAGTGAGCTACGAACTACCATTAAACAGCTGGATGCAACCTGCATGGTACAAGTTAGTAATTTATGCTTTTTTCCACAGTCTTTCAATATCCTGATGCTGCTTAAAAAGTTTTGTTAAGGTAGAAATAAATTCTTATTGTTAAAGTCAACGCCAACCACTGTTATGTTCTGAATCCAGAGTTTGTGCTTCTCCAGACCAAGCACTCTTAAAAAATGCCTACCAGTATGAATGACATGTGAATGGTACACCTTGTATTCCCCTTTGCCTTATGTAACATTTTCTATACACTGATTTACACACGTATGATTCATTGTCTCTGTATGTGTTTGATGTAATGTGCTCCAACACCCTACACTGGTATGAGGTACTATAAAACAAATGAAAAACATGTGACATTGAGGCTATGGAGAGATGATAGGCACTGTTGGGGGGTGCTAATGAGGGAATCAATGAACAGCCCCAGAAAGACTGTCGTATCCTGGTGCACAGTAAGGTCATCATTTACTATGCTTTAAAAGCTAATACAATTGAATATTTAATGACAAATGTGCTGTAGAATGCACCATTTGTTCCCAAATCCCCTCTTCGTATTTTTTCAATGTAAAATAATAACATCGTTTGTAATTTGAGTGTTTGTTTGGTGTGTACTTCTTTGTGGATTTTTTGCGAATTACTGTTTTAATGTTTGAAAATTAAATCATACAAATTGCTTCGGTGTCCCCGGCTTCCAGTAGTGACTCAGAAGGGGGTCCTCAGGAGTCAAAAGGTTGGGAACCACTGTCCTAGACACAATTCAGCTTGAAGCATGGGCTATGTAAATTATCTCTGTTAAACATTCTGGCTTTATGCCAACTTTAGCACATAAGGTATATGTAGGACTTGGCCCTTTTTGGCTAAAGTCCCTAAAGTTTTTGCTTTCCCCCTAGACGTTTTTTCTGACAGGGTGTTGCCAAGTTAGATGCTTTGGACACTTTGCCACTGCTAAACAGTGTCAAAGTGCAAGTGCTCCCTGTACAAAGTGTAATGGTAATTGGTTGTTCATGATTGGTATGTTTGCCTTACTAGTCAAGTCCCTAGTAAAGTGCACAATGTGTGCCAGGGCTGGTAATG
Organism: Triturus cristatus; assembly: GCF_964204655.1. NCBI lineage: Eukaryota > Metazoa > Chordata > Amphibia > Caudata > Salamandridae > Triturus > Triturus cristatus. Next base: position 761,514,155 of record NC_140589.1, on the reverse strand, counting down.
CAAATGCTACTAGTAGGCCTGCAGCACTAATTGTGCCACCCACACAAGAGCCTTAAAAAGGGAACTCAGGCCTGCCATTGCATTGCCTGCGTGCAGTTTGTTAAACTGCCATGTTGTTTTGACAAGAGCACTCACTTGCCAGACCTTACCCTTCCTTTTCTATGCACATCAGACACCCCTATGGTAGGTCTAGGGTACCCCCTGGACAGGGTGCAGTGCATGTGAAAGGTAGGACATGTACTAAGGTGTGTATCATGTCCTGACAGTGAAATAATCTCCATTTCGTTCTTCACTGTTGAAAGGCCATCTTGCCCATAGGAGAGAATGGGGGGGCTGTGTAATATGTTTTCCAGCCTATCTTCCCAAAGGCTTAAGATGGAAAGGTGAAGTTTAGTATGCTTGAACTCACAATGTAATAACACATCTTTTTATGAAGGTGTTTTTTTCACTGTGTGTTTAGAAGCCACTCTTTTAGAAGTGGCTAAGTTTTTGTGGTCTAACATGTCTGTGTGTCTCTGCCTGGCTGTGGATCGACTGTCTGAATTTGAAAGCGATAGGATCTGGGGAATGTCTTCACCCAGGGGAGAAGGTGAGACAGCAACAGGCTGACCTGCATCCGGAATGCAGGGGGAGGATAAGCCCCTAGAGGTGAAGAGGCCTGGGTTGCTGCTATAAAACAATTGTCCCATCTCCTGCTGAGTGATTGAGAATCCAGACCCCCACTAATCAAAGGAAGAAAGGTGTCACTGGCAGGGAGGCACCTATAACTGGTTTGAACAGGGGTCAGTGCCCCCTGAACACAAAGATTTCAAAGCCATTGAGGGGTATAACTATGAGAGCTGAAGCCCCTGAACTTTGGAGAATGGCTTGATCAAGTGTGAACAAGACTGGAGCTACTTCGTGGTCAAGAGGACCTTTGCCAAGGAAGAAACAACTGAAAAGACTGAAGGATAGGACTGACCCTTGCTGTGTGTTCTGGGGCTGGCCTGCAGTTTTCCGTTTTAACCAAGGAAAGGCTAAAGGGACTTTGCTGTGTGCTGTGTTCCCCTGCTTGAAAGGACTTTGCTGTGTCCTGAAGTAACTTATCCCCATGGGCTCGAGGTGAGCTGGCTCCCTGTTTCGGAAACATAGGAACACAAAAGTTTCCATGAGAGTCTCAGCGGCACTGTGTGTGCATGCTTGTTGCAGCCAGAGACCCTCGGCAGGCATGCCCTGTGATCGTGGGCACCTGGAGTCCAAGCATGGATTAGAGATGCGATGTGCGTGTGCTTTGTGCAGCCTGAACCCCTTTGTGAGGATTGTCCAGTGATCGTGTGCACCGGAATCCAAGTGAGTCTCATCGCCGCTGTGTGCATGTGCGTTGTGCACGGTGAGACCTTCGTGAGGATTTGCCTTGCTATCGTGTGCACCGGAATCCAAGTGAGTCTCATTGACGCTGTGTGCGTGGTGCACCGTGAGACCTTCGTGAGCAGCCTGAGACCTGTGTGTGGAGTGCCCAGTGATCGTGCACCCGAAGCTTAAAGAAGGCTCAGCGACGCTGTGTGTGTGTGTGCGTGCTCCGTGGCAGCCTGAGATCTTCGTAACTGTAGCGGCTCGGACCGGCAGTCCCAGGGGAGCTGAGTTGCCGGTCCGAGCCCGCCGTTGCCAATTTACAAAGTTGCATTGGAGGCCCAGCCGCCGGACAAGGAGAGGAGAGTGAGTTTGCGGCCCCCAGGTAACGTGTGTCGACTCCTGGGGCGGGGCGCGGGCTCGGAGGGAGACGCTCTCGACCTCTCTCGTGTCAGCAGCGCAACTTCAGCTTCGGCTCGTATTGCCAAGGGAGTGGCAGTACAGGGGCCGGAGTGCGGAGCTGCACTTTTTGATTACATCGTACCGGTGTTGGGGGTAACTGTTGAGAGGCTGACTGCAAGTCAGGAGGATAGGTGGCGAGACCGCCTAAGGCACAGTGATCGGTGCCTGAGTGTATTACGCATTATTCCACTTCTGCATAACGGAGTACCCGACTGTCGTATTACGCATTGCATTATTCCTGCATAACAAACTACCTGATTAGTGTATGATGCATGGCATTTTATCTGCATAACGAACTACCTGATTAGCGTATCGCGCATTGCCTTATTCCTGCATAATGAATTACCAGATTAGTGTATCACGCATTGCCTTATTTCTGCATAACGGCATACCTGGTGGTTGTATTACGCATTGCATTATTTTACCTTGCAAAGTGCCCGATTGTTGCATTGCGCATTGCATTCTTTTTACATTGCAGAGTGTCTGATTGCTGCGTTACGCCTTACAGTATTTTTACATTGCAAAAGTGCCTGATTCTAGCATTACAAACTCTATAACATGATATTAGGATAACAGGAGAATGTTTAGAAGTGCTCATTAATACTGCCAGAACTTACAAGGGCTGGCTGGCCTAACAACCGGCCAGGAGAAATAGTACACAACCTCATATGTGGGATTTATATTGTGTGGTCTTATCGTATATCTTTTTATATTAAGTTTATACTCGTTTTTATAAAACCCGTGTGGAGTCTATTTGTGGTGTCATCATTGGGTTGTTGTGAGCGTGGATGCAAATACTTTACACGTTTGCCGTGAAGATAAGCCTGGCTGCTCGTGCCAAGCTACCGAGGGGGTGAGCGGGGCTATCTAAGAAGTTGACCTTCCTTTCCCTGACATTGGAACGCGGGTCCCTACTTGGCTTAAGGTACCTACCTCAGCCAACCAGGGATCCCGGGTCTAACAGTATATGACATGGCAAGTAAGGTAAAAAGAAAAATCGTCCTCCGAGTTTGCTGTAGATACGATAATCTACAGATCCGTCAATCACCAGTTCGAATGTGCATATCCACGTATTGGGTTGAAGCCTCAATGCTGGGGTGAATACTTTAAAGAGACCATCCCTCGAAGAGTTTTCATTGCCACATCCTGCATCACTAACAATCAATAACAATAAGCATTCGAGAATATTCTTTTGTTTGATGATGTCTGCTTAGGCTTTGAGACCTACTATGGCATCCTTCGCCGCATGTGGGGCACACATCATCAGCACAGGGAATTCAGCTTTTGTAAGACAGCAACTCTTCTCCCTGATCACTATCATCGTCACTATGGTCATCGATTTCTATCTCCCCTCCCCTACTGAAGACTTCCTGACACGGTGTTACCGCATCAACCGCACACATATGAATGGTAACATTTATCTACTGAGAGTGAGAAATATGAATGTGACCCCAGGGAGTGAGCAAAGAAACTACAGCTGTGTAAATAAACCTAAAATGTGTTATTAAACTGAACGTACAAATTCATCCACTATATCACAAAAGGCTGCAAAAACAAAATAAAATACAAAACCATCTAAGCTAAATTATACACTTAATTATATACTATTCAAGTCCTGGTGTTGGCAAGGCAGAAGGGTGCTGCTAAACTTCTTACTAGTTAGGGCTCAGAGTGTTTTTAGGCTTGTGTAATACCTATTTGAAATATAGTGTTTGTTCTGTAGTGGCATGCGCACACTTGTTGCGTTTAACAGCATAAGCATTTGTCTCTATATCCTACAACATTTTAACCAATATTATTGACCTATAGAGGGTAAAAAAAAAAATCAAATGCATTGGCAAAAAAAAAGAAACAGCTGTGGTGTTCAAATTCTAGAAACGCTTGCCCATGTGCCTGGGTATCATTGTCCTTGGAAATGCACCATGTGCCACTAATAATTGCCCATGCATGCCAGTCACCTAATGCACTCATACCCACAGGAACACCAGCACTTTTCACATAGTGGGTGTCATTACTCAAGTAATGCCATATACACTCTTACATTCATGCACCATCTTGCTACTGCTAACCTTTCAATGTGGAAACAGTAATATCTATTCCTTCAACGTTTCCCTGGAAATCTGTTCCACGTATTCTGTTTTTGTATAATGGCAAGAAACATGAATCTCTAGCCATGTGGTAAATACAAAGCAGAGTGGAATAACCCTTTGTTTTTGGGCACTGCATGCAGTGTTCAACGGCGGTATTGTTGCAAAAGAGATCACTTGGAGGTTGGCACGGGGGCACCAGGGTCTGGCAAAGAAATACTGTTTAATTCAGAAACAAATAAGTGCCTACCCCAATATCAACAAAGGAGATCACGCCTTTCGGTCAAAGCTTGAGGTCTCTAGACATGCCCTCTAAGCATTGGCATTGCAGAACAAGTTACAATGTGCCAACCTTGCCATCTAAAGGTTGCAACGTACTACTGACATCTGACGTAGCAGAGCAGCAGGAATGCTGGGAGTGATCCCAGGGAGACTGGTTAATTTAACAGTAAGGTTTGCATGCCCCCAAACAATCAGAAAGTGGCCTTACATGAATCCTATCCAGATTAGGAGTGGTTATAGCGTGATCAAACCAGCACAATTCAACCTGCAAATAAGAAGAGGGGAGATGCCCACTCATGCCGATCACAACATATGCACCGTGCAACATAATGAAAACTGCAATGTGAAATGTGTTTTCCATTCATTGCAGCAAGACCTTTCAAGAGTAAAGCCTGCTTTCAGTTCAAGCCCCAAGCAGACTTTCAGGGCTTGTGCCAGTAAACCCTTTCACAAACGCAGACCCAAATCTCCAGACGCAGAGTTAGTTTTTGCACTACTTGACAGAACTGGAGTGGGCAGTGTATAGCACATCATTTCACTTTTACACTACTACTCAAAGAAGTTACATTGCTTTAGTAACAAAAACTCCTTCCGCTTCTTCACATTCTCACTTTATACCAAATACAACATGTTACATTAGTTGCCCAGGGAAAGATGTATATTTCAGGGGGTTGAGATCCATTCCCAATGCATAAACACCAAGGTTCAACTTCATGTGTCAACAAATTTCAATAAGGAGTCAAGGGCATCTCAGTGAATCCACTTTTCCTAGCTCAGTCTTCGGACTAAGCTAAGCCGCCTCCAAATTTACTGCACGATCGATTGGTGATCTGAGATGGGAAAGTTGGAAAATAATAATGTTGGCTGCACTTGAAAGATATGCAGTTATAGTATAGCATTAACGAACATTACAGAGGACATTATCAGATAATTGCTTGAAACCTTACTTATCCTGAGCCAAGTCTCAATGACAAACACTTCTACAACATGTATTTGTGCAATTTGACAGGCTTGCTGTACAAGGGCTTTAGAAAATAGCTTAAAAGAGTTTGGCATAACTTGCATGAATGGAGTGCTTTTGAGTAATTACTCGCTAAGCAGTTGTGTGACCTTGTAATGAATACCTTGGAAAGAGCGAAGCGGCAGCAGGAAATTGTGTAAGCATTCAGTTAGAACTGGCTGGTGGAATACTATCACATCAGAGGCTTCAGAGTTGTAGAAGTCGAGCCTTTATCATTTTTATCAGTCAATTATAAAGCGAAAATTATAAGTTAGAGCCTTAATTGACAGTATTGTGATTGGTCAATCCATAAACTTTAGGAAATCAAGGATTCAAATTGAGAAGGAGGGTTTGGACAAGTGTCCTCTATTGCGGATACCCAACTGGAAAAAAATTAGTAGGGAAGGATTTGGGTTGGATTTTTTCTCTTCCGACCCATGCCACGTGACACATGTGAAATATGTACAAGAATCTCAGATCTTTAGTCCTTGGCCAAAAGAAATCCATACCTCTGAACAGTGGTGACCAATTCCTTCTCCCTCTTCTTCTGACACTCCACTTGCACCTCCTTCTCCCTGCACTTTGCATGTGAGTCGGCAAGCGATGCTTCCAAGCTGGCCACAGATTCTTGCAGCTGCTTGTTCTTCTCTTCTAAAGCCTGCAACTAAAGTGGAAACAGGTATGTTTACTATTCAAAAGAGGAGCATATATTCAACTTTGCTAACTAAAAACGTTTATAAGAATTCTAGCAGTGTTTAATTCATCTACATAGCTTCTCAGAAGGTTTTAAGATGACTGAGTCTGTGCCACATTCTAGCTTAAAATGGCATGCCTTACTGGAGTGATACCCCTTTTACATTGGTGGTAGAGGCACCAGTAACAATAGGCATTATCAAGGAGATACAGCATCATTTTATTGAACAACATATTTCTCACAACAACAAAAAAATTCAAGGAACACCATAAAATAGTTAATCGGTTCAATAGCGGGATTTCAGTGCGGAATTTTAAATCTGGCACCTTATCGCAGGTTCTTCGCCAATCTGATGCCTATCACTGACCTTGTTTTTGAGATTGTTCGTCTTTCAAAAAAGCATTATCTTACTGATGTGCTTGTCGGAACAACTTAGATCAAATCAAACAAAATTGAGCAGGATTATTTTTGTAAATTTGAATGATTTTCTATTCAACTTCACCACTTATCCTTGGGTTAGTAAGATGTTTCAGCTTTCAGAGAAGGATAATTTGCCATGAGTGCCCCAGCTTATACCTCAAACAAATTAAATCTTGCCCCACAGATAAGCCAATAGATTTACTTAATAGAATTACTCTACATGGACCAGCGATATTGTGAGCACAATGTCACTAAACCATCAGCTACTTTGTCACCTTTTCCCACCACAGAATTAGTACCATGCTATGACAGGCATTTATGTAGAAAGCATGTTCTTCTCAAGAGGTTTCCGATGACAAATTCTCATTTTTACTCCATCCATTGGCAGGTCGAGTGGAATCCCTAGTAGGTTTTGAACCTGTGACCACAGAGTGACGTCCAGATTGCTCAGGGGAATGCACAGTCCACTGGCACACCAGACGCAGCCATAAAACAATGCTTGTGTCAGGTCTGTGCCTCTACATGGGCAGGTGAGGAAGTGGTGACTCCACCTGCCTACACTGGTGTGAAGAAGGTGTATTGTACTGGAGTGAAAGTTGAGCTCAATGACTGACCAGAGAGGGAAGTGCTGCATTACTTCCATGGGTTGTTTGAGCTAACAATTACAGTGGAATGTAGTGCAAGAAAAAAAAAACTCCACACCATGTGAAATAAAACATACCTTGCCAGTGGTCATCCATACAACACACTTCTCTTTTGCCTTTATCGTGGGTTTTCACTTAAATGTAAGTACTGGGAATTTTGCTGAAAAATACACCCAGGAGGAAAATACCTACCTGTTGGCCCTGCTTCTGCACATCATCGAGTGATGGAAGGTCAGCAAGGTATTTTTCCAGTGTTTCAACACGATTTTGCTTTTCGCGGTTTTGTTCAGCTTCTTTCTGACATTTCCTCCGGAGGCTGCTAATGTATTTGTCTCTGGTTTTGATCTAATAAGAGAGAAACATCAGCATATTAGATGATCATTGCTATGGGAAGAGATCGCATGAATAGCTTCAACATGTTTAACATTGACACCAAAAAGAATGTGTCACTTACCAAATAATGCACATTCATCAGTAAACAATGAAAGTGCAACCAAAATAAGCAAGCAAAAATGCATACACGATCCCTCGCCATTCTAAGGTTTCTGATGCAATTCAAAGCCAGGCCAAAGACATTTAGACAGAAATCAGCTTCAATTTTTTTGAAGCAAGATGACTCGACAAAGTAAATTTCAAGCCATGGAAGGTGGTTGTGTAACTATGGACGCACTGAGACAATTCCTTACTAGGAGAACCACCTACAGTGTATTCCTTCAATACACCCAAGCATTCTCCTGAGGTCCACACAATCAGAATGGAATACCCAACAGTGCCACATCAAACTAGACTGAATATCTTTAGATGCCCCTGACAGACGGATGCTGCAAGACAGCCTGATCAAACTGGATCTCTAACGGAAAAGTTCTGGCAAGCAAACATATTCACAGAAGAGATCTGGAGATGTGAACTTTTCCCCCTAGAATAAATCTGGTTGGCATAGGTTACTCCGTCACCTGAAAATAGTAAGGTCTACGAGTGAGGTATTAATTTTATTGTGTTCTGAGCCCTAATCAAATCGGTATCCCAGTGTTTCATGGGTTTACATTGAAATAATGTCAGAATCAGGAGCGGACAACTTACACACATTTCATAAAGTTTCAGTCTTTAAGACATTAAAACCACAACCCGAAGACATTCAGCCAGTCAGAAGGCTTAGGCTACAGTCAATAATGACATTTATTTACTCTGTGAGCGCCTGATCGTGTATGGTAAGTGGGGCCAGGAGAGCACATCTCTGCATATTGCTGCCTTTTTTATACCTTCTGTAGCCCAGGTCTCTAGAGGGATATGGCCAGCCTGAGCATGACGACGAGAAGAAATGACAAGGAAAGCAAGCCTGAGTGAGGTTGAAGGATGTAGCGGAGGAGAGAATGGGCTGCATGGGGATAACAAACAGGGGGGATGTGCAAAACAGGGTGGAAGTGCTAGGAAGGGTATAAAAGATAAGGGAGTAAGGCAGAATGGGAAGGAAAAGCTGAAAGGGGAGAATGAATTGGTAGTATAGATATTGTCATAATGCACATTGGTGTAGGACAAGAACAGCTGTAAATTACCTTTCGACCTCCTAATTAACATTCGTCTCAAGCCTGGAATAGCACGACAGCCAATAACAATCTCTGCCCTGCTTCAGTTTATTGGCAGAAATGGGTCTTGAATAAGGATCCACAAAACCATGTTCAAGTCCGAAAAAGGATGTGGGATATTCATGTCAGACTACGAGTAATATACCAAGTAAATCTTTTTCCACCCGCCCCAGCAAGCAAACAAATATGTATTTGTGCGCAGCTATCCCATGTAGTACATCGCATCAAGGATTTATTTTGAAATCCTGAAAGCTAAAGTGTGTTTAGCTATTCCTGGCGATCAACTTGTGCAAGATGTCTTAAAAGCCCATGTCATGCTCATCATTAATTTAGAACAGGGTTCTCCAAAGTCAGTCCTGGAGGGCCAGATCCAGGCCAGATTTTTTGCATATCCCTATTTAGATAAATGTAGTTATCTTAAACATATGGCATGGATCCGGCCCTCCAGGAGGGACTCTGGAGAACCCCGATTTAGAATAGGTGTAACCAGACTGAAACCAGTTGTCGATGGCTGCTGCTAGCCTGTATAAGGTGCAGGCCACAGACAGCTCCAGATGATGATCTCACATTCAGGCTGAGGAGAAACATCTGCATTTTATGTTCCCTACCTTAGCTGGAGTGTGTGCAATCCTACCCATACTTTTTGTAGTGTTTGGATGGCTCTGTTGACCGAGTCCGAGTTGCCATTTGTTTTTGCACTGTGGCCCCTATGAAGCAGTGACATCACTCTACAGCTGCACGTATGGTGCCGTTGCTTTCCAATGCGTGCCCACAGCTCCCCACAGGTGTCCACTTCTAGGATTAATATCATTCGCATTTTTAGTGGTACACAAGAGGTTTGTACAGCTCAAATGGGAAACAAGAGAATTTGTACTGAAAATCATACGATGTCCATTTTTCGCTATGTAAAGTTGTCAGTATGGCATTGCACAAAGTCTATGAGGTAGGCTGCGTTAGGGAAGTCACCAACACATTAAATTAGCCTTTGCAGTCTTTCACTTGTTCACTCTCTCTGGCCCCCACACCTACATATTGGTGGTACGGCCTTTCGAATCCCAAGGGTATTATTGTGATTAAGTTTCAGGACTAGCGCATCACGGCTCAGAGCACACAGAGCAATGAAAAACAGACTATATTTTAATACCAACAAGCGACATGTATGCAACAACATGTAAGTAGTTGCCCATCACTTGCCTGAAAACTACAGTTCTGCCTGTCCGAATTTTTTTTTAATTCCTCATACAACTTGGTTTTTTAAAACAAACTTCAGCTCTTCTTAGAAGTTCTTGTGACATTTCAGTGTGTTACTATGCTACACGGCACGCTATACAGTTAGACTCTACTATGCTAACAGGCCTTCCGTAAGTTTCTTCTTCATTGTAGCAACTGAAGACCTGTGCCCCTCCGGGTTGTTGAGACATAGCAGAGAGAAAAAAGAACAAACGTAGACGCAAAAAGGCCCTAGGAAAAAAAGGTATTTTAATGCTTGCAGAACACAAGCTATTAAGCCAACCCAAAGTGAATTAATCTGGGATTTCCACAGCACCATACCGGCTTGTTCTCTAACAAAATTGAAAATTCCTCTGATCATATGCCAAGAATTTGAAAGGATTTGTTACCAGCAATATTGATGAAGTTACTGTGTGTGGCCCTGCAAGAAATACACAGTATAGAGACTTAAGAAGTATTCTAGAACTAGTGGCTAGAGAGCCCTGCAGAGGCAGGATGGTAAAGGGTTCCTTATTTCTCCAGTGTTCGTACTGTTTTATGAGAAAATGAATAAAGACACCAATGAGTCTGCAAAAAAGTAGATTTTAAGGGACAGCCTAGGAGAAATAACATAATATAAATAGTACTTTTATGAATTGGTACATATTGATTTCCTACAGCTAAAAGTCCCCAAGGCTTTATTCAGGATACTTGCCTCTGATGAATGATTTTCGAAATATCTGATAGAACATGGATACAGGTTTGACGCAGCAAACCCGATGAAGGATGTGTGAGAAAAGAGCACTATGATCGCCTGTAAATGTATAGGATAAGAAGGATTTTCAAAGTCACATTTTCCACTGTGAATACAAAACAAAAGTGCACAGGTGCAGGGGCTAGGGCTGTTAGGCTGTTAAGCAGAGCTGGTTTCGTGGGAAAATGTTTTACCCAGAGACAGGCTAGCCCTGAGAGAGTTCTCTCCATCTGGTTTACGCTCAAGGACAATAAATCAGAGGAAATTATCATTCTACTCTAAGCATATATTGAAACAGTACGCCTGCTGGGACTCGAAGGCTGTGCCCTTGATTTACCAACTGCTACAAACTAAAGGTGGGCGAGCCAAAAAACACTAGCAGAGAGCCGACCCGAGAGTCTGCCTTGTATCTTCGAGCCCTGAAAATATTGCTTTGTGAATCCTACAACAAACATAACCCAAAATATGGAAAAGTCTCTTTAAAATTCTAAAAAGTGTACTTCTTACGTCACAATATAGCACTGCCCTGAGAAGTGCTTAATTAATCTCCCTGTGCCTACCATAAATGAATGTGTCCTTAACTAGGGCTCATTAAAAGCATTGGTGTTGATAATTAAGTGCCAGTGCTGAGCACCGGAAACCACCGGCTCAAAATAAGCCCTGGGTAGAAGCCACATGAAAGCTTGGCTCATTAGGGGCTCGAGGTTTCAACAGGACTGTAAGTTTCAGGCTCGAGCTTTCAGTGGCCTGCCCACAGCTACTACTAACCATGTGAATGCTTCAAAGAGAATATACTCTATTGCTTTGTCTTCCAAAACCATGACATGGGTCCGGGCTCACTGTGCCACTGGAATCAAGCTGTCCTGGCTGAGGAGGGGTGAAACCGGTCCTAGGATGCTTGTTTCCAGTCTAGGGGGGACCTGGCTTGGCAGTTCGGGCTGGACTGTTCCCATGAGGCACAGGGTCATGACTGATTTGCATAGGGCCAGGTATAAACTGGGGTGGCATGGTGAGCAAAAGAATGATGGATTTAACCCAGATCCTTTGACTGGGGGTGAATGTTTTGATTTGTTCTGCATTGCACCCATCAATTGTGTGTCTTAATATGTGACTACGCCATGACCCATACTTTTTCCAAAATGCTTAAACAAAATTTGACTATGCTGTGCAATTCACATCACGAAATGAATATACATTTCAGCATAAACAGAGTGGTCGCATTCTTTTGTGATTTACAACCTGTGCACACTATGGAGCAAGTGACCCTTTTGTTTACTAACACTTGACAAAGACTCCATAAACACATTTCTGTTTAGATTACAGTCATCTTGTATATGAGCGGATGAAAAGGCATCGTTTTTCACCACGACGTTTATTGAAATTCCATGAAAATTTCACAAAATTAAATTTTTACGGTATAATGGGGTTTGTCGTATTTTGTGTACCTTTTTTCACTCAAGAATGCATTTCGGTTAAAAAAAGAATCAAGCGAGACTTAGATAAGATTATGTTTACAGCACAAAAATGTCTCTTGGCAAGAAATTTTCTTTGGGAACGAGTCTATCGCATGCAAAATTACATGAAATTGTCAATACAAAAAGTCGAATAATTTTGGGAATTTCACGTAATAAGAAATTTAGAAACTATGCAAATTTCGTAGGCGTGATTAAAATATATCTCATCCCTACAACTCAGAAAACATCTTGACGCCAAGTAAGACTTAAGTAACATAAAAATAAAATCCCCAACGTCGTCATCAATCGACGCCCTCGAGTATTTGAAAACACCTGCCTTTTTTTCTGACCGAACTAATTGAAAACTTCGCACCAATGCTAATTTGCTTCTTTGTTCGCACATGGATGAGCTGAAGTATTCAAGCCCCACAGCCCAGGCTTGACGGTTGCAAACTCCAGTATCAATGTATGGAAGAGATTAATAACAACAGGACCGGAATGGGGAGAGCGTGATTTGTTTTCAGTGTGGAAGATCAATGTGACGCGCCGCTACGGATTCCAGCGCGCTGGCTACGTCACTCAGACCCAGGAGGCTGCAGCTGCTCTGGTCTGTGAGTCCACCCGCTTACCCTGGAGACTAACACTAATCCGCAGCACCGTCCGCGACATGCTATAAAACAGCCCCCATTGAAATAAAGTCCAGCTTTGAAGTGACCTTTTGTGTCTGACCTTGAATGTGCGTAGCAGGGCTGCCTCTGCCCTTATTGATCGGTTTCTAATGTGGTCGTTTTTAAGAATTCTAACGGAGAGGTCTGTGAACGGGAAGGGCCCAAAGTGACAAAAAATGTGACCTGAAGTTACCATCGAAGTAGCTCATAGACAGACACCAATGGCAAGACACACTGTCCAATTAAAATATTTCGTGAAATGGATGTTTCTAAACATATCTGGAAATAACGCAAGTCTGGCTAACTGCAGATTATTGTTTTTTACAAGACCTAGATGTAAAGGACAGCCGTGTCAAAGGGACATTATGTCAAAGAGAATTCAAAATGAATTCCTAAAAAAATAAATAATATTAAGATATTATGGCAACAGGAAAAGTCCAATAACAAAATGACGTCACATCCTCGAACAGTAAAGAGTGAGTGAAGGGCCCTGTCAGTCTATGATGAGCCCACAGGCCAGGTAGGTACCTCTTGCATTTACGTGCAATTTACACCTTGTATTCTATGAAAAAGAAGTGAGAAAATAAAATTTCTCAACACAGATTCGCTGAAGATTTCCCTCACAAAAGTCACTGGAAAAACCAGTTCATAATGGTTAACTACCTAACAATTTGTATAGCCCAGAAGTAATTTCAGACGACAAACAAAGGTGACTTTCTCCTAAGCTGTCTGCCTCATTTGTTGGCATAAATACAGGTTGCGCTAATATAAAAGTGTGGGGGTGGGCATTTATAGGAGTCTCAACTGTGTTAGGAAAAGTGGGGTATTGATGTCAAAATTATGACCAACCAAGACACAAGCAATTGCTCTATTAAAGAGGTATAAACACTATAAAACTGAGTTTTAAAATTTCCATGGCTAAAATTTAGAAACTGCATACATTAAAAAAAAAAAAAAAAAAAAAAAAAAAAAAATATTACCACAAAGACTAGGCATTTATTGTATAGGCTCAATAAATAAATGTACCCCAAATTCCTTGTAGGAGGGCAATACTGGTCTAAAAGACCAGAGCGCCTCCAGCAGGGAGACGCCAGCATTCACATACATGTAGCAAATGGGGCCGTCCCGAACACGTCACTTCACGCACGGCATCAAATAACCTTGCACCGGGTTTGCTTAGCTTGCGCCCTAGCTTGCATCACTGGTCGGAGCAACGCCTTACCTTCTCTTCCAGTTTAGCGATCTCCTCCTTAGACTTGCTTGTGCTTTGCTTGATGAACTCGCTGAGCTTCAGAACCTCCATCTCTGCAGAGGCCAGCTGTTCAAGCTCTCCTCTTTCACACGCCCGTGGCCTTGGGCTCTCTGCAAGGGGACTCTGAAGTGGACTGCTTTCAAACTGGGCTTCCTAGAAAGAGATGAAGGGACAGCTTTGGCAATCAGGAGCCAAGACAAAAACAGAACTGAGATCTGAACATGTAAAATACTTCTTCCTGACCTGGCAAAAGAACCGTGATACTCAAGTTAGAAGGCGTGCTGTGCCAAATTTAGTAAGACTAGAAGTACATGCGAGGATGAGTGGAGAATTTAGAATAACAATCACACATACACAAAAAACTAGTGTATGTTCACACCACACACAAACAAAATGGCTATATATTTTGCTATCAAGTTGATCTAGACTCTCAAAAATACAAACATGGATATTAAATGTTGGAGCATGAGTTTCCTGTTGGGGAAAAAAGTCAGCATGACTGAAAGAACCGACTTGAGTTCTAAATGGGAAGAAATTTGGGGTGCTTGGGTTGTTACACCCGTAGAATAAAATTAGAAGATGGCTCACTTGTGACTAACATTTTTGGAAGAAGCCCAGTATTTAAATATAATAAAAGCACAGTACGTCCAGTTTTATACTGAACACAAGTCACAGGAAAGCGATTTTCTTCGTGCAAATTCAGGGCCTATAAAGCTCTATCTGATTAATCAAAATCCACAACTGAGGCTAGTCATCAAATCAATATATTTAAATAACTTCAATTACATTAGGCTCCACAAGGAAGACAAAGAGTGGTTATGTTTTCAAACCATAAAGGTTTATTAAAGGTTAAAAAGTTTACAGGTTCAAAAACATCAAATTACTATCAGTCAGTAATCAAAAAACGAATGTAATATTCAATATCAAGTTCAAATCAATCAAAGTCAAATAGGTAGAGGGACAATTTTTTGAAAGTTATCTCAAAGGAAAAAGTTAAGTTGATCAGAACTCCCATAAAGAGAGCACCTACTCTGCTCTAAGCTGTCTCGAAGTCGGCAAAAGCATGTCTCTATGCATTCTGGAATAGTTCTGCTCTGCACTGGCTTAAATCGCACAATTTTAACATTTGCTACACCAACACACGACTCTCATAAAATGCTCCAATCAAGTTAAGGTGCACAGATACAATCTAAGGCTCAGTTTCTCAGGATTCTACACAATGATGCTTCTCTGAAATTCCTTTAAACGTAGTTATCTGCAACAGACAAGATACACTAGACCATCCTGTACTCTGCAGGTGTAGTGTAATAACTAAATAAAACATTTTCCAGTTATCACATAAAGGAAATTATTTCACGTGTGTAAGTCATCAAAGACTCATAGCATTTGTAATTGTGAGTTCAGCTTTTCCTAGAATTAGAATACACTCCCAAACGCCATACAAAACACAGGCCTACATTAACAATGGTAAATGTAAACGTGAACAATACACAGGTATTTGTGTGATTATATGTTAATGTCGAAACAAACCAAAAATAATGAACATGGAAAACCCCTTTCAGGGTTATTAGCAAACAATGTAATTGTTGTGAAAGATGGATTGAAAAAGGTGGAATCCCATATATTACTGAACACATTAAAAGTGGGGAAATTGTTAGGGATTCATTGCTCATTCCCTGTTGAGAGAACCTCATAGTTTGTTGAGGAGACCATACATGATGTAACAAACAGTAGGTAAAATAACTCTATAATTGACATTACTGAAATAAATAACCAATTCGCCGTATTACACCAATCAAAATATAATTTATAAAAGCAAAAACTCAAAAACAATTGCTCCTATTTTTCCTGCCATGCCGAGTCTGGAGTCTGGATTTAGAATTGGGGTCTGCAAGTTCCTGCAGTAAGGAATCTTTTCTTTCTTTTGATTGTTTTTGGGTTTGAACAAACTACAAGAGGGTAATGGGGGGAAACCTCAGTGCATGTCCTCCAATTAAACTACACTAACAAAGATACTCAAAGGGAAAAAGAAGAAAAGCATGACCACTGTCATGATACTTCCTCAGTCCTACACTAAAGAAAGGAACACACCTAGTTGGGATGAACAGAAATGTTTTGCTTAAAGCACAGAAGCCTTCACCCACCCAAGGGGGGCATGCTTCATTGGCGGCCCCTTTCTCTCACTGATGTAACAGAACATCAGTATAGGCTTCTACCCTGATAAGTCAGGGTAGCTGTTGGACTTGGCCCTTTCTGCAGGGTCATCCCCAAACTTTCTGCCTTCACTCCTCCTATTTTTGATTAATTGTTTTTTGGTGGCCTTAGAACTCTGTAAAATTTACCAGTGCTAAAGTGCTTGTGCTCTCACCTTTAAACATGCTAGAATTGGCTCATACCCAACTGGCATATTTAATCTACTTGCAAGTCCCTAGTAAAGTGTGTAACAAGGTGGTAATATTATGTGGTATGGCTGCGAGGCCTTACCATGTAATATTGACACAATGCCCAAAATTGGACCTCAGATTTACAATAGTAATCCTTCTCTCTATCGTGGTAGAGTGGCAAAGAACAGACAGGCTAACTTAGAAGAACACGTGTAAAGCATTTTACAGTACCAACATTGACAATAAGTAATCGACACGACTCGAAAGAAATCAGACACCGATCTACATAAACAGAGCTTATTAAACATCAAAATTAAATCAATACAAGGTGCTTAACCAGAGTTACGGATTTTAAAGTGTTCAAGAAATTATTACTTTGTAGAGCTGTCAAACTTTACTATCAAGGTCAGTGGGGAACATCTCAGGTGACACTTGTTCACTTGCGGGGTGAGTTCAACAGAACCCGCATGTAGTTAAGGTCTTGCGGGTCCACAGACCAAGCCTCGACAGTCAGAACAATTTTACTTTGCCCAAGGAGTCCAGGGTGCAGAGGTGACTTGGCTGTCCTTGGTGCTGAACGGAAGCAGCGGGAGCTGTCAAAAACAACACGACCAAACGATGCTTGCAGGTTGAGTTTAGAGGAGCTCCTGGAGGCGAAGCTTGGGGGGGCCCTGGACCAGGAATCACCAGGCAGAACAGCTCTGCCTAGCTCTGGCTTCTTGGGAGCAGAGGTGTACCTGGCTATCTGTGGTGGTTAATGGGATTGCGAATGCTGACTTTACCAGAAGTGCCAACAAAGCCTTCTATGGAGTGCAAGATCTCAACAACTGCACCACAGGAGGGGGAGGGGGAAGATGGAGAAGGTTTCCTCCTCGTGGGGCGTCAAATGAAGCGGTTAGTAGTCTGCTTGACCACCAACAAAGGTCACGGCCTGGGTCAATCTTCTTCCAGTGGTCCTGGGAACACTGTAGAGGGCTGAGACTAGGTGAGGTTCAGGACTATGCTTCCTAGAAGGCACCTGCCTGGTTACTTTCGGCCTGGTCGAAGACACAGCCTGGTGGTAAGTCCTTCTTGGATCTTGGAAGTGCGGTTTGTGCCTGCCGACTGCAGAGTACTAGTACCTCTAGCCCTAGGGTGTCCTGGTGAAGTCTCTGGGTCGCAGAGGGGTTTGCCTTCCTTTTGGAACCAGTCTATGGTGCTGGACAAGTTGTAGTCCTGCGGGTGAAGTGGGCTGCCATAGGTGCAGTACTCTGCGCCTCTTCTTTGTGGAGTCCTGCCTTGTGCTGAAACAGCTTCTTCTTTGCCCTTATCTTCTTCAGAGCAGTTCGGAAGTTGTGGTGTCAGGTGTGGCCCTTAAATCCTAGATTTAGGGAGTGGTTCGGGGTCTGAGGGCTTTTCTGCCCCTGAGGTGACCACATCCGAGGGCTGTACCGGTGGCGGATCCTCCGCCCCACTGCTCAAAAGGAAAAATAAGATTATAGTAAAGTAAAGTTATTATTATTTTATTTTTCCTATTGCAGTCAGGGGCGGGACTGGCATGAGCATGGGGAGGAGTGGTTTGCACTCCCTATGTGCTCATGACTGTTTGGCAGGCCGTTTTGGGCTGGCCAAACAATCATGCACACTTTGCATGTCCCCCACCAGGCTGCATTACCCTGGAGGTGTGGCTAGCCTTGGGGGGTTGGGGGATGCCCCCTGAATACTTAATTTCCCGCCTGCCCACAAATATGAGTGCCTAGGGGGATCTTTGACTCCACTGGGAGACAAGTCACTTACACTTCAGAGGCAGTGAAGCCTTTGAGGCTCACCGCCCTGATGGGTCTTTCACTAGCCATCCGAAGAGGGCGGAGGTGTGAACTCCTTCCTGCCCAGGCCTTTTGTCTCACGTCCTCTGGGAGTTATAGCACTCGACAGCAGGAGGTGAGACTTCTGTCTTGGAGGCAAATGGCTCAGAAAGTCCACCAAGGCTCAAGGGAATTCGGTATCTCAGTGGGCAACCTCTGAGTATGCCACCTGGGTGCATGCAAGCTCACCCTCGACACGAGAATTATGTCAGGGGCGAAAAAGCCCAGTGTTTGATACAAAACATGACTGCATTTAGTGGTACCGTTGTGGAGCTGGATATCTCAGTTTTGTCCAGTGGCCAGTCCCAGTTAACCTATGGAACGCCGAACACAAAGTAAACTTGTAATACAAGGTTACTGTACAAGTATATATGCCTGTACATATATACTTTCACCATTAAGGCAATGCCTACTGTGCTTTAGGAGGCCTACCTTAGGGGTTACTTATGCACCTTAAGGCAGTGAGGTGACTGTCACACATGGTGTGTGCAGTTCTACTCGAGCAGAGAAGCTGCTCGTACAGGTTGCAGCAGCAGCCCTGCAGACTTTACTTTTACTTGGGTCACTCAGGGGTCACAAACAGAGCTGCAGCCCTACTGACTCCTTTAATACCCCTGCCCCGGGTACCACTGTTACCATATACAAGGGACTTACAAGGGGGTTAAAGTATCTTGCCAATTGGGTGTACCAATTCACATTACCTTTAAAGGGAAAGAGCATTGGCACTGGGTCCTGGTTAGCAGGTCCCAGTGCATTTTCAGTTCTAAAACCACAGCATCCAGAGCAAGAAGTGGGGGGTGACCATCCAAAAAGGGCACTTTCCTACAAAGTGGTACCACCTGCGCCCAGGGCCTGCAAATTAAATGCTATGAGTGGGCCTGCAATACTAATTGTGCCACCTACTTAAGTAGGCCTTGCAAACGTGCCTCAGGCCTGCCACTGTAGCCTGTGTATGCAGTTTTTAAACTGCTGAACCGAACTGCCAAAATAAACCATTTGCCAGGCCCAAACCTTCTGTTTTAATACATACAAGTCACCACTAGGGTATGCCCAAGACAGCCCAGAGGGCAGGGTTCAGTGTATTTAAAAAGTGTGACATGTACTTTTCAGTGTTACCTGTTCCGGTAGTGAGAGACTCTTAAATTTGTTTTTCCCTACCCCAAGGCCTACCTCTCTCATAAGCTAACATTGGAGTTACCTTATTACATTTAATAAGCTGCATTTTCCAAATAAAAAAGGATAACCACTTCATATTTGGTGTCTTTGGAATTGGAATTAAAAAGTTCTAATTTATGGTGAGGTCGGATTATAAATTACAATTTTGAAAATGCACCATTTTTTTACAAGTTGACATTTTCTTGCCTTAGCCATTAAGTGCCTGCAGCCAGTCTCTGGGTCACATGATTGGGTATAGCTGACAGTTGAGCTTTGAGTATTCCTCCTAGACAGTCACACACAATAGAGAGCCTAGGTGTGCCTGATGGATCATCATTAGCAGGATGGTAGGGCCTAACTGGGCGCAGCCCTACTTACACTTGGATAGGCTGTGTCCTGCACCCCCAAACAGGGCTGCATGCCCCCTGTCATTAGTCTGGATTCAGGACAGGGAAGGCAGGAAGCCTGGGGACTTCAAAGGTAATTTATATAAGCTTCTCCCACTGCCCACTGTGAGTCCTACCCTGCCAAGTGGTGCCACCCCAGTTCCGGGACCTTTGAAGTGGGCCTGACGGAATCTGCAAGCCCATCTGTGGACCTAGCAGAACAAACACACCTCTTCTGCTGTATGGTGCAAAACCAAGTAGAACCAGCACGTCCCCTCTGCTGAGAGGGTTCACCCAGCGCAAAAGACTCCACATTTACCCCACAGCTGCATTGAAACCACCGCCTATGCAAAGCTTTCCTGACGTAGTCCTTTTTATCACACATCTCTTGGCAATAGCGACCTCGATGAGGGACTCTGCATAACGGCCTCACAGCTCCTCAGAACTGATGCATCGCCCTGTCTGTGCAACGCATCTGCAAAGCCAAACATTTCATCACAAGCCATCGTCGAATGGATCCTCAACGATGCCACAGGCCCTTGCACAGCAGCCTCACCGCATCTCGGAACCGATGCATTGCTTTGGCTGTGCAACTTCTCTTTGATGCAAACGCTCACAAGGCTCTGTAAACCAGGATTAAGGGTACATTGTTCAGTGGGCCTAACCGGGTCACTACAGCCAGCCTGTGCTCTATCGCAGTCACCCTGAACTTGTGACTTTGTACCAGTCCAGCATGACCGGATATCCACAGTTGGCGCTTTGTGCTTTGCAACACTATTTTCACTGAAATCTTTAAAACTGCATATCGCAGATTGTACTGATTGGATTTTTGTAATTAAACACAAACAAAACAGGTAGTAGTGTTCCTTGCAAGGGAAATATCCGCACCTTCACTAAGTAAACAAGCGTCTTATAATAATAAGATAGAAAGTATATAGCGAATTCTCATTATTGCTTTTAAGCTATCACTATACGGGTGCTTGAATGGCCCAAAACACCTACTACCAAAAGGTGTTAACAGCACACCTAGGAGTGCAACCCAATTTCACAAAAAACATAGGCATATACAGCACACCGTTAACTGTTATTAAGATCCTTTGGACATATATATGTATCCTCGTCATAGACAGTAACAATTCAATGAGATCATTTCAGACAATAATCCAGAAGAATCAGACGATCTTCTTTGCTATTCAGCAGTCTTTATTAGAGTTCTAGATGAATAAAAGATTCCCAGCATACAACTTGCCAGCCGACACGTGTTTCGTCTTATTCAAAGACTTTTTCAAGGCTGGAATGTCAAAAACATTACATAATAAAACTATTATATACACTATATACAATAATAATCATAACCCAACAAGCCACATAATCCAAAATAAATATTATTAATATTGCCATCATCATGGCTGATCCTAGCAACAAATGAAAGACATTGTAGATATAGAAAGTGTTTAGAGCGAATCAGAATGATCAAGAAACCCAGAACACCACAATGTGATGTGACCAAATAAGAATACCTCAAGTGTGTAATGAACAAGTGCCACACGAGATCTGTGCTTCCCTATAAGATAATAGTAGAAAATGGTGATCGTAGAAAAGGATAATTAGATGTATGCCCAAACTAATACCAGTGAATATACCTAAAATCCGTGATCGTGAGGAGTAATTAGAAAGAGAAACAACGAAACCCACCATGAATCATTGAATCGAACACCAGAACAACAACTGGGCCCAAATAGATAACTGTCACGTTTCACAGTATGTCAATCGACGTGCTCAAACAAAATCAGTTCTATAAGGAGAAAAGAGGTTTTACTGTATACAAAAATACATAACTCGAAATATCACACCAGGTGGCATCAATATGAGAGATTTATATATAGCTGAGAAAGATAGAACAAAACAGACTGAGTGTGATCCTATTTCTATTCCTAATCATATTGAGAAGGGTTAGACTCAAATCTAGGACAATCTTTAGCAGCAATTGGTTGCCACCCATATATCCAACACACAATGACAAAGCACCCATGAATACCACACTCCATACGTAGAATAATTAGACCATACTGAGGCATTAGTATACCCCATATCAAGAGTACATCATTGTTAGAAAAAGTTAGCCGGTAGTCCTATAATTGTAATTACTCTTATTGATCCTTGCAATTAATACAGTAGTTCTCCCTGTATATCTTTATAGGGATTTGAGAAAGCATCACTGTCCAATGTATATAAACATCTTCCATTAATATCTCACATGGTCCAACCTTGTACGTTAAGGCCTAAAGAAAAGGGTATTAGTCAATTAGCACCCAAATAATCGGGTATCCCCTTTAATATAACACAATCAAAATATATAGCTCCTCTTTCCATCTCCAGATGTCCAGCATTAGAACCTTAAAATTCAGCCCAGATGTATTAACTTCCGAGCATCACTGTATATTAAACCCCCCCCCCCCCCCAAAAAAAAATTGGCCCCTCAGCCACTAACAGAAATATCGGTATCTTTAGTAAACTACCTCCTGGCAGTCTCAGTTACCTTCATTAAAAAATCTCAAGTGTGTACGGTTAAAAGTGTATAGGGGGGAGGGGGGATATTCTACCCTTATTAGTAAGGCCGAAATGTTTCAGTCCCATTTAAAAGCCCAAAACAGTGCAAAGCCCTCTCTATTTATGCACCAATTTGAGAGTATATTTGTTGTGTGAACACTGTATACATCCACAACCAAGTACAACAGTATACGTTGATCGCTTGGAGTTGTTTGAACTTGAAAAACAATTGGTAACAGAGTAAGGGGCAATAAACTCTTCTCTTGATTCCCAAATCTATGTGGGTGAGCACAGTATGCTAACATTGAAACCGGTGTTTAAATAAGATACGGCTTAGCCTATTTGGGAAAATCATCCACCTTCATTCTTGCACACAGAGGGTGGTACATTATAGTATTTTTTACATTAAGTAAAAGATCCTCATTTTTTTAATAGGAAATGTAGGTATTGACACGTAATCATAAGCAGTAGTGTGTTCTTGAATATTAACTATAAGGGTGATATACATCAGTTAAGAGGTTTTTCTTTCATTCCAATTTTGGATAAGCCAATGTGCTAATTGACACCTTTACAATTCTAGGGAATGTCAATCTAGAATAAAGGAGTAAAATTAAGATGTCCCAGTCTATATCAAGAATCAACCAAAATCCAGCGTGTGTTCTTGGTCTCTCTTTTTGTTTTACCAATTCCCCTTTCCCTCACTTTTGTGGCCATGCCTATCGGAGTATACAAAGGAAGATGTGGACAGAAGGTGTGGGGCGAAGGTGGATTTTTTGTATTGGGATCAATGTTGTACCTTCTAGAATCTCCATAATTAATGTGTTTGTGACACCATCTGTGTATTTACTTTTGACCTTTGTGCTTACAATAATGAGCAATGTGTCTTACTCTCTCTGCCATGCTTTGCATTTAGAGCCACTACAAAGAAGTGCAAGTGCAAATACGATTCACTCAATTTATTTGCACGACATCCACTACAACAACCCCTTCCATGTATTATATTCTTCATGCTTTCTAAGGTGCATTCAGCACACAAACGTGCATCAGAGATCTGTGACCTCATATACAACAAACTCTATGTCCTCTTCATCCTCTGGTTCACACCTTTAGCCTTCTCCTTATTTAACCATCTTCAATTAGCCCATCCCTGAAGCCTACAATATCCATCGCTATCCTGACACAGGTAATCCGGAGGAGTTCTCACCACGGGAAAAGACAAATGTCCCGGGCAACCTGTGCTAAACCCACAGTGTTCACATTGTCTTCAAAGTTCCCCTGTCTTTTTTTTTAGCTTTTTGGAAATTGTTTGTGGGGGCCTTGATCCTAGAGAACGCCTAATGCCGTTAAATGGTGCTTCTCAGTACCAGCGTAGTCTTTGGTGAACACCTTGTGCCAATAGGTTCACACTGGTTTCCGAAGCCCAGATGGTATTCTTTTCCCCATCACCATAAAAGTTGGTCCCTCCAAGTATGAAGCTGCTGCCCAGAGCTACTAGGTCTCCTTGGTAGCAATATATTCTATTTTTTAGCAACTGACAATACTAACCCTAACCTGAGAAGGAAGGCTTACCTTCTTGAAGCCAGTGAATACACTTTTCTTACTACACAAAACTGTATTGGAATGTGCACGTTACAAGATGCTGTGAGGCACCGTCTCCTCTCTTTGCAGGTTACAAGCTACACTGCCATTAGTCCTTTATCGTGTTTTGTTCTTTACTTGTTTTAAGTATTTGAAAACTTTAAAGTCACAAATAGCAAAAGCTACTTTCCTCATAAAAAGTAAAGATTTGGGTGCGGACTGCAAGTCCCCCTGTTCATAATGTGCTTACTGTGGTCAGCTACTGATCATCTATTGACTTCGAACACTAACTAACCCAACCTACACTTTCAATTCACTACAGGACTGTGAGAAGGATAACAATTGTCTAGTGCCCGTGAAACATATATAGTGTGACTCAGACAGAGGCCCTGGTTTTATTGCTATAATGTTTTACACCACAGCCTTGTTTTAAATTATGGACAGCATATTGCGTTGTGTATGCTCCATGATTTAACTTATGATTTACACTCCCAGTGTTCCTTAATATTCTTGAATTTAGATATTGTGGAAGTGTTCAGTACCCAAACACTATCTGGATAGTTACACATGTACAGTACTTGTGTTGTACTACACCTAGACCTGCCATATAAATCCTACCTTGAGCTACACCTAGACTGCTCGTACAAGCCAATCCAGAGAGTCAAGAAGCAAAATAGAGGCCAACTTTCCAATACAGATGAAATATCTTGAACTCTGCTTACTTACTTTTAAAGTTTTTGAAGGTAGCCACAGCTGTGGGTTTCATCATCATTCAGAAACACACCATCCCATCACCCCTTTCCCACCACCGACATCTGAATAACTAAGAGTACACCACACTCTTTTGACAACATCCTATTCTGTCTACGGTGTCCTAGCTACAACAAAAACTTCATAGATGACGTCTCCAACATCATCATATACAGAACATCCATATTCTTCTCAACAATAATAACATAAACAGCTCCGATGTTCTTAACACCAAAGGCATGAAACACTTATGAACTTCTCAGTTTTGCTGAATATCTCATTACAAAGCCTGGCATACCCTCAGCGAAAATAACCAGGTTTGAAATAAGGTTTCATTTCAGAGCAGCGTCACCTGCTTACACACCTAAACTGTGCCATTTAATTTGTTTGATAATGGATTGTCATCTGGACTGATGTCTTCTATTGGTTCACGTGTTATTGTGCTTTTGTTCGACTGTCTGTTTTCATTTCCTTCCTACGAGCCCAGCTTCTTCGCTCTTCAGTATGTGGCACACATCCTCCTTCTGGCTCTCCTGCACACTTACCAAACAATAACACAGTGATCTTCCCCTATTGTAATTCTTTTAGGACCTAGCTCTTGGGGGACTACCCAGCAACCACTTGCCAACACTCAATCTAGGTTGCCCTCAACTGATTAACGACTGCCTCAAGGAATCCATCGCAAGCAACTAGATGAAGGACAGAGGTTAAAGGTCCCCCCTTGTGGTGTCTGTCTCATTCAAACTTGTTATGAACAGGTAAGGTTCTGGGCAAAAACATAGCCTGAACATCCCCACTCACATCCCTTTCTTGTTTCTCTCCTCCCTGACTCTTGGTTCAGATCGTCCTAAGTCTTGCTACATTCTTTCCACAGATTACTGATTTATGCCCACCCACTTCGTTTCCTTTGTGGCACACGCATCTGAGACGGAAAACCATACCTGCTCCCGAGTGGACCCCACAGACCGACATACATTGGTGTCTTCATTTATTGGGACCACACCAATTCAAATCCATGATAGACACCGTAGACTGTAGTGTCTGTTGATTTCCTTGTGCCGCATCATCACCACTTCTGAAAGGATTTCCTTGCCCATTCAATTTGTACCCTCTGCTCCTGGACGGGTGCCATACTCCATAATTACTTGGTGGTGGAAACAGAATCTACCACTGAATTTTACAGGTTTCTCACCATCTACTGACTGCATGCCAGCGAATCCTGGATAACCTCATAGAAACACTGTATTCTTGAGTGGCCTGGGTAGCAGTATTTCCACTTTAGCAATGCCTGGGTGAACCCACTTAGTGTGAGGATGAGGCATCTCTGTAGGCTGCTTACTCCAGAGCGATTCAACACAATACAGCCTCCCTGTAACCCTGATACTCACAGCTGTGATTATGCAAGCTGCAGGGGAGCTCCCTGCAGCACATGGGATCTCAAAATTACTAGAGCCTTCCACTCTCACTTTTAATACCTTCCTTCAACCAGGCAACAAACACATGCTAGGAAGCTGAATACTAGGGAACAGTTTCTTACCCAGTCACCAGCATATGATAAGGGTAGTATGTTAAGTTTTTGGAAACAAAGCTATCCCTCCCACATCTCTCTACTTTACCTCAGGCTTAAGTACAGCCAAACGTTCACCGCGACCTCAATGGAGCACATCTCTGATCCCCAAGCACAAATAGAAACACACTACTCATAGGCAACTCAATAAACATACTCATAGGCAACTCGATAAACCAACACTCTACCAACAACTGTATAGTTACTTACTCGTCCACCAAGAGCACTTTAGCGACTCAAGAAGGAAACCAATATACAAATGCTACAATAAATACATCAACGCAAATCTAGTCAACAAACTAGATCACGTGTTCAACTAAGCAATCACTCATCTGCACCTAAACTCTACTCCTGAATTCAAGAGGTAGCTTTGAACTACCCTTTTACATCAAACATCACAGAACCTCTCACATAGGAAACCCCAAACCTCTAAGTGTCTCCTCCAGATTTTTCAAAATCTTCCGTTCTGAAGCCCTACTACATGGTATTATCTTACTTCCTTTCAACAAATCAGATAAACGCAATTCTAGACAAACTGAGGAGCACCACTTTCAAATCCTTCACAGACACATGGGTACTTCTCTGCTCCAAAGAAGGTGAAACTGAAACTCAAGCCCCTATAGTAATCCCAAAACCATGACTTGTTCAAGCAAGCATCCTGAAAGTGCCAGGAGACTTGGTGAACCTCTAGGTCCCATGAGGCTGTAGAACATTCAAAGCTGCAGCACTGCCCTCAAACGTGCCACCTGTAAAGCCAAATCAAATAATTCTACCAACATCATCTCTGAAGCCAATAAACGCAAATCACAATTTAAAACAGTCAGACATGGCATAAATCTACTTCCGCTGCCAAACATTCCAAATTAAATCAGTAAGTTGGTAAAGGGCAACCCTTATAACACTGCTCGCATTCCTCCATTAACCAACTGTTTGGGCACTCCTTCCAACACCTTGCTACCAGTGATCTCATCACAGTCAGCCAGTACTTCCAAGTTACAACTAAATACAACATCCTCCACTCTGCCCTCTTCAAGTTCTCCTCTCGTTCTGTCACTCCCTACATTGACATCACCACCGCCTTACATAACACACACTTTCCCATACTCCCTAAAAAACGAAATACCTTGTATTGCTGAAGAAAGCTAATCTAGATGAAAGTGACTTCGACATTTACTGCCAGATCATTCACCTACCTTTTCTATGCATTTAAAGACTGATACAGCTTCAACTTCAGTATCAAATAAACCATCTCAAATGCCAGAGGAATACCAATATGGCTTACGACCTCAGTTTAACAGAGAAATCATGACACTCGACACCATTGAAAGGCACCTGGCAGGTCACACAATGGTGCCTGCTAGACCTCTCAGAGGCTGTCAATATGGTCAACCAAAAGGTGCTACTCACCAACCTCTCTACATGCTCAGACATATCCTGCAATGTCCTTAAATGGTTCATCTCTTTCTTGGTGGGAAGACAAGAAAATGTTTCAATGAACTCATCCAAACTGTGCCCCAATCAACTACGAATCCCCAAAGGTGATATCTGTGCACTACTGATTTTCGACCTTGTCCATGGAGCTACTAGATGTCCTCCTGGAAATGCCGACCATCACCCTACACCAAGACAGCAATTATAATTAAATGATCATTATATTATAATAGACATTTAGGGTCTAAGACACTGCCTTGATATCATCCAATCTCTGATTACCGCACTCTATCTCAAATTTAACAGTACTGAACTTGTTTTAATCAATGATTTGTCTGTATCTATATGATTTCTTTACACTCCCTTGCTAATCCTGCAAGGTTTTTCAGCAACATGTATCATTATCACACTTCAAGAAAAACATGAAAAAAAGATATAGACATCTTGTTATCCGGTTAGCCTACTATGCAAGATAAAAGTCTCTTTTTCTGGTTTAGTCTTTCGGGCCTTCCAATGCAGTAGACTATACCTGGTCATCTCACAGTTTTCCCACTAAATGTTGCCTTCTTTGTAGCCATGTGCCTGATTGCTTGTCAATGTAAGGCCAACCACATCATCCCCATGCACATGAACTCCCAATGAATTTCCCTTTCAGCATGCATTAAATACAAGTGCCCCGGCGTCATCTATTAGGCTTTTCACACTGAATAAACAAAGTACTTCATCTCTAGCTGTACTGGGGCACTTTGCTGCATCAGCCAGAAGATCAATAGAATCCACTGGACATGAAAAGTGAAGACAAAAATTCAGATCTTCTCATCCTTTGTCCCCACCATATAGAACAAGCTCCGTGACTCTGGATTGATGGGGGTTGGGAGATCTGGAGTTCACTATCTATAGTTTATGTATGAAACGTTCCTTGTTAGAGGGACCAACAACCTCAACCAAGAAACAACAAGTATGTGGGCTCAGCATAAGTAGGGCACACTAATGAGATTGTCACTGGCGTCTCCAGACAGAGTGCCCAAAAACAGACCAGTTATCGAGTCTCTATACTCAAGCGGCTTTGATTAAGACATAATATTTTTTTCATTTTCAACTACAAACAAATATCTTCACATACCTACACTACAACATAATTTAAATGCATACCTTCAAATGCATCATGTACTGTTCTTCACAATTTGAGAAATGGCCCAGCATGGCTTGCTGGGCCCTCATTTCATTTTCACGGATCTTCTGATGCAGCATAGAAATTTGCTGCTTCTGTCTGCAAGAAGAAAAGGCAACAGTAAAATATTAAAAAGTTATCTTCTCTCAAAAACAATAGAGCATATGCAAACTGTAGTAAAACAGGGTGATTTTATTCCACATGATCCCCCGTATTACAACACTGTTGGATACCCAAAGGGATGCAGACTTTTTACAAAATGTTAATAGCAAGAGAGAACTTATACATAGTCTTTCTCATTCCAGTGATCCTCCCAATATCTGATCCTATGGTTCAGGTGGAGTAAAAGAGTTGGAAATCTGAATGATCGATGTACTATGAGAACCTAGTTTTCTTCAGTGAGAAGGTTACTCTTTCAAGTTTATTCTAGACCCGTCAGATTACCAATTTTCTGGTCACAGTGTAACAAGCAGAACTACATTTGGTGGGAAGCAATAATATAAGAACAAGTAAGGATCCAAGCAAACGTGATTAAGAAACTGATCTTGCCAAATTGCCATTGGCAGTCTCTGGAACCTGAAAAGCAATGTGAAGCAAGGCCGAATCCCAACTGAATTTTCAGGATAACAAAATTGTTGCAAAAATCTCGACAAAAAAGTGAGCCCATTTTCGTTCTTCTCCACCTCATGTATCAAACACTGTGCTTCCATGTCAACCATGGACCTTCCTGGCTGCACCACTGCACCACCAACGAAGGCCCTAAAACTAGAGCACTTAAAGACCCTAAACACGGGCAACTTCTGCAAAGTTAGCCCCCGTTGATGACTGAAAAGTCACGTGTCAGGGATGAGTCAGATCATTTTCCCAGTATCCCTGGGCCCAGCACCTAAGCCAAAAAAATGTGGTGGAAAACCTAGGAGTCCTCATTGATGAGTCTTTATCCATGCAGGAGCAAGTCATTGCCACCTGTGATATATGCTTTTGCTTGCTCAAACTCTTCAGGAAACTTCGTCATTGAATTCCAGTCAATTGGACCAGAATCATAGTCCAAGCCCTAGTAGACTGGACTATGGAAATGCCCTATATGTGGGCATGGCCGACTATCTTTTTACGAGCTTGCAGATGATACAAAACGCGGCCGTGAAATTCATCTGCAACAAGACAGATACAGCTCTGGCTCTGCTTGCCTAAAAACCCTCAACTGCCCCCCCCCCCCCCCGCCCCCCCAAGCAAAATTCAAGCTGCTCTGTAACACACAGAAGGCTATCCATGAGATCCTGGGCCTGAAATCCTTCAACCAAAGGTGGACTTTTACAAACCTCCAAGGAAACCCAAGTTCATTCAATCTAGCCTAAGCCAAAACCAAACGTGTAAAAAAAAAAAAAGAAAAAAAGAAACAGAGTCGGAGGCGTTTTTTTTATCAATCTTGTAGCAGTCCAGTAGAATCTATTACCACTGGACCTCTGCCTCACCAGCGACTATGTCAGGTTCAGAAAAAACTTATAACATGGTGCTTCCCAGAGTAACTGACCCGATTGAATGAAATGCCCCTTCCCCCAGCACCAGAGTTGATAGACTACGTGGCAGTTTTTAGGGCTGTGATATCCCTCTAGGGATGAGTGTTCGCGATCTATAAATACTGCAAATAAATAAATACATTTTTTTTTCTACGCCCACTGAGACTGAGACTCGCAGTCAGCCATCGATCAGACCCAATTTGGCTCCTTTCATCCTTACCACTGCTCATCTCCACAAACTAGCTCCTGTGACCCCTCAACATTAGAGGGTGTCATCCTCAATTACATACTAGGTACCACACACCACTGAACAATATTATCATTGATATCCACACACAGTTTCTACTCACTTTTGAAGCAATATTGTTCATTGACAGTGGCTCCAATACTTTCCACAATTCTTTTGTCCTGCTATAAAAACTTGTCAATTGTTAATTAGGTAATGGCAAAACGATAGCTGGAAATCCACACTGGCATCCAGGAGAAGGCCCTGAAGTGGATCATCTCATTCCTCGCAGGAAGAACCCAAAGAGTCCGCCTCCCCCGTTCCAGTCAGCGGCCACCGAAGTCATCTGTGGCGTTCCACAGGGATCATCGCTCAGCCCCACCCTCTTCAACGTTTACATGCGCCCCCTCGCATCCATCGCACGCCAACACAACCTCAAGATCATCACCTACGCCGACGACACCCAGCTGATCCTCTCCCTCACCAACGACCCGAACACCGCCAGAGCCAGCCTACACGAAGGGATGAAGGACGTCGCCGAATGGATGAAGAACAGCCGCCTGAAACTGAACTCTGAGAAAACGGAGGTCCTCATCCTGGGATCATCACCCTCCGCCTGGGACGACTCCTGGTGGCCCCCTGCCCTGGGCACCACCCCCAAGCCAACGGACCACGCACACAACCTGGGCTTCATCCTGGACTCCTCCCTGTCGATGACCAGACAAGTCAACGCCGTCTCATCTTCATGCTTCAACACCCTGCACATGCTCCGAAAGATCTTCCGATGGATCCCCACCGAGACCAGGAAGACGGTCACCCACGCACTCATCACCAGCCGGCTGGACTACGGTAACGACCTCTACGCCGGCACCACCGCCAAACTCCAGAGGAAACTCCAACGAATCCAGAACGCCTCAGCACGACTTGTCCTGGACATCCCCCGACACAGCCACATCTCCGGACACCTGAGAGACCTGCACTGGCTCCCTGTCAGCAAGAGGATCACTTCAGACTCCTCACCCACGCACACAAGGCCCTAAACGACCTGGGCCCGAGCTCCTCAACAGCCGCCTGACCTTCCACACGCCCACCTTCCAGCTCCGTTCCGCCAGCCTCGCTCTCGCCGACGTCCCACGTATCCGCAGAGCCACCACCGGAGGAAGATCCTTCTCCTACCTGGCAGCCAAGACATGGAACTCCCTCCCCATCCACCTCCGGACTACCCAGGACCACCTCGCCTTCAGGAAGCAACTCAAGACATGGCTGTTCGGGCAGTAACGCTCCCCCCCCGCCCCAGCGCCTTGAGACCCGACGGGTGAGTAGTGCGCTATACAAATGCCTATGATTGATTGATTGATAGTTGGGAAAAATTCCATCATCTACAAAAGCAAGGCCTCACTATGTGTCCTTCTACTTCTAAAATATGTTTCCGAGCAAACTTTCTCATTCACTTGCACAAATGTTTAACACAGAAGATTAAACAAAAAATCTCAGGGTCATTACTGACAAACATCTTGCACCACACAAAAGACTTATCGCAGGATTTGGTGTCCGCCTCAAAAAATGAATTCTTATCAGATGACCTCAATATTTAGGCAAGCAAATTGAGAAATACGTATGCATAAGGAGCGCTTGACAATTTGGACAAAAT
The DNA here is from genome assembly GCF_964204655.1 of Triturus cristatus. Taxonomy (NCBI): domain Eukaryota; kingdom Metazoa; phylum Chordata; class Amphibia; order Caudata; family Salamandridae; genus Triturus; species Triturus cristatus. The sequence goes on along the minus strand of NC_140589.1, from coordinate 761,482,107 downwards.
CAATTTAATCAACTGATTCAGAAATCCTCACAGGGAGCAGATCACAGACACCAAACCTTATCCTTTTTAGGTCTCGCATGGCGTTGCAGGGCAGAGCCCAGCTCCGCCTCCATGAGAGATTTTGTAAGAGAGGACTTTCAGAAGCGGGCTTTAAGCCCCGCCCCTTATTTCCATTGACTGGCGTCACCGTTTATGCTAAACGGTGGCCTGCCATTGGAAATGAGGGTTTTCTGGAGACGCCCTTTCGCCTCCGAGCCGACTCGGTGGCCAGCTTTGAGTCTGTCGCAAAGCACTTTCTTATCTTTATGGGGCCATGTGTTTCTAATTTGAAACACATGGCCCCATAAAGACAAGCAGCGCGGTCCTCTTTCACTTTCGGGACCGCGCTTGTTTTTTTACCCCTTCCTCACAGACGGGTGTCAGACTGTGCAGAGAAATGTGAGCACCGGTCAGGGCTGGGGGCCGGCACCCTCCTATCCGCAGACAGATGGAGAGTTGGTTTTGCCTTGTTTAGTAGTGAAATTGGAGTGTGTACGTGCCTGTAGGCTTTACCCTGCCAAGCTAATGACAGGTTGGAAACGTGTGGCTGCTCGGAGGTCTGCAGTGCGTGCAGTTTGCGCCGGGTTAAGGACGTTTCCACGAGGCCCTGCATGGATTCGGTGCTCTGCCACTTGTTTCCAGGAGTGTGAACCCAGGTGAATCCGAATGGAGAAGCATAGGGAGGCAATTACTTGCTTATATGGCTCAGATCTCTTTCTTACGGCTATCAAATTCTGCAGAGGGGGGACGCAGCCAGAAAAAGATGTCCGCCCAGGGTCACGGCAGGCTGTCCAAGGACAGTGCTGCTGGGACTGCTTTCTCCGGAATTCCCAGGCTACTCTAAAGTGCTTTAAACAGCACGACCCCTCGAGCTAGTGCGACCCAATGACCCCATCCAGCCTGGTGTCATTGTTCGTGGAAACGGGGTATTTTGCATAACCCTCCAGGGCCGGGGGGACACTAGGGGCGTTGTTAGTGGGGGGAAGAGCACTTACCGTAGGTTTCTACTTAGTTCAGAGTACTAACGGCTTTTTCGCATTGCACACCAGCGGCGCTAAAAACACATCAGTACCCCTTCGATTTCCGGTATGGCCCCACTGCCCAGCGGCTCCTGTGGAGAAAACAGACACTTGGGACCTCTACTGTGAGCTCCTTAACAGATGAGCCTGGCACTGCATACGCAAATGTCACTGAATGATCCATGTTCTGATCAATGATTAATAGAAGCCAGTTATCTACTTGCCAAGGCTGAGTCGGAGTTTCTAACCAGTTACCTCCATCTCTCCAATTAAGGGTTTAGTCTGCTGAGCTACCTTATTTTCTCGCTATTTTTTAAAAAGACAACCGTTGCTAATTGAAATGACTACCGCATTGCTTGGGAGTGTAGCTGTTGGCATTGATTCTGCTTCGGGTAGGGGACTTTATTTGCGGTTAAAAGCTAACAAACCACACACGGAGGCGTCCGACATAGTTGTCCCATAAAGTGTATATGAAGATATCAGACCCTCATGACTATACATCGCTGCGTAATTGGTGTGTGACCATAAACTCCTACGCAGCTCTCGGCGGGGCGGTCACCCAGGCAGAATCCGACCTCACTTCTTTATACAGGGGACAGACTGCACCTCATGCAGTTTCCAGAGTATGCACCCGGTCACGGTGGTCGGCAGAGGCTCTTCGTTTCAGCTGGCCCAACCCAAGTGCCATGAGCCTGATGAGGCGCTTGCTAACTAGTTTAAGCTATTGGCATTGTAAATGACAATGCCTTTTATTTCTGTTTTATAAACTAAAACAAAAATAAAAGGCTTTGTTATTTGCAATGTCAATAGCTCAAACTCGCGTAAATGTGAGACCTATAGCATTGCAAATGCTTGTTGACTATGTATCTCAGTCAACATGAGACCCTTTGCTCAATTATTTCTCCACAACCAATGGCTTAACTCAAGCAATATCACAAATGTTATAAACCACAGAACTTCATGTCACAAATCTCAACGAAACCAGGACCTTCCAGAAATCCTGGTGTCAAATACATGTAGCCATTATAACCACCACCATGTGATGCCACCTCAGTAAACGCAATCCAAATCTGGAAAACCTCAGAAGAACTCCACCTCACGAAACAGAGGCTGGCCTCTGGAAAGGTACTGGTGTTTAAGGGGGGAGTTATGCCTGTCTGCCCAGTGCCACAATCAGTCTCTAGGATACAAAAACTCTGCCTTTCGAACAATAAATGCCTACTTCCAGACCCACATTTTGGAAAGTTATTACAAATAAAATAACTCTTCCAATTTTAATAGAAGGTATCTGTATTGTCCCAAGAATCAAAGAAAGCAACAGTCTGCCATCAACTATGCAATGATGTGGTAGTCTTCTGGGAACAAAATTGAGTGTTTCTGGTATACACTATCAATAGCGACCAATCTAATTACTACACTCAAAGAGCCACCCAACACATCTGTCATCTTTCTGTGGGTTTATAACACCTTTCTGACCTCAGGGCAGATCCAACAAGGATAATAAAAATGCCATAACTCCACTTATAAAGTAACTCAAAGCTAACACAGAACCACTGTCTAGCTTCTGCTTTCCCATGCCTGTTAAAGACTAAAAAAAAAGAGTAGGTTGTTAACAGCTCTCTGAACACAACAACATTCCCATTGATTTAGAAACAAAGATCCCCCCCCTGGACAAGTGATTAACACCACAACAACAAACATCAGGGAACAACTCTGGTCTCCAAACATTAAGAGCTGGACTGACCTCTGATACCATAAATCAGTCTACATCATCTGACATGTGGTCTAAAACACACTGCACAATTAGCAGTCAAGTTGACAGGTATGGTGATGGCAAAGACATGTATAACAACACTGGAGGATCAAAGGTGGGACAACCTATGTCAGACTGTGACACTCACCAATCCACTCAAAGAAATGTAACTGGCCCAGCCTCGCAAGGCAAAAAATGAAGATCCAGTGGCAATGATCCCAATGCACGCCTGACTGACTGTCCACTCTCAACTTAAATATGAATACTTTGCATCACCTTCACCTCGGCCATGTCCTTCTGCAACTACCATTGCAATGCTACACTTCCTCCCAAGGGTTTTCTCCAGCAATGGTTACTGAAGCCTTCCAGAGGAAACACTTTGAAGAGGCCGTAAGTTGACCTGCATTATTCTGGGCCTAAATCGGATGGACAACATGAAACCATTGTTGAACTGGCTTCACGAGAAAAAGGTAAAAGTCAAAACCCTGCATGGGCATGCCCTTATTAGGCATAATCTTTGCTTGTATACTTCCTGACAGACAGCTGTGATAAGCCTACTAACTGTGACTCACTCTATCCAGCAAGAGAGAAAAGGTTTGATAAGAGATACCTGCATTCCTAAATCAAAACCCTTCCGAATTTACTACTTTGTCCATTCAACCAGGGAATGGAAGGACTCCGAAACGAAGCCTAACAATTTGGACCTGGGATTTCAACTGTGTCCTTGATGGTAAGATGGACAGAGTGCAGCCTAAACATGGGACTAAGCCAGGCATGACAGCAGCTCTGACTGAAGCTATGGCTAATAGCAAGTACCTGACATCCAGAGAGTATTCTTTGCTACTCGCCCACCCACGGCACATATGGCCGAATAGGCTGTATCCTAGCTGCTGGGCTAGACCTGCATAGACATGCATAGAACAGGGTCGATTAAATATCTGGGTCTATTTCTCACGGACCATGACCCGCTGCTAGTGCTTGGACAGTGGGGACTGGACCTATGCAGACTTTGTCACTACCATCAGACATTTTGACAGATGATGTGTGTTTGACAGGCCTCTCTGAGGCAATTGACAGCTACATTATGTACAATTGGGGCACAACAGACACAAGGGCAAATGAGTGGAAGGCTTTGAAAGCTGCAATAAGAGGGCTATGCCTGAGCCAGGTCTTTGGTGTAAAGAAGCAACTCCAGCAGGATCTCGCACATTGGGAGGGAAGACTAGCAGAGGCACATCAAGGGGAGGGGACCTCTCAGTACGCTTGCTGGGAGTTCTTGGACTTACGGCGTCGCGTTGGAGACACATATTGGATAAATACACCGTTAAAACTTATCGCCGGGGGCTGCATGGGGGGTACAAACCTAGCTGCCTGCTAGCTTGGATATTGCGGAGGGAGGTGGAGACTCCGCGGGTGTACTGCCTGGAACGTCCAGACAGTATGGCTGCAATCACACAAAGGGCCATAAATGAAGCCTTCACTGACCACTTGCAGGGGGTGTATGAGGAGGTACTTGTTGGTGAGCAACATAGCATCTGGAGATAAGTGATGAGTGTGGGGTTCCCTAGGGTTCCAGAGGCCTTCAATGAGGGACTGGAGGTTGCTCTTACCCTAGAGGAAATTAGAGATGCCCTGTGTTTGATGCCCAAGAGTAAAACACTGGGGGAGGGGGTACTTACCGGTAGAATTTTATCAAGCCTTTCTGCCTCAGCTTAAAGAAAAGTTTCTGGAAGTGTAGACTGTGGCGTGACGGGTGGGCTCTCCTCTGCTGACCATAGGAGAGGGCATAATCTGTATGGTTCTCAAGCCAAACGGAGAGGCGGTGAACCCGGACTATTATAGACCTTTAACTGCTATCAATACGGGCACTAACGTCCTCAGTAAGGTGGTGACTAATAGACTGCTATTGTGATAGGACAGTTGGTGCATGTGTGGGTTAATTCTGGGCTGAAGTGCTGCCATGAACTTGAGGAGACTCACTCATGTATTGCACTCAGTGCTGGACAGAGATAACAAGCACCGGCTGGTCTCAATAGACACCCTGGTCTGGGCTTCTATGACGTAAGTTCTCTAGCAGATGGGATTTGGTCAAAACTTCTGTGGTTGAGTGCAATTGCTCTACACAGAACCCATGGTGCATGTGCGGACAGGTAGAATATTGTCAGGACCCTGGGCTATGGGACAAGGCAAGGATGCCCATTGTCCCCGCTCCTGTTTGCCCTAGCACTGGAGCCATTAGCACTCCAAATCAGGAGGGATTTGCACGACTGGGGATTACAGTTGGAGAGAAGACATTTGGTGTCCCTGTACGCCGATTATGCTCTCTTCTATCTGAGGAAGCCCTGAACCTCGCTGACTTATCTAATACACCTGCTGGCAGAGTTTGAGGAGATATCGGGGTTTTGAGTCAATTGACACAAGAGCCTTCTTTTTCCCTTTGGGGGTTCGGCTGGGCTGCAGAGAGACTACCCGAATTGGGACAATGGTGGGAAACTGATACCTTCCAATATCTGAGATTTAAGATTGCCCTTACAGCTGACCGTCAATATGCCTATAGCCTAGAGGGGCTGCGTGAATCGTGAGCTTCTGAGGCACACTACCACTGTCAACTATGGGATGGGTGGCGTTAGCCAAGATGGTGCTGCTGCTATGCCGTCAATACCATCTTCAAAATGCTCGTTGCCCACGTTTTTAAGCAGCCAAACAGTATTTTGCTATCACTAGTCTGGGCTGGTCGGCGCCCTAGGGTTGGGCTGGAGACCCTTCAAAGTGATCAGGACCGAGGAAGCCTGGGGTACCGAACCTTGAATGGTATTAATACACGGACCACATTCAAGATGCCACTAAGTGGCTAGAGAATGAATATAACTGGGAAAAGCAATTACTGAGGGGCTTGTGTAATCATCAGTGCTATTGATGAGAGGGGGTGGCCTAGGGTCTTCAGTGCCTTACACTGTTAGACAGACCACCCAAATGTGAGTGCGGATTGTTGAGGGTTGTCCGGTGTCCGCCATTTGCTAGGGACTTAATTATCTGGGATTTGCAGCCTTCTCGTCGCATTCACATTGATATGCCGTCTGCTGGATGAAGCAAAAGGGAATGTCACTTGCTTGGTGATTCATACCAAGGGACATAATTAGCACCTTTCAGGTGCAGCAGGATACATTTGGAATGGGCCCTGGGCAGCTCCTCTAGTATACTAAACTCGCTGGAACAGCGAAGGAGACAGATTTTCCCAGTGCCCCTCCCACAACACATTTACTGGAAAGCATTCTACAGATTGGTGAGGGATGTCAACTGATAACGCTGACTTATAGGGCACTGAAATCTGACTGTCCTAAAGTGGACTATGGTGCCAGAATGTTGACCTGCAAGCCACAATGACACGGAATGGGCAAGGACGTGCGAGCTGGTGCAGAAAGTTACCAGAAATGCCTGGTTTAAGCAGATACATTTTAATTTTCTCCACCATATGTCCTTGACCCCGAGTGTACTAGTCAAAATGTATCCTACTAAGTCTCCATACTGCCCCCTATGTGAGGTGGAAAGGGCGACCAGCCTCCATATGGCTTGGTCCTGTCCGAACTTCTTGGAATATTGGCATAAAGTGGGGGAGGTGGTGCAGTAGACTGTGAGGATTCTGCTGCCATTACAGCCTTGCCAACTGTTACTGGGTCTTGTGAAACGGCTGAAGGAAGAGAAAATTAAATATAAATCTCTGTAGCTGCCCCTGCTCTTAGCAAAATGGGAGTATTGACATAGGATGGTAGGGAACACAACGTTCCAGTGAGGAGTTGTGGGTGCGAGATACACTGGAGTGGTCTAAAGCAGCGGAAATACATATTAAAATGACTAGATCAGATGAAAAAGTACAGGATGACCCAATAGCTTGGGGAGTAATTATGGAAGATTTTGATGAGAGAGAAGATACTGAGGGACATGGGGACATTCAAAATATGCATTGAATGCGCAGACTGGGTGGGGAACCTGGGATGTGTGTATATATAACCTGTGTGTGGCATTGGATAATTTGATTGTCATATGTGCACCACATATGGCTGATGTCTACTAATAATTGAGGCTATTTATACGTAGTAAATGAAGGATAGAGGTGGGAGGGGAGGTCGGAGGCAGTGAGGAGGAATGGAATCCTGTGCTATACTGTATTACTTACATGTGAAATGAGAGAACAACACTGCAAAATGTGTGCAACAGGCTTGTTGTTGGTTGGATTGGAGAAATTGGGAGAAATTGACAATGACCTCTGGCAACAGATGATGGATCCGGCAAAAATTTGGTAAGATCATCTTTACGGCCATCGGCCTTACGATAGTATATCAGCCCTTTCAGGGATGTCCCACTCGAGGTAGAGTGGGACCAGCTACCAAGAGTCAGTGAGGGATGCTTGGGGCGTTCTGGGACTTCAATAAAGGACTGTGCACGAGGGAGTATTTCAAATTCAGACACAAATGCCACAAATGCGCGGCGAGGCATGCTCTTGTACAGTATTACAGGGCAGGTGGGAGTGGACAGGGTCAACAAGAAGGGCAGTGGAATTCCCATCAGGGCAATACACAAGGGGGATTCAGAGGTAGTAGGTGCTCCCAAGAGAAAGGGTTCATACGCCAATTGATTTAAGTCCTCTAGACTTTTGACTGACCCAATACCCTGTTAAAGATGATGCTAAGTTGTTAGGTGATGGGTATCATTAAGGGTCAAATAGGGCTATGAAGGCACGAGAATGCGAATGTGGGTAGAGAGTCTGAATTCGGCTAAGTCGGATAAACAGGTGGTGGCCCTCAAACCTCACAAAGAAATTCAGTAAAGGCGGTCCTTTCGACGACTGGCCCATGAAGGACCTGACTGTGTCACCAAATGGGGTGGTACCCAAAAAGGGAGAGGGTCAGTTTAGACTTATGCAACACCTGTCTTGGCCATAGGGGCATTCAGTTAATGATTTCATTGCAGAGGACGTGGCGTCAGTGTCATATTCCTCAGTGGATGTGGACATGCAAATGGTTGAATAAGTAGGACAGGGGCACACATGGCAAAGTGCGACATAGTCTGCATTTAGGCTATTGCAAGTATACCCAAAGGATTTCGAACTGCTGGGTATTCAGTTTGGGGGACAGTGGTACGTGGACAAGGCGCTGCCCATGAGGTGTTCCATTTAATGTACCCTGTCTGAATGCTTCAGCTCGTTACTACAATGGGTTTTGACACGCTACACAGGCCAGATTTCCCTGACCCACTACCTCAGTGATTTCTTTTTTCGTAGGTCAACCCAGTTTGACGGACTGCCAACAACAGTTGGTACAGTTCCAGGAGCTCATGGGTGACCTGGGAGTGCCACATAAACTGGAAAAGACAGTTGGGCCCAGCACGGCCCTATAATTCCAGGCATTGAATCAGATTCAGAGTCTATGGAAGCACGTTTACCAGTGGATAAAAAGGTAAATATGCCCATTTTGCTGAATACTATGTTGGCTAGAGTAAGATGGTGAGAGAAGTACAAGTCTTGCATGGACACCTGAACTTTTCTTGCAGAGTAGTCAGGTTGGGCAGGACTTTTTGTAGATGGCTCAGCTTGTCTCTGGTGGGTTTGTCTCAACCCCATCACCATGTGTGACTATCGACAGGTGCGAAGGAGGATTTGCGCATGTGGCACAAGTTCCTGGAGGACTTCAATGGTATTCCCCTGGAGGTCCCAAAAGACTGGAAATGGGACGTTCAGATTTAATCTGACGTGGAAGGAGGATTTGCCTGGATGAAACTAGGTACTGAAAGTCACGCAGTAGGAATGTAGATAGATCTTAATAGATATAGGTTAAGATGTAGGAGGATTAAAAGTTTAAATACAAATAGAGTAAGTCTTCGGAAGTTGTAAGTAAATATGGAAAGGGGGCGGGTACTTTAGGGGTGGGGGATTAGTGACTGTAGGAGGTTTTGTGTATAGTGAGGTATACTTTTGTAAAGACAAAGGCCTAAGGTTAATTTTGTGATGCGCACCTGTTTTCAATATAAGCGGCCTTTTTTCATACCTAAATACGAGTTTGTAGTCTGTGCTGCCCCTTTCACCCAATGGGTTTTGGGGGGACAGCCGGAGGAAGGTCTGAACCCCTCCCCCCCAGGGCATCATTATGAGCCACCAAAATAAGGCAAAAGTGAGGTTATACCACAGTTAGAGCAAAGCAAAAAAATGCCAGGAGTATGCTTGTAGACAACAGTCATGATTGAGCTGATAAAGCAAGGTTTCCTTTACTGTCCATCAAAAAGACAAGTAATAGGGCGCTCGAAAAACCTCCTTGCCATTGTACAATAAGACGCTAAGATGTTTATATGCTGCCAAAGATCAACCAAGAAACCGCTTCAAGCAGATGAAGTAAAAAGACAAAGATGAGCAGCACAAGGAGCAAGCGCATGCAAAAACTGAGACTGACTTTGAGATGCGTGAAGGAGCATGACTGGCATGAGTCTTCAGTGCCTTACTGAAATGCAGATGTTATTCACTGTCCCCGAGTGATAGTATCCATCATTTCAAGAGTAAGTCTCTCAGCTGCGGTGTACGCCCCCCAATTACTGTTTCCAGGAGCGGGTACCGTCGGGGCCCTTTAGTTGCCCTGCCCTGAAGTGCTGACGAGTGGTTATTGAAGTGCTTGTCCCTAATGTATAGAGGAATAAAAATCCATAGGGATGTGTCCACCATAAGGACTTAACTTCAACAGTACTGGCAGACCGTGCGAGTTAAGAAGAACTGGTTTCCTACTATTACTGGGATGAAGCGTCACTATGAGGCAAGGATTGTTTTGAATGGGTTCTGCATTTCCATCAGTGTTCAAATAGTCCAGCCTGAAAATAATATTGGCCCAGTTTATTGTGCGATGGTGGCAGAAAATAATTCGATTTTATCGCTATGTGTCAGTGGTTGCTAGTTGACTTGATGATCCAAGTGTATCGGACCACAGAGGACATTGTACGACTTTGGCTAATTAGCAGGTTGCATACGTTTAAAACAGAAAAAAATGAGTGAAGGACCCAAATTCGATGGCCCTCGAAAGAGAACCGTGTGGAAGGATCCTAACCCCGACTTCTTCTAAGTTTTAACGCCAGTAACACATAAGGAGACCAACCATGGACTCATATGAGCTGTCATCGTTGATTAGGAGAAACAGCTGTGCGCCCACGGCATAATTTCATACACCATGTGTACAGCCAGATAACCTCATCTACTGGATTACACATGGAGGGGTTGAAAACCAAACCATTTAAGAGTCTGAAAGCGTTTCAAAGTGTGCCAACAGAGCTTATGGAACATGAAGAGTTTGCACTGCCGGATCACCCTCGTCTGCCAACTATGTCCCTCATTATTCGCACGTAAAGGGGAGTCTTAAGGCAAGCGGTACCGGATCATCTTTGAACTGAACACAACTGTCAACATGTTTTCAGAGTATATAGATCATACAAGTACACGCCGTGAGCCAATGACAAAGCAGGGTGCCTTTAGAACAACAAACATGGCGGCGGCTGCATGCTCCACAGGCAGGAAGGGGAATGTGACGCATCCGATGCGCAGAGCGCGCGCAGCATCTCCCCGCCTTTGGCTTCAGTGTTAATGCAGTATTTTAAATGATTCATTCATTTCTTCATCAAATTATTCCCCATAGCAGATCCCTTCTTATACTCTACTGAAACCTAATTATTTTCCCAACTAAACTGTCTAGTTAAAAAAACTAATCTTGAGGTCCCAGAAAATCACAACTGTGAGAGGTGACAATTATTCAGCAGCCAGGAATGACGGACAGGAACACCGCGTTCCGACATATTCGCTTCTTTTATTCTGTAATCCCGTAAGCCTGGAATTCTCAACAGAGGAATACCTCATAACATTTGTGTTTCGATGCTGAGGTTATCATGCCCCGATATAGTCCAAATCCTCTGCCGCCCCTCACACCTGTTCCAATCCCTTAATCCAGTATCTCACCGAGGCCGCCAGGGCTTTGTTTTGGAAAAATGAGGGGAAAAAACTCCCCTCACGTACGAGACGAGGCCGGGGTGTCCTTTTAATCCATTTTAGAACGTTGCAAGGTGATTTGTCCACAAAGGAGCGATCGCCAGCGGCTGGCAGCGAAGCCAGGGTTGGGGGACTACGACATGGGGTGTCCCCGTCGCGGCTACAATGGCCTGTTTATCACCGCAGTGACGTGATGCAACGCACTTGCACTCGAAACGTTGCCTCGCGCTTCCGTTGCCAAACTGGAAAGCTTATTTGCATTGGTGGTGAATATTAATGTCCTATAAACAGATGGATCTGCACAGGAGGTGTTGCGTGTGGGATAATTGCGGGTGGTCTGTAGAAAAGCTGGTTGCGGCAGGGGCGGAGTTAGAGCCCGGGCCGGGTAGGCGAAGCCGGACCCGATAGGGGCCCGGGCAAAACGCCGTCCGGGGGCGGCGCCCCTCCCCCGGCCAACCCCCACAGGAATGTAAATTAAGGGCTAGGCCGACGGGTGCCAGGATTGGCCCCGAAGGCGGGAGCGAGCCCCCCCCCAATCAGGGGTCGCGCTCGTGGGCCAGGGGGGGGAATAAAAGGGGGGTCACCAGGGCAGGTCTCCACAATTCCCCCCCCGGGCTAAGGGCGAGCAAGGAAGAAATCGGCGCGGGATCACCGGAGGAACCGGCGGCGGCAGCGGTGACCGGATTTTGGCGCCGAAAAAATTCCGAGGACGCAGACGGCGGAGTACCCAGCGGAGGAGCAGCCACGCTTCAGCAGAGGTCACGAGCCTTGCTGAGTCTCCGACCAGGTATCCTCGGCGGCGGGAAGGCGGAGGGGAGGCAGGCAGCGGGAAAGGCAGCCAGCACTAAAGGACCCCCGGGGACGGCGAATATCAGGGCAAACACCTACCTCGCAGCAACTCTCGCCAGCGCGCCTCTCCCCGGGACACCAACAGCGAGCTGCCCGGCTTCACCGCAACGCGGGCAGCCTCTCTCCAGCACGCCTCGCTCCAGCACGCTTCCGCCTTAGTCAATTTCACCGGCGGAGGGGAGGGAGTTGGAGAGGGGCGCGCCCCCTTAAAGGGACAGTACACGTCCTTGGAGCAAGTTGCAGCGGCGATAAAGGAGAAACCGGGAAAGAGGATGGCAAGCAGGAAAGGGGCGACAGGAAGGAAGAGGCAGCCCCCAGCCCGCTTCAGGGAACCACAGGAGCAGCCAGCCATGAGGACAGCAGACACAAGGAAACGCAAGGAGGACGACATGGACGAGGATTTGTTGGACATGCTGGAACAGGCAAGGGCACTGGTGGCACTGAAGGGCAGGAGCTGGATGGAGCAGCAGATCAAAGAAGCCCCCTCTGGGAAAGGGAGGCGACGGAGCCAGGTGCCCTCGCCGCCACCAAAGAGAGCAAAGACAGGGGGGGCTGTAGCCAACACGGCGCCCCCCCACAAAAACAAAACACGGGCAAACAAAGAGGGAACCTCGTCGCAAGCATCCAGGAGGAAGACCCAACCACCAGCGGTGCAGGTGGACAGCTCGGACTCGGACGAGAGCAGCGAGGGCGAGGGGTTTGTGGCCAACACGGCGGCCCCGCCAGAAGGACCCACGCAGAGCACCCTGGGTAAGCATGGACTACCACGCAGCGCTCGGGTGCAGCCGGGGGGGCTAGGGCCACAAAACAGAAAGGGGCCACAAGTGGAGGCAGGTAACACGCACAGCGCGACGGGAGGGGGGCCATGGCAGACACCATCGCCCTGGCAAGCAGGCGCAGGCCTGGAGGCCTGGCCGGGGGGAGCAATGCAACCTCCACCCTGGGTACCCTGGTGGCAATGGCCAGGAAGTGGGGTGCCATTCCCAGGGAATACACCTTGGAACGCAGGGGGGCCAGCAAGGAGCCTGGCGGCGGACAAAGCGGCCAAGCAAGGGCCACAAGCAGCCGGGGGGGCGGATGAGGAGCCCACAGGGGGTAGCCAGGGAGAGGGGGCGGAGGCAGTGCAAGCACGACAGGAGCACGCTGAGGCCAGGTCAGGGGAGGGCGCAGCCACAGCCGGGGTCGGCGAGGGCAAGCCGGCAAGCGAGTATATACGCCCATCCCCAAGCGACCCTCCCACGACAACAAGGTTGCTGGGTCTGGCAAACCTCATCCCACTCACGGTGAAGGAGAGAATCTGGAGGAAGGAATTTATAGACATATTTTCCCTGCTAGAGGTAAGGCAGGCGGGCCTGGATCTAACCACACAGGACAGGAAAGATGAGGACAGGAGGGGCCCCAGGAAACCCAGGGTGGAAAGAAGCATAGAGAACTGGTTGAAAGCCTTTAGGACATTAGCGTGCGTATTTATTGAGAAATTTCCAGAGTGCGCAGCTGCACCGATCCTATACGAACAGAAGGTGCACGAGGCGCAGCAGCAGTTCCAGGGGAATGCATGGCTACAATATGACGAGGGCTTCAGGGAAAAAATGCAGGTATGGCCAACGATAGGCTGGGACTGCCAGGACATGGAGGGCTATTCCAAACACATGGTGGCGGCCAGAGAAGGAGTGGGGGTGAAGGAGGCTAATTTTCGTCCCTACGGGAGTAAGGGCAAATTTGAAGGGTATGGGAAGGACCACAAGGGAAGGGGACAAACAGCCACGAAATCCAACAAAACATGCTGGAAGTTTGACAAGGACGAGTGCAAGTGGGGGGCCGCATGCAAATTCAAGCATGAGTGCGGGTCTTGCGGGGGGAACCACCCTGCAGTACGATGCCGGCGTCACGCAGGGCAGGCAGCAGAAAAAACAAAAGCTGACCCAAAGAAATAGAAGTGAGGCGCAGGCCCCAACGGGGACGGCCGGGGGGGAAGGGGGCGGGGGACAGGCGCTCCCCACACCCATAAGAGCAGGTAGGCTATTGCAACTACTAAACAGGTACCACAAACACTCAGACAGGAAACTATTGGCGGAAGGGTTTACACAAGGTTTCCCCATCCCATATTGCGGCCCGAAGGGGGCGCGGGAGAGCACTAATTTGAAATCGGTCAAAGACGCCCCTGAGGTAGCAAAACAGAAGGTGGAAAAGGAGGTGGGGCTGGGCCGGGTGGCAGGCCCTTTCCCCACTCCGCCACTGGAGGACATGATAATATCCCCGCTGGGTATAGTCCCCAAGAAGGAGCCAGGCAAATTCCGCTTGATTCACCATCTATCATACCCAGAGGGGGAGTCGGTCAATGACTGGTTGGATCAGGGAGCATGCTCGGTGGCCTATGCCTCGGTCGACGATGCTGTGGACCTGGTTAGACAGGAAGGGGCGGGGGCCCTCATGGCCAAGTCTGATATAGAGTCTGCGTTTAGGCTACTACCGGTGCACCCAGACAGCTATCACTTGTTGGGCTTTAGACTGGATGGGGGTTACTACTACGATAAGTGCCTCCCCATGGGCTGCGCAATCTCATGTTCACATTTTGAGGCTTTTAGCAGTTTCTTAGAGTGGGAACTGGGGCAGCGGACACCAAGTGGAGGGCGGGTCCACTACCTGGACGATTTTCTGTTCGTGGGTAGGGCAGGCACAGAGGATTGCACCAACCTCCTCGCTAGTTTCAGGGCACTGACGCAGGAGCTCGGGATCCCGCTAGCCCACGAGAAAACCGAGGGCCCCACAACAAAACTGACATTCCTGGGGATAGAGCTAGACTCAGTGGCAGGGACATGCAAGCTGCCACCTGACAAGATAGCGGACATGCTCAACGATATACGTAGGTTGAGGCAGCAGAAGAAGGCGACCCTGGGAGAGCTACAGCAGCTACTGGGGAAACTGAACTTTGCCACAAGAGTAATCCCCGCAGGACGCGCCTTTGCCCGGCGGATAGCGTGGCTCACGAGGGGTCTGGCACAAAAACACCACAGGGTTCGCATTACGCAGGGAGTAAGGGACGACTTGGTCCAATGGGAGAGTTTTCTAACAGAGTTCGATGGCACCCTGATCTGGCGGGCCCCCTGGGCTCTGGCCTGTGAAGTGGAACTCTACACTGACGCAGCAGGGGGTTACGGCTTCGGGGCCCTGCTGGGGACGGCGTGGTCGGCAGGGGCTTGGCCGGAGGCATGGCGCACAGCAGGGTTAACCTCAAACATATCTCTACTAGAACTGTTTCCAATCGTAGTAGCCTTCCACATCTGGGCCCCCCAACTAGCGAATAGACAGATCACTTTGTGGTCAGACAACCACGCAGTGGTGCAGGCGATCAATACAGGAACAGCGCGTTGCCCAGCAGTGGCGGCCTTGCTGAGAAAGTTAGTGGGCTGCCAGTTGAGAGGGAACATTGCAGTAAGGGCCAGGCACATTCCGGGCGTGGAAAACTTAGTGGCGGATGCTATTTCTCGTTTCCAGTGGGACAGATTCAGGAAGCTAGCTCCGGGCGCAGACATGCAGATGACCCCGATGCCGGAGGAAGCGTGGGCATGGGTGGAAGCGGTTTGAGATGGCTGCTGGAGAATGCACTGGCCCCAAAGACCAACAGCCGGTACCGGAAATGCTGGGAAACGTTCAGGGCTAAAGCTGGCCTGCGGAAGGGGCAATTGGCCGCAAAAAGGGACATCCTGGAGTTCATCGAGTGGGCTTTCCAGGAAGGGAAATCAAAATCTTGGGCACAAGCACATTTAAGTGCAGTAGCTTACTACACGAAATTGGCAGGGCAGGCCGATCAAACAGGGGGATTTGAATGCCGCATGGCCATGAAAGGGTGGGGTAGGTTGCAGCAGGCACCGGAGGATGCAAGGCGCCCCATCCATTTCAGATTACTGCAGGCAATGCTGGGGGCCCTGGACGGGATATGCTCCTCGAGGTGTGAAGTTAAGCTGTTCCGGGCGGCATTTGCAGTAGCTTTCTTCGGGGCATATAGGGTCAGCGAGGTGGTAGCCCCCTCAGTGGTAGAGGCTGGAGCAGCATGCATACAGAGAGAAGGGGTGGTCATGCAGGAGGAGCACATGGACATACTGCTAAGGAGGTCCAAGACGGACCAGACAGGCAAGGGAGCATGGACCAGACTGCGCTGCACGGACAATGAAGACCATTGCCCGGTATGTTTGCTAAAGAGGCACCTAGAGAGCGTGCAGGGGAGGACGGGGCCGCTATTTCAGCACAGAGATGGATCTTTCCTCAGCCGCTTTCAGTTTATAGCGGTAATGAGGAAGGCATTGGAAGCGTTGGGCCTCCCCGCTCGGGAATATGGGTCACACTCCTTCAGGATCGGGGCGGCAACGACGGCGGCAGGGCTGGGCATGGGGGGGGCGCTATTAAGGGGATAGGGCGGTGGGCATCCGGCGCGTACAAGCGGTACATTCGCCCAGCAGCATTCTAAGCCCCCCCCTCCCCCCCCCCCCCCCCACCTTTCCCCTCTCTCCTAGGCGCGGATGCTGCACGCAAGAAGGTGTGGATCGTGGGGCACTCGTACGTTACGCGGGCACAGCGGTGGGCAGCGGCTAGACGGGACTTTGGCGGTATCTGGCTGCGGGACACCGACATAGAATGGTGGGGGCGCCCCGGGATGAGATGGGGAGAGCTGTTGTCCATTGCGCAGGAGGCGCAACGGCGGGGCAGCAAGCCAGACGCAGTGGTGGTCCACTTGGGCGGGAATGACTTGGCAACAATGGGGCGAAAGGCACTCCTGGAAGACATGCGGAAGGGCCTCACAGCATTAGCAAGAATGACACGCCCCGCGGACATAATTTTTTCAGAAATCATCGTGCGGAGCACCTGGCGGGGGGCGATTGACCTGGGGGCCGTGGAAAAGTCTAGGAAAAAACTTAATATCACCATGGCAAAAGTATGTAAGGCAAATGGTTGGGGCTTCGTGCGGCATGGGTTCATAAACTTAAGATCCCCGGGGTATCACAGCGGAGACGGAGTTCACCTCACGGGAGTGGGTATGGATATGTTCCTGCTGAACATCGTGGGGGTTCTGGAACAGAGGGGTTTCCTATGACAGTCGGGGGTAGGAGTCGGCGAGGGGGGAGCTCCCTCTGATCGAAAAACCATAGGGAGCGTGGCGGAGCTAGGCAGACTAAGTTAACAAAAGAAAGGGGAGAACCCAGTAGAAGATAGATGAGAGGCTCTCGCAATGCCTTGGGGATGCCGCACGGCAGGGGCACTGAGGGAGCCAAAAGGGCGGCACGCCGCCAACAAGGATTAGAGACAATACTCTCCCCATGACCCTTGGGATGCCTCACGGCAGGGGCTCAGAGGGAGACAAAAAACAAAGGACCCAGTCACAAGAAGTTAAAGTAGATACACAAGAAAGGCCCTTGGGATGCCAGCCGGCAGGGGCCTCGGGGAGAAGGGAGGGCCCCTGTAAGGTCACAGGGCGAGCGGGACGGCACTTGCGGCCCGGACAGGTCCAAACGGAGACCCGCCCAATCGGTAGCAAGCTGAAGCCTAAACCCGGAAGCAGAAAGGGTTCCCTCCCCTCCCAGTTGATTGATAGAGCTGGGGCAAGATTAACCATGCATTATGTACATGACCATGAACAATGCATTACGATTGTATAAAGTTTTTGTGATATGAATAAACTGCGACCTTTTCAGGCACCCAACAGAAGTTGTCAGTGGTGATTTGAGGTAGCAGAGCATAACAGGTTGGAAGAGGGGGGGAAGCAGGGAGGGGAGATCCGACCCCTGGATGGGGTTAACATCAGGAGCAGTGCACCGGGTACCGGAGCCCCAAGGAACAATTTAAACCCTGACAATTGCTGTATTTTACTACTCAATCAACAGACAAAATGTCAATGTTCTTTGCCTGCACCAGGGCACGTTGCACCCTTGCTACCCTACTGCTTGTATGACCCAGAGCACCAGATTCCTGCTCCAAGAAGCCAGCTTTAAGCAAATGTTAAGGCATCCTCAGAAACCGATTGGAGATTGGGCATTGAGCTATCACACTTAGCCTAGAAGCCTTCTGAGTACAGATTCAAAGGGGAGGTTGCAAATTAGTAGGAACAAAAGATGGGCAGGAGGATATACACAGCATCACATATGGTTGGGGGTTTATGTGTAGAGCATACTTGGCTTTCTGGCGAGAAGACCTAATTTACAGATGACGTGGCTCTCCGAGACTTTCTATTGTCTACTGGCAGCCAATTTTCACAAACAGAAAATCTTTTTGTTAGGCAGTTGTTTGGTCTTCCCCGCAGTACCTCACTTACTCCACTACGCGTAGACCTGGGTGTTAGGCCATTGTGGATGAAGCAGCTCTGAGACCCCTTTTATTCTGGAGGCGCCTGTGGGTTACTCCAGAATTGCTTGAGTATAGGAAAGAACTCAGAGAGGTGCTAAATCTACCAGGGGCACGGAGGCACGGAGATTACCATGGTTTACTTATGTCAGGAATACCCTTACACTAATGGGTCTGGGTAATCTTTGGGATAATCCTGAAATGCAATGCCCTACAGTCTCAAGGGGAGAGCTAAAGGGTCGATATTGGGAGACTAAACTGTCCCAGCTCCAGTGGGACCACTCGATGGGGAAACTTACTGCGGCGTTTATGGAAATCAAAGACCAGTACACATTAGAGCTGGCACTTAATGATATCAAGCCGGCTGCCGCAAGAAAGCTCTATTTACAGTTCAGGCACGGGGTACTGCCATTGCGTGCCTTTACGAATAAATGGACGGGCCAACAAACATTGGGTTGCCCGGCATGGAACTGTGCAGAAGAATATGAAAGCCATGTGTTCTTTGTATGTACTGGCTACAAAAAAGCAAGAGAATGATGGCTGGTTCAGATATGTAGAAATCTAGGAACCAGGCAATGCTCAGAGGCCTTTAGGCTACTGAAATATGACGCCAGCCTCCCTATAGCTTATTCGGTGGCTGGCTTTTTATTTTCCATGTGGTGCACTCGACGAGCTTTTTTAAAAATGCCCCCCAAAGATTGTGATTAATTCAGTGCATATATTGTCACGTTTTTTAACTGATTACATTTTAGATGGATTTTATGCCTATCCTAATAGTATTTTAATTATGTATCATATTTAAGGTATGCAATACCAGGTTAGAAGACTATCAAGATTTAGGACTGGTGTTTAACGGTCTACAACAATGTTTTTTTTTTTTTCTCTTACCTTGGAAGTAAACTGTTATTACATGAGTCTTCTATCCATATTCAAGGTCTACAAATCTTTTATTATACTCTTGCACAAGCACTTTAACGTAACCAGTCATGCTGCTATTAATTGTCTTAATGACCAATACAAGTACTGTATATAATTATACGCATCAATTGTGAGTTGATATGAGTGCTAGATTAAGTCCAGATAAACCATCTTGCTACTATAAACTGAACCCAAGTACTGTATATACAGGCAACTGCAGATCGAGGTATCAGGACTGATTGCAAATTAGATCTGTGTAGGCAAAACCCTGTATTGATTGTAATGTTACCTGAAGTCTGTATATCTTTTTAAAAAAAAAAATGTTAACTTATTTAACTTAAACGAGATGTTGGATTTTGCTTAAAATGCTTTTATGATCATATTGATCGAAATAAAGTTTTACGTGATGATGCATGATGATGCAAATGTTAAGGCATCCTCAGAAACCGCATATGAATGGGGGTCTATGTGTAGAGCGTACTTGGCTTTCTGGCAAGAAGACCTAATTTACAGATCACGTGGCTCTCAGAGACTTTCTATTGTCTACTGGCAGCCAATTTTCTTGAATACTCCTCTGTACAGTGACCATAGACGCTGGAAGTAGGGGTGCTGGAGGTGCTGCAGCACCTCCTTAAACACCATGCTGGCGATCAGGAGGCGATTGAGAAATAAAGATGTGTAGGAAGGTGAGGTATTATGTGGTGAAGTTGGTTAGACTTCATCATGTAATAATATCACAAACCCCAAAGATGGTCCTTGGATTCACAGTAATAAATCCTTAGCTCAGTCGGGGTAGAGTGGCAAAGAGCAGCCAGGCTTTACTAGGGTAACATATGTTAAGCATTTCAGAGTACCAACATGGACGATAAGTAATTGACCCGACTCAATAGAAATCCAACACTCATTTATAACAAGCATTGGCATAGCCAATAGGTCTCGCCTTTGGGACCTTATAAGTGTTTAGCCATGCAACAGTTCATGTTGTTGCACCAAGGATATTGTGCTGTATAACTAAACACTTATAAGGTCCCAAAGGCGAGACCTATTGGCTATGCCAATGCTTGTTTAACTAAAGTGCCCTAAAACCTTCAAAACCGGATACATAAAACCGGATTAATAAAATAAACAGCCTAGACAGCTTTATCATGGCCACTTTAGCAGCATTTAACAGCATTTCAAAAGACTCAAACTTCAACTACCAGGAGAAAGCACACTGTAAAGCCCCAAATGGGCCATCATATCTCAGATTTCTTGCCCAAGTGTGGACGTAAAGGTACTTGACAAGTAAGCCTGAGTTGGGTAGGAGGATGGGTCGCATGAGAATCAATGAAACATACCAATACTGGAAATCTACAGTTACTGAGAAGTAATTTTTTTCTTTTCTAGTACTGGATCTTTCACAGTCACATACTTGAATCAGAGTAGCACTGAACTAAACAACAAGCATTGAAAATGCAATCGGTCTCGCCTTTGATTAAGTTGAAGCCATTTGCTTTGCTAATGGTATTGTATAGCAAAGCAAACGGCTTCAACTTAATAAAAGGCGAGACCGATTGCATTTTCAATGCGATAAATAACCATTAGTTGCTCCCTCCAACCTTTTCATATGCATACATAAGTGTGTCTGTGTGTGTGATGCACACATCCATATGTAGTAAGGCACTGTCCCTTCATCTGAGAATTAGAAAGCGGGTGATAGCTGAACGTGCCTAATGCATAGAGATATCTGAATACTCCTAATGTATGCATTGACAAGACGACAGCTGCAGTGATGATGCACCTAATCCATGGTGCAGGCCTCTCAGTCAGCGAGCTGCGTGACGCACGCACGCTCTACCATTTTTTTTTTTGTGCATATTTATATAGCGCGAACTCGACCCGAAGGTATTGGAGCGATTTACATAGCACCGTATTTACATTACACATCCAGGCACGGGGAGATTACGTGATTTTGCCCAGAATCACAGGATGTGGACGCGACCTCGAGGCTCGAACCCTGGTTTCCTGCACCAGAGTCGGCAGCGTAGCCGACGGACCACATTCTCTCACCACCCCCCGCAGACGGAGATACAGCAGGTAAGCAGCGCCGCCTGTGCCGGTCAGGCTACGCAGAATGACGCACGTGTCCCCAGATCGAGTCACGATGGAGTAGGTGGACATTCAGTGGCCTCTGGCGCGCACCAGCATGGATGGTCATAGCAGCTGTCAGTGTAAGTAAAAGCTGGTCGCTGTTTTGCTCGTGTGTTTATGCCGATTTGTGTGTCTAGGCGTGGGAGAGTGTCTGGGGCTGTGAGTACTCGCGGGGCTGGCTGCAAGGCGTTATGTCGAGTCTCACATACAGGTCTGCGATGAGAGGACAACTCTGAAAGGATGTCTCCAATATTCATCATCTTTATTTATTTAAAGAGTAACGACACCCCTGCTTGGAGAACGTAACAAAAGACGTAACACAATGGTAAAACGTCTTAAACACGGAAGGCCTGGTTCCCAGAGCATATTACACACTTGGGGGCTTGCAAAATCCTTAAATCAAATAATAATATAAAAAAATAAAATTGCACCAACCCGTGGGAAATTTGGTTTGCTTGTATCTCAAGTGAAGGTTTCACGTTAAGGAATACCACAACTAAACAAGTGATCTGTCCCTCCGATGACCCGCCTTCCCTCGCGCACAGGCGCCTGCAGAGCCCCCACTGCTCCCCAGTCCGCTTTCACTTTCGTCCTTTACGAAAGCTTTCTTGTCTTTATGGGGCCATATGTTTGAAACACATGGCCCCATAAAGATAAGAAAAGCTTTTACTACAAACGTAAAGGAACCGAGCCAGTCCAACTGGGACGGCTCTAAAAGAGAAAAGTGTACGTCACTAGACGCTCTTTTCCAATGGCTGGCCACTGTTTAGCATAAACGGTGACGCCAGCCAATGGAAAAGTGGGGTGGGGCTTAAAGCCCCCTAGAGAAATCTCTTCAAATCATTAAATCTCGCCAGCGAGATTGCGCATGTCTGCGCAGTCTTGCGCCAGGCGAGACCTAAAAAGGGATGGATGGAATGCTTTAATTATTCAGTCACTGGTATTTGCTCAGACTGCAGCCCAATCCATTGTTATTTTGCACAGCATGCCATCTCAGTTTAGACCCAGCAGTATGCAAATCAATCTTGACCCTGCTCCATTGGGAACAGCCCAGCTCGAACTGTCAGGCCAGGTCCTCCCCGAACCAGAACACAAGCAACCCAGTATCAGTTTCGCCCTTATTGCCTCATCATTCGTCATCCACAATCTCAACAGAAAGGCAATTACCATTAAATCTTATCCTCTCATAAGCCAAACCTATAGCTGTAGGATGTTTGTACAGACTTACAACCTTGCTCTAGTCATGTGAAACCATAATAGGAAATTGGTAAAGCACAATAAGTGCAACTGAATTACCATACTCATCCCTGGTCAATCTTTGCCACTAGAATTATTACCATCCCAGATCTTCTGTGTCCTATGCAAAAACCTAAGTGGGAAAGAGTAAATTAGATGAATGACCAAGAGATAGATACTGTATCCCATATGTTGTAAAAACAAATCACCTGTGGCTACTTCAACAAAACTCGAAATAATGGTTATATACTTCTCAATCTAAGCTTTTCTCATGCAATATTAAATAAAGCACCCACTTACACACTGCTCTCCGTCACCAAATGGAAAGATTACATAGAAGTTCCACCAATAGACTCTACTACAACCGCACCACTTTCTTTTTCACACTAGATTATCAGACACACCAAATAGGTTATGAAGGATCCCGGTTATTGCCCATGATCAGTATACATTAATGCTTAAAATTATTAGGAAAATTTGCTTATCGCCTTTAGCCTACCGTGATTTGAAATTGTTTTTTGTGGAGCTGTGTCTTTTTGGCCGATCAAACAGCTCTCTTCTGGGTCACTAACCAGTGAGGAACACATCAGTCACCAGATGCACTTGACAGTCCACCAACTGAAGCACCTGTCCGGTCAGGTTGTCTCATATTTACTATTGCAGGTACCACGATATTCTCAGATACTGCCAGCAATCACTCAGTAGCCACCAGTGCTACTTCAACTTTGATTACAGAAGTCACAGAAGAGCCTGAATTCTCATATGTCCTTATAATCCCAAAATAATGCAAGAGGTAATTAACCTAAATAACCTGTTGACTTATTCAAACAGCGGAATCTACTTTCCTACTTCTCTCTTTCT
This sequence comes from Triturus cristatus, assembly GCF_964204655.1. Lineage (NCBI taxonomy): Eukaryota > Metazoa > Chordata > Amphibia > Caudata > Salamandridae > Triturus > Triturus cristatus. The sequence continues at coordinate 761,458,958 of NC_140589.1, read as the reverse complement.
GGACACTAAAAATTGTTTTTAAAGTGTATTACTGAACCACTAAAACTAACCTTTTGTGAGCAAGTTCTCCTTTAATGGACTTTTTTTTGCTGTTTTTTGTAGAACGAAGCCTGGCACAAAAGCATGAGAGCGCTTTACTATAGTAGCACAGTACGGTACATGTTTTTTCCTTCTTAGGCACAGGGAGATTTAGCCATTTGCCCAGGATCCAAAAAATGGTGACCCAGAGATTCGAACGCGGTTCCCCATTTTACAATGCCAACATTTCTAGCCACTAGGCCACATTGCCAACACTTGCAACATAAACAGTCTTGCGAAGTAATAAAATCCTTATTTTAAACCCGTAGGGTTAGGTTCGTGATAAGGACGTTATCTTCATACTTTTAATTGGTAATGACACTTCACTAAATATCACAAGCATTTGCAATGCAATCGGTCTCGCATTTGTGAAAGTTACAGCTATTGGGGTTGTAAATGATGTTTCTTATTTATGTTTTTTGTTTGTAGTGGAGCGGATGTATGTTTTTGTAGTGGTATGTGGTTTGAATTGGAATTCTTAGTGGTGAAATTGTGTGGTGTGTAGTGTATTTGTGTAGTGGATTTATGTGGTGTGGTGAGTCTAAAGGGGAGAGAGTTGTATACAATAGAAAGAAATAGTGCGTGAGAAAGAAGGGAAAAGAAGGTTATAGATGTATAAAGAAGCGGAGTTTGTGTACGTAGAAGAGACCAAATGAAGAGGTATGATTTTTTTTGTTTTTAAGTTATAGTAAAGAAACTGTGCTGAAACTCGAAGTGAATGAATATGAGAAAAGCTGGATTAGTGCATGAGAGGGAGACAGAGAGAGAGTACGAGAGAGAGAGTACAAGAGAGATTATGAGAGAGAGAGTACGAGAGAGAGAGAGTAAGAGTACGAGAGAGAAAGAGTACGAGAGAGAGTACAAGAGAGAGAGTACAAGAGAGAGAGGGGGAGAGAGAGGGAGTAGCAGAAGGGGCATTGGGGGGAGGAGACTTCACTATAAAGGGTAGTCTCATAGATTTTGCCAGGCCCCCTGTACTACTTGCACCCGATTCATGTATACGTAGGTTTGTTTAAAAGCATGGGTGAGTAGCATAGAAAACATAAAACATCTATAAATTACAGTAATTTTGCCTTTCGCCTACAAAATGCAGCTGGATGTACAAAATCCCTTTACATGTAACAGTTCTAATCTCAGATCAAATCACTGTTTTCCAGTGAAGTGTTGTTTAGATTATTACGCTGCAGACTGGTTAGGCAAGAACAGAAATGGGTTACGCACAGAACTTCAGTCAATCATATTGCACCTCTTCAGAGGCGGACTGGCCACTGTGCCATTCTGTAGATGGAGCAGCTCCAATCATGAGACCATCTGAGCGCAGATTACAACTACGGTTATCATCCCGCACAACCCATGAATCACTGTGTTGGAACAATCGGCGCCTCCGGTTGGGGCCATGCACAGATGAAATTCTATGTGCGCGCACATGACTTTCCAGCTCCCAGAGTGCGCCCATGCCAACACAAAACAAAAGTTTATGGCATGGGGCGGGGAGGGGGAGGACGCAAAGGTGTGTTCCCAGGGAAGAGACAAGAGGTAATTAATGCCGAACATGCGTCCGCATGTGGAATACCATCAGGTCACTCACAGGAAACATTTCCATGTGAGAATAAAAGGCGGAGAAAGTGCCCAAAGTGTTAATTTACTGCACCCTTATAACTCAAACGGGCTGATGTTCCTTCTATGACTGAAAATAGCCTGCGCCCTGAAATCAGGCAATGGCGGTGGCCCCAATGAATAACGTAGACATGCGGAGAATCCCTCCACACCACAAAGGCACATGGCTATGGATGCCCGATTTGGCGCTGGGGGCACCGGACAGTGTACAAAGAACACGCGAGTCTGCAAGGAGGTCCTCGCTTATGCCCCAGGGTGACATTGCAGAAAACTGACAATAAGTTAAATTTAAAGGGACCACACAGAAAGCTTCACAGTAGGCTAATTGGGTTGGTATTATGGTGCACAAGCTGCACGAAAAACGATACATAAAGGAATATTTCGAAAAAACATGCACGCTATAGTATATTATACAAAGAAAGCCATCCAAAACATCACGCACAAGCTTCATGAAAGAAGTGGCATTCTGATTTTTAAAAAAAATGTGCAGGCTGCAACCAAAACAAGCTTCCGGAAAACAGTGACAACCATCCCAAAACATAAAACAGGAACAGGAACATTCAGGAAAAAAACATGCAGGTGGCAAATAAAAATAAAACAAGCATTGGCAGCAAACTACTGAGCATGACACACGCAAAAAAGTGAAGCGGGGGAGAAATAGTAGACCAGGTGGGGGATATAAAGCTAAAACAAGCATCGCGGCACCGGCGCTTTACTTTTCACATAAAAAGTAAAGCACGGGGGCCGCGATTATAGTAGAAGTAAAGAAATAGATTTTTTTTCTATTTCTTTACTTTTGCTATAATCGCGGCACCCGCGCTTTACTTTTCATGTTCAAAGTAAAGCGCAGGTGCCGCTATTATAGCAAAAGTAAAGAAATAGATGTTTTTTTCTATTTCTTTACTTTTGCGAAAGTGAAAGTCATCATGGTGCTAATGACCCGTGAAAGACAGATGGCGGCCGGCTGAGCGCGTGCATGCTCGCGTGAACGCAAGCGCTAGGCCAGTCAGTAGCACTTTTAAAACTCCGCTACTAAATGTCTCGCAGAGCAGCGCATGCGCGCTCACTCAGCGAGACCTAAAAATAAAGATCATTTTAAAATTAATTTTGACACAAAATAGCCTACATATAACCAGAGTTATGGATTTTAGACAAAAACATAAATCACAGTAATTCACTACTGCAGAACTTTTGCGTTTCGGTCAATGGGACAATCGGTCACTTGTGGTTCGAGTTGCGTGGAACCCAAGGGGGTGAAGGTGATGCGGGTCCCAGGACCAGGCCTCGACAGACAGTTCAGTTTTACCTGGCCCATACAGCCCGGGTACAGAGTTGTCCTGGCTGTCCATGGTGCTAAATGGGAGCTGCGGGGGTGCTGCTTTTACAGAATAGATGGCGCTGGGAGGAAAACAGATGCAAAAGCTGGACAACGAGGTCAGAGCTGTAGTTGGTCAAAGGTGTTGTAGGGTTCCCTCTTGATACAGTGTCAAGAGCAAGGATCAGTTGCCGGACTGGTGACCAACAAGCCTTGGCAGCAGGACTTACAGGAGATGAATACTTCAACATCCGGTGGTACCGGGGATCATGGTAGCTGCCTGAAACTTTGTGTAAGGTGGACTATAGTTCCCACAATGCACTAGACCATCTGGATTTAGTTGATCCCTCGACAGGCCCGATGACCAGTGAGTCTTCAGATCTGGAGCGTTGTTTCACCTGCAGTTTTTAGGGGACTAGTGGCACTAGTCCAGGGGAGTCTGAGGGTGCTTCAGGCTCTCACAGGAGTCCCTCTGTCTGGGGGAATCGAGCTTTGGCCTAGGATGAGTCTCAATTAGGCAGTTCAAGGAGCGTTGCCAACGTTACAGGCTATACCTCTTTTGGTTTGTGCAAGCCCTGTTGTCACAGTCATATGTCTCTTCTTTGTCCTGTTCAAGTCAGGTTGATTCAGAACTGAGGTTCTAGTGTCAGAGGTGACCCTTAAATCCTAGATTTAGGCGCATTAGGTGTGGGGGTGCAAGTACCTAATGGGCTACTTGCCCGATCGGGTAATCTGCCCCTAAGGTGGATGTAGGTCACCTTTTCTACCCAGAACCCACAATTTCTACCACTTTTAAAAATGGCAGAAGTCTTCCTTAGCTGTACAGGCCAGCAGCCCACCCTAGAGGTGTGGCTAGCCTCTTGGGTGTGTACACCTCCTGCATACCTAATTTACTGCCTGCCCAGAAGCAAATGTGCCTAAGGCAGGGGGAGGGCTGTTTCCTCCTTTGAGAGGAAGCCCTGATGCACATCAGAGGTGGTGTAGCCTTTGAAGCTCACTGCCTTGATGTGCCACTTCACTAGCCATCCTGAGAGGGAGGAGGTGTGACCGCCTTCCTGCACAGGCCTTTGTTCCTGACTCCTGGGAGTGTTCCCACTGCCTGGCAGGAGGTCAGAATCCTGTCTTGATGGCAAGCAAGCACGGGTTGCCAGCCAGAGAACAGAGAAGCTGGGGCAACCAGGTGGGCAACTTCTAAGGTAGTCAACTGGGTGCATGCTACATCATCCTCCATATAAGATTGATGTCAGGGGTGATGAGGCACGTTGTTGGATACCAAACAGGACATATTTAAGTGGTACGATAATGGAGCTAGTGACCCTGGGTTTTCCAGGTGTTAGTCTATGTTATCCTATGGACCGCCTAGCACTTAAAGTGTACTTTAATGGTAAAAGCCACTAGAGGGACATACAAGCTAACACTTACAAGCCCACACATTTAATATAAGGCACCCTGCCTTCTGGGCTCAGGAGGCATTCCTTAGAGGTGACTAACATATGTTAAAAGCAGTGCATTGACTTTGCCACACATGGTGAGGGCAAAGTCAACATGTAGCAGTTTACATTGTTCCTTCAGTCGGCAATGACAGGCCAGCTGCCAGTAGTTTACTTGGGCCCTTGGTACCACTTTACCACTCATACCCTGGGTACCACTAGTACCATATACTAGGGACTTATAAGGGGGGTAAAGTCCTTTTCAATTGGGGTTGCCAATTTACACACAACAGTTTTAGGGAGAGCGCCCGGGCACTGGGGCCTGGTTAGCAGGCTTCAGTGCACTGACATAAACTGAATACATGTTGACAAACAATAGCTTGTGCCGGATCAAGCCTGATCGGGCGAGATGGAATTTCAATGTCACTGGAGTGAACCCGGGATCAGTGTGAGCGGATACCAAACTGACAGGAATGCACTGTATCATTTTTATGTGCAATGGTGCTTCCTACATTGCTATGGCCTGATTCCAAATTGTATTACGGTCTCTTTGTTCAAATGCCTGAGTTCAGTAACTCACTTTCTCTCTGAATACAGTCTCACTTTTATGTTTCTTTTTGCTTTCAAATAAATGATATACAATCCATTTGGATTTAAAAATCACATAGTTAACATTGTTTCTCTGTGTTATTTACATGATCTATTGTGTGTTGTGGGGGACCGAGTGTTCCTGTAGAAATACTTACACCCCAGGTCCCTTCTAGACTTGTTCCATTAAAATAGGATTACTGCTCCAGCAGCTCTTCCTAAATCCTGTCTACTTAAAAGCTGAGAAAGCAATGGGTGGCCAATGATGTCAGACAACGGGAGAGGCTTGCGGGTGGTGGGAAGAGAAACAGCCCTCTACAGATACTACAATCTCTCCTTCCCCGCCCCATGTGCCTTCAATGTCTTCTTCGTCTTGCCCCCGATGGAGTGTTTGATATTCCGTGTCTCAGTGCCTCTCCTTTGTACGCAACATACATTGTGTTATAAGTGTATAATTTGAGTCTGTGGTTTCTGGTGCTCAGCACTGGTACTTAATTCTCAACACCGGCACTAAAGGCAGTCCACCATCTGATGGAGATGAGCACAACAACGTTTAATGAGCCAACACATATTAAAATGAATACTACCTGCTGTCCACACCATTCTTGTAGCTTTGGATGACCTGGAATATTCTCAATTGTCACACTTGTAGGTGTGCGACAATAGTTGTGTTGGTACTGTCAGTGGCTGTGCTGCAAAGGGTGATGGGTGGGGCAGACTTCAGTAGCCCCTCGAGAAGGGCCCTGGAACTCACTTTTTTACAAATTAAGTACCGGTTGATATTACCTAAAACCTACTGCTCAGCTGATATTACCTACAACGCACTGCTTGGTTTCGCCCCACCCCTGTCCCTTTGAGACACAGTAAAAGACAGCTGAACCACAGCTTAGCTTTCCAATTCTCGTCTGCATTCCTGTGGGGGTGAGTGTGGGAGAAGGCAGAAGCTCAGTGGCGGTCTACGCATAAAAAAAGTGGAGAGGCGGATGGGGGAGGTGCGAGGGGAATGATAAAAAAATACTTACCTTATGCTAATTCTGGCGCCTGCTTCCTGGTCCCACCAGTCCCTGGGACAGCATCGGACTCCACATCCAATCCCTGTGCTGCTCTCAAGCATGAGAGCAGCATGGGGATTGGCCTGAGCGGGCTGGATCAACGCTTGCTCAGGCACAGGGCCTAGGCTCTGTCTTAGTGAAATGTCACAAGATTCCCAAGGGAGGCTATGCAGGATCTAGCTTGCTGTCTATACTGGTGACATCTTAACTGGATGCATTATGCCAGGATCTCGGAGGAAAATGAAGATTAGAATATAAAGAGCCAAGAGACCAGGGTACTAGTAGAGGCTGCACTTTATGAATGTGTTAGTCACGTCTTCAGCCCTACACCTTTTCCTCCTATTGAGCAAATATGCGCAATATTCATGGTGCCTTCTAGTAAACATTGTCAATCAGCCATTTTAGGAAAGCCTTTGGGTTGAAAAGACCTCAAATGCCAGTGCACTGTGGGCGGTTTTGCAAGTTCATTTTTAGATTTCTACGTATGGATTTATTTATGTTATAAATGATAACAGTTACATTTTTCACCAGAATGCTGCCTGCAGCGCCGCATATTTACAGAACACCAACATCGTCAGATGTCTGCTGGCTAGACAGGCAAATTCCAAAGAAAAGCAAAGTAATAAAACACTGAAAGAAAGGGGCATGGGCCTGCGGTTTTAGTTCAATAGAACAGCTTGAAATCTCCAAACGAAGGACATTTCAGAAAACGGAAAATACTAGAGAGTTTAGAATTATCTGCAAACCATAACCTGCACACTGTACACCTCACACACGCTAGGAGCCAAACAATGTTTCACTCCCCATTGTAAGTCATGCTCTCTGCACATCAAGGTGCAGCAGAGACAGAGCAAGGCTCTCTAAGGCCTGAGCAGCGCTGAATAATGTTGAGAATTTTCAAAATTACTAACTGTACAGACATTGATTGTCATACATTTCTGGATGCAGATTTATTCATTTGCAAGAAAGAGACCCACAAACTTTGGTAGAATCCTTCCCTAAGCGTATGTGTCGAATACTCTTAGAGATCCCAATCCCACCCCATACTTTCCTTTTAAGGTCTCGCCTACAAACAGCTTTAGTTGTTTGTTGTCAATGACCGGTTGTCTCCAATAAATTCAGATATATAGATATAGTAGGCTTTGGGTCAGTCCATTGCCTGTTATTGCTGGTCATTCTTGTCAATCACAGTTGATTGCTTGTTATTCAATGACTTTCCCCTTTTTGTGTTTGACCCTTAACTAGAGCAGAGCTTCTTTACCATCCTTGTGACTGGATATCTTGTATCTTTACACTGCTAGAACACATTTTTTATGTTTGCTCTGTTTTTCTAAGAGGGATGTCCAGTTGTACACGATGTCTTCTTGGTTATATATAAGGTAACAAAAAAGTTTATAACACTTTTTTATTATACCTTTTCAACATGCTGCACAGCAGCCACACTGCTCTACAACATACTTTAAACAAATTGGCAAAACCAATAGCTCTGTCTAAATACTTATAAGATTCAAAAGGCGTGACCTATTGGCTATGCCAATGCTTGTTTTATTTGTGGTAGGAAGGAGCATAACAGCTGCCAGACGGCGACAGATGAGCAGTATTAAAGAGACGCTTGAGTGAAGTGCACTGCTAATGTATGTTGCTGCTCGTGCTAATTTCTTGTTGGCTTTCGCGAATCTGGTGAATGATGGAAAGGTGATACGCGACGCATCTGGTCGTGACACAAAGATGAAGAGAGTACTGCCAAAGTTAACAACTTCAAAAAGCAAGAAAAGTCAGACAAGGACGTGAGTAGAAGTTGCTAATGCAAAACATTTTATGTAAGTAAAGGACTAGTCAGTTCCTTGCACGTGGGGGAGGGAGTAGCAGTCTTTAAAGGACGTGCAAATGAAAAAGGGAAATTCTTTCCAGAGATCACGACTTTCTGGTTAGCCCAACATCTACTGGTGGGTCCCAAAACCATTATTAAAAGTTGAGTAGAAACACTATTACACAAGCCCAAGCTTCTTCATCTACTGGCATGGGAAGCTAAGCCCACATCTCAAGCTTTTACTTTCTTGAACAGGGTTGTAAGAACTACGCTTATATCGCAGTTTGGCTTTTACTCTCTGAGAGTCTAAGCCCTGGATTTTAAAACTAGAACACATGCTCTCTCTTATGAAAGGGAGAACCATTCTTGAAAATTTCACAATCAAGATTTCCAAGTTTTCTTAGTTGTGTTGCACTTCCTTGCCTTCATACAGGCATTAAGCAAACTTCCAATGGTGCAGCACTTCCACTGCAGAAGGCTGCCATTAAAGTAGACAGCAGAAATCCTTTAACCTACCTGAATATAACGTTGACAACAGAAGGTTTGCAGACAAAATAACCCAAAAACACACCAGCCCTACAAGGGGCAGTGTATGTTGTTATATGACCATGGCGGAAATGGCAATATATGCACCTCACCATAAATGATTAAATATGTTTAGGCTGCAGCCAACCATGCTTGTCAAACTCTTTGCACAAGCCTATTGGTGGATAAATCAGGGATTTCCAGCACTATTTACCAGTGAGGGTCTCAAGGCACTGAGGGGAGGGGGGGGTTTGAGCAGCTCTCTCTTATCTGAAGAGCCAGGTCTTGAGACTCTTCCTGAATGTTCGGAGTGTGGGGGTTGGTCAGATGCTAAGGGGCAGTTCATTCCAGGTCTTGGCCATGATGTAGGAGAAGGCTCTTCCTTCCTTTCTGGCTCTGCGGATGCGTGGGAGTTCGGCCAGGGCAAGGTCGGCAGAGAGGTTTCTCTTGGGTGCATGTAAGGACATTCTTTTGTTGAGGTATTGGGGTCCAGGTGTGTGGAGGGATTTGTAGGCGTGAGTGAGAAGCTTGAAAGTCACTCTCTTTTCGACAGGGAGCCAGTGGTGGTCTAGTAGGTGCTGGGTGATGTGGTCTTGTCATGGGATGCCGAGGACAAGTCTGGCTGCGGAGTTCTGGATGGTCTGGAGTTTGAGGGGTATAGATTTGTTGAATCCGGCTTAGAGGGCATTCCTGTAGTCTGCTGGGTATGAATGCGTGGGTGACGGTCTTTCTGCATTCGGGTGGGGATTAATGTGGAAGATACGGCGTTGAACTGTCGATTCATGGTGAGGGAGAAGTCGACTATGATGCGGATGTTGCGGGCGTGGTTCGTGGGTGTGGGAGGTTTGTCGAGGGCGGTGGGCCACCAAGTGTTGCCCCATGCGGAGGGGGTGGATCCGAGGACGAGGACTTTAGTTTTCTCCGAGTTGAGCTTCAGGCAGCTGCTGCTCACCCAGGAGGCGACGTCTTTCATTCCTTAATGGAAACTGTGTTTGGTGATGTGGGCATTCTTGGTGAGGAAGAGGATGAGCTGGGTGTGGTCGGCGTAGGATACTTTGCTGAGTCCATGTTTTCTGAAGATGGCAGTGAGGGGTGCCATGTAGATGTTTAAGAGCGTGGGGCTGAGTGAGGATCCTTGGGGTACTCCAGAGCTGATCTCTGTGGGTTCGGAGAGGAAGGGCGGGAGTCTGATTCTTTGAGTTCGGCTAGTGAGGAAAGAGCGGATCCAGTCTAGGGCAGTTCCCTGTATGCCGGCGCCGTGTAGTCTTGCGGTTAGTGTGCGGTGGGGCAGAGTGTCTAAGGCTGCTGAGAGGCCTAGCAGGATGAGGGCAGCAGTGTGTCCTTGGTCGAGGAGGGTGCGAATGTCGTCTGTGACGGCTTAGGAGGGCGGTCTCGGTGCTGTGGTTGCTGCGGAATCCGGATTGGGAAGTATTGAGGATTGAGTTGCCTTCTATGAAGTTCGTGAGCTGGTTGTTGACTATCTTCTCTGTGACCTTGGCTGCCAAGGGGAGGAGAGAGATGGGTCTGTAGTTCTTGAGGTCCGTCGAGTCTGCAGAGGGCTTCTTGAGGAGGGGCTTGACTTCTGCGCACTTCCAGCCATCTGGGAACATGTCTGTACGATGGTACGTCGTAGTTCGGGTGCTATAGCGGAGGCGGCTCTGTGGAAGATGTGCGGCGGGCAGGGGTCGGTGGGGGCTCCTGAGTGAATGCTCCTCATGGTCTTAGCAGTGTCTTCTGTGGTGACAGGGGTCCGGGCGGTGATGGGGTGCTGGCTGACGTGGCCGGTGGTTGGTGTAGTGTTGGTGCCTTGGTTCGGTTCGTCAAAGTTGTCGTAGAAAGCCAAACAATTGAGGCACTGCAAAGGTGCAGGCACACAAGGTTAGAAAATATACATAAAGAGACTAGGTTAATCTCCTGGCATGGTTTCACAATGGATTGCTCTCTCCATGGAGTCTCAAAGACAAACCTTCACTCTTAAGGCTTTATTCTCATTCCAATATGTTTTCGAATGCTAGCACCCTAAGACAACTGCCTGCGCTTTGAGACCCCAAGCACATAAGTAATATATCAGTGTTAAAGCCTACATAAACCAGCAGACCCTTGCGGCATCCAGTTCCACGTAGGGCATGGGCTCCACAGCACCATCTTGGTTTTACATTTTAAGGAAATGGTTTCTGTGGTAATCTTGTTGAGACAATTTTTTGGAGTTGATGAGTCGTCAATGAGACCAAATCATGGCAACACTACAGGTCAACATCCAGCTTTGAAGCATTTATGCTGAGTTCTTTGCCAACTTGATAACACGTCAAGTTAAAACATTATGTAGAGGCAGCATGCCATTCAACTGCATCATTTGTCCGGAGCATGGAAAATAAAGTCGCTTTCGATCGCTAGTGATGTGAGACTAGGATTTTAGGCAACTACTTGGTATGAACTTGTGGCATGGAACCTATCATGGGAATCAGACAGCTTTAGATTGAGAAAGAGAGACCTGTGAGATTTGTAAGAGTCAGCAATATACATGGGAACGTCTATATGAAATTGAACAAGCACTGGCAAAGCCAATAGGTCTCACCTCTAGTAGGGCTATTGGCTTTGCCAATGTGTTTTGGCAATGTTGTACACCAGAGTGGCTGCTGTTCGGCATGGCTAAAAGTTAGTGATGTAGAGTAGAGTGGCACAGAGTGGAGTAGAGTGTCAAGGAGTAGAGTGGAGGGTCGTAGAGTGGAATAAAGTGTCACAGTGTTTTAGAGTGGTGTGTCAAGAGTGACATAATGTAGAGTATTGTCGAGTGGAGTACAATAGTCGATTGGAGTAGAGTCATGGAGTAGAGTGGAGTGGAGTGGCCTAGAGTGAAGCGGTGCATAGAGTAGAGTGTCGTAGAGTAGAGTGTCACAGGATGGAGTGGCTTAGAGTGATGTAGAGTGGAGCAAAGTAGGGAGTCGTAGGGTGGAGGGGCGTGGAGTGGAACAGACACGAGTAACGTGTCAGAGTGGAATGTGGTAGAGTAGAGTGGTGTGGCCTAGTGTGAAGTGGAATAGAGTGTTGTAGAGTGGAGTGTGACTGGGTGCAGTGGAGAGTTGTGTCGTATAGTGGCTTAGAGTGGAGGGGCATAGATTACAGTGTCCTAGAATGGAGTGGTGTAGAGTGCCATAGTGTGGTGTTGCACTGCCATTAGACAACACATTTTCAATTCAAATGACAATTACATTTGCACATACAATGGATTTCAATATATATATAATAATACTTTATTCGGTATAAAAAAATACCATAAAAGTGCAGATCAAATACATCATAATATAAAAACAAAACAATCAACAGCTTAAAATGATACATGTTCGATCCTTCCATGAGTGGAAACCCCTTATCACATGAAATTCATATTAAAGACCAATGAGAGGCTAACATCGCGGGCCACAAAAGTACATATAAAAACATCAAAATTAAGAGAGGAACACAATAGTTTGACAGCTTAGATAAAGAACCTTCCCCTCTTCAAATTCATTTTTTTTTGGGGGGGGGGGGGGGGGGCTTTTAAAAACTGGTACTATGATCCACATTCGTTCATCTGGTACCTCTTGTATTTTTGAGTCTGATGGGTGCCCTTAAAAAGTTTACAGTGCAGAACAGGGTTAATGTGTCTGTAGACAATTTTAAAAATAACAGGGCCACCTTTGCATGTTTAAATCTAGAAGTCTTTAAAATACTTTTTAAAAACAAACTCCTAGGTAATGAATAAAAAGGGCATAATAAAACAAAGTGAAGGGTATCCTGAGGAGACCGATGGTCGCAGCCACACGGACCCTTCAACTCTATGGACGGGGTGTATCTTGCCGGATCAGCTAGTGTGTGGTGCAATACATTGAGCCTAAACCGTGTCATTATAAATCTATCATGGGCATTATGGAAATGAGATAAATAGGGCTCAATACCCAAACATGATTTAGTCAGGAGGTGTTCTCTAACTGACTGTTTAACCAGTTCCCTATCTTCCCTGAGTGATATAACATGCTTCTGAAACCGGGCCTGCACCAAAGTCTTGCCATGCACTGACATTTTAGTGGGGTTATTAAAAAGATCTGCGCATCCTATGGCTTCTAAAGTCTCCTTTACATACTTAAGCCATGGGATGTTCAGCCCCCGGTCACGGGCAAGGCAGTCTGTTATAATCTGCTTCCTAAATGAGGCCTCTGTATTTGCCCATATTTTGGCCCAGCAGGTTAGGGGTTTGGCTTCCAGCCTATCTCTGACATAACTGAAACCCAGTTCTTCGTGAATGATGTGAGACGGTGTGCTCTGAGGCACTTTCAGTAGGCGCCGGAGGTACTTGTTCTCCTCGGTCTGCAGATGTAGAGTAGAGTGGCACAGAGTGGAGTAGAGTGTCAAGGAGTAGAGTGGAGGGTCGTAGAGTGGAATAAAGTGTCACAGTGTTCTAGAGTGGTGTGTCAGAGTGACATAATGTAGAGTATTGTCGAGTGGAGTACAATAGTCGATTGGAGTAGAGTCGTAGAGTGAAGTGGAGTGGTGTGGCCTAGAATGAAGCGGTGCATAGAGTAGAGTGTCGTAGAGTAGAGTGTCACAGGATGGAGTGGCTTAGAGTGATGTAGCGTGAAGCAAAGTAGAGAGTCGTAGGGTGGAGGGGCGTGGAGTGGAACAGACACGAGTAACGTGTCAGAGTGGAATGTGGTAGAGTAGAGTGGTGTGGCCTAGTGTGAAGTGGAATAGAGTGTTGTAGAGTGGAGTGTGACTGGGTGCAGTGGAGAGTTGTGTCGTATAGTGGCTTAGAGTGGAGGGGCATAGATTACAGTGTCCTAGAATGGAGTGGTGTAGAGTGGAGTGCCATAGTGTGGTGGTGCACTGCCATTAGACAACACATTTTCAATTCAAATGACAATTACATTTGCACATAAATTTTACTGATAAAACTATACGGTACAAAAACGTTAATGTATGGAAATGCCTTCACCTACTGTACTGATTTGTTTTGATCGTATTAAAATATATGTTTCCACCACAATTCAGAATTACAAAAAAATGTGCTTCATGTGTGCTTTCGTAATTATGATATATTCTGAAATATCTGCACATTTCATTTACAGACATTTAAATGTTGTTGTGTGCTAGAAAAAATATTTTCTTTCCCAGTACCAGTCAACATAGTCACATAAATCCTTTAATTTTGGTGTTTGAGAAAGAAAAGTAAACTCCAGGACCGAGCCTGACATTTGACCTCCATCTTTGAACGCACAGCAAATGTGACAAGATAAAGAACAAAATTGAAAAGCCTGTTTACCGAAAGTGATTAACGGAAGAATACAAGGAGGGGTGGTGAAGAAGGTTTGCTCCACAGAATGATGAAGACATGCTGGACAGCCTAAAACAAAGGCAGCAAATAGAAAGCCAGAAGATGTGAGTTACAAACCACAAAGACAATGGTAAGCAATGGGCGGGCAGCTTTCTCAGGGAATCTTTCAGAGTGCCCACAAGAAGTCTTTTCGCAAGCAGACAGCTGCACTGTCTGGTAGGCTTCAACCTAAAAATGATTGGTGGTGTGCAACGAGATGGGAAGAAGTGGCTCTTTGTTGTAAGTCCATATTTTTCCATGTAACATGCAAAATGGGGGTTGCTTTACTGAATGCGGAAAAAATATAAAGGGATATTTATTTCACGGTCTGCTGGACAAGCAGTGGCATGGGGTGTACTCTATAAATGTTATTATTTGTCTTTATATTGAGCAAACCGAGCTGTAGAGCAGAACTATTGGAGACAGGATGGTGAAGTTAAGAGACAAAGGTGGAGCAAAGGCAGGAAGGAGCGGAAAACGCCAGAAAGGTGAAAAAGAGATGTAGGTGAGGCTGAGGGGAGGTCCGAAAATCTGTGCCATGACAGAATGAGGCAACACATCAGATGACAGAAAGAGCATAGCCTGCACACCCTCTGATGTACAGAATGTGACTGCACATCTTTAAAAGAAGTAAACTTGAAACTGTTTGTTAAAGAAGAGAATATAACAGTACGTATGCAGGAATAGAGAGCATGGGAGCACAACTGCAGTGGCAAACATGGTAATCAACATTCTTGGCAGCAGCATGTTAGAGAGAATGTGATACTCTAACGCAACGTCTCCCAGTGCCAATTTTTGGTGGGTAGAAAAAGTACAAAAAAGAAATAAAGATGTCTTCACATTTTGTATTTATCTTGTCACATTTGCAGTGCTTCAAAGACAGAGATCAAATGTGAGGCTGTCTTCTGGCAAATTGCTGCTTATGTTTTCTAAAATGGGGATTGGTGTTCATAAATTCCTCTCACTTTGCAGTCAGAGAAAGAAAACTAAAGTGAATTAAGTGACAATCATGCTGGGGTACAGGGAGTATGAAAGGGAAGACAGTAGGATGTAACATGTAAATACTTGTAAATGAACTGTACACATTCAGCAGCTAGGAAAGCAAAAATGAAACATGTTTTTGTAATTCTGAAGTGTGACGGAAACAACGAGTTTAATAGAATCAAAGCAAATCAAGACACTTTACTTGGTGATGTAACATGTAAATACTTGTAAATAAACTGTACATATTCAGCAGTTGATCGAGCTCATCTTGCGGCAACTGGAACAACCATCCACATCGTGGTCAGAAGACAAGCACCACACACAGTCCTCATGTGGATCAGTGATCGACATGTGTTTGCCGCACTCACGACAAGGCTTGAAACCCGACTTCCTTGTCGACATCCTTGAAAGAGAAACAGAGAAAATCCAGAGATAACACAAGTAACAATGAAGCTACCAACAGCGTTTCCCGAAATCCGTCGACGGCGCGGAAAAAAGGGAACTGACGTCATCACGCCGACGAGGTCTTCTTATGGAGCCGGTGACGTCAGCGGAGTCGCGAGTAGAGCCGTGCTTCTGTGACGTCGTCTTCGACCTCATCGGCGTGGACTGCTACAAAAGTTTCCGAATGTTGCTGGCGCAGGGGATATTCACAAGGTGAGGAATCCACTGGCAGATGTATCCATCAGAAATGTAAATACTTGTAAATAAACTGTACACATTCAGCAGTTAGGAAAGCAAAAATGAAACATGTTTTTGTAATTCTGAAGTGTGACGGAAACAAAGAGTTTAATAGAATCAAAACAAATCAAGACACTTTACTTGGTGATGCACAAATAATAACTATTCACTGAAACCTGATTTCCAAACATTATCATTTGTGTGCAATTTAATTCTATCAGTAAAAGTATATGCCTGTACAAATTTAGTAGCCAGTGCAATTAATAAAGTGCTGTCAGTAAATGACAGTGCACTACCACACAATACTTTAGTTACATTTAAAACTCATGCGCCTAAGTCCATTAAAGCTAGGTGGGTCTCGAAAGTTTGTCGTTCTAAAAATTGGGTCATGGTTCCAAAACGTTTTGGAAGCACTGCTCTAAAGTGTTCAACAGGGGGCTACTGCCCTGCTGGCATTACTCCCAGGGAGACCCAATCCATGGTCTCATCCCTGTGCCCCATACACTACCCACTTGTTACTGGAAACCATGTTTACTTATTTATTTCAGGTTTTCACATAGCACGGTCATGATGACCCTAAGCGTGGGTGCCAGTGCCCTTTACAAAAAGTGATGATAAACAGGATGTTAAACTGCACTAGAAAGAAAAAGAGGTTACTTACATCATTTTACAGTCAGCTCTGTAGTGAGACAAACAATCCAGAGGTATGAAGTGGAAATAGTTCTGTTTGAACTTTAGGAAAACAGACTTTGAGGCAATGGACTATTTATGTGTTATCTTCTCCAAGAAACTGGGGAACGTGGAACATGACAAAGGCAGGAGAAGGTGCGGGGGGGGGGGGTTATCTCAGTGGTAGGGAAGGAGGACAGAATAGGGGACTAGAAGGGGGAACGGAGAGTTGGGACAACATGGCAAATGTAGCGTTAGGGGATGGAGAGGTGGCGAGCAGAATGGGAGGGGACATGAGTGGAACAGGACACAGGCAAGGCATTCGGCACATAGGTGTCGTGAGGAGTGGCAGGCAGATGGTACCATGGTCGCATAGGTGCTGCAGCTCCCCCCAAAATAGTCATGCTGAAGTTCCGAAGTTGAATGAGCAATAAAGATACCTTTCCATTTTGTGTTTATCTTGACACATTTGTGGTGCGTTCTAAGACAGAGGTCCAATGTCTGGCTATTCTTTTAACACTGAGATTGCCGTTTACTTTTCTTTCGATGACTGCAAAGTGAGAGGAGTTTATAAAGTGAACTATCTGACCATCCGCTGGGGCGAAAGGAAATGCTGAAGGATGTCATGATTTACTAACACAATAAAATGTACATACCTGTAAATTAACTGTAAAAACTTTTCTAAATATATCAGCAGTTGAGAAAGCACAAATGAAGCATTTTTGTAATTTTAAAGTGTGATGGAAACATAGATTTTAATAGGATCAAAACAAATCAAGGCACTTTTCTTGGTGACGCGCAATTGACCAATTTCGCTGAAACAAGTTTCCACACAGCGTTTGTGCGCGATATAGTTTTAGCAGTAAAACTATGCTTGTGCAAAGTTCAAGGCCATTTTAATGGAAAGGTACTGTCTGTAAGTGACAATGCACCACCACATCATGTTTTAGTAATGTATTTGTAACAGCGGCCTCTAACCACACTCTCGCTGAATGGGCGTGGCTCAATTGCTACGCTTTTTTAGGTTGAGCCTGGGCAGCGCATGCGCTGCTCTGCAAGGTATGCTGTATTCAGGTTTGGACTTCAAGCTCCGCCCACTCTCCACCCATATTTGTCATTGGCTTGTGTCATTGTCCACTGTAAACTGTGGCTTTTCATTGGTCAATAGGCTTAGTAGTACCTCCTTAGTACCACCTTTCCACATCTTGTAACCTCCAATGAGGACATTCCCTGTTACCCGTGTGGTTACTCAGTAGGCTTTAATTACAGCCTCTGAGCTCTATTAAATAGCTTTGTCATGCCTGCTGCTGCAGGCAGAACATGCTCTCCCCTAACGCTTATAAAAACAAATGTGGGCACTGGCGCCAAACGCATTTGCAATGCAATAGGTCTTGCATTTGCGAAAGTCTAAACGATTGGTATTGTAAATGACAATGCTTTTTATTTATCTGTTTAAAAAACAACACATAAATGAAAGGCATTGTCATTTACAATGACAATAGCTCAAACTCTAGGAAATGCGAGACCTATTGCATTACAATTGCTTATCTTTTAAGGACACTGGAATTTTCGCCGTCTCTTTGACTTCAGTGACATACAACGATGCCAACACCCCCACTCCGAAAATTGCTCCAGCACCACTGCATGTTGGGTAGAAATTAGTGCTGGACACTAAGACTAGCATGGGAAGGCATGTCCATATTTGTACTGTACGCCAGTGTCACTCACACACTGGTGCCACTAGCAGCAGCATTTCCGAACTGATTAATGCCCACGTTTTCAGTGGCAGGCCCCTCCCTATCTGCTCACCACTGCAAGATGGCAAGAGCCATTTCACGTGAAAGTAGTCCAATGTGCCCTTCCTTATGGTGAATAGACAATAGCAGCAATTTAACAATAATTTATTTAAGTGTAAGTTTAGGCGCACAGTAAATGTAGGGCGATACTCGTATGGGTTTGTGAATATTCACAAAGTTACGACTTTGTGGGTTTTCACAATATGCGCACTCGGCTCTCCATTCTCTAATACTTCCATGGAAAACCCATTTCTCCACCCGTTATTTACAGTTGAGTCTGCACAACTCGCACTAAGCCTGCGGTGTGAACTGATAGCGTCTTTGAACGCATCGACAGTAGAAACTAATACTTGACATGTTAGCATTATGTGACTACACAGCTTAACAAAGGTCTATGATATTAAAATAATACCTGCGGCAGGTTTTACTCACCGATCAATCACAATCTCTTTCTGCCTCAGCAGTCCTTCTTTGATTTTCATCAAGGATTCCCACTTGCTGAAATCCTGAGGGGGTCCCGTGGCTGGATAAACAGGCCGAGTAAAATTAGGCCCAGCCTACAGACGAAAAAAAAGTTCATACCATCAATTAAAAGAACAGCAAGACAATAGGAATATATTGACATTCAGAGCTAAGCAGCACGCCATTACTCTTGCAGGTAGTAAACACAAGTTTTTAAAAGAGGAAACATATTTATTAACCCTGAAACACCATAGAATTGCATCTCTTTACAGTTCCCACTACAGCACCCACTTGCAGAGCATAATTGGAAAGGGGCAAGGTGTTTCCTCTTTCTGACGGCACAGCACCTGCATTTTAAGGCTAGAAGCATGCTCTAGGGCAAGCACGGCTAACCATCAGATGTGGAGTCGAATACTCAGAAATCTTTGGACGGTTAGGAGAGTGCACCCTGCATAAGATTTTAAGATAACATTAAAGCTCAGTTCTATGACTTTCCATCTAGTAATAATGTATACCTTCAGTCTAGGGTGGTGGTGGTGTGTGTGGGTTTTCAACAGCAGGACTAAAAGCAGTGAATTTATTGTTACTCCGTATCTCTAGCTCTTCATGTTCCTCGTAGTCTCTTTATGTATCCACAATCTTGGATGGGATGCATAAGGAAGCTTCTGCGGGGGCGTGTACTTACGACTGTGTGGTTGCGTGTACGTGTTGGAGACAATCAAGTTTCCATCTGTATGGTCTTTGAGACTTTACAGCTTGCATGGAGGTTTGGTGTCTGTACTCAGTGAGTTGCAGGCATTGGGCTGAGGCTTGGTAATGCACATCATGCCCAGCTGTGCTACACCCTGTAGCACGAGAACTCCTTATGTTTAGTTCTGTTGAGAAGTGACTTCCTGTCAACAGTACGACCTTTGAGGGTTGAGATGGATGCACAAGAGGGTTGTGTTTGGGCTTGGCAGCTTAAGGTGTCGGCATACATCTCAGTGCAGAGACCGATATGCTTGGGTGTGTAGAAGGACTGAGAGGTGTCCAGTGGATTCTGTCATGTGTACTAAAGCCAGGAGAAGTATTTTGAGATATTTGAATATATTGAAGTGCAAACATAGTGCGGGCTTGGGAGACACTAGTGAACCCCTTGAGGGACCCAGATACACAAGACCCCACTCCAGAGGGCTCGCCAGCACCGACTACCCCTCCGTCTTGAGAGCCTAGATCAGACCCCATACTCTTGATGACCCACATTGTATATGAACCCCCCTCCTGCTGCATGCGATGAACAGATAGCTTGAGAATAGGCACCCAGCAATATGTTAGCCCTCTTTACATCTCATTTTCAAGAAGAGAAGACTCAGGCAGGAGTGGGCGGGGGGGGGGGGGGGCGGGGAGTTCAGACTGTAGTAGTTTAAATTAGGGTTTGTGGAGATGTTCGAACTGTAAAATGGCCTGCTAGGCGCTGTTGACACATAAGGAAGTATGATGGACTGTTGACAAAACCTTCAAAAATATATGTTTTTAAAAAAAACAAGGGAATGTGACCTTCTGTGTTACTTTTCACGCCTGGCCAAGAGACAGTTATAGCTGTCTCACAAGCCTCAGGTTTTCTAAACAAATAAAATTACATACATACAACCAAAGACCGCCATTCAGCTTAATCCACTGGTCTAGTTAAAGGCCATTTACTTTTTGCTTTGGCCCACCACAGCAAACAGCTTAGAGCAGAGGTCTGTCCACTTCAGCGACTGGCTCTCTTAACAACGGTGAGTGACAGCATTTTGCTATTGCACATGCATCCGCATAACAAGTAGTCCATTTCAATGCCAGGGCTATTAGGCCAGGTTACGCATTCTTTTAATTCTTTTCTTTTTGTATTCTTACGAATGATGATTCCTTTTTTTCCCCCACATAGGCACACCACACCAGACACCCTTTTGTCAGTGCTCTTAACTTTTTAATTATTTTTACACTTTCATGGCATATGCATATTTTTGCAAAAAAAGCACTTAAATTGCGAATTCACAAAAGCCAGAGGCCTGTTGGCCTGACCAATACTTGTTCTATCGTGATGTTTGTGCAAGAGTACCTTGCCAGCATACATGAAAGTTCGTTTGTGAAATTGAGTACGGGGATAATCAGTGTGTCCATTAAATCTCTGGCAATGTGGGAACTTCAACGATGACTGGCACTGTGATAGTGAAAGTTTCTGTTTGAGTGGTTCAAGGCATGGGGCTATTATATTTAGGTGTCAGTGTTTCAAGGAGTCCTTCGCAATCATGGGGTTTTGGAACAGTGGGTTTGCGTCGGTCGTGTTTTGGAACATGTTCAATAGGTTTGGTGTGGTTCCTTTTGTAGCACATGCTGCAATGTCCTCTTGGTGCAGTGTTGGATCCGCCTAGGGCACCAAAGATTTGAACCCTGAGCTTCAGTTCTGGTGAGTTCTTCATACATCCACCAGTAATGAGAGCCTAGGAGCCCACTAGCCTTTCCTAGCTGAAATCTGAAGGTCATCATGCGAATCAAGACCAGCAAGCCTACTCCTGTTGGTAAGTACATTTGCGGACTGGACAGCAGCCACGTAGGGAGTCATAGGCTATTATTTGCTTTCACAATTATAATTGCCTAGGACAGATGTGTATAGGTTTCCAGGGGTAATATAAAGAGTTTGGAGAAATGGTCAAGAATGAGTCACTATACACCAGTGATTTCTGAAGTGTGGAACAGTGAGTAGCCGCTCGAAGGCGGAACACAGCGATTACATTCGTAACATGGGATTGGCCTTCATTTTATGAATCTGGGCTACATTGCTATATCGCCCTGCATCTCATTCGGTCTGTCCTGAAGGTGATTCAACAGTTGACAGGAAGCAACTGGAATGTGTGGATTGGGTGGTCACTTGTAAATATTTTAGTGGCATTCTCTCCACTGAATCTGTGCATACTGAAGTCTGTGTGGTAGGTAGCCCTGAAGGCCTTGTTAAAGGAACATGGCTTTTATTTATAAAAATGTTCAGTGGAAATGTCAGGGCGTGAAGATTTGCTTTAGGCTTACAAAAGTGGCTCCTGGATTCCTTGCTGTATTAGACAGAGGCTGATGTCTATGTAAAAGCCCAAGGCAGGGGAATAGGGTCAAGGCACGGTGTAAAAGTAGCGAGGCTGAAGCACTTCACAAAATGGCTGTCTTGTTTTGCTTTAGCCTGAGGTGGTTTTAAGATCTGCAATGATGGATTGCAGATATTACTTCCATGAACCTCAAACATTTTTCCATTAAATACCCTATTTTCTTTTACTGAAGGCCTATTCTTTGCATGCCTTTCCTGCCACATGCTGATTTTGACCCAACTCGCACAGAAATTGGCAGAATCTTAGTTACAGTTTTGCTGCTTTTCTGCTCTACAGCGAGGGTTAGAAAATGTAAGTTTGATACTAAGTAGGGAAGGCAGACCACATCACTGAAGACGACCGGCGGAGGAGTCTGCACAGGAGAGGGGAGAGGCAGACAAACGAGGCACAACAGGAGGGGTGCGGGAAAGATTTGACCAATGACAAAGGCCATCGGACATGGTTGTGGAGGCAAATGAGATGGAGAACATTTATGATTTACGATTTTGCCAAAAATGAAGGCTAGAGGAGTTTGGTGAGCAAAGGTAGGTCAAACGGTAGGATTTGGCCAAAGAGGCAGGTTAGAGGAGTGGGCAGTGTGGGTAGAGTAAACGCGATTGAGGTAAGATATGTCGAAAGAGGCAGACTAGAAGAATGGTTGGGCAGGCTCAGTAAGCTGATAGGGTCTAACAATCAATGTGGGACAAAGAAGGGCGTCGGGCGAGCACAGGAGCCGAGTAGGAATAATCAATTGAAGGATCCAAGGAAGGCCTGGAGCAAACTCGATTAGCTCCTTATAGTATGCCATTTGAAAAAGCCAAGACAGAGAGGTCTCTAAAGGAATACCAAAGGTGGCAAGATAAGCTGTAGTGATTGCAATTATCAAAATGATTACAGCGAGAATAAAGTAGGTGCAAAGCGTTCTCAGCAAACCATGCACACCATAATTTTCCCAGTGAAATAAATGTATGCAAGTGTATGGTTTGTTGCTTAAGAAAGGAAGGCCATCTTGGTTAGTCTGTAGCCGATGGTAGAATAAACATGGTTCACTACCTTTGTGCTGGTCCCTTCAGATCTGCTCACATCCCTGACTAATGCATAGAACGGTAGCCGGGGAAAGGTACCCAATTCCCCTATGGTGCTGCCTCCACAGCCTACTACGGAGTCAGGCTAATGACTGAGGGAGGGCTGGGGAGTGGGCCCAGCCCTAAAGCCAGCCTGGTCTGTGAACGAATACCCAATCTGTCAGGAAGGAGACGCATAAGTCAGCTGTGAGATATACTCCCATGTACTCTTATCAAATCTTGTCGTGTTGTACAGTGAGGTCAGCAGAAATGGGGACTTGGGCACACATGCATGCGACTATACATTTATGGAAATCCGTTTTTATCTCAGGAGAAAACGTAGAAACCGTTACCTAAAATGTGGCTGCACCTGGATTTTTATCTGTTGGGTATACCCATCACTGGCACTCATTACCTTTATCCACAAATTCAAAGTGTCTTAATCCCACACTGCATCACGCCACAGCACTGGCAGCAGACACCGAATAGGACAGTTGCCTGACGATGGAATTCCAAACACACACATACACAAAATCTACTCGGCGACTAAAATTGTTTTTCATCTCTGGAAAAGACCCATCTAGGTAGAAGCCACAAATCCTGACGCATAACGGTTTTCTAACAGACTAGGGCAGCTTCTGTTTATTGGTCATACCAAAAACTCAAGTTATTTTTCCGCTTGACTTGTCCAAGTTTTTTTTCCTATGGGTAAAGGGAGATCTATAAATACCTCGGTTATAATGCCCAGGATAACAAAGGCACGCTGGGCGCACTTAAGCCCAGGGTGTTGAACGCTCCCCCAACAGGTTTTCTAAATAGTTGGAGCCCTGTGATGACAAAGGCCCAGTGTTATAATTACATCTGAGGGCGTTCGGTGCCCTTAAATCATTCACACCATATCAGGAGGATGCAGTTTATCTATTTTTTCTAAACATGGCTGAATACGACGCCACAGAAATGTGAAATAAATACAAACTGATCCTCTCCAGCAAAATTCGGCCTCAAAAATTTGGGGGGCCATTTTTGAAGGAGGTCACCGTTCAGTGAGACCCAGGCCTTAGTGGGGTGACGTCAGGCGGCCCTGCCTTAACTCTGTTTTTTTAATGAAAGATTCGAAAGCTTGACTTTCAGCCTTTGGCAAGCTGTCAAATTCCTTTTCCTGATGCTGGCTCCTCAGAGAGAGAGCCTGTCTCGTATACAAAATGTTTGTTTAACTTGCTTGCACGCAAACACGTCGTAGGGCCTGGCCTTTAAGTGAGCCGGGCATCTCTCTGGGTCTCAGACCAGTAGCCATTAAAAACTGGCACTGAAGCAGGGCCCTGTATTCATGTCCTTAACTTTACTGGCAAACACACTGATTGATGTCTGAATTATTAACACCAAAAAAATTAGGGCAATTCATGCCATTCATTTAGTTCCGGTTTATATTTCACGTTTCCCTTAATCTTGCATTCCCAAAATTGTTGGCAATTTCCAGGATGTTGTGTTTTGCATTTTCCGTGTAGAATTATTATTCCTGTGTAATGCATACTCTGAAATGAGTCGCCTCCAGGTGTCTATAATAGGACACCATTAAGAGATCTAGAGTTGAGGCAGAGGTCCTCACAGTGTCTGTAAGTCGGTCAGAGAGATGTTCAGAATACTGATCATACAATCTTTGGCCTCTCTGCAGAACGCACAGAGCAATGTTACGTATTCCAGTTGCAATTGTGATTCTGTGCAAATGTGTGTGTGTGAAGGAGGTACAGAGTTGTCAAAATATTTACCGGGCGAAAGTAAAAGAAAATGCAGTGCTTACAGGTGAGTGGGTGCCTTTTGTGTTTGGGTGTGGCGAAGTAAAGACGATGCAAGGAGGTGCATTCAGGAGAGAGTGAAAAGACGGTGCAGAAGAGGAAAGAGATTAGGTGTAAAATGCAGATGGAGGAGACGAGGAGAGAAAAAGGGGGTACATGTCTCATATAGAGTGATCATAATGAGAGATTCAGAAACTTTAAATACCCACTACATACCCCTTTCACGGTCCGCAGCAATGTTTAATTCAGTCTCACAATTTCAGAATTGAAACATTTTCAATATAAATATTAACAACAAAATCATTGTTGTTACTCATTTATCTTAAACAGCCAACAACCACTGACAAAGCCAACAGGGCTGGCTGGTTTTAGATGTGAGTTCCTGTGTTACATATTTGGATGCAATCAAAGAAAGCTCAGAGATGAACCAAAAAACAGGTCAGGTGGCACCCTATGGAAATCACAGCAATTTAGTTTGCATGTTTAAGCCACGTCCTTAATTACATAGGCCACGACCATTTTAGCTACTGCAATCCAACTTTTTTCATTCCACATAAAGCCTTGCATAGGAAACAGATTACTGCGAGAGGATGTCATATTTTCTAGCAAGGTAATTTTCGTGACGGCAAACTGCATTTTACATTTGGGCAACTCAATTACACCACTAGCGAGAGGGTACATTAAAACAAACCAACAACACTGTAAATAAAAATAAATAAAAAAAAGACACATTTTCACCGAGGCAGCTAATCTGTTTATTGCTCATTTTTATTACGTGTTGTACTGCTAATCTAAATGAGCAAAAATAATTACAGTGACCAATGCGGAGGAACACCAGTTTTTGCCTCGGCAAAATATTCCTACTTTAAACATTTCAAATATTGCAATCAGAAGAATCTATGTTAAGATCTTTGAATGCTTGAGTTAACATAATCCTTAAACATTAGATGTCAATATTTAAAGTTGGAAATATGTTTTCTGAATGTTTTTGCTATTTAAATAATGCAAACAGGAATTCCCTTGTGTACCTTCTTTTCGCTCCTTGTTGCCCTCAAGTTCAAGCGCTCTGTAATTTCTTTTATGTTTTTGTACTCTGGAACTGCTGCAGTACCTGTCCCTTTCCCTTTTAACATTTTGGCATAAACTTTGGAAGTGTATCTTTGAAGAAATGGACTTTACGGCCGGAAGTAGCTTGTGGATTCATCATAAACTCCCTACATTCTGTCACATATCCTCACAGTGCCCAAGTGCTTCCACTGCAATACCCTCCAACCACCTCTACCTCTTCCCTTCCTGACAATCCCAGGGATGTGGAATTCCTATATCCCGATGCCCAGGACATATTGTTTGGGGTCAAGGGCAACAAGTTTTCATGTGCAATTTGTCCTTGGGACAAGTAGGCCCAACCCCCTGCAGCACAAACCCTTTGACTGCCAGTTTGCATTACCACATTATGGATATGGGGAGGGCACTTTCTGCAGTTAAGGTAATATTTTTGTCCATATGTTAATCCTGTTCAAACTTGTATTTATGGTTCATTAATTGAAAGCCTTTATTATTAGGGTGAGTGCTCGAAGTAAATGTTGTAAGCTCTGACTGCACTACTGACAGTAGTTCCAGTATAAAAATGTGTATACACGTTTTCAAAGTTTAGCAATATGAGGCTATGTATAATGCTCCCAAAATGCTCTTTGATTTGATGCAAATATTTGCAGAAGCTTGAAAGTAAGATTTATGATTCTTTGCTTTCAAAATAAAATGTTTAAAAAAAATGGAAGCAGGAAAAAAAAACATTTCGCCAAATTACTGTAAATTTTCAGGTACCATTTCTTTGCAGCATCATTTAGTAATGTGTTGATGCATGCTAGTATTTCCCAAAAATATTCATAATGGAAAATTAGTGTAACCAGTTTCAATTCGATTATGGGAAACAAAAATAAACAAGCATTGGCAAAGCAAGTGGGTCTGAAATTGGTGGCCAGCTTTTTAGTTTTGTCAATGTGTGAATTGTTTTGGCATGGTTTTTGTAAAACTGTATTAGTGTGGGAGCTGCCGATCCCTCACCATTATAACAAACATTGGCAAAAGCAAGAATTGTTTTTGGTCTCAAAAAGCACACACGGCCTTAGTAGTTACTGGCACTGAACAAAACTACTTTGTGTGCCGATAAACTCCTTGTGAAAAAGCAGAATTCTGTTACTCACAGTGAAGCCAGCCGATACAGAGAGAGAGACCGAATTTTAATAAACGCAAAAGGTCATGGTCAATGCCAGACCAAATTAGGGGCCCAATTATTAAAGAAAGTCTCAAAAGTGCACCCATGGTATATGTCCTTGCTTTAAATGCAGCTATACGGCTTTCGTGAATTCCCCAGAATTTACAGAAGTAGGACAAGAAGTAGTACTCCTAAAAAATATTTGTGAACTGCATCTTAGCATGAGCAAATATGCATGCGTAGATTTGCTCATGCGAAAATCTGAGTGTTTGCAAGTTCACTTTCCCTTCACCCACTTTTTTTCCCAACTCTGGAGGAAGGTTTACATCTGCTATTGTCCGGAGTAAATTTCCAACATTTCTCAGTATAGGATAAGATTAGAAAAGAGTTGTTGAAAACCCTTAAAACATGCAAGTTAGTAGGTTTGCACAGACTCAAAAGGGCATTCTAACACTGGAACTATTGTTTCCCACTACCTTCAGCCCCAGTATGTAGATCTGCAGAAACCTGGCAACATAAGGGGATTGCAAGTATTCAAACACTACCATGGTATGAGCCATGGCATAAACAGAGAGGCTATATCAGGGCTCTTATATAACGAGAATGCTGCCATAATTTGTCGCCGCACTACATGGCACAAAAGGGACAAGTGGATTTTGTTACAGGACAAGTAGATTAATGAAGCAACCTGCCCCATGGACAAGTAGATATTGTATTAAATACCACACCCCTGCAATCCTCTCCCTGTGATGGCACCTCCAAAGATTGTGGTGGCCAGAGACTTGCATAAAGGCAGGAGTTCCCCTGCTAGGGCATGCTGTACCCCGTAAAGCAAGGCTTAAAAAAGGGAGCATTCAGTGGGAGCTTTGTGCTTAAGATGTTGACTGGGACTGTGGCAGCTTTTTATTCCCACTCTGCCGGGTCCCATTAGACATGGGGTTCTGGAGGCCTTCTGATGGCTTGGTTTCCAGTATGGTTCACTCAGGGACCAGCTGGTATTTTTGGGGTTGCTCCTCAAGTCTGCAAAGCCTCTTGAATCATAGGTGCTCAGTGCTGGGGTTGGTGTGGTGGCATCTGCGTGTCTGACAGTGTAGTGTGTGCACTCTAGCTCAGTCTGTTAGCACTACAGTCAAGCTGCCCACTCTCCTCCAGCCTTGACCTATTTGTTGATACTTTGAAATGGGGTTCTGTCTCCATGGATTAAAGCTGAATACCCATACGGCCCTGGCAATCATGGTATGCTTGCTTCACTTGCAATACCAGATCCTCATTTTCCAATATCTCCACCCTTCGCATGACTAGTTCTCTCACTTCAGTGGTCCACAACCAGCTGCTTTACATGATGCTCCTCATCAACAACGCAACTTGAAAAGATAAGCCTTCCACTATCACCAAGGACATTGAGGCTGTACCCATAAATTGTGATTTAACAGATACCACAATAACACATCTTTTACAGTGGGCCCAACTCTGAATGTTCCCTTTTCTTTGTTCATTCCAACATTCTGGTTCTTTAAAAAAGACTTGTTATCTACCAGAAGCATCATTTTCCCCTTTTTGGAGGAACTGGAGCAAGAATGGTGCTGGGAGGCAGGTGTATGTTTGGGGATAGTATTTAAGAGGGCTTCTTACTAGAGGCAAATCCAGAAAAGGGACTGGTAAGCTCCATAAGTCGGCACGCACCTGAGCTGTGTGAATCTGTTGACTGGGTATGTATGTATGTATGTCCATGGTATTTCCAGAGCCTGAACCTAGCCAAAAGGCAGCAGAGCACTGTACATGGTCAAAGACTAGCATAAAGTCAACATTTGATACAAGCGGTAGCTGAATTGTGGGAGGTTAATGCACTGTGATGTAGTGTTTTTTAAAGAGGTGAGTCTTCAGATCTTTCCTAAATTTGAGCAGTGTTAGGGCGGTCTTTATTAATACAAGGATATTGTTCTAGATCATGGGTGCGCAGATTTAAAACAAAGGCCACCATCATTTTATGTTACATTCAAATGGATGGGAAGGGGCACTACTTAAGACCATGAAATGGAGCACTGGACATATCTCAGTCACTGGATTACAGCAGGACACCAAGGTGAATATCACTCTTCTCTCTGTATTGTGTGGCAAATTCTTATGTGTGAGTGAGTAATATGCTTTGTCCTGAAGAAGGTGGCAATAAGTTGTGAAATACACCGAAACGTGTCAACGTATTTGATGCACTTAATCTGTCTAATATCCTGATGCAACTGATGGTGATTCTTACGCTACATCATGTATCATGTATAATAATCGAACGGATTGGTACCACTGAAATAGACAATTGTTTGCTGTCTTTTTTGTGTCTTCCTTTTTTGTTTAATTAAACCATTTATTTGTGTTTTAATCTGTAGGAAGGTGACATGATCACTGCATTATTGCTGAAACATATTGTGATAATTTGCAATTGAAAACGGTGTCTGTGAACACGCAATTAAAGCTTTGTGCTTCTTTATATTGCTGTGATACTGGTTTTGCTTGAATAATTCATGGTGTAACATTAGCCTGAAGGGTGTTTAAAAAAGTGTGTGAAGCATATGTATGTGGTATGTTGCTTTCCCATGGGGAGATTAGATTTTAAAACTGTGCTCCGTCCCCTTGTTGTGCGGGGACCTCTCTCTTGCTTTGTTCTTTGGCAAATTCCACAGACTCACCTCAATTTTTTTTTTTATTAGGATACTATGTCTGCACTATATCTGGCTCCAGTGAAAACGTACAGCAAAAGGTAGTCAAATGGTGCCAGTTAAGAGAAGATGGCTGAAACCAAGGCGGCAAATATTTCCACCATACATCCCAGATACTGTGCTTAGACTCTACAAGGCCGAGGCATTGCGCATGAGTCTTTGGCCTTGCTTAAAATTAATCATAGTCATATTGTGGCTACAAGACACAGGGTGGCGCCACTGCACAGGCTGAGAAGAGAAGCAACCAGACAGAATTGTATTTGCAAAATATATTCATATTTCCCTGAATTTTCCCCTTGCTGATGAGTCTAAAGTGAAGGAAAAGGAACAAGCAGAAGATTACGCGTAATGCATAGATAGACACAGTTCATATCGAAACATAAGCTTTGGAAATATGTCTCTTTCTCTTGTAGTCTTCAATGAGTCATGATGGCTGAGGTCACCCAAAGCTGGAGTCAAAAATAGATAGCTCTTTTTGCAGTCTGTAAGTTCTCACATTTTCTGTAAAAGCCACGAGCCTCTTCAGTTTTGTGTGTAGAGCTTGTGCAGTTAGACGCCTCCTGACTCTAAGAAACAAGCATTTTCAATGTATTAGGTTTCACATTTGCAAGAGTTTAAACTATTGGCATTGTAAATGACAATGCTTTTAATTTATGTGTTTTTAAAACCAACACACATATAAAAGGCATTGTTATTTATAATGGCAATAGCTCAAACCCACGCAAATGTGAGACCACTTTAATGATGGCCACCCTTTTCCTTTAGACGCTGCTCACCGTATTCAGGTTACAGTGAGCAGCGTCTAAAGAAAGGGGCGCGGCCAACATTAAAGTGAAAGCGCGGTATGGGGCGCTCCCCCCCACAAAATAAATAAACAAACCGCGCTGGAAAATTAAATAAATAAGCGCGGCAGCTATAGTTATAACAGACCACGCTGCAAAGTAAATACATACGTGTGGCTGCTACAGTTAAAGCGGATCCCCAGCCATTACTATTAAAAATATAAAAGTGGGTGGCGTGCTGCCATGTAGGCGATATTAAAGAAAATAGTGCTCACAGACTAGATAAAGCAGACCGTGTAACAACCCAAGTAAAAAGTCCAGGCCTTATTGGAGGTTACAAATGCAGACATGGCGGTACCAAGGTGGGACTACTAAGCCTATTTATCAATCAAAAGCAACGATTTTGAAAGGACAGTCACAGGAGCCAATTGAAAAGATGGGCGGAACTTCTACTCCATACCTCGATACAGAATGCCTAGCAGAGCAGCGCAAGCGCTGCCCAGGCTCGACCTAAAAACAATAATAACAGCAAGGCAGGTGGAAGTCGTAAAACATTCCCTGTGCCCATGCTTGAGGTCACAGACAACCGCCATCCATCATGGTGCATTATACAAAAACAAACTGGCAGTGATTTTGAAACTTGCTAAGAAGGGACAGCTGTGTAAAACCACACAAAGGAGAACAAATGCTGTAATTTATGTCCCTGGTCTGTTGAAAAGGATGACAGAAATAGTACACTTTTAATATGCAGCTCAGTAGAGCAAGCATATTTAACAAATGTTGATTAGGACCAGGACCACATAAGAAAAAAACACAAATATTTTACATATGCATGAAAATGGACACATCAATATGGAAGTGCACTAATAGGATTTTTTTACGAGCAGGATACTGGAAAAACTGGCATATATAGTAGTTTTGTTGCAGTAGAATAAATGAAGCATTTTATTCCTTGGTTTAATTGCTGTTAAACTGAATAAATCTCATATGACCTTTTGGGTTAGTCTGACAGTAGCCTGCTATATATACACTGGGAGCCAAAATGCCCCATTCATCATTGCTTTGAAAAAACTTCAATGTCAGTTGTCATCTAGTGTTGATTTCGATATATTGCTTCTTGGACAGATGAGCTGTTCCATAAGTAGTAAAATAAAGTATTTTCATGACTTCGTTCAATTACCGCTCACCTTCAGAATTCCACTTAATGAGAGCAGTAGCCTTGGTCACACAAAACAAACTAAAGAGCTAAAATTTCACACATTCCAACAAGCACATGGCTAGTACTAGCCATGCTTCAACTCTGGAGCCAATTCATAATAATGTGTGAATCAGTATAAAGCCATGAAGAGCTGATTACTAGGAAAATAAGCATTGATAATGCCTCGGTTTCGCCTGTGTAATGAATAAAGAGCTATTTTCATCAATCTTCATCCGGCAGAAGGAAGCAGCCAGAGCTGCTGACTCGAGAACTGGGGATCCCGGTTCGAGTCTCAGTGGTGCCGCGCAACATCCCGTTATCTATGCAAATCACTTAATCTCTCCGGGTGATAAATTGTTATATAAATAGGCTGCAATAGTAAAAGGCAAAACTTTTAAAAAACATAGTTCCACCAAAGCGGATGTTAACAGTATTTTGGGGGCGGGAAACTGATAAGAGAAACAGACAATGACCAAGCATTGGTAAATGCAGGAAAATATGCTACAGCCAATAGAAATGGAGGAAAGTAAAGTGGCACGTACATGAACCAATGAGAAGCCAGGAAAGAGAGGAGGGCAGGATGTAAAGTCCCTTTTAAGTTTGTATTAAAAACAACAGATTTCTCAAGCACAGCGCAAGAGCTGTGCAGGTGAAACCTAAAATCAGACACTGTACTTCACACAGTGAAGAAACTTCACAACAGGTTTCCTGAGGTGATCAGCCAGAGACGAGATGCACAGCATGAATATTCTTAGAGTGGTGCCCAGACAGAGGAGCAGTGTATGGAATTAATAGGGGCAGCTCTTAGGACTCTTATATAGGAACGTACAGGACTGCAAAGGAAAACATTGTTTGGGTAATCTCTCTCTCTTTGCCACCAAAATACTTAGGCCATATTAAATTGTTGACCACATGATGTACGTGTGTGATCAATTCAGCTACTGGAGTCTGAATGGCTTGAAGGTATTGATTCTTGGGATGTCCCAAGTAGAGATGTTTGAAATTCACATCATTACACACAATTTTGAGAAAATTACATTTAATGCAAATCCATCATTTACCTCGGCATTTTAGGGCTGAATGCATCCTCGCATCGATTTTTGACATAATACCCATTTTGAGGTAAAAAGATAGATCGAAAAACAAGTGGTGCGGGCAAGTGCTACTCACATTCTAGCCGTTCACAGCACATAATTACATGACAGAGCATAATTTCAGTAATTTCACAGAACAAGAATCAACAAGAAATTCCCAAATTTACGTGAATTAGGTTGACATAATTTCAATTTTGCCCGGGCCTAGTTCAAAGTTAAAAAATATATATATAGTATTATCAGGGCATGAGTTTGCCACCCAAAAGAGAATGGTCCTTTCTCTGAGAACCGAATAAGCAATATGTGTGAAGTAACGACGAAAGGTGCTGATATCTACATCAATTCAGGTATAAACAACATATCAAAATCTGGCAGCTCCCAGCCTTGGAGCTCAACAAAACAGATTTTCAGTCAATCTTGGATCTTTACACTTCATATAACGAAAGTTATTTCAGAGATGAGCGATAACCCAGGCGACTTGCTTGCAACAGGCAGACAGAGCTTAATGTTGTCCCTATTTAAGGGGACATATTCACTAACACATCAATTAACAAGAATCGTCAAATCCAAAAGATCTTGAGCTTTGATTTTGCAAGTAGAGACCTACTGGTGTTGTTGATGCTATTTTCTGATGCTGTTCAGCACCTGTTCTTCGTTAACAAAAACAAAAAAAGAAAAAATATGAAAAGCGGGATTACGTGTATGTGCCCATGCATGGTGACATGTGCATGTATGTTTCAGTACGCTACGACTCTAGTAAAATGACATATATGCATGCATCACCAAGCATATGGCATGTTGTGGCAGCCATTTTATTTTTGTTTTTAATTTACCATTTCAAGATGGCAGATGTCCATCTTGGAGCTGTAAATTAAAAGAAAATATATAGAAAGTGCACAAACGAGTAGCTGGAGCAGCGAGGTGGCAGAGCCGTGGAGAACCAGAGTAGGCGATGTTAAATAAAAAAAAAGAAAACTGTGTGACGTGGAGGACGGGAAAGCAGTGGCTGAGCTAGAGGTAAAGATGAAGCAACACAGAATATGTTGGTGTGGTGATTTGAGTGGGGAAACCAACACAGCAGAGAGTGAGAGCAAGAAATCAAGCACTCCCATCGAATGCTGAACAAAAAAGAAAAATGTAGTTCACGGAGTATAAACAGTGGAAGGATACAAGTCATTCGATCAAAAGGGTAGTAAAAAAGCTATGCTCTGTGAGGGACAAAAACAGGAAGGAAAGCCATCAAATAAGAAGTAAGCAAATAAGATTGACAAAAAAGCCAACCAATGGTAAATAAGGAGATGACAAAGCCCACTGTAAATTACTGGTATTGTCCACAAAAATCTTCAACAGACTGATAAAAGCTGACTGTAGGCAAGACCTAAAAGGTAGTCAGAGAAGAGGAAGCAGATGGTGCTCCTCAACTGCCAGGATATAGAGCAGCACTGATCAAACTTCAAGTTTTTTTAAAACAAAAGTAGAAAACTATAGTTGTAAATGCCCTGGAATACCTAAAGTTTTGGTCAGACATGGCGATACACTTCATTAAATTGAGCTCAGATGCAGCAACATACACAATTTGTGGTTGCCTCTACATCTGAACATTCCAACACTTCATTCCAGACCTTATGGAGAGTCAATTATACACAAACTGGTGGTGAGGGTAACAAGCAAAGTGCGCACTGGTGTCTGTTCTGGGATGATAATTCTCAAACAACTGGTCACGCTCTAACTTTTTGTGGTCCCACTACCACTGGGCCAACAACAGTGACTACAATCCACACAAAAGGAGCCATCAAAATGATGGCGTTCCAAGCAGTAAGCTCATATGTCATCCATTCTCTGTGTATCCAATCAAGATAATCACACGGGAGTCTTGTTTAATTGACATATCAATTCTGATCTTATTATTCAATCCAATTTCTCAACACAAAAAGTACATAATCCAATCAATCCAGCCAACGCGTTTCGTCCTACGCGGACATCATCAGGGCTTCTAGTATCATGATAATCATAAGACTTTCATTTTCATGTCATGCACCCATCCTTCTTCTAATATCACTCATAGTTGATTGAAAACGCCAATTACGTTCCGTGCTATCTTCTAGTGCGTCTCCAAAGCTGTCTTGCTTTCGTCCATCGTCACATGTCATTTTGATGAATCACACGCTCCTTTTGTGTGGATTGTACTTATGGAGCGTCAGATCAGTCCCATGGTTTGGTCAGAAGCCAGACTACTGGGTCCAGCCAACAGATGGATAGTTTATAAATGCAAGCTCGTCCAGAAATGTAGAAACTAATTAAAAGGTACATATTCAGCTGAAACTGCTGATTCCAATGAGGCATCAGACACAGGACAAAGGCTGGAGCTCATTTAGTGAGTAAGATAGCTCAGCGTGCTGAGCCTTCCCCTACTGGTTACAGGGATGAAATCAAGGCGAGCAGCTTAAGTCATTCGAGTTCAATAAAACGAGTACCATTAGGAACTGGTGTTAACAACTATTGTTATGTACCAAGAGACAATTCGTTTTGAGGTAAGCTACAGTGACGGAACAGTTCTTAAGAAGGTGAAGTGGCCCTGGGGAGGGGTGCGGAGCCCTAAATGGTATGCCACGGAATTAGGTTTGAGGGCTGTACATTTGTATCTTCCTTGGATCTTGCATTAATTACATAAACAACCGATTGCTGCAATGCCCCTTGAGAGCTCATGTCTATGCTACATTGCTTGTCATGTATGCTTTTTTCAAAATTCAATAAAAAGATATTTTTTTTCATTTTTATTTTTTTAAAGAAGGTGAAGTGGAATATGGTTCCTCGGAAAGAAAGTTGAAAAAAAAAAAAAAAGAGTTAAGATCGGGAAACTATTGAACATTCCCACTGAAGGACGCTAAAACGTCCAATTACAAGTGCTCAAACTCAGTGTGAAGTCTAGACATGCTCTCACAGGTGTCCCTCTAAGGTGGGTCATACCGTGCAATTGCGGTCACATCAGCGATTGTTAAGACAAAAGGCAGCCTCAATGGATGCAAGTTTTCTTGAGAGCACATGACTAACCACAATAACCAACAATAAACACTGAACTAACCACAAACTTTTTATTTCACGAGTTTTATATAGCGCGAGCTTGACCCAAAGGTATCAGAGCGTTTTACATGAGCACCAGTTAAGTTGGACAAGGACACTTTAATTTTCATTGGGCACGGGAAGATTAAGTGATTTGCCCAGAATCACAGGATGTTGAGCGTCACTGGTGAGACTCGAACCAGGTTCCCCAGATTTGAGATCAATCGCCCCAGCCGTTAGGCCACATCCTCCAACGTGTCCTAGAAGTGCCTTACTGATCCATGACTGATGGTTAAAGTAGACAGAAAGGAAATATTAAAACCAATTACAAACAATGTTTTACAAAGTCCTATTTAAGTATCATATCCAGGCCTCTGCAGAATCTTAAAAACAAATAAATGTAACCATAAATCATAAAGAATCTTAAAACATAAATAAATAGCCGGTGTTTTGTTCATGGGAAAGGTGGCAACCCTAACTGTGTTCACAGAGCACTTGAAGAACACTCAGAATGCCAAGAACAACAGTATCTGTAATGTTTTGTTGATAACAACCGGGCACTGTCTAAATTTAGATGGACTTGTTTGAGTTAAGTGTTCATATTATATCCTCAGTACGCGCGCGCGCTGTGTAAACACGCGCATGCGCGCTGTAATCTTTTCCCCATTCTTGCAAAGTACAGTAGAAGGTGGATTTGGAGTCAGACTTGGAGAGGCACTGAAATGCCAAGCCAAGCTCGTGCTTGAAGCCTGTCTCGGGCTCAGCGCTATGTCCTACAGGAACCTCGAACCCAGGGCGAGGCGAGCTTTCATGTTCTTTGTGCCAACCTCCCTCGCTGTGCCTGGGTGTTGCGTTATAAACAATGAATGGTGGCCCTGTGTAATGCAAGTGGTGCTAATGGGAAGCGCTTCAGTACCTGCGGGTCGAGTTCTCGCTAAATAGAAACTGCAGACACAGGCAAGAGGTAGAAACAAAACCTTAACACGAGGGAAGACAAACAGATAACCATTTACTAGTTTGGTACAGAGTGAAACCAGAAAACGTGGCTAAATTACGGCTTGTGTGTGATTTTAGGCAAATATTTTATTTGGCCAAAACTCTTTTTCCCCTCATTATCGTGTATTAAAGCACTTTCAAATATGTGCATTCAGAATGACATTTGTCCAAAACCATATTGTGTTTGATTTAATATGCTATAATGCTGGTGTGTAATAATCTGGGGCACGTTCAGGGTTTATATGACAACTGCCTTGTCGCTTCTTAGTTCACTAATGGTTCATGTTTAAAAATGTTCACTTATACAAGTACGCCTCAGTTCAGTATAATAATATCACGTATTAATGTCAAAGCTTCTACATGTTTAAGAAATATGCTCTTTCGATTTTTGAAGAGACCTTATCACATTTTAGATGATGTTTGTGGTATGATTTACATCCCAAATATTTCCAGGGCTCAGCTCGTGCATAGACTCGAAGATCCGAGCCATGCCCTTGGCTCAGCTATGCCTGTGAGTTTCTGCATTAATGCTATGCATGCGCGCAGGCACACCACAAAACGAACTAGCAGAGTTGGCATGACCAAACAATACCTGGCGATAAAACACATTTAGAAAAATCGGGATTTATGTTTTGTCAAACATAAAGCCACCCGATAAAGCCAGTGGCGTAGCAAGGATTCCATGGGCCTTGAAGCAACCAAGGAAAATGCTTGCCCCCTGTGACTGCTGTTGGGGTTGTAAAATACAGGATTGTCAGGGTTTAATGGGCCTCAATGCCACTGCACCAATGGTAGCTACACCCAGTGCTTAATTTGAGCCGGTGGTTGCCAGTGGGAGGACAGCAATTGTCTGGTAGTGGATTAAAGGCCACCAGCATTGGTATTCAGCGCGATGACGTTTGATTGCATAGGTCGCTCACTTTTGACCAGAGCTTCAGGCACCGGCTCTTTCTTTCACAAATTAAGCACTGGCCAAGCCCCTGGATATAGTAAAAAACTCAATCCACACTTGCACTACACATGCAAAACCTTGGGTTAAAGTGAAGCTAGTCGGATTCTTTCAACAAATGGAAACAAATACTTGTGTTAAAAGTTGTGAAAAGTTTTTTTCTCCAGGCTCGATAACACCATACAGTGAGAAACAAAATCGGCATTCCTGGTGCGTGACCAGGGGCCAGTCAGACCCATTCAAATGTAGCATGTCCAGGATTCCAAGTTCCTATGAGGTAACCCCATTTGTGGGAACGTTTCAAACTGCATGGTGCTCAGGACTTTGCCCTCTTCTAAGCTGATACAGGGCCCTTTACTCGAAGCATATAAAAAAAATCGGACCCAAAGAAAGCTGCATGAAGCATGGATCGACCACTCTCACTTACCTTTGGATATAAGAAAATGAACGCGAATCGTCATATTCATTGCAACACAACTAGACCACTTTTCGGATCCTCAACACACCTCAACCAAGTCTTGCCACATGTGGTATACCACAACCACACATTTCTACAACCATAGAGGCACCTCAGTCTGTAATAGGTCCAGGCAGTTAGGAGTGCCACAAAGGCACACTAGCAGAAGTTACTGTGTTATGTAATTACTCCATAACATCATCTCAGTTGGGCTGATTCCACAGAAAATTAAGGATTCTAACAAGATGATTCTGTGGAAGATATGCAACAACACAATACAGTGGGACAAAAAGCTTCTCTAGACATACAAGACCATGTACATACTTAAAGTGGGAGGGAACTCAAGACACAGGCTGGCGGCAGGGAGCACTTTACACATAAAATGTAACCAATATCATAAGCTGGACAACAGACATATCTATCTCTCTAGATTGCCACCTTTAAAGTAAGTCAACTTAGACTGAAAAGTCCTCTGTGCTTTAGTAAAGCCACCTATGGCGCTTACACCTG
Source organism: Triturus cristatus (assembly GCF_964204655.1). Classification (NCBI taxonomy): domain Eukaryota; kingdom Metazoa; phylum Chordata; class Amphibia; order Caudata; family Salamandridae; genus Triturus; species Triturus cristatus. The sequence goes on along the minus strand of NC_140589.1, from coordinate 761,420,680 downwards.
CCAAGCACAAGAGCTGTTGAGGATGACGTGTCATTTCTTTTGGGGAGATTTGTTTATTGGTAGTTCAGCACTTTTAAGAAATTAGATATTTTTTATCTGAAGCAAGAGAAAATTAGACAGGAAAAAGAAGGCACTGGTTCGGCTTTTCGTCCTTCATTTAATCTTAGGCTTTAAAATGTCATAACCTGAATAAGCATTGATCATGCCAATCGTTTTGGTGTTGATACAGTGAAAAGGTCTTGACAGAGCATCTTGTACCACCTAAAACAAGTACCAGATAGCCCGCAGCACTGCTTGCAAGCACAACGTGGGCAACAACAATGCAAGCTTTACTTGCAGCCAGAACTCATGCAGTACAGTCAGCGCAGTGCAAGATTTACACAGAAACACAGCACACACAGGGGTAGTCTGTTTCCTCACTCATGCCAATAAGGCAAAGCTTTGGAAAGAGCACTGCAAGATGGTCAATAAAGCCTACTCAGGAGGTCCGCAACTGTTTAGAAAATTAAATAACTTTAGCTCATTAATGATGTATGTAAACATAAAAAAGGCAAAATGTGACAATGAACATTTTAAAACGTTTGGTAAATGTGAAGGGATTAAAAATCGGAGGAAAAATATTAACTTGGTATTCTTAGCTTTATTAGCGGGAGCAGCGCAACTACAGCAAACTGAATCTAGTATGGATGATTGTTAGCCTCAAATGCCCAACAAAAAGAAAGCATCATGAACAAAGACAAAAAAAAGACAAGTATGCTAGATAAGTTAGACTCTAGCATAAAACTTTTAGAAATAAAACCAAATTTTGAAAAGCACCAACCTTACCACTAAATTAAACTTCTGAGATTTGAGTACTTTTTATTTTGATTTAAATAAAATATTTTGTAATTTGTGTAATTAATAGGTGTATACTTTGTTTCTGTAATGTTTTAAGGTTAAAATCATACAGAGTGCTTAGCTGCAGTGGTTGATCCAGTTGGGGCACACAGAAGTCAAAAGGTTAAGAACAGCTGCACTTCAAGGTTTCTCACACAAACAGGCTTACTGTGCTTCTTGAAAAGAACAGACACAAACATAGGCAGAAACCATGCAAGCCTTTCTCACACAAACAAGCAGTCTCATCAGAAGTTCAAACTTAACACACCCCACACACACACAAAAGAAAAGAAAGGGAAAGGCCGAAGCAGGAACAGAGGAAGGCATAAGTCAGGGAGAGCACATGAACATAGAGATATTGAGAACTGACATGTTTTAAGTACATTTCTTGTTACTATGAAAACAATATTTTTCACAATACACTTGCATGTGGATTTCATTACAAGACCGGAGGCAACCATTATGCATTATTCCTTCAATGCTAACTCCACGCAGCACTTGGAAGTAAAACATCATAAAACAAACTGTTCTAGAACAGAATCCTCTTGATGTATAATAGGCATGCACATAGAATAGACTGCCTCTTTTAAATGCGGCTCCACGCAAATAAGTATATCTTCTATTACCTCGTTATAAACTTTTACAGCCTTTTACGGCCTTTTATCTACTCAGGTTTCCAATTCACAGAAACCCTCTCTCCATCCTTTACTTATTACCTCTGCATATTAGAACTGCCTTATTTCTCTTTCCTTAGCTACAAAATAATATCTTTGTTGTTTTGTTTAAATAAACTAGAGCTTACCTCAAGGACTTACGACAACCCTCGGGACGGTAACTGGAGGGGGAAGAAACCCCCGCGTCACCCCCTCTTTGGGGGGGAAGCATATACTTTGGTTGTGGCGATACCTTACGGAATCACAGTCTACGTTTCGGCAGACGTGCACGTAGAGAGAATTTCCCTCCGTGCCTAGACACTAATTCACTTCCCCGACGCGCCACCTTCCATCGCGGGCATGTCGAGGCAATCCTACAGCATGGCGGCAGCCCCAGCAGGCATTGATTCTTCTCCTCCGAAGATCCTTCCCGGCACGCCCTTCAAGAGCCCGCTGGATGAACGGTAGAGAAATGGATAGGACAACAGCCATAGGCGGCCTTATGCTCTACGTTATGCAGCCTTAATAAGAGATAAGCACACGACTAGCCGAAACAGCTGATCGCGAGTCTACTCGTGATATCAGGAAATTCCTGGTAGTTATAGCCTTTCAATAGCGATTAGCTGTTACCGACGGAGCATTTAAGTTGCGTACAATTAAATTGAACTCTAGCACTTACTTCAAGAGCTTGAATATAGGAGGACAGCAGTGTAGGCTTAGATGGCTGCACCAGTATATTAGTTCTCAGGTATATTTAGATTCGAAATGCTCAACTTTCCGTAACCCCACTGCTATAGAAGTCACACTGTGTGAGAAAAGACTTCTCTTCAAATAATGAAATAATGAAAAGGAGCATGTAGTAAAGTATAATACATTTATAAATTATAAACCGTTTCTTCAGATCCACGCAGTCCACACCAAATTATAGTGCAAGGAGTCTTGAAATCTCTTTTCTACCATTAATCTTTATTTTAATTTTCAATCAAATGCATCAGCCCAGCCAACGCGTTTTGTCCAAAAATGGACTTTATCAGGGTTGGAATTAGCTCTTGAAGATCACCGATCTATCTACTAATGCACTTCAGATACGCCGGTATTCCCGTAGCGTCTGTTAGTTCTTGAATTTCTAAGGATTATTGCCTTCTACCCATGCTGGCATAATCTTCGTTCAAGTCAGTCTAGTCTAGACAGACGACATTTCGAATAGACCACAGCGACTCGAAGCGCAACGAGAAACATTTCAGAAGTGTCTGCTGCTTCTGGGGCCCTCTGGAGGTGGATCTGTTACAAATTAGATTGACCTATCAACTGAAAAATTACTTCAGCTGGATGCCAGACCTGGGTGCTCAGGCAGTCAATGTCTTCCTTCAACTCTGGAAAGAAATTCAGGCTTACCCCTTCCCCCCCTTTTGCAATGATCCAGCGAGTCCTCCAGAAGGTGAGGCAGGTAAAATGCTCCTTAGTACTAGTAACACCCTTTTGGCCGTCCCAGGATTGGTTCCCAACAACCTTAGAATTAGCCTGCAACATTCCCTTATTACTATCAGCAGAGGAAGGTCTTTTAAGGGACATAGATGGAAGAGAACATCCCCTTGTCCAGACAGGGACTTTGAGCTTTCTTGTCTGAAAAGTGTCAGGAGATCCAATGAAATCTCTGCCTTTTGGGAAGGGCTGAACGGATTCTTGGAGAATCATGGGCTCCTGTCACCTACTATAGATACAACAGCATTTGGAAAACATGGGTACGCTGGTGCTTGGAGAGGAACTTGGCTCCTGTGGAGGCGCCTATAGTTGATACAATTAATTTCTTAGTAGAACAATTTGACAGGGGCCTTAGCTATAGATCACTCAATTGTTGCAGATCTGCTAATTCAGCAGGACATGCATTAGTCAACGGCAAGACCATAGGTAAAAATTTCCTAATATGTAGAGTTCTCAAAAGAATTTGGCTAAGGAGACCCCCCTAGACCTAAATATGAGACCCTTTGGGATGTTAAACTAACTTAGACTTGCTCACAGAATGGCCCAGTAACAGATCCCTAGATAGGAAAAGACTCTTAATAAAACTAGTCTCGCGCCTCTGTCTAATTTCCTTTTGTCTAGTATCAGACGTTAAAGCGTTTGAGGTGAGTAATAGAGTCTATGATGCCTTTGAAGTAAAATTAGAAGATTTTAGGAGAGCTAAAACCATGTCGGACACAATTTTTTACCATAAGTTCGACTCTTGCAAAAAACTTTGCATGGTAGATTGCATGCAAGAATATGATTCCAGAATAAGTGAACATTGTCCGGATGGTGTCAATCAATTACTTATGTCATTTGTGAAACCTTTTAAAGCCATAACATCAGCTTCCATAGCAAGATGGGTCAAATGTGCAATGCAATTAAGCTGCGGTTGATCAAAAAAAATTCAAGCATATTCTGTAAGAGGAGCTATGGCTAGTCAATCCTTCTGGAAAGGTGGCAATCTAGACGACATTCTAAGAGTAGCTGATTGGTCAAATTCTAATACATTTGCAAAACACTACTGTAAACCAATTGAGCACAAGTCGAATGTGGTTTTCCAGAACTACCAACATGCATAATGGTAGCCTCCAGTCTTGTAATAAAATAGCAATTTTCCTAATTACATGCCTAGAAGATTTGGATTTCCAACCCTCGGCAACCCGGTTTAAAGTTGATATATAATTAAGAAATGAAAATGAAAAATTATTATTTATAATACAATCTTCATTCAGTTTAAAGTTATTGATTAATCTTGTGCTGCAAGTAAATCATTATTACGTTGCACATTAGCATGACAGTCGAGCATTTACACTTTTCTTTATTTTCAGATACTTCAACATAACTGGATTGCTCTGCAATAGTCCCTAGGCTGGAGGCACGAGATACACAAGGGATTCCTCCCATGACTCAACCATAACGTTCACTTATTGTTTTTGGACTCTGCATAAAAATTAAAAAGGAAAAGAAGAAAATTAATTTAACCGCATTTCAAAGAGGCAGTCTATTCTATGTACATGCCCATTATACATCAAGAGGATACTGTCTAGAACTGTTTGTTTTATGATGTATTACTTCCAAGCGCTGCGTAGAGTTAGCATTAAAGGAATAATGTTAGCCTCCATGTCTTTGATGAAATCCAGATCGTCTTGGCAAGTAATTAGGAGAATTGGTATTTTTGGCTCACCTCTGTCCTTTCCCAGGACGAGGAAGCTACAAATCAGAGCACTGGGCCTTCAAAGTGTTGTCAGGCTATGGCCTCTTTCTGTTGAGAGCAAACTAACAGGCAACACTATTGTGACGTGGCAACAGATGCCCCACCATGCTCAGTAGAAGCCAGGCTGGTCAAAGCTCCACCTGACAAGCGGTGGCAGCAGCTATCGCTGCCTAGTCTCTGTTGGTCGTCCCTTCCTGCGAGTGTCCTCGGCACCACTCACAGCCTCTACTTTCCATCAGAGGGAAACCCGCGACCCCCTACATGAATCTTGCTTTCACGGGCAGCACAATGAAGGGCAGTAGGAGAAGCCAGCCATTAGTTACTGTTGTAAGATGTCAAAGCATCTAGAAGAACTAATGCACAATGCATACAAAATTGTTCATACCTCTGAAAAAAGAGACCATTTTATTTTCCAGTTGACGTCTGTTGAAATGGAGAGTTTTGTTTGCTATTTCATCAGGCGGAAACATGGTCCAGAGGCATTGGAGCGCTTTACATGAGCACTAGATTACATTACATATATATACATATATATATATATATATATATACATATACATATATATATATATATATATATATATATATATATATATATATATATATATATATATATATATATATATATATATATGACAAAACATGGTATCCCAAGACGAGCTGCACACGAGACGACATGTAGGTTACCAGCCTAAGTTACAGGTACTCATGGGCACATAGACTGACTGTAAGCAGCTTCTCTCATGCCGGACGCGTTTCTGGGTGATCCCTTCATCAGAGGCAGTTGGGAAAAGATCGCGCTGCTGGTAGGCAACAACTCCTTAATTAATAGTCACGCCCCTTATTCACGTTGATGGAATTCTGGGAGTTGTAGTGCCTGCAATTCCTTCCTTATTTCGGCGCGCTTATTCTTGCCGTTAATAAGACCCAACTTGGGCCCCAGTCATCGAGTCCATGGTGAATCCTGGCATGTCGCTCCACATTGGAAATGGTGAATCCATAACCGTGGCCCCCTCGGCATCATGGGGTGGTGCAAACTCCGCGGCCGGGCTGCCGCATTCAATTTGACAAAACATGGTATCCCAAGACGAACTGCACACGAGACGACATGTAGGTTACCAGCCTAAGTTACGATAAAATAGAAGGAATATCCTATTGTTATACCGCTGTCAAAAGAAAGTAATGCATGAATGTAAGCTATCTGAGGCGTTAGTACCCTGCCACGTGGCGTGTTGTGTGAGTAGAGGGGCTTACACCAAGCCCAGATAGCCCGAGTGTGAAAAACAGAGTACGTCACCTGCAACAACATGCTAAATCATTTTACAGAGCTGGAAGCATGAACGGTAGGCCCAGTCCACCGAGGAAGATACGAACCCTTGACCTGCTACGTCGTTATGGGGGGTACGTTCCACGGAACGACCGCCTCAGAGCCCGCGTGGTACGGCTACAGCAAGAGCTATGCACGCAGGAAGTTACTGGCACAACATGGCGCCCACAAAACTGCACGTTTATTAAGGCGTGCAATCGTTTTCTGACGGCACTGCATGACAGATTTCGCTACAGCTGTACTATATTGTGTTTGGAACGCCGGGGTTTGTAAAAGAATCAAGAGGCCTTTGTTTAGGGTGCTTTTGCATTTTATTTTATAAGGTGTTTTCAAACGCTCCGTCTGAAGGAGTAACGTTTCCATGAAATGGGGCCTGGCGAGGCGCCCGTCCCTGATGATGGCACCATTGCAAAGATGACGCTGCATAGCCTGTCCAGGTGACACTGCAGGCACTGCAAACGCTGTCACTGCAGACATCGCACGATAGGTGTACTGCAAACGCTGTCTCTGCAGGAATCGCACGATAATTGCACTGCAAACGCTGTCACTGCAGGCATCGCACGGCTATCTATAGTTGCACTGCAGGTGCAGTCCACGTGACACTGCAGACGCGGTCACTGCAGACGTAAGGGTACCTATAGTGACACTGCAGGCGCTGTACAGTGACACTGCAGATACCACAAGGGTACCTGTAGACGCTGTCCGGTGGCACTGCAGAGACAGTTCATGTGACACTACAGGAACCGCAAGTGTGGCACTGCAGAGACTCCACTGATGGCACCGCCGAGGCTGTCCGGCACTGCAGAGACTCCACGGACGGCACTGCCGGAGCTGTCCGGTGACACTGCAGGCACTGCTTGCATACTACAGACGTTACACGGGTCACACTGCAAGCACTGCACCGGGGACACTTCAAACTCTACTGGGTGCAACTGCGTGCACAGTACGGATGACGCCTCTGACACTGTCCAGCTGGTGGCAACACCCCACACACAGCAGTTGTTGCCCCAGAGACACAGCTTGCACCACCAGGGCGTTGTAACCTGCCGTAGCTGTGATTTCTAACCCTTGCTTCTTAGATGTGTCTATTTAATGACCATGCCGCTGACATGCACTCTGACACCTCGGGGGAAAGTGAGCGCTATATAGAAAAGCATAAAAAATAGTGTACGCATTCAATTGTATTAGAACATTATAGCGCATTTCATACCTCTGCGGAGATCTCGAAGCGCTTCCGCGGTTTGGACATTAATGGAGCTGCTGTTTTAGAATATTCCGTTTGTATCGATGTCTTTCGACTTTAGTGAGGACTTGTTTTTCGAATGACCAGCGTTCACCTCCCCTTTTTTCTGGACACGTAGAGCCCCGCTGCAATGAATGGACCCGTTCTGTCTTTACTCAATGTTTAGTTCATATACGCGCGCCGGAAAACAACAAGGTGCTTTGCATAAAAAATTAAAAAAAGACGGCAAAAGTGAAAGCAGGGGTCGCGCGTGTCGGCAAAGAACAAGGTGCTTTGCATTTGAAGAAGTCAAAAAAATAAAAATACGGCAAAAGTGAAAGCAGGGGTGCGCGCGCGCCGGCAAACACGCGAGTGATGCGCGCGCAGCACTGCCAAAAGTGAAAATAATCACACTCCAGATGGCGCCTCGGGCACTGAAAGCTGGCAGCTGTTCACGTTTGCGTGAACGCAAGCTTTAGGCCAGCAAAAACTGTGGGTAGCACTTTGAGAACCCACTTACTAAATGTCTCGCCTTGAATCAGCACATACGCTGGCTCAGGCGAGACCTAAAAATCACTGCAACCCTCAAGCTGTCCTTAATACAAACAAAAGGCTCTAAGGCGAGCGACTATGTCCTCTTGCCACTGCCCATCAAAGGCGAAAAGGCTAGCTCAGTGTGGTGAAAAACTGCCTCGGCACCCATTTCACTTAACATTATTATAAATGGTATATATTCCCTTCTTTACATTGGTGAAACACTGTCTCAGTTTTGTAAGTGTACACTAATGCAGTTCGACCACAAGAAGCAGGATGGTGTTGGGGCAGAAGAAATATGGTTTTAGTGGACTGAGTCAATAAAGTTTACAGGGGAATCAATTACAACATATCCGCCAAAACATGTACAGCTACACAATACGACCCACACTGTGAACAATGGGAGACATTTATTTGTAGCTACGCACCTTAGGTACATTTCTGCTGAAGGAGCTGCTATGAGCTGGCTAGAACGTAGCTCTACCCCATTGGCTATGTTTAAAACAATAAAAAGCACCCTCAAGCCCACCAATTTAAGAAGTCCACTGCAATTATATCAACAATTCATCTTTTAATATGATCTTCATACTTCCAGTTTCTAGTCGTCACTCTTTGAGCCTTTTTAGTCAACACCTGCCTATTTCATCGAGAAGGCGTATTGCCCATGACTTCATCAGGGCTAAAAATAAATAAAATCACTATTTTACAAATAGCAATCTCCTCAATAATCAATAATACATAACCACTTTTACCCTTTTCTTCGTAACTAGACCATATACAAAAGTAAAAATAAATACCATATTAGAGCACCCTATGTGGAAACCCTTCAACATCCCAAAGTAAGTGTACTAATCACAACTGCTTAAAACCATATATATATATATATATATACATATACACACACACACATATGCACACACACACACACACATTTTGTTATTTTGTTAGCATCAAATAAATACATAATCACCCTTCAATGGCACATGCAGACTTCCTCTCCATCACCATGTATAAAATATATAGTAGGATCTTACGAAGACCATGAGCGTAAAAAAACGCTATTATAACCTGACCCAAGTTGAGTTTATATAATCACACCAGGGAAATTATCTTTTTTTTGTTTTAGAAAATTGAAGGGGAGCAGGGCAATTAACAAGGAGACTTAAACAAGGACCACCTGAGTTTACCACACTCTCAATCTGGTGAAAATTGGGACCAGATTTTTTATCCAAACAGATTAATGAATACAAAATCGTTTTTAGATACAGATTGGTAGACAGCACAAATAGGGCAGATTATTCACACCATCAGTAGATGGATAGTCTGCATGGGTGACAAACCTCTCCACTTTCCCATATAAAATAGTCAGGAAGTTCACACTGGCCAGTTGGTTTCAAATTTACGGGGTAGTCTTCGGAGTATTAAATATCTGCCCTAATAAAAGGGATATAGGACCTATTTACAATGTTTAGGTTCACATTTTCAACTACATCGCTGGTTTATGGAGGAGGAGGGTTCCCATGTGAAATTCATACAACAGCATGGTTATTAAAAACTCAGCAGAGAGAGAATAAAGGATTTGGGTAAACTGGAAACACCCAAGCTCTGACACTGAAATATAATTGATACTGTAGCTTCTCTGTGAGGAGACACCACCAAGGAGAACATTCCTAAACCTGGACCACTCAATCCACTTTTGGTCAAAATGGCAAAGCACAAGGAGCCAACTGGTCTGTAAGCTGAGCTGCAGCAAAACCAAATCAAAACACATAAGCACAATTAAGTCCCCCCTCATCTCAGTCTCACATTTAAAAAGTTGGCAACTGTTACGGAGGATTTGTTAAACAATGTGAGGCATATCTGGCATAGTTCACACTGCGATCACAGAACCTTGTTTAGGAAGCAACTGTAGATACCAGGATCACTGTCTAGAAAAAATGTCCTAAGCACTCAAGCACAGAAAGAAGCAGAGAGATAGGCACACAGAGAACAAACCACAACAGAAACAAGTATTGACATAGCCAATAGGTCTCGCCTTTGGGACCGTATAAGTGTTTAGCCATGCAGCACTTGATGTTGTTGCACCAAGGATATTCTGCTGCATAACTAAATGCTTATAAGGTCCCAAAGGCGAGACCTATTGGCTATGCCAATGCTTGTTCTTCATCTGGCTTTCCACATTTGGCAAGCATGTCCCTCATACTCACACAGAAACAATAGAAATGCCACACAAAAGAAACCAGAAAATCTGGCAGCTTTAAACATATCAATAGGCGCTGCTACTGCACAGCGTTTCAGTATTACAAAAAAACATTTTTTTAAACAACTAGCATTGATTGCTATTGAGCGGCATCATAAAACTGAACTCCCTCTGGAAGCACTAGTGATTTCTTTCTGCTACTGTGTTTTCCTCCTGAAAGTCCCTCTGATCCCAGGAATACCACAGGAACTGGATAAGCCCAGTGACTCTACTTTAAACAAACCCCTAACCCCCACATTCAGAGCATCTCCACGACTCACCTGAGAAGCACCCCTGAAAGTTTTGCATGTGCTCAGTGCTGGTAAACAGAGCGCACCGGGGTGGCCATCTTGGAATGGGCAGAAGTGTGTGGGATCACTACAAGTGAAGTTTTCAGCACATCTCTGCCCAGCCTGTCCATACTCATAGCAAGACGGTGTGTCTAGAACAGTCAGAGGGCCACCCACTCGCACGCATCAGTCATTAGCTATTGGCAGGTAGTGACTCCTTCTACACATACCACCACCGCCCATTTCATGATGGCCACTGTTAAACATCCATATTCCATTCTTCGTTCACATTAGAGTTTTTTCTGCGGCGGCCACTATCCGGCGCTTCTGTATCAGCCTCCGTGTAAGTCTTGGTTTTCTCCGTGTTTACGTCTCCGTTCCACTATGTTGCTTGGATCACAGCCCAGAGACTGTCTTCTGTTTCGCTGACAGCAGCGTAGACGCCACTAAGATGGCGGCTAATCTGCGCCGTGACGTTGAATCGATCGATGACGTAATGTCAATAGAGTAGTCAGTAGGAGCGCTGGGCTTCAGCTGGAGGAGGCTGGGCGGGGGCGGAAGGGGAAACCTCCCGGAACATCAAGAGTCCCGGTGCCTGCTGAGCAGCAGGAAGGGGCGCTAGAACGTCAGCTATGAGGTGAGCGTGAAAAAGCCTCCATGTAGCTCTGGCGCAGCCAGCCACCCGAGGGGCATGCTATAGTCTATGCTGTACCCTTCATTTATTCTGACAGACTATCGGAGAGAGCTGAAGCTAAGCACATACCCGGTATGATGTGACTGACCTCCAGATAGCACCCAGCTCCTTAAATGGCAATATAAAAGTGCAGATGTTTATTATTTCTGAACGCCTGTATGCTCCTGAGCTGTGCCTGTGCTCTCCCATTAAATGTGTTGCACATCTGATGACAAGTGCTACTCTAACACTTGAGTTAAAGTTGTGCAGCACCTGTCCATTTAAAGTACTGACGTTGATAGCAAAACAGCAATAAACAACAAAGCCAATAGTATCGCTCTTTGGACCTGTAGGATTTGCCAATGCTATATAGCATTGACAACAATCGCGCACGCCGCGCGAGTGGTGGGCGCGCGATGGCAAAAGTAGGCTGGCGAGTGGTGTGCGATGCGGTGCGGGGCTGAAAGCTGGCGGATGCGCGCGTGCACGCAAGCGCTAGGCCAGCCAGCAGCACTTTGAAAACTCACCTACAAAATGTCTCTCCGAGCAGCGCATGCGCTTACTCAGCGAGACCTAAAAGGCCATGGCGTTTAGGGAGACAGGGCAGCTCTACTTAGGAACTGTGCTCTCTTTAAAACTCCTTAAAATCAGTCTTTGAAGTGTGGGCTTAATTGCTTCTCTTCCGTGAGGTTACTTCATGAACAACACTCATGAGTACAATGTTAAGCAGTAGGCGCGTGGACTTGGAGGATTTAAGGTACACTATGGTCCTTCCTTGGCAAAGAGGTTTTGCAATATAGGCTCATCAATGTGGGTTTCAGGCAACTCATTTAAGTCAAGACTTTCGTAGTGGCACATTGTGTAAAACAGAAGACCAAAATCCAGCTCTACAGATTGCCAAACATATCAGAGAAATTCTGCAGTAGGGACAGTAAAAGTGAAAAGGTGTTCTCTCCCCCCGCGCCTACATGTGTGAGCCTATTTTCCTAACAGCATCACGTAATTACTGCAAGCTGCAAGCCAACAAGCTCTAGTGAGGATAGAATCTTTTGAGTTACAGAAACAATATAATTAACAACAGATAACATCTACCACGTTAACCTATTAGCCCATTTTCTCGCCATACAAGTAGTGGCGCTATTTGTACAATAGGGTATGGCATTGACGCTAGATATGTTAATCCTACACATCTGAGGTAGTGGACACCTTCACTGGGTCACTGATGCCTAGGAAAAACACACTCTTCATTGACTCCGTTTTCAATGAAAATATGGCACCTTTGCAAACAAACAGGGAAATATTTGCATAGCTTTCGTGTAGGGGTAAAAATCAATGTACAGGCTACGAGCACAAAATATATACACCTCACTGATGAATTATAGAAAAAAGGGAAACGGTTTTAATGTTAAACTTTATGTCCCTTGGATCTTCACACCAATACATAGAACAATAACAACCCTAAGGTTGGTCCCAAGAACCTGTTGTTCTTTTATTACAGAATTGAGGCATTTAACAGATTGAAACTTTCCCTACGATTGCATAAATTATGCAACTTATTTGTGTGTACACCTAAACATAAATGAAGACAGAATAAATTAAGATATATTGAATTCACGTTCTTCTTTTTAGGACAGTATTAATCCCATCTTAGATCTGCATCTATGTTGTCACTAATTTCCATTTTTCATGGGGGTAATACTAGCCTTCATTTATTTGTTTATGTTATGTTCTAGCAGTTCTTTTGAAATCCTGTTATGATCAATTTTTATTCTTCTGAAAGAGCACCCTTACCAGTGCAGTTTATGTAAATTTTCGACGTCATCATAACGATTTAGTTAGTTGCTTTTTTCTTATGGTAAGTAACAATATTCATCAGTTTCCCCTCTAGCCACGAGCTGCAAACTCCACATGGGTCTCTCCACATTTAAAAGTATTGTAAATATGGATACAATTTCACTCGCATTTTGGTGACGGTTACACTTGTATTTATGTTTAGAATTGAAACAAGAGTTTGCGGCCATTTTTTATATTATGTTGGGTGACGGCTTTCTTTCTTTATCTTCTTTTCACGGGTTTGGATATCACTGATTACAGTAAATTAAGACTTGCTCTTTCCAACCTCTTTTTTTAATCAGAAATAATAAAGAAATTCGTTTTAACTAGGTTCTGAGATTATTGGCCAAGGTGTATTGTAATATACCAACAGGTATCATCCGGGTCCATCTGTGGCTTTCTTGATCAAGGCCTTTGGGTCCATCTGTGGCTTTCTTGATCAAGGCCATGGCTCGCCAAAACGCGCATAGACTCGATCCTACTGAGCATTAACTATGATCTAAGCCACTATTATTGTGACACAAAGAAAATACATGAATTTTTGGAATAGCAATTGAAACAATTCTTTTTGATATTGGCTATGCACTTATAACCAGACTATGAATTGATATTGGATACATTGTCTTAAATTACTCATAGGATAGTAGTGTGTTATTTGTATTTATTGTATTCATATTTTGTAATTAATTCAATATTGGTTAACGAAAAAGTTCTATTTCCTTTTTAGGTCTCGCCTAGTGACGCAGCACATGCGCTGCTCGGCTTGGCGAGATCTATTGTTGACGGTTTTTCGTCGGAAGGGGAACAGGACGTGCACGCGTGTTGAGGACAGGAGTTGTGCACGCGTACGCACATCCCCTGCCCAGCGCTTTCACGGCGACAGCTTGTTTTTATTTGATGTGGTTTTATCTGGACATCTCAAATTTATTTACTTTCCCCCGCAGCCCGGTCGGATTTCAGCAAAGATAAGTAATCTTGCAGCGCCCTCACGTGCTCACTATTTGGTACTACAATCGATAAAGCTATGGTCCCCTGATGACGCCTATATTACCCTATTCCCAGGCTCAGATTCAGTTCAAAATTGGGGTACAGGGAGACCTCGAATTTGTTTACTTTCCATCGCCGGCCGGTCTGATTACAGCAGAGATGAGTAATCTTGCAGCGCCCTCAAGTGCTCACTTATTGGTCCTACAATCAATTACGCTGTGGTCATTAATATTTCCCTATTCGCAGTCTCATATCAGCTCACAATTATGTACAGAGTGGTTGGCCTGAATTGCTGGCACTGAACTATTACTGCGACTATTGCAGTGACCTAGCAAGGGTGTCATGGGCACGTGCACCTAAAATCCCTTGTATTAGCCAGGTCACTTGACTTGGTGACACAGAGTAAAGTGTAGGTGTGAGTGACAGCTCTCTAGGAGAGGGGCCTCTTCTCTGACGTGTCCTTGTGCACACTACAGAGTGTAACTGTCAATAGTGCAGAACTATAATAGTGCCAAAGGCCCTGTGCACCCAGAGTATGGCTGCTTTCTCCACCAAACCCATATTACTTGCTTACATTAAAGCCCATGGCACTCTTCCCACGTCACGGCAACAGTCACAGTGACGCTTTCCATGCAGCAATCGGAGCTGCCAAGTTTTAAGATTGCTTCTGTGTGACATTTCATTGGCTTCAGCTTGCGTTTGAGTGGTATCTCATTGACAAACGTTTAACACTCTGAGTGAAACTAACACGAGTAAAACAACCCACACAGTCTATGGAAACAGAGGCGTCCCACAGGAGGATTAAATCCTGGCTCTTTTAATCATGGATTTCAGGAGCAGCCATTAGGGTGACCCTGGGAACTTCTACCGTGACGTAGCGCTGGGAAACCCTTAGTTGGGTAGCAGCGCTCTATACATCTTATTAATAATAATAATAACTATTTCAAATCCCTCCCTTTTGGGCAATGTGAGGCACAATGAAAGGCCTTTAAACCGATGCAACACCCTGGAAATGGAAGGCCACTAACAGCGCCCCCTTTCCAGCGTGATTTTGTACAGTAAACGATTATGGCCATAACCAGGATATAAACAAACAAGCATTTGCAATGCAATAGATCTCGCATTTACGCCGGTTTAATTATTGGCATTGTAAATGATAATGCCTTTTATTTATGTTTTGAAAACCAAAACATAAATAAAGGGTATTGTCATTTACAATAACAATAGCTCAAACTGCATAAATGCGAGACCTATTGCATTGCAAATGCTAGTTACATTTTTGTATTGCTTGGCCTTTCTGGTTATGTATACATACTGCCTCAGGGTGTTTTTGCATACTGTTCTTAATAGGAGTTCATTTTGTCAACTCTTCAATGTTTTACTGCCCAAGGGAACACATTTGGGAGAGGAATGGGTTTAGCAATGTATTTTTTGAGCTGTTGATTGCCATGGTTGGATAGTAGGCCAAAGATTCTTTGGAGCAAGCCAACAGTCTCCCTTACTCTGCAGCATCTGTTATGGTCTATTCTGCTGGGCGTACTCTGAAATAGGACCGCCTTTTTATGTTGACCTGTAGCCAGGAGAGGAGTGGGATACTCCTAGTTCAACTGGCACCAGAGTAAAGTCCAGGCACATGGAGGATCTTGCAGGTGCTGAGGAAGAGGGTTGAAAATTCCTAGGTTCAAAGTGATGTTATCGCTGTGTTTGCCACTTTTAATCAGGTTTGTGTTCCAACTCACTGAAGCCTACGCTAGGAGAGGTTAAAGAATGAGCTGCAGTCACTGAAATATAGAGATTTGCAAATATAGTATAATATGCAGCAGGAGTACTTGCAGATCTTGGAACTTGTTTTGACAAAGTGAAAAAATCTTTTCCTCCAGTTAACTTCTTAGGTGGGCCACACTCTTCAAGAGCACATTTGAATGTGGACACACTGACTGAAAATTCTTAGTTGGTAAAAGATAGCCCCTGTGAGGTCTGTTCAAAAGATCAAAGACTAAATATATCTCAGCCAGTAATCAATAGCAGACAACCTTAACTATTCAGTAAATTGTCAACAGCAAACTGTGGACTTTAACCCAAAGATATGCAGGGCTGTTTAAAGAGGAGTCCCAGGAGAAACAGAGAAAGGTAGACTTTCTGTAGCGACCCATAATGCAGGCAGATTTTGTGTTCAATGATGAAGACATAACAGAAAACAGCAACTCTGAAGGGAGTTTGGAGATGCTGTTCCTTCTAGTATCCAGTATCAAGTCGGTCAGAAGGGACATCCGATAAAATTTTTTAAATGCCTACACAAACTAAATTCTGTTGTACATTTTTTATTTGGGACATTATAAGCATATCTATCAAGCAAACATATTGCAGTTCTATATCTGAAACATCTACATGTGTATTGCATCCTCACACTGACTTCTCTAATTTTAAACCACATACTTCAAATATGAACAATCTCTCTAGTAAAATATTTTCTTGAGCTCATAGTCTGCAGTGAACTAGGGGAAGCTGGATCTAGAAAAAGGTAGAAGCAATGAATTATACTGGCATACTCAAATGCTCGATATGAAAATCCAATTTCAGTGAAGAGTTCAGCAGGAGGACCTTCGATGCGACGACCCCTGTAACCCAGTCATGTGCTGCACAGTCTTGCCTCCCTTTCACAAGACCCACTGCCATCTCTATCTTCCTGCACCCCATACCCTTTTTCCTTAAGGGACCAGCCAACTTCTCTTTCTATTTACTTATGCCACTTCCGATTGATCTTCATCTTCCTGTTCAGGTGGCTCTCCTTTAACCAATAGATCTTCTTCAAAGACCTCAGTCACATGAGGAATGCCCTCTTGTCTCATTAAGCCACCGCAGGTACATAAACACAACTCTTATCAACCACAATTGTCCCTTTCTGTAGAATCAATCCTTTGGTGTCACCAAGAAGAAAGATACTGCACTAACCTACATTGACTTGTTCAGACTAATTCATTTGAAATCCCGGATGACACGGAGACTGGTACTCTCACTTTGAAGGGCAGCATTTGTATCCTCTGGTGGTCAAATAGAAGCCTAGGTAACATGCCAGAACAACAGAAGTTGATATTCTCAAACTGGCTCAAAAAGTCTGGAAAATGAGAATTTTATAGCAAGCGGCAGTCTGCGGGAGCATGTGGACCAGTTTAAATTAGACTAGACAGAATGGCACTGAATGGCTCCAGGCCCTGGGACTCAGCCATGGTTTGCTACCAACTATTCGCTAAAAGGGCTATTAAACAAAGCCCGCAACAAATCATGGATTGCTATCTGGCTCTGAGTGGCCACCTCAGTAGACTGCTTCCACAGAGTAAACAGCAGAACTAACACCAATTTGGAATCAGTAAACTGACCCACCTCTGAAAGCAGGAATCAAAGTAGTACAAGATAATACCTGCTTTTGGGAGTTGCAAAGAAAGGGATGTGGCAGGTATTATTGAGCCCAGAGTTTCCTACATTGTTCGGATCACCACCGGATGTGGGTGCTGCTCTGATGTCATCTTTACAACCTGTGGTGGAAAGATGCGCCCCTTCAGAAATGGAGCAGAACAGTAAAGGTCAGATCACTGGAGAGGAGATACGGCTTCTTGGGTGAGCGCATCCACTAGGATATGCTATGGGTTGCCGATATAACAGTGCAGGCCCCTGCAGAGATTCAGTTCAAATATTCATTAATTCTGAGGCACTATTTACGTGGGAGAAGAGCTGTAAATGAACACCAATGAGGCAGCACCTTCCAACTATCACTGTTGCAGACAAGGGAGATTTGCTAGCGACAGGTGCCCAAACCGCGACCATCCTGTTTCCTGACCTGTTCATAATTTGTAGGGAGAGCGAGAGAGATGACCTTTAATGGATTTAACCAATAATGAGTTATTAAGACCCAGTACCATGCACATGTAAATTCCTGGGTGTTGGACATGATGTCTGACGACACACAGCCTTCAGAATGTGGAAACATGTGCTCAGTTGTGTCCCTGCACATCACCTTAAACTGTGAGAAATACCTGTTGGGTCTAACGGAAACAGCGCTTCAGGTACATTTTTAGAAGAATGAGTCTTAATCATTTCAAAGACATTCCAAAGTTTGTGAAGTCTTATCACTGCCACACTCAAAATTTTGTGAAAAAAATGCCACAATGAAAAGGCAGTAAGGCGCTGTGTTCTACTTCTTTAGTATGAGAAAGAATCAGGCGGCAGCGACAAATCATATTTGATTTAGTCTCAAAAACAACCCTGGGAGTGATTGGAGGGACCAAGGGATACATTAAAATGGAGAAAAAAAACTGGCAGTTTAAGAATGTTTCTGAGGCTCCGCAGCTGAGAGCGAAATTGTAAACACATTGCAATCCATGGAAATCATTGGGTCAGGTTCCTATTTTGGGAGGTTTTTTTTGTGTTTATCCAACTGTGGGTAGAGTGCAAGGGGAATATAACTTTTATTATTTCCAGAAGAAACAAGCATTGGCATTGGCAATAGGTCTCACTTTTGGGACCTTATAAGTATTTAGCTATGCAGCACAATATCCTTGGTGCAACAACATCAACTGTTGCATGGCTAAACACTTGTAAGGTACAAGGTTTAGCCATGCAACAGCCGATGTTGTTGCACAAAGGATGTTGTGTTGTAAAACTAACTACTTATAAGGTCCCAAAAGCGAGACCTATTGGCTATGCCAATGCTTGATTTGATTGCTTTATGTGATGGGATTTTTTGTGAAATTGCATATTTTTTATCCCTTTTTGATGGATGGGAAGATTAACTGATTTGCTCAGAATCTGACAGGGGTGTTGTGCCGAGACCTAACACGCACTGTAAAAAAAGCCAATAGGTTACGCCTTGCAGACTATTGCCTCTGCCACTGCCTTTTGCTCATCTTGTACAGCATGGGCATTGCCAACCTTGGCAATGATTTGAAGCCATGCTGTATAGCAGCATGGTTGCTGTGCAGCATGGCTAATAATATTAATAAAATAAAGTACAATGATGCATCTAAGACCAACCCCTAACTAATGTATGGAAAGAGAACATATGAGGTCCTAGGTTTGGACACAGAGGGAATCACCTAAAATAGCCTGCCCTGCCTTATTGCTTGTCCTCATGTAGATATTTGTAGTAAAAGGTACTTGTCTGAAGCAGATCCCCACTGCCTTCCCTTAAACAGAAGCATACTGAACTGACATTATTTGAGCCATCGCAGCATGTGACTGTAGTCAGGGCCAGTGCAAAAATGCGATTGTGCGGCCGCAGCGCTTTTTGCATAATTAAGGACTCGTGACATAATCCATCATCTGCTGCATAATCTGCAGATTTTAACAAAAACACATTCTGTTTCCAGCTCAACCGGTTCAAAACTTACTAAAACGTAGTGACGTGTTACCGCGCAGTGGGAGACCCTTTGCAAGGGTTGACTGGTCTCCTTTCTGTGGCTTATTGCTGTACTTGGATATTAAACAGGTGCTAATGATGTGTAACCAATGACCAGACCGTGATAACAAGTTAAGTAATGGTAAAATAATGAAGTAATACCCTTACAGAATGTCCCGCATGGCGCCGCATAATTTACTCAACCATCCACAAAATTTGACCCTCCCCAGCCCCAGAATTCAAGAGGCACTGCTGTAGGCTTGGCGCTATACAATGCTTTCTTGTTTGCGTAACATAGCACAGCACCAACAGTAAACCTGGCGTAGAGAGAGATGGAGAGTACAGAAAGTAAGGGGGAGGGCAGGCGGCGAATGAGGGCAGGAGGGAGAGAGAGAGGTAACAGAGTGCTGCTAGGATGGGGGAGGACGTACTTTGGTATCAGGGGGTAGGACGCTGTTAAGCATGTTTCTGGTAACAGTACCGGGGGGGGGGGTAGAAGATGGAGAGAGGCAGGAGGACGGGACAGCAGGAGTTGAAGAACACGGTCAGAGGCACAAAGTCGTCCTCATTAGCTGTCGATTATGGGATTCTTTTCCTCAGCGAGCTAATGTGCCACGTGGCGCTATACTTTGATACAATCGCTACCCGGTAACTATGAATAAACTGTCTCGAATTAAATGAAAATGAATCTAAATGGTTCTAAAAAAAAAAACTAGTAAGAAAGGGAACAGAAAGCTAATGAGGTGTAGGGGGGAGGAATTGCAAGGCAGAGAGGGGCACACAAGGCTTAATGAGCCTTGACAGAAACAAATGGGAGCTTGAGGCCAGCAAGCCTCTGGTAGCACTTTGAAAGCCCCTTACTAAAAGTTGAGCAAGCAGCTGCGCTGCTCTAGGCTCGACCTAAAAAGGTTACTTTAAGTTGCAGACCAAGTAAAGCAGGACTGTCACGCTTTTAATTAAAACATAAGTGTGAAGACTCGAAAATCACCCATTTGTGTCTCTTATGTCTCTCTTGAGGACTGCCTTAAAAATGGCGGGAACTCGGCTACGGTGTCCACTGTGACTCCCATCTCAGTGACGCCTGTTATCTCTCCTTCACATGCCTTTGGCTTTGAACTAGTCCATCACTCATAACATGTCAAGCAACACTGCTAATCTCTGAGCCTTTGTTTTAAGAACAGGTCTGGAAGGTTTTCAACACGGTTTCATAGCTTCAAGAATCGCAGCCTCTCGTCCTCAGGTTCACACTCAAAAGCAGGAGAAGGCAAGACACAAAGGTGTGTCTGGCACAAGCTGAGAGAGAAAGTGCCCGGCTTTAGGAGTCACAGAGCCAAAAAAACATTTCACTGCCCAGAAAAAACATGTTTTGTTCAGTACTTTCTGTCACGACATGAAAATGGTAGGCCTATGTATCGCATACATGAACAAAACTAGGGATGAGAATTTAGAATGTATGCACGATTGTAATTTCTCAGCTTTACCAATCGCACTTCTAATTCCATATTGATTTGTTTTACGATATGTACTGCATGAAATTAAATTCTAAATGTGAGTGTTCATTTAGGTGAAAAGGACACCCACGGTCACACAAGGCTGCGTTGAGAAGTAAGAGTAGCAGAAAATAGGCCAGAGTAGGAGTATGAATGAGGAAAGAAGAGTGCCAGCACATTGTGTTTGAGGGGGGGGGAGCCAAATTCCAGAGGGATGTCCCTTGGGATTTTTGACATTTGATCAGCCCAGGTTCTCTTCTGGATGGATTTGGGGTCCATCGCTTGGGCTGCCTGGGGGGCTATATAAGCCAGCCATTTCCCTGACACCAGCCACCGTTTTAGGTAGGGTGACACTGTGGATGGTGCTCAGGTGATCTGAAATAAGTTTTATAGGTTTGGTAATTGTTGGTTCAAGTAGGTGAATATGTTTACCGACGAGCAGGTTAAAGAAGCCATGCACCTGCTGGCCAATGCAGGTCGCATGGATCTTGTGTCTACAAACGCACAGTTGATACATTGCCCGGTGTGGCACGCATCGGGAGGAGTGGCACCAGCAGTGATGGCGTGCTCGAATGAGCCGTGTAATAAGGTAGGCAGCCAGGGCTGCTCCTGGGAGAGGAGAGCAGCCCCCAGCTCAGCACGACGTACGAGACGCCACTAACTAATAGCCATACTGAACAGCAGTCACCGTATTGACATTGGTAAAGCAGTTAGCTCTTGCATAGGAGAGACTTATTGGCTTTGCCATTGCTTGTTTGAGGATGGAGGGGCCCAAAAGCCCCGACAGTGGATGAAGTCTAGGGTGACCAGAATTGGTGCATTCCACAAACATTAAAGTATGGCTACAGTTCTGCATCGACCAAGAAGCTTGGAAGGCCTCATTGACAGCACTCCCCGACATAGAAAACACAGATTACGAGGCTCTAAGGGCAACTAAATGCAACTTTTACACACATTAACATTTCAGTTAATTAAGATACTTTTTTCTTGGTGGCAACTTAATCCTGCAATGGAAAACATGAAAACTTGCCTGCCTCTGTGTTCAGTCTATCCTCTCTGAACACCATGCGCAATCCTGCCAGAGTGGTCTTGACAGGACCCAAGCCTCATAGGTGTGCCTGTGGTGATGCGTTTAGTGAGAAAGACTTGGGCCTCATCAAGACACTACGCTGCCAAAAGCCAGTTACGTGTAGAGATTTTGAACGTCATTTCACAAACACAGAAGTAGGGCTACAATTTTGCATTGACAGAGGGGCACAGAACGTCTTGACAGCGCCCACCAGCATAGAAAACACAGACAACAAAGAACTAAGGGGATTTACATACAACCTTTACACAAAGCATCACCTAAGAAAACCGGCCAACTAATACTGCACTGGAATGCATAAAACTTCAGTTGACATTCTCTGAAAAGCAAGGAATGTTCTAAATATGCTGAAATTTACCACGACAGCTTATGAAATACAAGGAATGTCCCATCAAATCAGGGATCCCTAGTCATTCTATTTAGGTGGCATCCTACATGGCTGTTATCTATTGGTATCAAACATTTAGCATGCTACACATGGGCATCTTTACCTCCATATGCTATTATATGGGAGGATACGCAGATGTATAGGGGATATCCTTATCTATTACATCAAATTCAAATAAGGCATGCCCATTTGAAATGGGAGAGCACTGTATCAGAAATAGCTTGTTCCATTTTACAGAAAGGGCGCATAGTCACATTTTCTAATACATCTTATACGTGGATCTTAAAAATACAAAAATGCACAAATTAAGACAGCAATTAAAACTGTGATGTATATTTGTAGAATTAGGGATGGGTATCAGTAAATTACATGTATGTTTTTCAACTGAGGAGTTCTGAGTGACATCAAATTGACAAAGAGAGTGCAAAGTTTGAGTTGTATATGAGTCACTCAGAACCGAAAGATGAAAAACATCCCCGTAATTCACTTTTTACCCATCTATAATTTTATGTTATGTATGAACGCCAAAACCATCTGCCCCTGCTTTCTACAGCTATATTGTAGCAAAAGAGTAATGGGAGAACTATACATTACATGTAGACAAACAGCGCTGTACTGAAAGGCTCTGTAAGAGCCCTGTCAATCTGGCCTGGAAAGGCCCCAGCAACAGTGGATAACGAGTTTTGTTATCAACCGTTGCTACGTCAAAGCAGTGAGGTACCAGATTTAGAATGTGTTGCAATCAATAGAGACTTCCTGTGGGAACCACCACAAATCAAAACAGCTGGGCAAGGCCAAGGGCTAGAATAGCCTGCGCCACCATTATGGCGGTCGCAACAGACCCCGGGGAAAGGGGGGGGGGGTCCGCACCAGTTGATGACGCGGCGCTTCCACCCCCTGGCTAACAGTTAGAGGACCACCTACCAATCCTCTTGACTTGGTCTTCCCTTAGCTCCCTGGCCACTGCTTCCATGGCTGCCCCTATCCTGAAAGAGTGGATCCCAAAGTTAGCTGAATCCAGCCCGGCATCTTGCATGGCCAGAACCATGACTCTCTTGAACTGAAATATAGTGAGGGGTGCTCCATCCCTATGTATCAAGAGAGGCCCACCCGTGACCTGCGCCCGTTGTGCCATAAAGGCCTCCAGTCTGGCAACGTACAAAAAATTACGCAGAAAGTACAGATACATTGATAGACAAAATGCGGTCATGTGGCTAACCTTAACAAGTTCTAATACACAAGACACTCCTACCGTAAATCTAACAATGCATATATCACTTTCTGCGTGTCCCCTCTAGAGCCTACGGCAAGGTCAATGACTGGCAGCTCCCAGGTCCCATTAAACTACAAATACTCCACTGGAGTAAAGGTTGGGCAGGGGGTACAGCTTATCAGACGGAGATTTTCCCCCGGGCCCCCCCTACGCCCTGAGCCTTAAACTCCATCACGGGGCTGCAGACTTCTGCATACTGGCGCCCTGATGCGCATGCGCGTGCGGGGGTGGCCACAGCACCACTGGGAAGAAATTACTCCCCCGGCCCCCGCACCCTGACAGCCTACTTACCAACTGTCACTGCCACTGGAGTTACAATGGTGCTGACCGCTACGGACCGAAGACTATGGTTACCAATCATGACCTTACCGCCTGACCAGAGACACACTTCTAAATACGACGATAATTAACAAATACTGACGTTTCATCGCATTCTAATTACAACACATACTTCTATTCATTAAATTTCCTCAGTACCTGACGGTGAGGAACAACCACGCGTAATCAATCAATCACAGAAAGGAAAGCTCTCTCCTGATTGCTGTATACTGCCTGGCTGCTGCCGGGGAATTTGTTCCATCAAAATATTAGCCATTACGAAACGCCCATGTGAGTCATCTCCCTGATAGGTGGAAGAGGTAAATGGGAAGTGAGCGGGTAAAAAGGGAGATATATTTAGACAATCACGGATAATGTTTTTCCACTCATAGTGACATTGGTTTAATTCGGAGTTAGACACTCTTGAGATTTACTGTTCGTAAAGCATGTCACCTACAACCCTCTGTCGAGGGATATGCAAGACAGCATGTGTCTGTTCTACTAGAACATCTTTGAGAGATGACTGCCATAGGCAAAGTTAGATATAAAATAAAGTATTTAATTGCATATATATTTTGCTTTTTACTCCTGAGAAGGAGTTGAATCGCTTTACAGCAGGAAGCGCTATACTCCAGAACCCAAGGATAGTAGTTAATTCAGTGTTACGATTTATCGTTATTTATTTATTTCGAGTTTTATACAGCGGGAACGTGACCCGAAAGGGTGTCAGAGCTGCTGAACGGAGATATAGGAATTCCGATTGCGACAGTAGCAAGCATCAAAAACGTACAAATGAAGAACAATATAAAACAATATATACAAACAGAGGCAGTAAGAGATCTCTGTGCTTACAAAGAAGCTTAGACTGTCCGATAATGTCAAAATATAAATTTCCTTTTTAACCATCAAAGGACTCCTAGTTCAAAGTTTAGCTGAGTGCTCGCCTCAGTGGCATACCGAGCAGAGGAACCTGGAAAAGACTGTTCAGATGCTCAGAGTGCTTTGTTCCGGAAGTCAAAGGGTTCTTCTGAGTTGTAAAACCGATGGGGACAGATGAAGAGTCAGAGGACAGACGCAAGGCAAATGATAGTGTAGAGTTAAGGAAGAAATGTATTGTTGGTTACTGGGATTTGTCCGGGGCTCTCAAGGAAACCATTTCATGCATTTGCTCCAGTTTCTTTGCAGTAGATTAAATTAGGAGTTGGATGAGAGAGTAGTGAGAGCTCATGGAAATGATTGGTGGGATGAACAAATCGTCTAGAAGGTTGGTATTCTTAGGTTGCAGGAATATGGTGTCAAAGGAAAAGAGATTGTGATCTTTGAAATGAGATGTGGCAATTTGGGAAAATATGACAACAAAAAGTAAGGCAGAGAGGCATGCGACTTAGATTGGTCTACACTCAGTGTAAAACACGCTGAGGATGAGGGTAAGGAGAAGGTCACTCGATAGGAAGAAAGGAGAAAGAGCAACCGCTAGTTTGAAGTCAAGAGCAATTTTTCATGCAAGGTTTTAGGACTGACAGGAGAAGGCTTTTTGAAACAGTATGCAATCTGAAGATGTAAAACAGTAAAAAGAAATGACAATATTTATATGTGGCGCAGCATATTGAACCGTAGCATTTGCATAATGCTTATTAGCTGTCATTAGGAATAGGTACACAAATAATCTAGTTGGCATACATTAAAACATCACCACAAACAAATATGTTGCAATATGGTACCATAAGCATCACAAATGAAGGATTCAAAGGATTTATATCTATGTGCCCATCGCAGTCTGTAAATATTGCCAGCCCGTGCTTTTTCTTGAAAGTACAGATTTGAATACCAAAAGCCTTTGATTGTAAATTGCTCAAAAAATGTTTCCAAGAGTGTGGCTGGGGCAGTGCGGAGTGTGGAGGATCACAAGGCTCATATACACAAGAAGGACCGCTGCCGCATTCGCCCATTTACTATCGGGAACATATATTCAAATCCCCTTGCAACCAAATCGTAGACAAAAATAATGAGAAACATGCTCTGAAGCTGGGCTCTGACTCCTCCTGGAGAAAGCCCAGATCATCTCCATTTTAGGGCATGGAGGCAGCAGCTGCATGAGTGTTTCTTGGCACTGGCATCAGGGTCAGCTGCTATCCCGCTCTGACAGCACTCTACCGTACACTTCTCAGCACACTTGTACGATTAAGAGGGGATTGGAAATCAACCATGTGTCGCTGCTTTTCTGCGCTTTCCCAGCATGCAGTTCACATAAACCTGTGTCCAAGGTATACGCCTCTTTGTGTTGAGCGGTTAGGTAACTGCTACCTACTCCAAGGTTCAGAAAACCACACCCTGAGCCAAACAATAATGAGAAGAGAGGAAACACTCAAAGAATGCATAAAACATGAGCAAAGCAAAGGGGGCTTTGTAGTGTCCAATTCAACACAGTCCAACTCTCTGGCAAAGGCATTAGCACCAAACAGTATTAGACCGAGCCTTGCTTGTACATCAAAAATACATGGATATGCCATAGAGCTAGATGTAAATATGCCAAGAATAGCATAGATTTCTAACGGCACAAAAGTCATACTCACAACTGCACACATTAGCCAGAACACGTCATACACATCCAGCACAGCACAGACCGATCACTTAGGCGCATATCACAGTAATAGGAATCTGTATGTGTAAAAGGACCCTTAGCTGTCAAGCCAAAGACATCTGCTCACACTCCAAGCTAACATGCAACTAACCATCTAGTGGAGAACCCAACAGCATATGTCAACTTTAGCTACCTAACAAATAAATACATCACTGGCCGATGGTCAGTGCAGAACCACAACCTACATACAAAACATCAGTGCAGCTCTGCACCCTTACCCTTCAAAGCATCAATCCACTAAGTATGAAATATTCAATGAACTAAGGGACATTCCTTCACCATACGGGCAGCACACTGCCTCAAATGTATTCAGGATTCTGTATACAATGGATACCTCTCACCCTTTTGGAAAGTCATTCCAGGAATGCCGAAGGCTCTGTGAAGCCATACTACTGGCCAGCTCTATGCCATCAATGTCAAATAGCAATCCAGATCTGGTCAACTAAAAATGGCGTCCCCCGCACATCATTCGCACAGGGTGAAAATATCCCTCTTTTGGAGTAAGTTAACTCTGAGCATCTAGCGCTGTAGACTACAGGCTTCCCAAGCAGCAAAGATACCACAGAGTAAGGGACACAGCAGTCTTTCAACAGGAGGTGGTAAGAGCTGCCAAAACTCCAAAGGATTAAATCACATTCTACGGCTGCATTTTTGCTCTCATCAATGACAGCAAAACAGCAGTCAAACTATTCTGCCTCTACCTCCTTTCCCTATCCCCCACACCAGTTATATATTTTACATGTATATGATACTTTAAAAATTCAGATTTCAACAGGCAAAATTCTCCTGTCCCAAAGCATTATGATAATTGTAATAATCCATGTGCCTTCAATACAGCTCCTACTATGAATATTCACTCTGCTCTGGACTCACCAGAGCAATGCAGCTGTTTGAAAGCAGTTAAATGTGCATACAGCATAAAGCTTAAGGACCTATTTAGACAACAGCCTGTGCTGCATGGGAACATCTCTGGTGTGTCACAACCATTCACCTGGAAGGGGGGCTCTACTCACACCTCATCACCCACTTCCAGTTGCAGCTCAAAATGTGTTTCAATCCATTAACAAGCTAGTGACTGACCAACAATGATAGCAACACAAAAAGATGATGGATGGAATACTGAACATTGTCAAACATTCACCCCCAGTGCAGAGATCTGGGTCTAAATCCATGGTTTTATTTCCTCACTGTGCCATTCCAGTTTCGACCAAGCCATATGCAAATCAGTCTTGACCCTGATCCCCAGGGGAACAGTCCAGCACGAACTGCCAGGCCAGGTACTCCCTGGATTGAAAACAAGCATCCTGGGACCAGTTTAGGGGTATCACCCCTCATCGGCCAGGCTAGCTTAAATCCAATGGCATAGTGAGCACAGGACCCACGTCTGGGGATACCCTTCTGACTTAGGGTAACTATAGCAACACAAAAAGATGGACGGAATGCTGAACATTGTCAAACATTCACCCCCAGTACAGAGATTTGGGCCTAAATCCATAGTTTTTTTGCTCACCATGCAATTCTAGTTTGGGCCCTGCCATATGCAAATCAGTCTTGACCCAGTCCCCATGGGAACAGTCCAAGCTGAACAGCCAGATCAGGTCCTCCCAGGTCCAGAAACTCAACCATGTTCTCCTGAAGGTCAGATATATCCTCCCACTGAGTGAGGGGACACCAGGGCCAACTGGAGCCGCACAGGACCGATCCCCGGGGTACAGGAGCCCTTGCAGCAGCCAAGGAATGCGGTGCCCAGTCCAGACAAAAACGCTGAGGAAGACCGACCTTCGCGTCAAGGGACTTCAGGAAATGTGAGACCCACTTTGTGAGTGGCCCAGGTGTCCTGTTTGCCACTCTTCTGCAAAACAAAGACCAAGACGTGAGTCTGTGACTGCTGTCACCCGACGCCTCAAAGAACTTATGCACCCGCCCTCCAGAGCCCAAGTCCAAGGGAGGTGACGGTGCCAATGGGGTCTCAAGACCCACAAGAGCCCAATCCACACTTGGGTTTGGCCAGACTGAACTTCCAGTCGCTGCCTGCAGACTCTTTTTGCAGGCCGCCTCCAACCGCGAGAGACTCCTGCACTGGAATCCGATGTCAAAAGACACAACCGTACCACCGCACCCAAGCCCCAGAGCCCGTGAAGAAGTGGACCAGCTGGGCCTCCATGAGCCTGAGCATCGCAAGGGTTGACCCTCCCTGTGGCTTTCCCTCGACCGGTCCCCCAGTCGCAGCTTGCAGCCTCTTTGTAACCGGACCGTTCCTCTATTTAAGTGAATGGGTCACCCAAGCCGTGACACACCTGTGCACCCGAACACCCCAGAGCCTCCCGAGGTGACCTGTTGGTGTGGCTTTGGACTTGCCCCATATTCACCTTAAGTCCAGAAGAACAGTCCCGTAAGTCGCTGACAAGTGCCCAAATGCAATACATGTTTTTCCTACATAGGATAACATTACTGATCCCGAAAATGCACAATGTTTATTTTTGAAAAATGTAAAAATTCATAACTCGAAAACTACCCGATTCCGATGATCTTGGTATCTAAATTTAAATTAATGTCCGTGTTTTTTTTTTTTTTAATTGTTGTCAGATTTCTTTTTTAGGTGGGTGTCTAATTTACTGCCTTTGTGCATGCAATAAATGCTAAGGCCTAACCACTGATATGCCTAACTGCTCACCCACACTACCACAAAAGAGAGCATATGGGGTGTCATTAGTGACTCTGTAATTCCTTTGGTGTGTGCCTCGACTCGTTATACAGTTTAACTCTTTTGGGTCCACTACATGAGGAGAGCCAACTTCCTACGGAGGGAAACATGAGGGAGTAAATAGAGGACATGAGAGGCACGAATGGAGACTTAAGCAATTGAGAGGTATATACAGCTAGGTTCCTGGCCTTTTCCCTGCTGGACACTGACCGATGGAGCACGCTGGATGCCCCTTGGTGAAGTCTCTACCTAACAACTAAACCTTGCTAATCCACCCTCCCAGTTATTTTTTCTCCTTTTTTTCTTTGAAGCGCCATTGTTCCCCAAAACGGCACAATAAGTGACATGGCATCCTGGGAAGGTAGGGTTGTGATGCAGATGTTTTTCTTTGTGGCCTCCGCTGCCTTCCTACCTTTTTCTGGAGTGTTTTTTTATATACTTTTTTTTTTTTAAACAGTTTTATAAAGCACATACTTGATCCGAAGGTATTAGAGCGCTTTACATCAACACAAGTTACATTACACAAAGACACATTCTGTTTTTTGGTAGGCTCAGGGAAATTATGTGCTTTGTCCAGAATCACAGGATGTTGAGCCGACCTGGTTTCCCAGTTCCAAATTCGGCAGCTCTGACAGTTAGGCCACATCATCTCACCCAGACTTACTGGGGTCACCATCCAATCCCAGTTACCAGCTTTTTTCAATTCACGGGAGCACATGCCCTGCTTCGCGTCCTATATTCCATTTCCCTGCCAGCACCTACCATGGTTTCCAATTCCGTGACGTGGTGGAGGCTGGGAAACGACTGATGAAACAACACAGCAGACCTTCAACACACGGCACCGCCACTTCCCTTCTGCCCTCCTTTTGCCAGTGCCGGCTTTGGAGCAGTGTGACCGGTGCAGCCGCACTGGGCACTGACTTGTGGAGGTGGCGCTGACCTCAGGGGAGGGCGCTGTGTTTAGCAATAACTTATGCTTGGAGAGATGAGTGGTACTTTTGTCCGGTGATAGTGAGAGAATTCGAGGAAGCGGTCATGGTGTGTGGGGGCCCAAAAATGATTGTTGCACCAGGCGCTGCCAGTGCTAAAGCCGGCCCTGCCTCTTGTTGTGCTCGAGTTCCCTTCCCTGCTCACATGATGAACACGGTATTGAAAGAGATGTACACCAGCATACAAAAAAAATAAGATTTTTTGCAAGAGGCTCTGAAATTTTTGACGAATTGCCTTTAGAACGCTGCTGCCCGCACCAGTGGATCTGCACAATAGAGACCACATTTTCTCTCAGCTGGTATTGATACACAGCAAGGCTTACACTGACCACCACTTTAGTTCGTCACACGCGTAATTGAGAAATGTACTGTACTTAGTTGTATTCAATTTTGAAACCACTTTTGTTTACACATATACCTGTATTTTGTAATACAAGTACCAGATGGGTACTGCTTTACCACAGCTCATAATGTAAAACAAATGGAACTGGCCCTTTAAACAATATTGCATGTGACTGTGACCTTGCCCAACACCATGCTCCACATTCGAAGGTTGTAACAATACTTCAGGCATGCCCCTAAGCTGCTTCACTCTTCACTCCTTATAATCTGTTCAACTGGAACAACTCCTCAAGAAGCAGGTTTTCTTATATAGTCATGACGAGCACATCATGTGCGAGTCATTTTATGTAGATAATCACAGTGCAGAACCACATGACACTGGTCTCGCCCCTGTCCTCTAGCCGCGTTCTCTTCATTAAGTTTAACCCTAAAACATATTTCTCAAGAGCTAGGTTTTTAGTCTGTTCCTCAAATGGAGACAATTTCACCCTCTCACACAATATGAAGAAACGTAACTCCAACTTTGCACGCTTTGCCTGATCACACCCACATGAAGCGGATCAGCATTGTCATCGACACTAGGTAGAACTGTGTCCTGATGAAGTAGACAACAAATAAGTAAGAAAAAGCTAAAACCATTTGCTAAATGGAAAAAAACGAAAAAATGAGTTTGCTGCATGGAAATTGCGTTTTTCACAAAAGTCAGGAACCCATAGCTGCCATTAAAACTAAGAGAGAAAGGCACCAATTCGTGAAGAAAACTGTGATTTTCATGAAAATCACGATTTTGAAAAGGGGAAACAAGGATCCCACTGTGCACAGCCAAGGCATTTTCACAGAGGGGTTGCCAATCCACGGATGATGGGGAACTCCTGTGACCCAATCAAGCCGCACTCTGGGGTTGGCTGCTCGCAAATGTTGGGTGCATGGCCTAGCCAAAGGCAATTTTGTTCCCCACATGATACTTACCATGCCAGACAGTAGCTGACTATGCTAACTATCTGCCAAATATTGTGGAGCTCTGTCCACGAATTGAAAAGTTGAAGGAAAATAAAGCAAGAACTGGCAAAGCCAATAGGTTGCACTTGTGGGCGATCTATTGGCTTTGCAAATTTTTTTTTTTAATGTTCACAGCATTGCGAGTTGCTGCACTACATAGCTTAAAGTAAAAACAATAAAAAAGCGATATGACGTGGCCAGACTGCGCCATAGCGCTTTTTTTAAACTATACACGCACAAACAAGTTAAAATTGTTATTTTCACTATATACTTAATATGCAATTTATATTATTGAACAAATACCCATTGCAGTTACCAGTATGTCAAAGTGTAGATCGCTGGAACACGGAGCATGGAGAGGCTGTGGCTTTATGGACAGAGCTGCTGTCTTTGGAGCTGGGGAACCAGGTACGAGTCTCGGCACTGGCTCAACATCCTGTGATTCTAGGTAAATCACAATCTCCCCGTGCCTGTAAAAATTGTGTCCTGGTGTAATGCAATTACTGCTCATGTAAAGCTCTCCAAGTCCTCCTGCTCTCCAAGTCCTCCCAGTCGACTTAGCGCTTTATAAAACAAGCTACGATGGAGGTAGGAAACTAGCGACAGAATGGAGAAGGCGCATGCAGTAACAGGAGAGAGATGGTGGGAGGGAGAGGCCAGCAATGAACGGGGAAGGGTCATGCAGTGACAAAAGTGAGTTGATGGTAGTGATGGGCATGCAACAAACAGAATGTGAATGCTGGAAAGTAAAATAAATAATGTTACAAGTGCAGGCCAATGGAAGGACACTGGCTGCCGGAAGCTCATGGGGCAACACCTGCAGCATGTGCTGCGCTTGTTCACTGCAGGGCGCATCATAGTGCTGTTCTAAGTGTGTCACCCAAATCACACAAACCCCAAGGGTGGGTTCGAGAAGAGGGAGTTACGGGTCATAGTTTTCCTTTCTCTCTGTCTCTAGACATGTCTAACTGATGCTGCTCTCACTATTCAGGTAAATCGGGTCCTTTTAGCATTCATGTTTTCCAAGGAGTGTTGATGTTAGCACATTAGCAGGAGATGGTCGTATTAGCATGTGAAAGGCTGTCTGTGCCCTCTCGCCCACTGGAGTGTTTAATCTGTGACTGCCTACAAGAAAGAAAGCCAATAACTAAATTTTATTTTGCAATTCACAACTGTCAGATATAAAGTAAAATTGTATGTCGGTTAGCAAAAACTGTTTTTACTGGTGCCTCCTTACAACAACAATAAAAACGGGAGAGTTGAGTAACAGACCTTACTTCTCTTTTCTATCAACATGTTTCGGGGCTTGAATACAACCACTATGGACTCAGGAATCTTCCCCAGGAATACAGGTATCTCACAAATATTGGGAAATAATTCCTGCTTCTGGCAGCATGGTCTCCAGCCTCAGAAGTGGATTGGAGGCAAGGTGGAAAGTTTACTTGTGTCCCAATACTTGAAGAGGTCTTGCAACATGCTATTGACGAGGCTGTCCGTACGTCCAGCATATAACACAGGGAGAGTCACTGCAATTGTAGCCTGCACTGTGAAACAGGCCGTGCCCACGCTGCCAAGCAACACTCACAGCTGATACAGCATGGGCTGCGGGTGTGCATGGGCCTTGAGACTGCGAACCACACACCCAACACCAAAGCATTTTCTGCCTCGCTACCAGTGCCAACAGGGCAGTGGGAGTGACTCAAAGTTAGCAAATCAAAAAAAACATTTTAAGATACTGGTCAATGCTTGGTACTGAAGCGGACTTCAGACATTTTTGATACACCCCCAATAGTTGCTTACCAAAGGTCAAGAAATTTGAAACAAATCTTAACTTTTCGTACGAATCAAGAAGACACCAGTTTTAAAGGAACATCACCATGTTACCACAGTGGGAACTGCAATTCAATAATAAAAGTCAAAACGTGATTTACCTGCTCAAATGTCCTTACATAAAAGTAACATTCGTACACGACAAGCCAAATCTCCTATCGCCAGTCATTTTCAACTCTTTCAACACAACATAAGTCAGCTACGTTTTCTAATTTTAGAACAGGTACCGATTTTGAAAGGACGTAATAACACTCAATTCATGTTACAAAGAGAAGTATACTGGATCAACAAACTGGATTCCAACAGTCCCAAAGGCCTCAATGAACGTTACGACCTTGGCTGTGTTTTGTAATGAGTCATCAACAATATACATTGATCAGATCAATCCCGGAACTGCACTTTTGATACCTGATCTTTAACTCATTTGTAATATGTGTAGGACCATTGATGTTGTATAGACAATGCATGTTTTGCTAATCATGACACGCTGCATTTTGACGTGTACATTGTTGTTAGATTAGTCTAATCAATTTTTATGATTATTTGACATTTCTTGTTACTTGTTGGTGAATTGCATGACAAATCACTTTAATCCTTTTCACGTTTAATACACGGTGCTCTCAAGCATCAGTTTTTATTTCACAGCTTTACATCTATTATACACCAATCTTGTTTTCTTCATTTTTGTTTTTTAAAATTGAACCGTGTGTGCAAAACCATCCAGACACAATTCTTTTAATCGCGCTCACACGATATACGGAACTACGAGTCTTTCTTCTCTGTAGTTCAAACGTCTCATTTTCGTTTACAGAATATACTGAACTAAGAGTATTTCTTCTCTGTAGTTCGAACATTTAATTTCCGCCACGCTCACGCGCACTTAACAGCCCATACGGCCCGGAGCTTTTCACTTCCGTCAACACCGTGTGAAACTAGATGCGACTCGACGAGTTTACCCACCGAAATATCATATCAAAGTAAGTCTAATAAACATGCTTGTTTGATTTAAATGATTAAAGGACTATCTGCGTCTACGCAGTAATGCTGATTATGTTTACAGTTTATTTTTTCAGATATCTGGCAACTAGGTCGCCATTAGTACTTGAGTACAATGTTTA
This sequence comes from Triturus cristatus, assembly GCF_964204655.1. Classification (NCBI taxonomy): domain Eukaryota; kingdom Metazoa; phylum Chordata; class Amphibia; order Caudata; family Salamandridae; genus Triturus; species Triturus cristatus. The sequence continues at coordinate 761,386,256 of NC_140589.1, read as the reverse complement.
GATGAACTCACGATAACACATGGGGTATTATTTTTTGGGATCACCTAAACTTTGACGCTCATTTTTTCCACCACGGCATTCTTGGTTGTGTAGATGATCCCACATGTGAACTACACCCACTACAACTCTCGTATATCTTTCACTGGTCTTTTCTCACATGGTGTTAACGCAGTAAATTTCACATTTACTATTGGAGTCACATGCGAATTCATAAATGTATTAATTTCCAGTCAGGTCCTTGTGAATGTCATACTTCAGTACAGCCACCACACGCACCGTTGTTTCGTTTTCACAGGTTTTTTCGCCACGTTTTTTCAGCATGACAGTCATACCACCAGCGCACAATTAATTTATTTTTACATTAAGTATCTGGCTGATTCGCTGTCTCCTTTTTTACAGTACTGGCCCCTGATGAAGGGCTCCACAGCCCGAAATGCATTGGGCAACTTGAATGATTGTTTAATTCAAGTATACACAAGGGATTCATAAATTTAACCATGGTACCGGAACAAATGTTTCTGTGAAGACAAATGTTTTTGAGAAGAGTAATAAAAGAAGATATCTTTGAACTCTCAATGTGAAAAAAAGTTTATTTTTACATGAAAAAAGATTGAACATTAACCACGAGTGCAAAAGGGAGACACACTCCTGAAACAGGAACGTGCATTTAAGTGCAACAGTGACAGCCAGGTCCTATAATTCTCTGTGGCCCCCATCAATGTGTGAGCTTGTCTGGAAAAGCAGCACCATGAAGGATGAGAAGAAAAGCTCTAAGTTCAGTCTGGACCTCCTGCAATGCAGCAAGTGTTACAGAGTGCCTCTGTATTTATAACTTTTATATAAAAAGTTTATCTTGGATTGGTTCGCTTTAGTTACTTAGATTATATCACTGCACTGAGTGACCTTTATTAAAATTAGTGAACCACAGCCTTTCTCTTGTGATAATGTTATTAATTACGGAGGCAAATCAGTTGTCGTGTTTCTTCTATACAAGCCTTTATTTTTTATAGATATAGCAATTTTATGATTGATTAAACCATACATAAGAAAGGTTGCTGTACAAAGTGCACCCTGAACTCTTTCAAAGTACTATCAGATGTGATGCTCATAAAAAAAGATGCACAGTGAAGAAAAGTAATTGCCTAGGGACAAACTGTTTGATCAAGCTTGGGAGCTAGGATGAAATGAGCAATTCAGATCTTGGATGGATATCACATTATTTCCCCCTTCTCCACTGATAACCGTTTTATTAGTGATCCAGGAGACAAGTCGCGGTCTATTGGCAAAGACAGAGCACAATTATGGTCTATTAAACTATATACAAAATAAGATTTTGTACAGTGCATATCCTGAATTGACTTATATCAAGGTGCTCTCAAACTTGATGATCACTGAAAAGTAGGCAAAGGGAAGAAAAGTCATTGTCCAAGTTGACACAGTTTGGTCAAGCTGGGAAGCTGTGACTGAAATCAGGGACTCTAGGTTGGGGCCCCACAGCTAGTTTTGCCCTGTGTCCAATAAAAGCTTTGAAGTGGTCTGGAAATGCTATGCAAGTGTATTCAAAATATACTTTCTTCAGACCTTTTGTGTATAAGATGGGGAACAGCAATGGAAACACCCTTCTTCAAAGAACAGCAACATATTGGCCAGAAAGAGTGAAAGCTTCACTCCTTCAGAGGACAGGTACAGCTAGGGTAGCATCAGCACGTGCTTTTCCTGTCCTGACAGGTACAGATCAGGCAGCAGCAGTGCAAGCTTCACTGCCTCACAGAATAGGGACTGTATAGCAGTAGCAAAGCAAGATTACATCTCGCACAGGAGGCAAAAAGTGCAAGCTTCCACTTTCCTCATAACAGATCCAGCACAAGCTTTCATTGCACACACAAGTACACTCAAGGTGTGAGTAACATGCAGGTTACAGACAGATCTGTGGAGTGGGTGCTGAACTCAATACATGAAATGTATAGGGGGAATGAGTAAATTAATATTCAAGTTCTGGTACCGTTCTCACGTCCTATTCAACATCGCACCCTGAAAATCCTATGGTTGTCAGTCACCCAGAAATCTGATGTTTGTGTTAATTCTTTAGTTTTCCATGCATTGAGAAATTTCAGAGACATAGTAGCTTCTTTTTATTTGGAGCATCCTCGCCAAAGCCTAAATACATATGCTTTAGACAGGCACACAGGTGTCAACCACTTTGAAAAGGTTGTGAATGCATGTGCCTCAGGCTCTGTGCAATCTAAGGCTCGTGCTGCTCCTGTTCAAAATGCTGAGGGATTGTAGTGTATGCAGTGGTAGAAGTGGGCAGGATCGGAGGGGCATGATGTGCCCATACTTTTTTAATTTAAGGAAAACAGTTCCCCTACTTTCTGTGAAAAGATAACCATCCCTGGAAGGTTAATTCCGAAAGCGGAAGTGCTTCAGGCGCAGTGTAAAGTAGGGAGTCTCATGTGCTGTGAAACAGAGGGAGGGGCAGATAGGTAAACAAGCCTTCATGCCAGGGTGTCTGCTGCCTGAAAGAAATGTAAATGTGCGCAATTAGTCAATCTGTAAATGTAAATGGAGCTCGGAAGCAGGTATTGGCTTTGATTAATGGAATCACTTGACTCTTCCTGATGACACAGATTTTTTTGAGTGGTATTGGAAAGGGGTTACCAGCTGAACAAAGAAGTGTGTTCTTTTTAAAGCGACATAACACAGGCCCCTGCGCCGCAGGGCTTTCAGGGGCCTGTGTTAGCCCCTCACTATTATATACTGCTCCAATCTGGATTCAATTCCTGGCTCTCTGGTTACAGACAGGGACCGCTGCATTAGCTAACAGAGATTACATAAAGTAAGATAGTGCCTTTCTCACTGATTAACTTAACTTGCATCCATTCTACTTTAAGAAGTGCCTTACTTTATAACCTACCTTAAGATGAAAGACCGAAAAAGTCACAGAATATTTTGCTTTTTTAGCCACGCCTTTGACCCCGCCCCCACTGTGACACGCCCAGCCCGGATTGAGCACTGCATCACAATTCGATTACTTTTTTTTTAATGCACTTCGACCGCTGGTTGAGTGTGTGTGTGTGTGTATATGTGTGTGTGTGTGTGTGTGTGTGTGTGTGTGTGTGTGTGTGTGTGTGTGTGTGTGTGTGTGTGTGTGTGTGTGTGTGTGTGTGTGTGTGTGTGTGTGTGTGTGTGTGTGTGTGTGTGTGTGTGTGTGTGTGTGTGTGTGTGTGTGTGCGCGCGCGCGCGCGCGCGCGCGCGCACTCACTGTGTTAGCGCATCACTGCAATACTGACTGACTGCTGTGCAACTGGAGTGGGAGAAGACGGGGGCGGGGCTGTGGTTTTCATGTAAAAGCCTGCTGAGTGTTTCTACAAACAGCAGATAAAATAAACTCGTAGAGAAAACTGGGCCAGGCAGCCAATCACAAGTTTGGAATGCGGGCTGACATCACGAGCCCTGCCTCTGAAACTTTATGCTTTTCCCCCGCGCCTCCTCCAATTGTTCCCATACGCCTGGTGTTCGGCTGGGAAGCCCTGTCAGAGACCCCCAGGCTCCGCTGCACCAGGAGAGTCCCTCCCAGAGCCCGGCACAGAGGCTGCCCATCCGCCTGCCCGCCACCGCCGCCGGAGGTAAGATGCTTGGCTTCCGCTGCAAACGTGGGTTAGTAAACACAGCACCATGCTCTGAGAGGGGGTGTGCTCCGGGAAACCCATCAGCTGTTAAATTAAATAAAGAAGGGAACTCCCGCCAATTACTTCTGCACATTAGACATCTTGATTAACAAACTGCGTCTTTTTTTTTTGGCAAACTATGCTTTTTCATTTTTGAATAAGTACCTCGCCTAGGTAGCGACCAATGTACATTTAAGCAACGTACTGAGGCGTTTCAGAGGCGTTCACCCAAAAGACCTTTCATTTTCTGGGAAGCACCCTTTCACACATCTCTTGCAGACAGTGCTATTTTCACAGGAAGGACCGACCCTGGTTTAATAGGCTATTTTCAGCTCTTTTTCTTATGAGTCTCACTCAAAACAAAAGCTTGCGTCCCCAAAAATAAAATAAAGCCTGGTACACGCTTTGTTAACTCTTTCCGACGTGCTGCAGACAGATGTGTAAGATGCAGACGGACAATGTTCGCCTAATGCCGTTACACATTACAGCGTTGGTCCGCCTACGAGCCAAGCTGGCGCATAAAATGTGTTGAGATTCCCTGGCCGGAGAAAAATTCTATTTGGACCCGTTCTGCCTACTGTTTCAACACTTTCCAGGACGTCGCCGGTCTATTTTATGCCCCTAGTTTTCGGGAACATGAAACAAGTTACCAGAAATTCATCAAACTAAAGCGTTTACACTTCCCCAGACTGTCAGATTAAGGCTCCATAGCTCTCCAGTGACACTTACTCGCTGACAGACGTTCAGTTTACTTTAACTTCTAGTCCTAAAATGACTCAGATTACTTACTGCCCCTCAAAAATGTTCATGCAGCCCAGACATTCCAAGCGACAGTTCTAGATGGACTAGTTGTGGTTGAGGGAGTGTGATGGGGTTGCTGTGAAAGCCCAGACCATTCACTGCTGCCAGACTAGGACTGAAAACTACGCTTTGCCTAGACTGATTAATTTGCAACTGTGTAAATTAACCAGAGGTAGCTGATGGTCGTTTCAATTTCTTTAGGAAAACCGTTTTGTAGATAAATATTCAGGGTGCTACTGCAGATGAGAGAAAATTGTGGGGGGGGGGGGGGGGGGTGTAGAGGACAAATGAAGGCAACAGATTCAACACCACGCGCCTTTGTGTCAATGACTGAACATTGCCCACCACACTGGGGTTTATAGCCACAGTATAGTTAGGTGAGAACATCTGCAAAAAGATTATGCTCCATGCAAGACCAATGAAGGATGGATGGATGGATAGGCCCATCATTAATGCACTATAGCAAGATTACGTGAGTGAGAATGGCATACATTTTCATTACCAAAAATAGTGACTTCAGTTATTTACTGGCTCTTTTCAACATCTTGTTTATTTGTGGTGCAGTGCGATGACGTGTTAATGTACAAAGTAATTTACAAATTTTGGTGCCAAGTGCCACTAATCCAGATTATCTGACGCCACTGCGTTCCAATGTGCTTCCTTTTGGGTGTAAACACATTTTTAAGGCTGGTTTAAGGCTGCCTTATTTCTTTGAAACATCTTACCAGGGTCTTTCCAATCCAGAGTACAGAAGTAAACCCATAACTGGTGGTGATGGGGAGAGGGAGGGGAGTGTTCACAGGCCTTTCTAAGGATCCAATTACTTTAGTAGATGTGTTTTTTTTGTTCATAATTCCACAATTCCTACATGTTTCATGGGGCTCACTTAACATATTGGGTAAGAACAAAAGAAGTAAACACAAGAGAAAATATATTTGTATGCTTGCGTGTACATGTAGGCACAAGTGAGGGAGAAATAAGCAAGGGGAGGTACTTAAAAGGAAAGGCCAGCAGAAATGTGTCCATGAGCCCCTTATTCTGGCTGATATTTGCTTCCTAAAGTAACTTCAGGGAAGTGCAGCTGGGCAGGAGGAAAAAAAGAAGCTATGCTCGCTCTAGGACACATCCGCTCGTCAATATATGCCTCATTCTGTGTTTTCAGTCTTGTAGGATGTTTAGAGGGCTCTTTATCATGAGGAGTGGTGAAACGTATTTGCAAAGGGTCATTATTCTGTAAATAGTGTACTGGACCTTATATTGCCATTTCCACTGATCACTGCATTCACATACTTATTTCTGCCATTTTGTGCCCCAACTCCACCCAAACAGCTTTTGCCCCCTCAGAGCCCACGTTGCTTTCATCGCCCTTTATATTGCTTAACACACTTTACATGTCTGTTTCTAACTCTTCACTCTCCTGCTTTCTCAGCTTCACAAAGACCCACTAACAAGAGAGAAGAGAAAGACCCTTTGCACTGCATCTGAGCCCTCCTGTCTGTCTCTCTGCACTGCCGCAATAACCCACCCACTGCCTAGCCATGGAGAAGGTCCAGAACATAACCCGCTCTGCAATGAGGAGAGCCTCCACCATCGAGGTCAACCCGCAGGCCCGCCAAAACATGCAGGACCTCTTCATCAATTTCTCGCTTATCCTTATCTGCCTCCTGCTCATCTGCATCCTCGTGATGCTCCTCTGAAGTTCTCCGCCACCCCGATTTTGGAATCCCCACCGCAATGCATAAAAACCAAAAATGACCCAAAAGCTCCCATGCCCCGAGCACCCTCTACGATCCATGGAAGCTCTTGCAAGAGGATTTGGTGCTTGGACTAAAGCCGCCTGCGACTCGTACTCCTCAGCTTTACAAATTAATGGAAGCTGCTGTGGCCACACGATGGACAATCACTCAGGAGCAAGTGGTTGCAAAGATGTGCATGTGTTAGTTTGCATTTCTGTCCATTTTTGTGATGTGCACCTGCAGATGCTCTAAATTCCAAAGCACATCTTTTATGTTTATTTGCTTCTTTCTGGTTTCGCTTTAAAAGTAAGAGAACAGACAATTTGCTTTGACGTGAGAGCCTTCTTTTTATGTCAATACGAAGTGCTTTGCAATTGCTTTGGTTTGTAACAGACTACAAATGGTTCTCAACTGCACTGCCTGTGCCTGTACTCTGAATTAAGCCTGAGTGCTGTAGACTGCAGACCATGCTGCAGCATGGACAATTATTTAGCCAACACCCACGCTGGACCCCCTTGATATGAAAACACCCAGAGCAGAAAGTCTGTATGATGCACTGCGCTCCCTCTACCGTGTTTACATGCCCTTGCACTCACCGGAAAACTCATCTTTCCTTTGCCGTTCATGCCAAACAATCTCAATATGGCCAGTAAAAACAGAAGAACACATCCTCTGCAGCATACCACAAGCCATGCACTTATTGCCTTTGATATTATGTGCAACTACAATACCCCCTTGTCTGCCTCAAGGGAAGGCTTTAGCTGCATAATCACAGAACCCTAATGTATGCACATTTTGACTATGGAATGTTTCTGCATGTATGCAGACAGCGTCAGTCTAATCAAGGTAGCAGCCAAAGATGGTAATCCCGCAAAGATTTGAAACGATTAGACGTGCCTCAACTTGCTCGTCAGAATGACGTACTTTACCATGACTTCTGTGTATTAAGTTCTGATCATGTACCTCGTAACTCAGAAGACTTTTTCGAAGAAAAACAGGTTGCAAACATGCAAGCCCAACTCTAGATGACAGGCGTATGTAGAGCATGTGTATCTACAGCAACACGTGCTACGAACAGAGGGTTTTCCAAGATGGTGGGTCCTTCCTTGCACCCAATCACTGCGCCTTCGTTGCCGCTGGGTGATGGTAGGAGAAGGAAGCAACAAAAGGGTAGGGAGAACTAACAGAACAAAACAGAGAATACCCACTTCATACTAACGTCTCATCGGAAGAGATTGAAACCTAAACACTCTTACGCCTCGGTTATGCACTATTTGGGGTTTTGGATGCCAAATGTCCTCTCCCCTGCTATAGTTCCTGGGTAGAGTCTAAATATCTGAACATGAAATAAAAGAACAAGAGAAGACACACAGAGGTGCCACCATTGCCAACCTTCTTATGAAGCCCTGCTGGCTCCTGGATCAGTGAGCCAAATGTTAGTTGTGGATTGCCGTCTACTAGGTAGGGCTGCCGGGGTGCTGAACAATGCAGGGGTTAGAGTACTGGTACTGCGGTGTACCTCTTGAGCTTCAGGCCTTCTCACACAATACCTGCAAGGTGGTGATGCTTCACCGCAAAATATCGGACATGCTAAACTACATAACTGCACAGTAGAGGTTATAATACAACAACTTAACTTAGCTGTGCACAGGCAGAGACATCGTATCGCAGACTGAGAAGTTAGGAACTATTATTGTGAAGCAACACTGCCACCCTGTGGTCAAATTGCTGCGCTACAACTAAACATTGTAGCCAATTATACAAAATTAAAAACGTATGAACTAATGACTAGGCTTAAGCACCAACTCCCACCACTGCGTTAAACGTACCATAAAATATTTTGACCAGATTTAATTCATAAACATGTGTTCACAGGAAGTTGAATCCTGAAGAAATTAAAATGTTGTTATCCATGTGAGACAAAGACTTGTCTTTCGCATGGTGCAGTTGATCACCTTTTACAGTGCATGGCATGCAATTTGAAGAAATACCCTATTTATGGACGATGGCAACGTTTATCTACAGTCAGGCAATTACAAGCATTCATGTGTTGGCCGACATGTTGCAATGCATTTAAAACGTCAGTATGTCCCTTTCGGTTCAATTTAATAATGTGACATAACACAAAAATATAGATTGGATACGGTCTCGTCCCCCTTCATTTGACGGGTGCATCGAAAGGTGTAGAACCTTCAGACACGCTGCTTTCGGTCAGTTTAAATTCACATCGTTACTATGGGAGGGTCAGCGTTTGTGGTAGTTAGTGGAAACAAACCCACAACAAAGGACCATGTCTGGAGTAATGACAAGAGAAGGAACCCCAAGCCAACGGCAACAAGAAACAAAACGAAAACAATGATATGAAACTAGTAGAATGAAAAAAAAACTCCTCTTCCTAAAAAAAAAAAAAGAAGAAAATTACATGCACCGGTTATAAAGCATGAGTTAAAACAACAAAGGCTGTCCATTCCATTACTGCAGACTGGCTGGACGCCGACCAGCAGAATGAAGCTAATGAGAACAATCCAGAGGAAACTGTGATAATAAACGAAAATAACTGCGACATGCCCTACAAAGGAGAAACGTTCCACTATATGGCAGCCAAAAAGCAGCAGCAGTTCAGATAGAAAAGGAAACGGAAAGCAACACACTTCCAACCGGAGAGTTCGAGAAGGCTACAGTCAACAAACAGCACCATTTTCAGTGCTGATGGGTCTTTTGTAAACATGATGTTCTCAAAGCTCAGTACTGGGACCGTCACCTTGACTAAGAACATCAACAAAATGCACTTACGGGAACCCAGGGTCTCTGAGGAAAGGAGAGCATTGGCTATGGCTCCGCCATTTTGTTTCTGCTAACGCATGCAATTCAAGGCTGATTTACATAAAACACCACCGAAGCATGTCGCGCGCACAAAAGGACAAACACTTCAGAAGGAAAAGGCTTGTATTATGCATTGTTTTTCCATTGGCACCGTTCTGAGTGACCAGCACAGTTCTATCTCCCACAACAATATTTGGACTATAAACTAAACCGCTGGCGTCTGAATGTAATGGCTGAAAGGTGAAACCTGTGAGCTTACAACAAGATAACGTGTTACAAATGATGTCACTAATTATTTGGTTAGCTGTTCAGATGAAGCTGTTCTCTTGTGTTTAAATACGGTTTTAGAAAATGTTAATGTAGATGTATGTTAGCACTCAGATGTTATATTTCAATGCATGAACAAATTCAATAAAAATCAAAGACAAACCCTTTGTCCAGTTTTTAACGTTGCCTAAAGTGTAAAGTAGCACATGAATATGTCTTTTGAGAAAATGACAGGTAAAAAAAATGATAAAACTAAAGAGTGAAAAGGGGGAGGAGGGAATGACTTAAGCTGAATTCCAATGACACAAAAACCCCTTCTGACACGTGCATGAATTTTCTAGGACATTTGTTACTCGGTCCCAGGAAGGGACACTAACCTTCAAAGATGCTGATGAACAAGACCACATTTGCCTGGCAGGGGACACTGTCATCCAGACCCAACGACAACACAGATAGAGCTACCCTGATGACATCAGTGGCAGAAGGGGCTGTAGAAGGGAACGCGCTAGTCTTTAGCAACGTAATGTTCACCCTGACCAACCCCTCCTTTCAATGGCCCCACTCCAGACTGATAAATATTTTAAACATGCACAGTGCTGTGGAGCCGTATCCACTCTTCAATTTTTTAAAACTATTTTTTTAAATACATTTACAGCAGAGATGACAATCTTGATAATGCTTAAAAAGTAATTAATTATCTTATAATTAATTCACAAACATCGGCTTTCTTAAAAAAACATTGTCCCTAAACTCTATGGTTTGAAACATGGAACACTTATATGGCAGTGTTTTATATCTCAATCTATTTGAACACCGCTCTCTGACCTAAAATGATCACTTTTTAAACATCTCTCTTATGCTTCTTAAACACTTCAAAGAAATATCTGCTCCTTCTCTCCCTGTGTTACACACACTCTGCCACTTCTCCAAACCATGATACTGGCTGCTTGCTTGCTTACCCCCTGTTATGAATCTTTGTGGCCTATTTCCTTCCTGGTTACACCAAAGCTTCACTCTTTCATGTTTAGCTGCTCACTGTCCCCCGTCTGTCCAGACCTATCCTCTATAGAACATTCTAGAAAACTTAGGTTAGGGAACTATTTAAACTGATTGAAATAAATAAAATACCTAGATGGAAAAGTATATGTCTGAACAAGGCAGACCAGTGTAGAGACGAAATCCTAATTTTGCTTTTTAAATCTTTCTAGATTCAGGTGCTCTGCATTATTTCGCCCATGAGTGGTTAAGTCCAGAAAATGTCATTTACAAACCTGATCTAGTGAGCTTTGGCATAGGCAGAGTGTGGCATTTATGAAAAGTTAGAAAGATTCGGGGCAATGAAGCTGAGGTATATATCCAGCATTAATTCCCGATGATAATCCAGTTCAAATTTGAAATGCATGTTTTGGCAAATGGGTGTAAAAGAGGAGACTTAGAAGATATCTATAGGCAACTAAACAAACATATGGTGACTAGAAAATATTGCGTAGTAGGGGTGAGATGGAGTGATGAAACCACTTGGAAAGAAGTTGGGTGATCACATGTCTCAGAGTAAACGGTTAAGTGTAAAAGATGCAAGTAAAACTGTCTTTTGGTAGCAAAGGGGACATAATTTGACCTTGTAAATGAGCAGCCATTTTGACAGAAAATGAATGTGGGAAGCCTGAGGGCTAGTGTCTGCACCAATCCAAGAATATAATGGCGTGAGAAAACATGTTTGAGCCGTAGACAATGCTTCCACAATCATAAGCGACTAGTGACTAGTGTGGAGTTCCACAGATCATAAAACAACACTTTTTGGTGACAGCTTAGAACATCCTCATGAGACATAGTGACAAAAAATGTGGAACATCAGCAACAGAAGAGCATAACTTCAGAAACAGATGGAAATCAACCCACAAGAGGGGGTGAGAAACCAAGAGAACAGGGTTGAAAAACTATAAGCAACGGGTGATCTTGTAAAAGGGATGGAGAGAGACATACTAGACACTCTTTACAAAAGTAGAAGAGACACATAGGAACATTAAATGGTGGAGTTCAAATTATCCCAAATAGCCAGGGAACATGGTACATATTACGCTTGTCGCGGAATGCTAATGTACCCCAGTCTCTTTAATAAACAGATGTTTCAGACCCCCGGCCAGTGCTTTGTAGTTCTGGATATGCGTTTCAACTTCAAGCCATGAGCAGACACACAAAAGAGGACTAATGGAGCAATACCACATGCAAGAGGGAAATAGACAAATTTCACCCTCTGCTGGGAAGGCAAACTTGAACCCAGCTGATACCAGTGTATGTAAGCGGCCAGCTTTCCGTATAAATATTTGTGTGCTGCAGCATACTCCAAGTCAGTTCTTTTATTAGAAGGGGCAATGGCAAGAAAGTCCAACACGGTATGTTTCTGACTAAAATCAGGCAAAAGTTGGTAGAGACCATAATCCAGAGGCCGCTGTGAGCCGGAGTGCAGTGCCCAAGAAGGTGCCTCGTTACTAAACGGCAAGAGTTGACTGGCTCGGACTTGTAAGTCCCTTGGCAATACCAGCGAAGAGACCAGAGATTAAGTATGGTGCAAAAAGAACCAGTAGGAGTACGGCTTGTTGACAAGCGGTTTCGAGCCCATTAATTACTTCACAATCATTTGTTTTATTCAAATAACATTGGATTAAAAACAATTTCAGTTTGATGTTAATTTTGTTATAGCATGTAGACAAAGTTGCTTCCTCTACAACATTTATTTTCCATTCTGAAATTATAAAACCTATACTTTTTTGTAAATATATCTAACTTAATTTAATTAACGTAGTTAATGGCAGAAGATCCACTAACCACCCCTTTTAACTTTTACCTCGTTCTCATCTTAACTTAATTTCTCTTCTGTTTCGGACTTATTTTTAGACTCTTGTCTTTTGGCTATTATGAGTCAAAATTCAACTAAGGAAGTGTTATACATGCATTAAGCGTCAGGGCCCCACCCCAGTGATAACACATGAAAAGAAATACACAATGTCTATGCTGCTGTTGATTTATAAAGCTCCCTAAAAAGATTTTGGGCAAAAAAAAAATTCCAGAGGTCATCATATGAAAATGGACACGTTTCATAAATTGGGGGATACATTAAGGGTACCAGCTGTACAGACAGTAGATGGCCTACAGGCCCATCACGTCTTGCCAAGCCCCTAAAAGCAGGGCAGCACGAGAGCAATAGGCCATGCTGTTACTGCTTCTAAACTGCAAGATGCCTATATTTATACTAGGTCTTTTTTCAAATTCTCACATTTAACACATTTTCAGGGATAAATACTTTCCTATTATTACAGACTCCATCAATTCTAAACTTACCTAAACTCAGCTCTAAAAAAATTCCCTCAATCTGACGTCTTCGAGGCCGTGCCCCTTGGATAATGCTTGGATAGAGGGGCTCTGACACTATTGTAAGGAACAATGAATTAATAGTTATTAGAACATTGGAATGTTGGCAGCTCCATTGAAAACAATGGAGTGCTCCGGGCTTATAATGGCTGGTATAAGCCCGGAGCGCCAACATTCCAATGTGTCTTTGTTCACAGCTCTGGCTGTGAACAAAGACTTCAGGGAGCCGGAGGGGATTTGAATCCCCTCGCGCTCCCTGAAGGCTTTGTTTTGTTAGAACATTCTGCCCTCTAGTGGCAGAATGTTCTAATAGCCTTATAGCCCTTCGTAGCCTTCGGCTCGGGCCTTTAACGCTGCAGCGGGCCTTTAATAGCCGGTATAGCCCGCTACGGCGGGCTATAAGGCTATATTGTTTGATTAAGTATTTTTGTGAAACTGTAATGTGCAAATTTATAAAAAGATGAAATCTGTTGTCTCTAGTTACTATGATTAAACAATCTTTTCTTAGGTGGTGAAAGACAAAAACGAGAAGACGCTGAGAGCACAGCGACAGAACAGCAAAGTGCGTCCAATCCTTGAGAATCCAGGTTTGAACGAGAGAGGGCCGCATATAGGATCACAGCTGAGGAGACCGACAAGCACGCAACCATGGATCTTGCCAACAACAGAGGCCTCAACCTGCTGCTCAACTTCGTGCTAATCGTCCTGGTTCTGGTACTTATGTTCATTCTTGTGAAACTCCTGTGAATGCTTCATACTTTCCCCTTCGCCACAATGACTTAGGGTGCCAGTCTGGTGGCATGAGGTGCCAAATACTGTGCTGGACAGGAAGGGCCAGCAATGTATAAATTCACAAAAGATCTAACATAAGCAGCCACCAGTAAAGAGCGGAGTCGTCTCCCTGTATCCAATCAAGAAGAAGCAAGACCAGAGATTCAAAGATGGCTGCTGGATGCAGGGCCCATCTGCTGACAGCAGTGAGCGCCCTTGAGGGTGGTTCATTGATACTGCAGTGTGAAGCATCATTTTAAGAAGAGTAGACCTTTGTACGCCAGCTGAAATATTACAACATGCTGAATACTTGAGCTCAATACAAGACCGCTATCCATTTGGGTGGCCTTGCTCTTGAGGTCAGGTTCACGACGAGCACGGTTCACGCATGTGGCTATATGCTTGTGCCAAGGAGAGAGCTTTAAGATTCTACATATGACTGGGTGACCAATCTGTAACCGTCATGTACCCACAGCGCTGCAAGAAAGTTCCAGCACCATATTATTAATGTAACAATGATCTCAAAAGACGGCAACTAGCTCAAGGCCTGCAATAGCAACTTTTGGGGACATTAAACAACAGTAAGTGGGAGCAGTTGCCAACCTTGAACTGAAGGCAACAAATGCTGCTGGAGGGAGCTCGTACCGAGAAATGTCTTCCTCTTGAAATGTCTCTTTCATAGGGCTTTGGTACAACAACAATAAGCCTTTATTTTTCACCACTGACCCTACACAGCGATTACACATTTCTTGAAACAGAATTCTGTCTAACAACACATCTAAGCATCTTATGTTAATATTATCCCTCATGTATGCGGCCTGTTGTCTTCTAGATCTTTATTAACTACCAGAAACTCTCCCTAAAGGTACATATAATCTAATGCTAACTAACTAATCCATGCCTATAAAGATACATTATGAAATCAGAACAGTAGGTATGTGCACTTTCACGATCCACGCTTTGGAATGTTTTACCAAGCATGATGCCCACAAGCATACAAAGCGTAGGCACCTAGATTTTGATGGCACATCCATCTTTCTGCTTTTATAAGAGGCTTATTGTTTTAGTAATAATTCTGGCACTTTGACACCACTATGGACTGACTTGTTATAATGTTATGTTTGTGCGTGTCACTACAGGCAGAGGGAGGACGTGAACATGTGCTTCACATGCCTTGCCTGCAAGACAACGCACACGTGAGTGCACATGTGTAGAAGGTGCAGACTATCCTGAGTAGACTCAACAGAGTGGGTTGACTGTCACAACCGGTTCCTACTTATTCTAGTTTTACAACATAAGAGTGTGTAGTATAATCAAGCTGCCATCGCGAGAGAAGTATTGTGCACTTTAATAAAACTACCATCATGAGAGAAGTATATTCTGAAGATGGAAAATGCTAAACTAAATGCAACTTTGGCTTTGAAATCGACTGAGTTACCCCACCATATCGTTGTTCTCCACAATGAGACTGACAGACACATATAACAACTACCAACGAACTCCAAAGACTCTGGCATAGGTACATCTCAGACTCTATGACCTGAATTCAGCCAAACAGCTGGTTTCTCCCTTGGGAGAGAAGGAAATTACTACACAGCAATGTTACGTCAGTCCTTACAAAAATGACTGTCACGGCCTAACCTGCAGACACCATTACACTTGCAGAGGAAGAGAATTTGCACTGTAGATGTCATGCAATTGCACACTGGCAAACTAAGCCGTAAGACACGATTTCATCTATTTTTGTACATATACTTTTAAACAGCAGAGCAGTGTTTCTGAAACTTTTATTAACACTAACACAATTTCTTTTAGTAATCTAAATTTAAATTATGTTGTGAGCCCAGCTTCTCCGTTTTCAACATTACAAAGAAGGTATGCTTGTTTTGGTCTTACCAGGAAATTTCATCACTCGTGTCTACCAGACCTATGTGGACATGCGCCTCACAGGTCTGAGAAAGACTGCACTAGAGCAAAAGAAGTTGGAGCACACCGATGGTACTCGACTCATTCGGGTACCAAGAACTCCCTCTCATTGTCATAGATACATTTCACCATTTTTACCAGAACACCCATCCCTTACATTGGTGATGTCTAATCGTTTTATAAGAGCACAGCATGATTAAGGAATTCTCAGGCATTCACCCAAAAAATAAGCCAAAAGAGTTTTGGTGACACAGTGCATCCAGGTAGCCAAATCTATACGTAAATCTGCTGCTCTGGTCCCTAAAAAACATTCAGTCGGTCGCACAGTGATAACATCATTCTTTTTGTTTTAACTCAATGGTATCAGAGGAGCACAACGTCATCTACTTTACACACATTGTGTTGAAGATCAGGGAACTGTGAGTCCGTGCTGCACCTATAACACTATTTGCACACACAAAAAAGGCACTGCGTTTAGGCAGTGGAACAGAAAGAAAAATCTAGAAAAATAAAAAGAAGCACAAACATTTCACTTTAAGGCAGAAGTGGCGCAAGGCGAGGACTACTCTGTGACTGGTTGTTTCAAACAAGTAGCATTTTGGTTGGAAAAACACAAGCAGTCAAAAAGTGTGCTACCCGTAAACATAATTGCTGTTGTTCAATGCAAATGCAAAAACCAAAGGAAATGATGGACGGAGTGTTGAACATTGCAAGCACTCACCCCCAGTCAACTGATCTGGGTTTAATCCATCACCGATCTTTAGCCCACTGTGCCACCCTAGTTTGGTTTTTGCTTTGTTCGCCATAAGTTGGCTGGGTATGCTCAGACGTGAGTCCCTTGCTCACTTTGCCACTGCATTCAAGCAAGCCTGGCTGAAGACGGCTGAAATGCCATAAACCGGTCCTAGGAAGCTGGATTCCGGTCCAGGGAAGACATGGCTTGGCAGTTCGGGCTGGGCTGTTCCCATGAGGCACAGGGTCAGACTGATTTGCGTATGGCCATGTCTGAACTGGGGTGGCAGAGTGGGCTAAAGAACGGTGATGGATTAAACCCAGATCAGTTGACTGGGGGTGAGTGCTTGCAATGTTCAACACTCCGTCTATCATTTCCTTTGGTTTTAGTTCAATGCAAATGTACATATGCCTGTGGGACTAAAATAAGGATAAATAAAAGAGGAAAGCAGCTAAGATTTGTAGTCCTTGTGTGCCACCTGAGTGAGATGCCACCGCCATTAATGGATGGTACTGCTAACAGGTAGCTTGTCCTATGCCACCTCATCTGTATGCACGAAAAAGGCCCCAACAGATGACCAAGTTAACTCCCAAGCTAGACAGTCACACAAAGGCCTGCGGACGCCCTCTGAAGAAATGAAAAACTGGCACCCACTTAACGGAAACAGTACTCTGGAACCATGGCAACAGAGATGTTTTGGAAACACTCGTGAATGTTGTAGGACACGAGGTCACGCCGTGGAATGTTGGCAGAGCCGCGGATAATCCGTAGCTGGGAACGCATCCCTGAGTGGCGAGGAACACCCACTTCCTACAACTTTTGAAAGGATTTCTGTACTCCAAGTCCAGCGGTGATTCAGCGGGTTTCCAAGTTCTTTTCGGCTTGATTGCATTGTTTTCATCCCCCCGTGCTTCTGAAGAACAGGAAATAGCGTCAGAAGAGAGAAGCAAACATTTTGCTCCCCTTTGGTTTGGCACTATACTCCTCTGAAACAGTCAACAGAACTTCTAAGCTTGTCAGCAATGCCAGTGGATTGCTCCTGTCCCTCATACGATGTCCTTGGTAAATGGCAGAGAATATCGCAGCTGGCAAGGGTCTTTTAGTTTGTTCAGTAGCTACACCTATGCCGCAGTCACCAGCCCAGCCCAGCACGGAGAGGAGATTCGTCCTCGCTGCACACACCACCACAAGCATCTCCTCTCCTGCCTTGAACTGTTTTGCTCATGGGAAATCTAACAAACATCTTCAATACTTAAAAAAATATCTAATCTGCCCCAGTTTCTAGAGTAAGTGCACAATAGGCTTCCCTGTATTAAGAACCAGAGAAAGTTCGTACTTGAAGAGTGATTTGTGAGTGTTTCCAGGTATTGTTTGATTTTGGTTGGCAGTGGAGGTTTCTTTCCTGAGGGCCTAGCCACAGAACACCTGGGCCTAGATAAAAAGGTATCAGACTGACATTTGCCATCCTGAGATGTGACGATGGACGCCTTGACACTAGCCATGCAATGTATGCTTCGCTGACCACCAATGTACTTCTTCTCACGCAACACCACTTCTGTTTCCAATGTACTGTCATTTTTTAAATTAAACTTTCTTTAAAAACACTGGCTCGCTTTTTATTCCACAATCTCAGTAAAAGATTTGAGAGTCAACTTTGTATCACTGGTTCATGACTTGAGGTTGGTAGATTTGTGTTAGTGTTTACTTTAATGTAATTCTAGTTCATAAAGAGCCTTCCCATTGAGGGATTTCAGCTTGGTACATCCGGAGATGGTGACCGAGAAGGATCTCATCTCCTGCACTTCACCTGTCAAGGATATAACTGGAAGAGAGTTTGAAAAGGCTTAGTGGTCTGTAGAGATGCAGAACCACCCACGGCGGCTTCTCCATTCATCAAACGTATACAACAGGAAGGCAGCGGCGGGCTCCTCCGCTATGGCGGAGAAGCATCGCCCCCCCCCCCCCAGCAGCAGCTGCAAAACTTGAAAAATAAAATGATAATAAACCATGTTTAATATAGTTTTATTTTTCTCCTGTTGTGGAGTCTTTGGGGTCGGGCCAGGAGATAACAGGCACTATGGGGAAGTGGTGGGCACTGTTTTCAGTGCGCATGACGGTTTGGCCGACCGTCTCACATTGGCCAAACCATCATGCGTATTGAAGCTCTCTCCAACCCGAGCTGCGTTGCCGGGCTAGAGGGAGCAGGCACAGGCTCCCAGTCTCACTGGGAGCACAAATCTTCGGTGCTCAGGCCAATCCTGGCACTGCTTTTAGCAGCATGAAAGCAGCATCAGGATTGGCCGCAGTGCACTCTGGGAGCATGTGCCTGCAGAAGAGAGGGGTAAGATGTTGCGACGCAGGTAAGTGTTTTTTAATTAATTAATTTTTTGTCTTATCCATTCGCCCTCTCACCCTGCCACTGTATCAATACACCAGCCGCTCCTGCAGGCAGGTATGCTGGAGGAGAGCAGAGAGAGACACCCTCTGCCCAGAGATGTGTGAGCAAGTGCAAAGGCCAAATGAAAAGTAACTGAGTGGAGTCAAACATTCTCCATAGCCACAGCAAAAAAACAAATATGGTACTTGAAAACTTCCTTTTGACTGCCTCAAAGAATGCAGTTCATTAAACATGTCCACTTCAAGGACCTGTGAAAATGGGAAGCTCTGCTTTTGACTGATCATGGTTTCCGAGACACTTATTACGAGGGGCCTGGAGTAATCCCCGTTATTTCCCTCCATGGCATGCCAGTTACCAGGGCTACAGGAATTTTGGAAGGGGAGAAGAAAATGGAGATAAACGTTTTTTGAGGAATAACATGAAAGCATCAGATTTATTGTACCATTTCACATCTGTTTTTCCTGGTATTTCGCCTGGAGATTTTGCCTTTTGACAGAAGGGGAAATCTGTGGTCAAACGCCAGAGAGCTGCGGTATTCCCACAAAACTCATCATTCCCATGGAGCTGCCGGTAACTTAGCGTCAGGATGATCCATGATGTGTAAAGGTGCTGGATCTTCAGTGCCTATCGGTGCTTTATAGACCACCTATCTTTTTTGTCGGGATATTGCTGCAATGCCTTGCCAAACATAATATCACAATGAGATGCGTCACCCCAAAGAGTTGCCATCAATAGATCTGGGTCTCATTTCACAATGTAAGCACATTTGATCCGAGTGCACTGTAGATTCTGTACACCGCTCTACCCCCCATCAGGTGTCAGGAAATGTTTGCACCTGTTGGTGAGAAGGCAGAGGGCAATTTCCCTTTGCCTGGCTAACTTTATGGTTTTGCCTGGTCTGTTTACTCGCGTTTGCTATATGGCTGGCATAAGGAACTTTTCAAAGCTGCTGTGGTTGACATTTCATGCTTTGTGGCCTTCAGAGAAGGCCTGCTTGGCACGACCCGATGAGAAAGCGGGAAAACCTCTCCAGTATGCCACCGTCTCCACATTATGATTTTTACCACAGCCGTCTGCCGCCGCAGTTTTGTAGGGGCATCCAAAAAGCAGGCTGTGACTTGCACTTACGGACCGAGGGGAGACCACAGAGGGCGCTCCACGCACACAGTTCATAAGAAACAGCAAAAATTAAACAACTCCAACTCGGCCAAGGAAGGCTGTGAGAAGTGTAATGTAAAGTGCGTCGATTGTAAATCCGCAGTTCAGATGTCCATAAACTCTTTACATAGTCAGCTCCTGAGAGCTGCAGTTATAATTCATGTACATTTACCATACAAAGGGCATGCTCCTGTTAGCAGTCTAGCAGAGCCCTCGAAGTACTTAACATTTTGAACACAGGCAGTTATACGCCAGGACTCTGAGGGGAGGGGGGAATCTGTTGTGCTAGTGGAGAAACACATTCACGCACCCACAAATGTGGCCAACAAATGAGGAGGAAAAGGCATCAATCACCACCCTTATCCTACCCAAAACCCCATGGCCAGACGCAGACAACCTATTTCAAAGATGGATGGGCCCGATACATGTGCGTAATACCTCATCCTGTGTACAAGAGGTCACTTGAACCCATGAAGAACTGTGTGCCTGTCTAAGTGGTATCAGAGGTACTGTACCCTCCCACCTGGATAATGCATGGCAAGAGGAAAGACGATGGGCCCATTCAGCAATTATATATGGGATAAAGTACACCCTGCCATACATTATAAGGATATTGCAAGTCACAGAGTAGTTCCATAACCACACAGAGGAACAAGGCCGAAGCACAAGTTGCTTTATAAGGTTATGGAACTTCAAGGTGACTTGAAATATCCTTATGTATGCCAGGGGGTACTTTATGCCATGTAATACATGGTCACGCCATCACCTTTCCCACAAACCACCTAAAACCTTGCTACTTAGCTCTTTCATATGAAAAGTGAGCACGTTTACAAACATGAAGAATAAAAATAAAACCTCTAGATCAAAATTAAACACATTTAAAACCTGTTGGATACTTGTTGCAAACATGTCTAGAAACAGTTCAATACAAGTCAGTTTTTAAAAAACTAAACAGAGCTACTGTAGCTTGGAATGTGTTTAAACACAGAAAGATTCTAGCTTTCCTCTAAGGAGTGCAAAAAAACACATTCTCTCTGCT
The DNA here is from genome assembly GCF_964204655.1 of Triturus cristatus. NCBI lineage: Eukaryota > Metazoa > Chordata > Amphibia > Caudata > Salamandridae > Triturus > Triturus cristatus. Next base: position 761,365,567 of record NC_140589.1, on the reverse strand, counting down.
TGTCATCGTAAAGTAGTAATAGAGAGCAGAAGAAAGAAAAGAAAAGCAACATACAGTTTTTGTTGCTAAACAGCTGCTTCAAATATGCTCTGTGGCCTGGCCTGCCTTTCACCTCTGCTGCTGGCTCTGGCAGAAAGGCACTGCGAAGTCAGAACTCGGCTGTAATAACATATAGTTATAATAGCCGAGTTCTGGTGTCTTATCGGGGGCAGTTCGTCAAAAGTCGACGATTTAAAAGAAATTGAAGATTGCTGTTTACACAGGGCTTACAGAATCCCACTGACACGTGAAAGCAGCTTCCTTCACATGGTCAGCCAGTGAAGCACTGATATCACACAGTGTGCATACAATCAGCTGGAAACCCTTACAGAGTGCAGGTTTCCAGCTCACTGTGTGGCGTCTCTGCCCTGCCGACGTCCATCAAGGGTTTACAACGGCCACAGGACGTCAGGGGCAGGCTCAGAAGCCCCTGCAGTGTTTTTTTAAAGGGTTTGGGGGTCTGCTAGGAAAGGACCGGGCTTTAAGCCATACCCGTTCACTTTGGCCCCACCACCTCCCTGGTTGGCCAGGGAGTGATGGGCTCAAAGCCCCACCCCAACACCAGATCCTCACCCCTTCATGAGCCTGCCGCTCCTCAAACAGTAAAATTTGTTTCAAAGTTGGCAGGCCTTTAGTAGGTCTTTAGCAACAAAAAGCTAAAACCTGTCTGTAGGAGAGTCCTAAAAAGCACAGAAGGATTACTTTTGGTGCAACGCCACTGAAGAAAAAACACAGTGTTCTCTTTAATGAAATGTTACCTATATCGCACCAGGGATGACTACGTATAGTATATGAAAGACATAGCACCACTGCCTGGGCTCACTCCTGGGCTGACTGCATATATTTCCTGGAGGCCTAGTACTGCTGCCAGGGGCTGGGCTTGTTGTGCCTGTGTTGAATCTACAGTCTTTTGGTGGCATTGCACTGTTGCCAGGGGGCGTGCAGAATTGAAGGCCTATGGTATTTGCTGCTGGCCTAGCATGCCGCCAGCCAGGGCTTGGCCTCTGTAGCTTCTGGGTTGACTCCATATAATATTTCCTCATGGTCTAGTGCTGCTGCCAGGGGCTGGGCTTGCTGCTTCTGAATTGACCACGTACAGTATCTCACTAGTGGCACTATTGCCACATGGTAGGTATACACCAGCATGACACTTACATGATCACTACATGCCTGCACGCGCAACTACCTGAAAGGCAACCAGGATGAAAGATTGCATAACACACCCCTGAGTGGTTCAAAACTGGTTCAAATACTTACCAGTTCCTATCAAGTGTTAAAAGTTACTGCAATGACTTAAACCTCAAATTCGTTGTTGCTAGTTTTGGAGTTTCATAGAATTGGCAACACGCACATTTAAATTGCAAATAAATAAATAACCAATCCGCCAAATACAACAGCACACCTAAAAGCACCGTATGCATATCTGCCATGAGAGTTTGACATGCAATGAAGCAGGCTGCTGGTGTACCACCTGAACTGTATTTTACTGATATGGCGGGTACATTATAATCGGGTCAATAAAAAAAAAAGAAAATCAGCAAAAGTGTGCACATTGTTTGTGCTAAAAGAATCTTCCAACTGGAACCACAAGTAGAAAATAATACAAGTTATTTTACTATCGTCTAAATTCTTCCCAAATCTATAACAATACAATTAGACCCACAATTTCCCATTTACATTTGAATTGAGGAGGATATATTTACGTCTATAAAGTGCACCTAGGATCAGACTGGAGATGGGGCTGTTCACAATTGTAGGATACAGTATTCAGAAGATTAAAATCTAATATTCCAAAATAATTTAAGTAGAATTGCAAAATAATCATTTGCAAAAATAGAAAGATAGAACTAAAGTGCAATTGACATGAATTAAAAGATACATTAAAGAATAGGGCCCGAAAAATCAGAAAAGCTGTTACAGAATGTCGAAGTCAGGAGCAGCTGCAGAGAGACCTGGGTATTAAATTCTAGCTTGGCAATGCTTGTGACCAACAAGCCGAAGCAAGTCTATGGTTCTTATAAGTTTGGATCAACTGGCCACCCAGAATCTGTCCTCCATGTTAGGACCCGACCCCCATGACTTTTGATCTGGATTTGGTACCAGGCTAATTTGGACTGACTGTGGGTCCCACCACCAAACAGGATTCCGAATGGAAAAGGAGTCAGGGTACAGTGACTATCAAATAGCTTTGCTCATTTTGCCTGGAAATAACTAGATACATGGTGGTTCAAAAACAGGAAGAATTTAAGATTTGTGCTAAAGATTAGAATAGTGACGATAAAAAGAATAAGAATGGACTAGTGTGAGTGTGTGAACATGTAGATAATGACCATAAAAAAGAACAAGATTGGGAGGAAAAATAAAAAGAACATTGGACTCATGTGGAATTGTTGAAAAATAGATTAAAATACTAAAGTAATTAAACACCATGTAGTAGGAGTTAAGTCTGCCAAGAAAATCAAGCAGAAATAAGGTGAATGCCATGAGTAAGAGCTGTAGTTCAAGTATAAGAAGGGCCACGGGATTATGCTGCCAACGAGCACTAAATTATGTGGCAAGAAAAGAAATCATGCAGCATAATGTGGTACATTCTGTGGCACTTATACTTTGCTATTGTATCGTACTTGAACAAAGCAAACGGATACCAAAAAGTGTACGTTTAAACTTTGCAGTGGGTCTGCCATTGAGCGGCACCACAAGATAAACCTTGTTTTTTTGTAACTTTATCTCCACTTGACCTAGAAGAAAATTATTTTTGTTGAGATCTGCAACTTACACAGCAAGTGCGGAAAATGCTTTAAACGCAGAAAAGACTGAATTGACAGCCAGTGACAGAGAGCACTGAGGCAATCGGAAAAAGACAGTGCACCCAAAATAAAACTGTTGGTGGATGGGGATCCCTGAGATAAACGTCATGTCCTCCAGGCGCTGCACATACACATTAAATGGTGTCGTAAACAAGATGGAAACCAAGAGCACACCACTTTGCACAGGTACAGGCAGACGGAAATGTGAACTGCTAGGTAGAAACGAAGTATGCTTTACTTCCAGGAACCCCAGCCACAATACCCATCCACATACACATGGTATTAAGAAGTACTAGAGAGGACAAGCCACAAAATGCTGATGAGAAATCGGGTATTGTGACTACAAACGCACCTCCCCCCATCTATTGTGCACAATGGCATCATCCAGCACGCGAATGGCGGCTTTCTCAGTGCCACAGCTGGACCCAAAGGTAGAGTGAAAGGAACTAAGACGACAGCCATTAATGTGGACACGATGGTTCTCAACTGTTACGCAACCATCAATGCACTTGCCAATAAAACACAGTAATTGGACAGACGTTTGTAACATCAACGTTGTCCAGAGATGCTGTTTTTAAAGAAGGAAAGGTGTCCCCAGCCCTGCATTTGATCAGAGGCATTTCTAAAGCCAGTCATTCATTTACAGTGGAAGCCAGAGGAGAGTTTCTAAACGCAAAGTGTGCTATTAGCTCCCTCCAAGTGCAAGGAGCCGCCTTAAAACACGTGGCCAGGCTAGAGTCCAGTTAGAAGTATGTAGTGTCCTGCCTGTTAGCTCTTTTGAAGTGGCCTAGAAGTGCTTCCACAGTGAAATCTACGTCCTTCATCTTCCACTCTCCAGACGTGGAGTAGTAGCAGAATTTGGCACATGGATAAGTTGTGATTTTCCAAGAGTTCCTGTCCTATTCCCACAGTTCTGCTTTGGGAGTCTTGGCGACTTCAGAACTCTACTTGAATTGTAGGAGTGAGAGGGTGCCAAGCGCTTTAGCAATCACTGCACATCTTAGGCCAGGCCTACCTTTGCCCTATGCTGGGACTTTGGCATCAAGTTGGCCTGCCTTACTGCTCAGCAATGACCTCCATGCTTGCCTCCACTGCTGCCAACCGAGAGTTAGTTGTGAGACTCAGGAAGGGCCTACTAGTGTTAGATCCTGCACAAGCATCTGTCTCTACTCTGCACACAGCAGAAAGATGACACCACGTAGTCGAGGAAGAGAGCAATGTGTCAACACATTATTATTGTAGAATTGGCATTGATCATTTACATGAGAGGCATCACAATGCAGTGAAGAAGTTAGGGACCGTTATCCAGTAGTCTTCAAACTTTTTCAAGCCTAAACCCACCTTTCGTATATAATAATTAAGGCTCCCTATTTTCCGTTTTTACTGATTTTTACAGAAAAATACAGAAAGAAAACCTTTACTTTCTTGTTTGCATTTAATTTTAAATGTGGATAAAAGCAGAAATGGGGTTGCTTTTTGAGTAAATGCTGTCTGTCATGACTGCCAGGCCAATAGCTGTGTGCATTGATAGGTAAGAGGGTTAAAAAAGAAAGACATTTTAGTAAAGAGGCTTTAACAGCAGTAGATATGCACACGGTTGAAGCGGAAATTTGCATATTTTCATATAAGTGCATTGATTCATCTTCTGCAGGTGTTCACAGCATTGAAACCTGGCAGTCACTCAAGCACGAGTGCATATTTATTGGATAAATAAATGTGGAAATATACTAATTTTAGCTTAATTTTTCCACAAAACCCAAAATAAATATGGATGTATACTGATAAAATTAGCAAAAAATAAATATGGATCAATACAGACGGTAATATAAAAATGTTTTAAAAAAATACCATACACCAGGTGCCCTAATAATAATTGACATTATGTCCACACAATTCTATGAAATGTTAAATATTGCGAGGAAGTTAAAAGACTGTAGTGGAGCTCGAGGGCATTTTCTCCAAGAATTAAAGTCAAAAACAGCTTTTAGTAACTCTTTGCCATTGAATCAATAAATATATGCAGTTTGAAACTTTAAAAGCATACCAATATTTCAAACGAAATCGGATGTGGTGAGGAAAGAGGCATCTTGAAAGAAAAGCACAAAAACTAATACTTGTGTTGCTGGGTTTCTTGAAATAAATCCAGTATTAAAAAAATGACATTGATGCAGAAAGCGTGGGAGCCAATACATCATAGGGTTTTGCTTGGTGGTGGGGCATAAAGGGTCCGATAATTTTCGGAAGTGACTTCCATTGTTAACTTTTATTTTCCAACATTAACCTTTTTAATATTTCGTATATGGCAACAACAGTTTTGCCTGCTTGATTTACATTTCGCCCAGTGCTTAATTTGAGCGGGAGGTTTCCGGTGCTCAGCACCGGCACTTAATCATCAACACTACCGTTTTTCATGAGCGCCAGTTAAGGACACATTAATTTATGGGACGATTAAGTGAATTGACCAGAATCACAGGATGTTGAGCCAAAGCCGCGTCTCGAGCCTGGTTCCCCAGCTCCGAAGATGGCAGCTCGGGCCATTGCGCCACATCCTCTCCCCACTTTCACGATTAGTAGTTGGTTCTGTTTTAGGAGACGCTAACAGGAGAAATGGGCTGGTGCAAGCTGCCTTCTGACAAGAGCCCCGGCACTTATTTTGTTTTACAAATTAACCACTGATTTTGCCAGATTCCTCAACCAGGAGCATTTTGCTTAGGTGACAACATAGTAGTGGATGAAGAATCTAAAGTGCCCAGGGCCGAGCCTTGCACCACCTAGACATCCTTGTGTGCCCACCAGTGGGTACTCACACCACAGTACCCATAGTATACACGTGCTGCACCTGCAGACTGGCATCAAGCAACTGAGGAAGAACTGAGGAAGTACGTGCTCCATGCCACGCCCCTAGGAACTTACCTTAAGGGATGGACTAACTCCCCCAAACCTCGGGCCACAAAAAAAGGAAAGGTCGGGATGAGTGTGGAAAGGAAAGTGAGAAGGAAGAACGAGAAACAATAAAAGAGAACAGAAAAAAGTGAAAGAAAACAGAGGAAAGAAAACAAATGAAATGAGAAAGATTTTTCTGTGTGCATGTATAGGCAGATCGCTCAGAGTCAGAGAAAGAAAATGAGATCGAAGAAACGTCCTATGATATATTTTAGGTACTTTGTTCTGGTTCTCGTTGGCCTGTTAGCATAACTTGCATGGTGATATGTTTGGTGTTAGATTCATATGAAAAAGTATACGTTGGGCTTATTTGATGTCTGAGTAGAAATTGAGCTATGAGTGTATGGTTTGTAGTGAGAGGTGTGGCTAGAGTCTTATCATTAGGTCAGAACCATGCCCATTGCCTGATGAAGACACGGTGTGGGCACAGTGTTGCTGGGCATTTAGTCTGATCTGCGTTGCATGTGAAGATGAAGTTATGTTTATTTCGCTCTTTGTGTTGATGATGCAGACGTCTCCTTGAAGGTCGGTGATAATAGCATGCCCTTGTTTGGTCTCTAATGCTGTTGAGAAAGATGTGGAACCAGCTATACAGCCATGCATGGCGCAGCTCTGTTTTTCTGGGCATATATCAGATGTTCAGTCTAAAGTGTTCCGTTAGTTATTTGAGGCGCATCTCAGTGGATTTTCCTATTAAAAGAATCATGATAGACAACTATAAGACATATTTGTGCCTTGTTAGAAATATGTGTGCATGATGTAGTCTGTTTGGAGTTGGAATGGCCTTTGGACCCAAGCGGAGACTGCTAACTTTACATTACTTAGATGAAATAGCTTTTTTACCTAGGGCAAGAATTGATGGAAACCGGGAGGGGGGGAGCTTGGCCTCTGCCGTTCAGTGACACAACATGGATGCAAAAGTACTGACTGAACCTGTACTATAAAGTAATGGCTATGAAAGCTTCAAATGAACCAAAAAAGACATAGGCAAAGTTAGTAGGTTTGACGCTGCACGTAGGCACTGTGAAAAACAATAAAAAATGTCTGCTACAGTGCAAAGCAATTGAAAAGGTTTGCTTTGTGTATAGTGTATGGATAAGACAACTAAATACATACAGATGCATTCAGACATAAAACAGTCCCTTATGCATGCTATTGTTTGCAGAAGGATACCTTAAAAACAGCCAACCGAAAGATGGTGGGACTAGATCCTAGATGTGATCGACAATGTGTGAAGCCAATGGGAGAAGGTTCTTGTGTCAAGACAGCCAATGGCTGAAGAATGCTAACCCAAAGCCTTAGATAATGTAAAGTATACAACATGGGTTAGCCAGGAATGACACAAGAGCCATTACACCTCAAACCTATAGGACTAGGCCTCTTTATAGTCAGAAATTCCAGTGTATTAACATGTTTAGAGGTGTTGGGAGTACTACGTCTATCAAGTAGTGTGTTATGCACACAGAAGTTTAACCATGACTGCTGCCATTCGTCCTATGGTGAAACCACAGACTTGAATACAGATTTTTCAGTATATATATATATATATATATGTGAAATGAGAACTCTTATTAAAAGTAGTCTATGGTTTTCAACACCCAGAGAAACTTGGGGTAGAAACACTGCAGCAGGAGAGCAAATATTTCACATCAAAATAAATATCACGGCGACTAAAAACATAGGATTGCTCGGTGGGTTGAGGGCTTGGTGCACATGTCTGTATGTAACTTTCAAGTCACAAGTTTGAATCATTGTGCAGATTCTGAGGCAAACCAAATGAATACCACAGAACTATGGAATAATAAAGCCTATTTGTTAAATGCCAAGATGCAATTAAGCTTGACAATACACAAGTATGTATAATCATTAACGTCATCACATGAGTAAGGTGTAAGATAAAAGTCACTGCCGAGTACACATAACCGCGATTTCACTTTCATGGAAGCATCCTCTGTGCAGGAAATGGCTGCACATTTATTAAGCTAATCCAGGACAAATATGGATTTTCTATAAAAGTTTGCATGCCGCTGCGTACGATGGAAGCACCACCTGAAGCCTTGGCAGGCCGCGTGCAAGCTGATCCCCGTCACTTCCCGCGCTGCCGCCTCAGACTGGCAGTAAAACCACTCGAGCGGCTAATGGACTTCCGGGAGGGTCCCCTGGAGGCACGGTGTGCTCCACTGTTCACCACAAAAAGCTCAACCGTCAGCCACCGCGCTCTATAAGAAGCACCTGCGTCACGAGCAGACCGGATGTGCGGATCTCTGCATCTTCAGGTTCAGAGTCACACACAGCAGAATTGGACGCTTAATTTCAGGGGACACCTTCTACAGAACTGTGCAGGTTCGGAGACATGTTACTTATCTGTATGAGTACACGCCTGCCTCAAATAGATTGGTAAAAGCATGGGATGAGTACAGAGTGCACAGTAGCTGTTCTGGGCTGTCTGGTAAATACATTTCAGGTCTTTCAGGAAGGATATGTTTTACTAATCTTCTCAAACTGTGTGCTGTTTTGGGCTACTAAGAAGCCTGCTATTAAAGAGTTTCATAACTAGCTGGGCACCAGTCTGAACTCTAAAGTGTGTGACAGAGAATCCCAGTATGCCCTGGCCCCATTTTACTCAAGAGAGCCTGATGATTAGGTTAGGGCTTACACTTATTCATGTGCCTACTCTTCTCCCAATCACGTTCCTATGGCTTGCTAGTAACCAGGGTTGGATTGGGATAAGATATCGGCCCGGGCACACTTAAAAAAAAGTGGCCCACATTTGCATATTGCCTTTCCGCAAAACACTGCTTCAGCGAGTGAACACCTGAAAACAACTGAGGACACTTCAGCTCAGGCTCCCTGCCCCCACTCAGTATGCACACATTAATTGGCCTGCCCAGCGAGAGAAAGGGAGTAACACCTCTGCCCATTGAGAAAAAGGCGGTAATGGACGCCCATCTGCCTCCATAAAGGCCACTCGGGGCCCCACTGGGCTGCTAGCGATATCTGAAACACAACAGACACAGCCGAAATAGGCCCCCCGGGCTGCCAAAAAAGCAGCCCACTGCTGGAACATCGATACCGGCCCCTCGGCCATTGCCCGAGAGCCCGCCTTACCAATCCGACCCTGCTGGCTGCCCATTATCCCATTGGTCCTATTGAAAAACCAAATGTCACCATACCACAACGAGGGGGCCAACATTTGCATAAAAAACATTCAACACAAACTAAATTTCCAGCCGTGGAATGTACACTCAGCTGATTATGCCTTCGACATTCCACGTTGCAAGACTAGGTCCAGCCAACCAGTCGCGAGATTGTGATACAACCTCTCTGGTGCTTAATCAATTCAAAATCAAAAAAAATTACAACAGAAAAGAGGACAAAGGGTTCATGTGCTTGCTTCAAAGACATATATAAACCTTGCAAGTTACAGGTATGAATCTTAGCAGATTCATTTAGCAATTCATCACTGCAAGGTGGATAAAACTAAAACCACAAGTTGTATAATATCGATGGTTGACAATGTTGCCCTTCTTGAAAAATCTTGGCCTGCACCCCTCTAATTTTGTTAGTTACCAACACATGTTGCAGCTCCTTCAGACACTGCAGCAGATCTGACCCGCACTTGCACCTATCATGGTAGAATCCTTTTTGGTTTTATTAGCTCGCCTTTCTTCAGTGAAGTACATGTGAGCTTGTGCCCTGTAGGGGATATCGTGCTTGTTTGATGGGGGTTCCACACCTCAGAGGTATCAAAGGCATTTTCTTCCGCCAGATGGCAAAGTAGGTTGGAAATTGTGTTTACATTATTAAAATGCTCATGAGGTCAGACAGCGCTCATTTACGCATTTCGCATTGCTCTCCACTCATTAATCCTGAACCACAGTTGCATGCACTGGAGAAAAACAAAGCATGCATTGTATAACGCACCTCGCCTCCAACTGGGCACGACACGCTCTTTCAATACATTCATGCCAAAAAGCTATGTTCAACTTCCCTCACACATAAAACAAGTATTGTCAAAGCCCATAGGTCTGAAGTTGGCCTGACTTTTGGCTTTGTCAATGTTTGTTTTTCATGTCGTTTACAAAATGTTATTGCTGTGGATGCTGCCAAGCCTAAAACTGTCTAAAAATTATAAATATTTTTGGAATTTACGAGAACTATTTTGTGTGTGGATGTACATGTGTGAAAGGGAAGAATGCAGTCACTCATAGGGAAGTCAGCTGACACTTCACCGAGCTGTAAACTGTTGTGGGAGGAAGATAAATGTGAATGACACAACAAGAGACCAATGGATGAAGATGGCTGGTAGAAAGCATCTACATGCAAGTATATTATACATGTCATTTTAATAAAACACCAGACCTTCAAATGCTTTTTGGTCAGTGCAAAAGGCGAGTTAAGTATTTGTTACCACATTGCGCTTGACCAATTGAGGCTGGTATTTTCTGATGGAGTAGCCTGTAAAGCATCATAATAATGTTTACAATGTTCCATCCCAAATGTCACATGCTATTTTCAGTAAGTATTAAACTAACTTAGTTAATCACTTGCGGAACAGATACATTTCTTTTAGATAGAAGAAATTAGCAGAAATGTTGTGATTCATACTAAGCAACAAGAGATATTAGGATAGGATCGAGGAATAGATTACCAAGCTTAAAGCCTTGATAGTTCAGGCAACAAAATCCCATATGTTGGGGATCAAGGTTAAATTAAGGTTACAAGTAACAGTTTGCACAATCAGAACGAGTTTCTTTAGACTTAGCTTTACACAAAGCAAGTACATGCAGTAACGTGGCTGCTCCAGACCATGATGGTAGGTGGCATTTCTTTTAAATTTTCCAGAGGCAGCCTTGCAAAAAAAATATCAAACCCCTTTTGGTGAGGTACCCTTTTTGCATGTAGCAGCAATGGGAGATGCATTTTATCATAGAGTGGGCATTGGAAGAAATAGGCACCTTATCCACTGTGAGCATCCACAATGTAATATAAGAAACACATGATAGAAAGATTGAACTCTCTAACGAGTGATACAGAATCTCAGATTCATCACACTTGCAGTCTGACGGTCTCTGTCACAATGGACTGGGCGCAGTGAAGAACACAAGGAGAATGTGTGCTTGTTTTGGTGAGGAAATCTAAAATTAGGTTTTCAAAGCAAGGGTAGGCTATTGAGTACTAGGTTGAATCTGTGGAAGACAGATTAAGGTTTTGCAGGGCTTTCGACAGAAGCATTCCAGTTCAGCAGGCCCTGTGACCAGCTGAACTGGAATGCATCGCCCAGAGAACTATCCAACAGGAAGTGTAAGACACAAAACTGAAGAAACTTCCTGTTCTGGGCCAAGACAAAAAGTTCCACTGATGGACACTTCAATCTGGAAAAATCACCTTGGTCACTAAGGGCGTCCTGCTCGTGGTCCTCCAACAAGAACAGACCGAGCGTCAGCCCTCATGTTGAGGGAACCTGTAAGATGAACCCAATCTGGACAATCCCTTGTTTCTGTGTAACCTCTTCCCACAATCCACTTGCCTCCCCAAATAGGCTGCAGAACCCTAGAGCACCATGCATGCAGTTGTGACAAATATTGGTTTTGTTGTTTGGCAGGATCTGAATGACACTCCCTGCCTTGAAGGGAGAAATGCCTTCAAGGTAAGCTTTATCACATTTACACATTATAAGCAGACAATGTTCTGAGACACAAAACAAAGATCCTGAGCCATCATGTTGTCTAGGTGAGCACCCCAGTCCAGGGAGGAGATATCCGTGTCCAAAGTAACCTAAGCTAACAAAAGGACAACCCTTCTACAGATTGGAGCCTAGTCTCTTAATAAATGTTCTCACCAAATGTACAAAGATGCAGTAATTTTCTGGGCTATGACCACCCGGCTACACTCTTGATGAGTTTTCTCCTTATGCAGCCGCTGACATCCTTCTAGATATAGTGTCATACACGTGCAGCGCTGGCATGGGTCTAAAGCAACAGCAGAAGGTTCAACAAGAGGATTTCTTGGTGTTTCTATCGGTAATGCATGCAAGATGGCTCAGTAAATTGACGTTTTCTGCAAACAACTCGTGATTTTAGGACACGTGTTAGTTCCTGGCAAGGCCTACTCGGCCTTCAATCATTCTGAGGTCAGTACATTGTCATTACATAAGGTTAAAGAAAAAGCTTTCATTTACATGGTTTAGAAACTTCAGAAGACATATATAAAATAGCATTATTAAAATGGAAATGTTTTGAGTTGCTCCACTGGAAATCAGACATTATGAAAGTTAGCTCAGTGTCATTGCTACTACTGATGCCCACACGATGGCAGCACACGTCCACTTTTTGCATGCCTTCTTACCTGTGTGTAGTCTGTCTCGAGCCGGAGCTGCTCCAGCTGCTGATGCCAGGCAGCCACGCCGACCTTCTCCTCCGTCGTCCTGTGGTCCACGGGGTTTGTGTTAAACTGTTCCGTTAGCCACATCTGCGTTCTGACTGAGGGTTGAAGAGGCACGCCGGCCACCGCCTGGGGCCCCAAGGGGACATACCTCTGTCCGTAGGCCTCGCTGCTTGACGCAACAGGCTTGCTCTCGGGTAAGGCACAGTACGTCATGTCAAGGGTATGCCTCCGGTTTGGGGAACCGGAAGTACCAAAGTCGTCCTTGTTGCAGTTATCGAATTTGTATTTGCCGTCGAGGCCCGAGGAGGCCTTCCTGCGCAGTTCTTTGTCCTCAAACCTCAGCCTTTCCATGCTCTGGTGCAGGCAGCCCGGGCCGCTGGCCCGCTTGGGCTGGGACACGGCGCCGTCGCTCCCCAGCCGCTCCAGGCTGCACCTGGAGGCCCGCGTCTCCTCGCTCCCATCTTGGCTGCCAGCGTCCGAGGCACTCAGCTTGGACAGGGAGGACCATTTCCTCATGGGCCGCGAGTCTTTCATGTCCAGGCAGGCATCGGGGGTCCTGCTGGCCCCCGAGAGCGAAGGGCCGGAGCTCCAGTCTGACCCGCTGGACCTTTCCGCTTCCCTGTGTTTCTGGTGCGAGGAGCTGGAGGGCGAGGGCATCACATGGGCAGTGGGGATGGAGATCATGGACCGGCTCGGCTTGAAGGACGAAGACGAGCTGGAGGTTGAGCGATCTGGGGAGAAACGATAGAGGTTTTACATAAAGGAACTTTATACACATAAAATAACACGTATTGACAGAAGCGTGTCGCAAAAACAGCAATTCCTTTCTTTTTAGTCTTTCTACACTTTCTTTCCAGCATCAATCAGTATAGGCCCACCTACCTTTCTGGACCCCAAAACATTTGACTGCTCTGCATGTTCATTAGTAGCCTGCAGCTGTCAGCTGTCTTAAGCTACAAAAAACTGATCATTCTAAAAACTAATTCAATGACTACAAATTTGTGGTAGAAAGTGTACAGTTCCACTATTTTATTTATATTAAAGCATTTCGCCATACTTCTACACAGTATACAGCTACTGAAAAAGCAACACATTCGTCAATGAGCAGAAACACAACCTCAATGAGACTACGCACTGCATGCTTTAAAAAAAATTGCAGCTGCGCCAATGGAGAATAAAATCTATGTCCATATTTAAAAACCCAAAATAGAAAATCACGCCCTGCGTCAGATTTATAGCACGGAACAGTGGTCGAAGTGGGCTGGATCGGCAGGGCACGGCGTGTCCCTACTTCTTTAATTTCTTAGAGTCCGTTCCCCTACACATGCCTCCCAGAAGGCAGAAATCGCCAAGGCCGATGGTTTAGGCTCGGCCTTTGGAGACGGGCGAAATGGGCAGAGAAGGAAAAGGACTCTTTCTTTTCCTTTATGCCCAGAGAAAACAGGGACAGTGTCCAGTTCTCCTGCCGCTGGCAGCTGCCCCCCCCCCCCCTCTTTGTTCCTCCTCGTCCCTCTGTCTCGCTCCTCCTCATGTAGTAAAAACCGAAACTTCAAGAAACAGGTATTACCTTCTTTTTCCCCCCTTTCGTTTAATTACTCCCTGTGTTTGTTTGTTTATTAAATTAGCACAGTTAATTAAAACCATTGCAATAGAGTGTCATCATAGCGCAGTTACCACGTTAAAAGCAAAAACAAAGAAAACCATCAGGTTTAAGTTCATATACATATAACTAACAAGGCAGTCTTGTAGTTACTATTATAATCATATGACAGGATTACAGAGCCATCGATAAAATAGATTAGTACAGGGATACTAGGACAGGGGGCGAAAAAAGTCAGTGATAAGTTTTTTTTTGGGGGGTGGGGGGGGGTGACTGGAATGGCAGGGGTAAAAAGAGATTGTCCAAGAGTTTCACATATTTTCCAGACCTTGCAAGCGCTTGAATGTCTAGGGAAGTAAAGCAAAGCATGTTCTGATGCCCCTTTTTAAATGTAATGGTTTTAAAAGAAGTCTTCTGGGAGCACCAAGGCCGGGACAACAACACAGAAGATGCAACCATGATTCAGACCTCTAGTTGCACAGTCTGCAGGCCCCCTCCTCACTTGTTGAAGCCCATCGGTTCAAGGCAGTGGAGCGCAGACCTAAGAGAAGCATGAACATTATATTCTTCCGGGCCACTCCCTGTGAAATGGATCCAAAAAAGAAAAACACTTGCTGGAAACAGTCTTTTTCTGACATTTTTCAATTTCTAAGTGCAGCCTCAGGGTGGAGAGAAAAAAAACATTCAAAATATGAAAAATAACTAACTAAAGCAAGAGAGAGTGGTTGCAAGGTGGCCAGATTGATTTATTCACACCTAAACACATTAGCGCCACTTTACAGTGTTTGCCAGTGAAGCGCTACTTTTGTTGTTTCCTCGCTTTTTGAACAACAATGTTTTCCCTGGTTAGGAAAGTGCACTATTCCTGGAGGTACTGAAATACCTGCTTGTTGGGTGAATTGAAAAACAAAATGCATACTGCGTCTCTGTATTCACAAATGTGGCATTTTTAAACCATACTGCTTTAGTTTTGTAAGGATATAAGCAATGTGCATTGAAGTGGGTTCCTTCTGGGCCCTGTAGTCATGGCCTTAACTTTTCAGGCAAAAGCACTCACTAAGTTCTGAATAATTAGTGTAAAAAGAAAAAGGTAACCATGTTGTTCCTGCTTACATTTCACATGCTTTACTTAATTTTGCATTCCCTATGAGTGTTTGCTTTATCTAGGATGTTGTTAAATGTTTTTTAGGCAGCATATTGCTCTTGTCTAGTGCGTAATTTGAATTGAGTGACATCTGGGTGTTTATAGCAGGTGAGTGCAGTGCAAGTTTCCCTCAGTGGGGCAGTATGGTGTTCAGTGGGGGACAGGATGTGGCACTTTGGTCAGAGCTGCTGAATTTGGAACTGGGGAACCAGGTTCAGCCTTCATGACCAGTCCACCACCACCTTCCGGGCCTCCAACAATTTTCGGCAACAATAAAAATGTCATGATAACTCCAGTGATTAATGTTCTTAGTAAAGAGATGGTGTTTTATCTTGGACATTTTGACTCCTGGAAAGAAAGCGCAGATGGTTAATGTTCCTGCTGCTAAGAACATGTACCATGCAGTTCACAAAGTGCATATAATGTAAATAGGTCAGTGGGTTACTGCTTTTGTCAGAGAGACCCTATTGTTACTTGCATTTGATAAATTAAAATCCTAACATAGAACAGTGAGCTCTTAACTATCATGTAAGAGCTGCCTGCAAACTGCAAGGTATAAGTTAATTTGGGTAGAAGTCAATTCTAATTATTAAAGAGAACTCTCAACCATGGTATTACGTTTTAAATTCAGAGTTTGTGTTTCTCCAGACCAATCACTATTAAACTATGCTGCCTACTAGTATGGTTGTCATGTGACTCCTACACCTTGTAGTCCTGTCTTATGTAACATTCCTATACTGTGATTTACACACGTATGATTGATTGTCTCTGTGTAATATGTGTGATGTAAAATGCTCTGACACCCTACACTGGTATTAGTGGTGCTGTACATTTTCTGATACTTTATTATTTTGTCATTTTTACACATGCTAACAGTCTCTGCAAAGATTTTTCCTTATTAGTACCAGTGAAACATACAACTGCAGCAGTGAGAAAGGTGGCCAGTCAACCTTTGCAAAGGGCCCTCCACTTCACCGCAGCACAAGTCACATTTATTAGGAACTTTTGATCCGTTTGAGCTATAAACAATTTACTAGTTAAAATTGTCAGATTATGCAGCAGATGATGTATTATGTGGCAAATATGGCAGAGCCATAATTATGTGGAAAACATTTGCAAACTAGGATATTTTGCCATTCATGTTTGAACTGGTCTTGTGGAAAAAGGGAGAAGTGGTGATAACAGAAACTCCATGGTTGGAAGACAAATGGCTTGCGGTTCCACTTTTAAGGGTATTTGGGACATTCAGTGATTGGAAACGTATCCAACTTTGTGAATGTATTTTAATGTAAAAAACTCATATTAAACCTTAAATAAACATGTGTATCCATTGGTTAAATTAAATAACGTAGTAAGCTGTAACCGGTTAGTCAAATAGGAAACAAATAGTAAAAATTGCTCTTTCTGACACACCTCTGACTCCGCCCACTGACCCAATCCACGGGTTATTCCCACCCTCTGATTCTCCGCCCACAGTTCTCCTACTGTTTTTTTCCCCACTTCGACCACTGGCACGGACTCCATGTGTATGGTTCAATGAGGGAACGCTCCGTACAGGGAAATATCCTGAAGCAGTTTATGCACGAAACATTCAGCCAGACCTCCTCGGTTGTAGGGCTTTTCTGCAAGACATGCATGTACCAATCTGCTCAGCTGAGACTTTAAGTTGTGATGTTAAAGGACCTGGGTTCTACAATGTGTGAGCAAGGTAATGCACGTAAAACAAGGTATGGAAGACTAACTGTCCGCATTGCATTTATACCCATGGAATCAAAGAGACAAAAATATAACGTTTCCTGTGTTCCAAGAGAATCCTCCATCAGTAATCTGCATTGCTCGAGGGACTCTAGGAGGGAATACCACCCCACCAAGTTTGGATTCTGAGACTGAGCAGGTCATTCTGTATTGGCTTTGGATAGATGGCTGACTTGTGGCAGAGAAGCAGAAGGAATGGTTTTCTTTGATTAAAATGGCTTGTGTATGACAGTTTTATATAGCAAAGAAGAGGCCATCCTTTTTCTAATCACGGCAGATAAAGAAAATGTGGTGCTCCGAAACGAACTGATTTGCTCAATTTCATACAACTCAGCCAAACGGGAAAGTCAGGATTGAAACATAAGTCTCCGAGTTGTCACCAACCTAACCAGTATGTCATATATGTTCACGGAAGGTCAAATTTACTTAGCTCTTGCTGCTTACTTTCACTCATTATGGATTTAGGCTAACTAGGCTGTTCCCCCTCCACCCACAAATAAAATGTTCTAGTGAATTTACTATTTCTACACTTTCATCCAATAATATTTTTGATACACAGACTTGCTTGGGTGAATACACTTTTGTAACAGTCTATTTTTTTATAACCTGTGCTACCACAGTCCCTCCAATATCTGCAACAGTCAATACTGGATAAAGATTGAGAGGTTTCATATCACCTTGCTTTCTAGAGGTTAGATCCTGAACTGGCTATAAAGAATTATTGAAAAAAACAAATCATCTTATGTGTCAAGACACGAGACCGCTTTACCAATATTCATCTGAACCTGTAGTCAATCCATCTAACCCTGGTGCCATTTGCCGATTCTTTTTGGAGCACTACTCCGAACGCGGATTCATCTTCGTAATCATATTTAGCCTTCTACGGAACTTGGGAGGGTCACATGTGAATCTATGAAGAATTGTAGGGATACAATATCCACATGTATGAAATAAAAGTATTCCACGATGTTCCAGTCCTTATATGTACAAATGTTTCAAAAATACTTTGATCATTCAGCTCAAATACTCTAGCTCAAGTACTTTCATAGTTCTGGATTAATTTCCAATTAATTGTACGGTTGAGGGTGGGCAATTTGCACACACCCTTACTTCCTTGGAATGTGTTAGCCAGTGCTCAGGCTCCAGCTCAGGAACTAAATCCTGAATCCATAACCTGTGGCCATCTTGGTAGGGAGTGAAAGTACCCATAATGACAACAATATATTTGGCTGTCTGCCCTATTAACTTTTGATGGTACTGTGGCAGATTGAATAAAGAACCAGCGTTCAATTCCAGAAATACAGCCTGAAATGGCATTCGCCTCCGAGGATGGCAGCAGGCACACAAATTGCCCATTCCAAATAGAATATTCACTGGACTATAAATGAGACGAACAATCAAAATGAAGTGCCTCTCAAGCCCTTGTGGACTGATGCACTAAAACATATTGGAAAACTGTATTGAAAACTGTACTTTGTGGATATCTTATCCCTACAAATCTGGTGTTGCCAATAACTTATCAATGAAGGAATTACATTTTGCTGCAAAATAGTCATTACTAGTGCACATTATGCACTTGAAGTAACAAAACAATCTCAGTGTCAAAAGCAGTAGCTCACTTACCTACCTAAATAAAAACAAATCTTTGATCTGCATGTTACGCAATGTACTTTGCAGTAGGCACATTAACCCTATCTCAACGCTATTATAATCACCTCTAGATTAAATTGCTGGGCACACAATGATCTCTGCAGCAAGCATCTTAACACTGTAGGATATTTTAAAATGCAGCCTCTTTGTGACAAATTAACGTAACCTAGGACAGATTTAACTCCACATATGTGCTTGTTGCCAATTTCATTGCAGCAGATTAAAAAAATATATAAATTGACTGTCAGACTCTGCTTTTCAAGCCCTGCCCCTCATGACCCTGCCCCTTTCCGTTGCAAATATTCACACCCAATTTTATTGGTTCCCAGAGTAAACAAAAATTCCAATTCCAGCACTTGTAGGTAAGCCAAATTAAAAGGTACATGCCACACAAGACCTAAGCCAAGGGTCTGACTTAGATCTAGGAGCCTGTGGATGAGCCAAGCCTTGGAAATATTTGACATGTAAATCACGCACCAAACGTTATGTAGAAATATAAGAAAGTCTCTTCAAAATTCTAAAAGGAGTTCTTCTTACAAATGTATAAGTGTTTGACCTTGATACATCAGATTAAATCACTGCAGTGAGATGTACTTATTAAATGTAATAGTTTTTAAACAAACTTAGAGACAGTCCTGCCCCCCTTTCCTGAAAAAAATGCTATTAGTGAACTAAGAGGTAAGTCACTTGTCATGTGCACCCAACATGTGGCCTAAATTCCTATAATGGATGAAGCAACATTATAGTTTATTACATCAAGAACTCATGTGTGACCAACAAGAAAAGGGAAACTGTAAAAATAAAATTTGCCTTAGATCACACAATTTGGTTAGGCGGGGAAGCTAAGATTGATCTCAGGTTTTCTGGTTTCACTTTCTGCAACTCAATAAGCAAATACCTAACAAGACACCCAGGACATCATGGCTTGGCAAATTTTGCAGCTACAAACTAAGCAAATTGCGGCCAAAAAGGCAAAATGTGTAGGATATTTGCAGGAGGCCCATTACGTTCCTGTCGCAAAAATACTTTGGTCCAGGCAGAACACCAGAACTGTGCAGCAAGCTTGAGCTGGAGAACATGTCTGATGCCTCAGAGAATGAAGAAACGTGCGCTCTCTCCAGCACCATCCTGACATTGTTTTCCCATGAGACACACACGTTGTTGGAATAAATTGTTAATTCCACCCCCCTGCACCCGCCTCTTATCTTAATTTAAGGTGGGAGGTGGGTGGAGGGGGTTACTGTAACGGACCCCTATAGCAGCATCCGTTTCACACGGCTCCGAGATGCAGGAGGATTTGGGGGAGAGGTGAGGGGCAGAAAAACTAAAGAGCCATGCCATGGAGGGGAAGGGGGCCAGGAAATACAGGTTATGGGTAGGTGAGAACGGAAGGAGGGGGGACGCCAAGGGCAGGCGGGTGGGGGAGGGCTGGATGACACCTGCGAGGCAGGGGCTGGAGACCAGGAGGAAACTGCCAAAGGAGGCCGGAACGCTGCCCATCTCTGTGTCAGACCAGCAGTCTTTCTTCTTTTTGGAAGGCCCAGTGACACTGGTTTTGAGATACTTGTAGGCAGGCTCTGCCCCCAGGAAGCTCAAAGTGGTGTCACAGAGCATAGTGCCAATATCGGCAACTGTAGTCACATCACACACATAATACATTATTAAACCACACAACACTTTTGTAAGTGGAGAAATATTGCTGCAGGTTTATTAGCATAACCAATATGCAAACATGGTGGGTTATCTTACGGGCGATCCCAGGGCAGGCCAACCCCTATGCCGCCTGCCCGTCTGATAAGCCTAAATTACACCGTGGCAGTCGCCAATTGGTGCATACCAAATCTTGGGAGGGGCCACCCCTCCCATCCGTGGACCACCAGTCCACTTGCTTACTCACGCCCCCCCGAAAGAGGTGGGCGGAGCCTATTATGGCAGCCCCCGGTTGCTCAGACCCACAACCGCCCGTAGGACTGACGGGGCGCCGTAGTTCTTCCAGGGGACAACGCTAAGACATCCCTGGGTATCCTGGCTTAGCACCACGCTGTGCTGCTGCATGAAGTACCCCTTGGTCTCTGCAGACTCTGGATCGCCCTGTAACTCCTCCACAGCCTTGGGAGTGGCCACCGTCACTACCAGGGCCCCCCACCCAGGTAGGCCTTTTTACTTGCACATGCTGATTACCGAGCTTCTCCCAGGTCCAGCCAAAGTGAGTCTTAACCAATACAGGACCGGAGGCCAGCTTGCCCCCTCAGGACAGGAGCCCCCATCCTTTCTTAACTCCCCGTGGATTTTTCACTGAATTGACCTGAAAGCTATAAATAGGCGTTGGTCCAATGTTCCCTTTGCATGGCTGAAAAACAATACCTATGACGAGCCACTCCTGCCATGAAGTGCCAATGCGGGAGGAGGTAAGAGTTGCCAAGCCCGCCTTACTTTCTCTTTCACTCAGTTGTCTGAGTCTAGCACTAGTCGGAGTATGACCATCGCATTCCGTCAGTCATCACCCAATGTTAAGCCCTGCCCTCCCAAGCTTCTGCCAGTATATCAGGGAGCAGACAGGACAAAGCGACCCAGAGGGGAACCAACGTGTAAATTACTTCTCTAATTTGAATACTGGGAAGCCAATTGTTCTCCTGCTACTTTGTAGCCAAAGTGTATTTCCCCGGGGTTTACCCCAATAATATGGACCAACTCGCCCCCGTTGGAAGGCCACTTCCACAACCTGCGTAGCTGCCAGCCAGTGCTGGAGGGCGGGAGAAATTAACTGTTGCCGTAACTCAAATCAGTGGACCTGTTTCATCGAACTCAAGGACGGGATACTGGTGAACCTACCAGGACCTGCATCTTACGATTCCCCCCAAACCTGTATACCCTGTCGCCCTGGTTGGAAGGCCACTTCCACAACCTGCCCTTTGCCAGCCAAGGCTGGAGGGCGGGAGAATTTGCACATTATCGTCACTCAAATCACAGGTGCCCGTGTCATGGAACTCAAGGACGGGGTACTAGGTGAACCTACCAGGCTCTGCCCTGTAACCAGAGGTCGGACCCAAGCCCCTCTAAGTTCTGCCGCTCCACCTGCCTGTTAACATGAATCCCAGGGCAGACCACAGGCATCCAACCCATGCTTGGCCCTGCCGGAGCTGAGGCACCTCTGCAAGGCATGACAACAGGCTAACCCCCAACATTGCATTCTGAATGTTCGCCGACAACTGCCAAGGAAAATGCGTATAACTGAAGCAACAGGTGCCATGCCTGTCAAATTATCAAGTTAGCCTTCTGTGACTGCAAGATGTGCTCTATGTGGATGTCCGTATTAGTGCTCCCTCTCATCCCTAGCAGCCCTGACCAGGCAACCTGCACCCTCTTGACCCTGGCACACCCCGCCCCAGCAGCCAGAGGCCAGTCCGTATGTAGCCACAACCTTGCGTTTATCACTGGCGGTATACCAGGGTATGATGACACTCAGCTGACTCAACTGCTGAGTGCACGTGCACCATCACAGGTAAGTCTTTGCCTATTCCGTGTCTGGCTGCAAAGTTTGCTGACATTGCCAGACCCAGCCCCGGGTGAAAATGGAAGCTATACAGCTGCTGGTGCTGGATAGTACACCTAGCCTGATGAAACAGAAAGTAATTCCCTTACTACTGTGAACCACAAACCCACAACCATAGGCCCTCCATGGTTCAATACCTTCCTGCTAATAATGGTCTCCTTAAAGAGTGTTGACCAATCTATGCTATGCAATGTTGGGACTGCAAGATCCAAAGAGTTTCCCGAAGGACACCTAGTTTACACCCCCAAAATTACCACTTATCGCGGTGTTGCATGCGCAGGGCAACCTGTCAAAGTATCCAAACGCAACCAAGAAGTCGAGCCTACCCTGAACAGTAACCCCAACTGGCCCCGACGCGAGACCCATGCTAGGGCAACTCTTTGCCTGGGGGGGGGGGGGGATCCTCAGGTCTACTTGGCATGCACCATTCTACCAGTGCCTAATAACTGGTGGCCAGTCTGACAGCAACCAAGGCATCCTCAGCTTACAATAGGAATTTTGGAGAAAGGGGCTCCAATGACAAGGAAATTATGACAGCGTCCCATCTAACCAACAGTGGTGGGAACCACTCCTGTCTATCCTAGTACTCATCGTCCCTGTTAACCTGGCACTGCCTGATGTGTGACCTAGGACATGGTCCCCATGCATGGCGACCTGCCAGTGAGACAACATCCAATCCCCGATGAGTACCACTACCTGCCTTTGCTAGAATCCTGCCTGGCATTCCTACCTGCCCAGATATTCCCAGCGATAATGTCTCTCCGCAGTCAATACGCAGGAACATAGCTTAGCAGAGTGTGCTGCAAGGTTCTGCCTCATCCTCCATCACATCCAGCTATGTAATCAACACTCATCAGCCACTTCTAGCAAGCAGGACTAGGACTCCAAGAGTCACAGCCCGAATCACAGCTACAATCCCGGGAGCGGATGTGCTCACCCAACCTACTGATGCACCGACCGCTTGCATGCTGCCACATTGTGGCTGAGACAAGGAAGGCTGTTACTGTAACGCCCTTTTAGATGACCGTAGGCCAGACCGACAGGGAGCATCATGTGAAATGAGGTAGGGACCACCGCCTCCACCTGTGAAACAGCTCCGGGAATCCTGTCATGGCCCCTACTAAGCCCTTAGTGATCACCATCAACCCTGCAGTGGCCAGGTGGCGGGCCCCCAGCGGATCCTTCAAATCCCAATTAGTCTCCAACTCTTTCCCGCCTGGCGGCACTCCCTGCTGCAAGCATCTTGATGCCACCACAAATCGCCCCTCTTGACCCGTACAAAACTACATCGCAGAATTTGTGTGGTAACCTCTCACGGGGGGGGTCGGTGAAACGTATAACTTGCGTCCCGGATGAACAATATACGAGGGGGTATGCCGGCAAATAGGAATTTCCTTGCGTGCGGTGCTTGCTAACTAAATACTTGATGCTGAACCTAGATATTAGTATTGTTCCTAGTAGCCCAGTGTGCTCCTCCAGTGAGCAAGAGGTGGCCCCTGAACTAAGACCAGATACTAGTCTGAAAAGGAGATATACCCCTGTGCTTAACTTCGCTGGGGGAGTGCGGAGTAGTCGCCCCCCTCCCTAGCAGGTAAACCAGTCCAACTGTAAATCACTTAAACTGCTCTTCATGTAGATGAGGGAATGCCATCACAGTGCCTCACCAAGTCAATCCATTTCTGGGATCCCTACCAAGGTTGCACCTTACTTTTTTTTTTTATGAAGTTTTGCGAATATGTGTTGTTCCTAGTATCCTATGTGTGCTCCTACCGTGAGCAAAGGTGTCCCAATAGCCTGTGTGTGGGCACCTACTGCACTTAATCGCAACTCCCTCTACTCCTCCCCTGGCCCAAGATCAAAGGCGGGGAGGAGTAACACATGGCCACCCCAAGGTTTGCATCTTAGAAAGAACGCTAGGTGGCGCGCTGGTGAATGGCGGCTGCCGAGTAGGGCTCCCGCAGGACGGCGCGATTTATCCGTTTATTTATCCTTAATTGTGTCGCCCGGGGGTCGCAGCTCAGCGAGAGGCAGCGGCGAGGTGTCCGGTGACTGCTGGCCAAGTTTGAGGATCGGCGGACGGCAGGCGCCGAAGAACAAAGCGCCGTTGGCAGAGGCGAGCGGACGGCGTGGTAAGGCTGGGACGTCCTGCCGGACCGCGCTGGCAGGCAACACCGCGGCTGCATTAACGGCTGCAGGCCGCGGAAGCTGGGACCTGGCCTGGCCACCTGGGGGACGCGGCGGAAACGCAAAGGCTGCGGACCACGGCAGCATTAACAGTGGAAGGCATCGCTGGTGGCGCATTCCCCCCCCCCCCCCCCCCCCCCTCTGACGGTTGGATGACCTCGGACCTCGGTGTCCCCGGCTGGGGCTTAGAGACGGGGTGCTGCGAGGGAGCCTAGTGGCATCGGGGCTCCCTCGAGGTGCGTGTTGGTGGTCCCCCTGCCCCCCCCCCTCCTGCCCCCTCTGCCTGAGGAATATCGGCAGCGCTGGAGAGGAGGCACCCCCCTCCCGGACACAGAGTATACCCAGACCGGCTTGCGAATGCAGGTGTGAGGGGGCCCTGAGCTGGGACACTGGCATAGGGGGACCTGGATGAGCCGTGAGTACCGCTGTGGACCCAGAAGGAGCAGCGAGGTGCGACCTGCTTTGCCGGGGGCTGAAGAGGAGGTCGAGGGTGTAGCGCTTGACGGAGACCTGGTCCCCACGTGGCAGGCGGCTCCGGTTGGATGCCGGATGGTCGTAACGATTGAACGGAGGGAGCGGCCGGTGGAGCGGGTGTATGCTGGGCTGCCATAAGGCGCTTGAATACGCGGTCAGCCTGGAACGGTGGAGCGCAGGGAGCCAGTAGCTTCTGGGAAGTGCGCAGAGAGTGCGGACGCTACTGCTGATCCCAGGGGGTTGTCTGCGGCTGCGGCCAGGTGGGACGGTCCGGAGGCCGGAATGGGCAGGACGGATGCGAAGCAGCCCAAACTTTCGTTTGAGGCTAGCAAGAAGCCGCCCAAGGCAGTGGAGGAGACACGTGAACCGCCGGCGACGGCAGGAGGGTCAGCAGATGCGGCGCCCAATCTACATGATGTATTGCGTGAAATGCGCCAAGGGTTTGCAACGATTGCAGACAAAATGGACAGGATGTCGTCCCGAATGGATGCGGTGGTACAAAAATTGGACGCCCAAGAAGAACGGATCTCGGGGGCGGAACAGCGTATATCGGACACTGAAGATACTGTGACGCGGCACACCTCGCAGCTCTCCAGGATGGACAATCTGCTGCGCCTCATTGCCGCTAAGAATGAGGATTTAGAAGCGAGGAGTAGGCGTAACAACGTACGCATTGTAGGAATTCCTGAATCGACGAATGTGGGCAAAATGGAGGAATACGTGGAAAAGATGCTGGTGGCGGCGATCGGATCGGAGATGTTCTCCCCCCAGTTTATTGTGGAAAGGGCACACCGGGCCTTGGGCCCCAGACCTAAGCCGGGAACGGCGCCCAGGCCGATCATCGCCAGGATACTCAATTATCGCGACCGTGACGCCGCTTTGAGGGCCGCACGTGGCACACGTACATTATCCTACGAGGGCAACTCCTTCACGCTCTACCCGGACTTCACACCAATGGTGCAAGAGGAACGGCGAAAATTTGTGGCAGTCAAAGCGAAACTACGAGACTTACAACTGGATTATGCACTACTTTACCCGGCGCGCCTGCGGATCACATATCAGGGGAGGCAGAAGTTCTTCACAAATCCTCAGATGGTGGAGGATTTCATCAAACAGTACAAGCGTTCCCGCAGGTCGGAGGATGGAGATGAGAACGCTGAGAACCCTGTGCGCGAGGAGCTGGTGGACGGCGAACTGTGAGTGGGGTGCCTATAGATGGTATATTGGACTACTTGTGCGGCTAAGGGAATCCCTGTGAACTGATAAGGGGGTAGCTGGCCCTGAGACACTGCGATAGGGGATGGTTGGGCCATATAGCTGCAAGCATGGAGGGATGTTGTTGGGGGTGTGGGGGTGCTCACACTGCAGGAGACTCCGCCACAGACTACACACGTTGGGACACATTAATGGCTATTTTTGAAGGAGGCAGGGGTCAGTTTGCTGTGAGACCCGGGTGACATAAGTACTAGCGCCGGCCACCTCCTCGTCGCGTTGTGCTGGACTGCACGATGTGTGGTCGGGCTGGCGTTTCTGGGGAGGAACTGGTGGAGCCACCTAGACTTGTTTCCTGACGGGAAATACCCTAGTATATGGTGGGAGTTTGGGGAATGTACTTGCCTTGCTGTTTGGGGCAATTGTGGGTGGGCAGGGGAGGGTACAGAACTGGCAGGTTGGGGTTTGCTTCAGTGGGAGGGGGGCGGGTGAGAGGGGTGTTATGATGGTTTGTCTGTTGGAAGTTCCAAAACGGGTGAGAGCGCGTAGGACCAGAAGAGGGTGGGTGGTGTATGGGGGAGTGAATAGGCTGGTTTCCAATACACTGTGGGACGGGGCACTTGTGAATATTCGACCTGTGGGGGTGGAGAGGGGGCTGACATTGGATGACACATACCAGGGGTGTGACTGGTGGAAGGAACCTGAGGATTGCTTTGATGATTGTGCAATTGACGACGCATGGCGGGTGGGCTGAGTAAGTCACGTGTCACTGTTGCCTCCTGGAATGTTCGGGGGTTAAATGACGCCAGGAAATGTAGGAGGGTGGTGGCTTATTTGGAACAACATAAGGTGCAAATTGCTTTACTACAGGAAACGCATCTTAGTCCCCGGGCCACGTACACCTTTGCAGGTAAATGGGCGGCGGTCCGGAGTTTCTCCTCGTATTCAGGATATGCCAGGGGTACGGCGATACTGGTCAAGAAGACGGTGCCGTTTGTGATGCTGGGGGATCTTACGGATAAGGAAGGGAGGTTTGTTTTGGTGTGGGGCAGACTTGGCACGGATACAGTCACAATTGCGAATTGCTATGGGCCGAATGTGGATTCGCCTGCCTTCTTTGCCATGCTCTGGGGTAAAATACTGAACGTTGGTTCCATGCATGTAATATGGGGGGGGGATTTCAATCTCACAATGTCCTCAGAGCTCGACAGATCGGATGGTAGCCCGCAATACCATAAGGGTGCGAGGGACGTCATGGAAGGTATAGTGGTAGAAGGAGGACTTGTGGACAGTTGGAGGTTTGCGCGCCCTGGGGTCCGGGAGGGAACACATTTCACGACATACGCTAACTCTTGGGCTAGGCTGGATTACTGCTTTCTGTCTACAGGCTTGGCGGTTGATTTAGGTCGAGTGGCTCACTTACCACGGACGTACTCGGATCACTGCCCGGTACTGGTGGAGGTGGCGATCCCGGGGATCAGTGGGTCAGCACCTAGGTGGCGTATGCAACCCACGGCATTATTGGATCAGGTGTTCCAGGCGGAATTAGGAGACGAGATAGCGGAGTTCTTTCCCCGCAATAAGGGGTCAGTGGACAGTGTCGAGACCATTTGGGAGTCGTTTAAGGTGACGGTCCGGGGGTACTACATCTCGAAAAGTTTCGGCGTCCTGAAAACACTACGCGGTTCGCTCTCCAAGTTGGAGGCTGAACTAGCGGAGCTGGAAGCCAGGATGGCTCAGGAACCAATGGGTCCGGTCCATAAGGAATTCCGAGAAAAGCTTACTCAGTACGAGCAGGAAGCAGATAGGGAGGCCAAATTTAGAGGCAAATATTGGCAGGCCCGTCGTTATTGTGAAGGAGAAAGGCCAGGGCGTGCCTTAGCGGAAATTACCAGACATGCCCGGGGACCCACGCGTGTTTTAGAGATCAGAGGGCAGGGTGGGACCCTACAGCAAGATACGAAGGGCATATTAGCTCGCTTTACAGCGCATTATGAGGAATTATATGAAGCACGCAGCGGCGGGGAGGTTGTATTTGGGGACTTTCTGGATGATGTGGCGTTATGCTGGTTAAGTGATGATCATCGGGAATTCCTTGGGGCCCCATTTGAACTTGATGAAATACGGGAAGCGATAATGTCCCTGAGTAATGGTAAGGCGGCGGGGATCGATGGCCTACCGGCGGAATTCTATAAAAGTTATATAGATGTCATGGCGCCGGTGCTGCGGGAGGTGTACGAGGAATCACTGGAGGTAGGAGTGCTGCCTGGGACAATGCGGGAGGTACTGATCACCTCGCTGTTAAAACCCGGCAAAGACCCGGTAGAGTGTGATTCATATAGGCCGCTATCCCTAATTAATTGTGATGCGAAGATATTGGCAAAGGTACTGGCCACTAGACTTTCCCTGCTTATGACCAAAATTGCCCTCCCAGATCAATCTGGGTTTGTCCCGGGTCGCTCAACTGCTTGTAACTTACGTACGCTCTTCTCCTTGATAAACACGATTGCGCCGGAACTGCCGGTGGCGGCGGTATTTCTGGATGCCACCAAGGCATTTGATTCGGTTGAGTGGAATTACTTGTTTGCCATCTTGTACAGGATGGGCTTTCCCAAAATATTCGTCGCCTGGATCAAATTGCTCTATACGGCTCCGAAGGCGAGAGTGCTCATCAATGGTGAAGTGTCTGAGTCGTTTCTGCTCACTAGAGGTACCAGGCAGGGGTGCCCGCTCTCCCCATTGCTCTTCGCTATCGCGATTGAGCCTCTGGCATGCCGTATCCGGCAACTGCATAAACAAAGTGCTTTCAAATGCTACCAGCGGCAGATAGATGTCTCTCTCTATGCTGACGACTTGACGTTGTACGTGGTGGATCCACAGGTTAACCTTAACCCATTACTTCGAGAATTTTTAGTGTTTGGACGACTGTCGGGCATTCAAATAAACTGGAAAAAGTCGCAATTTTTTCCCCTGACGCCTGCAGTGGGGCGCTTTCCTCTGGACTACCCGCTGGAATGGTGTGAATCGGATCTTAGATATCTGGGGGTTCAGATCTCCAAGGATCGAGAGGAGACGTTGAGGTTGAATTATGGTACGGCCATGACTCGGCTGACAGACGATGTGACTCGGTGGGTGTCTCTCCCGCTCTCCATGGCGGGCAGGGCTTCGCTTATCAAGATGGTGGTATTACCCCGTTTTTTATATTTTTTCCAGAATATCCCGTATTATCCGGGGGCGTACTTCTTTCGCGCATTGCGTACAGAGCTGCTGCGGCTGTTCTGGGCCGGTAAGCAGCCTAGATTGGCGTGGTCGGTTATCACTCGGCCATACGAAGCTGGAGGGTTTGATGTCCCTGATTTTCTAACGTATTACCTGAGCGCCCAGGCTCAATTTGCATACCATTGGTTTGCACCTGCGCCGTTCCTGCCACAGCTGGCGGTAGAGGACTGGTTCTCACGGCCTCTGCCGCTGGCGGGTGTCCTTCATGGCTCCAGTCGTGCCTTTGATACACTATACACTACGGTGCCGTGCACGGTGGATGCATGGCAGCGTATACTACGTCGCCTGGCGCTCAGCTTCATGTATGCTCCGACGCTGCCACTGGTTTATCACCCGGATCTGTCGTTACTGCAGGAAGGAGGGTTTCAGGGGATGTGTGCCAAAATAAAAATACGGCACTGGGGTGATCTCTTCGCCAACGGACGGCTCAAAACGAAAGAACAACTATTTGGGGGCTATCAGCCTACCCCGTTGGATGTTTTTTATTATATCCGGCTGCGGCGGGGGCTGCGGAAGATACTGCCAGATTTTCCGGGGGAACCGGAAGTAGTGCGGCCTTTACAATTGCTGCTTACGTCTTCGGATGGTAAGCACTTAGTCTCCCAATTATACGGCAGTATCCGGGCACACAGTGGCACCTCGGACTGTAGGGCACTCCAGCAATGGAGACTTGAACTTGGCAGGGATATCACAGATAAGCAATGGACGTATTGTTGCGAACTCACCTCCCAGATCTCCCCCAGTAGCAGACTGCGTATTATCCATTACAAGTTTTTACAACGTATGTATTACACACCAGCTAAGAAGTTTAAATTTGGGCTATCCGACAGTGACAGATGTGAGAGGTGCCAGGCGGAAGGGGCTGACTTCATGCACTTGGCATGGTTGTGTCCGAGAGTGACGGATTTCTGGCTGCAGGTACATTCGGCACTGAAGGTCATGTTGGGAGATGTAGTGGAACTAGATCCGCTGGTGATGCTGCTGGGCTACACAGTATCAATACCTAAGTTAACGCGCAAACTGGGAAACGTTGCACTATTATTAGCGAAGCGGAGAATTGCGTGTCGCTGGGGCAGGGGGAGAGCACCGAAATTCAAGGAATGGATAGGGGATCTAGTACACTGTCAGGAGCAGAGTGCTATCTATGCTGAGACGCAACCATTAACTAGCAGAGCCAGTGACATTTGGGACCCGTTCAAGGAGTACTTGGCGGCGTATACCGCCTCCACGGAGGGAGAGCACCAGGAATCAGCTGAGGGTGGCCCTGGAGTTGGGGAGTTTACCTAGTAGGGGGCTGCATGATTGTCCTGACTGAATGTCATGCTTGTGGAGTGTGTTGGGGAGTTGTGCTCCGAGACGTCTGCACCTAGGAATTCCATGTAGTGCACCAAGGGGATACGCCGGAAGGTTGAGTTGCTCCATGGCTTGCCCGGGATACACGGCACAGTATATAACACTACTGATGTATTGGAACAACAGGGATTTGCCGCCGGACCTCCGGGTTATCGGCTTTAAGGCTGTGTACAGGGGGATGAAACGTAATGAGAACTGTCATCTGAGCCGGCCCAGGCGGTTGTAGGCGCGAAATGTATAACTGTGTCGAATACTAATAAAGGTTTTGGAACTTCAAAAAAAAAAAAAAAAAAAAAAAAAAAAATAAGGTTTGCATCTTAGAGGCAGGTCCTGTTCCTAAAAACCAAATCATGCTTTCCTACAAATAGGGGCCAAGCATCCCCTGCATTAAATTATGTTGATGTCAACGCTATCAAGTGCCACAACACGTGTCATAAATGTAAGTTGATAACGCTAGCCTGCCGGTGATCACTGAACCTTCAACAGTATTCCATTTGCACAAACAGTGCTCTACAAACTACAAAATCTAAGAAGACAACTCTATACAGTCACCGAATGGACAGTAGATCCAACACCAAGCTCCTTCCCTTACTGAGGTGGTTTAAAATATTGGATAATCCAGGTAGCAGGTATCTGGTACACCTTACCACCGGCAGACAGCCTAAGCAGTCTGCGGGCGGAACCATATTGACAAACAAAGCTGAAGCCCGGACTGCGTAGCAATCCGGCATGCCCTATGTTAGTGGTGAAAGTGTCACTTGCGGTCCAATAACCTTGACGTCCTTGCACAAAAATTTATGGCTATGTCCCAGGCTCCCGAGGCAAGTGGAACTACTCTAACAGATGAGTAGGGCCCGGGGTAATTGAGCGCTGGCAGACAAGTCATTTCACCCCACTAAGCCCCAGCAACCCTGGATGAGCAGCAGTGGTACTCCTGGCACCGGAGCCGCCCTGCCACAGAACATAGGTACATAGGTCCGCCAGTGCCGCCTGCGGCGTGTGTGTTGTTGGCTGTGCCCACTGATCACTTCACCTATAGTGGACATCCGCCCGGGGTGGATGTGGGAGACAGAGCCGCCTGGGCGCCTCTCTCCACAGCCGTTGCATAGTGTCCCTGAACGGTGTGTTCCTCGGAGGGGGGAACCAGTTCCTCACTGCCTTGGGAAAAACAGATATGAATGGACTCTCTTGATGTCACTGTGTATATTGTGTGCAGCACCCCGCTAAGAGGGATGCAAGCACGGGGGCCTAAAACGTGGGCGTGGTCAAAGTAGTTAAGGACGTGGCCTGAACACGTACCAAAAGAAGCTGTGCTTAGCTAAGGTGCCACCCGCAAAGTGTCTGGCTGTTTCTTTATTTGCAAATGAAGAGGATATACGAGGAACATCATACCCAACGCAAATCAGCACAAGGGCCTTGTCAATGAACATGGTTGCATACTGAAAACGCAGCACGGAGAATGGATCGCGACCTGAGTCCAGCGCAGCAGACCCGGGCCGGCCCAGCAGGGCAGGCCCCGAGAGACCCTCCGATACCACGTCATCTGCCCAGGCCCCCCGCATGCTGGGGAGCCACCGGTGCAGGAACCGAAAGGCTAGCTTCCCGGTTCACCGCTCCAACCGCCAACGAAGCCATTCATGCCGCTCACTGAGTTTAGGCATGAGTGTATACATATCGCAGGCAAAGGTTCGAAAGGCCTATGGGCGCTTGTAAAGCCACCCGCTGCTGCATTAGGATGCACGCATGAGTACAGCTTGGATCTATCTGGATAGAGGAGTCTGTGAAAACGTGCGGTTGCTCCCACTGCCCCATGAATACGACTGCTTGTAGACAAGCCAAGCACTGCTTCACCCACAAAAAGGCAATACCTACTCTATAGAAAACAATTCTAGACATACCCGGTGCGTTAAAAAGTCACGGGACTCAGTGCATTACAGAGACGCTTTAACGAGCAACGCCGGTTCTGCCACCTTGAAACCCCCCCAGCTCATACCCATGGCTCCCTCGCTACGGTCAGGCCCCCCTCCGAGCAGATCCAAAGGAAGGAAAAACAACGTGCCCAGTCGGACATCGGATCCCCTGCCTGTTACGGGTCACAAGAGAACACGCTTGCAACAATGCCCACCAGGTAGGGGTGCTCTGCACCGAAAGGGACACATGCGCTGCCCAGCGCCCGTGTCCCCACGCCTGAGAGATGCTTGACAAGACCCCGGTACCTATACTAATCCTTTGAGGATGTGACATTTGTATGTAAACGCGCCTCTCACCGCGCAGCAACCTTCATGTCGCCGCGACACCCGCTCGAAAGGGCTAAGCCATGCCGCCGCAAAGTCTCTTCGCCACTGTGCGTTGCACGCTGTGCCACCCGCGACATCAGCACGTGCTGCAAAGCATGCCCTCTACCACTGAGCAGTACTATTCTCAGTAGCTGCCGCTGCAGGGTGAAAAGCTGGGAGGCCCCGCAATGGATTCAAGCACGTAACCTGCAGATGGCACAGCATTAGCCCACGCGCCCACCCGTGTGCATAGACCCCTCCGTGTCGCCACTGCAAGGAAGGAATGAAAACACCTCTGCCTGCCCACACTCCTTTTATTGACCCACCACAGGGAGGAGCAAACAAGTTTCAAAGTGTTTTTTAGTGATTTTGTAGAGGCTTTTGTATCAACGGTGGGATTTTGACCAAAGACCCAAGTATCGTGATTTTTTGGGGGGGCAAAACTCACAAAATCTTGGCAGGTCTGGTTAGCTTTTCAACTCTCCTTTTTACATCAAATGTTAATGCTTTGTATTTAATTCCTGTCACATGAGGTTACAGTGTGGGTGGGAGGAAGAAGCAACAAGAATGCTTGGCTCGAGGTTCCAAGAGGACTTCAAGCTCAGCTAGACCCAGGCACATGGCTCAAGGTTTGAGTGGCTCTCCCACTTCGACTCGAACAGCTTTTTAAATTAATCTCGTCGTGATTGAGGTTTCATTCAATTTTTTAAAACTTATTTATGAAGGTTATCTGTAGGGTGCACAAGACAATGTACAGTCATGTCAGTAAACTTGCTTACAGATGGGAAAAAAACAATAGGCAGCATTGCACCCTATGTTGAGCAGCACAGTACAAAACTCCTATAAAAGGAACATTTTGGTGTCAAGCTTTGTCTTTAGACAGGTCTTTGAAGATCTCTCCATTTTCCTTTCCTACAGTCCACTGAATCTAAACTCCCGTCTTGGTCTTATGACATGAACAAGTTACTGACCTTTGGTAATGCTCTTTCTGGTGGATACTCTAACAGCAGATTCCTTACCCAGTGAATACTGGGATAGGGAGACGCAGCTCCGAACACGAAAGGACTGAGGGGGATTTATCAGTGGTAGTGGGATCTGACGTTGTTGATATCCCAACCCTATGGCGTTTTCTCGAAGGGCAAAATTGTTGCCAAACTGCCTGGCAAGTGTGGAGAGACCCAAGGAACGAGCTGTGGCATGAGTCTCTTTGAACCAGATGAGGGCAGAGTACGCCTTCTCAACAATGAGACAAAAGCCATCGAATGCCATATCTAACAAGGGTCAACTGCCTGCCCCAAACAATCTGTTATATCCAGGCCGGACAAATCTAGCCACTCCTGAATAGATTTGGCCAAAGACGCCCGTAAGTCATCAAGGACTGCCAATAAGATCTGATCGACCATGTCCCATAGAGCTTAGGTGTAGTGACCAACTGGTGTTTACTGAACAGGGCGCAAGCCTTTTGAAGGAAAAAACATACTCTTACATTCGCCTCTGTACACTTGGATTTGTGGACATGAGGTTGTAGAAAAGGCGTTAGGGTTGACCTTACTGGTGAACGCCTATACCACCCAGTTCTCTGGAGTTGGATGCTATGTAAGAAGGTCAGGGTCTGTATGTGGCTAGGGGTTGTCCCGGAAAGTGGAGTAAAGTGTGGGGAGCTTGGAACCACTACAGAGGAGATGTGTGTCCCCCACCAAGCAGACTAGCTGCGGATGAGGCTCATGTAACCCCCTAATCAACAGGATACTCTGTTGGACACATGTATTGAGATGTATAATTTGTGTACCGCTTGTAACTGACTACGCCTGCCAATGTCTATATGCTGTTTGACTGCCGAATTGGTTTAAATAAAAAGATCTAATAAAAAAAGAAGGTCGGGGTCGCCCAGAGCCAATCTGCGGCGATGAGTGATCTGTTTATTGACCAGAGGGCAGGAACATGGTTCACCCAAGTGGCCAAAAGAGTATCAGTAAAATAGCAGAAGAGGTTCGGTAGGATGCCAGACCAGGCTTTAGAGTTTTCTGAATTCCATCTGATGCTTGGGGAATGTTCTCAAGGGGATGAACCTGCGTTTAGGAGTATCCATCAGAATCATACATCACAAATATAAAGGAAATCATAGAAACCCTGGCAGAGTAAGGTTCTGACCTGTGCATCAACCCATGTACCATTTTGGAGTCATTTTTCTGTAAGCCCCAGGCCAGTCTAAAACCTGCTGAAGAGGAGACACCCCTGCACTAGACCATCAAGATCAGGCTTCAGTATTCAGAAGAAATAGTGCACCATGGCTAAAAATATATATTTTTAAAGCGCTATGAGGTGGCCAGCAAGCACGTTTTTTTTGTGTTTAAAAAAAATATATTTACAAAGCACACGAGCGCTGGCCATGTCATATAACCTTTTTGTTTATTATTATTTTTAGAATGAAAAGGACGACCATGTGTGCAAAAAATGGACATTTGGTTTTGTAACCTTGAGAGGATATGTTGATAGGAGGCCATCTTTTACATTTCAGACAGCCACTCAGCGTCCAAAGGTGAGTCGGGAGTGCATCAGTGCCGCAATATACACACCTTTGCTGTAGCAAGCGATGTCTGACAGGTCAACCACTGCCTATGAGCTGAGGGGTTCCCTGGCAAACCTATAGTAACTAGGCTAACTTGTCAGAAGAAATCTGAGGATGGTGGGTGGGGTTCTGCAGTGTTTTCCAGCCAGCATCCCATTATACGGTAAACTTTGAGCAAGATCACTATGTTGCAAGTCGCAGTCCAGCTGTCTTTACCTCCAGCATAGTGTGTTCGGGTACAGTTTTGCCGCATATAACTTTTTTGGGCCTCCAGTACCAGTTGGGTAGTACTTTGAAGGCACTGAATTTTAATCAGGCCTTTTTAAGAACTGTGCATGCAGTTCTATGATCTGGGCCCAGTCCTCTGCACTAAAAGCATGTTGAAAAGACTCCCAAAACATTAAAAGCTGGTGCTCCCTCAGTGTGTTAGAAAGGAAGCTGAATATGTGAACCTTTAATGGGACAAACGTACCCAGCTTATGATGACCATGATATCTCCAGGTGGTCCAGAATTGGGGACTCTCATAAATCCCAAGAAAAGAGGAAGGGTCCCAATCTGCCCTTGAGACAGTGCGTGGGTTGTTCATGTTACAGGTGTCGAGTCCCATTTTGACTGTATTCACCTTAACAGCCACTTGCTTGTTTTGCTTCGGAACCTTCAGCCATTGGCTCGAGACGCTGTTGATCACACCTTGGCTCAGCCCACATGAGTGTTTCAGTCTCACCACCGGCCTATTGACTGTTGAGCGTGGCCTTTCTCCTCTATGTTATGCTATTTTACAATTCGCAAGCAGCCCGCTAGCACTGGATAGAGAGCGCTGACAAAACCTCCACAGAATAAAAAAAAAAGTTGCTTTGATCCGGAGCATCCATTTTCAAATGCCTTTGTCTGCAATCGCCTTCTTGTACTACACAAGCAAACATTGGCAAAACCAATACCAGACATATAATTGTCAAATCTATTGACCTTGGAAGTAAAAAGAGGTCATAATTAAACATAATCACGCCAGTGTAATACAAATGTGCACGGCCTTAGGTTAGTAGATTCAGGGGAGTTCCCGAGGCAAGCGCTGACATACCACCACTAGTGACCTCAAAGGCGCTTTAAACGGATGTACCGTATGCTCAGAGATCTCTTAACCCTGCAAGTGTTCCAGAGTGATACACTGCAATTAATTGTTAGACACCATGTGCTGACTCTATATTTAGCAATAATAACTGCAAAGGAGGACTATGCCACCACAAAGAAAAAGCTTTTTTCCCCCTCACTAAGGCTTTCGAAAGAGGCACAGAAGCAAGCACACTGCGCTCCTTGTGCAGCACAGTCCCATGCGCTGCTCAGGCAGTGGAAACAAGGTATAAATAACCTGTGCTGAGCCTGCCTTCCAGCCTCCTGCCCAATGAAGAGCTGCTCCATCCACACACAGCAAATCTCACCGCCACAAGGAATGCTAGCAGCAAAAGAAATTATTTTCTCTTCCTTGCTTTAGGCAGACATTTTATTCTTCTCTGTACTAAAACAGAAGTGGGCACGGGTACACACAGTGGTGTCGAGGTACACAGTATGAACTGCTGACTGCGCGGCCAACAGACGAGGGAAAGAATTGTGGGAAAGAGATAAGGTTCTTCGTTACCAGAATAGGCTGAGCTGCAGGTTAGGAAATTAGATGGTGAGGTACAGGCAGCCACTGGAATTATGTGACTTTGCGGCTGTGGCGTTTTCTGCATAATTATGGATTTGACACAATCGCCAGATTAAAAAAAAAAGTGTTTCTAGTCAAACGGATCAAAAGTTACCAAAAGCTAGACAACACGTGCTGCTGCACATTGGAAGAGCCTTCACAAAGGTTGGCTGGCGGTCTTTCTGTTGCTTATTGCTTTATGTGGGTGTCAGACTGTTACTTACAAGGTGAAACCTTTGCACGGACAGTGTTAACATTTGTAAAAATTACAAAATAATGAGGTAAAACTATCACCAAATGTGCCGCATTATGCCACATAATTTGTCTTTTCTTGTTGTAGGATTTGGCCCTTCCCCGATATATAATTTGGTCCTTCCCTGCCACTTAATTTCAGTAGCCCTGGAAACAGGAACTGGAAGCCCTTATTCGATGAAGCCCAGTGCTGGGATTTTGCTAAACCCTCCCCACCATCTGCAAGGTGTATTCACCAGGCACCTCCACCATGAACATGTCTATGAACTTGGAATGGAGCGAGCATGGCAGCATGGAATACACGGCCGTAGTGGCCGCTTTACCTTCAGAACCAACAGAGTAGTGGTGGTGCTTGCTACTGACATTTGCACAGCGTGCTTCTACCACTAGTGTGTTTTTGACGCTCGTGTTACCATGTGTGAAGTGTTTCCAGGCCACATGCGTGGTTGGGCACGTATGATTACGGGTCACTTACATGGGAAGTGTTTGTGGTCATGTGTGAGGCTCTCAGGAGAGTTTGTAGCCATGCAGATGTGCGCTATGGATATGTATGCTTGTGTTTAAGAATCATATGAAGCAGACAAGAGTGTTTCAATAAATAGTCCACTCAATGGCTTCTGAAGCAACATGTGCAACGAGAACCCTTATGTGATGAGGGTGTTCATAACGCGGGCCTTTCTGTGTAAAGAGAAGCATCTCTGGTATGGTTCTGTTGTAAATCAGACGGCAGAATGAATGGGCCGACTGCAACCTTCAACGGTTCATATAGTAGTTCTGGTCAAACAGCAGAGGTGGAAATGATCTTACGAATCTCACTTCGCTACATTTTTGGGTGTGTATTTAGTAGCAGCAGGTGTGTTTACAGAGTGGCAGGGAAGGGGGGGAGGAGCGGAACGGACGGAGGAGACTAAAAACGTTGGGAAATTTTAAAAAACAGTTACCTGCCGCATGGCGCCCCTCCATTCTGCAGGCACAGGGTCCCAGAGTGTACTGCAGCCAATCCCGATGCTGCTTTTATGCTGCTGAAGGCATCGTAAGGATTGGCCTGAGCACCAATGATTTGCGCTCCCAGTTATACTTGGAGCCTGTGCCTCCTCTCTCCAACCCGGCAATGCAGCTGGGGTTGGAGAGAGCTTCACTGCGCATGACGGTTCGGCCAGTCTGAGACAGCCAGCCAGACCGTTATGCGCACTGAATAGCAGTAACCAACACTCCCCCTCCAGCCTGTCATCACCCTAGCCCTGCCCCAAGCCTTGGCTCCGAGACAAAAAAGAAAAAGACAACAAACTAGGGCTTATTTTTTATTTTTTCGGCTGCTGGCAGGTGGGGGGACGCTCCTCCACCATAGCGGAGTAGCCGCCGCTATGTGTATAGCCAGGAGCATCGAGGATGCAGGTGCTAGTCGATTCACTATACCACAGCTTCAACAGGGAACTAAAAGGAACTGGATTCGAAATCCGATTTGCGTAGGGGCTACACAGCTCAGTAAAGATGGCCATCAGCGTTTATAGTGTCCCATAGACGCAAGCTGGCAGCACCCAAATGCCTGCCATCCTTCCTGTACCTGTTTAAAAGTGCAATTTCTTTCTAAAAAAAAATGTCACAGAACAATTGTAGCCGCACCCAAAATAGTTTTTTAACGCTTCTACCAATAATATACCAAAAGATAGCAATGGAAACTTCACTGAACACTTGAAATCCCAAACCTACCAGGACCATTCTGTCAGGAAACTGAATCACCCAAAAACACGTTGGAGAAATGGACCTGCCAAGAAGCTCTGTGGGAGAAAGTCACTCAACTTTTGAGCCGCGGTGTCAGGGAAGTAAGTTGAAAAACGTACTTCTGTTTTACAGTGAAAGAAGGCTGACCAATTAAATATTGGTTAAACGTATTTATTTAGCATTTAAAAAAAAAAGCAATTTAGATCAATGTTCTCTGTGATTCTGGGTGAGTGTTCTCCTACATTTTTTACAAAAAAAATAAAATTCTAGGGCCAAACTAGTTCTTTTGGCATTAACAGTAACTAACTGAATTGAAGACCCCGATCTGAGTGGGAGAGGAATGTCCAATCAGGCATGCCCTGTCAACATGAACACTACTGGTTTGGACCCAGGCAGTTTTGAGTATGAAATGTAATGCAAGGTTATTGTCATGTCCCTGTTTTGGGGAATATTAGAACTGCTATCATGGCATCCTACCCCAACCTTCTATTTTTGGGATGGCAACACCCCTTGTTATTTAGCCCTGCAGGAACTGCACGAGCAAGCGAAATGACTAGGTAATTTCTGTGCTACAGAAATAAGGTGTATTAGGACACTTAGTAACAAGATACCATTGTGACAGTCAGGGCCTCTAAAAGGGGCGTGTCCTGTATAATTAAGGGTGTGGCTTAAACCTGTAAATTAAATGTCTATGATTCCCATAACATGCAGCCCCATCGGTATTTTGGTTCCTCTGTGTCCTGATCTATAACAAAACAACTGACATATACTTAAAACCAGCCGGGACTATTGGCTTTGTTCAATTTTTTTAAATCTGAAATTTTGAGACTATGAATTAAACATTATTGAGGCCTGCAGAGGGGTTTGTGCTCTTCTGAGTGTCTCAATCTCTCCCATTACTTTCACTGTTAGACATGTGTACCCTTTATGCTATGTTATGTTATAATGGGTTTTATACCGCGCTCAAATACTCAAGAGTGTCCTGGCGCGCACAGTTACCAAAGCCCAATGGAACGGAATGTGTGAATCATCTAGTTGAAAAGGAAAGTTTTAAGTTGTTTTTTAAAAAGTCTAAAATCCTGAATATTCCGTAATTCCATTGGAAGGGCGTTCCAAGCTATTGCTGCTTTAACAGAGACGGACTGATCTCCCAACCGTGACCTATGGAATCGGGGGATAATCATCCGTCGTTGGGTGACTGAGCGCAAAGATCTACTGGGGACATAGAAAGCAAACTGCTTCCTAATATACATTGGCCCCAGACTTTGCAGGGCTCTGTGGGCCAAAGTGAGAGCTTTAAATTGCACTCTCTGGGCCACAGGATGCCAGTGCAGATCTCGTAGATGCTGTCTTACGCTAGATCTTCTGGAGATGTTAAACAGAAGTCTAGCCGCAGCATTCTGTATAGTCTGCAATTTTCTTAAGCAGATAACCAGGGATGCCAATGTAAAGCGCATTAGCATAATCAATGCGGGAAAGGATGAGTGCGCGGGCAACCGTTTTTTTGGCTGGCCTGGGAAGCATGGGGAAGAACCTTCTTAGTGATTTAAGGGTACCAAAGCAGACTCCGGTGAGTTTCTTAATTTGCACCGAGAACCAAAGGTCTTCTCCAAACCAGACCCCCAAATTCTTTGCTGAAGCGTTGGGTCGAAGAAAGTCTGGTGGCCACAAAGTTTTTCGGAAGGCAGGCGGAAATAGACCATACAAAAGGACCTCCGACTTGTCCTCATTGCACTTCAGTTGGGCAAGAGCACGCCACTGAAACACAGAAGAGCGAGAATTCTGAGCAGTGACTGTCGACAGGTCGGAGTCCTTCCAGGTAAATAGGAGCTGGGTATCATCGGTATAAGCAATTATTTTTGCCCCCAGCTCCTCTGCCAGAAAAATCAGGGGCGTCAGATAGATATTAAAGAGCAAGAGGCTCAGAGTAGAACCCTGAAGGACTCCCGTAGACACTTTCCTGGCGGCCGAAGAGAAAGGTGGCAACCAGACCTGCTGTGAACGTTCTTCCAAAAAAGATTTCAACCAATCCCAGGCAGGACCAGCAATACCAATATTTGAGAGACGAGTAAGAAGAAGTTGATGGGGCACCGTATCGAAGGCGGCAGAGAGGTCAAGCAGAATCAAGGCCGCCCTGCCGCCCGCGTCCCGGCATTCCCTAATTGCCTCTGCCATTTCCACCAGTGAAGTCTCGGAGCTATATGATGTCCTAAAACCGGTCTGCGCCGGATGAAGGGCACCAGATGCTTCAACGTAAGTCTCAAGCTGACGAAAGACCACCTTTTCGCAAACCTTGGTCAGAGCCGGAAGAAGAGAGATGGGGCGATAATTAGCAAGTTTCATCGGATCCAAAGAAGGTTTTTTTTAAAAGTGGCAAAAGCTTTGCCGGCTTCCAAATCAAAGGAACCATAGCAGTTTGTAGGGATAAATTAATGATCGTAGTTACTTCTAGATAGACCACCTCGGCGACTCCAGCCAGAACTCTAGCTGGACAGAGATCTGTCGGGGAACCCGATTTGAGAGATTTAAGGATGGCCAATATGTCTGACCCATCTATGGGAGAAAATCATGTATATAAAGCGGACACTGAGATCGGAGTTGTAAGGGACAGAGGGAAAGGGACACTCGGCACCCGGGCGCCCTTCACCAAACTATCTTGAATGGTTGATACCTTTTCAATAAAAAAAAGAAGATAGCTCCTCACACCATTGCGATGAGGTGGGTAGAGCCGCTTGTTCGGCGCAGGGTGCCAGAAAACTTCTAACTATGGAAAAAATCTCTTTGCTATTATTTTTAGCTTTGGCAATTCGTTCTGCATAAAAACTTCTCTTCACCAGCCTAATGGCTGCATAATACTCGCTCTGGGCTTTACGAAAGTCAATTTTGTCCAGTGGACAATACTCCAGACGCCAATGTCGTTCCAATTTTTTACATCCCAGTTTAAGCTCTCTGAGAGCACCAGAATACCACGGTTGGGATGGAATTGGTCTCGACCGCCTATTCGGGAGGGGCTGAGAAGCAGAGCCAACTCCCTGGCTGATCCATGTGGCAAATCTATCTACAGCCCATTCCAGATCATGGGATATCAGCTGGCGGGAGAGTGAAACGGCCTTAGAGAGGGCTGTGATATCAACCTTCCGTAAAGGCTTGCTTTGAGCCAAAGCGCGGGGGGGGACTTCCCTGTAGTCCAGGAAAAACTGACCAGGAAATGATCAGACCAAGTGACCTGAATAGGGTCACTAATAGACAGGGCAAGATTGGAGTACACCAAGTCGATCGTATGCCCTCCTTTATGAGAGGGAGACTTTATCCACTGGGTCAGTTGCGCCAGACCAAACAGATCCATTAATTCCCTGGCATCCGAAGCCCCAGGGCAATCGACATGGATGTTGAAATCACCCAAAAGGAGAAAATTTGTAAAACTAAGGGCACAAGGGACAATAACGTCATTCAGGGCTTTCAAAAAAGCACACGAGGGGCCAGGGGGACAATATACCAGAGTGCCGCCCAACGTATAATGTGGTGACATAACAATGGTAAAGTCAAGAGCCTCCCCATCCACTAACCCAACTGAAGGCTCACTAGAGAAAACCCAAGAGTCTCTGAACACCACTGCAATCCCACCTCCTTTC
Organism: Triturus cristatus; assembly: GCF_964204655.1. NCBI lineage: Eukaryota > Metazoa > Chordata > Amphibia > Caudata > Salamandridae > Triturus > Triturus cristatus. The sequence continues at coordinate 761,323,054 of NC_140589.1, read as the reverse complement.
CCAGTTGTGCGATCCACTCTTTCAATTTGGTAGCCCGGAGGGATGGCCAACTCAATCACCTCATTAATCCAAGATTCAGTTACAAATAACACGTCTAGATGTTCATCAGAAAGAAGTTCGTAACATCAAGAGCATGCTTGACCATTGAACTGGAATTAATGAGCGCAGCCCGAATCCTGTGCGCCCTCTCAAATCGAGGAGCAGGGGCTGTCTACTTATTTTGAAAGCAAAAATGGCAAGTGGCGTACTTCCTAGACGTACTGTGCAGGACTGCCCACCTTTTCCCCCCATAACACCTAGCAGTATCAAGCGCTAATAATTCCTTACGACTATAGGACCTCCGAGCACCCTGTTCCCTAAGTCTATAACGGGCAGTGAGGCTGGCGCTGGACGCTCCCGGGGCACGGACGGGTGCAGATGGGCTTGCCTTAGGCGCGCTAGTGGCGCACCCGCTGCGTGCTCGCGCCAGCCCCCTCATTTTTAAAGTAGCTGCACTAACGGGAAATCAGGTGTGGGAGCTGGGAAAGTCTAGACTGCTCACCCTGACTCACCCAAGATGGCGGATCGGCAACGCGGAGCGAGAAGCAGCGTCCGGGACCGATATCACGCACTCCCAATGAGATAAAGGTGAAGTTTCAAAAAGTAAAACTGTCACAACAGATTTAAATATTGTTTTTTTTAAAAGCGTAGCTAGTGCACAATAAGCAAATAAATCAGTTTGGTAAGCGTGGGCATCAAAATCAACAAAAGACTGATCACACAAAGTTGTCTCCCAGCTCACGCCTCAGGAGTGGTAACGCCATTCCAATCACATCTCAACCATCAGCATATCTTGCACCCCATCTCTTTCCTCTTCAGCACCATTTTTTAACTTTCCTAAATCCATTTCCTAGCAGGTCCATAGACAACTGTGTACCTCCTTCACATTCGAACAGAATCACAATTAAAACTAAAATACATGTCCCCTGATCTGTGCGCTCTGTGGAGAGGCCAAAGAATGGATGGCTATGTATTGTGAACACTTGTTTGACTCTCTGACAAACACTGTGACAAACTCGTACTGCCTTTAGCCATAGCTCGAGATCTCAATCCTGGCCTGGAGGGGATTCAGTCAAAGTGTGCACTATATAAAAGTAATATGCTACACAACAAAAACACAACATCCTGGAAACAGCTAATATTGTTAGGAAATGCAAGAGTAAGTAAAACATGTGAAATATTAACAGGAACTAAACATCTGACATGCATTACCTTAACGTTTTTTACATTTATTGTTCGGAAATCGACCCGTGTTTTTGCCAGTAAAGGACATGAATCTAGAGCCCAATCGGGACCCATTTTAATGTTTGTTTTTAATTACTGTTGGGTCAGAGGCTCAGAGGGACCCAGCCCACTTAAAGCCCTGGTAACAGGATGGCACAGGAGAACGTGGTTTAAGTGGCACTATTGGCAATATTTATGGGATCAAGGTGAGAAGCAAATTGATGCAACTCCACCGTGGGTGGAATGAAACACAAATGTATGTGCCAGCACGAGGCAAGATGGTAGCATGAAACTCTGCTCAGGACTTACATTTTAGTAACAGGGTCCTTAAATGAGTGACTGAGTGTACACTTTTGAAAATAGGTTCTAAATAATAAGTTGAACCCCATAACAACTGGCATGGATGGTATGTTTTAATATTCTATGTACACCCCCTTCCCCCCCCCCCCCCAAGGCATCCCTCTCTTTCTGGGGTTGCTGGGTGCTGCAGAGAATACCCCAACACTGGCTCCCAACACTGGCTTCCAATGTTGCATAGTGACAACTCCCTGAAGACAATTTAGTTGTTACCGTTGTTGTTTTCGGATAATCTTTACAGGCCACTACAACTGTTCGTCTCAATGTTCTTACAGAGCACTGCAAATAAAAGGTAGACCCTGCACTGTATGCTGAGGCCCAGGAGTATAAAAGGGGTAGTCTATTGGAGGATGTAATTGACAGTAGGGGCAAGGTGTCAGAGTAGGTAGAATAATGAAGTAGTCATGTGCAATGATCCCAGAGATTACCAGGGCCTTCTAGTAATGGAAAATGAACAATTGATGGAAAGAATTCTGCACAATGTAAAACATTCACCCCAGTACAGAAATCTGGGCCTAAATCCATTGAACCCCGAAACTGTTTCTAGGATACTTGTTTCCGGTCCAGGGAAGGCCTTGCTTGGCAGTTCGGGCTGGACTGTTCCCATGAGGAATAGGGTCAAGACTGATTTGCATATGGCTTGGTCTGAACTAGTGTGGTGAAGTGAGCTAAAGAACGCTGTTGGATTAAACCCAGATCTGTGACGGGGGTTGAGTGTCTGAAAAGTTTCAGCGCTCTGTCCATCATCTCCTTGTGTTTGCTTTGTTTGCTCTAAGTTGGCAGGGTATGCCCAGACGTGGGTCTCTTGCTCATGTTGCCACTGGATTCATGCTAGCCTGGCTGATGAGGGGTGAAATCCAGAAACAGGTCCCAGGATGCTTGTTTCCAGTTCAGGGAAGAACTGGCTTGGCAGTTTGGACTGGACTGTTCCCATGAGGAATACGGTCAAGACTGATTTGCATATGGCTTGGTCTGAACTAGTGTGGTGAAGTGAGCTAAAGAACGCTGTTGGATTAAACCCAGATCTGTGACGGGGGTTGAGTGTCTGAAAAGTTTCAGCGCTCTGTCCATCATCTCCTTGTGTTTGCTTGGTTTGCTCTAAGTTGGCAGGGTATTCCCTGACGTGGGTCTCTTGCTCATGTTGCCACTGGATTCATGCTAGCCCTGCTGATGAGGGGTGAAATCCAGAAACAGGTCCCAGGATGCTTGTTTCCAGTTCAGGGAAGAACTGGCTTGGCAGTTTGGACTGGACTGTTCCCATGAGGAATACGGTCAAGACTGATTTGCATATGGCTTGGTCTGAACTAGTGTGGTGAAGTGAGCTAAAGAACGCTGTTGGATTAAACCCAGATCTGTGACGGGGGTTGAGTGTCTGAAAAGTTTCAGCGCTCTGTCCATCATCTCCTTGTGTTTGCTTTGTTTGCTCTAAGTTGGCAGGGTATTCCCTGACGTGGGTCTCTTGCTCATGTTGCCACTGGATTCATGCTAGCCCTGCTGATGAGGGGTGAAATCCAGAAACAGGTCCCAGGATGCTTGTTTCCAGTTCAGGGAAGAACTGGCTTGGCAGTTTGGACTGGACTGTTCCCATGAAGAATACGGTCAAGACTGATTTGCATATGGCTTGGTCTGAACTAGTGTGGTGAAGTGAGCTAAAGAACGCTGTTGGATTAAACCCAGATCTGTGACTGGGGGTGGGTGTCTGAACAGTTTCAGCACTTCGTCCATCATCTCCTTGTGTTTGCTTTCTTCCAGTAATGGACGCCTGTTCGGACATCAGGTTATGGTTATTTAGGGCATAGAGGAATGTAACTTTAATTCTATAATATATATATGTGCCCTCAATGTTGTCACTTCCTCCATTTGTAACAATGTCAAGATCTGGTTGAATCTGATACTGTAAATTGTTAAGATCATTTTATTGCAATATACAATATAAAATGCCAATAAAGATATGTTTTAAAAAAAGGCTCTAAATGTTTGACTTAATGTAGATTACAGGCACCAATGACAACTGGACCAACTTCCCCTTTACATCACTGGCTGGTTGTAAGCCGAGGCTACTTCGACTTCATCTTGCTCCATCGCTTAGTCCAAGCTGGGTATTACTTGGCAGGAAATCCCTCTCTCTGGGAATATAGTTTACCTTTAGCCACAGGAAGCCCTGTTCTGGGAAGGCCAGTAGTAATAAGATGGAAATCAATCGAGATTCACTAATGTTGCAACTGTTGTAGTGCCAAAGGATATCCCATCTCACTGCTGATGCAGAGTGCTTTGAAAAAACAGGGGCGTAAAGAAATACAAAAAAGACGGGAGGAATCAGATACTACACCCAAAAGCAGAAGACAAAGGTGCCTCTGACCACAAGGCAGACAACGGACTAAGTGCCTCATTGGTACTTGGGTGCAAACCCATTTAAAGAGGCGGCATCCATGTACTTGACATTTCGCATTTTTCAGAACTCTAGAAAGGCCAACACCGAGCAGGGGAATGCACTCTTCATACCTGTTCAAACCCCACACAAATAAACAGCCACATCTCGTAGAGGAGAAATGGAGAGTTTTGAGTGTCAATATGCCACAATGAGCCTACATTTACTGACAGTATGTGAGATGAGGAAGGGTGCTTAAGCACAAACAAAGAAGTGGTAAGGGCACTGCATGAATGTTTTTTGTTCTCTTATGGCTTAACAACTGCTGGTAAAAACACAAGACTCTGCCTGTCTTAAGAGTTTCGCTCCTCTGAGATTTATAATATAAGAAGGAACATTTGATTCATATTGTTGGCTCATGTCGAGCCTGCGAGAGCACGCGCTAGCGCATGCAATCTCTCTTATGAGACTTATATTCAATCATGGGAATGTGTATTGCTTACAGCTTACCATTCATTGGCATCAATGTTCTCTTCTTTGCTGCCTTCTCATTGGGCAGCGCCTGCCATGCATCACTTTGTTTTCTTGCCGTGGTGCACGGACCAAGTACAGATTCATTATCTTTGGTAAGTGCCCTCCGCTGTGCCCCTCCGCTGGCCATCTGCTGCTCATGCTGGAATCCAGGTACTATTTGTGAACTATGACACAGTCAACGCTGGCCACGTCTTGGCTCTTTTTTCTGTATTTAACTTATCGCCAACCCCCTCTATTTCTTCCCCTGTCCCGGTTTCTTCTCAAAACCTCCCACCCTGTCACTTTATTTTATTTAACGTATTAAGCACTTCATAAGAGTGCATTTATTATTTCCCAGCGGTCTCCCTTGTGTTGGACCCTGCCTCCTCCACGGTGCTTCGTGTTTCCCTCTCTTGTCCGTTTGCTTCTATCGCAAGCACCGTGTTGTTTCCGCACCCACTCCCCTCTCCCTCCATGTGTTGATTCTTTCCAAGGATTCTCTCTGCACAGTGTTTGCAGCCACTTCATCCCCATCACAGGCAGCTCTTACTGCTCCAACAGCCGGTCCAACCTGTGCCTACGATGAAGCACCTCCAGGAGCCAGCGCCTGCTCCCCTCTGCCTGTCGTCTCTCAGCTCAGAAACATGGTCTCTCAGGCCATGGGACACAACTCGCATGGCTCTTCCGCTTTAAGAAATACTATTCTGGTAATACACGCTGCTACGAAAGCTCGATCGACTTTCAGTTTTGCCATGGCCTGCCGCTGTGATGGGTGTCTGCTACTATGAAGAAGTACGGGCTGGGGAAAAACCGACTATGGTGGCGGGTGGAAATGGCTAGCAGAATGAGAACGCAGCCCGTGTGCATGTCCGTGTACTTTCGAGCCTGCACCACACATGTGCTTCCTTTTAGTACTGTACATAGCACCACCTGAAACGCTGCTGCCACAGCCAGGGCCTCGGGGGATATTTGGTAGCTTTGTTCAGCCAGTGGCATAGCGAGGTCAGGTGGTACCAGGTGCGGAAGATTTCGTGTCACCCCCGGCTTGACAAAATGGCAAAAATATGTGTTTAAAACACATATTTTTGCCATTTTGCCACCTCCTTCAGTGATGTCACCCGGGGCGCCCCGCACCCCCTCCTTACGCCACTGTGTTCAGCTCACGGTACCCAAGCTTTACCAGTGCCTGTACTGTGAGAAACAACGTTAAGGGTGCAAAGATGAGCATCGTCTTAGATGCGCTTTGGTCCCCGTGCTACTTTCCACGCCACATCTCGATGTTGCTTTCCCCGCACATTTTTTTTTTTTTTTTAAACACTTTCCTGCTTTTTTTCTTTTCAAGGGGCACGCTGCAGACCACCACTCACTGTTGTAGATTATTTGATATCTACAGCCTTTGCTGTGCCTCTTCCCATGGCACCGTTCATCCATGGTTTAGTCTCAACGAGTCTATGGTATAGCATCAATCTTTTCAATGTGAGTAACCATATTCATTCTACTATTTATTCACTTCCGAGATTTCGTTTCCACTGCACCATTCATGCAAAGAGTTTTGGGCAGGGCGGTACTTGAGTGGCACCATTCACTGAGCCCAGGCTCACTGAGTTTTAACACCGTTCCTACAAGAGCATGCCTAACAGCATTCATCACCGTGTACATACCAGACAAGCCATAAGCACGGCTATGACTTCCCTTGAGCATCAGACTAGTGCCTTCACTCACGGGAGTAGCTCATATACTAATCCACCACTAATCCTTTATGGGTTCCGCAGTAGCATGTTACTCGCAGAAAAGCGCTTTGAGGCCTCATCGGGGTAGTAAGCGTTATATAAATACAATTACAATACAATAAGAGACAAGGCAGTAGCTCTACTCAATTGTTTGTAGACCCGAGAGCCAATGGATAGTACCATTCATTCAATATCGTCCATCATGTGCTGTTCATTCAAAGCTGGCTTTAGTGGACAGAGCACTCACTCCCTTCATGCAGTTTTCAGCGGGACATGTGTGGCACCTTTGCCAAGCAGCAGTGCATGCTCTGCCTACCACACCTTGCATTGGTTTCATTGTTCCGTGACCATCTCTGTAAGTGGCTTGGGATGTACACACCGGGGGCTTGTACATTTCAGTACACATACCATTCAGATCAGGAACTGTTTAGCGGCATCCTGGACAGTTCAACGGTCAAAGAAACATCTCTTGGCTTTCAAAATTGCCAGAGTCCGTCCTTTGTTACCGGTATTAAGAATGCAGTGGGGAAGGTCTGTCATGCCGATAGGAAATACAAGTGAACTGTCTCCCCAGAATTTTTTTTTACCTTTGTGGTCCGGGGGTAGCAGGGAAGCAACAATATGAGCAATGTATGTATACACAGATTATTTTATATACACAAATGTCTCTCACCAACTACTTTCATGTACAGGTCTAAGCTAACAATTTCTTCAGTTCTTAAGGGAAGATGGTCTTCATCGTTACTGTTGCAACTGATGAAACTACATTGCCCTCTCCAGGTAGAATCTGGTGAGGCATCCAGGTCAGAAAAGGAAGCGCTTTCCATGCGTTTGCATTTGTTTTTTTTACAATAGGGCCTTCTCCTTTAAACATGTGACCTTAAGCCATATGCACGAACATCAACAATAGGGCGACCCAATGCACAACACACTTTTGCCAAGGGCCTTCAACAAGGGAGTCTGTCCGTTATTAAATGGTTGTCCATGAACATATAAACTTCATACACAGTCATACCTTTCTGGTCAGGTATGATTACTCTAGAAAAACACAAATACATGAAACACCCAGACGGTGTGGCTTCTAGATGCAGCCACTGTTGCAGGTTTGGTTCAGACTGCAAACTGTCCCTCTTCAGAACAGATCCACGTAATTAGCGTACTCTTTCTTCCAGGTATTTTATTCCTGGAAAAGGTGTGTAATATTCCTGGAAACCAAACACTACATCTACCAAAATCAGTCGGCAGCATCAAAAACGTATATTTTTTTTTTATTATCAGGGATGCTAAAAGTTATAAAACAATAAGTCCCAAAGGCGAGACCGATTGGTTTTGCCAATGCTTGTTAAAGAACTGATACCTTCTACTACTCTTTTTCCTCCTGTAGTCAGGTCCGGAAGGCCTGGCCCTGGCTGACTGACAAAAGACAATTAAGGGGCCATTTTCATGATGAATAGCCTCAGATTAATCTCTAATGCTTGTTTGTGGGGGTTTAATAACCTGCATTATAGATGCTCATTTCTCATTCAGGCCTCTTGGCTTAAAATTTCCCATGGACAAAACTCTCTAAAAGGTACGACCGTGAAAGAAAGAGGTGCAGTATGCATGATCAGCCTTCTCCAGTTTGGGACAAGTACCCTAGAAGTGCACCGATGACGTTCATTCTAAGTGTGAATTAATGCCGCTGCTCTACGTTCAAACGCCAGAGAAAGACAAAAACAGATTTCCATGGACAAAACCGGGGGTGAGAGGGAATAGTTTCAGGAATTCAATGAATAGGAAAGTCAGTAGTATACACTGAAACACTAGGATTATATTTTAATCGGGAAATATGAAAAATGTAAAATAATCACTTTTTTTTTATACACAGCAAGACAAGCAGCGGTACTATGGGTGAGAAAGTATGAATCTAAATCCAAAGAATGGTAGGTGAGGCACACAGATCATGCAACATCTACCACATGACTGCTAATAGAGTCCGAAGAATTTCAGAAAGGCTGGACCAATGTACTGAAAATACATTTTGCGAGTTCTTTTTCTTATAAAAGAGTCGTTCAGGGCCTGCTGGCTAATTTCCTCCAACCACATTTCCATTCCGACTGTCTTAGTCGGGTTCCATTCAGTTCAAGTAACTTTCCTCAACATCCCTACTCCTAATAACTTTGCTCAACCAAAAGCAGGCAAACCATGAAACTGACTGACCATCAGCCTCATCCTCAGGGGCATCTACAGACCACAGCCTAGATGTTGGTTTCAGAAAAGTCAACTCAAAATAATATCTGACCAAAGCCTACACTGCTGCAAGACCTAATTACTTAAACTCGTCCTTTTTAATAGATTTAGAAAACACTCTCCTCGACTCCATCCTTTCAGTTTGTCTGAGATCAAGAAATCTTACAAGATGTTTCTGATGAAGCAACAATTTAGGTAAGTTGACAAAACGCACACCCAACAAGATACAATACACTAGATACATTTAGGACGTTTGAAATCCAAATCTTTGCTCCAAGAGGAAAGTTTTTTTCCATCTCATTATCTCCCCCTTGCCTAGGAGAAACCACGCACACCATATTCACCTGTACTGCGAATACAAAGTCTTAGACAGAAGTGTACACAGAACTAACCTGGTTAGGCAAATTTACTGGTAAAAGAGGAAACCACTGCCTGCCCCATGACACAGACAAAAACACATCACGAAAAGTCCTAGGGGTCAAGCTACACTAGGAGCTAGCAGAAAGAATTAATTCAAAGCAGCGACAATCATTACTCCAGGGAGGCAGGCATTAACCTTATCTGTGCTTCTCTACACAGCAGTGGCGCTGGAACTAGAGGAGCAGAAAGTGCTGCGTACCCCACAAAATCTTAATACATTTAGATGGAGAGCGAACAATAAACGTGACCTTCAAATGGCAGCATTTTTGGGGTTTTGTAGTACAGGCTGTGACATACCCATTATACCTTTAGTGAGGTGACGTTACTGGCCAGTACCCACACGCTAAAAAATTATCCTAGCACCCACTGCCAAGCAGCTAACTGGGCTTTCATTCATATCCTCAGTAGTCCAGCAAATGTGTACTGTCTGTATAGGCTTTTCAAGATGCACTGTTTTTCAGACTCATGAGAATTCGATGAGGAATCGATCAGATGTGTCCGTTACTAACTTTTGCCAAAGACATTTCTGATGGACACTCGGAGTCAAATCATTGCTGTCCCTCCTCCCTCGCGAGTTGGAGGAAGTTGCTTTAGTTAATGGTTCTCCCGATTAATAACCTGCCTAGCTAGCTCGGTCTCTTATGCTGGCCTCTGTGGATCGCTAGATTTAAGGTGCGAAATTACGTCATGTGATGTGAGCATTCATGGAGAAGTGTCCTATGGATTTGCTATGACTCCACTCTAGAATCGTATTTGCGCCACCTAGGGGTCATTCCTGGGGATTACTTTTTCAATCTACCTGAAGCGTGGAAAAACTGCATCGAATAATGACTCGGCAAAAAGAGACATCAGGGAAAAACTGATCTATTTACTATACTGGCCTGCCCATTTAGCTTACTGTCCCTGGACAAGGCGTTGAAGCAACTTGTTCAGTAGAACCCAATAACGTACCAATGAAAACTCCCAGACTTTACAAAATGGACACAAGGCAGAAATGGAGAAACTGATGAAAACCGACCTGCTATTGGTAAACCAATGGGGCTGAATGGACGCCGTCTTCAGATGCAGAGCCTCACTGATAAAGAAATGTAAAAAATGAAATAAAACCTTAGTCCGGGGGACAGAAAGGATAACTGGAGACGTTTTTACCTCGTGGCATAATAGGATGATTAGTGAATGACGGGATGCCTCTAGGCCCACAAAGTGGATACGTGTTACCTGGCCTGCACCCAAAACAGTTAGTAGAAAAGATTAAACACGCTGTACAACTTACCTTTCTGTTCACTAAGGCGTCACCTGAACAAATGACTTGCTCTCGACATTATAGTTAAAAGTCCTTGACTTTATCTGCGTTGCTGGCACACACCTTCAGGAGGCCCGATAACAATTGGCATCAGACCCACACAATCTGGAGCGACGGGGAGGGAGTGGGCTGGGGCAGCTCTCCATCAACTCGTGCAGTAAACAAGGCAGTGCTTGTTATTTGGATTTATGTATTTATTTTTGTGATTTTATACAGCGAGTACACGGCCAGGGGGCATCGGAGAGTTACCAAACAATGCCAGCAGGAGTGAAATTAATTAATGAATGAAAATCTTTATTGTTTCAGTTAATAAAAACCATACAACATCAAACATTCTTAAACCCTCTATCTCTTAAAAACATTTTCTTTATTATTATTTTTTTTATACCAAATGATTTCATAAAAAGATTGTTAAAAGGGGATTTGATAAGGAAATATACAGTGTTACTGACTTTCTAAATGAACACTAGACATAGAATCCTTTAAAAACCCTACGTAACATATTAAAACCAAAATACATGACCATTTTATATTTGTCGAAAAACTGAATCTCCATCACCACTTATTTCAGTCCCAATATTGGAGTCAACAACGCAACTCCTGCTACCACTTCTTGTATGTTCCTAACGGCGGGTACAAACACTACTCAATCAATGGCACTGTGAGTTTTATGTCCATTTTCATTATTTATCTGTTCGTACCGTATCAAAAATGTCATCACCGTACAATTTAAAAGGGGATCCGTTGAGTCCAAGCCCTTTATTATTGCGGATCTACAAGACCTAATCCAAAAAAAAACACGCCCGAGTCGATTTTAAACATGGACATTTACAGATAAGATGAATTAAATCTTTCTTCTCTGTGCCACATAGTGTAAATATTGTAGGCCCATTATATCTCATTTCGGCTGATCCGCTAAACTTGGTAAGTACCCAAACCTGGTGGTCATGAGTTTCTGTTTTAAGTAATATGAATATGTTGTATTCAGATATTCAGCCGGTTGTAATTTTGTGTAGGACTGCAATACCATCCAGGCATGAGACCTCTTTGCAAACTTATTTGTTTCCTCTAATAATGAATGGAATTTCACCATTTTATTTATCACTTTACGAAAAACAGGAAAGGAGGGGGACTGTGCCCAAAGATCTTTAGACTTTGTTTCTTCCAAGGCCAGTTCAAAAAACTTTCCATAACTAGAGTGCTGATCTTGTTCTTGAGCCCGCCATAAGGCATCGTGTAGGTCATTCTCTCGATTTAACCAGATTTTAAACCAGCTTTTGGCATACGCATAGGTTCTCCCAATCCCTTGATGAATAAGGCCAAATTCCAATTGCAACTGCGCTGGAGACGCGTTCTGAGGTAGGTTAAAAACCCTTTTGTGTGCTTTCAGTTGTATCGTGTCCAACAGTTTAGCATCTGTTGCATGTAGAACGATGCTTGCGAACTCTACTGTCGGCATCAATTTGGCAGTCATTACATCTAACAATGGCTTTAGGGATGGACCCTTTAGCTTTTTTGAGAGGGCACAACATGCTAAGATTAAGCCATTACCTTTTGTTTCCAGATAGTGTTTATGTTTTGGGAAGTTTAAACGATCATCAATGTACAGCCCTAGATATTTATAGTTATCAACTACCCCTAATGTTATTTCTCCCAGTCTGACAGGAAATTTGCGCCCTGACCGCTTTGCAATAGTCATTGTTTTTGTTTTCCTTGTATTAATTTCCAAGGCGTTGTCATTTGCAAATATTGCTAGCTGGTTTAATGATCTTTGTAAGCCAACTCGTGTCAGGCTGAGTAAAACTATATCATCGGCGTAGCAAAGATGTGTTATCAGTAAAGGGCCCAAATGTGGTGGATGAGGATTTGTCCCATTTAGTCTTATTGAGAGGTCTGCCATAAAGAGATTAAATAGATGGGGGGCTAGTACGCAGCCTTGCTTGAGCCCTATCTCCGTGTGTCCTGCCCTTATAATTCTGGTACCATCTGCAATTTTTACTCTTATCCAAGTTCCGGAATACAATTGAATTATGGCACGTAATATTGATTCTTTAATTTACACCACAGTAGGCCTCGTTCTATGCTGTCAAATGCTGCTTTAAAATCAATAAAACAGAGATGGAGAACAGGAGTGCATTAAAGCTAAACCTCGCATCGAGGTTAAGTGGGAGTAAACCTGTGCCTGGGTGCAGTACCCAAACAATCAGTGCAAGACCCCAATTAAGAAAATTAAAAAAACCATTCAGGAATGAGTGGGAGCAAAAGGAATTTAATCAAAGTGCCTTTCAATGAGAAGGGAAAATCTTTGAGGTCTTTTTGAAGGCAGCATGGCATGTTGTCATAGGCAGGCCTTTAAGTGGGCTGGGTCCTGTCAGTGCTCAACGCAGCCAGCTCCAAAAACCACGTGCTGAGATGGGCCCTTATCGGGTTCTCCATTGTTGCCCTCCTCCTCAGTGTAAAAAAAAAAAAAAAAAATCGGCAACTCAGCAGCAGTACCACCCACCACCAGCCTCTGAAGTAACTTTGAAGAGACTCCTTTGCCATGATCACGAGATAATTAGAAGATATGATCAAGGCCACTGGAATTATGCGGCAGTGGAGAAGCAAACTGTGAGGCAGACTTGAGTAAATTATGCGGCAAGAAACCCCCAAATTATGTGGCATTATGCGGAACATTTTGTAATTGTATTACTTCATTATTTAGTCATTTTTAAACTTGTTAACACTGTCTGGGCATTAGTTGTACCTCATTAGTACCAGTTTAAAACTCAAATATAGCATTAAGCTACAGAAAGCGAGCAGTCAACCTTTGTCAAGGGCCTTCCACTGCGCAGCAACAGGTGTTGCTGCATTTTTACTAACTTTTGAACCATTTGAGCTAGAAACTAACTTTTTTTGTTAAAATCTGCAGTTTATGCAGCACATGATGGATAATGTGGTAGATGCGGCACATCAACAACTATGCGAAAATCTACATGCCCGCACAATCGCCTAAAATTCCAGTGGTCCTGGATATGATCACTTCATAGTGGTCTGAAAGCACATGCCCCCTGGGAAGAAGGGGGGTGGACAGAGCTAAGGTTCTAAACGTAACACCTATACAGTTATTATCTGCTGAATACGGATAAAGCTGCTGCTTTCCCATATTAGCAACTTCTAGACATTTTTTAAAGCCCACTATGAATAAGAGTGAACATTTTACAAAGTGTTTAACTTTCTTAATGGAGCGTTATAATTTTTTTATGGTCTCATAATTTCAGGATTGAAGCATTTTCAATATCATTTACAACAAAGTGTTTGCTGTTACTCATGTATCTTATGCAGCTAACAACCACTGAGAGTCAATAGTCCTGGCTTGTTTTATGTGTTAAGTCTGTTGTATTATATATATATGAACAAAAGTCTTCTCCTTTGACGAAAAGATGAGGGACACAGCGGAGCACGGTAAGGCAGCTTTAATTATATCTGTGACATGACGCGTTTCAGAAAAATACCTTTATCAAATGCCAAATGTTAAAATTGCTGTAGACTGCTTGAGTGTCTTTAAATAGTCCTGCCTCTCCATCTGATGAAGTGAGCAAACCTGACCACCATACGCTCTGGCACCACCCATGCAGCTTGCGGAGGAAAACTGCATCTCCCACAATGCAGCACAATGTTCGGCCAGGGCGGGTGATGGTTGTTTCCTGGATTTCGTTGCTCACAATGAGTGAGGGGCCGATTAGGAGCGAGGTCAAGGGTATTTTGCAATCTAGATGTCAGGAAAACTGCCTCACATGCCCCTACTTCCAGCCGCAATTTACCACTTCGGGCAAAAACCAGAGACGACGTCACAGTGTCCATGTCTCTCTATACTATGATGGACTCCTGTATCTTATGCAGCTAACATCCACTGACAGAGCCAATAGTCCTGGCTTGTTTTATGTGTTAAGTCTGATATACATATATATATATATAATAACAGAAACAAAATAACAGTAAGGCAACACATTATTGCAAGCACAGATGTTTAACTTACATGTTTAAGCCGCAAATTTAACTATGTAGGCCAGGCTCTTTTGAGGCCCTCCAGTTTTTTATCCCACTAAAGCCATGGTCATAGGGTCGGTCATAAGGATGGTCAGAGATAGGGTGTCCACGTTTTTGTGGTACCTCCAGAGAACTGCTGAATCACTCTAGTTTAAAGGCGGGGGCTCCAGGAGAAGTAATTGAGCATGCTTACCAAGTTTTTTGGCAGCAATACTTTTTTTTATTTTTTTTTATTTGGTATAGGAAATGGGACATCGAAAAGCTGCTCTTTGTAAAGAGCATGGCAGCCTTCATTTAAAATATTATATTTTGCAATGAAAACGGTGTTTAACAAACCATAACAATTAAAAACAACAACGAAACGCAAACTTTTTTTCACCTTTAAGTAAAGGTAATCGCATGCTCTATACACCCTTTTTTAATTCAAAGATTTAGGAATGAGGTTGACACGCTACAGCATGCCTTAGACAATATATCTAAATTGAAAACGCGTAAACCAATAACATTTGTACAATGAGCTCAACAGTAGTTTCTGCTTCGCAAGGCTCTGCTACGAACCACAACAAACAAACAAAATGGCAAGTAATAGGGCTAACAGAGTGTTTAATTTGTAAAAGTGTAAACGCCAGGGCCCGCGGTATTTCTCAGGAGGCCACCATGGTTGCAACCAGTACTGCCAAACATTAAGCATCAAATAAAACAAGTGTGACATTTTGGACTATTCCAGGTCATCTCAAAGTTTAGGAATGGCCTGGACCAGGTTGTTTATTTCTTTTTGAAAGTACAATGAACACTTTTCTCATGAGCTCTGCTCAAAAACAGACTTGGCCACCAGGAGCTGTACTGTCACATATAAAAGTACCAGTGTTTACAAACAAGTGCTGATGCCAAACACCAGCAAAGACTGGCACAAATTAAGCACTGGGCTAGCAAGAACAATAACGTAATATCAGCATTAAATTCAGAAATTCGTGCATGGGGCATGGTTGCGCGTGTGTGTTTCCTGACTTATTCACAAGGGACAGAAGGAAAACTGCACAACACACTGATATCCAACAGATATACTGATGGGGAACACACGACAAGGGAAGCTTTTATCGACTCATCTGTGTCATAGCTGGGATGTACGTGGTGGCAAACTTCCACCCTGGCGATATTTACTAGCATGGTTGTATTGATGTCCTAGAGTGTGCTCTATCTTGTAGGAGTGAGTTGCAATCTGTGCGACAGGGAGAACTGCTACAGCTACATTTTCTGCTGTTCCTACTGATCTAGCACTTCCAATTCTACTGCCATGAGACATAATTCAATTATTACAGCTGCTAAAAAAAGTATTAATACGAGTACAAAAAGTATCTAAACGGATGTTACTAGAACTATTACTTCTTCTAGCAGGGCTATTGTAAGCATTGCTATGACTAGTACTCTTATTACCGGCATCAATACGTGTACAGCTAGGGAAGCTTCTAACCTCACTGTATTTTTACTACTACAGGTTATGCTACAACTATCCCTAACAACAGTATTAATGAGGAATAACGTCAATAGGCGCAGAAGCACGACAGTGGCACCAGGGCTCAACAGAAAGGACCCACAATTGGGAAGCTGAGGTACAGAATAGGTTTACACCTTCCACGTGCCATTGTCTCCTTCCTTTAGAAGGATACACATAACAGTTATGGTAGGACGTAAACTGTTTGCCTGTTGTTAGTTCACAAACCGACATGTATGTAAGACATGTAATTCAAAGGAATTTACTTACACTAAAAATCTGGGACATTTGGATAAGAAAACCTCATCCCAATGTCTTCATAGACTTTGTTGCCTTTGACACGGTTGGTCGGGCACCAAGTTATACCTTTGACTGCACTGTCGCCCCCGGGCATCTACAGCAGGGCACTTGAGTGGTAGCCCATGGATCTTTCCCAGTCACTGTCCTGGTGCTCTTCTAATTGTTCACTCACCACAAAGGCTTCATCCAGGGGGCGCCTTAGCTTCTCGCTCTGCACCACTGCCCTTGGTGACATGATCTCCTATTAACTCTCCAATCGACTCTATGCAGTTGACACTCAAATGTGTGATTTTCTCCCGTCCTTCTCACAACCAAAACCAGCCTAGATAAACATTGCATGTTCATCAGCCTACAATACACCCCTATACTCCTGTCCCCCTCTCCTTAACTTCCTACATCAGTGTTTCTTGACCTGTGATCTGCGACACCGATTCTAGGGCTCCGTGGCTGCTTACAAATTAAATATCAGCAGATGAATGAAGTATATACACACACACAGAAAAAATGAAAATCAAGAACTGAAATTTTTAAAATACTTAATATATAAATAAGTTTTAAATTAGAAGCAAACATTAAGTCGCCATCAATATCTTCATTTATGGGAGCAGCACAAGTACAGCAAACTAGATCTAGTATGGACTACTGTTTGCCTCAAATGAAGCAGCAATGGTATGCACCAACAAAAAGCAGGCATTCAAAGTGAAAAAAACAAAGTGATTATGATACAGTCTAGCATGTCACTTAGTATTTTAGAATTATTATTTTTTTTAATTCCAACTTTTCCATAAAAAAAAAAATTATGTGCGCGTGTATGTGAATTAAACAGTTTCCATAATTTGTCTCTGTTTGGTGTATAAGTGTTTGTGTATATTTGTTTGTGTATATTTGACTCTCTAAAGTTCAAATCATAGAAATAGTTAAGACTGAGTTCCCCAGCTTCCAGTGGTGATTCACTGGGGGCCCAAGGAAGTCAAAAGTTTAAGAACCACGGCCCTATATTATTATCCCATTGCTCTTAGCCTTATAACTGAGGGTTCTCTTCACAGCCTCTTTTATTACAGCAACCCTGGGAGCTTCCAGCTCCTCAATATCCGCATGGCCAGTCCGCACCGCTTATTTACTCAGTCAAAACAGTGATCAGGAATCTGGTCTTGAGAAAGACGGTGCAATACAAATGCCCCATCGCTGGAGTGACCAACTACAACTGCCTCCCCTTTGAGAAGGTGCTCATCATTGGTCATTTCCACTCGTACCCTACTTGGCCTTCCGCATGCCTTCCCTGCCTCTTCTTTAGGGTAACAGTACAGCTGGTTCTCTGTGAAAAAAGGGCCTTCAACAAATGTATCACCTTTTCTTGAGAGTCATCCAAGGCCATCCTTTATCTCTGCTGGTCGTCCACACTTCAACACGCCCACTTGCTCTGCAACACACCACCACAGGGCTACCCCAAAACACAAGTGTACTACCAGCCGGTGTAAGACCTTTGCACTCCGAGAACCCACCAATGGAACACTCTCTCGCTGTAAAGGTGGTCATATAGCTCTTCCAGCATTGAAAATGGCCATTAATAACAATTTGCTACGCTATAATCACCTGAACCTAGTAAATACAAACAGTAAATCGTGTATCAATTGTCAGGCAAAAAAAATTGTAGGAAGGAAAATCCTGGAAAAAAGGAAATTATGCCATCCTGCATTTGTTGTAATTATTAGGACCGGGACTATAATTTTCAAGCCAAAACAAGCAAACATCTGCGAGCCGAATGAAGACTTTCCAAGGTTTTTTCTCCCCTTGAGATAGCAGCGCTCAAGGCCTGTGTTGAAAGGTCACTGCAACCTAACGAGGCTACAGAGTGACTGACGTTTGGGGTGGGTGATTACGTAGTAGAAAGGCAGAGTTTTTTTAAGTGGACACCAGAGAGAGTGAGAGTATACAAAACCCCTCAAAGATAATTATTCGCCCCCCCATAACTGTGATCTCACATTCAAACAAGTGCTGTTTCGCTTATGGCATGTATTATGCGCCAAGAAGCAAGGTGACTGCTGTCAGATGTGTTATACAAGAAAGATGTAACATTAATAACACTGGGTCTGGTTCATAAATGCTTTTTAAGGGGTTGTTGGATGGTGTAATCTAAGAGGACTTCATGGTTACAGAACAAATGGAGGCCTCACTTCAGATTGGCAGGGTGTGTGTGACAACCTGCACTTCCTACCCCCTGAATGCACTGTGTCTCATCTAAGGGTGAATGCAGCTCATTGAATTCCACACAGTTACAAACAAACTCCTCAAGATTCTGTGGAGTCGCGCAAGGGGGTGGAATTCGGTACACGTGCTGATTTTTAGCGCCAGGAACTTGTTCCGTGCTGTAAAATCAGAGCAAACAGGACCACATGGTGCACCAGAGGGCGCAGCTTTTTTATACTGCTAGAGTATATTTTCCACTCAAGCTGCAGTTTTCTCAACGCCAACAGTCCCGACCTGCCGCAACCACCTGCGTTAAAAAAATCTCACAGGACGGCGTTCTAGCACCTGAAAATCGCACTAGAGGATTCAAATTCTCACTCGCCAACTTAACGTTGGTGAGCCGCGCACGAGAAAAACCTCCGCAACACAGCGCTTGGCGGGGTTTTGCCAGAACTCTGCAATACTTGCGTAGCGCGGAGTGGGCAAAACTCTGCAAACTCTGCAGGCGGAGCAGAATTTTCCACCCACCCCTAGTTTCATCGCAAGTGTTGGGGAAATCAACTTTCCCAATCTGCCAGGCAAGGGTTTTGGTGGACAATAAAGGATTTCCCAAAAAGTTTTTTGCTTCCTGGATAACCCTCCCCCTAATCTGGGCAGCAACATCTTACCCGTGCTAAAGAGCACAAATTGTGACTTCCCTGAGCATAAACTGTGTCTCCCTGAGATCTTCTGAATGCTCCCCTACCGTTTTGGTTTCAAAGCTTATTGAAAACTGAAGAAATCCTTCTCAAGATTCCACACTGCCTCAAATCAAATCAAATCAAAATCAGGTGTTTGTTACGCGCGACTACTCATCCGTAAGGGTCTCAGGGCGCTGGGGGGGTGGGGGTTCGCAGGTTCCAGTCCATCAAGGAGGGGAGGTGTCGAAGAGCCAGGTTTTGAGGTTTCTTGCGAAGATGGGGAGCAAGGTTATCTGTCTGAGGTGGAGCGGAAGGTCCTTCCAGGCTCTGGCCGCGCGGAAGGAGAAGGAGAGGCCTCCCGATCTGGTCTTTCTGGTGCGGGGGACCACGGCGTAGGAGAGCTGGGCTGATCGTAGGGTCCTTTTGGGTGTGTGGAATTTGAGTCGGCTATTCAGGTATGCTGGTCCGGTGTCGTGGAGGGCCTTGTGAGCGTGGGTTAGCATCTTGAAGGTGACTCTAGCTTCGATGGGGAGCCAGTGGAGTGTGCACAGGTGCTGGGAGATGTGGCAGTGTCTTGGCAGGTTGAGGACCAGTCTTGCGGCGGCGTTTTGGATGTTCTGTAGCTTGCCGGTGAGGTTTTTGTTTATTCCGGCATAGAGTGCATTGCCGTAGTCGAGCCTGCTGGTGACCAGGACGTGAGTGACGGTCTTTCTGTGTTCGAGGGGGATCCATTTGAAGGTCTTACATAGGAGGCGGAGGGTGTGGAAGCAGGAGGACGAGGCGGAGTTGATCTGGCGGTCCATTTTGAGCTCTGAGTCCAGGATGATTCCCAGGTTGCATGCGTGGTCCGTGGGGGTGGGCGGGCTTCCGAGGGCAGGGGGCCACCAGGTGTCGTTCCAGGCGTCTGGGTTTGGGCCCATGAGGAGTACTTCCGTTTTGTTGGCGTTTAGTTGTAGGCAGCGGTTTTTCATCCATTTGGCGACGGCTTCCATGCCTTCTCGAAAGTTGTGTCTGGCGGTGTTGGGTTCGTTGGATAGGCGGAGGTTGAGTTGGGTGTCGTCTGCGTATGACACAATGTTGAGTCCGTAGGTTCCGACGATGGGGGCGAGCGAAGCCATGTAGACGTTGAAGAGCGTAGGGCTGAGGGTGGACCCCTGGGGGACTCCGCAGGTGGTAGGTGTAGGGTCCGAGAGGAAAGGGGGGGGGGGTCGGGAGTCTGACCCACTGCGTTCTGCTGGAGCGGAAGGAGCGGATCCAGTCGAGGGCCTTGTCTTGGATCCCTGCGTCATGGAGTCTGCATATTAGGGTGCGGTGAGAGACTGTGTCGAACGCCGCTGAGGGGTCGAGGAGGATGAGGGCTGCTGTTTCTCCTTTGTCCAGTAAGGTACAGATGTCTGTCTTGCTATAATCTACAGCTCGTTAACCATTTTCAGGTTTCCCGAAAGGTACCAAGCGGTTTATCCTCATATCTTCACGTCTTGAAAATACAAGGCATGGGCTTGTACGACCAAGGGGTTGGAAGAGGAACCGAAGTAATTTCAGATAATGTAACGGGAAGTAAGCGCATCTTCAGTTGTTCAATAAAACGTGCTCTGAACGTCAGCACTTCTATTTAATCGGGTTGCACAGATGCCATTAAAAAAGGATCTTGGCACTGACCCACCAGTATAATATGATAGGCGTCAATAAGAGATTATGATTCTTCAAATCAATATGTGAAATGTTTCCATATACCTTGTTGGTCTGGAAATTGGTTGACCCATGTAAATCCATAAATATATATACTACAAAAATCAATAAGAAAAGATGTTAAAATAAAAGTCCGAAATAATATTTACAAATAAAACGGCTCTCGTGTTAAAATGCCGCTCAGGACTGATTCTGCCCCAGATTAAAATGGAGGCGCTGTACTGTGCACGTTGAAACTGTGGTACAAGTCTTCAAGAAATTGTAATTCGAGCAAAGATATCCGACGAGGTCGAGTAAAATGTTTGTTACGACGTTCAAATGGCGTGGCGCGTATGTCTGAGCAATCACGTTGTCTGTCCTCTGTGAAGTGTAAACATGTGAGCTTGTGGTTTTTTTTAATACATATGAATTTCTTGCACTTTATGTCCTGCTTTTCCTATTATAAAAGCAGGCGACATGCACGAGCACCAGAGAACACATGGTGACAGGACTCTGACGTAGCAGGAAGTACCACAAAAAGCTCGCAGCAGAGGACATGACCTCTTGGCCCCGGGTTCTGCGACACTCACTCACAGAAAGGCGACAAGGGTCAAAGGAAGCATTTTGGACATGTCCATTAGTTTAGTTCGCTCCCCAACACCCCTCTCCAAGGAAACACAGAAAGGCCACGGTGTGTCAGAGGGAAGCATGGAATTCCGGCTGTCTGGAGAGAACGCGGGGATTCCTGTCTTTTATAGGCAGGTTTTATGCCACAGAATCATCTAAGAGTGCGCGTGACTTCAAATGCGCCCATTCCTTCATTTAACCCGCAGTTCACCATCCCGCCAAATGGACGGCTGACACAACCCTAGGATTAAGGTGCTCTCGGTCACGTGAAGAGGCGACGGCCGGCCTGCGAGCACTCTGCTGATTAAAGCAGCGAAACCAAAAATAGCAAGAAATACACCCTGTCTCAAACCTGGCCGCTTTTACTTCACCAATAGCTGTGGCTTCAAAACACAGATTTATTTCAGAGGGAAGATGTAACACTTGACAATTTTAGATAAACTGTGTTAGACAGGCTTTTAAGCATGGCACTGTATTTAAAGAATGACTACCAGATACACTGCTGGTATTAACTATTACGTGTTTAATCAGCATTCATCAGTACTCAGAGACCCAGGTGGGTGGTGTCTGCTATATATGCTATCAATAGTCACCCATCTCCAATGCTTAATTTGTAAAATATTAAGTGCCAGGGCTCTAACCAGGAGGCCACTGCAGCTTGCACCACCCACTGCCCTCGTCATCGCTGCAAAAACAACTACTAACCATCTCTCTCGCCTGCAAGTGCGACAGTGCAGATTATTCCAGGTCCCCAAAGCCATTGGAATGGCTGGGAGGCAGTTATTAGTAATTTTTTTTTTTGTAAACAAATTTTATCAGTCAAATATACAATCAGCGGAGCTCTGTACCCCAGAGGCATCCGTAGCATCCATGAACCAAATCCTGACATTGACCGTTTTTCCAGAAAATAACAAAGAAAGAATACAGAAGGGCCATGCATATGAAATGAAGCCCAATTGAACAAACCCCCCCCCCCCCCGCACCCCATCGCACAACCAGCCCAGCAACATCAGCAGGTATGATCGGATCTGCAGCACTGTTCTCGCCATGAAACATGTCCAATCGACGCCATGCCACCCAACGCGCGTGTGTTGCATGCCCCCCCCGGACAAGAGAGGAAGATACCGCAAGCCTTATTCTGGAGTGGGTTCTAAATCCAATCCCCTGTAGTCTGCCCAGGTATTAGTAATGTTTAATGTAAATTGTATTCATAAACAACCGTTAATCTGCTCATCTCTAAATTAGATGAGCAGTGCCACCATGTGGCATACTGTCATAGGTGCAGTGTTGACAATTAAGTGCTGGCAAGCACCGGAAGCTACCGGCTCAAATTAAGCACTGCCCATCTCATGAAAATCGGAACAGTCTAATTGCTGCCATGGCCCATTGTTATTGTTACCAGACAGAGAGCAGCTGCAACTACCCCACCACAGGAACAAACATTTTTGTTTCTTTCTATCGCAGGCAACCAAATATTATAATCTACTAATGTATTCTTTTTTTTTTTTTTTATCTGTTTGACAATTAGATTTTTTTCCTTAAAAAACTGCATAAAAATAAGTATGTAATATAAAATGGCACAACAGGCAGTATGTATTCTGTGGTCAAGTAACCTCAAAGTTCTGGTGGCATTTACAAACAATTCGGTCATTACTGCATCACAATTAAGGCTTCCTGATTTTTACAGATAATTACAGACAGAAAACATTTATTTTCTTGTCTGTAATTATTTTTAAATGTGAATAAAAATGGAAATTAGGTTGCTTTTTGAGTAATTCTAAATACTGTCTGCCTTGACTGCCTGGCTAATTGCTGTGTGGATTGATATGTAAGGAAGCTAAAAAAGAAAGGAATTTTAGTACAAAGGCTTTAACAGCAGTAGATATGCACAAAGTCGATACTGAAATATGCATTTTTCTCATCAGTGCATTGGTTTATTTTCTGTGGGTGTTTACAACATTGAAGCCTAGTAGGCATTCAAGAATGAGTGCATATTTACTGGTTAAATAAATGTGGAAATATACCAATTTCAGCTTAATTTTTCCACAAAACCCCAAATAAATATGGATAAATACAGATAAAATTAGCAAAAAAATAAATATGGATAAATACAGACGGAAATGTCAAAAAAATAAATACCATAAAACCGGGAGCCCTAATCATAGTATACAGCTTTGCTCAAATAATGTAGTCCAATCATGCATTATTTAGAGCAACTGTACGAATAAACGAACATTCACACATTTATTACTACAGTGCACGTCATATTCAAGTTTATTAATTTGCTGCACAAATGTAAAACCCTTACATCCTGATTTTGGGTAAATATATTTGTTAAAGAAAATACATATGAAAAAATGACACAGCATAAACCATATATGCAGGTGCCCAGAGTATAACATTCTATTACCCATTGTCAAGGGAGGGAAAAAGCATCACGACATGCTTGAGGCTTCCCCTCTCATGAGTAATCTCCTAATGGCCAAATATACAAGAGCCAAACAATCCCCCTTATATTTTGGTTTTATGGATTTAAGCTCAGCATTTGATTTTGTAAACCGTTCCCGCTTATGGTCCATTCTTTTAAATTATGGTTTGGATGAAGCCTTAGTCCACTTTTTGGCCAACCTCCATCGCAATTTGAAAGCCCGAGTACGAATAAACAACGAAGGCGAGGTTTCAAACGATATTTTAATTGGCAAGGGGGTGAGACAGGGCTGCGTCTTGGCCCCCTTGCTTTTTATATTATATATCAATGAATTGACTAACTCTCTATGCGATCTGACAAAGGATGTCCCCATCATTAACAAGAAACCCATCCCGGCGTTACTCTACGCAGATGATGCGGTCCTTATGGGCCGCACCCCGAATGCTCTGCGTATTTTAATTTCGGGTTTTGTTAATTATATGTCTGATTTAGGGTTGTGCACTAACTTTAGTAAATCTTTTATAATGACCTGCGGCCCTAAAAATTATAAAATCTCTAAGATTGCGATAGGACAAAACATTTTAAAAAGCACTTGCACTTTCCCTTATTTGGGCCTGCTATTCTCTAATAGCGGTTCATGGCAACCCCACGTCGCAACGGGGAGGAATAAACTCTCCAAATCCATTAATTCTGTTACCTCTCTTCATCAACCCCGTCAGGCTGATGTTGTTCCCAGTTTATTACAAATCTATCGGACCCAATGCCTCCCAACTGGAACGTATGGAGCAGAAGTCTGGGGGTTCTCGAACTGCTCAGAACTACAGAGAGAAGAGAATAGATTCTGTCGGAAGATCCTGGGGGGAGTCATTAGTGCATCGACCTTCGTATGTCACAATGAATTAAAATTGCATTATATTGAGGATTTTATAAGAGCCAGACCTGCACTATTTTGGTTAAGGATTTGGCAAAACCCAGCAGCTTCCCTTTCCCGTGAGATCATTATGGATTGTTTGAAAAGTGAGAATTCGAGTTTAATCCCATGGATAAATGCGGTAGAAAGGAGCCTTGTGAGTGTCAATTATGGTCATCTCTTTACAGACCCCGACCAGATTGACCGCTCCCATAAAAACCTGGTGAGAAGGGCACTCTATCAATATTTTTACAATGAGAGGGAAAGAGTGGACTCACTGAAACAATCCACAATAAACTACCTAATGATCCGGGAACCACATATTGAATCTCCGATGTTACCCCAGCCCTATTTATGTAAAAAATTGGGCAGGTGGAATAGGATTTTATTATTTAGATTCAGGGACAGGACCATTGTAAATCTTATCTGCTTTCCACTGGGCTACACTAAAAACTTGGAAAAATTATATTGCCCTTGTGATCTTGGTAGTACCCAGTGTATGCTCCATTTTATTTTTGGCTGTGGTTTTTACAGGAAATATACAAAGCATTACCTAATCCCTTATTGCAGGAAATATGATTTGATTGACCACAACCATGCTTTTAGACACTTTTTAATGCTAGGATCAGACGAACTAATTTTTAGAGTTATTGGCTTCCTCAATGCAATTGTACGTTCACGCAGGTCTTTGAAAATTGAGTAATTTTGTTTACATATGCATTTTGCACTTTAAAGCTTAATTTGCACAAACTTAATGCATCGCATTTGTTTACATATGCATTCTGCACTTTAAAGCCTAACTTGCACAAATTTAATGCATCGCATTTGCATTGCTTCTATAAAGTCAGTGGTTACATCTCTGTATACCCTTATATATTGTATGTATGGTGGCTCTATGCATAGTCTAGTAAGAAAGTATAATTGTATTTTAATTGTTGCTTTTGTAAGTTATATTTAATATGCTATTTATTATAAATTGTGGCCCGAAATTGTAGTATCAAATTGTGTATTTTAATCCAGTTTTGCGCTTTTATGGATGGTTTTTGAAATCCGAATAAAGTCTATTTGAATTAAATTGAATTGAGTAATGGACTCTTCCCACATTCAACAGTAGTAATATATATCACATTACACTCTGTACATCTACATATATAAACACTATAAGAGAAATATAGATGGCACTAGAAGAACACAACACATTTCCATTTACGTATTTTTCTTTAACATGTTTATTTTGGTACCATTATTTAAAAATGCTCCCCACCCCCACCCCACCCCCGACAGGGAATGTTTACTGAAAGCAGCACAGAAAAAAATTGAATATTCTGTCTGATTGTATGTCAAACAGTATTAATTATGAAAAGTATATAATTATGTAGTTACGAAAAACAGCTTTTAGAGAAAGCCCCCTTCTGCCATAAAATATATTTTACACGTTGTTGCCAGAAAGACAGTGCCAACAATGGACCCTGATTGCAAATAGAATGTTCAGCTTTTAAGAATGGACAATTAAGGGATAGCTAATGGTTAAGCCAGGAGATTTTTTTAAGCTGGTCCTGCACTGTTCAGCTAACAATGGGCCCTGAATGTAATTAGAAGCTTTAGGCTTTGTTTTGCTTTAACGAAGAGGTTCCTAATTAAACAATGGCGAAGCTTTTAGTGTTATGGGCTACTTATTATCTAATTAACTCTCATGCTTGGATACTAATTAGTCGATAGTAAAGAAATCATACTGAATCTGGCCTCACATTGAATGAAATCCATATTTCATGATTATTCTCTAACAGTGAACTTCGAGTTTATGCAGAAAACCAACTGAATGAACTGCATATGATTAAATATATATAAATAAGGTAAATGAATGAGTTGTATATAATTAAATATATATAAAAGTACATGAATACACAATTTAATACACTGAACAGTACTTAATTTGAGCAGGTGGTTGCAGGTAGGGGCCAGTGGCACTCATTGTTGGCATTGACCTGGGATACAGACAGGCTGCCACATCACGCAGCTCTGTCTATCTTTATGGGATCAGTTAAGACATTTATGGAATAAGATGAACTAGATTTTGGCACCACGAGTGAAACCTGAGGATTGGATTAATATACCCAGGCAATCACCAGGTCCTATGTATGGTCTATTTTAATCCCTTTTTTCTTTACTGCTGAAGCAGAGTGACAGTCTATCTCTGGTCCTGATGAATGCCCATAAACTTATGAAGTCAGCCAGGGGCAGAAAAATGTAGACCATTTAGAGATAGGGTAGTTGTTACCCCCTGTCTTCCTTTTTTTCTAAACATATCCGAAGGGGGCAGCAGAATAAAATAGTTTTAGCCTACCTGGAGGTATTTTTAACTACTGTTTTTTCATTCATTTCTTGCACTCAGCCCCTCATCCACCTACATCATCATCTTGCTCACTGAGAACACTTTAGCTCCTCCCAACATTTTTGGGAGTCGTAGCCCACACAATGTACTTTGCGGTCCTTGTGTGAGGAGGGAGCCCAATGAGGAAGCAGGTCACCTTCGGGTGAGTGAGGGTTCTCTTCCTTAACGACTTGTTGCCTTTCCTTAAATGCTACCCAAGGTACACACTGTGTGATTACTCATTTTTGGGGAACAGAACTTATTTTTTCTGCATCAGACTTCTATACAATATTGTGAAAAAAAGAGCAAGAGAAAGACAGAAAAACAGCGACAAAGGAAGCAAGCAGGGATAAAAAAAGAACCAGCAAAAGAGTGAGATAAAGGAGCAGGGAGTGTCTGGTGGTGGATGAAAGAGGCATCAGGTGGAATGAATTCTACGCAGTTTCGGTATTAGCAACTCTGATATTCATAGGGCCGGCCATGGGCTTCTAGGCAAGACTTTAGGCCTCGGCACTTATTGTTTTACAAATTATGCACAAACAGTGAATAAAAAAAATAATTAGAGGTGGGCATAACTCACGTAATTTGCTGTAGCGTGATTATGCAAAATTATACAAGATTACGCGGAATTGTGCAAGGAGCGTAAGGCAGCATTTAGCTCTATTTTTTTAGCGTAAAATTCACCCTTGGCCTCACATTCAAAATGGACCCGAGGATGCAAGAAAATAGTGCTACATGCAACAGAACATCAACAGCAGCAATTGCTCATGCTCGATAAGTTTGTTGTTCTTGTACTCCTGTGGTAGGATTTTTCTACGAAATTACTCATAATTACGCAAATAGGCATTATCACCAAATTTTTTGTAATTTTGCATCGAAAGAGTAACGCAAAATGTCCAAAATTACTCCCATTACTCCAGAGCAATTCAAATTTCGCTCAGGCTTTAAATTATTGTCTAGAACATGAGCACAGATATCCTAAAACTGAAGTTGCAAATCAGATGTGTTTAAGCGCAAATACTATTGTCATGTTTTTCTCTCATGGAGGATCTCCTCGATAGCACGCTCCACAATGGCACAAGGGAAGTGTAGGACTTGGCCCTTTTTCCCTCATTTGTTTTCGTTTTTAGTGTTGATGCAGATTCAGGGAGCCATTTTAGCTACCCCTGAAACTTCTGTCTGAGGGCCTGAAACACAAAATGGTGGCCACCTGTGACATCACCAGCATCCACTGGAACCTGCTAGCACCTTCCAGAACATTCCAGAACCCTGTGACAGTTGGAGGCGGTTTAGAATGTTGGGAAGCTAAGACAGAGAGTTGGCAGTTGGAGCTGGCAGTTGGCACCTGACTGGTGAGGAGTGAGCAGCAAAAACGTGAAGGAGGAAGGAGTGAAGCAGCAGGGGTGGAAACTTGTGCCTGGAGTGGGGTCCATAAACCCACCCTTGATACTAGTCCCTACTGACGGAGCCCAGCCTAGAGCCCTGTGTGGGGAGAAGTCAGAAAAACCATCCTGAGGACCTGGACAGCAGGAACAGGCCTTAGAAACAAGAGAACAGCAAGATCCTGACCTGGAAGCTGGTTTCCCTGAAGTCCGACGTCGAGTAGCCTAAGACCTGGAGCCCGAGGTGGAGAAGCGGCGCTGACTGGAAAAGCAGACGTCGTACCCGGAGCCGCCAGAGGTCGAGAGAGGGCGCCGTCAGAGGTCGTGAGGAATACCAGAGGTCGAGGAGGAAGTCACCCGAGGTCGAGTGAGCGGCGTCATCGGAGGAGTGAAGTCCGCCCTCCGGAGTCGTCGGAGACCGAGGTGAAGGGTAACGGAGGTCGGGAGTGAGGATCGCACTCCGGAGTCGCCGGAACCTGTGAGAATCGTGCCGGAGGTCGGGAGTGGAGGTCGCACTCCGGAGTCGCCGGAAACCTGTGAGGAGCACCGGAGGTCGGGAGTGAGGATCGCACTCCGGAGCCGCCGGAAGTCGACACCGAGTCAAGGCCGGCCGACGTCATCGAAGTCGAGGTCGCCATCGGACCGGAGCCGCCCGAGGTCGACATCGAGTAAAGACTGCCCGACGCCATCGAATCGGAGGTCGAGATCGAACCGAGGCCGCTGACATCGAGACCGGAGCCGCCTACCGGCGTCGTCAAAGAACTGACATTGTGCCGAGGCCGCCGACATCGAACTGGAACCGCCTCACGGCGTCGACACGACTCCAGCGGCGTCGGAGCATCAGAAAAAGGGCAGTAAGTGGAGTAGAGGGCGCCTAAGGCCCTGTGGAGACCTGAGGGGCTAGGGAGGTGCTGGAACCAACCTGACTGTGCCAGGGTGAACTGGGACTAATCTAGAGAAGTTGTGTGGAGAGAGAGCCAGGTCTCTGGTATTTTCCCCCTTTATCTACCTCAGTTTAGGCCTCAGCCTTGACCAAGCCAGGGAGTAGACACCCCCAAGCCTTCCACATCCCCACAAGCTGTGCCTGGGCCAAATCAGCCCTTAGGAATTCAAAAGTGATCTGAATCCATGAGTGTCACTGTCAGCTTTTAAGTATTTATTAGGGGCACTGTATTTATTGTATTTAACCTATTTATTGTTCCACTGTATTTATTGGTCCACAGTATTTATTGATGCACAATATTTATTGGTTACAGTATTTATTGCCTCAGAATATTTAATTGCCTGTCTGTATTGCACTTTTATTTATGCCTTCAGTATTTATGATCACCCCTATTTATTGAATCATTAAGCCAGTATTTATTTGTCCTGCACTTTCTCAAAAGTTTGTATATTGTGATTGTTATTTATTTTCTCCAATCAGCAACTAAGAGAAAAAGCAGATAAAGAGAGTTATTTTCATAATTTTTACGGTGTAGAGTCGTTTTTGGAACGGATGCACGCATGGTTATTGTTTGGGTATGTTGTATGCTTAGCACGGAGCCTGATTCCTGACCACTCGAGCCAAGCTACCACAGTGTGTCCGGAAGACCACCACCACCCCTTCTAGTGTGGGAGTAGTTTTCCAACAGGAAGGTTCTCGAATTTTCCTCGCAAATGAAGAAAGATAAGGTAAACTGTACAGTCCACCACTTCTGACACAGTTCACCTGACCAAGACAGAGTGTGTTCCTTTTAAGCAACAAATTCTGCATCAAGTAGTACAGTCTTTCCTCTTGCGTCGTATTTACATATTTCAGCACAGGGATTGCGCCTCTTTAGTTTACTATAGCCAATTAGCGTGTTTACAGATTTAAAAGGAGCCTCGTTCCAGAATACGCCCAACAAAATGGCGGAATATAACAATACACTGACATCCAACTGCTTCCAGAGCTGGCAATTTTCGCGACATCTGTATTGTGTATTTCCAGCGCAGGGTGATATCAGTCTAATGGACTCTATAAATGCGTCTGAAGTCACGCGCATCATGTTGCACATCCTGCTCGGGTCATTACAATCCACACTCTTCTGTTCGAAGTGCGTCACACACATTTTACATAAACTTTCTCCAGAACTGTGCAGTCACTCCAGCCTTCGAGGAAACGGCTGCCGCTGGGGGGAGGTTCTCGCTTCCCCTCCACACAGATTACCTCACGTTGTTTGCATACTTTAGGCGCACACAGATGGTTTGTGGAATGAAAGGCAGCATGCACTCCCAGCCCAATAGGTTTGCAGAAGGGTGGTTTGGATGCTGGGGAATGCGGAACCCAGCTGCGGTGCGTGCATGTTGGACTTCGAATGTTATTTTGTTTACTGGGTAAACATATCGCTACTGTGCTGTGTCGCAAAGGAAAATAGAAACTCTGTCCATCAAGTTGTATCCCAAATGGCTTTTGTTGAAGCCAGGACTCCAAGGCCCAGACTGCGGCAGAGGAGTCGGGGCTTCGCCACATGCAGCAGTGCTGTAAAGAGCATTGGCAAAATGCTAAATGATGAGGTACCCCTCCAGAATGTGATCAGGGGGTCCCTAGTCACCTATATTTCATAGATGTTCATTGGCCTTTGACTGAGAGCGGGCCTCCTGGTCTGCTGGCTCACCCCCGCCACGCCCCTGTGCACTAGTGTTTCCTGCTGCGCAGGATGCGCTGACTTTTGTAGAGGCCAGGACTCTAAGGCCCAGAATTCCCTTGAAGAAGAGGGGGCAGGGTTTCTCTAACCGCAGCAATGTCTCTAGGTCACTGGTGGTTCTCGCTGCTCAGGATGAGACCTTCAAAGAGAGAAGGTCGCTAGGTTGGACCAACTCCCCTCATCCTTTATTGAGGACCTTTTTTAGCTCAGGAATTCACCCTGACATGGTCAAATGAAATTCTACTGTGATGATGGGAGACAAGGACTGTGCTGCTCCATCTTCGACCGACAACTTTTTGACTAGCACTATAGGGGTAATTAACAGACCGATTGTACCTGTTGAGAAGCGCCTGGGAGTTACAGACCATGTTTTGTCGGAGGCCATTAAGAGTCAAACTACCCCATGACTTTCCGCTCTGTTCTAAGCATATGGTAATATATGGCATCAATATTCCTTATGTGTTCAATGAGCTCCGTTAATTGAGTCAGCTAATGCTCCCCTGTCGATCAGTTCACCACTAGCTAAGAAATAGATGGCGGCACCTCATGTTATACGCCAGAAGATCAAAACCTCAACCATGTCCGTCTCTAGTGGGTTAGCTTGCATTTCTAACAGGAAAGTGTGTAATTTGTCACAGCAATTGCTTAACTAATTTTGTAGGTTAAGTTAAGAGTACGCTTGAATCTGTGCTTTCCAAAGTTAAAGTTACTCAGTCTTCATTGTCAAATTCGATAGTGTGTGCTAATAGCTCATAGGTGGTTAATTCCAAATGTTAATTTCTACACAGCAGGGCCAGCAAGAGGACGACTGGAATTTAGCTACGGACTGGAGTCATCGCAGATCGGTAACGGGCCGGTGACACCACCTCTCATAATGGGGGCTAGGAGAGAATATGGTCCGTGGTTTTTCTGCTCTTCATACAACTCAATAACGTGCTATTTAAGTAGTCTCTGCTTCTATTCCCATTTCCGCACATTCAATTCCCTTTGATTTGCCAGACACACTTCAATTACCACAGAGGCTACTCCAGTTGGTATTATTCTTAAAGATGGTCCTTCTCTACAAGTCAACCAAAGTGAGGATTGGTGTGAACTAAAAGCCAAGGTTATCCATTGATCGGCTAGACGGGTAGGCTCTATTCAGCACCTCTATGACAATACCATCACAGTGAGAATGGTATCTGGGTAGGTAATAGGCGTAAGCAATGTGGTAGTAATTGTACTGTAGTGGATTTCAGAGTATTGGCTGTTTTTGGTAATTTATTACATAGGCTGAATAGCACCACTTTGTTACAGTGAGATCCAGTCACTTCAAATGGACTGCCACAGATCACAATATGTTGCTTCGGTCGGAGGGAGCCCACATAATACGCTTACCGCTTATAACATCACAACCTCTAACAGTTTTGCCCCTCTTTAGTGGTTGGAAGAGAATGACTGACTTGTGCACAGAACTCTTGAGAACTCTGATTGCTTTAGGAGGCTATGATTGCTAGTCAAGCTGTCTGTCCATCGTCTCCTTTCTGTTTCTAGTGATTATGTGGTTGTTTTTTCCTGAGAATGCTGAAATGAAGTGCCCTCCTTCTGACAGAACTAATTTTGCTTCTTGGAATGTGGCTGGCATTCAACCCCACACTAAATAATCTAGATTGTGTCATGTTTGTTCGGAAGTTTCATATTCTATGTCCTCAAGAGACTTGGGTCCTCCATACATTTCATGTTGACGGTTATTGTACATTTGATACTCTTGCTACTCCAGCTAGAGCGGCGAGGGGGGGTTGTCAAGTTCACTTTTGGTTTTGCAATCAATAAAAGCCTCCTAGCTTTGTCTCAAGTCCCTATTTTATCAATTGCGCTGCTTGGAGATTCATGGTCTCCATAATATTCTGGTGTTGAACTTTTATAACATGACCACCACCCGAATACAGAGATCTTAAATGCACTGGATTGTGATTTGAGGAAATACATAGATGATAAGGGTAAAAAAAATTCGATTTTATGGGATGGTGATTTTAATACACGCCTCCGTTATTTTCCTTTCAGGGCCGTCTGTGGAGTGTTGAATACTTGTGGGGAGGACCAACTTCACTTTCATCACAATTCCTATGGCATGTATTAAATAATGTTTTGGTTAAATATAATCTGGTTCTTGCCTCTGAGGTATGTCACTTCTTCTCCTGATTTGATACCCACATTCATAGGCAGGGAAGCATCCAGCACAATTGATTTTATTATATTTTCTGTTCTGAGGACTTGTCCATCACTGATAACTATTTTTATGGTCATAGTGAATTGTGCCAGTGACCATAATCCTTTATCAATGTGCATATGTTTGGGTAAAAGGCTTCAACTACAACTGACGAGACAGCAGAGCTACAAGTTGTTACAAACTAAGGGGTGATGTTAAAATGGAGGAAAGTGAGTCCCAAACGTGTTAGCTAATTTATTGTTCTTAAATAATGCAGTTTGTGATCTGCTTGGATGATGGTGCAGACCCTTCAGCAAACATGAGATCTTTTGACTTGGTCTGTAGCTCGGCCAAGTCACTATTCACCATTTCCATGATTTCCTTGAAGACAAAGCAGAGTAGCTGGTTCGATTCCTCTTGGTGTAGAGAACATAGAAACCTCATGAGTGCCCTTAAGATGATACCAGGAAAACAAGTAAACATATAAGCCTGCAAAATACAGTTTTTAAAAGCGATGCAGGGCAGGAAAGCTTGCATAAGGGAAAAAGCCTGGGCATCGTTATTGGCTCCTAGTGCCATAAATGATAATTCTAAGTTTTTGGAGAGTTAATTCTCATTATTTTAATGATGCTCCTGCTCCAGGTTTGGAAGCCATGGTTCCGGCAACAAGTTGGCTGGACCACTTTGGTGTTCTGGAGGAAAATATTCCTTCAACAGAAATGTAACCTGCTAGCAATGTTCTTGTGCCTTCAGTTTCTTTGTACTCTTGTCTATCCTTCAAAGAGCCCTAAGCGAAAGGCTCCTAGCTTAGACTGGGTGCAGATGGATATCTATAAAACCTACATTGATCTCCGAGCACCAATTTTGAAATGTTCCAAGGCCCACTGCTTGGAGTAACTTGCTCTTGCCTTGGTCCCCGTCCATTATTGGTCCGATCTTTTAGAAGAGGTGATGGAACCATCTCTCTCATGGACTCCATAATTAAAGTAGTGGGTAGAATTTTGTTGGTGAGATTAGAAAGCAGAGTTGGGGAAAACTCTGTTCTTTCCAAAAAAGCAGTTAGGTTTTTTTACATGGTTTTGGCAGTGTCGAACTGTGCTAGAATCTGTATTTGCTGACTCAAATACACAGTGGCCAAGGAAGGGTCTTTACACATTGCATTTATATGAAATAAGCAGTGCATTTGACTGTGTCAATTGCACAAAATCATGGTCCATTATGCTGTCTTTGGAAGTGTACAAACTGTCTATTTTTTAAGACAATTACTCTCTCCGATGTCTTTGTTTCGGCCCCAAAGGGGAGTGTACTGACTCGTTAAAGACTGAGAGGGGTGTGCGTCAAGGATGTGTGCTGGTACCACTCCTCTTCGCATATTATTGATCTTTAGAGATTTTTCATGGGTAATGGAAAGGATATGTCACGGTTGGGCACACGCCAAATTCCAGCGTTGTTGTAAGCGAACGATGCAGTCTTAATGGCAAGAACTACTAATGGGCTACAGAAATTACTTGATTCATTTGCTCACTTCATCGACTAATTGGATCTTAAAATCGGACCAAAACCTTTACTGTGGTCTGTCGGCCTCGAGCTGTGAAAACCCCTCCCCATAATATTCAAGGTGTCCAGACTGGCAATGTTACCACCTTTTTATATCAGGAGATACCAATGGATTCCATCTTTAGCCGGCTTCCTCTTCGCAGTGTTAGGCAATAGCAATTTGATAGGGCCGTAGAAGCAGTATTTAGGTTTGCCTCCATATTAGGTTTTAAACCTTTTAGAGCAATGTTGGTAGTTTATACTCGTAAATCCTGCTCGTGGCCAGTAACAGCACAGGCTTGTGGGGCAATGTCGACGTAAGTAGCTTACAAAAGGCCGAAAACATGTTTATAAGAAGGCTGTTGGCCATCAGGCCTAGTTGTTCTTAGAGGAC
The DNA here is from genome assembly GCF_964204655.1 of Triturus cristatus. Taxonomy (NCBI): domain Eukaryota; kingdom Metazoa; phylum Chordata; class Amphibia; order Caudata; family Salamandridae; genus Triturus; species Triturus cristatus. Next base: position 761,288,013 of record NC_140589.1, on the reverse strand, counting down.
TTAAACTCTGTCCTCAATTGATATGGCTATTGATCTGGACAAAGCTGTGGGACATGTTTCAATAGCTTAGTAATTACAGTTTGCTTGCAGCTTGATCATGCACTTCAGATCCCTTGGACTATATTAAAAAAAACACTTTGTGGTAATAAGAGTAAACCGGAGGGAGCGCTTTATGAGCTGGAGTCTATTAAAACCCCTATGAAAGAAGCTGCGATGTCTCTGTTTTTTAACTTTTGTCATGATGGTAGAGTACTGCACGAGTATCACAAACCAATGGAAATAGCCCACTCTTTACAACTAACTAATGATGCTATAGACCCTTATCTCTCATGTATGGTTAATACGCACCTTAGGTTTTTGCTGACTCATTCTGGCATTATACTATCTAACTTTTAGTTTATTTTGCAAGGATTGGCTTATGTCATGTGGAGCTACTGTGTTGCCCATGTGAGGACTGTTCTGCTCACTCTTCATTTTATGTTTTTTTGCCAAAATTCATAATGCGACTAGGAATCAGTACTTGTGACTGATGCTAAGCACTTTTAATTTTAGACATTAGACATTGAACATCAGCACTCCTTTTTCTGCAAAGGCTGCCTCCTAAACCCATTTGTACAGCTGTGATTAATTTTATTTAGGAAGCCATTACATTAACGAACACTTTACAGTAGTATTTAAGTGACTGATTAGGATGAATAATGTTGGCAGCCCATGGAAGCTGTGCTTTTTAAGTGTCATTTTGTACTTCGGATTTGAGATAGTTTGTTTACAAGAGAATTAACTGTTCTAATGTTTTGAATTTATATGATGTCTTGTATTTCTTTTTCTTTCGCAACCAATTTGTTGCTATCTTTTGTATGTCTTTAATGACTTTATTAAGCCGAATAAATAATTTTTGATTTGCTGACTGACTTTGATCCTGGCGGCCCACGGAATATTTGGCCTACAAAGAGGGTAAACAGAATTGTTGGTTAGTTAGTTACCATTCCGAAACCAAAATGTAAACAGCATTAAAAACTAAGCAGATTTGAGTGCCCATGGGATGAAATCCAAGCAATGTACTGAATTTAAAATCAGAGGGATAGCAGATCAAACCCAATTTGATTTCTAGAGAAATGGGCAAAATCCACTAATGTCCCTCTTTAACATAAACGTATACAAAAAAGTGATGGACAGAATATGCAGGAATTCATCGTAGCCGCTGCTAATCACTCAGGGCCTACTTCCAGTCCATCGCTATTTTTCACCCCTTGCCAGCTCAGTTTAGACCCAGCCATATACCAATCAGTCTTGATCCTGCACCATTAGGAACAGTCCAGTTCGAATTACTAGGCCAGGTTCTCCCCGAACAGGAACACAAGCAACTCAAGATCGGTTTCATCCTGATTGGGGCTCGTCTGTTGGGTGCAACATGGCTTGAGTGGCATAGCGAGCACGAAACCCACATCTGAGCAAACCTTTAGCACTTTTACAATGAAGTATACAAAAAAAGTAATGGTTGGAATAAATTAAAGCATTCCGTCAATCACTTTTTTGTATACTTTTGTGTTTTTAACAGGGACGTTCGTGGCTATTTACCTGTTCTGCAGTTGTGTACCACTCATTTTCCTTGATCCCAGCTTTTGCTGCTTAATGCATCTAGCAGTACAACGATTTGGAAGTGTACCAGTTCTGCCCTGCAGTGCTGTATTTCATGCACATTCCCATCTATTGAAATTCAGCCTAAGGGAGCTGACAAGCAGACAATCCACGGCTGCCAGCTACTGCAGATGTTAATCAGGGAATTACCACAATTACTGTCAAGAACACACTAATGATTACCATGACGAGGAACACATATCCACTTTGCCTATTAAATTGTACAGTAACACTGCTGGTCTAGAGAAATGCAGGCCTAAACCACTTTTGAAAATGTGATTACAGCTTCTCAAATGTCATTCTGCTTCAAGATGGACAGAATGAACCACATTAAAAGATATTAAAAGATAAGTGGTCTGGGACTTACCTGGGAAATGCCACTGTTTTACCATTCGCTAATTTCTCGACTGTATTGTCAACAATTGTTATTTAAGATAGTATTTCATGGAGCGAAAAAGTACCTCCAAATACCTTTACTGAATGTTGGCTGCAGTGCCACATGACTGCAGACTCCTGGGGTTGGGTTCATCCAGATTGCTTGACACAAGTTCTGTTCAGAGTCATATGAGGATCGTGTAAAGGGAATTAACCCTATGTTGTGGCGCAGCCCCAGTGAGGCTCAGGCTCCTGTGTGCCTCTTATCATGTACAATACACATGCCGCATGTATGGGGTTCCATAGATGGTCCTTGTTTCAGATAAAGCAAAAAGGGCACCCAGATGTCTATGTTCGAGAGGAGATGAGCGCTCCAGTTCTGCCAATTACAAGACATCTGAGGTCTGCTGTTTACAAGGCACTGTACCAGTCAACCGTGCAATGAATAGCAAGTGGCAGAGGCGGTCACCGTCACAGAACATGCTAGTGGGTTGAATCAGGCGCACCTCCTCACGAGAGACAGCAAGAAAAAGAGCAGAAGGGAGACGCAGATGTCCCGTTCCTCTTCCCAGAGAAGCGGGCTAAGGACAGTACGGGGAGTGCAAAGATGGCTAGATTCCAATACTCGCTCTTGCACTGGATGGAGGTGCTCAGAACAAAGCAAGCAAGGCTTGGGAGTGTAGAGGGCAGCAAGGGGATAGGGAGGGCACGAGAACTGAAACTGTGCCAAGCACCAAAGGGGCAGCAAAAGGAGGACGTAGAAGGTACTGACAGGGGACAGAGTTCCAGCAAGTTCCATCCGTAACTGCTAGTTAGAAATATGTGGGAAACAAAGTATCTACAAAAACACACATTGGCAAAGCCACTAGGTCTCGCCTTATAGAGCTATTCCCTATGCAGATCCTGCAGAATCTGCCAAAAAAACAGAAAAAGATGAGATGATGCAACCAACCACTGTTCACTTCATTCTGTAGGCTGCGCACACATCACTACACATGCGTGCAACTACAGAATGATATGGGCACTCTTTTTCTTTTTTAATTGCCTGATCTAAGACTGAAGTCGCCACATCGATCAGCAAATAGAAAAATGAAATTTCAAATGCAGAAAAGTAATTTTCTTCGAGCAGAGAACCTGCGAAAATGCAACTTAAGACAAGTATGTAAATGCCCATATTGGGTGGTGGAGGAACAGAGAAGTAGGCTGGGGGGATACAATGGTGAGTGGAGGGATAAAATAAAAAAAAAAGCCATGCTGGGGCGGAGGAGGGGGAAAGCCGCACAAGCAAGAGAAAAAGCAACACAGTGTGTGGGAGATGGAGGGTGTTTGGCAAGGGGGAGACACATGAGGGAGAGCAGCACACGGTGGAGATATAGCAACACTTAGGACAAGGGTATTTGGCAAGAAGGAAGCACATGAGGGAAAGTGCTAAAAAATACATTCACTCAGGAGTGCTTTACAAAAGAGTCAAAAATTAGCTCCCTTAAGTGAACAGAGAAAGGATACAAGTCAGCCATCAAAAAGATAGTACTGACAGCGTTTCCCAAAGTTGTGGGTTGTGAGCCAATTGTTGGTGTTGCACAAACATCCGAGCAATATATTAATAAAGATGCCTTTAAATGTTATATTTTTCTTGGTACATTTGCTGCGCTTCAAAGACAGAGGCTATATTTTCTGGCAAATGTATGCTTATGTGTTTCTAACAATTGGACTGGTGTTTACAAACCCCTCTCACTTTGCGGTTAGAAAAAGAAAAGTAAAGCAAATTATGTAACAATCTTGCTGGGGTACAGTGTGACAGGAATGGCTGACATGTTTAACACACAAAAGATGCAAATACCTGTAAATAAACTGCACTCATTCAGCAGTTAGAAAAAATATGCTTCATTTTTGCTTTCATAAGTGTGATGAAAACAAGGATTTGAATAGGATCAAAATAAATCAAGATACTTTATTTAGTGACACACAATTGATATATATTCACTGAAACCAGTTTCCCACGCATTATCATTTGAGTGCAATGTAGTTTTATCAGTAGGACGGTATGCTTGTGCAAATGTATTGCCCATTTCAATAAAAAATGTGCTGCATGTAAATGACAGTGCGCTACTGCACAATGCCTTGGTTGCATTTTTTTTTTTAAATCACCCGCTTCATGTGCTTGAATCTAGATGGGTCGCTTAAGCTCATCATTCTTAAAACTGGGTTGTGGTTCTAAAAAATGTGGGAATCACTGCTATGGGAGAGTGACAAGCACAAGAAGAGGAATGAAAAGGAATTAAGGCCACTGAATAAGACGCAAGCAAATTACAGTGATAACAAAGCCAACCAGTGGAAGCAGTGGGCGGGCTATTTGCCCATTAGGTTTTTCGTATAGCCCACAAAAGTTATTTTGCAACCAAACAACTAAAAGCTGCCTGGCAGGCGAGAACTAAACACGTCCGAGTATTGTGTTTTAGGAGCCCAGCGAGTGGTAAGAGTGTTAAGTGTTTACATTTATAAGCAATTAAGGTTGTATGAGTGAGCTTTTTTCTTTCTAATGGACTGACCTGGTTTCAGAAAAAGTCTTGCCTTGACGGTTGACTATTGCCTATCATTGTAAGGTCACGCGTGGTATCATTTTCCAGGGAGGCTACATACAGCATTGTTGTGGGGCCACCTGCGCCTATGTAAAACCATCGCTGCATGCCCCTGCGCCGCAGTAAAGGACACCACACTTCGTGTACCGGTCTCGGCGCGTAACTGCCTCGGCAGGCCGCGCCCCTTTATTTTTATATCAGGCGTACGTACGTATTGCGTAGTGACATTATGCGCTCTAGCGTCTAACGCTAGAGCGCTAACTGTAACATCCCTCTCCAACTTGGACAAAAAAAATAAATCAAAATCCATAACAGTCACTCACTTGCGTGGCAGGCAAAGTCTTTAAGGCGGCTGCTGGGCGTGGGGTTCGCTCTCAGACCATACCTGGCCGTGGCACGAGTGCCGGAGCTGGGTGGGAGGTTATTCGGGGCTTCACCTTCCGGGGGGGCGTGATGGCTCTGCTCTGGAGCGCCGCAGGCTCCACTGGATGTTAGTTCTGGTCCCACCTCCGGGGTTGAGATCTCTTCCGCCGCTCCGCCCAGTCCCCTTTGGTCGCAGTCGGTGGCCTCCGGAATGCGTTTGAACCACGAGATGTTCCTGGTGGTCGACTCCACCCCTCTTTCTGCTGTGACCATTGTCCCCCGCCTCTGTGCCACGGTCCAGCTGCCTTGTTCATACCGGGGTCTGAACTTTCCTCCTGGTCTTCTGTCTTTCACGAGGACGCTGTCCCCTGGTCTGATGTCGCGGTCTCGACTGCCTCTGGCCCGGCTGACTTGTCGGTTGCGGTGCGCTCGCCTTTGGAAAGCCTCCTCCGCTTCGAACGGTGGGGGCACCCACCCAGGGACTGCGGGTAGCCCATCGCGGCGAGGCCCGTTGAGCATGAGGGACCACGGGGCTTGTTTTGTGGAGCAGTGGGGCGTGCTCCGATACTCTCCCAGGAATCGCTGGATTTCTCTCTCGGGGTCTAGTTGCTCCACTCCGGCTATTCGAATTACTTTATTCAGGGTCCTCATGAATCGCTCTACTTCTCCGTTGGCCTGCGGCCACTGAGGAGTGATTCGCCGATGTTGTATTCCCTGATGCTGAAGGAACTCCCGGAACTCATGACCGTGGAAGGGTGGCCCGTTGTCACTCTTCACCTCTGAGGGGCGCCCAAACATGGCAAACATTTTCTCCAGCGCTGGTCCCACGAACGTGAAGGCTGTAGATGGTAGAGCTTCCACAATGGGATACTTCGAGAAATTGTCCATGACCACCAGCGACACTTTTCCGTTTGGGAGGCTCCCAAAGTCTATACTGATCTTGTCCCACGGGTATCTTCCTGGTTCTTCTGTTACGATGGGGGCCGGAGGCTCCGGGCCGCTCGTCACCTGGCACGCGGCGCAGCCTCTTACCACCTCGTCCACCATGCCGTCTAGGCCTGGGAACCATACCTTCGCCCTCATCCTGGTCTTCATTTTCTCCGTCCCTTGATGGCCTTCGTGGGCGATGGCTGTGGCTTGACGGCGTAGTGCGGCGGGCATGACGATTCTAGACTCTCGCAGGATGACACCATCGCGGGTCATACTTAGTTCATTCCGCACTCGCCACATCTGCTGCAAGTCCTTCTTGTCCTCGTCCGCCCACGAGTTGGCGGTGTGCAGGAAATCAGCCCAGGACCCCTTTTGAAGAGCCCCCCGTGTCCTTGCCAGCACGGCGTCGTGCTCCCCGGCACGTATGATCTCTTGGATTGTTAGGATCCGAGGGCAAGTTAGGGCAGCTAAGAGGTCGATGTGCGCTTCAGTTTCCTCTTCCTCTTCTTTCCCGACCGGGGACGTCACCCCGTTTTCCGGGTGTCGAGACAGAAAGTCTGCCGGGTTCTTCGCACCTGGCCGGTATGTCACCTCCATCTGATATTGCTGTAGACCGATGGCCCACCTCTCGATCCTCGGGGGGGGTGGGGTGCTGTCCCCTTGAACAGGGGCACCAACGGCTGGTGGTCTGTCACCACAGTGAACGGATGCCCGCAGACATACAGGTGGAAATGCCGGCAACCCCAGCGGATGGCGAGCGCTTCACGTTCAATCTGAGAATACCTCTGTTCCGTTGGGGTGAGCGCCTTGCTTGCGTACGCCAGGGTGGCCCATGTGCCTGGTTCTTGCTCTTGCGTGAGGACTGCGCCCAGTCCTACCGGGCTGGCGTCGACAAGCAGCTCTGTCTTCCTGGTCGGATCAAAGTAGACCAGAGTGGCCTGGTCCAGCAGCGTGGTTTTGATCGCACGGAATGCATCTTCTTCCTCTTGCCCCCAGCGCCACAGGGTGTCTGTCTTCGTGAGGCGTCGGAGGGGTTCCGCCGTGGTGGCTAGGTTGGGGATGAACCGCCCACAGTACGTGGCCATCCCAAGAAAACTGCGGACCTCTGACGCAGATGTCGGTGCTGGGGCGTTCTTGATGGCTTGGGATTTTCTCGGATCCACTTGAATGCCCTGGTTGGTGAACGTGTATCCGAAGAATTCGATGCTTTGTTGAAAGAACTGGCACTTCTCCTTGTGCAACGTGACCCCAAACTCTCTCAGCCTCGTCAGTGTGGATCGGACTCGTCGGTAGTGTTCATCCACTGTTGTGGCGTGTATCAATATGTCATCACTGACATTTAGTACTCCTGGTAGCCCCTGCAAGATGTCTCTGATAGTGTTCTGAAATATTTCTGCTGCCGAAGAGATGCCAAAGTTAAGGCGTCGGTACCTGCGTAACCACAGGTGCGTGCTGAAGGTAGTGATGTACCTGCTCTCTTCGGCTAGCGTTAGCTGGTGGTACCCCGCGTTGAGGTCCAGTTTGGAGAACCACCGTGCTCCGTTAAGGTCTGCGATTATGTCATCCATCGTGGGTGTGATGTGCCTCTCCCTTTTGATGGCCTTGTTGGGCAGCCTCATGTCGATGCATACTCGAATCTTGCCTGGTTGCCGGGGCTTTTCCGCTATTACCATAGGTGACACCCAGGGGGTGGGTCCAGTTACTGTCTCTATGACACCTTGCTCTTCCAACCTCCTCAGCTCCTCTTCTACCAGCGGGCGTAGGTGGAAAGGAATCCTCCTGTGCTTTAGCGCTGTGGGTGTGACTGAACGGTCAATGTGGAGCTTGACTGGTGGTCGTCGGATGTTCCCCAAACCGGTGAACAGCTCAGGAAACTGGTCCAGCAGAGTAGTCGTCTGGGATTCTTGCACCTTCCGGAGGAACGCGATCAACCCTAGGTCTTCGGCCGCGTGCCCGCTGAGGAGGGTGTCTGCCTCTTGATTGATCACGTGTATGTCAATGGGGATCTCTGTATCATCTGACTTCACTGGTACCGTCATCTTTCCTGCCAACGGCAGTGGCGTGTCACTTCCATAGGCATAAATCTGGGCTTTTGACCGTCGGAGTTCAGGCCTGGGTCGGAGGCGGTTGTATTGTTGCACTCCCATCACTGTGACTGACGCTCCTGTGTCGATCACTGCGTTGATCCTAGACCCAGCGACTAGGATGTCGCACCTCGGTTGCGGCCTTCTCGAGCTCTTGAGGGCTCTGGTGAATGAGATCAGGTACGTCTCCCCTTCGTCATCATCGGACTCCATCGCATCTTCCTGCAGGGCCTGTGCTTGCTTTCGCCCTGTGGACAACGACAGCTGGGATAGTTGTCTCACCATGGCTTTCTCCGGCCTCTTTCCTCTCCGATTCCGTTGTGAGGCCCGTTTGCGACAAACAGACGCAAAGTGGTTCATTACGCCGCAGTTGTCACACGCCTTCCCTTTCGCAGGGCATGTTCTGCCTTCGTGTTCATCATACCCGCAGTACCCACACGGGGCTGCAGGCTTCTTTGCCGCCGGTCGGCGGGAGGCTTCGCGCGTCTGGAGTGCGTCGGCCCGCTCTGTTTTGACTGTTACTCCCGATCCGGCGCCTCGCGTAAGCGCCATCTCCATCTCCTCCGCGCGGGCATCGGATAGATCATGGGACCGTGCCAGCACTAAAATGTCCGCCATCGGGATGTTCGGTTGGCGGAGGATGAGTGTCCGCAGCTTCTTGCTGCGTATGCCGCATATTATCTGGGCTCTGATCTCTTCTTTGGCTCTGTCACCCACGAGGTGCGTGTCAGCCAGCACCCTCAGTCGAGCGTGGAATGCATCCACCGACTCCCCTTCTTTTTGCCTCGCTTGGCGCAGTTTGAAATGTTCAAAGTCCGGGTTCAACTGGGGGTCGAAGTGCGCATTGAGGGCTCTCACGGCCGCGTCATAGTCATCCGCATTCCCTGTGTTGGGGAGGTGTTTAAATAAGAGATAGACTTCTTCTCCTGCATAGTGGAGTAGTAGGGACCTTTTCACGGTGCCATCCGTCTCCCTGGTGCCCGCAAAATAGTTGTCTAGTCGGCCAATCCATGTCTGCCAGCGTGGGGAGGCAGTGGCGGGGTCAGCCGCTTCACTGAACGGCGGCAGGACGCCGGACGCGGGGTGCAGAGGCATTGCCTGGGCGGGGCGCTCATCATCCCCCATGGCTCCCTGGGGCACAGCACAGCCGGAGGGAGGGCAGCGAGTGGAAGAGGCCGCAGAGATAGGAGGTGCTCACACTTGGTGCTGCAGGAGGACGTCAGGGCTCAGCTGGGGCACAGCAGGCAGACTGGGGCAGAGGGCTTCAGCACCCAGTCAGGGCACAGCAGGGGCACAGAGCATGACAGTCCAGAGGCAAATTCGACAGAGCAGAGGCAGGGATGTTCATCTGCCAAGACAGGCTGTGTTTGGTGCACACGTGCACTCACCGTAGGACAGAGGGGCCTGGCTGCACTGCTCGCGTGAGGCTGATCACATTCCAGCCGGCCCGACAGGAACACGTGCGCGCGCGCGGGACTGCCGCGGAGCGCGTCTTACAGCTGGGGCACACGTGGTTGCTCTTCGCCTTCGTCGCCAGTGTTGTGGGGCCACCTGCGCCTATGTAAAACCCTCGCTGCATGCCCCTGCGCCGCAGTAAAGGACACCACACTTCGTGTACCGGTCTCGGCGCGTAACTGCCTCGGCAGGCCGCGCCCCTTTATTTTTATATCAGGCGTACGCCACGCTCGTGGCGTACGTATTGCGTAGTGACATTATGCGCTCTAGCGTCTAACGCTAGAGCGCTAACTGTAACACAGCATGTCTGGAATTTTTGGCACCACTGTGCATGACGCATATTGATCGGTCTTCATTAGCAAATGATGGCGAGTGGTATTAATAATGCTCGTCAAGCAACCTGCTCCTTGAAACTGTGCACCGTGCACACAGGAATATAACACGGGAACGACATTCTGGGATGTTAATTTACTGTCCCATCTTTAGCACATACACACACACACTATTAAACGTGTGAAAATAAACGACATTAAATCGAATCTACGAGTACATTTACTTTTTGAGCAGAGAGAGAAAACGCAATAAAGATGGACTTTCTGTCTTGTCTACTAAATGGCAGGATGCAGTGGAGGGCGATCGAACGTGTGACGTCTGTGTCATTCGAGAGCAGCAACAAATCCCTTACGGCAGCACGCTGCGACGCCATCCGGCCTCGAGCCAGGCTAATCAGTTGAAACCGGAGCCCGCGGACGGAGAGGTTTTACCCTCTGAGGCTTTCAGTTCACTCAGGATGAGCACGTAATGCCCTCCACAAGCTCTTCGGCTCTTCCACAAAATAACTTTGATATTTCCTAAGGAACAACGTCATTTTCCCCCAGAGACAATAATCTAGTACGTAGCGGGCAGGCGCGCAACACCCATCGGACTCAAAGGGCTTCCAACTGCCCTGAAGGGAGCAGTTGCCGAAAGCCAGAAAGAGTAAGTGCATTTGGGCCCTGCCTCAACATATCTCCAAACACAGTAGTCCATCAGGGGAAGCAAATGTGAGCTTTTTCCTCCACGAGTTGGACAAGAGATGGAAAAGTGCTTTCCTTTCTCGAGGTCCAAAAATACAAAGAAGTTCCAAAGGAAATGTTAATAAAACGCATATAACTATACTGATTAATCAATTGGGGAAAGCAATATATGTTTCCAACATGTCTATCAACTCACATTATATGTAATACTGTACTAATCCACCACTTGGTGTGTAATTATGCCAAAATTGACCACTGACCCAGTAATATTATTTGTGGCATTTAAAATGGGTATTAATTGCTACAAAAAGCCATGGTGCCCATTTTATCAACTACATAAGAACTGAAAACCGAGTTAAAACGCGCAAGGATTCAAAGGTAAAACCTTGCCCATTACATGCAAATATTTGCAGCAGGCACACAATCCACCGAGTTATTTCACCTGGATGGTACAAGTTGCTGGCAGGGTACACATGATCTCAGCAAAGTGTTAAAAGACCAAATCATCTCACAAATATACAAACCTATAAACTAGAGGTCGCATGCACTGTAGCAAGTTGTGAGAAGTTGGCCTGGTATATGCTGTTCACTAGTTCTAGTGACCACCTTGTACCATGCCAAGCAACCCTTATGGTGTGGTTGTAAGTCAACCTTTTTGGACTAGCTGCCCTAGTGGTAGCGTAGGCTAAGCAGTCTTTGAGGCTAAACTCGTGAAGCGTGTTAAGCCAGCTGTTTTACCAAATGCAACCCCCTTTTATACCAATGAAAGGACACCACACAGATATATATTCAAAATATATATGTATTTATTTATCAAAGTTACCCCTAGTCTCTTTATGAGCACAGGAGCACAAATCGTCAAACAAGATTATCACAGAATACACAGAAGTTGCACTTTATATGGGTAGGCCCTGGTGGCCACTCAAACCATATACTAAAATAGTGGTATAAGTACCACGAACAGAAAAGGGAAAAGGCCTAGGGCCTCTAGAATCGCTGGGCCTACAAGGAGCTAACGTCAGTTAGTGACCAGGAGGTCCACGGGTGGCGTGTGCAGAGCAAATAGTCACACGCGTGCTCCCATAGGTTTCAATGGGTGCGTAAAAAGTACAAAGTTACTGCAAAAGGAATCTTCCGGATGACCTAGGAACTTAAGATTTGGAACACAGGCACTAGAGATGTATTACTACACTTGGGCACAGGTGTGCCAGCTTTACCTCACCCACAGGAAGCGGGTGCATAGGCCTCGAAGTGCGTCGGGTTTCTTCTATCTGTTCCGTGGAGCTTGAAGACAAAGATGCTGCAGGCGGTCGGTCCGGGAGAGATGCAGTGGATCCAAGAGTGGATCGGAGATGTTGAAGACCTGTAAGCAGAGGGGACAGTGTTCACAGTCACTAGCCAGTGACCAGCGTGGCACCAGGTGGGTACCAGGCGATGTCGGGTGCAAACAGGTGATGAGGGGTAGCTTGTCTCCGCAGCCACGTGGTCCCTGAAGGTCGACGACGTCCAGGAGTCGGCTCACGAGCTGTCCCACGCAGGCTCTCGCTGTCGGCGGTGTCGGCGACTTGATCGAAGCAAACAAGCCTTGGCAAAAGCAATTGCAGGAGGATTCGGAAATCAGCTGTTGGTTCTGACCAGCAAGGTCAGAGGGATTGCTCCTTTGGAGGGGAGCAAGGGCCAGTCTGGAGCAACCAGACCAGCGGTGTTTGTCGTAGATTTCGTCGCCAAGATGGCCACTAGCCAGCGGGCCAGCAACCGGTTAGGCGCGTCGAGTGGCAAAATGCAGAAGGGCCCCACGCAGATCGTGGAGATGCTGGAGGGCTCACCTTTGGTGCAGATGCTGCTCGAGGGTTGGGCTTCTCAGGACCCAAAGCACAACTTGGAGGGAGCCTCGGTTGTTGCACTGGTCAGCTTGTCGTAGTCGTTCCAAGATGGCTGGCTCCACGTGTCTCGGTGCCTCCACGGGTCTCCTCTTTGCAGGGACTGTGGATCGGGCGGTGAGAGGTCTGGAGGTCCAGGTCTTGTCAGTCTCTGGGCTCGGGCTCCGGCGGGAGGCGGCGGCAAAGCAGACGTTGATTCGCTGGATGGTGCTTGCGTTAGCAAGGTGGTCACTCCCTGACCACAGGGGAGATTTTCTTCAGTCTTCTGTGCAGCAGAATGTCGAAGTTCCCGTCTTCTTCTTAGTTTCAAGTTGATTCCAGGATGTCTAAAGTCTTAGGACACAGCTCCTACCTTTATTCGGATTCTAGGGGCCGGACTACCTGCTAGGTCCCTCCCTATGGGTGGGACCAGGAAGGGGGGTGGTTACACCCCCAATCCTTTGTCCAGCTCGCCCCAGGCCCGGGACTGGTGTGCCCCAGGACCGGTTTGAACTGGCATATGCCCCGAGGCTCCTTGTGAGCCACAGGCATGTCTGGTTTCTTTCAAGCCCTACCTGACCAATACACAAAATCCTGTCTGGGGTGGTGCATGCACCTCCCCTGGCAGGAAACCCTTTGTCCACACCTCCCAAGCTGGAAGGACTCCCAGCAGCAGGAGGGCAGACTTGTGTCTGTGGTGGCAGCATCCATTTTGTGGAGCTGAGGCTATGTCTGATTTTACCCGGGTTTCAGGCACTGTACATGTCGTGTCCCTCTAGAAGGGTGGAATGCTAACCCCGTCGCCAGAATTGGCGAGGGGTTAGTATTCCAATTCGTATGACACCTTACTCGACATGTTTTGATAAAGCCAAACCAAAGATAGCATTTAACCGCGAGGTTCATAATGCACTTAAGAGTATATGGTATGACGATATCTGGAAACAGTAGAAGGAAGTTGTTCCGACCACTGCAGACAGGCTCAGCTCATGCCAGAGCACCATCTCACATGGAACCAAGCACTCTGCCTTCAGGATTGTTAAGGCCTGCCATAGGAGTGACTTATAGGTTACCAGGTGTCCCATTTAAGTTTAGGTATAGGTATACTACACCTAAGTAAGAGGTGATTACACCAACTTACCCCAGCTGAGTGATCAGCCAGTTGTGTCAGATTGTTAGGCCAAGCCTGGGGTGGCATAATACATGCTTCAGCCCCTGGCAGGCCTTGGATACACCAATGCCCTGGGTACCTAGTGTACACTGGTACAGGGGCTGACAGGGTGATCCAACCAATTGGGTATGTACCTAGGGTACATGGAGTCCATTTTACAGAGAGAGCAGATAGCCTGAGAGCCTGAATGGCAGGATCTCAGGCCAACTAAGTCGAAAAACCAGCTAGACACTAGGCAAAAATTTGGGGGTAACCATAGTCAGATATCCACCTTCCTACACAACCCCCCCCCCAAACGAAGGGAGATAAGGCTGACCTTGACCAGGTAAGCCTATATTGCCCAAGTGGCCATATAAGGAGGAACCAGCACTGGCATGGTTACCCCCTGTCTCATGGTCCACTAAGCAATCCCTCACCCTAAGGGTATCAGAGGGTCTCCACCATAGGGAATCTCTACCTGTGGTGTGTCTTGGCAAAGTAAAAGGCTGGTGTTGAGATGGAGTACTGAAGTGAGTGTCCTCAAAGTGAGGCCTCAGCTTCCTCCAATCATCCTCCACCATGGATGCCTTTCTTTCTTTAACTGAGTTGCACTGTGCTCTCAGGGTCAGCCTCTGGCTACCTAAAGCTGGAGGCTGGGTCCCTTTTGTGGGCTTACTGGAGGGACAGGTCAGGTTTGGGGCCCTAAGGTCCCATGTTTGCCTGTGCCCAACAGAATCCCCCTGGGGGAGGTCCCTAACTACCTGTAAAGGAGATCCCTCAGGAATGTTTTTACCCATCACCTGACTAGGGCTACTAGCCAGGCAATCCTCATTCTTTTGATGGGGGGGTTCTTGTGGACAGGGGCCCTCTGGGGGTCCACTGGCCTCCCTGACCTCTGCAGCCCTGGGCTGACTGAGGCAGGGTAGAGAGAGGCAGGCTACCTGCACCAGACTGGATCCCACCTTGGAAGGGGCCACTGACATCAGAGGCTCTGCCAGGCCAGGCCTGGCTACCTCTGGGGCAGTTCCTTCACAAGGGGTGAGGTCAGATCCCTGAGGAGGCTGACCTTTTCCTAATGTCTGGGGAGAGGGAGACTTTTCTTCCTCCCCACTACTCTCAGTTTGTGTGGAGTGATCCATTGTTTCAGGCTTCACTACACCTATGTCAGTCTGAGTATAGGCTGAGACCATTACAGCCTTGCCAACCTTTTCAGGGGGGCACTCAGTTTGTGTTTGAGCTGTGACTGTCACAGCTCTGCCAGTCCCTACAGGGAAGTCTGTCTGTGCCTGGGCTGTGGCTACCACTGCCCTTCCAACCTTTTCAGGGAGGAAATCTATTTGGACAGGGGTTGTGAATGGCACAACCCCCCTACCCTTTTGTGAAAGGCCTACCATTTTAGAATGGGTGTCTTGTTCAACTCCAGCCCAAGCTGAGAGTTCTAAGTCATTCCCCAGTAAGCAGTCTACAGGCAAGGTTGGGGACACTGCTACCCTTTTAGGGCCAGTGACCCCTCCCCAGCTGAGACATACCTCTGCCATGGGATGACTGTTCTGTTTGCCATCAATGTTAGTCACCTGGT
Source organism: Triturus cristatus (assembly GCF_964204655.1). Lineage (NCBI taxonomy): Eukaryota > Metazoa > Chordata > Amphibia > Caudata > Salamandridae > Triturus > Triturus cristatus. Next base: position 761,272,988 of record NC_140589.1, on the reverse strand, counting down.
AGGAGAAACCGGGCAAAAGCTGCTCAGAGGGAACTAGCCAATGGGCCACCATTGTGATGCTAGCCCCAGTGTCTCTGTAGGCCTCAGCTTTTGTACCATTGATGTAGGGCTCCTGTCTGTACCTACCCAAAGTGTTGGGACAGGCAGTGAAGTTGGCAAACCCCATGCCACCATCACAGACAAGAGTGGTTGCTGTAGGGGAATTGGCTAAGCCAGGGTCCCCCTGTGTTCCCCAAGTAAACCCACCCAGATTTCTGGGGGCACTCCCACCACCTGGGGGATTACTGCTGACAGTAATAGGTGGTGTGACAGGAGTAATTGGAGGAACAGTTTTGTTTTTAGCCCTTGGGCAACCGCTGTCAGTTTTCCAATGCCCAGGAGTTTTACACTCATGGCAGTAGGGCTTTTTAGCTGTGGTAGAGGAGGGAGCTTGGGACCCACCACCCTGTGTGGAGTTTTGGGGCCCTGAGGAAGGTTTCTCTTTTTCTTTATCCCCACCCTTCTCTTGAGGCTTGGTGGTATCTTTCTTTTGGTCACCACCCTGGTTTTTAGGCCTGATCCTGGTCCTGACCCATTTATCTGCCCTCTTTCCCAATTCTTGGGGAGAGGTCAAATCTGAGTCTACCAGGTGTTGATGGAGAAGCTGGTTTTGACAATTACTTAAAATCTGCTCTCTCATCATCAAATTGTACAATCCTGTATAATCAGACACCTTACTTCCCAGCAACCAACCCTCCAAAGCCTTAGTGGCACATTCCACATATTCAGACCAGTCCTGAGTCTGTGTCTTCTGGGTGTCTCTGAACATTAACCTGTACTGTTCAGTGGTTAAGCCTAACCCATCAACTAGGACACTCTTCAGGACTCTGTAATTTCTGACATCCTCTTCTCTAACAGTGAGGAGTCTATCTCTGCCTCTCCCCTCAAAGGAGAGCCATAAGATTGCTGCCCACTGGTCTTCAGGAACCTGCTGCACTTTGCAGGCTCTCTCAAGAGCAGTCATCCATTTGTGGATGTCATCCCCACTTTTGTAGGGGGGCACAATCTTGGACAGGTTCCTATTGTCAAAGACCCTATCTTTGTCCCTAGGGACATTGCTGCCACCAGTGGGTATAGACCCACTCTCTCTATGCTGCCTAGCCTTGCTCAGTTTTTCTTCCATCAGGGCTACTTCTAGCTCCTGCTTCCTGATCCTCAGCTGGGCTTCCTGCATTCTGGCCTCATGTTCCCTCCTCTGAGGGGTGGTCAGTCTCCTTCTGGAGTGACCTTGAGAGCCTCTAGAGCCATGGGAAGCATTGGAGTCACCTGAGCGATTCCTTTGCCTTCCAAGCCCTGTGTTAAGTCCACTGGGGAGATCCAATGGGGTGAACCCACTGTCAGTCCCCAATAGCCTTAGTTTAGCTGGGCCAAGTATAACACTTGGCACTGGGCTAGTTCTCCCTTCATCCCCGCTCACATCTGTATCCCCATCACTTTCTTCCTCTGTGGTAGGCATCCCATCTAAGGGGTGACTATTGGGAAGGGGTACTTCAGTGGCATCTTCAGAAGGGGGGCCTCCTGTTCCTGTCCCTAAGGGGGCTAACTGGGAAGCTTTCTTGAGTGCTCTCTGATTCTCATCATTCTGTAAGAGCTCTCTGAGCTCAGCAGAGTTTGGGTTCTTGGGCTGTTTAAGGCCTCTAAGAGTTGCCAAATGCCTGAGCTCATTCTGATTAAGGGTAGCAAAGCTGGTTGGTGCCCTCTGGGGGTCACTCTCGACAGAGATGGGTACAGTGGACCCCTCTGCCCCGACCATTGCTCTTAAGTGTGGGTGGATGTGTTGCAATCTACCTACACTTGGGTTTACCTACTAAACCTATCTAGTAGTTGTAGTCAGGGTGTGCTACTCCCTTGGCTCTACAACAACTAAGTTCAGTAGAACTTAAGTATATCTAATCTTGTTTTATATGTACCTACAGGTACCTATGTGATCTTTCAATTGGTAACCAAGAGATTACAATGGTAAAACACAGCAAGCTCAAATCCAACCGCTGCTCACCAATGTGAGAAGTTGGCCTGGTATATGCTGTTCACTAGTTCTAGTGACCACCTTGTACCATGCCAAGCAACCCTTATGGTGTGGTTGTAAGTCAACCTTTTTGGACTAGCTGCCCTAGTGGTAGCGTAGGCTAAGCAGTCTTTGAGGCTAAACTCGTGAAGCGTGTTAAGCCAGCTGTTTTACCAAATGCAACCCCCTTTTATACCAATGAAAGGACACCACACAGATATATATTCAAAATATATATGTATTTATTTATCAAAGTTACCCCTAGTCTCTTTATGAGCACAGGAGCACAAATCGTCAAACAAGATTATCACAGAATACACAGAAGTTGCACTTAATATGGGTAGGCCCTGGTGGCCACTCAAACCATATACTAAAATAGTGGTATAAGTACCACGAACAGAAAAGGGAAAAGGCCTAGGGCCTCTAGAATCGCTGGGCCTACAAGGAGCTAACGTCAGTTAGTGACCAGGAGGTCCACGGGTGGCGTGTGCAGAGCAAATAGTCACACGCGTGCTCCCATAGGTTTCAATGGGTGCGTAAAAAGTACAAAGTTACTGCAAAAGGAATCTTCCGGATGACCTAGGAACTTAAGATTTGGAACACAGGCACTAGAGATGTATTACTACACTTGGGCACAGGTGTGCCAGCTTTACCTCACCCACAGGAAGCGGGTGCATAGGCCTCGAAGTGCGTCGGGTTTCTTCTATCTGTTCCGTGGAGCTTGAAGACAAAGATGCTGCAGGCGGTCGGTCCGGGAGAGATGCAGTGGATCCAAGAGTGGATCGGAGATGTTGAAGACCTGTAAGCAGAGGGGACAGTGTTCACAGTCACTAGCCAGTGACCAGCGTGGCACCAGGTGGGTACCAGGCGATGTCGGGTGCAAACAGGTGATGAGGGGTAGCTTGTCTCCGCAGCCACGTGGTCCCTGAAGGTCGACGACGTCCAGGAGTCGGCTCACGAGCTGTCCCACGCAGGCTCTCGCTGTCGGCGGTGTCGGCGACTTGATCGAAGCAAACAAGCCTTGGCAAAAGCAATTGCAGGAGGATTCGGAAATCAGCTGTTGGTTCTGACCAGCAAGGTCAGAGGGATTGCTCCTTTGGAGGGGAGCAAGGGCCAGTCTGGAGCAACCAGACCAGCGGTGTTTGTCGTAGATTTCGTCGCCAAGATGGCCACTAGCCAGCGGGCCAGCAACCGGTTAGGCGCGTCGAGTGGCAAAATGCAGAAGGGCCCCACGCAGATCGTGGAGATGCTGGAGGGCTCACCTTTGGTGCAGATGCTGCTCGAGGGTTGGGCTTCTCAGGACCCAAAGCACAACTTGGAGGGAGCCTCGGTTGTTGCACTGGTCAGCTTGTCGTAGTCGTTCCAAGATGGCTGGCTCCACGTGTCTCGGTGCCTCCACGGGTCTCCTCTTTGCAGGGACTGTGGATCGGGCGGTGAGAGGTCTGGAGGTCCAGGTCTTGTCAGTCTCTGGGCTCGGGCTCCGGCGGGAGGCGGCGGCAAAGCAGACGTTGATTCGCTGGATGGTGCTTGCGTTAGCAAGGTGGTCACTCCCTGACCACAGGGGAGATTTTCTTCAGTCTTCTGTGCAGCAGAATGTCGAAGTTCCCGTCTTCTTCTTAGTTTCAAGTTGATTCCAGGATGTCTAAAGTCTTAGGACACAGCTCCTACCTTTATTCGGATTCTAGGGGCCGGACTACCTGCTAGGTCCCTCCCTATGGGTGGGACCAGGAAGGGGGGTGGTTACACCCCCAATCCTTTGTCCAGCTCGCCCCAGGCCCGGGACTGGTGTGCCCCAGGACCGGTTTGAACTGGCATATGCCCCGAGGCTCCTTGTGAGCCACAGGCATGTCTGGTTTCTTTCAAGCCCTACCTGACCAATACACAAAATCCTGTCTGGGGTGGTGCATGCACCTCCCCTGGCAGGAAACCCTTTGTCCACACCTCCCAAGCTGGAAGGACTCCCAGCAGCAGGAGGGCAGACTTGTGTCTGTGGTGGCAGCATCCATTTTGTGGAGCTGAGGCTATGTCTGATTTTACCCGGGTTTCAGGCACTGTACATGTCGTGTCCCTCTAGAAGGGTGGAATGCTAACCCCGTCGCCAGAATTGGCGAGGGGTTAGTATTCCAATTCGTATGACACCTTACTCGACATGTTTTGATAAAGCCAAACCAAAGATAGCATTTAACCGCGAGGTTCATAATGCACTTAAGAGTATATGGTATGACGATATCTGGAAACAGTAGAAGGAAGTTGTTCCGACCACTGCAGACAGGCTCAGCTCATGCCAGAGCACCATCTCACATGGAACCAAGCACTCTGCCTTCAGGATTGTTAAGGCCTGCCATAGGAGTGACTTATAGGTTACCAGGTGTCCCATTTAAGTTTAGGTATAGGTATACTACACCTAAGTAAGAGGTGATTACACCAACTTACCCCAGCTGAGTGATCAGCCAGTTGTGTCAGATTGTTAGGCCAAGCCTGGGGTGGCATAATACATGCTTCAGCCCCTGGCAGGCCTTGGATACACCAATGCCCTGGGTACCTAGTGTACACTGGTACAGGGGCTGACAGGGTGATCCAACCAATTGGGTATGTACCTAGGGTACATGGAGTCCATTTTACAGAGAGAGCAGATAGCCTGAGAGCCTGAATGGCAGGATCTCAGGCCAACTAAGTCGAAAAACCAGCTAGACACTAGGCAAAAATTTGGGGGTAACCATAGTCAGATATCCACCTTCCTACACAAGTACATTAACCCTCAAAAATATCTTATAATTCAAACCTGTGTAGAGCACATTACACAAGAATCTATGCTCCAAGAGCATTAACCACGTTAGCTATCTTACCAGTACCGAACCGAGGCTTGCGGACTTCACAATTGATTTCTGTTGAAGTTGCCTTTCTATTTAACATTAGGGGTGGGTGGAATGTTTCATTGATGCCTGCGAAATTGGCGGAATGTGGCAACTCCACATTATTGTTGTAAACCGGAGATCCAGGCAAATTTCGAGAATTTCAGCGTGGCAGAATTTTTTCCTTCAAGGCTCCAGAAATACAAGTGCGAGGGAGATTTTGCAACCCTTAGTACCATTTTCAAATGCGGGTAGTCCTGGTCAGAGGGCTGCTTCTTGAGCAATTTGTTGCTGCTAAAGTGGATTTTCTATTCAAGTGGCAGCAAAATCAACTCAAATGGCTGTATATGCTGGCACACCGCAAGGTGCTGTCCGCGCTTATTTTTCAGCGTTACTCAGGCTGTTGGCTCTAAATTACAGAGCGATGTGCATATTTTCCACCCCATGACGGAACTCTGTGGATTCTCGCTGAGTTTTAATGGAACTACACAGAATTCCACAAGATTGAAACTCCACAAGTTTTGCCCAACCCTACTTAACATATGGTCAGTTTGTGAGCATAAGTTTGTAACTCCTTTACTGTAGATGTGTCCTTGAAAATAAAGGACTATCATTGACTCCCCCCCCCATGACTCTGCCCCTCTTGCTCTTCCTCTCTCAATCCCCCAAAGTGTGCGTTCATGTCGTACATTTTTTCCTATTTCCACTCCGTGATCCAACTGAAGCGAAGGGCCACTGAGATGTGAACTTGTCAATGTCATCTTCACGTTGCACGCTGAGGTCTGTGGTGAATGCATTACTCCACTGAGTTATCTGTGTGCGACATCCCACTTCTGGATGGAAATTCACAGTGTATTCTGTGGGTTGCTTTAAGTGAACCACTTGCACAAGAAACCACAGCAGTTAGGACCATGAGTGATTTCGCCCTATGCCAGAACAGACATCACACACCGCCCTTAAAAACGTTTCGAGACACATTTGCCTTATTTTCTGCTCTTCCTCTAAACCATATGTGGATACATTGAAAAGCAATTGATCTGCTGTAACGTCAAACTTTCCATCAAACCAAGAACTTGCTGCTTGATCCCTACAACAGCATGAAGGCCTTAGAAAACCAATAAACTGGAGTTGTCTGCAGGCACATGCACACAATAAATTTAAGTGTACGCTTATGAATAATCCAAATGTTCTTTACAGAAAGGGCTCCGGCATATTTTATTCATGGCTGGTTTTGTAGGAGGCTTATATCTCTTCCTCTCTCATGGTGACGGAGACCGGCGCCTTCGATCTGCCTCTAAACTCAAGCTGACTGTATGAGGCCTCGTTCATTTTACAAAAATCTGTTCTATGAAAGACACACCTGGTAACACAGAGACATCATATTAACAGGACTCTGTGAATGATCACTCAGAAAAACGAATAAAGGCAGAATCGGACCATGAAAACATGATTATAATAAATAAATAAAACACTTTTCAATCTCATCCCATACAAGAAACGGAGAAGCAAAACAGTTGTATTAACAGTTCTCCACCAGTATTGCTGCTTTTGTGCTTTTCATAGGGGACGTAGGCCAGCACTTCCACCTCAACTGCTCCTTTAGGAAAGTTCAAGTGATTTGAGTACATGTCTAGTTACCCTAACAGGAACGCTGAGCAAGCAAGCATTGGCAAAGCCAACAGGACTTGCCTTGGGAATGTTTTTTTTTTTTTTAGGTCTGACTTTGGCCAAGACATTTTGATTTTATAGACATTAGAGTTATAATTACTTACTTACTTTTCGGCTTTTCAGAAATTTCTCTTCATCACCTGGTCTGCTGTAGTGTAATTCACGGTTTTCTTTTGCCCCCTACCATATACAGCTTGGAGTAATGGGTCAGCCCACTTCAGCCATTACAAAAACTTTGGCAAAAAAAAAAAGCGTATTGACAAAGCCAGAAGGGAAGAGCTAATGGCAGACCTAAAGGCTGTGCCAACGCTTGTTTATTTTGCTTGCATGTGGAATAGAAAATGTTTAAAAGTAAAAAAAACGATTTAAAAAATAAAGTAAAATTGTTGCCTTGTAAAGCTGGCTGGCATGTTTAGAAAAAAGGAGGTAAAAAGTGCACTCTTCTTCCGATAGCTGTTCATATGAGATCAGGTTAAATGCAGTTACTTAAATTGCAAGAGAGCCAAAGAATTATGTCGGTGGACCCACTGCACCATGATGTATGCTTTTGTGGGTGGAAGACGACCGTGAATGACACTTCAACAGACCAATGGATGAAGAGGCCAGAGCCACACCCTTCTATGTGTGTATATAGGTAAATATGATTCTTTTTTTAAAAAAAACATGAGACTGGTGAAATTGCTAACGTTGGCTTCAGGCCAGATAAAAAAGTAACAAATATTTATACGCCTAGAGGCTTATAAGACGTGGTTATAAACATTCACATTCCAAAATCTGGATCTCAATCACTGAGAACAGATCTAAACGTGTCAGACATGAGTGAGTCTCGGGACCAGGAAAAAAACCCACAAGTCTAGCACTAAAAGGGCAAAAGTTGAAAATGGAAAAAAGAACCATAATCACTGAAAACAATACGACTCACAAACTGCCACATGATAGAACAATGAAATAACACAGTTTAAGTCAAAGAAATATGTTTTTACGTTCTTACTTGGTCGTAATTATGTCTATTCATTTTTGTGCCACTACTAAAAAAACTGAGGTTCACTAAATTAACAGCTAGGTTCAAAACGTCAGTGCCAGTTACATGACAGAAGCCATGAGACGGATGTTTCCTGCTGCCCATGGTTTGCCAACTCTGCCCATGTCCCCCAGAATTCCCTGTTCTGCTCTCTACCAGTCAAAACTGTAAGACAGTGATAGGCCTGTTTTTACATCTTGAATGCCACTGAAGTGGCTTCCAGCAACTGTAGTTCCTCGAAGGGTATGGCAGGAGTATAGCAAACGTGTTCTGTTGTAGACCTAGCTCTACTTTTACCCTTTTCTAGACACTGACGTATACTTCGTGCACCCACCCTGCAGGCCTTCGAAGCCAACTGTCTACATATGGTTTGATGTGACCGGTCACTGTAGCTTCCCCAAGCTGTCCTGCTGAGCCGGTCTGTACTCCCCACAACCGGTACCCCCGCCATCACTCAGCTACATTCACTGCTCTCCAGACCTTGACACACAAGCATGGCATGGGCCCTTAAGCCAAAAACAAAAATAATCCCACCCCATAAAACACCCCCAACCCCACCTCGGCCTCCAGGCAGCAAAATAAAAGGCAGCCATGACTGGAGTGCACTAGGCCCTCACATCCTGGAACACGGTGCCACTGCTCCACCTGCACTTATGATAGCTATGCCCCTGACGCTCCCCTAGTAGTTCAGAGGAGTCATGGTGTACTGCAGAACCCCACTCACAGCTTGCCAGCGAAGCATAATTTTGAAAGCAACCTCAGCTAGCTGAATCTACGTCACATCTGAGAGCAAAACAGCAATACAGACAGCCTAGCCCCAATGCATCGCACATATGCCTTCAGCCCAGCCTCATCTACATTCACTGCGGCCGCGCAACTGAGTACTGCAACACTCACGAACCAAAACGCCTACTAGCACTTTTTTATTAAGTGTAGCGGACAGGAGATCTCTATTGACGTCATACAGAGTCAACATTGGAGTATTCCTACTTTTTGGCTAGAGCTGCAATCTCAGGGCAGCACTTTCTCCAATTCAAAATTACTACTTTTCATCCCATCCCAAAATTACATGGGGAATTTATCATTTTCCCCAAAATATTCCACAACTGGAAATACAATAGTAAATAAACCTGGAATATCTGGGGGATAGTTGCTCTTTCCTCACATATTCTAGTACTGGAGTTAGAATGGTAAATGGAACCTTCCAGTGTTCACCAAACCACAGCAGCCCTTAGGGCGCAGTTAAGGGCAAGAAACAGAAACGAGCCAACATTGGGCACTGAAGACAGAGCACAAGCGAGACCGTTCAAGAAGCTGTGCTGCTGAAATAGGAGCTGTGGATTTCACAACTTTCCTACAGATCTGCCTCCAATAAACAAGTATTAGACCATGTTAAATCGTTGTTGCTGTAATGCACACTTTGATCCTTCATGAGACCACAACAGCGTGATACCCTTACTCCAAAGAGGTATCACCGGGTCAGTAAGGTATATAACAACTGTGGTGTCCTTGGATTCAATTATCAGAAGCACACTGTTTTTCTTCAGTATGAGTTTATTATTTGATTTAACCTAACCAACACTTAAGGCAACAGCTGTACAACATGGAATAAATCTCTAACAGAGGGTGAAAAATAAAATGAACTTTTATTAACTGAATACATTTCGTAAGCATTATGCTTTAAACAGAATGACTATAATCAAAGTCTCAAGGGCAGAGTGTGTAAGTGAAGCTTGGTGTGTGGTGTAAAGCACAGTAAAGTGAGCCACCTAATCAGTTGATAAAACTGCTTCAAGCAATTTATTCTGCAATCAGCGTTTAATGGATTGGTCATGGCAAAAGAAGGAACATCTTTTTTTTTTTTTATCTGGCTCGACAGCGCAGCGGTCTGCAAGCCCAAAGTTACCAGTTCTTTCAAATATACATAAAGGGGGCTTTGGCTCCACCCAGACGAGTATTTTTCTCTCACCTCATGCTTTGGCTCTTTAGTCCATAATTGCATCTCCTGTGGAGTCCTTGCAGAATGCTTGAAGAACTATTTTAACAGTTCAAAGTACTCTGAATCATCAATATTTTGTTTCTCTCATAGATAAATGTATAAACAAATCTACTGCTGTCTTGTGTGTTTGTAGCGTTGTGGGTCTTTGACTCTTGCATTCACGGCTGCTGTCCTCTTGAACATATTCTGTGTACATATGGGATGTTTACACTGCTGCTCTACATGTGCATGGACCTCAATTCACCGAAATGCCTGGGGTAGCGGAAGTGACATCACACACCTTTAACCTCTACTTTCATTCACACACACATACTTACACAAATTCACACATACACTCTTCACACAAACACCCACCCACCACAAGCACGCACACAACATGCATTTAAAGCATTTTTTACTTACCCCAGCTGCAATGGAAGGGCATATCTTAGCTTTTTGTACTCTATTTTTACTACACTATCAGTGAATTATATATTTAATACAATAATATAATATATATTCACTATTAGTGTAATAAAAATTGACAGAAAATAAAGACAGTGGAGCCCCAGCTGCCCCTATGTTACTGGCACTGAATTTGCCATCTCTGAGGCCAGGGGTTGCAAAGGCAGTGCTAGGGGTAGCAAAGGGCAAGCCAGGGGTCGCAGCTGTGACCCCTGGCGACCCTAAAATGACATCCATGTACATGTGTTCGAGTTTTTCTGTCTGCCGTTTGCCTACCCAAACTGTACGACTGTTCAATGCGTTTCAGTGATGCGTGTTAAAACCCTGTCACTATTCCTAAGCAACGGGGTCATCAATGTCCACCTTTCTTAGAAACTTTAGACCACTTCAGCAGGAAAACAAGCATTGTCAATGCCAACAGGTCTAGCTTTTAAGGAATGCCATATGGTAATGTGAAGCATTATCAGTAAATAGCATAGAATGGATATGTATTTGTGTGTAAGCAAAGAACTGTAGAATATTTTAGGGTAGGTTAAAAGTTCAGGTGGTAGTTACACTGTCAAACCAGACCTAAACATTCATGTAGGTTAATGACTGCCCTCCTCCCATCTATGCTGCTTCCAGAGAAAAACACCATAAATCATCTAGATATCTGAGACTCTTTAATAGCATTGCAATGGCATATGTGTGCCCATGAAAATTCAAGCTCAGGCAGCTGGATAAATAAACAAATTGCTCACAGCTGTGTGGAGGACATACACTTTTTTTGCAGAAGCACACAACTCCAGGCAAATCAAAACTAGAACTCCTGGCTCCCAACATGTGGGCGGAGCCAAAGCCACTCCCTAGTGATGCTCACAGAATAGTCTATGAAGCTGTGCTGTCAAGCCAGCCTATAAAAAAGGAGGGTGAAATATTGCTGAGACAGTGATACAAATGGAAGCCCGAGGCCGGATCTCTTTGTTAAATACTCTGTTTTGGCTTACGGGAATAGCGGCTGCGACCTTGCTGATAAACGCATTTTATAACATTTACAGTTAACAGCACAAAACACAGAGAAAAACCACACTGCGAGTTTGTCTACTAAAGTAAAGTTCAGATTCCCTCTCGAAGTTGAGAAGCAGTGAAACCAGTGACATTTGGGGCCTCTCTTGGCAACGCACTGAGCTACTGAAGTACGGCCTTTAAAGACAATGACTGGAAACGTGAATGAAACCAGAAAATAAGGAACAAGGAAACAAAGACGAAGGTCATTTAGACCCACAACCAGGATGCGAGAAACTGAAACGTCCAATGGAGCGCGAATTTAAGAGAGAAAAACAGGGTTATGTAAGGGCACAGTGACTGGCGCAGTACTGCGAATCAAGCCGAGATGTGCCGGAAAAGTAATGCCGCCATCTTTAAAATGACGGCTAAGTACTCCAAGACTGCTGAACAGTGCGGGTAAAATACCACAGCACTGCTGCCTGTCCTGTTCCGTGGGGCTTTCGCTCTTCCATTTCTTCAAATAACCTCCCTGGCCATCGATGGTGATTCCAGGCCAGTCGTCGGGGGTTGGCACGCCAGACAGGAAGGGAGCAGACATCTGGTCTGACCAACAGTCTCATGGAGGGTCGGAAGGGAATGAAATACAAATCTTCAAAAGCTTTTTGCGACCACAATGAGGACTGCTTTAAATAATGAACCTCACAGACATGCTCCACCTCTGTGGCATGGTGGGCGGGACCTTCTTTTGTGCCACGTCTGGTTTGGAACATATTTATGTAATGTAAGCAATGAGCCAATATCAGGGCAGACTGAGAATAGGGCTGGGAATAAATGCTGCGTTACTGAAATGAAACGTCAGACCGGAAACGAGCATGCAATCACTTTTGGCCTGCAGCCTGCTGTTCAATTACACAAGCCTGTGACGCAGTGTTTGTGAGGCGAGTCAAGTCTCCGTGCAAGAAATGAAAGAACGCGAGGCCCATTACACACCTCACAATCTACAATGTGCTCGGATTAAGACCGCCTTGCCACGTGTGGCGTTAAACTTCTAGAGTCTCACGCGCACTGCCAAAGTAAACCTTTGCTTTTTGTACACAACTGCAATCCGGTTTTGATTATCACCTTTCCTTTCCATATGTCGTAGTAGTTAAATATTTTCATTGTAAAACGCCCAGATGCAATTCTCTACACTTAGAAGGCTATCATAGATAGAATGCGGTGCCACTGACCCCTTAGAGTGCAGTTCTATCTCTCAATTTGAATGTTAAACCATGTGCAAAGCGGTGCCACAGACTCCTTGGAATGTTGTTCTTTCTCCCACTTCAAATGTTAAGCCACTGCCCCCTCAGAATGCTTTTCCCCTTAGAATGCTGTGCCACTTGGAAGGCTGTGCCACTGACCCCTTACAATGCTGTTCTTTCTCTCACTTGGAATGCTGTGCCACTAGGAGGCGGTGCCACTGACTCCTTAGAATTATGTGCCACTAGAAAGGCTGTGCCACTAACCCCTTAAAATGCTGTTTGTTTCTCTTGCTTTGAGTTGTGTGCCGCTTACTACTTCAGAACGTGCTCAGAAGTTCAGGAACCCCCTAAGACCTATCTGAAGGTCCAGCTGAGAGTTACTGTAGGATTGCCCAAGTGTGTACCCTGTGGTTGTATTGCAAAGCTAGCCAAAGAACCCAGGCAAGGCTTTAACTCTGGCTAACTGTACAACAATGGCTTCCCTGCCACACCTGGGTGGACTCCATTTATTTTTCTCTGGTGGCTTAACTGTGCTTTCCAGGTTGGGACTTATGTGCACAACTGATCCACATCCACTGGGCTCCAACACTAAGATAGAAACAACCCTGGATATGGTAAGCATTCACACTCCTAACAAGACTTCAGGCATGAGTGCCGCAACCACAACGCACTATGCTTATAGCAAGTCTCCAAAGTTCAAGCACATCAGCCATCATCTTCGACACAGGTCAATCTACAATGAACACCAGTTTTAGTTATGCGCTCTGAAAGAGCACCCAAGTACCCAATGCAAACTGAACCGTTAGTAACTCCATCAGGAATACGGAAGGCTATAAAATGCTACAAATGCCCTACAATACGCCACCATCTAAGTGAGCTGTGTGTGTTATAGGAAAGTTTGCTACAACCATTCCTAAAACTGAAACGTTTATTTCAGAATGCATATTTTGTATGCATAATGAAATTTGATAGTTATTTAGTACCTTCTGAATTAAAGTACAATCAAACAAATTTACAGTGTACAGGTTGTCTGGTGTAGTTAGATTTGTCACACTTTGCACTCAATGGTTATAAATTGTGATATTACAATCACACACACATATATATATATATATATATATATATATACACACACACACACACACGCGGGGGAAAACAATTGTTAAAGTGACGTTCTAGTTAGGTGTTGCAATGAGACAAGTGCTAATGGTGAAAAAAAAAAGAAATACAACAGCTATAATTTAATGAACTAACTAGAACTATAACTTGTGCACCCATCTTATACTGCTTATGAACTTGCATTTTACATTACTCATTACTGTTAAATGACATAACTGAGGACATCACTCATGACAACTCAATGTTGGCCTCTAGTGTTCCCAAAATGCCTGAAAGCAAAAAAGGCTCCTCAGAAGGCGCTATTCTTTTATTTTTTCTATACAGCAGGACTACCGCAGGACCAATCACTTCCGCAGGACCACCCACCCATCCAGATATACCCAACTTTTTCTGAGCATTACCACCTTCATATCCAACCTGAGCCCCTCTTAACACAAATGTTTCGACCACAGCTGAGCAGATTTATACCAAATCACTTTATGAGTGAAGTTCTACCTTTTTACCAAATTTGGTGTAATGTTGATCAGCGTTTTTTTCCATAATCAGAGTGCAAAGTTAATATTTGTATATTGTATTCTTTAAAACAGGCTTAGTTTCAAACTTGAGCTACTTTATAGGTTAGCTGTATCGTGTTAGACTATTCGTCCAACACAACACAAGCCTACTTTCTCATAACAAAGCCTTTCGGCTCAAGTCAAGCAACATAGAAGGAGCCAACGATTCATAACAGAATGTCTGAGGGTCAGATTGTTTGGGTCTTGTGAAAGCTCAACTATTGCTCACACCAAGACTGTGTACTCTATCCCACAAAGCCTAACATTCCGAATCTTTACTATGCGTCTTTGGCCATGTCCAAATAGTGCAGAGTTGCCTGCTTTTATTGGGTGTATTCACAACATATTACTCTGCTTTGATGTTGGTATTTCTTGGCACTTGAGATGCACTGAGTTCATCAAGAGGCGTCCTGAACAATACTTTCTAGTACTTCTATAATGTGCTGCCCAAGTCAGCCCTGCCTGTTCTGTTTAAAATATGAATAAATCATCATGCAGGAGAAGTGCACAACTGCAGCACAGGCAGGATGATCAAGAAATGGAAAAGTCAATAGGCCTCACCTTTAAGACCTATTGGCTTAGCTTATGCTTTTTGGCAATGATGTTCAGCATCGATGGATATAAAGAAAAATGCTTTTTGCTGATGCTGTGCAACTGAAATCATGGTAAAGAGACTATGCTCCAGGGGAGAAGACGAACACAGGAAGATGAAGGAAAGCCATTGAATAAGAATCAAGGAAATCAGAATGTCAATACAGTCAACCAATGCCAGTAATGGGTGGGCTCTAAGCCCATGGTAGGTTTCTGTGATGGGCTATTTGAGTTTTTTCACAAACAAAACAGACAGCTAACAAACATTGATATAGCCAGTAGGTCTTGCCGATTAGCTTTGTCAATGTTTTTTAGACATGTTGCACAACAGCGCAAGCTGCTATGCAACATGGCTTAAAGTAAAGGAAAAAAAGCGTTCAGACTCCGGCATTGTTGACAGTCATAGCGCTTTTTTTTTAAAGCCATGTTGCACAGCAAGCCGCTCTGCTGTGCCATATGTAAAAAAAAAAAACTGGTGTGAGGCAAGCAAAACAAGGGAGGATTGGGGAGGAAAGTGGGAGGCATCAATAACAGGAGGGGGAAAACACCATTAGGATGGTGTGGGGGGAAGCTATAAGGAGGAGGTGGTATAAGGTAAGTAAAAGGAGGATGGGTGCTCCAGATGGGGGCAGCAACATGGAAAATGGATTGGTAGGAGGGAAAAAAAGCACCATACACATAGGGGGTGGGAAAGAAGAAATAGTATCTCAATTACAGCGCGATCAGAGGATGGGCACTAATTAAGTTGAATCAATCCGTACTCGGTCCATGCTCCACAGAAGAGGTGGGAAAGCTGGGGGGGGGGGCCTGGCCAGCGCCCACGGACAATGGCGGCTTTTTTGTAGCTCTCCCGGGCAGCGCGGTGAGGAGGGACCGCAACAAGACTCCCAACGTGTCTTCCACATATGGAAATCGTAGATTTGGTCTTCGGAATGGCTGAGGCACTGCTGGGGTGACTTTGGCGCCTCATGTTTACCTGTGGCTCTTCATTTGTATCGGCGAATGTACGAAGCGCCGGCTTCAGTCACCGCGTCCGCCATTTTGTTCCATAGCTGAAGGAGCCTCCTGCATCAGCGCGTACGGAGCTTCAAGCATGGCGTTTCCTGTTTATTGAAGGTAACGGCGGACTGACACGACTATTCTTCAACTAAATAGCCTGCTGCACGCCTTGATGTATTTTCTTCACGTTTGAGCGGAGTTTTAGCTCTTTTTGGACCGTTTTTCTTTTTGTGCAGCTTTCCTCTCATCTCTGGCTCTTCCCTCTTCCTCACAGCGATGCTGCAATATGTATGAGCATCATTTTGCGTTCTTTCTCTTCTACTGTTTACCAGACATGGGCCGCGTTCTATGTCTTACTATAATGTGACATTTTCGTTTACCTCATAAAGCTATGTGAAGTTATTACAGGTCCATATAATTGCCATTTCACTGTTGTTCTTATCGAACATTATTCTTCGTCGCCTGGCAGTATTACGAAGATTTCTAATTACGCTCTATGATGAATGTTACCTCAATTACAAGTTATTCCGTCCTGGCTCTTTCAAATGTACTGATACAGTGCTAACTTTTTCGCGCTTTTGGATGCCATTGTCACCTTGTGCTGCTGTTCATTTTTTTTTTCCTCATTTTGTGGCTACTACTTTTGCTTTTGTTATAACATCTATGGGTAGACTGTACAAGGAGCTACGCAAGCCTTCTCCAACTCCTCGTAAATTTCTTCTTCAAACGGGGTCTAGATACAGGTGTCTAGAGATGGATGACTCTTCTGATCCATCGGCGAAGAGCCCTTCTTCAGTCTCTGCTCCACACAAGAGTGGCGTCACTAAAGCTTCCACCAAAAGGCTAAAAAAAGACCCTCCATCTCCTCCCAAGCAAAGCTCGTCGGTTACGATGGATATACTTTTGGAAGAAATTAGTTCCTCTGTTGCCAAGGTTGATCCATTGTGTGTTCAAGTGTCTGCACTCCACAAACAAATTGAGAATTTGGAAAACAGAAGCAGGAGAAATAACCACCGCATTTATGGCCTGGCGGAAAATTAAGAGGTATCTGATGCCTTAGCATTTTTCAAATCCTTTTTACCGAAGATTCTTCAGTTGCCGGATACCACTAGTCTGAACATACAAAGAGCTCATCGGTTAGGTCCTCCTCCAACTGGCTTCTCGACCACTCATGCTAAGAGGCCGCGAGGTGTTATACTCTATTTTTTGGAATACACCGATTTACTCACCGTTTTGTCTGCTGCCAGGGCACTTCCTCGACTCACATGGTCTAGTAATCGGCTTTTCTTCTCACAGGATTATGCAAAATCTACTGCTGACCGGCGTAAGGACTTCCTTTCACTCCGACCACAGCTCCGATCTATGGGAGCGGGATATGGACTTTTTCATCATTGCCTCTTCGAGGTGACTTTCAATAACAAGACTACTACCTATGAGGATCCGCTGAAACTAAAGAGCTTTCTATATTCTCATAATGCTACCAGTATGGACACTGCTGCATCGTCTAGTTCTTAATATTTGATTACATTTACCTGTATTGTATTAATGACTGTACGCTTTTTTCTTAGTTGGTCTGTTATGATTGTTATGTTTATACAGTCTTCTCAATTGGTTATTTTTCGTTAAATGTATATGTTCTCCATATCTAACGTTCACCCTTTTTTCTCTTTTTTCCCCCTTATTACAGATTTCCTCCTTCACATCACTATTCACCTTCATGTCCCTGGAGTTCGTTGCGGTTGTCTTCCCTCCCTGCCTTCCCTTGGGAGCTTATGACTCGTCATTGCTCTATGTGGCCTCCACCCACCTCTCCTTTTGTTAGTCCTCGACAATATGTAAGTTTATTATCCTTCCTCTTCTGTTTTATTGTTCTTTTATTTATTTTTCTTTCTTCTTTATGCTCTTTAGATCCTTCTTTCCTCTTGATCCAGTTTTTCCATTTCTCTTCGTTTTTGATCTTGTTTACACTACATTTCTGTGCTTTCACTTTCCCTTTCTTTCCTTATCTTGTTACTGGTTTTTACTTTGATGTTTTTTATGACACTATTCTCCTTTATCTTTGTTGTCTCTTATTATCATATATAAATGCTTTTCATATTATTTTCTCTGTTTATTTTTACGTTTCTTCCTCTACTGATTTGTTGATATGTTCTCCCTTTTAACATTGTTTCATGCCTTTGAAAATATTTTCTTGGAATGTTAGAGGTTTACATTCACCAATTAAAAGACAGAGTGTTATCCCATTTGACCACACTTAATGCAGATATAGCTTGTTTACAGGAATCACATTTATCAGCAGTTGGATCTGCCAAATTGAAAAGGGGTTGGGTAGGCGAAGTGTATTTTTCTCCAGGTGATGGTAAACGTAATGGAGTTTTGATTTTATTTAAAAGATCTCTTCCAGTCCAATCAGTAACGCATTTCGCTGATATTTCAGGTAGATGGGTGTTAGTCAATTTTACTCTTGACAATGCTCCTATTTCTATTTTAAATGTGTACGCTCCTACATGTGGAGATGCCTCTGTTTGGTCCTCTTTAGCTCCGCTAATTACTCAACATTATGTTGATAATTTTATTCTAGTAGGTGACTGTAACGAAGTATTTGACCCCTTTTTGGATAGGCATTCAGCTAGCACCTACATCCCTCATAAATCACAAAAAGCTTTTACCCACCTTATCGCACAATTCAAATTTACTGATGCCTGGAGACTCTGCAACCCCACCTCCCGAGAATACTCTTTCTTCTCACCCCCTCATCAAACTCAGTCTCGACTAGATTATTTTTTTCTCTCACACCGCCTTACTCAGTCCCTCATTTCTTCTGATATTGGCTCCATTTTAATATCGGATCATGCTCCAGTTTCCATTACATTGGATGGGTTACAGAATCCTGGCTCCTTTAAAAAATGGCGTTTTAATAATGCTCTTCTTCTTGATGCAGAATTTATATCTTCTTTCACGTCTTTTTTTCATGAATATTTTTTGCTTAATCATACAGTTGAGGTTCCATTTTCTGTAGTCTGGGATGCTTTCAAAGCGTCGGCTAGGGATTTTATCATCACTTATGTTTCTCATAAACGAAAGAAAGCCCAACAGGATACTAGTGTTCTACTTTCCAAAATTAAATATTTAGAGCACTTATATTATTCTTCTAATTCAAAAGATTGCTTAAATGATCTCATCTCTGCCAAACTTCAATTTAATAAAGACTCCACATCTAATGCCTCTAATTTTCTCTTAAAATCTAGCGCCAAGTTCTATGGTGGGCAGAATAAGGCTGGTAAACTATTGGCTAATTATTTAAAGGTCAAACATAACAAAGTCAACATTGAATGTGTTTATGGTCAGGATGGATTGCTGAAACATAAGAATGAGGACATCTTACAAAAATTCTTGCTTTTTTACAAAACATTATATTCCTCTGAAGCATCTTCGTCTGAACAGTCCATCTCCCACTTTTTGTCTACTATATCTTGTCCTTTTGATACCCCCCCAGACCTTTCTTCATTAGAGTCTGATCTTACTCACAGGGATCTTCTTCAAGCTCTTCATACTCTCAAACAGGGTAAAGCGCCGGGGCCGGATGGATTTACTGTTGAATTCTTCTCCTGTTTTTCAAACTTGCTAATTCCCAAATTGCATTTGCTTCTCTCTACTTTTCTACAAACTGGTTCGGCTTCTGTTTCCTTCTCTGATGCCCTTATATGTATTATTCCGAAACCGGGTAAGGATCCACAGCATTGTAAAAATTAATCGCCCTATTTCTCTGGTAAACATTGACTACAAAATTTTTTCTAAAGTATTGGCTTTGCGTTTAGAATCTTCATTACCCGAGCTCTTAGGGAAAGAACAATCTGGCTTTGTTAAGGGCAGATTGTTATCAGATAACACCAGATTATTTTTTGACGTTCTCTCTAAGACTTCGCATTACCCTCATTCCCTTGCAGCCATAGCTTTGGATGCGGAAAAAGCTTTTGATCGAGTTGAATGGCCTTATCTATTTGCAACTCTTAAGTGGTTCGGTTTCGGACCAAAAATCTCTTCCTTGATTTCCTTTCTTTATTCTCGTCCTAGAGCTGCTATGTCGGCGAATGGAGGCTTATCTTCTTATTTTTCGTTGGGGAGAGGGGTTCGGCAGGGATGCCCACTTTCACCCTTTTTGTTTAATCTTGCCCTAGAACCTTTCCTTTTACGAATTCGTCAGAATGATAATATACATGGTTTTACTTTTCATGATTCCAACATTAAAATGGCAGCTTATGCTGATGATGTTTTATTGTTTACATCCCAGCCAGTCACCTCCCTCCCAGCATTTCTTGACGAAGTTCATTCTTTTGCTCTGGTTTCGGGCTATAAACTAAATAAAGATAAATGCGAGATCTTACCACTCACTAAAGGAACTTTCAAGGATGACTTTTCTCCTTCAGGTTTTACTTGGAGCCCTAATTCTATTAAATATCTAGGCCTCCTCTTTCATTCCTCTCTTTTGGGCACAATTACTAAGTCTATGGAAGATTGTATACAAAAATTAACTACTCTCACTAGCAAGTGGCATCCTCTTTACCTGTCATGGTGCGGACGATTAGATACCATCAAAATGATGCTCTCTCCAATTGTTTTGTTCACAATCTCTAACATTCCACTCCCTATCCCCTTGAAATATTTCAAGAAGATTAACTCTATTCTCTCTTCCTTTTTATGCGGTCATAAAAAATCTTGTATGTCTTTGGTTAAATTGATGCGTTCTAAAAAGGAGGGTGGGGTAAACTTTCCTAACTTTTCCCTGTACCATAAATCTTTCCTGTTACATCAAGTTTCTCATTGGCTTGAGGACATCTCATTAACATCTCCTCTCTGGTTAACCTTAGAGCAGTCTTTCATTTTTCCCTTTTCTTTCAAAGAGTATCTTATGTTCTCTCGCAGACCTCAATCCATTTCAACCCCTATTCTTAAGCATACTTCCAAAATCTTTCCTTGTCTACCTGATTCATCCTTTTTTGATCAACCTATTTGGCATAATACATCCATTTTAATCAACAATAAGCCAGTCTTTTGGAAATCTTGGAGATCATGTGGTCTTATTTGGGTGAGGCAATTATTCCATCATGCTCGAATCATTCCTTTTGATTTAGTTGCGACTTCTTTCAACCTTCCTCTTAGCTTTCAAACCAAATATTCATTGTTGACTCACGCCTTACAGCAAGCCTACGAAGTTCATCTTGCTGCACCTCCCTCATTAATTCCCAAATCTTCTGATACGCCTTCCTTGCACTCTTTACTTCTTACACATTCTAAAGCTTCCAAAATATACGCCTTTTTTCACACTCTGTCCTATCCTCGCACCAAAACTAATTCAGAAGAACTTTGGGAAAAGGATTTTGGAACTTCATGGCCTGTTGTGTTATGGGACAAACTGTGGTTAAAAATTCGTAGATCCTCCAGGGCGGCTAATACTACCCAAACACTATTTTTTATTTACAATCGTTTATTGTTTTCACCACTCACTCTCCGCAATCATTTCCCAGATACCTCAGACAAGTGTTGTTCCTGTTCTTTACCAGATGCAGACCTTTTCCACATGCTTTTTGAATGTCACCTTGTTGTTAAATTTTGGAGGCAGGTTTGGTCTCAAATTACCAAGATTTTTTCCTCCACTCATCCTTTTTCTATATCTCATATTTTCTTAGGGAGTTTATCTCCCATCTGGGAACATTGCACTAGTAGTATTAGAATAATTGATTTACTATTAGCTGTGGCATTTCAACAAATCACCAAAAACTGGAAGGATTTTACCAAATTATCTTATAAAGCGTGGTGGTATGCTGTTTGCTACAATCATAGATCAGATACAACTTTTGTTTATCCCTTAACTTTAGCTGTTAAACGAAGAGAATTATGGAGTCCAGTTACAGTATTTTTTGACGTAAGTGCCCGCACCTCTTTGTCTTTACTCCCGATACAGCAAGAAGTTTCTAAACCTCCATGATTTCCTGTTCTTTCTCAACAAGGTACTTCTTTTGCGTTCTTTCTTTTCAACTTTGCTATTGATTATATTGTGTTTCTCGTATTCCTTTTTAATGCTTTATTTCACATCAATTGCCAGTTTTTGCTTATATTTTCTCTTAATCTGGGATATTTTCTTTTACAGCTTATGTTATGTTGTTGTCATTACTTAACTAGCTATTTTTCTGTTTTTAGTTACCTTTATCTTGTTTTTTTTTTTTTGTACTCTGTAATATCTGAGCATCTCTTATTTTAATAAAAATGTTTGAAACTTAAAAAAAGAAGAGGTGGGAAAGCTACTTAAAGCTCGAGATAGGCTCGAGCCTGAAGCCTGGCTCTAGCTTAGCTCGAGGTTCCAACGAGCCGAGCTTTCATGTGGCTTATGCTTGCCTCCCTTTAACCACAATGTTGCGTTACAGTTAGAGCAGCCGACTATGGAATTGGAGAAACAGGTTCAAGTCTCAGTGTCGGCTCAACATCCTGTGATTCGGAGCCAATAACTTAATCTCTCCATGCCTACAAGCAATGCATGTGGACCTTGTGTAATGAAACTGGCACTCATGAAAAGTGTACCAAATACCTTTTGGGTTGAGTTTGTGATGTATTTTAAGAAATGCAGAAAAATGCACTGAAAGGTAAAATAAAGCCTTAAAAGAAAGACAAATAGGATGAAGTGGGGCATCCCTGCTCAATTTGTGTGATCTTAGGCAATTATTTCCTTTCACAAAAACGTTTGTCTTCTTCATTGTCTAGTATGAAGGACCTTTTTAAATACGTAAATTCGGACTACCAGTTGTACAAACCTATCACTTTTGATGAGTATTTCGTTAAGCAATGGTAGGACATGCCCCATTAGTGCCAAAGCTCCTACATGTTAAAGGAATACACTTTTTAAAATTTTGAACAGACTTTATTACATTTAACGTGATGTTTGTTGCATGATTTACATAGCAAATTTTTTCCAGGGCTCAGCTCATGCACAGGCTCTAAGATCGGAAGATCGGAGCCAACCCTTGGCTCTCCCTGTTAATTTCTTGGCTCGCTCGCCTTTACTTCACAGAAAGGAACGGAGGAGATGCTTGGCATGCACTGGCCAATTAGGAGACAGCAAAGAAGAGTGGCACTGAAGCTATTAAATAGTAAGCAATGGGCGGGCTGCAAGCCCTTTATTGTGAACAATACGTCTCGCAAGCGAGAGCACTTGCGCTGTAGCAGGCTCGACCTAAACAAGCATTTACAATGCAATGGTCTCGGCATTGTTAAAGTTAGAGCTATTGGCATTGCTCATGACAATATTTTTGTTTATGTTTTTAAAACATTTAACCCCTTCCCCACTCATGACGGAACCACTCCGTCATGAGCCATGGTCGCCGTGTGCTCATGACGGAGTGGTTCCGTCATGCTGCGGCCGTTGGCGGCCGCGCCGCCCACGCGGCGCTAATTCCCCGCCTGTGCGGGCGATTAGCGCAGTGGGCGGAGTCATGACGGAACCACTCCGTCATGAGCACAGCTTAACCGTGGCTCATGACGGAGTGGTTCCGTCATGAGCACCGGGCCACCGCGCTGCCCCCAAACCCCTCCCAGCGCTGCGGCGGAATTCCCGCCGCAGCGAAAGGGTTAAAGAAACGGCATTGTTATTTACAATGTCAATAGCTTAATCTCTCTCAAATGCAAGACCTATTGCATTTGCACCAACACACAGAGCCACACACACAAAGACACACACAGAGCAACCCACACAGAGCCACCTACACAGAGCTATTCACATAGAGCAACCCGCACACAAATCGAGCCACCCACACAGAGCCACCTACACACACACACACAGTTACCCACACACAGACAGAGTAAGATGTTTTCAAAAAGAAACTGTTTTTAAACAGTAGATGAAGCAAAACCCTACACACTACTACTAATGTATGTATGCCCCACGTTTTATATTTATCTTGCATATCGGCAATATTTTATGATGTCTATGGGAGAAAGTTGTAAACACATGTATTGCTTTACTGGACTTGTATGTTTTTTTTAAAAAAAGAGTTTATTTGATTGAACATCAACCAGAGCACAAAAAGTGAAACAAATTATTTAAACCTGGACAAAGTACAGGAAAAATACACAGTACAAATAATCGACAGGAGCTACTCTTCTACCTTACAAGGGGCACGCAGACTCTGCTGCACAGAGCTCGTTATTGTAGATAAAATAAAAACAAAAGATTCTCTACTCCTCTGTATTTAAGGCTTTAACTGTACCAACATCTACAACACAACTCCAAGTGCGGTAAACAAAGCAGACGCCACTCGTACCTACACGTGGGCAGGGTTACGCGCAACGAGACCTGGTTCTTGGTTCATCTGAAAATAGACACGGCTGCTCCCGGCCTCATTTTTTCATAAACCTAACAGTAAATGTATCGCATTAAAGACAGCGAACTCATCCCCTGCACTGGGCGGTGCAGAGCAGGCAGGCAGCCTTTAGTAATCCCTGCTATGTGCAGTCTTACTGAAAACCACAGGTGACTGACGACGGCAGGAGTCATCCGGGTCTAGGCCAAAGGGTGCCGACACGGAGTCTTGGAATACAGGCTATTAGTATGTGTTTCCTGCTAATATTCTTAACATAAGCGGGGAAGTCGTGTTGTTACTCTTCCCTCACGTAAACCCGCTGTAGTACGTCACTTCTGCCTGTCCAACTTCGCTAACAGGGCAATGTCTGTTCAATGACGACGAATCAAATAACTTGACAGTTAACAAAATGTCACAAGGTCCATACCCAGGACGGCCGTCTCGTAAGAGACACGCGGCTGTCTTTTGGCCGCTGTTTGAGCTCAAACACGTACCGGGGAGCAGCGTTCTCGCCCAGCCAAGCAACAGCGTAATAAACAATATGTAAACAATACATGCCCCCTTACCTAAGGTATGTTTAGAGAGGTTAGCGGAAAGAGCTGAAGACAAAGTGACTGCTGGACAGACGTGTGAAAATATTTTAAATAATGTAAAATAAACTAACTGGGGAACATGTGTGTGTATATACCGCAACTTACGAACCAGTGTGCGCCTCGCAAGAGGAAAGTAGAGGGCTCGGATTGTTTTTGGCCCCGGGCCATGATAAGTTTGGGTTCCCGTCTAGAGGTTGGAAGTCCTCGGCTCGACATGTCGGATCACGCCGCCTCCACACTTCAAACACAGGCTGCCCGCTCTGCCCTCCGGCTGCCTGTCACAACAATTACAGCGAGAGCCGACACTCACCAGCAGCAACTGGTAATGGGAAGCAGGCCCCCGCTCCAGAGGGCACACACGGCTTTCACTATTCGAGCCGAGCCGCGGTTATTTTCAGAAAGAGGATTCCGTGCACAGAAATGACCGCTTTAACTTAACACGGTCAGGGTCAGACCCACTTCACAAAAGCGCACAACATTCCCATTTAAGGAGCATAAGAATGAAGTGCTAGATTTCGATAAAAGCCATAAAGGTCGGTCCCATAATGCCGGAGGCTCCCAAGCTACAATCCGTGTTGTATGCGCACCCAAGCCGCCCCACGGACCTGGACGCCCTGTTTTCCCATCTGCGGCTCGGCGATGCTGACAGCAAGCGGCTTAAAGTGTGAAAGCAGGGGACGTTGGTCCGCACGTCAGGGCCTTCAAAGGGCCCCGAAGAGGAGTCCTTTCAAGAGGTTGACACCTCGCTTCAGACAGCTCCGTTGCCTGTACTCGGATTAAAAACGGGACGGGTCACCTCATGGGCTAAAAAAAAAACTTACATTTCACGCCAATCGGGGCTGAGGTCACCCCTGTCCCATCAGGGAGTGACCACAGGACAAGCACACCACCGCCTTTCTCCGAGGTGAAGCAGAAATGCCTCGGAGAAACACAGCGGCGGTTTCGGATTCGGGGGCGTGTTTTTCTTTTTCTCTCCTCTTGCCATTGGCTGGAGGAGAGAAAAACACGCCCAGCGAAAAGCAGCGAAAAAACACACCCCCGAATCCGAAAAGGACGGGGCCTGTTTTGCGAGACGAACCTCTTCTCCAATGGCTGGCCAGCATTTAAGAGGCCAGCCAATGGAGAAGAGGAGAGAAGAGGGGCGGGTTCAAGCCCCTCTTCTCCAAGTCCTTAAATCTCGTGAGCGAGACTGCGCAAGCGCAGCCTTCGCTGGCCGAGACCTAAAAAGGGCCACAGCTCGGGAGGGCCGATGTGGCAGAGCAACAGAGGTCCTACTAGAAAAGGATAAAACAACAAGCATTTGCAATGCAATAGGTCTCGCAGTTAAACGAGTATAAGCTATTGGCATTGTAAATGACAATGCCTTTTATTTAGGTTTTTAAAACGAAAACAAAAATAAAAGGCATAGTTATTTGCAATGTCAATAGCTCAAACTCACGTAAATGCGAGACCTATTGCATTGCAAATGCTTGTATGACCTGTCGGAGAAACAAGCTAGCGCCAACAGCTCGGCGCTTCGGAATCACGCCAGGACTGTGGGCGTGCACCCACGACTGCAACCAGACATGCTGAAATGGTTTTAAAGCGCGTGCTAGCGCGTTCCCAGGGTAGCCTCTGGAGAGAAGCGGGTCGGGGAAGAACAGCGGTCTACTTTATGGCACTCTCTTCCCAAGATTCTTGGTTACTGAAATTCACGGGTCACCGCCAGTCAAAATTAAAAGACGGAAGATTGCTTTCTTCAAATGTCAAAATATAATTAAAAATCCATTAGGACTTATTGCATTCTAAAATTAAACAGGTTGACGGGGTAAGAAATAGGGCTTTATATTATTGTCTTCCACGGAAAGAAACATGTCCTTTATCACAGAAACTCCAAAAATATGAGCAATGAATAATACACATTGTTTACCATTGCACACGTGCTCCTGAAGCTTCTCAGTGATACGGGTGCCATGCTGAATAAGACTTGCATATCGGTGCCATACAGAACACAGTTTGTGCGTGGGTGCAATGAGTAATGGGATATGGACAGTCATACAACCTAAGTTTAACACACTTTCTATCGTTTTGTGGAGCAGTCAAGGTACACTGCAGGGTGTGAATCGAGCCTGTGTCGGGCAACAACAGAATAACCACATGAGACTTAGAGGACAGTCACCCGCATTTTTCCCGGCTCCGGTCTCGCCGCATATGACTGTCAGTCCCAACTTGAGCAGAAGCTAAGAGGGCCTGCCTGTCAATTGCTAACAGGCATGATAGAGTCAAGAAAAAACCCCTTCTCCCATAACTTTCCTTACGTCAGAAAGGGCAGATGATAATGAAACAAGCTGCCACTGCCTGGTAAGTAACCAACTAATCTCAAGAAGACCTCTGTTAGCCAAGCCAAAACACCGACAGGCAGCACCAATCGAGGACAGAGTCACGTGCGGAATGCACTGCCAATAGCACTTGGGAATTGTGAGTAGCGCCCTATGATTAGGTGAGGGGGCCCCCGATTCTCCAATCCGAGGTAATTTTACAGATTTGCCAAACCTCCCGTTCCAAGACAACTCGTAGAATATGTTCCACCTCAAGATTGGTTATTAACAATTCGTTAGTTCTAAAGTAATGGCCAAATGAGTCCGTTAAAACATCAACAGCAGCTATAAGGCTGAACATCGGGTAAGTACCGCACATGTGTTCACTTGAAGAGTGAGGGCATTGGGGCTGGAAGAGGATTTAGTGGGTTAAAGTGAAAGCATTCGGGCAGTTCAAAAGCATGTTTCATCGTTTGCAAGATGCTACAGTCCCCGCTAATCCTCTTTAGGACTGTTCACAGTTAACTCGTGCACCCCGGTGCCCCCCGCCACACATCTGAAGACAGAGCACAAACGTGAGGCGGGTGTGAGGCTATTTATTTAAGTAAATTGATTTCTGAGTCAAGATGATGAACAAGCGGGGTGAGTGACCGCAATTCACGGCGGTGCCGGAGCCGGGATCTGACAGCATCCGTGAGGTTAGCGACTCTGGAAATAAGCTGTGCAGTCCACCTCCTCTATCGGTGTGTGATCGCCGTTAGCAGGATGGCGCCAAGAGTGAATAAACACCAGAAAGATGCGAAGGATGTGCAGAAGGATCCTGCCGCCCCACCATCTCTGGCCACGGCTGTGCGAGGCCCAGTGCAATCCCATTGAGCGCT
Source organism: Triturus cristatus (assembly GCF_964204655.1). Taxonomy (NCBI): domain Eukaryota; kingdom Metazoa; phylum Chordata; class Amphibia; order Caudata; family Salamandridae; genus Triturus; species Triturus cristatus. Next base: position 761,245,347 of record NC_140589.1, on the reverse strand, counting down.
ATTGAAGAAAGCGGGAGAAAGCGGCGGCACCGGCGGTAATGGCGGCAACTGCAGCCAACGTTGTGAGTCAGAAGGCTGGTAATGAAGGGGGCAGCAAGGCTCGGGAAAGAAACCTCCGGCAGCCTACCCTGATGGAATCTTTTTCGGCAGTGACACCGGCGGACTCGGCAAGAGCCGGATCAGGCGAACAGATGGAGATCGGCGAAACTTTCCCCGGTGAGGATACATTGTTGCCGCCTTACGCCGGGCCGGCTGACAGACACGTGGAGCAGAACAAAGAGAACATGTATGGGCTGAGTGAGCAGAATCTGCGGGGGGAACAGGTACTAGACTGTACTGCGAACTGCGAACAATGAGTTGACTGTAAGTGATGTGTGCCTCAATATGGAAATATGGAAGTGGCTGGGGGTAGTAAAGATAAACGCGGTGATCAGGTGCCGATCCCCCTTACAGAGCCTCTCTTAGAACAAGCGGCCGCGAAAGTGAAAGAAAATGGTGTGCAGGCTGCCAAATGGCGCGCGCGCCCGGCGCACATGCACTGTATTTGGAGGCCTGAAAGCACTCGTTTGCACTTCCAGATCCCCCATTTACAAAAAGCCCTCGCGAGAGCAGCGCTAAGGCTTTTTTCCCGGTTGAGACCTAAAATAGGCCACAGATAGGGGCATAATAAAATGTAAACACCAGGAAACAAGAAGGTACCAGAAACACCACAAAGGTCAATCTCGAACTACCCTGGTACAAAAAGAGAGGGCACTGTGGGGGGAGGGAGTACACTGGGGCGTCCCAGGGGGGTTCGTTTTTATTATTATTTTCTTTACTTTTTGGCACCCTGCAATGGTGACTCCTGCACCCACGTTTCTGGTAAACCAGTGAACTTAACCCATCAGTACCACCTACAGAGTAACCGAACCCGTCTCTCTGTTGACATGAAGTGTGCGTGTCGCAAACAGGCTATTTCAGAACTCCAACTGGAAAACGTCGAAGCTTTTCATTTATTTATGTCCCGCTATTCAGTTACGTCTTCCACTTTTTAAATAGGTCACATGTTTCCAGAGAGTGTTTCTCTTTGCTTTTAAAGGAACATGTGTCATCTGGACAGATTCTAATATCTACACACCGTTTAAAGATTTACTTCTTCGCCATTTAATAAAAGAGCCTTTTAAAACCGATTAAAAGGGCCGAGAAGCTCTGCCGCGGTTAGTGACCTCTGATAACCGTGCTGTCGCTGCAAGCAGAGGGTGTGTATATGTGGTTACTTCTGATAGGAGGGAGGAGCTATTTAAATTGGAACAATCGTAGTTTGGTTATATTCTTATGCTTAATGTAGACCTCTCCTGAAGTAGTGTTGATTGTTGTACGATTCAAGTGCCAATAAAGATTATTTGCAAAAAAAATAAAAAAGATATTTAAAGCACCGCGTAAATTTCATTTAAAAAAGGGTACAATCGCGTGACAACAGCAACATTGACCCTTTTTGTGAAGCGCGCTCTAGTTTCCCTTTGATGCGGGCTTGTGCAGAGCTCAGCCGCCGAGAGAGACAGTCCCGGGGGCATTGGTGGAAGGATGGGACAGGGTAGGGGAAACCCGCACTGCAGTGAAGTGCGTCGGCGCCTGACCTACTAAATTCTAAAGTGTCATTGCTCAATCACGCTACAACAAGGCCGCACACGGCTAAAGCGGGAGTTCGACCTCTGTTGGTGCCACGCAATTCAAGGCTTTGAAATGTGCACGACCAGAGAGAGGGAGTTCGACCTCTCTGTTGGTGCCACACAATTCAAGGCTTTGAAATGTGCACGACCAGAGAGAGGGAGTTCGACCTCTCTGAAGGTGCCACACAATTCAATGCTTTGAAATGTGAACGACCAGAGAGAGGGAGTTCTACCTCTCTGTTGGTGCCACACAATTCAAGGCTTTGAAATGTGCACGACCAGAGAGAGGGAGTTCGACCTCTACGCTGGTGCCACACAATTCAACGTTTTGAAATGTATGGCTGGCAACGGCATTTATAGCAAACGACACATCCATAAACAAGGTTTTTTTAGCACTTAAAATGGTTTCTGCAAATTGCCATACGGAGCCTGCTCTTTCTTCGCTCCCAGTGCAGCTCTCTCGTTATTCGTGCTATGGCCGCCCACGCAAGCTGTAACCCATAATGTATTTTAAGTGCATGAACATCAGGTGTTTTGTACAGATCTTCTGGACAAAGGGGCCGGGGCCGCAGGCCCCGGAGACAGGTGCGGGACGGTATGACGGTTGAGGGTGGCGGCCCAAAGGTGGCCGCAGGTTCAAATTTTCGCGGGTAGGTTTCCCGCGGGAGCGAAAGGTTGCGGTGTAGGGGGGTACAGATCTTCTGTCGCCTGGCCCTGGCTCGCGGGTCGCCCGGCCCCTGCTCCTTGATTGGTACAGCAATGTTATTGCCCATGCCCAGTGGTGATCACCTCAGCACAGCTCCCTCGCTCTCTGAGTGCCCGTCGTACAGGTTTTCACGGCTCGGTGTCTCCCCTACGATCATCTGTTGTCGCAATTAGTGACACAATTCGACACACAAAGACACGTTATTATCTGTCCTGTCGTTTTTAGAGTCGTGGCGCTTCCCTTGCGAGTGATGTCAAAGAGCCCAGAGATTCGCTTGACCCTTTCTGGGGGTACGGGTGGGTAAAGACGAGAACCCTTCCACAGGTCCGGGACACAACTTACACACACCAGCGAACGACTGAAGACAGCACAAGGGAGGGACGCTGCTACTGAACAGAGCAGAATCCAACCACTGCTCAAGGGCACAGCAAGGCCACTGCAGGGGGACGGGGGAGTTGGGGGGATTCATGCAATAGTGATTGCTCAGAGGCGCAAGGGCTGTACAGCTCAGCTGCAAAGACGTGCAGGGGGTCCTACAACTTCGCTGCTAAAACTTGCAGGGGCAACACAGCATAATTTCAGAGAGATGCAGGGCCGAGTTAGGGCGACCAACTACATCCAGATAAATACAGGCACTGTTTCAAGTCCCGGACTACTAAGTGAAAGCCTACTGCATTCTGGGTGTTGTAGTCTCGTTTTGCTTCCATAAAAAGAGTGCTCACCTGAAATCGATAATTTTGTAGGTGAAAAGTTCTGGGCTGGAGACACTGTCCCTAACGACCTGGAGTGAGATGGTCACCGTAGGCAGAGTGCCATCAATGGAGAAGTTCTGAGGCAGGGGGCACAGTTTGTGCGAAGATGCAGAGGTGTATTAGCCGAGCAACTCTAATGCAGGGGCCGGGCAGCGTCACTGCAAAGAGATGCAGGATCTGGGTAGCGTCACTGCAGAGATGCAGGGGCTGTGTAGCCTCACTGCAGAGAGACGCAGGGGCCGGGCAGGATCACTGCAGAGAAAAGCAGTGGCTGTGTAGCCTCACTGCAGAGAGAAGCAGGGGATGTGTAGCCTCACTGCAGAGAGATGCAGGGGCTGTGTAGTCTCACTGCAGAGAGAAGCCGGGGACGGGCAGGATCACTGCAAAGAGATGCAGGGTCTGGGTAGCGTCACTGCAAACAGATGTTGGGGCTGGGTAGCGTCTCTGAAAAGAGAAGAAGGGGCTGTGTAGCATCACTGCAGAGAGATGCTGGGGCTATGTAGCCTCACTGCAAAGAGATGCGGGGGCTGTGAAGCCTCACTGTAGAGAGATGCATCAATGGTGTGTCTTTTTGCTTTCTCACTGTAGAGAGAAGCAGGAGCCGTGTAATTGTAATTACATTTACATTTATATAGCGCTTAGTATACCCTAACTGCAGAGAGATGCAGGGGGGTGCAGCCTCACTGCAAAGAGATGCGGGGGCAGTCTCACTGCAAAGAGGAGCTGGGTATCGTCGCCGCAGAGAGACACGGGTACAGTGTGTCACACTGTAGTGTGGCGCATAGGTAGAGCAGGCCTAGTGGAGGCCTGCTGGGTACAAAGAAGATCAGTTGATGAAGTCTGCAAGCAGCAAGTTAGAGGTGCACTGGCTACGCACTGTCAGTGCCTAGAGGTGCAGCATCCGGCAAGACGACCCACTGCAGAGAGCTTCAGGGACTGATCCATGTCACTGCAGAGAGAGACACTGGATTGGGAGCTGCATAGGAGCAGAGCAGTGCAGGGAGGAGCCATGTCACTGCACAGAAATGCTCAAGCTTGAGAGCTGTATCGTGCAGAGAAGAGGAGCCGAGCCACTGCACAGTGCAACACTAGATTGTGAGAAGCACCAATGCAGAGAGGTGCAGGGGCAACACCAGAACACTGCACAGAGGTTCTCTAGCTTCAGAGCTGCTTTGGAGCAGAGAACCACAGGGGCAGACCATGCCACTGCAGAAAGGTGCACAAGATTGTGAGCTGCATCACTGCAGAGAGGTTGAGGGGCAAAACCATGTCACTGCACTGAGGTTCTCCAGCTTGAGAGCTGCATTGGTGCAGGGGCTGAGACATGTCACTGTGCAAAGGGGCACTCGATTGTGAGCTGCACCACAGCCCAGAGATGCAGGGACAACGCCCTGTCACTGCACAGTGGAACACTAGATAGAGAGGTGCATTTGTGCAAAAAGTACATGGGCTGAGCCCGGTCACTGCAGAGAAGGGCACTGGACTGTGAGCTGTATCACTGTAGAGAGGTGCAGGGGCCAAGCCATGTCACTGAACAGCAGTGCTCAAGTTTAAGAGCTGCACCAGTGCAGAGAAGTGTAGGGGCCAAGCCGTGTCACTGCACAGCAGTGCTCTAGCTTGAGAGCTGCCTCAGTGCACAGAAGTGCAGGGGCTGAGACATGTCACTGCACAATGGAACACTGGATTTAGAGGTACACCAGTGCAGCCGCCGAGCCATGTCACGGCACAGTGGAACACTAGATTTCAATGTGCACCAGTGTAAAGAAGTGTAGGGGTCGAGCCTGGTCACTGCACAGCGGTGCTCTAGCTTGAGAGCTGCCTCAGTGCAGAGACGTGCAGGGGCTGAGCCATGCCACTGCACAGTGTAACACTAGATTTAGAGGTGCACCAGTGCAGAGGCCGAGCCATGTCACTGCACAGTGGAACACTAGATTTGGAGGTGCAGCAGTGCAGAGACCAAGCCATGTCACTGTACAGCAGTGCTTTAGCATGAGGGCTGAATTAGTGCAGATAAGTGCAGGGGCAGGCGCCGAGCCATGTCACTGCACAGTGGAACAATAGATTTCACTGTGCACCAGTGTAAAGAAGTGTAGGGGTCGAGTCATGTCACTGCACAGTGGAACACTAGATTTCGAGGTGCAGCAGTGTAGAGAAGTGCTGGGGCAGGCGCCGAGCCATGTCACTGCACAGTGGAACACTAGATTTCGAGGTGCAGCAGTGTAGAGAAGTGCAGGGGCAGGTGCCGAGCCATGTCACTGCACAGTGGAACACTAGATTTCGAGGTGCAGCAGTGTAGAGAAGTGCAGGGGCAGGTGCCGAGCCATGTCACTGCACAGTGGAACACTAGATTTCGAGGTGCAGCAGTGTAGAGAAGTGCTGGGGCAGGCGCCGAGCCATGTCACTGCACAGTGGAACACTAGATTTCGAGGTGCAGCAGTGCAGAGAAGTGCAGGTGGCATCGAGTTAATGAGTGCAGCTGCAGAGGCCGAGCCTCATCCTTTCAGAGCAGTCCCAGGGGGCAGCCAGTGTCACTGCTCAGAGGCAGAAAGAGCATCAGTTTAGAGAGGTGCAGGCTCGGAGAAGCCCTGCTACAGAAGAGGCGCAGGGGCCCGAGCAGGGTGAAGGTTACTCTGCTAACATTCACCCTGCTATAGTCTATAAAAATAAGTGCCTTCCACAGATATATCTGGGTAACTCACACCTCGAAAGTACCGGGGACCCTGCACAGCACACTGCCAGTTCCTTCAGCGCCAACATCACACCATCAGATTCATTCCGCTCTATACCTAGCGCACACCGACTCTTATTCTCAATACTGCCAGTTTTAAAGTCAGATGGCATGGACTGCGATGTTCCCTAAGAATCCTGAGAACATCGCACCCCCACCCCTCAAAAAGCTGCCAAGCAGGCGGCAGTTCTGGGTGGGAGAAGAGAGAGGCGGGCACATTTTACACAAAAGCAAGGCAGCAGGCCTGCCTGTATGACGACAACAGTCGGCATTAGATCCAAAGCCATACTCTCAGCACACAGAGGCCTAGCTATCCATAGTGCAGCAGGTGAAATGGCGCAGGTCCAAATGGTACAGCAGTTTTACTACAAAAATACGAGATGGGGCCCATATTCCTTGCTCGCTTTAGAGCCCCTGGCACAGTGACCCCTATGCTACGCCACTCTCAACACGCATGGTAAAAAGAACACTGCGTGAAAAGTGGGTGTTTGTCTGATAATATGTTCGTCACGTGTGTGGGAGAGGCTCCGCCCCGTCTTCATGTCACTCCTGCGTACTTGGGCACTCTCCGGGCTTATAGGACAAATAAAGATATGAAAACACGAGGAGAGAAGAGATTCCGACAGACGTCAGCGGCCTGTGCTGTGAGAGGGCATCCCTGCGCCAGCTGCGAACAATAAATAATCCCCTCACAAATCCCCCATTACTGCGGCAGGGATTACCACGACACAGCAAGGCTCGGGCACGTTTTATAACTAAAGACCGCACAATTCACAGGCTTGGCACAGCTTTTGGAGAAAAAAAACCGTGCACACCTAGCCGGGTTGTGTCCAAAAAAATCCCTGGTGGATGCAGTTCGTATTACCCTGATGTTGGCATGTTTACCTTTGCGCTGTAACATCACACCCCGCACTGCTCCCCTGACCTTGACGCCAAGAGCAGACACGGCCGCGAGCTCTGCACAGACCTGCGCGAGGCGGCTTCTTAACAGATACGTGTCCAACAAGCATTGGCGATGCCAGTAGGTCTGGCTTTAAATGACTATTGTATGGTAATGTGAAACAACACAAGTAAATAGCATATTTATTTATGTGGAAGCAAAAAACTGTAGACTAATATTGGCGTAGGATGAAAGGTCACGTGACGGCTGCATTGTAGAGCCACAGCTAAAATCCATTTAGGTTAATGTCTGTCCTCAACCCATCTGTGCTGCTGCCAGAGAAAGACAAACACCACAAGTTACAAGAAGACACTTTTACAGCATTACAATGTCATGTGTGTACCCCTGAAAGTTCAAGCTCGGCCAGCTGGATAAACAAAATGATAACAGCTAGTGGAGGGAATGCACTTTTTTGTGGAAGCACACAACGTCTGTCCAATCAAGACATGTACTCTTCGGTCCCCACATGTGGGTGGAGCCAAAGCCCCTCTCTAGTGATTCTCACATAATTGTCTGGTGACACCTGCACTATCACGCCAGATCATAATCAAGTTAAAAGAACATCCAGCATGAAGAAAAATGAAACTGTCTTTCTTGAATAGTGATCTTTTGACCCTGTGCGGTTTTATTTAGGTATGTGGTTGACATTTATAGTTTGCTTTTATAGAACTTGCAGCGTAGGAGACAGTGACCGCTCAAACACCCATTAAAGGGGCCGACCACTGAATGTCACAATACGCACCAAAACTCAAGGTGACAGCATCAAACAGAACATTCTAGAATGCCTGATGTGGGCGCGTGTGAAGAGAGCTGTATCTTTAACCTTGAGCTGACAATGAGTGGAGCTATCAATGGTGCAGCAGGTGCAGTAGTACTGGAGCCCAAGGATGTGACGAGCCCACTTCACCAAGACATGTGTGCAGTTTTCTGATATCCTGCTAGAGATGAGGGTTTCAACTTCCCTTGCATTATGTCATTAGAAGTGTAGAGAAACCCAACCCGGTCGTCAAGTGCTGAACGGAAAGCACACAAAAAGCAAGCAGGCCATCATGCAACCAAACTAAATGTTGAAGTACAAAAAAAATTAAAAAAAAATTCCAAGCAATGACAGGAGACAACAAGCATTGGCAACACCAATAATATCGCCTGTGCAAGAGCAACTGGCTCTGCAAATGTGTTAGCTATGTTGTACACCAGCATGGCTGTTATTCAGCATGGTTAAAAGTGAGTGGCATAGAGGAGAGTCGCGTGGAGTGTCGTAGAGTGGAATGGTAAAGAGTGGAGTGGAATGGTGAAGAGTGGAGTACAATGTTGTAGAGTGGAGTAGCAGAGAGTGTCGTGTATTGGAGTGACAGTGTGGAGTGGCGTAGAGCTGCATACACTGGAGTGGCATAAAGTGGAGTGGCATAAAGTAGAGTGGACTGTTGTAGAGTGCATTGGTGTATTGTCTCGCAGAGAATAGTGGCGCAGAGTGCAGGGGCATTGAATTCAGCAGCATACAGTTCAGCATCATAGAATGCAGTGGTGTAGATTAGAGTGGTGCATAGCAGAGTGCAGTGGCGCAGGGTAGAGTGGCGCAGGGTAGAGTGCCGTCAAGTGCGTAGTGGTGCAGAATGGAGTGGCGCAGAGTTGAGTGATGCAGAGGGCAGTGGCATAAAGTCGAGTGGCATAGAGAAGCAGTACTGCAGAGTAGAGTCAAGTGGCATAGAATGGTGCAGAGTAGAGAGCATAGAGTGGCGCAGTGTATAGCGCAGTCGAGTGCAGTGGCAGAGTGGAGTAGAGTAGTGTACAGTTCAGTGGCAGAGTGTGCAGTGTTGTAGAGTGTCAGAGTGCAGTGGTATACAGTGGCGTAGAGAACAGTGGCGTAGATAGCAGTAGTGTAGAGTACAGTGCAATGGCGTAGAGTGCAGTGGTTAAGAGTAGAGTGTCACAGAGTGTAGTGCAGTGGCGCAGAGGGGAGTGGAGTGACAAAGTGCAGTGGTGGAGCGTAGATTGTTTAAGAGTAGAGTTTAGTGGTGTAGAGTTTAGTGGTGCAGGGTACAGTACAGTTGCAAAGAGTGGCACAGAGTGTAACTGCATAGAGTATAGTGGTGTAGAGTGCAGTGTAAATTAGAAAGGCGTACAGTGTGTTGGCGTAGAGAGATGGGGCATAGAGTTGAGTGCTAAAGAGGAAAGTGCATTGGAGTAGAGTGCATTGCCATTGAGTGCAGGTGCATAGAGTGCAGTATTGCAGAGGGCGTAAAATACAGTGGCATTGACTGGAGTTGTGTAGAGTAGATTGGTGTGGCCTAAACTGGAGTGGTTTAGAGTGCAGTGGCGAAGAGTGCAGTGGTGTAGAGTAGAATGGCGAAGAGTGCATTGGCGTAGAGTGGTACAGGAGAGAGGTGTAGCGTGAAGTGGCATACAGTGCAGTGGCATAGAGTAGAGTGATGCAGAGTGCAGCGGCATGGAGTGGTTTACAGTATAGTGGTGCAGAGTACAGTGGTGTGGAGTATGCATGGCAATGCATTGCCATTACAGACAACACATTTTCAATTGGAATGGCCATTACATTTGCACATACAGTTTTACTAATAAAAGTGTACAGTGCACAAGCGAAAATGTGTGGAAAAGGCATCACCTAGTGTAAGGATTTGTTTTGATCATATTTAAGTATTGGTTTCCAACACACTTCATAAATAGCTTTACTAGTGTTCGAAATTCTGACATATTCTGAATTATTTGCACCGTTCATTTAAATGTTGTCGTGTGCTAGAAATAACCACAGTAACTAGCAAGATTGTCACAAAATACTCTCACTTTGAACTCTGAGAAAGAAAAGCAAACAAACACCCCCCCCACCCCGACCCCCTCCTCAAAGACAACGCCTGACATTTGACCTTGGTCTTTGAATGCACAGTAAATATGAAAAGATAAGAAGACAATTTAAATGCTGGTTTACAGAAAGGGAGTTTGTGCAAGAGTACAGTAAACATAGTTTAGACAACGGGAGGGACTAACATAACCTGTAGAGCCTAAAGCAATTAAAGCCAGCAAATAGAAAGCCAGAACATGTGAGTTACAAACCACAAAGCCAATGGTAACCAAGGGGCGGAACGCATTCCTAGGTCAACTTTCTGAAAGTCCCCAAGATTTCTTTAGCAGACAGCTGCCTTGTCTGGTAGGCTGCGACCTAAACAAGCATTTTCAATACAATGGGTCTCGCATTCGTGAGTGTTTAAGCTATTGGCATTGTAAATTACAATTTTTTGTATTTATGTGTTTTTAAAAGCCACACACATATAAAAGGCATTGTTATTTTTAATGCCAAGAGCTCAAACTCTCGCCAAATGCAAGAACACTTTAATGGTGGCTGCACCCCTTTTTTTTTTAGACCATGCTCGCATATTCAGGTTACAGTGAGAAGCGTCTAAACAAAGGGGTGCGCCCAACATTAAAGTGAAAGCGCGTATAGTGCTTTCACTCAAAGTGAAAAAAAATAATAATTTCAACAGGTTCTGTAGCGTGGCCGCTAAAGTGAAAGCAGCCTGCACTCGTAATTAAATAAGAGCGGCCGCTAAAGTGAAAGCAGACCACGCCGTATATTAAATAAGAGCAGCCGCTATAGTTAAAGCGGACCGCACTGTAATTAAAATAAATACATTACTATTAAAGTAAAAGTAGGCAGGTGCAGCAATGTCGTGGGTGGAATAGGGGAAGAGCATTAAAGAAAATAGTGCTTACTGACTTATAAAGCAGACCATGTAATAGCACCAGTAAAAGGTACAGTCGTTATGGGAGGTAACAAATGCAGACAAGGCGGTACGAAGGAGGGACTAACAAGCCTAATAACGACTCGGAAGCCAGCGTTTACAAAGGACAATGACACAAGCCAATTAAAAATATAGGGGGAGAGTGGGCGAGGCTTCAAAGCCATACTCCAATTCTACATGCCTCGTAGCAGCGCATGTGCTGCCCATGCTCGATCTAAAAAGGGCGATCACCCAGGCATAAGACAACAGAACAATAATTAACATAAACACAACAATTGTCACATGCTGAAGAATCGGTTTGACTAATGGGAAATAAGGGTAGAAGACACACGAAGGTCACAAAGAACGTAAAACAAAATAAGAGGAAAACCTAAAGGAAACACACCTTAGAAAAGACCTACAGAAAAACTGCAACAAATTAAGTCACAATGGTAGACGCATTAACAAGAAACGAGGTGCGCAGGTCTGCTTCTTTGCAAAGTAACGCAATAAACAGAGCTGAGGGTGAGAAAGGCAGAAGAAAAGCAATCTGGCAGTAGCGATACCGCCTCTGCGGAGCAATGGAGGCGATTGTGAACGTTTGCACGTTTTACTCCTGTAGCAGTACGTCTATTCTCCATATTCAGTAGAAGGCTTTGTTCTCATACGCCACGCACACATCGATTTAACGGGGCAAGCTGTAGACAAGGTCACTTAACTAAACAGGACCCTTGGTGAGTGAAGCACATGCAGGAGGAGGGGAGAGAATGTGTGATGAATGAACACTAGCTCTCCAAAGCAACAGGTTGCAGTACTGCAGGTTCCAGAGCGCACTCATTCCCGCGAACTCACTCTCAAGCACACAGCAATACTGTATGTTCTAGTCATTGATCTCTGGTGCTCTCCAACGGTATCAGTGTCTCGTAAGCACCCAAGCAGCAGTGCTGCAGGTCCTGCAAGCCCCATGTCGAGCTCTCAACCTGTAGTGGTCGAGTTCTGTCAAGCACAAAGGCAGCACCGCAGCAGGTTCCAGAACCTTCTCGTTCTTATGCTATCTGTATCGGTCTATCTCGCTCGCAGTACAGAAACCTGCTCGTTCTCACTTTCTCCACTAATCCTTCATAAAGGGGAGCTGCGAGCCAAACTTGTTCCTACAAATTCACTTGCGCCAAGTGCTGAATTATTAATGCAGATTCCAGATATCTTGTTCTAAACTTCGAGGAGGTTAAAGATTCCACTGCCCCAGGAAAAGCTCCTCTGCTCAACATTCAAGAAGTAATGAAGCAATGCACAGCTGTCTACCAATATCACATTGTCTACTCCATGCTGCAGGGAAAAGTGTGAACCTTAAGCAACTCCATGTATTTTTCCGTTAGATCAATATCGTAACGTTTTATAAATCGCCCCAAAGATAAGAGGGAAGCAATAAAAATGTAGCACACTTGCGGACTGCTTCCAAGGTGTGGGTGTTTATCTCGGTATAGTTTTCTGCTACAGTGCAGTGTATGTCCCATATTTTATGCTTTATAGGACAAGCACTGACGTTTATTAGTCAAACTTTGATGTACATAATCGTATTTGGCACGTTTAAGATCATAGGGGCTCGAAGAGACCGAAAGCTTACCCTATGGATTTCCTCACTATTAGAGATTTGTCAGTGCTGCCCACCTGTTACCGGACACCCTCATCACTGCGTGATACAATACTAACAAATGCCAAAAAAACTACTAGGTCATTTTAAGATGGGCACAAAATTCAAGAGAAGCCAACAGAATACAAGATGGCGCATGTCCTCCCTCCATGCTTGTCCACTGGGAGTTATAAATATGCTGCATAGAAATAGAGAACAGACTCGCTCGTGAAGAGAGAATTAAGGCCTATGGCAGCCATGGAAGGGTCGTGTTTACAATATCACATCTGATGGCACCTCTGTAACAGGAAGACAAAGCCGAGAGTGACCCTAGTGCAACGGGGTTACAAAGATTCACACGACAAGAACATCTTGCAGGCATGAATTTTCATTTTACAAACCTGTGCAATCTTCCATTTTAATCCACGGGCAGTGAACGAAGAAAACAACTCCCAGAGTAAGAATGCATTACGAACCGAGGTGTCCCGGCGCCAGGGAGTCATATGGTCATGCTTTCTTAAGGACCCCAAACTATCTGTGGATGTGAATAACGCGGCACTGCAAGGGCTGGTGGCGTTTCCAATGCTCGTAACCCTGTAGACTTTTTTCGACCACATCCTGTTCTCAGCTTCTCTCAAGCAGCCTCAGAAAAAAACACCCTGCAAACATTGACAAGTCTTTTCGCACATGTTGCTTTTCTCTCTCCATTTCAGCCTTGTTGTTTGTTATTTGTCCAGATAACTAAGAGATGGAACAGACAAACCTTCAAAAACAGCCAAGAGTAGCAAACGGTCGATAAAAACAACAAACATTCACACTGTGCAAAATCAAAACAATAAAACAAAAAAAAACAAGGTTATAACATTTCAATGTGATAGAACAGACGGTTCTTAAAAGAAAACTTACAACATTAAAAACACCTACATAGAAAATGGATGGCTGCTAACAGACTCCATAAGGTCGTCCCCTTCAACCAGTCTTGGTCTTCTAACAAACAACAATCTGCCTGCTGGGATTTATAGGTCTGAAACGAAACGACAAATCCCAGAATTTTAAGCGCAATCCCCCCCAAAAAATATATATAACAGATTGGCTGACAGGGACTCTCATGACAGCTATGCACCCGAACAAAATAATTTTTTTATTAATTTTAATTCATGGGCCAACCTAAAGATACCAGCGTAAAAAGAATTTATGTGCACTTTAAAAAACAACAGGAGAGTAAAAGCATATCCTCAACAGAACAGAGCGACTGAACCATCTTCTGGAGTTTTAGGTTGCGAACCGGAAGCAGCCTTTTATTGTTCACAGTGAACACTAATCAGATGATGCAAATATTGACATGGCCACTGAGTCACTTCCCATGGGTGTGTCGCGCCACTCCTGCCTCGATCGAGCAGACGAGAGAAAAAGAATGACAAACAGCAAGAACTAGAAAGATGGCCATCACTGGACACCCTGTGCCGGTTGACTCCAAAGCAAAGCATGGAACATTTTTCTGAAAGCGAGTCTGGAGACGCGAGTTGAGAGACAATCTGGCACACATATGAGCAAAAACCCAGCTGGTAATAGAACAAGGGGTTAGACATTTACAGCAGTTAGGTGTACATAAGTGGATAAGTGGAGTGATGAGAGAAGATAATCCCCAAAGTGAACTGAAGTTAATCAGCAGTGGATTAAAATCTCTTCAAGAAGAAGCAGTTTGACCACTTAACCTTAAGCGTAGGACCCAAGAGATGCTCTTCTTGATACTGGGAGTCTAGAATGAAAAGGCTTTTCTGTCATGGTTTCCTTTCCACCCTTCTTAATTTCATCTGGTAATGTTATGTCGTCTTTTACTGTGTTGGCTGTCTTAGGCGGTTTGATTTTTTGCTGGATGGGGGTGTGTTGGTTGTTACAGCCGTGTAGGTGGTCTTGGTTTATAGAGGCGAGAGTGATGTGCTTCAATTTGCTGGTCCTCTGATGAGCCATGCACAACGATCTTCAATGGAGACCAAGTCCAGCTAGAGATGCCAAGGATAAGGGCGTTGCCACAATCCAGATAGAGAACTAGTGCTTGGACGGATGTTCGGAAGTCCGAATTTTGGATTATAGTCTGCACACAAAGGGAGAACAGATACAAAGTTGTCTTAAGTTTGATGACAATACGGAGTATGAATAAGAGGTCACCACTGATGATGAATCCAAGGCATTTTTGGGGAGTTGCAAAGTGATTCAGCCCAGTTTCACACAGAATGTATCCAGCTTCAGCAACATCTCCTGGTGCTTCCAGACCGCAGCTAGTGGGCGGGCAGGCGCGCAACACCCATTGGGCTCACCCGGCTTCAGCCCCCCCCCCCCCCCCCCCGTCATGTGTGTCAGCCCGGCTGAGACAGCCTCGCGGGCTGGCGTCCGTCTAATTGCAGCCGCACCCGAGTACTTCACAGGTCTTTAAAAGACCATTTACTCGTTAATGAGGCTTTTGTTGTGTTTTCACCCCTTCTTACAGCCACTCTGACTATGGCTGGAAGACTTAGCCCCCCCCTTGGTACTTTCTTGTTGACCTATGAGTCAATGTGAGATTGACAAGAATTGGCAGAGGTGTACAAAACCATAAAAATCTGGTACTTTAGTTACAAAAAAAAGATAGACAGAGCATAACAGATAGGGAACGTTGCAGAGATGCTCTAGGATATGTACTGATGCACATAATTTATGCTAAATAACAATACTGAAACTAGTAGTAACGGGCATCCTAAGTAACTATTCAACAATACATATTTCAGAAAGCTCATTCATGAGAACTGTCTGACAGTCCCAGGATACCTCCTTTCAGCTGCTGCCTCCTGTGTGTGCTGTGTCAGTTTCTAAGAGTGCCCATGGGTGGTGTTTGAGGATGTTCGCACCTTTTCCAGACACTTCATGTCCCCATAGCCTCCACACTTCGAATGAACTGCAAAGCAAGAGAACGAAGGAAAGCAAATGCTGACCACAAAATGAGAACAGTTCTCCCATTTTCTTAACACTTAAACTGCAGCGTTAAAGATCAGGTTAAACACCTCTCCTCATGGCCTGCCACGTCAGTTACAGAAATTCTGCAATGTTGGTATCTCTGACCTGTGCTCTTGACAACTCCCTTTCAAAATGTGCAGTAGAAAATCTGAGCTACGGAAGCCTTTGGGGCAGCGGCGCTCCATCCAACTAAAGTGCTGAATCTGGATCACACAGTGAGGTGGATAGGCTCCAAAACTTGGCACATTAAATGAGTATTATGTTAATAAATGTTTGAGCATTTCAACATTATAGAGGATTTCTATCCTGGTGATAGGCAATGATTCCAGCATGTGATTCTATTGCAGGTCACATGCTGAAGAAAATGGCAGGAACAAAGGCCCTCAGCATGCTCTTCCACTGCATCACCCACTGTAAAAAAATCTTCAGCAAAATAAGAGCTTTCAGTGAGCAGGTTGCGCTGCCAGCAAGCACACAAGAAGCCTGGCAAAATGGATTTTGTAGTCACTTCCATACTGTATTGTTTTAGGAGCATCAGAACAAGAAAAGTCTGTGACTGTTAAGGTGTGTGAAATGATCTCCCCAACATAATGAGCTGGCTGAACAGCTGGTGGCCTCATTTAGGTTACCCATGGAGATACCACTCACTGAGTATTCTGCCAACCTAAGCAACCATCATGCTCAGTGATAATATATGAAAACCGATTTTTGCTTAGCGCTTAAACACCTGTATGTCAAAGTACAGGTGAAAGATGCGACCAACATATATTTATAATTCTACTAGTTGGATTAGCCTCATTAGGCTAAATCAAAAAACTAGGACAGCAGCCTGTGAGTAGCACTCATTGGCCATTACAACCAGTACTTTCTACCATTAAGGGAAAGGGTCACAAGGACTCCTCTCAGTTAAACTGCTCTTTATTGAATACCAGATCCTTAGTGAAGCACTATTCAGAATTCGAACATGCCTCATTGATTTCTTTGTGACAGAAACTTGGGCCGCCCAATGCTGCGGCCCAGAGATCATAGCAGCAGTTCCTCTGGTCTATATCTTTCAACTGGACAGAGAGAGAAAAGGTGGAGGTCCAGTGATGATTTTTCGCGACCACCTCCATGCAATATTTTCCCCAGTTTTTGGGATAGATTTTGAAGCCCTACAGTTTAACACTGAGCTCACAAAATCACAAACTTTTAATGGTATCCTTCTTTATGTTATGTTAAGAAGTTTGCAAAGCGCTCAACTCACCCTGGGGCATTTCGGCGCTACCTGACAGACTAACATCCTGAGCAGAGGGAAAAACAGAGGAACCGGTGTAAATAGTTCAAAACAAAAAAACTTTCAACTTTTTCCTAAAAAGTTCATACTTAGGAATTGAACGCAGTCTCTGGGGAAGCTGATTCCAATATTTTTGAGCCAGATATGAGAAGGCTCTGCCTCCAGTCCGATTAAGACGGAAACGTGGAACCTGGAGAAGGCCCTGTAGACTAGATCTAAAACTCCTTGATGGACAATATTTAAAAAGTTTGTTTTGTAGATAGAGAGGACCTCTGTTGTTCACGGCGTTATAGGTGAGACAACAGATTTTGAAGAAAGAACTCTTCTTCACAGTTAGCCAGTGCAATTCTCTAAGCAGTGGCAGAGAGGGGGAACCTACTGGTTGGTTTAAAATCATTCTGGCTGCTGTATTCTGTACCACCTGCAACTTTGCTAGTTGGGTCTCACCTACTTCTGCCAGTAGTGCATTACCGTAATCCAGCCTACTCGTTACCAAAGCTTGCACTAAGGTCCGGTGATAACAGGTAGGCAAAAATGGAAGGATTTTTCTCAGAAGACGGAGACTGTAATAGCATGAGGAGGATGTGGTCGCAATATGGTCTTTCATGGACAACAGCCGATCAATCTTTATGCCTACATTTTTAACTTCCCCCGGGACCTAGATCGAGTTTTGCGGACCATATTAGCACTCTCATGGGGTTAAATAATTTTAACTCCAACTTTACAATACTAGGGGACTTTAATTTCCATTTGAAAAAGTAGTCATACCTGGACTCCAGCAGACTAACAGATACCATGAACGTGACAACTATGAAACTTCTATGTAACCTCACTAGCCACGCTTATTAAATCATTTGGCCTGTCCCTAGCATCATATGCTGATGACACCCAAATTGTGGTCATGCTCGCCAAGAACCAGGCTAATGCTGGAGATGCATTCAGAAATGTTATGAGTGAGGTCAGCAAATGGATGGATGGGAATTGCTTAAAGCTTAACTCCTCTAAGACGGAAGTGATATTATTTGGACACAACCCGCTTTCATGGTGGCCGCCCCAAATGGACCCTCTCCCCAGCCCTGCGGCAACTGTCAAAATCTGAGGATAATGATAGATAGTAAATTGAAGCTCAAAGAACAGGTGACCAAGGTAACATCAGCCTCCTTTTAACTCCTTAAGGCTAGTGAAAAGATTGAAAATGTCTTCCTTTAGAGCTTCTCAATAGGGTGGTCATCTTGTTGGTATTGGGAAGACTGTACTATTGTAACAGCCTCTACTCTAATCTCCGGGCCTCCACTTCTAAGAAACTTCAGATGCTGCAAAATGCTGCAGCTCGCTTCTTACTAAAAATTACCAAGTACCAGTCAGCTAAAGCGGCCATCAAAAACCTACACTGTCCATCGGTTACACAACGGATTGCATTCAAGGCCCTTTGCATGGCTTACAAGACCTTTCATGGACACAGCCCTCTCTATTCCAGGAAACATTTGAGATGGTATATCCCCAATAGGCCACTCCATTCGGCTTCCAGAAAACATTTGGTGGTACCTGCCTTTCAGAAAACCACATGGGGAGGAAAAAGCTTATTTAGGTCAACAGCCCTTCTGTGGAACAGCCTGCCTCTTGATCTCAAAACCGCCCCATCCCCAACTAGGTTCAGGAATGTCTTAAAAACCTGGCTTTTACACAGACCTAGCTGGCATTTCTGCATTCCAAAATGAATCATTCAGTTACAGGAGACTAAATCACACCTTCCTATGGCAACTAGGGCTAAGACGCCTCCAGGCATTTGTTTGCGCTTTTGAAATACTTTTCATTCATTCTAGTAATTCCAGAAGCTGGTGCAAGAACCTAATGAACTATCTTAGCAGATAATATACGAATGCTGGTCAGTGACTTCTGTTAGTCAATCTGGACTTCATCTGGATAGTGACCAGTGAGTAATGTTGGTCAAACAGGGCAATAGTGTGTGAATAGGAAAGGCTTACATGGCATACTGCACACCAAAAATGCTTCTAGGCACTAGGCCCTGTACAACAGTAAATTATGTTAACAAATAAATAATTGCCTGAATAATGCTTACACTCCAATACACTGATCACAGCAAAACAACTGTAATAGCGCATAAGTAAAAAAACAAGGCCAAGAAGATACAACAGCCACTGAATTATACCACTCACATTTCAAAGGGCATTTCAAAGAGTCACTTTTTCCTTCTTTCTGTGGTATGGTGGAACTGGTTCCTTTGGCACAAAACGTATTCTATCGCGCATTAAGGCAAGTCTATGCAGAGAAATGTGACCCCAAAACAAGGTTCCTTGGTCTAAATGACTGTCAATACGGGGCATTAACCTGCAGTGACATTTTAGGTCTTGCCTTAGAAAACAGCTTTCACTATCCCGAGAGACTATTGTGTTTTCCAAAAACATCATACATTACAAACATACAAAGAGGGACTTTTGGTCACCAGGTTTCATACCTAGGTCTATTGAATTGTCATTCGGTTTTTTTTCCACCCACCACAGCACAGAGAATGGGGCAATGGGTCAGTCAAATTCACCCACTGGCTCCTTGGAGTGGCCACACAAAGATTGCACCATTGTCCACATGTGCTTAAGAATAGTTCCTTTCTCTTCAGCAGCAAAGCTCTTTTAAAGTATGCCTTTTTAATTGTATTGTTGTATATTATTTCTAAATAACATTTATTTACTTTGCATGCACTTCAGATGCCCAGTTTCATTGTGATTTACTTTCAATCTCCTTATTAAGGCTTGGATACTACACAGGGCAAGCTGCCTACAGGCGAGAATACCTATTGTCATTGCTTGTTAAAGCGGTTGTCCTGCCGAGTTTAAGTGACAGTGTGGCACTGTAGATGCAAGTAATCCGAGTGCTTGATTGGGTGATATTTCTTCTAGCCGATGTCACAAAACAAACTGTAAAATGTGTCACACAACTGAATGGTTTTCAAATCACTTATAATTTTGAATGCATTTTATTAATCATGATTCAGTTAATTAAAACCTTTACATGATAAACAAAAGTGCAAGTAACAAAAAAGAGAACAGATAAAAAAACATGTATTAAAAAGCTCTTTACTATTGCCCGGCGTGCCTCAGATTAACCCTCTTCAAATTGCACAGAGAGGTAAAACTAGCAGGTTAAAAAGAGCATAAATGTCAGTTGGTAGGTGCTGCTAGGCCAGCCGATTATTCATTCAAATAGTGAACACCAGTGCCATTGGTCTAATTCAGCATTGTCAATAATAGTGCAATGATGCACATGGCTAAAGTAGCAGTGCTTGGAAAGTGCAACAGAACATGCGTGATGGCCACTGCTACAGCTCTTGGTCCATCATAAAGTGCGCTTGGGTGACATCAGAGGGGTTACTTCTTTACCCACAGAGAGACATTGGAATGACACACGAGGTTAACGTGGCAGTGCTTGGAAGCTGCAGCAAAGCATGCGTGATGATCACTGCTACAGCTCTTTATAAAGTGCGCTTGGGTGACATCAGAGGGGTTACTTCTTTACCCACAGTGATACATTGGAAGAGGTTAACGTGGCAGTGCTTGGAAGCTGCAGCAAAGCATGCGTGATGATCACTTCTATAACTCTTGAACCAATCAAAGAGTGTACTTGAGTGAAATCAGTGTTTGTTTGTCGGCAACGAGTCATTACTTTAAAATACTTTGTTCAAGTCAAACATCCATATCACTGATTTTTTTCCTGAATTGATTTTTTCATAACAGACATATAGTGGCCACACTTAGATGGTAACATCTTTTTTGGCATATGCTTACTACCAAAAAAATAACCGATGCACCATCATGGTATGTACGGCCAAACCACTGGTTTTGCCAATGCTTCATTTTAATTTAGGTGCAGCAGGATTTGAGACAATGATCACCAATTTGTATTTGTTGCACTGAGATATTGATCACTGATGTGTGCTGGCAATAATCGCCTCACAGAGTGTGGCCTATGTACAGAAATACCCTCCAATAGTGTGTGATGGCCACAACACATAAGAATGATGTTTACCAACTATACAAAGCTACTGTCCGAAAAATATTCTTAACAGAATAAGACATTGAATACTGTTCTCTGCAGGCCACAGAAGCAAGTCACTTCCTTTTGTTCCCCAAAGCCGAAGTAAGCTCTAATTTCTACTGATAACAGTAAGATAAGTATTGATGCTGCCCACATGATACAGGCTACCGATATGCTGTGATGTATACAAATCATGATGAAACAGGCCACAGTTACACTGCCCAACACTGAATCATCACCGAAATCGATAATGCCTGTCTAAATTGTCCAGTGAGCTAGATTTGCGTCAGTAGGATAATGTAATATAGGGTGCTGGCTAGGCATGGGCAAAAATGGTATTATGTTGGAGAAATCAGGAGTAATTTCTTGCTACTGTTGTGACACAAAATTAGCAAAAATTACATGATTACGCCCACTCACAATTCGCAGCAATTTTGGGCAAAAATGCCTACTGTAAGAGCACCGGAACACAGCACCCGGGCTGCTGGCTTCTGCTGTCCATGTTCTGTTGCATTTAATGCTATTTTCTTTGTGCAAAAGGTATTCTGGGATCCATGGACGCAAGGGTGCTTTTTGCACTAAGAATGGAGTGCTAAATGCTGGATTACGCTCCTCCCAGAAATATGCGTAATTTCGCTATAATTTCACATAATTATGCCCTTTACGCCTACCCTTAATGCTGTTGAGGCTCACATCAAGTTTTTGTATGCATCTTTCCCGTATACAACATACCGGCTACATAAACTGACATAAAGGGGTGTAGAAAAACATAAGTAAATACATTTAAAAAAAATAGAAATCATTTCGGAACTGCTCTGAGAGAAAATGTGTTCAATGAGGATCTTGAACAATTCTGCGCTCCATTCACGGATACAGAAGGAAATCAATAAAATAACAGGTTGGGTTGCTTACTGTGAAAGGCGGATATTAAAGAGACGGCACAGGTAAATCAGCATGGAAGCACCGTTGCCACGGGTGTCTCTACATGTGCTATAATAACTGCATGTCCCACCTTAACCAACAATGTGACCATATACACTGGCGTAACAAATGCCCCCGCGGTGCTGGGGGCGAGGGGCCCCACCGGCACTGGCAGGCGCCTGGTCTGAGAGTTTCGGACTGGGTCTGCTTGGACTTTGCAAGGGGGGGGGGGGGGGGGGGGGGCGTTATACAACTGACCATACAAGTGTAACCGGTGCTTTAAATGGGCCGGTACTCTTCGGTGACCAGGCACTTTTTTATTTTGAGAGGGAGAGTACCGGCACTTCTCAAGAGTGACGTAATAGTAATACTGGTAATTGGAGAGTACCAGCACTTCTCAGAAACAAGCAGATACTCTGGTACAGAGCACCTGCATTTCTAGTTTTCCATCTTAAGCACTGCGCGTAACTAACTGCCACCACCAAAACTTCAAGCCCCCGATGCCAACACGGACCGCCCCCCACACTCCTGTACCCCGAGCGTGGCTCTTATGGTACAAAAGGTGATGACTCGTGGCTAGCTGGCGGATACAAAGGACGCATGCCGCGCGTGCCGGGGGTGTAAATTTAGTGCCCTGAAAGAGCATCTGAAGCCGTGTACATGGGCCTAGGTCCACTCGGTGACATCCGAGGCCTCTGATTC
The DNA here is from genome assembly GCF_964204655.1 of Triturus cristatus. Taxonomy (NCBI): domain Eukaryota; kingdom Metazoa; phylum Chordata; class Amphibia; order Caudata; family Salamandridae; genus Triturus; species Triturus cristatus. The sequence goes on along the minus strand of NC_140589.1, from coordinate 761,223,271 downwards.
ACGGTGTTGTTAGCAACCATTTCTATCACCTCTCGCAGGCGCGAGGACGACCCCCCCAGCGCGAGACGTGTGCGCGCGAGAGCGCAGATGGGGTTCAGAACATGGGGGCGCGCTAAAATATGAGGCGACACAGACGAACCTGCACTCGGGGGACGGAAGTGCTGCTCAGCCGGGGAAAACATGAGCGGCTGTGACTGCTCAAACTCAAGTTGGACTGTCTCATGTCCGGCGTTGATGCCCAGCATTTCCATTTCTCCATCTGGCATTTCTGTGGTGCTAACTTCGGTCTCCATGGTGGCACAATCAAGATGGGGGTGTGGGAAGAAGCAGCACAATGGCTGGCAGGAGGAGCCTGGAAACTTTTTTTACGTGAGTTGCAGATCTACAGGCAAAAGCCCGGTTTTGAGGTACCAGCCATGTGGGCAGGCCGGAAAATTGTTCATGTTTGATGAAGGAGGTGTGTGATGGGAGAGGAGACTTTGCAGAATGGTTCATATTTTCAGAATGCTTTACTAACTGAAAATAAATTGGTTTTCATACAGAATACAAGTATACTCTCACCGGATCTTTCGAAGCAAAATACAACGAATAACACGTTAGACAAATTTGGGTAATAAAAGTCATGCAAACTAAAGTGTACGTCTTAGTTACAGAACAATATGTGTATAAACGAAATCGTCAAACTCGTATAAACCATACTGCAACTGTGAGGAAAGTGGGTCTGTGAGACCTCGTCTCACCAATTCGTCAGGCTACTGTATCTTCCAATAATGCTCTATGTAGAATGACAGAGAAAATAAGCCATCCATCCACCCTGAGGTACAGATCAAAATGGCTGCCGTGAAATGCAGCGAGCTAGATGTCCCAGCCAGCAAGTTGGTACATCTACCTTTGTCCCATGATTGACTATGATGGTGAATCTCGGGTACAGCTCAACCAAGCAGGGGGCATGGAAGCTGCCTTCATGGACCGCCTAGCCCTCCAAGTCCCCTAGATCCACCTGCAAGGCAGCATCTACCCATCATCGAGCTTCAAGGAAAACACTTACACTTGTAAGACTATAGGCGTGAGCCACATCACACCTTGCTCTAATACAGCCTAATAGTATTCTATGATAGTGGTCTTTATGTTGTGGTTAGTACTTAATTTGAACTAATGGTTGAAGGGGCCCACCGTTTCTTTTTTTCCCATCACGTTGATCCAGAACAAGAGAGAGAAAGCCAGAAAAGGGGGAAAGAATGGATGAGAAGAGTAAGGGAAAAACTGTGACAAAAGTAGAAAGCAGAGAATAAAAAGTATGCACAAGAGTGAGATAAAGGGGCAGGGAGTGGAATCAAGAGTAGACAGTGTAGGTGTTCGGCAGGACTGGCCACAGGCTACTGATAAAAAAGCCTAGGGTACCAGCTCTTATTATTTTACAAATTTAGGACTGGTTAAGATAACTGATAAAGCACATGTATGCAGCAGTTTCTTGGAGCTACAACAACATGGTTGTTGTGGGGTACCAAAGCATGGGGAAAGGATGCTACTGCCTGAAGAGTCACGCTTTTAAGGCCTTCCATACGTGCAGCTGATGCTGCTCACTATGTACGTGCAGCGACAGGTTACTTCATGTCTTCGCTGATGGAAGTAAGTGCAAGAGCTCTACCCGTCAACTCGTGCTGGTCTGAACGTGGGAACAGCCAGAGTGAATGACTGTCCTGATCTTAGGATACGTCTGGGGTTATTACATATACATATAAGTGTTCGGAAAAGAGGCAGTCTTGCCAAAGACTGCCTGGTGTGGAGGTGTCATGGCTTTAAAATGATTCCCTTGCCAAATCGGTAGCCAGGGGAATGCTTTCAGGTCAGAAGATATGATCTCTATTGAAAGCTCGGATATACATCAAGACCGACATTCTGGATCAGCTGCAATAGTATAGAAATCTGTCAACAGGCACCATGATAACTCAGTACTTGTATGTTTTCCAAGTTCACACTTTGTTATAACTGAACACCAGAAGAGTTTGTCTATCTAGTCTTGGAATACTAACCATTCACACTCTTAACCCCAGTGCACGCCCGCTTCCACCCACAGTTGCAAACTTCCAGGCAAAAGTTCTAACTATTGTAAAATTTTCCTATCTATATGGCAATTAGTGTAGTACTGCGGACACCCCAAAAGGAGATTCTCTTGGCTCTGAAGAAGACCTCATGCGGGAGGATAAGGCCAGCAAAACTGTCCACCCTAGAACAGAAATGCATTAAAAAACTAAAATTACCTCCCTCAATTCAAGCACAAGCGAATGCCACGTGGCGACTATATGGAAACAGAAGAATCTTATGGCCCCATTGGACATGTTAAAAAACAGGGTACCACAAAGAGGGATGAGAGATAAAACGTTAAGTTGACCCTAGGACTGTACTTGCAGAATTTTCTAGCCAAAAAGCAAGGGTGAACAAGGTAAACAACCACTGGTAATGCCAAAAGATTTGACCTGTATGATGTGCGTATTCAGCATACGTACACAGTTCAAACATCAAACCTATCTGCTTTCCAAATGCGTATTTGTTGGGCAGCAAACAGGAGCGAGCGTTAATAAAGGCATCTGAAAAATTGATGCTACAGAAAAAAATGAAATCATTTTTCCTGTACCATCCATTTTTCAGATGCTGTTATCAGCACTCACTCCCTTGTGCAAACAGGCCACTCCCTGCCTGATATCAGATGAAAAATAGTTCCACATGCATTCCAATGGATGCAGAAGGAGAAACGCAAACAGTGAAGCTAAAATACTCCTGTGGGCTGATCTAAGATGTGACTTTCAATGGCTGAAGGTCCAGAAACAGAAGAAGCCAAGGACTAAAAGAGGCGGACACAAAGCCTCTGAAAGTAAGCATGAAATGCTGTATATTTGCAGCAAACATCAATCCTAAAAATGTGGTACAACAAAATGAACAGCTTTAAAAGCTTCACTGTTCTACTCCAGAAGCCAGGACAGTTCAATCAGCCTCTCTGAAACATGGTTAATCTTTTCTAGGCTTAATAGCTCTCTAGCAGCCAAGTTCTCATTATACTGCAACATTTGCAAGGCTTAGGCTTTTTCAGGAAGCCCTACATGGACAGAGATGGAAAAATCAATCAAGGTGAGAATACACAAACATATTTATCTTCCAGGAAACATAAAAAAATGTCACAACAAGCCTGAAAAACCAAAGTCAGAAACAAGCTTTTGATAGTGCAGAGATTGGAGGAGTCAGAGATATCACCGAGTTAATTTAGATTGAGAGGTTTCTGAATACACCCCTTGAAGAAGGATACAGCCCCTTCCTGATACACTGAAAAGACTGGGATCCCATGAGGAGAGAGGGCACTCTATAGGTAGAGCCTCACCCTTGGCTGGATTTTGCTTCACCCAGTTTAAACTTATCTACCAATGCATCATATCCAGACCCACAGAAAGAGCACGACCAATGGATCCTCTCTACTCTGGGTGCTCAACAAAATCTGTGTATCACCTACATGCATCCACCATCCTTTGCCGCAAAACGACCTAAGTCCTCTAATTCAGTACATATTCCATTCACTGAAAGCAGCAGACATAGCAACATGAGAAGAGAGAAGCATGTGTATTTCACTAGTCAGGCCAGCTGCAATTTATGTCATATCACATCAATTCAAGGACAATACTCACAAATGTGTACATAAAAGGTGCACAAGAACCACATCCATGCCACACTTAGTATTACCAGCACAAGGGCCTGATCAACGCACACTAACGACATCCCCAAGCGATAAATTTACATGAAACAAATCTAAATGCAAATCACTTTTATAGACAGCAGTTATCAAAATTAGATAACATGGTTCCAGTCTCTGTGTGCCATAGCTAGATGACCCTGTGCTAAATCTACATATCTGAGTAATATTAAGTGCAACAATGACACAATGACAGCAACCACTCCAAAGTCTAATATATAATACATCAAATACTAAACGCTTTCCTTGGCATGCATGCTAACTCCTTACGGAGACAGTTTAGCCATCTTAATGAAATATACACCACTATATTTGGGCCTAACAATCTGAGTTAGATTGAAAATTAGTGCAGGTCACCCAGAAACAAAGAAGTTGTTCATTCTTAAGCTCATCAGAATTTGTGGTCTTTTTTTATAATGGTCTTGGCTTAAAGTGGTTTGTTCTGGAGTTCCCCATTGCTGTTTTCTTTTCTTTTTTAACTTTCTACGGGCTCACACGTGTCTCAGATGTACTGGGTTGCCACTTTGTATTTAATAAAAGTGAGCAGCCAATGGATACTTACAATTAGGGCTTTTGTTTATATGGTGTTTTTTTTTTTTTTTTTTAACGTTTCCATTTGTATTTATTTATATTTATTTTTTGGCCTTCTTATTAGTATTTATTTATATGTATTTTGTGTTTTGAAATAAATGGAGCTGTAAAATGGTATATTTCCATGTTTATGTAACTGTTGGACGTGCACTCATATGGATGCCTTCATGTTTTAGCTAAGCCCAGACTGAGAACTCCGCCCTGGCCGCGGACTGTGCGGAGATTTGCCTACTCCGCGTTTCTCGGAGAACGCAGAGAAGGCAAATCTCCTCACACTCCGCAGCGGAGCGGAGTTGGCCAACCCCCGCCCCCACCCCTCCTATTAACAAGTAATTCTGAATTAATTAAAAGTAAATGAAAAGCCACTTACCTGTACTGCGGCGTCCCCGGGCTACCGTCCTCCTCTTCCTTGCCGTCTGGGTAATCCTTGAGAAAACTGCACATTTCTAGCAAGAAATGCGCGCGTGCTTGCACAGTTCTCTCAAGGATTACCCAGACGGCGAGGAAGAGGAGGAGGGCAGCCCGGGGACGCCGCAGTACAGGTGAGCGGTTTTTAATTTACTTTTAATTAATGTAGAATTACTAGTTAATGGGGGGGAGGGGGGGGGGGGGTGGAGGCAGGTGGCGTAGCGGAGTCCCACGGATTTTGTTCACAACTCCGTGGACCTTCGCATAGCCCCGCTACGCCCAGGGTTAGTTTTAGCTAATTAAACAGACACGTATAACAAAAGACTACACTGGCAGGTACATACTAGTCTTATATTACAAATATAGGTTTACATATGCCTGTATTTGAAGACATGTCATCCTGTTTTTTTAACTTTCCATGCTGTTTATCTGCTTAGCTTTTGCCTGGAATTCATGAAATATAGCATGGAGAATCTCACCAGAAGCACCATTTTCAGTTTTTTCCTGCTTTTAAAAATAAATACGGACAGGAAACGCACTGTTTTCTGTCTGTATTTATCTGTAAAAGTCAGTACAAACGGAAAGCTGGAAGCCTTACTTACAATCACAGGTTTTTTTTTTTTAAGTGTCCTGAGATGTTCAGATCAAAGGGTGCTGCCATTATAATATAACAAACACCAAGGTGATGAAAGGAATGCTTGAATTAATCTCATCCATTGAGATAGCTCAAGGGCACATCCAGACCATCGTATTTCGCCTACCATGCCACTCTAGACAAAGACCTTCAACAGGAACAATCGAGCCCGAACTGCCAGGCCAGGTCCCCTTCAGCCCCAAAGCAGTTTAGACCTACTTAGGTAGTGTCAACAAAGCACAGCTTGAGCCTTGTGGCAGCACAGGACGCAAGCCTGGGCGCACCATCACACTTACAGTGTCTACTGCAACAAACAGCCACTCACAATCATCTGGGTCACTTTCCAGACCATCATCTCTTTTGCCTACTATAGACATTGACCTTCAGCATGCAAATCACTGCCGGGCCTGCTCCAAAAGGAACAGTCTAGCCTGAACTGCCAGGTCAGGTCCAGGCCAAATGCAAATAAAAGCAACCTCAGACCTGTTTCGATCTACTCAGGTGTCATCAGTGAGGTTTAGCTTAAGTCCTGAGGCCCAATGGGCACAGGCCCCATGTCTGGGAATATATAATGGAATAGGTCTGGGGTTGTGTGTCTTCCGGCTAAGAAGGCACTTGCCTTTCCATTTCTACGGAACTGTTCCTGTCTGAGGTGACATGGTGGGCAAAAAGAGATGGACTAGATTGTGGCCCAGAGTAATCATCAGTGGCTGAGGTTCCTTCAAGTAATCTCACTATTTTTCCTTTCCTAGATCCAATATAATAAAAGCCACAAGAATATATCGGCATGCACACCATAAGGGTGCAAACTTTCCACTTCCCTCTTGAGCTGGTACGTTTTTCTATATAATTAGACCAAAAGTTGAAAATGTGATATTTACTATTACTACTGTAAAACCTAAGTGGTTATGTCGGCAATCAGGAATATTTATGTGACTGAATGTGGAAAAACATTTAGTTAGCCTATATTGTCAATCAAGGAGCCTACAGTTTGCAACACGGTAATTCGCCGGCAACCATAAACAGATCCGAAAGATATTCCAATGCATATTACAATATCAATTAGATCCATGTTACCTTACAAGTATGTTGCATGCTAAGTATTAGGTCATTAGCGCCACCAGTATGAGGCCTTCTTTCTTGCAACAGAATATCCATAACTCAGCTTCTATGATGCAACATTTAATATTCTAAATGTAACCGACTTTGTGGTAGCTACTGGTTATTTAATGCATGTGTGTCTAATAACACCAAATGGCCGTGCATAGTGTGCTGAAAAACTCCATTGGCAATAAAAAAATAATCTTGTTTCATGGCAGGGACCTAATTCCATGCAAAGTGCCAATTATTGTGATATCTCTCCGGTGCAAGTAACACTCATTACTGATTACATACTAGTTATAGTGGCAGGTCCAAACATTTAATGGACTCCTTGTTGTATTTTTAAGTAAGTACAAAGTTCAGATCAATTTCATTTAAGCTTGGCCATATATTCATCAAGTGTCTCTGTGATGCCATATCACGGTGCCAGCATACCTTTGGCATGAAATGCACAGTGATCGGGATGCAGCTTCAATGCTTTCCAACATCCACCACGGTCCTGGCCAAATGAACCATTGACGAATGGGATGGAGTGAAGCAAGACCACATAGCCGTGATACTCCAGAGAGAATAGTTTCACATTAAAATGAAGTATGCTGTTTTTATGAGCATGTTAGTAGGACAACGAAAAGAGGTCAATCTATCTCCGAAAAAATAACGTAGGACACCAAGACCATTCTTCTGCTCAATTCTGGTAAACACGAACAGTTTCATGATGATGAATACCAGCTGGCTAGCAAAGTAAGTTGTCGATTTTGTGCCCATCCCTTGCATGATCAACTTAAGACAATAGGGAACTAAAGTATTAGGTCAAGAAAAAAATGATATGTATATACATGTTCTCAGTAATAGGTTTTACTAACAAGGCAGGTTTCCCTGTAGTTTTCTCCAGAGATTTTTGTATCCTCGATGGCAGGTATAAGATTGGGTAGCCAGCAATCTATTAGTCAAGAAGACTTATTTGTTATCATCACCGAGTACCATGTTAGCCTTGATTAAATGCTTACAAATTCCATCTGCCAGCAGCGGCTATGGCCTTCAAAACACTAACCGCTTCCATGCCTTATCTACCAATCATATATGCAAAGATGACAGACTCCCTTGTCAGAGATCTGATCCATCCTTCTGTCCATCTTTGTTTCCTTAGCTTGCAGTCGATACCCTTGAACGCTAGAACTTTTCTTATTAATTTTAACAAGCTGTACTCCACCCCCAAGCTCTTCACTTTATTCACAAATTGTCTATGTTCAACTGTATCTACAGGTTTCCTGATATCAAAGCACTTTACGCCCATCCTGCCATCATCCCGTCAAAAAACTCAATTGTGTGCACTGCCTTTTCTATCGTGTCCTTATGCTGCTACTGATCCTGAACCCACGCCACTGTACATGTTGGGCTAGTCTTTTCTTTCTACATGGGTCCATTAAGATCAGCACCCCTGACTGCCAGCCTCTACTGCTCCCAGGTTTCCAAAGACAACTCCATCCACATGTCTCTCTAACCTTCCCTCTATGTAATATGATCAGGGCCACTGGAATTGGGTATTTTTGTGACCTATGAGTTTTCTTGCATAACTAGGAACTTGCTGCATTTCTACAAAATCCATCATCTGTGGCGGCATAATTGGCCGATTTTAACAAAAAAAGATTCTAGCTCAAACATATCAAAATCTTCCAAAAACACTGACATGTGTTGCCACGCAGTGAAAGGCCCTTTGCAAACGTTGACCGGTTACCTTTTTGTTGCTTATTTCTGCCTTTTTGTGTTAAACTGGTACTAATGGGGTGAAACGTTTGCGGAGGCCATATAAGTGTGTAAAAATAATGAAGCAATACTATTTCAAAAAGTGTTGCATTATGCCATATAATTTGCCTTTTGTTGCTGCATGATTTAGTCAACCTTGCTCTATAAATTGGTTCTCCTCTGCCACATAATTCCAGTGGCCCTGAATATGACTGAACAGGGCAACCATCTTATTGTTTGTGCTTTGAAGTATAAAAATAATTTAACACATTTCCTTCCTTCCATATACCGAGCCCTAGGTACAGAGACTATAATCTGCAAATAAACAGTTCTTGTAGTCTGCATGCTCTCGCAGTAAAACACTCTTAACACCGGTGCAACAATGTGTTTTACAAAGTCAACCCAGAAAAGAGCTACGTCAACAGATACTCTCAAATGCACTTATGACTAACTATATGTTTGATGGAAGCAGAAAAACCCATAGATCAGAGACCTACCCTTTTGAAGAGCACTTTTATTTAAGCGCATTAGCAACCATTTAAAAAAAAAAAATGTTTTGAAACGTAAGCTAAGGAGGTCGGAGCTGGAGGCAAGGAGGAACTGCGGAATACTGCACGGGTGAAGAGTACCTTTGAATAGGTACCTTAGAATAGGGGGTTTGTTTGCTTCTGCCGTGAAAGTCGCGATTCCGTTTAACACAGGGTGGCAGCACAAAAGGTCGCAAACACAACATGGTACAGTGGGTATGTTCGGAGGTACAGTCACTGTCCTTGTAAGAATGCTTATTAAAATGACTTCCGTCCAGGTACCTGGAAATTTAGGGAGAGCACAGTAATTGAAAAGCTGGCCACCATTGGCGTCCAGGTTCAATCTCTAGAAGGTACCCTTTTAAGTTCTGTCTATTGGTTTCTGCCTGCAGGTGTGATGTTCTCGCTGCATAGGAACCCCAGGAAGGACCTTCACACCAAACACTGTGGAAGGACTCATTTATGAATATACTTCTAGAGGAAGGGTTTGCCACAGTTAGTTAGCATACCATCAGTTCTTGTATCATAAGACCAGAATGAGCAGGATTGAGAAAGGCAGGCCAAAGGGACAGCAGAGGTTAGACTGGGCGGAAAAGTGGACTGTGGATCCCAGGACTGGTCACAGGGTCCGATATAGCAAGCCTTTGTGCATTTGCACATGGCTCGATTATTAGAATTTGCCAATTTGAGACTGCAATACAGGCATTTTTGTATGTACGAAACCCAAATTACAATTAGGTAGCACAATACCAGATCACAATTTGGAGTTGTGACTACATACCAATTCTGTATTTGAAAGGGGCGTGTTTAGAGTGTCCTTTCCAAATACTGAATCGCAGTGGATGTATCAATGTTTTGTGACCAAAATCCGGTTGCAAAACAATAATATTTTTACCAACTACTGAAAGGTAAGGCAACAACAAACCGGAAGGTATCTCCCAAGGAACCCATTCTCCTTTATGAATGAGTAGGCAGTGGTGCCAACGGCCACTGCCTATTTTTAAACAATGTTAGTTACACATTTCAAAAACATTTATAAAACACATCCTGTTTTCCTTTGAGGAAAACGAGCTGCATTTTTTAATAAAAATAATCGCTTTTTTGAAAAGCTATCACAGACATGGGGGTCTGCTGACCTCAGCAGGCCAACATCCATCTGTGATGGCAGCAACTCACAGTGGGTCGCAATTTGTGACCTACCTCAATATTATTGATAAGGTAGATCGAACTGCAACCTGCTATGAATCAGGTTTTTGCAAAGGTACCTTTTAGTGCATAGGTCGGTTTGCAAAATAGGAATGGATTTGGAAAAGGTCCGTGCACAATTGGATCGACTTTTACAGACTTCATTCTTTGCACATCTGACCCAAAGATAGTTATAGAGTGCACAATGAAGAAGTGAAATCAGCATTCCCGTGATAGACAATCACAATAAAATCCATCAACTCAGAACCAGCCACTTTTGGCATTTTACCTCACATACAGCAGCATGTCAACTCCATATTTTCACTATCTTTTTTCAACACTTTCTTCTCTGTCGAGTTTATTTCCACTATGATTTTCTCTATAAGATCAGAGAGGAGTTGTGGGCTGTATGTAAAGTCTGATGCAAAAATGAGGGGCTTAGCATACATTTAAAGACAAATGAGAAACAGGAAAAAAGAAAGTTCAGAACAGAGAAATGGAAGAATGTTGCTCACAATCTCGGATACAAATACGAGCATCAAACTGAGACTTAAACGTGTGTCCAGTTTGGTGCTGTCAAGTGATTCTTCTGAGCAATATATTAATGTTATGCTAGCACCAAAAAGCATGCTCAAACCACTAAATGTTGCTAAACTGACAATACTCGATGTCTAGTAAAAAAAAAAAACATGAAGTCTGCTTTGCTGTAAATATTCACTTATCTTACTCGTACTGCAAGCTCTCAGAAGATGTAAGCAGAGGAGCTAATGGAATAGCACACCTTAATTCCCCACGCCCTCAGCTCATACAGGAAGACAACGACAGGAGACGGTTTCATGCAAAGGATGAGGTGAAGCTTGCTTCCAGGTTAGTAACAGACAAGCTGTTGTACAGGCACTGCTGATGATGTACTCCTCCTCTCCTCTCACCCCCATGACCAGTGAAGGTCACATCCCACAGGTCGGACTGAGCCACACCTAATCACTAACATATCTGCAGCAACAATGGACCAATTCATATGGACCCAGTTATTGTTACTCCACATGCCTTGAAAAAGCTCTGAGGCATATTGCAAGCCTCAGCGACAAACATGTCCCTATGGCTCCAACTTTGGTAATAAATGAAGATTTTTCCAAATGTCATTTGTAAGCCTACGCTTTCCAACAACCAAAAGATAATGGACTTAGAAGAGTGCGAGGTTTCCATAAATGTATTTCATTTTCAGATGACAACTGGTGGAGTGGTTATCTCTAGGGGAAAATGCAGCACCAAACTACCCACACACTTCGGATTCCTGATATAAAATTAGATCCAGAGGTTTACTTTCTTAATACCTGGGAAGAGGTGGACACCTGAACTCGTGAAATAAAATAATATATTTTTTAATGCACTTCTTAACGTCACAGCTTAAAAAACAGCATGCAACAGTGGTACAGCATGGAGGAAGGAGACTAAAATGATCGGTTGGGAGGCCAGACTCACCAAACAAATGCCACTCAGGGAGGGAGAATTTTTGAGAGAGGTGAGGCATCTGAAGGGTTTCCATAGGTGGAGTAGCATAGGCGTTGATCTCCTGGGGGACATTTGGAAAAAGGGGAAAATTATTACATTTGACTGTCTTCAGACAGAGTTCCACATGGGTACGACCGAACACTTCAGATACCTACAGCTGAGAGACGCACTTCACTGCCACCTGAAAGATGGGGACTCCATACCGAGTACACACCACTTGAAGACAGACTCCTACTTGATCCCATGATAGATAGGGCGATATCCCTTACCTACAAAAAGCTAATAAATAATACACCCGACTGTCTGGGACCCTTATGGGCGGCCTGGGAATCGGATGTGGGTCTTCTTGAGGACGATGACTGGGGAGATGTTCTGCAGTGCCCCAGAGCGATAGCTGTACGAGCGAGATTTAGGTTGATTCAACTCCGCATCTTACACAGGTCATACGCCTCGAGGACTGTACAGTACCATATGGGCCTTTGAACGTGGGCGCAGTGTATTAGGGGTTGTGGCGAGACAGGAACTTTCTTCCACATATTGTGGGCCTGCCCCAAGATTCAGACATTTTGGGCTGGATTGGCCAGAGTAATGACAATGGTAGTGGGGGAGCAGGTCCCAGTAGAGGCGAGATGGCATATCCTCGGGGTGACAGGGGAAATAGTATGGCCCAAATGGGCCACGACATGGCCTGCCCTGGCAGAAGTGGTGGCAAAGCGCAACATCGCCCGTGCATGGGGCGCCAGGGCAGTCCCAACGGGGGAATTCTGGGAAAATGATCTGGAGTGGTGCCAACGGGCTGAGTAGGCAGTATATCAGAGTAGGGGATGCCCACGTAAATGGGAGAAGATATGGGGGGCCTGGGTGGGTTACAGAACCGGACAGCTCCCGGTCTAACAAAGGGCCTCTGGCATGTTAGAGATCAATGTTGAATGATTTTACCACAGGTCGGATTGGTTGGGTGGGCAATCCACTGGGAGGGTTGAATTGTGATAATATTGTGTATCCGTAAACGCCAAACTCACTATGTATACTGTAACGTTTTCTGAAGCATTTGTGTTTTTCTGGTTAATAAAAAGAATTAACAAAAAAAAACAGCGAGCGCTGCACCGATCTGCAGTCTGCCACAAGAGATTTCTGTGATACCGCTAATTAAACCATTACAACTGTGATCACGTTCTTGGAAAATGCCAACGGACCATACTTTTAAAACGTGTGATTGCAATCTGTATATCGTTCGTACAAACTTTATTTCGGCTCGAGGCCATAAAAGCAGAAAAATAAGCAATAATAAAACATTAATAATCATATTGCAATAAATGCATGTTCTAAAAGCAAATGCGCCTAAAAGCAACATTAAAACTGTTGTGTAAGCAGAGGTAAAGAGTTCCGAATAAAATACAACATTAAGAATGCACTTTTTGATGGGTATACACACATTAATAACTAATATCATACTTTACAAATTCTAATCAAAACTAAACTGGAATTCAATACAGAGAGCAGAGAGATAGCTTAAAGCCACGGAGAGTTGACACCGTGAGGTTATGGTTAAAATGATTTTGCATAATCTCCAGTTGAGTATGTCTGCACACTCAGTAACCAGTCACAAATGCTTATGCGACCGACTAAGCCCACAATCACTGCCGAGACAATTGGAAAGATGTTGTGCGAAAGAGGCAAGGTGGACAGAACTCTTTTGAGTTGTTTGTGTCTGGCTATGAATGTTAAATAAAATAAAAAATACCCATCACATATAATTTTAATAGACTACTACGAGTGTTTCCTAGTAGGCTGGTGCACTTAGGCCAGGTATAGAAACATTTTCTAGTTTTCAAGCACATTGCAGGAAAATATGATTCTTTTTGGCACAAAGAAAAGGTAATAATGGCTTGGAATTATTGTAAATTGAACAAAGAGTTTAGACAGTCAAGCATGACAAAAAAGGACATAGCCTAGAAAAACAAACAGTTGTAAAGTCAATTCTTGTCCCACCAGCCCTAGCACTGAAATGTACTTTTTTATGGATGTGCACAAGTGATGAAACAAAATGCCATCAGTCACAGTGCATGACAGCCAATGTTGAAGTGGGCAGACCCACACTACAGCATGCTGTGGTGGGCGGGAGCAGAATTTGAATGGCAGCTGAACAAACTATCAAATAAAGAGGGCTGGCCCAAACTCCCTCTAGTCTCTCTACGCAAGCATATATGTATGTATTTTATTTCTAATTTATTTTGAGTACATGAGACTGCTGAAACATCCAAAGCGGTCTATATGCCACACCGAAAAATAAGGTCCAGTGTTTATAGGAGTTTGAAGTGAACTCGGATCACTATAACAATGTAGCACTTGCAAAAATAATCATTCAAAACCAGCCAATACTTTAGTACAGACTTCAGGATAGACTGAAACAAAGTAAGGCAGTGGACAGTTGAATAGAATTTGAGAGCCATGGAAAGAAGTGTTAAAGAGAAGTGGCCACCATACACATGTCCCCAGACACCTCTGATAGCTGCTAGCATGAGGACACCTCAAGTTCAAAAGGTACTCCATTTATTCCTCACTTTGAGTTTGACTTCCCCACTTTACTGTAAGTAATAAAACATTCCCAACACATTTTTCTCCACAATGTTACAATCCCTAACTAAGCCATGTAAACTTCTCTTTTAAAGGCAAGAATAACTTTAGATTTTTTTTTTATATCCTGCCAAAACTACGTTACTGTTTTACATCGGGGTCTCTCCTGGGCTGCGGTATTTGGCACCTTAAGTGTCTCGGGACCAGGCTGCAAGTTCTTCTGCTTCTCACAAAACAGTAGGAACACTAATGTAATCAGAATTCAAAAAGCAGAAGACAGACAAAGTTGTTTGACAACAGTTAAAAGCGAAGACAGAGATCGACGCCAAGTACAGTCTATCACGGTTCGAGAATCAAGTCCTTGAGTGCTGCCTTTGACACCGCGAGTCATCAGGTGCTCCTCCAACGTCTGTCAGAGGTAGGTGTCTCAGGGACGGCCCTGAAATGGTTGGAATCTTTTCTTTCTGACCGTTTCTACCAAGTCTGGGAAGGGTCAGAGCAATCTGCCCTAATCCCTCTTCAATGTGGAGTCCCGCAGGGCTCATCACTGAGCCCTACCTTATTTAATATATATATGACTCCACTTGAAAGAGTGGTCGCCCCCTCGGGGGTGAAGATCATCAGCTATGCTGATGATACTCAGCTGGTGGTGGGCCTCACTCAGCTGGCGGAACATCCTGAGGTGTTACACGACTGCCTTGCCAATGTTCTTCGTTGGATGTCTATCTCCGCTCTCAAGCTTAATGGAGGTAAAACCGAGCTGATGCCCCTGGGCAACTCCAGCCCCTCCATTATTGCTAGCTGCTGGCCCCGGTCTCTTGGCGACCCACCATCCCCCAAGAAGGAGATCAAGTCCTTGGGAGTATGGTTGGAAGAAGACCTGTCCTTCAGGACTCATGCCAGGAAGACTGCAGGGGTTTGCTTTGGCTTACTGAGATCAGCCCGAAAGGTGCTACCTCTGCTTCCTGATTCAGCAAGGAAGCTACTGATACGTGGCCTGATTCTATCGAGGCTCGATTATGGGAATGCGTTGTTTCTCGGTGCTCCTGAAGCGACCTTCAAAATTCTCCAACAGGTGCAAAACGCAGCTGCGAGAGTCCTTATGGATGTTTCCAGGAGGCAGTCTGCTGCCCCGGCCCTCAAAGCGCTTCACTGGCTCCCCGTGAAAGAGCGGGTGAGATTTAAAGCGCTATGTACAGCCCACAAAATTCTACATGGCAGAGGCCCCCCCCATCCTTGCTAATATGGCCCGTCCTTACAAACCCCCACGTCTGCTACGCTCGGACCAAAAACACCTTTTGCAGTCAGCGAGAGTAAGAAGAGCTCGTTCTGGGGGCAGGCGCTTCTCTGTGCAAGTGGCCTCCCTCTGGAACTCTCTCTCCCCCTCAAGATTCGCTCAGAGCCTAAGATCCTATCTTTTAGGAAACTTCTTAAGACTCATTTGTTTCCTTAGCAGTGATTAGCTGTGTCTTTCCTTCTGATCTTTTGCGCCGGGATGCCCCCGGGTAAGCTGAGCGCATTACAAATTTCATATTATTATTATTATTATTATTATTAAGTAAAACGGGCGGGCTAGATGTGCTTTAGGTCCATGAAAACGTATGTTATGGTGTACAATGAATATATGTTTGCGCCACACTTTTTTAAGTTTAAAAGAAATGTATTAAGAAGATTGCAATAAGGATACAATTACATAAAAGATCTAAACATAGAAACGTAGAACAATATATTTTAGAAGAAAATATATTATGTTAGAAGGAAACAGGTTGCATATAAGAAGTTTTTTATAGCATAGTATGTGTTTATCACACTTAATTCACTACCACAGTAAGTTCTTGCTTTTAGTAGACGCCTCATCTACCTGTGAAATGTGCAGCAGCTGCCAAAACGGGTGCAAGGCTCTGGATTGGACCCCCCATTTGCAAACATTTACACCACGACAAATCACTCAAGCAAGTACCACTCAAGCAACTCAGGTAATGCCTATTGATGTAGAGCAGTGCCAAGGGGCAAGCAGTGCAGGCCCGGCTGAAAACTGCAGCTGCTCCCCAAATCTGCTTCTGTACATGGTATATATGGAGTATTCAAGCAAAGGGGCCGAATACAAATGAGGGACAAGCAGGTGAAAGCTAGAGTAGTGAACAGTAAGGAAGCTCTCCCAACAATGTGAGAACTTTTCAAATGTTAAATTATTGTTCATCTGTAACCGCAGAGACGAGGTAGCCATCATACTAGCTGGCACTACAGTAAACCTTGTCTTCAGGTGTCATTAGGTCTGGGTTTTCACAGCACAGTTGTCAATCACACCTTTTGCTAACATTACAGATAGCGTGGGCCTTTGGCATCTCCTTTCAACCATTGCCTTTTCTCAATCAGCCTCTTTCAGTCATTGGCAGGAGACTCTGTCAATCACGTCTTGGCTCAGGACACTGGAGTATTATTTATCTTTCACCTAATCCTATTGGCTGTGGCCTTCCGCCTCTGCTTCAGCGCTTGCAATGAACTAAATGAGGGAACACTTTACATCTATAGCACTCCCTGTCCAAGTCTGCTGGCTCCCTCTAGAGTGCCTTGCTCTAATATGCTAACCCACATGCTGTGTTAGCAAATTAGAGTGTGACACTCGAGAAGAATCATAGTAAACCAGAACTATTGGCTTTGTCGACGCTTGTTTTTGCGGTGTACGGGTCTATTGGGTTTTTTAGGTAAACAAATACCCTCTACTCTATGAAGTCTGGAGGAAGTTTTAGGTCATGCTGCATTCTTCATGAACAGCCAACAAGGGTCAGTGCTTCCTCATAGGGGAGTGATTTGGGGCAGAGGAGTAAAGGCATTTCACATCAAGATTACTCATGAGATCAGCAGGCAATACTCAAATATCAACCTCATACACCCAGCCCAGGATGCAAACACAGCTTACCTTCCAGGCTGTCAGAGCAAGAAGTCCCTATGCCGGTATCCCCGCTATCCGAGTTGACACTGTGACGTCGGATATGGTTCCTTCGACTTCTCGATGGGAGTGTTGTCGCGTTCCACAGCGGGTCAGCGCCAGGCAGCCATACCGCCGAATGAAAATCTGGGTCTGCAAAAAACAAAAAGACCGTTCAGTCACCATCAGGGCTCAAAGCACTATACTACCATTAAACTGTGCAAATCCCATAAATATTACAATATACTGCTTCTACCCATTTAATGAGAGGACCACCGAGGGGAAAAACAAGCAGTTATCCAATACAATTATGGATCAAATGAATTATAGGCCACATCTGTGAAGAAAGTAGTACAATTTTACAGACGACTGCTTTCAAAATCAAGTCACCAAGTAAAAAAGCCCAGTCTAAGAAGTTACGCAGAATGGTTCCAATCACCATTTAGGTGTCTAGTGTAAGACGCAGGCCTGTAATGGGAACAAACAATTTCCAGTCTTCCTTTCATCTAAGCGAGGCATTACTTGCAGCACCAAATTCCCTCTTTTTGCACAATAATTGTAATTGAACCATGAAATGTAAGAGAGGAGGTAGCTGTGATGCGGTCTGCATGAAATCTGAGCTCTCAAGTAGTTCCACATTAAGTGACAGTTACAAGGCCAGGCCTCCATAATCACTACCCATTATGATGTTTGTAGTCCTGCACTTCTAACGGGGAAAGAAGAACCAGAATGCATAGGAAACATCAGGAAGGAGTGAAGCAACACCGAAACGTGGCCGCTTTAGATCTCTGTGGATGACAGCATATTTCCCTTCGCCTTCTAGGTCTGGTGGTGAACACATGGCCACCAGCATACAAAAAGCATCAGAAATCACCTGCTACCTCTCCTGATCAGATAGGAGTTTCGAATAAATATACAGTTCCATACACACACCCTTCCAAGCAAGGGGAATGGGTGGTGGGTGTATGTGGGGTCGAGTGTGTGTAATATGCATACATTTTACACTTCAGAGACACTCCATCTGCAGTCAATCACACATAAAAATTGTGGAAGCCAAACACAGTATGCAGAATACGGCTCCTTGCATACACCTCACAACGTAACCCTCACTATGCAGAGGCTCAGTACATGCTGGCACTTGGACCACAACAACCCAAGTCTAAAGCAAAGTGCCGCTTAAGAAACATAATAAGTGCAACTTGAGAAACTTAAAAATAGGTAAAACTTAAGAAACTTAAAAATAAGTATGCCCGAGGAAACCACGTTTTGAGACTATTATCCTAGAGGGCAATTAATGTCTTGACTCACTTAATGTTTTGCGGAACAAAGATGAATAGAAAATACAGATATATTTGTAACTTCTAACTTAGGAAATTTAAATAAATGCCAAGTTCTTCTATTGAGTTGCCAGTTTTTAGCATCTAGGCTAGGGTGAGGTGGCAACACTTGAAAGTTACTTGCCTCAAATGGATCTGTGCTTAAAACTTACTTTAGAGCTTCAAAATGACTTCTTTCAAATGGACCTTCCTTCTAAAACTCACTTCTATTCAAAATGAGTCAGTCCTTCATCAGAGTTCAGAAAGGAAAGGGGCACAACAGAAAGGCGAGGCATTCTCCTTCTTCACAGTCTGTTATTTAGTCTTAAATGATTAATATATTAGCCATGGAAGCATGGAAAATAAAAGGGATTTCAGTTGGGAGCCCTCAACACACATTCTTACTAAGTCTTTTTTTAATATATATTTTTCGCAACAGTGTTAATTTTGAAAATGTTAACGACTAACAGCTTGTTTATATTTGCACTATAAATCGAGCATGACGACATTTATTGTCTGAAATAAAGCATAAAACGTCATGATTTGGTAAACTATGAATTACAGATAGCATTTGAGTAACAATAAACAAGTAACCTGTCGTTTTGAGACTATTTTTATTTTTGGGTGGGGGAGAAGGGGACCTTTTGAAACATGAAACAATAACTTCCATCTCTGCCAATACGTTTGTCAATCTGCTGTATATTTGCCAGTCCACATTTTCATACAAATTTCCGTTTGGTGGTATTAGCCAATCACATTAACATTCCCTTAGTAAACATCAGTTGAAGAGATATTATGCTCCAACACCGAAAACATACATTGAAATGCCCTAGTTATAGTTAGCTGCATCTAATGCCCCTAGTAGCCCAAATGTTCTCGATTTCCCTTCTCCAAGACTGCAACAAGTGTTTTTGCATCCCAAGTATAAAATGCTATTTTACATTTGCGCATTGGTTCAGGGACTAATTCACAAACCCCTTTCTAAGATAATATCTGACATTCTGCAATTAAGGGGGCATGTTTTATAGCCCACTAGGATGTGCCCTGGTTTCCAGTGTGGTTGGGGTGTGTTCACTTTGCCTCCACATGGTCCAAGAAATTTCTTTTTCATTCTAAGGCTCATGCAACCGTAGAAAAGGTTCACGGATGCAGCAGTAGCGGACAATGTAAAAATGTCTCAACCAATCAGACTCCAATTTAGATTCAACTTATGTTTGGGAAACCCTTCACAAACCCAATATTCTAAAATAAATTAATATTTTGTTAACGTTGCATAAACTGCGGGATGGGTTTACTCAAAATCAAGGCAGTTCTAGAATACTAAGCCAAGTACCACTGTCTCTTCCAAGTTTGGTACAAATTCATGCAGTATTTGTCGTTTGAGCGAAAATTCTAATGGGATTCTGAATGCAAAACTGTTTTTGTGACACTCCAACAAATCTTATACCCCTAACTACCGTAAAGGAAACTCCATGTGATCAAACTTAAGTGCATCTACATGTTTTTGGGACATTCTCATTCATATTCATTAAACGGAGTCCTAGTTCCTACCAAATAATACAATGTTTTTCACCTGTGCCACTAAACAGTCTTGAAATTGTAAGCTCAGTATTGCATACAGCTATAGAGCAGGTTTCCATGGCACAACTGAACTGGCAAGCATGTCTTAATAGCCTGTAAGTGACATGCGTGTATGTTAGTGGCAAGACAAGACTGCAGAAGAGTGATAACAAATCTAAGACCATTTTGCTGAGATAATTTATCCTGTGAGCATGACTAGGTCATTGTACACATGAGGAAAGGGGTACTTAGACCTTTACGCTATCCACCAACGCTGGTAACACTAAGAGATTCAGGGAAGCACTACACTATACCATGCTTTTAAGATTGGCTATGTTCTCTATGGCAGTGGTTTTCTATCTTTTGACTTCTGTGAGCCCCCACTTAATCATTACTGGAATCTGGGGACTCCCACTAAATCATTATTGGAATCCAGAGACCCACTTTGAGTCATTACTGGAAGCCAAGGACCAAAGCCTAAGCAATTTTGATGGTTTTAACCGCAAAACAATACACAAACAAGAATTTATCAAATACACAAAAGCTGAAATATTTTATTTAATTTCCAAACAAATATAAAAAAATATATAAATGTAATATTTTAGTGGGACGGTTGGGTTTTTTATAAATTCAATTGAGGGCTCCAATTGTCCTCAATTTTGTTTGAGAGACATGTACTGCTCCCACAAATCAATCGGAGGACTGGGGATCCCAGCTTTTTTTCAATTTTACATATATATTATCTACTGGCGGTCGCCAGTAGATAGTTATAGTTACAACCTAGTTTCCATGGGAAATCTCAAAATTCTATTTTGAATAACTTTGGCGCCGGTTGACGAATCCTCGCGAAATTTTCAAAACAAATGGGGCGCTCCGTTCAGCTCCTACCCTGAAAGTCTCGGGGTGATTCGTCAAGCGGGGGCCAAGAAAAAGGGGGGGTCCCAAAACGCGTTTTCCCCATGCATTTTTCCATAGGACCTTTAGTCGCAGCTACAGCCCGAACGGCTGAACAGAATTACGTGAAATTTGGCAGAGAGGTAGCCATAAGGTCAAGGAAGTGCCTTTTGCAGGTCTGGTGTAAATCTGTTCAGTATTTCCTGAGAAAATAGCATTTAAAAGCATATCAATATCGATACGCGCGCACCGTGCGCGCACTGTGCGCGCACCCTGCCGTGCGCGAGCGCAATTCTGATTGGTTGTTAGATGTCGGTAAACATTCGAATCGGTCGAAACCAGGAAGTGTCGGCCGCCATTTTGTCTCTCGCAGTCTGAGGGGGTGAAAAACAAAGGTGGAGAACGTGAAAAGGGGGCAGAGTGGACAGTTCCTGACCCCCTAGCCTTGGTCAGGGGGTCACAGAAGGACCCCAATAGAGAAAAAAACTTTTTTTTTTGTTTTTTAATCGCGAGGTGTGCGCACCTTGCATGCACGGCACTTAGCATTTAAAAAACCGTACAAATTCACTTAAAAAACCATAGGTTTCACTCGTTATAGTTAGCTGGACATTTCACTCGTAAAAAAACAATGAAATTGCCCCGTTCTAGTTAGTGCAGGCAACTATAACTCACGCGACCGCAATCCTCTGCTGATGACGTCAGATATTACATCACTGATGACATATGTGTCTTTCTGAAAAATAAATATTTGTAATATATGTATAGCTAAAGATTAATGGAAGAAGACATGGGTAAGTAAGTGTCTAAATACAGTGATGTAATATCTGACGTCATCAGCAGAGGATTGCGGTCGCGTGAGTTATAGTTGCCTGCACTAACTATAACGGGGGAATTTCATTGGTTTTTTACGAGTGAAATGTCCAGCTAACTATAACATGTGTGAAACCTATGGCTTTTTAAGTGAATTTGCAAGGTTTTTTAAATGCTAATTCGTAACTATAACGTGTGTGAAACCTATGTTTTTTTCAGTGAATATATATATATATATATATATATATATATATACATATACACACATACACACACACACACACATACACTGAAAAAACCTAAGGTTACAGGAACATTATGGTTAAGAAATAGAATTTAAAAAACCTTAAAAATTCACTGAAAAACCAAAGGTTACAGGGACGTTATAGTTAGGCGCAGGTTTCACTCATACAAAACCAGTGAAATTCATCAGTTATAGTTAGCTGACCTAACTATAACTCGCACCCCCACTATGCACTGCTTATGATCTCATATATTATATCACTCATGACATGGCCAGTGACATCACTGATGAATCTCAAATGACATCACTGATTAACTCATCCAGTGATTGGGAGGGTTTTAAAAAAGTTTATGAGTGTTAAATATATATATAGCAAGGTGTTCTGGTGAATCAGTGAGTCTAGGAGTGCCTGTATGGATGATTCACTGGGTGTGTGACTGACTGTATAAGTGAGTGATTAGGTGTCTTTGTGACTGCATTGGTGAGTGGCTGGTTATATGACTGTCTGTATCAGTCAGTCAGGTGGTGTCTAAGTGGCTGTATGAGTGGGTACATTAGTGGCTGTCTGGGTGGGTGGGGGGTGGGTAACTGCCTGTGTGGATGAGGGAGTAGGAGAGTCAGTGTCTGTATGGGTTAGTGAATGCATGTGTGAGGGGTCATATGGGTGAGTGAGTTTGTCTATGGCTGTGTGGGTGAGTGAGTGGATGTGTCAGTAGTATCTGGGTGAGTAATTGGTTATGTGACAGGCAGTATAGGTGAGTGATGGGGTATATGAGTGACTATGGGTAAGTGAATGTGAGAGTGGCTGTATGGGTGAGTGTATGCTTGTATCAGTGACTGTATAGGCGAGTAAGTATGTGTTAGTATCTGTATGAGTAAGTGAGTGGGTGTATGTGTATCTGTATGGATGTGTAAGTGGCTGTGTAATTGACTGCATGGGTGGGTGAGTGAGTGTGTGTAGCTCTGTGGGTGACTGATTCAGTGTGTGAGTGGCTGTATGGGTGTATGAGTGGATATGCAAGTGGCTGTATTAGAGAGTGAGTGGGTGTACGAGTGGCTGTATGGGGGAGTGAGTGGCTGTATGGGGGAGTGAGTGGCTGTATGGGGGAGTGAGTGGCTGTGTGTAGATCTATGAATCAGTGAGTGGGTGTATAAGTACTGGTAGGGATCTTTGAATGGGTTTGTGAATGATTGAGTGAGAGTGGATGCATGAAAGCTTTTATGGGGTGTGAGTGGGTGTGTCAGTGATTCTGTGGATGATGTCATCAGTGATGTCATTTGAGATGTCACTGACCATGTCATAAGTGATTTAATATGAGAGGTCATAAGCAGTGCATTGAGGGGCGTGAGTTATAGTTAGGTCAGCTAACTAGAACTGCTGAATTTCACTGGTTTTGTACGAGTGAGACCTGTGCCTAACTAGAACGTCCCTGTAACCTTTGTTTTTTCAGTGAAATTCTAAGTTTAAAAAAAAAATGATATTTCCTAACTATAACGTCCCTGTGACCTTTGCTTCTTAAAGTGATTTCCTAAGGTTTTCTAACATAGCAAAGAGTTGACCCAAAGTTTGTTATATGCAAGAACATTTTGTTGTTTTAAAAATCTTGTTTGACTATACTAGGAAGTAATCCAAACACTGTTTAAATTAAGAAGTAAAGTAACATTTTGAATTTAAAAAAAAGTTTTGTGATGTAAATAATATTTTTACTGTGTGGTTTTGAACATGTTCTAATAGACATATTTGGATAGTGTAGGCGATATGTTCCAACAACTTCGCTCATCCCTATTTATTCCCTACTAAAATCCTGCTCATCATGCAAAGCACTTCTAACCACAGTACTGACCCAGCAATGTATCTGCCAACACTTCATGCGGAGATCTAAAACCTATCCCAGAAGAGATGGCGGAGGCTATAAAATACACATGGTGGTCATAGAGCAGGTAAGCTAGGCGACAAGCTGCGTTACACTTCCCTTTTTAGATATCTTTCCTACATGAGGCAGCAGGATTAATACAAGAGCTTCTATTTTATTCTGAGTACAATTGTGTGTGTCGCTTGTTCTCAAAGTCTATGTAATGAGGGCAGGGTGCATCTTTGCCGGCGATTGGTAATTCTGCGACTATCAGTGGATGTACACATACAGCCTGACCTTTTCATAGATTCTGGGTTACTTTTTAACAAAGATCTTTCTGTGTATATTGACTCAGCTGGGATATGGTGACAAGAACAACCACATTACAAGCAGCAATACAGCTACACTGTTATGGCCTATGCATTAATATTCCTGCTTGCCTCCTAGTCCACATTATACACAGAAAGAGAAAACAAGAAAAATAATCTCTAAAATAATACGCTGGTATTCTCATTTTCATGAATTTACACACCGCTACAATTTACTTTTCAAATCACAAAATGTTATATCATTAGAATGAAAATACATGTAAATTAAATGCCTCAGTTGTGTAACATCACGTGGTATAATGTTGTTCTACTTGGACAGGTAACAGTATGAGCACGCAAATGTTTCTCTGGATAGCACTCCACCCAGCTGCGCCATTACAGAAGGCGAGCGACTTTAAACCAATCGGCCCTAGTCCCACCCTTCAAGGAGGAAGTGCAGTCAGAATTACAGAACCACATTTGGGAAAGCAAGCAGGTCTGGACCACAAGAAACAAAGTTGGACTTCACTGATTAGCAGCAACTTGAATCCCTATGAAGCAACGAGATGGGGACCCACATTTGGAAAATCCCGCTCACTTAGGAAAGCAGATTTAACAAATGAAAAAGTAATGGATGGAGAAGCTTTAATTAATTTTAGTTACTCGTAATTCCTTTAGGTTGCACTGTTTCATTATTTTCTGGCCCGCTGTGCCACTGGGGGGGCAAAAGCTGCACCTCAGCAAAGGAATCCTATAGTTCCTGGTGCCGTAGGACTCAAGCTGCACAATTAAATAACTGTCTGAAGGCCACCCCCCCCTTCCAAAAAAAGTTCCTTGGCATTAACCTAGCAGTATCATTTAAAATTAATCACAAAAGTAGCTTAAACTAGATCAATCTTTGTCATAGTATAAATATCTAATTAACAGGCTTGAACTCAGACCAAATAAGCTATTAGTTGAAAATGTGCAAAGTGCTACTGATTCAAAATCTCTTACATTTATTTTGCCATGAAAACAAGCGTCCATACTCCATGAATTTGAAGATGCTCATCCATCATGAGCCCGAACAGGTAAAGTGGTTCAATCATCCGCCTCACAACGTGCCTCGAGGAGAGGTCTCAAGCTCCTTACAGACCTGCCAACTAAAAAGAATTGTTCACAGTGTGAACAGGGGGGGATGGCCTCAGAGGGGGCAGGATATAGTACCGAAAAGTACCTCAGTTGCGCCTTTGCCCACTTCCTCCCTACACCAGCCCTCCTACAAAAAAGGTTGCGGAGACTGGTGGTGTTCACACCCCTTAATGGACATCGGATATCAAAGACGAGCTGGAAATCCAGTGTTTGCAGTGGTTTCCAGCTTGGTTTCCCTCGCACCATGTAATATCGGAGCCTCACCAGTTGACCTTGACAAGGAAGCCAATATGTGTCACCCAACGGTACCGTTTAAGTTGGCAGGTCTGCCGCACGAGGGCACACACCAGCACTTTACGACTCCTTGGCTGCAGAGGACGTCTCAAGCAATGACTGACTGGAACGGAGGACTGGAGGTGCTGGACGGCATGTCGGCAGTAAAGAGATGAACATAAAAAGAGGTCAACAAGGCAGACTGGGAACAACATTAGTACAAGTGCCTTTTGCACACTGGCGAACTTAACCTCTTACAACACATAACTAAGCCTGCGTAACAGTGCATAAGTCGTATCGGGGAGCAAAAAGGAGATACGCCCTCTTTAGCAGGCTACTCTTTGGACACCAAGGATGGTGTGAAAGAAGTATGGTAGGAAGGAAACATGGCTCTTGAATGCCTTGGTTCACCTCTTTATTTGACAAGGGTTTGCTGCCTGCCTAGCCAGGCATCCTTTTCTTACAAGCTCTGTAGGCTTAGCAAACAAAGCCGATTTAAGTTAAGCTTTTTTTGTTGATATTGTGACAGCGTGCATTCAAATCCCTGACAGGTGCATATGTCTCAGGCAGTTATACCAAGGTAAATCTCTTAAGATGACTAAACACATCACACCGAACCCAGAAGGAACGATCGCAATGAGCGAGGAGCATGCAAAAGCGTGCCAGTTTCTGAGGCGGAGAGCCAGACAAACTCTGCAATGTCGACATGAACCACATACAAGCCACGTGCGCCTCACACGTCATTCAGTGCAGGGAACAAGACACCTGGCACTCGACAGGAAGTGGCCGAGTTAAATTGGTTTAAAGCGTTCCCGCCGACATTGCCACGTGACTCACCAAGCCACAGCAACATGGATCACAGCAGCATTTAACTGAGTGATAAGCTAGAAAATGAAGAAAGACTGTGAATAACGGTAACACGAAAAGTCGAGTAACTGGGGTAGGTAAATATGAGGTGGAACACACAAAAAACACGGGCAAAAAGACTAATATTAAGAGTGGAAAGGTCGTGCCAGTAACAAGAGAGATGGAACCAGATATACCACACACGACACACTGCCAGGAAATTGCAATAACCACAACTCTAATCTGTTACCTTGGTCAGGCACTCCGTGCATTTACTTTGACAATTGCTGCCTGGCCATGCTTACAGTTGTATTTGTCAAAGAGGAAGAGAGAACTGGGTAGGGATGAGTGTGTCGGGCACGAGGAGAGCTGACATAGTGAAGGGAGAGTTGGCCAGAGGGGGCAGCTGGACAGAATGATGGGAGAGGGGGCAGATAAGAAGTCCGGCAACAAGAAAGGGCAATGCGTCAGAAATAAGGGATAGCAACTTAGAGGAAAGAAAGAGCACCACCCCAAAAGGGGAGTGAGGTGGGACAAGGAACTGAAAGACGAGGAAAAGGAAGTGAAAGGTATGACAAATGTGTCAGGAAGAAGAGACAGAGAAAAAGTGCGAAAAAAAATGACAAGGGAGGACAGGTTAATAATAAGGGAGAGTAGGGCAATGAAAAAAAGAGGCTATAGAGAGGTAAGTGACAGGGAAGAGAGTAGGACGAAGCACTCAAGCAGAGAGGAAGACAAAGAAGAGGGAAGGGAGGAGGGAGCTCAAACCCGGAGAGCAATGTGGTTTCAGGGGAAGGGGAAATGGGAGGGCAGTGATTGCCTAACAAGAAGGGAGAGGGATCATGTCATTTCTCAATGAGACAACACAAGCCACTTTTTACTTCTCTCCTAAATCAATCACCTGTGGAGTGCCACAAGGGAATTCTATTAGCCCATCACTGTTCAATCTAAATGACTCCCAACTAGCATCCCTTCTTCAACAGTTTGGCTAATGTCTTGCACTGATGATAGGCAAATAATTGTATTTTTCATGGATGATTTAGACACTCTTAAGATTAACTTTTATGCCTACTAATTGGCCATTGCCACTTGGATGCAGGATAACCACCTAAAGCTAAATGGAGCTAAAATGGAGGTTGTCGTTTTGGGCTGGACTTCCAACCATCTGCTCTCCCCAGTGGTGGCTCCCATATTTGGGCAAAACACCCTCTCCTGTGACTTGGACCAAAAATCTTGGCATTCTCATCGATACCACCCTATCAATAACAACTTTCAAACAACAGATCAATAACTTGTTTTTGGCAGTATCTCAGACCCCTCAATATCATTTTGCCCTTAATTCCAATGGATTTTCTGAAAATTATAATCCAGGCTGTCATCCACCACAAAGTTGATTACCATAACTCTCTTTAACTTGGTCATCCTAACCAGCTTCACCTCATTCAAAACTCAGTCGCAAGGCTCCTCACAGATCTTCTAGCCCATGCGCTCAAATCAAGCCAGATTGATCTCCTTCACTGGATCCCCCGTAGCCAAGAAAGCACTCTCAAAGCGATCTGCATTTGCAAGAGAGCTTTCGATTGTGTACAATTATTATTTCTTCCACAGATATTTCATATCTAATTTCCATGCAGAAAGAGAAGATCCTCTACCGCCTAGTTGGCCAGCGTCAAAAAGACTTGGGATGTGAGCAAAGGTGACCAATGTTTCTTCTTCCTTGCAGCAAAACACCGAAACTCTCTTCCACTCTGCCTTTGCAGTCAGCATATTAGAAAGCATCTCAAAACCTTGCTTTTTCAATCTCCCTGCAATTAAACTATCTTCTAGTTCTTCCACGAAATCTTAATTCAAAGACACCTCTTGGGCTATCGGTGCGCTCTACAAATACTATTCAACCAACGTCACATTTTTTGTTAAATAACTTCTCTAGTGCCTTAAATCAATAAAAATCGGTTTAAGAAACCAATACTTCGGTTAAATTGAATGACAAAACAAAAGGCAACTACAAACCTTGACATTATTCTTTACTTATTTCAAATCCTTAGAAGTAGGACCTGCCTTTGCCTGTTGTTTTTGAAAAACTCACTTAAGTCGAAGATAGCAGCAAGGATTGAGCGTCTGTGGAGCTCGAATCCTTAATTTGTTTAAACAGAAATGCCGGCTGTGTTTCATACTAAGGAAAACCTCACTTGTTGCATCTCCATGGGCCTACAAATGGTCTCTTCCATCTCCACTGATGTACTAGAAGTGGACTACCCAACACACCTACAGCACAGCCTCAACATAATGCAAAACTTCCGTCGTCTTAAAATAAACAAAAGGCAAACCAAAAATGATTATCCTCCATAACAAATCCAAAGTAAGACCAAGCCAAAACCAGTGTAAGATAAATGGGGATACTACGGAGCACACAATGAAATACAATTGCATAGGAATAACACACAGCTCATCTGTCAACTATGCCATGCCATGAAATGCCTCCAGGAGTAGGGCATACATGTGTTTTCTGTTGTGATTGACATGGTCCAAGGTGTAAACCCCGGTGATGCTCTGGACAGAACTATTTGATTGCATTGTCAAACCAATACTTTCATAAGGCTTTAAAGCCTGGGTCATCAGAGACGCCTAAAAGTACTGCATGTGGGGACATAGCCAAGCAGAAAACACACACACACCTACCTAGCCAAAGAAGTACTAAAGGTGCACATAAATGATGTCAACACAATGTGTGCTAAGCAGACTAAAACACAACGGGTGCTTGATTTGTGCAGGTATCTGAACGTAATGGGCACCAGCCAAAAAGGGAGACAGGAGGAGGAGGAAAGAAAGGAAGGAAAACAGTGACAAAGGGTGAAATAGGGATGAAACGGAACCTGCAAGAGTGAGACAAAGAGACAAAAGCATAGAGTGGTGGAGTAATGAGGTGGATTCGAGGCTAGGCAGCCTTGGTACTCCTTGACAATTCTATTTGCAGCAGGCGCCACAGAAAAACTTAGAGTCTTTTCACTTTCTTTTTATCAAATTAAGCTCTGCATTTCACCTACTCCTGCTAGATATATAAAAACGGGCTGGAAATTCTGCCTAACAGAGAAAAGCAAATAGAAAGGCTTCTACAACAAAGTACCACCAACCCTCGAAAACGGAACAACGAATTTTATAATGAAAGTTGAAACCACAAAAAATAAGCGGAACGCACCTGTGAAATAAAATAAAAATAAAAATTAACAACAGGAGAGGGAGGGAGTTTCTGGAGCCACTCTTAATCCCCCGGGGCTAGTATAAATCAACAATAAAAGAGTGGGTCCATCAGATGTGAGCAGGTGCAGGGAAAATTAGAAAAGTGAATCACTATGTTTTAAAAGAACCCTCACTCACCAACCTAGTTGGTGACATGCTTCATCATTGGGTAGCTGGTCTAATTATCACCAGTTCCTATCGTCCGCCACACCATTTTAACTGTGTCCGGTTTACCACTATTAAATTCATTATTGGTTGAAACTGTGACATATTTTAAACTTTACACTATCACCCTTTGCACTGCACCTACACACAAAAAACCTGCTCCGCTGTAATTCAGGCGTCGTAGCACACCGGGGAGACATTCGGTCTCTCCGGTGGGAACCCAATGATGAAGCATGTCACCAACTAGGTTGGTGAGTGAGGGTTCTTTTAAAAACATAGTGATTCACTTTTCTAATTTTCCCTGCACCTGCTCACATCTGATGGACACACTCTTTTGTTGTTGATTTATAAATAAAATAAAAACACAACAAAATTAAATGCAGCAAACTAATCACAGAAGCTACACTCTAGCAAATATTCCCTCACTGTGAAGAATCACAAACACAAGAAGCTAATGAGCAAATGTAGGTGCAGAGATCACATGCCAGAGATAGACCCGCATTGGTAAAGCCAATAGCTCTTGCCATTGCTAGAGTTATTGGCTTTGCAAATGTCCTTTGGCCATGTTGTACAAAAGCATAGCTCATGTTCAGCACGGCTAACATTTAGTGGAGAAGAGTGAAGTTACATGGCATAGAGTGACGTATGGATCAGTATGGTGAAGAGTGGAGTGGGAAAGAGTGAAGTGGACTGGTGTAAAGTACAGTGGAATGGCACTGAGTGGCATGGCATGGAGTGGCATGGCATGGAGTGGCATGGCATGGAGTGGCATGGCATGGAGTGGCATGGCATGGAGTGGCATGGCATGGAGTGGAGTAGCATAGAGTGGAGTAGCATAGAGTGGAGTAGCATAGAGTGGAGTAGCATAGAGTGGAGTAGCATAGAGTGGAGTAGCATAGAGTGGAGTAGCATAGAGTGGAGTAGCATAGAGTGGAGTAGCATAGAGTGGAGTAGCATAGAGTGGAGTAGCATAGAGTGGAGTAGCATAGAGTGGAGTAGCATAGAGAGGCATATTTGAGAGCCGTGGCATAAAGGGCAGTGGCAGAGTCGAGTGGCGGAGAGGGGAGCGGCATAGAGGGGAATAGATTGGAGTGGCATAATTAGAGGTGCGGAGAGTGGTATAGATGGAATAGCGTAGAGTTGCATGGAGTGGCATAAAGTGAAGAGTGTTAGAGTGGTATAGAGTAGAGTGGCATAGAGTAGAGTGGCATAGAGTAGAGTGGCATAGAGTAGAGCGGCATAGAGTAGAGCGGCATAGAGTAGAGCGGCATAGAGTAGAGCGGCATAGAGTAGAGCGGCATAGAGTAGAGCGGCATAGAGAAGAGCGGCATAGAGAAGAGCGGCATAGAGAAGAGCGGCATAGAGAAGAGCGGCATAGAGAAGAGCGGCATAGAGAAGAGTGGAGTAGCGCAGAGTGGCATAGAGTAGACTGGCATAGAGTGGCAAAGAAGAGTGGCGTAGAGTGGTGTGGATAGGAGTGGAGAGGTGCAGAGTAGAGTGGCATACATTGGAGTAGGGTAGATTGGAGTAGAGTAGCTTGGAATGACTTGGCACAGAGTGGAGTACTGTGGCATAGAGTGGAATGGCGCAGAGTGCGGTGGCAGAATGTGCTGGCATAGAGTAGAGAGGCATGGTGTAGAGGGCAGTGGCACAGAGGAGAGCTGCACAGGAGGGAGTGGAGTGCAGTGGCATAAAGTGGAGTGGCGTAATGTAGAGTGGCATAGAGTAGCGTAGACTAGAATGGCATAAAGTGGAATGGCGTAGAATTAAATGGAGTGGCATAGAGTTGCGTGGAGTGGCATAGAGTTGCGTGGCGTACACCAGCGTGAAGCAGTGCAGAGTACAGCGGAGTGGCACAGAGTAGACTGGCGTAGAGAGGCATAGAGTAGACTGGCACAGAATGGTACTGCGTGCAGTGGCATAGAGTGCTGTAGAGGGAAATGGAGTGGCGTAGAGTGGCACAGAGTAGAGTGGCACAGAGTAGAGTGGCACAGAGTAGAGTCGAGTGGCACAGTAGAGTGCGTACAGTGCAGTAGCACAGTGTCCTAGAGTAGAGTGGCACAGAGTAGAGTAATGTAGAGTGGAGTGGAGCAGTGTACAGTGGAGTTCAATAGAGTGGCATGGAATGGCGTGGCACAGAATGGCCTAGAGTGGAGTGGAGCAATGTAGACTGGCACTGTGTGAATTGGAGTAGGGTGTCGTATGATGGCATTGTGTGGAGTGGTGTAAAGTACTGTGGTGCAGAGTGGCATAGAGTGGTGTAGAATAGAGTGGAATAACGTGGAGTGAAGTAGAGGTTTAGTGGAGTGACGTAGAATGGAGTGGCATAGTAGAGTGGAGTGCCATTGAGTGGCGTAGCGTGGAATGGCATGGCATAGAGTGGAGTAGCGTAGAGTGGCACAGAGTAGTATAATTGTGCTTTTAAGTAACTTAACCCGTTAACCCCTGCGTAAATTCCGCCGCAGTGCGGGTGATTTTTTGCGCGGGCGGGGCCGCGTCGGCCAACGGACGTGCGCAGCACTACGGAGGTAGTGCTCGCAACGGCCGTTGGCCAACGCACGCACGCAAGGGGTTAAACAAGGAACAAAACATAAAATCAACGCAAAGGTCTGAGACATAAATAGAACGAATTGCTGAAAGGCAACAAAAACAGGAGTTTGGCGGCAAGCATCATGAAGGTGTAAATGTGGTGTCATTGTGGTATTTATACATTATAATGGGTTAATTCAACCCGTGTAAAATAGAATTTTATTTAAGTTGTACTAATAAGCGAAAAGACCCAGGCGTAGATAAACAATGTCCAAAAATGCGCTTGAAAACAGAACGAGCGGTGAAAGCAGCACAAAGAACTGGAAACCGAGGAAGCGTCCTGAAACGTGTACCCCAATCAAAGAGTGGACGGTCTCTAATTAATCCGAATCAATCTGTCCTTTGTCCATGCTCAAGGATGCTTGGCATGCGCTGGCTAATTAGGTGGCCGCAGAGAAGAGGGTACTGAAGCCAGCAAATGGTTAAGCAATGGGCAGGCTCCAAGCCCTTTACTGTAAACAATACCCCACGCAAGCGAGAACATATGCAGCACAGGGGAGAACTCAAAAAGGTTGACAAACAGACCTGGTAAACAGAAAAGGCCAGATTAAGCCAACAGTCCGACCTGAGCACTATACAAAATGAGACCATTGCATCTCACACTGCCACAAAAGGGAGGCAATAACAAGGAAGCACTACCCGTGGGGATCCTCAGGCAACATCCCTACTTCACAGAACTGAAGGATGGACAGAAGGTGGGCATCCTCCTTGGAAGCAGAGGAATACCGGTGAGTATGTAACACCAGCAAAGATCCATAATCTCAAGTGCAAAACAATACTCAACTATTAATGCGAAAAGCTTCGGCAATCAGTGCATATATCAAGTATGCCATGGCAATAAGTTGTTACTGAATATAATCAGATACTGAAGAAAGGGGGACGTTGGTTCAGAGATCTCGTATACAATCAAAAAAAATAAAACATTTGAATGAGGGTGCCCACGGAGGCACAGTCAAAGTGCTCTTAAGATATCAGCAGGGCTGGTAAAAATAGAAATGAACAGGCCATTCTTTTGAGGCAGACCGATCTACAGAGCTGGTCTGTTAATGGGCATGAAAGGCTTTCTTGTGCTCTGGGGCTGGTTGCACTTTCCACAGAAACCAGTACATTGTGGCAAGGAAAAGTACATTAATGGGCAAGACACGTCAACTCAGTCATGTAAACACATGCAGCAATCTTGGCTGAAACGCATAATCTCACTCACTCTGGGAATGACCAGGAAAGGTTACAGAAATGGAGGAACCAAAAGGGCTAACATGTCCTTACGCACCTTTCCTTTTCGTTCTCGTGTGCACTTTTTTATTCACTCTGCTGTCTATGAATCCTCTATTTTCTGCATTTTTAGGTCTACCCCACTTCCTCTTCCGTCTCTGCTCACCTCTCCCTTTATATTGCCTGTCTGTGCTTCCTTTTCCCTGTCCATCTCTTTAGCCTTGGCTCCCTTCTCCAGATCTGCCCCATCAACTTTTCTTACTCTTTCACCAGCTCTGACTTCTTCCCACTCTATTTTCTTCTCCCCTTTCCATCCCTTGGCCCAATCTCTGCTTCACTCTATTTCGCTCACTCGGCTCCCTCTCTCCTTTCCTTTAGTGTTAATTTGTGCTCATCTTCCTCACCCAACGCAGACTTGGTGTTTCGAAAGTAGGCCCAGGCAAAGCGGATACACCTCCACAAAAGAGCACTTTGCTGATACAGCATATGCTGGAAGGTCAGGCGACATGGAGGAGGCATTAATCTGTGGCACCACTGTCCTGTGAGAACCAGGCTAAGGGGGTGCCTGAGGAATTCAGGCCTGTCGCAGCCGTGGCCTTTAAACCCTAAACTCTGCTCGGTGTTTCTTCAACGCATAGTAAAGTCTCTCCTTTTCGAAGGCGGCTATTGATCCTTCGGTGGAAGCTTAAGTAACTCTTTTTTGTCCATTTGAGGAACCATGGAAAGTCTTTCTCCACTGCCGCCCAACGAGGCAAAATGTAGCAGATAACAGAATATGATCAATCCTTGAGGAGTGTTTCCCCGTGGTTCTCTTTTCCACATTCTGACAAGCCACCTTGATTCACTCCGCATCAGTGCAATGACCAAAACAGCACTGGTAAATCATCGCACCACAGGCGCAAAAGCGAAACAAAGATGGACAGACCAGGAAAGGGTCGAGGGGGGTGGAGCAGTGCTCTATGCTCTGCCCACCAAAGACCCCTGTGGTGAATTTCAAATCATTCGGAATATGCCGCTAGGTAGTAATAGTTAGGTCTGCTTTTCATTGAAACTGCAGGGGTTTTTGGGTTGCTAATAACTTTGGTCCCATTTGACTAATGTTCACAAAACTTTCTAAAAAGAGAGTTCATCCACCTCAGCTCTTTCGTGGAAATTTTCGGCGTGATCTGTTAAGCGGGAACCGAGAAAAAAATCAGTGTCCCAAAACACAAAATCCCTACAGCAAACACTGCTGAACGGAATTACACCAAATTTGGCAGGAATGAGTGTGCCCCTTATGGTGTATGGAGGAACTGGTCTATCTATACAGTGCTCACTCTATGAAAACAGCTGTGCACTGTAGGATGTGGGGAGGGACTAACCTCTCCACTGAGGGCTTTCTGTTGGATGATTGGTGTGTGGCAGGGTGTAGGAAGAGACTCACCTGTCTCCTCATAGCCTTCCAGCTCACTATTCAGGGCTAAACCAGTTGTTATTGGTCCTGAACCCGAGTTATAGTCACAGGTGAAAGCCTATAACAAATTATAGGGACCGATATAGCCTGAAGCACAACAGCTGTAAAGCTATTAGAACATCCCGCCCACAAAGGGTACAAAGTTTTAAATTGAAAAAGTACATACAGAAAGACAAACACTGTAATGTTGGAGCAGAAGACTTATACGATCTAATTTTAGAGTTGGGTTTTATTAGAAGAAAGTAATTTTAAGGTATAGAGTAGTAGGCAATGGTAACATACAGCCACACAAAACAAACATATAAATATTGCCTTACTTTTAAACAGAATAGGTGGCTCTGAGAAGACCCCCGCCGCTGTCTCTGTTCAACACTTGATGTATGTTGCAGGGTGTGGAGAAGGGCTATGTTTTGCACTGCAACTTCTATTTATTTTGTGGGAGATGTTTGTGTACTAGAGTGAAGATAAATACAGATCTCTGTGCTGAGACATGTACCCACTCATGGAGATGAATAGTAGGCTGAACAGCGAACTTGGCATTCTTGGGAGAGCTCTGCCCAGGATAACAAGTGTGTGTTCTAGGAAGTAGGGAAGAAGGTATAGAAGTGTGTGAGGATGGACTGGTTCTCTGCTTACACCCTTCTCTTGTAGAATGGGTGTGTGCATATTAAAGTGCAGTGAGAAACTGTCCTCTCCCCAAAGACCCCTCTCTCACTTGACAGGTTTGTTTAGTAGGGTGTTGGGAGGAACTCACCACTCTCCTGCCAACTCTCCTTTCCTGATGGCTTAATGTAATAGACAGTGGGTAGTGACTGGCCTGTCTGTTAAGACCGCTCAAATGTGTGTG
Source organism: Triturus cristatus (assembly GCF_964204655.1). Lineage (NCBI taxonomy): Eukaryota > Metazoa > Chordata > Amphibia > Caudata > Salamandridae > Triturus > Triturus cristatus. The sequence continues at coordinate 761,187,587 of NC_140589.1, read as the reverse complement.
TAGCAAGCTCAGATCTTCCTCCAGGCTAACAGGTGTGCATAGTACGGTGTGAGGAGACACTGTCGTCTTCAGTGACACTTCTCTCGATAGCAACAGGTCTGTGAGGTAGACTGTGGGGAGGGAGAAGCCTTTCCACTACAGGGAAGTGGAATTCCTATAGCCAGACGTCCGGGACATATTGTTTGGGGTCAAGGGCAACACGTTTTCATGTGTATTTTGTCCTTTGGGCAAGTAGGCCCAACCCCCTACAACTAAAACTCATTGGCTGCCAATTTACAATACCACATTATGGATCAGGGAAAGGCATTGCCTGTAGTTAAGGTATTATTTGTGTTCATGTGTTAAAGCTGTTCAAACTTGTATTTATGGTTCATTAATGCAAAACCTTTATTATTAGGGTGAGTGCTCTAAGTAAATGTTGTAAGCTCAGACTGCACTACTGACAGTGGTTCCAGTATAAAAATGTGTACACATGTTTTCAATGTTTAGCAATATGAGGCTATGTATAATGCTCCCAGAATGCTCTGATTAGATGCAAATATTTGCAGAAGCTTGAATGGAAGATTGATGATGCTTTTCTTTCTAAATAAAATGTTCACAAAAATGCAAAAAAAATTCGCTATACTACTGTAAAATTTTAGGTATCATTTCTTTGCAGCATCATTTAGTAAAATGTGTTGATGTACAATACTATTTCCCAAAAATATTCATAATGGAAAATTAGTGTAACCAGTTTTAATAAGATAATGGGAAACAAAAAAAAAAATAGGCATTGGTAAAGCCAGAAGGTCTGAAATTGTTGGTCAGCCTTTTGATTTTGTCAATACGTGACTTGTTTTGGCATTGTTTTTGTAAAACCTTATAGGTGCGGGAGCTGGTGGGCCCTCACCATTATAACAAACATTGGCAAAAGCATAACATTTTTTGTCTCAAAAAGCACATACTGCCACAGTAGTTCCTGGCACTGAATAAAATGACTGTCGATATGCTCCTTGTGAAAGAACAGAATGCTGTTACTCACAGTGAAGCTAGCCGATAGACAGAAAGAGACAGAATTTTAATAAACACAAAAGGTCATGGTTAACGCCAGACCTAATTAGGGCCCAATTATTAAAAAAAGTCTCAAAAGTGCACCCATGTCCTTGCATTAAGTGCAGATATATATATGGCTTTTGTGAATTCACAAGACTTTACAGAAGTAGGACAAGAAATAGTACTCCTAGAAAATATTTGTGAACTGTTTTTTAGCATGAGCACATATGCAGGTGTAGATTTGCTCATGTGAAAATCTGAGTGTTTGCAAGTTCACTTTCCCTCCAATCCCTTTTTTTCCAACCCAGGAAGAAGTTTTATGTCTGCCATTGTCAGAAGTAAATTTCCAACCTTTCTCAGTATGGGAAAAAATTAGAGAAGAGTTGGTGAAAACCCTTAAAACATGCATGTTGTACGTTCACATGCACCGCCAAGACTGGAATCCGACTAGTCAGTGAGCAACTCCGCCCGCAAGCCCCCTAAACTTAAAGTCAAGGGGAATAGGCGCTCGAGATCCAGACGACGCTCGCAGTCCCACAGCGATGCCAGCAGATCAGCACCGGTGCCCCGTTCGGGGAGGCCGGCTACAAAACCTTCCTGGAACATTCCCAGTGGACGAATCTACTTACGCTTGCGCTCAGGTTATCGAAGCATAGGTTGGGCTACTATCCCCCGTTGGGCTCTTTGGGTCCGGGGCTCAGCCCGTGAATCATGGATGGGCGTTTGGGGATCCATTGGTGGAGGTGGGCCGGGGACTCCCTTTGGGGGTCACCATGCCGGCTTCGCCGCAACAGATACTTCAGCGGTTTTGAGGTATTGGGGTGGGGGGTTGGGGTTGATGGGGATGTTCTTGTTCACTGGTAGCAGGCTTTTTATCGATGCTTTTTGTTTCCGTTCTTACGTTTTGGGGAATTGTCTTGATTTCACAGCGCTGTCATATTGCTTCTGTATTTCGCCACATGCTTTCATGTCACTACAGTTCCTGCTCATTGCATCTCTTTTCACTCTCGCTTCCGTTTTATGGGATTGTTTTGAGTATACTGCACTGTCATTTTGCTGTTATGTGCCGCCGTGTGTTTACATGTCGCCGCAGGTCTTGCCCATTATATGTGTCATTTTTCTGAATGCCCACTCCTGTAGTTAGCCCACGGCCTAAAGCCGGGTCCCTTCGGATCGTAAGTTGGAACGTCATGGGGGCGCTAGATAAAGTCAAGAGGGGGGGCGATACTCCACCAGCCTAAGCGTTACCAGGCTGATATTCTTATGTTGCAGGAGAGACACCTACTGGGGACCAAGGCCCTTTGCTTGCGGAGATATGGGTATTCCAAAGTTTTCCACTCTGGGTTCACGAGGGGTTCTCGCGGGGTGGCACTTCTCATCCATCGTAGTGTTATATATGTTCACCTTAAGACGTGGGCAGACACTCACAGGAGGTATGTTTTTAATCAAGGATCTATCTATGAGGGACGGGTGGTGCTGGGTAGCGTCTACGCCCCTCCCCCCCTGTCCTGGACATTGGCTGAACGCATTATGATTTTGTGTGCGGATGTTCCGGATGGGGTGGCGGTAGTGGGTGGTGATTGGAATGATGTGATGGATGGGGTTCGAGATAGATGGCACCGAAGGGGACCGCCTAATGCGGGCCCACTAACTAAATTGTCCTCTTTGGGGTCGGGTCTGGGCTGGGTGGACTCATGGCGATGGAAGCATGCGGAGGAGCAGGGATACACTTATTTCTCAGCGGTTTATGAATCGTTTTCACGGCTAGACTATGTCTTCTTACCGGCTGCGGCAGTTGGGAAAGTGTCGGATGCGGAGATCCTCCCAAGGGGTCTGTCAGACCACCCCCCAGTCGCGCTTAGGTTACGGCTCAGCCCTGCGAGGCCGCCCTTTCGCTGGCGTCTTTTCCCCTGGCATCTGCAGGATGACCAGTATAGGGTTCACTTGGGGCAGGCCATTGCACACTATTTAGACATAAATGTGGGCTCAGTGACGACCGCTGCGCCGCTGTGGGAAGCGATGAAGTCGACCATTCAGGGTGTGGACATTTCCTATTGCTCCGCGGCACGACGCTCCAAAAAAAAATAAAAAAAAAAAAAAAAAGAGTCCCTGGTGCGCTCAGAGGCTCATCTGTTGGAATTGGAACGCGCAGGTAGAGAGGAGGGTGGGGCACTGGCGTGCCTTCAGCTGCTAGTAGCGAGGCAATCCCACGCGGCCCTGTTGCTGGAGGTGGCCCGAATGGTGTGGCTGGCGTCCCGCAATAGGATCTATCAGTGGGCGATAAGTCCAGTAAATTGCTCCAACAACTATGTCAGGGGGCGGTGAGTTCCCTGGTTCTGCCTGGGCTTCTGGGGCCGGATGGTGGGACACTGGGGGACCCCTCAGTTCTTGCTGAGAGCTTCACGCATTATTATGCCGATCTGTATGCCCCACGGGAGTCCCTGTCAGAGGACATGGTCAGCTGCTTTTTCACGGATTTACCGCCCTGGTCTCTCTCTGTTGAGGCTCGAGAGGCCTTAGATCTTCCGCTTACGGTGGAGGAATTGGGTACGGCATTAAGTGACCTGAGCTCTGGAAAAGCCCCAGGGCCCAACGGATTCCCCTAAGAGAGACTTCTCGCAGCTGGGACCCCATCTCTTGCAGGTGGTGGAGGAGGCACGTGAGCGTGGGTGCCTGCCGCGGGACTGGAGACATGCCGAGGTGGTAGTTTTTCAAAAGCCGGGCCGCCCTCCAGACCAGCATTCTTCATACCACCCTATTTCACTGCTGAATATCAAGGCCAAGATGTTGGCCAAGGCGCTGGCCACTCGTCTTCGCTCCCATATCACTTCACTGCTCCATATGGACCAGGTGGGCTTCATGCCCCAACGGGCTACACGACACAACATTCGGCGGGCGCACATTGCCATAGACCCGATTCGGAGACTGGATGTCCCTGCAGCACTCTTGCTGGCGGATATGGATAGGGCCTTCGATTTCTTAGTTGGTCGTATCTTTTTGCGCTCCTAGACAATTTGAATCTGGGCCCACGCTTTTTCGCCTATTGAAAACTTCTTTATACGCAACTCACGGCATCGGTCCGTGTCGCGGGAGCTGTATCCTTCACTTTTCCGAATGGACGGGGCACCAGGCAGGGGTGCCCGCTGTCGCCCTTTCTGTTCACCATTGCGATGGAGCCATTGGCTGCTTGGGTGAAAATAGACGCACAAGTGGCGGGCTTTGAATGGGCGCCGGGAGTATCGGACTGTATCGCGCTCTACACGGATGATGTTCTTTTCTTTCTGACTGATATTAACAGGACGGGCCCCAGATTGCTGCGTATCATGGAAATATTTGAGAGACTTCCGGCCTGTTCATGAACGTGGGTAAATCCGTGTTGTGGACACTAGGGCGTCCAGTGGAACTGGTCACCTGGGTCTCTGTGGTGTAGGTTGCCACTGTCGGCATGAAATACTTGGGTGTCTTTTTATCCGGCTTGGTGGGCGAGTCATGGGACCGAAATGTGGCACCGATCTGGGTACGGGTGCGCGACGAATTGCGAACCTGGTCTCGCATGCCCCTTTCTCTTCCGGGTCGGTCGGCCATCTTTAAAATGGTTTCGTTGCTGCGGTTGCTGTATCAGCTGCAAAATCATACCTTCCCTGTTAAGCCTTCTTGGTTCCACCAGGTTAATTCGGTTCTGGGACAGTTCATTTGGGCCGGGAAAACACTTAGGGTGACGCTCCAAACTTGTTTCCAGTCCACATATTGTGGCGGACTGGCCACCTCGAACATTCAATCCTATTATGTGGCCTCGCAACTACTGATATTGAATGAATGGTGGTATGGGGACCGCTCGGATCCGGCATATGCAGTGGAACTGTGCCAGACGGGATCCTATTTCCTACATATGGTTTTGTACTCTGCCTCTGTTCGCAAGACTCTGCCGTCCGCCACAAGCATACTTTTCCAGTTGTGGAGGCGAACCCTGCGCGGGATGGTCTGGTGGGGCAGGCTGACACGGGAGACTCCCCTGTGGTCTAATGACAGGCTGCCGCAACTTACTGGTCTGGAGGGCTTCCGTGACTGGGATGATATCGGGATCTCTACCCTGGGGGATGCTATGCGGGGCACAGTTCTCAAATCTTTTCAGGACCTTCAGCAGGAATATCAGATGCCGAAAACACAATTTTTCAAATACCTGCAGTTCAGACATGCCATTCTCCCCAGTGTCGTGGAGTTGGAGTCTCTTCCTGAGTTTAGCCCCGTTGAAGCCAAAGTATTTATGGGGGACCTGCATGACCATAAAATATCTAAGATATACCAAACCCTAGTGACAAATAGTCCCACCACGCTAGATAAACTTAGGGGGAGGTGAAAAGATGACCTGGGTCCCATGGATGAGGACTGGACGGAAGCGCTTGCGTACCCTCGAGGAGCGGCGATAGCCATGCATCTCCGGTTGATCCAATTTAACTATCTCCACAGTGTGTATTATACTCACGTCCGGTTGTGGAGGGCTGGCTTGATAGAGACCCTGGTGTGCCTGCATTGCGGCTCAGAGGATGGTACACTCTTCCACACAATCTGGCAATGCACAGTGATAGAAAGGTTTTGGCAGAGAGTTTTGGCATGCCTTGTGGAGGTCTTGGGAGTGGGAGCTCCCTTACTCTCCAAAATTGGTATTGTTACATGCAATGGAGGGGGTGGGGGGAATATTTATAAACGTCATTTGAGAGGCTGGGCTTTATGCTAGCTAAACGGGACATTGCGCATAGGTGGAATGCCGGGGCTCCACCTACGCTTTCGGCATGGAAAAATGGGTTGGACTTTAATATGGGCTTGGAGGATCCCATTTTTCAGGCACGTGGGTGCCCTATGAAACATTATAAGATCTGGAAGAGGTGGGCGGTGTATCAAGGCTTGGATCTGGAGCCCCCTGTTGAGAGAGATGTGGCACTTGAGGGATAAGCTGGGCAGGAGTTGTGGTTCAGGGCTTGTTGGGTCCTGCGAATGGTGTTCTTCATGTGCGGGCGACTGTGTGCAAACACTGGTGGTGTGCAAAGACAGTGCGGGGGGGTTATGTTTTCTTATAATTTCAGGGTTTTTTTGTATCATGTTTCTGTTAAATGTCAACGCAATATGCTGTGTGTAATAAGTGGCAAGCTGTCTCTGGGTTACAGAGCTCTGCATTGTTTGTGACAATTGACGAAATAAACATTGTTAAAAAAAACAAAAAACATGCATGTTAGTAGGTTAGCACAGACTCAAAGGGGCATTCCATCCCTGGTACTTTTGCTTACCATTACCTTCAGCCCCAGTATGCAGATCTGCAGAAACGTGGCAACATAAGTGAAATGCTAGTATTCAAACCCTACTTTAGAAGGAGCCCTGGAATTATCAGAGAGGCTATTTCAGACCTCTTATATAATGAGACTGCTGCCATAATTTGTTGTCGCATTACATGGCACAAAAGGGACAAGTGGATTTTGTTACAGGACAAGTAGATTTATGAAGCAACCTGCCCCATGGACAAGTAGATAGTTTATTAAATTCCACACCCCTGCAATAAGACCTCTCCCAGGGTGACAAGTGTGAGCAGAAGAGTGTGAGGAGAGACTGGCCTCTGCACTGAGACCTCTACCCAGGGTGACAGCCATGCATAGTAGGGTGTGTGGAGGAATTGGCCTCTCCACTGAGACCTCCCCTTAGTGGGACAGGTGTGCATAGTAGTAGCCTGTGAGGAAAAACTGGACTCTCTGCTGACACTTCTCCCCAGGGAGACAAGTGTGCGAAGCAAGGTCTGAGAAGAGAGGGCTTTCTATACTGAGATTTCTCCAGTGATAGCAGGTGGGCATGGCAGGTTGTGAGGAGACACTGTACTCTCCACTGACGCCTCTCTCTTTGGCGACATGTGAGCGTGGTAGGGTGTAGGCAGAGAGAAGCTTCTCCACTGACACCTCTCCCAGAGGTGACAAGCGTACGCAGTAGATTATGAGGAGAGACTGGCCTCTTCACTGACCCCTCTCTCTAGGGTGACAGCCATGCGTAGTTGGGTGTAGGAAGAGACTACCTACTCTGTTGAGCCCTCTCCCCAAGCTGACTGGCGAGCATAGTAGGATGTGGAGACAGAATGGCCTCTCTACTAACAGCTCTGCCCAGGGTGACCAGTGTGCGTAGTAAAGTTTAACGAGGGTCTGGCCTCTCCGATGACACCTCTCTCTCTCCGATGACGGATGTGAAGAGAAACTGGCCTCTCCACTGAAACCATTCCCAGGGTCACACTTTCCCCAGGAACACACAGTCTCAATATTCAGCCCAGGATAGGACCGAGAACCACACACTGCCGAAGCGGAAAATAAGCTACTCTAGCTCAATGGAAAGCAAATAGCCTATGATCAAGTTCAACCCAACCAGCACCACACCCTGGAGATAACTGCAGTCAGCAATAGCAAGCTTCACCAACTCAGGATGCTCAGGAAGGTGCCCCTGCTCCTTCAGGCCATCGGAAGAATTCAAAAGACCACAGGCGCCATCTTGATGGGACGACTCAATACTGTAGCCAGGTGGCTAGAGGAAGCAGGCAATCATTCAGTGTTGCAACCATGCACACAGTAAAAACAATGAACCAGAGAACACAAATGAGGCCTAGTCAACCTACCTCCTTAATTTGCAAACTTAGCTCGGGGAAAAATATGCCACTAAAATGTACTCCAAGTGCAGTGCAGTGCACAAACATGCGGTAGGGGACGGCCAAATTATGTGACATGGTTGAGTAAATTATGCAGCTTAATGCGGCACATTTTGTAATTGTATTACTTCATTATTTAGTTATTTTTAAACTTGTTAACACTGTCAAGGCATTGGTTGCACCTCATTAGTACCAGTTTAACACCCAAACTCAGCAATAAGCAACAAAAAGGTGGCCAGTCAACCTTAACAAAGGGCCAACCACTGCGTGACAATACGTGTCGCTGCACTTTTAGTAACTTTTGAAGCGTTTGAGCTAGAAACAAAAATAGTTTTTTGTTAAATTCTGCAGATTATGCAGCAGATGATGGTTTATGCAGCAAATCTTTAATTATGCGAAAAACGCAGCACAATTGCATAACTCCAGTGGCCCTGCCTATGTCTTGTAAACATACACGTGTCATATGGATCTCTACAACCCGCATGTAGCAGCACACGATCCCTTTTCAATGTATACAGCGTAGTTTAGTTGTTTTCAACACCTGTTAATAGCAGGTTACTATTACTTAATTTAGTAGAACACAATGTCCCAAGAAAACATAAAATGTCCATCTTGGCTGACATTACACCTTTTAAATAACACTGCAATACATGTATCTTAAGGTAAAGGGTGGGTGTCCTAATGTTCGAATTATCATACCTTTAGACTGGGGAAGACTTCCGTGTGTTCCGGGATAGTAAGTGTGACGTAGTTGACATGTTTTGACAGAAAAGAAGCTAGATATGTACGACAGTGAATCGGTGAAACAAATACATAGCGGGATTTACAAAAGCGAACATGAGCACCCATGTATAAAGTCATGCCAACAGAAATAAGCGCGCACTTGATGTTCCCTCGTGTAAAGGATACGGCAGTAGCCGTTCCATCCACTTATCTCCCTGAAAATAACGCTGCTAACTCGGGCTGTCTGCCCTTACATCAAGCACGAACGTGCCCAGGAATAAACCCTGCCAGTGCAAAACATAAGGCCGCAATTAGATCATACGAGATGCAACGACTTCGCGGCTCCAGGCCTAAGTCTGTCCTGAACTGATGAAAACATTGCAGGGCAGTGCATCTATATTTCACCGACTGCACTGCGTCACCGCATCTTACAAGATTCTGGACCAAAATAAACCTGGCAAGCACGGGTTTAACTAAATACTGCAGAACAAGGCTTTAATTGGGGCGGATCCTGCAAGGTCTCAGGTCCGGCAGTAATCAAAAACTGACTGTGGGACAGGTGGTCTCTGAAGAGTCCTAGATTCATGTCCTTATCTTTACAAACAAAAACACGGATTCATTAACAAAGTAACACGTTAAGGTAATCCATGTCACTGATGTAGCCCCAGTTTACATTTAACTTGTTTGACTTAATTTTTACTTCCCAAAGAGTATATGCTTTTTCCAGATGTCTTTCCGTAGTTGTTTTTCCCATGCAACATATAACTCATCTATTTTGCTTACTGGGAACTCAGTCTCCACTAGGTGTCGCAGTGAGTTTGGGTTGTGGAGTGGACACACTTTAGAGCTTGAAGTGGAGGCTGAGGGTATTGCTACTTCTTAACAGTATCGGTTAGCGGGTCATAAAGGTGTTCAGATTACACACTCATTCAATCCTTGGTCTCTATGCAGACCACACGAAGATGGTCACATATGTGCCAATTGTAATTATCACTGTCTGCGCCTCTATTGCTCCCCTATGTTTCCTTACTCACATTATCCCGCGCTGTGCGCTTACCTGCTGCTGCGTTTCCTGCCGCACGCTCTTCAACCACCCAGCCCCATCCACCGCATTTTGTCCTATCTCTCAGACTTACTTAATGGCTGCTGCAATGCAGAAGCTCAACAGTCGTGCCAAAGGCAAGCCTGTCTGACATCCGTCTGCGCCCAACACCAGGGCCCCTGGCACACCATCCTCCAACCACAGCTTGAGACACTACTTGGCTGCAAACCTCCATGTCTCAAACACCAGGTACCCACCCACGCACTGCACATGGGCCTCCCCCACCAGAACCGAAAGCATTCTCCTGCGCCGCCTGCCATTTTTTCTATCCGTACTTTTTTGACAACTCGTGCAGCCATATCACGCATGTCACCCCAACGTATAGCACACACCCACCCAGAGAAAGAAGCCTTCTCCTCAACATCCGCTCTCATTTAAAAAAAAAACCATCAAACCTGGGACCTCCTGCACAACTTCTACAGGAACTTACTCTTCATCACCAAGCCCTGGCACAACCCAAGATACGCCCCGACATCGCAGTGGCCATCCGACGTGTACAAGATTGCAAGCCAGGACAGAAGAGGCAAATCTGAAGAAAGACTCTATTCTACAAAAAATACATCAATTGCTCCATCACATCTGCAAACTCCAGTGATCCCCTTGAGCACTAAGCTTTGAAGTTCAGCACCTGAAGCAACACCACCATGGCTGAAGCCCTACTCTGCCGCCCTCTTGGACCCAGATCCTTTCCATACCTTGGATGCGCCATAGTCTACGTAGCAAGGTTGTGTGGGTGGGGACTCTGTCTGTGCCCCTGTGGCAAAGTATCGCCTGAAGTGCCACACCGAGTGCATGGCTGATGTGCCAGTCGCGGCTGGATTTTATGGGATGGTTGGGGAGCCCCAGGACAATGTAGGCAGGTAAACACAAGAGCTGTTTTTTTTATTTAAGTGTCTGTCAGTCACGACGTTGTCCGGTGTAATGCGTTATATGGGAATGTGAGGAGTTCGAAGATGGCAAATTTGTGTATGGGGAGCCAGTAGAGCTCTTTGAGGTGTTTGGATATTTGAGTGTGGAGCGGTAGTGCAAGAGCAAGTCTGGCTGCTGCATTCTGAGTGATTGGCAGTGTGTTGATGAGTTGAAAGGTGATGCCAAGGTAGAGGGTGTTTCAATAGTCCAGGGCTTGAGTGATGGTTCTTCAGTTGTTGATTGGGAGCTCGAGGGTGTACAAGCATTAGAAAACCATGTTTACCTGGTTAGGCATTGAGATTTGATTGTTGATCATAATCCCTAGGTTTTGCACTGAGTTAAATGTAAATGTAAATGTCAAGGTACTTATAGAGCGCACTGTCACCAGACGGCCACCTTGCGGTGTCGCCTTTGCGGTTTCCTGGCGCTGATACTCATACCGCTGTGGAACCCCTCCTGGCTTTCCCTGTGAAGTGTCCACTCCTGGGCACCCCCAGGGTGAAGCCAGGCATCCTTAGCGCTGTTGGGGCAGGTGTGGAGGCTAAGCAAGCTATTGCCCAGAGTTGCAGCGTGGGGCCCGTGATTAGGATAGGCACCGAGGCGAGAATAGACAGGTCTGAGGAAATTGAGCCCGAGCCCCGCCGAGGCGGGAATCGAACCCTGGTCCCTGGCCAGAACTCTGCTTCAGGGTCTGCCGCTCTAACCATTGAGCCACACTCCTCCACTTGGACTGGATATCAGTCTTAGTTCTGATGGCCACATGGACGTTTCCAGAAAGAGGTGTTTTCCAAAGTGAACCACTTGCTGTTTTGCCAGAGTTGAGCTTCAAGCAGTTGGTCCTCATCCGTTTTGCGATCTCGGACATGAAGTTGATGACATTTTTCTGGATAATGGAGGTGACAGAGAATAGTCTTATGTGTGGGGCCCACAAGTCCCAGTACGCCTCTGGGTTATGGCTTGTTAAAATCATTGTGGTTACTTGGTTATTTATATGGGACTTCAAACTAACACTGCCAAAGTTAGTAGGACTTGCTTGTTTTAGGCGTAAATTTGATGTGTCGTGATATGTTTGGATGCGATTACGGGAAACTCAGTGATGTGCCCAAACACTGAACAGATGGCACACCACGCGATGCACAATACTTTACATCACGGTTTTTGCCACACTCTTAATTACATAGGCCACGCATCTTGTAAAGGATTCATTGGTATACTTCTTTGGCCACACCCAAATTAAAGACCATCCGCAGACCTTTTTCATTGCCCTTAAAGCCAGCGGCGGCTCCTCCACAATGGCGGAAGAGCATCGCCTCACTGACTCAGAGCGAGCAGCTGAAAATAAAGCTATATTTTATTATCGTTTTATTTTTTAGCTGCTGGTTGAGCCAGCGTGTGTAGGGAGGGGCCAGACAATGGGAGGGAGGAGTGGAGTGCATTTCTAAGTGCACGTCTGTTTGGCTAGACGTCTTGGGCTGGACAAACAGACATGCTCAGTAAGGTTTCTCCAACCCAGCTGTATTGCACAGCCAGGTTGGAGAAACAGCACGGACTCCCTGTGCCTAACCGGGCGTTAAACCAGCCCGCTCAGGCCAATCCCTGCGCTGCTCTCATAATTTGAGAGCAGTGCTGGGATTGCACAGGGAGTCTTTGATGCTGTCCCAGTGCCTGCTGGGACCAGGAAGCAGAGGAACACTGTGGCGTGAGGCTGCCAGCAGCTTAAGGTAGATCTTTTTTTTTTTTTCCATTATTAACCGCTCGTGCTCTCCCCTCACCCCCTCCACCCGCTCACCACCTTTTGCTTGTGTCGGCCACCACTGCTTAAAGCACTACTGAACAGTGCAACATCAGCTTCTATTCGAGAAACAGTTTAGAAAAGGTAAACAAGGCTGAAATATCTCGTGTTACGCATCCAACCTTTTCCCCCATCCCAAGCACAAAGAGGAAACCCATCGAGAATGCAGTAATATGGTACAGGGATTTCACTATGTCTCCCTTGCTAATCTTTAATTTGAAAGACTTCAAATCGTGCGCAAGGTCTTGTGGTGGTAACTACAGACTTACTGGAATTCCACACATGTTGGACAGCTCAAGGCTAAATCTGTCTGATGGCTATTTAAAAGCACTCTGCGAACTTTGACCTTAGGTGTCCTGTAAATGTGTTCTTCAGCTCAGGTTCCATTACCGACCTCACAGGATGACATTTTTAGGTGTGTGTGTGTTGGACAGAAAGAGGACAAACCAAGCTATGTTTTCCTTTTCACGTGTAAAGATTGAATGTCTGGGAGCCTCGCAAACACTCGCGCTCAAACAGATAGCACAGCCTCATTAGGTCAAGCAAGGCCTTGTGCGGCCTACCCAAATGCATGTTTCTTTTCCACATCAATCGAAAAAAAAAAACCATACATAGTCTTGCAATGTGTTTGAGATAACCTTTACAAATTACAAATGCTTGTCCCCATTTCTACTGGTAAAAGCTGAGCTACGGGCACTGGGGAGGAGATATAAATCAGGACACTGTCTCACGTAACCTCTAACCCTTGGGTCACCGGAAGAGGAAGATAACACGTGTGTTTGGTTTGTGAGCACGTTCAGACAGATCAGACCTCTGAGCCACATAGCAGGTGGCATACATGGGGATGGTTAAAAAAAAGCCTCATTGGACTTTCAGCAGTATTCCTTTACATTATACCCAGGGCCAACTGAAATGTGCTATTATGCAGAGTTTCCCGCATAATTATGGATCTGCCACCCTTGCCCCAGAAATCATAACCTTCTGCATAGGTAGCAAATTTTAACAACAAAAAACATTTGTTTCTAGCTCAAATGGATCAAAAGTTACTAAAATCGCTGCCACAATGTGACCACGCAGTGGCAGGCCCTTACATATGGAGCGGCAGGTCACCTTTCAGTTACTGGATGCTATATCTCGGAGTTAAACTAAAACTAATGAGGTGAAACATTTGACCAGAGAGTATTAACATATTAAAAAAGGCAAAACAAGTGAATTCATACTGCCACAATGTGTCGCATAATTTGTCTCTTCTAGCTGCATAATTTAGTCAATCATGCTGCATAATTGAGCCCTCCTCTGATGGATACTTTTTGCGACACTGATTCATGCACTGACTGTGCACTGAGCTCCAGGTGTGAGCTCAGACTGCCCCAATTAGTTTAAGTGCTCTGAAGAACGCAGCTTCTGTTCTTCAATTCTCCTCTGCACCATCTCATGCAGGCGTGCTGTGCCTAAGAGGGCTTCTGTACCACCCCAGCCTCACAGTTTAAGATCTGTTCTCTCTAGTTTATTCTTTACAATTAAAATCATGATTTCAGTACCAGGGTTTTGAAAACGATGACACCACTAAAAGTCACATTGGATTCTTGTGTCCATCCCTGACAAAAGTTGTGCGAAGACCTCAAAGTTTCCTTCCTAAATAAAATGAAATGTCCAACACAGAAATTGTACGTATATGTGGCCACCTGGTCTACAGTTGGCCCTATGACTCCAGTGCAAAGACTGAGGCCTAAAGTTGACTAAGATTCACCCATCATGGCCAGGAAAAAAAAACTGATGGAGCTAAGCACACCACAGTTTGCTAAAACACAAACTTGAACTCCATTACACATAAGTGCAGGACCAGACCCAAAGACCTTTACACTCAAGTGCAGACGGTCAATACATATTGAGTATTAAATGGCGAGAACAAATCCACACCGATGTATCTTTCAAAAGCTATTCAATACCAAACAATCTCATGCATGTCCAAGGAAGTTTGAGGGGAAAGGTCACTTACCCCATCATCTGCCCCCCCCCCTTGCTATTCTTCACCCTCTACTTAAGTAGATTTAGTCTTTCACTGGAACTCATGGCGTAGGTGCCACCCAGTAAATGCTCAACTGTCCCATTCGGCCATCTCCTAACGGAAGGAAAATGTTATCTAGGACGCCATTTGCAACCCCATGCAAAAGATAAGCAAAACGTTTACAGCAGATGTGGAGGCTGGAAGCCATTTTGGCACATCCCGACAGTGAGAATGAACTGCAACTAGAAAGGAATGGTTTGCACTCTTTGATCATTGTCCTGGGAAATAGAAAAATGATCCACAGGTTATCGGGTGCTCGCTTCCTTGCACAAAGTCCCTTACCAAGGGCCTACATTAAAGAAACATTCAATGCCTGTTGATACTCTATGCCGGCATGTTAAAATAGGCTGTCGCTTTAGCACTTTGGTGCAGTTCACAGTTCCACAAGACAATATGTGCTAAATAAGCTCGTAGTAGACTGCACTGTCCTTGGAGTTCACCATATTGTAATTCCAATTTAATATCTAGCAAGTCTGAGTAAATATAGCTTTCCATGTAGAAAGTAATCCAGGGTGGCCTACCGTACGAACCTACAGGAGACCCCAGACCAAAATAAAATAATTTCTTCAGGAATCCTACTTTACAGGTTAGCCTTTCACACACCCTGCCCTTGTAGTAGTTCTGCAAATTCAGTCCTCTCATGACTCTTCGCATCTAAGAGAATTGTAAAAACTACGGGTGGGTGAAAAGAGTGTTTTTTTTTCCTAAATCTCTCCTGGCGAATACGGTCATGCTAGTTCTCCTTTTTAAAGAAAATGTATACGTGGCAGAGAAACTTTCTACATCTTGCAGCTTTCTCCTCGGAATTCACATTTATGCTTACCTATGCTTCTTTCCAGTACAGCTGTGAGCAAAGGGCTCGGTAAAAAGCACTCAACCAGGACAACCAGACTGAAAAAACTGCAAAAGCATGGTAAAAAATGTGTTAGTTGATCTCATCATGGTAAGCAATGCTTCGGGGGATATTTTTTCTCATCTATTTTAAGGGCAAAAATAATTAATAATTTTAAAAAAGTAAGATTCAGGAAGTGAAAGCTTCCTTAGACAGCAGTTTGTTTAACAGATCACGTCCACCTATGGAGCCTCCGAATTATTCTTGGCTGATGGATATATGTATACCCTCGAAACCCTCAACCAGAGTAAGCAGAGCTCTCAAAGCCATGTTTACATTCTATATATTGCACTCCAAGCCCTTCCCACAGCCTCCCAGCAGCTACCATAAGACTCTCAAAGGATGCGTGATGTCACTTTCATTATGCTAGCCACTTTGGTGAATCGTCAACCATGCCAGCACCCTCACCTCACCAGTGACTTCCATGTTCTTTGGGGTTTTTTAGGTCTCACCTGACCCAGCGCATGCGCTGGTCTGGCGAGACTTATTGAGAGGGCTCCAAAAAGGGCTACCAGGCCAGCCTAGAGCTACAGTGCATGTGCGCGGGCCGCGCTTTACCACGATTACTTTCACTTTCGCGGCCGCACGGCCGCTTTGATGTTTGATCGCGATCACTTTCGCGGCCGCACGGCATAGCCAATAGGTCTCGCTTTTGGGACCTTATAAGTATTTAGTTATGCAACTGTTGCATGGCTAAACACTTATAAGGTCCCAAAGGCGAGACCTATTGGCTATGCCAATGCTCGTTTTACATGGACTGGCTTCTAACATGTTATGCGAGGAGGAAGGATTATAGTACAAAAGTCTTAGAATGCCTGCCGACACCTCTAGCAGGGACATTTAAGACTTTATCTACCAAAAAATGCCCTTAAGAAATCGGGCGAGAAAGCAAAAGAGACACAATTGACGGACCGAATGCATAACAAATCAAAACATTCTCCCGCAGTCAAGAGATCTGGGTTAAATCCATCATTCTTTTCCTCACCATGCCACCCCAGTTTAGACCCAGCCATATGTAAATCAGTCTTGACCCTGTGTCTCTTGGGAACAGTCCAGCCCGAACTGCCAAGCCAGGTCCTCCCTGGAACGGAAACAAACATCCTACGACCGGTTTCGGGGTTTCAGCCCTCACCAGCCAGGATGGCTTGAATCCAGTGACACAGTGAGCCCGTGACCCACGTCTGGGTCTACCCGGCGCACTTAGGGAGAGAAACACAATTGATAGACGGAATGTAGAACAAATCAAAACATTCTCCCCCAGTCAAGAATTCTGGGTTAAACCTATCATTCTTTTGCTCACCATGCCACCCCAGTTCAGACTTTTTCTTTTTGCTTAAGAAATCGGGGTCAACCTAATTTGGAATTATTGAGCAGCCTGTGACTTCTAACACTTGTTGCTCAAACGGACTGAACTGGAGTAACAGAAAATTTCACCAGCACTAACCACATTACGCTCAACTCACACAGCTCTGATCACTTGCATAGCTCCAGTGCACCAGTTTGAACTGGCCACACATGGAGCCCGGCCAGGGAATGCAGGGCTCGGGTTATTCCTGACAGAGACCCAGATCTGGCTGCAATCGGAGAGCTCCGCAGGTTTGTCAGTGTGAAAAGCTAATCCAGCGCTATTTTGTCACTTCACCATGGGTAAATAAGTGCAGCAACATTTAAACACAAGTATTCAAAGGGAAAAAACAGAATGACTACACTATTCGAGCACGAAAAGTACTGAAAAGGAATTTAACCAGGGAGTGAGAGTTCCCTGGCAATATATTTTTAAAGAGCAGACGCAGTGTTAGTGTACAAAAGGATAGGCTCCTTGCCTCCTAGCTGGGCGTGAGATTCGCTACCGAAGCAGATAGACCCTTTTTACGCCCCCAAATAATCAGCATTGTAAGCGAAGTCCCTCGAAGTACCTGCGCTAGGGAAAGGATGGGGCATTAGGTCAGAGCTGCCGACTTTGGAACTGGGGGACCCAGGTTCGAGTCTCGGCGTCGGGACAACATCCTGTGATTCTGTGCACATCAATTACTCGCCCCATGCCTAGAAACAAAATGATTGTGACCTTGGGGCGCGCTGTCAGACAGAGGTCAGTAGCATGAGGAATGTCATTCCATCCGTTTGTTATCAAACAATCACTGGCAGTCTTTCAGCCACTGTCTGATCAATATACCATTACACAAATTTCCTGTTTAAAAACCTTTGAATTCAGCATGTGTTGTGGGTGCAATCAGAGAATTTATGGAGTGCAGGCGACAAAGTGCAAAAATGAAAATTATAAGGATACAGAACTGTGAGCACATTCGCTCGCTTACAATGACTATCATTCAGTTACTTTACGGAAGTATCCCCTTCTTTCAGCACTTCAAAATGCCTGTGGGGCAGTGAAGTATAACAAATATTTCACTCAGTTGTTCCTTAGGACCCCAAAAAAACTTGCAAACTGAAAGAGAAACTTAAAAGGCATCTTCTGTATGAACGTGCATTTTATAATGTACTCTGTGACTTTGGAGGCCACTTGAGGAGTGCGGGGCCGGATATTACTCACCCTGCACAGTTCCACTGTTTTAACCAGAGAAAAGAGTTAATCTGAAAACACCATTCTATTGGTAAACCCCTCCAGCCATGCTCGTGCATGTAAAAATGACAGGCTGTAGCCGAGGCTCAGATTACTGTGGCCTTTAAAATAAGCACTCATTGGAAACTGTAAATTAATATTTTTGCTTACTATATTGTATCGTAGAATGTGTAATATATATACTTTTAAAATGTACAGGGAACACAGCCTCAGCTCCAAACTGTTACTTCAACACGGATAAAACCGAAGACCTGGTTTTTTAGACAAACCTAAGTCATAAGATAGTACAGCACAGTTTCCTGAGGCCTTTCAAGTTGGAATCTAGCGCGGGGACACTCCGAATGGAATAACCAGGCGCTTTAACACATTCCTTAACATAACATAACAGAATGGTGGCAAGGAGCAAGCTCTCTTGCTCACACGTGAGGGAGCCAGTAGGCTGAGTTTTCATCAGACCTGTTCATCTGAAAAAAGCCCAAATAATAATAGAAAAATGTTTTTAATTGCTGGCTCGAGGTCTCCAATTGTAGCTCGCGTTGCATTAGAGAGGTTTTTGTGCCATAAAAGACACAAGGAAGAAAGCGATAGGGACATTCCTGTACCCTACAGCTGCTTCACAGATGCTCTAAAAAGTCAATATAATCTGAATTGTACCTGGGAGGATTTTAGCACTAATAACTGTGCTTTTAAGGCTCCGTTTCGTAACTAAGCAAGCTTGATAATTTTTCCATCTGATTTTGGCAGGCTTTAAGAAGAGTGAGGAGGGTCTTAAGTATCAGTTATTCACCTTTTCCACAGCAATACCTTATATTTGCATACTATGCAAACGCTTATGTTTTAGACGTCACTATGCACCAGTAAAGACGTTTCTAACGGGAGACTTTGGCTTATGCCCAGCTAGAGCTGACAAGCACAGTGTCAGGAAGCTTAGCAGATGTATTCACTCTGGCAGTGTTAGGCTCTATTAATGATATACACAACGTTTTCATTTCATGGGCGTCGTCGACAATTAATTACTGCAAGTCAAAATAAACTGATTACCGTCTGAATTTTAGACCCCTTTTACTGCAAATTGCAACATATGTATATATATATATATTATCTACTGGCGGTCGCCAGTAGATAGTTATAGTTAGGACCGTGTTTCCATAGGAAATCTCAAAATTCTATTTTGAATAACTTTGGTGCCGGTTGACGAATCTTCGCGAAATTTTCAAAACTAATGGGGCGCTCCGCTCAGCTCCTACCCTGAAAGTCTCGGGGTGATTCGTCAAGCGGAGGCTGAGAAAAAAGGGGGGTCCCAAAACGCGTTTTCCCCATGCATTTTCCCATAGGACCTTTAGTCGAAGGTACAGCCCGAACGGCTGAACAGAATTACTTGAAATTTGACAGAGAGGTACAGGGATGTGCCTTTTGCATATATGGAGTCAATCTGTTCATTAGTTCCTGGGAAAATTCCAGTTAAAAGCACATACATATCTATAGCCGCGCACCGTGAGCGCACCGTGCGCGAGCGTAATTCGGATTGGTTGTTACATGTTAGTCAACGTTCGAATCGGTCGAAATCAGGAAGTGTCGGCCGCCATTTTGTTTGTTTTCAGTGCGAGAGTGGAAAAGGAAGGTGGCGAACGTGAAAAGGGGGCAGGGTAGAGAGTTCCTGACCCCCTAGCCTTGGTCAGGGGGTCCCTGAAGGACCCCGAAGGCAGAAAAAAACATTTAAATTGTTTTTTTTAAAAATCGCGGAGGTGCGCGCACGGTGAAAAACCATAAAAAAATAAAATATAATTAATAAGTAGTTTATTGAAAAACAAATATATAAAAAAAATTATAATACATACATAACTTAGCATTTAAAAAACCGTACAAATTCACTGAAAAAACCATAGGTTTCACACACGTTATAGTTAGGAATTAGCATTTAAAAAACCTTGCAAATTCACTTAAAAAACCATAGGTTTCCCACATGTTATAGTTAGGTGGATATTTCACTCATAAAAAACCAATGAAATTCCCCCGTTATAGTTAGTTGAGATAACTATAACTTGCGCGACCGCCACTCTATCACAAGGATGATGTCATCAGTGATGTCACTGACCAGGTCATGAGTGATGTAATATGTGACGTCATGAGCAGAGGATTGTGGGCGCGCGAGTTATAGTTATCTCAACTAACTATAACGGGGGAATTTCATTGGATTTTTACGAGTGAAATATCCGAAGGGCACCATTTGTGCATGGCTTATTGCAACAAAACAAAACATATATTTTACCTGTCACAACGATGCTCATCATATGTCCTCCACGTGCGCACGGTGCGCGAAGCGCATCGTGCGTTCATGGCCCATCTAGCGTAACGTGGGCACGCGGTGCGCGAAGCGCACCGCGTGCTCACTGTGCATGCACGGTGCGCGAAGCGCACCGTGCGCGCACGGAACGAACTGCGTTAAGTGGGCGCGCACGCCACAAATGGCGTAAAGTAACTTAGCATTTAAAAAACCGTACAAATTCACTGAAAAAACCATAGGTTTCACACACGTTATAGTTAGCTGGACATTTTACTGATAAAAAACCAATGAAATTCCCCCGTTATAGTTACTGTAGGCAACTATAACTCACGCGACCGTAATCCTCTGCTGATGACATATGTGTCTTTATGAAAAAAAAATATTTGTAATATATGTATAGCTAAAATTTAATGGAAGAAGACATGGGCAAATAAGTGTCTAAATACAGTATTAGCATCAGCAGAGGATTACGGTCGCGTGAGTTATAGCTGCCTACAGTAACTATAACGGGGGAATTTCATTGGTTTTTTATCAGTAAAATGTCCAGCTAACTATAACGTGTGTGAAACCTATGGTTTTTTCAGTGAATATATATATATATATATATATATATATATACACACACACACACACACACACCCACACACACACACACACGTTTTAGCACAATGTTTTTATTTAATGCTTTAGTGCAACACAACAAACTGTATGCCGAATGCTAAAAAAGATACTTTCTAGAACTTCTAACACCAGGCTAAATGTTTTTTTAGGAAAATCTTTGCACTTCTTCAGCCACAGGGAGGTGTGGCCATTTTGTGGCAGGCTTGCAAAACACATATTTCCAAATAAAACACTGTTCATTTGCCAGCAGCACTTAATGGGATACTTTTAAGGATGAAAGGAGAACCCTCAATTTGCAACCAACCGCTGCCTTCTCTGCAGTGTTCCCAACGTCACAGAACAAGCCCTAACACCACAGTGGCTAGCACAGAAGCCGACTGAGATCTTAACTTTGCTCAACTTCAAGGGCTTTCTTCATAGATATCATCGCCCAGTTCTCGTGTTGCTGTTCTAGCAGGCACACGCTCCTTGCCTGAAAGAGTATATATTTTCGTTGGCACTTCGTTAACAATTTAGCAAGGCTGAATATGGTACTGTTGGGCAGCGGCGTAGCGTGGGTTGCCAGCGCCCGGGGCAAGGAAAGCATCCTTCCACTTTTCTTTTAATATGTTGCACCCCCTAAGAATGCCCCTGCGCCCCTAAGATTGCCCCCAAGAATTTTGTGCCCAGGGCAACCGCCCCTGTGGCACCACCCACGCTACGCAACTACTGTCAGTGTAGGGCAGTATTAGTTGGCATAACTGTATTACAGGATGAGAAATCTTGGTGAACCTATAGAGTTAATACTTGGGGAAAAATGCGACTACTTGGGTGCACGCGGAGGCAATAAGACCTGGACATACACTGGCTAGACTGACGGGCCGCAGATCATGTTGCCACGATAATGACTGCAGGAGGTGAGGAGAAATCCCGCTCTGTGGACATCCTTGGGGAATTCACATCCTATTATCAAACACGATATACATCCACGCATCATGTATATGAGGAGGGACTTACAGATTACTTAGAACAGATCACACTAGCCTAGTTGGAAGCAGTGAAGTGGGAGTGATTGCGCTCCCCGATTAGGAGAGAGGATTTCATTTGCGCTATTACGGATCTCACGAATGGGAACGCACCGGGCAGCAATGGACTGCCTGGGGAATTTAAAGGAGTTTGGCAACCTCCTAGCCCCCTTCCTACTCGACATGTATGTATAATGAAGCCCTCCAGAAGGACGGATTCCCACCTATCATGCAGGAAGTAGTGGTTATTACATTACTTAAGCCAGGAAACCTACACACAATTGTGGTTCATACAGACCTCTGTCCTTAATTAATACAGACAATACGAGTTTGGCAACATTTTTAGCAGTCAGGCTAGTACCATTATTGCATGGTCAATTCTTGCCAGAACAATCTGGGTTCATACGGTGACGGTCTACTACAAATAAACTCTGTACTCTGTTCGCAGTTCCCCATCAGATTGACCAGGGGGTTGAGGACAGTGGCAGTGTTTTTGGACGCCTCCAAGGCGCCTGATTCTATAAAATGGCCATACCTGAGAGCAGTGCTGTGTGGAATGGGACTAGGGGCGGCAATGAAGAAATGGATAAACCTACTCTACACTAAGCCATTGGTACATGTGCGTGTGAATGATTGTATCTTCTACCCAAACGAGATACAACAGGGGACTAGGCAAGGCTGCCCAATGTCCCTGATCATATTTGCTCTAGCTCTAGAGCCTTTGGTTAGCACTTTGCACGAACTCCATGACAATAGGGGCATTCAATTTGGGACACGTAGGGTATTGGATTTTTTATATGCCAATGACATACTACCCCTTGGAAGAGACCCAGGTGATAAATTGGAACCCATCCTTACAGAGATCAATGCAATGGCAAGAGGATCCCATCCGCTACCATGGGATACCGATCCACAGAGATCCGGTAGTGATCTTAAGAGAGAACTAAGGCAAATTCATGAATAAAGTTGAAACCAATGTTGACAAATGTATCAAACTACCCATAACAGGCAGGTCGAATTGCACTTATATTAATAGTGAAACTTCCCCAGCTCCTCAATTTGTTTAAAAATACCCTAATACCACTGAACCGAGGATTCTTTCAAAGCCTCCAAAGCGCCTTAATTAAATTCACGTCGACGGGT
Source organism: Triturus cristatus (assembly GCF_964204655.1). Classification (NCBI taxonomy): domain Eukaryota; kingdom Metazoa; phylum Chordata; class Amphibia; order Caudata; family Salamandridae; genus Triturus; species Triturus cristatus. The sequence goes on along the minus strand of NC_140589.1, from coordinate 761,164,769 downwards.
AGGCAGCCATGTGTCAGTCGGAAATTACTGCAGAGACCGTACGACCAGGGTGGGTTTGCTGTATCAAACTTGGAGGTATACTACTAGATTGCACAGGCATAATTCGCCATGCATTGGTTCCATAGCCACAGACTAGTAACACACCGAGATATGGAATTGGGATTAACAACTCCTCATAACCTTAGTAATATAATTATGAAAACACCGACAAGGCCAGGGTCTGAAATAAAAGTGGTGCATTGCACGGTGTGGGAGTGGGAGAGACTGGCTTGAATCTCCGGCATAGACATTATGTACTCCACACATCATAAAACTGATTGACAATCCCAAATTGCCTATCATTAATGAACCCCTATTGGCACACCAATTATGAAATAGACAACTCCTTACACTGGGAGATTTTGTTGGAGGATTTAATACCCTGGATGATTATTTGATAAAAGGCCACTCTTTGCCGTCACTAGCAGCATTTCTCTACATCAGACTTCGCGAGTCAGTGAGGAAGGCATTTCCTACTCAAGTGCCAGTAGATTGGAGATTGCAGAGTCTTGCTGCAGCTGGCTCATTGACCACAAAAACAATCATCATGATGTCTACCATGGCTCTGAGACATGCCTAGGGTGGGACATTGCTCCAGAGACAATTGGTTTAGAGATTGGAGAATACACTTAACAGATGAAAAGTGGGAATATTGTTGTCAACACACCAAAGAGGTCTCCATGAATGGCAGGCACAGACTAATTGCTACATTACAGCTTTTTCCACCAGGTCTACTATACCCCAGCTAAACTACAGAGATATGGAGGGAGAGCCAGGGACACATGTGAGAGATGCAATAGTCCTAATGCAGATTTTCTGGACCTGGAATGAGAATCTGCTGTGTTTTCAGACTACAGAACCATGTTATTTCAAGTACCTAGTGATACTGTGGGCCTTAGATTGCAGGCAAATGCCCTACTGGCACTCTTGAGCTTTGTTAAAATGATAGACAATCACAGTAGAATGTTTGTGGGTCTGGCCCTGCTACGGAGTATACGACAGATAGCGACGTCATGGGGAAGAGAAGCACCCCCTGCAGTAGACTAATGGCTTACCGTTTTGGCATTTTGTTACATAAACTCAGAGATATACTGCCCAGGGGGTCACATCCGTGGGACATATGGGTTCCACTGAGAATTTATCTTGCTGGGAGACAGTGATATGGGTACAACGAAAGAGAAAGCTTGTGAATTCACTGGATCGGCATTACAAGGCATTGGAGATGGGAGGTTCATAGTTTACTAATCAAGGGATGGAAGACGGTTTGCAGCTTGGTAGGTGGTGCGCGCGAGTTTCTTCAAACAGCAAAATGTGCACATTACTGTGTTATGTTATGACAGTTGTATACTGCGAATGCTGAAGTGGTCAAAATACTGTTTTGGTAATAAAACGGAGCAAAGACACGAGCTTAATATTTATTGTTTACTCTCTAGTGGACACAACTTAGAAGTGAAAAATAATTTAGGGTAATGAATAATCAAACTAACTAAAGTGACAGCAAGATGAAACCGTGAAAGAGGCTTACTTTTTGTTCTCTTGCTATTAATATTCGGTTTATGTAGATGGATTATTAAAAACAAATTTTAAAGTAGCCCATATTGAAGCACGCTCAGATACACCAAAATAACCAGAGCTGGGATATGATCCTAGAGCAAGGAATGCGGTGGCTCAATATGCAACTCATGCACTTGTTGGGCAGCGTTTGAGGGAGTCCTAGATTTAATGCTTTTCGGTAAAGCTCAGACTAAGCATATGTAACATTATGTACATTTCCAAAATGTATTACTTAAAATGTCATAACAAACATCTCAAATTTGAAAATTACAAATTGAAAAATGTTTTTCATACCAACTGTGAGAAGTTGGCCTGATGTATGATGTCACTAGTTATAGTGTACACCTTATATCAGTCCAAATTCCCTTATGGTGATTGGTTGTAAAGTCAACCTTATAGACCAGCTATCCTAGTGGTAGCATGGACAAGAGCAGTCTTAGGCTAAACTCTGAATGGCATGTGAAGCCAGCTGTGATACCATATATAATCCCTTGAATACCAAATGAAAGGACACCACAACAGATATATATATAAAATAAAGTGTATTTATTCTAAGCCAACCCTCAGCACTCTTTATGAGTTTAGAGGTAAGTACAACACAGTCTTATTAATGCATACAGTAAGTCACACAGGTAAGTAATACAGTTAGGCCCTAGGGGCCACGCAAACCATATACTAAAGAAGTGGTATAAGGACCACTGTCACGGAAATAGATTAGGCCTAGGCCTAGGGAATCGCTGGGGCTACACTACACTAGCGTTAGTTAGGAAGTGGGAGGCCCACGGGATTCGTGTGCAGAGTGGAAACACTCACGCGTAATGCGTAAAAGTCAATAGCAATGTTACAGTTTAGAAATAGATAGATTTAGGACACTTCCGGAGTAGCTAGGAAGTTGAGACTTGAAAACTAGACACTAGGATAGTCACTATCCTGATGAGCACCGGAGTACCCAAGTTACCTAGCCCACAGGCTGCGGGTGCATAGGGGTGAAGATGCGTCGTTTTCGTCGTCGACTCCTATGGATGCCTGAAGAAAGATGCTGACAGGCAGTCAGGAGAGAGTGTCCGGTGGATCCCAAGCCTGGGATCAAGAAGAGAAGAAACCTGCAAGCAGAGGGGACAGAGTCAAGGTCACTAGCCAGTGACCACGTGGAACCAGGAAGGAACCAGGCGATGTCGTGAAGAGTTGCAGGGGAAGGTGAAGCTTGTCGCTGCAGCCAGGAGGACCAGGAAGCGTCGAGGACGACCAGGACCAGGAGGCGAGCTGTCCCACGAAGGCTCTTGCTGTCGGCGGCGTCGAAGTTGGACTAGGACTCACCAAGCCTTGGCAAGCGGAACCCACGAAGAACAAGGGACTTGCTTCTGGTGCAGACCAGGAAGGTCTGGGGTGCTTCTTCTTAGCAGAGAAGCGGGAGCCAGTCTGGAGGAGCCAAACCAGCGCGGAAGATTTCAGGGAGCGTCGTCACAGAGGCCACTAGCCAGCGGGCAAGCAACCGGACAGACGCGGCAAGCAGGAAAATGCTGAAGGGCCCCACGCAGGACTCGTGGAGTGTGGGGGGCTGGTCTTCGGTGCAGATGGTGCTTGGGGTTGGGGCTTCTCAATCCCCGGTGCACAACTTCGAGGGTACCTCAGAAGCTGCGCTGTAAGTTACTAGCCACTTTTCCCAGGTAGCCGGTCCCACGTCGCTCGTCGCCTCCACGGATCTCAGCTCTGCTGCAGATGTGGATGAGGGTCGGAGAAGTCTGGAAATCAAGGCTCTGGTCGGGCTCTGCAGTCGGTTCCTCGTCGAACGTTTCACAAAGCAAAGGGTAGTCACTTGATGGTGCCTGTTTGCACAGGGTAGCCACTCCTTGGCTACAAGGGAGATTCTTCAGTCTTCTTCTTTCGTCGAATGTCGAAGGTCCAGAGTTTCTGTTCAGTTTTGCAGGTTCAGGATAATCTGAAGTCTTGAGGCCCAACTCCCACTCTTATACTAATCTGGGGGGCTGGGATACCTGCTAGGTCACGCCTTATGGGTGGGACCTGGGAGGGGGTGGTTACACCCACTTCCCTTTGTCCAGTTTCGCGCCAGAGCTGGGGCTGGAGTGCCCCAGCGCCGGTTTGAACTGGACTATGCAAGGAACACCTTGTGTGCCCCAGGCATGTCTCATTCCTTTCAGCCCACCCTGCCCCAATACACTAAAGGCTGTCTGGGGAGGTGCTAGCACCTCCCCAAGCAGGAAACCTATTGTCCAGGCCTCCCTGGCTGGGATCACTCCCAGCAGCAGGAGGTCAGACTTGTGTCGTGGCAGCAGCATCCATTTTGTGATGCTGAGGCTTTGGTCAGAGGCTAACAGTTGAAGTATGATTTTAACATGTCTTTCCCTCTAGAAGGGGGGAATAATATTCTCATGTCCAGAAATGGCATGGGGGTATTATTCCCGAGTGTTAGACACCTTACACGACATGTTTTGATAAAGCCCAACCATAGTTACCATAACCGTCTAAGATTATAAGGCACTTTAAGAGTATATGGTAGGCTATATCATAGAACAGCTATAAGGACAAGGTTCCGAAAGCTGCAGACAGGCTCAGCTCATGCTAGAGCACCATCTCACATGTTACCAAGCACTCTGCCTCCAGGATTGTCAAGGCCTGCCATAGGAGTGACTGATAGGTACACATGTGTCTATCTGTAAGTTAGGTATAGGAATACTACACCTAAGCAAGGGGTGATTACACGACCTTGCCCCAGCTGAGTGATCAGCCAGTTGTGTCAAAATGGAAGGCCAGGCCAGGGGTGGCACAATACATGCTGCAGCCCCTGGTAGGCCTAGGGTACACCTATGCCCTGGGTACCTAGGGTACACTGTACAGGGGCCAATAAGGTGATCCTATCCAAATGGGTTATGCACCTAAAGTACATAGTGGTAATTTAGAGAGAGAACAGCAGGGCTGTGGGTCTGATTAGCAGGCCCACAGCCACATCTAAGTCGAAAACCAGTAAAGCAAAAGCAAAAAGTGGGGGTGAACATAGAAAGCAGACCCTACTCTCCTACACAACCCCCCCCCAAACTTAGGGACATTAAACTAACCTTGACCAGTTGAGTCTTCATGTTCTAAGTGGAAATATCTGGAGAGTCCATCTGCATTGGCATGGTCAGTCCCAGGTCTATGTTCCACTGTGAAGTCCATCCCCTGTAGGGAAATGGACCACCTAAGAAGTTTGGGATTTTCACCCTTCATCTGATTTAGCCACAAGAGGGGCTTATGGTCTGTCTGAATCTTGAAGTGAGTGCCAAACAAGTATGGCCTCAGCTTCTTCAGGGCCCAAACCACAGCAAAGGCCTCCCTCTCAATAGCTGACCAACGTTTCTCTCTAGGGGTCAGCCTTCTACTTATAAAAGCAATGGGCTGGTCTTGACCATCTACATTCAGTTGTGAAAGAACAGCTCCCACACCTAACTCAGAAGCATCTGTCTGGACAATGAACTCTTTGGAGTAGTCTGGACTTTTCAGAATAGGTGCACTGCACATGGCCTGCTTCAGGTCATCAAATGCTTTTTGACAGCTTGCTGTCCACTGAACTTTCTTTGGCATCTTCTTGGAGGTCAAGTCATTAAGTGGTGTCACTATGGACTCATAGTTCTTAACAAACTTTCTGTAGTACCCAGACAGGCCCAAGAAAGCTCTGACCTGAGTCTGGGTAGTTGGAGGAGCCCAGTCCTTTATGGTCTGGATCTTGCTCTCCAGTGGTTGAACCTGACCCCCACCAACTAGGTGGCCCAGGTATACAACCTTGCTCTGCCCTATCTGGCACTTAGTGGCCTTGATAGTGAGGCCTGCCTTTTGCAGGGCCTCTAAAACATTCCTCAGGTGGACCAGGTGATCCTCCCAGGTGGAGCTAAAGACAGCAATATCATCAAGATAAGCTGCACAATAATAATCCAACCCAGTAAGGACTTGATTCACCAGCCTTTGGAAAGTGGCAGGTGCATTCTTCAAACCAAAGGGCATTACCACAAATTGATAATGTCCTCCTGGGGTCGAGAAAGCAGTTTTGGCCTTTGCACTCTCAGCTAGTCTGATTTGCCAGTAGCCTGCTGTTAGGTCAAATGTGCTCAAAAACTTAGCAGCTGCCAGTCTGTCAATGAGCTCATCTGCCCTAGGTATTGGGTGGGCATCTGTCCTAGTGACAGCATTGAGACCTCTGTAATCCACGCAAAACCTCATCTCTCTCTTACCATCTTGGGTGTGAGGTTTTGGCACAAGGACTACAGGACTAGCCCAAGGGCTCTCTGAAGGTTCAATGACTCCCAGCTCCAACATCTTTTGTACCTCAACTTTTATGCAGTCCCTGACATGGTCAGGTTGCCTGTAGATTTTACTCTTCACAGGCAGACTGTCACCAGTGTCCACCTCATGGGTGCACCAGTTTGTCTGACTTGGGGTCAGAGAGAACATATGTCTGTAGGCCTGCAGAACTTGTCTGCAGTCCTGTTGCTGATGGACAGTGAGGCTGTCAGAAAAGACCACACCATCAACTGAGCCATCATCAGGGTTCTGAGTCAACAGGTCTGGGAGAGGGTCACTCTCTTCCTCCTGCCCCTCATCTGTAGCCATGAGTAGCCCCATGTCTGCCCTGTCAACATATGCCTTCAATCTGTTGACATGAAGCACCCTGTGGGGGCTTCTGGGAGTCCCAAGGTCCACCAAGTAGGTGACTTCTCCCTTTTTCTCAACAATAGTGTGGGGTCCAGACCATTTGTCTTGGAGTGCTGCTGGGGCCACTGGCTCCAACACCCACACTTTCTGTCCTGGCTGGTAAACAGTCAGTACAGCCTTTTGGTCATGCCAAGCTTTTTGGAGTTCTTGGCTTGCCTCAAGGTTTTTAGAAGCCTTCTTCATATACTCTGCCATCCTGGAGCGGAGACCAAGTACATAATCCACTATGTCTAGTTTGGGTTGTCTGAGAGGTCTCTCCCATCCTTCCTTCACCAAACACAGGGGTCCTCTTACAGGATGCCCAAACAAAAGCTCAAAAGGGCTGTAGCCAACCCCCTTTTGTGGGACCTCTCTGTAAGCAAACAGAAGGCAGGGTAAAAGGATGTCCCATCTTCGCCTAAGCTTGTCTGGTAATCCTTTTATCATTCCCTTTAGGGTCTTGTTGAATCTCTCAACAAGCCCATTGCACTGTGGGTGATAGGGTGTGGTGAACTTATAGTTAACACCACACTCCTTCCACATTGCAGTCAAGTATCCTGACATAAAGTTGGCACCTCTGTCAGAAATGACCTCCTTTGGAAAGCCCACTCTGGAGAATACTCCAAGCAGGGCCCTTGCCACAACAGGAGCTGTTGTGGTCCTCAGGGGAATTGCTTCTGGGTACCTGGTGGCATGGTCCACTATCACCAGTATGAATCTGTGCCCAGATGCTGTTTGTGGGTCCATTGGTCCTACAATATCTATGCCCACTCTTTCAAAGGGGACCCCCACCACAGGTAGTGGTATGAGGGGGGCCTTTGTGGTGCCACCTGATTTGCCACTGGCTTGGCAGGTGACACAGGAGCGACAAAACTCCTTAGTATCTTCTGACATATGGGGCCAGTGAAAGTGAGGGACAAGCCTGTCCCAAGTCTTGTTCTGGCCTAAATGTCCTGCAAGGGGAATATCATGGGCCAAGGTTAGAAGGAAGCCTCTGAACTTCAGTGGTATGACCAACCTCCTGGATGCACCAGGCTTGGGGTCTCTAGCCTCTGAGTACAGTAGCCCTTCATCCCAATACACTCTATGGGTACCTTGAGCATTCCCTGCAGCCTCAGCAGCAGCCAGCTGTCTGAGGGGTTCAAGAGAGGGGCAGTCTAATTGAGCCTGCCTCAGATCTGCCCTGGAAGGTCCCCCTGTCCCAAGAAACTCAACCTGATCAGGTTCAAGTTCTTCTAGGACAGTTCCTTCAGGGCTCTCAGAACCATCCTCCTGGGAGGGCTGATCCACCACCTGAGGCAGGGGGGAAGGCACAGCCTTAACCCTACTGCTCTTTCTCTTGGATTGTGCCTGGTCCATAGTTTCAGGATCCAGCACTTGTTCAGTGTTGCACTTTTTGGCCTGTGACCTGGTCACAGCAAGGACATGTGCATCTATCCCCAGCATTTCTGCATGGGTCCTATACTCCACTTCAGACCAAACTGAAGTTTCAAGATCATTGCCCAGTAAACACTCTACAGGAAGGTCTGAACTAACAACAACTTTCTTGAGGCCAGTTACCCCTCCCCAGGAGAAGTTAACAATAGCCACACTATGGGAGGTAGTGGCATTGCTAGCGTTGGTCACTAGGTAATTCTCACCTAGTATGATCTGTCCAGGGTCCACAAAAGCAGGTGTCACCATTGTGACACTAGCCCCAGTGTCCCTGTAGGCCTGAGCCATTCTTTGGTTGATAAAAGGTGTCTGTCTGTACTTGCCCAGGTTACTGGGGCCTACAGTAGAGGACAAAGCTAAGTCCCCATCACAGATCAGGACAGCCTGAGTAGGTACTCTGACTAGGCCAGAATCCTCCTCAGTTCCCAGGGTTAACCCTACTACACCCTTTTGCTGGGAACCACCACTTACAGCTGAACTAGGGGGTACAGTTGCCTTAGGGGCAATGGTGGCTGGGGGCTTATCCTTTTTGGTGCACTCACTAAACCAATGTGAGGTAGACTTACAATAGTTGCACCATGGTTTCTTTTGGCCTTCTTTCTTCTTATCCTTTTTGGAACCACCCTCCCCCTGAGCCTTTTGGGGGCCTGGTGAAGACTTCTGGTCTTTTTGTTTCTGATCATTACCCTTCTGGTCTGCCTTTTTCTGATCACCGCCCTGGTTCTGGTTTTTCTGCTTAACTCTAGTCCTGACCCATCTATCTGCCTTCTTTCCCAATTCTTGGGGAGAAGTCAGATCAGAATCAATCAGGTGTTGATGCAATAGCTGGTTTTGACAGTTGTTAAGTATTTGTTCTCTCATGATCAAATTATACAATCCTGTATAGTCCTTAACCTTACTTCCCAATAGCCAGCCTTCCAGAGCCTTAGTGGCACAATCTACAAAGTCAGTCCAGTCCTGAGTCTGTGTCTTCTGGGTATCCCTGAACAACAACCTGTATTGTTCAGTGGTTAGGCCAAACCCATCAATCAGAGCACTCTTCAGGACAGTGTAATTATCTGCATCCTCATCACTAACTGTGAGGAGCTTGTCTCTTCCTTTCTCAGAGAAGGAGAGCCACAAGATAGCTGCCCACTGACTTTGGGGTACCTGCTGTACTTTGCAAGCCCTCTCCAAAGCAGTTATCCATTTGTGGATGTCATCCCCACACTTGTAGGGAGGGACAATCTTGCTCAGGTTTCTATTATCATAGTGCCTGTCTCTATCTCTAGGAATGTTGCTGCCACCAGTGGGTTCTAACCCACTTAACTTTTGTTCTCTAGCCAGAGCAAGCTTCTCTTTGGCAAGGGCAAGTTCTTCCCTCTGAATCCTCAGATTAGCCTCCCTCATTCTGGCTGCATGCTCCTTTCTCTCAGGTGAAGTCATTCCCCTGTGAGAGGAAGCATTAGAGATGTTAGAGACCTGGGAGTGGATGGATTCCCTTGAAGGGGATCTGTCCCTCCTGCTTCTCTGTGAATGTCTACTTGTGGGCCTGTATGGGGGGATCCCATGCAAACTCCCATGTAAACTTAAGTTAGCCTGGCTAAGTCTCTTTACTTGGCTCTGGCTGTCTACCTCCCCATCTGAAGGCCCATCTGACTCCTCTGTGGTGGGTAGACCCTCCTCTGTGCCTAGGGCACCTTCCTGTGATGCCCTCTGAGCATCATACTCCTCTAGGAGTTGTCTTAACTGAAGGAGGGTAGGGTTTGCACCCTGTGTTATTCCTCTGGAGGTACACAATTGTCTCATCTCCTGGAATGTTAAGGTATCATACCTAGAGGGGGTCTTCTGCAGACCTGCCCCTCCTGAGAGAGCATCTACTTGATCTCCTCCCAGAGGCATGATCTAGTGAGGGTGTGGTGTGTGCACCTACCTACACTAGTTGTATCTACTAAACCTTTCTAGTAGTTGTAGTCAGGGTGTGTTATTCCCTTCAACCTACAACTACAAAGTCCAGTAGGACTTAAGTATAATAATCTATGTTATATGTACCTAGACAATATCTGTGTGATCTTTCAATTTAGTATCTCAAGATTACAATGGTATTACAACAGCAAGCTCAGATCCCAACCGCTGCTCACCAATGTGAGAAGTTGGCCTGATGTATGATGTCACTAGTTATAGTGTACACCTTATATCAGTCCAAATTCCCTTATGGTGATTGGTTGTAAAGTCAACCTTATAGACCAGCTATCCTAGTGGTAGCATGGACAAGAGCAGTCTTAGGCTAAACTCTGAATGGCATGTGAAGCCAGCTGTGATACCATATATAATCCCTTGAATACCAAATGAAAGGACACCACAACAGATATATATATAAAATAAAGTGTATTTATTCTAAGCCAACCCTCAGCACTCTTTATGAGTTTAGAGGTAAGTACAACACAGTCTTATTAATGCATACAGTAAGTCACACAGGTAAGTAATACAGTTAGGCCCTAGGGGCCACGCAAACCATATACTAAAGAAGTGGTATAAGGACCACTGTCACGGAAATAGATTAGGCCTAGGCCTAGGGAATCGCTGGGGCTACACTACACTAGCGTTAGTTAGGAAGTGGGAGGCCCACGGGATTCGTGTGCAGAGTGGAAACACTCACGCGTAATGCGTAAAAGTCAATAGCAATGTTACAGTTTAGAAATAGATAGATTTAGGACACTTCCGGAGTAGCTAGGAAGTTGAGACTTGAAAACTAGACACTAGGATAGTCACTATCCTGATGAGCACCGGAGTACCCAAGTTACCTAGCCCACAGGCTGCGGGTGCATAGGGGTGAAGATGCGTCGTTTTCGTCGTCGACTCCTATGGATGCCTGAAGAAAGATGCTGACAGGCAGTCAGGAGAGAGTGTCCGGTGGATCCCAAGCCTGGGATCAAGAAGAGAAGAAACCTGCAAGCAGAGGGGACAGAGTCAAGGTCACTAGCCAGTGACCACGTGGAACCAGGAAGGAACCAGGCGATGTCGTGAAGAGTTGCAGGGGAAGGTGAAGCTTGTCGCTGCAGCCAGGAGGACCAGGAAGCGTCGAGGACGACCAGGACCAGGAGGCGAGCTGTCCCACGAAGGCTCTTGCTGTCGGCGGCGTCGAAGTTGGACTAGGACTCACCATGCCTTGGCAAGCGGAACCCACGAAGAACAAGGGACTTGCTTCTGGTGCAGACCAGGAAGGTCTGGGGTGCTTCTTCTTTGCAGAGAAGCGGGAGCCAGTCTGGAGGAGCCAAACCAGCGCGGAAGATTTCAGGGAGCGTCGTCACAGAGGCCACTAGCCAGCGGGCAAGCAACCGGACAGACGCGGCAAGCAGGAAAATGCTGAAGGGCCCCACGCAGGACTCGTGGAGTGTGGGGGGCTGGTCTTCGGTGCAGATGGTGCTTGGGGTTGGGGCTTCTCAATCCCCGGTGCACAACTTCGAGGGTACCTCAGAAGCTGCGCTGTAAGTTACTAGCCACTTTTCCCAGGTAGCCGGTCCCACGTCGCTCGTCGCCTCCACGGATCTCAGCTCTGCTGCAGACGTGGATGAGGGTCGGAGAAGTCTGGAAATCAAGGCTCTGGTCGGGCTCTGCAGTCGGTTCCTCGTCGAACGTTTCACAAAGCAAAGGGTAGTCACTTGATGGTGCCTGTTTGCACAGGGTAGCCACTCCTTGGCTACAAGGGAGATTCTTCAGTCTTCTTCTTTCGTCGAATGTCGAAGGTCCAGAGTTTCTGTTCAGTTTTGCAGGTTCAGGATAATCTGAAGTCTTGAGGCCCAACTCCCACTCTTATACTAATCTGGGGGGCTGGGATACCTGCTAGGTCACGCCTTATGGGTGGGACCTGGGAGGGGGTGGTTACACCCACTTCCCTTTGTCCAGTTTCGCGCCAGAGCTGGGGCTGGAGTGCCCCAGCGCCGGTTTGAACTGGACTATGCAAGGAACACCTTGTGTGCCCCAGGCATGTCTCATTCCTTTCATCCCACCGCTGCCACCAATGTGAGAAGTTGGCCTGATGTATGATGTCACTAGTTATAGTGTACACCTTATATCAGTCCAAATTCCCTTATGGTGATTGGTTGTAAAGTCAACCTTATAGACCAGCTATCCTAGTGGTAGCATGGACAAGAGCAGTCTTAGGCTAAACTCTGAATGGCATGTGAAGCCAGCTGTGATACCATATATAATCCCTTGAATACCAAATGAAAGGACACCACAACAGATATATATATAAAATAAAGTGTATTTATTCTAAGCCAACCCTCAGCACTCTTTATGAGTTTAGAGGTAAGTACAACACAGTCTTATTAATGCATACAGTAAGTCACACAGGTAAGTAATACAGTTAGGCCCTAGGGCCTAACTGTATTACTTACCTGTGTGACTTACTGTATGCATTAATAAGACTGTGTTGTACTTACCTCTAAACTCATAAAGAGTGCTGAGGGTTGGCTTAGAATAAATACACTTTATTTTATATATATATCTGTTGTGGTGTCCTTTCATTTGGTATTCAAGGGATTATATATGGTATCACAGCTGGCTTCACATGCCATTCAGAGTTTAGCCTAAGACTGCTCTTGTCCATGCTACCACTAGGATAGCTGGTCTATAAGGTTGACTTTACAACCAATCACCATAAGGGAATTTGGACTGATATAAGGTGTACACTATAACTAGTGACATCATACATCAGGCCAACTTCTCACACCAACCATATGTTGAGTGTTTCTGAGGGGAATGATCAGGATTTGTCTGCTCAACAAAAATGATGCAATGTTTTCACTTACCCATCATTACCAGATTTTGTCTCATGCAAAATCAGACCCACATTGAAAATCAGATGATAAACTTACACCCCTCATCACAGTCTGTGTTCACTAAGGTTAAATGGTATTTTCTGTACTATACTTGGTATTACTACCCCACTACTTAAAAGAGAGGCCTTGGGGGGGGGGGGTGTGGCCAAGATGGCGAGCGGCTAAAATGGGCCTCGTTTGTCTCCCCGCTCCCGTCGCCTGCAGAGTTACTTCTCGGTACTCCTGAAAAGCTACGGACCGCTGATCGTGACGGGCCCGTTAGCGGGAGCCCGGGGCGATTTATCGACCTGGCTGCGGAGCGGGAATCTTCCCGAATATAGCTGCCGTGAGGAGCGGCCCAAAATGGCAACGCAGACCACAGCCAGAGGATTGGGGAGTGTCCTGGAAACGGGCTGAATTTGGAGCGAGCAGTGCTGCAGAGCCCCGGGACACCCCTACGTGACGGCAGGATCTACGCTACTGACTCCATTCTGCCAAAGGATATCATGCCGGGGAGCAGCGAGACGGAAGCGGCTTTGGAGGAGACGCCGTAGCGGAACCGGAGTGGGCGTCCATTCCGCCGCCGACAGGGCTACTCGGCACTCCACCAGAACATAGCGGTAGGAGACGGCGGAACTGGAGAGGCCTCAGGCGGAAACAATCGGTGAGAGGCATGGCACAGAGCAAAGGGCGGAGGCGTCTCAACGAGCTGAGTGGGAGTGTAATAATAAGGAGCACGTCATTGGGGGGGAAGCACCCTGTGCGGGCCCCGCATACTGCGGTCACGGACAAAGGCACCCTAAGAATATGGACAAGCCAAGGCAATGACCAAATGGGACACCGGGACCATGGTAGCTACTCACTTACCCAGAATGCAAGGCTCGAGGAGCTGGGTATGATGCACATCCACCACCAAATGTGAGACAGCGGAGGACACAGGACTCAGGCGGCTACACAAGGGGCACTGGCGAAGGCTGCCACAGAGGCTAGTGGCTCTGGTAGGGTCTGGACAGTACGCACGGATAAGGAACGGTACACCCAACTTGGCTACAATGCCCTGAGCCAAAGACCACCCCCTGCGCCCCTCTACCCCGAGATTGGAGAAGCGGTGCCGTATGGAAAAAGAGAAGAGGTAGGGAGAATCTGGGCCACAGGCTGTAGAGACGTCCACTAGGGCTGCGAGGAGCCCCGTGAGCATAGGCGGCGATCCCGAGGCAATACCACACCAGAGGATGGAGCAGGGAGGAGGCGGCTGGTAGGGCTGGTAGCGGGCAGTTCAGTGGCACAGACCCTCCGCCTGTCCACCAGAAGCGGGCCCCATCACCGATGCGCTGATCTAACTGCACTAATATCTGACCAGCAATGTCTACAACGCAAGAAGTAAGTAAGAAGTATAGGAACGTGAAGGACGTGTTCACCAAGATGATGGGTGCGCGTGGAGGAGACGGAAGAGAATTGCTGACCGCGACGGGGGGGGCAAGAAATAGAGAATGAAGAGGAGCCGGTCACGCGCACCTTCCTGGCACAGCTGTTCTCCACCCTCCGGTCAAATCTGCTGGTCCTTAGAGGGGATTTTTCCAAAGAGATAAAAGAGGTGCGACATTGATGTAGTGGGGGAAAGAGTTGCAACCATGGAAGAGCATGAATTGGCCCAGGATGAAGAGGTGGAACAATTGCAGCAAGAGGTACTCCGCCATCGGGCCCAGCAGATCGATATCCAAGCCCATGCGGAAGATTTGGAGAATCGCTCCAGAAGAAACAACATACGAATCATGGGCGTGCCTCCTAAAGAAGAAGGAACGAACATCCCTCAGTACCTCCGAGACCGCTTCAGACACATCCTTCAAGAATCCCAGGACTTCGACATAAAATTAGATAGAGCTCACAGAGAAGGCCTGCAAAGGAAAGCGCCGGTGCCTCCCCCAGATATCTTGGCATATCTACCAGACTTTCAGTTAAAATAACATATCTTAAGGAAGGCGAGAAATGCCCAACTGCTGACGTATCAAGGTCACACCATTCCCTTATATCAAGACCTGGCTGCGATTACACTGCAGAAACAGCGGGATTTCTGACCAGTCACGACTCATCTCCGGAATCAAGGCATTATGTACTCATGGGGACACCCCTTTCAAATTATCTTCAGGTGGGATGGTAAATTGTATCAACTTCGGTCCTTGCAGGAAGCATGTCGCGTCCTGGGTATTGAGAATTCCCAACAAGAGGAAGCGGGGAGAGGAGACAAAAAAGCACAAAGAGAGCGAGAGTGATGGCAATGAGTCCGGGGAGGCAGACTATCAGAGACGACGTCAAAACCAGACTCCGAGACAATTGCAGAGGAGAGACAGGCCGTCTTGAATTCCTTGTCCAACGAATCCGGCTCCAAAGATGGCGTTTGTACTGTTACAGGTGTCAGATAAGTGGAAAAAGCGGTGTCAGGAGGGCGGAATTCAAGGGAGTGGGGGGGGGAATTTACTGGCCACACTATGCACCCTACAAACTGGTTTACCAAGGGTACGCAGACTGGTTCTGCGGATCCTAGACTTTTTTTGGGTATACTTACTGTTTTTCTAGTTGGGGTTAGGGAGGCAGGGGGTTCCGGTGTCCAGAGAATATCTGCCTAGCGGTTTTCAGGCATGCTGTGACAGAACTGGAGGGAGGAGAGGGTGAGCAGGGAGAACGGGTGGTCGGGTTCGACTAGGGGTCCAGCTGAGCATTGAACGCAAACACCTAAAATTTCCAGAGAGGAAGGAGCTCAACAATCCCATTAAAAGAAGAGCGATTCTCTCCTATTTGGAAAATTCGGAGGCAGATGTGTGCCTCCTACAGGAGACGCACTTACTGCCCAAAGATTGGCATCGAATGCGTTCTAGGGCGTTCCCTCAGCAGTTCTTCCCCTCAAATGTGGAGAAGAAAGCGGGTGATGCCATCTTGATCGCTAAACGTTGCAAGGGGGAGGTGAAGGATAAAGTGGCAGAAATAAAGGGGAGGTTGTTGGCGTACACAATCCAATATGGTGACTAAACTATGGTCCTGGGCTCCATCTATGCCCCTAATACGGGACAGGAGGGCTTCCTTAGAGCTATAGCAGAGACCATGGTCCTGTAAATCCGTATGACGTTAGTGGGTGGGGACCTGAATCTGGTCCTATATACAGACAAAGATAGGTCTAAAACTGGCTTCTATCAGAAAGGGGAGCTATAAAAGGAAGGTAAGAAATGGCTACGGAAATAGGTTTGGTGGACATTTGGAGGGAGGCCCACCCCAATGCAGCACAATATTCATTCTTTTCACATGCCCACAGGTCCTATGCCCGACTTGGCTATTTCCTAGGGACGACAGAGATTAACAACGTAGTAAAAGAAGTGGACATAGAGCCAGTGGCCCTCTCCAATCACGACGCAGTGACTGTTCAGATACAGGTATCATCACGACAGAGGAGGGTGGGATGCTGGAGGCTCAAAGAATACATGCTCCATAAGAAGGCAGTGGCACAACAACTCGCCAAATGCATTACCGACTATTTAGATATAAACGATTCCCCTGAGGTAGCCGTCACTACACTGTGGGAAGCTATGAAGGCAGTAGTGGGGTGAGAACTAATAGCTATTTCTGTGGCTGAAAACACGGAACGCAAAGAACTACGCGCACAGTTAACAGCGCAAGTTCGAGAACTGGAACGGGTACATAGCCGGACAGGGGCACCCAGAGTGTGGAGACAGCTTAAAGCTGCAAGGGCACAGTTAGGGGGGATAGATCAGGACAGAGCGGAATACGCAGCGATTAGATTAAAACACGCCTACTACATCGGGGGGATAAGACGGGACGATTTCTGGCGAATAGGCTTCAGGCCCAACGACAACATACAAAGGTACACTCGCTAAAGAGAAGTGGAAGGGGGGAAGCTACTGGGGATCAGGAGATAGCTCAGACTTTACGGGAGTTTTACGAAACACTGTACACGAAAGACACTGCATCTGGACGCGACATGACATCATACTTACAATCTGTTACTGTCTCCAAAATAACATCAGCCCAAGCAAAATGCTTAGACGATCCAATACGGATCGAAGATGTGGTCACCGCAATTTTGCGACTTAAATTACTCAAATCGCCTGGCCCAGATGGATTTCCTGCACTCTTCTATAAAACATGATGCCATAGTTTAGATCCGATACGGACGAGATAATTTAACTCCTTAGGGTGTAAAGGAATGATCCCTTCAAATAGGCTATCGGCGACGATAGTGGTACTACCAAAACTGGGAAAAGATAAGCAGGACTGTGGGTAGTATCAACCGGTATCCTTACTCTCTGTAGATTTAAAATTATTCACGGGCATACTGGCCACGAGATTAAGTCCACTTATGAAGATTCTAATAGAACCGGACCAGGCGGGGTTTATTCAAACTCGGTAAAGCGGAGACAATACTGAGAGGATTCTCCACCTCATAGATAAGGCCCACCGAAAGAAAATGGACACGCTTCTATTGACTGCGGATGCCGAAAAAGCGTTTGACCAGGTGGATTGGAGATTTTTGTAACAGACGATGTTACATTTTGGGTTGGGCGACAGCTTTCGGGAATGGGTGGGTTGCTGCTATGGAGCGCCTACAGCCTAAATTAGAGTAAATGGTGTTTCATCTCATCCCTTCTTTATTCAAAGAGGCACCAGCAAGGTCGCCCGCTGTCACCCCTTTTATTTGCACTATACATTGAGCCCTTAGCACAGAAAATTCGGAACAATGCCGAAATTAAAGGGATATTGTTTAGAGAGGGGGTCACACCATATAAGCTTATACGCAGATGATACCATAGCGGCGTTGGCGGAACCAAGGAGGTCACTCCCTGCTTTTTTTAAAGGAACTGGAGGTCCTTGGTCAGGTTTCGGGTTTCTGGGTCAATGTGAGTAAGTCGCTGATCCTTAATTTGAACCCAACAAGTCATTCTTCCCGAAACGAAGGGGAACAGATCTTGGGGATCCGGGTGGTCGAATCAATCCCATACCTAGGGCTGGAACTGGCGGCGACGATCAATCAAACGGTCAGATTAAATTATGACAGGTTAACGTGACAGCTTAAAAAAGAGCTGAGTAATTGGGGTAGACATCATCTTTCGCTCCTAGGGCGGGTGGCGGCGATTAAAATGACTTTCACCAAAAGTGTTATATTTTTTTCAAACTCTGCCTGCACGCCCGCCGGAAGGGGTACTCGCTTCACTGCAGCAAGAAATCAATCGCTTTGTGTGGGCGGGAGCCCGTCCCGTATGAGAAGGGAAATAGGATACATGCGATCGGAAACGGGGGTCTCGGGATACTGAACTTACTAGATTACTACAAAACAGCCCAATTGTGATACTTGGTGGAATGGGTTAGGCCCGAGTCCGAAAAGAGATGGTTCTTCCAGGACAGAGCTCTAGCGGGGATTCCTCTTTGTAAGGTCCCCTTCTTGAAGAAGTCGAACAGACCCCAAAGTTTACACAGATCACCAATTACAAAATCTGTAATGAAAGTATGGGAGGGAGAGGCTACTACAAGGAGGCTCACGTCTTTTCCATCACCTTTGTTTGGAAATAGTGAGTTCACACCAGGAATGGAAGACAAGGCATTTCAGGTGTGGCATGGCACTCCATGCAGATCGGTAGGGCATCTGTTTGACTTGACGGGAATAATTTCATTTCCACAGATAAAGGAGGACTATGGGGTGTCGGAGACGGAACGGTTAAGATACATGCAACTGCGACACTGGGTGCTTTAACCTAAGATACGATCACAGGCTAGTCGCCAGCTGAAACGTTACGAGAAATGGTTAATCACAAAACAGAACAACAAGGGGCTGATATTGGATTTCTACGATATGATCAGACATTCAGTGCTATCGAACTCCACACCTAGTCAGAAAAAAATGGGCGAAAGAACTTGGTAGAGAGCTATCGCAGAAGGAATGGGAAGGGATATATTATAGAGCGAAACACACAGCTCGTAATGTGGCCAGTATTGAAACGGGCTATGAAAATAGCCATGTATTGGTACCTTACACCAGTGAGCCTTAATAGAGGTAACCCTGACAGGAGCCCTACTTGCTGGAGGGATTGTGAGGAGGAGCGAACATTAGTGCACCTATTATGGCAATGTCCGACTTTAACAAATTATTGGTCCAGAATCTTAGATGATGTAGACCAACTATTCGATACGCAGATACCGAAACTACCAGTGTATGTGGTACTAGGCCTTCCCAATACGATAAGATATCCACTCAAAAGCGGTAGGAGACGACAGATGGGGTTAGCGCTGGGGGCAGCTCTTCAAAACATCCTGACACACTGGGGGACATCAACCCCACCCACTTACGTAGGCTGGCTACATGTATGTATGTATGTATGTATGTATGTATGTATGCATGTGTGTTCTTATATAGCGCTCGACTTACCCTTGGGCATCTCGGCGCTTGCATTGGGAACCCGTCCTGGCTTTTTCCCTGTGAGATAACCCGTACTGGGCATCCCCAAGGTGAAAGGTGAAAGCCCCGCGGCGGTGGGGGGGCCGTAGTGGAGATTAAGCAAGCTATTGCCCAGAGTTGCAGAGTGTGAACCCATGATTCGAGTAGGCACCGAAGTGAGAATTATCGAGTCCGTGGACACTTGGGCTCAGACCCTGACGCGTCGGGAATTGAACCCTGGTCCCGGGTCTGACCTCTGCTTTAGGGTATGCCTTCTCTAACCAGTGAGCCTGGGTATGGAACGTATTATGGCCTCCTTAACTAGCTCTGAAAATTTGTTTCTTAGAGTGTGGAAACCATTTTTAGCATTATTATCGACAGAGTTTAAAGAAATAACTCGGTCAAAATACCTGAGAGTACTGTGCTTGACGGACCCGGAATGGGAGACCCAGCAACCAAAGAACAATTGATATGTGACACCACCGAACTATCAATCAGAGGCGCAACTAGAGCCAAATTTCGGGGGGGGCTGAGCAAAAATTTCGGGGGGGGCTGAGCAAAAATTTCGGGGGGGGGGCTGAGCAAAAATTTCGGGGGGGGGGCTGAACTTTAAGCAATAGGCAGAGTGGAGCTGCAGGGGCTCTTAGAAGGGGTGAAACAACAGCAAGGCCTCATTAACCCCTTCAGTGCCCATGACGAGCTGGACTCGTCATGGGCCGCGGTGGCGCTGTGCCCATGACGAGTCCAGCTCGTCATAGACCCCGCCCGCTAATGCAACGGCCGGCACTGGGCGGGGAAAGGGGCGGGCACTGAAGGGGTTAACATGCAAATGGTCTTTTAAAGACCTGTGAAGTGCTCGGGTGCGGCTGCTTTTTTGCCAGGGAAGGTGTCTCATCCCGGGCTACCACACACGACGGGGGGGGGGGGGCTGAAGCCCTTTGAGTCCAATGGGAGTTGCACGCCTGCTATCAATGAATGTAACATGAGCAGCATTAGGACCAACGGAGGGGGGTGGGGAGGGGTGTTCAGGTTATTGGTTTATTGCTAAGAGAGAGACTTGAGATACGACGTTGAGATATACATTGTGATAGAAATGATTGTATTAGCACTGTAATATGAATGTAATTCAAGCATGGGAATTTCGGAGATTTCCGTTGAATGTAAAGCAAGTTAGACTTTATTGCTGAAAGAGATTGTATTGCGCTCCCAACAATGATAATAATAAAAAAGATATAAACATAAAAGAGGGGCCTTCCTGGACAATACACCCCACTCCTGGGTGCAGGAGAGGCTTCTGTTGATCACACAGAGTTTGAAGACCGATTTTTAAGAAATTCTGTACAACGTTGATACCGAGTCTGTTGTGCTCTTGGTCACACTGTGCTCCCATTAGCATATTCCATGATGCCCAAATGCTCCCAACTGAAGACAAATGTCTTGTTAAACACTTTGATTCATATTCTGGCAAGAGTCCTGATACTGGGATAGCCCTCTCCTCATCACCTTATCCACTGGAGCACTGAGGCACACTGATGCACACCAAACGAGATGACAGTCATCGCAGTTGCCTTTGCTTTACCAATAGGCACAGCCTCTTTTGAGACACTTCCAGGAGATATAAATTCTGTTTTCAGATTTTCTTTTTTTTTTTTAAACCTCAACCATATGTCCATCATTTCATCTGAACATTTAAGTAAATTCTGAATTGCGAGGACAGGCAGATCTCCCCAGGACAGACCAACAGGCCAGCAATGTGCAGCAATGCCCACATTAACTGCGCAAGTGCCTTTTTAAAATCCTAATAAGGATTGAGAAACAGACACAATACATATCTGAACAAAAGGTTAATACATAGGTTTATGTTTCTTATAAAGCAGCTCCTACCCTCAGAGTTGATCAAGTTACACCAATCATCCCCTCCGCGATGATCTTGAAAGACTCAATTGTGCACATTTTATCCATCAAGTAGAGTGCACCTTTGATGTGACAACGCTCTTATCACAGGAGAATGAAGAGGATGGGGGAACGACGTCAATCACAGCCATATCCCAGCTGCATTTGTTCATCTGAAAGTTTATCTTGAGAGGTCCGATTTGCAATGCCTGTGTAACCATAGCAACTGTGGAGGAACACTTTACTCAAAGACGTTAGACGTGCTCACGTCACAAACCTCTGCACTGTGACCTCATTGCCACGTCTGCGTGATCTGCGAAGTATGACGGACAGAAGTGCGTTTAAGGCTTTCATTTACTTTTCAGGCCAAACAGCCAATCCTATGGGGGCTGAGAGCAGAGAAGAAAAGCAATGAATACACGGAAGGCGGCCTGAATGCAGACCCAGCCACGGGTATTTTGAAAGCGAAAGAGTTTTCTTCTTTGTTCACGACGGGATGAGTACAAATGGCCTAACTGATAATGAAAAAAAAAAAGTAACTTCTTTCAGAAATTCCACTCGGATAATGGAATGTTTTTCATAATTCCACTCGGATAATGGAATGTTTTTCATATTGTAAACATGTGCCACATACATTTTAAAGAATGATACCTTCTAACCTTGGCAGCCATATTCTTGCAAAAATTTTTTACATTTTATAACCAATTAACCATCACATACAATTTAAATAGAAGGTAAGGGTGCCTCCTAGCAGGCAGGTGTGTTTGGATCAAGTGTAGAAACCGTTTGTAGTTTTAATGCACATCTCTGGACAACATGATTTTTATTGGCAAAAAGAACAGGCACGAATGATATTTTATAAAGTCGAATCCCTTCTAAAATATGGGTGACTACGCGGATAAGGATTATTGCCAGACTTTGACTAAGCCTTCTGGTTATGACTTCACCAGGCAGACTCGGGTGTCAGCAGATATGACCAGTGTCCACGTCAGGAATAAATACAGTTCTTCGTGTTATGGCTCGTGCAGTTATTAAATTCCTCCAAAACTACCAGCCTCGAGGCACAGGCCAAGTGCTTCACTTTTACAAACGTCAAACTCCTGTGCGCAGCCTAAAGGGACATATTTTGCGCCCCTAGGCTTTGAAAAAGCAATAGCAATCTAAGATGTGCAGTTCACCAGATAATCATAAAAGCTCCCAATAACAAGATGGCAATGAAAGCACTTAGTCAAGCCAGACACAAAAGGGGCACGAATACAGGGACTTTAGTTTCTAAAGAGGAATCCCTGAAATAAAATCACATCTACTGAAAGACCCCGACGTCTGAATCTCTCACGTTGGTCGTATATATAGGAATACAATGTGGTTCTGCATAACCCAACTTACTTTCAATACGCGATAATTTCAGCTAAAAGTTGCTTGTTCTTCTCTACCAAGTGTCTTTTGTTAGACATAGGTTTAAGCTACAGGGACATACTATAGCGTTCCCACTTGCAGGTTAGATACCTTCAGAGCGCTTATGCCACCTGCCCTCATTTCCGAGAGTCAATGCTTCCTAGCTGCCACAAGACATGGGAATCTAGTAATCAAATTCCATTACATCACAAGCATCATTAACCAAGCAATTTCCTGGAAATGTAAATACATTTGAAAAAAATCTAGTAGTCTTTCAAATAGAGAGATGTAAATGAATGAAACAGTTAATGGACTGCAAATTTCTTGGAAATTCAAAGATTTTTACTAGGAATGTGACCACAAGATGGATCTAAAGTATTTGAATTATTGTAAAGCCATAGCTGTATTGTGCAGCCAGTAAAATGAGAAGCAGCCGCTATATGTAGGCACAGTTCAGCAATGAAGCGCCAAGAATGGAAAGAAAGAATATCCCTGTACGCAGAAGATATCCTGCTATAATACACAAAACCATACAATCACACCATAAAAATCTGTCCCTATTTTTCTTATTAGAGTTGTGATGTCTCTAGTCGCCTCAAATAAGAAAACGACGTGCTGTTCAGTTGTAATAAGGTTTTACAGTTGAGATGTGTCGTCATATTGCCTCCTGTCAATGCCAGCAGCTAGGTGTAAGTCATAGAGCATCATTACAGCTGTAGTTTACTCATTCTGAGCTACAACCTTTTTAAATCTGATTTACGTTAAACAGATTTGAATATGTTTTCTGCAACAAATTACTAACTGCTTTCTGATGAGTTTAATTTTGCGATACAGATTCTGCTTTTATTCTTCATGTCTCAACCATACTATCTCTTTCATTAGAAGGAGTGCGATAGCACAGATTTAAGCACTTCGCAGTATGAGTGATGGTGTGACCATGTATTATAAAGGAATAAAATACCCTCTGATGTACTTTAAAAGGATACCGCAGGTCACTTCAGAGTTCGTTGATCATATAAATGAACTCAGCATTCGTTTCTTTATATGGCCACCAAACTCCTGAATGATTTAAAACGTCCTTATGGACAGCAAGAGAACGTTATTATGTAAAGGTAGTGGGACAATCAACCACTTTAGATAGGATCCGTTCAATTTTCAGGCTATTTGGGAGGTATTCTGACTTTCAGTATTAACTGAAGCAAGAATGCATTGTATCCCCTTTCAGCCTGGGACCAAATAGGGGTATAAGTCTCAACTTTCTCAGCTGATGAGTTTGTGTGTTTGGAAATCTACATTACAAGGAAATTGGATAGACAAATGTAAGCTATATAGGATTCTGTAAGATTTCCAAAAGGACATGCAACACTAGTGTTCACTGCCACTTTCGATCTTAGGCCAGAACGCAGTGTACAAGAGGATAGTACAGCCCAAATTTGTATATGCAATGTAAAACACACCATTCTAGGGTCCAAACACTTCTAATACAGCTTTAAGGACGCTGCCATGGGACGGGGGTGGGGGGAGACAGACAGACACACGCACATGTTTTACTTTGAATAAACTGACAAGAGGAGTTTACCATGGAAGCATAGCAGGAGTTAATCAAAATACTGTGCCACTCACCTAGTGGCAATGAATGGCTAGGCCTTCACACCCCAGCAAGCGCTATCAGTGTAAACAGACAAGATATGGGGTAAGGCCAGTGACCAAGGGGCACTATATAACACAAAGGGGCATCAAGAATTACCCAAAACAAAGTGATCAAAATGTGAAAATTGACCTCTAGAAGAACTGAGATGGGAAGGCAAACTGACTGGGTAAACACCTCTCTGGATGAGTAGTGACCTGGGAGAGTTGAGAGGATTTCGAGGGTGGGATATAATAAGCATCAACTTGGTAGGGGACGTCAGGGTATCAGATGGACTGAAGTCATACAAGGAACTCGCAGGGGAGTTAAGCCTTAAACACAAAGAGGTGTACTGATATTTAAAACCCAGGCATGCCTTGAGAATCCACACAAATGGGAGAAACCCAGATACCCGAGGGCGCTGCCCTGGAGCACAGGATTCTGTCGTAACATTTGGTGCAGAATACGATCTCCTTAACACCACAGGAAACCACGGACAAGCGGGGGCCAAAAACAAACTTAGAAGACTCCGAATGGGAGGACACCTAGTAATATCAGTCAGAGGTGGCTATACGTGCAGGCTTCAGACTAACTCAGATAAAAGGTGCTACACCGGGCAATCTACACTCTGTCGAGTTGGAAAAAAATGGGAAACATAAGATCAGAAAAGTGTCTGATGGGATGTGGTCATGTGGGAGATTTTTGTTCCCATACAACATGGTTAAGCTCCCGTGTTAGGGCTTTTAGGGAGGATACTCATAATTGTCTGAGTAAATTACTGAGGGTGCAGGGAGCTCACAGTACCCCCAAAACCCAAGTTGGCAGTAATGAGACTATTGGCTATCAAGCTAAGTACACTTAAATATTTTACAATCTAGGTCTCATGATTGTAAGTTGGAATATAGCCAGAAAATGGAGCAGCCCCAAGGATTCGACATATTGGTAGCCAAATATAAGCTGGCGTAGTCTTGCAAAAACATCTATGTGTGAAGGCAGAGGATGCCATAAGAAATATGAGAACATTTGGGGTCCCTCAAAGAGGCTATTGGAGAGAAAGGCTACACAACCCCACTCAGACGCCTTCCATTGAATATCCCAGCATAATGATACGAACACTGCAAGAGTTAAATCTGATGCGCACTACAGGATAATGGTGGGAAAGGGGTGTACCATTCGTCAGACTACGAGGGTTTTATTTACCAGTGTCTATCTCTTGAGAGAAATACAAATAAAATTGTTTAATTAAAAAAAAACACGTAATTGCGTGGAAGTCAATCCTTCCATCTTGCACAACAGCTTTTGTGGGTTGGCAATAGAGTACCAGCCACAAGCCTTACTTCTGGATTTTTTCAAACTGTAATCGGCAACGTGCAATTATTTTGGAAATGGGATACCCCGCAAGAATTAGCAATGCATTTAATAATACAAGCAACGCATAAAGGCACAGTAGGCATGCTGCACGTCAGGATAAAGAAGCTAATGCAACTTCACAGAGGATTACTGAGCTCAGAAAATTTAGCAAGTTAACCCCTTCAGTGCCCGCCCCTTTCCCCGCCCTGTGCCGGCCGTTGTATTAGCGGGCGGGGTTTATGACGAGCTGGTCTCGTCATGGGCACAGCGCGACCGCGGCCCATGACGAGACCAGCTCGTCACGGGCATTGAAGAGGTTAAACTAGCAGTAACGGTGTTATAATGTTACTTGTGGTCAAAAAAACAACAACATCGTCTGCTTGCGCCTTCCTAAATGCAATCACCTCAAATGCCTGGATTTCAATATTCCAACATCCATCCTTTTTCAAATGGTCATTGCTCTCAGTGTCTGGCGTTCAGTTTGCCACTATTCATAAGGTAAATTGATTAGTTTGGGGTGTAATTCTTGACCAACTCACTTTAATGACAAGTGTGAGATGGGCCAGCATTTTTCTGTCAAACGAGCCCTACCACAAAAAAAACAGATACACTAGGTGTTCTAGAGCAGTCAACTCTTCAGGGGACTTTCCCTCCGAGCCTTTCTATCAATACCGATCCTTCAGTGGGCTTTGAGACAGTCCAATGCTGACCACTGGTTGGCTTTCTAGTCACTCTAATTTGCTTGTTTCTTATTCAATGGCGTTCCATCCATTTCTTTTGTGTTTGTCCCTCCCCTGAAGTATAGCTTCCTTGCCATCCTTTTGACTGGATGACTAGCTCCTTTAACTGCTCTCATTACGGGATCTACTTTTTTCTTTCAGAAGTATATGAGAGGGCACATGAATTCTTGCTCTCCCTTACTCGTGTGCTACTTCCCCACCATGTGCTCTGTGTTGCTCACTCCTCCACCCAAACCAGGCTCGTCTGTTGCTTCTCCCACACCTCCATCTTTAATTAGTTTTCTCCTCCCACCACAAGCATCTCCATTCATCCCTTGCCCCTCAACCACATTTCTTCCCCCTACATTAAATTCTTCTTCAAGACTTCTTCCGTTGTTCCCCCAACCCTCCTGTGGCTTCTTTGAAAAATGTTTTTTGGGAAATTTTTATTGGAGGTTCAGCAGCCACCATTTGCTGCCAGGTCGCTCTTTTTTTCAAATGTACTTTTGAGCGTAGTTAAATTATTTTTTTGTTTACTGCTTAACATGGACGTCCACCACCTTGGAATGGAAGAAAAAAATGATAATACACAAAATGGCATCCACGTTTGAACGCGTGCATACGTCAAAACACTGGGCCGCCCAAGCATCATTTCACATCCACATGTATAAGTCATCGTGTTTATTTTCTTTTTTTGTGGGTGAGTAGAAGCTTCAGGGATGGAGGGGGAAAGCACACTGGTGTGAGAGAGAAACATGGAGCATGGGAAAGAAACACGTGGCGGAGGACGTAACCAACAGAGAGGGTGGGAGAGAAGGACTCAGGCGAGAGAGAACAAAGTGGAGCGCAGGGGACAGCAGAATATGAGAGGGAAACAACTCAGAGCACATGGGGAGAGAACAGAAGCACACAAAGGAGACAGCTGGAAAACAAATACACTTTCAGGGAGTGCTTCACAAAAAAGAAATAATAGTTCCCGAAAAAGAGACACTGGTAAAAGCATAAAAGGAGCCAGTCAGAGAGATGGTAAACAGGCTATGCTCCATGGGAGGGACAGACACAACCTGGACAAGCTAACACAATAAAAGCCAGCAAATGGAAAGCAAGCCAATAAGAGTGACAAAACACAAAACCCATGGTAAACAATGGGCAGAATACATTCCTAGATAAGCTTTTGGCATACTCCCATATGTCTTTGGAAACAGACCACTGGGCTGTCTGGTAGGTTTCAACCTAAAAATAAAAAAAAAGGTGTTTGGTATAGACTGACTCTAGAACTAGAGGCAAAAACCAGATTCTTTATTAGGAAGTCTCTTGGTCGACATATGAAAGCATTTCTCAGGGTAATATTTGGAAAGAGTGGTTCTGATGGACAGCAATCTTCCCTTGACGTATTTATAGATCTTAAAATCACTTCTAGATTAAAGGCGGCCTCTAGGGAAGATACAGCAAGCTTAATTTGTGACTTTCCTTATGGTAGCTCTCAAAAATCTCTTCAGCACAGTCGACTCTTTCTGTGGTCAAATAATTATTGCGATCTGCTCTACCTGTATTATGATTTTGTTTGGTTGTGATGCTTCTCATTTCAAAGCTAGTCTGGCTGTAAATAAAATCAATTTTGATGCTTGACTTCAAGCACGATAAAAAAACACAAAAAGTGGTTACAATTCAAATGTAACAAGCCACATGTAGGAAACACAAAAGCCATGACCGTACGGCAGCAAAGGCACATACAGAAAAGCACAGACAAAGCAATTATTATGGAAAATATAATATATAGGGGATTGTGGCTATACTATTCAAGTTTCACAGAATAGGTAAAGTGAAGCCTGGCAGCCACAACACAAGCTTCCATCACACACAGAACAGCTATGCCAGAGCGCGAAAAACCAAGTGTGATCCATCTTGCCAATAGAAGCAAACCTGGTAACCCAGAACTGCTACAAAGTTATAGGGCAAGAGACAGCCAAATGACTCGACAACAGAATGAGAGCTAGAGCATGACTAAACCAACCACCCCAGATGCTGTTCAGATATTTCTAGAAGCTCTTACATTCCACAGGACGTGTGCGCAAAAAGGACGCATATCTATGTGGTGCTTCAGGACCAGTGAGGAGACATATCAAATTGGTGTTTCGGGACCTCAGTGAACAAATAGAGCAAGTTATAAATACTCTGTAGAATAAAATGCCATTTTCCTTAGTTATTGGCTATTACTCAAGCAGAGCAAGACATCCTACAAAAACATAAAACAGTGTCCCGATTACTTTTTACAGGTTTCCAGTTCTCAACCTGGCTTACTTACTTCTTATACTCGTGTACTACTTTCTAAATCATCTTTAAAGTTACAGTATAACCAAGTGTTTGTATTTTGGTTGTTTTACTCTACATGTGCTTTTAAATGACCTTGCTGTTTTGAAGTGATCACCAACACCATGCCTGACTAAGAAGCCGGGCGTGGTTGCCCCTCAGCAGAAACTGAAGGCCAATGCTGCTACGGCTTTTCTGGCAGCCTTGGAGATAGTGACATTTTTGGATGAACCTGTGATGTTAGCAGGAATAACCTATATTTTTCTGTGTTTTTGGGGGGGTTCTTGCTGTCCCAGTTCTGGGAGAGTTTGGGGATGAATCTTCTCTGAGACAGAAGGCACAGGGGAAGTAGGAAGTAGCTTCTCGTTTTGATTGATGTGGTCTGCCTTTTACTGTGCCTCTCTGATACTGTTCTTTTTCCCCTCTGGGTTCCTTATGATCCGTTGTGTATTTTGTTGTGTTGGCTTCTGATTTTTGTGTTGCGGGTAATCAACAAAAACATTTTCAGTGCTGTGTAGCTGTGAACTGGGATACGAATCTCTACTTGGTCCATGCTTCATGGAAAGGACACACGGAAGCCCCAGGAGGAAGCAGAGCGGGGAGGAGGCTCTGACCAATAAGAAGCAAAGAAACAAGAGTGACGTTGGAGCCAAGCAACGGAAAGTAAGACCATGTTGAGCTTTTTAAAAAAAAAAAAGTTTTATAAGAGATTTCACAAGCACAGCACTGTGCAGGTGAAACAGAGGTATTCAAGCAAAAGGAAACATAACTGCAGTTGCTGACAAAAGAGCTTATCCTCAATAGTTGCAGAGCTCTTACGCTGCTCCTAATGAGAAAATCATGCCAGGCAGTGATGAAATGACTAGTCCAAAGCTATGCAGATGTATATAATTAACCTACATTCGTGTATGAGAATTTGATAACTCGGAGGAATGATTGCTTAATACTTCCAACTATCCCAAATCTTTTCACAATGCAAAAATGTAAATTTCAGTGTCAGGGCGGTTTTAGGTCTGGTTTTGAATACTCAATTGTACTTTTGAGGCAAGACAGAACAAAACAATGGCACTTCCTACGTCCTCCAGCAGTCACACACAAATCATAGTCGCATATGCAAATCGAGTACAGGGACAGCCTTTCCCAGAACAAAGTAAATTAAAACCAACTCTTTTTAAGAGACCGTTAAACTCTATATTTCTGTCGCCCCTCTGCTATGGGAAAGGCACCATACCAGTAGAATTTCCAGAAAACCTTTAACAGATATGCTCTACTCTAAATAATATAGGCCTTGATGTACACAAATAATCCACCACGTCCTAATATAGTGGAGAAATCTAATTTTTTGCTAGTTCAGCTCCCTCAGGGAAGACAGCCTTGGAAAGGAGGCGGAAATCACTGGAACGCATGTACTGCAGATTCACGCAGACACAGAGAGCTACCAGATATCTGTATTTTTTCAAACAAGTGACGTTCCCATCCCTGGAACCCAAGGATATGCTTATCACAGTCTTATATTACTGATAGGCAAGATGCCGTATGAACTGCTGTTTCTTAAGTAAGGACAAACCTTGACACCATAACAAGCCCCTCAAATGGAATTTTTGGAAGGTCACCAACCAACTCTTTCCACAAGTTGTGACATCCTGGACACCGCAACATGTGATCTACACTTAATCAAGGGCGTAAGGGCTCACCCGTCCCACTTTTCATCATCATCAGTGCAGAAGCCACTGTGGCAGACGTCTCCACAAACAGTCTCTGTAAACACAATTATTTTCAGCAAGATGATTACAAACGTTCTTGGCTTAAACCCAGGGACAAACTTTGCGAGCAGCTGTTAAAAACGAACACCTGTGGGACGGTTGACGACTTGTAGGGAGCGGCCGCTCGTGTACTAAGAGAGCCTATGAGGCAAAAGATAAGTGCCAGATTCAAGACTGAACTTTATTCTACCTGAAAAATGGTATAAAACTTTAGCACTACACAAGTTTACACAACTATATCCAACGACGAATCCTACAATCATGGGGGGAAATATTTTTTCTGCCTTGATAGCATCTGGGTAGCCAATCTGATAAGATTCTGAAGTAAACAACAGTAAACATAGTCCACCTTACAAAACACGTTAAAATAGTACCACAGACATCAACTTTATTTCACCTCGAGCATTCAAACAGCACTACACTGTCGGCCCTCATTCATAGTCCAAGTGTCTGTTTTTATTTTATGTGGTGCTCTCGCTCTGCCATTTGAGTTTATGGGTGCAACACCGTCTTGAGAAGAATTTTCAAAGATCCCAAGGATACGCAACCTATGTACTCAACTCAACGTGCATGTGTGTACCATGTGCGTTGTATTTGATCGAAGTCGGACAGAGGAATTTGGACTGGGTACCCAGCTGCTGTGAGGCATTCGATCAATCTATCGCCACATTGAGAAAAACAAACAAGCATTGCAGTGGTGATGGGACTGTTTTAACTAAGATTGGGCTGCTGCCATCAATGTTGTGTCAGTGAAGTCACAGGAATGGTGAAAATTCCAAGCATTACACGAAGAACAAGTGTAGCCAATGAGCCTCGGTCTGGAGCAGGGTGTGTCCAGTGGTGCATTTTGCAACAGATTGCCTCAAAAATATGACTAAAGTATGGTGTAATAGGGTCCTGCCATTTACAGAGAACACATTTTCCACTGACCTCTAGAAATGGCCACTAAATAAGCAGCAGGCATGCAGCTTGCTGCTAAACCTATATGGCGCACATACAATATTTTGTGAAAATCAAACTTCTATGCAAATTTATCATTTGCGAATTGGGTGTCTTGGTTTGTTTTGAACCCATTAATTTATTTGTTTCCATCACACTTCAGAATTAAAAAACACAATGTAGCACAATTGTACTTTCTCTTCTACTGATAAATTGACATATTTTCAGTTAATTTACAAGTATTTAAATTGTGGTGAGTTAGTACACACCTGACACTGCATTCTCTCCTTTCAACTTCCTGCATCCCAGCACCATTGTCACTTAGTTGACATTACAAAATTCCAAATACAAAATAAAAAAAAGGAAAGGTAAACACCGAAGTTCATGTTAAACAAACAGCAATTTGTCAGACGACATTGCCCGACACTTAACCCCTGCTTTGAACTAACAGCAAAGGACCAAGTTAAAAACACAATTTGATGACTTTTTTATTGCTCATTTGCCTTCTGAGCTCCTGCAAGGTTATCTTGGAGGGTGTTGCAGCCCCTTCCGCACCCCAGCAGCATTGGTAAAGCCAACATTTCTGTTGTTGGCTGCCATTCTTTCGGCTTTGTCAACCCTGGTTTTGTTTGCCATGTTTTCTGTTGAAGTTTGTTGGAAGAGCTGCCGGACACTTCACAAAAACAAATTAGCTAAAAGCAAAACTATGTTTTTAGTCTCAGAAAACACAGTAGACGCTGGTACTGTAAATAACTACTTTGTGTGTCGATGTGCTCCTTGTGAAAAAAGAGCAGAATGCTGTCATTCAAAGGGGAGTTAGTGGCTTAAGTGGAATGACCCGCTGCTTCACACTATGATGTAGCGGGAGGAAGAAAATGAGAATTACAGAACAGAAACAACAGACGAAGAGGGCTGACTGTAAGAAAGAATATAAGAATGTAATTTTACTAAAATCACAAGATCTTGTCTAATCCCAGGCCTAAAAAGCAATGAGTGTAATGCTAGAATTAATCCCAGACACTACGAATTACTATGGACCAAGGCACAAGTCCTGAGTTCGCTGCCATATAGGACTCAAATGCACCTCACGATGCGGCCCAACAAGGCAGGCATCGGTCTGGCATTGCTTGGGTTCACACTGGGAGTGGACGTAGCAGCATCACATATTTGGCTTGAATGTCCCTTTCAGAGAGGGTCATGGCTTATTTGCATAAGGTTCTCCAAAGTCAGTCCTGGAGGGCCAGGTCCATGACAGATTTTTAGCATATCCCCACTTAGATAAATGTGGATCCCGCCCTCCGAGACCGAATTTGGAGAAGCATGGGGTAGAGGGTTATATACCCCACCCCCCCTTGCCTTAGCAGAGGGTCACGAAGGAGCTGAGAAACAGGTCTGGGCTGCAATGTAACTGCTTCCCAAAGCAGCCTTACCGGCTGGTTTAATCCATTCCGGTGTTCACAGTCCCAGTAAATCCATGTGCAGGAAAAACAGCCGTCCCATTATGGTGTGGAGCGGAATGCCACTCAGAGGTTTCAACCTGGCCCGGGTTCAGAATATATAACTGGCACCCAAGTTATGATGCTTACAAAAATTATTTTTGACACAGGAGTATTTGAGTGTGGATCCAAATTAAGAGGCAACAGATAGCTGAAAATAAATCAGCACCAGATAAACCACAAAAGCAGAATCCCGACCCCACAATAGAGAACAGAGCACTCCAACCTTTTCTATATAACGAAAGCTACTTCTGATCAATGAAATAACCTGGAGGTACTAATGGCTTTGATCATTGTTACAGTAGTGACCACATCAGATACGACCACAAAAGTGACCACCCAGGTGTATATCACAAATTAAACTTCCCTACCAATATATACTTACTTTCACAATGTTTTGATTGTCAATATTCTGAATACCTGGATATATTATGGTGGAACACCTACCGCCCCAAAGCATTGGACAGATTTTCCAATAGCAATGTTTGAAAAAAAACCTTATCAATATAAAAAGCGTGCACATGACGAATGAAAAAACAGCCACCGCAACAAGTGCCCACTGCCACAAAAGAAATACTAACAGCTATGAATCTCCCAATCACATGTAAATTATAATTCACAGAACAGCTTTAAATTCAAATGTGGTTTGGATTTTCATTAATTTTTTTCCAAACATCAGCATACCTCGCTCAAATTACTAAATTTTCTATCAAATATGCCCTTTTCATTAGAAGTAAAAACTCTCTAAGAGCATCTTGTGTTTTTTCACACACTATATGACTGATGGAGTGGGGCATGCAAAATAAATCTCCATCTGACTCTGTAGAGAGACAAGACAGGTGATTATATTTTAAGTCCTGCAGGTTGTCAGACTACAGTCTGGAGATGTATACTGCTGCATTCTTCCATGTGGTTATGACTCTCTGAATTACATACTGTACTGGGCTGCACCTCATGGAGCTACTTCCAAGGTACAGGCAAGCTACCAGTAGCTCTCGACCTACCCGTTGTTGACCCCTGATCTAGAATAAAGAGCAATAAAGGAAGAGCCAGCAAATGGGGTGCCAGCAAATGGGGTGCATACATATGTCGACTTACAAAATAAAGGAACAGAAGTGATAGCTTTTCAGCTAATGGCGAAAGGCAAGGAGTCTGGCTAGAGAGAACACACTCGTTCATGACTCAGAAAACACAAAATGTCAAAGAGCATAGGAGCACAAAAAAGGAACTTTGTAAAGTAAAGTGAATTTACAAAAGGAAGTATAGTAATAACACCAAAATAAACAATATTTTTGTACACACTCCTGAACATGGTGTTTAACTTTCCTTTTTTTTTTTTTTAAACAAAAATAAGTTATGTTATGTTAAAAGACTTATAAAGTGCATGGCTGCCCCAGCAATGGGGCATCCCAGCGCTAAATCTGTAGAGTAGAGTCGGGTGAGAGGAGGGCGACTAGTGACCGGAGAATAGCAAGGTCTTCACGGCCTTCTAAAAGCCCAGTGGTCCTGAGTGCCACGGACGGGAGGAGGCAGGAAATCCCAGAGAGTGGGGGCCATCACCCTAAAAGTCTAAAGATAAATGAATTACTATGAACATATTCCGTTTAAAAACAATATATATATAATTCAGGAGTTTACAGTGTTGCATATAAATTAGAATTTGATGTGTTTAGAAAAATAAAGTCGTAAAGGGTGAATGCTGTCGAATGCGCTATTATCATGGAACGGCGCTTCTTTCACACTTAGGAATAAACATGGCGCTCTTTGTGGCTGTTCAGACAATTGCTGAAAGCAACACCACAAAACTGCCAGAGACAAACTCACAGTTGAGAGCAGAACTGAATGTGAAATGGATGTAAACCAATCACCAGAGAAATAATTGCCCTGATTGCAAATGAACTCACAGTTTCACCACAATACACATCTCTGGTTGAGCCCCTGTAAGAAAAACCCACCAAGCAGTCTTCAATTCTAACGCTGCTATGTGCTATAACGCTGCTAATGTGCTTTATACATCCATTAGTAGACAAAAGGGGAAGATTACAACAAGGGGAAATATGTTCAAATTATTTTTAGAGCTCATTTCTGGGAGTTAGCCTACTTCTAAGAACTCTCAATTTAAAAAGATATGGAAAATGTGGCAAAGAGAGGTAAAGGGACCGAATCTTTTGAGGAATACAACAAAATAGTAGGTGTATGCCTTTGATATGTGGAGTGTTGTACATTTTTGTGGTTTTTGTAAAAGGACACTAGAACGAGTGAGAAAACTACAAGTTTTGTAGTTTCACAGGCATAGGCCTGTCAGCAATCTGCTACTTCTTAGCAGGAAGTATGTGTCACTAAGCATTTTTTTGTTTTCTTTTTTTTTTCTCCCAAGGGAAAAGCGTTTCCAGTGGGACAAATCACCAACACAAAACCCCCACAAAACATGAGGGTATTCCAGGTCATTTCCCAAGCTTATCCCTGCCTTTCTCGGAAACTGTTTAGACATGCATTAAGGGGGATACGTGCTTTGTAAAACTCTGAGACTACCCAAAATGCTGCAGCTTTGCGTGTGCTCACAACATGTAGATAATCACTTGCATGTCTCATATCATGAAATGCATATTCATGCCAATCCTCCCCAATAACAATTGCAAACTGCAGAAAAAGCACACCATATGGTTTAATATTTCACAAAAGTAAGTCCTTTTACAAAACCATGTAAGACCAGACACAAAAGTCTTCTACTGGCCTTCCATGGCAACCCACAATAATTTCACAATGCTGTGAACGAAGCACAAAGCGTGATAA
Source organism: Triturus cristatus (assembly GCF_964204655.1). Taxonomy (NCBI): domain Eukaryota; kingdom Metazoa; phylum Chordata; class Amphibia; order Caudata; family Salamandridae; genus Triturus; species Triturus cristatus. The sequence continues at coordinate 761,129,536 of NC_140589.1, read as the reverse complement.
GGAAAAAGAGCCTATCTCCAGAAACTAGCTCACCATTAGGTGCCACCGAGGAACCGCTGGTCCACTCTAGTTTAACTAATTCTGCAATGTCATAAAAGGGCCAAGAATTAAATCCCTAAACCAAACAAATGAATAACTGGAAAGTAATGAAACGGCACTGTCTAAGCATCCTCTTTACTCTAACACCTTTGGGCACAACTTCTATCACTCCTTCTGTTTCTGTTGTTTTCTTACATCTAGCGCTATGAAATAACCTAAGCACTTAATAAAATGTCAATAAAATAAAATTAGTCCGTGCTTCAAAATATCTGCAGGTCTTGACTTGCTGCATAAGAATCTGTCATTTGTGCACACAAAAACATTTTCCCTCCTATCACCTAGGTACACAAAAAACTTTGTGAATGGGCCCACCCTTTTTTGCCTTTGATCATGCAGATTGGTAAAATGGAGAAGCTGAGACAAGAACTCGATCAGGAAATCAGCTTTTACAGTCAACAAATTAGTAGCTACTATCCCATGAACACTCTCTTGACCCATACATACAGTAAAGAACTTCACGTTCTTATTAGAAATTTTAAAAAAGCTACTAGGTGACGCACAATTGGATATGCCTTTTCCTTACAAAAAAAAAAAAAAAACATTGTCAAAGCCAACAGTCTGACCCACGACAAGCTTACAATGCTGTATCTTTTTACTAAAATGTATCTAATGTGCAATAGCAAATCCATAAAAATAAAAAGAATTGGCCCAGGTACACAAGTCCTGAAACTAAAGTGCACTCTTTCTCAGGCATGTGTGCACATGATCAGTCAAAAAGCGTTCACTCACAGTGCAAGGCAGCCAATGGCTAAAGACTGCTGGGATATTGTCAATCCTATATCGATGGTAAGTGGAAACTATATGTCAATGGCAGTTGAACAGGCCAATCGATGACTACTGCTGACTGAAAGACTTCTATTTATGCATTTATGAGGTTCGGTTATATTTAAAAAGAAAAAATACAGGAGGAGGTGCGATAACTAAAGCCATGTATAAGTTAGACCATAAAATGAGCCCTCAAGTGCTCCTATGGCAAATGGTTCAGCTCACAATGCAGGTATGTGGACATTACTTAATTCTCCTCGGTCAGGCCAACCACAAGCACTTAGAGCTTCCGCAGAGGAGGACAAAGTCTGTTCAGTGCCAACGAACAGTAGCCAAGGCCAAAGCGGAATTCACTTTCTTTGCTTTCCAGGCAGCAGGATGTAACAAAATAAACTGATATTATGCATCTGGGAGGAAAAAAGGGCACAAAGAGCTATTGTTTCAAATATTAGCTGATTAGGACATAATATTTATCGGCACATTTTGTTAGTGTTGTGACAAAAAGCATCAGCCTTTCAATTTCGGTCCCAGCCTCGGGCTGTGGTTTCTTCAGTTAGATGAAACATCGTGGGAACAGCCTTCTCACTGCTTTATGGCCATGTCAGAGGTGGAAAGGCATTATGTGCCCTTGCTGTAGGAGACCAAAGTGCACTAAACTGTCACCACATCTCCAATGTAGCGTTAATGACCACTGTAGCAGGCAGTGCAATGAGATAAATACCTTTAAAGAAGGACAAGGGGACCCAATTAGGTTGGCAAGGACCTTGGGTAACAGTTTTTAAGGAGGACAGTGGTCCTTGTTGCGAGAAAATGCTTCAGCTGAGGTCAACTGAAGCATTGAGCCCTTCGTAGACAGTGTTCCACCGCCTCTGGACCCCCGGCCACCCAGCACCGATTCCACAATAGTAACTTAAGGCAAATTGCCATCTCCAGCATCCATCTAATAAGTGAGCCACTGTGCTCCTGTTTAGCTGGTTCCCATCGTTAGACATCGTCATATTCCCCCGGTGTGCTGAGACTGCACCTCCTGAGTCATTGCGACCCCAGCCCCGTGGCTCACTCCATTGTGTTGTTCAATTAATATGTCGTTCAGGCAAACAGTATTTTTGTCCTGATGATGATCCCAGTAATTATGTAAATGGGATCGAAACGTCGACCTTTTAAACACCATGCACACAAACTATTTATATACCATGTGTCAGTTATCACGCTGGTTTCATTTTTCTTATCTTAGAACAAGCACCCCTTTGTTTCGCCTGATTGTGTTGTTTTTTGTATTTTGACACTTTGTCACTACTTGGTTCACTTTTGCGCTATTGGATACAGGATTGTATCCCACTGTATATTGTGTGTTTGTTTTGATACCTACTAATAAGCTTGATTAAATCTTACTATCTGGCAGGATAGCAAACAGATAGAGCTGATTCTGTTCTATATTCATTGTTTTGCACTAATTTTCTCACAAGGACCACTGTCCTCCTTAAAAATGAGATAAATACCTGCACATGGCACTAAAGGAGATGCACATAAAGAGTGTGGAGGGCAATTTAGATTTTTTTTCTTAAAATGGTGACCTGGTCACACCAACGCAAACCCAGGACTGTGTTCTGCAGACTTCACCGAAGTCACTACTCGCAGAGTTAGAATCCCTGAGGTAGTGTAAAATATTGCAACTGTTATGGACCCGTTGTCTTGACAAAAGCATTCAAGTTTTTTATTTTTTCATACGTTCTTTGATTGTTTTGATCCTAAATAGTTATTGCAACCAACATAGAGTATTGTTTCCTTTGCTGGTATCTCTTTTAGAACTTTCAGTCCATGAATTAACCATTTTGAATGCTAAAAGGGATGGCTCTAAGTGTTAAAAAAATAAAATGCCAGGTTTCCCCAACTCTAACACCTGTGATGCAATCACATTGCACTAGTCGATCAGGAAGTGACTCTTCAGACCTGTTCTGCTATTGCTTTGATCTTAAGTGACTCACACTATGATGTTGCTGTTAGCAAGTACATTAGGCAAAATCACATCATTCATGTACACATTTTTAAAGTACCCCTCATAAAGTTTACCAAACTGCTTCTTTCAACAAGACATTTCCAATAATTATTGAATGTTCCAGATGGCATTAACTCTTTGAAAATTATACCACATAAAGTGCGTCTGGATGATCATGGAAGTAGTAAGACATGAGCAGTAGGGGTTAAGTAAGAGCACCAAGACAGATTCTCTGTGCACATAGGTCTGTTGGCACGTGAAAATAGGCCCTGCATGCGAGTTTAATCGAATTTACCAATAACCAACCGGATAATTTTGAAAAAGGTGACAGAGTCACGACATGAACTTTATGCTACGTAAGGATAGCGTGGATAAATCAATTAAATGTGGAGGAGCTTTCACTCCCTTCCTGACATTTTTCATTGTAGGTCCCCTGGTAAATTTATGGTTAGAATTTTGTAATTAACTAGATCTAGTGGCCTAAAAAAGAATCGATCAGCTAGCTTCAAGGTGCTTAAAATGGCATAACTGGTACTACCTACTGTATCCGTAGGCGAGACAGAGTCTCTAATGCCAGCAGAGGATACCTTGGCTCCAAGTTCAATGTCGGAGTGAAATGAAGTGGTTTCAACATGCCTCTCCATTATAAATTATGAACCCATAGACCACTACAACGAGATCAGGTACTACAGGGTTTTTACACCCATTTGCCTACAGCTAACAAACATAGGGGGCTGCATATAATTTATTTTATATGGTAATCAGCCTGTGGAACACTTTACGCAAAAGCCTGCAGCATCAAAGCTCTTAGATTTCCACACTCATGCGGATCATCCAGTCCAGTTTGTTTTTCCTTTGCATTCTGGGATCTGTGGTCCTACCATAAAATTCGGACAACAAGTCGTAGGATGCACACCAAAAATCGGTTTGGGGTGAGCTATGTACACATGAACCTGGGAAACTTAACCGTGCAGAACAAATCTATCCTTTTCAAATGTAAGGACACCCTAAAAAAAGAAGCGTGTGTAATTAAGTTTGTGTTGTTGCGTCAACCTGAGCTTGTTAAAAGGGTCGCAATGGGGTTCTAATGCTAGAGATACTTTACATAGGGATGTTCAATACAGAAACATCATCATCTAAGAGGTTTCAGTGAAATAGCCGACTAGGAAGAAGTTCAATTATAGGGGGAATCCTACTCAGCACTGCGCAGCCATTCAAGCATGGTCTCTGACAAGAGGAGGCTGGGAAAGGTAGTCCAGGGCTGATGTCCACTCTGGAATCACGTGCTGCAGACAGCATGGGTGCTCCAGCACTCAAAGGGGCTTATTTACAAGGCCCTTGCGCCACTTTTGCGTCATTGTTAACATGGGAAAAGTGACGCAAGACTGGCGCAAGGGGCTTGTAAATCTGCCCCAAAGTGTGTAAGGGTGAGGAGACATATCAGGCATGTCGTCATAAACTGAATCTCCTTAAAGCACATCCTAAGCAAGCACAGGGTCACAATGGTTAAAGGAGCTGCGTTTTAGGATTCTCTGTGAAGAAGCACCCTCGTTTTGTTGCCAATGGATGCAGACCATGGCAACAAAAAAACCACATCTATATGAAAAGTAAAAGTGCCAATTTAAAGCACAACCCCATGCAAGCAACACACGCGCCTACAAAACAAACACCACAAGAAAAACATTATACAGTGTAGTCAATCTTGTTACGTCGACTCATTCTGCTTCGCTGGGATGAATAAGGTTTGGGGAAGCACAAGTCTTGTATTGCGTTTTTATTTCTCGCCCACAATGATGACGTATCATCTCTCTGCCGGCAGCTTTCTTAGACCAGGTACCATTTCTGTGTTTGTGATGTACCTGTCCCAAGTAAATAAAATATTAAGGCCTGAGTTTCCTCAGCTCGCAGCCTTGCTCCTTGAAGCTTCGCGCCTGCTACGGAAAGGAAGCGCGTGCCGGGGACAATAACCAGCATTGATTAATCTGGGCTTTGTGAACGGCTCTCCTCCCTCTGCGCGCACACAAAAGCGGCCATGGGCTGTCAGAGCACGCTGGCTCTTGCAGTCACCGCCACCTCCCTCGCAGACTAAGCCAAAAATTGGATTTATTGCGACACGGTGCAGGAGACAATCTAAGACGTCGTCCTTCAAGGTCACTTCACATCCATCTATGCCTGTTCAGAGTCTTCTATTTACTATATTGCACCACTGATACAAGAAGGCAGTCCGTGGCATCCGAATGATCGGAAATTAAAGTTTATGTCTGACAGAAGTATGAGAGGGATTCCATGAATAAAGAGCCTCGGCGTCTCGTCAGGGATACTAAGTAAATGATTATATAATTCCAATCCGTGCATGTCAAAATATAGCCACAGACACCGACCGTGAGTTGGTGTGTTTCAAGGTGGGGCACTTCTCTCCCAATTGGTGTGACATTACCTGGAAGTACTAATGTCCCTTGCTAGCTCCGTCCTCTACAGACATGTTCAAGTCAATATTCTTTTTTTGGATGGAGAGGCTCAAATTAAACTAAAGTTGGTAACGAAGTAATGTTCCAGTTTTTTTTAATTCTTTTACAAATCACTCCATGCTGATTGTTTTCTCATCAGTTGAATGGATCATCTTAATTGAACCATGACCACAAATCCCACAATTCAGCTGGTCAATGAACTACGACCTTATTGACTCCGAGCCATCTCAAAACCATGGCGTAAACACGGATTGTTTCTATTTTACTCGTCTTCGTCTCGACATGGCCATACTGACACCCCATTGTGCGGGTGCAACTCGGCGAGTCCCCATAATGCGGATATGACTCCTAAAATGATCCCAATGCCCACATTCCACTAGTCCTATAAACTAAAGTAGAAAAGTAAGGCCGGGCCGGCCTTGTACCAGGACAACACACTGCAAACTGTGAGGCCACCCAAAAAGACGTTGCACTGCAACCACATCCGTTTACGCCCTGGCTACTCCTTTTTGGATGGGCCAACCCCCCTCCCCGTTATTCCCCAAGACTCAGTAAACAAGAAGCGACCGGTTTCCGGGCGATATCCCCTGAAAAGGCCATTCTGACCAATGCAACGCGCAGCTGAGGCATCATTTCAGTGCCTGGCATCTCCCCGTGTTACTTTGACAGGTATGCAAACTCATACGGTGGCCATTATTTCCAAGATAAGTCTCTATTTAAAAAAGAGGACCTAGTGATACTTGTAAAGCACAATTTAAGCACATGCAAATACAACACCATAAAAAAAAAACTGATCGTGCAACTTCATTATGTAAAGAACTCGAGTAAGGAGGCAATCCTGTCAGAAATAATGCAAGTAACCAGTGGCCTCAGCAATCACTGCCACAGACAGTGAGACAGCATTAGCTGCCACGTTTAATTACACAAAATGCTGGGCCGGTGAAGTCAATTACAGGGGGGTGCAGGGCTAGTAAGTCACTCAGCATGGCACGTACACAAAATAAAAGCACTCTTAGCCAACTCGGAGCGAGCCGGCCTCTAGAGAGGAAGGGGCGGGAGATGCTTTGTGCTCGGCGGTGCCTGGCTCTCACATGGGCTGCAGGAGCCGGGCTTTGTCCCGGATCTCTCTGCTCAGATCTGGCCCCAGAAACAAGTTTACATGGACCGCAAAGACGCCACGCCGCCCTCCACACCCCCAGCCCGGCGGCCGAAGAAATCACAAGCTCTACCCCGGCGTGACAGGAGTCCCCTCCGGCCAGCAACCACCCCACGGCGAACCGCTCACCTCCCGGGTATCTGCGGGCTCTGTCGCCGTAGTCCTCGATAATCCTGCTCCACATAGTGTCCCGATCCCGGGGATAAAGAATAAATATAAGAGTGAAAGGCGAGGGACGGGCTACCGGGGAGGACGGCCGGGCTCAGCCCCGCTGCAGATGTGGCGGAGTGGGTCTCGGCCAGCGAGCTCCCCTGCTCACTGCGGCGGCTCCGGGGTGCCGGGAGAGGCAGCCATGAGTTCCCCTTCTTCCTCGGAGGGCGCTGGAGTCCGGGCGGCCGCGACAAAAGCCCGCTTTCTTCTCAGGCTCCACTCGGGGCTGCTGCTCCTCCTGCTCTCGCCGCCCCCGCTCCGCTGCGCTGAGTGCCGGTGGGCCGGGAGCTGCAGTGCGGGCGGGCGCCGAGAGGGGCGCAGGAGAGCAGGCTCCAGCGGAGGGGGCCAGGGAAGACCCTCGGAGGAAGTCCCAGGCCAATGGGCACGTGCCGTGATCAAACCCTTCACGAACCAAGCCAGTCAGATGAATAAAATCTGCTCTCAGTTTAAAAAAAAAAGTTTGCACTTTCTCAGTGACTGAGATTTGCCTCGGCAAGCTAAGATTATTTAAAATACCAATAATGTGTAAGTAGAAGCGGGCAAATCCTGCTAGGTGACGCCGGTGCGTGTGCTTCCACGCACGCCCCCTAGCTCAGGCCTGGGCCTCCCCTAAGGCATACAAGTGTCATGTGTCTGTCACTGCTACCCTGTCACTCAGGACCGGACTGTGCTCTGCAGCCATAGAAAACGTTTAACGATTTGAGTAGATTTTACCTCAAGGTTGATTCTTCTGAGAAGGTGAGCGAGTGGAATCGATCCAAACTTTGCTTTTGATATTACACCTTTATAAAATATATTAGCTAATGCATACGTTATATAAGGGTTTCTGCAGGAGAATTTACGAAATATTGTAGTTCATCCTAGGATGCTGGAATACCTATCGGGAGCATTTCTGCACAGCACCAACTCTTGTAAATGTCGGTTATATAAGCACCTTTAAATATATGTATTCGTTTGCTACACATATAAGTGACTGAAAAAAGCACGTCTGTCCCGGTATAGAAGGTGATTATATTTTTCCATGTAACTGACGGTAACGTGTCTGTCAAAAAACTACTTGCAGCACCAACATTATAAGCGTTGCAGAATTTCCATGCCATGTTCCTCTGACCAATAGTTGGCATTACAGGAAGTGACGTTACTCAATCTTTGACCACTGTGGCATGACAGGAAGTGACAGCTACAGTCAAGTCAAACTTAAATAAGTTCAATAAGTTATAACTCGAATAGAGCTATCACTCTTTCTCTTATACGCTGAATGCATGCCTCTCCGAGGGTCAGAAAGGTGGAATGTTGGCACGATATAAAAAAGTTAAATACATATATAAACCAAAACCGCATGACTGACCCAGAGCAAAAATATCTGGATGCTTATACAACAACAGTTGAGTGGGGAAGGTGAAAAACATGAACAACAAACACAGTGGGGAGTATTGAGACAGCACATACTTTATATTAAGGGTCCTATATTCAACTTGCAGGAGACAGTGCGATCCTGCTGAGACCGCAGTTTAATTCTAGGTTGAAATGTTGAAACCCCCTACAGCGCTATCAACCACATTTGAGTCAGGACTATGATGAATTCAAGATGACTCTGTGTGTAAAATATGTGGATACCCTGAGTTATCTATGTGTGTGTATGTGTATGTATATGTATATGTATATATATATATATATATATATTAACTCGAAAAACCATAGGTTTCAGGAACGTTATAATTAGTTGGACATTTCACTTGTGTCTATATGGGTTATTGATTGCTTGCCTGAGTATTTGTATGGCTGCCTGAGTGTGTGTGTGTGTGGGTGGGTGTGAGGTGTGTGACATCTGTGCATAGATGTGTGAGTGGTTGATTCACTGGGTGTAGGGGTTCAAGAGGGCATGTGGAAACAGCTGTATGGGTGGGTGAGTGTGTGTATGGGTGTGTTGGTGAGTGAATGGATGTCTCAGTGGTACATGTGCAAGTAACTACATACATATGTAAAAGGCAGTATATGTGAGTGATGGTGTATATAAATAACTATATGTGAGATTCAGTTATTGTGAGAGTGGCTGCATGGGTGATTGTGTATTTGTATCAGTGATTCTATAAGAGAGTAATTATGTGTTAATATCTGTATGAATAAGTGAGGTGGTGTCTGTATAACTGTATAGGTGAGTAAATGGAAGTATGATTAATTCTTTGTATGACTGACTAAGTGTGTGAGAAACTCTGGATATGTGGCAGTGTGTGAGTGTCTGTATAGGTGTATGAGTGCATATGATAGTGTTGTATTGATGAGTGACTGTATGTATGAGTGACTGTATGGGTGAATGAGTGGATGTGTGTGTAGACCTAGGAATCAGTCAGTGCGTATTTAGTAACTGGTATTGATGTGTCTATTTTTTCGAAAATGGTAGTCTTTATTTTAGAGTGGGTGTATCAAAGGTTATATTCAGGTGTGAGGAGGTGCATCAGATTTTCACGTGGATGATGTCATCCGTGATGTCATCCATGATATCATTTGAGATGTCATCAGCGATGTCATCAGTGATGTCACTGACCATGTCATGAATGATGTAATATGTGATGTCATCAGCAGTGCATTGCGGGGGCGCGAGTTAGAGTTGGCTGAACTTACTATAAAGCCGGAATTTCTATGATTTTGTCCAAGTGAAATGTCCAACTAACTATAACGTGCCTGAAACCTATGTTTTTTTTCAGTTAATTTCTATGTTTTTTTAAATGCTAATTTCTAACTATAACGTGCCTGAAACCTATGTTTTTTTCAGTGAATTTCTATGCTTTTTTAAATGCTAATTTCTAACTATAACGTGGCTGAAACCTATGGTTTTGCCAGTGAATTTCAAAACCTTTTTAAATGAAAATTTGTAAGTCTAATGTACCTCAATCCTATGTTTTTTAAATGTTATATATATATATATATATATATATATTCACTTAAAAAACCATAGGTTTCACACATGTTATAGTTGATGACGTCAGATATTACATCACTGTATTTAGACACCTATTTACCCATGTCTTCTTCCATTAATCTTTAGCTATACATATATTACAAATATTTATTTTCCAGAAAAACACATATTTAATCAGTGATGTAATATCTGACGTCATCAGCAGAGGATTGCGGTCGCGTGAGTTATAGTTGCCTGCACTAAATATAATGGGGGAATTTCATTGGTTTTTTACGAGGGAAATGTCCAGCTAACTATAACATGTGTGAAACCTATGGTTTTTTAAGTGAATTTACAAGGTTTTTTAAATGCTAATTCCTAACTATAACGTGTGTGAAACCTACGGTTTTTAAGTGAATTTGTACGGTTTTTTAAATGCTAAGTTATGTATTTATTAATATATTTTTTTTCAGTTTCTTCATCGCGCGCGCACCGTGCGCGCGCTGTGGGCGCTCAGTGCGCTCAGTGCGCTTCGCGCACCGAGCACCCACGATGCTTTGTGCGTGCCGTGCGCGCACAGTGCGCGCACCCCGCGCTTTTTCGAAAAAAAAAATGTTTTTTTCATCCTTGGGGGTCCTTCAGTTACCCCCTGACAAAGGCTAGGGGGTCAGGAACTGTCCACCCTGCCCCCTTTTCACATTCTCCACCTTTGTTTTTCACTGCCTCAGACTGCGAGAGACAAAATGGCGGCCGACACTTCCTGATTTCGACCGACTGGAATGTTTACTGTCATGTAACCACCAATCAGAATTACGCTCGCGCACGTCAGCGTGCGCGTATGGTATGCTTACCGTACGCGCACGGTGCGCGCCTATAGATATATATGTACTTTTAACTGAAATTTTCTCAGGAACTACTGAACAGATTGACTCCAGATATTCAAAAGGCACATCCCTGACCTGAGGACTTTCTCTTTGCCAAATTTCAAATAATTCTGTTCAGCCGTTCGGGCTGTACCTTGGACTAAAGGTCCCCATGGAAAAATGCATGAGGAAAACGTGTTTTGGGACCCCCCTTTTTTCTCGGCCCCCGCTTGACTAATCACCCCGAGACTTTCAGGGTAGGAGCGGAGCGCCCCACCTATTTTGAAAAATTCGCGAGGATTCATCAACCGGCGCCAAAGTTATTCAAAATAGAATTTTCAGATTTCCTATGGAAACACGGTCCTAACTATAACTATCTACTGGCGACCACCAGTAGATAAAATATATATATATATATTCCTAGTCGTTGATCCTATCCCGGATCATGAATGAGGCGCACTCCATGGGAATATCTTCATTAGAATTTATTTGGCAACAGAACAAAAAACACCCGACAGACGCGTTTCGGCTACACGCCTTTGTCAATGTCGGTAAGGTTACATTTTTTTCGTCATTTAAATCAAATAATAAAGTTTCATTGACATCGAGAGAGGAGGTCGCTACTTTCTATATCATTGAAATAGAGGAGGGAAACATTGTTTCACTTTTCAAGATCTCTTAATGGGCAGACATCTTGTAACGTGCTTAAATATCATGTATGGTTCCATGTATTCACACAGTTTATAATACATATATACATTAGATGTTCATAATAATTCATGAAATACACCTTTTTTCGATTTTAGCCCTGAATGGGCATGCGCAACCAGAGGTTAATGTCGTTGCTGCTATATAGTCATCATTAATAACCCCTGTAATCTAAGCTCATATCTTTATTGATCAGTGTCTCCCCTGTTCCACCCCCTTTGTTGCCTGCCAAACCTTTTCACAGAGGAGAAGTTAGGGTAGTCCCGATATAGTAAATATTTGCTGCTCTCAGATTACTATGTAATGTGTACCCAGAGTTCTTCCTCGTTGTTCAACCCAGAGGGGCTTTTGGTTTGCATCTCTAATATGTACTTCGATTCGAGTCTTCTGAGTTTCTTAATTCTGTCCCCACCCCTCTCATCTTTTGGGACGTGATCCAGGCAGAAGAACCTCAAAAGGTTCGGATTGGACTTGTGAAACTCCTTGAAGTGGCGTGCCACCGGATAATTAACATCATGATTCTTTATAGCACGCATGTGCTCTAAAATTCTCTTTTTGGCGGGGTGAATAGTACTCCCTACATACTTTAAATCACAGGGACAGGACAGGCAGTATACAACAAATTCGGTGTTGCAATTTATTAATTTGTTAATTTTTCTTTTTGTGGTTCTGCCTGGAATCGAGAATTCTTTCACCTTAGTTCCATTTTTGCAGGCCTTGCAATTCATGCATGGGAAAAACCCTGTTATTAAATCTTTTCTCTTCGGGTTCGTGGGAAAGTGGCTCCTTACAAGATGGTCTTTTAGGGCAGGTCCTCTTCTATATGTGATCTGTGGGGTCTGCGGGATATGTGGCCCTATAACTACATCTGTTTTTAACCCCTTCGCTGCTGCGGACATTCCGCTGCAGCGCTGGGGGGGGGGCAGGGGGGCAGCGCGGTGGGCCTGTGCTCATGACAGAGCCGCTCCGTCATGAGCCACAGTTGAGCTGTGCTCATGACGGAACGGTTCCGTCATGACTCCGCCCATTTGCGTTGTCCCCTCGCACAGGCGGGGAAACAGCGCCGCGCAGGCGGAGCGGCCGCCAACAGGATTGTCATGACGGAACCGTTCCGTCATGAGCACACGGCAACCGTGGCTCATGACGGAACGGTTCCGTCATGAGCGGGGAAGGGGTTAATATTTTCCAATTTCTTCGGAAAATTTGTACAACCTCTGATGACTGGGCCGAATATTCGGTTATCATCCTCACTACATTACTGTTATCTGAGTTCCGGGGCTTACGTTCTCCCATTATCAAATCCTGTCTTATCAGGTGTTCCCCTTTCTTCTCTGCCCTGTTCAATGTTCTTTCTTTGTACCCTCTTTTCCTTAGCCTACTGAATGCTTCATCTTTTGCCTTGGTAAAATCCTTGTCAACTGTACAATTCCTCCTTATTCTGACAAGTTCCCCATATGGGACCCCTTCAATAAAAAAAAAAAAAAATATATATATATATATATATATATATATATATATATATATATATATATATATATATATAGTAAAACATTGTGAATCATTTTTAGTTAGGAAAACTATATTCATTCTTTTTTTTTTTTTTAATATAATACAGAAGTCGCACACCCTTCGCGCACCCTACACGATGGTTGCGCGCATTCCGGTAGCCATTATGCAAAGTTGCGCTGGGGTCGCGACTTCAGCGTAATTTGTAAAGTATAAAATATCTTTAAATTTATTATAAATAAAAGTTTTGCTTTAAGTGTTTGTCTAAATTTATGAATACAAGTATTAAGTATTATTTTCAATATAATTTTGACAATTTTCTTTCCGATTATTATTGGATTCGGAGGTTAGGAGGGATGGCCATTTTGCTCGATCTATTTTGCAGGATTTTTTGGTCTAGTCAGGTGGACACCCTCCTCCGGGTGAGGTACGGCTTGAGGATTCTATTCAAAAGGTGAGGAATCCACAGACAGAAGTATCCATCAGAAGAGCAAGTTACTTACCTTCAGTAACGCTTTTTCTGGTGGATACAGTATCTGCCTGTGGATTCCTCACTGTCCCACCCGCCTCCCTGTTGTCTACCTGTTTCTACCAAAAAGATGCTTTTACTGTTTGGCATGAATGTTTTTAATATGTCTTAATCATGCTTATGTTTTAATAGTGAGAAATGCTTGATCTGTTGCTATTTCTTTATGCCTTTATTGGTTATGCATTTGTGTGTATATATATATATATATCAAAGCTCCAAGGTTCCCACCTGTGGAGACGCACTCTGACATCCACTGCAGCAACCGTCATGAGGTAAAAGCCGGATCGGCGAGCGGATCCAGTTTACAGCATGCCTGTCGATTCACGCCTGACACATTTTGTGCTCATTGCACTCTTCAGAGGCGCGACAGTCATTTTGGCATAGAGGCCACACCTCCCACTTTGAAATATGAGCCCTCCAATGGGCGACTCGAATGAGTCTGTGTTGGTTTGTGGGTCTAGTGGTGTGTGCCTCAGTTATGTGCCACTGTCTGAGACATTTCAAGCCCACCAATGGGCCTCCACTTCCACATCCGGCTTGTCAATCCTCCATGGATGCCTCAACATTGAGACTCCGTGATACAGAGCTCCGTGGCCCCAAATTTTCGGGTGGTGCATCTCCCGCGGCTGGGAGGCCGCGTGTACATCAAAGCTCAAAGGTTCCCACCTGTGGAGACGCACTCTGACATCCACTGCAGCAACCTTCATGAGGTAAAAGCAGGTGGGAACCTTGGAGCTTTGATATTGATATATTACCTACTGGCGGTCACCAGTAGGTAGTTATAGTTAGGACCTATTATCCATAGGAAATCCGCAACATTCTATTTGGAATAACTTTGGCGCCGGTTGACGAATCTTCGCAAAATTTTCAAAACTCGTGGCCCGCTCCGGTCCGCTCCTATCCTGAAAGTTTCGGGGTGATTCGTCAAGCGGGGGCCGAGAAAAAAGGGGGTCCCAAAACGTGTTTCCCCCATGCAATTTTCCATTGGGGCCGTTAGTCGCAGCTCCAGTCCGAACTGCTGAACGGAATTACACCAAATTTGGCAAAGAGGTAGCCCTTGGTTCACACTCGTGCCTTTTGGCGTAAATCCGTTCAGTAGTTCCTGAGATATTCAAAAGTAAAAAGATAGATATATCTAGGGCTGCGGATCCTCCCGAGCACGAGCTTTATGCTAATTGGCTGTCAACACTTCAAACCAGGAAGTGTTGGCAGCCATCTTGTGCCTCGGCAACCGAGGCACAAGAAAGCAGTGAAAAAACCCCACAAAAAACGCAAAAAGGGGGCAGGGTAGACACATCCTGACCCCCTAGGCCTGCTCAGGGGGTCCCACAAGGACCTCCAAGGCCCAAAAAAGTATTATTTTTTGAAAAAATCGCAGGATGCACTTTGGAACTGCGCATCCCGCAGTGGAAAAAAAAAAACGAAGCGCGGAATTCCGCGCTTCGTTTTTAATTAGCCCCCGGGAGGGCCAAGTCCCGGGAGCAATATGCATATTTGAATGGGGGGGCCCAGAGGGGCCCCCCAGCCCCGGGGACCGCCACCCCCGGGGCTTAACTGAATTCTGGGGGGGGCCCGCCACTCCCCCGCAGCCAAGGAGACCGCCACCCCCCGGGGCTTTAATATACATAGGTGGGGGGGCTCAAAGGCCCCCCCAAGCCCCGGGGACCGCCACCCCCGGGGCTTTGTGATAATATATGCAGGGGGCTCACTGCCCCCCGCAGCCCTGGGGACCGCCACCCCCGAGCTTTTAAAAAAAAAAATAAACCTGTGTGGGGGGGCTTGAGCCTCCCCCCCCCCCCCCAGGCCCCTGGGACCACCACCCCCGGGGCTTTAAATTAAGTGGGAGGGGGGCCGCGTGGCCCCCCTCCTAGAGCCTTGTCATGGCCCTGGGGACCGCCACCCCCAGGGCTGGCACCTGCAGTGTCCTGGGGTGCCCACCCCCGGGACACTGTAGTTTGCAATGACTGGGCGGGAGCCTCGCGGCTCCTGCCCTGACATTGCAAACTGCTTTGCTTCATTGAAGCAAGAGCAGGGAAACCTTCCCTGCTCTCGCTTCAATGAAGCAAAGCAGATTGCTTTTCCACATGGGGAGCAGCATGTTAGCTGCTCCCCATGTGGAGATGCAATGCCGGCTCCCGCAGGAGGCGGGGAGCCGGCTGGGACCGTGGGGGGATTGGGAACCCCCCCACGGTCCCCAACGGAGGTGGCCAGGTCCCGGGGGATAGGGTCCCCGGGGCCAAAAGTGGCCCGGGATGGGGGATATGCGGCCCCCTCCCACATTAAAAAAATGACAAAAAAAAAAAATAAGAGGCAGGCCGGCCAAGGGGGGTGGGGTCGCCTGGGTCATAAATGGCCTGAGGAAGGGGGCTACGCAGCCCCCCTCCATAAAAATATTTTAAAAAATTGGCCATGCCCCGGGGGATGGGGTCCCCGGGGCCCGGAATTGGCCACGGGAGGGGGGACACGCGCCCCCCTTCCCGTAAATAAATTATTTTTAGTTTAAATAGGGGGTGAGGCCCTGGGGGATGGGGTCCCCAGGGCCCCAAAAAAGTAAAAGGAAGGGGGGCCACACAGCCCCCCTTAAAAAATAAATAAATAAAGACACGCGATCGTCCCTAGGCCCCGCCCCCTCACAAAAACACTCTGTAAACGCGCCCTGTGACGCGTTTTAAATTGGGGAATTAATTCCCCTTGAATACTGGGGGTCCCTGGGGGCCAACTAGCCCACCAGGAAGCTCCAGTATGTGCCAGGGGGCTGCGTTGCAGAGAGGTGTTCTGAGGCCACGCCCCTTTTTACACCTCTCTGCAATGCAGCTCTGTGGCGCTTAATGGAGGTAGCTGGTGGGCTAGTTGCACCCCAGGGACCCTCAGGATTCAAGGGGAGTTAATCCCCCAACTTAATACGGGCCACGGGGCGCTTTTGCACAGTGGTGAAGGGAGGGGGCGGGGCCAGAGGTGACATGTGTGCAAACACGCCCTGTGGCACGTTTTAAGTTGAGGATTTAATTCCTCTTCAATCCTGAGGGTCCCTGGGGGCCAACTAGCCCATCAGGTACCTCCAAGAAGCGCCACGGAGCTGCGTTGCTGAGTGTTGTAAAAAGGGGCGTGGCCTCTGAACACCTCTCTGCAACGTAGCAGGGGATTGTGGGCGCGCGAGTTATAGTTAGCAGAACTAACTATAACGGAGGAATTTCAATGGTTTTGTACGAGTGAAATGTCCAGCTAACTATAACACCCCTGAAACCTATGGTTTTTTCAGTGAATATATATATATTTAGTATACTATGTATACATGTGAAAATGTGTCGGTCCACCTGTTCACCTCGGTGGCACAGAAAAAATGGGTGTAACTGACGTCAGCACGATGACTAGGTCCTTTTATGGCTTCTATGATGTCATAGGGTGTCCCGAGCGGAGACGTGCTATTATGACATTGTCGTCGACGTGGGAGAGCTAGGAAAGAATTTCTGTGGAATGCTGGCGCAGGGGATATTCATCTAAGTGTTCAGGCTAGTCCTTTGGGAGCAACTGTTTATGTTGCCACTCCAGAAACCAAAACCAGTGATCCGAGGGCAGAGGCCCTGCAGATGGTACACAAGGTGGGGAGCCCAGTCATGTGCACCGGCGGGGCAGCGAAGTGACAAGCACCACTACCCACAAAAAAGGTAACGAGGGCACTGAATAACACAGGATCTTCTCTTTGTATCTGGCAGGAACAACAAGGTTAAAATCCCCTAGTTCCAAAATGTAGAATTAGTGCTACAACGGTCTTCAAGAGGATCTGCGATGGATGCCACTTCTGCCTTCCGTACACTGGAGGCGGCACATGGGTCACGCAGTACGGTCATACTGCGGTGGGACGCACAATCGTTGACCTCTCATGGCACTGCTCGACACTTCGGGGACAACGCTTTCCATTAGCGGTGTTTTCTGATGACGCGTCATGCCGGCCCCGTCCAACAGCAGAACCCCTTTAGATCCAAACAGACTCTTCCACTCTCTTACCGGAAGTAAAACCAGGCCACGCGGACTCTTTCACAATACAACAGCCGGAATGCACTTTTTGGTAAAACAAAACCCATTCCTTCCTTCTAATTTATCAAATAATCGACTCCCTGAAGAACAGGGGCCAGCTTCGATCGCTAAACAGCCGCTACAACGACTTTTTTTATTCGCGATACCATTACAGCGCATGCATTGATAGAGATCAGGGTGTGTACAATATTCCCACTACCACGGATAAAGTAATCTCACAGTTACACGCACATGCATACATCATACGCTAGGGCCCATTTCACTAACATACGCTCAAATACTCTACCAGCAATAAACCTGTGGAAGGAAAACACTCCTGAACACCCTGCATCTATATCGAGGTCGATAAGACCTGGTTTTTGTGACTGTCCTTAAGCATAATCTATACAATATATACAACAATAATCAATAATGCAAACCCAATAATTGACAAGAAAGAATATCCAACACCATGTTTAAAATTATATTGCTTTATCTAAAATTAGTCAAAGGAAATCAATCAGAGTAAATCATTTCTCATAGTTACCTATTCTAGCTAAATGTCAGAACGGGTCAGGACAAGTCTCTCGGTAAATGTCTCTCAAGACGAAGTCCCATCAGCATCAATCCTCAGCAACGCAGATTCGGTACGCGGCAAAGGCAAAATGGCAAGTGGCAAAAACCCTCTCTAGGCTAACATCTTATAGTTTCTAAACAATAGAAAGATACATTGGGAACATAGAAAAACTATAATGTCCGCCGGACTTGCTGAGCAGAGCGAGAAGGAAAGGATGTAACATTGCTACATTTGAGAATCTCCGCTCAGGAAAAATACACATAACGAAAACTACGGAACAGGAACCAAGAAAATAAAACATGTATCACAATTATCCTGCTTCTCCTCGGCCATCGAGCCACAGTTCAGAGCTTCTCTCTAAGGCTCCTTTGTTTCCCAAGGCTGCCAAGGACACTTTCATTTCTCTTGGAGACTTCCCAAAAACTGCTGCTGTCCTCATGGAAAGTTTTTCAACAAGGACCATGGTCAGTTAGCTTCAGGACCATTTCCAGCAGGGGTCTCCCTCGTCACAGTTTTCATATTATAAATCACAGCCAGGCTCATAATTCAGCCATCTTTTCTTAGGCCAACATAGGCCTTAATAGACCATCTTAATTAAAAGAGACAAAAATAACGTTACTACAGCATAGTGATTAAACAGTGTTAACCCCACTAATACCCTTATGTGTATGCATTTATCTAGCACTTGCAACATGGAAAAGCATTAATTCGGAAAGCGTTTTGTGCTCAAAAATAAACAGCACATAGCAACGTTTAAACATGAAAACACGCACGTTATTTTTTAAAACAGCACATTTATGCACACTCACGTGTAACTCTCTCCTTCTCTTGTTAGGACAAACGGATTGATTAATATAAACGCACTTGCACAAGACAAATAATTAATCATTAATTATTAATAAATTAATACAACGAATAGACATGCCAGAGCTTCAAAAGCCCCAGAATTTTCAAACTGAAAACTCTGCTCCAGCAATCCCCCCTTTGGTGATTTTATCACCAAATAAACCCAAAAAAAAAATTAGTGAAAATTTAGTCCCATTTTAGGAGAAATTGGAAATGTCTTTTCCCCTTTACACAACATTAAACACCAGTCACTCTTTCATCATCCCTTTTTGTCTCTAAGTAAACACTCTCCCTCAATTCTTCTAGTTCAATTTCATCAGGTTCTCTTTTCAACCTCTTGTTTTTCTTTTCTTTATTCAATTTCTTCCTCCCTCCCCTGTTTTTACAACACACACACACCAATCTTATTATTAATAAAGCCACAATTATACAAGACAAGGGAAACAATATTCTACCTATAATAGTACTACCTATTTTTGCAATAAAATCCTTAACAGCTATCATTTTATTAGCTATTTTAGTCCATAAACTCTCAGCTTCAAGTGGTACTAATTCTTCATGCAAATCAGTAATATTTTTGATATAGACCTTCAGGTCTCTGCTTTCGTCTGGAATGTAAGTGCAACAATGTTGAACTTTCAGCATTCCACAGACTCCACCCTCCTTGGCCAATAGAATATCAAGGGCAAGTCGATTTTGCATAGACATGGCACGTACGGCACTTAATTCCGTATTCACCAAAAGAAACCCTCCAGCGGTATTTGTCGATAAGCGATCAACCACTGTGGACAGTTTCCGAATTCCATAAGCATTCAAAGAAATTCCCACTGCTGGAATCAAAACCCCAAAAATATCACCCACTATTTCAGACCAAGTTTCTCTCTTAAAACGCATTAGTAAATTAATATGTTCTACATCTGTTACTTTATCTATATGAAAAATCTTTGGAAAAACTAGGCCCACATAACATGTGCCATACCAATGGTCAGGCAACTTGTAATAAGCCTTATTCCCACAAACATAATATACTCCTGGAAAAATTGTATCTTCTCCACCTCTGAAACCCCAACCTGTTGCAATGAAGTATGTATCATGGCACTCACTAGTCCCGACAAAATATGTATCATATTGGGATTTCCTTCTTGTAATACAAAGTTTACCCTTCTGTGGTGCATCTAGAGCTAAAGTTGGACTAGCCCCATTCTTCAACTCCTTTCCCATCTCAATGTCCCAAATTGTCTCACTCACTCTATATTTTCCTGCTTTCTCATGCATGTTCAATCTCCTTTCTTCTACCATATCTAGGAAAGCTTTCTCCTCTCCTTTCAAACTGCAAGTTAAATTATTCTTAAAAATGTAATCTAATGTTAATCCCTTTTCTTCAATAAAAATCTCACCAAAAGTGTTAGCTTCTTTAGCTGGATTCAGCTCTTTGTTCATTGGCAAGTGCCCAAAAATACTATCTCTGTTAGACATCTTATAATCTACTTTCCCTAACAAATAAAAAACACTACTTAAAATACTACAGGAAATACCATATGTAGCTGGTAAATGATGATAAGTAACACCCTCTGAAACGGATGCAGGTAATTGCATACAGACGTAGCAATCCCTTACTTCCATTGTCTTCACATATTCATATAACAGTTTCGAAAAAACATTACTAGAAAAGTTATTAATTGACCTATCTTTGTGTATGTAAGTATTACTAATTCTATTTGGAAGTACTTTTTGTGAATTCTTCTCTACATTTGTCACATTCTCTGTATGCATCTCAAACTCTACTTTAAAAGTAACTAATAAAACTAAAACACCCCATAGAAGCATTAATAATCCAGTACAGCAGCAGCACATCCTACACCACCTCTTAAGGAAGGCACATCTATTTCTATTATCCTCTATGTTAGCCATTTTAGTTTAACCTCTACTACTCCACTACTGTTTGAACTTTTCAATTTCAATTCTTCAGCAATTCTTCAGCTTTCAGTTTATCCAAATGATCTCTTTGTTCACTCAATCCAAGTGAATCCTTCTTTTACTCAGTTTGGATACTTGTCATTCTTCACTTCAATTTCTTCAACATAAAATTGTATTAGATCTCCAACATCAAAATCTTCTGTACTCTACTCTTCTCCAATGTCAGTCAAGAGTACTTTCAGAATTTAACCAGTATCTTCCTCAACCACTTCTCTCAAGATCTCTTCCGGATTATCTCGAGTCACTGCTTCTTCTTTTCCTCCTTCAGACAGTGCCACATAAGACCATTCCGGTGATCTGTACTTTTGGTTGGGTTTTCTTACTCTTTTTATTTCCACTGGTTCGTTTGACTCCTTTGATTCTTCTCCTTCAGCTTTTGAACTTTGACTCGAAACTTCATTCACTTGTTCAGCTTTCGATGTATTTGCTCTTATTATTTTGTATCTCAGCCTCTTAACTCTGTTGTTAGGCCAACGGTCTCCTCTTAACACCTTTTTCGGCTTTATTTCTTTATTACTTCTTTCTCCAATCCAAGTTCTCTTTCTCAGAACTCGACCCTCTGTTTGTTCATCCTCATCATCTGTTTCAAGTGCCTCTTGTTTCCGTTTTCCAGCAGCTCTCTTCTTTTCCACAGATTTTTTCACCACTCTTTGAGACTTCCCTACTCCTGTCCCTCCTCGGGTCTCCGACACGCAATCTTCTTGCTGTCTACTTGTCCCTTCACCTGGCTCATCAAGAATGTTCCCTACACCTCCTCGGGGATCTTCCGCAATCTGTCCCTCTCTATCTTCTTCTGACCCTACTTCTTCAAGTATAATCTCAAGTGGTTCTTCAATCTCCTCCTCTTCTGATTCAGGAGTAGTCTCTGTGTGATTTCTCTTTTCTTTTCTTTTTCCTTCACTGCTGTTTGAAACTCCAGGCTCTTTTACAGAATTTGATCTCCTCTCTGATACTCGCAGTGGTTCATTCGATGCTTTTCCTACTTCTTTCCCCACTGATTTTGTATCTTCATCATCACTGGAATCTGACTCTTCAAAATACTCTTTACCAGTCCCTTCTTTCGGGTTTGGAACTCTCAGAGTATGACTTGCATGTACCCAGTGCTTCACTCCAGCACACTTTACTGCAGTCGTCGTAGTCAGAATAACTTGTCTTGGCCTTCCCCACCTTGGAATCAAGCAATTTCTTCTTCTGTGAACTTTTATCCTCACCCAGTCTCCTGGACTCAGATCATGGGCTTGCTTCTTCTCAAGTGTGGTAGCTTCTTCTCCAACCTGGTGAAACACAGAATGAACTGCGTCAGCCAGGCCTTTACAGTAATCCAAAATCATGTCATCAGTTATTGTCACCAATTTATGGACAGGCACGAATGCATGGCGCATAGCACGTCCCATGATTATCTCGTGCGGACTCAAACCAGTAGTTCTATCTGGAGTAGATCTCATTGTCATCAGAACTAGAGGCAAAACATCTGGCCATTTCATGCCAGTGGCTAAGCACATTTTTCCAATTCTATTCTTGATTGTGCCATTAATCTGCTCAACCACACCAGAAGCCTCTGGTCGGTATGCACAATGTAGCTTCTGCTGTATTTTCAATGCTTCACAAATCAAAGCCATGAGCTCATTTTGAAAATGTCCACCTCTATCAGACTCAACTGTTACTGGAAACCCGTACCTAGGAATCAACTCCCTTAACAGTAACTTTGCCACTGTTAATCCATCATTTCTTCTAGTCGGGTAAGCTTCCACCCACCTTGAAAACAAACAGACTACCACTAGAACATACCTCAGTCTGTTTACTTGGGGCATTTCAATGAAATCAATCTGCATTCTTGTAAAAGGACCTCCTTCTCTGCCTATTGTTCCCAGACTCACCACTGTCTTTTTCCCAGTGTTAAATTGCTGACAAACTAAACACCTCTGACAGATACTTTCTGCAATTGTCCTGAACTTCGCATTGTACCAGGTCTGCTTGAATGACCTAACCATCGCGTCCCTCCCCAAATGTCCCTGGCCATGATACATCCTTGCCATTGACGACAAGATGGAGTTAGGCATCACTGGTCTGCCATCTCTGTAGACCCAAACATGGTCTGTTTCTCTTGGAGCACATCCTGCCTTAATCCAATCTTTTTTCTCTTCCTCTCCTGCCTCATCTTGCAACTGTTTCACTTCATCCCAGGTCTCTAGGACATTAGTAAACATCACAGAGAGTAAAGACATTTCCCCTTCTCTGTCCCTGTTGATGGACTGATTTGTTTTTGCACAATACTGTGCAACATCGTTAGCATAACGGTTTCCGACCGTTATAAAATCCTCCCCTAGTCCATGGGCAGCACATTTTACAACTGCTAACTCCTTAGGCAGCTGTATCGCCTCAAGCAATTTACCAATCATTTCAGCATTCTTTATTGGAGTTCCACTCGATGTCAAGAAACCTCTTTGTAGCCAAAGTTGGCCAAAGTCATGCACAACTCCAAATCCATACTGACTATCAGTCAACACAGTCGTCCTCAAATCTTTCCCAATTTCGCAAGCTTTTGTCAATGCTATTAATTCAGCAACTTGCGCAGATTTCACTCCTTTCAATGGTGATGCTTCCATGACCTCTGAAACTTTACACACCGCATATGCTGCACATAGCACACCATCATCATTTCTCAGGCATGATCCATCCACAAACAACACATGATCACTCTCATCCAAGGGTAGATCTCTTATGTCTGGTCTCGGTTTTGTACAGTACTCAAGCACATCCAAACAATCATGATCATCTTCCATCTTTACACCCACATTTTCAATGTCTGCCAAAAGCGTCGCTGGATTCACATTCACACATCTCTCGAGAGTCACATTTGATGCTCCCAGTATCACTTTTTCATATTTAGTCAATCGACTATGTGACATGTACTGAGTTCTGCTTCTTGTCAAAAGAATTGCCACATTGTGAGGTACGAATACCCTTACAGGATATCCCATTATGATTCCTTCACTCTGTTCCAGACTCCTGCATGTTGCAGCCACAGATTTCAGACAACCTGGTAAACCCACAGCTACAGGGTCAAGTGTCGATGAGAAGTATGCAATAGGCCTTCTCAGTAATCCATGTTTCTGAATTAACACTGAAAGTGCACACCCATTTCTTTCACTGCAGTACAGCTCAAATTCTTTCTCATAGTCAGGCATACCCAAAGCTGGAGCCTCACACATCTTACTTTTGAGCTCTTCAAATGCTGCTATTTGTTCTGCATCTAGATCCAATGGATCTGTCATTTCACTTTTTGTCAGCTTAATCAGTGGCTTTGCTATCAAGGAAAAATTAATTATCCACTGACGACAATAACCCACCATACCCAGGAACATTCTCACTTCTCTCTGGGTTTTTGGAGCTTTCATTTCTCTGATTATTCTGATCCTGTCAGTAGTCACTTTTCTCAGACCCTTTTCAATATTGTGTCCAAGATAATGCACCTCTTTCTTGCAAAACTGTAATTTGGCTGGAGATACCTTTAACCCTCCATCTGCCAGATGATTCAGTAAAGCTATGGTATCTACTTCACAAGCTTCACGTGTCTTTGATGCCACCAGTAGGTCATCAATGTACTGCACTAACACTGAGCTCTCGGGCATGATCAAACTTTCCAACGATTTCTTCAATAACTGATTGAATATCGAAGGACTCTCCGTATACCCCTGTGGGATTCGACACCATGCTAAGATACGCTGGCCAAACCTAAATGCAAAAATCGGCTGGCTATCATGATGTAATGGAATTGAAAAGAACGCATGACACAAATCAATCACTGTATACCACTCAGCATCATGTGGAATTTGATACAGGATCACTGATGGATTTGGCACAATAGGACAACATGCCACCACAATTTGATTAACTTTTCTCAAATCCTGTACGATCCTAAATTTCCCATTGGGCTTTTTTAGTCCCATTATCGGTGAATTACACGGACTACTCAGTAGTTCTCTCAGGACTCCTTGCTGAATCATTTTCTCAATTATAGGAGTTATCCCTTCAATTATTTCTGGTGTCATTTTGTACTGAGGAATGTTAGGATATGTGATTCCCTCTTTTACTGCAATTTTCACTGGATCTACATTATTCATCAATCCCACATCCTCTCCAGTAAAATCCCAAACTGTCCTTTTCACTGTGTCTCTCAGCTCTTGAGGCAAATCCTCCGGATTAAATACAGCAAATGCACCAATTAACTCACTTTCTCTGTTTTCTAGAGTCACTCGGTACAAAGCATCTTCATCTGGTGTCTCAAAGGCTATTCCATCCGGTGTACAAAAAATTGTGCAATTCATCTTGCACAACAAGTCCCTACCCAATAGGTTCACTGGACTCGTGTCACAGACAATGAATCTATGCATGTCTGAAAATTTCCCTATCTGTACTCTTACAGGTTCAGTAAGACGTGTTTTGATTTGTGTATTAGCTACACCAACTACTTGGATTGCTTCATCCGAGAGAGGAAGATTTCTAACATCTGTTGACCTGACAGTTGATCTTGTCGCACCTGTGTCTACCAAAAAAGTAACACTCTCCTCATTTATTTTCCCATCCACAATTTGTCCTGCCTGGTCTATTTCTAGAGTTGCACCAAGTATGCACTCTTCTTCCTCTCCTCGGCACCGTCAATAATCACCCTCAGACTCACTCCCTTCACTCTTTAACAAGTACTGCTGTACTTTGTTAGAACGTCTTGGTTTGTTTACCTGCTCATCATTGTAGAATCCTGAATCCTGATTATACTTTTGTAACCCTCTATTCTGCGGCAAGGGTGGTTTTGGCTCTTGACTCTGCTGTCTCACAACTTTCTGTTGTTGCTGCTGTTGATTATTTCCTTCGTTCTGCACCTGTTGATTTAAAGTTTTATTCTCATTACTCACTAATGGTGGATTAGGACACTCCGATCTCCAATGCCCCAATTTGCCACAGTTGTGACAAGGGAACTTTTTCTTCGCTTCCTCAAGACTTCCTTTTCCTTTCCCTGCATATCTGGGTCTATTCCCTGCATTGTTTCCTGGATTATTCGCCTGCTCTACTAACTGTGCTTCCTGTCTCTCTGCAACTTTCACTTGTGCCCACATTGCTTTCTCTTTCAGCTTTCTTTGTTTTGCTTCAATTTCATCACTGAAGTATTTTGCATGTCTCAGGATCTCATCTACTTTCTTACTCTGCCAATCCACTGTGTGCTCACGAATTCTTTCACCAATTTCAGGTCTAAGGCCATATACAAATCTGTATACAAAATGACTCAAATCTTTGTCACCCAGGTGTTCATCTCCACTGAATTGTTTAAATGCCAGTATCAGCCTCTCATAAAAAGCATGAACTGATTCTTTCGCTTCCTGTTGTGTTCGATCTATCTTTACCCAGTCTGTCTCTTTTGCAGGTACTTTACTCTTCAGGTATACCATCACCTGATCATACTTCCTCATTACCTCTGGATCTGGTGCCCCTGTTCTTGGGTCTCTTGGATATTCTTCAGTAGGCCAACTCACAACTATTTTACACTCAGTCCACAAGTCTGCTGGAACAATTATATCAAACAGACTATTCAGGTCAACCCACAGCACTTTTGACAATTTCACAAACCTATCTACCTGCCTATACCACTCGACGGGCTTTTCTCTTAATCGAGGGAAATCATTCGTAAATGATAAAATATCCTGTCTGGTCCATGGAACATGTACATATCCTCCTCCAGGTATTTCTCTCATGGGATAATTATCCACTGGTTTCTCCTTTTCTCTCACTGGAAATGCTGAATAAGTTGTTCTATCTTCAGTCTCATCTCTTTTCTTGTACCACCTATCCTTCCACTTTTCAACATCACCCCATCTTCGCAATAATGCTACCATTTCCTTAATCTGTCCTGTTCTACCAGTAGCATTCAAATTTTCAATATCCTTCTCTGTAAAATCCATCCTATAAGTTCTTTGTAAAGCTTTCACTTTATCAATGTCAACTCCCTGTTCATTTGCTATTGCTCTTAGCCTGTCATGTGTATTCCTTGCTCTCCAGGTAACACTTTTACACATAAACATTAGTTCACCATCATGATGACTCTTCAGAATCTCTGTTGGAACTGTTCCTGTGACAAGCTCTTCTAGTTCTACACGTAACTTAGCTACATCAATTACTTGTGAATCTTTATCTTTTTTTCTGTAGAACCTTCATCCAATCATTCAAATCATCAACTGTTATTTTAGCAGTTTTTCTCACTGGAACCACTCTCTTTTGCGGTTCTAAAATCGGCATCCCTGAACAACTAGCTTCACTAGCATCCAATATTTTACTACATATGTTATGTCTTGATTGTCTCAGGTCATTTCTTTCTGCTCTTTTGCCTGAATCTCCTGAAGGACCAACTGAATTTGTCAGATTATTCCCAACATATGGAATCACCAGTCCATTCTCACCTGTCCTCTGTTTGTCAAACACAGGCATAACTGGACCTATTGTTACAGGCACCGTAACAGCTTCTAGATTCTTCGTTAACTCCCTAATCTTCTCTGTCAACTCTGTTGTAGTTCTGGCTAATTGTCTGGCATTCTCATCAAGGTAATGATCACTTCTCACTTCAGGTGTTTCATTTTCCGTCTCACTAACACAAACTGTATCTCTTATCGGAGAAACAACTGGTGTACTTTTGTCCGGTTCTGGTCTATATGGAGGTGGTCTTTTGTAAATCATGTCATTTAAGACCTCATCCTCATACTCATTAACTCCATATTTTCTTATTTCTGACTCAGGAACCCTTTCTGCTCCTCCTTCAACTGTTCTCATCGGATATAATCCCTCTGACATACTAACATCTCGCCACCTTTTCATTCGATCATGATGAGTCTCACGATCATGTCTCCTCCCAAACATATACCTATAGTACCCTCCAGATCTTTGTTTCTCTCTCTCATGTACTTCCTCTTCCCATTCCACTAAAGCCTCGAACTGTGTAGGTCTCGGTTTCGGGTCAAGACATAGCATTTTTTCCCGTAAATTTCTCAACACGGCCAGATTAAATGAACCATGTTCTGGAAAAGCTAGAACACCATCTTCTTTAGTATACCTAACCCAATTCTCCAACCATATACAGGTATGAAACCCATGTCTTGCAGCCATGAAGGATGCAGGTGTTTTCGGTGGAGGTAACAATTCGCCCTCTCTTGTTTTAACATCTTTATCCTTGCTAAACCACTTTTTAACTTTACCAAAAAATGTTTTCTTCTTTTTCTCTTCTTGGTAATACATTTTAGCGTTTACAAAGAACTCTCTACTCTTTCCGTATTATAAATATACAATACGAATTTTCAACCAATTGCAGCGCGACTCACACTAACGCACCAATCCTGGAACGTCTACGTCACTAATTAGCTCTTCCAATCCTTGCGCGGCTCACACTAACGCACCAATCCTAGCGCGAACACTATTCTGATCTACCATCCAATCAGAGCGCGGTCTTTCTGACGTCAACAGTCGCTGCAGTTTGTCTTCTGTCACTCGTCTACCCCTCCTTTACAAAATCTTTTCAGTAGACTTCGTGTCAAAATTTCTACAAAATCTATTAGTTACAACATAAAAACATCTCCATTGTCTGCTTCGCTAACCACAGAATAGTAAAAGAGAGTCTATTTCATAAGAAACCTTTCATTGACACAGTAGCACTTCCTCTACTCTGCCCTACTAACATACATTCATTAACTGTTTCCTCTAGGACTTGTCCAAAGAGTCTTACAATCAACTAAATGTACAAACATTCACGCACATTCATACAAAGGAAATATAGTACATACACACAGAATCCTGCTTCCCGAGAACAGACAATCTGCTCCACTACAGAATTATAACACACATTAACTAAGCAAGCTTTCTTTTTGCCCAGTTCTTCAAATAAGCTCAGAGAATACCTATTACTCCTCCCGCGATAAGCTTTAACGGAAATCCTTACGGATCCCTGGGACTTAAGACCAGAGTTTCACAGATAACCTTCACTATCATACACACTCCTTATATACCAGAAATATCTAATAGTAACATACGACGATGTCACTAATTCCGAACCCAGACAATGTGACGCGCAACTTCAATTGTCACACGTTATTCCTCACAATTCCGTCTTTCCCGAGAGCAGCATTTACTTCCCTCTGCCCTACTACGGAACTGCCACAGCTTCCAAGTTCCAGAAGCACTACATATAACTCAACATTACGACTCCAACATATAGTATTAGTACATATACCAACATGAACCAATAATCAATAATCAATAAAAACAATCTTATCTAATCAAGACAATCATCAAAAACCATCCTCTGCTACCAGGAAATTGATAGAGATCAGGGTGTGTACAATATTCCCACTACCACGGATAAAGTAATCTCACAGTTACACGCACATGCATACATCATACGCTAGGGCCCATTTCACTAACATACGCTCAAATACTCTACCAGCAATAAACCTGTGGAAGGAAAACACTCCTGAACACCCTGCATCTATATCGAGGTCGATAAGACCTGGTTTTTGTGACTGTCCTTAAGCATAATCTATACAATATATACAACAATAATCAATAATGCAAACCCAATAATTGACAAGAAAGAATATCCAACACCATGTTTAAAATTATATTGCTTTATCTAAAATTAGTGAAAGGAAATCAATCAGAGTAAATCATTTCTCATAGTTACCTATTCTAGCTAAATGTCAGAACGGGTCAGGACAAGTCTCTCGGTAAATGTCTCTCAAGACGAAGTCCCATCAGCATCAATCCTCAGCAACGCAGATTCGGTACGCAGCAAAGGCAAAATGGCAAGTGGCAAAAACCCTCTCTAGGCTAACATCTTATAGTTTCTAAACAATAGAAAGATACATTGGGAACATAGAAAAACTATAATGTCCGCCGGACTTGCTGAGCAGAGCGAGAAGGAAAGGATGTAACATTGCTACATTTGAGAATCTCCGCTCAGGAAAAATACACATAACGAAAACTACGGAACAGGAACCAAGAAAATAAAACATGTATCGCAATTATCCTGCTTCTCCTCGGCCATCGAGCCACAGTTCAGAGCTTCTCTCTAAGGCTCCTTTGTTTCCCAAGGCTGCCAAGGACACTTTCATTTCTCTTGGAGACTTCCCAAAAACTGCTGCTGTCCTCATGGAAAGTTTTTCAACAAGGACCATGGTCAGTTAGCTTCAGGACCATTTCCAGCAGGGGTCTCCCTCGTCACAGTTTTCATATTATAAATCACAGCCAGGCTCATAATTCAGCCATCTTTTCTTAGGCCAACATAGGCCTTAATAGACCATCTTAATTAAAAGAGACAAAAACAACGTTACTACAGCATAGTGATTAAACAGTGTTAACCCCACTAATACCCTTATGTGTATGCATTTATCTAGCACTTGCAACATGGAAAAGCATTAATTCGGAAAGCGTTTTGTGCTCAAAAATAAACAGCACATAGCAACGTTTAAACATGAAAACACGCACGTTATTTTTTAAAACAGCACATTTATGCACACTCACGTGTAACTCTCTCCTTCTCTTGTTAGGACAAACGGATTGATTAATATAAACGCACTTGCACAAGACAAATAATTAATCATTAATTATTAATAAATTAATACAACGAATAGACATGCCAGAGCTTCAAAAGCCCCAGAATTTTCAAACTGAAAACTCTGCTCCAGCACATTACCACGCATGCATTGTATATCGCGAAGTCATTACTACGCATTTTTTTAGAAAGCATGGTCAATGCCTTTACAACATGCCTTTACAACAAATTTTGTTGTAAAGGTATGTATGGTAAATGACCATGAGTTCTAATAAACTGTAGACGATCCATGTCGTTGTAAGGAAACAGAGGCTGTTCCGTGTCCTCACAACGACGTGCACCGCCCCCCAAAGACGACATGAAGCAGGAACCACGAGGAGAGAGGAACCACAAGGAGTGAGCCATAAGGGGGATTGGGCATGGGGTGGTGGTTACTTTTCTAGGGTTTAGGGTAGTGCAGTGGTGTTTGGGTGGTGTAGGGGGTCACGCTGGGGGTAGTGTTTTAGGGTTTAGGGTAGTGCAGTGGTGTTTGTGTAGTGTAGGGGTTCGTGCTGGTGGTAGTGTTTTAGGGTTTAGGGTAGTGCAGTGGTGTTTGTGTAGTGTAGGGGGTCGTGCTCGGGGTAGAAGTAGGGTTTAGGGCAGTGCAGTGGTGTTTGTGTAGTGTAGGGGGTCATGCTGGGGGTAGTGTTTTAGGGTTTAGGGCAGTGCAGTGGTGTTTGTGTAGTGTTGAAGGACTGGGTTATTCTTAAGACCCAGCGGTGCCAGGGAACAACACCTGAAACCTTCGTGGGTTACCTGTTCTGGCGTACCAAACACAGAGACACGGGACACTTCCAGCGACGTCAGAGATCAGCGTTTATTACTGCAGGGATACAGAAGTCACAAGAAGTACACAACGTGTAGGTTCTCGGAGACTGCTTCAAATTCGTAGAAGTGGATCGCTCCTTTTATACAGGTTTTGGCCATAGCACAGTATGGTGAACAAAGGTTACAACTCAGTTCCCACAATAAACTTCAAAAGGGTCGCGTTCATGTTTCAGGAGGCCGGAACATAATTACAACAGTCTTGCCGGTTCCCAACTGTAAAAACATATCCCCTCCGCAATAAACACATTCCATCCTAACCATAAACACATTAAGAGGAAGGACGAAAAACAGATGCGAGGAAAAGACAAGGATGCACAACAGGTTAGAAAAGAGTGTGAGGGCAATAGAGGAAACTCGATAGAGGGGTCAAAGACCTCGTGTCTAATGTATGCGTGGCTGAAACAATAGACCGGAGCGGCAAGATGGGCCTTGAGCGGGGCCATCTGCCTCACTCGTGTCATTCCCCTCATCATAAAAGTCACCTCAAAGGAACACGTGTCCTTCGTACTAGCTTGAGAGTCCCAGGGTCACGAAGCGGACAAGAAGCCCGTTCGCTGGCTACCTGAGGGCAAGAAACAAAATGGATGCTGTATCTAAAATGGAACCCGAGGGTTCGGATGAACAAACCCAAAAATGAGACGAACCATACGTGGCTGCATAGCGAAACTTCGTACACCCACTATACTCGTCATTTGCGGTTCGCAGATACCAAACTCAGCCATATTCGTCACCACTCAAAAAGTGCCGTCCCGTCTCACACGGAACCTCAGACGCTCCTTTTGCCCTCATGTAGGCAAGCACTAGTCAAGATCGGAATCTATATCAATATTCATCAGATCGTTCAGCTGCTGCTGGAACATCATTCTATCCATCAACGTCTCCTTGGTAACAGATGGCCGCCTTATACACGTCGCAGCACATAAGCCACATAAGGCAGGACCACACTGTACACAAAGACAACACGTGAACAGAAACGCTACAACAGCCCCTACGATCATTAGAATCTTCCAACCCCAGATTGACATCAGGCCCCAAAACCATCCTAGGAGCGTCCAATTACCTTCGTCCACGTGTATGGACTCGGAAATCTTGTGCAACTTCGAGATGGCTTGGTAAACAGTTGGAGCATTGTCAGGAATAAAAATGCAACAACTCGAATGGATAATTTTACACACACCCCCTCTATCTGCAAGAACAACGTCTAGAACCATACGGTTCTGCAACGTCATGAGTCTATCCGCCTGTAGTTCAGCTGTTAGATTACCAAGGGCATTTGCAGTAATATTAGCAGTCGACTCTACCACACGGGTCAACTGTCTTAGGTTCCTACTATTAACCATAGGTCCCCAAAACGGCAAGAAACCCTTAAAGAAGTCTCCTGCTTCTTGACCAGCAGTATCCTCTTTGCTAATGACGCCTCTCACGACTCTAGTTTTGTGGTAGTCCGAAGCAACTGTGAAGGTCGGAGGTAAAAGATTCGCAATATAACAGGTACCCGAAAAGTCACGGGGTAACCATGTATATGCGCGTTCATAACACACAAAATAGGTGCCCTTAGCAGTCAGAAAAACAGGGGAGGAGAGCATCGGTAGGACATACGTTTCAGTGCAAGCACTGTTCCCAAGTTGTGCTCTCGGATTTCGACCCAAACCCTGCAAGCAGAAATTTCCAAGGTGCGGTACAATCCATATTGGGGACGAGCTCTTAAGCTGTCTATCACCCACTGATGTACTATACTCAGTCTCACTCAGGTCCTTATAGGCCTGTACTTCTTCATCTGGAATGAGTGATGCATCAAAAACATCTCTATCCAGATCTGCTATGGCTATCGCCAAAGGCTTGTGGTACGGCCCAGGACCAAAGTTGACAGACCGTGGCTCTCGACTGGGGTAGGAATCTAGTGCACTGCGGAACATAGTTTGGAATGCTCGAGCTGAACCCTGGGAACTGTATGGAAGGACCAAATACGGAATACCCCTATCCATGGTGTGTGGCATTAACCCACATACCCAACAATTGGTAGTATTCACCACCAACTGATGCTGATGTAGGAGTTGAACAAAGGAATTATTCATGAATTCCGCACGTCTAACCTGCTCATGTTGAGGCAAAGGATGAAAGGAATGTGGGGAGACAGTGGTGAGGGAACTTAGGTTAAGAGAAGAGGTAGGTGAAACAGAAGGCAAGAACAACGATATTCCGAAATACACTCCACCCACCCATAACATAGATACAGTTAGGAACAATAGAAACACCTGAAACAGAAAACATTTTGTTCGTACAACCCTCCATAACTCTGATCTCTGTGCTGACACCCTTTCTTCGTCCACTAGCTTAGAGAATGCCATCCTCTACAAACCGTCCGTGACGTACTTGACGCACTTCGTTCTGAGTAGCGATTATCAATCCCCAGGAGTTCCCAGAGATCGACAAAAGTAACCAACCTAGCGTCAGAAACCTGCTAAACAGAAAGAAGTACCCGCACGGCCCTACGGTGACCCGGATGGCGAGGTTTCCTTGAAACGTTCAATTTTATTACAAGTCTCTTAGCAGTGGAAAGCACAAAAACTCAGAAAGAAAGGATGTAATTGTCCATAATATTCGTAACATAAAAAAAAACCACTATACTGTTAATTTTTATTAGTCCTTGAACGAAGAAAGTATCGACTTCTTCCAGGTCGAGTTTGCTCTACGAACAATTGTTCAGCTGGCGCAACAGTGTTCAATGAAGTGGATGACGAGTCGTACCTTGGGTTCTCTGCTACTGATGACTCCACTTGTGGATCTGGAAATGACAAATCCTCCTCCACAAGTTGAGCGTCGCTAAATGGCACAAAGCGCAAAGGAGTCTCAGTTTCTGCGGCCGAAATCCCAGTTCTCACCCAACCGTCGGTTGGTAAGGGGATCGGTACCTTCTTTGTGTGGCTGGCATGCACCCAATTTTTCCGGCCCTCCAGTCGAACCGCTGTCCTCGTCGTCAACAAGACTTGGTGGGGTCCGACGAATCTTGGCTCCAAATTACGCTTTCGACCAAAGTTTCGGGTAACCACCCAGTCTCCTGGCCGGAGCTGGTGTCCAGGACCCTCTGTCTGCGCTGGTAGAGCTTCAAAGACCTGTTGATGAATTAACCGTAGTTTAGTGGTCAAATCATGCAAGTAATCGATCAACATTGGATATTCAAGACTATCAAAAGCCCTAGGCCTCGGGACTCCCCAAATATTCGCAGGGCGACCGAACACAATCTCATATGGGCTGAGCCCTACTCGAGAGTGTACGGTTGCTCTGGTCGATAGGAGAGCCAGAGGCAAGGCATCAGGCCATGACAGACTAGTCGTAGCTTGAATCTTAGCGAGTTTCAGCTTCAGGGTACCATTGTACCCTTCAACCAGACCCGCTGCCTGAGGATGATTAGCACTGTGGAATTTCTGACGAATTCCAAGGCCCTTACACACACTCTGCATTACACTTCCCACAAACTCACTTCCATTATCCGACCACACAATCCGCGGCATTCCATACCTAGGAAAGTATTCCTTCAGCAGGATTTTTGCTGTGGACAGGGCAGTATTATCTTTAAGAGGATAGGCCTCAATCCATCTGGAGAACGCGCAAACCACAACCAAAACATACTTCAGATTATTGCATCTCTCCATATGGATGAAGTCCAGCTGGATAACCTCAAAGGGACAGGCAGGAGGAGCGAAATGACCAGGTGGAGTGGGGGTGCCTTTTCCGGGATTGTGCATCAAACACACCATACAATTCTTAACCACTCTTTCGGCACACTTAGCGATACCATCATTCCTCCATACAGGAGACAAAAACTTACATATTCCTTTCGCACTAATATGTGACAACCCATGAGCCATCGTCACAACAGCTAATACATACGCGTCTGGTAACATCCACCTCTGACATTCCGTCAGGTCAACCCAACATCCATGCATATCCAATTTCCCTGTACTTTCTTTCCACTTGGTCTTTTCGGCTTCAGTAGCTTCGTTCTGAATTGCTTTCACACTCTCAATAGTATTTTCACACATACCAGTCTCCGTCGGCCACCTTACTGAACTCGTAACATACATTCGAGTCGCAATATTCTTAGCCGTTTCCTTAGCGATTTCATCCGCAAATGCATTACCACGACCAACATCATCCGTCACTTTTCGATGTGCACTGCATTTAACAATCGCCACTTGTTTAGGCAACGTAAGTGCATCCAAAAGATCATTCACGAGATGCCCGTGTTGGATCTTCGTACCATGCGATGTCATAAATCCTCTTTCTCTCCACAATCTTCCAAAGTTATGCGCAACACCAAATGCATATTGACTGTCAGTGAACACATTCACTCGCTTTCCCTTCGACAGAACACACGCTCTTGTCAATGCAATTAACTCTGCCGCTTGCGCAGAATTCTGGTTCAATCTCGCAGTTTCCACCACCGTGCTCAACGTCACCACAGCATACGCAGTCGTCACATCGCCATTCGGCAATTTGAAGCAAGAGCCATCCACATACAAAGTACCATCGGGATCTGACAAGGGAGTGTTTTTCAGGTCCACACGACCTTTTGTTTCTTCCTCAGTCCGTACATAACAATCATGGGGCAGCACATCATCTGATTCCATATTAATCGGCAACAATGTCGCCGGATTTAGTACATTACAACGCTTGATCTGTATATGACTTGCCAAGAGGGTCAGCTCGTAACCAGACAACCTTGCACTCGTCAGATGTTGAGTCTTTGTCCGATTCAAGAGCGTATCAACTGCATGCGGAACCATTACTATGAGCATATTGTCCATGACCAGACCTGCGGACTGCCGAATAGACGCCGCAGCTGCCGCTGTCGCCCTCAAGCAACTTGGCAACGCTCTAGCCACCGGGTCTAAGGTCGAGGAAAAATATGCACATGGACGCTGCTTATCACCAAATTGTTGCGTTAGAACACTCAACGCACAACCGTCCCTCTCATGGACGTATAATGTGAAAGGCTTGCTGTAATCAGGAGTACCTAACACAGGAGCTGAACACAGCGCATCACGTAGTTCAGAAAAACTTTTCTGACATTCCTCCGTCCAAGGCAAAGGAGTCGAAACGTCCT
This sequence comes from Triturus cristatus, assembly GCF_964204655.1. Taxonomy (NCBI): domain Eukaryota; kingdom Metazoa; phylum Chordata; class Amphibia; order Caudata; family Salamandridae; genus Triturus; species Triturus cristatus. Next base: position 761,093,363 of record NC_140589.1, on the reverse strand, counting down.
TGCACGTGAGAGCTACCAATGGCTTCGCTAACAGTGAAAAGTTCGGGATCCACTGTCTGCAGTATGATGTGATACCTAAAAAGGCACGCACATCTCTCTGAGTTGCTGGCACAGTCATTCGAGCAATTGCTGCAATTCGTTCAGGGGTCAACCTTCTTCCCGCCTTTGACAATAAGTGACCGAGATAGGTAACTTCTTGACAACAATATTGTAATTTGGAAGGGGACACTTTATGATGCAAAGCGCAGAGATGCTGTAACAAGGACACTGTAGCGGCTCTACAGAGCTGTTCAGTGTCAGCAGCAACCAACAGATCATCAACGTACTGAATCAAGGCTGCACCGGCCGGTAACACAAACGCATCAAGTTGACTCTTAAGAGCTTGGCTGTAGATTGATGGACTCTCACAGTAGCCCTGTGGAGCGCGTTTGAATCTGAAGCTGCGACCACCTAATGAGAAACCGAACAAGTCTCTGCTTTCCTCAGCAATCGGAATGCTAAAGAACGCATTCTTCAGATCGATCACCGAGAACCATGATGCAGTGGCTGGAATCAGAGTCAGTAAAGCTGTAATGTCTGGCACCACAGGAAACTGCGGAACAACGACTTTATTTACCTCCCATAAGTCGATAACTAGACGATACACGGGAGGCTTGGAGGGATCCGTTCGTTTCAGAATAGGCAACACGGGACTATTGCACACATTACCTCGTGTCTCCTCAATAACATCTTTGCCGATCAGATCGTAAATGATCGCTAACAGTGCCCTTTCACCATCAAGGGAAATACGATACTGAGGTATACGTGGCAAACGCGCACCAACTTTTAGTTGGACAACATAAGGTGGTATATCCAACAGGCCCACGTCATTGGGACCTGTCGCCCACAAGGAGTCTGGAAGAGATCTCAATTCTGATGGGAGCTTGTCGATCGATAAATACATAGGGGAAATCACGCTCTTACCCAACGTAAGCTCCACACCCGTAGGAGAACAGTACAAAGTCGCATGTAACCTTTTCAACAAATCTAAACCCAAAAGATTCTCACCACAACCAGTAGTCAAAATCAAAGGAGCTTCCAGCTCATGAGACCCAATTGTAAGGGGCAAAGGGCTAGAAACTGGATTGCTAACGGGGGCGCCAGAAAATCCAACGGAAACATTCGTTAAGCCAGACAAAGGCGCGCCAGGGAGTTTTGAATGCATGATGGAACTTTTTGCTGCACCAGTGTCCAACAGAAAAGGCTCAACAACGCCCAAAGTGGCTACTGCAACATAAGGCCCTCTCTGATCAACCGGAACTGATACTTCTCCCTTCCTTTGTCTATGGCTGTCCTAGTAGATACCATCCGCATCAACATCACACCCAACATAGCAGTCGTCCACATGATACTGTGCAGACCGACCGGACGGCAGGTCACGCCGATCGAAACAAATTTGCGAGTCCGCAGACGTTGAAAAACGGTCAGCCTGATTCTGAGTAACTCCACGACCTCTACCACGAGAAACCTGTTGAGGACCACTACGTCCTCCTCGAGCCGACACACCATTGGTCCTATCACGGAGAACCGGACAGTCAAACTTCAGATGGCCTTCCCCACGACAATATGCGCATTGATTATATCCCAACACAAAGCGAGGTGCGGGAGAAGCATTTCGCGTCTGCGATCTGGAAAACTGTGATTGCGATCTGTTTGGCTGCTGTGTATCACTGAAATTCGAACGCGGTGGATAGGCTTGCTGCAACAAGACCTTAGTTTTGAGATCCTTCGTTTTCTTTTCTGCACGCTCACTTTCCTCTTTTTCTCTATTTTCGTAATATTGGGCCGTAGCCAATATTTGGGCAGTGGTAGAAACAGCCCACGCACTCTCAGAATTCTTCAACTTGTTGCTAAGGTCAGGCAACAAATTTGATACAAACTTATCAACGAACAGCCGCTGACCACCCTCGGAACCCATGTCCTGACCACTATGATCAATGAACGCTTCCTCAAATCTCGTAAAGAAATCGGAAACACTTTCATCCCTCTTTTGCTTGCACGCTGATAATTTGTCCCAATTGACGCGCATCGCTGGCATAAGCGTTTTCATGAGGGTAATTATCCTCTGGGGCAAAGCCACAATAATCTGTTCAGGTTTAGCCCCACCGACCTGTCGGGCATCTGCCGCTGTAAGGGCAGCCCAGTCACCGCCTAACTCGGCTACGTGATTCTCGTGACGAATTTTCGCCCAAATCGGCTGAGGCACCACATTGCCGAACAACATATCAATATCGGCTAGGTTCATAACAGTAGCATCCACCAATTGGGACAGCTCCTTATAATAACCCGCAGGATTCTTACGGGGATCAGGTAGGGATTGTTTCACTTGCAAAACTTCCGATCGCTTCCAAGGGAGGTGTATCCACACTCTCTGGAAATGGCCTGGGACAGGAGGGTTAGCAGCAGCATCACCTGGCATCCATACCGGGGGAACTTCCCGCATAGGATATTGACCAGGTTGTGCCATCCATTCCGCGGTCGCGTCCTTAAACAGTGCACGTGGTTGCACTGTACATCGAAAGGATAACAAGCGTTCCAGAGCCTCTCGAACTTTGTCACCTACGATTATACCCGTGGCAAACCGAAGCTGTAGCTCGGGAACCTCAGGTGGTATATCATCAGCTATATCATCGTCCCACTCCTCTTTCAATGACTTACACAATTCTTCGAACACAAATCGTTGCGTGGGCACATTAAACTGAGAAAACGTTTCAAACACTACACGTGGAGTGTATTTAACAGGGTTACGAATCCATCTACGTGCCGTTTTCACCAACGATTCACGTTCCCTACCATCAGGAAGCTGGCTGCGTCTTTGAGCAACATCTGAAAGAGTCGAACCAAGTATCGGCCCAAAGAGCGGAGAATAAAGAGAAGCAACAGCAGTCAAGAGACGACTACGAACAGAAGGAGAAGAGGAAGAAGATGCAGGCGTAGCAGCCATAGGGGTGGAAACAGTAGAAGTAGACGCAGCAGCAGGAGTAGCGGGAACGACAGGCTGAGGAGGGACTTGGAAAGGCGCAGTGGGGAGAGAAGCCGGAACAAGAGGATGTACGATCTGTGGCCCAAGGGGATTCGGGAGTACGGGAGGAACGGCGGGCTGACCAGCAGCCGCCAAAACAGCGGGTTGAGGAAGGGGTGGACGAACGGGACCCATAACATCGGGAGCATAGGGAGGTGGCGATTTCATCAGATAAGACAAAAGCGAATCCTCCATCGATTCTTCTCCTGTCTTATCGATCGTAGAAGGTAGCGCCGGATAACATTTGTCCACTGCCATGTGGTGGAGCCGAGCACTAACTTCCTGCTCCTTCTCATCTTTGTCTAACTGATACTGTTCAGCATTCCGCATCACCGTAATAACACCTTCTCGTTTATTTTTCTTATTCTGTTTGATTTCTTTCTGTTTGGCCTCTTTCCGCCATAACCGGAAGGAATCAAACATGGCCGGCCTAGCTTTCCTTTTAAATAATTTAGCTTCCAAGTTATCTAAAATGGCAGTCTCGAAACTACCATGAGGTGGCCAACTAAGGACGCCATCCTTTTTAGTGTAACGAACCCAATATTCATTATATACGATAGGACCCACGCCATGACGACTATAGAGCTCGTAAAGCGGAGTTCCAGCCGGAGGTATCGGACATGAATCCTCCAGCCGGGAATCCATGCTGCAACATTTGAGAAACCCAAACAAAGTACTACGGCCAGGCATCGTGCACACTAACCGAGTATACAAACTTCAAGGGCTATCGAATTACGATGTCCTCGCAAAAATGCAAGACCCTCGGTTTTTGGCAATTGCAATCGTCAAATAAAACCCAACAACTAAGAACCACGAATGCTATGGAACCATGCAAACAACAAAGCAACACTGGGAGCGACCCACAAATACTTAACTGAGAGAACAATGGCGTCACCAGGAAGGCCCGTTGATCGTCTCGCCGTACAAAGGACTACGCCAGGCGCCAAAACAGGTCGACAGTCAGGGCATCGGTCCGTCGCAGCCGTCAGGAGGCGGGGATCTTCGCGGGAAAAGACGTCGGGCCACTTATTTCGACAACTGGATCGATGAAGCGGGGTGCACCTTCCCTCGGAGATTTCACACGAAGTTCCTCACGATCGTCGGGCTTTGGACCGGTACCGTTGATGTCGCCCCACGTTGGGCGCCAACTGAAGGACTGGGTTATTCTTAAGACCCAGCGGTGCCAGGGAACAACACCTGAAACCTTCGTGGGTTACCTGTTCTGGCGTACCAAACACAGAGACACGGGACACTTCCAGCGACGTCAGAGATCAGCGTTTATTACTGCAGGGATACAGAAGTCACAAGAAGTACACAACGTGTAGGTTCTCGGAGACTGCTTCAAATTCGTAGAAGTGGATCGCTCCTTTTATACAGGTTTTGGCCATAGCACAGTATGGTGAACAAAGGTTACAACTCAGTTCCCACAATAAACTTCAAAAGGGTCGCGTTCATGTTTCAGGAGGCCGGAACATAATTACAACAGTCTTGCCGGTTCCCAACTGTAAAAACATATCCCCTCCGCAATAAACACATTCCATCCTAACCATAAACACATTAAGAGGAAGGACGAAAAACAGATGCGAGGAAAAGACAAGGATGCACAACAGGTTAGAAAAGAGTTTGAGGGCAATAGAGGAAACTCGATAGAGGGGTCAAAGACCTCGTGTCTAATGTATGCGTGGCTGAAACAATAGACCGGAGCGGCAAGATGGGCCTTGAGCGGGGCCATCTGCCTCACTCGTGTCATTCCCCTCATCATAAAAGTCACCTCAAAGGAACACGTGTCCTTCGTACTAGCTTGAGAGTCCCAGGGTCACGAAGCGGACAAGAAGCCCGTTCGCTGGCTACCTGAGGGCAAGAAACAAAATGGATGCTGTATCTAAAATGGAACCCGAGGGTTCGGATGAACAAACCCAAAAATGAGACGAACCATACGTGGCTGCATAGCGAAACTTCGTACACCCACTATACTCGTCATTTGCGGTTCGCAGATACCAAACTCAGCCATATTCGTCACCACTCAAAAAGTGCCGTCCCGTCTCACACGGAACCTCAGTGTAGGGGGTCATGCTGGGGGTAGTGTTTTAGGGTTTAGGGTAGTGCAGTTGTGCTTGTGTTGTGTAGGGGGTCGTGCTGGGGGTAGTGTTTTAGGGTTTAGGGTAGTGCCGTGGTGTTTGGGTGTGTAGGGGGTTGTGCTGGGGGCAGTGGTTTAGGGTAGTGCAGTGGTGTTTGGGTAGTGTAGGGGGTACTGCTGGGGTTAGTGTTTTAGGGTAGTACAGTGGTGTTTGGGTAGTGTGAGAGGTACTGCTAGGGGTAGTGTTTTAGGGTTTAGAGTAGTGCAGTGGTGTTTGGGAAGTGTAGGGGGTCATGCTGGGGGTAGTGTTTTAGGGTTTAGGGTAGTGCAGTGGTGTTTGGGTGTGTAGGGGGTTGTGCTGGGGTTAGTGGTTTAGGGTAGTGCAGTGGTGTTTGGGTAGTGTAGGGGGTACTGCTGGGGGTAGTGTTTTAGGGTTAAGGGTAGTGCAGTGGTGTTTGGGTAGTGTAGGGGGTTGTGCTGGGGGTAGTGGTTTAGGGTAGTGCAGTGGTGTTTGGGTAGTGTAGGGGGTTCTGCTGGGGGTAGTGTTTTAGGGTTTAGGGTAGTGCAGTGGTGTTTGGGAAGTGTAGGGGGTCATGCTGGGGGTAGTGTTTTAGGGCTTAGGGTAGTGCAGTGGTGTTTGGGTAGTGTAGGGGGTACTGCTGGGGGTAGTGTTTTAGGGTTTAGGGTAGTGCAGTGGTGTTTGGGTAGTGTAGGGGGTACTGCTGGGGGTAGTGTTTTAGGGTTAAGGTAGTGCAGTGGTGTTTGGGTAGTGTAGGGGGTTCTGCTGGGGGTAGTGTTTTAGGGTTTAGGGTAGTGCAGTGGTGTTTGTGTAGTGTAGGGGGGCCGTGGTGGGGTAGTGTTTTAGGGTTTAGGGTAGTGCAGCGGTGTTTGTGTAGTGTAGGGGGTCGTGTTTTAGGTTTTAGGGTAGTGCAGTGGTCTTTGGGTAGTGTAGGGGGTACTGCTGGGGGGTAGTGTTTTAGGGTTTAGGGTAGTGCAGTGGTGTTTGTGTAGTGTAGGGGGAAGTGTTTTAGGGCTTAGGGTAGTGCAGTGGTGTTTGTGTAGTGTAGGGGGTCATGCTGGGGGTAGATTTTTAGGGTTTAGGGTAGTGCAGTGGTGATTGTGTAGTGTAGGGGGTTGTGTTTTAGGGTTTAGGGCAGTGCAGTGGTGTTCGGTAGTGTAGGGGGTCGTGCTGGGGGTGGTGGTTTAGGGCAGTGCAGTGGTGTTCGGGTAGTGTAGGGGGTCGTGCTGGGGGTGGTGGTTTAGGGCAGTGCAGTGGTCTTTGGGTAGTGTAGGGGGTCGTGCTAGGGTAGTGTTTTAGGGTTTAGGGCAGTGCAGTGGTCTTTGGGTAGTGTAGGGGGTCGTGCTGGGGGTGGTGTTTTAGGGTTTAGGGCAGTGCAGTGGTGTTCGGGTAGTGTAGGGGGTCGTGCTGGGGGTGGTGTTTTAGGGTTTAGGGCAGTACAGTGGTGTTCGGGTAGTGTAGGGGGTCGTGCTGGGGGTGGTGTTTTAGGGTTAAGGGCAGAGCAGTAGTGTTCGGGTAGTGTAGGGGGTCGTGCTGGAGGTAGTGTTTTAGGGTTTAGGGCAGTGCAGTGGTGTTCCGGCAGTGTCGGGGGTCGTGCAGGGGGTAGTGTTTTAGGGTTTAGGGCAGTGCAGTGGTGTTTGTGTAGTGGACAGCGCATGCGCTGCATCGCTAGGCGAGACCTAAAAAGCATTGCACCAAGATGGCTGCCATCACTTCCTGGATTGAAGTGTTGGCAGCCAATTAGAACCAAGCTTGTGCTTGTGTAGTTAGGTCCCGCCCAGATATATAAAGATTTTTATCCTTTAATATCTCAAAAACTAGTGAACGGATTTCCATCATTTAAAAAAACAGGACGCTTTCTGAACCAAGCACTACCTTTTTGGCAAATTCGGTGTAATTCCGTTCAGCAATTTGAGCTGTAGCCGTTTCTAAAGTTTCCTATGGCAAATTGATTTTCCGACCTCTGTATTTTGAATTTCCCAGGAACTACTGAACGGATTTACACCATTTAACAAAAAGAGCTCTTTCTGAACCAAGGGCTACCTTTTAGCAAAATGTGGTATAATTCCGTTTAGCAGTTCGGGCTGTAGCCGTGTCTAAAGTTTCCTATGAAAAATAACATGGAGAAAACACGTTTTGGGACCCCCTTTTATCTCGGCCCCCGTTTGACGAATCACCCCAAAACTTTCGAGGCAGGAGCTGACCGGAGCGCTGCACTATTTTTGAAAATTTCACGATAATTCGTCAAACGACGCCAAAGTTATTGGGAAAACAAAAAATGCTTTTCCTATGGAAAATAGGTTCTAACTATACCTTGAGCATTGTCGAGTGCATATCCTGAGCGCAAGGGCGTTTGGTTGGAAATTTTGGAACGTGGCTGCCTGAGCCGCGGTAACAGGAAGTGCACCACTTCAAATGGAAGGGCTGGGGAAGGCAAGATTCCTATCTGTGGCACGATATTCCATTGCTTAAAATAGCGTGCAGCCCCAAAGTGCCAACCTACTATAGGACATCACGATGGTTTTAATGTAAACAGGGGCTCGGAGCCTACTATAGGATGAACACTAATACTCACCTGAACTGCAAGTACCAGCATGCATTTTGGCAATTACTGCAAGCCAGGCCCATTGTGGGCGGAGACATTTAATAAAAAAGAGTGATTCATCAGGTGAGCCTTCTTTGCCTCTGTTCAAACTCATGATGAAGAGGCGTTTGCCTCGAAACGCGTCGAATATCATTGCCAATGTGGGTCAAAGGGCAAGCATGCTGCAAAGAGGCTAATAAGGACCATGAATGTGGTGGGAGCATTGTCGAGTGCATATCCTGAGCGCAAGGGCGTTTGGTTGTGTGTATATGTATATATATATATATATATATTCACTGAAAAAACCATAGGTTTCACACATGTTATAGTTAGCGGAAATTTTACTGATACCAATGAAATTCACCCGTTATAGTTAGTGCAGGCAACTATAACTCACGCGACCGCAATCCTCTGGCCGCCCTACTAAGGTCATGGTTTGAACCTGACCTGCTTGCCCCTGGTGCGAGGCTTCCAGTAAAACATACCATCCGATCCTCCTCCTCCAAGGCTCTTCAGAGCAGAAACGTTGGGATAAGAAAGCCTCTTGCCTTCGTGGTGTACTACCAATAAATGATTTATTGCAACCCAGCCAGTGTCGGTGTGCCTCTTTGAAGGAAAGGAGGATCGGATGGTATATATATATATGATACAGGACGTATCTTGACATCACAAATACCCAATGAAATCGTGGAATTATGGCAGAATGAGGAAACGAGCACACAGGTTGCCTTACAGACCCAAGGAAGTAATGCAATTGGACAACAGGTGACCGAGCAACAGATCTCTCCCCTAACGCCATTCAAACCAATCTCTACTTTTGTCCTAATACTTCTACGTGATTCTATTGATATATATAATGAGATTGTCACAACCCAGATCAAAGAGCTGCACAAACGTACAAGTAATAAGAAAAACCCCTTTAATGCCAAGCAAGCAAGATACTTTGCACTTATCGAAAAATTAAAAAAGGATAAAAAAATGGTTATAAGGGGCAGTGACAAAGGAGGAAATATCGTGCTGATGCCCAGAGCACTGTATGATAAAGAAGCATATTCTCAGTTAAACAATCGACAACACTATGAACGATGCAACATATCCGATTTGAAGACCTTACAATTGGAATATCACAAGAATCTTCTGAAATGGAAAAATAAATCTCTCCTATCCAATGATGAATATGCATACTTGAAAACTGACTTTCCTAGAGTTCCATTCATTTATTTCATTCCAAAGGTACATAAGGATATGATCAATCCCCCTGGCAGGCCTATCATATCAGCCAGGGGAGGCCTTTTGGAAAAAACCTCTGTATATATTGACTATTTTTTACAAGGTTATGTCAAGTCGCTCGATTCTTACATTCAGGACACGGGTGATTTTTTATTGAAACTCCAAAAAATTGAATGGAAAACAGGGTATTGGATGTTAGCATTGGATGTATCGTCCCTTTATACCAGCATAATACACAAGGATGGCTTGGCAGCGATTAATTTTTATTTATCTAAAAGGGACAATGACTTTTCTGACCATACCAAAATGCTTTTAGAAATGGTGAAAATCTGTCTACATAACAACATCTTTATGTTTAATAATTTGATGTACCGACAGCTCCAAGGAGTAGCCATGGGGGCCAGCTTCTCTCCAAGCTACGCATGTTTACACATGGGGGCTTGGGAGGAGCTGGTCCTCAGAAGGGAATATAAGGCCATAATGGACACAAATGTTATAGCATGGTATCGGTACATCGATGATTTATTTGTGGTATGGGACGGCACTAGAGAAGCAGCTGTCAATTTTGTGGATCTAATTAATACCAATGATTACAATCTCAATTTCACGGTGAATCTCAGTCAGACCGAGGTTACATTTTTGGATACTGTAGTGTATATCCAGAATGGGACCATTGAAACTAAACTGTTTAGAAAAAAAACAGCTGGCAACACTATCCTGCACGCGACTAGCGCACACCCCCAACATCTCATCATGAGCATACCTTATGGTGAGATGCTTCGAATTCGAAGGGTCTGCAGTGACGAAACTGAATTAAAAGCGGCCCAAGAATCCAGTAAATCGAGATTCTTGCAAAGGGGGTATTCTGTTAAAACTATTGAGGGGGCCATTGGCAGATCTCTAATGAAATCTAGACAAGATCTACTCAATAATTATGACACAACTAAGGTCACTCAGCCCTTTAACCCATCTCAATCTGAACCTCAAAATGTTTTCAGGATAATAACAGGATATAGTAAACAACATGCTGATCTTTATCGCATATTCAATCGCAATTGGCCCATTTTGCTAAGTGACCCTATTATAGGTCCAACTTTACCTCGCAGAGCTACTATAACTTTCAGTCGGGCATCCTCCCTAAAAGATCTTATTGTAGATACCAATCCGGAGGTGATGGAAAAAACTGGTTGGCTCCAATCAAATGGAGGATTTTTTAGATGCAAAACGTGCAAAGCTTGCACACATGGGGTCAACACTAAGTATTTTAAAGATGGTTTTAGTGACAAGAAATATAATATAGAGAAGGTTTTAACTTGCAAAACTGAATACGCGATATATGTGCTTCAATGCACATGTGCACTTAAGTATGTAGGGAGTACGAAACTGGAGGTACACAAACGTATCCTCCAGCACTTGAGGGCGATCACAAATCAGGACAACACCTACCCGGTGGCACGACATTTTAAGGAGGTACACCGTAGTAACAACAAGGACCTATCTTTTTTTGTCATTGACTCGGTGCCACCGAGTAGACGTGGGGGAAATCGTGAAGCGAGGTTGAGACAGATGGAAACTAGATATATACTCCAGCTGAACTCGAAATCCCCCATTGGACTTAACGTCACTGAAGATTTGCATACTATCTTACATTAAACCCTTCTCAGGACACATATTTATTTATTTATGTATTCAAATATTTATTGGAACTAATAGAGTGCAATCGTTAGTAGCAATATGAATGAAGTCTGGCCCAAGGTTTGGGACTATAATAAACCATTGAGGGTCTTTATTAAGAGGTTATTTTAAAGGGGGAAATTATTTTTACCTTTTTGTAATTTATTTATTGTTTTAAAAGAACAAACAAAGTCACCATTCCTTGGGATGAATTATGCCAGAATCATATCAATAAGATTGCGCAGCAATACATACCACATCACCAATTAGGTTCCCTAGGGTTGATGGTATGTTGAATTATATGTACTAATATATGGAATGCACTCGCCCATCTTTTCTCATTAAGTATATCTCAGCCTATTCTTTTTGATATCTTTAAATACTGCAAACCCATGATGTTGATTATTTCCATCACTCTAAATCAATAATCTGGACTACTCATAAGCATTGTATCCAGTATCACAGACCGGGAAGGCAGGTCCGAGGTCAATCAACAACAATTTGACAGCTGGGATCAGCTAAGGCCATCTTTTCCCCATTAGCACTTACATTGCACAGAGTTGTTTTTTATGAAATTGCCAATGTTTATTAACGTATCTTAATTGGTTTTAAGGTTTTTTTCATGTATAACTGTTTTTTAATGCATTGTATTTGAGTGTTAAATTATTGAATTCTGTGTTAATTTATTAGCATAAATTTTGCACTCAGCTAACTACCTCAAACCTTAAGCACGACCGCAGGGAGCTGCAGTTAAATGAATATTAAATGAAGGCATTAGGAATTATATTTGGAGGATGATGTGGGATTTATCCCGATAGCTGACTTTATAATAATATATACAAAAATCGGATATTTTTCGTGGATATTAATCCAATTAGTAAACAACTTTGGGTGTTTATTACAAAAATCAAAATGTAAATATCGTTTGGTTCATAGCAACATACCAAACTCAAGTCTGTCTTCCATTCCTATACCCTAATGATATCACATGCTTTTCAAGGTTCCTCCTATTTAAGGAAGTGATGTATTTTCATTTGTTGTCATGTGATCAAGGCTCAAGGGGAGCCGAAACGTTATGGCGACATCAAGCAGTTGAGCGAATAAATTCCTTGCACTAAAGAAGGTGGTCCGTGTTTGTGTTGTTGCGCGGGGGCTACGAGGAGGCTGCCCTGCCAGGGATGCAATTGAACTGATATATATATATATATACACACACACACATGATTATTGATGTTGATGGAATAATACACTACATTTATAAATGGAGTGGGCCTTTAATCATTGAATGATTTACTAATAAATCTGTAGAGGATTGGTTAGGTTTGGGTTGGATCAGTGCTTGAAATGGAAAAATAGAAGTGCGTGCTTGTTTCTGAGAAGTGCCGGTACTCTCCAATTGAAATTATTACGATTCTCTTGAGAAGTGCGGGTACTCTCCCTCGCAAAATAAAAAAGTGCCAGTACACAGTACCGGCCCATTTAAAGCACTAGGTAAGATCATTGCATTAATTTGACCCTCGTGGCCGTTGTTTTTGTTCTAGAATTTGTTTCTGTTCGGGGTATATAAGTCAGTCCTTGTTGTTTCATACATATTTGAAGGTAAAAACAAAGCCTCTTCCACGCCTGGAACCTGCTCGCCTACTTTAGGAGTGTAACTTTAGAATTGATCAAGAAGTGGAGAGCGCATTTATTGTCTTAGCCACACATCCTGTCAGCTTGATTTGGTAAATCACAGGGGTTGCAACAAAGGAGTTGAAATGGGGTCTAAAAGGTTTGATAGGGTCAAGGCCTAGATTTTCATAAATGACAGCGATAAGGAGCACATGAAACCAAATGGAAGGCAGCTACGCTAGAAGAGAATGTGTGTTCCAGCATTTATACAAAGCCTTGGGAAGTATAGGCCATCCACCACGTGGGAGCCACATCAGCATGCCATATTCCAGCAAATCTCCCAGATGCACTGGACTTTAAAATTCCATGGTGTGAATGTGAAACATGCTGACAATATGTGTAGAGAAACAAATGGTGGCAGAAAATAATTATTTCTTATGACGCGCTTAGAATGAAGATGAGGGGTTCCAATGTGTGGATTGTGTGGTGAATCCAGTGTCTATATAATTGTACTGAGTGCCATTAGTTTGAGTTCGAGTGACTTGTGTGGTTCCTCATATTGGCACTTTAGGTCTTACCTGAGACTGCAAAGTGGGGTTAGAGGCGGGACTAATTAGAACTGTTTTGTTGGTATTTGCATGTAAAATAATGCAGAGACCATAAATGAAAAATAAACGCAAGTTAAACTAATCCATGAAAAATGCAAGATTTTATGTTATGAAACCTCAATTGGTTAATGCAGTCACAACAGATGTCTGTCTGTGTATCAAGAGAGCCACAGAATTAAATTCTGATTTGTGCAGCAGGGCATAGTAAAATGTGTATTTTTACTGGTATGCAGTCCGAGCCTGTGACACAAAGCACTGTGAATATGTAAGTCATTATTTGAAACTTGCATTGCACACATTATAAAATAAGCTGCCATAAAATGTGCAAAACGAGTGGGGTTTAGATAAAAAAGAATACTTGCAAAATGCATATATTAGTAATAAGCAATTAGACTGTACCTAGAGAACAAACACTTTTTATGAGTGTCCATTAAAAGGACACACTTGAGAACTCAGTTGATAACACCCTTACATTACGTCTCAAAAAGAACATCTCTTTGTCACTGTGAATTTTCAAGTAAATCCATCAATTACAGCAATGCTTAATTTGTAAAAAAAATAAGTGCCAGGGCCCTCGTCAGGAGGCCACCGCAGTTGGCACCACACATTGCCCCTGTACTTACACAACTACTAACCTTCACACTTCTACAAGTGTGACAATTCAGAATGTTCAAGGCCTCCAAAGCTTCAAGAATGCCTTGGGTGGCAGGTATTCATTGTTTTTAATGTATATTGAATTAACAAACAACTGTTTTTCTGCTCCTATTTAAATTGCACAGACAGCGGCACCATGTGGCATCTGTCTTAAGTGCAGGTTCCAGCAATTAAGTGCTGGCAATTAAGTGCAGGTGTCGAGCACCGGAAACCACCGGCTCAAATTAAGCACTGAATTACCACCAATACTGGCTTTCAAGCCGCCTTCAGATTTGCTGATTAACTAATTGCAGACATTTAATTTGTTTTCAAGTTGCACCCACCATGGTGAGAAGGCTGGTTTGTTCTTTAGCTCTTGGCTCCAGTAGACAGGAGACCCCCGCCCTTTCCCTTTCAGCTTAGGCTTTTCAGCTGTGATAATTAACTGCCCTGGGATAATTGTCTGATTTTTGTTAAATTCAAAAAAATACGGGCATGTCGTTCCCACAGATGCCATCAACTTCCACTCTTGGTGACTGCATGCTTGAGTGATAGATATGTGACCATCTGTCTGTGATGCCTATGTGTTTTTGTCAGAATGCTCTCTGGACCATAACTTAATGATGTACCTGGCAAAAGCTGCACACCATTTTTGCCATAAATGGTATAATGGTGGCTCTGGCATTGTCTTGCTAATCCTTTATATATCGTGGGCTTTGTTGACATAATTGTGGCTATCCCAGCCATAATGTTGGCCTAGGCATAAAAGTTCAAAAGAAGAAAATGATCCTGGGCAACCCAGGATCTTTTTCAGTTTTTTTGAGATATTGCTAGATGAGGACTATTCTGGGTTGTTTCCTAATACTCTTTCTTTTTTATGGTTCTAGTCATAATGGTGTCAATCCTTGACACCCTGTGTGTGTTCTTGAATTATTGTGGATATCAGTAACTTAACAATGTTTCGGGCAGAGTGGCGCCCCTCCCTTATTGATTGTGGACATTTTTCTTCAAATAATGGCAGTCCATGACATTATAGTATGAATGGCATCAACATACCCATCCTTGATATACTTTTGATGTTTTTGATATAATTTTGTCGATCTAGCAAAATGCTGACACTGGCATACTGGTAGACATCCTTGACATATTGTGGGTATTTTTGATGACATTCAGGATGTCCACTGCATAGGATTGTCCTGACATAATAGTGCCCATCCATAACTTATTTTGGGTGCTCTTAAGGTAATTGGGATTTTCATAGTATGTCATGTCCAGGACAAAATGGTGACCATCCTTGGCATATAGTGGTATTTCTAGCTCTTGCAGTGGCGAAAATCCCTGCCACATGGGTGGATGGCAACATAAGCGAGGGAGAGAGATATGCACGTGAGAACCTGATGAAAGCGACACACTGACAATTGAGGACCAAACAGGTGTTTATTAAAAATTTAAAAACATTATTTTGGGAGAAAAATATTTTGCTCTAGAACATGACAAATATTTGTTTGGGGGAATTCAGATTATTTATCCAGAATGAAAAGTTTATATCTGAAAGCAAATGTGTTTACTTTCAAACACCGGCAAGCTGAAGTTTGGTGGCAAAATGATTGCAGGTCTGAAATATATTTGAATCTGATATTTGGTGGTAATTCATGCTGAGTTTGAGATGATTATTGCTACCTGGTTCCAGCGGGTACTTATGCTTCCGACAGTAATTTAATGACTCCTGCGAAGGAATTTCATCATCTTTATTGAGATGCCATTTTCTTATATTACCACAACTGCTGTGTGGGCCTCAACATCTTAGATTGTTTCAATCTGGTTGCTGTCGTATCATGTAATGAAAGACGAGTAGTGCCATGAGGCATGATTAATCAGCCACCGTAGTGGCCACAAGCAGTGGTCCAAGTATATGCCATATTGCTTCTGCTGACTGCAATTCTGACCCTTTTTGATCAGAGCTATGCAAAATCTGTATAATGTTTAATTTGCATCAGGTACCAACACCCTTACAGGTTCCTGCAGTAAGGCAGGGGCGGCTCCTCCGCTAAGGTGCAGGAAAGTCTCCCCACTGCTCACAGAGCATTTAAAAAGAGGAAGATAAAACGATAATAACACAGTTATTATCATTTAATTTTGTTGTTAATGCTGGGTTAGGGTGGGATGGGGCTGGTGGCACAGGAAGGAGGAGTGTTTCAAGCACTTAATTGCGCATGACAGTATGGCCAGCTGTCTTGTGCCGGCCAAACAGTCATGCACACTTTGCATGTTCTCCACCGGGCTGTAATACACAGCCTCTGTGGAGAACATGCACAGGCTCCCTGTCCCCGTCTGAGCACCAAACCAGGCACTCAGACCAATCACAATGCTGCATTGCAGTGTTGTGAATGGCTTAGGGGATCTTGTATACTTCCTGCTTCTTCCGACTTGGAGTCAGGAACAGAAGCGGAGAGATGACGAGGAGAGACGACGAGGAGAGACGAAGGAAGAGGTAAGTGTTTTTCGAAATATTTTTCATCCCCCCTGCTCCCCACCGCCACCCCAGTTCCCTACCAGACACCACTGCAGAAAGGTATTTGTAAATTGAGTGATAGCATTGCTGTTTAAGCAGGCATGATTTGTCTAGCGTTGATGTCTACACCCTGTGATTGCAAGATATATATCACTTTTTGTGTGGTCACTGTGCCTCAAATAGATCTCAGCGGTACAAAAGGGGGTGGTGATGGACGGAGCATCAGAACCAATCAAACACTCACACCCAGTCAACAGATCTGGGTTTGATCCATCACCGTTCTTTAGCCCACTCCGCCACCCCAGTTCAGACATGGCCATATGCAAATCAGTCTGACCCTGTGCCTCATGGGAACAGTCCAGCCCGAACTGCCAAGCCATGCCTTCCCTGGACCAGAAACAAGCTTCCTAGGACCGGTTTCTGGCATTTCAGCCGTCTTCAGCCAGGCTTGCTTTAATCCAGTGACAAAGTGAGCAAGAGACTCACGTCTGAGCATACCCTGCCAACTTATGGCGAACAAAGCGGTACAAAAGGGGGTGGTGATGGACGGAGCATCAGAACCAATCAAACACTCACACCCAGTCAACAGATCTGGGTTTGATCCATCGCCGTTCTTTAGCCCACTCTGCTACCCCAGTTCAGACATGGCCATATGCAAATCAGTCTGACCCTGTGCCTCATGGGAACAGTCCAGCCCGAACTGCCCAGCCATGCCTTCCCTGGACCAGACACAAGCTTCCTAGGACCGGTTTCTGGCATTTCAGCCGTCTTCAGCCAGGCTTGCTTGAATCCAGTGGCAAAGTGAGCAACGGACTCACGTCTGAGCATACCCTGCCAACTTATGGCGAACAAAGCGGTACAAAAGGGGGTGGTGATGGACGGAGCATCAGAACCAATCAAACACTCACACCCAGTCAACAAATCTGGGTTTGATCCATCACCGTTCTTTAGCCCACTCTGCCACCCCAGTTCAGACATGGCCATATGCAAATCAGTCTGACCCTGTGCCTCATGGGAACAGTCCAGCCCGAACTGCCAAGCCATGCCTTCCCTGTACCAGAAACAAGCTTCCTAGGACCGGTTTCTGGCATTTCAGCCGTCTTCAGCCAGGCTTGCTTGAATCCAGTGGCAAAGTGAGCAAGGGACTCACGTCTGAGCATACCCTGCCAACTTATGGCGAACAAAGCGGTACAAAAGGGGGTGGTGATGGACGGAGCATCAGAACCAATCAAACACTCACACCCAGTCAACAGATCTGGGTTTGATCCATCACCGTTCTTTAGCCCACTCTGCCACCCCAGTTCAGACATGGCCATATGCAAATCAGTCTGACCCCGTGCCTCATGGGAACAGTCCAGCCCGAACTGCCCAGCCATGCCTTCCCTGGACCAGAAACAAGCTTCCTAGGACCGGTTTCTGGCATTTCAGCCGTCTTCAGCCAGGCTTGCTTGAATCCAGTGGCAAAGTGAGCAAGGGACTCACGTCTGAGCATACCCTGCCAACTTATGGCGAACAAAGCGGTACAAAAGGGGGTGGTGATGGACGGAGCATCAGAACCAATCAAACACTCTCACCCAGTCAACAGATCTGGGTTTGATCCATCACCGTTCTTTAGCCCACTCTGCCACCCCAGTTCAGACATGGCCATATGCAAATCAGTCTGACCCCGTGCCTCATGGGAACAGTCCAGCCCGAACTGCCAAGCCATGCCTTCCCTGGACCAGAAACAAGCTTCCTAGGACCGGTTTCTGGCATTTCAGCCGTCTTCAGCCAGGCTTGCTTGAATCCAGTGGCAAAGTGAGCAAGGGACTCACGTCTGAGCATACACTGCCAACTTATGGCGAACAAAGCGGTACAAAAGGGGGTGGTGATGGACGGAGCATCAGAACCAATCAAACACTCACACCCAGTCAACAGATCTGGGTTTGATCCATCACCGTTCTTTAGCCCAATCTGCCACCCCAGTTCAGACATGGCCATATGCAAATCAGTCTGACCCTGTGTCTCATGGGAACAGTCCAGCCCGAACTGCCAAGCCATGCCTTCCCTGGACCAGAAACAAGCTTCCTAGGACCGGTTTCTGGCATTTCAGCCGTCTTCAGCCAGGCTTGCTTGAATCCAGTGGCAAAGTGAGCAACGGACTCACGTCTGAGCATACCCTGCCAACTTATGGCGAACAAAGCGGTACAAAAGGGGGTGGTGATGGACGGAGCATCAGAACCAATCAAACACTCACACCCAGTCAACAAATCTGGGTTTGATCCATCACCGTTCTTTAGCCCACTCTGCCTCCCCAGTTCAGACATGGCCATATGCAAATCAGTCTGACCCTGTGCCTCATGGGAACAGTCCAGCCCGAACTGCCAAGCCATGCCTTCCCTGTACCAGAAACAAGCTTCCTAGGACCGGTCTCTGGCATTTCAGCCGTCTTCAGCCAGGCTTGCTTGAATCCAGTGGCAAAGTGAGCAAGGGACTCACGTCTGAGCATACCCTGCCAACTTATGGCGAACAAAGCGGTACAAAAGGGGGTGGTGATGGACGGGGCATCAGAACCAATCAAACACTCACACCCAGTCAACAGATCTGGGTTTGATCCATCACCGTTCTTTAGCCCACTCTGCCACCCCAGTTCAGACATGGCCATATGCAAATCAGTCTGACCCCGTGCCTCATGGGAACAGTCCAGCCCGAACTGCCCAGCCATGCCTTCCCTGGACCAGAAACAAGCTTCCTAGGACCGGTTTCTGGCATTTCAGCCGTCTTCAGCCAGGCTTGCTTGAATCCAGTGGCAAAGTGAGCAAGGGACTCACGTCTGAGCATACACTGCCAACTTATGGCGAACAAAGCGGTACAAAAGGGGGTGGTGATGGACGGAGCATCAGAACCAATCAAACACTCACACCCAGTCAACAGATCTGGGTTTGATCCATCACCGTTCTTTAGCCCACTCTGCCACCCCAGTTCAGACATGGCCATATGCAAATCAGTCTGACCCTGTGTCTCATGGGAACAGTCCAGCCCGAACTGTCAAGCCATGCCTTCCCTGGACCAGAAACAAGCTTCCTAGGACCGGTTTCTGGCATTTCAGCCGTCTTCAGCCAGGCTTGCTTGAATCCAGTGGCAAAGTGAGCAAGGGACTCACGTCTGAGCATACCCTGCCAACTTATGGTGAACAAAGCGGTACAAAAGGGGGTGGTGATGAACGGAGCATCAGAACCAATCAAACACTCACACCCAGTCAACAGATCTGGGTTTGATCCATCACCGTTCTTTAGCCCACTCTGCCACCCCAGTTCAGACATGGCCATATGCAAATCAGTCTGACCCTGTGCCTCATGGGAACAGTCCAGCCCAAACTGCCAAGCCATGCCTTCCCTGGACCAGAAACAAGCTTCCTAGGACCGGTTTCTGGCATTTCAGCCGTCTTCAGCCAGGCTTGCTTGAATCCAGTGGCAAAGTGAGCAAGGGACTCACGTCTGAGCATACCCTGCCAACTTATGGCGAACAAAGCGGTACAAAAGAGGGTGGTGATGGACGGAGCATCAGAACCAATCAAACACTCACACCCAGTCAACAGATCTGGGTTTGATCCATCACCGTTCTTTAGCCCACTCTGCCACCCTAGTTCAGACATGGCCATATGCAAATCAGTCTGACCCTGTGCCTCATGGGAACAGTCCAGCCCGAACTGCCAAGCCATGCCTTCCCTGGACCAGAAACATGCTTCCTAGGACCGGTTTCTGGCATTTCAGCCGTCTTCAGCCAGGCTTGCTTGAATCCAGTGGCAAAGTGAGCAAGGGACTCACGTCTGAGCATACCCTGCCAACTCATGGCGAACAAAGTGGTACAAAAGGGGGTGGTGATGGACGGAGTATCAGAACCAATCAAACACTCACACCCAGTCAACAGATCTGGGTTTGATCCATCACCGTTCTTTAGCCCACTCTGCCACCCCAGTTCAGACATGGCCATATGCAAATCAGTCTGACCCTGTGCCTCATGGGAACAGTCCAGCCCGAACTGCCAAGCCATGCTTTCCCTGGACCAGAAACAAGCTTCCTAGGACCGGTTTCTGGCATTTCAGCCGTCTTCAACAAGGCTTGCTTGAATCCAGTGGCAAAGTGAGCAAGGGACTCACGTCTGAGCATACCATGCCAACTTATGGCGAACAAAGCGGTACAAAAGGGGGTGGTGATGGACGGAGCATCAGAACCAATCAAACACTCACACCCAGTCAACAGATCTGGGTTTGATCCATCAGCGTTCTTTAGCCCACTCTGCCAC
This sequence comes from Triturus cristatus, assembly GCF_964204655.1. Lineage (NCBI taxonomy): Eukaryota > Metazoa > Chordata > Amphibia > Caudata > Salamandridae > Triturus > Triturus cristatus. The sequence goes on along the minus strand of NC_140589.1, from coordinate 761,073,070 downwards.
CCCAGTTCAGTCATGGCCATATGCAAATCAGTCTGACCCTGTGCCTCATGGGAACAGTCCAGCCCGAACTGCCAAGCCATGCCTTCCCTGGACCAGAAACAAGCTTCCTAGGACCGGTTTCTGGCATTTCAGCCGTCTTCAGCCAGGCTTGCTTGAATCCAGTGGCAAAGTGAGCAAGGGACTCACGTCTGAGCATACCCTGCCAACTTATGGCGAACAAAGCGGTACAAAAGGGGGTGGTGATGGACGGAGCATCAGAACCAATCAAACACTCACACCCAGCCAACAGATCTGGGTTTGATCCATCACCGTTCTTTAGCCCACTCTGCCACCCCAGTTCAGACATGGCCATATGCAAATCAGTCTGACCCTGTGCCTCATGGGAACAGTCCAGCCCGAACTACCAAGCCATGCCTTCCCTGGACCAGAAACAAGCTTCCTAGGACTGGTTTCTGGCATTTCAGCCGTCTTCAGCCAGGTTTGCTTGAATCCAGTGGCAAAGTGAGCAAGGGACTCACGTCTGAGCATACCCTGCCAACTTATGGCGAACAAAGCGGTACAAAAGGGGGTGGTGATGGACGGAGCATCAGAACCAATCAAACACTCACACCCAGTCAACAGATCTGGGTTTGATCCATCACCGTTCTTTAGCCCATTCAGCCACCCCAGTTCAGACATAGCCATATGCAAATCAGTCTGACCCTGTGCCTCATGGGAACAGTCCAGCCCGAACTGCCAAGCCATGCCTTCCCTGGACCAGAAACAAGCTTCCTAGGACCGGTTTCTGGCATTTCAGCCGTCTTCAGCCAGGCTTGCTTGAATGCAGTGGCAAAGTGAACAAGGGACTCACGTCTGAGCATACCCTGCCAACTTATGGCGAACAAAGCGGTTCAAAAGGGGGTGGTGATGGACGGAGCATCAGAACCAATCAAACACTCACACCCAGTCAACAGATCTGGGTTTGATCCATCACTGTTCTTTAGCCCACTCTGCCACCCCAGTTCAGACATGGCCATATGCAAATCAGTCTGACCCTGTGCCTCATGGGAACAGTCCAGCCCGAACTGCCAAGCCATGCCTTCCCTGGACCAGAAACAAGCTTCCTAGGACCAGTTTCTGGCATTTCAGCCGTCTTCAGCCAGGCTTGCTTGAAACCAGTGGCAAAGTGAGCAAGGGACTCACGTCTGAGCATACCCTGCCAACTTATGGCGAACAAAGCGGTACAAAAGGGGGTGGTGATGGACGGAGCATCAGAACCAATCAAACACTCACACCCAGTCAACAGATCTGGGTTTGATCCATCACCGTTCTTTAGCCCACTCTGCCACCCCAGTTCAGATATGGCCATATGCAAATCAGTCTGACCCTGTGCCTCATGGGAACAGTCCAGCCCGAACTGCCAAGCCATGCCTTCCCTGGACCAGAAACAAGCTTCCTAGGACCGGTTTCTGGCATTTCAGCTGTCTTCAACCAGGCTTGCTTGAATCCAGTGGCAAAGTGAGCAAGGGACTCACGTCTGAGCATACCCTGCCAACTTATGGCGAACAAAGCGGTACAAAAGGGGGTGGTGATGGACGGAGCATCAGAACCAATCAAACACTCACACCCAGTCAACAGATCTGGGTTTGATCCATCACCGTTCTTTAGCTCACTCTGCCACCCCAGTTCAGACATAGCCATATGCAAATCAGTCTGACCCTGTGCCTCATCGGAACAGTCCAGCCCGAACTGCCAAGCCATGCCTGCCCTGGACCAGAAACAAGCTTCCTAGGACCGGTTTCTGGCATTTCAGATGTCTTCAGCCAGGCTTGCTTGAATCCAGTGGCAAAGTGAGCAAGGGACTCACGTCTGAGCATACCCTGCCAACTTATGGTGAACAAAGCGGTACAAAAGGGGGTGGTGATGGACGGAGCATCAGAACCAATCAAACACTCACACCCAGTCAACAGATATGGGTTTGATCCATCACAGTTCTTTAGCCCACTCTGCCACCCCAGTTCAGACATGGCCATATGCAAATCAGTCTGACCCTGTGCCTCATGGGAACAGGTCCAGCCCGAACTGCCAAGCCATGCCTTCCCTGGACCAGAAACAAGCTTCCTAGGACTGGTTTCTGGCATTTCAGCCGTCTTCAGCCAGGCTTGCTTGAATCCAGTGGCAAAGTGAGCAAGGGACTCACGTCTGAGCATACCCTGCCAACTTATGGCGAAATAGATCTCACCCATAACATACCGAGAGTCTCTTTTACAATGGTATTTGCATGTGTAAGTTCTTCCTGCAGGCACAAACAGCCCTTTACATGAATGTAAAACCCACATTTTCTTTTCACCACTCATATTTCGTATTACCTGAATGCTGCGTATCATGACATACATGTATATCCATTCTCAAATATGGGAGAAGCGTGTAGATTCACAAATCACCTTAAGAATCTGGCCATAAGTATTTATTTACTAATGTTGATTTCAAGATTTTAACTACAATATGGGAAGCGAGGCTCAATCAGAGATACTCATAGTATGGCCCAAGGGCCGCTTGCAGCCCACCTAACCTTGATTTGTGGCCATCTAGTGAATAGAGAAGGTAAAGATAACAGGAGTGGACCTGTTAACCCAGGTGAGACCGGGTAGTTAGTGTAACAATGCAACAATGTCTTAACTGGGGATCATTTAACAAAAGCAGATAAATAAGTCGTACACATCATAAACACCGGGAGAGAAGGGGAAAATAGAAGGGAGATCACAAAGGGAGAACTGGGGTAAAGTTGTTGTTATTGTAGGTAGTTATAACAATACTACTGTAAATTTAAAGTGTATGGTGACCATAACACACAAGTAGGCACTGGGCGTGCTAGTGACAAGTGACGGCGCAGTGACACAAGGTGAGAAAACAGTGTGAATGGCGATAAAGTATAATACATTGTGGTAAAAAAAACTATTATATACAATGAGGTTTTTTAAATTGGGTGAAGTCAATTGACCACTACAGCGCCAAAGTTCTGTGCTGGGTAATCAACGGCGTTTCAACCAGAATGGTTTCTGGTCATCATCAGGACATATGGTCACTTATTTTCAAAAATAGTGCTGGAGACCGCAAGAAACAAATGAATTAAGGCGGTCAGGGATCCAAAAAAAGAAAGGTGGTAATGGTAGTCTCCAGAGTATTCTCCAGAGTGTTTCAAGAGTCAAGAGGCAAGCAAGGACTGCCAGAGCGGGAGTCAATCATGGAACAGCTGCAAATCTGGCGAGTGGAGCACGAGGGCAGGAGGAGATTGTTCAGGGGGGGTAGGACCCAGGCCGTATCCAGTTGCAGGGTCTGATCTGGCCAAACTCTGGTAGAGGTCGTGGAAGGAACCGGAAACAAACCGGTGTAATGGCTCGCAGGATTCGTCTGGGCTCTGTTACGAGTGCGCTGATGAATCCGCTGGAAATCCTGTCCGTTGTGTCGGCCACAATGCACGCAGTAGTGTGGGTGAGCAGTTATACACACACTCAATGAATAAATCCGAGACCAATCTATAAAAATAATACTTGGGTATATTTATTTTGCAGAACCACCAAACTTCATCTTAGGCAAAAACGTTTTCCAATAGAAATGCTTTTCAAGAAAACATTCAGCATACATATAGGTAACATCGACTTACACGACCAGTCTTCGAGAGTTAAGGTCAGTATTGGGCAAGGTTCAGTTCAGCACCAACAGCACCACCAGCGGCACAGGGGCAGCTGGGTGCAGGGTGCAAGTTCAATGTCAGGGGCCCAATACAAATCAATGGGGGCTGGGGCAATCGGACAGGGGCTGCTTACAGGTAAGTAGCAGCGGCTTAGGGGACCAGCGGCACAGGTGTGGCTGGGAGTAGGGTGCCAACACAGCATCGGGTACCCAATGTAACGCAATGGAGAAAGGCCCAATACGGCTGCAGGCTCAGCTCAGGAGACCAGTCGCAGGAAACCAACAGCTGGAGAGGTAAGATATAATGCTCAATGACATGGGGACACCTTTGGTCCTCTTCACCAAGGCCCAGGGCGGACAGGTGCAGGGGTGTCTTTTGGTGTCGGGAATGGCTTACCGGAGCAGGTCACGGTTAAGGGGGTCGCCGTACAGAGGCTGCTGGCGAGGTTGAGTAGTCCGGGAGAGGTCAGCTCACAGTGGACTCGGGCTCTGGGGTGCTGAGGAATCTTGTTGGGACCGGTGGACCACTTGGACTCGGGCCAGAGGCATCAGGGGCAGGCTGCGTGGTTCTACAGGCCACAGAGTTTTTACTTTGAAGATGGTTGCTTTTTGAACGGGCCCGCTGTTCTCAGGAGATCTTGGTCTTTGTCGAAGGCAGGGGTGTCTTACCTATATCCCATGCAGTGTCTGTGGGCATGCTGCACAGGGTTGTGTGCCATGTCGACTCTGCAGTTTTTTCTGCACCAAGACACGCAGGCTGCAGTGGCAGTGTGCATGTGCTTGGTGAGGGGTCCCTTAGGGTGGCACAATTCATGCTGCAGCCCTTAGGGACCCTATTTAACCACAAGGCTCTTGATACCAGGAGTATCTTTTACTAGGGACTTATATGTGAGCTAAAGTGGTGATAATTGTGGAAATAAAATGTAGGGTTTAGGGAAGGAGATGAGGCACAGGGTACCTGGTTGGCAGGGAGCCTGTGTACACCAAGTCGAAATGACATAATTTCCAGGCAAAATGTGGGGGCCAACCATGTCCAAAAGAGGCACTATCCTACAGCTAATAATAAAATTCATAGCAGGAATAGGCATCCAAGAATTGGGTACATACTTTTTTATTGGTTTTTATTAAAGCGTTTAGAAAGGTATCGAAAACAAAATACTGTGCAGATGGTTCAAGTCCGATGCATGGTAGAATTACGGTTAAAAAATATGGTTAATTGTCATTATGCACAATTGACAGTTCTCAGGTTTACATTGACATTTCAGTACACACTAGACAGCTCACAGACCACAAGTTTTTGACACAGTTTAATATGATGATCCACTTTGCACTCTGCCTCTCTATCTTAGGTACACAGCTCCACTCAGTCATGCCAGTGTACATGGGCAGTTTGTGATGTTATATATATATACATATATATATATATTCACTTAAAAAACCATAGGTTTCACACATGTTATAGTTAGGTTGATATTTCACTCGTAAAAAACCAATGAAATTCCCCCGTTATAGTTACTTCAGATAACTATAACTCGTGCGCCCGCAATCCACTGCTGATGACGTCACATATTACATCACTCATGACATGGTCAGTGGCATCACTCTTGACATCACTGATGACATCATCCTTGTGATAGAGTGGCGGTCGCGCGAGTTATAGTTATCTGAAGTAACTATAACGGGGGAATTTCATAGTTTTTTTACGAGTGAAATATCCACCTAACTATAACATGTGTGAAACCTATGGTTTTTTCAGTAAATTTGTACGTTTTTTTAAATGCTAAGTTATGTATGTATTATTTTTTTTTAATATATTTATTTTACAATTAACTACGTATTAAAATTGTTTTTTTTTTAATGGTTTTTCAGCGTGCGCGCACGGTGCGAGCACCCACCGCGATTTAAAAAAAAAATAATTTAAATGTTTTTTTCTGCCTTCGGGGTCCTTCAGGGACCCCCTGACAAAGGCTAGGGGGTCAGGAACTCTCTACCCTGCCCCCTTTTCACGTTCGCCACCTTCCTTTTCCACTCTCGCACTGAAAACAAACAAAATGGCGGCTAACACTTCCTGATTTCGACCGATTCGAACGTTGACTGACATGTAACAACCAATCAGAATTACGCTAGCGCACGTTAAGGTGCGTGCACGGTGCGCGCACGGTGCGCGGCTATAGATATGTATGTGCTTTTAACTGCAATTTTCTCAGGAACTACTGAACAGATTGACTCCATATATGCAAAAGGCACTTCCCTGACCTGAGGACTACCTCTCTGCCAAATTTCAAGTAATTCTGTGCAGCCGTTCGGGTTGTACCTTCGACTAAAGGTCTTACGGGAAAATGCATGGGGAAAACGCGTTTTGGGACCCCCCTTTTTTCTCGGCCCCCGCTTGACGAATCCCCCCGAGACTTTCAGGGTAGGAGCTGAGCTGAGCGCCCCATTAGTTTTGAAAATTTCGCGAAGATTCGTCAACCGGCGTCAAAGTTATTCAAAATAGAATTTTGAGATTTCCTATGGAAACACGGTCCTAACTATAACTATCTACTGGCAACCGCCAGTAGATAATATATATATATTATCTACGGGCGGTCGCCAGTAGATAGTTATAGTTAGGACCGAGTTCCCATAGGAAATCTGAAAATTCTATTTTGAATAATGTTGGCGCCGGTTGACTTATCTTCGTGATATTTTCAAAACTAATGGGGCGCTCCGCTCAGCTCCTACCCTGAAAGTCTCGGGGTGATTCATCAAGCGGGGGCTGAGAAAAAAGCGGGGTCCAAAAAAACGTGTTTTCCCCATGCATTTTCCCATAGGACCTTTAGTCGAAGGTACAGCCCGAACGGCTGAACGGAATTACACCAAATTTGGCAAAAAAGTAGCCCTTGGTTCACACTCGTGCCTTTTGCTTAAATGGTGTAAATCCGTTCAGTAGTTCCTGAGAAAATCAAAAGTAAAATCACATATATATCTGGGCTGAGCCTAACCACACATCTCATCGTGAGATCTGATTGGCTGTCAGCACTTCATCCAAGAAGTGTTGGCAGCCATCTTGGGACCAATATACATGATAGCACCTCATTAAAAAGCATTGCGGTTAATAGAAGGTTTTAAGACTTTAGTTACATTATAAATCATTTGTTGATGGTACCATACCCATTTTAGGAATTGTGGTGTGTTCTAAGTGATTTTACCATGTGAAAAAGCCTTCTGCTGTGATATCATGAATCATGTTTGCGAGAAAACTATTTTCTCATGCTTTTCCCACAGAGGTCTGGAAGGTGATCTATAAGCTAAACTGAGAGCATATTTTCTGTAAATTCACATTATCTTTCTCAGTCATGTGAGAATGAAGTCTGACATTCTCAGTAAAACATGTACATCCAACAAGGGCAGAGACTGTCAGTTGATTCCTTTGTGTTCTACTGCAGCTTCCCAGAGTGTTCTAAAGAACAACTAGAGCGCTAACAGTCCTACATATGACAAACGTATGGCACACCTGAAGCCATCTTGGTTGGAATAAAGTGGTAACTCTTAAAACATTTAATTTAAAAAGGAACAAAATGAGGGGGTTCATTTTGCCATAGAAAGAAGTATTAGTGCTGCAGAAAGAAAATTGAGGGCACATTTTGAGTGACTTCTCAAATCCTCTTCTATTTCATTAAAAAATTCTGACATGCAGACTGAAACATGCACTTTCAATACCAGCAGCAGACTTCCCTGGTGAGCAGTAGCTTTACTACAGTGATCTAATAAGCAACTAGAGTGCTAACATTCTTTTTTTTTTTTAATATTCCTCATATACCAAAGAATAAAGGGCATTCCTGATGGGAGGCCGTAACCTCTCCTCAACGGTCATCCCATCCCAGCCCTGATGTTTAAGACCGATGCAGAAAAAGGAAAGGCTCAAACCCTCAAGCAATTACCACTTCCGCTGTCCACTTCTTTTAGCGCTGCTAGATGACCCAGCGTCATTTTGAAGGGACCAGACAAGCAGTGCCCAGGTGAAATCATTGGAATATTCTCTATCTGTTCCGCCATACAACCAAGGCTGCCCAAACATTTCCGTAACTATTACTGTCACATGCCATATCAGATTCACTGGTATAAATTATATATTTCAGACATTCTATAAAAGTTGGAGCATTTATATTCTTCCAGTCTCTACATATCTCTCGTCTTGCCAGGATGATCACATAGAATATGAATTTAGATACCGGATCATTAAGATTGTAATCTGTATGTAATCCAAACATAATCAATCCTGGGGTAACTTCAATCTGTTTATCTAATACCTCGACCAAAAAAGCTTGCACCTTTACCCAATAACCTGCTATTTCCGGACGGGGGCGTGGCTAAGCAAGCCACGATGGCGATCCTGCTTTGCTGAGGCTCCGCGGCTGGGCGCCTCTCGGAAGCTTTATGGAGCGTCCCAGTGAGCACTAATCGGTGCAGGGGGCGTCGGAAGGTGGCTGCATCGCAGTGGGATGCCGGTGGCTTCCGGGGCTCATTCCTACCCCTCGGAGCGGGACTTTGTCTGACTGCTGCCGCCAGCGCCGCAACCTAATTTTCAAGATGGCGCCGGAGCTCTTCTGCCCGGAGCGGGAGACGAAGTAAAGGGAGGCGTTGAAGCGGGCGGCACATTCCGCCCGTCAGCATTGGCACCCAGGGGGTGTGACCGAGGAACGGACCCACGAAGAGAGGCGCGGGACCCCGGAGGACGGAGGAGCTGCGCCGGCCCGGGCGCACCGGCCATCTCGGACGCGCTGAGCCCGCCGTGACCCGGAGGTGACCCCCGACATCGCCCTGGTCCACCCCGGGTGCTCACAGTGACTGACTCTGGAGAGGGCTGGGGGGAGCCAGGCTTTGCTGGGGGCGGTGGGACCTGGAGGCCCTCCGGCCTGCCCGACCGGAGCCCGCCTGACCCTAACATGGCCGCCTAAGGGACATCGGATCGTTCCTGGTGCAGCCGGCGAGGCCTTGATCCCCGTGTCACCGAGGCGACGGCCTTTTTGGAGACGTCCGAGCTGCTGTGCCTCTGACAGATGGATTGGCCGCATTCCCACCACGAGCCGCCTGGGACCCCCCCTGGTGCTTGGGGGGTCTCGAGACCTGACGGGGCCTACCAGGGCCGCCGGAGCACGCTGTAGACCCTGAGAGAGAGGCGGGCCTGCACGAAAGCCACAAGAACGGCCCTTGAGTCCCCCCGCTTGGCCTAGGGGCCACTGCAGGGCCTCTTCCATCGCGTCGACCACCAGTGGAGTCTCCGTGGGGGCAGCCTGGAGTTGGGAGCGTCCTGCTGGTGGTGTTTGGTGGCTGGTGTGGCCGATTCCTGTGCCTGAGCCGCGGGGGGAGCTTCAGTGGGCTGGCTTGGACTGCTACTCGCCTGCACGGTTCCGCTCGAGGGACGACGCGGTTGTGCCTTCCGCCCTTCCTGGCATCATTGGGGCTCCGGCGACCCAGCCGACGATACCGTCCCCTCCAAACCACGGGGAGTCACGATGGGGAAACCGAGACCCGCGCAGCATCAAGCGATCCCGGAGACGGCCCCGGAGAACATGCCGCGGACCTCGACTTGGTCCCCCAACGCGATGCCCTCCACAGATCTTTCAATCTCGGACAAGCTGGACAAGGTCCTCGCCGCCATTGAATTGTCCCGTCTGTCTATGGAAGAACGCCTGGGTACCCTGGCGACGGACGTCAATCTCCTCCGCGATGACCACCGTAAGCTGGCGGACCGGGTGCGTACGGAGGAACGGACGCTTGAGGAAATACAGCCCGTGCTAAAAGAGCAACAGCAGACTCTCCAGGGTGTCCTTACTCGTCTAGCCGCGGTGGAGGAACGCGCACAGGATTTGGAGGGCCACTCAAGACGCTGTAACATCCGAGTACTGGGGCTGCCGGAGGGAGTCGAAGGTGCCGACCCCATAGCATACATGGACACGTGGCTGAAGTCCTTCACCCCGTCATCTGACCGCACACCATTCTTTTCCATAGAGCAGGCTCACCGAGTGCCAGCCCGAAGGCCCCCGCCCAGTACGGCTCCTCGACCATTCCTCGCCAAGTTCCTACACTTCCGAGATCGGGATGCGGTGCTTCAGGCGGCGCGACTGGCTGCGCCGTTACGAGTGGAAAACAACCACATCATGATCTTTCCGGACTATGCGCGAGCGGTACAACAGCAGAGATCTTCCTTCCTGGACGTAAAGCGGAGACTACGGGACAATAAGAAACAATATGCATTACTCTTCCCGGCCCGCCTCAAGATCCTCTATAACGGGTCCTCCCTCTTCTTCACTTCCGCGGTCATCCGCCTCTCATCCCCAAAGGGGCTCCCCCCTTAAGACTTTCAGTGCCCGGAAGCGGCCCAAGAAGCTCCGTAATATCGAATCCAGACCAACGCACGGCTCGCACGACTCGTCGGATCTCGAACAGATTATGCGAGAAAGACGGGAAGCTTTACAAGCAGTGATTGATCTACGCACCACACAGCCCTCAGACTCTATAGATCGACCTCCGCACCTGTTCTCCTCAGAAGGTGAAAACGACAGCGACAGCACCGCTTCGGGGGCAGATCAGGCGTCATCCCCCCCTCGCCACTCCGCAAACCGCAGATGGACTATTGGACGGACTGCCCTCTCCTGCCTTGCCCTGAGGCAACTCAGGCACACGGACTATTACTTGGTATCCTTATCTGTAACGCATACCTAGCACCCATAATATCTCACTCACAGGGACTGTCACCCTGCTCCGGACACATACTGATCCTACTACATGCCCACTCAGCGTGCAACCTCGCACTAGCATATCGTCACCCCCTATCATATAAAGCAGTTCTCCCCCCCCTTGTGTTACGGGAGGAAGTTTGGACACATCGTTTCCCACACGATGAGTCCCATGTATTGGGACGGTTTCCCGCACCCCCACACGTTGTTTAATTCCCGGTTCACAAATGTCCCACCCTGCCATGGAGTTTCACACCACAGCACATCCGTTTTCCCAGGCTTCCGGTCCGCCGGCCCCCCTCAAATGCAGCGCATCCCTGAGGGTCCACAACACGACTTCCCTAATGGGCTCCTCACCCCGCCCCCACATGGAATCGACCGTCTATGACACGACTGATGACCAACGCAGACATTAATATACTCACACTTAATACACGTGGTCTACACACCCCACGTAAGCGCTATGCGGTATACGCCTATGCGAAACGACAGAAGGCAGCTATCCTCTGCTTACAAGAAACCCATCTTAATTCCACCGAAGTCGGCAAACTACGAGTAAAATGGCGCGGACTCATCTGCGCCGTGACCTACTCCTCGTTTGCCCGGGGAGCACTGATATGGAGCCGCCTGGGAACCCCTTTTCGGGAACTTAGACGGGTAGTGGACAACGAAGGCAGATACGTTCTACTAGAGGGTCTCTTAGATGGGAGGGCTATCCTCTTAGGAAGCATATACGCCCCAAATGTTGATCAGGATAAATTCTGGGATCGACTTACAATCTCTCTGGCCCAATTCACGGATATACCCTGGCTACTAGGCGGGGACTACAACTGTATCCTGGACCCGGGGCTGGACCGCTCACACCCCCCACTCCCACATTCCCCCACATACAGACAAATAGACCGATTTAAAGCATGGGTCGCACACTGGTCCCTCGCGGATGCATGGAGGCTCCACCACCCCCAGGCCCGTATTTACTCTTTCCACTCCATTCCTCATAACCTATGAGTCCGGCTTGATCGATTCTTATGCACTGCAGCGCTTCTCCCGCAAATATGCCACTCGGACTATCTGGGTAGAGTTTTTTCCGACCATGATGCACACATTCTCGGCCTCCGATGGCGGCCCCCGCATCCCCCTGTCCCCACGTGGCGACTGTCGCGGCACTGTCTCACGGACCAGACCTTCACACACGACCACAGACGTAACATCCAAGACTACTTTACACATAACACGGGGACCGCGTCGTCCGCCCTGGTCGAGTGGGATAGCTTCAAGGTAGTGGCCCGTGGAGAATGCATTCGGTACAGAACCGGAGTGAGACACATCTTGGAGCGAGCCCTAGAGACGGCGGAGCAGCGGCTGGCGATGGCCACTAAGGCCGCAGACCAATCAGTAGCGACGGTAACTCAGGTCGCCCACGCCAAATCAGAGTATCAAGCGGTGTGCGCGGACCTCCGTCGAAACAATTTTCGGGCATATGCAACCCGAATGCACAAGGACCGTGACACTCCTGGCATGGCTCGCTAAGCAGGATACTGAAGTCCGGCCTATTACCGCAATTATAGATCCCCAGGGTACCCTGGTACAATCCCAGGACGAGATCCTTCAGGCGTTCTATCAACATTACTCGGCGGTCTACACAGTTCCCCTGTCTCTCGATCCCGGAGCCGTCGACCATTTCCTAGACCCTCTCCCCCTTCCCCGAATCTCCGCCGAAGACCGGAAGGGTTTGGACGCAAAGATAAAAACAACTGAGATTACAAGCACGGTACGTGCACTGGCCCGCGGCAAGGCCCCTGGCCTTGACGGGCTCCCACTTGAATACTACGCCACTTTCGCTCCACTATTGACCCCTCATCTATCAGCAGTATTAGACTCGGCGCTAAGACTCGGCGAATTACCAGACTCTATGAGAGCGTCGGTTATTGTGACATTCCCGAAACCCGACCGGGACCCTCAACTCCTAGCATCCTATCGTCCCATCACACTACTCACAGCCGACTGCAAAATCCTGGGGAAAATTTTGGCGGACAGATACTCACAAATAATACGCCCGTTAGTACACCCGGACCAATGCGGTTTCGTTCCGGGAAGAAATACCTCTCATAATATCAGGCGCCTCTTTCATATCCAGGATCAGATTGGTGACCGATTTCCTCACGCAGCAGGTCTGATCCTGGACCTTGAAAAGGCGTTCGACACTCTGACGTGGCAATTCCTCTTCGCCGTCCTGAGGCGGGCGGGCCTTGGCCCCACACTCATAGCCTACACTCGCCTGCTCTACACTAACCTTACGTCCCGGGTCCGCCTCGGTCACTATATCTCCCCGGAATTCGCAATACACAGGGGCACACGACAAGGGTGCCCCCTTTCGCCCCTATTATTTGCGCTGGCGGTTGAACCCCTGGCCATTCGGCTTCGTAGGGATGGGCAAACCTGGGGTATCCCACTAGCGGACGTTACACACTGCGTATCCATGTATGCGGACGATCTCCTCATATATATACGAGATGTGACAGCGGATCTCACCGTGCTTGAGACCGCCCTGGCGGAGTTCGCGGAGGCCTCGGGACTGAGAGTGAATTGGGACAAGTCAATGATCTACCCCCTCCACCCGGATGCCCCTCCCCGGGAGGTTTGGATTGGTGACCGGAAACTGCATTGGGCGACTGAGGGACCCCGATACCTCGGGATTCGATTATATCATTCCCCAGTCGACATGTTCGAGGGTAACCATCGTAGGGCACTGGCAGGGATACGATCCTCTATTGGGTTCTGTCGGAGCCTGCCGTTGGCCCCGATCGGCCGGGTAGCCCTGGCGCAGATGATACTGGTCCCGCGGCTCTTGTATTACTTTACCAATCTCCCAGTGATCCCACCCCGCTCCTTCTTCAAAGACTTAGACACACTTCTCAGCTCGCTGATATGGGGGCAGGGACGGCACAGAATCGCATTAGCCAAGCTAAAACTGCCCACGACGCAGGGGGGGCTCGGGGCGCCCTCATTCGAGGCCTACTTCCTGGCGTCGCAGCTCCAATGGCTCTCATACTGGACGGCGGAGCGATACACACTCGAGACATGCACGGCCGCAGGAAGTATGCCCACACCCGAATTGCGTCGCCTGCTTCTACCGGGCTCCCGCCCCACACGAATCTACCCCCTGCAGGTAGACATCGCCCGGAAATGTATTCAACGCATACACCGCATGGCACCGCGCTGCCCCCCATACACACCATCATTACCGCTAGTCGGTTGGCCCCGAAATGACGGGTTCTTCACATCCACCATGCTTCGGGAGTGGACGTCTAGGGACATTGTCGACGCAGAATTGTTGTTTGACGAGGGACAGCTCCGGCCGTACCGGCAGCTCATGGAAGTCTACGATTTGCCCCCAGGCCAGTTCCTGCTTCACCATCAACTCCTCGGCCATTTTCGACCATACGCTGATCTTACACGGGGGGAGCCTCCCACACACCCAGTCCTCCACACAATTTTACGAATGGGACAGGGTCGACACCTCATTACATGGCTGTACAAATCAATCAGGGACCTAACACCCCCACTACTGGCGCCTCTTCGAGCCCTATGGGAGGAGGAAACAGGAAGACCCTTTCATGACAGCGAATGGGTCAGGGCGTTAGAATTCCCCAAAAAAGTTTCCAGGAATGCCCGCTTTAAGAATATCCAGTTTCACATCCTACATAGGGCATACCTGACACCAGCGTGCCTTCAACGCTTTTATCCCGACACTACCTTCCTTTGCCCTCGTTGTCAGGCGGGGGATGCTGCCTTTTTCCACATGTTCTGGACCTGCCCGGACATACAGAACTATTGGTCATCTATCCACTCGACACTCAGAGATCTTACTGGGCTGACCCACTTGACTACCTGGGAGGGATGCGCGCTGGGTATACTGGGGCGGAGGAAACGACACAAGGTGCCGATGCGCTTCGTCTTCCTAGCCCACCTACTGGCCAAACGCTGTATAGCCATGCACTGGCGGTCCCCTACTGGTCCCCCGTTCGCGGCTTGGGTGGGGGCGGTTCTTAAATGGGCTGCAGCCGAGGAGGACGCAATACGGGAGGAGGAGGCCAAAGGTACCCGTAAAACCCCAATCTCTCTAGAATGGGCGCTCCTACTACATCAATTCAGACAGTCTCAGGCCCCGGACGCCCCTGTCACCGACAAGCATACCCCCGACACCGTGTCGCCTCATACGACGCAGGTCCCCACGGTGGAGGATATCCCCCATTGTCCCCCCACACCACCCTTGAGCCAGATGGGTCCCTCTCTGCTCCCCTGACGCACCCAACGGCTCCTTACACCGGCTTGCGCACACACTCATCCCCCCCTCGGTGGGTGGCAGCAATACTGTAGAATGGTCAAGGGCGGACTCAGGACATAGCCTTGGTCCCATCATGCAGAACTTCATGGCACTTCCCAGTTTGGCTCTCCTCCCCAGTTTTCTTTACGGGCAAGGAACTGCTACAGTACAGACCGCATCTACACAGAACAAGACACATACGTGCTTTCTACATTGCTAAATGACTTAATTTGTTCCTCATGTAATATACTCATTTCCACGGAATGTGGTGTATGTATGCTTATCTTCATAAATGCCAATAACAAGAATGTTAAAAAAAAGAACCTGCTATTTCCGGACAGCCTATAAACATATGATGGTCATCTGCCGCAGGAAGATTGCCTCTTGGACATTGATGATACAGACCTGTAATCTTTGTTAGCTTTTGGGGGATATATATACTCTATATGTGGTATATAGATGATTTATTTTAAGAGGAGCTGATTTTACCACAGCATGTAGCATAATAAAAGAGTCTCCCCATAATTCCATAAGATTATTTGAATCCGTACTAATAACATTGCCCCAAAGTGTATGAAGTTCAGATTCTGTTATCCATTCTGGCTCTAAAATGGCCGAATACCAGAAAGAAACCTCCTGCTTCCACCTGCCCCTTCTTAATACATAGTCAAACTTTGGGTTCAGTGAATCAAAATCCCAATGTTTGGTTGCCCACCATCCTGCCAGCGGATAATACTTGTACCTAGATAAAGTTCCACCTGTCAGGCTGGATAGCGACTCCCAGTTCAACAACTGCGAGTCTTTCTGTAAATCCTGCCAGTAAAACAGGCCAGCCATTTTAAGGGGGCGAGATAATTGGTCATTGAGACATTCTGGTGTACCTGGGGAATCCCAGATCAGAGCCTGAGGTGCGTAATACGGGATCTTCAAGCTTTTCCTAACATATACCCAATTCTTCAGAGCCGTTTCCAGTACCTTTAATCTCACCCTCTTGAAAAACCTTGGATCACCATACTTAAATAAAAAATATTCTTGCCCCTTAGGTATATCATGTAGTATGGCTTGAAAAAGAAGACCTTGAGAGGAGGCATCTGTCTTTCCAGCTAGCAATCTGAAATTTTTGAAGTGAAATGAGTGACAGTAAACTGATATATCCGGGAGGGTTAACCCTCCCATTTTAAGGCTTCTCCTTAATTTTTTCCAAGAGATCCTTGATGACTTAGCGTTCCAGACAAAGGAACCAATTTTCCCCTGTATTTTGGCGATATCAGATGCTGGGAACGTCAACGGGATGGAATTAAACAGAAATGTAATATTTGGCAAAATGATCATCTTGACTAAATTTACTTTGCCGAAAATACTCAGAGAGAGGCCAGACCATCTTTGTAGTAAGCCACAGATATACTTATATATTCTCATCAAATTTATTTTGGCAATTTCCAAAATATTTTGGGACAAAATTATACCCAGATACCTCATACGTATCTTAGCGTCAATTGGCCCTCCTGACTGATTCCAGTGCATAATCTCTGTTTTTTCTTTGTTAACCTTATATCCCGAGATTTCCCAAAATAATTCTGCTTGTTCAAACAGTCTCGGGATAGCCTCGACTGGATTGGAAGAGAACATAAGAAGATCGTCGGCATACAGAGCAAATTCTAATTCCAGATCTGCAATTCTGAAAGGGTAGATCACCGGATCAGCCCTCAACAGACAGACAAAAGGTTCGATATAGAGATTAAACAACAGGGGTGATAGGGGACACCCCTGCCTTGTTCCACGTGAGATTGTAAACCAATCTGAAAGTACACCATTTACCAAGACTTTTGCCCGAGGACTCTTGTATAGGGACCAAACAGCTGAAACAAAATTGAGGGGAAACCCAAATCTGGACAGAGCCGCCCACAAATAAGGCCAGTATACTTGGTCGAAGGCCTTAGCAGCATCAATAGCTGTAAGGGTCAACGGAGGCTTCTTAGCTACGGCTACATCTATTGCTGCTATGGCTTGAAAAGTTAACTAATTTAACTGTCTACCCGGGATGAAACCCTTTTGATCCCGATGAACAATTGTTTTGATTACTTTAGCCAACCTTGCTGCCATGACCCCTGCAAAGATTTTGTAGTCGGAATTCAGCAATGATATAGTCTATACGACTCAATTTTTAAGGGGTCTTTGTTGGGCTTCAGGATCAGGGCTACTGTGGCTTCAGACCAAGAATCTGGAATAGTATCACCCTGTAGGTATATTCTGTTAACTAAAACCGTCAAAGCAGAGACAGCTTCCCCTGATTCCGTCTGATATATTTCAATTGGGAGTCCGTCTGGACCGGCTGCTTTACCTCTAGCCATTTTTTTTATCTGGGCGAGGACTTCTTCTTCTCTGATACCTGAGGCCAGAACAGTTCTATCAGTTTCCGTTAACTGTGGAATCTCTATCTGGTTTAGCCAATATTCTATATTCTGGGTGGGGGGACATATATCTTCTTTAAATAGATTTTGCATATATGATCTAGCTTCCTCTCGGATAAGGATGTCATCATGTGTAATTAAACCTGTATTTTGCAGGCAGATACATTTGATCTGGTTTCGGACTCTATCCGTTCTGGCCTTCCAAGCGAGAAGTCGACCACATTTTTCCCCATAAGAAAAATTCTGAAGCCTACTTGAGTCCCACCTGTCTTTTAAAATTTTATCGAGACTTGCTTGGTATTCTGCACACAAAGCATCTAAATCACTTTGAATGTTTATTATATTTATTGTATTATTTTGAGAGTCTGCAGAGGCCTGCTGTAATTGCTCTTCTTTTTGCTTAATCGTAGCAAGACTCTCCTTTTCGGTCTGCCTCCTGACCTTATTTCTCTCAATCATCCATGTGCTTAACGTCCCTCTAATATAGGCCTTAAATGCCTCCCATGTGGTCTGATCATTTGCTGTCCCAGAATTGAACCGAAAGTATTCCTCTATACCTGATTTTAAATTACTTATAACCTCATCCTGTAACAATATGGACCTATCTAATGTCCACCTCTTCTGCTGGTTTTCTGTCTTTAAATTTATGGTCAATTCCACCATGGAGTGATCAGA
Source organism: Triturus cristatus (assembly GCF_964204655.1). Classification (NCBI taxonomy): domain Eukaryota; kingdom Metazoa; phylum Chordata; class Amphibia; order Caudata; family Salamandridae; genus Triturus; species Triturus cristatus. The sequence goes on along the minus strand of NC_140589.1, from coordinate 761,055,263 downwards.
GAGTATTGCTGGAATATACGCTATGGAATCTGCTTTAGAGTAAAGAGCTTGGTCCAGGAGGAAGTAATCAATCCTCGAGTGATGTCTCTATTTACGACTATAGAAGGAAAAATCCCTCCTATTGCCGTTTTTTACCCTCCAAATATCTATGAGGTTAAAGTCATTGATAATGTTTTTCAACTCCTGCTAACGACTTACGGGGGAGAGTATATTTAGCCTTGGATGTACAATCTAATTTTTCGTTTAAAACCAGATTAAAGTCTCCTCCCAACACAACTGGTGTTGTCAAAGCTGAGAGACTGGTTTTTAAACATAATAGCGCTCCAGGCAAATCCTGATTAGGCCCATAATATACTGCACATGTTAATGGAGAGCTTTCAACTAAAAGAGATGCAACCAACCATCTCCCTGAACGATCAGTCTCGAAGTTATCTACTCGAATCCCCTTATTGGATCGAATTATGATTGCCACTCCCCTTGTATTAACTATCTGTTTGGAACAGCAAATATCCTGTATCCACCTGCGCTTACCAAACGCTGCCTCACATTCATATGCCTCCAAATGTGTCTCTTCTAGAAAACAGATATGAGCCTCTGATTTATTTAAAAATTCACAAACTCTAGCCAGTTTCCTACTGTTTCTTAGACCATTGACATTCCAGCTAATAATTTTTATTTTGTTGGGGATATTATTATTCATCAGGTGGTTTTCCCAGCTTTTCTACATTTCTCATAGGTTGAACCATTCTCCTTTCCAAATCTAGATCTACACAAATTTCAGCCCCTTTTCTCATTTCTAAAATTATATGAGGAACAAACTTTTCTTTTTTACCCCTTTTACTCCCTCTCCCCTCTGCACCCCCCCTCCCCCCATGAGAGCCCCCCTTATGATCTTTGGCGATCTTGTCGCCTGTTGGGAGTCGATGAACCCAACACTGGACAGAAGAACCCATGAACCGCAAGAACATAAAATCATAGTAAAGTGGCAATAAAATGACATGCCGTTTTCCCTCTTATCCTTTGGGGTTTTTTTTTTCTTTTCTTTTTTTTCCCTCATTATTCTCTAACTTCTACATCACTCTCCGTTTTTTTTGTATTGTGTGAGACATTATAGAAGAGACTCAAAAACTTCAGAAAATACCAACTAAAAAGAGAGAGTATTGAGAGGAAAATAGTGACGTCTTCTATTTTATTTTTAACAATTTTTTTTTTTTTTTTCAAAAGGAAAATAAATAATTTTCTCCCTCTTTTCCTTTTTTTTTTTCCTGATTATTGTGGGGTCTTCCTAATGTCCAACAGAAAAGTATCTACTTCCTGTGGTGATGTGAAATTATATGTTTTATTACACCAGACGACCCGTAGGGCAGCTGGAAACTTCATTTGCACCTGCGCCCCCAAACTTCTCAGATCTGGCATTCTAGAGCCTAGCTCCCACTGCCTCTGTGCTGTTGCCCGGCCCACGTCTGAGCGAATTAGATATTTTGTGGTGTCTATCTGTAAAGATTTATCTAATAGCGCACGACCCAATATCAGCTCCTTAACTGCAAATGTATGAAAATTGACCAGAATTTTTCTTGGGGCGTTCCTGTTAGGGTGCTGCCTAAAAAGGGTCCCTATACGCTCTCTGGATTTCCTTTTCAAGATCAATCTCGGGCTTATCTTTTAATATCCCCTCTCTAAGAAGCTTACATATCAAAGTCTTAACATCACCATTTTCTACCCCTTCAGGTACATTAAAAAATTTAAGATTATTTCTTCTGGCGTGAAACTCTAATCGCTCAACATCAATTTGAAGCAGTCTATTCTGAGCCCTTAAGTCCGCTAAGTCTTCAGAATGTTTATGGGTAACTTGAGATAAGGTAGCAACCTCAGTCTCCAGTGCCTTAGTTCGATTGCTGATATCATTCATCTTCTGCTCCAGGCTTATACATTTCTTATTTATCTCCTTCTGATTGGATTCCTAAATTTCAAATTTAGACAATATGTCCCCACGGAGAGAGTGGAAAAGTTGCACTAACTGACTGCTTCCACCATCAGAACCTCCGTCAATATCTGCTGCGGCTGTCTTGTTGATATCATTTGAAAGACTTGATGGCATCGCGCTGCCAGATTTTTGGGGGGTCTGAGACTTAGAGACAGTTTCAGGAGATTCGTCAGGAGGAGTTGTTTGTGCCAATCCGTCGAGTTCAGACATCAGTGGAGAAAATCTATTCTCTATCTGTATTTGAGGATGCACTACGTCCACATTATCGTGCTCATTGGAGCCAATACTATTAACATTAGAGATACTGGAGGTACACCCGAAATATTAGAGGATGTGACAGGGGGGGTTACTTTATTCTTGGAGGTAGCTACTTGCTCCATTATATTGAAGAAGGAATTTAAGGTGGGAGTTGATTTAAATAGGGGAGCACGACCTTCAGGAGCCTTACGTCTTTTTTTTTTCTCCCGTCTTACTGCCTTTTTCTTTCTTTTTTCTCTGGCGTGTTGTAGTCGGGACTACTGTACCACCCTCACCAGAAAAAACAGGTTGCAGCTCGCTTTCTATCTGTGAGCGAAGTTGATACCTATTTCTCTTAGATAGAGAGTTAGAATTACTCGGAATCTCGGGCAGCTTAATATGCGATGAACCGGTCCGATTCTCAGATATATCCCTTTTTGCTCCCTCTTCCTCTCCCACATTAAGCACAGCTCCAGGTTGCCTCTCCCTACACTTTTGGTCTCTCTCATCCCCAAGCAATCCTTCGTTGCAGGGAGCTTTTAATCCTTCTTTCGATAGAACGTCCATCCCTGTTTGGGTCCACAAACTATACAAAGTGCATCTCGCAGGGAACTCAACAAGAGGCAATCTGTATCTTTCCGGACAGCCAACCTATAATGGAACGCTGTAAACGCTGTAAACACAGGGTATCCGGTAAGCCGCTAATCAGAGCTCCCCCATGAGCCCCCCCTTTCACTAACCGTACGGCTCTTCTTCTACTACGGAGCGGCCAGAAGTCAATCCTGGTGACTGCGGCCCTGGATCGCCGCCACAAACCTGCCCGGCATCCACCGCCGCCCTCTTCTCTCGGGCGCCGCTCAACGCTCCGTTCAGCGGGCACTTCCGTCCCCATCCGCAGTCGGGCTTTCAGGGTCCTAGCGCCGCCGCCGCCGTTATTCTGTTCCAGGTACGCCAAATCCCGATATGAAAAATGTAATATAAAGTGGTGTATTTAGTGCAAAAAAAGGCATGTAGTAATCAATTTGCTCTTTCCTGCACCTTAAAATAATCAGCCATGGGTTCTTCCTCCGTGCTGGTCCGGAGCTCCCGCGGCCCGCGTCAGCCGGCCGCCATGTTTCTCCCCCCTAGAGTGCTAACATTCTGAATTTATGGCAAATGTGTGACACATCTGAATGCCTTCTTGATGGAATCAAAGTAAAAAACTGAAAGTATTTCCTACTGAGGAGACTGTAGTAAATGAGGAAATTAGGAAACATCATAACAAACAAGTCTCCCAAAATGGCCACCAGAGACAAAAGAGCCCAAATGTAGCCCAAATATCACCCAGATGTAGCCCAAGTATAGCCCAATGACAGAATGTCCCAGAGTGTTCTAACGAACAACTAGAGCGCTAACAGTCTTACTTATGACAAAAGTATGGCACACCTGAAGCCATCTTGATTGGAATAAAGTGGTAACACTTAAAACATTTAATTCACAAAGGAACAAAATGAGGGGGTTCATTTTGCCATAGAAATTATGATTAGTGCTGCAGAAAGAAAAATTAGGGCACATTTTGACTTCTCAAATCCTCTTCTATTTCATAAAAAAATTCTGACATGCAGACTGAAACATGCACTTTGAATACCAGCAGCAGACTTCCCTGGTGAGCAGTAGCTTTACTACAGTGATCTAATGAGCAACTAGAGTGCTAACATTCAGAATTTATGGCAAATGTGTGACACATCTGAATGCCTTCTTGATGGAACCAAAGTAAAAGACTGAAAGTATTTCCTACTGAGGAAACTGCAGTAAATGAGGAAATGAGGAAACTTCATAACAAATAAATATCCCAAGATGGCCACCAGAGACAAAAGAGCCCAAATGTAGCCCAAATATCACCCAGATGTAGCCCAAGTATCGCCCAATGACAGAATGTCCCAGAGTGTTCTAACGAACAACTAGAGCGCTAACAGTCTTACTTATAACAAAAGTATGGCACACCTGAAGCCATCTTGATTGGAATAAAGTCGTAACACTTAAAACATTTAATTCTATGGCAGGACCGGAGGCTTCGTATTATGCTTTCTCAATTCCTTTACTGAACTCAGCAGCCAATGAAAAGTGAACTACATGAGTAAAAAACATCACAACCCATGAGGCTTTGAACCACGCCTCCTCGTAATAGCCAATAGTAATCCGACAAAGCATACAAATCAGAGAGACACTTCCTTGTCTTCCTCTTTCTTTGCTGCTCCGCAGTCAAGATAAGTGTCTCTCTCTTTTATATGCTTTAATGCTGAAATTTGTTTAGGATTGACATCGCTTTATGCAGGATTTATTTTACATGCTGTATGTTGGGTTTTACCTCTCTGTCGGACGAGTGTTGCGGTTTTAGGCGCGGTGTCTGCGTGCCGCCTCACTCGCGTCTAGCGCTAGGCGCGCGTTGCCCTTGCCGACGTTTCCTCTGTCGTTGTAGGGTCCAGCGCGTGTTGCGCTGTAGGTGCTTCTTCCTGTTCTTTTGCCTTGCCCCACTGCCCCGCGCTGCCGCTGACACTGTTCAGTATTACGATCGCGGTACGCGATCGGAGGGGTTTGGCTCTCCCCCCAGGGAGCGAGTCGCACGCCGAGGCCAGAACGGCTTCCGGCGTGCGTCTCAGGAGCGCGCACGCGCGCAGATGCGCGCGAGCCTCCCTACGAGTGCCGGACTTGACGCCCTGCCCCAGGCTGAAGTGGGGATTAACGCAACCGGTGAATTAGGAGCGGAGTACGGGCCGGATAGGTGATTCATGCAGCGCTTGGGTTTCTGGCTGTCTGGTGCACAGTAGCCCTCACTACTTGGCTTGGTGGCCTCAGGCAATAATTTTTGGACCCTCTCACTTACCCAGGCTGGAGGGGCTCTCCCCCCCTCCTTTACTCCTCAGTGGTGCAGTTTTTTCTTCGCACTCCCTTTGGGATTTTGTGTACTCCCTAGCTCCTTTTTTGCCCCGGCATTTGCTCCCACCTGACACCCTAGCCTTTGGAGGGTAGGGTTAGATAATTGAGCTTCCCTCTGGGGATTTACGGATTGAATACAAGGTATTCCCCTGAGGCATGGCAGAATACGATTTCTACCAGGAGGAGGTCTGCGTGTGAGGACCAGGGTGATGATGACTATTATTACGACGATTCCATGGAGGATTTAATTGACAAAAAATTGGATGCCAAGTTAGACAAGGCGCTCTCCTCCGCTTTGTTGCCTATTGCTCAGAGGCTGGATCGTCTGGTTGCCCCGACCCCGTCCCATGCTGGTTCTGGTCCTGCTCCGACCCCCCCTGCTCCTTCTGAGCCCGTGGGTACCCCTTGGCCACACGCGCATTCCTATTCCAAGCTTTATAAATCTAATGAACAAGTCCTCGCCGAAGTCCCGGCTCCCCTGCCCAAGCCTTCCTCTCCCATTCCGGTAGTGGACACCACTTCAGGTCCTGACACTGACACGACTCTTCAAGGGACTCCAAGCCTCGCGCAAAGAAGCGCAGACACTCTTCTTCCCCCGCCCAAACCTCTCCCTTCCTGTTCGACCCCTCAGATATCGTCCATCCTCGCTCTGCAGACTGGGTCCCACCATCAGCGGTGGCTGAGTACATGCAAATTCATTTAAGAAAGAGCTTTGATAAGGAGGTGCGGGCACGCCTGAAATCTGAATGCCCTTGTCCCGACTTGCCCCATAAGGTAGCGATTACTCCCGACATAGATTCCTCCATGACCACTTTCCTTAAAAAGTATAAAAAAGACCCCAAGAAAGGGATTGATCGCGCCCTTCGGGCGTGTCAAGATAAGGTTCTTGACCTTGCGGGCCCCTTAGCAAAAATACTGGAGTTGGCCCTACAGGCGCAAGAGACAGGGGCGGCCATCCACCCTGAGGTGTTGGCTGGATGGGCTCAGAGGGCGATTTGTATGCTGGGCAATGCCAATTGCGCCTTGGCTTCCGAGCGGCGCAAGTCAGTTCTTTTAAGGATCGATACACAACTGGTGGAATTGGCCACGGCGGAACCGGGCCCACTGGCAGAAGGTCAGCTTTTTGGTGACAAATTCGTGAAGGACATTGCTAAATTCGTGAACACTTTTGCCTCACTTGACAAGTCCCAATCATCCCTGAAGAGAGTGTTTCACCAGGTCTCTGGTAGGGCCGGACGTGGTAGAGGACGCTCGACCGGCCGCTACTCCAACCCCAGTCCTCAGCGAGGTTTCGCGCCTAGACGCCGGGGTTATACCCAAGAGCCAGAACAGGCTGGCTTCTATCCCTCCAGATCCCGTGGATACAGGGGCCGCTTCAACCGAGGGGTCAACCGTGGCCACAAAAACTTCGAATCCCAGTCTTCTGGTAAGTCCTGTGTACCCTATGATTCCCCTGGGGGGCAGACTGTTGCATTTTGTTGTGAATTGGGCTCGCCTCACCACAGATGTTTGGGTCTTGCAGGCAGTTCAGGGATACCAGATAGAGCTTCTGGAGCCGCCAGGTCAACTCACTGCACCTCGACCTCTCCCTTTTTCCCTTCTAGAGCAGAATTTTATAGACTCCGAACTTCTAGAGCTTTTGGACAAACAGGCTATTGCTGTAGGACCTTTCAGTCCCGGAGGGTTCTGCAGCAACGTCTTTTTGGTACAAAAGAAGGGAGGAGGTCAAAGACTGGTGTTGAACCTCAGAGATTTCAACCCCTTCGTCGTCTACAGGCACTTCAAGATGGAGGGCATCCATCTGCTCAGGGACCTATTGCTGGAAAACGATTGGATGGTCCGTTTGGACCTGAAGGATGCTTACCTCACGGTCCCGATTTGTCCCTCTCATCAGAAATTCCTTCAATTTCAATGGAAGGGACAATGGTACCGGTATCGTACCCTGCCCTTTGGTCTATCGTCGGCCCCGTGGGTTTTCACAAAACTCCTGAAACCTGTGGTCTCCCGGCTGAGGGAAATGGGAGTGCGCATGATTGTCTATCTCGACGACATGCTCCTCATGGCCCAAGATCGGAATCTATTGCTCACGCACTTGGGGTGGACAATGTCCCTATTACAGAACCTGGGGTTTGTCATCAACTTCAAGAAGTCATTGATGACTCCAAGCCAACAGATGGAATTCTTGGGTTTCCAAATCGATTCAGTATCGGCCCAACTTCTTCTGCCTCTGCCCAAGATCAGGTCTATCAAACGGGAAATCAGATCCACCTTATCCAAGCAGAGGATTTCCCTGCGAGTTTTGGCGAGGATAGTGGGCCTACTGGCCTCCTCCATTCAAGCCATCTTCCCGGGCCCCCTACATTATCGAGCCCTTCAGCGGCTCAAGATACACTACATCCAGAGGCAGTTTCACTACGATCATCTCATTCCCTTATCCCCAGACGCTCGGGGGGAGCTGCAGTGGTGGCTGGAGCACATGTCGGCCTGGAACGGACGGGCGATTTTCGGCGCCGCTCCGGATGTCATTGTCGAATCCGACGCCAGTCGCTGGGGCTGGGGCGCACGGTGCGGAGACTTTGCCACAGGAGGACGGTGGTCTGCCGACGAGTTAAGGCTGAACATCAACTGCCTCGAGTTGTTAGCGGGTTCGTTTGCGATTCGATCGATATCTCCCCTGAAGAGCAATTGTTGCATCCTCCTCCGGATGGACAATGTGTCGGCGGTGAGATACATCAATCGGTTAGGGGGGACGAGGTCCCAGATGTTGGTCAACATCGTCAAGGAGTTCTGGCAATTCTGCCTCAATCACAAAATCACGGTCATAGCAGAGTACCTGCCGGGCAAGCTCAACCAGGTGGCGGATTGGAACTCCAGGTTCCTGCGCGATTTCAGCGATTGGAAGCTTCATCCATCGCTGTTCGCGGTGATCATGAATATGCGAGGCCCCTGCAAGATAGACCTTTTTGCCTCTCGCCTCAACGCACAAATCCCGTTGTTCTTCAGTTGGAGACCGGACCCGATGGGGATGGGAACGGACGCGTTCCTTCAACATTGGGGCCCACAAAGGAATTATGCCTTCCCTCCGTTTGCCCTGATCCCGAGAGTGGCGGCCTTTGTCCGTCGTCAGACGGCTTCAGTAGTGTTGGTGACGCCGTTGTGGAAGACTCAGTCATGGTTTCCCACACTATTGGAGTTGTCAGTGGATCTTCCTTTTCAGCTCCCGATTTTCCCAACGATTCTCCAGGATCCAGTGGGAGCTTGTCACCCGCTGATCCTGCAGAACCAACTCCCTCTCATGGTGTGGACGCTCTCAGGAGACACGAGAGCATTGAGGGTCTTTCGCAGGCAGCTGCCGGTTTTATACGACAGGCTTGGGCTCCGTCCACCCAGAAACTATATTCAGCTTCATGGAAGCGATGGGTGGGTTGGTGCCTTCAACGGCATGTGGATCCCGTGGGATCGGATGTGACTGCGATTTTGAATTTTCTTTCAGAATGCGCTGAGTCTGGGCTTGCTTACAGGTCAGTTAATAATTTTCGTTCTGCTATCTCGGCGGGCCATGGCGCTATTGATGGTAAACCAGTGGGGATGCATCCCCTTGTGTGTAAGTTGCTTAAAGGGGTTAGAGTGGCCAATCCCCCTCGACCCAGGTACTCCACCATATGGGATGTTTCGAAGGTACTCTCTTTGTTGGAGTCTTGGCCTGATAATTCAGCGCTCTCCTTAAAGCAATTGACGGCCAAACTCACTATGCTGTTGTGCTTGATCTCCTGTCGTAGAGTCTCGGATGTGCGGGCTCTGGATCTGGCAGGTAGACTGTTTTCTCCACAGGGTGTCTCTTTTATCATATCACGGAGGACGAAAACTATGTCACGTTCGGTAGAGTATCCTGCTTTTCCTCACAATAATAAATTATGTGTTTTACAGTGTCTGAAAAGCTATGAGGAACGCACTCTTGCACATAGGACTGAGCCTTTGGGGCAATTGTTGATTGCTATTCAGAAACCTTACCGACCAGTATCAGCAGCCACCTTAGCCAGGTGGGTTCGGTGGGTAATGTCAGAGGCTGGTATCGATGTTTCCATTTATGGCGCTCATTCCACTAGGGGAGCGATGGCCTCTAAAGCGTATATTTTGGGATCTCGTTTAGAGGATATTCTGAGGGCGGCTGATTGGTCCACGGACTCTATGTTCAAAATGTTTTATTATAAGCCTATTTCTCATGTTTCTTCTGTTGTTATTGAGGAGCTTTGAACCAGCATAATACGAAGCCTCCAGTCCTGCCATAGAATACAAAATTTTCTAGCTATCGCGACAAGAAGTTTAGATTCTATTAAGGACACGGAGGCGAGGATTATCCCACCCATTGGGACTGTTGTATCAACTGTTAAGTTGTATTGTTGTTATATTTCTAACAAAGTATTGCCCACCCTTAAGGACTCTGGTTTGTGGGGTTTTTTTCCCCCTTTTTCAACCTTGTTTCTATTTTCAGGAAATGACTCTAACAAGAATTGAGGTGATGCTCTGGCTGGAGATGACTTTTCCCATTTACGAAGCGGCTGTCCTCAGGACTGGGACAGGACCATACCAGGATCTGAAGTTCTACTTCAACGGAAGGCGGATTTCTCCCTTTTGGTTAAGCTGATTTTTTCTATGGACTGGGTGACTATATTCTCTGTTGAGAAACCTAAAGAAACTGTTTTTTACTCTCCGTTGAGAGTTGATGTTCCGGTGATGTTTGTCGTTCGGACTTATAGACTGTTTTTCGCAAAGAAAGAGGAAGACAAGGAAGTGTCTCTCTGATTTGTATGCTTTGTCTGATTACTATTGGCTATTACGAGGAGGCGTGGTTCAAAGCCTCATGGGTTGTGATGTTTTTTACTCATGTAGTTCACTTTTCATTGGCTGCTGAGTTCAGTAAAGGAATTGAGAAAGCATAATCCTCGCCTCCGTGTCCTTAATAGAATCTAAAATTCTTGTCGCGATAGCTAGAAAATTTTGTATTCACAAAGGAACAAAATGAGGGGGTTCATTTTGCCATAGAAATTATGATTAGTGCTGCAGAAAGAAAAATTAGGGCACATTTTGACTTCTCAAATCCTCTTCTATTTCATAAAAAAATTCTGACATGCAGACTGAAACATGCACTTTGAATACCAGCAGCAGACTTCCCTGGTGAGCAGTAGCTTTACTACAGTGATCTAATGAGCAACTAGAGTGCTAACATTCAGAATTTATGGCAAATGTGTGACACATCTGAATGCCTTCTTGATGGAACCAAAGTAAAAAACTGAAAGTATTTCCTACTGAGGAAACTGCAGTAAATGAGGAAATGAGGAAACTTCATAACAAATAAATCTCCCAAGATGGCCACCAGAGACAAAAGAGCCCAAATGTAGCCCAAATATCACCCAGATGTAGCCCAAGTATAGCCCAATGACAGAATGTCCCAGAGTGTTCTAACGAACAACTAAAGCGCTAACAGTCTTACTTATGACAAAAGTATGGCACACCTGAAGCCATCTTGATTGGAATAAAGTCGTAACACTTAAAACATTTAATTCACAAAGGAACAAAATGAGGGGGTTCATTTTGCCATAGAAATTATGATTAGTGCTGCAGAAAGAAAAATTAGGGCACATTTTGACTTCTCAAATCCTCTTCTATTTCATAAAAAAATTCTGACATGCAGACTGAAACATGCACTTTGAATACCAGCGGCAGACTTCCCTGGTGAGCAGTAGCTTTACTACAGTGATCTAATGAGCAACTAGAGTGCTAACATTCAGAATTTATGGCAAATGTGTGACACATCTGAATGCCTTCTTGATGGAACCACAATACAAAAAACTGAAAGTATTCCCACTGAGGAGACTGCAGTAAATGAGGAAATTAGGAAACTTCATAACAATAAATCTCCAAAGATGGCCACCAGAGACAAAAGAGCCCAAATGTAGCCCAAATATCACCCAGATGTAGCCCAAGTATAGCCCAATGACAGAAGTGTGCAAAACACTTATTTGTTGTGTATTTGCAGTTTTATATAGTGCAGACTTATCAGGTATTGGAGTGCTTTACATGAGCATTGGTTACATCACACAATATCAAATTCATTTTGGTTGTAGACATGGGGAGATTAAGTGATTTGACCAGAATCACAGAATGTTGAGCTGAAGCAGAAACTCCAACCTGGTTCCCCAGTTGCAAAGTCTGCAGCTCTGAAAGTAACACCACATCCTCTCCCCTAGGTGCAACATTTAATCAAGTGGTCAACTGGATAAACAAACATAAAGATTACAAATAATTTAAAAGTTCTTTGTCGCTATTTGAAAACTCAGAAAATATGTCCTCATTTTCGTTTTTTAGAGCACTAACCATCATTTTGATGCAAATAAGACCCTCTCATATATGTAATTTCTAAAGGAAATACTCTAGGTATTACAGTTTTGATTACATCAAGATGACGTCAGGCGTTCCACACTTTTGTAATAAATATAGAATGTTAGCAATCTAGTTGTTCATTGGGATACTGTTGAGAGGCAGAGGCCAGGGACACGGACTCTGAAAATTGAAGGCAGGTAGGAGAGTGCAGATGCAACAATTTGACCACACTGGGCAGGCAGGAAGGGCAGTGGCAGCACAACAGACTATGGAGGGCAGTGGAAAGGGGGGCAGGGGCAACAAACCAACAATACAGGACTGGCAAGAGAGGCTGTGGCAATATAATAGACCATTGTGGGCAGAAGGAAGAGGCAGTGGTAGTACAACCATACATGCCAACAGACCCGTTTCAGCCAGGAAACGTCCAATGTTTTTAAGCTCAAATGGGCTTTATTTGATCTGTCTCCTATCTACAATCTCCTCTTTTTCAATGTAACTCAAAGGGGGAAATCAATACCCCAGTTTTTTTTCAAAATCTCCCTCTTACCAAGTTCAAAATGTTCGCAAGCATGGTACATTGGATCATGGTAGGCAGGAGGAATTGGGGTGGGGACATGGACTCGGATAACAGAGGACAGGAGGGACATGGAGAGGTGCACCAAACTGACCCTACAGGGCAGGCATCAGGGTTTGCAGCAGCACAATACACCACACAGCGCATGCAGGACGGGAGTGCAGCACAACAATCCATAGAAAGCAATAGGGAGGGGACAGGACCATGCACATGGACAACAGAGAACACAGGGGAAAGAGGCAATGGTAGCTAGCTGACCATAATGGACAGACAGGAGTGAAAGCTGCAGCATAACAGACCATAAAGGGCAGGAGGGACGGATCAGGGGCATTACAATGGAACAGACAAGCCAGGAGGGAGGGAATAGGGGTCTGCACATGGAAAAAGAGGGCTGGGGGCAAGGGGGAGGGCAGGAGCAGCAAGATGACCATGGAGGTCAGGCAGGATGGGCACTAGAAACAAGACACACCATGGAGAGCAACAATGAGACTATGATGGCATACACACAGACCATGGAGGGAAGGTGGGAGGGGGTCAGGGGCAGCTTGCTGACCACACAGGGAAGGTGGGAGGGGCCATGGCAGCACAGAAGACCATGCATGGCAAGCGGGAGGGTTAGTGGCAGCACAATGGCTATGATGGGCAAGTAGGAGGGTGCAGGGGCATGCACAAAGGACCATGGGGGATAGAAGGGAGGGTCAGGACCTGGACACAGACAAGAGAGTTCAGGGGAAGGGGCCTCACGACAGACCGCGCGGGGCAGGCAGGAGGAGCAGTTGCAGCACATAGACCAGGGAGGGCAGAAGGGTGTGGTAGTAAAATGGACCATGGAGGACAGGAGGGAGGGGATAGGGGCATGGCATGTGGACAGGCAGTGTGGAGGTGGCAGGGACAGGTTACAGTCATCTGACAATGCTAGGCAGGTGGGAGGGGAGTGGCAGCTCAACAGAACACTCAGAGTAGATAGGAGTGGCAGGTCCATGGAACATGGTGGGCAAAAAGGATGGAGCAGGGGCATGCACAAAGACATCGGAGGGCAGGGGGAAGGAGAATAGGGGCAGCAAGCTAAGCACAGAGGCTAAGCAGGAGGTCAATGATGGGCCATAGAATTTGGCAATGGAGGGCAGGAGTAGTGGACTGTTACATCATGCTAAATGGAGGGCAGTGGCAGCACATCAGACCATGCATGGCAGGAGGGAGGAGGCTAGTCCATGGATTCAGACAACAGAGGATAGGGAGGAGGTGGATGGGGCAGCAGGCTAACTGTTCAGAGAAGGTGGGTATGAGGAAATTTATTGTTTTTAAAATGTGTGTCTGTGCGAACTACTTAAAATATAAACAAGTATGCAGCATAATCTCACTTTTATTCAGAAAAAGAGGACGTTTGTGACTGTGACTCCGGATTCACTTGGCAGAAACACCCCCTGACCCTCCACCCCCCATCGCAAAATGTAATGCCCGTGAAAAGGGTAGGTGGACGCAGTGTTATATAGAACATAGTCCTGAGAGCACGATTGAAAATTAAAACTAGATATAGTATCTGGTATAAACTATGCACCAAAAGGTGTGATATAAGATGAACCGGGGCGTGAAATATAATATGCAATACATTGTGCGCAATGACAGATTCATTGGAGAGCGCAAGATAGCACAGGCACTAGCGCGTGCTATGCGATATGCGCCTTGGAGTGTAATATGCACAGGGTAGTGTTGTGTAACCTAACTAGTCCCTAAAGTTGTAATATAAAATATGTGCTGGGGAGTGTAACGTTGCATATGCACTGTGACAAAGATATGGATCCCAGATTGTAATATGTATGGCATAGCGCTGTGCGTTATAACATAGGCAACAAGGAAGGCACGTTAGATGGGGCAATATAACCTGTGCGAAGGCAAGTGTGGCATGACTTATTCACGGGGTGGTGTTACAGTGCACATGGGCTAGAGAGTGTCATAGCATACGCACTAGCTGGTGGAATACAACACAGAGTCTCAAGTGAGGTTTGTCTCCTTTCCAGAGAGTAAAATAAAAAGTATTACACATCCGGCGGTGGATGTGTGTTTTATTAACCGTGAGGGGGGTTTCTTGCATAGTTTGGTTGAATTTTTGTCGAATCCGCTTTGAATGGCTTGGTGTGCGTGTATATTAAATGTGCCCGTCAATAGCTACCCATGTTTGTATAAATAAACAACAAGGGTGTCTACTTGGAGAGTACCCACCAGCGGGGGCGCCGGGATTAGGCACGGTAGGGCGTCAGACACGTCAGAGCTTCACTAGCGGTGTAAATACATTCCATGTGGATTCATTCTATGCATAGTCGCCTTTTAATGAATATCACGCAAATCGTCATGGTGATAGGTACATACGGTTTGTCCAGCATTTCCTAGGGTTTTCTATAAATATATTTATTAAAAAAATAATAAAAAACAAAGGCCGGCCCCGGGGGATGGGATCCCCGGGGCCATAAGTGGCCTGAGGAGGGGGGCAACGCAGCCCCCTCCTAAAGAATAAAAAAAAAAAAGGCCATGACCTGGGGGTTGGGGTCCCCGGGGCCGATTAAGGCCTTGGGAGGGCCAAATTAATTTTTTTCAACAAAAAAAATTAGGGTGCAGGCCCTGGGGGATGGGAGTTTCCCAGGGCCAGTAAATTAGAAAAAGAAGGGGGGGCCACACAGCCCTCCTTCTTAAAAAAATTAAATAAATAAAATACCGGCATCGTGACGGAGGCCACGCCCCCTCCGTGCAGCACTCTGCAAACGCGCCCCCTGGCCAGTTGTAAGTTAGGGAATTAATTCCCCTTCAATACTGAGGGTCCTTGAGGGCCAACTAGCCCAACAGGTATCTCCAGTATGCGCCAGGGAGCTGCGTTGCAGACAGGTGTTCTGAGGCCATGCCCCTTTTTACACCTCTATGCAACGCAGCTCTGTGGCGCTTACTGGAGGTACCTAGTGGGCTAGTTTGACCCTAGGGACCCTTAGGATTCAAGGGGACTTAATCTCTCAACTTAGAACGGCCACAGGGTGCGTTTACACAGTGGTGAAGGGAGTGGACGGGGCCTGAGGTGACGTGTGCAAACACGCCCTGTGGCGCGTTTTAAGTTGGGGAAATAATTCCCTTTCAATCCTGAGGGACCCTGGGGGCCAGCTAGCCCACCAGGTGTTTCCAGTAAGCGCCACTGCTCTGCGTTGCAGAGAGGTGGTGCAGGCCGTGCCCCTTTTTACACCTCTCTGCAATGGCGCTTACTGGACGTACCTAGTGGGCTATTTTGCCCCTAGGGATCCTCAGGATTCAACGGGACTTAATCTCCCAACTCAAAAAATGGCCACAGGGCGTGTTTACACAGTGGGGAAGGGGGGGGGGGGACGGGACCTGAGGTGACGTGTGCAAACACGCCCTATGGCGCGTTTTAAGTTGGGGAAATAATTCCCCTTCAATCCTGAGGGCCCCTGGGGGCTAACTAGCCAACCAGGTGCTTCCAGTAAGCGCCACTGAGCTGCGTTGCAGAGAGGTGGTCCAGGCCATGCCACTTTTTACACCTCTCTGCAACGCAGCTCTGTGGCGCTTACTGGAGGTACCTAGTGGTCTAGTTGGACCCTAGGGACCCTCAGGATTCAAGGAGACTTAATCTCCCAACTTAAAACGGCCACAGGGCATGTTTACACAGTGGGGAAGTGAGGGGACAGGGCCTGAGGTGACGTGTGCAAACACGCCCTGTGGCGCGTTTTAAGAGGTAGTTTTAATCCCCTGCCCTATTATATACTAGGGGCTTACAGAGGAGGTCATGCTGATCACAGGGGGACCCCAACGCATAGTGTTCCCTAGTGTATGTAGGTGTTTTCACTGTATTCTGAGTGTCTTTTAACATAGTATTGGCTCTAGGACTGGTTAGTCAGACTCAGTTACCACTAGTATCCGTCTGAAAAAGTTGAGGGTACAGGATGATTTTGCAACAAGGCTTCTTTCTGCTCTTCTGTTTGTTCTTGCTGCACGTTATCCTTCTTCCTGCACTTTTCTTCGTCTTTGAGGACTTCTGTTGCTTCTTTCTGCATTTCTTTTTTTTATTTCTGTGCGTTTTTTCTTCTTTCTTCACATGTCCTATCTCTGTAGGCATAGTTAGAAATTAGCATTTAAAAAACCTTTGAAATTCACTGAAAAAACCATAGGCTTCAGGCACGTTATAGTTAGGAATTAGCATTTAAAAAACCTTAGAAATTCACTGAAAAAACCATAGGTTTCAGGGGCATTATAGTTAGCTAGACTTTTCACTCGTACAAAACCATTGAAATTTCCCCGTTATAGTTAGTTCAGCTAACTATAACTCGCGTGCACGCAATGCACTGCTGATGACGTCACATATTCCATCACTCATGACATGGTCAGTGACATCACTCATGACATCACTCATGACATCTCAAATGATATCACTGATGACATCATCAAGTGAATGTGTGTTTTTCTGAAAATTACATATGTTTTATATATGTATATCTCAAGGTCGATGAAAGAATAAATGGGTATATAAGTGTCTAAATGGATGATTTTTTTTTTGAAAAATTGATTGTATAACTGACTGATTAAGTGTATCTTAGTGAATACATGGCTTAGTGAGTAATGTTTAAATATGTAAATATCTGTATCAGTCTCTCACTTTGTGTATAAGTGGCTGCATGGGTTGGTGAGTAGCTACATGAGTGTCTATATAGGTTATTAGTTGGTTTTTTGAGTATCAGTAGGAGTGTCTGAGTGTCTGTATGGTTCGGTGGGGGGTATTACGTAGTGCATAGGTGCATGAATAAGTGACTCACTGTTTGTATGTGTTGAAGACAGCATGTGTGCAGGACTGTATGGGTGGATGAGTGTGTGCATGGGTGTGTTAGTGAGTGAATGACTGTCTCAATAGTGTCTTTATGAGTAACTACATATGTTTTAAACTATTATATGTGACTATTGGTGTATATAAGTGAGTATATGTGAGAGTGAGAGATTGGAAGAGTTCCTGTATGAATAAGTATGTGTTTCTATAAGTGATTGTTTAAAAGACTAAGTATTTGTAAGTTTCTGTAGAAGTAAGTGTGGTGGTGTGTGTATAACTGTATATGCAAGCAAATGGATGTTTGATTCTTTATTAGCATGAGTGACTATGTGTGTGAGTAACTTTATGGATGAGTGGCGTTGTGTAACAGGATGTACAGGTGTATGAGTACATATGATGAGTGAGTACATGTATGAGTGACTGTATAGGACTGTTGGTGAATGAGTGGATGTGTATGTGGATCTTAGAATTACTGAATAGGTTGTTGTAACTGATATTGGTATGTCCATTGTTTTGAAAATTTTAGTTTCTATTTTTGAATGTGTGTATCAAAGGTTATATTAGGGGGAGAGGAGGTCTGCCACTCTATCACAAGGATGATGTCATCAGTGATGTCATTTGAGATGTCATCAGTGATGTCATGAATGATGTCACTGACCATGTCATGAGTGATGTAATATGTGACGTCATCAGCAGTGCATTGCGGGCGCGCGAGTTATAGTTAGCTGAACTAACTATACCGGGGGAATTTCAATGGTTTTGTACGAGTGAAAAGTCCAGCTAACTATAACACCCCTGAAACCTATGGTTTTTTCAGTGAATATATATATATATATATATATATATATATATATATATATATATATATATATATATTCACTGAAAAAACCATAGGTTTCACACACGTTATAGTTAGGAATTAGCATTTAAAAAAACCTTGCAAATTCACTGAAAAAACCATAGGTTTCACACATGTTATAGTTAGCTGGACATTTTACTGATAAAAAACCAATGAAATTCCCCCGTTATAGTTACTGTAGGCAACTATAACTCACGCGACCGTAATCCTCTGCTGATGCTAATACTGTATTTAGACACTTATTTGCCCATGTCTTCTTCCATTAAATTTTAGCTATACATATATTACAAATATTTTTTTTTCATAAAGACACATATGTCATCAGCAGAGGATTACGGTTGCGTGAGTTATAGTTGCCTACAGTAACTATAACGGGGGAATTTCATTGGTTGTTTATCAGTAAAATGTCCAGCTAACTATAACATGTGTGAAACCTATGGTTTTTTCAGTGAATTTGCAAGGTTTTTTAAATGCTAATTCCTAACTATAACGTGTGGGAAACCTATGGTTTTTTCAGTGAATTTGTACGGTTTTTTAAATGCTAAGTTACTTTACGCCATTTGTGGCGTGCGCGCCCACTTAACGCAGTTCGTTCCGTGCGCGCACGGTGCGCTTCGCGCACCGTGTGCGCACAGTGAGCACGCGGTGCGCTTCGCGCACCGTGTGCCCACGTTACGCTAGATGGGCCATGAACGCACGATGCGCTTCGCTCACCGTGCGCACATGGAGGACATATGATGAGCATCGTTGTGACAGGTAAAATATATGTTTTGTTTTGCTTCAATAAGCCATGCACAAATAGTGCCCTTCGGGCACCATTTGTACACGGGGTGGGGAGAATGTGGATATTTTTTTTTTTTTTTATTATTTAATACCGTACGCGTACGGTAAGCATAATCGGCGAAATTTTCGAAAAAATTAAAATTGCCTTTTTTCACTTGGGGGATCGTTGGGGACTCCCTCGACATGGCTAGGTGCTTGGGAGCTGTCTAAACAGCCCCTTTACATGTTTTTGCACTTTGCTTTTCAACCCCCTGTCAGAGTGCGAGAGAGAAAATGGCGGCCGCCGCTTCCTGGTTTCGACCGATTCGAATGTTTACTAAGATCTAACGGCCAATCAGAATCGCGCTCGCGCACGTCACCGTACGCGTACGGTAAGCGCACCGTAAGCGCACCATAAGCTGGCTCGGATATATATATTTATTTAAAGGCTATTTTCTCAGAATCTACTGAACAGATTTACACCAAACCTACAAAAGGCACTTCCTTGACCTGAGGACTACCTCTCTGCCAAATTTCATTAAATTCTGTTCAGCCGTTCGGGCTGTAGCTCTGTCTAAAGGTCCTATGGAAAAATGCATGGGAAAAACGCGTTTTGGGACCCCCCTTTTATCTCAGCCCCCGCTTGACGAATCCCCCCGAGACTTTCAGGGTAGGAGTGGAGCTCAACGCCCCACCTATTTTGAAAATTTTGCGAGGATTCGTCGACCGGCGCCAAAGTAATTCAAAATAGAATGTTGCGGATTTCCTATGGTAAGAGGGTCCTAACTATAACTATCTACTGGCGACCGCCAGTAGATAATATATATGTATATATATATAAATATATATATATATATATACACACACACTAAAGAGGCTCCAAATATCTCTGAGCCAGGATTTTGCTGGCTTTAGATCTCAATAATCCTCAAGCTTCTCTTGGCAGTAGGATACTTTGGCCAAATAGCCCTTCACTCACGGGCAGGTGCAACGACCCCAGTGTATCGCCACTCTCCTTTTAACCTGAAGCAGTATTATTGCCGTCAATGTACGGGTGCGAGTCAGAATGTCTTTTATATATCCAAGCAGTGCCACGAGTAGCGATCTCGGTATTATCTGCATAATACGATCTAGGACCCATCTCAAAAGTTAGCTTTCCCTGAGTAGTCAGAGAGTAGGCTCATTTTGAATAGGTCAAGAGGGATTTAATATACCCAATGAGGGAATTTAATGTGTATGAGTATTACCATGTAGTTGGCTGAGAGCAGAGCTGTCATCGTAGTTGGCTCCCCTCTTAGCCACATAATATATCGAGAGGTATGAATAATAAGCATGATACTAATGCGAATAATTGCATTTCTTAAGAACGAAAAATACACATTAATAAAATGCAACAACATTTTTCTTTAGAAAATCATCTTAACTTTGAAAGGGTCCCACTGTTTAAAGAAGCCATATCAATTAACTGAACCAATGTAGAGTAAACATGTAAACCAAACTCTCTTCCCACCTGGCTGCGGTGGCTCTTTGCAGTTCACTTTTATCTGAATAATTTCCTGAATATCACAGCTGAGGGTGACAACCTCCTCCCAGGTCATCACAGATGCTGTTTCGAACCCTGAACCTTTGTGTGATCACCTAATACATTCTGGGTGTTGTAGTCTTGGTTGACTTCCATTGTACAAAGTAGACTAACACACCTGAAAACAATGATTTGTGGGTGAAAATGTCAGGCCTGTAGGCAATGTCCATGATGACCTGTCATGAGTTGGCCAACTTATTATAACTTCCAAAGATTTTGCATGACATAGACCACTAATGTGTATGTTAATGGGGATGAATACTGAAATAGGGTCTCCGGCAAGAACGGCAAGTTAAGTGATCCATTGACAGGAATGAGAATTCTGTGTATGTGTATTTACCTATTAAATATTTTTTCTTATGAATTGAAACCATAAAATGGTGCCTATATTTCCAGATTGGTAGCACAGCATAGTATGCTTCTCCATATTTGTCATGAGTGTAAAAAAAATTACTCAACCCCCATACATGACAATGATTCAGTTCTTGACTTCATAATCCCTGAAA
The DNA here is from genome assembly GCF_964204655.1 of Triturus cristatus. Lineage (NCBI taxonomy): Eukaryota > Metazoa > Chordata > Amphibia > Caudata > Salamandridae > Triturus > Triturus cristatus. Next base: position 761,034,649 of record NC_140589.1, on the reverse strand, counting down.
AAAACATTGAGCCATAAACCCCTATTCCATTTGAATGTACCAACCATTACCTCGGTCCTTACCTCGTTCTCTGCACCAAAACATTCTCTAGAAGGTCAAATGAAATAAGTGAAGACCTTGGTCAGATACTTTAATGATCTCGACCAATCTGTGCTTCACTCCGGGATCTCACCAACACTAATAACTGTTTCAAATGAAGGTGAAACAAGCTTGATTAGAGATAACTATAATAAAGTCAGGATGGATGTGGCTGATGAACTTGTACCATTAAAATAAAAAAGGCACAACAACAGCAAATTACCTCACTGGTTCACCAAAAAATTGAGAGAAATGTGAAAATCGATCAGCACTACTAAATGGCTCTGGCGCAAGCACCCTTCAAAGAAGAACTTGATGCCCTATGAAAACTGCACAACTTACAAAATATATATTCGTTTGATCTAACGAGAATGTCCATGAGCCCACCCACTTTGCTCGACTCTTGAACCCCAAAGATAACTGTGAAAATGTCAAAGTGCCAATATATAAAAGATTGAGCTCTCCAACACTGCCACAACAATTGACCCACAATAATTGTCCCTAACCTGCAATCCTCTGAAGAACTGGTCTTCATTCAAAGTCCTGATTCAAAATAAAGGACCTAGTAGACTCTCTTAAGCCATCTTCTCATTTCTCAGATCCTATCTCAGCAAAGATCATGAAGAGGCAAGATTCATACCTCACTCCTCATTGACTAACACAGTCAGTTCCTCTCTAATGCTATGGGCCGTTCCCAATTTCCTGAAAATCTGACAGATCACATCTCTTCTAGAGAAACCAGACTGAGATCTGGAGTACCTTAACAATGTCTGCTGGGTATGCAACCTCACCTTCCTTGCAAAATTCCTTGAATGCTGTGTCTTAATCCAGTTAGAGCTATCATAACAGGAAACCGTTTATTTGATGAGTTCCAGTAGGTATTTAGGTGTAGAATGCAGCACATAGACTGCAATATTACAAGTAGTTGATGATGTAAATACTACTCATCTTTGACCAAGACAGATCATGCCTCCTCACCCTCCTTGACTTGTCAGCAATATTTTACACTGCAAATCATGCCTCCCTTCTGGGAATCCTGAAAGAGCAAATGTGGTTCAGCAACAACTGTTCTGATATGGTTTGAATGTTACCTCTCCAACAGTTTAGAGTAAGTCAATCTTTCAGGCTCCCTCGCTACCCCCGCCCCTCCAAAAAGGACTTCCTAAGGGTAGATCCTCTCTCCTATGCTCTTCAATATATATGGAATCACTCTGCTGTCTTTTGTTATGTTATGTTGATTTGTAAAGGGCACTAATCACCCAAGAGGGTATCCAGGTGTTTGGGCAGGTGTGTGGTCCACAAGGTGCTTGTACGAAGAGCCATGTCTTCAGCTTCTTGCGGAACTCAAGAAGTGAGGAGGAGGCTCTGATGTGTTGAGGGAGGTTGTTCCATGTCTTGAGTGCGATGCAGGAGAATGAGCAACCTCCAGTTTTGCTTTTGCGCATGCTGGAAATGGGTGCGGGTGAGAGTGAGGCAGAGCATAGGTGTATAGTGAGTGGATTGATGAAAGTGTATGTGGCTCTTCAGATATTCAGGTCCTGTGCATTGTAGGGCTTTTTATGTGAACTTGGGAAGTGTGAATTGGATGCGCTTGTGAATGGGGAGCCAGTAAAGCTTCCTGAGGTGCGGTGTGATGTGGGTGCAGTGTGGGAGGTGGAAAATGAGTCTTGTGGCGGTGTTCTGGATGGTCTGGTTTCTGTGTAGGAGCTGCTAACAGATTCAGGCGTAGAGAGTGTTGCCATAGTCCAGCCTGCTGGTGATGAGCGCTTGCATGATGGTCTGTCTGCTGTTCTGGGGCAACCATTTGAAGATCTTTCACAGCATGCATGGAATGTGGGAGCAGGGGGTACACACTGCATTGACTTGAGCTTTTATGTTGAGTTTGTAGTCTAGGATGATCCCTAGATTTCTTACGTGGTCTGTGGGTGTGGGTGATAGTCCTAGCTCCTACAGCCACCTGGTGTAGTCCCATTGGGATTTCTTGTTGCTGAAGACAAGTGCTTCCTTAGTGTCAGAGTTGTGCTTCAGGCAATTGGTTTGCATCCCCTCTGTTACCATTGTCATGCAGTTGGTGAAGTTGGTTGTGGTGGTGGTTGTCTTGTCCATCAGGGAGAGGATGAGTTGGATGTCATTGGCACAGGAGATGAGATAATGTCTTGTGATCAGATGATGCTGGCAAGCGGTCTCGCTTGTATGTTGAAATGGGTGGGCTGGGGATGATTCCTTTGGGACTTCCCATATCAGTCTCTTTGTTTTTGATGTGAAGGTTGACAGCCTGACCCTATGGGTTCTTCCCTTGAGGCTATCAAACTTAATTTATATGCGGATGACACCCCGCTATATCTGAAAATCTCCTCTCCTAATGACATAGCTGAACTTGCATAGACTATCTACAGTTATGGATGACGAGGCACCATCTCAGGCTTAACCCCTAAAATCAGAATTCATGGTACTCTTCCCCATGACTGTACCACCTGATTCACGCTTACCTAGATGAAATTAATCTATTTGACTGCAAAACGTCTGATGTTGTAGGCCAAAATCTTCAGCCTTTAACTTGGAAAAAATATTAATCTACTTGTTTGCATCAATGCATTAGTAAAAGAGGGCAACACATGGTTTTAAAACATATGTTCAGTTACTGGTACTGTCAAGGCTTGGTTTTGACAACTCCCTTTTGTCCAGCATACTGTTTATTTATTTTATTGTATTCGGTTAATAAAAACCATTACAATAATTTCCAAGTAAAACACATACTATAAGATTCAAGACATAGACACACAGCTTTACATCATCATTATAAACAATACATTATGAAACACACATAACTGATGGAGGACTGGGCGACAGTGACCTACAGGCTTGTGGCTCTTAGGTTAATGTCACTATATACAACGTATCACAAGCATAAGAAAGTGCTGCTTATCTCGACCCTTGTGGTTCTATGTCAGATATGCAAAAATAAGACAAAGTGCTGGTGCAAAAAACAAATAGCAGCAATAGCAACTAGCAACATACCCACAACACTCCTGAACCCTTTAAAATAATGCAGCCCAAATAGTTTGTGGCAAAAAAAATCAGACTATATGACCCCAATCCTAACCGCACTTAAATGGCTTCCGATTGAGGCTATATGCTTATTCGGGCTTGCCTGCTGGCCTGAATATGTCACAGGGCATTACATATCAAAGGGCATTACATGGGAGTACCACAAACTGCCAGACAGAAAATTAACCTCAGAAGGTATCCGTGCAAAGTGCTGTATATCTTCGTTTGGAAAGCCTTTACTTAAAAAAACGAGAGCAAGTAACCAAGCTTTCTCTTAATGTTCCTCAAAGCATGAAACTCCATCCCTACACGGAGGACAAGTCCTCCTATGATTATTCCAAATAGATCTTAAGAATCCAATTTTTTCATTGTCTTTTCCAGATGTGACAGATGCCATCATCCTTCATTAGTTTGCCTAAGTTAAGAGACTATAGCGTTCCTTCATCTTGAGCCTACTGAAGACCATGTTTGGGTATTATACTGATGTATTTAACTGAGTTTACTGACTTCTCACTTTGAATTTTTTAACTAATCATAGAGTAACATGAGAAGCTTATTACTCCTTATATCACTATTAAATTATAAGATTATCTCTCTGACCTTGACTACTTTCGTCTCTTTTCCCCATAGCACAAGCCTATATTATTTATTTTCCTTCATCATGCGTTATACTGTTGTCAATTATTTGTTTCTTCCTGTTTTTTTTTGTTATAAATAGCTCTGCTACCCTGGTGGTTCTAACTCGTGATATACAAACTTGATAGAAATAAATACAATTTTGTAAACACAAGGAAGGCCGACCCTGTGACTTTTTTTATGATTTGGAAGACTGCAATATCCGTACAAAGACATTTAGTTTAGTTTCTCATTGTGTGAAACTTCTTTTGAAAGGAGGTGGCTTGATTACTGGAGTACAAATCCAGTTATTCGCTGCAATCGTGTTACAGCAGTGAAAATCAACCAATAGCTCTCACTTATGCAAGAGCTATTGGCTTTGCCAGTGTGTTTTAACCATGTGGTATACCAGTGTAGCTGCTCAACACCATTGCTAAATGTTAGTGTCATAGAAGAGAGTGGAGTAGAGTGGTGTGACATAAAGTGGCATATGGTAGAGTGAAATGGAGTAAAGTGGAGTGGTGTACAGTGCAGTAGAGTGAAGTGGCATAGAGTGGAGTGCCATTGTGTGTGATACAGAGTAGAATGTTATGGAGTGGCATAGAGTGGAGTGGCATAGACTGGAATAGAGTGTAGTAGACTCGGGTGGCATAGAGGGGAATAGAGTGTGGTGTTGTGGATTAAAGCATTGAGTGGAGTAGAATAGAGTGGAGTAAAGTAGCGAGGCGTAGCATAGAGTGGACTGGCATGGAGTGGAGTGTGGTGGAGTGTTGTAGAGTGTTGGGGAGTAGAGTGTCATGGAGTAAAGTAGAGTAGAGTGGTGTAAACTGGAGTGACGTATAGTGAAGTAAAGTAGCGTAGAGTGGCGTAAAGTGGAATGGCATAGAGTGTCCGAAATTGGAGTGGTGTAAAGTGGAGTAGAGTAGAGTAGAGTGGAGTAGAGTGGAGTGGAGTAGAGTGCCGTATAGTGTAATAGCCTAGATTGGAGTGTCATAGAGTGTACTAGAGTGGAGTAGAGTGTCTTAGATTGGAGAGGTGTAGAGTGGAGTGGAATATTGTAGAGAGCAGTGGTGTGGAGTAGAGTGTCATAAAATAGGAGTAGCGTAGAGCGTGAAATGGCACACAGTGGAGTAAATTGCTGTGGAGGTGTCGTAGAGTGGAGTGGCACAGGGTGGTTTAGAGCGTCATAGAAGTGGAGTGACATAGAGTGGAGTAATGTGGTGTGGAGTGGTGCAGAGTGGATTAGAGTGGAGGAAAGTGACAGAGTGGCATTGTGTGGGGTGGAGGGATTCATGTGATAGGTGCCGGCTTGAAGCTGCTATTTCTGAGTGTGTGTTGAATTGAAAAAAGATTAAACAAAGTGCGTGTGTTTGCATGTGTGTTTGTGCGTGGTACATTAGGTGCAGCCGCTTCCCCAGTGTTACTCTACATCACCCGAGTCTCCAGAGATGCAAGTGATGTGGTGGACTGTCAACCGTCTCATCCACCTTCATCTGTCTCTCTCGTATCTCCAAAGACCTAAGAGAGGTGGGAGAAACTGTATGGCAATGCAGGGATGCCAACCCCCATCTTGCCTGTCAGCCACAGATCCCTACAGACCCACCGCTGACAGTGGATTGTTCTTGAGCATGGTGCTGAGTCTCCCCACACTCTCTTTGTTCTCAGATTGATAGTAGAGAACGGGGCTTCAAGTGGGAAGGTGATGAGAGACAGAATGCCCAGAAGGTGGTGGTGAGTGTGGCAGCATACCAAGTAGGGTTTTAAATACTGGGAGAGATTTACCTAGGGTGGTGTGAGAGTTTGGCAGTATGTCGGGTATTTTAAAAATATATTTGAGTGTAAAGAGGGCTGTAACAAGGGAAAAAGCCGGAACACCGCGGTCTTAACCAAGCATGTTTCGACTACGCAAGCTAAACCACACTTGACTTAACCATGCACATGCCTTAACCATGCATATGCGTGGTTAAGGCAATGTGTGGTCTAGCTGCTGGCTGCTGGGGACGAAAGCAGGAAGACCTCGCAGAAAGAGATCCGCGGAGCGGTAAAGTAAGTGGAGCTGGGCTGTAGCTTTCTGGGCTGGGGTAGTTTTCTGGCCTGGGGCTCGGGGTAGTTTTCTGGGTTGAGGGGGTCAGAGGTAGTTTTCTGGGCTGGGGATGGGTCGGGTAGTTTTCTGGGCTGGGGGTGGGTCATGGGTAGTTTTCTGGGCTGGAGGGTCGAGCAGTTTTCTGGGCTGGTGGTGGGTTGGGGGTAGTTTTCTGGGCTGGGTGTGGGTCGGGGTAGGTGTCTGGGCTGGGGGTAAGTTGGGGGTAGTTTTCTGGGTGGGGGTAGTTTTCTGGGCTGGGCGTCGGGGGTAGTTTTCTGAGCTGGGGGTGGGTCGGGGTAGTTTTCTGGGCTAGGAGGTGGCCCAGGGGTAGTTTTCTGGGCTGGGGTGAGTCTGGGGTAGTTTTGTGGATTTGGCGGGGGTTTGGGGTAGTTTTCTGGGCTGGTGGTGGGTCAGGGGTAGTTTACTGGGCTGGGGGTGGGTCAGGGTAGTTGTCCGGGCTGGGGGTGGATTGGGAATAGTTTTCTGGGCTTGTGGTGGGTTGGGATTGTTTTCTGGGCTGGGGTAGGTTTCTGGGATGGGGTCAAGGTCATTTTCAGGGCTGGGGGGGGGTCAGGGTTAGTTTTCAGGGCTGGGGTGTCAGAGTAGTTTTCAGGGCTGGGGGAGGGTCGGGTAGTTTTATTAATTAGGGGTTAGGGTATTAGGCCTCAGAGCAGGGGAGGGGAATGGGTAGTCGGGGTAGTTTTTAGGGCTTGGGGAGGGCGGGGTAGTTTTTAGGGCTGGGTCAGGGCTGAGCTGTGTCAGTTTAAGGGACAGGGTTAAGAGGCAGGGTTTTAGGCCTCAGGGGGATGGGAATGTGTAGTCGGGGTAGTTTTTAGGGCTTAGGGGAGGACGGGGTAGTTTTTAGGGCTGGCAGGGGGTTGGGTCGTTTTTTAAAATAGGGGTTTGCCTAAGGGCAGTGGAAGAGGTTGGGGTAGTTATAGGGACAGTGCCAGGTGGTGGGAGGGGGTCAATGTAGTGTCCAAGGGTTAGGGACAGCATGGGGGTTGGGAGGGGGTAGAGGTATTTGGACCTTGGGGAGGGGGACGGGGGGACGCGACCTTAGCTACGCATAACCCTTTACCATTCATGCCTTTCCCACGAAATTACATGGTAAAGACATGCATGTTAAAGGAATGTGTGGTTAAGACACATTTGTGGTGTAGGCTGTGTGGTAGAGGCACGCGTGGTTTATCCAGTAGCGCCTCTATCATACAACCGCGCCTCTATCATACAACCCTGTAACAAGGATGTTAGCGAGCCAAGTAGAGCTTTGGGAAGGCGGACATGCCCATGATTCCTCTACTCCTGGACAGCTAATCGATGATTTTAGCTGCATAGAAGATTTGGACTAGAGGGGCCACACAACAAATTGTTGATGGCCAGTTGTCAAAAATATGAAGTTTTCCACCTTAGAGTTCCAAAAGAAGTCATCTCTAGTTACCTTCCTTGTTGTTTATTTGACGTGATAGGGAACACCTTGGTGCTAAAACCCATTTGTTAAGAAAACAATGGTTTAGCCTGCACCAGAGCAATCAACACTTAACTTAAAATACCAACAATGTATCTATATTTGTTAAAGAAACCGTTCTTAATTTTCCTTCAGTACATCCTTCATCAAAACAGTCAACACAAACTTAGGGCCAGCATTTTCTTGCAGCTGACCCTGCAATTCCGTAATGTGCAGGGTTTACGACAATAAATAGTTTTCTTGAATGTACTAAACTCATTTAGGTATTTAGTAACATGCTACTGAATCCCTAAATCAGTATATAAAATCGTACGAAATCACTATTTGGACGGGGCATTTGTAGGGCAACCCTTTCAAATAGCGTTCCCTTATGGCATGTATGAATGTTTTGCAATCGCTAAACATTAACATTTTACCAACACCTCAGAAGAGGTGGTATCTCTTTTGCAAACGGGAAGGGTTCCCTTTTTATGGAAATGTATCACTTTTTCTTTTAAGGATTTAAAAAAGAAAGCACAAAAGATTTATTTATTTAAAAGCAATCACATACATGGTTGTCTGCTGACCCCAGTAGGCCACCAACCTTGCAATGCCAGCAAATAGCAGTGGGTCGCAATTTGCAAACTACCTCATTAATATTCATGAGGTAGGTCGAATTGCAACCCACTGTGATTCGGTATTTGGTGAACCGATCTATTAGTGTATAGGTCGATTTGCTAAAAGACGATGTGCATACCCTATCCTTCGTTTGGTTACTTTGTCCTCATTTTGTTGTACCCCACGCCCACAGTTTGATTAAGTAACGCACCTATGGCTAAGATGTATTATACCGCAATGCCTAACATGGTACTGCCTCAGTCATTGCAAGGACAATCTTCCAGGGATTTTTACCAGTGATTTGTTCGCTAACTAACCTGTTAATAAGTTGGTTTGTATGTTGAACTGCATAGCTTTGTCGTTGCCACACATGGTGCCACTGCACTGTTCATGTTGTATGAAAATATGAAAATGCCAATAAAAAAGATTTAAACAAAAAAAAGATGATGTGCAACCAGAAAATGCAACCACTTTTAGCGAATTTAATGTAAGTACATCTGGCACTAAGTCCATTCGTGGGACTTTTTCAGAGCTCTAACATGTTTATTTAAAAACCTTATAATCACATAGCATCCAGGGTAAAGAACTTCTCATACACTCCCTGATGAGACAATAAATAAACCCATATATTATTAGTATAAAGGAACTGGCAACACTACCACTCACAAGTGATCCAAATAAGAATAAACACAAAATTTACGTATAGTTGTTCAACACCGGATATCATAAAGGTCGAGATCGTCATTGCATTCAACTGTTCGAAAATCGATAACACATACCATTTTTATTTCTGGGATTGTGCTTCTCCTTGAGGAAGGTCAAACAGACACCCGGACCTCTGTGATGTGTGACACCTATTCAGAAGGGGAGTATAGGAACTGATGAGATGATTGCTGAAATGGTAGTGAGTGTTAACAAATACGGATACATTGTTGGCATTTACATTTTTATGTTGGTTGCTCTGGTGTAGACTATAACATGGTTCTCCGAACAAATAGGTAACTCTATCTCTTTAATAATAAACATAAGGATTACCGCTTTCATAAACTGCTGATATGTTATGTTGTTAGGCTATGTTATGCAGATTTGCAGAGCGTACTATGACTCGGGATGGTATCTTAATGCCGAGCCAATGTGAGTTGAGACAAACCTATGGCTTAGTGGGTCTACGCGAAAAGACAGGTCTTCAGGTTCTTGCAGAAATTAAGAAGTGTATTATATGTAGTGGCTCGACTTGCCATGCTTATGTAGCAATGTAAGAAAAAGCTCTACTGCCGTATCTGTTTTTCCGTATGCGTATGATGTGTGCAAGTAGAAGTCTGGATGAGCAGAAGTGGCTGGAAGGTTTGTGAAAGCAGATGGGATTGTTGAGGTATGCTGGGCCAGTGCTATGTAGCACCTTGTAAGAGTGGGTGAAGAGCTTGAATTTTGCTCGTTTGTGTATGGGGAGCCAGTGGAGCTCCTCCAGGTATAGTGTGATGTGAGTGCGTCGTGGGAGGTTGAGACTGACTGGCTGCTGAGTTCTGAATGGTCTGCAGCATTTTGGTGAGGTATTTGTTGATCCTGGCATAGAGGGTGTTTCTGTAGTCCAGCTTGTTTGTGACGAGTGTGTCATGACGGATTTCCAAGTGCTGATTGGAAGCATATGAAAATCTTTATCCGCATCTTCAGGGTTTGGAAGCATGAAGAGGTGACGGCATTGACTTGGGCAGTCATGTTGAGTTTGCTGTTGATGATGAACCCGCGGTTTTTGTCTTGGGTGGTGGCACTGTTGCCTCTAATTTTTTTCCTCTGTGTGTGGCAGTATAAGGTCTCTGTGCGCTGCAACTAAGGTAATGTGCGCCAGGAACCAGACCGCGTAAGTGGGTGCAGCGCCAAATATCCCTCCAAAGAGAGTGCATTCCACATATGTAGCGCCACATGAAGTGTCTTAAGGCAGGTTTTCAATTTAGATATACACGCAATGACATGAATTTGTTACACAGGGGAGTACACTTTGGGTTTAGAAAAGTAGAGGACCTCAATGGTGGTATCAAAATAAGATTTTACTGAAGATCCTCAGCTCAAGGACTGTTCATAGGGTGGGGAATGTTGGGAGCCTATACAAGATCACATATATACACAATTACATAACATATTTACAGTTAGATGTGCAAGCTATGGAGTAATGTCTGGATATCCCGTCAGAGATAGTTTGTCACCAGTCCAAAATCGAGTCCCCTACAACAAGTCGTCGTAACAACTTCTGGGTTAAAGTAACTTGTGGTAAAGTCGCAGTCGGGGTAATGAATGCTTTGCAAAGGCTGGTCGTTGTTGAGACTGCGAGGTAAAGGAGGTTTACCGTAATTAATATTTCTGCTGGAGAGAGAGGTTTGTCTGGTTGCAGTTTTGACTCATCATAAAGTAGTACAGAGGGTTAATATGCCTGTTACAAAAATGTGTACCATACACATAACAGAACTGTATTTTATGTGGATAGCTCAGTAGGTTACTGCTTTTGTTGTAGAGAACCTTTTATTACTTGCAGTTCATAAGTTACAATTATAATATAGGACAGTAACCTATGAAGTGTCAAAGAAGTGGTTGCAAACTGCATGGTGTAGGTTAAAGAGTTATGTTTTTTTCCTTATCTTTCACTATACTAATGATGGTAAAAAGGGTTGGTTTGGGTAGAAATACAGTCTTATTAGTAAAGACAACAGTATGTGCGGTCTTTATTTTCCTAATTGCATTCAAAGAAGGGCCATCACATGTATTTCCGTTAATGTCTTCTGGCTGTGGCAGAGTTAATGTTACTTGGTCGCTAAATGCAGACTTATGTTCATTAATTAGCTCTTCTTGGGTTAATTGCTCAGATGAATCTGAGATTTAAGTAGCAGATTGCTCATGCCCTACAGGATCATCAACCAGATTGATGGTCTTAACTTTCCATTGCCTGTACTAGATCTATATGGTTTGCCCGTAAAATTGAGTGCAGCCAGGAGTTCTCCGCTTCCTCTACGGAGTCAATGATGGAGTTGTTTGTATGCGGTTAGCGCTTGTTTGGGTGAGGTCTTGGCATTGAATAAGAATAGCTTGGTGCGTGAACCTGGGCCTGTATCATGATAACTTTATCCACTGACATTTCACTGTTTCCAGGTGCTGTTACTTTTAATTCATAGATGAACTTATGTTGGACCGTTGCTCTAGATTCAATAGTGAATCTGACTTTGAGGAATGAGCGGATTGGCAGTTCTGCAATATTTTCTGTTGTTGAATAAATGACTGCTGCTGAGTCTTTTAAAAACATAAATTTACAGCAACGCTTCATTTTCCCAAATGTCTGTATTGGCGATCTCAATGGATTGCCATGGCCTTCACTTGCTTTAGTCGTTTTATCTGGCACAATGTCTGTCTGGGGTTTCCATGCGGTCTTTTTTCGATTCAATAATTTCTGTGCAGCCTGTTGTACGATCTTACCGGATTTCATTTTTCCTGTAGACGCCTTGGTTCCCTTGATTAGTTAAGCCTGTATTGCAATCTTAACAATAACAGGAGGCTTAAATGTTTTTGGTATGTTTGGTGTGTCATGGGGGAGCAAGCACTTAGCTCACTGTCCTTGTGGGGCCGTCTCAATGAGGTCGCGCTCAACTCAGTATGGCTAGACAAGCATCCACCCTACCGCAGCCCCTTTTCAGGATTCTTGAGTTCCGAACTTCGATTTCAATTTGGTTCAAGACTGTGCACTGGGCCACAAGCATCTCAGGGCATTTCATGGCAGAACGCTTCAGTAATTCAGCCTCAAGCGATTCAGGGTTGAGCACCGTGCTCCAACCCTGAGCACTCCCTGGCTTCCCACAGATGTAGACCTCCATACCTCTGTGCCTTCACCCACTGCACGCTGCTCTCCCAAGATAAACCAAGCAAAAGCAGGTGAGGGAGGGAGGCTTAGGAGGAGAACTTCATGGCCTCACAGCCCCTGTAAAAACCTCACTGTATGCCTCTGTTCTCTCCACTTAATGATGCTTTCCGGGGTTGATATGAGCGGGAACTGGGCATAAGAAGGAGGTCCAGAAGATCAGAGGGAGAGCTTAGCCTGCTGAAAGCCCTCTGAGGACTGCTGAGAACCACCGTGTAGCTCTGCTCTGTTGCTGAACCACACCCACAGTCTACAAGATTTTAAAAACTTTTTTTTTCACTTTTCCCATTTGCAAGAGTATCATTTGCAATAAAAATGTTTAATAAATTGGCCCAAATATTTTTTTTCAGAAAATAAAATAATTTTCATTGATTCATGGAATCTTACAGAGTGTTTGCGTACTTTTAAAGCCTACAATGTCCAAATCTCTGACTTTGCATGTGCAAAACAAAATTCACAACACTGAAAAGGCATGTGCAACAACACAAAATTCACAACACTGACAAGGCAGTACAAGTGCTTCTGTATTGCCTCAAGCACAGAAGACACCTGTTTCGCATACAGGCACTTCTTTTGTGCTCCTTACCACTGGCCTAGTGTAAGCTGTGGCAGGGTGACCTGTGTCTATTCAAGTTCAATGCACCTACAAGGAATCTGTGATACCCAGCCATCCATACAGTGGTGGGTTGAGATGCCCAAACTCTCCCACAGACATCCAAATGAGCAATTCACAGAACTCTAGATGCACAGTGAAAAAAATATTGCAATATGAAAAATCACGTTGATTTTGTTCTTTTTCCACTTTGAAAACACCAATGCTTACCACAATCCTATGTTTCAGTAACAATGACAAAGTCAAATTAAGCACAAGGGGCTAAACCAAATCGGGGTACAAATTAGAAAGAAAGGCAGCTAAAGGGTCCGAAGGCCAGAGTCATGTTGACAGTGTTTCTGGTGGATAACAGCAATGCAACAGGGTAAGACTTTAGCACTCAGCTGAACATAAGTTTAGGAGTTACGTCAAACCTTTAAAAAACTCTTACCTCTTCTTTGTATGGCAGCCAAGACTTAAAAGTGTTGTGTCACCTCCACATTCCGGGCTTACCCTCCCTCGATGACTAAAAACATGGCACGCTATATTTTAAACTAAACAGAGTTGGAAACATTTTATGTGTTTCATTTCTGATCACTTGGGTAAGGATGCACAAAGAAATTCCCCGTCAACACACACCGCACTCAGACGAGCACTACAGAAAGTAAAGTTCTGGTAATGCACACCGTGGTGCGTGTTCCATAGATGATCTGTGTGCATTAGCTGTACCCTTTATGAGCTGTGCCTGAGAACTTAAAGGCCAAGCAGAAGACAATCCAAACAGAAAATAAGGCCGCAGAAGCACGGAAAGAAAAGCAAACACCTCATACTATGGCGAGTTTGAAGCCCCTTTTTCAGCAGTGCACCTGAAACGTGTGCCACACAATTAAAGGTCAAAACAAAAGCAACTATTAAAGATGGATTAAGGCAGCCCAGGCTGGATTAAAACATTATCATGTGATGTGTCTGGAAGGCTGGGAATGCCGGTATGTGTGCCCCGAGTAGACAAAAGAGATGTAGTTGAGGCCGGAGGTCCGTAAACCAGTGTCATTTACAAGAGGAGGGTGGGTCGGTTTCCTAAACCTGCCCAGAGCCTTTCAACTCTAACACCCCGAGATTAAAAAAGATTGGAAAGAGATTTAAACAGAAAGTGTTTGTTGCTGTGTTCTGTTGTATTGCGAGATGATATGACTATGCATAGAGTCAGGGGTATATGCCTACGAATTCCACGATATAACAAAAATCTCTCTGTCTTTCTGTCTCTCCCCCCTCCCCTTACAAAGCACTAGAGGCGCAACTAGAGCCAAATTTCGGGGGTGGGGTGGGGGTTGGGGGGGTGTCTAATTCTTCAAGTGTGAAGATGCAGGGGCTCTAAGAAGGGGTGAAAAAAACGACAAAGCTCATTAACGTGCACATGGTCTTTTAAAGACCCGTGAAGTACTCGGGTGCGGCTGTTGTGTGCCCGGGAAGCTGTCTCAGCCCGGGGTTCCACACACAACGGGGGGGCTTAAGCTGAAGCCCTTTGAGCACAATGGGCTTTGCGCGCCTGCAACACCATGTCTCTTCCTCTGCCTCCCGCCTGGATTTCGCGCCGCTCGCGTTTCAAAAGCGGCAAAGCGAAAGGTCTCATAGGGATATCTCACAGTGTACGCACTAAATCCAGGACACTGCGCACCTTGGTGGGAACAGTGGGTGTGAGTGTTGGTCTTAGCTTTGTTGGTTGCCAGGTGGAGTCCCACTGATAAACGCTCTTCCTGGAGATCACAATTTTGGTCTTGTCTGTTTTCAGTTTCAGACATTTGGGAATGAGGGCAGTTTCTGTGCTGTGGTTGGGTCTCAAACCAGACTGAGTGGTGTTGAGGAGTTGGTGGTCATTGACATATTTGGAGAGGCAGCTGTTGATGATTTTCTCCATGACCATGGCCGGGAATGCTAGCAAAGAGATCGGTCTGTAATTGGGGAGCTTTGAAGGGCCCACAGAGGGCTTCTTCAGCAATGGGAGGACAGTTGCATGTTTCTCAATAATCTGGAATGGTTGTGGAAGAGGTTGAGGGATTCAGAACCAGGTGTGAGCATGATGCTGATGGGTTGCAGTTCTCTAGAGTAGGTGTGGTGGGGACAGGAGTCCGATGGGGCCCCTGAGTAGATGAACTTCATAGAGGGAGCAGTTTCTTCTGGGGTGATGAGGGGCCAAGTAGTTAGCATTGGATAAGACTAGGAGGCGTTTGGCAAGGTCTGTCGGGTCTGGTTTTGGGTTGAAGTTGCTGTAAATGATGGTGATTTTATTTTTCTGAAGAATTGACAGTTGCAGAGCTCCTGCTAGGGGTGATTAAGTTGCTGGCAGCCGCTGATAAGTTGAAATCCTTCACAATGGTGAAGAATGATTTGCTTCTGTTGGTGCTGGCATCTATGCAGTCCACCTGAGCGCGATGTTTGGTAGTCTAGGTCATTTAGTGGTAGCTTCTCATGATGGATTTGAAAGTGCTCCTGTCAATATTGTCCTGGTTATTCTCCATTTTCACTCCAGTTGTTTGCAGTGGTGTTTCACCAGACTGAGTTCCTCCATGTATCAACTGGTCTAGGGTCTAGATCTTGTTGTATTGCTGTGTTTGAGATAGACCAAAGAGTTGTTTTCCAGTCCTTGTCAATGATGCTGCTCCAGATCCGGTGGGCTGGTCTGGCTGTGGTGCATGTGCAACGGACCGCAATACATGCCTGATTTTTTAAAGCCAAAAATGGTTTTACTTTTACTGTCGCCCACCTAAAATTGACTCTGCTTCAATATAAGAGAATGGGAAAACTACATTCTCCTGATTTTTGTTTTCAAAATCTCCCAACTTCCTGTTGTAAAAGTTTGCAAGTATAGTATAGAGGACAAGGATGCTGAACTTAATGAGGGGATGGTCTGTCCAGGAGCCTGGTGTACACTCTTAAACTTGGATGTTGCCAAAGAACGATAAAATAGGATCCAGAAGGTGTCCAGGATGTGGGTAGGTCCCTTTATTTGATGGGTGTGGCTCTGGCTTCCAAGTTCTTCGATAATAGCTTTTGAATTGGAGGTCCTGCTGGAAGTTCAGGTGTCCAAGTTGTATGTAATTGCTAGCGTCGAGGATGAGTGGTGCAACAAGTCGTCGATGGCTTTGGTGAAGTTGGTGTGCGGTCCAGAGGGTCTGTAGATGAGTGTACCACTTAGGGAGAAGTTACTTATGATGTAAGCTTCAACGTTGATGTGTGTTGAATGGTTGATTCTCAACAATTTCAATCAATGCCATTACTAGCAAGGTGTCAAACAGTCGAAGCATACTTTAAGGATTTCATAAAGATCGAAGGAATGGCATTAACAGACATTATAGTCAGGGCCACTGTAATAATGCAGTAGGGAAGGAACACATTATGTGTCAGTGTTTACTAAATTATGTGGCAAGGTGGCCAGGTATCATGGCCGATCGGACGTGACTCCGATCGGCTCCGTCCCAAGCCCCATAATTCCTATGGCGTTTTGCAGCGTACCCCGACAGCCCCACGGAGCAACCAAGCGTGGGGCAACTGCTGCACATTGGTTCTGAGCCCAAAAGAGCCCGCAGTGACTGCACGACAATGAACCGGGGCTGTCCTGACGCAACTCCACAAAATGGCAGCCCTTCCCGTCGGAAGGGCCGATACGCCGTGCAGATGAGCCCCGGGGAATTGATTGAGGTGCCTAGAATGTTGGAAGCTCTGAGAGCATCCCCTTGAGTGCTCCTGCCCGGTACAGCGAGACGGAGGTGCAGTAGACGACCAGCGGGAGGTCCCCGCGATCCCTCCGGACCCCGTACTCGGACAACACGGTGGGATGACGGATCGGCTGAGCTGGGCCCCCGTGGTGATGAGGTGATCGTGAGCGGGGCTGCAGTTGCCAGACTCTGGGCCACTGAAGATTGTGCGACCATTCCGGACAGGCCGCGGTGGTCCTGAAGGTGGCGCCCCGAGCCCTCCCGAGGCCACCAGGTGAGCGAGGCAGTCGGGGAACCTTGGCAGACCGGGGGCCTGAGGCGGGAGATCGGCGGTTGCTTTGGGAACACTGCGAGAGGCCGTGGGCGGTGCTAGGCCCCCGGAACATCACCCATCTTCTTTTCCCGCTCGTGGGGGCTCGCATCGGCAGGAGGGCCTCTCGGTCGATTTGAAACCGCCATTACAGCGGGGGCCACGAAGATAACTAAACAGGGCCCATTTGGCACCCTAGACCACGAGGTACCTGGATTTAAATGGCAGCCATGGTTACAGCTTGAGCCTTGCAGCGCTGGGGAGAAGAGGAGCAACGGGAGATCGGCCCATCCTACCATGAGCTTCACTGTGAGTACCTGGCATAAGCGGCATACATAGAAAGGGCCCTGAGACCAACTCCTAAGGGAGACTCTGGGCACTGGTTACCTGACCTTAACATGGCCGCCAGCAACTAGGGTCATTAAGCGGAGGGCTCTGTCAGCAATATCAGCGCTACTCTACTGGCCCCCCTCCCCATTACATATAAAACGGAGAGCACGTTTTGAGGAGGGTACCGCCAGAGGCGACAGCCTTTCTAACACTTACTCAGCATTTAATTGCAGGCCACCATCACCAAGTGACCCTTCTGACCAGCATTGGTAGCCCTGACAACTGGCTCCATGGGTAAACCCGCAAAGTCTTGCTACGCTGAGCGGGGGCCCTTGGGGGGCGGTTGAGCGCACGGCCTGGTTCTGCTCGATCATCGGGGTGGCCAAGAGCTGACCTAGCAAAAGCTTCCACCTATGCCACTGAAAAAGAGCCCCAACAATAGGGTCTCCAACTACTTTGCTGCATCGGGAGCAGGGACGTCCAGTGAGGAGGTGGCGCAACCCACAGGAGCAATGGCACTCACCAGGGAGAAAATAAATCTGAAAATGGGGGGAGAAAGAGGGAAAGGCTAGGTCCACCCTCCTGTTTCAATCGTAAACCAAAAACATCCGAGATCTCGGATAAAGAAGCTAGGGAAAAAGGTATTTTTGCTCAGTTTGAGTCAGAAAAAACATGGCATGAAAGGAAAAATGTCCTTTCTTGAGTCCCCTCACTCACCAGGGTTTCCCCACGGTGACATGCTTCATCATAGGGGCCATCCCAACCCGCTGTGGGTTGGGGCGTGCTACGACTTGCGACACTACGTAGGAGCACTGTTTTTTGAGTGACTATGTGTAGTGCAGTGGTGTAAGTGGAGTGGGTGAGTTAAAAATATCTAACTAGCGGGTGAAATAACTTTATTCGGGCCCCTAGTTGATATGTTAAAAACGGGGTAGAAGACCCCGAGACATTCTGGCAAAGTTCAGCTCCTTTAAAATCAAAGTGTTAGTCCTACAAAAAGCTAGCAATATGGATAAAGTCTCCTTTCAAAACACCACATGTTCGCTCTTCCAAGATGTGGCACAGGCCACCCTTACCCACCGGCAGCAGTTCCGCCCGATCACCGATTGCCGTTTGGAATTGCCTTCCAATGGGAAAACAAACATGTGCACTGCACCGAGTTGTCGGAAGGGGCGGACATCCTGGCAATCACGGCTCCGGTGCTTACTGAGGCTGCAACTCCAGGGGCCATGGAAGGAGAAAGGCAGCGAGAGAGACTTGGGGGCGGACAGTGGAGTAGAGTGGGCCGCAAGACCAACAAAAATACGGACTGAGCTTCACGAACAATGGATCCTGAAACCAAACTTTCTTCAACTAATAAGATACTCTACCGCCCCCCACCCACCCTTAGGAGATGGACAGATATTGATAAGGAGAGCGGAGGACGTGCAATTCACGAATCGATGGGGAAACCATAGATTTGGTCACTCTATGTGGCTCTAGTTCTGATACTTGACTCCCCGGGGCTGCACGGGCGAGCTCCGCTTGTTGTGAGGGATGTGTGGAGCGACAGGTCTCTAATGTGATAAGGAGATTCCGGTGGGAGGATGGCTGGAGCGGAGGACTTGCATTCTCCTGGACACATGTGATGCCGCCTGGAATAACAGACTTGAAAAGCTCGTGTCGAGGGGGGTAAGCCAATTGATATTTTTTAGAAAAGCATATGCCTTAATAGATGTTGTGTTAGGGGCTGGGGGAACAGGAATGGTTACGTTCCACGAGTTTGACCTGGTAAGGAGGTTCCCCTCTGGGAGGGGGATTCTCCACACTCGATCTTACTGTTTGTTATGTTTTGTTAACTTAGATGTCATGGTGCCTTTTTGATATTGTTTCAGTGCTGGGGGGAAACTGGAAGGGAGAACTGAAGCTTAGTTCATGCAGGGGCCCTCGCGAGGGGGGTACGGCCCCATCCAGATACCTATGGCGGTCAGGACTATAACCTGGAATGCCCAGGGCTTAAATTCCCCTAACAAGCGTCAACGCCTTTGGAAATACTTGCTAGACAATAATGTCCAGGTGGCGGCCCTTCAAGAGATTCACCTCAAAAAGTCAAAAGAACATCGGTTCCACCATAAAGCTTATCCTCTTATATTTAGATCCTCTCACACCTCCAAACACAATGGTGTGGCACTACTTTTCCATGCGGGGTCCCGTTTCAGGCACAGGACACCAAAGCTGACAAAGCGGGGAGGTACGTTATGGTTCGGGGGGACCTAAGGTGCCGACAGTATACATTTGCAGTCCTCTATGCACCGAACACGGGCCAACAGGATTTATCTCCTTCCTTATGGCTTTGGAGAACTTTGCACAGGGGGACATACTGCTCTTGGGAGACTTCAACCTCGTCTGGGATCAGGGGCTGGACACAACTCATACCCATAGAACATCAGGAGGGGTCTTTGGCAAGGTACTCAAGTCACAACTCTAGCTCATGGGACTGATGGATGTATGGAGAGACACTAATCCTACTGTTCGTGACTACTCCTTCTTCTCCCACTCCCACAGAACATACTCCCACATCGATCACATCTTTGTGAGCCAGTCTCTGCTCCCCTCGATGCTGCAAACACACTTCCACCCGATATGCCTGTCTGACCATGCTCCCCTAGAGATGACACTCAACTGGCCGAACCCACGTCCAAAGCATGCGCGCTGGTATTTCCCCAACTTCCTCTGCAGGGATAGACTTCTACGGCATGACCCCAGGAAATCTATTAAGGATTTCTTCGAGCAGAATGACCCAGAGCTTACTTCTCATGCCACTACCTGGGATGCCCTCAAAGCGGTAGTCCGAGGTAAATGCATCGAGCTGGCTACTACCCTGAGAACACAGCAGCGAGAGGAGCGCCTCATGCTAGAACGGGATATACAGATTGTAGAGCAGGCTCATAAGGTTAGCCCCTCGGCCCAGGCGATGAGAAAAGTCACAGCCCTCAAAGGGAAGCTACAGGCCATATATACTAACAGGGCAGAAAAAAGCATCTTACGCCTACAGACCAGGGGGTATGAGGAAGGGAACAAAGTGGGGTCCCTGCTTGCACGTCAACTAAGTGCCAAACAGGAAAGGGAGTACATAAAACGTATCGTAGATGATGTGGGCGTCTCATGTGAGACAGAGGAGGGGAAGGCGCAGGCCTTCGAGAAATTTTACCGTACTCTTTAGACTTCGGAACTCCCACGGGCGCAGGATCAAATGGGGTACTTAGATCCCTTAGACCTCCCATAGGTCCCAGCTAACACCAACAAGGACTCAGCGAAACCCATAACCTTTGAGGAAGTGCAGAAAGCGATTGACGCGCTTGAACTCCAAAAAGCTCCGGGACCGGATGGCTTTTCGGCACACTTCTATTGTACTTTTGCACCAGAGCTGGCCCCCTTTTTAACTATTTTATTTAATGTCATTGCCTCTATGCAGCAGGTCACTCCCTCCATGGGCGAGGCGATTGTGGCAGTGATCCCCAAGCCCGGTAAGGACCCCACAGCCTGTTCCTCTTATCGCCCGATAGCTCTTCTGCATCTCGACGCCAAGATTTACTCCAAAATCCTGGCCACTCGCCTCGAATCCGTGCTCCCTGGCCTTATTGACCCAGACCAATTGAGCTTTATTAAAGGGCGACAGACCCACGATAATTTGCGGTGCATCATCCATATAATAGAGAAGGCCCGGAAGAAAAACATCCCAGCGGCTCTTCTCTTACTAGACGCAGAAAAAGCAATTATCACTCTCCTAGCTCCCAGGTCCTGGTCAATGGATCTGCTTCCTCCCCCCCTTTTGTCTTGGCAAGGGCGAGGAGGCAGGTGTGTCCATTGTCCCCCCCCTTCGCCTTGAGTATTGAACCCTTAGCACATAAAATTAGAGGAAACCCAGATATTCGGGGGGTACAATTTGGCACAGATGATAAGATAACGCTCTTTGCCGATGACGTGCTTCTCCCAGTCACAGAACCACTGATCTCTCTCCTGGCTATCCAAGAGGAGCTCTTGCTGTTCGAGGAGGCGGCGGGTATTAAGAATAATCTGGCCAAGTCCTTTTTACTGAACTTGTCCCTTTCTAATGTGGAGTGGTGGCGGGTAGAGGGAGCGTCACCCTTTAGCTGCACGACTTAGGAGATCACCTATCTGGGTGTCAAGCTCACCCCTGTATCTCGGATCTCTATGAGGCCAACTTCCCTCCCCTTCTACGCCAGTTAAAAATTGACCTGGGTAAATAGAGTGCCGCATACATTTCCTGGCTGGGCAGGATCAATGCCATCAAGATGAATGCACTTCTCCGATTGCTTTACCTCTTTCAGGGGTTGCCCATTCCAGTGGAAGAGGGGCTCTTTCAGGGCCTGTGACAAATGCTTACTAAATTTATATGGTTGGGGAAGAGGGCACGCTTGTCTCACCACCTGCTCACGCGTCCACGTAAGGAAAGGGGCCTGGCGCTGCCGGATTTTAAGGGATATTATAGAGCGGCGCAATTGCGCATAATCACAGAATGGTTGCTGCGGGCCTCAAAGAAGCACTGGCTTCATATGGACAGACCGATAACTGGTCGCACTATTTGGGACCTTTTATGGAAGACAAAACAGGACAGACCGCCCAGCGCTTACATCGGTACTCCCACATCCACCACATTACGGCTATGGGATGTTCTTACTAGGAGGCTGCAGCTCACTACCTTCCCCTCCCCTACATGCCTATACATTTTAATGTTGCCTCTCACCCTGCGCTTCAAGAGGGTCCCTTCGAGGCTTGGCGGGAGGGAGGCTGTCACATGATTTTTCACTTATTTGATAAAGGCAAGCTTCTCACCTTCCAAGAATGTAAGTGACAATTTGCGCTGACTGCCAAGGAAGAGTACCATTATTTGCAGCTTAAACATTGGGTACAGCAACAACTGATGCGGCTGGCCGCCACCATGGACTTGCTCCCCATAGAGAAGTTTGCCCAATCTGGGTCCACCTTCAAGGGTTGCATTTCCTTTCTGTATGCTCTCATACAAGCTCTGAACCCCAGGACGACTCCGCGTTATAAACGCTTTTGGGATGCACTTTTGGATTCCCCTCTAGCAGAAAATCAATGGGAGCATTTAAGTAAGGATGTAGTGAAATGTAATCGCTCGATGTACCTAAGGGAGGCCCACTATAAGCTCATCTATGATTGGTACATATACCCTCAGAAACTACATAGGATCTTTCCCACTACTTCGGATAGGTGCTGGCGGGGATGTGGCCTACAAGGCGACTTTCGCCACATCTGGTGGGAATGTCCCTCAATACAATCGTTTTGGAAACAAATCCTGTCGCAAATAAAACTCATCCCCGGCTACCCAATTCCTCTGTCCCTGGAACACACTTTGCTGGGGGGGAGAGACCCAACCCCTGAAACGCCAAACACAGAGCGATCGATGTGTTATGTGGCTTTGCCTGGGGCAGCTAAAATGGCAGTAGCCGCAGCGTGGAAAAAACAAGAGGCACCATCTGTAACTCAATGGCACGCGAGGCTGTGGAGGGCGTTGGCGCTGGAGCGCATGGTCGACATAGTGGACGACACCAGAAAAGGCTTTGAATATATATGGTCCCCGCTGGTGAGCTACTTGTCGGAGGGGCTTCCACTGACGGCTTGCGCCTCACAATTTAGGGCCCTTAACCTGTTCCATATCTAATCCCACAGCAGCGCAGTTGGCAACCTCTTTATTATTTGCACCATGACATCACAGTTTTGTTAGTTTTTTAGGTATGTTAAGTTTCCTTTTCAAGTTACTCTCTTCGGAGGGTGGATTGCAGGGCAGGTACGGGATACTAAATACAACAAGTTAGGATTGTAATGTTTATAAATTTGCTATGCCTTAGACCTCGTGAACAAACTGTAATCTACATGTGCGATCTGTAACTCTTGGCTTATTTACGATAACTGTTGCATGCGTACTGCATTGCTGTATCAATCTCAAAGAAAAATCCAAATAAACAGAATTTGATAAATTATGTGGCAAGAAAAGGCAAATTATGCAACACATTTTGTGATAGCATTACCTCATTATTTTGCCATTTATACGTTAACACTATCTGGGCAAAGACTCCACCTCACTAGTACCAGTCTGACACTCTAATTCAGCACTAAGCAAAAGAAAGATGACCAGGCAACGCCTGCAAAGAGCCTTTTACTGTGGAGCAACACCTGTTGCCGAATATAACTTTTGATCTGTTCGAGCTATAAACAATTTTTTTGCTAAATTCTACAGATTATGCAGCAGATGATGGATTATGTGGCAACTGCGACAAATCCGCAATTATGTGGAAATCGCACAATTGCATAGTTCTAGTGGTACTGAACATACTGCGGTGCATTATTTGTTGTGGATGTGCAACAACAAAAACGGTAGCACTGCTACCCTTGTAATAGTTTGGTTATGATCATTGACAGACCTATTTTGTACACTGCTTAAGTGTCTACGGTTCAAGGTAAATTCCCCACTTGTGAACTTGTGTAGCTATAACATACACTCGTGAAAAAAGTATACATTGACGATTAATGACTTGTAGAAGAGAAGAATGCGAAACATGAGGCAGTGTAGGCTTGTACAAACCCAAAGATATATCCAGTTTTGAAATCAAACTAATACTGTGAAATTCACTAATTTTAGGTTGCTGTATCTAGCTTTGACTTCGAAAGATTTTGTACTGGAATGTGATCATAACATTTCTACGGGGACTGAGTGTGTAGTCACTTATCAGCAGTACCAGCAACATTGTCAGAATACTCCATATAAGTCATGCACTCTCTCTTTTAGCATCTCTATAGGGCTGAGCAGATGAATTTTCTGTCAGTTAAGACCATTGCTGTTGTCATGACAGTTTTGCTAACACCCACATCAGAACTCCGTGTTCTATGCTTGTAAAACATGTGACACCGACTGATAGTCAATCTCTTGTCTGAAGAATAGATGCATTTATTCAGTACTACATTTTTGTTAACATACGTTCACTTTGCTTCAAGAATAAATAGTATACTCTGCATCCAGTGTAGATGATGAGAACACTGGTACCTGTGAATTAAGAAAGTTGAAGTTGAAGGGGTTTTGTATAGCGCTCTATTACCAAGCGGTTTCTTGGGGCTGCAGAAAGAAACTGAAACTGAGGAGGGAAGGGGGGTAGGGGGTGAGGGTTTAAGAGGGATAGGCAGAGGAGAAAAGATGGGTTTTCAGGGCAGCCCGAAAGTTCAAATAGGAGGGAATAGACCTGATTGCCAAAGGGAGTGTGTTCCAGAAGTGGGGGGCGAGTGTCGAAAACTTGGAGCCGCCCGATTTCTTCTTGCGGAATGGGGGGACAAGAAGAAGGAACTGGGTGGAGGAGCGAAGATTTCTGGCAGGAGCATATGCATTGATCTTAGATCTAATAAATGCAGGGGCAGTGCCGGCTAGAGACATAAAGGTCAGACAGCCCATCTTGAAGAGCGAGCGCTCCCTAATGGGGAGCCAGTGGAGAGTCTGAAGCAGGGGGGTGGTGTGAGTAGATTTAGGGAGGCTATAGATGAAGCGAGCCGCTTGATATTGAATAAGCTGCAGGCAACGGCACTCGTAGGCAGGAATGCCCACATACAGAGCGTTGCCATAATCTAGGCGGGATAGGATCATTGCCAGGACAATGAGTTTGAGGGCTTCGACCGTGAAGTAGCGCAAGACTTTCCGAATGGTTCTTAAGGCCAGAAAGCAAGAGGAGACTGCCGAGCTTATCTCCGGACGAAGAGAGAGATCCTGGCTGACTTTGATGCCCAGAGTTTTAACGGAGGCAGATGGAGACGGAGGGGAACCAAAGATGGGGGTCAGAAAGCAGGGGACCAGGGATTGGAGGGACCACCGATGAGAACTAGCTCCGTCTTATCAGAATTCAGTTTTAATTGATTGAGGTTCATCCAGTTGTAGATGAAAGTAAGAGTGGAGTGGACCCTGGAAACTGAGTCAGGAGAGAAGGAGAGGTTGAAGATGAGCTGGAGGTCATCAGCGTAGTTGAACGTTGTAACCTCCATATCCTGTAAAGCAGTAATGAGGGGGTGTATGTAAAGGTTAAATAAAAGGGGGGAGAGGGAGGAGCCTTGGGGTACCCCGCAGGAGACAGAGCGGGTGGGTGCAAGAAAGCCTTCCAAACGAACAGCCTGAGTACGGCCTGCTAAGAAAGAGGTGAGCCAGGTCAAAGCCGACCCCCATAGGCCGGCGCCCCTGACACGGTCGAGGACGATGGAGTGGTCGACCGTGTCATAGGCGGCGGAGAGATCGAGAAGGACTACGGCCTGGGGGGAATTGGTGTCAGCACTGCGTCTGAGCTCATCAACCACTGAGAGGACAACAGATTCCGTAGAATGTGCAGGCCGGAAGCCGGCCTGGTGGTCCGCCAGGAGGTGGTGGGCCTCAATGTAGGTGGAGAGTGAGGAGGTGATATGGCTCTCCAGGATCTTGCCCAGAAGTGGGAGAAGCGAAATGGGTCTATAGTTGGAGGGGGCAGTAGGATCGGCACCGTTTTTTTTTATAATAGGGATTACCGTGGCTGCTTTGAACACATCAGGTACAATTCCTGAGGTGATAGAGGTGTTAAGCAGGGTAATAAAGGGGGCTGGACAGAAGGAGAAGATCTCCCTTAGGATGTGTACCGGGCAAACGTCAGCGGGGGAGCCAGTTTTAACTTTTGAAAGAAAATCATGAGATGTTCTCTGTTTATTATATCGCACACGTAGAAATGAAGCATTTCGAAAAGGAAATCAGAGGTAAAGTACAGCTAAAGAGCAAAAGGCTGCTATGTTTCTTGTCTCAGGTGATTTGCCTGCCCTGATGTAGGATGAAGTTTGAGGTCGAATATGCTTCGGAAACTGAGATACTGCTGCCCTTTTTCCTGTTACACGAAGCCTCACTATCATGTTATAGAATAAAGGAAAGTGTGCATTAAGTGCAGAGTAACTGGTACCCAGGGCTTTAAGTGGGATTAAAAAAGGGGGGTCTCTCAAAGGGGCGTGGCCAATGTAATTAAGGTCGTGGCTTACAGACATGTAAGCTAAAAATGTGTGCTTCGCATTGTGTACCGCCCGACTTGTATTTTGCTATTTGTGCCATTGCATCCAGATATATGAGACAAGAGGTAACATCATGCCTACAAGAAGTCAGGACTATTGGCTTTGTCAATGGTTGTTAGTTGCATAAGATAAATAAGCAGCAACTGTGGCTTGTATATAATATTGAAAAAGCTTCCACTTACAGCACTGGAGACACAACGACAATGTTGCTGATCCCGAGTTTCAAAAAAGAGAGGGAAAATCCATAGAGAAAATGACTCTCTTTAAAGGATTTCCCTTCCCCTAGAACGCTCACCTGGCATGACGTCATGCTGTAACTTCTCTACTAGTGAGAAGTGAGCAGTGTGAGCACGCGCACATGATGTGCCTGCTGTCACTACAGTCCGGATTAAAAAGGACCACCTGTGCCAGGGCACAAAACAGAGCCCGATAGAGACCCGATTCGAGACCCCCTTTAAAAAACTGCTGTTGCTCAGACCTGGTGAGACCCGGCCCACTTAAAGCTCCGCTGGTACCCACATTATCTTCGCAGTGCTCCAGAAGAGTGCGGTATAGAGGAAGCATCAGCTTTTCCCTCTGCTGAACCTATTCATCATTCATTTCCACCACCAGTTCCTGCAATGGACCTAGAGCCTCTTGCTCTCTCAGTATATCAAGGCATCAGGGCATGGAAGAGACAGGAGCATGGCCAAGCAGTTCGCCTTCAAATCCGCAGTGTCCCCTGAGGTCTGATTCCTCCATGCAGCTCTCCAAGATGGCAGGGAGTGCAAGAGACGGCAACGTGCCCCTGCCACCTCCTACCTTCCCACAAGGCCCCTTGAGCTCTGCGCTATCCCTCTAGTGCTGCTCCAGGATGGTGGGGTATGGAAGGGGTAGCTGCACTGCCATACCACCCTTCCGAATCCCACCCTGCCCCTTGAGCCTCCTCTCTACCCATGAGTCACACCATTACAAAATCACAGACCTGCGCACACATGCATGCTATGATAAACGAATGCACGGGCACACATCATTACAACAAGAAAAACACACGCCGTGACACTCATAGTCACATTAAACCTCACATCCAACATAATGACCGAAATCCACACATTACACACCAACATAGTCATCATCAAACACATGAATACCACAACACAAACATACATGAAAACCACTACCCAAACACCCACACATCTATACAGATTTAACATCACAAGAACACACCATCACAAACACACACTATCTCATACATTATTTTAACCCCTTCAGCGCGGCGGGAATTCCCCCGCGGTGCTGAAGGGTTTGAGCGCGGGCGGGGCCATGACGGAACGGTTCCGTCATGAGCACAGCGCAACCGATGCTCATGACGGAACCGTTCCGTCATGGGCATGGAAGGGGTTAAATATAGACACCAATCTTCACACATGCTTTATCACTCCAATACACACTTGCACCTTGTCACATACAGCACCACAAACTACACCAGACCCTACCACTGCACACACATGCCATTTTACATAAACTATCCTAGACTCATCAAACGCACACCATCACAAACTACCATACAATCTTACACCCCTGCAAACATGCGCTTTGTGAGCTGAGGTTGTACCTGTTCTGCATGTGTAAGGAAGAGTGGCTAGTGCTGTCTGTATCACAACTATATGATGTGAGTGAAGCTTGCATTCGGCTGGACATGATGTGCCTGTATGCGTGCGCGGAAGATGCACTGCTGCTGCCTCTGATGATAATGTTCTGTCTACGTGTGGGAAGCTTGAACCGCTGCACATGCGGTGCCTGGGAGGAAGGCTTACCAGCTCCAGTTGTAGGCTGCAAGGGCAACTCAAGCCCCCTTAGGCTATGCACCACTGAAGGCAGAGAGCAACTGAAGATTTCTATTTTTTGCAGTTTTATATAGTTCAAACTCGACCCGAAAACTGGAAAGGCGGAGGGGCATTACACAGCCAGAATGACCTCACTAGATATTCATATAACCCACACTTGGTACAGAAAGACGTTTTCCACTCATCTCCCTCCTTGATTCTCACAAGATGGTAGGCCCCTCACAAATCTAACTTGGTGAACACTTGAGCGTCTTTGATCTGATCAAGGAGGGAGGATATCAGTGGTAGAGGATACCTTTTCTTGACGGTGATGGTATTTAATGCCCTATAGTCTATACAGTATCTAAGACCCCCCCCTTCTCTTTTCGGTATAAAAAAGAGAGATGATGATGCCGGTGACTTGGAGGGACGGATAAACCCAATTCTCAAAATTTCGTCCAGATATTCTCGCAAATACACATTCTCCTTTTCTGTTAAGGAGTAAATCCTACTACAGGGTATGCGAGCTCCAGGCAGCAGATCTATCCGACAGTCATAGGTTCTGTGTGGTGGAAGGCTAGTGTCCTTTTCCACATCAAAAATTTCCTTGAGGTCCTGATAGATGGAAGGTCACACAGATTCGTCTGCACTGGTGAGAGCATTGACTTTCTCTGGATTGCGTGTGTCATGAACAAACAATATGTTCCATACAATAGTTGTGGTTAAAAGTTAACGTCATCGTCTTCCAATTAATAAACGGACTATGTTGACATAACCAAGGCAGTCCTAAAATAGCTGGAAGCTGAGGGGTTTGTATGAGATTAAATGCAATGAGTTCATGATGCCTCTCCTCAATGAATAAAGTTAAATCGATAGTAGCATGTGTAATGGGACCTGACTTCAAGTTACTACCATCAATGGTTTTGACTTCCTCCCAAGAGGGTTTTGTCACCCAAGGAATTTTTTTACTCTGTGCGGACTGGGAATCCATGAAGTTACCCAAAGCACCAGAATCCACCATTATTTGCACATCTGCAACCTTGTCTCCCCATATCAAAAGTGAGGAGAGAAAGAAATTACGTGGCAAAGATGCCGGTATCTCCATCTGTGAGACAATCAATCCTGAATTACCCGAAATCCTTGTCACCTGAGACTCCGGGCTCACTAGGTTTCCGTACGCCTTGTCTGTTTCGGCTTTATGGGACAGTCTCTAAGGAAATGGTCCTGCTTTCCACAGTACAAGCACCATTTCTTGTCTCGCCTTCTCTGCCTCTCTTCTTCGCTAAGGGGCCCTCTTATACTCCATTTTTGCATTGGTTCACGTTCTTCAACTGCTCTTTCGGCATCAGACTTTCTCTCCCTATAAGAAAAAACTCGCCCGTCTAACCTGACCCTATCTCTTTTGAAGGCGTTGTAGTTCTGTAGCAGGGGATCGTTCCTTTCTATTAGAGGGATGGTCCAATTAGCAGCGGACCCCCCTAGATAAAATGTAACAAATGCCACCTTTGCTTGGTCTGTTGGAAAGCAAGCAGCCTTACGCATGAAGTGAAGCTGGCACTGACTGATGAAGGCGGCAAATTTAGTAGGGTTTCCCAAAAAATGCTCGGGGGCCAAGGGAATGGACGGTGGTGCAGTGACTTGTATTACTGGAAACTATTACCAGGATTCTGAGTTCCCACCCCTGAGTCAGACCTCTTACCCCTCTGCATTGCATCCACCCGTGCTGACAGGGCTTGGGTTTTCTTCTGAAGGTTACCCAACATGCAGACTAAATCTGCTAGAGACACCTGAGTCATTTCCATGACGTCCGGGCGGAAGAGAAAACTTTTCTTCCATTTGGCTTTGCGTTCTGTCAAGTTCTCACCTATGTTTCCACAGGAACGTCATGGACATGAAGGGAGGTCCACAACTTTGCCAAATTACCTATTGCACCCAACAAGGTCAAAGTGACAATGGTAATATGGGGAAGAAGGGAAACAAAATAAGGAAGGATAAAGGTCACGCGGTGAACACCAGGCTGCGATAGGACCAGGCAAAACCAAGGCACAACATCTGTAGATAGAACAAAAAACAGGTAAGTATGTAGTAGGGTATCTCTGTCTCTTATTCTCTCTAATGGTTTGTTTAATACCTTAAGGTTTCCCTTCTTCGTTGTATGTTAAATGGCTATGGTCGTCAAGCAAGTGTCTGGTTCTGGTGGGAAAAAACAATAGGGAACTATTAGTTGGAGGGAGTCTAAAATAAGGGAATGGATAATCAAACCCTAAGCTAGAACCCACCTATTTCACCAAACTCCTGTAGGAAAATAGTCTTCACAAAAATAAAGTATCTAAATGCAAAATTTAGATAGCCTTAATATTCAGGCAATATTCTAACATCTTTTTCTTGCTTTATTCTCAGGTTTCAGACTTGAGAGGAGAGAGAAGGAACGACGATCCACAGCGCAAGAATCACCAGATCATATAAGTATGCAGGGGCAAGATAAATTGAAATAAATATCAGCATAAAGCTCAGATACCGTTATGACGGGTAATGCAGCTTTCTGTTTGTCTTTTTGCCTTTCAGGCGAGTGCAGAAACGAGAAGGACGGAAATCCGGAGGTAAAGGTGGCGTGCTGGAAGTAGGAACACCGGGGAAGGGGAGAGTGCCAGCACAAAAGCCGCACCTCACAGAAGCAGGACGCCGAGGGCGCTGAATTCAGGAACACCGGGAAGGAGAGAGCGCTAGGACGAAGGACCGCGCCGCTCAGAAGCAGGACACCGAGGAGATTCCCAACGCCCCGGAAGTGACGAAGACCAGGAAGGTAAGCGCCGACTCCAAGGACTAGAACGCGAAGCGTTGCTGCGCGGGGACGGTTGCGCTTTGAACGTTCTGGTATATTGCTGCACATGCGTCCCCGTGCGGCGGCCATTCCTGTAGTTCACGCGCTCCCAATCTGGCAGCCGTGACAACAATATAGCCTTAGAGCCCAACATAGCGGGCTCTAACAGCCATTAAAGGCCTGTTTCAGTGTTAAGGCCTTTAACAATGGAGCAGTCCTTTAATGGCTGGCAGAGCCCGCTACAGAGGGCTCTAAGGCTATTAGAACATTCAGCCCCTAGAGGGCAGAATGTTCTAATTTGTAAAACAAAGGTCACATGGAGCCCGAGGGGGTTGAAATCCCCTTGGGTTCCGTGAGGCCTTTGTTCACAGCAACAGCTGTGAACAAACATTGGAATGTTGAGGCTTCAGGCTTCAACCGGCCATTAGAAGCCTGGAGCACTCCATTGGTTTCAATGGAGCACTCAACATTCCAATATTCTAATATCACTTTTAATAAATCGACTGTCAAGCAGTGCTTTATTTTAGATAAAGTATTTCAAGCTATACACAACACAAAAGTACACAAGTATGAGGACAGCGATATTGGAATGCATTAATGAAATATGGGAAAATAAGAAGGCAGTGCTCAAAGGGATCCAGTGATTCAGTGTCTGTCTAGAATGTTAACACTGTGGTCAGTCCATAAGTCTCTGGTGCTTACTCTTGTGCCTGCAGAGCTCTGGTGGCGAAACTGGAAGTGCATAGCTTTGCTCAATGTCCCTGTGAGCCCCTGTGGGAATGTTGGGGAGAGGAGTTGGCCTAACGGCTAGGGCGCTCGACCTCGGACCTGGGGAACTGGGTTCGAGCCTCGGTAATGTCGCTGAACATCCTGTGATTCTGGGCAAATCACTTAATCTCCCCGTGCCTAACAAGAAATGAATGTGTGTCCTCATGTAACGTAATGGTGCTATGTAAAGCGCTCTGATACCCGATTGGATTCGGGTCAAGTTCGCGCTATATAAAATTCTAAAAAAAAAAAAAAAAAAAAATGTTAACTCCAGATCACTATGCTGGTGTCTTTAGTCCATGGAGAGCAGCCACCTGGCGGTAAGGGGCAGGTTAAACTGCTAAATGCTCTCCTTCCCCAGGGTAGCAGTGTATTTTTTTATTTTCAAAAAGAAAATCCAGTTTTGGGATTTCTTTTTGAAAATAAAAAAAGGAACACTATGAGTACAGAGCTCCAGTCCACTGATGGAGCCCTGTACCAGGAAAATGCACTGCCAGAAACCGCTGTGACAGCAATTCATGCCAATGCCTAACAAATAACCACCGGCTTGGCAGTCATTTATGAATTTGACAAGCGGTCCCTGCACCAGGGCAATGGAGTAATTTACTCTGTCTCCTTGGCAGAACTATGGGCGTCTGCCAGGACTTAAATCAGGCCTAAAATCATCTTTATAAATAAAACATCAAGGAGATGGAAACTTTTTGTTTTTAGTTCATATCTATATGTATAATATTTAAATTGCAACACTGGGTTGGTAAATGAGACACGGACACCGTGCAACATGCCAGACAGTATGCCAGGGAGTCCATCCAATTTATATTTATATGTCCACACACACAGACATGATCACTAACATACATTGCACATTTAGGAGAGGTCAACTACTAAACTGAGGTGACTGTACACATTGGATATACAACCAGGAGCTGTGGTTTTGCTGAACTGCGTGTTGACATACTCTGTGGTCTTATTTCCTTGTCAACTTCTTAGTTTTCACTCTTATTTTGTAGAACCAAAGCAATAATAAGAGATTTAGGATCCAAGACCTCTACAAAGATAGGAACCAGAATCATGCTCACATATAACTGGAGCTACTGAACCATCCTCCGCACCTCCTACTATGCCAATGAGAAAAGCACTCAGTCTTACACTTAAGCCAGCTCCTAGTTGATGAAAAAGCTTTTGAATAAAGTGATACTTTCTAAGAGGCAGTTTGCAATGCAAAATACAAGCACTAGACCATAAATGCCAATCATAACAACCAGGACAACAGGAATATTAGATTGCATGGAAACTGTAGCCTTGTGACAGACATGGCTGCTATCCACATGCCACTCTTTGCAGTGCTGTTGGTTGGTCCAAGACTGCTGAATGCTATGGCAGAGAGGACACCCGTGACAGCTAAGAAGTAGGCATATTCTGAGGAGGACATAGCAACAGTATGTGCACTGTTTGAGCAGTGATTCTTCTATGATTTGTATGCCACTGTTACTGCTTTTCTTCACATGTCAGACTGCCATTTTGTACATCATCTCTACAGGGAGATCCCAAAATGGGTTCCAGTGTGCCCACAGTCATCCATACACTCCTGACGTATCCTATTATGCACACAGTGTGCCATACATATATGGTATCCAGGCTTATGGGATGTTGTGAAGGACCAGGTTGCCAAAACCTGAACAGTTTACAGAAGCAAGAAAAGTGGGCCTATCATTCTTTGCCAGCCACAGGAAGAAGGACTGTCTTCTTGCTA
Organism: Triturus cristatus; assembly: GCF_964204655.1. Taxonomy (NCBI): domain Eukaryota; kingdom Metazoa; phylum Chordata; class Amphibia; order Caudata; family Salamandridae; genus Triturus; species Triturus cristatus. The sequence continues at coordinate 761,001,686 of NC_140589.1, read as the reverse complement.
ATATTTCAATGTTTCTAGCACTGTTAGTTTAGCACAAGACGGTGAGTTGACAGTAGTCAAGCTCACTGTGGAATGTATGCATGGTGTGCCCCACATGGCCACAAAGGTCATCTAAAGCACATGCCAGAACTTTGGCAGACCTCAGCAGGGGAGGGAGGGGGAGAGGGGGAGAGGGGAGAGAGGGAGAGAGGGAGAGAGAAAACGGTCCCCGTAGTTTGCACCATGAAAAGTGGGACATGTGTGACGCAAGGCTCTGAGTCAGATTTATGAAGCCATGCAAAGCCATGCTGTGTGACTTTGAGTGGAGTCCTAACTCTTGAGTAAGGCAATGCAGCGCAAATGGCTGCGTCGGCTTACTCTGCACAAGGCAGGCATTTTGGTGGGTGTTCCCATGCAATTACCATGGGTTTTGATGCATTTACAAAGACTTGTAAACCTGGGAATGCATCAAAATCTTACACCTCCCAGGGCAGGAGTAACAAGGAGAACTATCTTTATTTCTCCTTGTTTTTTCCTCTTTCTATGTGTGCTGCATTCTTCAGCACTCATTCAAAGAGGACAAAGCCTCTATAGATTGCCTTCATGAAAGAAGGTGCCCCTTCCTGCACAAAAACAATCCTGCTGATAACACAGACACCCCATGGTGCCTGCGTTGGTGTTAGGCTGCTGAAAAGGCGCCAGCACAGGGGGAAAGGACAGGAATGCACAATATTGGATAAATACAGTGCATTCCTGCTTTTTCACTTTGACATAGTGCAGCACAGCAAGGTGACTTGCTGCACCGCCCTGCACCAAATCCCCATAAATGAGGGTCTAAAAGCGCAGTTAGATTTGCCTTGGTCCACTTTATAATGTACCCCACTATCAAATTGTGTGTGAAGTTAGAATAGTAATTACATTACACTCAATGGCCGTTTCTCATAATAATGGGGCTGGGGTGGGGTGGCAGGGGAAGTGTGTGTGTGTGTTACTATACTTTTGGGGACTTGGGTGTGATAACACACTCATGCTGTGGGTCCTGAACAGAAGTCCCCACAAGGCAATACCTTTCAAATGTCATAAAAACGACCTTTTGAAGTGTTTGTGCAAATTTTCACATCTTTTTAAAATGTTAACTTGTTGGTACCGGTGTTGTGTGTGTGTGTTGTTCTGCTTCTCTGCGCCATAGCATTAGGTACCAACCACATGATCCTCTAACAAGGGGCAGCTAGGACACAGTGTGCTCTTGCCTTCCATATGGTGTGGCCCTGATGGAGCAATACTTCCTGGGTTGCACCCATGGGCTCATGCACTGCCCACTTTTAGTAACAGGCCCAGTTAGGATGAACAGAGCAGGGTCAGTGACTTGCTACAACAATGCTTTTTCATTGCGCACACAGATTCACGTACTTGTCGTTGGATGTTTCACCAGGGGGCACTGGAGCTGGTGATGCAGGGACCGGTGCATATGCTGTTCTTTGCTTTATTAACTGTGCTCACTCTTGTACATTGTTGCTCTATTTCTGGCGCAACTTATCTCCGAATAGGGACTCCACTGTCAAAGGTGCATCAGGTGCAGTGGCACCAGAGGTAGGGGTGTGAGGGCTCACTTCACACCAATTACAGCAGTCTTTTGATATCCAACACTGGATCTGGGGCCCATTTCCCTTGCTTGCATTAAAGCCAATGGCGCCCTTTCTCTGACACTGACTCCCATCACGCTGTCCTATGTTAGATACCCCTCCCCTTCTCTTCACTTTCTGTCCATTGCTTAAGACAAGACGTGGTATTCATTGCCCCAGCTGCAGAACTGTGAGGGTTGCTCTCTGCTGCAAGGTTCTAGTGTTTACATCATGCAGGGACAACCACTGCCTCTTTCCACCCACAGCCATGTCTAACAGCAAGAACCTGTACATCGTTTGAGAACAGAAACAGCATGAATGTCCAGTGTCATCTTAAGGATTTTGGGCGCCCTGGGCAATTGCACACTTTGCCCATGCCTTAACAGGTCTCTGTGAACGGCCACTTATGGTGCACGCATTTCACTTATTTCCTAGCACATTCTCCATTGGCTCAGGGTGAAATATGTGCGCTAGGATCATGTCACCTGTTGACAAACATCGGATGGATTTTCTTCTGGCGCCGGCTTCAAAATACTTAAACAGCTGGAGTACGATCACATAACCAATGATTACAGATCATATGTTGTGTTGCTAGCGTCACAGAAAACTTGTTGTAGAGTTATAAACAACAACAAATGCAAGCACGACTATTCGCTGGCTTCCATTTTAAGGTGGCCTCTGCCCATGCATGCAGCTGTTGCCTTTTTTGACGCGCAGCCCTTGCTCAACGGTTCTCACTTTGTTTACCTCAAGACCTCATGACTTCGCGTTCGTCAGCGTGGTGATAAACAGGGTGAGCTCGTGTAGCAGCTGCCACCAGAGCATTCCAATGAGCTACAGCTCCCTTTCCTACCAAGAAAGACTCTGACAAAAGCTTTTGTGCATGTAACTCTCTCCCTTTGGCTTCCGTCCTTGGATATGACAAAACATCAACAGAAAGCTGTAGGGAAGCGCGTGCAGCATTTCCGCCTGCGTAGTGACGTCAGCGGCCCCGTTCCTTCCACAGACTTGGAACGTTTTTGCCCCCTCTCAGCTTGATTTATCAAAGGGGCTCTGTGCCTGTGGGGAAAAAAAAACATACAATCTGACAACACGTCCTACTGCGTCCATTGCAGAAAACTCTTGACATCAGACCCCTGCAGATCTCCTGTTATTCAACACGTTTCCTGCTTGTGTTCCTTTCCGCGCTTGATATGTTTTAGCTGATGTCGTTAGTTTAAATAAACGTTTTATTTTGAAAGAAGATATAAAGTGTGGCAGCTACAACGTTGCAATGCGGGTGAGATAAAAATAACACCACAAATGTTGGGACTTGAAAGCAATTTTTAGGTCAAGCCTACGGGACATCACTAACTGGTTGCGAATGACCTTCTGTGACCTTTCCAAGAACCTATAGGGGCTCACAGCCCACCATTGATGGGCTTTATTGTCACTTTCATTTGCTTGCTTTTTATTTGATGGCTTTCCTTGTCTATCTTGCGTTTGTCTTTACCCTTGAGCATATCCTCTTTACCACCATCTTGACTGGTTAGCTTCTGTCCTTCCATTGTTGACTTTAAGGGAACTACCTTTTTCTATTTAGTTAAACACTCCATCAGAGCGCAAGTGTTTTCCAGTTCTATCACTTTTGTGTCTCTCTCCCCCTCGAATATCCGCTCTGTGCTTGTTTGCTCTCTGTAGGAGGCTGGCTTAGTATATGGTACACACTTATTTAAGTGATGCACCATACACTAATGCAGACAATCCTTATGATGGCCTTTGATAACCTTTGAAAGCTCTCAAAGTAGTAGCTGTGGAGAGCATGCAACACACTAACCCTAGGAAATTCCAGGTGAGGGAACTAGAGGTGCGGGCAACCCGGAGCAAGCTATCCTCCAGCCTAGCATGAACACACAACAGAAGCTGCTCCAAGTACAGTGACCGAAACTTAGGAAATGTTAAGTTTAGAGAGAGGTGGCATTTCACAAAAGTGAAGGACTGTCCTCACACACCACCTGGTGTCATACTTCAGCATCAATAGTCCTTGCTCTCTAGAAACTTAGTTTGGTGAGGAGCGGGCCTACACGTGGAGACAGGGAGGCACTTATAAAACTAAGCGGGGGCCCGTGAACGTGAGTGAGTTTTAAAAATCAGTATAATCGCCAGAATGCATTTATCCAGATAGGGAATTATATGATATTAAAAAATACAAGAACGGTGAGAAGGGGAGTTACTGCCCCATCACCGTAGTGGTTAATTTTGTTGACATACTTCTGCCTATGTGGCCTTAGGGGTCTGCGGCATTCATCAGGACGGAAAAATGAAAGAAGGCTCCTATCTTACCAAAATATTAGTATGAAGTTACCACTGGGTAGGTTGACCTATGTCATACTCTACCTAAGTTGATTTCTTGCAACCCTGGTCAAGCTTCCTACACGCCTCATGGGAGGAAAGTGAAGGAGAGACCCCTGTAGTCAAACTTACATCAATGTGCATCTCTCGCCGTGAAACTATGTGTCTGCTCTTCATTCCCGATGTAGTGGAGAGCAGCCTTCAGGCTTATCCTGAAGGAGTCTCAGAGGAAAAAGGGGGAAAGAGGTCCCAATCCCTTGGTAACCGTATTATTGAGTTGAATGTAAGTGCGGTGTTTGCCCTTAACAGTGAGAGAACCCCCATCCCACTGGCGATAAGAAAGTTCCAAAGGGGTGTCAGGGCAAATCTTAGTTATTGATTATCTCTTTTGCTGAAAAAATTCCAGAAGGCAGTTTCATCTTTTTGTAAGCGTGTTTTATACAGTTATTTTGAGACTTTCTCTTGGGTGAGCAAAAGTTACAGCTAACACGTGTTTCGCCCTTTTAAATGGCCATCTGGCCTGGGGCTTCAGGGATTTATCCTGAAGGAGTGTAAAGCAGCTTGAATTTACTAATTTTAAACAGTAGTGCCAGTTAAATGAAAAAGAACCACGCTGTGTATATAAAAATACGTCTATTTATTACACGACACTCTCACTAACACATTGATATATCTCCAACCCGGAGATATCAACACAATACATAAGAATACTTTGAAATAATCAGGTAAATATCACAAATATACCCTGGTCTCCAGGGGGAGACCAAACCATATATATATATATATACATATTCACTGAAAAAAACATAGGTTTTGCAGACGTTATAGTTAGGAATTAGCATATAAAAAACCTTTGACATTCACTTAAAAAAACATAGGTTTCAGGGATGTTATAGTTAGTTGGACATTTGACTCGTATAAAACCATAGAAATTCCCCCGTTATAGTTAGTTGAGCTAACTATAACTCGCGCGCCCGTAATGCACTGCTGATGACATCACATATTACATCACTCATGACATGGTCAGTGACATCACTCATGACATCTCAAATGACATCACAAATGACATCACTCATGACATCATCCAGTGAATGTGTGTTTCTGTAAAGTTTAAATATTTTTCATATATATCTATGCCAAGGTGTATTGAAGAATGAGTGGATTTACAAGTGCCTGAAGGTATTATTTAGTAGCTGCATGACTGACTGTATAAGTGAGTGATTGAACGTGTCTTACTGAATGCAGGGGCTAGTGACTAAACTGTGTGAAAGTCTGTATTAGTCCCTCAGTTGGTGTGTAAGCAACTGCATGGGTTGGTGAGTAGCTACATGATTGTCTATATGGGTTATTGATATGTTGTCTGAGTATCTGTATGGGTGCCTGAGTGTCTGTGTTGTGTGACTGTGCATAGATGTCTGAGTCACTGGTTGGATGGATTCAAAAGTGCATCTGGGAAGGGCTGTATCGGTGAGTTAGTGTGTGTATGGGTGTGTTGGTGAGTGAATGAATGTTTCAGTGGTATATGTGTGACTAGTATCTGGCATTGTTGAGTGTATGGTTTCAAAAATAGTAGTTTGTATTTTAGAGTGGGTGTATCAAAGTTTATATTAGGGCATCAGTATGTGCATCAGATTATCACGTGGATGATGTCATCAGTGATGTCATTTGAAATGTCATCAGTGATGTCACTGACCATGTCATGAGTGATGTAATATGTGACGTCATCTGCGGGCGCGCGAGTTATAGTTAGCTCAACTAACTATAACAGGGGAATTTCTGTGGTTTCAAGTGTCCAACCAACTATAACATCCCTGAAACCTATGGTTTTTTAGTGAATTTCAAAGGTTTTTTAAATGCTAATTCCTAACTATAACGTCTGTAAAACCTATGGTTTTTTTCAGTGAATTTCGAAGGTTTTTTTTAATGTTAATTTCATATTTTAATATTTATAAAACCTATATTTTTTCTATTTAAAAAAAATATATTTTGGAACTCTATTATCCTTTTTTTTGTAACTTTAAAAATGATGTAATTTTTTATATCTCCGCCCCCCCACACCCCTCCAAAAAAATATGTATATCTTTTTTTTTGGGGGGGGAGGAAACTGGAGTCCCATTCCGGTAGTGTACCAAGCTCCATCAGCATGCGAATCCTATCCGCCATATTGCTAAACTCGTGAATGATGCGCATTTCGTATCTGACGGGTTCGTGGTACCGCGTCCCACGTAACATCATATACGTATGAGGTCGCGGCAGCTGCTACTTTGGTATGCGACGGGTACGCAGTACCAAGCCGCGCATTACGTCATGTACATATGGGGTCGAGCCTGCTGCGCATTGCGTATGCGACGAGTGCACGCTGCCAGGCCCTGTGTTACGTCATAGAAGTATGGTGTCGCGCCGGGTACGCCATTCCCTCATTTTTTTACATCTCAAAACTATATCTAAATAAGTTTAAAGTGTATATGAGAGCAAGCGATAATCTAAAATGTTTTAAACATTTATATATTTCTAACTGTATTAAACTTATATTATGGTAAATATATTTTCTCAAAATCACGTTGGGTGCGGCCTCCTTGTGTGCTCGGTGCGCGATTGCCATGCGACCTTAAAAAAAAGCATTTGATTGGTTCATAACATTTCCCATTGTAACAGTTGGAGGACCCCACCCATTTTAGTCATTCTCTCTACAGCGTTTGATTAGAGACACCTCTTCTACTTAAAGATCTTATACTACACACAACATGCAACGATCATCTTGATCAATATTCATGGTCTGTACAGTAGCCTTCCACATGTGATGGCCATGCATCTGACACGTTACATCAAAAAACAAATGTGTGTTACACGATGCCCCTGGTGTGTGTGCGCATTATTGTGCTGCCTTTAGGCCTGGTTATTGGTGGCTCGAAGGGGTATCATCAGCCACGGGCAGAGTGCGCATCCTAGATCACATGTGACAAACAGTAAAGAGTAATGTGTAGATTTGTGTTGCAGTATGCTCTGTTGTCAGGCTTTACCAGTATAGTAGTGTGTCATATGTGAGACTTTCAGATTCACGTTTGACATGCATTGCTTGACTGTAATAAGCGTTATCACTGTGTATCACGTAGCCTCACTGCTGATCCTCCCTCCATCCGAGCACATTCACATGTGTACCCTTCGCGATACCAACACTTTCAATAATACTGCACACCATTGACATGCGTGTCTGCGCATATCCACAAGCTTGACAACATGTGATGTTGGCCATTCAATGTTTTCGGACAGCATCTCATTAGCGATAGTTGCCGCCCTCTCGGTACATGCTACATTAATGTAAATTGTGGATTGTGCGACGTCAAAACTCCAACAGGGACACACACATAAGTACACTTCCTGGCCAGGCAGGAACTGAACAACACCCAGGTTCCCGGAATAATTATTCACACCCCTATGCTGGCCTGGCGTAGGCAAGCCCAGCCCACTTTGCGTAAGTATAAATAGGATAACGACGCCGCCACATGTCCCAGTTCTTCCACACTGCCTCAGGTGATATGAGCGCATCCACCTCGCATATCACAATGCACAATAAAAAAAAGGGATCCATGAGGTGTACACCATCCTCGCAATCAAAACTCGATTTGAATTGTGAACCCTGCTGGCCGTCTTGTTTGGACACACAACAATGACAGCAGGTGAGCAGTGGGACCTGGGTGCACAGGGGCTGCAATGGAGCGAGGTGCTGCGGGAGGGGTGGGGTGCATCAGCCTGGGTGCGCAGGTGCTAACAAGCGATGTTGCAATGCGTAATGAGGTGATCTCTGACCTCATTCAGTCACATCTCTGTCTCATTTTAAGGACCTGCTGGACCGTACTGTAGGCCTGAGCCAGTGGGCAGCGCTGCCCTACAGACACGTGGCGTTGGCTTTTGGGGCACTGTAGTGAGCTGATTACTAAGTATACATGCACACAGGCTTGCGCCACTGCATTACACGCGCAGATTATGCTTCTGGCATGCGCTCTGTTCCTTTGTATGTGAACGTTGGCATAACATATTATTATTTAACCTTGTGTATTCTTGTACAATCCAACTCCTCTTTGAACCACGATTACCACTAATAGTTGGTAGATCGTACTTCAAGAAGGAAGGATGCACTCAACTGGTGTTCTCTATTAAGCTTGAAATAAACCTTCATTTACCTCAAGACGTTTCCAGCATTAGATTATTTCTCCCTTTTCAGACACTGAGTTGGTTGCACCAAAATGGGCGGAGCAGGTGCTCAGCCCGTGATGATGCTCTGGGCATTCTGACGCCTTCCATCGTGGTATCAAGACACCATCCCCGACTGGAGACCTGCTGGGCCACTCTGAGAGAGGCACCCCGGAGTCGGAGCTCGCACCGGCATGTCGTTGGATGCACCGGTGGTGGCAGGTGAGCAGTGAAGCCTCGGTGCGCAGGAGCTACAATTGAGCACAGTGCGGGGGAAGGGGCTGGGGTGAAGCAGCCTGGGTGCACAGGTGCAGGCAAGTGATGTTGCCGTAGATAATAATGTAATCTCTGGCCTCATTCATATCTCTGTTTCATTTTAAGGACTTGCTGGACCGCACTCTTTCTCGCGGACCCCAGCGTCCCAGACACACGGGTGACGGGAGGTGAAGAGTGAGGGCTGGGTGCAGTAGGCTGGCGCTCTGTTTCCTCCTCCCTCTGTTCTTTTGACTCTCCTTCCCCTTCTCCCTTCCACCCACTCGCTCTCTGTCCCATTCTCACTTTCTTCCTTTCATTCTGACTACCTTTCTTTTTCTCTTGGACATGGCACACAGACTTATGTTTCTTTTTTGTCTTGCAGGTTTTGTACGCTGCTTCCGGAGGAGTCCCACCCACTTATTTCATGTTATACTGTTGTTTCTTTGAATAACGTTGCATTTCTATTTATTTGTGTTCTTTTAATAAAGGTTATTTTTTTTACCAATAAATAAGTGAGTGTATGGGTCTTCTTTTTCTGACAACACTTGTCTGTAGTTTATAGTGAAAATCAGCATTTGATAGGAGGTTATGAGGGAAAACATTTGTAATTTTACGGTGCACCTACCAAATATAAACCAACAGACTATTACATAAATGAAGCCTGGGTAATTCTACAACTGCACGGGTTCTATGAGTGTATCACTTTATAACACCATGAGTACTGCCCGTGTGATTACAGAACCAATAAGGCACTGCCTAGGGCCACCGAGGCTTCAGGGACTGGCGAGGCCCACCCTGCATATTTAAGTAAAGCCCCGTAGGATTGCGATCCCCGGACTTGAGTTGGCCTCGAAGCCCCCCGAATAATTATTAAACAATACTCGGGGAGGTGGCGATCTTCTAGGCTGCAAAACGTCTCTGTGCCCTCCCGCGCCTAATTTACATGTGAGATTAAGGTACCCAGTGCTGCAGAGATCCCGCAATATAATAATAGGATTGCCCCGGAACATTACCCACCAGGGGGCTCATTTAAATGAACGGGTGAGACCCCGCTTCATTTTTTTTTTTCTCCATTTTTACCATCCAGATCCGCTTTATTGAAGCGATACAAGGTTTTCCTCCTCTCGCTTCAACGAGGCAAACAAGGATTTGCTATCACAGGGTGGAAGCCATGCTCCCGCCCTGCAATAGCAAACATAAATGTCCCGCAGATGCACACCTCGGAACATTGTATGAGCTGCGCCTGGGAGGTGGCGCTCCATAGGGCCATGATGCATTGGTTACTGCATAACTACAGAATTAGTATAAACGCATACTAACACTACTTGCACACGTGTAGTACAGCGACCAGAGTGTAGTGAAGAGGCAGAGGAAGCCCAAAATCAAAAAATATAAATCCTTTCAGAGGTCGGATGACATAGTTCGATGAGCCGACGACCCTGGGATGAGTAGAAACAGCTTCACGAAGAAAATGGGTCTTCAGCAGAACGCAAGGAAGCTCGAAATATTGGTGAGTGCTACCTTCTTTTTACCTTCTCCCGCTCGTCGCCAAATTTATGTAGTGAAGAGGCAGACAGCAGTGGATCCGATAAGTAGATTTATTGCAGGAAAAGAAGACAGCTTAAACAGCCACCAACAGGAGCAGGCAGCAAGGCAACCGTCTTCTCCAGCACCGTGTACAAACTCCCCAACATTCCCCTCATGACAGCCCTACATTCTAACATTACATACTTACATTCTAGTAGCATTACATACTAACATTCTACTATGACTTACATTGGAATACTACACAGAGCACATGACTTTACAGCAATGAGCTCATGGTTTCATCTACGAGTCTTGAGCCCGGTAGGGGTGAGTAGTTCGCTTCCCACTCCCTGTATTGTATAAACACAAACTAACACTACTTCCACAGGTATGCTACAGCACCCAGAGCACATCACTTTAAAGCAATGAGCTCACGATTTAGGCTCACGGTTAATCCCAGAGTCTTCAGACCAGTAGGGGTGAGTAGTTCGCTTCTCACTCCCTGTATAGTATAAACGCATACTAACACTACTTACACAGTTATAGTACAGCGGCCAGTATGCTACAGCGTCCAGAGCCCATCACTTTACAGCAATCAGCTCGGTTTGATCTCCGAGTCTTCACACCGGTAGGTGTGAGTACTTCGCTTCCCACTTCCGGAGTAGTATAAACACACGGTAGGGGTCAGTAGTTTTCTTCCCACTCCCTGTATGGTATAAACACCTACTAACACTACTTGCACAGGTATGCTACAAAGACCAGAGCACGTCACTTTACAGCAATGAGCTCACGGTTTAGGCTCTCAGATTCATACCCGAGTGTAGCAGCATCTCATCTCAGCACCATGTCACTCTGACCAACACCGCACTTTCAGACCGGTGAGAGTGAGTACTTCGCTTCGCACTCCCCCACAGAGATTACAGTGCTCCTATCCTCCTGTTTCCTACTCTTTTTGCCCTTTTTTCCCCTTACTCGTTTCAACGGAATCACAAAATGGCTGCCAACACTTCCTAGTTGCAACAGCTTGCAGCCAATAAGCAGCACGCTCGTGCTCGTAACGTCTTAGCCAATCAGATGGCAGAATTCCCAAATATCGATATCTGTAAAGTAAATGTTCATATTTTGCCAAAACTACTGAACGGATTTACACCAAATAAACAAAAGCATGCTTTCTAGACCAAGACCCTTCTCCCTGCCAAATTTGGGGTAATTCCGTTCACCCGTTTGACCTGTAGCCTTGTCTAAAGTTTCCTATGAAAATTGCATGGAGAAAACACGTTTTGGGACACCCCTTTTTCCTTGGCCCCCCCCTTGATGAATCACCCCCAAACTTTCAACATAGGAGCTGATATGAACAAAGAATTAGTTTGGAAAATTTCATGAAGATTCATCAAACGACGCCAAAGTTATAAGCAAAACAAAAAATGCTCTTCCTATGGACTCTTGGTCCTAACTATAACTACCTACTGGCGACCGCCAGTAGGTAATATATATATTTTTTTTATAGGGTTTTATATAGCGCAAACTTGACCTGAATCAGGTATCAGAGTGCTTTACATAGCACCAGTTGCATTACATGAGGACACATTCATTTTTGTTAGGCACAGGGAGATTAAGTGATTTGCCCAGAATCACAGGATGTTCAGCATAATTGCCGAGACTCCTCAGTGGAATGCCAACTGCAAAGGAGAACATGACTTGGACCAGAAGACTCAGAAGAGCTGGGTACACAAGGAATCACCCAAGGTAAGTACCCAGGAACCCCACGGAGGCTGTGTGCAGAGTGGAAACACAGCTGCGTGCCCAATGGAAGTCAATGGAGAAGTTGCAGTTTTAAAGAAGAAGGACCCTTCCCGAAGGACCCAGAGGAAACTCTTTGGAAGACAGAAGGTTGGAGAGCTTCCAAACCTGTGGATGTCCCAGGAACCAGGTTACCTGCACCAGGGCAGCCCGATGCATAGTGATGAAGTGATGTCAAAACCTGCTGCAGGCAAAAATGGCAGACTTCGAGGAAGATGCTTCTGGAGAAGACTGTGAAGGAGTCCGGTGGAATCCAGTGGTGGATTCTGGAAGTAAAGAACCTGCAAGCAGAGGGGACAGAGTCTATGCTACTCGGAGGGGACCAGGAGACACGGAAGCACAATGCCCAACGATATTGAGAGGTTCAGAGGAGACAACAGTGATCATGTCGCTGCAGAAGGTGTGAAGATGATTCGATGCTGAGGAAGACCGGGAGCTGTGCACGAGTGGTCACATGTCGGATGTCGGTGTCTAGGTGGTCGGTGTCTGGCAGGAGCACCAACAAGCCTTGGTAGCTGCAACTAGCGTGCAGAATGAAAACGAGCAACCAATGGGACCAGCAAGATCCAGGGGATTCAGTAATGGCAGGAGAGTCAAAGCAGGCCCCGAGCAAGGAGGGGAGCCCACTGAAGCAAGAGAAAACCCTCAGGAGGGCCCACAGGCTGAAGGCACAGCAGTCGCAAGAGGACCTCAAGCAGCTCACCAAAGTTGGAGGCCTACAATGCAGGAAATGCAAGGAGGACTCTGTTCTCAAGGAAGAGAGGTGCTGGAGGATGGAGCTTCTTGTAGCATGAAGATCTCTGGATTGCAGAGGCAACAAGCCTTGGCAACAGCAAGTTGACAGTGTGCACAGGGGTTTGGTCCCAGCAGCCCGACGAGAGATACTGTCCTCCAAATTGCAGTGAACACAGGTCAGGCTTCTAGGGAGCCACAGAACAACCACCTGTGTTGCTGATCCTCTGGATGTCTGTGGGACGTCAGGAGTAGCAGACAGTCAGCTGAGTTGCCATGCCTGCAGATGCAGGGGAGTGAATCCTTCACTCCAAGAGAGATTTCTTCGGGTGTCCTTGATGCCCACAGGTCTGTTGAAGAACCTGAATGAAGCACAGACACAGAGAACGCAGAAGAATTGAAGAACATCGAGACAAGTAGCAGCAGGAGTCTTATTTGGTGCAGTCTCAGTTCCAGTTGAAGTCCAACGAGGTCCAAGTGTCCAGACGATTGAAGAGCGATGTGGTTTCAGGGTTGAGTCCCATGGCAAATCGGAGGACCCGATTTGTATGGTGTTGTCCTGCAAAGTTGGACCCTTCTATCCACTGCTTCAGCACCAGCTACTCTTGTCCTGCAAATCTACTAATCTGCCTGTGCCCCAGAAATCCTCATGATAATCCAACAGGGTCTTGTACCATCGCCACTCCAAGCATGCCACATATGAGCTCCAGTCCTGGCGGTAATAACACCACTTGGGACTCAGTGAAGCAGCCGGATGAGCAACCTAGGGCAATGTCTCCAGTGTTGATAGCCCTTCAGGCCACCTTGGGTTAAGTGAGTACCAGGGTGAAGTCTTCATCGCCATTTAAGGGCTCGTACTCTAACCCTGATACCACTCTCCTCCCAGAAACCTGAGCTTCTGGAAAAGACATGGAGCTGCCTAGTACCCTCATCTTTGGGCATACAGGCAAATGTAAACACCAAGGAGTGGCTTCAGGAGAGGCTTGTTTGCAAGCACTGTGTTGATGCAATGGTTGTAAGGGGCATTCTGGCCTACTCTAGTATGGATCCAACATATTACCTTGCACAATCTAACCCCAACATCTTTCCCATCCATCTCCTGTTACCTTCAGCTTTCCAACAGTTGCTCAATATGCACTGCCCATCTCCTCAGTTAGATTTTCATATTTATGAGACACACACGACTATAAGTGGGCTAGCCAACGCAGGCTCGAGCCTGGCCCAGGCAAAATGTCTGGTTGTGTCTTTGCTTTGAAGCCTAACTGAAGGAAAACCAATGGATGAGACATGGCGCTGCCATCTCGCCCCTTTCGGGATGCTGCTTTGTAAAAGATAAATGCAAGCAGCAAGCATCCTTCCAAATGAAGGACAGCGACTCTAAAATGTGAAATACACATTTTTCACTTCACAAAAAATGCATTTAAATGCAAATTAAGAATGTCCGGAGGTGCCTAGCACAAGATAGGACTCTTGATGCCTTTGCTTGTGATTTGGTTCTTAGGTCCAAAACAGGCTCTTGGCTCAACTCTGTTCTCCCTATGTTTGTAGGGGTTAGCCCACCCTTAAACTCCATGGGCCTGATGTAGAAATTGGAGGATGTGTTACTCTCACAGTAAGGATAAGGTTTCCAGTGTATTACAAGTGCATTATAACCGGTCACAGAGTGACAGATATATCGTCCTCCTTACTGGAAGTGCATTATATCCAATGGCACTTGTAATAGGCACTAGTGGCTGCTGTTCTCAACGGGTGGTAGGGAGGTGTGGGGGAGAGTTTAAATTAAAAAAAAAAAAAAAAACATTTTCCTGCCGCTAGTGTCTCGGGGTTCTTCTGCTCCGGTCGGACTCTGATTCCCCAGGTGCTGGTGCACACTGCCAGGCTCCTAGATGCCAATCACAGCACTGCTCTCATACTGGTAATACAGCATGAGAGAGCAGCGCCGTGATTGGTCTGAGCGGGCTGTTTAACTCTTGCTCAGGTCCTAGGAGCCTGTGCCTCTATTCTACCTGGCTGTGCAACACAGCTCGGATGGAGAGAGATCAAAGTGCACATGATGTTTTGGCCAGCCTTAGACAGCTGGCCAAACCGTCATGCGCACTTACAGTGTGCACTACTCCTCTCCCTGCTCTTGTGTTGGCCCTGCACAGCCCAGACTTGGCTTGCTGGCTCAAGCGCGGAAAGAAAAATAAAATGGTTTTATTAGCATTTTATTTTTTCCTCCCTCAGCTGGCTCTCAGTATGGGGAGAAACGCTCCTTCGACATACCGGATTAGTCTCCGCTGATAATAGGGTAGACAGGATATCTGTCTGCCCTATTGCCGACTGCACTGCGGGGCCCTCTACCTGTTTTTGTACTAGGGAAGCATGTTTTGTTGCTGCCCGTTCTGGGCCTCTCCTGTACCTCAGTGAAGCTGGTAAAAACCTCTTCACTATATAAAAGCAGGAGCGATTGGAATTGCCATTGTGGTCCCCAGGCACGCTCTGGAGGAGCTGCTTGTTAAGAACCCATTGATGTCTTTTTATAGATAACTTGAAGCGCTTTGTCTCAGGTTGTGGTGTGTTAATTACTTAATTGCCCTTCTTGTTTCTATGAACGCAGCACCGCGTATACTTTACTGCCAGGTTTTTTTCAGCAATAAAAATGAGATGCTGTTTCAGTTAGTTAGGTAAAGGCTGCAGCCGACAGCTGTGTGTGCTGGGCGCGGGGCTGAGTTAGAACTTGCAGATTCAAATATCTGAGTTCAAGGCCTTGCTAGCAAGCTGTTGGTTGGCATTGATAAGATGTTTGATTCTCTCCAGGTGTTAACTGCAGGACTCTTCTCAAATACAAAAAAACACCAAATTGCTATACAAAAACAAGCATTTGTAATGCAATAGGTCTCGCATTACTGATAGTTTGAGGTATTGGCATTGCAAATAATAATGCAACGCCAATAGCTCATACTTTCAGTAAAGCGAGAACTATTGCATTGCAAATGCTTGCGTAGTGAGCCAGGAACCAGCTTTATATGTCTCAGTGCGGTACCGCAAGCTGCTCCTAGAGGTCCCTGGTAAGCAAGGCACCAGCACTGTATGTCTAGGTGCAGTACCGCAAGCTGCTCCTAGGGGTCCCCAGTGAGCAAGGCACCAGCACTGCTTGTCTAGGTGCAGTACCGCAATCTGCTCCTAGAGGTCCCCAGTGAGCAAGGCACCAGCACTGCATGTCTAGGTGCAGTACCGCAAGCTGCTCCTAGAGGTCCCTAGTGAGCAAGGCACAAGCACTGCATGTCTAGAGGTCCCTAGTGAGCAAGGCACCAGCACTGCTTGTCTTGGTGCAGTACCGCAATCTGCTCCTAGAGCTCCCTAGTGAGCAAGGCACCAGCACTGCATGTCTAGGTGCAGTACAGCAAGCTGCTCTTAGAGCTCTCTAGTGAGCAAGGCTTCTGCACTGCATGTCTAGGTGCAGTACGGCAAGCTGCTCCTAGAGGTCCCTAGTGAGCAATGCACCAGCACTGCTTGTCTAGGTGCAGTACCGCAATCTGCTCCTAGAGGTCCCTATTGAGCATCATAAACCTTTGGTCACATATGGTACTGCACCCTGCAGAAGATATGGTAAATTCACCCTACCCATAATGCATTGCATGCAAGACAGTACGACAGGTACATTCAAATAGCTATGTCCATATATACAATCAGTAGCTTTGAAATGTGACAAAATAAATATTATATTAATTCCAGATTAGGTTGTACTTTATGTGGAGCTGATGAAGGGAAATATATAGAAAGTCTAATATAAATGTGAGCTGTGCTAGCGAGTAACGTACCCACTGCCAACCTAGATTAGGACCAAGTGAGTGTCCTGTCAGAAGGCCTTCCAGAAAATAATGCTTGAGGCAGTAATTAAAACCTAGGGCGTATTAACACATGTAACCGAGGGTGTCCTCATAGGAGGTTACAAGAAGAGACAAGGCGGTACTAAGGAGGACTACTAAGTCTAATGACCAATAAAAAGCCACCATTTACAAAGGACAGGGACAGGAACCAATTGAAAAGATGGGCGGAAAGTAGGCAGGGCTTTATGCCCGTATCCTAAATACAGCATTTCTCGAAGAGACATCACAAGCGCTGGCTAGGCGAGACCTAATAAAACAAGGGAGGACTGCCATCCATTAGTTGGTGTTTTAGTAATCTTGAATTGGCTTTGTGTTAACTAAATCTCGACCGTCATTAGTTTTAATAGCTGTCAATGCTTGTAGTGTAGAATATGGAGAATAGGAATATCAAGATAATAATAATTCCACATTTTTAAAGCACA
Organism: Triturus cristatus; assembly: GCF_964204655.1. Classification (NCBI taxonomy): domain Eukaryota; kingdom Metazoa; phylum Chordata; class Amphibia; order Caudata; family Salamandridae; genus Triturus; species Triturus cristatus. The sequence continues at coordinate 760,984,955 of NC_140589.1, read as the reverse complement.
AACTTATCACCCCTAAGGGTATCCAAGCGCTGGGGACCGCCGGACAGATTAAGTGAGCTATTGCCCAGAGTCTCATGATGCTGAGGAGAGCTGCCACTAGTGATCGAACTGTGAACCCTGTGCTTTGGAGTCAGCCACTTTGGCCGCTGCGCCACACCTCTCCCTTCACTAATATCACTAATTTCGTGGACAGAATGTTGAGGGGCAAAATATCGAAAGGTCAGTGCTGCATATAGAGGAAGTATAGATTTACCATTTTTAACTTCATGTCTTTGCATCCTAAAGATATACATTATCAAGTTACTTATATGTGAAGTCAGGTATAGAAAATCTCTACTTACTTTTCGATATCTCAGACACGATATTCTGGCCATGATATTTCGTGCTCTCAGTATTCTCTCTTTAATATTCTGGGAGCACAGAGTTGTCAACTAGCCGTTTCTAGGTGTTTTGCCACCCTAGGCGAGAATTGAAAAATGCCGCCCCCTCCCTTTTACTACCATCACTTTCTCCCCCTGTCATTCAAGCTTGAAGAATTACTTCATTAGATATTCCCAAACTCATGTTTTTTTCCCGCCCTTCCCCTTTTGCCTCCCGAGGCGGCCGCCTAGTCTTGCCTAATGGTAGAAACGGCCCTGCTGCTAGTGGATTACTGCTATTGGTAATCCACTAGCAGGGCAAGAATGCTTATGCTGTCAATATTAAATTAAATACTTAAGATATTTCCAAACACTTTCTAGACTGGAACCAATACCAGCAAAGAAATGAGACAAACACTAAGAAAGTCTTTAGCATTCTTGCGTTCACAAAGGTGCGCACGCGCAGATGCACCTACATGCTCATTCACAGGCGTACGCAAATGTATAGGTCTCCATTACAGCAAATTGTCCCAGAACTAAAATATGTTATATTGAAAACAAAATACTGAAATTGAAATACTTAAAACATGATTAGAATAGTGGTGAGTAGAACCCAAAATGCCTAAAAATTAAATAAATAGAAGTCATTGTAAAACTGAGCCTAGCACTCATCCTAAACCCGAACCTAATACCAGCATTAAACCGCATCTAACCCTAGTCCTGAGCTTAAGTTTAAAGTTAACTGTAAAACTAAGCCTATCCCAATAGGCTGACCCAGAAACCGGCAGTAACCTTAATCCCTGAACCGAGGCCTAATGCAAACCATAAGCCTAACCTCGCCCCTGTACCTAAACATAATGCTAAGCATAAGTTCTAAAGAGGTTTGCACAAATTATTTTGTACCTCTGAAATATGTGAATTTCTCTCGAAGTGGATTTTGCATAATTTCCTGAATTGCATGAGTGTTAAAATTTGAATAATGTTTCCTTTTGTGATACTGGTTCATGCGGAAAGGGTCTTGCTGGGCCTATTTTCATGTCGAGCTGATCTCCTGCTGGTATTTCCCATGACTTTCAAACATAGGGTATGTCCTTATGTTACATTTTAATGCAAGATATTTGCAAAAATTCATGTCATTTCCAAAAATGGCTTGAAATTTTGCGTGCAAACAAATTTCAGATTTTCTAACGTTAATCATTTTTAAATTTCAGCAATTTTATTACAAAAGACTTTGCAGCTTTTCATCAGAATGTATATACAAAATACGGTTGCTCAACATTTATATTTTCAGCAGCCTCTCTCCGTGTTTGTAGACAGGCGTAATATGAAGGGGGAAGGATAAGAACAAGAAGGAAGGAAAAACAAATTGGATAAAATATATTATTTTTATGAGCCAATGGCGTCCTCAAATGGTTCTATCATATTTTCCCATAGCAAAAGGTGAATGATAAGGTGGGCCTCAGCAGCACTGTGATGTCCTCTGCATCTTTCGTTCCCATCAGTGACACTCAGCAGTATGCACAAACTTCTTGAATTGGATATTTTGCAAGGGTTAGTGAGTCCTGATCTTGAGGCATTGATCATGTCCCCTTTTTGGGATTTCACAGGGGGATTTTGTCAAATAGCTTGCGCCATTCTTGCATTGCCTCTGTCGCACTAGTGTCCAGTTAGGCTGTTTTGCTGCTCTTTTCTAGTTTGCTTTTTCTTCACTTTCTTTTGGCTGCGTGAGTCTTTGTTTCTGAGCTTTACAACTCCTCTGAAAGTGACAATGTGCAAATTGTTTCTGCCAATCACTGGCCTAGATGGGTACTCACACGCAGTGCTAAGCACAGCATTTTGGTAAGCTTTGATCATGTGTTATGATGTGTGTTGAAGTGGTTACTGCTGTACTTCAGTGCCTTGAACCTGCTTTTTATGAGTCCACATGAAACACTCTACCACTCTATTTCCTTGAGCAAACAGTGGTGTGGTTTGTCTGTGGTGAAGGTTCATGTGCTGTGTGAAGCTGTGACTGACTGAGGAAGAGTGGGCCTTTCTCTGATTATACTGTGCACAGAATCTCCCACATTGGGGATATTACATCTAGTGTTGTTTGTGTTTGAAAGCCTTTCATTACGACCATTGACGAAGCACCTCTGACTATGGAGAACCTGGAATACCCGTCCGTCCATTAGCAAAGTAATTTATTTTTGAGACACTAAAAAAGAATCTTAACCAGGATCCCAAGATTCAGATGGCAGCTCTGGTATTTTCAGCAGAATGGGTTTGGCACCTCGCTGATGCACTGACAATAAAGACATACCTTAAATATTTCCTCAACGCGTGCACCACAATCCTACCGGCAATGCCTTCTTTGCGTCTATGATGGCCAAGCTCCAGGTCTTCCTCCTTCTAACGAAGCGCGAGGATGATGATCTCCATGGCCCCAAAAATGGCACCATGTTCTGTCCTGAGAGTTGATGTTATGGTCTTGTCTCTTCTGTTCTTTAATTCCAAATAGAGAGAACAAAAACAAAAGAGGAAGGTGCACCAATTTAAAAAAGTCCAAATCCAAACAGGTATCCTTTAGTATTTCCTTTTATTTTCTTCTAGTATAGAAAGATAAAACCCAGCCAACGCGTTTCGTTCCACACAAGAACTTCTTCAAGGCCACTGTATAAAGGACAATCATCATAAGAAAAATATGTATCAGACACAAAACGTCTAGGAATTTATCCCCTGAGTATTTCGTTGTGTTACTCCGTATTAAGAGTGCATTCGATAGGGTTCCAATATTCTTGGAAGTCCCATGAGCACAAGAATCCAGGGAAGGCACCGGTAAGCTTGGATTCTTGTTTTTGTTCTCTTCATCTGGCCCTCAGTAGAGTTGTTCTACGGCAAACTCCGGAAGTCTTGTGCACAGGAACAGAATACCACCTTGAGACTTTGGGATTTTAAGTGCTAAACCAGTAGTCAGCTGTAGTTCTTTTGTCTTTTAATTCCAAATAGGATCATGTGACGAGTATGCCTGGGTAAGATCTTAAATATAGGACATAACTTCATTAATATTCATTAGTATTGAATTGCTAATCTTAAAAAGGAAAAGAGAAAGGCGGGGGATCCATTTTGCATAAGGCCACAGGGTCCTCCTTCAAGGCACGCATCTGTGACACATTCTTTGTTAATTTAACTGAAGGCTACAACAATCTGTATGGATGAGAGTTGTTTGACCTCTGTCAAAAGGGCTCTCCTGCACCACTGGGAAACAAGACTAAGAGAAATAAAAACATTGTGGAATTGAGTGGGGCCCAGATGGATCCCTCCAGACCCACATATCCAGGGTGCTTTTTACCTACTGTGATTGAGTATCATCTTCAGGTAAGCCATGAGAAGGAGCCACTCACAGGCTGAGGTCCTGGAGAATGACCCAAGTGATGCCAAGCCATGCAGTGAGGCCAGGGTGCAAAGTAACTTTGCAATCTCCACTTCCTCACTTCTGACACAATTCACTACAGGGAACGGTGATACCGATGGACAGTGAAATCAAAAATGAAAACATGAGCCCTAAATGATTTTAGAGAACAGATGATCGCAAAGCATCACAAAGCGACTGCGCTTAATTGTAGCCCAAATTCTCTCTGTCTTTAAACTTGCTGTTGATGAAAGCCAGTGTTTGCCAGAGTTTGAGGAACTACTGCATAGGAAGAGATCACGCAGCATATGAAACTGAGAGCATGTGGCGGTGAAATTTAAAGAGTCAGTGACAAACTAATACAATTATTAAATCCCACTTCTAAATGCATAAGTGAAAAAAAAAGCAGTTGAGTCATGGATAACGAGGGAAAATGAAAAACAAAATCTCCTCAGTTACACATTTTCTATAGCTCTGAAGAAGCTGAAGGCCTTCCTCTTAGTTTTGTAAAATCTAGACGACTTTCCCCTATAAAAATGTGAACTCTTGGTGCTAGAGCTTGTCAGCCACCAAGCTAGATGAACCATAACTCAATGGGCACTGCAGTCTGAAAGGTGTCAGAAAGATACCAGACTGTGCCCACGACTACCTCGAAACTCATCCTTAAGTATTCCGTGAGGCCTCACCAAAGACACCATAGACTAATGTACCCCAACTGAGAGGGCATCCTAGAGCTGAACAATTCTCTCAATGTTTTGAAAATAGGATACCGAATAATTGAACCTTACGGCACAGCATGCCTAATACCACCTCCACATCCACGCTTAAGCTTAGTTGCACAATTTGCCATGCAGCAATCTACAAAGTAAAAAAGAGAATACTTTTCAGAGAGAGTAAAGAAAGCAGTGCAAGCTCTTGAAGGTAGCTCAGAGTTTGGGTCTCCCCGCTGCATAGCAGCCATCATAGCTCAGATGCAAAAGCGTTCAACACACTTGGAAACTTTTTCATTGCTAAAATGTAAAAAATTGCATCTGCCATCAACACCTCGCTAAAGCTACAGAAACCACACCAAAGGCCCCCTGAAAGGACACCCAACAAGTTATCCTTCAACCTGCCAAATCTACATAAATGTTTAATTCTATAGAAATGCCTGAGGCCCAGCAAAGACTCAGGCAATGTCCTGTAACCATCACAACCACTGATACAGAGACACTAGTGAAAACCATATCAGCCCTCTTTAACAGCTGTCTCTAAGCAAGAGATAATCCAATGACCCTTAAGAATTCCCTAAGAACACCCCTCCTCAAGAATGTCTTTCTCGGCTGACCTAACTCTAACTACTTCTGTTGGCAGCTGGTCTTCCATGGATGTCAAGAATTCTAGAGATGGTTATCCTGGCCCAACTTCAAGCTCACTCTGAAATCCACCAACTCCTTGGTGCCAACCAATCAGGTTTCCACCCAGCTCAGGAAACAGATACTGGTCCTCGAACTTGCAGATCAACTATCGCTCGGTATACTGATACTCATAGTCCTCTCGGCTGCATTTGATAATGTGAATGATAAAATTCTCCTGTTTTGTCTTCCAAAAAATTTCTCAAATAGTTGTCATTATTTCTGTGTAATTACAGACAAATGATGATACTATATTGATTTGTCGTCTCTGCTCAATCAAGTCACCTGCAGAGTCTCACATGGCTTTTCTCTCGTCCCTCTGATCTGCACCGAATATATGTCGTTACTACGCATTCCGTTGCAACGCATGCCTTTTCCACTCATGCGTTACAACGGAATGATTTTTCTACGCATAGCCTTTACATCGATTCGGGCAACAAAAAATTGTCAGCCTTGATGATGTCCTAATCGCCACTAAGACATGGATTGGTCACAGCAGCTTAAAGTCAATAGGTCCAAACAGAAATACTGATTGTTAGAGAGAGAAGCCTTCGCGGTGGTCTGGGCTCTGAAGAAGTTGAGACCATATCACTTTGGAACTCACTTCCTCATTCAGACCGACCACCGCTCCCTTCGCTGGCTCATGCAGATGAGAGGCGAAAACCCCAAGTTGTTGAGGTGGTCCATTTCCCTACAGGGGATGGATTTTCGGGTGGAACACCGCCCCGGAGTTGACCACGCCAATGCTGACGGTCTCTCCAGGTTTTTCCGCCTTAGCGATGAGAACTCCCTAGAGGTTGGGTAGCTCTCCCCTCTTTCGGCTGGGGGGACGCGTGTTAGACCTGTCAGCCCTAGGGTGGTCTCCCCATTTATTTGTGATCGTGCCTCATTTTTTTCACCCTCATTTTTATGTTGGACTAGGTCTCCGGGCGCCTTTTCATTGCCAATCAGTGTTAAGGTGCAGGTGCTCCCTTCTCCCAAGATGGCTGCCACAGGCCCCTGCTACTGCAGAGTGGTCTTTATTAGTAGCACCCTAGCTGCCAGGAGCTGGCTGGAACCCCACAATAATGTTGCGACACCAGCCCGCCTTTTTTGTCCCATAGGTAGAATGGGGAAGCTCCTGGATTGTGCTGGAACCTTCTAGAAGGGAGGTGTGGTTTTACTTTTGCCGCCTTGGCTAGAGGTCACCTGACCTAGGGCTACTTAAGTGAGGGAGGGAACTTTTTCCAGTCAGTTGGCCAGTTGGGGTGAAGCAGAGCTGGAGAATCCATGCAGGAGTTTTAGGCAGTAGGGCCTAGCCAGGGACTTATGCCTCTGAGAGTGACAGGGCTTAGGTGCTGCCTCTTAAGTGAGTGAGGGATCCTGTGAAACCCACTGATCTTGCCCAGCAGTAGGAGGACCCAGGGAACCTCTGCCCAGCCTGACTAGGAAGGACCTAGTCGCCAACTCATCCCCTACCCCCCAAGGAACAGAACCCCAAGGCCGCCAGTATCATCTGCGCCGCAAAGACTGAATACGGAAACTGCAAAAGCGGAATCCTGAAACTTCATGCCAAAGCTGAATATTGCAACTTCATGAAACGACTGATTGCCTGACTGCTGGGGATTGACCAGGTACTGGCGCTGTGTCTCCTGCGCTGCCAGACCTGGCCTGGGACCCCCTGCACGGATCTACCGTTGAGCGCGGAGCTGGCTGAGCCCCTGCTTAACTTGTGACCCCCCCTGGTGCGAGGACCCGCAACGCGATCACCGCCGCGGCCCGTAGGCCTCAGGGACGTGTCAGCGCCAAGTCGGGGCCTGCGGAGAAGCCCGGGGCCCCGCTGCTGCCGTCGCAGCGTGAGGAGGAGGAGCGAGTGTCCGCGAGTGCCCGCGCCGTTGCGCGCATCTGACGAAGGGCCCGGAGCGGAACCGAGCGATGAGGCAAAGGTAACCCCCGGGGGCTGGGAGGTAACGCGGCCGAGTGGCGGCCTGAGACTCGCCCCCCCTGCTCCCCGGGAGTCGTGGGAAGGCCTGGTGCGCCCCCTGCCGAGTGGGAGCGACACCGCATGCAGAGACTGTGACTTTCCCCCTCCGTGGGATTTCCCTCCGTACTGTTGAGTCTCCCCTCCGTGGGATTACCCTCTCCTGGGGTCTGCCTTTCGCAGGACTCACCAGTGCTCCATGCGTTCTATGTTGAAGTAGCGTTGATCATTCAATTGTATTCACCGGTGCTCAATGCGTTCTATGTCTAAGAAGCGCTGCTCATTCAATTGTTTTCACCGGTGCTCAATGCGTTCTATGTCTACGAAGCGCTGCTCATTCAATTGTATTTACCAGTACTCAATGCGTTCTATGTTGGAGTAGCGCTGATCATTCAATTGTATCCACCAGTGCTCAATGCGTTCTATGTCAAAGTAGCGCTGATCATTCATTTGTATTCACCAGTGCTCAATGCGTTCTATGTCTAAGTAGCGCTGATCATTCATTTGTATTTACCAGTGCTCAAAGCGTTCTATGTTGCAGTAGCGCTGATCCGTCATTTGTATGCATCCGTACTCAATGCGTTCTATGTCTAAGGAGCGCTGACCCCACATGTTGTATTCACAAGTGCTCAGTGCCTGCTAAGTCCAAATAGCGTGTAACCTCAGGTTGTGGTCTCAAGCGCTCCATTCTCCAGTTGAGGTCCCAAGTGCAAGGCGCTCCGTGTATGAGCGGCGCCTCATCACTAAAGGGTGTCCAGCAGTGCAGTACGCTCCGTGTACCAATAACGCTTTATCCTCAGGGTAGGCTTGGAAGTGCTCATGGTATTAGGCAGGCGGGTAACGCGTTCTCCGTACGATATGCCTAGGAGTGCCTAGTCCTTAAGATAAACGATCAGCGCTTCAACCTCAAGTTATGCTCAGGGGTGCCTAAGGTTCAAAGTATACAAGAAGAGCTGTAATGCCACGATATGCTCATGTGCCTTTGTTTCTTCGTAGACACCAGTAGCGCCACGTGTGCAGGCCCCGGCCCGCAGCACTAGGGAAGTTCATACTGCAGGGATTGCTGAGGTAACCGTAATGAGATGCTGTAATGCAAATGTTAATGTGTACAAGTTAAGATACATTGCCCTACAAGATTACCGTGTGTGCTCCTTTGATTAGATAAATCTGAATAATTTGCATTCACCTTACTGTGTGGCGTCCCTTATTGTGTGCGTTTACTGCTTCAGAGGATGTGTGTGTTGTATGGTCGCTTAACACATAGGCCTTTGGGTGCCCAGCCGCTCGTGTCACGTTACCCCCTTAGGGCCTGGAGACCCCAGGTCTTACATTGGTGGCAGCGGTGGGATATTAGGACCTGTGACCATACAGCACCCTTCCATGAAGCGGAGGGCGCCACAATTAAACGCCTGTTGTTTCAAAGCTCTGCAACTATTATTTGCTGTATTTATTGATTCCACTGTCCAGGCTGAGAGTGTAAAATAATCCTGGTTAGCTGGTAACTGTCACCCATATCCTAGGAATTTCCTCCTTAGTATCTAGGTCCCCACCTGTTACGATGGAATTCCGGTTAGCTGACCTCGAGGGGTACACTGTAAGGCAACTGAGAGAGTTCGGGCAGGGGATGGGGGTGCCTGGGGTGCGGAGGGCCAAAGGACCGGAACTCCGTACCGCCATTAGGGCATGGGTAGAGGCCCACCCAGAAGGGAGAGAGGATGAGGGACAGGAGGCGCCAGATGCACCTCAGGAGGAGAGCGTCCAAGAAGTACTAGACATACTTAATGTGGATATGTCTGAAAATGTGCCCCCAGGGAGACGTTCTGGGGCCAGTAGTAGGACAGGAGGAGCGCGTCTCCAGAGGAGTACGAGGACAGGAGGGAAAAGAGGCAATTAAAGTGGGAGCTAGCGAAATTGGAACATGAGAGAGAGAGAGAAAGAGAAAACAAGAGATGGGCAATGGAGGAAAAGAAACTGGCGCACGAGCTTCAGCTGAAAGAGTTGGAGTTACGCGCCCTCCAATTAAATGCATCCAATAAGGACAATGGTGGCAGCATACCTAAAGAGTCTCACGAGTCAAAATTTTACCTACCCAAGGAAGTCATTGCCAACTACACAGTGGGGGACGACATTGCTAAATGGTTAGAGGCATACGAGGTAGCCTTGACTGCCCATGGGGTACCCGAGAGTAATTGGGGAGGTGGTCTATATCGTTATGTACCTCCCAATGTCAGGGACACCCTGCTATATTTGGCCAAGGCGGATCAGGTCAGGTATGCCCCCATGAAAGAGGCCTTACTGAAGAAATTTGGTCTTAACCCCGAGAGGTACAGGCAGAAGTTCCGTGGCAGCCATAAGCTGTCCACACAGACGTGGGTTGATTTTTTTGACTATGCCCGCAAGGCACTAGATGGTTGGGTGCGTGGCAGCGAGGTGCAGGACTACCAAGGGGTGTACAATCTTTTTTTAAGGGAGCACCTCTTGGATAAGTGCTTTCCGGAGCTGCACCAACATCTGGTGGACCGCAAGTTGATGGATCCCCGGGAGCTTGCGGAGGAGGCAGATATTTGGGTGAGCACCCGGGTGTCTCACAAGGACCCCGGGGGAGATGGCTCGAAAGGCGGACAGGGTTTCCCCCAGAAGAAAGAGGAGGGAGATAAAAAGGTGGAGTTCTCTAAAGGCCCCCAAAATAAGTTTGGGAAGGGAGTAGGAACCCCACCCCCGTCCAATACCACAAGACCCACTTACCCATGTCGTTCCCGTGGAGGACTTGCCGACCCTTGCTGACTGGCATGTGGAAGGAGGGCCTACCCGGGAGGAATTTTGTCAGGCACAAAGGGCGTGCCCCACGCTTGAAGGCATGCGGTGACAGGCCGAAGCCCAAGTGGCCAGTCAGGAGATGGGAGGATATCATGTGTATTGGGAGGATGGTCTCCTATACAGTGAGCCCAGGGTGCCGGTACATGGATCTTCGAGGGCCATAGTGGTTCCCCAATGTTACCGGGCCTTCCTGCTGGAGTTAGCGCTTGAGATTCCCTTAGCCGGACATCTGGGCCAGGACAAAACCTTTGCACGGTTGGTTCCTCATTTTTATTGGCCCAGGATGAGGATTGCCTCAGACAACTTTTGCAAGACCTGTAAGTCTTGTCAGGCAAGTGGCAAGATTGGGACTAAATTGAAGGTCCCTTTGGAACAGCTCCAGGTGGTCAGAACCCCTTTTGAGAGGGTCGGTATTGATATTGTTGGGCCCTTGGACCCTCCGACCTCAGCGGGACACCGGTTCATTCTGGTTTTGGTGGACCACGCCACTAGGTACCCAGAGGCTATTCCTCTGAGGACCATCACTGCACCGGTAGTGGCGCGGGCACTATTGGGGATTTTTACCCAAGTGGGATTCCCCAAGGTCGTGGTGTCGGGCAGGGGCGCGAATTTCATGTCGGCCTACATGCAGGCCATGTGGAAGAAGTGTGGGGTGACCTACCGGTTCTCCACTCCTTACCACCCCCAGAATAACGGACTTGTGAGCGCTTCAATAAGACATTGGAGGGTATGATCCGAAGCCTGCCAGAAGGCTTGAGGCGTAAATGGGACATCCTCCTCCCCTGCTTGTTATTCTCCTACCGGGAGGTACCGCAGAAGGGAGTCGGGTTCAGCCCGTTTGAGTTGCTCTATGGCCATCCCGTTAGGGGGCCCCTCAGCTTGGTTAAGGAGGGGTGGGAGAAGACTTCGCAGAAGCTCCCCCGTGACATTGTCAGCTACATGCTGGTGTTCCACAGCCAGATGGCCAAGCTGTGGAAGGCGGCCTCAGAGAACCTAGAGGCTAGCTAGACCGTGATGAAGGAGTGGTATGACCGCAACGGTCGAGTTGGACGTTGGACAGAAGGTGTGGGTCATGGAACCTGGGGAGCTTTGTGCCCTCCAGGACCGGTGGACTGGCCCGTATGACATTGTGGAGCGACGAGGCCAGACCACCTACGTAGTGGATTTGAAGACCCCCCGACAGCCCCTCAGGGTGTTCCACGTCAACCGCCTGAAGCCGCACCATGAGCGATCAGAGCTTGCTCTCCTTATGGTGACGGATGGGAGCGAAGAGGAAGAGAGTGAAGCTCTTCCTGACCTTCTAGCGGTACAAGAGAAGGATGGTTCGGTGGAAGGTGTAGTCCTCTCCCCATCCTTGACCCCAGAGCAACAGAGGGACTGTCGCCATGTCCTGGGACGGTTCGCCTCGTTGTTCTCCCTCACGCCTGGAATTACTCATCTGTGTACCCATGATGTGGACACAGGGGACAGCCCCCCGGTGAAGAACAAGTCTTACCGGCTCTCTGACCGAGTGAAGGATAGCATCCAGCGTGAGGTGGCAAAAATGCCGGAGCTGGGGGTGATAGAACCTTCCAGCAGCCCGTGGGCTAGTCCATTGGTGTTGGTGCTGAAAGCGGCCCCACCGGGTACGACGCCGGAGCTTTGACTCTGTGTGGACTACCGGGGGTTGAACTCTGTCACGAAGACAGATGCTTACCCCATCCAACGTGCAGACGAGCTGGTGGACCGGCTGGGAGCAGCCCGGTACCTCAGCACCATTGATCTGACATCCGGATATTGGCAGATTGCCATGGCCGAAGGAGCAAGGGAGAAGACAGCGTTCTCCACCCCCGAGGGCCACTACCAGTTCCGAGTGATGCCCTTTGGACTCAAAAATGCTCCGGCCACATTCCAGCGGTTAGTGAAACAGGTACTATCTGGTCTGGAGTCCTTCTCAGCGGCCTACCTGGATGACATAGCTGTCTTCAGTAGCACCTGGGAGGACCAGGAGGTATTGCAGGCGCTGCAACGCGCTGGCCTAACCATTAAAGCCAGCAAGTGCCAGATTGGACAGGGATCTGTCGTGTACCTGGGACACCTGGTGGGCGGAGGTAAGGTGCAACCCCTCCAGGCCAAAATAGAGACCATCTTGGCTTGGGAGCCCCCCAAGACCCAAACAGAGGTCCGAGCTTTCCTCAGCCTCACTGGGTATTACCGCCGGTTCGTCAAGGGATATGGTACCATCGTAACCCCCTTGACGGAATTGAAAGAAGCAACCTCGCAAGGTCATATGGACAGCTGCTTGCCAAGAAGCCTTTGACACGCTGAAACATGTGATGTGTACCGCTCCAGTACTAGCAACACCAGATTTCAGCAAGGAATTCATTGTGCAGACAGACGCCTCAGAGCACGGCATAGGTGCGGTGCTCTCGCAACTCAGCACCGAGGGCCAAGATCAACCAGTGGCCTTCATATCCAGGAGACTCCTCCCGTTGGAACGGCGATGGAGCACCATTGAGAGAGAAGCCTTCGCGGTGGTCTGGGCTCTCAAGAAGTTGAGACCATATCTCTTTGGAACTCACTTCCTCATTCAGACCGACCACCGCCCCCTTCGCTGGCTCATGCAGATGAGAGGCGAAAACCCCAAGTTGTTGAGGTGGTCCATTTCCCTACAGGGGATGGATTTTCGGGTGGAACACCGGCCCGGAGTCGACCACACCAATGCTGACGGTCTCTCCAGGTTTTTCCGCCTTAGCGATGAGAACTCCCTAGAGGTTGGGTAGCTCTCCCCTCTTTCGGCTGGGGGGGACGCGTGTTAGACCTGTCAGCCCTAGGGTGGTCTCCCCATTTATTTTTGATCGTGCCTCATTTTTTTCACTCTCATTTTTATGTTGGACTAGGTCTCCGGGCGCCTTTTCATTGCCAATCAGTGTTAAGGTGCAGGTGCTCCCTTCTCCCAAGATGGCTGCCACAGGCCCCTGCTACTGCAGAGTGGTCTTTATTAGTAGCACCCTAGCTGCCAGGAGCTGGCTGGAACCCCACAACAATTTTGCGACACCAGCCCGCCTTTTTTTGTCCCATAGGTAGAATGGGGAAGCTCCTGGAATGTGCTGGAACCTTCTAGAAGGGAGGTGTGGTTTTACTTTTGCCGCCTTGGCTAGAGGTCACCTGACCTAGGGCTACTTAAGTGAGGGAGGGAACTTTTTCCAGTCAGTTGGCCAGTTGGGGTGAAGCAGAGCTGGAGAATCCATGCAGGAGTTTTAGGCAGTAGGGCCTAGCCAGGGACTTATGCCTCTGAGAGTGACAGGGCTTAGGTGCTGCCTCTTGAGTGAGGGATCCTGGGAAACCCACTGATCTTGCCCAGCAGTAGGAGGACCCAGGGAACCTCTGCCCAGCCTGACTAGGAAGGACCTAGTCGCCAACTCATCCCCTACCCCCCAAGGAACAGAACCCCAAGGGCGCCAATATCATCTGCGCCGCAAAGACTGAATACGGAAACTGCAAAAGCGGAATCCTGAAACTTTATGCCAAAGCTGAATATTGCAACTTCATGAAACGACTGATTGCCTGACTGCTGGGGATTGACCAGGTACTGGCGCTGTGTCTCCTGCGCTGCCAGACCTGGCCTGGGACCCCCTGCATGTGTCTGCCATCGAGCGCGGAGCTGGCCGAGCCCCCGCTTAACTTGTGACCCCCCCTGATGCGAGGACACGCAACGCGGTCACCGCCGCGGCCCGTAGGCCTCAGGGACGTGTCAGCGCCAAGTCGGGGCCTGCGGAGAAGCCCGGGGCCCTGCCGCTGCCGTCGCAGCGTGAGGAGGAGGAGCGAGTGTCCGCGAGTGTCCCGCGCCGTTGCGCGCATCTGACGAAGGGCCCGGAGCGGAACCGAGCGACGAGACAAAGGTAACCCCCGGGGGCTGGGAGGTAGCGCGGCCGAGTGGTGGCCTGAGACTCGCCCCCCCCTGCTCCCCGGGAGTCGTGGGAAGGCCCGGTGCACCCCCTGCCGAGTGGGAGCGACACCGCCTGCAGAGACTGTGACTTTCCCCCTCCGTGGGATTTCCCTCCGTACTGTTGAGTCTCCCCTCCGTGGGATTACCCTCTCCTGGGGTCTGCCTTTCGCAGGACTCACCAGTGCTCCATGCGTTCTATGTTGAAGTAGCGTTGATCATTCAATTGTATTCACCGGTGCTCAATGCGTTCTATGTCTAAGAAGCGCTGCTCATTCAATTGTATTCACCGGTGCTCAATGCGTTCTATGTCTAAGAAGCGCTGCTCATTCAATTGTATTTACCAGTACTCAATGCGTTCTATGTTGGAGTAGCGCTGATCATTCAATTGTATCCACCAGTGCTCAATGCGTTCTATGCCTAAGTAGCGCTGATCATTCATTTGTATTCACCAGTGCTCAATGCGTTCTGTCTAAGTAGCGCTGATCATTCATTTGTATTTACCAGTGCTCAATGCGTTCTATGTTGCAGTAGCGCTGATCCGTCATTTGTATGCATCCGTACTCAATGCGTTCTATGTCTAAGGAGCGCTGACCCCACATGTTGTATTCACAAGTGCTCAGTGCGTGCTAAGTCCAAATAGCGTGTAACCTCAGGTTGTGGTCTCAAGCGCCCCATTCTCCAGTTGAGGTCCCAAGTGCAAGGCGCTCCGTGTATGAGCGGCGCCTCATCTCTAAAGGGTGTCCAGCAGTGCAGTACGCTCCGTGTACCAATAACGCTTTATCCTCAGGGTAGGCTTGGAAGTGCTCATGGTATTAGGCAGGCGGGTAACGCGTTCTCCGTACGATATGCCTAGGAGTGCCTAGTCCTTAAGGTAAACGATCAGCGCTTCAACCTCAAGTTATGCTCAGGGGTGCCTAAGGTTCAAGGTATACAAGAAGAGCTGTAATGCCACGATATGCTCATGTGCTTTTGTTTCTTCGTAGACACCAGTAGCGCCACGTGTGCAGGCCCCGGCCCGCAGCACTAGGGAAGTTCATACTGCAGGGATTGCTGAGGAAACCGTAATGAGATGCTGTAATGCAAATGTTAATGTGTACAAGTTAAGATACATTGCCCTACAAGATTACCGTGTGTGCTCCTTTGATTAGATAAATCTGATTAATTTGCATTCACCTTACTGTGTGGCGTCCCTTATTGTGTGCATTTACTGCTTCAGAGGATGTGTGTGTTGTATGGTCGCTTAACACATAGGCCTTTGGGTGCCCAGCCGCTCGTGTCACGTTACCCCCGTAGGGCCTGGAGACCCCAGGTCTTACACTGATGCTTGGCTTATCCCAGTTCCTGAACAAAAAGAACACACTGTGCACCATGCCTTCTTGGATGAAGCAATACTAATCAAACCTCAAGTAATAAATCTAGGGGTACGATGGGGCACCACTCTCTACCGCAACTCCCACAGAAGTACCATTGTGAAATTATTCCTCTTTCAACTATGTTTTCAAACAAAACTGCCATCCATCTCTCCACAAATCACGCCATTGTTGTTGAGGTTCTGGTAAACTCGCATCCTGACTGCGGCGACACCTTCTAAAGTGGAATACCTGCTTACCGAACCCAAAGATGTTAAAAAGCCACCTCATCAGGCAGTCACCTGATGTTTGGGCTATAAAAATTGAAATCAGTCAGTCCAACCACAAACTTCTACTGTGTTTTTGCGCAGCCTAGAATCACCATATACCTCAGTTACAAATGCATTGATGCTCTTCCCGTAAGTTACTTCAAAGCAAGATGAGACCCCACCTTCCAGCTGCCATCCTCTCTCGACTATCAGCAACCCTCTTGAGACCGATGTAGAATAATGCGAAGGCAGATGCTTATAGACAGCTCTACAACACCTCTGGAACAGCCTGCCTGAAGCCTGAAGGCAGGCACAAGCCCCCCCCCCTCCTCCCCCACCCTTATTTTCAGGACCAGGCAGAAAACTCACGTCTTTTAGATCCTATACACAAAACAGCGCTGAGAGAAAGCGGGTCACACCATCACTCTTTAAAATATCCCCCAGCAGCTTAGGCCACCACATGTCCACATCCTCTCCTCCATGTAGCCTATTGGGCAATGTCTGCTGTTTTATTTCTCGAAGATCAAAGATAAGAAGTTCCCTCCTGTGCCCAGCTGTCTGATTACCCTGCTGTCTAGCCACAAGAATTCAATGGAACTCTACCCCGACGTATCCCCCCCTCTCACCAGTACCTAGAAGCAATTCATTTTTGCAGCGGGTACTACACAAATAAACATAAACATGAAGGGGTTTGAGACCGGAAGCTGCTCGGAGCCAGCTGCAGGCAAGGGGGGCTGGAATGCACAGGTCTGCAGTTCAGGCAGTATGTTATGAGTTGGCCCAGGTGACGTGGATTTCCGGTCTGACTAGATCAGTACCAGTGCTTCATTTAACATGGTGGTTTCCGGTGGCACTTACTTGTCAACACCGGCTCTTATGACACTCTGCACCATGATGGCACTCTGTGTCTGAATTTGAAATGAGCACAACAGTTGTTTAATAACTTAATAAACATTTAAAACGACTAATACCTGCGACCCAAGCCATTCTTATACCTTTGGGTGGCCTGGAATATCTGAATTGTCACACATGTAGAAGTATGATGGTTAGTAGTTGTGTTTGTACTGTAATTGGCAGCGTGCAGCAGGTAGTGCAAGCTGCGACGGCCTCCTGAGAAGAGCCTGGCACTTACTTTTTAACAAATTAAGCACATATCAACAGATATAAGGAAGGAGAGTGGAGCAAGCAGAGACACTCAGAATGGCGACAGTAACAACCAGTGCTTTAAATGGGCCGGGACGGCCCGGTACAGAGTACCCACACTTTCTTATTTTGAGAGGGAGAGTACCGGCACTTCTCAAGAAAGGCATAATACGTTTAATTGGAGAGTACCGACACTTCTCAAGAAAGGCATGATACGTTTAATTGGAGAGTACCGGCACTTCTCAAGAAAGGCATAATACGTTTAATTGGAGAGTACCGGCACTTCTCAAGAAAGGCATGATACGTTTAATTGGAGAGTACCGGCACTTCTCAAGAAAGGCATGATACGTTTAATTGGAGAGTACCGGCACTTCTCAAGAAAGGCATAATACGTTTAATTGGAGAGTACCGGCACTTCTCAAGAAAGGCATGATACGTTTAATTGGAGAGTACCGGCACTTCTCAAGAAAGGCATAATACGTTTAATTGGAGAGTACCGGCACTTCTCAAGAAAGGCATATTACGTTTAATTGGAGAGTACCGGCACTTCTCAAGAAAGGCATAATACATTTAATTGAAGAGTACCGGCACTTCTCAAGAAAGGCATAATACGTTTAATTGGAGAGTACCGGCACTTCTCGGAAACAAGCAGTACCCGCACTTCTATTTTTCTATTTCAAGCACCGGTAACAACCATAAGCCCTAAAAGAACCATGAGCTGATATAAAATGCACCGAAGAGTTGCTTCGGAGGAGGGAAGGAGTGGACTAGTAACATGATTGGAAGACAGAAGGCGACAAAATGATAGGCTGAAGAGTTTAAGTAGCCCCTGTTGTGAAGTGCAGCTTGTAAATAAGTTTGACCTGTTGTATTCCTCTGGAAAAATAAAAGTGGCACTCAGTGAATAGACGTTGTGAATAGCTGGTGCTAACATTACGCGTGTGCATTTCAGAGCAGTAGCACGGACAGTTGGGGTGCGGGGGTGCCGCAGCACCCCCATTTATCCTTGGAGTAAAAATGAAGAGGCTTTTATTTATTAGTCCTGAAATATTTACCGTGTGTTGAAGTATAAACTCTCTCATGACGTGGTATGGCAAAGTGTTGCTAATTATTTTAACATGGAGAGCCATGTTTACTCCTCCGGTTCCTGGCTGCATTTTTCGAGTGTTTTTTCAATTTTAAGTAGGGGTACTCTTGCTGGGGTACACCTGAACGTGTAAGGCCATATTACTCCAGAGGTTTTCTAACACACACACAAATAAAGACATGTATTGCTTTACAAAGTAAAGTGCATTTATTTCAAAATGTACATAAGGATAATAGAAGGTACAATCAAGGCACTTAGATCAGGTGATGTTTGTGGCCACTCCCCACCCCCCTTTTTACAAATTCTTGTTCCAGCACCTTTGGCTTAGTGTGACGTAATTTGTTTGTGAATGGCCTGGGACACTCCCTGCACGGTCAAAACGAAATCATAAAAGCGCCAAGTAATACAGGAAGGGTGAGACATACCCAGCTCATGAGAAGAAAAAAAAATATTCCAGGGCAATCAATCCTAGATGCCAGGGGCTGGCAGCACAGGCTGAACAAATATTTAATTGTGGAGGAAATTAATGTGTTAAGCTTTTCCCTACTTCCAGATGCTTGGATGTTCGAAGTGGATCATAAAATCACTTGTCTTTTCACAATACAGGAATTGCGGCTCATATTTATGCAAATTTCAGCTGCTTTGGCCATCCAAAGACGAGGACCTTAAGAAGGCCTTAAACGGACAGCACCTTTCCGGTGTGCCTTTTCTATAGCGATTCGTAATCACATGTAAACTTTTAAAAAAAATCAAAGGACAGCATACTGAAGTGTGTTATGTCTGGCCTAAATACAGCTTTATCTGTCTCACCAGCCTCATGTATTAAAAAATATCATGAATAGAAATGCATATGAATATATGTAACTAGCGGGGCTTTGGGTCAGTAATCTCCATCCATGGGTCTGCTAAACTGTCCTTCACTTCTTGCTTCTGCCCAGTACAGCATTCGCCAGGGGGGCAGTGGTGGGTCAGCCGACTTTAGCCATTGGCTCGGTTCCAGTCTGGGTGGTGACATTTTCCCTGATCACTTGTGCACGTGAAGCTAAGAGGCAGTGCAAAGTGCCAAGACTGGTGGGCTAAAGTCTCTTTTCACTTTTTATATGTATTATAGAATTTTTAGCTTTTAATTTCCATTGCATGTACGGTAAAAATAAAAAAAGTGCAAAAAACACATTATACGCTTTCCATGGACAGCTCCATTGGCTTTACCAGTGCTTGTTTTTCATTTCGTAGGGGAGCGGCGTGGCGGGGGCATATGGAAATCACTTCACATGGTGTGACATTTGTGTAATGCGTGACAACCCGGTTAATGGCGTAGCTGTTTGCCTTGAATTGCTTTTGCTAATGAGACTGAGCCCATCTGGAAGCCTGGGTGAACAGGGCTTCATTGATATGTGTAAAATGCCCACGTGCAGTTTATCCATCCCCGCCACACATTCAGAAAGGGGGCGGAGTCAGGCCTCTGGGGATCCTTGTAAAAGGGCCTCTGTCAGAATAACTCAGACTTGTGCGCCTCCTTTGTGCCTGGACTCCATCATTTGCAAGCATATATACATATATATGGAGGTTTTTGCCCCTTTTTAGCTAGTTGGACCGGGGATATGAGCAGCCCTTGCAATGCACTTTCAGTCCATGAGAGAAGGTCTGCCCTACAAATGTTAGTGTATATTTTCGCTGTGGACGTGCCATGCACTGTATAGCAAAGAGTGTTGCTTTGCTTTTTTAAGTATAATTGCACAAATGAAAATGCCTCCATTTCCTGCCCTCTGTAGTGTCCTGCTAGTGTTCTGTCTGAGTTTGCACCCCACACCATACAACCACCCATCACAGGCGTCACCGGTCAGGTGACCCTGCAAATGAAATAGTGCCAATATCGGCAACAGTTATCACAACACACATCAGTACATAAATAAAACACACGACACTGAATGTAAGTGGAGAAATATTGCTGCAGGTTTATTAGCATAAGCAATATGCAAACATGGTGGGTTATCTTACGGGCGATCCCAGGGCAGGCCAGCCCCTATGCCGCCTGCCCGTCTGATAAGCCTAGAGTCACCATGGCAACGCCAATTGGTGTGTACCTAATGTTGGGAGGGTCCCCCCCTCCCACCTGTGGACCACCAGTCCACTTGCTACACACGCCCCCCCGTGATGGGTGGGCGGAGCATACATGGCAGCCCCCGGTTGCTCAGACCCACAACCGCCTGTCGGTTAGCGGGGCGCCGTCGTTCTTCCAGGGGACCCGCTAAACATCCCTGGGTATCCTGGCTTAGCACCCCATGGTGCTGCTGCATGCTGTACCCCTTGGTAAGTGCAGACCCTGGATCGCCCTGTAACTCCTCCTGCAACACAAAGCGAGAATTGTTAGAAAAACCTGGCCCCCCCATTGTCCCTCCGGACGCCGGGTAAGCGGATGGGCGGGCAAGGCGAACGAGCGGACAAGAGGGCGAGGAGGGGGTGGAGACAGAATATGTACCCCCCCCTGGCTCCTCCCCGCCGGAAGCAGCTCACTGCTGGGGTCTCCCTAGGTCCATCCCAGGGACACGACCTCCCACCCCTGTGCCTTCCTGTGGCACTAAGGCGGCCGCCCTCAAAGGGGCGGGCCGCTGCGCAACCCCCCCCCGGGCAGCCTTACATAGTGCCAATATCGGCAACAGTTATCACAACACACATCAGTACATAAATAAAACACACGACACTGAATGTAAGTGGAGAAATATTGCTGCAGGTTTATTAGCATAAGAATATGCAA
Organism: Triturus cristatus; assembly: GCF_964204655.1. Taxonomy (NCBI): domain Eukaryota; kingdom Metazoa; phylum Chordata; class Amphibia; order Caudata; family Salamandridae; genus Triturus; species Triturus cristatus. The sequence goes on along the minus strand of NC_140589.1, from coordinate 760,964,503 downwards.
ACATGGTGGGTTATCTTACGGGCGATCCCAGGGCAGGCCAGCCCCTATGCCGCCTGCCCGTCTGATAAGCCTAGAGTCACCATGGCAACGCCAATTGGTGTGTACCTAATGTTGGGAGGGTCCCCCCCTCCCACCTGTGGACCACCAGTCCACTTGCTACACACGCCCCCCCGTGATGGGTGGGCGGAGCATACATGGCAGCCCCCGGTTGCTCAGACCCACAACCGCCTGTCGGTTAGCGGGGCGCCGTCGTTCTTCCAGGGGACCCGCTAAACATCCCTGGGTATCCTGGCTTAGCACCCCATGGTGCTGCTGCATGCTGTACCCCTTGGTAAGTGCAGACCCTGGATCGCCCTGTAACTCCTCCACAGCCTTGGGAGTGGCCACCGTCACTACCAGGGCCCCCCACCAAAGTCCCCTATTATTTGCAACCCGCAGCTGCCAGTGCTTCCCCTAGATCCAGTAAAAACAACTCCATGCCTAGATCCGAGAGGTGAACCCCATCTCCTAACAGACATCCAGTTGATTTGGCGTGCAGCAGGCCATGCCTGATGAAGCCAAAGCCTCTTTCCTCAGTGAACTTGCGCATGGCGCTGTTAACTTTTCTTCTAGACACTTCGATGGCGTCCCCTGAGCGAGCACCATGCCAAATCGCGCGTGGTGTCATCTCCGACCACCACAATTCACACGGCCCCAACAACACGCTTAACTTGCAGAAAGTATCCCTCATGTCCTGGAGCAAAGCTCTCCTTCCTAGTGATGTGAGGTCATTCCCCCCCAGGTGCACCACCAAGAAGTTGGGCGGGAGCCCTCCCCCCTGGAGTCTCTGCTTCACTTTTCGTAACAGCTCGCACCAGCGCAAGCCTGGGAAACCCAACCACGTGATGTCTGTGTTGGCAAAGCCATTCTGCCACTCTCTTGCCTCCGCCCAATGTGCCAGTCTTGCAATGATTGAGTGACCAATTACCCACACCTTCATACCTAATAAAGAGAAATTGATTTTAAGTATCTGTTTATTAAACGGAAAATCACCAAAACAAAAGCACATCTACAGTCAAGGTATACGTCAATCAGGAGCCAGAGAAAAGGGGGGGGGGGAGGCGTGACCAGATAGTAGGTCTCGAATTAGACAGTCCAACCAACGTGTCCCACTGCCCGCCCGGCCACACCTAGGGCCGAATGTATCGCTTGAAGCAAAGCGATTGCCAGCGCCCCACATTCATTATACCTTCTGCGGGCAGTCCTGCCATGAAAGCAGTGGTGGCCGCACCTATGCGGAAAGAATGGCTGCTGAATTTTTTGTCCCTAACCTCATGGCCGGACAGCCTTAGGCAGGCCCTGAGGATGTGGTCCACTTGGAATCTCGTGACCGGGAGGCCATCCTGATGCACCAGCAGGTAACCCGCCCCCCGCGGGCGAAGCGGCAGGTAGGTTCTGACACACGCTACCGGGCAATACCTCTCATCCCCCAGGCTGTGTAGCACAAAAGACCTCCCCCGCCCTAGCTGGTCAGTCTTGGACTGTCTCATGACTATTTTCAGGCACCCCGGCTCCAGCTCTACGTCTTTTACATTCAAAGCCACCCCCGAGGAATCAGATTTTGAGCGAGCCACTAGTTCCCCGATCCTGAAGGCCCCAAAGAAGGCTAGGGAAAAACAGGCCGAGAACAGTGTGGCTTCGTATCCCGAGTGGGTGGCCCTACCCATACAATCTAACATCCCTTGTAGCAGTGCGAAACTAATGGGGGACCTGGGATCAGGGGATCGTGGAACCAGTTTGGCCCACCCTCGCAAGGCTGCCTTGATCACAAAAGCCTTGGTGGGATCAGACTGTCCCCTCAGTTTGGCGTGGTGGCTGATGGCAGCGAGGTGACCAGCTATCCAGGAATGTGTTTTGCCCTCCCCTCTGGCCCACAGCAAGAATTGTTGCACTCTCAGCTCCAGGGCCACCTGATCCTCCTCCCATCCTCCTGTAACTGCACTGAACAGAGTGACACAGCTCCCATATCGCTTCGCAGTTCTGGGTGCTAGGGCCCGTTCTCCCAGCTCCCTCATCCGTGGTCCCACTTCAGCAGCCGCCACAAGTGCGGCGGGAAAGGAGTCCCCTCTTGACGTGCGCTCGGCCAGGCCTCCCGGAAGCGGTGCCACTGGAATCGAGACAAAGAGTCAGCGGCAACATTAGAAATCCCCTGAATGTGCCTAGCCCTGCACTCGACGTTGTTAAATAAGCAGGCCCTGACAAGCTCTCGCAGTAAACACAGGACCAGGGGGCAGCAGGCAGACTGGGAGTTGATGGCCTGCACCACCGCCAGGTTGTCTGACCAGAAAAGCACACGTTTGGCGGACAGGGCCCTGGGCCAGAGATGAAAAGCTACCACAATAGGGAAGAGTTCCAGGACGGTGATCTTGGACGTGACCTTTTTCTTGTGCCAGGCGTTAGGCCACCTCTCTGCACACCACTCCCTGTCCAAAATCACTCCGAACCCCTCCCGGCCAGACGCATCAGAAAAGAGGGCCAGCTCCCGACTGTTGGCCCAGGGGTCGCGCCAGATGACTGCCCCATTGAAGTTGCATAGGAAGTCTGCCCACATGATCAGGTCTTCACGCATCCCCTTGCTCAATTTAACCATGTGGTGCTTCTTACTCACAGAGGCCGTGGCTCTAGCTAACCTCCTCGCAAAGGCCCTGCCCGCAGGGATGACTCTGGCCGCAAAGTTTAGCTTCCCCAGGAGGCTCTGAATGTCTGCCAAGGAAACCTTCTCCTTCCCTACCACTTGACTAATCTGATCTCTCAGGTCCCGCACCTTGTCGGCTGGCAGCCTGGCCTCCCCCGCCACTGTGTCCAACTCAATACCCAAGAAAGAGAGAACCTGGGCCGGACCCTCCGTTTTCTTAGGGGCTAAGGGAACGCCAAGGTGATGCATCAGGGTCTGAAAGTCATCGAGGGCTGCCCTGCATTCCTGAGTGCCATCCCTCCCGATGAATAGGAAGTCATCTAAGTAATGGGAAACCCCGGAAACGCTGCAGGTGTGCTGAAAGGCCCATTGAAGGAAAGAGCTGAAGGCCTCGAAGAAGGCACAGGAAACCGCGCACCCCATGGGCATGCACTTGTCGAAGTAGTACATGCCGTCCACCTTGAAACCCAGCAAGTGTTGGCTGCTAGGGTGCACTGGTAGTAACCGAAAGGCCGACTCAATGTCGGCCTTTGCCAACCATGCTCCTTTGCCAGCCCTCCTTACCAGGTCAAGTGCGACATCCAATGTACAATAAGACACCGAGCAAGACCCCTCTTGGAGGCCGTGGTTTACTGAGCTCCCTTCTGGGTAAGACAAGTGATGTATCAGTCTGAAAGACCCTGGTTCTTTTTTAGGGACCAAGCCAAGGGGTGAGACTACAAAGTTTTCTAACGGGGGCTCCCTGAAGGGACCCGCCACCCGTCCCAGCCTCAATTCCTTCTGAACTTTTTCCTTTAAAACCTGTGGGAGAACCCTGGCAGATCTGAGGTTCTCCGCATCGCGGCTGGACAGGGGACCTACATAAGGGATGGTGAAGCCCAGCGAGAAGCCTTCTAGCAGGAGAGCGCTGTCAGAGGAGAGGGGGTACAGTCTGAGTAATTCGAGCAAGCGGTCAAGAATGACAGGGGAAGGACCCTTGGTGGCCAGGGGCGCCGGAGCGCTGGCTGCTTGGGCGGTGGGAGTGAGGGGGAGAGGAGAGGGCGCAGCTGCGGGAGGATGCGAGGGTGGCTCACGAGGATGGTTTGAAGGAGTCAGCAGGCTTCTTGTCCTGTTTGGCTTGGCACGAGGAGGCGGGGTGGCCCCCCCCGCACTTGCTGCATGAGTGCTGGAAACGGCACCTGACCCCCCAAGAGCAAGCGCCAGCATTGAACAGGTTGCAAGTCCCGGGCGAGACCCGCTTGCCCCCCCCTCCCCTGCCACCTCCTCTGCGGCCCCCCCGAAAGGACTGCCTCGCGTGCTTAACATTGAGCTGGGCGCTCCCTGGCTGGCCGCCCCCCCCTCCTGACCCTTTGGGAAGCGGGGCAGAGCTCAGGGATCCCCGAGACCCCATGTGGTCCATCCACAGCTGTACCTCTTTCTGGTCCCATTCCATCTCTGGGCAAATGGCCATCTTCTTTCTGAACTCCATGTCATAATTGAGCCACCCTTCCCCGCCCCACTTCTGCGCTTCTGTGTGAATTAACCGCTGGTACAGAACTAAGGCCTGCCCCTGTTCAGGAAATTTTTCAAGTATAACCGATTGAAGGATGGAGAAGGCGGATAGCCAGTTATCTATGGTTTTATCTGGCCACTGCTGGAACCTGACCTTCTTATCGTCTTCCTTCCCCCCAAGCCTACGCGCGTCTTGCCCATGCTGGCCCAGCAGCAGCAGAGAAAAGATGTCTAAAAACTCGCGCCTCCAGATGAATTCCTTTACTGCTAGAGGGACCTCCCAGATCAGTGAGCTATGGCCAGACAGGAGCGGGGCATGAGTAACCTCCTTCTTTGCTGCGACCTGCATAGCTGGCCCTGGTACTGCTGCGCTCGCTATCTGTGTGGACGCGCTGCCCCCTACTGTGGTGGCGGGGGCGATGGGCACGTGGACGGCAGCAGGCTGCCCAGTAAGCGGCTCACCTCCTGCTGGTTGACGCTGCTCACCCCCTGCCGGGAGGGGGCCTGGTGTGGGGGTGCCGGCGGGTGCCGCCAACTCCTGTCTGATGGAGAGTTCAGACCCTGCCACCGCCGCCGGTTCTGCACTCCTGGGCAAGGAAATAGGTGGTGTGCCCGGCACTGTGGGCAGCTCGGGGGCCGGACGACATGTCCCTTGTGGTGCCCAAACAGTGGCTGCAGCGGAAGGGTTCCCTCCCGCACAGTCCACAGTCGGCCGTCCCCCGGCTGAGGCTGCACGCGAAAAACCAGCCCTGACCTCTTCCATGAAATTCTTAAGGGTGTCAGTAATATTGGCCAGGTCCTCCTTGGATGCAAAGTTAGCAGAGGGGGGGCTTAAACTTGAGGGGGGTGCCGGGCCGGCCGGGGGCGGATGCCCGTGAGGGGCCTTGGCGGCGGGCACCGAGCGGATCCTGTGTGTAGTTCCTTCAGCCGGGAAGTCTCTAACCGTGGCCCTGCGAATTCGTTTGGGGCGGGGAGGTCCTGCCTCATCATTCGACTCTTGTCCCGTCGTGGGCCCCCCTGAAATGACCCCAGAGTCATCTGGGCAGCTGGCCTTGAGAAGGTCTGCAGCCCAGGCCAGTCCTTTGGATTTGGCAAGCTCAACAATAGCTGCTATCTGTGCTTCTTGCGAATTGCCCTGCTGGGTTTCATCGACTTGGGACGGCGTCGAGAAGAGCGCTGGGGTACCCTCACTGTCCATCTTGGACTAGGTCCTATTCTCACGAAAGTGAACGCACCTCCTTCGGCCCCGAACCTATGCTGTCGAGATATCCTGCATACAAAGAACAACAACTGTTAAAGAAAGCGCGCAACAGGGCGACCTTGTTCTGACCGTGCAAGCCTAGAGCCTCCTCTCCCCTTCCCTCCCCACCCTTTGACACACTTACACCCTTTTCCGGCAGCAAGCGTGTTCGTCTGCTACACCTACCCCTTGGCACGATCTAGGAGGGAGAGAGGAGAGGGATTAAATTTTTTTTTTTTTTTTTTTTTTTTTGTAGCGCACATGGAGGTAAAGTCATCGCGCAGAATCATGAACGTTCGACAGTAATCAAGAGCCCGAGTTAGTCTCCCCGTTCACCCGGTCACCTCCGCACCCTCGCTGATGTTGGGCCACCGGGGGGTGGGCAGAGGGGGCGCGCGCGCCGCAACTGAAACCCCCCCCCTCCCTCGCGTGCTTGAACTCGCCCCGTGCACGGCAGCCACTCTGCCAGATGATGGTGTAACGGTCGGGGGAACCCACACGGCGCCAAGGGACGAAGCGACATCGCGCCTGCGACTCACAACCGAATAAGGCTCCCGGTGCGGGGGGGGGCCCATTGCGGAGCGTAATCATTACCCACGGCGCGCCCCAGGCTCAAAGGGCCGCGGTAAAACAATTCGACGCTCAAGCCCGGGTCCCCCGTTCCGCAATCTGCAGCACTGTGCACGAAGCAGAGCCACCGGGGGATCGAACCCGGGGCCTCAGGCATGCACCGCCTGCGCTCAAACATTGAGCTACAGCCCCGCAGGGCCAGCCCCGAAAGAGACTGCCCGGCAGGTAAGTGACTGTGAGGGGGGGGGGAGAGCGAGAAAACAATAGGGTGCCAAATGCCTCCATGCAACCGGCACTGAATACACATCTGGCTTTTTTTTAAAAGGAACGTGTAACATGCTACTTTGCGTACAGGCTGCTGTTGGCAACGCACCTAAAACCCAGTAGCTCTGTGGCCTGACCGAGCCCGCCTCGCGACGCACCTCCCCCCCCCCCCCCCGCGGGCCCCCAAACATGGCGGCCGGGGGGGGCAAAACGCGATTCGAGCGCATGGCGGGATCAGCGGCTTGCCGAGTCGCACATGCAGTAAACGTGCAGGCCTCCCCAACCCGCTACATCCACGTGCCCCACGGACCCGGGGCAGTCCACGCCACCCGAAAATCCAGAAATCAGGGCCAGGGCAGATGAGATGCTCCCCCCCAGCCCCGCGATCCTTAGCATTTGTCGGAGCATGGGCGGGATAGAGACGGAGAGAGTGACCCGCCGACCGAGGTCTACCAGCTCTGTCCAAAACTCGTAACGCATACCAAGCCCGACTGCGATAAAAGAAGCCTGCGCCTATGGCCCTTAACAGCTCAGGTATTTCACAACGCCTGACAGACATTATGTCCTACTCCTACCTAGCTGGCAGGGAGCGCTGAGGCAAGCGGGACCTCGAGCCAGGCCTGTCTTTTTAGCCAATAATGCTGACATATTAACCTGTAAGACCATACTCATACTGAAACTACAAGTCACGGCATTCAACTTGGCTCAAGGCGCCCCTGCGCTTTCAACTTGGCTCAATGCGCCCCTGCGCTCTAAACCAATTAATAAGTGAACGTGAGTTGTTACGAGCGTGCGCGAAGACTCCCGCAGGAGCCTTGATATTTACATAGCTATGTGAAACACAAGGGGGGGGGGAGGGCGCGGGTCACCGGGCCGGGGCACTAGCCCCCTCGCACGCTACTCGACCTCGCGACACGCGACCCGCAGCATTCGCCCTCAACGTACCCATGATCCGCCCCCTCACAACTCTTTCCCCGAGCACGGCCCCCCCCCCGCCCGTGGCACGCCTACCACAGGGCCCTGTCTCCTGGTACTGCCCAGGGACAAGGCCGGGGCGAGAGGGAAGTAACCGGCAAACTCACCGAAGCAAAGACGGGCGACACGACGGAGCACGACGGACTGCAGGCAAGGCGAACGAGCGGACAAGAGGGCGAGGAGGGGGTGGAGACAGAATATGTACCCCCCCCTGGCTCCTCCCCGCCGGAAGCAGCTCACTGCTGGGGTCTCCCTAGGTCCATCCCAGGGACACGACCTCCCACCCCTGTGCCTTCCTGTGGCACTAAGGCGGCCGCCCTCAAAGGGGCGGGCCGCTGCGCAACCCCCCCCCGGGCAGCCTTACAGGGGCCGGACGCACGTGCCCTGGGCCGGGCGCACCTGCCCTGGGCCGGGCGCACCTGCCCTGGGCCAGCTACAGTACCCTACTACTGTGTCCTTGTGGTTCATCTGCAACCATGTGGGCCTAGTGCCCACTACTTTACACGCTTTCCTCCTTTCTGTTCATTTGGTGTGTGTTTCGTCCTCTTCCTCTCCCATTCCCTCGTTTCTCGGTCTCACAATATTTCTGTCATGCTGTGTGCGGCCTGTGGCTTTCTTCCCGCCCTTTCCAGCTACTAAAGCCACTTCATAGCAACCAGCATTTTCACACAGCACTCCCTCAAACGGTCAATTGTGAGTTTTCGGCTCGAATAAACAGAAAAATATTGTGCTTTCAATGACTGGCCTCCATCAGTAATGCAGAAAGACTTGAATTCGGGTTGGTCTTCTGCACTCCTGCAGAAGAGTAGTCCATAAGTTTATCTTTAGGGGGTGGAGCCTCATTTACCACACGGTCAGGAAAATTATTACTAACCTTATTTTTCTGAAATCTATTCTCACATTTTGTGTTTATGGAAACAATCTTACTTTGACAAGCTGCATTAGGTATGTTTAATTCAAGTGCTTATCTGTACTAAACGGTGAGGCGGTGCATTTCCCTCCCAGAGGCCAACGAGCATTTCCTGTTGCAGAGACAGGAAACTGTGACGACAGTCAGAAGGTACAAGCCCTATTCTGATAAACAATCTGCTTTCTGGCTGCTGAGAAGTGGTTTGATCCTGTTATTACAGGTATTAGCTGTTTGGTGGAAAGAAGTTTAATATAGGGGGGGTTACTTTCATTTGTTATTGTATCGGCCATATTTGTTTGCGTCGCCTCGTGCTTCCCCCTCCCGGGTCCACATGGGATCGAGCACCTGCCAGATGTTCCTAGAGTCCCAGCTGGCTCACTTTAAGAATCTCTCTCAAACAGAAGAGACACATTTCTGTGTAAAATACAAACCTCGTTGAAAAGTTCTGCCCATCAGTAGACAGCAGGGAGTTCTCTTTGTGTAACATGCTGCTAGGCACCGGGAGGGTCAATAGTCGGCATGAAGGCGCAAACTAAAAGTGCGCCAACACATCAACCATAGAGCCTGCCGCCATCTTGTGGCCGCTCATTGCCATTGAGCCCCTCGTTTCATCTTAACATGATACATATTAGCCGTCCAAGTGTGCAGTATGTAATATGTGCAGGATTAATGCCTAGGTTGGTTTGTTGGTCCAATGAATTCTGAGCTTACTTTGAGAGCACACTCCAGGTAAGCTCTCATTTTGCTAGGTAGCAGACCGACTCTGACTTGGGCAGTATGGGCATGTCGTGACGAGTTTGAGGAACACGCAAGGCTCGTTGCACAAGGCAGCACTTGCAGGGACTTCCTGGACAGCCTTCCCCCACCAAAGGATTGTGGTTGTGGGTTTAGGAATCGTGCGGGACCGGGGGCTGTATTCACCCCCCATATTTTGGAGTGGGGGCACGCTGCACGCAGGGGAATATCCCCCTCAGATTTTGAAGTAGAAACTAGACGTCTGTGAAGCAACGCTGCACACCGCCCAAGTGAAGTCTCTGTAAAAGGATGTAACTCGAGGACCAAACTATGTGGGGGCTGGATTGCCCCTTTGTTTAATCAATTAATTGTGGTCGCCGAGATGCTGAACCGCTCCTAAAATGGCCGTGTTATCAAACAGGCGACCAAGCCGAGGAAAGGAAGGCGAGAGAAGCTGATTTATATTAATGTTACTTCTGGCTCCACTGACTTGGGAAAAAAATAATGATTTTAGGAGAGGCTCAAGACCCGAAAGACTTCAATTAAACAGTTACCAAAAGTGAAGAGGTCTCGGAAACAACCACCACCTCAAAGTTCGGTCCTTATGTTCCAACTCTTCAAGGAGGTGCATGTGAAGCGCAGAATTATTTTTGATTCGAATGTTTTGGCAATTTGATCTCCGGTGTACTGTGGCGGCTCCTCATCTAAGGCGAAGGAGCATAGCCCCACTGCTTTCTGAGCAGTGTAAAATAAAAATAAAATTATAATAACTCAACGTTAATAACATTGCGTTATCATTTTATTTTTATTATGGAGCCAGGATAGGGCGAGGATGCCCTATGTGACGTTGGAGCAGGGGCGGATCGTCCGTTGGGGCGTTGCCCCACTAACCACATGGCCAAGGGCACGCAGGAAGATTAACTTCACTGCCGGGCGCGTCCTGATTCGAAATCCGAGTCAGTCAGGAGGATGCATCGCTGAAGGGGGTGGGACAGCACTGGAGGGTTGGGTTTGTTGTTGATGTCACTTCACTGAGTGACAGCAGCAGGGCAGGCCCAGTGCGCATGCTGAGGTTTGGATTCTGACCAGCCGGAACATACGCACTAGTATCGCCTGCAGGCCCTGCATTACTATAGCGAGCGAGGGCTGCTACTGGCCAGTGGCCGCAGCCCCCGCTCTCATATGGGCGGGGATAGTCCATGCCCTAGCCAAACCTGGCGCTGCTGGAGCAGCATCCGGATTGGCTGAGAGGGTATGCCACGGGCACCAGCCACTCGCGAAGGCGCCAACGCAGCGGCGGACCCCGGAACAGGAACACAAAGCAGATGCGGCGCAGACCCGGCGGTCAGGTAAGTGTTCCAGTTTTTTTTAAACTGTATTTTTAACCCCCCCCTCGCGACTCCCCCGCCTCACGTGACCCCCCCTGCACATATTGCGAGCCGCGACTGCATTTATTCCGTTCACCTGACCTCCCCCTTCCTCCCTCTCTTTACTCCGCTCTCTTTCCTAATCCCTCGCTTTTCTTCTCTCACTCTCTATGCCCCGGCCCGTCCGCCCTGGCTGCTCTGACCGGCTTTCCACAATCCCACTGCATATATGCTGTACCTACAGCGCAAACAGTCTGGGTAGAAGGTATTGTGCCGTCACAGTGTCATAAATAAGTGCACAGGTAAACTCTCAATCGTTGTTTATCATCTTTACCAGGACATATTCAGTCTCCATAGGCCCGCGAAGGGTTTCATAATGCTAAGATCTTACCATATCTGTGTAGTGTTGTGACCTGATACAATATTGGGATTCCGCTTGTCTGGCGAACAGGCTAATTGAGAACGTGGTTCAAATACAGACAACCAAATATACGTTCATTGAGATGGATGGATTGCAGGTTGTCTGAAGATGGTTGGATGCTCTGGTGATTCACCAGTGGTAAACGGATACATAGATGGATGAGTGGGCAGAAGAGTTACAGGAGAGTGTGTCCGGAAGGATGAGTGAATGTATACAGGAATGAATGGATGAATGCTCCAAATGATGGACAAATGCGTGGAAGATTTTCTAGTAAATGGATACATGGATGGATAAGTGAATGGGAGAATCTCTACAAGAACAGATGGGTGGATGAACAGATGAACACAGTGGATGACAAACATGGATGAATTAATGGGGTTGATTGGGTGAATGATGCATGGGCTGAACACCTCTTATGTCGGCCGCACTTGCTCGCTAAGTAAAATTCATCCCCAACTTTTATGCCTCACCAGTTTCAAATGTCACCAGCCACCACTGCGTTGGAGCAGGGAGGAGAAGTAGTGGTGGGCACCATAAGTGTGCATGACCGTTTGGCCGGCCTCTGGGGCTGGCCAAACCGTCATGCATACTTAGCATTGCTCCACCTGGCTGTGTTGTACAGTCGGGTGGAGAACTGACACAGGCTCCCAGTTCCTGTCTGAGCGCTGAACCAGGGCGCTCAGACCAATCCCAATGCTTCTCTCATGCTGAGAATAGTATTCCCAAAGCACTTCTCTCATGCCGGGATTAGTATCTCTTGTGATTGCTTTTGTTCGGGAATAGTATTCCCAGCATGAGAGAAGTGCTGGGATTAGCATCTGGGAGCCTGCGCAGTGTGCACCAGCTGCCTGAGTCGAGGATTGGGAGAGAGGAGCGAGGCGGTGGCCGCCGACAGAGCGGCAGGTAAGTACGATTTTATTTATTTTTAGTTTTGTCTTCTTGTACGTATTCCCACCTCCCCTTCCCATCCTACCACTTTGCAATGCTTGCAGCTGCTACTGAATGTCTATGGGAACATTACAAATAAAAAACAACATCTTTAATTCTTATGAATGTGCACATGTATATATAGTGTTAGTTTAATTTGTGATACGAGTATTTATTGAACTTCATATACTATAAACCAACTGTATAACAATAAATGAATAATTGCACATAAAAACTGAACTTTGGTATTAAACACAAGAGAGAAGGTTGTAACCCTACAGTCTCTGAACTGCACAGTATGCACTCCTGGACTCAAATCTCAGCTTCCCCAAAATCCGAGCTTCCTGGCTTGACTAATTTGTGATTCACGATCCATTGTTTTACTACACTATGTATGGTTTTCCACAACCATCCAGGTTGAGACCCAGTTCAGCACGTGATCTGTGCCATAGAAAAACCTCACTTATATGCAGTGCTTAATTTGTAAAATATTAAGCACCAGGGCTCTGACAAGGAGGCCACTGCAGCTTGCACCACCCATCGCCCCTGTCATCGCTGCCAAAACAACTACTAACCCCCCCTCTTGCATGTAAATGCGACATTTCAGATTATTCCAGAGCTAAAGGAATGGCTGGGGAGGCAGGTATTAGCATTTTTTTTTTATGTATATTGTTTCCTAAACAACTGTTATACTGCTCATCTCTAAAATACATGAGCAGCGCCACCTTGTGGCAGACTGCCCTAAGTGTGGTGTTGACAATTAGTTGCCAGTTACGAGCACCGGAAACCAATTAAGTTCTGGTGCTCAGCACCGGAAAGCACCCGCTCAAATTAAGCACTGCTTATATGATTAATATTTTTTTTTTAAACGTGCTCCACCTTTATTAACAATATCAGTTATATAATAGAAAACATGACAAACTTACACATTTTGGGTAACTCGTGACAACTTCGTCAGAGCTTGGGGATCTTCTTGAATGTGTCATGTTTAAAAAAATATTACTTTCAATAAATGCCGCTCAATTGAGAGATATAATCTTATGTATTTGAGACACTGAGAAATGTGGAAAAATATTTCTTTTTCATTTTAAAGTCTATCACATTTTTCATGACATTTGTTGCCTTATTTACATATTTTGATGGATCGGCTTGTGCTTTGGCTCTTAGCCAAACCAGATCCCTTATTTGGCTCTTCTCAAGGCTGTCGCAGACCCCCCTAGAAATTTACTGTCGCCTACACCTTTGTTTGTGGTAAACAGCTGTTAGAGAGCAGTGCACACATGCATATGTCTATATTTAACACCTGCATGACACATTGCTTCCTGGTTCAAACTTTCACTGGCGGAATAGTTTTTTTTAAGCTTTTAAAATGCCAATTTTCTCTCCTATGATATCATATGCATTATGATTATCTTGCAGACCATTGCCCCTGCACGCCCACAAGTTATAGGGATAGTAGACATTAAAGTTAATCACCCTGTATATAGGGAAATTTACTCTGTTATGGTGGCTTCCAAGGGGAATGCATAGGCATTGTCAGTCACTTTGGTGTTGTCCAAGTCCGCAACCTGTTCACTTCAAGTAACTGTAGTGCACTTCACAAATCCTACTCAAATATAGAGGAATCGAGCAAACACGGTTTCCTCCAAATTTAGGCTTACTTATACGACAAAAAGTCTTCCCTTGGGGCGCAAAATAATTTTGCACAATTTCCAGTGCTGTAATATTTAAGGGAGCTCGATAAGTTTGTACATCTTTTAATAGAATAAAAATGGAGCAGAGTTTTAGGTGCGATAGGCGTACGTCAAACCGTTGTCTATTTAAATGTTACTTTGCCTGGAAAAATGTACGTATCTTTCAAAGATATTCGACAATCACAGATACGTTTCTCTCTTTGTGGGAACATTTCAGGAATGCTTTGAGAGTAAAGTTTGTGGCTAATAACAAGCTACCTTGCTCTTGGCCCCGTGAGTTTTTAGGTCTGGCGTTAGCCAAAAGCTTTTGATATAACTAAAATTACATAGATAATATCCTTAAGGGGGCTTTCAGCCACCTCTCTTCATCCATTGGTCTGTTCTTATGTCACTCACATTTTGCTTCTTCCCACTGCAGCATACAGGATGGGGCAGTGGGTCAGCCTACTTAAATCACTGATTAGCTTCACTTTGAGTGACTGCATTTTGCTCTTTCACAAGGACAACAACCGCACACAAGGTAGATTGACTTTTTTACGTGTATGTTAGCCAAGACCTTTTGTTTTTACTAAAATGATGTGTATAACATAGTTACTTATAGGGGTTTTCAGCGATACTTCATCTATCGGTTTGTGGTTGTGTCATTCACATTTTTCAGCCACCTGCTTCAGCATGCATCAAGGGGCAATATATCAGCCCCTTTCAGTCACTGCCTGTCTTCACTGTGAGCTATGGCATGCTCTCAATTCACAGGGAGCAAATCCACACACAAAGTAGTTCTCTTCAATGCCAGGGAGTACTATAGTAATGTGTGATTTTTTTTTTTTTTAGACCAAAAAACATTTTTGCCTTCAGCCAATGCTTTTTTTTACGTTGATGAGGTCCTGACAACTTCTGAACGATAATGTTTTGCAAAAAGCATGACAAAGCAAAACAATTGCCAAAAGTCTGTCGGTCGATGAAAGACCAATTGGCTTTGTCAATACTTGTTTTGTGATGCTGGTTTGCTATGTCAACAGCATTATTGAGCTGACCAATGTAGATGCTCTCCGAATTCCTCTGGGCATCCTCATATAGCATAGAATAGTCTTTGAATTAAGACGAAAATCTATGACATCAATCACATCTTTTTGGAAACCAAAATGGTTTATGCTTCCTCTTGTAGCTGTCATTCTGGAATCTACCACTGTCCACAATTTCTTCTGTAGATGTGCGTCTAGAATCTCCCACTATCCACGCTTGATTGTGTAAGAGTCCTTCTGAAATCTACCACTCTCTGTACTTTCTTATATGGCAGTCCTGGTATCTACTTCTATTCATGCTTTCTTGCAAACAATGCTTCTGGGTTCGATCCATGGACGTCATCTACGGGTCGCCAGGGGTCGCTGCTGTGACCCCTGGCATGCCCTTGTGACCCCTGGCACTGGCTTTGCAACCCATAGTGTCAGCAGTGGCAAAATCAGTGGCAGGAACAGAAGCAGCTGGTCCTTATGGACGTCGGGGAGGGGGGCTTCACTCTCCTTGTTTGATGTCACTTTGTTTAGTATACTAATAATGAACAAAATGTCATTATTCGCAATTAGTTTAATAAAAAATGGGTACAAATAGCTGGAATATGACTTCCCCTGGCATCTGGGGTAAGTAAAAAAAATGCTTTTAAATGTACGTATTTTGTGTGCGTGCTTGCAGTCTTGAGTGTATTTATGTAAGAAAGAGTATGTGTGAATGTGTGTGTATGCATAAGCATGTGCATGTATGAGTGAAAGTGAAGGTCAAGTGGCATGTGAAGTCACCTCCGCTACCCCAGGCATTTTGGTGAATTGACATCCATGGTTCCATCACTCTCAATGCTTTCTTCTCTGACAATTGGTTCTGTAATCTACCACTATCTATGCTTCATTGTCTAGCAGCCCTTCTGAAATGTACCATTGTCCATGCCTCCTCAATAAACATTCTTAGAATGGATCACTGTGAATGAGGCCTTGAATAAGGTTACTGTCATGTATGGGCTTTGGAAGTGAGCTGCTGCAGGATCGGACATTTGAAACGCAAATGTACGTTTTTTTCTTACCTTTCAGAAGCATGGAGCGCAATGCCAGGCAGAGAGAGGGTGATGCAAGTGTTCTGCACTGGCCTGCCAGGTTGCTGGCAGTGCACACAACACCCCTGCTCCGCCCACCCCTCGTGTGTGTGTCAGTCTGGGCTGAAACAGCTTCCCTGGCACACACACAGCCGCCCGAGTACTTCGCATGTGTTTAAAAGACCATTTATTTGTTAATGAGTCTTTGTTGGTTTTTCACCCCTTCTAGAGCCCCTGCATCGCCACTCTGACTATTGCTGGAAGAATTAGCACATTACACAATACCAAGCCCTGTCAGCTGAAACCCCGAGGAATCGGGTTTTGGCTTGCAGGAATCGGGAGGCGGGAGACTAGCCTTGAAATCGGTAGTCTCCCGCCTGAATCGGGAGGGTTGGCATGTCTGAAAACGGCCCCCAGGGGCCCAAAACCGGCCCCCACCAGTGCAGCGCACCGGGGGATTGCCTGGTGCCCGCTACGGCCAGTCCGGCCCTGCTGTCCACACGTCCTTCTGCACCTGCAACCATCGTTCGGGAATCTATTATTGCCCATACTTCCTTGTGAAACAGTTCTGCTATATATTACTGTCCAGGCTTCCTTGTGCAGCTGTCTTTGTGGAACGTGCCACTGCTTGTAAGAGTCCTCAACTCTATTAATGCCTCAGATTTCTTCTCTGACTGCTCTTCTGGAATCTGTCACTATCCATGCTTCTTTGAGTGAGTCCTTGTGGAATCTATCATTATCCATGTTTCATTGTGCAACAGTCCTGTTATCTGTCACCAGCCTTCCTTTCTTATGTAAAATTCCTTCTGGAACCTGCCATTGTCCATGCTTCATGTGTCATAATCTCTCTGTAATCTACCTCTGTGCATGTTCCTTGTGCAACAGTTCTTCTAGAATCTACTAATGTCCATGCTTCATTGTGTTAGACTCCTTTCATACCTACCAATGGACATGCTTCATTGTGTAAGACTCCTTCCACACCTACCAATGGACATGCTTCATTGTGTAAGACTCCTTCCACACCTACCAATGAACATGCTTCATTGTGTAAGACTCCTTCCACACCTACCAATGGACATGCTTCATTGTGTAAGACTCCTTCCACACCTACCAATGGACATGCTTCATTGTGTAAGACTCCTTCCACACCTACCAATGGACATGCTTCATTGTGTAAGACTCCTTCCACACCTACCAATGAACATGCTTCATTGTGTAAGACTCCTTCCACACCTACCAATGGACATGCTTCATTGTGTAAGACTCCTTCCACACCTACCAATGGACATGCTTCATTGTGTAAGACTCCTTCCACACCTACCAATGGACATGCTTCATTGTGTAAGACTCCTTCCACACCTACCAATGAACATGCTTCATTGTGTAAGACTCCTTCTACACCTACCAATGGACATGCTTCATTGTGTAAGACTCCTTCCACACCAACCAATGGACATGCTTCATTGTGAAACACTTCTTCCACATCTACCAATGGCCATGCTCCATTGTGTAAGACTCCTTCCACATCTACCAATGTCCATGTTCAATGTGTAAGATTCCTTCCACATCTATCAATGTCCATGCTTCATTGTGCAAAACTCCTTCCACATCTGCCAATGTCCATGCTTCAGTTTGTAAGACTCCTTCCACATCTACCAATGTCCATACTTCATTGTGTAAGACTCCTTCCACATCGACCGATGTCCATGCTTCATTGTGTAAGACTCCTTCCACGTCTACCAATGTCCATGCTTCATTGTGCAAGACTCCTTCCACATCTACCGATGTCCATGCTTCATTGTGTAAGACTCCTTCCAACATCTACCAATGTCCATGCTTCATTGTGTAAGACTCATTCCACATGTACCAATGTCCATGCTTTCTCTTACGACCGTCGTCTTGGACTCTACCACTATGCATGCTTCTCTGAAATAATCATTCTGGAATTAATCACCGTCCATGCCTCCTTGAGCAACAGAGGCAGTGTGTTTGGTTGAAATGGTTTAGATAAGGCTAGGTGCTGCTTGAAATTGCCCAAAAACTTTCAGCAGCCAGTGCAAGGCAAGCATCAGGAAATAGAGGGGAACTTACTCTCTATCTGACCATGCAGGGTGCCGGTTTGAAATAATGTGTAACAAAAAACAATATCTCAACAGGTGTTATTTCATAGGCTAGTAAATAAACAAGCACAAGCAAAAGACGCAAGTGGGAAGACTCGAAGTTTCAAAGAAGTGCCAGGGACACATTATATTTGGAACAAGTCGAGTGGAAACAGTAGTATATGCACTGCTGACAGTAAATGTGTGAGTGACCCGACAAAACTTTGTGCACATAAGTGCTCGTGACACACAGGGTGGACAGCGCAAGTGACAAGTGGAACAGCGATGAACGGCGCAAAGTGAACAAAGGTGACAGTATTTACAAGATACTTAAGGTTCACAGGTAGGTCGTTACAAAGGTTTATACAGGGTTTAGCATTTTGATGAACCAGAGTTTAGCGCCAAAATTTGCGCTGGAAAGTCAACGGCGTTTCGACCCGTCACAAGTTCGGGTCATCATCATTGATTTGAAATAATGTGCAATTTTCCAATAAAGCACCCCTACTGTTGATAAAATGTAAATTTTTGTATTCTTTTCTTAATAGTAAAGTCCTTTAACGAAATAAAAAGGTTACCTATCTCTTGGTACAGTTAATAAACGAGCATTGGCAAAACTGGGGGGTCTCACTTTTGCACCAATTGGCTTTGCCTATATCTTTTAGCCATTCTGCATGGCATCCCCGGAATTGTGCAGCATAGGTACAAAAGAGAAAAAAAATCCTACGGCTTCATTTTGTAGGCACGCTCGATGCATGCGCAAGCCTATCAAATGACGCAGCCATGAAAGCAGGACTGGCAAGTAGCACAAGAGGATGGGCACATCATGGGGCAGTGTTTGCAAGAATCACACAGGCAAAAGAGAGCAGTGCGGACGGAGAAAGAGAAAACCCTAGTCGCAGTGCTTAATTTGAGCCGGTGCTTTCCGGTGCTGAGCACCGGCACTTAATTGGTTTCCGGTGCTCGGCACCGGCACCTAATTGTCAACACCAAACTTAGGGCAGTCTGCCACAAGGTGGCACTGCTCATGTAATTTAGAGATGAGCAGTATAACAGTTGTTTAAGGAAACAATATACATTAAAACATTGCTAATATCTGCCTTCCCAGCCATTCCTTTAGCTGTGGGGACCTGGAATAATGTGAACTGTCGCATTTACATGCGAGAGAGAAGGTATGTAGTTGTTTTGGCAGCAATGGCAAGGGTGATGGGTGGTGCAAGCTGCAGTCGTCTCCTGGTCAGAGCCCGGTACCTAATATTTTACAAATTAAGCACTGCCCTAGTGGGACAGCTAGAATATAGATGAACTCTATTGGAGTGCTTAAACAACAAGCAGTGCCCGAAAAAGCGAGCAGTGTGAGGACACCGTAATGCATACATGCGCCAGGAAAGGGACAAACAAAAGAGGAGAAAATAACTCCCACAATGGCACAAGAAGCAAACAAATGGGCAAATAATGGTAAGCAATGGGTGGGCTCTAAGGCCACTCACTGTAAGCTAAATACATCACACAACAAAAATGCGGTCTAGAAGTCGAGACCTAAAAAAGAGCCTGAAACGCACAACCACAACAACGCATGAAAATGGGTGTCTCAGGATGTAAGGGGGCAACAATTAAGTGGATAAACTGCTTGGAATTTGGGTGGGAGTAAAGTACCAATTAAGCTCGCTTTTCTCGTACATTTTTTGTTTTTATTTCATCTCCTTGTTCCATTAGCCACCTGAGCGGCCCTGCCCCCCGGAGGCACAAACCCCATCTGCGTCACATGGAATGGAGGAGGACAACGGGGCAGTGACGGATACGCTTTTCGTCGCATCATTATCTCGGCGTTCCAGTAAATCGGCGCGCGTGGCGTCCTCTGTCTGCGGGGCTTCACTCAGCTTGGCCTTGTGACATGCTCTTTGTGGGGTCATTTCCCACATGACAGCAGAGTTCATCCCCCGGGATTACTAGTCTTAAATGATGCCCCTTGGTTGCTGCAGGCGTTGCCCGCTCTGCTTTAAATACAGCAATCTCGCACAGGCCCCCCTGTGCGGTTTATTGCAGTGTTCTCAGGACAATACAACCAGCACGCATGACAACGGAAGACAGCGTTGGCCCCTAAATTGGTATGAAATAAAAATATATCATCACCCAGAGCGATATTGCTTTCTGAAGATTGTTAATATTAAACGGGGCATATATAAGTGGGCCCCACCTACGCTTTGGGCATGCTTGCAAACGTTCCTAAAACAAACGTTTTTTCTTATTTACTTGTGGGTGGACTTAAAAGGCGACTAAACATTTCTTTGAAACAGTTACTGCACAAAAGTGTGGAAAATGTGCGTTTCCAGAGGATCAGTCAGAACGGGTACTACTGGGCTTCAATCATTGTTTTGATCAAGTTGCCAAGCAGTGACGAAATATTAAGCGTGCCAAATCACATCCTGCGTTTTTAAATGTCACAACTTCTACACTTATGCTCTGATTAAAGACATTTTTCATGCGTGAGGCTCGCACCCAAATTTGCTGCGCTGTTTTGCGGGTGGAGGGGTGGGGGAGGGGTCAAAGGGGAGTAGGGGGGCTTAGAGCGCAGACCGGCCTACTGCAGGTGTCATTTCCCGGGCTGAGAATTGTACAATAATGGCTAAAGCAACGCACACTAAACACCATGGTGCACAAGTGAGTGTGTGCTGTCCCGCATAGTAATTGTACTGGAAGTATACAAATGTCTCTGCCTGCAGAAACTCAGAAGGACCCTGCATATTGGAGATGTGCTGTCCACTGCAGCACACATGTAGAGCATCATTATTTGGAAGAAACAGAAACATTTACCCTTTTATATGCCTCCTTCAAGTAGGTGGTACTTTTTGACGCTACAAGAGGTCTGGCTAACTAGGCACATCAGGCTTTGCATCAAAACGATTGGTGTTTGCCCTGATCTGCCCCAGTAATGGCACTGATGCAAAGCAGCCAAGGGGTTTCATTCACAAGGCCCCTAGCGGCACTTTTGTGCCGCCGGAGCGTCACTTTTTTGACGCTCCGGTGGCGTAATGTGCCACAGCATATGTACAAGACCACTCAAAACCACTTTGTGTGGCTTTCCATGGCCTTGTAAATATGTGCCCCTTTCACGCAGAACACGATGTGAAAGAGGCGTTCCATGGGTGTTCCTGTGGGTGTTCCCACGCAACACCCATGGAATCTAAAGCATTCCCAGAGTTACGAGGAATCGTAAACCTGGGAACACGTCAGATTCTAGTGCCAGCCCAGGGGTGGCATAAGGGAGGCGAAACGAGGAGAAATATACTTATTTCTCCTTGTTTTTTCCTCTTTTGAATTCTGCAGCACACATAGAAAAAGCAAAACTCCTCTCATGATTGTTTTTGTGCTGGAAGGTGTCCCTTCCTGCACAAAACCAATCAACCATGGTGCAAGGGTGCCTGCGTTGGTGCATGGCTGCCCATTGTGCGCCTGCACAGTGGAAAATTATAGGAATGCACCGTATCTCATAGATATACTCCATTCCTGGACTTTTGCACAGCAAGATTTCTTGTGTACTGCCCTGCACCAAAACCTCATAATTGAGGCCCAAAGGGGCTAGGTGGTTAAAACCACGCATCGCTTTGTGCCGCATCATACAGACACAGAGCAATAGTAAATTTGAGCATCAAAGGGATATGAAAATGGTATAAATGTGCAGTAATTAGGTTACCACCAATGCTCAATTTGTAAAAATTAAGTACAGATGCCCCAAAAATTTCTCAGGAGCCCACCGTCATTGCTGCCAAATGCCAGATTGCAGAATGCCGAGGCTAACTAGTATTGATTGCCTCTACTTCCACTACTTGACACTTTTCTTTTTATTTCACACTTGCAAGTTCTTTTTATCCCTGCTTTCTACCTTTGTTTTCAATTTCCTACCTTACTACTTGTTCTTCTTTCTCCCTTTTCTGCCTTACTATCTCTTACTCAGGTCAATGTCTGCTGATGAAAAATAGGGGGCTTATTTATGGGATTTTGGCATAGGGCCGCGCAGCAGGGCACCTTGCTCCGCTGCCCAACTCCAAGGTGAAAGGGCAGGAATGCACCGTATTTCAGCAACATGGTGCATTGCTGTTCTTTTTCCCTGCCCGGTGCCGTTTCGGCAGTCTAGCGCCAACGCAGGTACTCTTGCACCATGGTGCAAGGGTGCCTCCATTGCATGCAGGATTGTTTTTGTGCAGGAATGGGCAACTTCCTTCACAAACACAATCCTAAGAGGCGTTTCTTCTTTCTATGTATGCTGCAGAATGAATATATTTCTCCTCGTTACATCTCACCTCAGGAGGTTTATGGATTTGGAGCTTCCCCAGGTTTATAAGATTTTTTAAATCTGGGGCAGCGTCAAATTCAATGGGTGTTGCATGGAAAAACCCACAGCAACACCTATGGAAGGCCTCCTTGGGGCAGAGTAAGGCGACCCAGCGATATGCGTTGCGTTGCCTTACTCATGATTTATGGGGTCACGCAAAGCAACACAGGGTGGCTTTGCGTGGCTTCATAAATCGGATTGAGAGCCCTGCTTCACGCATGCACCACTTTACATGCTGCAAAAGAGATGCAGGGCTCTCATAAATAAGCCCCTAGGTCTCTCGACCCAAAAGTGAGTACAGGTGCCCACCAAAGGCAACCATCAGCAATGGTTTCAGCGCACTTCTTCTAGTCCTGCAGATTTAGGCATATACCATATGCATGTCCTGGAACTGAAGTGAACGCCTGTCATTTCTCTGGCCATGGACTTTAAATCCTGAGATAATACCACAACTTTAAAATGCTGTAATGTTCTTACTACATCATGTTATTACCACAAGACTTGACACTCTATTCTAAGGCCATCATTATGACTGGCTAGGTAATCCTCCTGATAACTCTGCTCCAGTGTTACTGATATTGGAAGTACCAGTAACTACAGGGGCAGAGTTACTTGTGGATTACATGCGTGACTCTGAGGATCCACTTAGAAACAAGGAATAATTGGGGAATCCGTAATTCTGGGTCCAATTCCCCTGGTAGCTCCTCATATGACCCTGGAATTACACACACATATTTCAGCAGCTTTCAAAAGCCAAAATCACTGGGAAAACCAAAAATTATCTACTGTGTTCCTGTGGAAGAAATGATCTGATGGTTAAGTAACTGTTAATACAAGCACCACTGGACATATAAAGGCCTCTTAATGATGCCCAAGATGATTCAATATGTGTAGGAGAAGGCCTACTTATAACCCTATTTGAATAGGAAAGTACATTTAATGTAAAGAAATTCACGAACAAGTGATGGTCTAGCCAATTGTATGTCAACAGAAATAGCGTGATCCCACACTGGTTGATCCACGATCATCGTTTGTTCCTTTTATTCCACTGTAGGAAAAGTGCTCTGAAATTTTCTGCCTGACTCTCATCACACCCTGTAGTACAAAGCAGAAAGGGAAGCAGAAGCCGAGTGAGGCAGAAACCGAGGGATGGTGGGATCTGAGGAAAGGGACGGTTAAGACTTGGTGTAATAGAGATTACCAGTAAGTAACTACCATCTCATCTGCCATCCGCATCCAGGGCTGGACTGGCCATAGCAGGCACCAGGCGTTTTACTGGTGGGCCAGATGGGTGGGGGCCAGTTTTGGAGCGGTGGAGGCCATTTTTAGGTCTCGCCTGACCCAGCGCCTGCGCTGGTCTGGCGAGACTTATTGAGAGGGCTCCAAAAAGTGCTACCAGGCCAGCCTAGAGCTACAGTGCATGTGCGTGGGCGTGCGCCGCTCTTTACCGCGATTACTTTCACTTTTGCAGCCGCACGGCCGCTTTGATGTTTGATCGCTTTGCATAGCCAATAGGTCTCGCTTTTGGGACCTTATAAGTATTTAGTTATGCAACTGTTGCATGGATAAACACTTATAAGGTCCCAAAGGCGAGACCTATTGGCTATGCCAATGCTTGTTGTTACTGGGGATTTGTTTTGCAGTGCTGCAATATCGGCAATATCGGGCCCCTGTAGCAAAAGCATCAGCAGTGTTTCCCACCGGAAACTAAATCTACATCACAGAAAGCTATGCAGCACACTAGCATTCCAGAAGATTAACTAGTATGTCTGGTCCTAAAATGCAAAAGTAGGCCGATGAGAAAACTATCCACTGTCGTCTTTACCCCTGAAAACCCTTGTAAAACAAATACCCCGCCTTCCTTTTGTCTGCTTTGATGTTGGGACATCACTTCATATCTGGCAGAGGAGCATGTTGATCAGTTCATAGACCTACGTATCTTGCTAATCAGCAGTCTAGAGTTGCTTCTACCCCTCCCTAGCCCCTTCTTTAGTGTGATCACTACTTCATGCATCCACACGTACAGAGGTAGGCTGGTCCCGTACCTCTTGCAGGTCAGATAGCATAACTGACCAGGCTCGCAGGTCTTCCTCCAGTGTATCATCTCTACGGATGTGACGAGTCCGTATCTCTTCCACAATCACCCATTCAGAAACATCTTTCACCCATGCTGTTTAGGTGGAGAGTGTCGGTCGCAGCCACGCATTGGCTATGCATTTTTTTGCTAGGAGAAGCCCAAGGAGGACAAACTTCCTGCTTACGTTTTTCTTTGCTGGTGAGGTAAGCAATCCAAGCAACACTAGACGGAACTCATCTGTATATCCCACCCTAAGGCCCTGTTTAGAGTGTGCAATACATCATGCTAGTAGGAGGACAGGGATGGGCACTCCCATAGCATATGTAAAAAGTCTGCAGTTTGGGCACCACTGCATGGACATCTGGCTGGCTGAGTTTCATAAATCACATGTAATGTTTGTGGAGTAAGGTATGTCTGATGTACAAAGTTATTTTGCAGGAGTTTGAAACGCACATTGGAGCTGACCTTCTGTACCCCTTAAAGGATCTTTTTCCAGTCCCTGGGCAATAAGGGCTCCCCCATGATTGTCTCCCATTTAATCTGTATAGGGAGCGCCACGCATGGCAGATCATCGTGTGGACCTAGACCTAATCGGTCATACCTCGAGGGCTGTGCTCGATATCTTCATATACTGCAGGTACTGCCCCTCGCATATGGAAAAAGTGTCAATGGCCTGCTCCCTTGTAATGAAGCGCTGCCCAGGATATAAATCCCTCATAGTTTCACACCATCCATCTTTCCATTTCTGTACTGACATGGAGTCTACAATTGGCATAATGGGCTGCACTACTCACAAAGGCATATTTGTGGTGTATGGAGTGTCGCGGCTAATCTGTCGGACCACCCCTCCCCAAACCCCTGCCACGAGTCCGATAGCATAGGGGAGCTGGGGGAATCCGGAACCCAGACATCAGGAGGACATGGCAGGGTCCTCCCTCCATGTGTGCCCCATAATAACCTCTTCTCCCATTTGTCTTCCATATCCAGCCAATGAGCTGCATGCTGGAACTGGGGCGCCATACAATAAAGTTCCAAATGTGGAACCTCAAGCCTCCCTTGATTTCACGTTGTTTTGAGAGTAGCAAGCCCACTACGTCTGCGCATGGATCCCCATAGCAGGTCTACTTTTAGGCTGTTGAGGGTTCGACCATAATTTAGAGGGATCATGCACAACTTACTCTGTAGGGCATAAAGGCATCTAGGCAATATTGTCATCTGTACTATGGCAATTGTGCCCATAAGGGAGACTGGCAGCTCACTCCAGAATCGAATTGAGGAGCACACTCCCTCCACTAGTCTACCCACATTCCCCTCAAGATACGCTGTGGCTGTATGGGTCAGGTGCACTCCAAGAAATCGGACCTCCGTCAGCACCCAGGGGAAACCTACTCAAGATCACAGCTCATCTGCTGGGATCACCATGAGTCGTCTCAGTGGAAATTGTTTTTTGTTTTGTCTGGGTTGACACACAGGCCCGAGAACTCTCCAAAGGCCTGCATGACGTTGAGTAGGATAGATGTGGAATAAGTTGGTTGCCGTAGATACACCAGGGCATCGTCCGCATATAGGTAGACTACATGGGTGGTCTCTCCCAGTGTTAAACCCTATAGGCCCATCACCCATCTCCACGTCTCCCCTAGGGGCTCCATGGTGATGGCAAATAGAAGCAGCGAGAGGGGGCAGCCCTGTTGAGTGCCTCTGCTCAGCTGGAAGGGCTCCGATACCACTCCTTCCGATCACACCCAGGAACACGGGTCATCGTAGAGGAGGCAAACCCACCGGATGAATTCGGGGCCCAGACCCATCCTTCAGAGCACATGCTATAAGTATACCCAATTCAGGGAATCAAATGCTTGCTCAATGTCAAGGAGTGCCAAGGCATAATTATTGGAAAGGAGCTGCTTTCTATGTAGACATGGGCCAATCATCGTAAACTGAGAAGAGTGTTCTGCTTCAGGATAATTCCCGAGTGGTCCTGGTGTATTAGGGTAGGCATTTGAGGGAGCAATCAAGCTGCCAACACACTGCTAAGGATTTTCATGTCAATGTTTAGGAGCAATATTGGTCTGTAGGCCACGGCCCAGTTTTAATATCATGACCACTAGTGCCTCTCGTTAGGAAGTCGGCACTAAGCCGCTGTTTAATGCTTCACTAAAGACCTCCAGCAGCCGGTCAGCTAAAACGTCCGCCTACTTATGATAGAATTCCGCGGACAGCCCATCATTAAAAATAATTTTGGCAACAATTAATACAAATGAACTAAGGATATAGGTTCAAAAGGATCCTTTTAGTAAATCCCATGGAGGGAGTGGAGAATGATCCAGAAGGCAAAGTGCATAAGAATTGAGAAGCTAGGTTTGGCCCCAAATTCAGAGCTCGGGTCAAACTACTCTACATGACCCCTATGGCTAGGGTCAGAGTGAATGGAACAACCTAGCGCAGCTTTGAGCTTCATAGAGACACCCAATAGTGCTGCCCACTTTGTCCTATGATGTTTGTACTGGCCCTCGCACCCCTAGCAGCATGGATCTGCCGTGATCCTCTAATCTGGGGTATACCCGCACTGGGAGGATGGGAAGAAAGAATCTTCCTAGATGTGTTGCAATAGGTTGCTTGATCTCAGAACTCCATAGACAGAGTAATCCAAATCTTTTGAATATTTGGGTTACATTTGAGCGATACAATCAATTGGGCTAAATCAGTGATATACCCTCTATCGGGGGAAGCCCCCCTGCTTGTCGCATGACTGATTGGCCCCGTTAAACCCAAACGGGTTCAAAAAGCTAGGCAGATATGTCACACAAGTCCCACAAGAATTTCTTAGGCAAAACCTCGACCTGCAACTCTACCGGCTCAAAGCAGACGTCAAGCACTGGAAATCTTTGCCATTGATGTTAGCAGGCAGAGCTGCAATCTATAAGATAATGACCCTCCCAAGACTGCTTTATGTAATGCAGAATACACCCTACAAGATTCCACCGGCAGTTTTTACAGGAATCGACCAGGCAGTCCGCAAACTGCTGTGGAAAGGGGGGGCTCCAAAAATTGCATTGGCCAAGTTACAAAAAGGGTATACGACAGAGGACTAGTGATCCCTGACGTTCAAAAATATTACTGGGCTTCGCAATTGCTGATAATCAATGACTGGGTCTACAGGGTAGACAGAGGGTGCATGGTCCCGGGAGGGTGGGAGAGACTACTGTATGGTAAGATGGGCAGAGGGGATTGGCCGCAACACACATAAATGGTAGTGCACACATGGCATAGGGCTACCACATTTCTGGGTTGTCGGGGGAAACTGATGACCCAGACTCCACTGTGGTACAGTGCACTCCTGCCAGAGGTAGCAGGGCTACGTGGATTCCAAATGTGGAGACTTATTGGCATAGAACACCTAGGCGGCATCTGGAGAAACCTAACTTACATACCATTTCCCGACCTGCAAAAATAATTTGACTTAGCTGAATCTGAACGATTCCAACACACCAAGTTGGGGCACGCACTGCATTGTCACTTGCCAGTGGGGGAGCAGCTGCCTGACACCTTGTCACTAGAGGACCGTTTACTAACTGAGACACTGTCAAAGAAGTGAGTATCACTGATTTATAAGAAACTAATCACCAATTCCCCTGACCTACTCAGTCCCCAATAGACTGGCATGGGAGGACGATCTGGGCAAAACACTGGACGACAAAAGATTGGACGGAGGCCTTCCAGGCCCCCAAGAGATCTCCATTAGAGTAAGATTCTGATTGGTCCAACTTAAGTTACTCCACAGATCATACTATGGACAAACCCTCCTGCACAGAATAGGCAGAGCAAATTCCCCACTATGCAGAAGGGGCTGTGGGAGTGAAGGGTCCTTCTATCACATCCTGCGGGACTGCCGGCGGATCCAACTCTAGTGGGCCCAGAACGCGTCAATAATGGCAAGGTGTCAGAGGTAGAGATCCCGCTCGAACCTAGATGGCTGCTCCTAGGAATTAAAGGGGACCAAAATTGGTCCAAGTCAAAAGAAATCTGGCTAAGAATGGCGGTGGAGGTAGCAAAACAAAATATCGCAAGGGCATGGGGGCTGCGATCACCCCGGCAGTGGAGGACTGGAAAGCAGACCTAGATTGGTGTCAGAGGGAGGAACAGGTAGTTTATACAGCTAGGGGCTGCCCCAAGAAATGGGAGAAAGTGTGAGGCGATTGGAGAGGTTACAGGGAATATGGATACGGGGCGGGCAGAACGTTACTTGTAGAGTGAGGGGATAACTAGATGCGCTATGCAAATCGAATTGTATGGCCATAAAAGCGCCTTAACAATCCGTCTGGATCATGTAACACATGGGGTTCCGTGACACCAAGACAAATACACATGTGCAATGACTTTATTCTACCACTACTAAATGATATGTGAGCCTATTGTTTTGTTCACCAATAAAAAGATTTTATAAAAAAACTTTGAAAAAATGAATTGAGAAGCTAAAGAAACAATAGAGAACATAGCTGAACCAGGAGACATAAAAGATTTAATGACTGGCCATTTTACTTTTAGCTTGGATGCTGCCAAAACCAGACAAAAAGAAATCAAGAATATGAAAAGGATCACAGTCTCTTGGATGCACTCCCTTGGAGGAACACCTGGAAGACAACTGTTCCGAATGTTTTCTCGTATGATTTTAATGTGGATGTGCGCTTATCCTGTTGTAGATCTAGAGCAGCTTCTCTAGAATATCCTAACTATTGTTAGCTGTTCTGATAAACTTTCAAAGCCCTAGATGAAGCTGATGGAGGGTCATAAGAGGCAGAAGAGGTGAGCACAGAGGAAAATTCCCAAATGATGGCACTCATGGAGGTTCCAATGGTAGGGAAAGAGGAAGCAGAAATCGCGATCCATTGCGCCAAATCGTTGGTATCAGGATTATCACTGCTTGCTCCATCGGAACCTTTGTTAATACCAATGCCTGCAGAGTCAGAAGAGTCAGAAGGAATGCATAGAGCAGGTCCTTAGGAGAGGAAGAGCAGCGACCCCCAAACATGGGAGCTTGGGGCTGCTGAACAGAACGGGTAACATAGTCCAGAAGAAATGTTCCTTACCTGTGACAAATTTGAAGAACATTTTTTGAGAAAGAAGTATTCAGATGAATGAAATTGGTTACTTTGGAGGTCGGTAGGCCTATTCTGAATACCTGGGAGATAAACTTCAGAAAGGCACAGGAGTTAGACCTCCATCCAACTGAACATTTTCTGTGCTGTCGGATTCCAAGAAAAGGACCTGGTCCTTCCTTGGCAATTTATGTAGGCTCCTGATGCCGGGAGAACACCAGAATAACTTTTCGTATAGTGGTTAGTTCGCCCCAGAAGGAGGACTGTAGGGCTACTAAAAGAGACCACAGCTCCTGTGCAGAAAGATCTCCTAAAATAGCCTCTCCACCAGTGGTGGCTCCTCCACTAAGGCATCGCATCGCCAAACTGCCAGGAAGCAGCAAACGAAAGCGAAAAATAAAATGATAATAACGTAATGTTATTATCATTTTATTTTGTCCTCCTGCTGCGGCAGTGCGCGTGTGAGGGAGAGCGGGGCTGACGAGCAGGAGAGGAGTGGTAGAACACTCCTAAGTGCACAATGACTGTTTGGTCAGCTTTCTTGGGCCGCCCAAAAAAGTCATGCACACTTTCCCTGTTCTCCATGCAGGCTGCATTACAGCCTCCATGGAGAACATGCCCACCCTTCAAGCCCCTGGCTGAGTTCCATGTCACGGCTTTCAGCCCAATCAACAATGCTGCATTCCAGCGTTGTGATTGGGTGCGGGGAGCGTGGGAACCCTGGTGCTTCCTGCTTCCTGTTTCTCACAAGAAGCCAGGATGAGGACAGGACAGGACTCAGGAGAGGCGGCGGCAGCGGCCACCAGCCGGCCAGTCAGGAGGTAAGTGATTTTTTGCCCCACTACTGCTTCTAGGCAGCATCTGCGACTGCCCGACACACACCTGTCTGGCATGTGTTATCAAAATGAATGCAATCTGGGGACGATTAGATATTTGCTTCACATGATTGTCTGTGTTTCATCATCACGATTAAGAGTTTTGAAGAGATGTTGATGCTTTCAGGTGAATGTGTTAGTTCGTTTAATTTGAGATGGAAACAAGCCCATCGAACTCCATAAATCATGAATATCATAAGTCTCTAAAGTCTTAACAAGTCTCTTACAGGTGCTGTTCTTCTTTGCAAAAAAGATGCTGAAGGAGACTGTATTCTTGTTATCCAGCCTTGAGGAGGAAAACCCTTTTCTAATTTGGTTGGAAAACGAGGTCCTATAAATGAAAAATTCGGTGAGGGTCGAAGATGGTTCTTTGACGTTGATAAGGAAGCCATGATCCTGAATAGTTCAGCACACTGGACAGGCATAAGAATAAGAACACTCAGCCACTCATCTAAATAAGGACACCGTGAGAATGCAGAAATGCAATTTAGGACGCCAGCATCTTTGTGAAACATGAGGTCCAGAAGTTAATCCTAAAGGAAGTACCTGAAAATAGCAATGTAGATTTCACAAAGCAAACCTCAGGAAAGGTTTATTCCTTGAACCAAAAAGTTACACTGAGAGTTGGAGGTTCTCCTGTCTCTCTGCTCTACCAGAAACTTTTTTAAAGATTCACAAAGGGGGACGGCTCCAAAGGGCACCCCTTCCACTTTGCGAATCAGTTTCTACTTCAACTTGAAAGTCAGTAACTTTCAATATTTTGCAACTGGATTACAGCCAGAAAACAGTGCTACATCAGGGTCAGAATTGCTATTTGGGAGTGACACCCAAAACACGCCCCTTCCAAATAGTGATTCTGAAACCATTTCTAAAACCATTTAGTGATTCAGAAAACCTTTTCGTAATCCCTGAATGAGTTTGGTACATTTGAAAAAGGGTTTTAGTATTCGTAAGCTCTCTGAACGAATGCAATAAACCATACTTGCAATTGAAAAGCTAAGACACAGAACACTAATATATAATACATTTTTTATTAGGTAGATCTAAAGGTGGGAATGAGTCACATACAATGATTAACTGTTTGTTTTGCATAACAAGACGCAGCACAATGGCAAAAACAGGCAAATAAGTTTAAAGGAGATCAAAGGAGATCAAGATGGCTACCATATTTTTTAGGCTAAGCAGTCAGCCTGATCTTTACAGGTCAACAAAGGCATCAGGGCCTGTATTACATAATGGGTGGTACACTCTCCCTCTTTCTTTCATGGCGTACATTTAAATAGGAGATCTGGGTGCAATCAAGGATAGTGCACACTTTTACATACAATTAATACTCTGCCTCAAGGCAACTGCCAACTCATGTTACTCAGAGGGCAGCACATTAATGAAATACGGAGCAGCTGTTTATCCGCCGTTCTGTCTTTCTCTATGCAGGCAGCACCCACCTGCAGTTTAAAGAGGGCACAGAGATCCCCTTGCAATCAGGTACAGTGAGTGACTGAACCCACCTGCACAGGGATATCTGGGGAGTCCATGAGATAGATTACCTCCATGCAGGGGCCGCACTTAGGACACACTGACTGAACACCACCTTTTTGTGGCGCACAGTCAGTGTGCATCCAGACGGCCTTTTTGCCTCTGCGTTACGTTCAGAAAAGGGCAGATGCTATCTGTATTACAGAAGAGGGCACACAAGGGTCTGAGCCCTCTTTTGTAATAATACAGTACCCCGGGGTGCAGAAAACGGGGGCACCCGGTTTGTAACAGTGGCGGCTGCTCCGCTATGGCGGAGGAGCGTCACCCCCAATGCTTTTAAGCAGTGCGAAGAAAATGCATAAAATGATAGTAAGTTTAAGTTGTTATCATGTTATGCTTCCTGCTGCTTTGCGGGCTTCTGCTCTGCTCTCGGAGCAGGGCATGGGAGGAGTGGATTGCCTACTCCTATGTGCACAGTGACTGTTGGGTCAGTCCTCTCGGGCCACACAAACCACTCATGTATACTTTCCCCATTCTCCATGCAGGCTGCATTGCAGCCTGCATGGAGAACGAGCCCAGGCTCCCATTGCCTGGATTAGAGTCCCACCAGGATGCTCAAAACCAATCACAATGCTGCATTGCAGCATTGTGATTGGTCAGTGGGGCCTGGCCATGCTTCCTTCCGAGACGGAGAAGAGCAGGAGCGGAGATGCGGGACCTGGTGCAACAGTAAGTTTATCATTTTAAAAAAAATGCTTTTTTTATTATTCACAAACACCCACACGTGACATCCCCCCTGCAACTTACCCGCCCCGCCACCTACGAACCATGTCGGCCACCACTGGTTTGTAATAAAGCCACAGTTGTCTAATTCAGGGTGATGTTGTTGGAGGTGGGTGACCAGTAGGGCAACAGTCAGCCTATTGTTTCCGAGCAAAACAGCACACCATCCACCAGTGATAATTTTCAATGTCACTGATACCGACAAATAAATAAATAAGAGTGGCAATAGAAATACGAGGGCCAACCAGTGCTTTGACTAAGTTAAATGCTTTTTTGTCTTAAAAGGAATTTTTATGTCAACACCTGCCAACAAGCCAGCTTGAATGTGTTTGTTTGGATGCCCTGATTTCGCTCTGTTTTTAAACTCTCTGTGGTAATAAAAACAGCAGGGTTGCAGCCAAGTGAAAATTAATGTTTAACTGCAGATCAAATTAAAATGAGAATATAACAAGAACTGTATTTCCTTTGAGAAGATTCTCAATGGCCTTGCAATATAATTTAATTTCAAATAAAAAGCTTGATTCTTAAAAAAGTGGTTGGAGTGATTACAGAAGTGGTGGGTCTCTTTCCAGGTGTTTGTAAGGGTGTCAGAAGCAGTTTAATCCACACCGGCCTTGCATAATACTTAGTACTGCTTAGCACTAAAGCAGGTCATTAGTTAGAATGTAATGGGCCCTGTCTGTTAAATTATGACTTGGCGGATTAATATGTGTCTTCCTAACTTTTCTTGGCTGGCCAGGCTTTTCTCTTGGATTGTCTCTGCCTGATTTGGAGCACAACGTCACTGCGGTGCAATGGAGAGCCTTCCATTTTGAAGAGGTTATGCTAGCCCCAGCCAAGATTGGTTAGACAAAAGCAGAACACGAGAAGGCTAACATCTGCCCTCCCCATAACCTTTAATCTAATTCTAACAACAAACAGACACACACACACACACTCTGTCTCTCTCTCTCTCTCTCTCTCTCTCTCTCCCCCCCTCTCTCTCTCCCCTCCCCCCCCTCTCCCCCCCCCCATTTGGCGAGAGTATGGGGCGGAGAATACCAATGGCTATCAGTGTACTCCAAAAGAAAGTTCTTCTGTTTCGGAGAAAGATAGAAAACAAGCTTTGTCAAAACCAACAGGCTGGTGTTTGCTGCCAGTATTGTGAGTTTGTCATGTTCTTTGTTAAGATTTACAGTTGGAGGAGTGTAAACGTGGGCTTCAGCACAGCTGACACAGGACTTTGAGCTAAGCACAAAAGGGCCTATTTACATACTGTATTTTGTAGTATGTTTATTTGTACTACTTATGTACTACAAAATGCTATTCACAAACATACATGTGGAGGTCTCAGCCTCTGACTTTCATTTCTCTTATGTGTGGAGATCTCCACCCTGACTGAGAGAATCTCTACACAAGTATTCCTATGTTTTAGTAGTAAATGTGAGCGGGACAAAGGATAGTGGCTGGAAAATGGGGAATACTTACTACTAAATAGGAGGGGGTTAGGAAGGAGCAAGAAGGAGTTAAGGGAAGGTTAGAAGAGTTTAGGCAGGAAGATGAACCCACCCATGAAAGAGTAAGCACATTCCTATTCACAAACAGCACAGCCAAAAGGACCCAAAACAGTAGAAAACGTACTCTAGCTCAGATCTGGAGTAGGTCCAGCACCACACATGGTCAACCACTGGGGCTGCAACATCCTCTCTAAAAAACATAATGGAAGCAGGGGTTTAAAATAACACCGCATAGGAAATCATTGTTAAAATAAATTCGTTTATTCTGACTTAATAATATATATAAATGAAATTAAATGTTAAATC
Source organism: Triturus cristatus (assembly GCF_964204655.1). Lineage (NCBI taxonomy): Eukaryota > Metazoa > Chordata > Amphibia > Caudata > Salamandridae > Triturus > Triturus cristatus. The sequence continues at coordinate 760,930,620 of NC_140589.1, read as the reverse complement.
ATTTATATACATATGTAAAATGATGATTGTTTTTTTATAAAATATTTTAATAATCTTTTTTGTTTTAAAAATTAATATGATTTTAATTTGTTAAAAAATAATTAAGTTAATGTAAGTTTATTACAGACATAACATTTAGTACTTTCTACCACATAAAAAATAAATATAAACATCACAGTAACTTCCTGTATTTATGTCTCTAGGCAACCGAATCTCATCTTGCACATGCAAGCTACTGGCACTGTGAGGCAGCGGCAAAACTTTGGAGACAGCTCTGTACCCAGCGCACCTAACACTCTTCGATCCAACCATGGCACCTGAGCAGAGAGCGTGCCTTGAGCGAGTGTACAAAAATATGACCAATAAAGCTGTTCGCAGTAAGCTTTACTTTGCACATGCATAGTGGTTCTGTTAAAGAAAGTAACACGCAGGAAGATAGGGACGGAGGTGGGGCATTTTAAAGTAATGGCGCAGTTAATTTTAGAAACAAAAGAAATATTATGTAGTGGTTTCTGGAGATGAGACACCCTCCTCAATAGTAAGAACTGTGACAAAGAGGATTGACGTGGGCTGATGGTGAATAGCCAAAAGTAGTACACTTACTAAAAAGTGTAAGAGAAAATGTACACATGTAGATTTACACATGTGTTTAGCTTAGTCCAAAGTCCCCAAAGTGTTTATTTCTTATCTAATTGGGAGAAAATAAATGAAACAGTCTTAATTTAAAGTGTACGCATAAGTCCCACACATGGTCCCTGTTCCTATCTTCTCTTTAGCAATCAATAAAGGCTTGGGGGGCCCCTGATGGGTTGAGTTGGCATGCACCGCAGGGGTCTGTGTCACACCCCTGGGCTTCCCCCATGGCGCCCTCTCAGTCGGCACAGGCTCAAAAGCACATGAGGCGCCACACTGAGGGTGCAGTGGCTCACTATGCAGGCTGGGGGCACTACACGGGGAGGTGTTAGCCGAGTTGAGTGGCATTGGTGTTGCTACATCGTGACATTTAACTCCACACAGACCAGTAATTAAGGAAAGTTGTTTTTGCTATGTTTACAGAATAGGTTTGGGTAGATGAGGGCAAGTGGGAGGCCTAATGACCAGAGCAGCTGACATTGGAACTGGAGAACCATGCTCCAGTCCCAAACTCAGCTCAATTCTGTGATTCTAGGAACATCACTTAATCTTCACCTGCCTGAAAAAGTGTAAAATAATCTGGTGCTCATGAAAAGTGCTCTAGTGCCTTTGATCTAATTTAATATAAAACTTGAAAACCACAAGTTACATGTTGACGTGTAGAGCAGGAACAGGATCTCCGGATCTGTCCTAGAGGGGCTGGAGCATCTGATTGGCAGGGTAAGTCAGATTTTGCAACAGGAACTGACACTGTGAAATGTGTTAGGATGATGGGAATACTTGACCTACAGGTTACACACAAAAATTGGGATTATGCTTCTGAGCTATGTAAGTGTGACTGGAATTTGCTTCTGGCAGATTAAACCAAACCAAACTTTGTCCTATAGATATTTAAACCCCGTTGGCTAGGTCCTGGCTTAGAAAGTACATCCTGCAGGTTATGTGTAGATATCTGCAAGAGAAGAAGTAATACAAGCTGTCATAAAGGGATCAGGATCTGGAACCTGCAGGTTACACACACATAATAATAATAATTTTTTTCTGGTTATCTTGCCACAGACAGCATTGCGACCAACACTTAAACATGTTCTAAGATTGGGCTTTGGCTCGGCCCCTTGCTCATGAATGGATAGTTTTCAGGTCTATTTCAGTTCCCTCTTCCAGATTGGCTCTCCATGTGCCTGTGTTTGTCCCATCCCTGGAGTATTTAGTTTTCAGCTTGCCTTTTGATCCAGTGGGTGTATCTTTCCAATGCTGTCATTAGGGAACAATTTTCTTTTGCCTTTTTTCTTTGTCATTTCACATTTAGCACTCGATTGCAGTTCGAGTCCTGCTCCTCTCTCGCCCCTTCTTACACATACTTATTTTCTTTCCATGTCTCACCCCAGTACTTTTTTTTTGTCTGCCCACCCGCTTACTCTCTCTCTCCTCATGGTTCTCTCTGTTAACTCACCCTACATATTATTTTCTCTATCAGTGAGCACTACCCATAGCTCAGTGTCTCGCCCTCTTTCCTCCTCTGCCTCACATTACTTGCTGACATTGCTCCTTTTGGCTTTGTCCATACTTGGCAAAACCACAGGGGACGATGAATGGAGTGTTGAACATTTCAAGCACTCACCCCCAGTCAACTGATCTGGGTTTAATCCATCATCATTCTTTAGCTCACTCCGCCACCCCAGTTCAGACATGGCCATATGCAAATCAGAATGACCCTGTGCCTCATGGGAACAGTCCAGCCCGAACTGCCAAGCCATGTCTTCCCTGGACCGGATACAAGCATCCTGGGACCGGTTTCTGGCTAATCAGCCGTCATCAACAAGGCTAGCTTGAATCCAGTGGCAAAGTGAGCAAGGGACCCACGTCTGGGCATACCCTGCCAACTTAGGGCGAACAAAGCGATACCAAAGGGGACAATGGACGGAGTGTTGAACATTGTAAGCACTCGCCCCCAGTCAACTGATCTGGGTTTAATCCATCATCATTCTTTAGCCCACTCTGCCACCCCAGTTCAGACATGGCCATATGCAAATCAGTCTGACCCTGTGCCCCATGGGAACAGTCCAGCCCGAACTGCCAAGCCATGTCTTCCCTAGACCGGAAACAAGCATCCTGGGACCGGATACTTGTACAGTTGCACTGCCACTGTCAAATTTAATAACAATGGTTTGCCATCTTGGAAGTTGCTCTCTATACTTTCAAGATGACTGTCTTATTGCCTTTGCCAAACCGTGCAATGCGATTTTACAAGCGTTGGCAAAGTAAAGTTGCAGCAGGATATCTTGGAAGGTTATTTTCTATAGTTCCACGATGGTTGCCACATTGTTTCTAGATGAGAGGTGGCAGCCATATTGGAAGTACTGAAAATAAAGTTCAGTAATATTGGAACATCATTTTCTATATTTTGAAGATAGCAGACACATCCATTTCCTTCAGGTGCAACATGGCAGACACCCTGGAAGTATAGAAAAAACAATTAGAGTTGGCTGCCCTTCACTGTTGGCTTTCCCAGTGCTTGCGCTGAATTTACAAAGCCAATAGCAGCAAAAGAAAGGCACCAGCAAAGCAAGACCGGCTACTTTTTCCAATGCTTGTTCATATAGCAGTTCACAGCGCACTTCTAAAATTTCTACGACTGTAAATAACAGGTGTCACTACTGCCCAATTCAATGGTACTCAAATCATCAACCTGATAGGAATTGTGGGATTTAAACTCTTGACCTTCACGTCTGATCAAATGTTAGCAGCGATTGTTTAACTCATTGAGCCATCTTACCAGACGCACATCGCGACAGCAAGTGCATTTACGTGCTGAGCTATATCTTGCTAGTACGGGAACAAGTGACATGGAGGTTGCATACAGATATCAGCAGGAGTTTCAATTACATTTAGGGCCTTATTATGAGTTTGACGGTGCGGGAGCAGGACCACCCCACTACCGCACCACCGAACCCATGTTTGAACTGCCTGCCAGATTACGAGTTTTCTCCTGTCAGGCGAGCTGTTCTTTGACGTTCCCAGGGTGGTGCCAATGAAATAGGCACCACAATGGGATGCATGGACTGCTACTGTCCATACCATACAGGTAATGGTGTGCATGCACACAGGGGGGCACATGTTGTGCCTCACTATGTGCATTCACATGGCATGAGCCACAAAGGGTGCCCTTCCTCCCTGCCACACTTTTCATGGTGGTCGAATCTTCATTAAAAGTGTGGCGGTGAGGTAACTCGTAATATGTTTGGCGGGGCGGCAGCGGCCCGCCATGCTTATTGCATGCTCAGGACCGCTGTGCAACTGCCAGGAAACAGCAGTTTCCTGGTGGTCGTGGTGAATGCGGTGGTCCCAGAGCAGCCTGACCACCTTAGTCATAATAGGGTAGTTGTGAGACCGCCACAGTGAGTCTGGCGGTCCGTGGACCACCAGACTCATAATAAGGCCCTTAAACAGACCGTCCAGGATTTTGCGATTGCGCGATTTGCAGAATAACTGCGAAATTGACACTTTTGTAAAAAGGCTGCGCTTTTTACAAAAGTGCCCGCGAAATCAAGGCTTGGTGGCTGGGCGACAGAAAGCTGCAGCGGTCCTGTCTCCTGCAGGAAGAGCAAAGAAAGTAATTATGGGGACCACATCGCCTGCAGGTATGTTGAGGAATTCCAGCATTCGTCTTCTTGTTTTTACAGTTCGAACTGTCCTCGGAGCTGATGAAAACATTCTTGTAATGTACTCAGAGAGGTGGGCTGTGACCTTTCACCTCTGACCGTATAAATCTCCTTTGTTGCATTTCTCCAATGGTGGCTCGTGTGCACCACACAAGATGCAAGACTCGCCCTTTTTACAGGTGGTTTAATATTATTTACGCTTTATTGCTTTCACGATATTGCGCTCTGCCTGCTTCAAGGGAGCGGCGGCCAGATTTCAAATGCCTGATGTTTCATGCACTTTAATGGGGATCTCGCTTGTCCAGCTTGGTCCGCCGAGAGCTGAGACTTGTCCCTCTTTGTGTCTTTCATTTTGCCGAGTGGGCAAGAGAACTCTGCGACGTTGCGTGTACATGGCACTGAAACATATTTGGCAGCTCCGAGAGGTATTGGAAAGTACTGTCCTTACTTAGTTCTGAGTAATCATAGCCCTAACACACTGTGTTCCAGGGTTTACATTTGGAACGCTCCAGGACTATTTTTTCTCGCCACGTCACGACATTGCAGTAGACACACACTGCACAGCCTGACTAGTAATCTCCACAAAGAGGCCCAGGATCGAATGAGTATGAAGGCCACAGTAGCATACATCTCTGTGTAGGTCTCAGACTCACTGGCAGGCAGTGGGAGAGGCTCCCATTGCTACGGTGGTTGTGAGTTCCAGTGTACTCAATTTTTCAGCAGCACCAGATCCGGAGTCTAAATGCTTTCAAGAGCCTAGAGGGCAGTGAGGTTACATAGTGCTTTATACAGGACAACGCACTCACATGTCTACCTAGAGTTAAGCCTGTCACCACCAGGTGCCAATAAACAAGGTTTATTGTATTGTATTATGCAGCCGCCTGGAACCTCACTTAGATGCAAATACAACCGAGGGGAAACAAAGACACACAGCTTGTTATCTCTTCACAGGTACTTAAGAGAGGCAGCTTTTGCCTTTGTTCAGTCCCTTTATGTAAGTGCATGCACTGTAAGAATGTCCGATGTGTTGGTCTGTCCAAGTATTTACAAAATAAAAATTTAAATAGTACTATTTTATTTCTTTTATAGTGCTACTCATTCCAATGCAGGGTGTTGGAGCGCTTTACATAACATATACATCAGACATTGATAATAAATCATGGAAGTGTGTAAATCAATGTACAAGATGCGTTATATGAGTCAGTGAGGGTTATAAGGTGTAGGAGTCGCATGTCCGTCACAGCTCACTGTACTATATTTGAAGGATTATAATTTATGAACTGCAATTAACAAAAGGATCTCTGTGTTCAAAGCAGTAACTTACTTACCTAGCTACATAAAACACAAATCTCTCATCTGCATGTTACGTGATGTGCTTTTCAGGAGACACATTTGCCTTCTATACTAATTTGATGCAAATCTGGGAAATCACAAAACTCAGATCTCTCCAGCAAATGCTTTCACCTCCAGGGTTATCTCACCAGTATTATTATTTCCTGTGATTTACTGGGCACCTCTGTAGCAGAAGCCTTAACTCTATAAAATATTTTAAAATGCACACTTTGCAACCAATTAAGCAGAAGAGATTTACTGCCATGCTATGCCTTGTTGCCAATTTCTTTGAGGCAAGGCTTTGAAAAAAGAAATATTATTAGTTGAGGCCCATATTTTGCTTTGGGATTGCACCACTTTTTTGGCACAAGCCCAAAGCAAAATCTAAATTGTTAAATCCCATAATGCGCTTAAATGTACTCATGATATACCTGATAAACACATGTGTGAGGTCCTAATATCGGATGTCACTTCCAGAGAGATCACTTCCTGTGATCCCACGTGCAATGCCATGCATCGTGCTGTCATGTGCTATGGTGGCTCGTGCCATGATGTCACTTGAAAACTATATAACTTGGTAAGTCCCCCCACTTCTTTTTAAAAATTTTTTTTAGGACTTGTGCCTTGGGGCAGGGGGCGGTGGTAGGTGGAAGGTGGGGGCGAGGAGGTGTCAGTCAGTATAATCACATGTGCAACTTGTTTACTATGCAGTTTTAGTTGCATGAGCAAGCCGGGAGAGAATCAAATTACAGCAAACCATGGTGTAGGCTTTTAAGCAGGGTCGGTGGCTGGAGAGTGGAAGTGTTGATGCCACTAGTCAGGGTCGGGGTGCCTGCACCCTGTTCTGGGTCGAGAGTAGACCGGAAGCGGGGAGCAGCGTTGGGCACCAACGCATCCCCTCTCTTCTTGTTTCAAGGACCCAGCAGGGATACATTTAAGCTTGCAAGAGTGTCTTAGACTCTCGCGGGCGCACCAATTTAAAAGTAGGGAGTTCTGATTGCCCCTGGGCTCTTTATTTTCCTCGAGCGTTCTCGCTCCTGTGGAAGTCAGAGTCCCGCAAGTTCTCTGATTGGCTGACAGGAACATGAGAAAAATGTTGCTGCCAGCCGTTACAGGACTTGGGGACTTAGCATAGCAAACAAATACTCTCAGACACTTTAAACATGGCTATTTGAATGTGGAATGCTCTGTTAAAACAGTTTCCATTGATTTAAGACTGAAAAGGAATGATTACAAGTAAAATAAAAGTGCCCCAATAATGCTGCTAAATTAAAAATTTTGTGCCGCAAAATTTGCAAATCTATGCCGCAATATCCTGGGGGGTTTGCTTAAACATTATCTGTCCAGGGCAGGCACTTGTACTGTCCTGATGCATACACTCAACCCTTTGAGCTATATCACTGTTGATTGAGATTGTACCTTGCAAAAGTAATTTGCACTCTTCTCTGCGACATGTGCTCATGCAAATCTGCTATTCTCTGCATACCTTACGATTGTTTTATACGTATTTTGTAGTAATTCACTTTGAGCCAGCTAAAAAAAAAAGTGGTAATAGTACTAACTTAAATTGTGCTCATTTTACCAATTTTGGAAGGTTACAAAGCGGAGCCAGTCACTGTAGGTTTTATAATGGAAAATATTTATAAAGTAAATAGATCTTTGAAGCGCACGTTTTAATCCCTTCAAGTGTCACGCCAGCTTGAAGGAATTGCTTTTTAATCAAAATCGCCTCAAGACAAAATCATTTGTATAGGTGATAAGTGCTGTAGGCCTAAGATTCCACCACACTGCGAATTATAATAACTTGAGCGCATCGCGAGGACACCGCGGACGTGTCAGTTCTTGGACGACAGGATGACGTGCGTTTGTGAGCGTGCCCTGTGGGAGGATATTTCAGTACTGATACACCAGCACGTGCTGCACTTCAAGGTAGAGGTGTACTTGTGAGAGTGCGCTGGATGCCTTAGTACTTCACAATCCACCTGCACTGCAAATTAGGGTTGGAGTGCATCATTAAAGCTGTGGAAATTACTAATATTTGGGCAATACATGTGTGTTGGGTCTAATTTAGGGATGTTTCGTCGAAAATAAGTTGTCTTTACCTGGACCATGCAAGTAAGGGCAGAGGTATGTTGTGCGAGCTCAGTTGATGTCTCAGTTTTGAGACTGAAGTCGCAATTCGTGATAGCAGAAGCTTTTATTTTGACCCATTTCAGGCAGGAAAATGACTCTAAACACAATTATTTTATGTGCAAAATTGATAATTCACATCCAACAGTCATTTACAGTCAAAAGATTAAACACTAAAAAATCACCAATACTGACCATCTGGAGAAAGTTCGACAGGTCCGTGGTCATAGTTTTTCATCAGAAAATTGATCTTTTGGACTGTACAAAAATGATTCAAAATGTCAATTGGATCATGCCTCATGTTGAATAACCACTTTCTAAAGTCTCACAGTGACCAAAATTGGCATTTTCACAGACTGTTCCTCCTACTCAGAAGCTTATATTTTGACCAATTTTGGGCCGGAAAATGCCTCTAAACACACTTGGTTTAGTTCCAAAAGTTTTAATTCACATGCAATAGTCATTTACAGTCAAAATATTAAACATTAAAAAATCACCATTACTGACCATCTGGAAAAAGTTCGACAGGTCCGGAGTCATCGTTTTTAATTAGAAAATTGATTTTTTTGAGCGTACAAAAAATGATTCAAAATGTCAATTGAATCATGCTTCATGTTGAATAACCACTTTCTAAAGCCTCACAGTGACCAAAATTGCCATTTTTACAGACTTTTCCTCCTAAACATTAAAAAATCACCATTACTGATCATCTAGAGAAAGTTTGACAAGTCCGGGGTCATCGTTTTTCATCAGAAAATCGTTTTTTTGGACTGTACAATAAATGATTCAAAATGTCAATTTGATCGTGCCTCATATTGAATGACCACTTTTTAAAGCCTCACAGTGACCGAAATTGGCATTTTTAAAGACATTTCCTCCTACTCAGAAGCTTTTATTTTAACCTATTTCAGGCAGGGAAATGACTCTTAACACACTTATTTTAGTTTAAATCATAAACGTTCAGCACTTTACAATGTAATCACACGATTATGTTCAAAGCACTGAGCACATGAGAAAAGATCCAAAGTCCAATTGCTTTTTCTTTTTTGTTCAAAGGACGTTCTTTATGAATTTTCATTAAGATTTCAAAAGACCATTAAAGAAGCGGACAAAGGGGGCAATATCGTTCTTATGAACCGTACAGACTATCTGAAAGAGATTGACAGACAGCTGAATGATGCACACTGTTATGAAAAGCTACATTTTAATCCCATCTCTCGAATAGAGAACAACATAAACTCCAAATAGTGGGATTGGCATGAATCCGGTCTACTATCTGACCACGAACACAAATATCTACAGGCTCACTATTCCAGATTTCCTTGTATCTACATTTTACCCAAAATCCACAAGGGGGGCCCCTTTCCGCCGGGCAGGCCCATAATTTCTGGTAATGGTGCGCCTACAGAACACATTGCCCAATATGTAGATTATTTTCTGCAACCCATTGTTAAGAACCTCTTGTCTTACTTGAGAGATAGCACTGAACTTCTGTGTAAACTAGAAGACTTTAAATGGGATCAGGACAACCTACTTTTTGTTACGATGGATGTGGGGAGCTTATATACATGTATCCAAATACAACAGGGAATCGGAGCTCTCAAACATTTTCTTTTCCAACAGGGAGCACAACATCTCAATCACACTGGCATGCTCCTTGATATGGCAGAAATTATTTTAACACAGAATGCATTTCTACATGACAACACCTGGTCCCCACAGAGGCAGGGGACAGCAATAGGCTCCTGATTTGCTCCATCCTATGCTAATTTCATCATGGGACTGTATGAGGTGGAGCATGTCTGGGGCCCAGGAGCACACACTTGGAGCGACTGTGTAATTTTTTACGGCCATTACATTGATGATGTGATAATGATCTGGCATGGGACGGTTGAGAGTCTAAATGCATATTTCGGGTATCTGAGCCAGAATAAATTCAATGTTAGGTTGACCATCCAATACTCTGAGAACAGCATTGAGTTTTTGGACCTACGGTTGTTTGTAAGTGGGACTAGTATACAGAGTAACATATACAGAAAAAAGACATCCTGCATTACCTATTAACATGCTACTGGTGCCCATCCTCAATCTACCATCAATACTATACCATATGGAGAAATGGTTCACGCCAGGCGCAACTGTTGTCTAGACACGGATTTTGTCAAAAATGTGTACCAAATCAAAACTAATTTTTCCAAAAGGGATATGATAAGACCTGCTTGGAAACTGCTGAAAGAAGAGCTCTGTCACTAAGTAGGAAGGATACTCTAGCGCCCAATCCAAAAAAAACAAATATAAGAACAAACATAAGTCAGAAGTCTTATTCGTTACTGAGTATAACACCTACAGTAATCATATATATAACATCTTGAGAAAAAACTGGCGTCTGTTAAGCTCTGCAAGTCTCCCTGTCAGTATAATATCAAATAAACCAAGAGTGGTCTTTCAAAAGAGCAGGACATTAAAGGACATATTATGTCCTAGCTATGTTAAAACTGTAAATTAACCTAACCTTACTTGGTTACCAGATAAACTGATAGGTTTCCACACGTGTGGCAATTGCTGTATCTGCAAATTTGGCCAAAATAAGCAAAAGAAATTTAGAGGTAACCAATCAAGAGAGTTTTCTATAAATTGCTTTATCAATTGCAATACCACCTTCACTGTCTACATGATCACCTGCGCCTGTAAAAAAATCTACATTGGCAGTAGTATTCGTAGCCTAAAGCTACGAATTCAAGAACATGTGAGGGCCGTCAAAAACTGTGATACGAAATACCCAGTTGCCATGCATATATGCCACGAACACCCACATGACAAAAACATTACATTCTGTGGCATCAACCATAAAACAGCACAAGAAAGAGGCGGTGACAGGGAATTAATTTTAAGACAGCGAGAAGCAAGTTGGATTTGTCTTTTGAGGACAGGTAAATTTGGACTCAATATCAATAATGAGTTCCACCATTACCTATGATATATTCAGATGAAGCTTCAATTTTGATGGGACTTGTGAGTACAGATGTGACTCAAAAACTAGCTGTCGTCTGCTGACGAGGTTCCTTCAAAATCTAGGATACTGACACTTATTCATTAAGAGTTAATCTGCCATCTCACTCTTCTTTTAAAATCTCAGACATGTTATGATTACAACTGAAATGTCTTTTCATATATACTAATGACAACCAAAGAGATGTGTAGATGATAATCATGATAATGAATATTGAAAGCGTGATTCTATCAAGAGATATATGTAGTTTGCATTCTTTAATTCAACAAGTAAAAACGAACTTGGATTTTTACTAAACGTCTCAACTGTAGCAAATGAACTGAAATAGATGCAACTTTAATGTATTGTTGCTAAGTATGTAAAGAGCATTTTCCCGGTACAAAATGAAATTATAATCTTATAAGGAACAACTTTTGGGTAGGAGAACTTGTTCGATGTTCTCGTTTTGCAACATGGTATCGAACCACAGTGTCATCCTAACTGTGGTTTGTATAGAATGATCGATACAAATTCAAAGATCTCAGCACGATCCCCCATTTTTATTGACAATCAAATTTTGTGACACTGTACCCTCTGGCTCTTTGAAAATTGTAGATACATATAGATAGAAAATATAGCATATGTAATGAAACGGGAAACCTAAATGTTTTCCTGTTTCAAAATGGCATCCACATTAACCCAGGAATAGACATCTTCTCCTGACGTTGTTTGTGTTTACAATGTCTTGTGCTATCTATCATTGAGCGTGGGTTTTAAAAATGCTCACCGATACAAACTCCATTTCCTTTGCTGAGAAACTGGCGAACGAACATGGCCGCCGGTCACCAAGCCGTAATTATGGAGAGTTTAACTGCACCGAGCCTTTAGTAACAGGTTAAAATGTTGCTTGCAATTAAGTTAGAAAGTTTCCAAGCAGACATTTTATGTAAATAGTTTTGAGTGATATCATGTAATGGCAATAATACACCTTACTAAGCGAGTAATCACATAACATCTTAGGATACCGTTTTCTGAGCTTGTCAATTAACCACATCTTTGCAGCTATACTACCATTTAGCTACAAAAATAATCACTGCCAATTCAGTGCTATATGGCATTCTTACACGATCGCTTTGTCGAGTGTCGTGTCACGTCTATTATCTATTAACATTGTTATTATCTGACTCCCTGTTTATTTCAGGAAATGCTTGAATTTAAACAGGTGCGCTGCCCATTTAGGACATCTTTGTAGGCTCTTCATGCAATGTATAGGAATCACATAACATCTTAGGATATCGTTTTCTGAGTTTTTCACTTAACTACATCTTTGCAGCTATACTAGCATTTAGCTACGAAAAATAATCACTGCTAATCTAGTGCTATACGGCATGCTTACACGATCGTGTCATGTTTATTATATTTTAACAAATATTTGTCTCATAAGATATCTGATTCCCTGTTCATTTCGGGAACTGCCTGAATTTGAACTGGTTTGCTGCCTATGTGTGACACCTTTTTAGGCTTTTCATGCAAGTGTTGACCTATACATTTCTGGCAGTTTGTGCTATCGGATATAAAGTGCGTAATGCTTTTTGTGAAAATGATCAGAGCTGGTACTAGCACGCTGCTTATCAATAATACATTGTGAGATTTTTAAATACTGGGTTGACCCGAGTGGGGTTTTCTTTTTGCTGTTCATGTTGCCGGATACAATATTTTCCTAACGATACTCTAATTCCTGCTGCCGAAATGTAACCATCTGTGACTGACTTTGATATACAACTGTGGTCTTTCACGGTCTGTCTCCATTGTTATGTTATTTTTGTTAAACATAATCTGAACAGTACTGCGTGTTAGATGTATTAGTGGTAAAGTCAAAATACAATTGAAATTCAATGGCTATAAAATCAGTTGCTATTGTTTAGTCTCCTTCTATGTAATGTCACTACAATGTGAAATTTAAAGGCATTTTTGTGAAAATTATCTCAAGTATGTTTTTGTTACTATGAATTCATATTAAATGTGTTACGTATATATATGTCTGCACTAAAGGATAGAAATTAATATGGTTTTGTGTTGTATATATTTGTGATTTTAGAATACAAGTACGGTGTAAAATTTCTTCAGAACCTTCTGAACCATGAGACTTTGTTGCAATTTCTGAAAGCGTCTTTTTCACTCAAATGAGGTACGCTACTAACAACAATTATGTTGGCTTTATCGTTAAGAAAGATCTTGTTCTTTTCACTATGAACTGAAAATTCCTTATTAATAAGTTAGTCCCCATCGTGATAGTAAATGTTAATAGGCCAAGTAATATGTAGCATGTTGTTTGAGACAGTAGATTGAACCAGCTCATGTAAGAAATGAAATGGTGATTGATATGTAAAATTGACAGTTGCGTCTTCTCATAACAAAAAAAAGAGAAAAAAATCATTGTATATATGTAGATTTGGTTTTAAATATCTGTTTGTATGTGTTTTTCTATAGCCCTGAAAAAGTCTCAGTGTGAGACGAAACGTGTCGGCTATGGTCTTTTGAAATCTTAATGAAAATTCAATAAAAAATGTCCTTTGAACAAAAAAGAAAAAACAATTGGACTTTGGATCTTTTCTCATGTGCTCACTGCTTTGAACATTATCGTGTGATTACATTGTAAAGCGCTGAACCTTTATGATTTAATGTGTCTATAGGAATGTATTCCTTGGTGAGGAGTATAGAGGGACGTGCTCCTTGGTTCTTTGCACTGGCACGCTCTACTCAAAATACTATACTTGTCAGGTACGGATCTCTATAGCCCCTACCCTCAGCTTGTCTAAATACACTTATTTTAGTTGAATAATTGATAATTCACATCCAACAGTCATTTACAGTCAACAGAGTAAACATTAAAAAATCACCATTACTGACCATCTGGAGAAAGTTCCACAGGTCCGGGGTCATTGTTTTTCATCAGAAAATTAATTTTATGGGCTGCACAATAAATGATTCAAAATGTCAATTGGATCGTGCCTCATGTTGAATAACCACATTGTAAAGCCTCACAGTGACCAGAATTGCCATTTTAACAGACTTTTCTTCCTACTCAGAAACTTATATTTTGACTGATTTCGGGCAGGAAAATGCCTCCAAACACACTTATTTTAGTTCCAAAAGTGATAAAACACATACAACAGTCATTACAGTCAAAAGGTTAAACATTAAAAAATCACCATTACTGACCATCTGGAGAAAGTTCAACAGGTCCGGGGTCATCGTTTTTAATCAGAACATTGATCTTTTAGACTGTACAAAAATTATTCAAAATGTCAATTGGATCATGCCTCATGTTGAATAACCACTTTTTAAAGCCCCACAGTGACCAAAATTGCCATTTTTAGGTCTCGCGCCTAGTGTTGCAGTGCGTGGCAATGCTCACGCAGCAAGAGACCTATTGGGGTAGTGGGATTTTAGGAGAAGGACTTTTGCTCTAGCCCTTGTTTTCTATTGGGCAACGTCAATATTTATGTTAAACCCTGGCTTCTTATTGCTCTTCAGGGTTTTTGGTTACCGCCCTGTGGCTTTTTTATGCACGCCCTTGGGACATGGAGTCAAGGGCGTCGCTCAGTTTTATGGTTCTTTCCTTATCTGATGAGGTGTGTCAAGGGAAGGTTCAAGGAGAGTTTAGCATGGCATCTGCTTTCCAGGCCGTCACGCTGCCTTCATGCCTGCAGCACGCGCCACTGCGGCTCTCTCATTGGGCCGTGGACTCAGCAGCACACCCCTGACCCACCCCGGCCGGGCTCTGCTTCCCAGCGTCTGCTGGGAGGAGGGGGCGAGGAGGAGGAGGTTGTTTTATTGTGTTTCCTGGAATGCGCGTTGCAGGTGTGACGTAGGAGGGTTGTGTTTATAGTCAAAGGCTGGCTCGTGATTGGCAAAATGCTTTTATTGGGCGAGCATGCCCACTTTCACTTTGAAAGTGCAGCGGGGCAATGCGGCTGTTGCAGGCTTAACTTCACGCCCCCGTACTACATAGCTCACAGAGTTCCGGTTGAAGGAGTTTGCCATTAACATGAATGGATCGGGTAAGGATTGAAGGTTGCGGGATTCAGGCTGTGCCTGCAATGTGTTAGCTTGACCACAGCGACCAGCTCGCGAGGCCACAGAAGTTCAGGCCAGCGCCGTTTCGTAGGGAGACGAGGAAGATGCCACGGGATAACATGGACTGCCTCATCCAGAAGATCGCACGTCAAGCCTGGATCACCTTCCCTGGCGCCACAGCCGCGGCCCCCATAGGGAGTAGCAAGACATTCTCCGACAACCTGAACTAGCTCAAGAACCTGGTAAACGAGTTGCGGGTCGAGGACCTGCAGATCACGCCGTGGAGCTGCAGGGGCGGTGCACCGCCAGCAGCTCCACACAGCCCGCCCGTCACCTATATGCACCTCTGTGAGATGGAGAGCTTCAGCATGGCGTCTTCCTGCTGCAGAGCAGGTAGGCGTGTATCCCGCTGCACGACCACCCAGGCATGCACGGCATGATGAAGGTGCTCTACGGCACCCTCAGCATCTGTGGCTTCGACCGGCTGCAGGAGGTACCCGGGACCACGTCGCCCCCACCATTCAGCCCGCACCTCCAGCCCTTTCAGAGAGACGCGCTGCGCCGATCATTCGGCCCCACCAGCCCTCCCTGCCTGCTCAGCCCGCACAGGGACAACCTGCACCAGATCAGCGCTCTGGATGGGCCTGCTGCTTTCCTTGACATTCTGGTGCCACCTTGCGACCCAGAGGACGGGCGTGACTGCCACTACTACCAGCTGCTGCAGCCATACTCCACTGAGCCCAACGCCCAGGGCGGCAAGGAGGAGGGTGAGAGCCGCGAGGTGTAGCTTTACCCGGGGCCCAGCATGACACTCTGAGAGCATCGGTGACCTGTGAGCAGCTTAGTCAGAACCGTGTCAGCCCCCCAGGAAAGCATCAAATCTGTGCTTGGGGCCCTGGCTCTTTGAGACAGTGGGTGTGCGGGCCGCTTCTCTCCCCCTGTGCGTTAGGTGGACGCACAAGCAGACTGCCTGACAGCGTGTGGCGGTCACAGGATGGACCTAGCAGGAAGAGGTAGGCAAGGGGTCAAAGGACTGGGTTTAAAACAAGCTCCCCTACTGGCCGGAATGTGTATGTTTGTGGGAGGGGGCTGTGCCCATGGATGGCACTCCACACAAGTCTCTGTTGAAACAATTTGTTATCAGTCATCGCTGTCCTTTAGTATTCCCTCTTGGGTATTTGATGTTTTACTTTCAGAGTCAATCACTTTATCTCCCCTTACCTACCAAAAATGAATGTGTCCTTGTGTTATGTAACTGGTGCCCATGTAAAGCACTTTAATACCTTCGGGTGGAGTTTGCGCTGTGTAAAACAAACTGCAAAAAAGAGTGACTCTCCTGCCGCTGGGCCCCTTTTACTTCCCTGTGTCTCTCAAATGTATGTGGTTGTCTCTCTTTTCTTCATTGAATGCATTTACGTGAGTATGTCTTCTAATGGGTCTCTGGGTGTCCCCACCTTTCATTGTCTAGGATTTACTCCGCTTCTTTTGTGAATGTCCTTTAACTTGCTGCAGCTTCAGTAGTTGCAGTATTCTCCACTCTCAGTGCACGCGAGTGGATGCCACCAATCCACCTCTTCCATGTATGTGCAACACTCCACTTGTTCCCACTGGTGCCCTCCCATAGTCGCCTACCGCATATGTAGCACACTTACTATGCCGTAGTTTTTCATTTTAGCCGACCTTTCTATTAGACCTCCCCCGCATATACCCTTACATATATCTTGGCGCTATTGGCAGTCGCTCCCTGCCCCACAAACTTCACACATTATTTCATAAAAACTGTTCTTCCACTTTTAGTAACTCCTTAATATCTGGTTATTCTTTTGCACCGGTGACACCCACATACAATTTTATATACCTTTTAAAGTCCTCCTTAAGAGAGTAAAATATACATTATTTCCCACTTGCTCTCCCCCGGTGTAGTTAGTGTGGTGGTATTTGATTATGTTAGCTTGTGTTGCAGAAATGCTTCTATGAGTCAGTGTCCTTTTTTTCGTACTAGACTCACCCCTCTTGGATTAGCACTTCGCTGTTACTTGTGCACCTGGTTTGTTTATGATTTGAAAATGTTTGGTACTAAACCACTGATTGTAATATAATGTGCTGGATTTTAAAGACCACGAGACACAAAGGTAGACTCCTTATAAGGGGGCTTTCGTTGATTGGAGCTGCTGACCTGTCTGCTGTGGCCTACTTGGAATTAATCTCTTTGTTCATGCAGTTCTTGCAGCTTTCAGGCAGCGGACGCTCCGGGTTGACGGTCCTTTTTGGGGCACTTGGTGCATCAGTGTTTGTTGCTGACAACGAGCCCCCTCTCTTGCTCCTTATTGTTTGCCTGATTTGCTGTTGGGAAAGGACGTTCCGAGAACGGCGGGGCCGGCATCGGCCATGCCAAAAGTATGGCGGTCGTGCCGGCCCCCTCCGGACATCGAGGCAAGCCTGTCGCACACTTTTGTGACGCGACAGGCGCGCCTCCCCATTTGATTGGTCCCGGCCCGGGGCGTGACCCGGAAGTGATTGGAATCACTTCCGGGATGGGCTAACTCCAGGCCGGTTAGAACCGGTCTGGCATGAAACCCGGATAAAAAGGCTTGGGAGCACAGGAGTCAGTCTCTTCGCTCCTTGCTCCCCAGCCTGCCACGTCAGCCTCGCTAGGAGGCTGTAATTTGACTTTCCCACCCACCATCCCCTAGAAGCAAGGTTTGTTGGTATGCTTATGTATGATAATTACTGATTTGTATATGTATTGTTCATATGATGTATATCATGATTGTGTTTATACCTACTTGTTACGTTTACAGGTCATCAATCGTCGTATTTAGTGCTATTCCTTGGTCAGGCGGTAAGGTCATGATTGGTGAGCAGTAAATTTAAGGTCCTTAGAGGGCGGCGCCATTCTTGAATGGGGTCGCCCAAGTGGGAGGGACAAGTGGTCTCTCCTAGAACTCCAGGGGCAGTTGGGTGCGGGGGAGGAGGGAGTCACGCTTGCTCTAGGCTGGTTGGCCACCCCGCACGTGCACAACGGCACCAGTAAATGGCGCAGAACTACAAGGGCCCCTTTTATGGAGATAGTATACAGAGCGTACGGGGGTAACCGGGGGGGAAGTACCCTCACGGTAAACGGGCCCTCTACGCATTCGTGGGCGTGGTTAAGTTAATAAGGATCTGACACCAGTTAGTGACCTTGCCATAGGCCCAAATAGGATAAGCAGAAAAGTAAATGCTGTAATGATTATTAAAGATATGTTAGATTTGGATAGGAAACCTTTGTATTAGAGTTATGTTAAGGTTAGCCATCTGATATCTGTACTTATCAATTGTAATCAATGTAATGCATAATTTTCTGCGTCACTTTTGTAAATTTTGTATTTTTTGTATATTTTAATAATGTTTATTAATTTTTTGTTTAATAAATACGGCCGGGGGGTTTTACGCTCCCCACATCCAAACTCCTCTCATGTCAATATCTGGGTCTGGTTAAGGAAGGAGGGGGTTTAGGTAGTACCTGGCCATATGCGGTGGTTCATGCGAGAATCTTACTTGGCAGGGATGGATTGAACAGTTTTAAAATATGATAGCACAAAATGTAGTGTGGGTTTACTATGTGTCCATTTCAGATTGGTAGCATATTGTATTGTTGTTTGAAATAAAATTGCATAAACCTCCTTCATTTCCAAATTGCCAATATTTACACTTTGCAATGTTTTTTGTTATGATGTTGTTTCGGTTACTTCACAAAAAAGTTAGGCACAGTTGTATAGGCGACAAGTAGTTTGTTTATGCAACCTATAAAACAATTATTGTGAATCCCAGCATTTTGAGAACATAGATAATGCTCTCCTTTTCAAGGAGGATAGTGCTTCAAATATATGAAGGCTTTTAACTCTGCAGATTCTCGTATATGTCCTTACATTGATGCTTTTCTAACACAGAGCCTTTCACATATCCATGCACTAAAGGTTGCTAAAGCCACAAGGTGCCCATGTGACCTAACGGCCAGAGCTGCCTGCTTTGGAGCTGCGGAACAAGGTTCGAGCCTTGGCGTCGGCTCAACATCCTGTGATCCTGGGGAAATCACTTAAGCTCCCTGTGTCTACCAAAAATGAATGTGTCCTTGTGTAACGTGACTGGTGCTCCTTTAAAGCGCCCCAACACCTTCTGGTCGAGTTAGTGCTATATAACAAGCATTGGCATAGCCAATAGGTCTCGCCTTTGGGACTTTATAAGTTTTTAGCCATGCAACAGTTGATGTTATTGCACCAAGGATATTGTGCTGCATAACTAAATACTTATAAGGTATAAAAAGCGAGACCTATTGGCTATGCCAATGCTTGTTAAAATTAGGGACAGTAACTGAAAATAGTCTGGTGAAAAGGGCGATTTATAAAGCTCCCAAAAACTCTGGACAAAGTGCACATTTTCAAGCACAAACCAAGAATCCAAGTGATCTTGCAGACCTACAGAGATGAAACTCACTCTAGAATTTGTGTTAAATAACAGTTTTTCATTATAAATGTTTCTCTTCTTGGGTAAGAGAGGAGATGAGATTGCATTTTTGAAAATGCCAATTCCTTCTGTCCCCACGTCTTGCTCAGATGAGAGAGAACCCACATTATCTCCTAAATAGTTAATAAGGTATGCTTGTGCTACAAGTGGTGGGTGGCACCAACATTAATTTTTGGGCCCAAGGGTTTAATTTTCATTCTCAGACTTTGACTCCAAGAAAGGAATCGAAAGTCAGGAAAGGGAAAAAAAGGGAAATTGAAACATAGGAAAACAGTGACGAAGTCAGAAAGTATGGATGAATAAAGAATCTGCATGATTGAGATACATAGATAGGAAGTGTAGAATGGTCCAAGAAAGAGGTGGAATTAACAACGGCGAGGATGTGGCGCAGTGGCCAGAGCTGCCAACTCGGGCGCTGTGGATCTGGGTTTGTGTCTCGGCATCAGCTCAACATCCTTTGATCCTGGGCAAATCACCTAAGCTCCCTGTGCCCATGGACAGCGCCTGGTACCCTCACGGGTGATAAGCCACGCTATATGAATCTACAACTTATTATTATTACTATAATGATTATCATTATAAATTATTATAATAAGACTAGGCAGCCTTGAACTTGGCGACTCTTGTGTTTGTTGCTGCTGCCCAAACTCTTAGAAATCTTTCTGCTCCTGCGCTTACTTTTTCTTTTTAATTAAGCCCAGCTCTTGCCTCACAACGAGTGGTGGCCGGTGAACTATGAAATGGTTCTGCTGTAAATAGCATGCCCATTTTGTACCAAGCAAAGAGCATAGCGAGTGAACACAGTTCAATTTCATGGGAGCCTGAGGGCACTTTCAAGTCAAGAAAATGTGGCCAGATGCTGCATTTTACATCATGATATTCCAAATATTGTAGTCAAAAAGCTACAGGCTGTCCGAGCGTTTCTATGGGGCACTTAATAAATATTTGACTACTTAATAATCATCCACAGTACATAAAAAAATGATTTATCTGTAGAAGCAGTTTTTTACGAGCCACTCAGGAAAGTGTGCACCTAATAGAAACACAGGTTGCTTGCCAGACACAATGGGGCAGATTTACGTTCCCTGGCGCATCCCGGCAAATCAGCAGGGATGCGCCAGGGAAGATGCGTCACGCAAGTTTGCCCTTGCGCCACCGCTGATGCGCCGCATTTACAATGCGGTGCATCGTGGCGCAAGGATAAGCAGATGCGTGACGCATCTGCCGGTGTAATGTTGGCGTAGTGCTGAAGTTGTGTCGCAAGCGCAACGCAACTCCAGCACTGTTCCAACCTGCCCTATCCCTAACATGGTGCGTCAGACCTTACGCCTGCTTGAAGCAGGCGCAAGGATTTGACGCACCAGCGTCGGAAAAGTGACTGTGTGAAATCTTGTAGATTTCACTGCGTCACTTTTACGAGGCGTTCCTGCACCGGAACGCCCCCCCCTGCGCTGGAACGCCCACATGAAACCTGATGCAGGTTTCATGTGGCGCAGGGCTTTACAACGTGACGCATCTCCCTAGATGCGTCACGTTGTAAATGGGGCGCAACGTGGCGCTTGGTTTACGCCGCCGCTGCGTCACAAAAGTGACGCAACGGCGGCGCAAAAGTGGCGCAAGGGCATTGTAAATCTGCCCCAATGTGTGCAATGACCCTAAAACAGTACCTGATACCTCTTTTCCCCACTTCAAGAAATCCATAACCTCGTTCTCATGCCAGGTAAAGTAGCACATATTTTTAGCACTGTGATGAGAGATGCACATCTTTGATTTAGCATCGCAGGAAACCAAAAAGTTAATAATTGCCATTTTATGCTAGGGCAGGGGTTCTTAACCTATCGTCCGGGGACACGTAGTTGTCCACGACTGCTTAGAAAATTCAATTATGTTAATAGATAAATATAAATAAAGCAGCTAACTGTAAAACGAATAAAAAAATAAAATGTTCAGTAAATCTGAAGGAATTTGAACTTTGAGGCAAAAAATGTTGTTGCTATCATATCGTTTGTGGGAGCAGTGTAAGTGCATCTAGCAGAATATATTGTGGGCTATGGGTGGCCTCAATTGAATCTAGAAAAGCGACAACCTTCGCATTTATATTGAAACTTTTTTTTATTTTTGTTTTTAATATTTGTTAATTAAATGAAAACGTTTATCGTTTGTGTATATGTTTGATGAATGCTTGTTTACATATTTTTGTGTATTGCTTTGTGGTGCAAATCATCGACATTGCTTAGACCGCGGTCCGCTGGCTCCAATAATGACTCAGTGGCGGTCCCCGGATTCCAGTCATGATTAAGTGGGGGTCTTCAGCAGTCAAACGGTTGAGACCCACTGTTCTAGAGTGCTGCTGGTCACCCCATTCCAGGCCCCTTCTAGTATGTATCTGATTTTTAAATCTATCAGAGTGATGCTAATATGTTAGTTAATGTGCCAGTCAGACAATTATGCATTTAATATGCCAACGTTTGTTTCAACCTGCCAGCTTGCTAGTTTCAACATATCGGGGAAGGTATCTTAATGCCTGGCCAGCTGCATATCTGGTAATGCTAGTATCAAAATGCCTGAGTCAGGCAGGTTATTTGTTTGTTTATTTCAGGTAGCTGCATAGCTCGGTCTTCGCCTTAAATGCAACTGAGTACTTCGTATTAACAAGCATTGGCGGCGCGCGCGAGACGCCATATGGGGTGGGGGAGGGGGAGAAGCAGGAGTTGTGCGCGCGCACAGCCAAAGCTTGGAAAACAAGCATTGGCCGCGCGACGCGGGCGGAAAAAGTGAAAGCTCTAGATGGCGCCTCGGGCGCTGAAAGCTGCCGGCTGCGCGCGTGAACGCAAGCGCTAGGCCGTGTGGCAGCACTTTCAAAACCCGTACACTAAATGTCTCGGCCAGACCAGCGCAAGCGCTGGATCAGGCGAGACCTAAAAAAAACAAAAAATGGCAGCAGCTTTCTTAAAGTATGCACCCAGGTTAGACTGTCATCCATATCCAACAGGACTGCCTCACCAATGCTCCAATTAGAAAACTCACCACTTAAAACAAATACTGCATTACGATGCTGTAACACTCGACTTTCGCTCTTAGTAACCAGCTACCCCTCCAAACACAAGCTGACTGTGTCTGTGCCTTGGGCCCGATGCAGTGCCGTGCTGCTTCTCGGCTACGGTTCATCTTTAATTAATCATGTGTATGCATACATTCATACATGTACATAGTTAGTGTTACTAGGTTGTTAAAACACGTATACCTCTTGCGCATTCATAGAGATTAGACATCTGCACTAATTACATGATCGGTCAACACATAAAAGGCTATTTATTGCTGGAATCCATTCAACAAAATATGTTTGAACACTGAAGATATAAGCACTTGCTATGCAATAGGTCTCGCATTTACAAGAGTTTGAGCTATTGGCATTGTAAATGCCAATGCCATTAATTTATGTGTTGCTTTTTAAAACATAAATAAAAGCCATTGTCATTTACAATGTCAATAGCTTAAATTCGTTTTATCTGGCTACACTAGCGCAACTTTTGTTTCTGTAGGAAAATGGGTGGGGGAAGGAGGTACCTAACTAGAAGCTTTTGAATGGAGACTATCTAGATGTCATGGTGTCGCCTCCTAGAATTCAGGATACCTTTCAAAATTCGTAATGTTTGGGGGCAGGGGGAAAAAGAAAAACAAAACATAAAAACAATGTCATTTACAATGTCAATAGTTCAAAATAATGTCACTGCGAGACCTATTGCATTGTAAATGCTTGTTACAGACTGTTCCTCCTACTCAAAAGCTTTTATTTTGACCCTTTTCGGGCAAGGAAATGACTTTAAACACACTTATTTTAGTCATTTACAGTCAAAATATTAAACATTATCATTATGTAAATTTAAAGATTCAGAAATGGCACCGCAAAATTCTTTAAATGTTAAGAAACCTGGGAATCGAAAATCACAGACAATTGATTCATAAACAAATGGAACATATAGTCCCTGTTACCATGCACATGACACACTGCACACTCAGCACAAAAATACAGACAAGCATTCATCAAACACATACAAAAACGCTGAAATATTTTATTTTATGTACATATAGCTACAAAAAAAATCAAAAATTTTAATGGTATGGTTTGAGCGTTTTTTAGGCTCTAATTTCAAATCCCTTCACAGTTAAGGAACGTTTTTAAAATGTTTAGTTTTACATTTTGCTTTTTTATTTGTATGTACTTTATAAATCTGTTACCTTTAATGCAACTGAGTACTTCGTATTAACAAGCATTGGCTGCGCGCGCGAGACGCCATATGGGGTGGGGGAGGGGGAGAAGCAGGAGTTGTGCGCGCGCACAGCCAAAGCTTGGAAAACAAGCATTGGCCGCGCGACGCGGGCGGAAAAAAGTGAAAGCTCTAGATGGCGCCTCGGGCGCTGAAAGCTGCCGGCTGCGCGCGTGAACGCAAGCGCTAGGCCGTGTGGCAGCACTTTCAAAACCCGTACACTAAATGTCTCGGCCAGACCAGCGCAAGCGCTGGATCAGGCGAGACCTAAAAAAAACAAAAAATGGCAGCAGCTTTCTTAAAGTATGCACCCAGGTTAGACTGTCATCCATATCCAACAGGACTGCCTCACCAATGCTCCAATTAGAAAACTCACCACTTAAAACAAATACTGCATTACGATGCTGTAACACTCGACTTTCGCTCTTAGTAACCAGCTACCCCTCCAAACACAAGCTGACTGTGTCTGTGCCTTGGGCCCGATGCAGTGCCGTGCTGCTTCTCGGCTACGTTTCATCTTTAATTAATCATGTGTATGCATACATTCATACATGTACATAGTTAGTGTTACTAGGTTGTTAAAACACGTATACCTCTTGCGCATTCATAGAGATTAGACATCTGCACTAATTACATGATCGGTCAACACCTAAAAGGCTATTTATTGCTGGAATCCATTCAACAAAATATGTTTGAACACTGAAGATATAAGCACTTGCTATGCAATAGGTCTCGCATTTACAAGAGTTTGAGCTATTGGCATTGTAAATGCCAATGCCATTAATTTATGTGTTGCTTTTTAAAACATAAATAAAAGCCATTGTCATTTACAATGTCAATAGCTTAAATTCGTTTTATCTGGCTACACTAGCGCAACTTTTGTTTCTGTAGGAAAATGGGTGGGGGAAGGAGGTACCTAACTAGAAGCTTTTGAATGGAGACTATCTAGATGTCATGGTGTCGCCTCCTAGAATTCAGGATACCTTTCAAAATTCGTAATGTTTGGGGGCAGGGGGAAAAAGAAAAACAAAACATAAAAACAATGTCATTTACAATGTCAATAGTTCAAAATAATGTCACTGCGAGACCTATTGCATTGTAAATGCTTGTTACAGACTGTTCCTCCTACTCAAAAGCTTTTATTTTGACCCTTTTCGGGCAAGGAAATGACTTTAAACACACTTATTTTAGTCATTTACAGTCAAAATATTAAACATTATCATTATGTAAATTTAAAGATTCAGAAATGGCACCGCAAAATTCTTTAAATGTTAAGAAACCTGGGAATCGAAAATCACAGACAATTGATTCATAAACAAATGGAACATATAGTCCCTGTTACCATGCACATGACACACTGCACACTCAGCACAAAAATACAGACAAGCATTCATCAAACACATACAAAAACGCTTAAATATTTTATTTTATGTACATATAGCTACAAAAAAAAATCAAAAATTTTAATGGTATGGTTTGAGCGTTTTTTAGGCTCTAATTTCAAATCCCTTCACAGTTAAGGAACGTTTTTAAAATGTTTAGTTTTACATTTTGCTTTTTTATTTGTATGTACTTTATAAATCTGTTACCTTTAATGCAACTGAGTACTTCGTATTAACAAGCATTGGCTGCGCGCGCGATACGCCATATGGGGTGGGGGAGGGGGAGAAGCAGGAGTTGTGCGCGCGCACAGCCAAAGCTTGGAAAACAAGCATTGGCCGCGCGACGCGGGCGGAAAAAAGTGAAAGCTCTAGATGGCGCCTCGGGCGCTGAAAGCTGCCGGCTGCGCGCGTGAACGCAAGCGCTAGGCCGTGTGGCAGCACTTTCAAAACCCGTACACTAAATGTCTCGGCCAGACCAGCGCAAGCGCTGGATCAGGCGAGACCTAAAAAAAACAAAAAATGGCAGCAGCTTTCTTAAAGTATGCACCCAGGTTAGACTGTCATCCATATCCAACAGGACTGCCTCACCAATGCTCCAATTAGAAAACTCACCACTTAAAACAAATACTGCATTACGATGCTGTAACACTCGACTTTCGCTCTTAGTAACCAGCTACCCCTCCAAACACAAGCTGACTGTGTCTGTGCCTTGGGCCCGATGCAGTGCCGTGCTGCTTCTCGGCTACGTTTCATCTTTAATTAATCATGTGTATGCATACATTCATACATGTACATAGTTAGTGTTACTAGGTTGTTAAAACACGTATACCTCTTGCGCATTCATAGAGATTAGACATCTGCACTAATTACATGATCGGTCAACACCTAAAAGGCTATTTATTGCTGGAATCCATTCAACAAAATATGTTTGAACACTGAAGATATAAGCACTTGCTATGCAATAGGTCTCGCATTTACAAGAGTTTGAGCTATTGGCATTGTAAATGCCAATGCCATTAATTTATGTGTTGCTTTTTAAAACATAAATAAAAGCCATTGTCATTTACAATGTCAATAGCTTAAATTCGTTTTATCTGGCTACACTAGCGCAACTTTTGTTTCTGTAGGAAAATGGGTGGGGGAAGGAGGTACCTAACTAGAAGCTTTTGAATGGAGACTATCTAGATGTCATGGTGTCGCCTCCTAGAATTCAGGATACCTTTCAAAATTCGTAATGTTTGGGGGCAGGGGGAAAAAGAAAAACAAAACATAAAAACAATGTCATTTACAATGTCAATAGTTCAAAATAATGTCACTGCGAGACCTATTGCATTGTAAATGCTTGTTACAGACTGTTCCTCCTACTCAAAATCTTTTATTTTGACCCATTTCGGGCAAGGAAATGACTTTAAACACACTTATTTTAGTCATTTACAGTCAAAATATTAAACATTATCATTATGTAAATTTAAAGATTCAGAAATGGCACCGCAAAATTCTTTATATGTTAAGAAACCTGGGAATCGAAAATCACAGACAATTGATTCATAAACAAATGGAACATATAGTCCCTGTTACCATGCACATGACACACTGCACACTCAGCACAAAAATACAGACAAGCATTCATCAAACACATACAAAAACGCTTAAATATTTTATTTTATGTACATATAGCTACAAAAAAAAAATCAAAAATTTTAATGGTATGGTTTGAGCGTTTTTTAGGCTCTAATTTCAAATCCCTTCACAGTTAAGGAACGTTTTTAAAATGTTTAGTTTTACATTTTGCTTTTTTATTTGTATGTACTTTATAAATCTGTTACCTTTATTTAATTTGCCAACCAGTTGCATCCCCTCTGAGTAGGAATTGCGGGCCCCCTGATCACAGGTTAAGAAGCACTGGATGATCTATCCATCTATCTATCTATCTATCTATCTATCTATCTATCTATCTATCTATCTATCTATCTATCTATCTATCTATCTATCTATCTATCTATCTTCACAGAAAAGACACAGTTCAAAAGTGAATTATGGCTTTAGTCTTGCTCGATGGGCTGTTTCTACTCTGTCATTATCATACATTGTTTTGAGCATGGCGGGCAATGTTAGTTATGGTGTTCATTGTGTGCACTGCAAACCATGACTCGTAAATTGTAGTGGTTTTGCACGTTTGAGCCAGAACTCACTTTTTAACTGTGTTTTTTCATTGTTTTTATGATGGATTTCATTCCTTACCGCTGTTTGGCACATAATTATGGTTTACAGTGCACACAGCACACACCATGACCAATGTTACCCACCCTGCTTTAGTCTTGCTCGATGGGCTGTTTCTACTCTGTCATTATCATACATTGTTTTGAGCATGGCGGGCAACGTTAGTTATGGTGTTCATTGTGTGCACTGCAAACCATGACTCGTAAATTGTAGTGGTTTTGCACGTTTGAGCCAGAACTCACTTTTTAACTGTGTTTTTTCATTTTTTATGATGGATTTCATTCCTTACCGCTGTTGGGTACAGGGCCGGACCTGTAGCCAGGCTTTTCATCAAAACCTCCCTCCTGGCAATGCAGCCCAGTTGAACAAGGCCATCAGCCATGCGCAGCAAAGGCTGGGCACAACGCCAGACCTCTAGTCGACCCTGTGCCCAACCCTCTGCCACCCACTCTCCCTGCAGAGCATGGTCTTCGGCTGTGTCTAGTGGGGTAAAAAATTGAGGTGTTAACTGAAGTGGGTAATGAACCATCTTAGGCAATAACCACACTCCTTGTCCGAGTAAATACAAAAAGTCACTAAATTAACCTGATCTAAACCCCCTGGTAGCTATGGTACAGAGCAGGCAGGCTTAAGTTAAAGGCAATGTGCATGCAGTTCTAAAACAATAATAAAGCTGAAATTAATATCAATAAATAGCCAAAAATTAATTGGAAATGCAGAGTAAAATTTTTTTTTTTTAAATGACACCAAAATACCAACAATCCAATTGGGGACCTGGTCATATGAATTTTTAAAGCATAAGTAAAACAAAATTGCCATGAAGCACAAAGAGATAATTATAGTCAATGCTCGCATTAGAACATAACCAAAGCAGAATTTAAAGCTGACAGCGATGGCATACAAGTCGTATACATTAACCAAGTTAATCCCGGTCTAATATTTTACCTTCTGACTTTAGTCCCTTAAATCCCAATCCACCACAGGATTACACTTCTAAAGTTCCCCAGGAACTCAGTGAGGCACTTAGAGACTCACAGGATGGTAGGCAGAGGTCAACAGCAGTGTCCAGTCCCCGCTTGTCAGCCGAGCAGTTGAGGAAAAGGCCCCTTGTAGCTTGTTGTGTCCCTGTAGCTTTAACAGAATATCAGCCTTATGACCCTTGGAGTCCACAGAGCCTAGTGCAGGTATTGGTATTGTCCACAATAGCTCTTTGACAATAGACAGCTAAAAGTCGCCTGTAGGTGGGACCTAAAAAGCAGAAAATGTATGCAAGGGATTAGGGGGCGGGTCTGCAAGGAGGTCTGTGTGCCAATAATTTTCACCGTGGGACAGACATAGACTGGAGCTTCGTGTATGTCTGTGACTGTCCCACAGTGAAATGTCCTAGAAGCTATTTCCACAATGGATTCTGGAGAGTTTTCCATTAACCCAACAGCCAGAACAATAATAGTTGCATGCTAAATATATACGCACTGAAACAGGGAACAAGATGTATTTATTGTGTCCGAAAACTATGTTGTCCGTGTCTCATGGGGGTGGATACCATTAATCAGTTAGCACAGTGGTAAAGAAGAACTGGAATCTCAGTAAAGAAGATACGTGTCCATTGGGAGCATTTCAGCAAGTAAAAAATGGAGGGGTATATTTACAACAACATTTCGGAACACTGTGTTACGCCATAACGGGTAACGCCGTGCTCTGACATTTTTAAAACGTTGGGATGCGCCGTATTTACATAAATAAGGCTCATCCCTGTGTTGCCCTTAGCGCTGCCACTGATAAAGCTGCCTAGTACCCGTGCAGGCACCCTTGCGCCATGTTGCAAGGTTAGCTGTGCTGCCAGGGCAATTGTTTTTAAAAAAAATTTTATTTGAGTTTTATAGAGCGCGAACCAGACCCGTGAGGGTATCAGAGCGCTTTACAGAATTGACAGGTGGAATACAGGACTTAGGATGGGTGGATACAAAAGGGGTAAAACAGTAGCTGCATTAACAAAAAAAATAAAAAGAGTCATCAATAGCACATCAAGGACACAATAGGGATACAAAAGATAGAACAATAATACAATAATGTAGCCTCAAATCCAGTGTAGGATGTCCAGTAGTGTTAGGCTAGTATCATCCGGGACACCGTGTATAAAACCATACAAGAGTGAGAAACTAAAGTCGCTGAGGTAACTGAACTGCGAGCGTTAGGAGAGGAATTTGCCCATCAGGAAAGTTTTAGCCTCCTTTTTAAAGTGTGTCAGAGACGGAAGTCTTCTGATGGCGGGCAGAAGTGAGTTCCATATTCTTGGGGCGGCACCAGAGAAGGCCCGATTGTACGTTTTCTGTTTTCCACAAGGGTGCCGGTTGGAGCAACATGTCACTGGCAGACCTTGAAGTTCTGGCTCCTCCGGAGATCACGAGTTTCTGGGTGAGATAGCCTGGGGAATAGGCGTAAAGAGCCTTGTGTTTGATGCAAGCCAGCTTAAGTTGGATTCTGGCTTCGAGAGCGAGACAGTTTAGAGCTTTGAGGTGTGGATAGATGTGGTCGAATTTCTTTGAGCCTGTTAGGAGTCTGGCGGCGGCGTTGAGGCAGGCTTTCAATGGTGCCAGAGAGTTCTTGGGTAGGGCTGCGAGGGTAGAGCAACCATATTCGAGTCTGGAGATGACTAATGCCTGGGTTGCCATTTTTAGGTCGTGTGTGTCAAGGAAAGGTCTCAGGTGTCTTAGGTAGTTCAGGTGAAATCTTACAGTTTTGGCCATCGAGTTGATATAGGCACGCATATTCAAGCTATAGTCTAGGGTTATTCCAAGGGAATTAGCAGAGTCCACAATGGTAGGAGGGCAGTTTAACGCTGTTATAGCCTTAATCCATTCCTGAATGTCTGGATTGTTTTTTGGTGGGGAGATGAGAAGAAATTCCGTTTTATTAGCATTCAGTTTGAGCTGGTTAGAGGTGAGCCAGTGAACGGCCAGTCTCAAGGCCTCATTCAGGGAGCGAATGTCCTCAGAAGAGATTTTAATGTAGATTTGGGTGTCGTCAGCATACATGTGGTAGGCGATGTTGGCAGTGCGTAGCACAACTGTGAGCGATTCAAGGTAGAGATTTAAGAGGGTGGGGGACAAGGTTGATCCTTGGGGGACACCAACCGTAATCGGAGAGGGAGCAGATAAATTACCGTTGATTAGGATTCTCTGTGAACGATTCTGGAGGAAGGACCTAAACCATTCAATAACGGGGCCATCCAGTCCCATCCTGAATTGAAGGAGAGTTTCATGGATGACCGTATCGTAGGCTGAGGATAGGTCCAGGAGGATTAGGAGACAGTTTTTGCCTTGGTCAATGGCTTGGAGGGCATCATCCACGATGTGGAGGAGGGTGGTTTCCGTGCTGTGTCCAGGTCTGAACCCGGATTGGAAGTCATCAAGTAGGTGGAAGTTTGTGATGTGCTGGCTCAACTTCTGTTGTACACATTTCTCCAGGACTTTTGATAGTAGTGTGATGTTAGATATCGGTCTATAGTTTTCCGGGGAAGTGTGATCGAGCGTAGGTTTTCTTTAAGATGGGGACAACTTGGCCCGCTTTAAGCGAATCAGGTATGGAACCCTGTAGGAGGGATCGTTGATTATAGCAGTCCAAGAGGGGATGATCGCTTGTGAGACGGCGGCTAGGCAGTTGGAGGGGAGAGGATCAGTCGAGTGATAGTTCAGGTTTAAGGAGGATAGGATTTTCGAGATTGAGAGTTCATCATAGACTTTAAAGTTGGACCAGTGCGCTAGAGTTTTAAGTGAAGACTGGGAGGACAGCGTGGAGAGACGTGGTAGAGCTGGTATTTGAGAGTGCGTTATAAAATTAAGTGCCGGAAGGGACATCTTCCTGCACATAAACAATCTTTAATGGCGATTTGCTCTTTCTATGTGTCCTGCAGAAAGCAGCACACATGGAAAGAGCAAAAAACAAGGAAAAATTAATAATTTCTCCTCGTATCGCTAGTCTAAGACCAGATATTACTTGGCCTTAGTTTATGGTGCTGCCCCAGCCTTGTAAATATGGGGCAGCGTAAAAAACAATGGGTGTTGCGGCGGAACGCCCACTGCACACCCATTGCATGCCTCTTTCACGCTGAGTGAAGCGTGAAAAGGGGCCTTATTTACAAGGCAGCGCTAAGTCATGTTAATTGGCTTAACGGCGCTTTGTAAATAAGGAGAAGGGTATTACGCCTCCAGAACGTCGCTAAAAGTGACGTTCTGGTGGCGATATCCCCTTGTAAATATGCCCCTAAATCTCTAGATATATTCCACTTCGCTTTTCATCAAGTTTGAATGTCGATAGCATAGTTTTGTAAAGTGCGTTTCATTTCGTTGTGTTTTCATCATAAAAGGAAAACACTTTCGAGAAAGACATTTGTTATATAAGCTATACATTTTGCCAAAACTATTTTGTTGGTGACAAAAAGAATCAATCTAATAGTAAATGCATCTGCAGTGAAAATACATAAATCTTAAGTGTTGAGTAAAGTTTAAAAAAAAAGCATATTGACTCATCTCCATTGCCATTTAAGTCTCATCTTTGAATAAATGAAAGGATGCTTAAAAAACGTCAATATTGTAGACTCTTCCATAGGAGAGCAACCAAGAGAAACCAGGCGATACAGCTGTCCCTCACTTTAAACATATGCATGGTTCCGTACATGCCTTTAAGCAGTTTTTACTTTGCATCTGTCCTGACATCTGTCATATGAGAAAATATTTTTGAAGGCTAACTCAGAGGAGAAGCGTCATGGCATCCTCTAGTGGCCAAAATTCGCTTCTCACTTTTTACAACCGGGGACTGAATCTCTTGTCAATTAATCAAATGGGAAATTAGAACTGAAAACACAAGCTGCCTACAGCAGCGAACTGCACTGCTGGCGCGTGGCCAGAAACGACTCCAGGCAATAATGAGATCATATTTCCATAAAATGTGTTTATCTGGTGTAGGGGAGAGGAGCAGCTAAAAATGAAAAAGAATCCCGCCCTGCTTCAACCAGTTTGTGCTTTCGTTCCCGCACACAACTACTTTTGTGTTCGCGATCAAAACACTTACAGGTTTGAACAGTTTACAAACATTAGACAGTTTTTACATTCAACGAAGAAATGTTATGTTCCTAATAAAGTGCAGTCTAGGAAATATCTCTAATTTCTTTTCTGGCCATTCGATTTAAGAGAACATTAGTTAGTTGGCAAGATGGCTTCATCGGACTCGTTCTTCAAGGAAAGTCCATACTTATTGGAGACATCATTTTAGTGTGTGTTTTGCTGAAAAAAATGGGGTGTCAATAAATACGTTGTTGCAGGATTTTATATTAATTCTTCCAAAAGCTGTGTTTTGTTCCGCAACGCCACCAAAATTGATTTTGAAAGTTGGAATATTTGATCTTGATACACATTTTTAAAATTGAGAAAGTGTGTTTTTCTCAAATAGCCAGGCAAAAATCTATTTTGATTACATTTGTGGGACTTAAGTGCTTGAGTGACAAATAGTGGCAAAGACACTGAAAGAAGGGATTTGATCGGGGTTTATTGGGCTACCCCAGCCTAAGGTCTTCCAATATCCCCTCACTCTGGACTGCACCTCCACTAACCTTGCATGGTCATTTTTAGCCCTTCATGGTCCTTGGCGACACTGTCCATCATCGAGTAGGGCATAGATTTCTGTCTTTTGAGCCTCTGGAGACCTGAGAGTTAGCAATCAATTCCAGGACACCGCACCCAGTGGTTAATTTGAGACAATGGTTTCCGATGCTCGGCTCCAGCACCTGCGCTTATGACAGTCTGCCATATGGTGGTGCTGTCTGCCTAATTTAGATATGAGCACAACAAAACTGTTTATTAGTTCAATTTACATTAACAATGACTAATACTTGTGTCGTACAGCAGGTAAGTGGAATTAAATGATTTAATTCATAAATGGACCATCACGAGCAAAGCAGCCGCGGCATCGACAACCACCAACTGTCGTAGCCCCAAAGCTCGGTACAGAACACTCACGCAGTGAGGTTCTGCACCGATGAACACTCTAAGTAGAAAGGAGCATGAGCTACTACATGGGTCTTCCCCCAAAATACAAAAGAAAATGAAAGAAGGTAGACCACAAAGGAGAAAAGAAAACATGAAGAAAATATAACAAAGAACAGTATAAGAGTGCCTGTAAGATCTAAAGTTAATAATATGACAAAATTACTCCATAACAAATTGCAAAGATAAGCAACAATTCCTGCGGAAAGAAAAAACACAGTAATACAAGACAAATCAGACCCTATAATGTGCAGGAATGTTTCTGGTCCTGGACCTGCGTTTCAAAACAGACTGACTCTCACACGAAGAACTCCTGTGACCACCCACGCTACAGCCACCAGATACTTCATCACAGACACCAGATTTCACCAAGAAACACTTTTTTCACCACTGGCCATTCACAAGCTTCACGGAATCACCCTTGACCTCCACTACTTCAAAAGTAGAGCCAAACCTGGAACCACCCTTCCTCAATAGACAGGTTTCTTCAAACGAATACGATCACCGACAATCAACTCAAACTCCTTGACCTTTCTCCTAGTGTCAAAGTATTTTTTTTGCTTTTCTTAAGACTCACCTGTTTCCTAACACAGGCATCTGACCACTGTAACCCACTTACTCATCCAACACGGACAAAAGATAGTGGTAGCTCTGCGTCCTCGCAACAACTCAAAAGGTGAGACACCCGTAGAGGAATGAGGGGTGGTGCGATACAACCAAAGCATGTACAATACACTCCCCCAACACTCTATTCATGCGTTCTACTAGACCATTGGTCTAAGGGTAATAGAGTGAAGTCTTGAGATGCTTGAAGCCACTGGTATGAAGAAAATCCTCCACCTCCCTAGCGACAAACTGAGTGCCATTGTCAGTCACAAGGGCTCCGGAAAACATTCCTTCAAAAAAACGTCTTTTAGAAATTCAACAACAGTACTTGATGTCACTTCTCTCACAAACCTGACTTCAGGCCACTTAGAGTAGTAGCCCATCATGACCAAAGCAAACCTTGAAGTAGCATCAAGTGCATGAAAAGGACCAACAATATAAAGTCCCAATTTAACCCAAGGTGCAGATGGCAACTCAATGGGAGATAGAGGAGGAGTGCGCAACTTAGCAGTCTTATAGCACCTGGAACGAACAACACAAGATGTGACCATTTCATCCACCTCCCTGTCCATAGAGGGCCACCAAAAAGAGAGTATCACCCTTTTTTGTCATGGTGGCTCCCAAATACCCCTAATGAGCACGGGCAATGATACCAGCTCTCAAACACACTGGAGGAACCAACTTATCAGTTCTCAATGGCAAACCATCCTCAATAGACAATTCATCCGCCACCTGTACATATGTTTTTAGTTCAAAACCCAGGTGTCTTTCCCTAGGCCAACCGGTCTCCACATACTTCATGACAGTCAACAAGGAAACATCAGTACTAAGAGCCTGATGCCACTCGTTCTCTGTAAAGCACACAACTGTGGAATATCAACAGCAGCAACAATGAACTCTTCCTTGTCCTCCTCACCACTGAGAAGCCCATCCTCCACAATGTCAGAAGAACGAGAAAGGTAGTCTGCACAGCCTTCTTATTTCCAGGCATGTACTCAGGCAGAAAATCAAGCTGAAGAAGTTTAGACGACAAACGAGCAATACGAGTAGTGAATCCTCTGACATTTTTTTCACTCAAAATAAGAATTAAAGGCTTGTGGTCAGACTTGAAACAAAACCTTCTTCCCCAAATAAAATTTCGAAATTTCATCACCGCCCACCAACAAGCCAATAACTCCTTCTTGATGACTAAATACTTTTTGTCAGCTGGAGAAAGTACTCTTGAGGCAAATCCAATGGTCCTGACCTCATCACCTTTGCTTTGACTCAAAACAGCCCCACACCTACATTACTTGCTTCCACAGTCACAGTGCAGGGAAGATCAGGATCTTAATGCTTTAACACTATTGGCAAAATAAGTTGTTCCTTGACCCAATCAAACACACTCTGGCATTCATCACTCCACTCAAACGCAAAACCCTTCATGAGCATTTACAAAAGAGTCCTCAACTTGGTTGCAAAATCTTGAACAAAACATGAATAAAATTCACAAAGCCCTAAAAAGGACTTGAGACTAGCCTTATCAGAGGGTGTTTATACTTGATAATGGACTCTACAAGACTAGACTTGGGAAGAATTCCCTGTCCCGTGATCAAGTGTCCCAAGTACTCAACTTCTTCTGTAAGGAAGACTCACTTGTCCCTGCTTAGCACCACACCATTAAATTGAAATCTGGACAACACTTCCTGAAGAATGACATTGTGAGCAGCCCTGTCGGGTACAAAAACGAAAACAGACAATCCGTCAATCCCCTTAAGCATGTTATTTATTAAGCGCTGAAAAACAGATGCGGCTGACGCAAGGCCATAAGGCATGCGGACCTATTGGTAGGTACCGAAAGGGAGACAAAAGCAGTGAGATGTCTGAATTCAGGAGCTAACTCAACCTGGTGGTAAGTGGAGACCAAGTCTAACTTTTCAAAAACTTTAGCGTTCTTCAACCCTGCTAAAAGTTTGTTGATATTCGGAAGGAGATGAGAATCCACCCAGATCTCCTTATTTAGAAAGTGGGAATCAAAGCATACCTTCAACTCCCCATTGTGTTGCCTTGCAACAACCAAGGGAGAAAGCCACAGGGAGGAGTCAACAAGTTCTATAATCCCCTTCGCACACAAAGAATTAAGCTCATTCTCCAAATCATGTCTAATACTAAAAGGAACATTCCTGAGTTTGTGTTTAAAGGGTCTCGCACCATCTATCACAATAATCTTATGTTGGTGATTTCTAACCTTCCTAAGTTCACCAGAAAAAACATGAGGGAATTTGTTGATAACAATTTCGAGATCCAAATTGTCCCTTACAACAAGAACTTGCTAACTGGTCCCTGGTCTAAGTAACATACCAAATAATCCCTGGTGAAACCAGCCCAGAATGTTTAACCCTTTGTGTGCAACATGCACTTTCCCAGCAATTTTCCTCCCCCTGAACTCCATAGTGTCCTCAATGTATCCTGACAAATTGATCTCCCTTCCTTCATACGAAAATGCTTTGCGATCAGGAGGTAAGAGAGAACGAGTGGGCCAAGTTTTGTCAAAAAGCTCTTGAGTGATTATTGAAATGTGAGCACCCAAATCTACTAAAACATTCGGGACCTTATCCCTGACCTGGATTTCAACATAGGGGTCAACACATGGTTCTGGATTTCCCACCTTGACTACCTCATCTTGTACCACCACAATCATATCACTTAGATCTTTGGTGATGGACTCATCACCGTCACCATGCACGTTTTCATCCAAGACACATTTGATAGACAAAGATTGTCTACCTTTACTGGCTTGACAAACCTTTGCAAAGTGACTTGGTTTGTTCCAAATCCTGCAAGTAACAAACTTTGCCGGACATTTGTTACCTTTCACGTGAGACCTGTACCAACACCTAAAACAGATATTTTGTTCATTAAAAAAGAATTTTGCTTTTCCCCAGAACCAGAACGTGACTTGTCAAACTGTTTAGTATCCTTTGAATCTTTAACCTTGACTGCAGAAACTGCTTCACTGTTCTTAGGCTCTAGTTCCTATGCTGACAACTGAGACGTCTCAATGCTTTTTGCCAATTTAATAGTTTCCTTCAAAGTTGGATTGCCTATTGAAATATGTTTCTGTTTGATCATTTTGTCCATGCAGAGGCAAATAAACTGGTCCCGCACCAACTGGTCTGCAATATTCTCAAACTGGCATTCAGAGACCAACCTCCTCAAAGAAGTTATATAAGTGTCAACATCTTCACCAGAATTTTGAATACACAAAAACTTGTGTCGCAACACCACTAGGCTAGGTTGGATATCAAACCTGGTTTCAAGACTTTTCACTGTGTCTTGGTACTCATCAAGAATCTCTTCACCTTCAACAACAGGTGGATGAAGGTGTTTCAAAATTTCTCTCCCTTCAAAACCTGATGAATGTAGTAGAAGATATTTCCTTCACTCAGATCTGAATCGAATGGCCCTCAAATCCATCAAACCACTGTCTCCATTTGATGGGTGGATCACCAGGTGTTTCCAAAATTCGTGGAGGAGGTAATACAGCTTGCAAGGTCTCAACAAGTATGCAAAATCACAAAGGTGAATATGAATAAGCAATGACTAATACCAAAGAAAACAAGATTAAAATATAGTGTGAAGTCTGAAATAATTAAAAAGAAATCACAACACTGTCACAGCAATAAAGTTGTTTTGAAGAAAATGAGGGTGTCCATACCAGGATTGGCACCCTACACATGACAATGGGACCTACAATGTTCCACACCGTATGGATGATGTGAAGAACAATACTAAAAACTACTTTACAAAGTCAGAAAGCTCTGTAACACAGCTCCACTGTGAATAAAGAATGCAGTCATTATGACACGCCTCTCCGCTGACACAGATGGAGGCCAACTTGAAGAAATGCTTTGTGACGCAACAATCAAAACTGGAAACGTCTCTTCCTTCCCTGGAAACCAGGAAACAAATAATCTGGAACGCAAGGCTTGCGTTCCAGTTGCAACGCCAGACGCTCACTGTGACCACTCAGCACGCCGTTGTCCGACACATATCTCTGAGCTATGGGAGACTCAGTGGCCCCTCATCACATTTTGCAGGGGGCTCGTTATTTTGAGGTATGCCGCATGTGCGTTCCTGGAATCTATGGTGACCCTCATCCTGGCAGGAATGTTCCTCACTACCTGCAACCTTAGACTGGGAAAAATGGTATAATATAGGGCTGTGGTACTCAAAGTAAGCTTTGGGGGCTGCATGCGGCCCTCCTGACCTTCACTTGCAGCCAGCAGCTGAAGGACTGCACTGGGCTGCTGTTTACTTCAGATAGCACTAACATTCACAAATAAGCTAAATACATGGGAAAACGTTTATTTACAGGCTAACTGAAGTGAAAGAAAGGAAGCAAATAAGGTGCCCTGCAGATGTAACTTTAGTAACACATTCATTTTACAATACATCTAGCAAAAAGTGTAAAAATATGACAAAGTCTCTTCAAAATTTGAAAAGTGTATTTTATTGAAATTCAGACGCATTCCACCTTAGTACATCAGAATAGATAAGTGCATTTAAAAGTATTTTATTTAAAACTGATCATTTTCAAAAATGAGTGTAGAAATATTCATGCCTCCTCACACCCTGACAACAATGCCAATAGTGGATTAAAAAGCAAGTCAGTTGCCATGTGGAGTCCTCTTGGTGGTCAGGGTTGTTATTATAAATGGACAACATTATGCTTTATTAAATCAAATATAAGAGGTCTTTACAGCATAGATCCTGAACTCGTGTATTTCAAGGTGCTCTTATTTGTCATAATGAAGAAAAGGGAGGTAAAGTGAAATTAGGCATTTGCCTCGGATCAAACAGTTGGTTCAAGTGGGGAAGCCGGGATTGAGCCTAGATTTTCTGGTTACTTACTTTTTATTACACTTGCATCTCCCAAGGTAGTGATAGCAAACAGAAAGGCTTACCCCAAGGTGCGGTTGAGGGATAGCAATTCCGATACAGAATAACACAGTATTGTCGAATT
Organism: Triturus cristatus; assembly: GCF_964204655.1. Lineage (NCBI taxonomy): Eukaryota > Metazoa > Chordata > Amphibia > Caudata > Salamandridae > Triturus > Triturus cristatus. The sequence goes on along the minus strand of NC_140589.1, from coordinate 760,891,766 downwards.
ATGACTCTACTAGAGACTGGGGACTTAATTTAGAGGGCAGTAAGGAAAGCAACCCTTAAAACTATTTGTCCTAATGACCACACCATATATGTGATTTGCTTACCCTACGTCTACCTTAACTTCCCACAAAGCCCCACTCCCTCCGTGCTGCCAATAATGCGGCCCTCGGGCATGCCACAGAGCATAGTTTGTGGCCCCTGGGGAATCCTTGTGAGTGCACATGATATAGGGTAACCCAATTTCTCAAATATGATTTGAGTTGATATAGAGGTTTATAAAAGTGATTCCTTCATGGTAATCATTTAATATAGATTTCGGTTGTTTTATGAAGAATGCACTGCATCAGCATCCACATTTAAATTGATTGATGCGAATGTAGGTGCAGACGTGCTGTACCCTTTATAAAACAAATGAAATGTCTTAAAAGTGATTTTCCCAAAAGAGTAAGGGGCATATTAACAAGGGCTTTATCTCCGCCTTTTTGGCTTTAAAAGTCAAAGAAGCGGAGATAAAAATATCGCCCTATCAACAACAGGGTGCTAACATGCAAAATCGCATGTTAGCACCCTTTTTCACTACGCTTCCCTTTGCATCTCTAATGCGATGCAAAGTGAAATGAATGAATGAATGAAATGAAAAGAGTTTTTATAGAGCGCGATGGCTACCCTGAGGCATCCCAGCGCTAGAGACCTGCGTATGCGTGAGTGGAAAGTGGGCGTTCCAGAGCAAAATAATAGAGAAATGTCGCAAAGCGACATATCTCCTATTATCAAGCTTCACGCTAACCCTGTTAGAGACAAAAAAAGCAGCGCTAACCACGGTTAACGCTGCTTTTTTACCTCTGCTAATTTTCAGATTTAGCCATGTAAACCAATGGGAGGTGGATTACATGGCTAAGTCCACCATGGGCTATCAACAAGGATATCCCTATCCTTGTAGTTTTATCGCTGCATTACCAGCGATAACCTCCCAAAATGCCGCTATCGCTGGAGTTTTTATCGCCTAGGCGGTTATCGTTGTCAATAACGCGATAACCAGGCGATATTATCCAGCGATAGCGGGCGTTAAAAACATTAACGCTAAGCGCCCTTAGCGTTAATTTTCCCTGTTCCTTGTTAATATGCCCCTAAGTTTTGTAAACTTTTCCCTAGCTAATTAATGCACCAATGACACATGGTGGACCTCTCTGAAATGACGTCGCCCAACTCGGGCATTATGCTGGCTGTGCTCTGGTGTGGCAAATTTTGATATATATTGGGAGCATCCATGGCATGATGGAGCCCACATTTAGCATAACACTGGCTATTCTTGGTATAGTATGGGTATCTTTGGCATTCTGAAAGCCATCCCTGGCATAATTATGGTTCTGGCATAAAGGTGTCAATACTGTTGGCTTTCATGACAAAATTGTAACTATTACTTGCATAATCGTGTAAATCTACAATATGCAGTGGACATCTCTGGCGGAAGATAGTGATGCGACTCCTTGTATTTCAGAATGTGTCCATATGAGCGTAATAGTACATGTGAGAACTTGATGAAAATGACAAGTTCGTGAAGGGGATCATCTCTGTATATTGTAAAGAAGAAAATCTGAAATTTAGGGACATAAATATTGTTCTTTTCTGAAAATGGCAAGATTTTCTTAGGCGGAAATTGAATTTGTGTTTACCAAAAAGAAAAACCTTGCATTTGCTTGCAAAATGTGTCTATTTACAGAATTTTATAGGCTCATGCTTGAAAATATATTTAAATATTAGTCAAACCTGCCGAAATCAAACAGGGGATACGTGTTTACTGTATCATGCGGATTTTTGCATGTTAAACACCAAAATCCACGTTATTCCCCAAAAACTCATAATATGCTCTATTTATCGCACCCGATGAATAACGCACTCTGGGGTATCGGTATTTATGAGGTACACTAAATAGGATCCTGTCAGTGGCCCACTCATAATCAGGGATCCTGACATTTCTTTCCTGATAGAAGTTCAGAAGTTTAAATCAATAAAAGAGAAAAGAAAGAGTTATTACATTTAGTTTCTGATTATGAGTCAGGCATGCAGTATTAGCTTGTGGAATTCGTCTCTGCCTGATGCTAAGTGGGCCAGTGTTACTCTGCAACACTGAACTCTAAAACCTGAAGCTACCAGGAGTTGAATCCGCCTGGAAAAATCACTTGACTTTTGAGGTCAAGCCTCTTTCCCCATCTTTTTCTGGAAAGATCCTCTCTGCCAGAACTGAGTTTCCTCTTCCTCTCCCTACTCCAGACACTCCTTCCCTCCACCCCACCTCATACCGATGCCGAAGCCTCTTATGGTGTAGAAATGCCAAGGGGCGCTCTAGAAGCTTCGCCACATCCACCACAAGACTTTTACCTGGTATGTTAGTCATTTACAATTATTATTTCTCAGAGGGTTATACAGCAGTGACACCTAGTGTGTATGCAGTGTAACTACATGTACAGCAAGTTAAAATATGTGGTAGAAATTTCATTGTTTTCTACTGAGTGTAGTTAGTTGGTGGTGTACAGATTTATGTGTAACTCATTAAATTTGCTAGACAAATCCCTTCATTCTGTTGTCATCTTAGAACTGGCAATTGGTGTTCAATCTGCTCAGTTGATTTTGGTTTGCAATTTTTTAACCTGTATATATTCCATAGTTTTGTTCCCCACCGCACACACGTGGTCCAGTCTCCAAAATCTCTAATCGCAAATTGATACAGTAGAAACCATTCACATAAGGTCGAATGGAATTTCCACCAACGGAGCAGAATACATTTTGTCAGATGAATATCTTTTACCTTGAACATTTAATTGAAAATTTAGCAATACATATTAAATTAGCAGCATATTTCATGCACATACCAGCGTCTTCAGAAGATTATGAAGACGGTATCAAAGTAGACAAAAACAGATACACTTATCATCTCTCACATCCCTGTCTTCCCTCCCCTACAGCATGCAACAGGATAGAGCCAGGTCCAGACTGGGAACCCAAAGCAGTCCTGGCAATTTTGTCCAGCCAACTCCTCTGGGGGCAAGTGGGAAGCACTGCTGCTTTTGTTACTGGTGGTCGATATTGCAGCACCACTGCAAAACCGGCCCCCAGAAACAAAACTGGCCCCCACCACTGCAAAACCAGCCCCCACCCTTCCAGCCTCCCGGTAAAAATGCCCGATGGCAGCTACAGCCAGTCCGGCCCGGGCATCTGCGTGTAAATCCATTGAGCTGTTTTCTACTCTACTTCTCTCTTTGGATTATCAATAAGGCAGCCACACCTGGGGTAAAAACTTGAAAGTATTACTTCCTCTTCCGTTTTTCATTTTAAGAGCTGCAATCTTCATAAATGGATGAGGTATATACTAAGCTATGCCTCGTGCTGGTGCACAATCAAACTGCCTAGCGTCATGCACACAACTTTGCACAATAGTGTAAAGGTTTCTGCATCATGTCTAGCATATGTTTTGTGCTGGAAGGGTACCCTTCATATAAAAAATATGATGCTTAGAGAAACTTTGAAACATTTACTATTTTGTAGATGTGAAAGTCTAGGGAAATAAAAACATTTCTCCCTTTTACGTCTACCTCAAATAGGGGTTATATTTTTTGGTGCAAACCCTGTCTATCATTATTAGTTCATATGGATTTGCATCAAAAACCATGGATGGCTGCACGGGGACTCCATGCACACCCATGGAATGCCCTCTCGATGCGAAGCAGATTAAAGCTCTGCTTTACTTCCAGGCAACATTCCAGCGCAAAACAAGTTTTGTGATGGATAGAAAATTGCAAATAAACATTTTTAACCGGTTTGCACAAAATATCTGCCCCTGAGCAATTCACCAATAGGAGTGCTATGTTGATAAATTTGCATTCCACTTCAACCGTTGTGTGTGTTGGCGTGTCCACCAGGAATGAGGTCACTGCTTCAAGAAAGTTTAATCTACCCATCTCTTCTCTCAGTGTCATGGTAACTGCTTTTCAGTAGCCTTTCAGGTTGGATGTAGAGACACACCATGTGAGGAAATGATGCCTCTTCCGTGGAACATCTGGGGAAAGCACTGAAAAATGATGTAGTTAATGAAATGGAATCTAGCAGGTGTCAAGCAGTCTCATGAAAATAATTAAACTGCATGTATTTGAACCGGTAGTTTCTGGAAAATACTTTTGGGTGCCCTTGTATGTTATTCCATTGTTTTTCATGGATCTTCTGCCCAGAGTTTCTTCCCATTTCGACTAGTTGTGGAATAGTAATGTAAAAGCATCAGGGTTACTGCCATTGAGGTGAGAGCCACACAGTCCATAACTGGTATTCTTAGTCAGTGGAAAATTCGAAGGGGCAGATTTATGAGCCCCTTGCGCCACTTTTGCGTCACTTTTAACAAGGGAAAAGTGACGCGCAAGGGGCTCATAAATCTGCCCCGAAGCTCCTACGAATGGCAGCAACAGCTCAAGGGTAGTTATCATTGAGCAGTTTCACTGGGTCTCTGTATATTCTTACCTGCAGGTACTATAAGGTGTCTGGTGTCCTATCAGTTCTCCATCCATCACATCCTACCTTGTCACGATCCATCATGTCCACAAAATGGAAGTCACGTCTTAGCTCTGTTCATCCAGCATTCCGAAGTCCAGCTGAATTCCTTAAAGATCTGTGTTTACCCCGCTATTTCTGTCCTGAGGGTTGAGAAATGTATCATCTACATACATGACCGTAAGGCCGAGAAGGAACAAGTATTTCGGAAAGCACTGAAGACCTGGTTGTTCGCCCGCTGGTAGCCCATTCCTCTCTTCTGCCTCTGCTGGAGCTGCTGTTAGCGCCAGGACACCTCCGTTGGAGGTAGCCGTGCGCTGTATAAATGACCTATTGATTGATTGATTGATTGATACGGAGATTTGCTTGGTCTCCTGTGCACTGCTATCCCTTTGCAGTTCCTGTTTTTCCAGACTTGGCCGGTCAGATGGTCCATTGTGAGTGCAGGTCTCAAAGATGAACGAGTGCCTCTGTGAACCATGCACGTATCTGATATTAGGCCTCCATCTTTAATCGGGGTATGCGCACAGTGTACAGGAGATAAAGGCACCTCCATTGTCCCCCAAAGTGCATATACTTCAGGGTGACATAGATGAAATCCAACTCAATCCATGTCTATTGCTACCAGCAGGAACAAGCTGCCTTCTTCCCTCAGTCCATTCAGAACATGGAACAGCCAGGGCCGGACTGGCCGTAGCGGGCATTTTCCCAGGAGGCTGGAATGGTGGGGCCGGTTTCGGAGCGGAGGGGGCCAGTTTTGCAGCAGGTCTGCAATATAAACCCCCAGTAACAAAAGCAGCAGTGCTGGGGGCCGGTTTAGTTAAGCAGCAGTGCTTCACACTTGCACCCTAGCCCACCGCTTCTCCCCCACTGGGGCCGGTCTGATAAAATTGCCAGGGCTGATTTGTGTATTCAGTCCGGCCCTGGGAACAGCTGTCAAGAGGTACTCCTCCCAGGCACAAATCCCAACTCGTCCGAGCGGAACAGAGCGGGCATCATTCTCACCAGGTGGGAGGCCAGTATTTTACCCACCTTTTTGTTTCTGTTAAGTAGTGATAGAAACCAATAAGATTTTTTCGTCTAGGGGGGCCCAGTAAGGCTTTAGGAACAGTAACTCCATAGGGGTCTTGAGAAGGGCTCATATGCTGCATGGATGCTTCATAAAGCTCCAGTAACCTTGGGGTGCCACGCTTCTTATATTTCATATCAAACTCAGAGGGAAGTTTGTTTGTACTACAGGGCCGTTTCTAGGTGTTTTGCCGCCCTAGGCGAGAGTTGAAAATGCCGCCCCCCGCCTTTTTACTACCATCACTCTCTCCCCTGTCATCCAGGGTAGAAGAATGAATGCATTAGATATAAAAGAACTTGTATTCAACATTAAACATTAAAACACATCAAACATTAAATAACTAAATAAGCACTGTTCATGATATTTTATTTCGTTTTTAAATTTCTCTCTTCTAACTTCAATGGTGTTTTCTAAGGCCATTGCACTCTATGCCACAACACTGCACTCTACGTCAGTGCCACTCTAGTTTACTCTGCACCACACTACACCGCCCTACTCTACGCCACTGTACTCTATGACACTCCACTATACTCTACGCCACGCCACTCACTATATTCTGCGCTACTCCACGCCACTCTAGTGTACCTCATTCCACTCAACTCAACTCTATGCCATGCCACACCACTTGACTCTACTCTATGCCACGCCATTCTACACCACTGTACTCCACGTCATTCCACTCTACTCAACTCCACGCCACACCACTATATGCCCCTCCTCTCCATTCCACAGTGCTGCACAACATGGCTAAAAGACACTGGCAAAGCCAATAGCTCTTGCGTAGGTGAAACCTATTGGCTTTGAAAATGCTTGTTTAGTTGAGAGAGCAAATATAAGAGGATTCCCCGCCTCCCATTTGTTTATGCTAGAAGTCATTTACATAATGCATATTGTTCCATTAGTGTGGCCTCAAGCACAAAGTAACGCTTGCCAAAATACAAATTGTTTGCTTTGCATAAAAAACGACAAAATAAGAGAACCTTGATAGTTTGAGTAGCCTTCTACCAACCCACCAGGATAGTCCAGTGGATTCTACGCCTGCTGCTAGGGTGCTTGCATACCTAGAATGTACTAGCAATGGATCATTTAGGTCCTATTCAGACTATAAGCCGTTCTGGAAAGATAACTTATGTAACACGTAGCTGTGGTAATCAAAATAAAAGCCAATGAGCCAGTGCGCTTCTAAGCTGCAGGTCCTTGGCTGTAGGTGCTTTATAATGACATCATCATTTCTATGCTTTACTGCACGTGATGCACGTGTGGGCACACACGTACTACTGATGGTGCAATTTTTTAAGTACTTCAAACAGAGGCGCTGATTTTCTTTGTGCATAAAAGTAAACAAGCCTTTTCACTGCACTTAAAATTCTGTTCAGCGCAGTCCCTTCCCCGCACCCTCCCCACCCCCAACACTGCAGGGTCGAGTTCACAGAAAGCAGAATTATCTGTCACTTTGATGAGAGCGCTACATTTTTTCATTACAATCTTTCTACCGGGGATTGGCATTTAATAATTTGTGCTTTACAGAAGTCTCCATCTGGGAGGCAGTATGACGTGAGGCACGACGAGGGCTCTCAAGGGACCTGGTGAGAGGGCCTGCGCTAGGAACGAGCGCACGCACAGGGGCAGCTTTAGGGCACAGTTAGTGGGTTGTGGCACATGGATGGCCTATGCGGAGGGCTCTACGGGGGCCTGGTAGCAGAGGGCTCCTCAAGGGCCTGTGGGCAGAGGGCCTGCACTCTATGGTCACCGGATCTGTGAAGTACTCCAAGCAAATGACGCAGGAAGCGTCGTCACTGAGAGCAGCTGCTGGATCGGGGAAGTACCCAGTGCAGAGGGAGGCCGAGGGCTCCTGGACACCAGGGGGCGCTGGAGCGCTCGCGGCCATGGCGGCCTCTCCCAGCCCAGTGTGTGGACTATGATTTCCGCGCTCGGGCTTTCTCTGGTTATTTGTGGAGAGGAGCGTCCCTGCTGGGCAGGACACTTCTATGCGCAGGTCCTCGGAGGCAGCAGCAAAACAAGCCGTATCCAAGTCCGTCGGGTTACACGGTGATCCGACCAGTGGAACGGGTTTGTACACGCATAATGTGGTACAAAAGTCAGGGACACAAGCTCAAGCACCTGTGGACAGAGGGCCTGCGCTAAGCACGGGCACAGGGGCAGCTTCAGGGCAAGGAAAGTGAACACTTATTAGGTAAATTGTTTCCCCTTTTGCCGCCCTAGCCCTTTTGCCGCCTTAGGCGGCCGCCTAGTCTTGCCTAGTGGTAGAAACGGCCCTGGGTCTTTTCAGTGTTCAGTTAGTGTATAGCAGATCTGACGTCTTTGTATGTCAGTGATGGGTCATATAATAGTTCCCTGTCCTCTGGTGGAGGGTTGAAAGCCTGCTACTGAATTGTTACCATTTCCTGTCCCAACCCTGTATAAATGAGTGTAATAGTTGCTGAAGCGATGGTTAATGGCTTGTTGCATGTACTGAATGTTTACTTTTTAGTTGCATAAGCAGTTATTGGGGGTTCTGTCATCATTTTTGTTTTTAGTAATTGTGCCAATAGTTGGTCCATTCTACCCCCTCCATGTGGTTTTCTGTATATTTACTACAACTCAAATGGCATAATCTTTCCAGTTTTGCTGCATGTTTCCCTGACAAAAGGCAACTGTTTAACTTGTAATTCTTCAATGTATATCTTCCCTTCCTGGTGCTTCATAGTGTCATCTAATAACCGTAGTTCATTACACAATACTGATCTAACTCCACAAATCATTCCAAAGCATATGTCCCTCATACAATGACTTTGAAGGCCTCCCATATTGTCCTGATATCCTCTACCGTTCCTAAAGTAAACCTCTAATTGTCTGGGAGTTGTGACCTGTTTATTACTTGTGTTTCAAGTAAGGTGTGAGTTTCAATTTCCCCCACGGAGCCAGAACAACAGTTTTGTCACCCAAAATACCCCAACCAAATATTCCTTTGCTGATGATCAACATCTTTCTTACTATAGCTAGACAGCTACAAAAACTGAAAAATCGTGTAAAAGAGTAGCAAGAGGGTGGTGATGGCAAGTGCTTGGTGGATCATCTCCACCAGACATCGTCCGGCTGCTTATTACCACATAATGTCTAGTGTTGACCCTACATATCTCATCACTCAGTAACCCACCTTAAGCCTTGGTCTGCAACCCACATGTAATCTTTGCACTGCATCACACCTCACTCTGTATCCTTTACCTACAAAGTATGCGTCACACTTTATGACACTGTATGCACAGAGTCCCCCCCTCTCCATACCTTACTTTAACACTGACAGGGCTAGCACCTATAAAGTTAAAGTTAGGTCAGACTTTCCATAGGAAAGGAATGTTTTGTTTCGTTAATAACTTTGGGGTTGTTTGATGAATCTATGTGAAACTTCCCCCCCAAAAAAGTTCATCCACTTTGGCTCCTTCTCGGAACATTTTGCGCTGGTCCGTCAAGTAGGGAGCCAAGAAGGGGGATGAAGGGGGAAAAGGTAGTATTCACATTTTAATTCCAATAGGAAAGTTTGATCTCCGACACAGAAAAAATGGTGAAAAGGATTCACACCAAATTTAGCACAAATATAGTCCTTTAATCAGAAATCATGCTTTTTGTGATTTGCTAGAAATTCATTAAGCTTTTTTGAGAAATTAGTACTTAAACTGGGGCTGGAGTTGGGCATGAAGGGGTTAACCCTCAGAAAAAAATTAAGATATGCGGACAGTTGGTACTGGGGGACTCCTTCAGTGTAGTACTGTTGCACTCTTGTGGTACCAAAATCAAAGAAATGCTTTGACTTGATTGGTCAAGTGAGCTTTTCTCCTGTTGGCCATTTTGGTGCTAAAGTACTAGTACACACAAATGATCTGATTGGTTGGTGTCAACATTGAAAAAAATGTTGTACCTGCAATTACAGCACTCGGTCCAGAAGCCTGCAATAAAATGCAAAATGGTTTATATGGGGGGGTTGAACAGTGTTTCCTTTGAGCCGGTGGTTTCCAGTGCTCAGCACCAGCACTTAATTGTCAAAAGCAACACTTAATTGTCAACAGTAGCACTTATGACAGGTGCCACATGGTGGCACTATTTGTTGTAGTTAGAGATGAGCAGTATAACAGTCATTTATGAATTCAATATACAATAAAAACAACAAATACCTGCAGCCCTAGCCATTCTTATAGTTTTTGTGCCCTCAAATAGTCTGAATTGTCACACTTACACACAGGTACTGTCATTGGCAGCACTGGCACGTGTACTGTGTGGTGCAAGCTGCAGTGGCCTCCTAACGAGGGACCTGGCCCTTACTTTTTTAGAAATTAAGTACTGGGGCAGTGTGAGCACACCCTAATCCCCAGGCCATCCTAGGGAGTGGGGGGTGGGGGGGAGCTGGTCCTCTGGCTTGCCTCAGTTATTAAAATGTGGAGAAAAAAATATTTCTTTCATCGATACCACAGTACTTCTGCAGAAGCAAGAAAGCCCCAATAAGTTAAAGCGGCACTACTGTGATACTACAGAAATACCATGGTATCCAAATATTTTTTTTAAATAGAATTACCAACTGCCAGTGGGTTGGGCAAGGAGCTTGAATAAAGGGCAGGACCTGCGGCCAACCCCAGCTGTCCATGGCTAAAGGCCGTTGTGCACAGCAAAGGTTGCCACTCAGTGGTGATTCGGGTGCAGGTTCTAGCTGACCCCTGCTGCACATGGCTGAAAGGGTTTGGCTTCTCCCTTGGGCTTTGGGTGCATGCAGTGCTTAATTTGAACCACTGGTTTCCGGGGCTCAGCACCAGCCTTTAATCATCAACACCAGTGCCATTCATGAGCACCAGTTAAGGACATATTCATTTACGGTAGGCATGAGGAGATTAAATGATTTGCACAGAATCACAGAATTTTGAGCCAGACGCCAAGACTCGAACCTGGTTCCCCAGCTTCGAAGTCAGCAGTTCTGGCCATTACACCACAATCTCTTTCCACTTTCATGGTTAGTAGGTGGTTCTGTTTTAGGTGGCGCTAACAGGAGAAATGGGCTGGTGTAAGCTGCCTCCTGAAGAGAGCTCCAACACTTATTGTTTTACAAATTAACCACAGGGTGCATGTCTCCGCTATGCATGGACAAAGATTCCATGGCCAAGCCCCACGTCACATGGCTAAAAGCCATGCGCAGCAGGGGCTGGCTTCCCGCGGCGGATTGAGCGAAGGGCCTAGCTGCAAGCCTGGACCTGCGGCCAACCCCAACCGCACATGGGCGAAGGCTGTGAGTAGCAAGGGGTCGACCACTCCTCAGGGGGTTGGGCGCAGGGGCTGGCCGCTGACCAGGCCATGCACTCAACCTCCACTGTGCAACTTGTGTAAGTGATCATAAACATGGTGGTCTACTGACCCCAGCAGGGCTCCATGAGTGTGATAACAAATAGAATTGTAGTAAGTTGCAATTTGTAACCTTTCCCATGAATATTCCTAATGAAAGTAGGGTTGCGAGCGACTACAATTGAGTATTTTGTGACACAACCTAGTAGTACATAGGTCACTTCACAAAATATCACTGGATTTGCGAAAAGTGGGCACAAATATTACAACCCTGTTAGAAATGGGGTCTCTAGTTGACAACAGTATGTACCCTGTCCAAGCAGGGGCCACCACTCTCGTCAGGGTAAGCTAGATACACACTAAAAAATAACCTGCGCTCACCCTCTGGTAGCTTGGCACAGAGCAGTCAGGCTTATCTAAAGAGGCAATGTGTAAAGTATTTGTGCTTCACACACACACACACACACACACACAGTAACACAATGAAACCACAAAAAGACTCCACACTGGTTTTGAAGAGTAGACAATAATTTTATAAACAAATCAAGACTAAAATTACAAAAATCCATTAAGTAGAATTTGAGTTATGAATTTGTAAAGCATAAAGAGTTCTAGCACTTAGAAGCAATAAGCACCTACGAGTTTATCTGGTTGTGTTGGACCAGGGAAAAGTCAACAATTCAGGCCGACTGAGATGGAGCGCAGGCCAGGGCTAGGAACCACCCAGGCCCGGTGAACAGAGTACTTTGATCCTGGTCGTAACAGCGAGATGCAGAGTGCAGATGAGTGATGCATACATTTCAAGCCCGCAGTTGAGCTGATGCGTCGATTTTCTTCATGCAGTGGTAGCAATCCGTTTGACCTGTTGAGCGAATCACCGGTTCCGAGTGCGGCAGTTACGAAAGCAATGCGCCGGGTTAATCCACGCTGGAGGGTGATGTGTCGATCTTCCCCATGCAGTGCCAGCGATGCATTGGTCCCAAAGCTGCGGTTCCGAATGTGATGCAGCAGCTCAAAGTGCGATGCAATGATTCTACTCCTGCAACAAGGTTGAGGCCCTGGTTCTGCTATACGCAGACTGGAGATACATTGATTTATCTGGTGCAAGTATCTGGGTCCACTTACCCTGAACCAGGAACAGGAGCAGGGGTAGAGACATTGATAGCCCTGAGTCTCGAGTAACAGGAAGCAAGACAACAAGCTCTTGGAGATCTCTTTGTACAAAGCAGAGTCCATCTCTCCTCATTAGGATCTGGGAGCAGCAGGGCAGCACAAGAGGAAAGCAGACCCTCCCAGATCAGTAATCCAGCAGAGTGTCAGTCCTTGATGCAGCATAGAAGTTCTTCTGACGGAGTTCAGTTGTAGATTCAGAAATAGCTGATTTGATGGGGTCAGAACCCCAGTATATATACCCAGTTGTGTCTGTGAAGTGCGGGTGACTTCAAAGAAGGGACTTTGAAGTGCACAGAAGCCCTTTATTCCCAGCCCTGGCTCCAGACTATCAGTAGGGGGTAATCAGCCCTTTGTGGAGGAACAGGACACTGCCTATTCAGGTGTAAGTGTCTGCCCCTCAATCCCTTCCTGCTCAGGGTGAGCCATCAGAATGCAGATGCACACTTAACTTTCCTGTGTTTGTGGCTGTCTAGAGGGAATGCACAAAGTGTAGCAGTCACCCACCCCAGGCGTGTATTGGAGACAGGCTGTAGTCACAGAGAGCTATAAGAGCAGAGAAATGTTCACTTTCTAAAAGTGGCATTTCTGAACTAACAATGTTAGATCCAGCTTTATCATTAAAAAGGATTTGGCATTACCATCAAAAGATATAAAACATGACTTAGCTACTCCGTCTCAATCAGGAATTACAGCTTTAATGGGTATTAAGGAATCCCCAAAGTTAACCTATGAGTTAGGTAGGTCTCACAGCACTGAAAAATGAATTTATGGGTTTTTCACTAACAGGACATGCAAAACTTAAAAGTAGATATCCTTCCTTTTGCCTGCATAGCACACTGCCCTATGGGCTACCTAGGGCCCATCTTAGGGGTGACGTGTAATAAAAAGGCATTTTCGGGTTTGGCAAACGGTTTTAAATGCCAAGTCGAAGTGTCAGTAAACTGCACACACAGGCTCTGAAGTGGCAGGCATGAAACATGTTTAAAGGACTACCTGTGTGGGTGACACAATCAGTGCTGCAGACACACTAGTAGCATTTAATTCACAGGCCCTGGGTACATGGTATACCACTTTGCAAGTGATTTACAGGTAAATTAAATATGCCAATTGCATATACACCAATGTTACCATGTTTAGGGGAGAAGCACATGCTCCTGAGCACTGGTCAACAGTGATAAAGTGCCCAGAGTCCTAAGGCCAACATGAAGAATCAGCAAAAACAGGAGATAATCAAGCATACAGTTTGGGGGAAGACCATCCTAAGTATGACATGTCTAACAAACCCCATTTTACAAATCTAACATTACTATTTCTAGAGGCAAGGCCATAGTAACAAACTTTAACAGTTCAGAACAGACATGAGAAATGACACAACTTTTTTTTCGATTTAAAATAAATAAATAATGGTGGTTCTAAAGGAACCCTGTTTTGTTTGTTTTGAATGATTTACATTTTTATTTTTACTTTTCTTTTCTGGGGGATTAAACTAAACAAAAATGAAAAACAGGATGTCGGATCTTGCAAAGAGAAATTAAGAAATGAAAAACACTTCTTGCAAGTGGCCTGATGACGTAGCACCTCATTTTGCCAAGCAGTGGTACTGTATTCGCCAACAAATATGATTTTGTGGCAGCCCAGACATAAGACTCCAGTCCTGGCAATGCATAGATCACAATCTACTGGTAGACTGCAAAGATAACCTATGAAAGTGTGTCTTCAGCAGCCAAAGCATGTTGGAGGAGAGTGACAGATGTAGACACTACCCATTACTCCTGCCTTCTTCTTTTTGCAGCCCTGAACCGCCAGATGTCTCATGCATTTAGATGCTCATGCATCCTGGAGGTTCTGAAGGACTACTACTTCCCTGTTCCGCTGCTGAATTCCTTTTTACATATTCTTGCATGTGACTTTTTGGACAGACCTTCTTCTTGCCTGATGCAACTGTTTGGATTCCAAATGGCCTCTGCCTTGCCCCTCCATCTCTTCTGAAACTTGAGGTTCAGGGTTAAGTAATCCTGAGTCCATATTCCAAATCATTTTTTAATAATCCCTGAAAACAGGAAAATCCAAAATCTGATAAGACAAGACTTCCCAAGGTGTGAACCAAGTGATCCAAATCCCTAATGCAGGCAATGGGGGTGGACCTATTTCTAATTGAATGAATACAGTAACTCCAACCAATCAGATGCGATTCTACTGCGAATCATTGGTACTGCAGTACCATTGTTTGGTACTGTTATACCGCGACACCTAAAAATGCAGACATTTTAATAAAAACTATAAACCTCTTAGTTAAACAATGACCCCTTCTTTGCCAACTAAACCTTTGTTGGGTACAGTGGAACCAGTAAAGGTCATGCGTGACTCCTTCTGTACTATATAATTTTCTTAATAGGTACTGCAGGAGTACTGGGGTGCCAACAGGACACCAAAAAAAATGATTGGCCACTCAGGGTATACTACTAAATTAACATGTCCACCCCCTTTATAATAAAAAGCTCTAATTATTTTTCTGGACACCATTTGCATACTGCGTACTGGTGAGGAAGGCTGCCGTAAAGACAATCCAAGTCCATCACAGCTTCAGAAAAACTACAGAGCAGAAGCCATCAACCATCCATTGGCCTTTATAGGCCTCAGATGTCACAGGATGATTACATTATTGGGCTGAATAAAACTTCTGAAGAAGCACAACCAACTAGTGCTGAAAAGGAATCATTGATATGGAAATTCTTTTTATTTCTAGCTGGTCAAAAGAAAACTTACCCAAGAAGTTGCATACACCTTCTGCAAGCAGTTGCTCCAAATGGGCAAACTTGGGGGCATATTATCAAGAAACGGCGTTAAAATTATCGCCGCTTTAGCGGCAAAAAACTGCAGCTAAAGCGGCCATAATGGGCTTGATAATATGCCCTTGAGAATTCCCATAGAATCCCATGTTCTAGTGTCAACATGGGCTTCTATTGGAATTCTCTGTGGCATATTATCAAGCCCATTATCGCTGCTTTAGCGGCAGTTTTCTGCCGCTAAAGCGGCGATAATTTTAACACCGTGCTTGATAATATGCCCCTTGGTCAGTACTCCATAAGTGCAAGCAGGATGTAGAAGCACCAGTGGGCTCTGCATCCCAACCACAAGGGCACACGCATAAATGGAGAGAACCCAACAGGGAGCGAAATGAGGTGAAACTACACCACTGGCAGACAGGAACAGGACAGGACAAGAAAAAAATGCAGCCTTTTGCTACATAATGCAAACAATGTCTAAAAATCGCTAGCTTCTGAAGAGACAAATAAAATTATTTTCCCTAAAGTTATGCAGGAGAATCTGAAAAATGAACACAAAGATTTGTGCCAAAAACATAAGAAATAAAAAAACACACTACATAAAAACAATAAAAAATAATAAAAAAGTTAACAAATACAATTATGATTGTTAAAACTAAGTTTTAGGAAAAGTTAAAAAAAATTCAACCCCACAAAAAAACCTTTCAAAATACAACACAAAACATTTCAGAAGCAAACTCCTGCGTCCAATCCCACCTGCATACAACAGACCTTCTATACAGAGGTGGTCCTGTTTGATGCTTCCAGAGAGTTGGGTGCACAGCCTGCACCAAAGGCCAGACTATGCATCCAACACCTAGTGTGCAAGGCTTTAGACCATGCACAGTAGGTTGGTCATCTGAAGAAGTTACACATGCTTAATTTAGAATATGATTAAAAAAAAGAGAAATTTGTGAAAAAAAACCCAAAAGTTTAGGTGACATAGTTAGATATGTTAAACAGATCTTAACGAACGTTAAACAAAAATTCAATGGAAAAAAAGTTACAATTATGTTATTGTTAGGTGTTGAAATAAAACAAGGGCATACATTTAAAAAACGAAAAACCACAGAAACGTCCCAGTTATAGTTAAGTGAGCTAACTATAACTTGAGCACATGCCATGCACTGCTTATGACCTCACATAATACATCACTTGTGACATGTTCAATGACATCATTGATGACAGCAGTCACCCTACTACTGTTCAATTTACTCTATAATCGTAATGCGGAGCCTCTACTACACACAACCTTGGTCTTGGAGGCCTTTGGGGGGAGGGCGTAGGCCCCCACGTCCTGTCGGCTCCTCAACCAGCACCCATCCCCAGGTATTGGTACGTGCCACAGTTGCATGCGCTCCCACCTAACAGTAGCAACGTTTATTTCTGTTTCTGCCCACGCTGGGAGCAAGCCAGTAATTCTTGCTCGCTGTGCTATGGGCTGAAAGATAGGCCTCCTTAAGTGTCATAGGTGATGGCGTCCCTGGACCATAAAACTTGTGTCAGGCCCAAGAGAATGGGTCACCGGGGCAAATAATTGGCTTGGGAGGAAGCCACACACACGCCCACCTCCACAATATATGTCTTTTAATAAAAAATGTGCAACACTTGCAACAACATTGGCTCCCAACATTCATATGAAGGAATTCACGCCCTAACCCTTCCCCCCCACCCCCGAGTCCTGGCACATCCAGTAGGGATTTTGATGAAAAAGGGTAGTCTGCCCTTTTTTTAAATCATTTTTTCCAGCAGTCCCCTGTGGTACTTTCCTTTAAAAAACATTTTTAGGACACCGGACCAAGCTCACGAGTCCTGTAATGGATGCCACAGCATATCTGTTCATGCTGTAGCCAGCCAATCAGGGCATTTGCTCAAAAAAGCTCAAATGGCTGATCAGAACATTTGAATTTTTTAATTGAAGCCCAACTGTGGATATGTGATCAAGGCAGGGGACCCTGCCGAAACGCGTCATGGCTCAAAGCATTAAAGAATAATAAATAAATCCTTATTGTTGGAGACTGCAGCGTCGTCATTTCGGTGCAGGAGAAAGGCACTGGATTTGTGTGATTAATATATATATAATATATATATAATATATATATATATATATATATATATATTATCTACTGGCGGTCGACAGTAGATAGTTATAGTTAGGACCGTGTTTCCATAGGAAATCTGAAAATTCTATTTTGAATAACTTTGGCGCCGGTTGACGGATCCTCGCGAAATTTTCAAAACTAATGGGGCGCTCCGCTTAGCTCCTACCCTGAAAGTCTCGGGGTGATTCGTCAAGCGGGGGCTGAGGAAAAAAGGGGGGTCCCAAAACGCATTTTCCCCATGCATTTTCCCAGAGGACCTTTAGTCGAAGGTACAGCCCGAATGGCTGAACAGAATTACTTGAAATTTGGCAAAGAGGTAGTCCTCAGGTCAGGGATGTGCCTTTTGCATATTTGGTGTCAATCTGTTCAGTAGTTCCTGAGAAAATTGCAGTTAAAAGCACATAAATATCTATATGCGCGCACCATGCGCGCACCATAACGTGCGCGAGCGTAATTCTGATTGGTGGTTACATGTCAGTCAACATTCGAATCGGTCGAAATCAGGAAGTGTCGTCCGCCATTTTGTGTGTGACAGTGAAAAAGAAAGGTGGAGAACATGAAAAGGGGGCAGGGTACAGAGTTCCTGACCCCCTAGCTTTTGTCAGGGGGTCCCTGAAGGACCCCGAAGGGTGAAAAACACATTTTTAAAAAAAAAAAATCGCGAGGATCTCCTCTTGATAAGACAACACCACAAATAGTGCAGGTGACTTTTGGAGCATTCACCTTCTTCTGCCCCTCTGGAAATGTAAAAAACTGCCATATAAAAGAGTCTTTCTGTTTCCTCTGTCTCTATAGCACAAGGGTCTCCTGCTCACTCCCAGAAGATGACTGCTGCTCTGCCATTCTCAAGTACTGGAGTACTGGAAAAGCTGCTCAGCTCCTTCTCCCAGGGAATCAGAAGAAATAATGAGGGGAGTGAGTGTGGTGTTGGAAGTTTCTGGAACTGAAACTACTATAAACCAATGAAAAGTGTTGTTTCTTAATCACATGGCATGCGCGTACGGAGCACGCGTGTACGGAGCACGCGCGCATGCGCGTACGGAGCACGGACGTAAGGAGCACGCACGCAAGCGCGTAAGGAGCACACGCGCATGCGCGTACGGAGCACGCGCGTACGGAGCACGCACGACGTACGCATGCGCACGTGGAGCACGTACGCATGCGCACACGGAGCACGTACGCATGCGCGCGCGGTGCGCGCACGGTGCGCGCACAGTCAAAAACCCTTTAAAAAATTTTTTTTTTTAAAGTGTTTATAAGTTTATAGAAGATATTAACTATGCTGTTCAACTTTATCCAAATTCAAAAAAAAAAAGAGCTGAGCCATTCCA
This sequence comes from Triturus cristatus, assembly GCF_964204655.1. Lineage (NCBI taxonomy): Eukaryota > Metazoa > Chordata > Amphibia > Caudata > Salamandridae > Triturus > Triturus cristatus. Next base: position 760,873,409 of record NC_140589.1, on the reverse strand, counting down.
TATTACAGGATACAGTCAATCTATAACTATATACATAGGTAGCTTATTATAAAATAAATATTTTAAAAATATAATAATACATTCATAAATTAGCATTTAAAAAACCTTGCAAATTCACTTAAAAAACCATAGGTTTCACACACGTTATAGTTAGGAATTAGCATTTAAAAAACCTTGCAAATTCACTGAAAAAACCATAGGTTTCACACACGTTATAGTTAGGAATTAGCATTTAAAAAACCTTGCAAATTCACTGAAAAAACCATAGGTTACACACATGTTATAGTTAGCTGGACATTTCACTCGTAAAAAACCATTGAAATTCCCCCGTTATAGTTAGTTCAGCTAACTATAACTCGCGCGACCGCAATCCACTGCTGATGACGTCACATATTACATCACTCATGACATGGTCAGTGACATCACTCATGACATCACTGATGACATCTCAAATTGCATCACTATTTGTGCATGGCATATCTAACTCAAGGAAACTAAAAATGAATACCTTTCACAACGAAGCACATAATATGTCCCCCATGTGCGCACGGTGCGCAAAGCGCATCGTGCGTACATGGCCCATCCCGCGTAACGTGGGCACGTGGTGCGCGCAGCGCACCGCGTGACCACCGTGCGTGCACGGCACTAACTGCGTAAAGTGGGCGCGCACGGTGCGCGAAGCGCACCGTGCGCGCACGGAACGAACTGCGTTAACTGGGCGCGCACGCCATGAATGGCGTAAAGTAACTTAGCATTTAAAAAACCGTACAAATTCACTGAGAAAACCATAGGTTTCACACACGTTATAGTTAGGAATTAGCATTTAAAAAACCTTGCAAATTCACTGAAAAAACCATAGGTTTCACACAAGTTATAGTTAGCTGTACATTTCACTCGTAAAAAACCAATGAAATTCCCCCGTTATAGTTAGTGCAGGCAACTATAACTCACGCGACCGCAATCCTCTGCTGATGACATATGTGTCTTTATGAAAAATAAATATTTGTAATATATGTATAGCTAAAATTTAATGGAAGAAGACATGGGCAAATAAGTGTCTAAATACAGTATTAGCATCAGCAGAGGATTGCGGTCGCGTGAGTTATAGTTGCCTGCACTAACTATAACGGGGGAATTTCATTGGTTTTTTACGAGTGAAATGTACAGCTAACTATAACTTGTGTGAAACCTATGGTTTTTTCAGTGAATATATATATATATATATATATAGCCTAATTTCTCCAAAACGACTGAACAGATTTACATTACATCAGAGTTTCTGGACAAAGACCTACCTTTCTGACAAATTTGGTGTAATTGCGTTCAGCTGTTTTGGCTGTAGTGCTGTGTAAAATTCCATATGAAAATGGCGAAGGGAAAAAGCGGTTTTGGATCCCCTCTTTTTTTCAGCCCTCGCTTTTTCGGATTACAGTGAAACTTTCCAGGAAGGGGCTGTGGTGGATGAACTTTATTTTTGGAAAAGTTTGTGAAGATTCGTCAAACAGACCAAAGTTATTAGAGAAACAAATAACTTCCTATGGAAAGTCTGACCTAACTATAATTACACAGTGCAGACCACCACAGTGTAATATACTTAGAAAATACTACTTTCACTGTAAGCATCTGTTCGTAGCCTCTGTAGGTTCACAATATTTGCATACTCCTTCCAGCTAATGTTGGGCTTGAATGTTTAAAGTTGTTTTTCTTCAATGAAGTGTTTCAGTTTACTTGAAGTTCTGTGACTCCTCCTTCAGTCAACAATACGCATGGGCACCAACTTCATCTTAGATTGTTTTTCAAATAACGGGTGAGAATGTATATGGAGTGTGGAGAGAATATAGCACGGTACACAGTGGGGCATATTCCCAAGGGCTTATCGCCAAGTTCTCTGCACTTTATCGCAGCCAAAGTGGCGGTAAATTCATCGCCCTATTCACAAGCTGGTGCCAACAGCCCACATCACCAGCTTTCCTGCGATAGCAGCCGCAGAAAACATCACCACGGATGACACCGGCAACTAACGCTAATGAGATGCAGAGTAGCCGTTCCCGTGCAAAAAGACGCGACAACACCACTTCGCAACATTCTCAACGACCAGCCAGATAGGTGATAAGTAGGCCTGGGCGGTAAATTCCGTTCCGTTCCGTTCGCGGAATTTGCGGAATTTGGGTAATTTCGCGTTCCGCGGAGAACGCGAAATTGCCCAAAAAATCTGCGTTCCGCAACTTCGCGAAATTTTTTGCTTGTTCGCGTTCTCAATATGCGTGTTCGCGAAATATTTCACCCCGAGCACGCAAACAGCGATCGCGAACAGGAAAAAAGTATCGCGAACAAGCAATTCCGCGTGTTCGCGGAATTTCTGCGTGTTCGCGGAGATTTTTTACCGTTTCGCAGAGATTTGCGTAACGCGATTACGCAAATTCCGCCCACCCCTAGTGATAAGATCACAGGCGATAAGGCGAGTAAGCAGCAGGGATTTAACACCTGCTCTTACCTGGTGTTAAGTCGGACGACTACCTGCACCAGAAAAGGGAGCCCAGCCCGAGCCACACCGGAAGATCAACAGATGCCATGGAGCCACTGATCATGCAGCTCGGACACCCAAGAGGGCCACAACACCCACCGCCACCACACCCAGGCCTGCCACCCCCCGGCCCCCTGCCCCCCAGCCCCCCCGGACTACCACAGAGGCAGTGGAGAACAAGACAGCAGACCTTCAGGAAACGCACCAGCCTCACAGACTCAATACCAGAGGATGACATGGCCCACTACAGGCTGAAAAGGACAACCATCCTCCGCATCCTGAATATCATTGCCCACAGGCCGACGGTACCAACACAGAGGACAACCAACATCCCACCTCAGACAAAGCTGCTGGCTGTGCTGCACTTGTTGGCCTCTGGGACATTCCAACCAACAACTGCCAGAGTCAGAGGAGTCTCACAGCCAGCCCTATCAAAGTTCCTCACACCTGTCCTGGATGCCATCATCAGCTTGGTACCCCAGTACCATTACTTCCCCCCACTGCGCAGGAGCAGCTGGAGACCATGCAAGGCTGCTATGCCATAGCAGGCTTCCCGCACGTGTTGGGGCCAATTGACTGCACACATGTCCTACTTGTGCCCCCTGCCGACACTGCACACAATTACCGCAACGGAAAGCACACGAATTCCATCAATGTGTAGGCAATAGTAGACCATCGGGGACTCTTCACCAACGTCGTCGCCAACTACCCAGGCAGTGTGCATGATTCCTACATCTTCAGACAGTCCATCTTCAACCAGTGCTTCCAGGATGGCACCTACGGAAATGCACTGCTCGTTGCTAAGTACCAAATGAACACACCACACAACTCTATTCCACAATCATGCAACTCACTACTCTGGGAATGCATACGTCACAAACTCACATACAACATGCCAAACAACATGCCCGCCTACCAGACATGACAATGCAACTTACTGTGGTAACCTGGGTTAGCCATTGATACAAGCCATCAACGGCATGGCACCTCAGCCACACAACAGCAGAATGTGTGGAGAGGTGGGAACCAGGCATGTGCGAAGGAGGCAAGTAACACACGAATGAGAATGTACACAATGACAAGTGTGGAGTGGATGTGCCGGGCAGACTGCAGTATGCAGACCACAGACATGCCCATGTCGGCATTCACTGCTGGTGTCTGGAGTGTAGTTAACAGGGGACGCAACCATGTTACCCCAGGCAGTGAGGTAGATCGGAAATGTAGCTTGTTACGTCTCCCCTGTAAGCGTGAGCGGAACGGGCTGGTCCGGCATACGCAAGGCCAGTGTAGGGGTGTGAATAAAAAGCTCGTTGCTCGGGCATGGTACTCTTCCTCAATGGCCAACGTGTCTGCCAGGGCGGCGCCTCACAGCCCACCATGAGGCCGATGCCGCGAGCGGCGGTGCCTGCGATCATGTGCGCCTGCTTCACCCCAGGCCCCAAGTCCCCAGACTTGTCTTGGCCGCCCCTGCGCAACCAGGCCACACCGCTCACCTGCCGACACCGGCGTGTGTCAAACAGGGCCCACCACGTTCCTGTGCAAGCTCCAAGCCCGAGGCCCGCGCCCTTATCAGCGTCCTCAGACCATCACTGCCTCCGCGACACAGGCACCCAGCACTCCTTTCTCGTTGACGTACTCCACCGGCCTACACTTAGGTCAAGTAGGTCACACATTTGGAACTGAGTCTTGATTATGCAAGGGCAGAGCACACACTTTATGGCTGAGTTTATATCACTATACTCCCTTCGATGTGGTGCCACCACATAGCATTTCAACCACACCGGTCTGTGGTCCCTTGCTGAGCGCTGCCTCCACTGTGGCCAAGTGGGTCACACATTTGGAACTGAGTCTTGATTTAGTTATGGCAGAGTTTATATCATTGTACAGGCCTCATCGCAGACTGCATCCCCTTTCAGCCACTAAGTCTGTGCCCTGACATTCATGGACACTCTCTGGATGAACTTTGGTGGCGTCTGAGTCCATGGCCTGGGGGTTGTCTTCATCATCATGTAGATGATACCCACTCAGCTCACGTGGCCCTACCTCAGTGCCCTGCAAGTCACCATCCCGTGGCGGTGTGCCTGTGCTGGCCGCAGTGCATCCGGGCCACTAACTCTGTGCAGCTCAAGTCATGGACCCTGTCTGATAGAATATTGGATGGCCTCTGGGTCGTTGGCCTTGGGGTCACCAACGCCATGTGTCTCTGGCCCTGCGCTGTCTGCTGCCTCTGGCCTCAACTTCGGTCCACCAGGGCTAACACATCAAATCGAGTCCTGACTTGCCCGGGCGTCGCATCACCGCAGGATGCACACGCCACCACTGCCAGGACCACCTCCAACCAACAACCGCCAGAGTTGAAAGAGTCTTACTGCCAGACCATCAGAGTTGCTCACACCTGTCGTGGATGCCATCCTTTGCTTGAGACCCAGCTCAGCTCTTCAGGTGCCACTGACTCAGTGCACCACAATTCATGGACTATTTCTGATTGAGTTTTGTGCTGCGGACAGCTCACGCAGCAATGTCACCTCAGGCAGTGTGGAAGACCTGGGACGATAATGAGGAAGATGGTGCAGGTGTAACACACCCCACTGCAGCTGCAGCAGTAATTATCCCGAAGGGACACAATCCTAGACAATTCTTTCACATGAGCATGCTCAGCTCTGGTGCCCCAACCTCAGTGCACTGCAACTCACGGACACTTCTGATTGCATACTGGGTGACCTCTGTACTTGCTCCGCTACCACCATGATGCTTCGCAGTTGTTTCTGTATGGCTGGTGTTTTCTGTTTCCGCTTTAATAGTGATCACTGTTCAAGTTGTTGCCAGCACCAACCACACCGTGAGGGCTGGCTTACACTGACCCCACACACATCCAGCACAGGCTTCACTGTACATGTGACCCTGGCAATAAAGGTGCCGGGCGCACGTGCCCGTAGGCAGTTCCACAAACTATCTTAGTGTGTCTGTGTGGTCATAATGTATGCATGAGGGCCCCGGGCCCCACAACATTACATTGGGCTATGTACAGCAGATGCAACCATGTCACCGCAGGCAGCGGGTAAGACCTTGGACATGTTGCTTTGTCGTCCCCCACTCAATACGTAGGAGCAGAGGACTGGGCCTGTGTACGCGGGTCCAGCGTGGGGGTGTGAAAGATTATACCGGTGATCTGGGCGTGGTTCAGTCCTGGAAATGTGCAAATGCATGTGTCTCTGTCGCAGTGTGGGTCTTCGTTGGGGAGTGTAAGTGGTCCTTGATGGGACTTAGACACCCACGTATGTGATCTAGTTCGGCTTCCATGAGGTCAAACCCCACATGCACCTGTACGGCCACCTCCTTCTGGCAGTCTAACACCTGGCCTTGGAATGCGATGTGTGCTTCGGTGAGGTGCTGTGGGCCAGCCGTGGTGGTGGGTGCTTCCTGCTGTGTGGTCTGTGCAGGGGTGGGGTCTCCTCCATGCAACTGCTCCTGGAGGTGGGTTGCCTAAGATGTCCATGAGCTGTTGTAGGGCGTCGGTGTCGAAGGTGTGGAGGTCCTCTTCAGCATCACTGATGGGTTGTCTGGTTTGCTCTGCTGGAGGTATTGTTTGTCTCTCTGCAATGTGAAGGGGAGATGCATTTTGACATTGTGTTGACATGTATGTTGGCGCATTGTTCATATTTACATACAGACTGTATGACTTTGTACATTGTGACTGTTTGGGAGGAGCTGACTATATGATGCGGGACAGTGGACATTTGGACTACATGACGGATGTGTGGTTGTACACGTACATTTTCATCTCACAGTTTCCTGCTATGTCAGATGTGATTGGCCAGTTTCTACGCACAAGCGGACCCAGTTGTGTTCTCTGTTCTGCAGTGTAAGTGTCGCACTTTGTATCACCTTTTAGTCAATATGGATGTGCTGTTATTGCTATGTGTGTGTGCTGTATTGTGGGGGAGTCACCCCTGCAGCTGTGATTTTGCTGCCCCTTATCCGTTTGAGATGGTGTGCCTTTGAGTTTTGTGCTTTTAAGGAGCTGAGATGTTGGCGACTTGGGTCATTTGTGCTCTTGGACGATTATTGTACTCTTGTGCATTGTTTGTCTGCATATGTATTGTTGATGTCAGGGTTTTTTTGTGCACGTGGATGTGTCAGTGTGACCAGCTCCTTTCTGGATGTGGTCCACACTCAGCCACCTCAGTGTCGTGCCGTGCACAATGTTATGATAATTGTACTGCAACCATGCTGATCGTCATGTAGTGTCAGTTGCATTGTCATTGTGGCTCACAAATACGCATCTTTGCTGGGTTTCGCACATGTGCATGTGTTAGTTGTGAGACTGGTGATGTGTGGGGTGGGATCCCTTTGGGCACATGGTGGACGGGGCATACTTGGTATTTGTATGTGTGCTGCAGTGTGCCACGGGGATCAGGGACATGATCCAGGGTCATTGTGGGTGTGCGGTGTGCTACTCATCGTTGTGCATGTGTGCCATTGTGCCCATCTCCCCCCGTCCCCCCTAGTCCCTGCTAGTTACTCACCCTGTTGATGTTGTGTCAGGTCATATCGAGCTGTGTCCGGACTCCCAACTCCTTGCACCGTCTCCACGCTGATGACTGTGGCCACCATTTCCTCGAGCTCCTGTGGTGCAGGACTCCCACCTCCAGTTGCTTTTGCTACCTTCATGTTGGCAGCAGATTTCTGCTTGGTTTGGCTTTTCACATCATGCCAGCACCTCTTGACCTCCTCCATTGACCTCCTCGACACTCTGACTGCATTCACGTTGTTCATGATGGAATGCCATATTTCCATTTGTGTTGCCAATGACACAGTGGAGGTGACGGACAGTTGTTGGTAGTGTTCTGACGGTGATCAGGTTTTCATGCGACTGTACCCAGTCTTACTCTTCCTCTTCTCCTTGGCCTTCCACGACCCCGAGGTTCCTTGCTGGTGGTCTGTGGGACATGTGGAGTTCACATTGTCCTCTGCACTCGGTCCGGGTGCAACCATGGTGCTACGCAGATTTTTTTGTTTCCATTATTTTTTTGTTCTGCTTTGATGGTGCATTTTCCCGCATGAGGGGTGGGATTTGCAGGCCTGTCGCTGGTTATCTCTGATTTTTGTATCGCGATTGGCCTCATCGCAACTTTTTTCACGTTTGTGTTTCGCGTTTTTTCGGACTTGCATGGATTTTAACGCGGTCATTTGACGCATCATCGTGAGACTTTCGCATGGTGCCGCCGGGTTGAGAATACTACGTTGACACGGCGTTGTTTTCCCGTGATAGACTGCGATATGCAAAGTTGCGTTAAGCTAATTTTGCGATAATTAACACACGTTCTTGAGAATATCCCCCTATGTGTACTGTACCGTCAACTTAGTAAAAGACAGAAGAGCTCTCCACTTAACATGGCTGTCGGTGGAGTAGAGAGGGAGCATGTGAATATACAGCACTACATGTAAAAAGTAGATACAGGGTAATATTTCTCACTTGTAGCATATGTGGCTGTCAATGTAAATAGATAATAAAGCATTGACCACCATAAATGGTGTCTAGCGAGTGGTTGAGGCAGATGTCTGAAACAAAGGTCGCTAAAGTGTCTTAACAACCATAGCCTGCTGGTAGTCTAATGTCCACACAATAGTGCTTAGTAAAAAAAAACAAAAGTGTATGGCATTGGCCTGGTAGCCGCTTTGCAGATGTCACCTAGTGGAGTGTTCCCTAAGATGGCCCCTCTCTTACAAGAGGAGGGTGCCCAAGGGGGTACATGTAAAACTCTCTTAGCTTTGTGGTAGTAAGTTTGATACACTTGACAATCCACCTTGTAATGTCTGCCTTGGAGATGGGATGACCTTTGTGAAGTTTGGCAAAGAGTACAAAGAGTTGTTTAGACTTGCGGAGTTGCTTAGTCCAGTCACTCTATTACATAAGAGCCCTTTTAGCATCTAGCTTGTGTAAGGCTCTCTCCTCCACCGAATCTGGTTCAGAAAGAAGACTCGGAACCTTATAATCTGGTTAAGGTGAAAGAGAGATACTGCCTTTGGAAGACACTTAGTTTAAAATTTTATTTTTTTAACTTTATTTAAATTTTGTAGTCTTACAGTCAGACAAGCAGCACAATAGTACATAATCAATTAAACAAATACTGTTTCGTACATCACCTGGTCAGCACATTGTAAACGCTTTAATGATAACCATTGTATGTCTGACACCTTCGTTCACTGTTGTTCAGTGTGCGATATTGACCTTTGAGTGCATGCTCCCACTATCTATTATTACTTTTCCATGCATATATGTGCTGCCCATCTTAGGTAACCATGAGTGACTCCCCCCGCCACCCAGCGTCTCCACCCACACCTGTTCTGTTGGACCCCTCAGGGTCCACTTCTTCCATAGCCTTCTGCGTCATATAAGTCTGGTACGGCCCCCATATATCCTTAGGTCTGCATCTTTCTGGAATTAGAGCATTATAATTGTCCGATTGTGTGGAACAATAGGCCAGGTCAGTGTGCCAATCCGATTATTTGGGCAGAGGGACCCGCATCCAACGCATTGCTATCCTCTGTTTTGCTAGTAATAGGCTAGTTGCCGCCAGTTTGCGCCCGGATTTGGGTATATCTTTATCATAACCTAGAAGCACAACCAGTGGGGTGTCTGGGATTAGGAGCGCCAACAACTGTGTTAAGGCCAAAAATATCTCCCTCCAGAACGCGTGTATCCAGGGGCATTCCCAAGCCGAATGGGTAAAATTTGCATTACCAGCCCGAACCTCTGGCATCTGTCATCTTCATTCAAGCCCTATTTGTATAGCCGAGCAGGGGTATAGTATACCCTGTGGAGGTATATATAATGTATCAGCCTATGTCGCCCATTCTGTGAGATGGACTTTTGTGTGGTGTCTGAGTGTTGCACCTCCCTGCTGAGTGCTTATAACATTGTGATTCCGCACTGTGGAGAGGTAGCCTGAAGGAGGTATATTAGTGACTTCATCTCTTGTGATTCTGTCATGCCCTTCCCTAGTATAACGTGCAACGCTTGAAGAGCCCTCTGGTATTTCAAAGCATCTAGTGGGAATGTCTGAGGTGCGTGTGCTACAATTTGCCCCCCTGTTTTCACTGTACCGTTAAGAAAGAAATCCCCCATCCGCTCAATTTGTAACTTGCGAAGTGTTTGTATAGCTGCCCTATCTGCAAACATCGGGAACCAATCACACCATCCGATAGGCAATTTGGGAGAGTATATGAGCTGAGCTACTGCTGTGTTCTTCATTTGAGTTCTCGTGCATCCTATTGGGTCGATGATGCAGGGTCTCCCCTGGGACCCACTTACTAGTGCTTTCGGCAATGGGGTAGGGCTGACCACGTTCCTTTCAATGTATAGTTGTGGTAAGGCCTGGGGTCCATGAATCCAATAATATGCATGCAATACCTGTGCGGCCCTATAGTATCTTTCTAAAGCTGGGGTGTTTAAACCACCCTCTGTGTATGTTTTTGTTAATGTGTCCCATTTTATCCGGGGCCACTTCCCAGACTAGGCAAGCTGTATCGTGAGGGTACGGAGGTTTTGAAAGTATGACTTAGGTAGTGTAATTGGGATATTTGCAAATAAGAAAAGGAAGCACAACTATTTTCATTAGGGTTATGCGGCCTATAAGAGACAAAGGAGGTCTTATCCATTTGTCAATTGAGTCTTTCAATTTCTGCACTGCGCGCCCATAATTTTCATGCAGTATCACCTCAGGATCAGTGTGCACCTGAATTCCCAGGTAGTGCACTGGGTCCGTGGTCCATTCTATAGGATAGTCAGTGTGAATGGGGGTAGTTGCACTAGTGAGTGGAAATATCAAAGACTTATGCCAGTTGATATTTAGGCCCGAGTGTTGACCGAATAGCTCAACCTCTTGGAGCATAGGATTTAAATTCTGTTCAGGGTTGCGCATATAGAGCAGCGTGTTGTCTGCATACGCTGCAATGACCGGATTGTGCTGTAGAGATCGAATGCCTCTATAAGCATGGTATTCACCCATAGCGTAGGCAAGAGGTTTCACAACAAGTGGGTACAGTGGAAGGGGAAAAGGGGCATCCCTGCCTTGTACCTCTTGAGATTGTTATCGGCGATGAGAATAGCCCATTAACCCTAACACGTGCTGAAGGCTTAGTGTACAGCACATCGACTCATTTCAGGAATACCTAGCCTACCCCCGCCCTCTTGAGGACAGCATCTAAAAATCGCCGTTCAACCGAATGAAAAGCCTTCTCACTATCTATGAAGAGGGCGGCAGCTCTAACCTTTGGGTTGATACTGCAATAGTGCCGAATAGGGTTCTCAAGTTACACGTGAGGGAACAACCCGGAACAAACCCAGTTTGCGCTTGCCCAACTAGTTTCAGCAAAAGGGGAGCCAACCTGTTCGCCAGACTCTTGGCATACGGCTTAGCGTCCGTATTAAGCAGTGATAGAGGTCTGTAGGAGAAGCATTGATCAGGCTGCTTCCCAGGCTTTAGTAACGTGATCAGAATGGCTTCGCGCATCGAGGGCTGCATTATTCCCTCCTTTGCCATTTCCTCAAATTGATTGATCAGGTGGTGCGTGAGGCGATCCTTGTATGCCTTGTAATAGGCCACAGTCAGGCCATCAGACACTGGTGCTTTGTCGTTAGGTATGTCTTTTAGAGTTGCCGGGATTTCCGTGGCCATAAGTCTTTCCCTATCTGAGTTGTCCAGCCATTTCATCATGATATGGGCAAGATAGTCCTCATCTGGTTCTTCTATGTTAAGTTTGTGTGTGGTATACAGTTTTTTTGTAATATCCACCAAAGGCCTCAACTATCTTGAGCATGCTCCCAACCAGGACTCCATTTTCATCATATATTTGTGAAATATCATTTTCGCTTCTAGGGGGTCGTGTTAACCTAGCCAGTACCGCTGGGCCTGTCCCCTTCAGCATAAACCCGAGCAGTAGTATATTTCCCCAAGTGCTTAATCTCAGTGTGTGGTAACTCATTGAATTCATCTATTTGCGATCTAATTTGTGACAACAGTTTAGGGTCTCCACTTTCTTGGAATTGCTTCTCTAATGTTTTCAATGTTGTTTCCACCTTTTGTAGTTGTGTCCTAATCGATTTAAGGACCTCTGCGTGCTTAGCAATCGTCATGCCTCTTATGAACATATTAAATGTTTCCCGGATAGTGCTTATCTTGGGTACGCAGCCCCTATTGGTAGCAATAAACTAATCTATTGCCTTACCCAGTTCGTCTTGCAAGAAGGAGTCTAGCAAAGAGTACTGTGAGAATCGCCAGGTGGGTACTCTGGTGCATAGCACTGATAGACACCTTTAACATAACGGAAGAGTGGTCGGAGAGGGTGTGCGCCATGTGGATGCAGTTGCATATGAAGGGTAGCAGTTCACACGATGCAAACCAATAATCTATTCTGGTGTGGGTGTGATATACTGAAGAATAGTGTGTATATTCCCTTCCTAGGGGTGAGCGATGTCGCCAAAAGTCAGTGACTCCCTCCGCAATACCAGCTGCCGCTCTGGCAGCCATAGACAGGCGCCTACGGGGGCCTTTCGATCTGTCTAATTCTGAATCCTGTATACAATTAAAGTGTCCCCCCCAGAGTTGCAGTAAATGTGAGTATCGTGTAATTTTACAATGGAGAGTGTGATAAAATTGTGGGTCATCGTGGTTGGGTCCATAGACACCAACCAATAGCACGTTAACATTATCCTTATGACATCTGGCTAGCACGTACCTACCCCCCGTGTCCACTTCCACCTCCTTTACCTGTAATCCTGAATTCCTGTGTACCCAAATCAGCACCCCTCTGGTGTGTGAGGTGAACCCTGACGCTACACATGTGCCCTTTATCCTTCTCGATGCCAGTAGGCCAGTGTCTGGGGATAGGTGGGTCTCTTGGAGTATGGCCACATCAACATGGTGTCGTTGCAAATAAGCCACCACTTTGCACATTTTTCTGTGTCCATTAAGGCCCCTTAAATTCCATGTCATAAATTTTAAATGAACATTAGTGTCAGTGGCTTGTTTTGCGGACAATACATTCACAATTATATAACGGTACAAGATATACGCAATGTGAGGCCAATTATCTAGTCGATCAATGCTATGCGCTGCTAAACTAGTACTGCTAGCTGACAAACTGACTGAATTACCCCTGCCCCCCCGACCACATCATAGCCCAAAAATTACAACTTGGCATAACTTATACAACTGGTTACCCTCCTCCACAGAAACAAAAAAACATGATAAAATGTGACTCCCCGGAGTTTAATGCACTTGGGGGCGGTGGGTGCCTGCCTCCCGGAGCTACCAAATGGCCTATACCAACCCTACTAGTAAAGTGCCATTCAGGTAGTTACAGTTACTGGTGATTATAGGGTGTGCAAGACTATACATTTTGAAGCTGATATAGAGCAACATATCTTACTTATTAGTCAATTGTGCCCGCGTACAGTCTTACGCATCAACTTATCTCGCTACATGGTGCAGATGGGATGCATATATGCCATATAAGTGGTGTCCATATTCGTCTTTCCGACTTTCGAGCAAATCCCGGGAACGTTCCATTACTTTCAATCCTTCTTGTGCACTTCCTTCCTCTACTGCTGGCTTCTGTGGGAGTTTCTTTTTGTTTTCTTTGCTGTGCTTTTTAAGTTCTTGCTGCAATGTTTGAGGCGCATTGTATATCTTGGTCTTGCCATCAAAGGTCACTCTCAATCTAGCCGGATACAGCATTGCATATTCTAGCAGTAGCTCTCTTAGTTAAGGTTTCATGGGTGCAAATTGTCTCCGTGCCTCTTGCACCTGTGGGGTGAAGTCTGGGAAGAGAGCCAGCTCTGATCCCTCATACTTGAGCACTCGTAACTCCCTGGCTCGCTGGAGCGCCGCGTCTCTGTCCCTGTAGTTTAGTAATCTCCCTACCAAGGTACCCCTGGGGGCGGCTTGGGGTCGAGCGAGCGGTGAGCGCGCTCCACCACAAATACAGACGAGAATGTTTTGCAACCCAGCAAGGTCACCAGGAGCTGCTCTGTGAATAATTCCATATTACCGGTTACTGTTGACTCAGGTAGGCCTAGAATGCGTATTTTGTTGCGCATTGAGTGCACCTCCAAGTCCTCCGCTTTGTCGAGCAATGTTGCCATTATTTTGCCCATTTGTTTCTGAGCAAACCCAGCTTCAACTTGCGCGTCCTCTGCCTCAGACAGCCTGCTCTCCACCATATCTAGCCTTTCAGCATGTTTATCCACACGCTCAGACATGCGATCCATTCTGTATGATAAATGAGTCTATTTTACCTTCTATGGTGACCAGGCTTTTCTGCATTGCCGTTAATATATGTCGTAGGTCCTCACCTGGTTCAGTGGCCACATTCCCTTGTTCCGATGACATGCGTCGCTCGAAATTGAGTTTCGGCTGCGCCTTGTCAACATTACCCATGGTGTTAAGCTGCTTGCTCAGACTCAAGAGCAAAAACTGTGTGAGTGCGCCTCCTTGAGAAAGGGTTGCTAGGTCGCCTGTTCCTGCCCCTGCCCCTCCAAACCGCCCAGCAGATTTATATCTATCCCTATTGGGTTCCTGGTACCCCTCTGCATTATGATGCCAGGGTAAAACAGCAGGGCGCTCCCACCGCGCACTTCACGGAGGTCCGAGCTCCCCCGCACCGGTCTAGCCAAGCACCATTCACAGCCGCTAAATGCAGAGTGGAGGGGGTAGCAAGTCCAATGTTCACTCACCACTATCAGGGGTATTTGGGCGGGACATTCCTAGGCACCGCGTGGCACCGCAGGGAGCCTCCCCCGACCTTGTCTGCCACTTTCGCTGTTGCTGGACCTGCACCGCACTGCTTTCCCCTCACTGTCAGTCATTAATTATGCTCATCACAGCCACGGCAACGGCAGGCCTTCTCTGCATGCGGCGGTGAAACCTCAGAGCCGGCCTCCGCCGCCCCGGACCTCAGCAGTTGTTCAGTGCGGCTTCGCAGCACACCCGTGCCAGCATGCACACCAAGATCGAAGCAACATCCGTGCCCTCTGGATGAGGCACGCAAGGATCAGGACCCGGGCCCGCGATCGCGGCTCCCACGAGGCCCAAGTCTCCGCGTCTGCGTACCAATGGGCCCCGCCACACCTCTTCACCGGCAATAGTCGTAGCGGGCACGGTGCATGCCTAGATTGCTCTGAACTAGCAACACCACACCTGCTATGTTCAAAACATTATAATTCCTGGATGCAGAAGGATTCCTTCAGTGTAGTGCGGGTGGCCTCTGGAGCTCTCTCAAGCTGTGGCCATGTTGTTGCCAGGCAAGGTCCGCCCCCAGAAACTTATAGTTGGTCCTGAGAACAACCACAGCTCTGCAATCCTGAATAAATGGCTCTTATAAAGTGAGTACTGAAGACAGTAAAAACCTAGGCAATTGGCTGGTCAAACAAGGACCTATTACAATTCATTGATATATGAAGTGACTCAGTGTACTAAACAATTAAATTATATTTTATTATTATAAATTCATAGTAAAAACAATCTGATCCAAAATGTTGTGACATATTACATTTAACAACATATTAACAAAGATATAATACATACAAGAAAAATAAATGCAATAAACAAATTTCAAACATACAACAAACAGATATAAAAAGATAAATTCATTGTTGCTTATTGGAGAAACGTGGCTAGATGTTTGAACAAGTTCTTATTTTTTTGCCTACGAGCGTTTCGGCGTTTAAGCACCTTCTTCAGGACAGCCACAGCAAACTAGTATAGGTATGCAATTAAGGCCAAAATACAATGTTTGGACCCAAGGTAACTCAATTACTTGTAAAAAAAATTAGAGTAATAGATGACCATGAATATATGGAAGGTCAGTCATTATTATGAAGGCATAATGCTAAAAACAGGTCAGGGCTTCTCTTGTGGATGACTAAATATGATATGAGAAACAAATCACCAGGTCAACCCAGCCGGGTCCTCTAGATTGATCCCTATGTATAATAACAAGGGAAAACTCTTTTTAGCAAGGATAGAGCAAATAATTCCAAAATAGCTGAAGTAGTCAAAGCTGTGTAATAGTGCCAATAAAGATAAGACATTTTGGTCTAAAAGCCGTTTCATCATACGGCCGGGTTCCCAGGATCACAGATCTTGTAAAGTGAGTGCCTGAAGCTCACTAATGCGCCTGAGGTAGGTTATGGCAACTAGGAAGGCTACGTTCCAGGAAAGGAACTGTAAAGAACATGAGTGTAGCGGTTTGAAGGGTGGCCCAGGAGCCTTTTGAGAACTACATTAAGGTTCCACACAGAAGTAGGAAGAGTCCGAGGAGGTATGACCCTTGAGACTGTCATGATTCCCGACCTGTATGCGTTTGTGTGCATGATACATGCGTCATGCGAGTCAGCAGTCTAGCTTCCACTACCAGGAAGCATATCCAGAAGCCACCACCAGGGCACTTCCTGCTGAGACCGCTTAAGAAATCGCGGTACACAGCCCCTGGTGCTTCTGATTCTTGTATTTTCCAGACCAGAGCCTTGGAACATCTCTTCCTTGCCCCTTTTTGCCTCCGAGCCGGTGCATGAGCACCAGCACTGCTTTCCGTGTGTACACGCATAGGACTGCGTCTTAACACACGCCTGCAATCCTCTGCTTCCTGGTGAACCTTGAGGCAATTTCTGACGTCACAGAGAGAATGCACACTGGTGCGCAGTGTCTTTTCTCCGTTTTCTGTTCCTAAACCCCACTCGGTGAGCGCAGGAGCACGTCACCATTTAATCCTTGGGCACTTGTGATTCTACGTTATGGTAGCGCAGGTACCCGCAACTGTCTGAACGCACTTTGGGCATTGCTTTCAACCCAACGGCAAAGCGCCGGAGCGCGTTGCCATCGAGTGCAGTTCAGCACTTCCAAGCCTACACCACGGTGTGCACAGGAACGCATCACCTTCTCTTACTTGGGGCACTTGCATCTCTTCAATAAACGGTAAGCGCAGGAGCGCGTTACCATTTGAATACATTTTGAGCATTTATATTTCAACATACGACAAGCGCAGGAGCGCGTTACCGTCTAGCGCTATTGGGCGCTTTAATCTTTTGAGCACTTTACTGCAGCACAACGGTAAGCACAGGAGCGCATTACCCTCTTTGCAGTTGGCTATTGTTTACCGCATTACGGAAGCGCAGGAGCACTTTTATACTTCGTGAAAATTTTGTTTGGGAATCCATACCTTAAATGCCTGATTATCCAGCGCAGGTGCGCCTAGCTTCTGTTCGTTTTCCTTTTGGTATGCAGGAGCATATCTAAAGATTCTGGAGTGCCACTTTCAGGTGACTATTACTACTCCCCCATAACATCCTTCCTCAGAGTGTGTGTGAGTGTGTGGGTGAGGGCGGTTGTGATTACCTGTTGGTTTGTACTTACAGGCAGTGGTTCAGGAAGGATTCCTGTCTCTCCTTATGGTACATCCCTCCGGGCCCTCTCACCAAAAGGTATACCACCTTCTTTAGGACTCCTTGCCCCGGTCTTCACCACGCCCCCATTCAGGTATCAGTCAGACAGGGGAGTAGGTGGGAGACTACCCTACAAGCGGAAGGTAAGACTTGTGGGGTCCTGACAGAGACACTCCATGAAAGCCTATATTATTGGGATCCGGAAGCAGAATGCATGTTCCCTATTCAGCATGTATGCTGCTACAACAGTGAGGAGTATGCATATGGATGTGTAGGCGAGGCCTGACTTATGCAGATGTAATAGACTATATCCTCGACGCCAGCCTTTAAACGCTCCAGAGTTTTGGCAGTACAGTAGTGGGTGAACCTCTTCCACTTTGCCACGTAATAGGACCGCTCCTGGCAGAGGTTTAAGTATTCAAACTGTAAGATCTCTTGTGTCAGAACGCCAGGTAGAGCTGACTGAGGTCTGGGTGCCGGATTTGTCCTTGCTTCGGAGTAAGATGGTCAGGCAGTTTCTTGTGTGGTCGATGGAACTTTGCAGGAGCATGGGATATCACTACTGCCTGGCCCACGAATGAGCTACCCAAATGAGAATCAGAGATGCCTGCCTTATCTTCCTCACCTCATACAGAATGAGCAGGCGAGGAGGAAATGTGTAGGCAAAGATCTTGACCAGTTCATCCACAGAGCATTGTCCATGGACTGTGGGTACCTCGAGAAGAATCTTGGCCATATTCCGTTGATGGTGGTAGTGAACATGTCTATTTGTGGGGTACTCCACTGCTGGAGGTGGAAGTACTAGTGTAGGACTTGCAAGCGAAGTTCCCACTAATGGACTGGTTAATGCATCCAGCTGAGTAGGTCAGCAAAGTCATTGACCAAACCTGGCAGGTGCTTCTCTAGGAGGTGAACGTTGTGGTGGATTGCCCAGTACCAAATTCCCTGAGCCGAGCTGTGGGGAGTATGTCCCATCTTGTTTCTGAATGTAAAACATCGCTGTCATATTGTCTGTCTAGATGAGAATCACCTTGCCTCGAATGAGCTGGAGAAAGTATTTGACGGCTAGGAGAATGGCCAGTAGTAAAAGGTATATTATGTGGGACCCTGTAGTTGAGAGGTTCACTCCCCCTGCACAGTCATAGCACCAAGAAGCACTCCCCAGTCTGTCAGAAAGGCGATTGTGGTCCCCTACAAAAAAAATCTGTAAAAGCCTTGCCTGCAACAAGTTGTCACTGATCCATCCATTCAGTGAGGGCTGGCCTTCATCAGCACTAGATTCTCCCAGTGACCCTTCACTTCTGACCACTGACTCGCATATGGAGCCTGACGTGAGGTACAGTTGAGATGCATGGGGCCATCATTCCAAGAAAGCACATCACGGTGAGATTACTATTATGCTGAAAAAGAGGTAGCAGCTGCTGGAACGACAACGCTCTCTGGTTGTTGGGGTGGGCTTTTCCTGTGATAGAGTTTTACACAGATCCCAGGAAGGGTTGGATTTTCTGGATGTAGAACTTGGTTTTGTTTATTGTAAATTCCAAGTTCTGGAGCACAGATGTTGCTGTTTGAGTGTGCCCTAGACGTAGTGTCTGCTTCTGCTCTTAATCAGCTAATCATCTAGATATGGGACTACCTGAAAGCTCTCCCTTATCACAAGGGCAGCCACTACCACTAGACACTAAGGATGTACCCTGAACTGGTAATTGTGTCCACTTACTATAAAATGAAAGTATTGGCGGTGGCCAGGGTGGATGGGGATGTACAAATAGGTGTTTTTCCTGTCAAGTGTTGTCATGTGATCGCCTTGGTGGAGCTGAGAGATGACGTACTGCAGGGTTGTCATGTGGAATGTACTGACAGAATCTGTCAGTTGAGAGATCTGAGGTTCAGGATGGGTCCGGAGGAGCTGTCCTTTTTGGGACTGATGAATTAAACAGAGTAGACTCACTTCCTTGAAAGGGCTGGGGGACTGATTCCATCACCCCTTTTTGAAGGATCGCTAGAACTTCCTCAAGAGGCAGAGATGGTCCCGACTAAGGATGTGCCTGTGGAATGATGTGCTGGGATGGGGTGTGTGAAGTTTGTGGCAGTAACTGTGACAAACTACCACTAGAACCCAGTGATCTTACGTGACATCCCCCAAGAGAAAGTAAATCCTGTATCCTCCCCAGACAGGTGACGAGTGATCAGGGTGGAAGTGAAGGGAGTCACTGCTTAGAGGTAGAAACTCCTTTCGCCGAGCCACCTCTGCCCTTCTCTTGAGTGTCACGCCTATATGCACTGGCGAAACCCGCGCCTTCCTGTTGATGGAAGATGTGTTGCTGCCTTGGGAAGGACTGTGGCAAATGTGGTGACGTAGCCCATGCGTAAAGGATTTGCAGGACTCCCATTGACTATCAATCGCCCCAGCTTTAATTTTCTTCAGCATTTCATCAACTGGGGGGGGGGGGTCAGTTGCTCCCTGTGAGACAGGAGGTTGAGGAGCGGCTACGGGACTTCGGCCTTGATCCTGGAGATTGGAAGCCAGGCATGTTGTCTGAGGACACCAGCGTTTATGCCCACTAGAGGCTGTGTCTGCAGCATCAAGAGTACAATGATAACCTCTCGGTAGCCCATGGTATCATCCCACTGGGATGCCCTGACTGAGAAGTGGTCCAAATTGGGATCGCCAGGGTGGTTCGACATCATATTTATCTCATGGGTCATCAGTGGGCCCTGGGTCTAAAGGCCAGTCATAAAGGTCGACAGGATCATATAGAGTGCATGGGTCTGGAAAGGTGTGTGGGTACGTCTCAGGTGACTCTAGTGGATACATATAAGTTGGTGTGCATGAGCATGGTGATAGAGGTTTAATTTTTGGCAAAGGGGTAGGGGGTGCAGGAGGAGGTAGAGGTGGAACATAAGGGTGAGGGCTTGTGCTCCTGCCCTTGAATTTCTTCTGCACTAGGGCCTCCTAAGAAGTTTCTCCTTAAAAGGTGAACCTTCTTTTACAAAGCAGTGTCTCTCTTGTTTTAGTCCGAGACAGCTTTGCCGATATCTTCCCAGTGATGGCATGAACCCCTTCTGCTTGGCATCAAGATTCTCCAGTTGTTGTTCAAAATAGACAAGTCAGATTCCTCGGATCTGGCTGTCGAACTAGCTTTCGATGTGGTTAGGGTCTTCGGTGCTGACTTAAGGTGAGAGCAAGGATGCTCAATGCCCTTGGATGGGCTAGGGCTCGAAGGCCAGTGGGACTCGATGCCCTTCGGTGAAGCCTTCTTAGACTTCCAAGCCTTCTCTCAGTGCTGGCCAGAGCCCTAAGGCTGCAGTGATCCTGGTGACAGCAAAGCCATTTGTCTGTACGTGGGTCTCGATGCCGGTCTCCTGCGGGAGCAATGCTCTACCTTGGCGTAGGACGTTTTCTGTGAAGTTGACTTTGTTGTGTCAGTATCGGAGCCAGGGGGTGTACTTCAGGCCCTGGGCGTGGTTTCCGTTCGAGGGCCGCTAGTCTTCGGTATCGGCTCCACGTCCTCCTCTTCATTGTGCTCCGACACACTGGAGACGACTGGACTGGGTGTGCCCTCAGCTGCCTGGATTCCAGATGGGTCGAGCTTGTCGCCTTCCTCGGTACTGAAGGGGTCTTGTTCCCCATGGATGTCCAGAATGTTAGAGGAAGCCTGTTGGTACATCTTACGGTGTGCCCTTTTCCTTTCCCTTCAGGATATTAGGGTTTCCTATGACTGGAAGGTGAGGCAGAACTCATGGGAGGCGTTGTCCTGGTGGGGAGAAAAGCACAAGTTGCAGATGTTGTGATGGTCCAACCAGAGGTATTTAGAATTGCACTCAGGGAAATTTTGATGGGTGTCCTTTCTACCGCCCCCAAAAGGACTGCATTCTGTAGTGTCGAAAATCGAGAGGGGGCATTGGTCAACAGTCATTCGAAAATGTCCGGCAAAGTACTACAATGGAGAGTTGTCGGCACGCGAACTGGGAAGGTAGATGAGGGGTAAACCCTCCAATCTAACCCCCTGGGAGGGGCGGGCAGAAAGATTGACTCGGCCCTAGGGATGGGGTTGTGGCCCAACGGCAATCCCCAACCCCATACATGTCTGTAATTATCCCAAATGTTGAATATTTTCTGTCCCCACAGGATTGACAGATTTTGTGTAAACCTGCTGATCTAGGGGAGGGGGTGGTCTAAATGCGTCCCAGGTTGCGGGGAAGCAGAAACCCATCCTGGAGGGGCAGCTTCCCCTGTGAACATGTCCTTCCCTGGCGGTCAAGGTGGGTGGATTCCTGCTCTGCGATCACCGTCCTGCAACGGACCTCCTAGCAGGACCCCAGCAGAGGTACCGCTGGAAAGGAGAATCCAGCTTTCCAACAAAAACTCTCCTGCTAAAATCATCTCCCCGGGGTCAGAACTCCGCGCCCTAGAGCACAGTGAAAGCAGATGTTGCTGACAGGTTCCTTTACTTACACTTGATGTCAGCAAGCATGGAAAGCGGATTGTTATTCATAGGCCTGAGCTGGGGGTCAACAAAACTTCACCTCCCCCGAGTTATGAGCCTTTCCCACACGCAAAAAAAGGTAATAAATAACATATTGCAATCTGTGCACCTGCATACATAAAATATATTCAAGGGGATCATGAATCCCTCTAAATGCCATATTGCTCATCTATTTTTAAGGCCATTTTATCTGTTGTTCTACCAGAGAAAGTTTAAATAACACGTCTCTTAAACATAACTAGTACCACCTGACTGAATGAACTTGTACATTGATAGCACGTTTCCTGCTTAATGTTTCCAGTGCACTGCAATACAGCTGTGGAACTTTTGGTTCATGTACATTTAAGGCATAGGTCACATTTCTTTTATATATATATATTCTCCATTATGGAATATCCTAAATATAACAAGGGAGGAGAAAACACGTATGGCGGCTGGAAATAAACATGCCCTGGTGCCAGGGAATGAAAGTTCTAGGCCTTGCCAAGTACATCTGCTAATGTGGGTCTATTCTGAGATTTTTTTTTGTAACACTCTAATTCCATTGTAGCATCACATTTCCAGAATGGTAAAAGACAGGAACATGAGAACAAAGAAAACACTACTGCCGCTAGTACTACTCAGTAGTAGGGAGGATAACATACCGAAACTGTCCCTGTGGGACCAGCCCCTCTGTGGGAGGCGCTATCAGCACCTAGCCCAAGATCATGCCAGGTGCCTGGGTCTTAAACTCAGGAGGAATTCGAGCAGAATTGGAAAGGACAAATTAAAAGGAAAGGAAAAGAAGCGGGTAATAAAATCACTGGGTGGATGTGAAGGGAAAGCAAAGCATAAAGATGGTGAGGTTCTAGGATGGGGCAAAACCAGCTCCTCTGCATAGAAAGTAAATCATGAAGGAATCTGCGTAAAGAACAAAAAGGGATCTTGTTCACCAAGATTCTTGGGTCCAAAGGCCTATAAGTGCAAGCAGGCCGAGGGGAGGGCTTGTAAGGATGACAGGGATTTGGATACATCTCCCCTTCCGTTCCAGCCAACACTGGTCACACAGGATCAGAACTCGATTAGACTTCTTCACAAGTCCATCCGCCTAACAGATGAATATTATATATGGTTTACTGAATATCTGAGCAAAAATGGATACTCACTCTTAAATGTACGAGGCACAACACTGATGCTTCAGCCCCTTGCTTTATTGCCTTCTTTGGCACTTCCTGCATCTTCTGCCGCCCAGCAGCAGTTATTGGACTTAAGTCAGGAAACAAGAGGATACGGTTTCTCTTACGGTATAGCTTTTTTGTAACTGCTGCAGATGTCAGAACAGTTTCCCTCAGACTCACCCAATGTCCCTAGGACTGTGCTGCCTCCAGTGATCTCTTTTAGTTTCATTTGTAGCTAACCATAGCAACTTTTTCATAGTAATTTCCTTAGGAAGGACTTCTTGAAGGTGGAATGCTTCGAGTGCTGTCCTTCTCCTGTGCCCATTCTGAGACCCAGATCAACATGGCCCTGCACAGGTTTTCTAGGCCCTCTACCTGCTCAAGAATCACGACTCAAAGTGGTAGTTCCAGACAGGTCTCACCTAATCTGTTGCACCATTTATTCTACATACTCTTTTTAGGTCTCGCCTAGCGACGCAGCGCATGCGCTGCTCGCCTTGCTAAGAACTATTGTTGTCGGTTTGGTGGGCGAAGGGGGACAGGAGATGTGCACGCGTACAGACAGGAGATGTGCACTCCATATGCGTGCACATCTCCTGTCCCTGCATAGGGCTGGCGCACTTTCACTTAGGACGCTTTCAGGCTTGTTCTCTACTAGTTGCTGTCGGGTGTTACTCTATTGCCATCTGCTGGCTGCAGACGATCACAGCCTCAGAAGGACAAACTGTAATACAGTGCTGTCTAGAGTAGGAATCTGAAATCATGGACAACTGGAGGGGTGATCAAATTCTGTTAATCTTGGACAACTGGAGGGGTGATCAAAATCTGTTAATCTTGGACAACTGGAGGGGTGATCAAAATCTGATAATCTACAGTTTAACATTTAAAATGTATGTTTTTAAACTTTGAGCTGAAGAATGAGAGAGACTTACAGAGATTTGCCATATAGGACTATGGACTATGGTACTTGCATTCATGAAGTTTTTTTTTCTGAAGGACAACTGGAAAGGCTCTTGCAGAAGCGATTTAAGGTACTTGTTGGCATTAACACTATACAAATCTGTTACTTGACATGAAAGGTGGACGCCGAATTAAGCCTGACAGAATTGTAGGTGGGTTCAGGATAAATCTGTGTGTGAACTTCCCATTTCACTTTGAATCCTGCTGGATGGTTCTGAGGTGGACAAAACTGAATTAACAAGCATTTGCAATGCAATAGGTCTCGCATTTGCAACAGTTTGAGCTCTTGGCATTGTAAATGACAATGCCTTTTATTTATGTGTTGGTTTTTAAAACATAAAAAAAAGGCATTATCATTTACAATGCCAATAACTTAAACTCTCGCAAATGCGAGACCTATTGCATTGCACATGCCTGTTTTCACTTGAAGTAGCAACCATCTTTACAGCATGTATAAGTTGCTATTCAACTGACTATTCTAGAGTCGTAGGCAGTAAGTCTTACCTCGATGGTATCAAGTGCATATGCATTTTACCCCATAGATGCCATAAGGACTTCTCACCTTTAGTCTTAGTAGGGAACTTTTGCACCTTATCTGCTGAACACTCAGTGGGGGAAGAGTCTGCCATTGACAAAGCTGATCTACAGGCGCAATTTCGTGACTGTTTCCCTGGGGCGGCACTGGGTGCTTGCAGTTGCTCTTTTCATGTCTTGCCTGTTTTCATACAGTCACAGTGGTGTTCTTCCTTATAGAGTAGGAAAATTAAGCTTGCAAGCATCAACAACACCTCTGAAGAGCACCAGGCAGAACAAGGTAAGAGCTGAGAGAAAGGGTCCCCAGCAGTTCTCCACAAGGATTCAGTTTCCCCCACCTACAAAACATCACCCACCAAACGGTCTCTAATGACCCGAATGCATCCTCTGCCCTGCCTATGCATTCTTTGCCCTCCCTTTACAGATCCACAGAGGGCGTTGTCTCTGGGAAGCATAGGGATCCCTGGAGGCGGAAGAATACCACAGAATTTCGATAACCGTCGAAAGTCACCATCAGAAACAGCTGAAATCTGGTTGGCTTGGTGGTGTCGTTGTCTCAGGGCTACACTGCAGGTATCAGAAGAAAGGATTCCACAGTGACGGATGACCCAGGATGGGCAGGGAAACTGCAAAGAAAGTGGGGTACAAACATATTAGGAGAATGGTGATTGGTGCTTGTGCGCTGGGTGAAGATTAGGTGACACGGTGATAAAGCAGTCGTTCTCTGCTCTTCCCCCAACCTAAAATGGCGGAATATACTATTCACGGTGGCATGAAGCACAATCCATGTTGGTGCTGTTAGAAATCGTGTTTCTGATTGGCCACGGTATGCACCGTGTCCAAGCAAGAACCACAATTATAGTCAGGGTAAGTCAGGTATGCACTAAAAGATCACCTAATCTAAAGAAGCAATGTGCAAAATATTTGTGCACACACTTTTATACACACACAATGCAAACACCACAAAGATATAGATTATTATATTCGGAATAAAACAAGACCAAAATGCCAAAAATCCAAATAGTACAAGTCAAGATATGGACTTTTAAAGAATAAGTGAAGAATAGCACTTAGAAGCAAATAGCTCTTTGCGGTTAGTGTAGGTCACACTAGACTGGGACACAGTCAGGAGTTCAGGTCGCGGTGACCGAGCGCAGGCTGTGTACAGGACCCACACAGGGCCCGCTGTGCAAAGTACCTTATTCCTTCTCACAGAACGAAATGCACTAGTGGTGAGGCGTTGGTTCCGTGGACGAAACGCTGAGTCGGAATGCAAGGGCGATGTGTCAGGTTAATCCATGCTAGAGACAATGTGTTGATCCTCTCCATGCGCTGGCGGTGATGCGTTGATCCCTGAAGCGGTGATTCAGGAGGCGCTGTGGCAGTGCTGCGTGCAGTAGGTCAGGTCCAGACCACGCAGCTGCGTCGATCCCAATGTCGCAGCAGGCGATACATTTGTGTTCGATGGCCAAAGATGTCAAAGTGCAGGTTCTGGAAGATGCAGTATGTTAAACTCACATCCAAGGGCCCTGGACTAGATTGGCACCATTTGGCAGAACAAGACTTAAAGCAAGTAAAGTCCAGGTGCTAGGATGAAGTTGAAAGGTGAAGCGTTTGATATTTCTAAAACTTTAGCAATAGGAGGCAAGCCAACAAACCCTTTGAGAAACTTAAGTCCTTAGGATGTAGAGAGCAGGTCCTTTCCTTCTCACTTTCAGACAAGAAGCAGCAGGCAGCAGATCAACACAGCAAAGCAGGTAGCAAAGCGGCAGTTCCTCATACAGCACAGCAGCTCTTCTTCCTGGCAGAATGTCCTAAGTTCCAGCAGTGTTCTGAGTACATGGTGTTAGAGGTACGGTACTCATTCCCATTTTAGCCTTTGAAGTAGGGATACTTCAAAGAAAGGTCTTTGTAGTGCACAAGACCCTGGCCTTCCTTGCCCTGGCTCCAGAATCACTACAGGGAGGTCTGCAACCCTTGTGTGGGGAGAGGACACAGCCCTTTCAGGGCGAAGTGCCAACTCCTCCCACTCATCCTACCCAGGCAGACCCATCAACATGCATCTATTTTATGTTTCTTGTGCAATTCTGGTTCCTCTTCATTGTAATTGTGTAACCTTTGATTTCTCCAGGTCTTTCTTTTAGGAGTCTTGTGAAAGTTACGGATCTATGGAGCATCCATATGGCGAAGGTATACTGCTGCTTTGTGGTACATGTGTTGCTAATCAGTGCTAATACTCATTTAACAGTTAAAAAAACAATCTAATTTCCATATAAATACAATAACTATAGGACACATTAAAAAGACCTATGATATGTTAAAATACTAAAACAGTAAACAATAAAACAATTAATAAATTACTCCTTTTAAAGAAACAACCTAAATACTAATCAAAAGTGATCCAGCATTTCTATCTTACCCACTCTTCCTGGTTTTTCCTCAGTCTGGTTACTAGGAACTGTGCATTTTGCTTCAGCCCTACTTCCTCAGTCCTTGGTGAAGCAATGGGATTGTCATCTGTATCCTCTGAGAATCTAGTGGTCGTGACCTTGCCAATCTCCTCTCGTTCACAGGTAAGGAATGGACAGACCCTCCTCCAGCACTATTGAGCAGCAGATCTACAGTGCTTGTCATTACCAGTCTCAGACTGGGGAAGAAAATAGGCCCAGGCACCAAAATAAAAGTGGCTCCCATTAGTGAATCAGATATCTAAAAACGTGACCCACATTTGGAAATAGGGGCAGTTTTTATATTGTAAAGACATGGCCTATATGCCTGTAAGACCCTGGCCACTACCCATCCTCGCTGTGCCAAGGGTTGTCCTCTCTCAGCTGTTGCATGTATGGTGCTTGAGCACAGTCATACAGTTGAGCAGGAGGTAGCGGTGTTTCTCTGTTCTCAGAACCCTATTGTAAATCCACCTTTTCTGTGTGGTTACCCATATTTTTCGCCTTTTGCTGGCTGTAGAACTTTGTGCGCTTTACTGCTGCTAACTAGACATATGTTGATATGAAGAGGACAAACATGCTAACACTGGGATACTTCTAATTAACATGATTAACTTTCCCATAAGTCCTTAGTATATCATAAAAAAAGTACCCAGTGCCTGTAAGTTAAATATCACTAATGGACTGCAGCACCCATTGTGCTACATTACAGCGACAGTGCAAACATGACTGCATGCCTACGGATGGCTGTGCAGTTTTAAACTGCAAATTCAACCTGTCAAAATAACCCCTCTGACAGGCTTAAAACCTCCTTTAAAATATTTATAAGTCACCCACAAGGTAGTGTGCATGGTATTTAAAAGTAAGACATGTGGGGGGCGTGGCCAAGCAAGATGGCTGAGTGGACGTGAGCCGCCTCAGCTCCGTACCTCCGATGTTGCCACGAGCTGTTCGCCAGCGCTCATGGAGGGCTGTAAAATGGATGGCCGCAATCGGCACTAACATGTGCTGACCTGGAACTCTGCATGAAGTCCACAAATTGGCCCTGCGATTGATAAACGCATTTGCGGTGTGGCGGGACGAGAGCCCGAGACTGACCCCAAGATGGCACCGAGGTGAGCCCCGATCAGAGCCGTCACATGCAGCTGAGCTCCCGTAACAACCGGGAGATCCTGACCGCGGCTCCGACGGCAGTGCACTCCCCCCTGTATGAGCGCCACTGCGGGTGGGGGGGCTCCGGGGATCAGTTCGGGAGTTGGCGTTTTGCAGTGCAGGCGTGAATGCAATCTCGCACTATGCGGCACTGCTAAGACACATCGCAAGACCGTGCTGCGACAATCGAGGCTTGAGTGAAGCGGTGCAGGAGGCACTGACGGTGTGGACACGGTGAGCGGCAGCGGGAGAGCTTACCTGATGGGTCAGTCGCCTTTGTTCTTGTCTTGGGCGCAATATGCAGAAGGCCTGGAGGGGGCCTGTGAAGTGACGCCTGTCTGACCCTAAGATGGTGCCCGCAGCGTGACAGTCTCCCAGGAGGGCTACCGACTTGGCACCAGCAGCAGCGTGGGGGAGGAAGCAGACGGGCCACCTTCCCCTTCTGCTGCCCTACTTAAGAGGGGAGGAATCCTGTCCCCCCAGTTTTGCTGCCCTGCTCCTCTACATGCCGCCTGACCTTAAGAGGGCGTCCAGGGCTTAATCATCAGCAAAAGGCCTGACACCACGCCTGGGAGACACACGAGTGTGGGGCCAGAGTCTGCATGCCACAACCCGGCAGGGACTTACACTCCTTGCCTTGGCTCTGTGCATCACGCTGCCCCTATGCCACCAAAGAAGGCGACGAACAAAGTATCCCATTACTTCGCAGCCACAGACAAGAACACTTCACCCATCGAGACTGATCAGGAGAAAACAATGGCCCTTACTAGGGAAGACCTGGTTGCTTCCCTCCGGGACTTTAAAACTGAACTGTACCAGGAACTTAAACAAGACCTGCGCGCTTCTATAGATCAACTCAAGGCCGACTTAACAGAAAAGATGGCGATGCTCAGACAAGATGTAGACGCGGTGGGCACCAGGGTGATGGAGGTAGAGGAACAGACGCAGGACCTCGACGCCCACTCTAGTAAACTACTCGAAGCTCAGCACAACCTCCAGTCCCAGCTACAACAAGTGCTCCTGAAGGCGGAGGATTTGGAGAACAGTTCTCGGAGGGAGAACATATGCATCCGGGATCTCGAAGAAGGCGCGGAGGGGCCAGATCTGGAGGCATTTGTGGTCAGCCTTTTCTCTGAACTCCTGGCACCTCGGCAATTGAAGCTGAGAGATAGATCGAGTTCATCGGGTGGGGACCCTACAGACTGGGGAAAGAAGACGAACACGGGACGTCCTGGTGAAGATGCACTCCTTCAAAGCAAAAGAAGCCATCTTAAGCGCCGCGAGGAAGAGGGAAGAGATCTCCTTTCAAGGATACAAGTGCGCGCTTTTCCAGGATTTGGCGCACTCCACTCTGGCGCGCAGGCAGTTGCTTCGCCCGGTCACCACCAAGCTACGAGAGGACAACGCGCGATATCACTGGATGTTTCCCTTTGGCCTTGCCTTTGAATACAAAAATAAGTCCCACCATATAACCAATCTGAATGAGGGTCTACGTATCTTAGGCTTGCCTGAGCCAGAGGATGACAACTGCGCAGGGCTTTCAACTGACTCAGGACAGCCCCGGAGGGAGACCCGGTCCTGGCAGACAGTCGCAAAAAATAGGCAGACTCCTAAATGATCGTTCTCCAAGGGATGTTGGCTACAGACATTGTGCCGCTCATGATGTTCACTTACGGAGCCCCACTGGTGAGCCATTGGTTGCCATGAGCCTGGTGCAGTAGAATAACCAGGGTTCCACCCAGGCCACTAGGTTACAGAATCCATCCATCTATGACAATTCTGATATGCTCAATTGTTCTCTATGTTCCTATCACATGGCAGTTGGGGGGGGGGGGGCAGGCCTTGTCCGTATCGCCCAGAATCACAGTTTTCTTCTTAGAGAAGGATCGAGCTGGGGGCCCGTTGGCGTCTCAGCACAATTTTTCTAGGGTTGGTTGGAAAACATTTTTGGGGGGCGGGGGGGGAGTGGCTTCCTGGTGCTGGTGACGGGGAAATGCTAGTTTTTGGCTCACCAGAGGGTGAGCAGCGTGTGGAGGGGCTCTTGCCTGAGGTGTGGGGCTACGGGGAAGATGGGGTGCAACACGATGAGGGTAGTATACGAGAAGAGGTCGATGGGCGAGGGAGGAGGGGTCAAACTTTCAATGGTCACTATAGTGTCATGGAACGTTAAAGGTCTGAACTCGCCCCAAAAACGGCAGAAGATTTGGAAATATCTTAATGACTGCCAGTTTGAGGTTGTAGCCCTGCAAGAAACACATCTTAAAAAGTCTGAGGAATCGCAACTGCATCACAAATCCTACACCTTAATTTACAGGTCCTCGGCCAGCACTAAACACAACGGAGTGGCCCTCCTTTTCCATACCACAGCCAAGTTCCAGCCCGAGGCAATCAAGCACGACCGGGAAGGGAGAGTCATCATGGTAAAGGGGAGATTAAGGGGCATTCTTTGTACGTTTGTCTCCCTCTATGCGCCCAACTCAGGTCAGACGACATTCCTGGCCAACACGTTAGATCTGATTGAGGGGTTTGCGGAAGGCCCAGTGTTTTTTTGGGGGGATTTCAACCTGACCTGGCACGAGACTTTGGACCGTTCCCACTCCCAGAGGGCGACTCTCAACACCTTTACCAAAGTGGTTAAACAGAAAATGCTCACTTTGGGCCTCTGTGATGCTTGGCGAATGCTACACCCTTCCTCCAAACACTACACATACTTTGCCCATGTCCACCATTCCTATTCAAGGATAGATTAGATCTTCATTAGTCAAACACTGTTGGGCCCCTTACAAGCTGCTCAGATTATGCCAATCTCAATATCAGATCATAGTCTCATATCCGTCAGTTTAGCGTGGGGAGGGACTAAACCGGGCACATCTAAGTGGTACTTCCCGACAGCGATTACCAGAGACAAGACCTTACGAGACAAACTAAGGGCTTCTATCATTGACCATTTCGTGCTTAACATCCCTCAGGATACAACACCCCAAAACAACTGGGATGCTTTCAAAGCGGTGCTCAGGGGTAAATGCATTCAACTTAATGCGGTCCTGAATAAGCAAAGGGAGAAGGAACGCACAGCTCTTGAGGAGGAACTAGAGATAGTGGAGAAAGCCCATAAGGAAACACCCACACGAGAGCTACAGCTCATTTATAACAATAGAGCCGAATACACACTGCTGAAGTTACGACAGGCATCATATGCTCATATTGATAAAGTGGGGTCCCATCTAGCCCGTCAACTGTGTGAGAAGAGGGAACGCAACTTCATTGGGGGTATTTTAGACGGGGACGGTCGCCTCACCCACTCAGATGACCTCAAAGCCAACATTTTTGGTAAATTATATGGGGAGCTCTACTTGGGCACAACCCCCGATACGGCCCTACAGCAACGATACCTCGACTCTGTGGGCCTATCTCACCTCTCCCCGACGGCCATGGAGCCTTTGGAGGTGCCCATCATGTTGGAGGAGGTTGGACGGGCTATTACCAAACTGAAACTCCATAAAGCCCCGGGACCCGATGGTTTAACGGCGCAGTTCTATAAATGCTTTGCATCCGAACTAATCCCACACCTCACTGAGCTGTTCAACGCGATAGCGGTAGGTGCCAAGGTCTCGACTTCGATGGCTGAAGCAGTAATATCTGTAATCCCAAAACCCGGGAAAACCCCCCAGAACTGTGCCTCTTATAGGCACATTGCCCTCCTCAACCTTGACGCAACACTATACTCGGCGATCCTGGCCTCCAGACTGGAGGATCTGATGCTCATGCTAATCCACCCTGATGAATCTGGCTTCATAAAGGGACGGCAGACACATGAGAATATTAGGCGAACTATACAGCTCATCGAGAAAGTATCTAAATTCAAACTCCCTGCAATTTTAGTTGGCCTCGATGCCGAAAAAGCCTTTGACAGGGTGGATTGGTCGTTTCTTTTCCTCACTATGCAGAAATATGGCTTTGGGGACAGTTTTCTTAATATGGTCAGGGCCAACTATCACCTTCCACAGTACCATGTTTTGGTTAATGGCTACACCTCGCTACCCTTCGCCCTTAGCAGAGGTACAGGGCAGGGCTGTCCACTTTCTTCTCCCCTTCTATTCGCTCTCAGTATAGAACCTCTAACTGTCAAATTTCGAGCTAAGGAGGAGATCCGGGGCATATATTTTTAAGAGACAGAACATAAAGCATCCCTCTTCGCGGAGGATATTTTGCTTACGCTCATGGAGTCGGCTTTCTCACTCAGGGGAGTACAGGAGGAATTGAGGTACTTTGAATTGGTGGCCGGATTTAAAGTTAATTTATCTAAATACTCCATACTAAATCTCACGCTCTCCGATGCCGAAGCACTGAGGCTGAGGGGTCAGACGTCCCTGCACTGGGCCAAGCCCTCCCTTTTATACCTTGGGGTCCACCTCACTCCTAGAATCAAAGATCTCTACGCGGCCAATTACCCTCCTCTGGTGGCACAGCTTCAGAAGGATTTTAAGAGATGTTAGCCTCTCTATATTTCCTGGCTCGGTCGTATAAACGCTTCTGCCACGTCTGCGCTCACTTGTCACTAAATTTATCTGGCAGGGCTGGAGGGCACGTCTTCCCTTCTACGTGCGGAGGCGACGAAAATGTTGCCATATTTGCTTATGATGCTGAACAAAAAGAAATTTGACAAAAAGGTAGGATATATAAAAGTGTTACACATGCCCATATGGTGCAAATGGCTCAAAAGCTAGCTTAACTATCACAACTAGGGACAACACTTGAATGCAAAATGAAATATTATTAGTATCTCAGTAATGGGACTAGCTAGAAAAATGATGAAACAGCTACTTTAATAGTTATTAAAATCGTGAAGTTGGATTATTTCTAACTACTAAGGAACAGTAACTTTTAGACTGTTACCTTTTCCCTGCCTGAAGATCCTGGAGACTAATCTGTTTTTTCTTTCCTACTTCTGCAAGGCAGTAATTAGCATTTGAATAGGTTTGAAGTGCCCCCCCAGATGCAAACAATAGGCGGACCTGAATGGACAGAATTAACTCCTGTGAACCTGGCAGAATATGCAGGGTGGGGCTGTAAGTATCCTTTTTGAAATTCGAGCGTGAAATCCTTTTTGCATGTCAATCTTGCTTGACAAGTCTACTGGGTTTTTTATATAACATTTAGGGCACACTTCAAAAAGGCCTCCCCTGTCACAGATAGGTGTTAGCTGACAACTTTGTCCCCCAGCCAAGCAGGCCCCAATCACAATGGGCCTCTTTTTGATATTACAATGTCAAAACCTGCTGAAAAGGTCTGCTGGGTTTACATATAACACTTGGGGAGTACTTCAAAGGAGGGAAACATGTTGCCCAACAATTCTTTTTTTTTTTTTTTTTTTTTTTTTCACCTTGCTGAATGATTTATTCCTGCAGGGCAGCGTTGCATATCCACTGTAAACACACAAAGTTCATCTCGTCACAAGTATTTCCTTACGCGTTTCAGGCGTCACAGCGCCCTTGTTCACAGGACTTTGACAAATGTAGAGTGCAGAATACCGGTCCTCTAATTAGCAGTTTTTTTTTTTTTTTTTTTAAACCGTTTATTACAGGACTCAAAAATTGTAAAAGTATGGGCCTACAACCTTCCGGCCGGCTGCTAGCAATATAAGGAGCATACGGTATACATTTGTAAAACACATGGTGCCGCTGCCGAGCATTTACAGGAGATAACATCGTTGCGTGTCACATTATGCAGACCCCATCATACGGTTCCATTTTAAATTTAAAGCACAGCAAACACAAACAAACCCACAAGGCAATCCTCAATTGAAATAGCAACACGTGCTCCTCTAGAGGGGAAATCTAGCCATCTATAGGAGTCTCAAGAGGTGGGGGAGAGATCAGAACTAGGATTGGGGACACCCGATGCCCAGGTACCGGGGGGATGAGTTGGCTAAGGGGACGGGGCCGGCGATGGATCAGGCAGTAGGGGTGGAGCACAGATTCCCCCGCGGTAGGCGTTCCAGGGGCCCCACACTTTCACCCATGTCGCAGGCTTACCTCTCGCCACATACACCACCTTTTCCCGAAACATGCACCAGTCCATATGCTCCTTCCAGGCCGAGACTGTCGGGGTGCACTGGGATCCCCACAGCTGGGCAATATCACGCTTGGCAATCATATATCCCAGAATCACCCACCACGTCTGCGGCACCGAGTAGTCGGTAGGCTCCCACACATTCAACAGGCATCTCCTCGCTTCGGGCAACAGCGCCACATGCGTGACCACTCGCAGCACCTCATGCACACCTCGCCAGAATCCCTCCACCTGCGGGCACTCCCAAAGGATATGCAAAAAGGTCCCCAGCGCACCACACCCACGCTTACACAAACCGTCCTCAGCATAGCCCATACGCAGGAGCTTTGGCCCCGTCATATAGACCCTGTGGAGTATCTTGAGCTGGACGAAACGAAGGCGAGCCGGTATGGCCACCTCTTTCGGGGAGGCCACCGCGGAGATCCAGTCCTCGTCGTCCAGCTCTAGCCCATCGGCTACCCAAGCCTCACGAAGGGCAGTCAGCAAGTCTGAGCGATCGTTGATTAGTTTTTTATAGATCAGTGAGATCGTGCTGTCAGGGACATGTCCGTCCAGCACTCTATCCTCCAGGGGGGAGCACTCCGGGATGGAGGCGACGTCCGGAAAGACGGAGCCCAGCGCATGCCGGACCTGCAAGTACCGAAAGTACTCGCTGCCCTGCAACTGAAATTCCGTCTGCAGCATCTCAAACGTTTTAAATCCTCCCCTCGTCCAGAGATCCCCCACTCTGCTGACGCCTATTAACTCCCATTTCTCAAAGCCCTTCGAGGTCCACAAGGAGCCCAACCGCTCAGATGCGTATAGTGGTGACGCCCGGGTCAAACGGTCCTTCCACCCCATTGCAGCATTAGCCGTGTGCCACACTTGCACCATGACACGCGTGGGGCCCGTCAGGCGAGCGTCGGGCGCGCTAGAGTAGAGCGCTCGATTATAGTCACCACCTGGAAGTAGAATCCTATCCATTTCAAACGCAGGGTTTAAGGCTGGCCCATATAGGCCCTGATTAATTGCGGCTAGCTGGGAGGCCCAATAATACCGTTTAATATCCGGGAGGGCTATCCCCCCATCATACCAGGGGAGCGTCAGCTTAGCCAGGGCAATACGTGGCCTCCCGTCCCAGAACAGGCGGCGCTGCAAACTCTCCACTTCTCGGAAGTAGCGCGCCGGGACAAGGTCCATCGTGTTCTGTAACGCGTATAGGAAACGCGGCAACGACATCATTTTAAACAATGCCGCCCGGCCGAGCGGCGAAAGCGGCAAACGCCGCCAGCGCGCGACATCCTCTTTCAGACGCTGGAGGGGGGGAAGCAAGTTCCGATCATACCGAGCCTCCGGGTCCAGAGTAATGAAGACACCCAGGTACCTAAATCCCTGCGAGGCGACCTGGATCGGACAGCCCCGCGGGAGGATAGGAGCCTCCCCAGAGAGAACGTACACACACGATTTAGCCCAGTTGATGACCAGACCGGAGTTACGACCGAATGAATGCAGAACATCAACTAGTACTATGAGTGATTTACGTGGGGAAGCTAGGTACAAGAGGATGTCATCAGCGTATAAGGATACACGGTCCTCATACTCGGGGGTCCAGCGGAGACCACGGATGGAAGGCTCCCACCGCAGCCACTCCGCCAGGGGCTCCAAGGCAAGTGCAAAAAGGAGCGGAGATAAGGGGCAGCCCTGTCGAGTGCCTCGGCCCAGCTCAAACGGAGCCGATACTCTTCCGTTCACCACCACCTGCACCAATGGGCCCGAATACAGCAGTTTGACCCAACTGATGAACCCTGGGCCAAATCCAAACTTCGCAAGCATCGCCCAGATATATGGCCATTCAAGCGTGTCAAACGCCATGGTGGCGTCTAAGGACGCCAAAATGGCCGGCTCCCTTATAAACGGGGCATGTGCGAGCACACCGTGCAAACGCCGCAGATTAAGGGCCGTGTTGCGATGAGGAATAAAGCCAGACTGGTCCTGATGAACCAAATCGCCCACCACGCCGACCAGCCGATTGGCCAGTACCTTAGCGAGAATCTTGGGCTCCGCATTCAGCAGCGAGATGGGCCGATAGGATGTAACCCGGTTCCGAGGTCTCCCCTCCTTGTGGATGACCACGATTGTAGCCAGACGCTGGTCCGGCGGGAGGGAGCCCACCGAGTGTGCCGCCAGGAACATAGCCCGGAGGTGGGGTGCCAGCGTATCCGGTCGTAACTTGTACAACTCGATAGGGAGACCATTCGGACCCATGGCCTTGCCGGAAGCGACCGAGCGTATGGCGAGGGCGATCTCGTCGGAGGTGGGAGCGGCGTCCAACGACACCCTGTCCTCCCCAGAAAGGGAGGGCAGCGCGATATCACTGAGCAGGGCGAGGGAATCCTCTTCCGAGCAGGAAGACACCGGGGAATACACCCCATGGAAATAATCCGCAAAGCAGGAGACAATTTCTTCTGGCTCGGTCACACACACCCCATCCGTTTTCTCAATCTGCGGGACCACACGATTCGCTCTCTCTTTTTTGTCCAACCACGCTATAAGCTTACCAGCCTTTTCACCCACATCATACAAACGCCCCTGTTGCTCTCTACTGAGGCCCCTGGCCGCCTCCGTGACGAGGGCCCTGTAGGCCGCCTGCTTGAGTTGGAGGACATGTAATGCAGCATCCGTCACCCCACCTTCTAGATTCCCCTCCAACTCGGCTATTTCAGCCTCCATCCGGGTCACCTCCTCCCGCTCGCGCCTCCGGGCATGGGAAATGAGGGATAGGGCCTCTCCTCGGAGTACTGTCTTGAAGGCCTCCCATAGCGGTATGGCCGAAGGCACAGACCCCACATTCTCATCAAAATATCGCTGAAGGGATTTAATCAATGCAGCGCGAATGGAGGGGTCGCGCAGGTACCAAGGATTGATTGGGACCACCCTACCCTCACCCCTCGGAAAGACATCAAAGTGCAGTAAAAGCGGGGAGTGGTCCGAAATACCCCGTGGCAAATGGCGTACCTCTCCCACCCTCCCAACATAAGCCGCCGGGACAAGGACATAGTCTAGTCGTGAGAGACTACCATGGGCTCCCGAGTGGAAAGTATACTGTAACTGCGCGGGGTGTTTTAAACGCCAGCAGTCCACTAATCCAAATGTATCTAAGAGGCCGGGGAGCCACGCCTGTGCCCGGGGGAGGTCCCTAGGGGGGTGACGATCCAAAGATCCAGATACCACCGCATTGAAATCCCCCCCCACAACCAAAAGCCCCCCCGGAAGGCCAAGGAGAAGGCGCCCAAGGTCCGCAAAGGTGGTCGACTGCAGCCCCGGTGGGATGTATATTGACACAAAGACAACCACTTTGCCCTCCAGTCTTCCCACCAAGACCGTATAGCGTCCCCTATCATCATGGAGCACCTCATCAATCTCCAACGGGAGCGAGTTCTTCACCATGATGCCCACACCCCGTGAGCCGGACGTAAAGCCCGAGTGAGCCACTAGGCGATATCCACGCCGATTCATGGCGCAGAAGGAGTTACCAATGAGGTGTGTCTCCTGCAAAAAGACTACATCAGGCGAGATTCGCTTCAAAAATTGCAGGACCACACCCCGTTTGATCCTGTCCCCCAGTCCATTCACATTCCAGGATAACAAAGTTAGTTCCCTACCCCCCATCATATACAAGAGCCATCATTCGTACCCCGGAGAGCACTTTAAAACCAACACAATAATACGTTTGCCTTGTGGTAAGAACGAACAACACCCCATCCCAACCCACCCACCCCAACAGAACTCCCCCCTCCCTGCACCCCTGCATGAGCCCAAACAGCCCCCCCAACGTGCAGTGTGCCTGTCGCCCCATATATAGTTAGACTAACTAAGCCCCCTAGAGGAGGAGGGAGAACGCCCAAGAGACCCAACACAACCTCCATAGGAGGGG
Source organism: Triturus cristatus (assembly GCF_964204655.1). Classification (NCBI taxonomy): domain Eukaryota; kingdom Metazoa; phylum Chordata; class Amphibia; order Caudata; family Salamandridae; genus Triturus; species Triturus cristatus. The sequence goes on along the minus strand of NC_140589.1, from coordinate 760,835,714 downwards.
AACTTACAAAAAACTGACGCAGAATTAAAAGTGGCATCATTTTCGTCCAGAGTGAGGCCCATTATGAGACCCTCAGTCCTGATCCAGCGTGCCGTCACCCCCCGCCGCCCCCCCCCCGCCCCCCCGATCACGATCCCCGGGCAGAGTATCCAGCCAGTCCCCGGCCGCCTCGGGACGATCAAAGAAATGCGTGCGACCATCCACCTCCACACGCAACTTGGCCGGGAAAAGCATGGCATACTTGAGGTTTAGGTCCCGAAGACGGCGTTTGACACCTAGGAAGCTCAGTCTCTGCTTCTGGACCGCTGGAGTGAAATCAGGATAGAAATTAACCTCCATATTGTCTAGCTTGACCGGTCCATGCAGTCTGGAGGTTTGCAGGATAGCGTCTCTATCCCGAAAATTGAAAATCCGGGCGATGAGAGGTCTCGGAGGGGCTCCGACATTAGGTCGACCCCCGGGAACCCTGTGAGCCCTCTCCACAGCGAAGAACTTGCTCAGCCCCCGTGGCTGGAGATGGGTAGCAATCAGGTCCTCCACAAAAAGATCCGCCGCCGCCTCCTCGCGTCCCTCGGGCACCCCGATAATGCGGATGTTGTTCCTCCGTGCCCGACTCTCGGAGTCCTCCAGGCGCCGATCCATTAGCGCCGTCGCCCGACTAAGCCGGCGCACCTCCGTTTGCAAGGCCGCCACATCTGTCGTTAGGCCCGATGCGGTGTGGGCCAAAGAATCTACTCGGTCATTGGTTTTGGAAAGATCGGCCCTCACCAGGCCAACATCCACAAGGACCGAGTCAATCTTCAGCGCCAGTGTATCAAACCGCTGGCCCACCGAGGCCTTCATCTCGGCAATGGCGCCCATAACATCTCGCAGAGTCAAATCTGCGGGCAGGTCTGGGGCATCAGGAGGACTCTCAGGGGGCTTGCGCGGTCCATCGGGCGATCCCTTCTGGAGGGTATAGCGGTCCATACTGTTGGCCTGATGGACGGCACCGCGCCGGGTCGATTTGGTCTTTACCCGGTCTCCATCTTGTTTCGTGGCCATGGCCGCCAGTCTCCCAGTCGCACCAGCCACGCCGAGTAGGGCAGGAAAGCAGACACAGGCTCCGGGGGGGCCCCCTCGGGGCAGCGGGGTGGACACAGCCGGCAGGCAGGCAGGCAGGGTCTCCCAGCAAGGCCACACCACACCAACCCCAAGGGCTCCGCGACCCAACCTTGCAGAGACAACAAGGTGGTGCGAAAGTGAAAGTGCGGGGCACGCGAGTCGCCAGGCCCTGCCTGCCGCTGTTGTTCACTTTGTCCCTGGATCACCCCACTGCGCAAATCCGGGGTCCGGCGAGGGGAAGGCCGCACACTTCAATCGGTGCTCACTCCGGTGTCCGAGGTCCGATTCGGAAGCGGGAAACGGGTGCCACCTCAGCTCAGGTTCACCAACCTAGTCCCCTCATCCAGGGCAGGATAATGTCAGGATATTCGTAGGAGGTCGCGGAGGTCCTCGGGAGCCTCGCACCTACGCGGCCATCTTGGTTGCGCGCTAGGCTCCTCCTCCTGCCCAACAATTCTTATGCATCCACAGTCTGGTTGCAGAAAACCCTGTTTTATGTTCTACCACAGTGGTTCTCCTGAGGACCCCCATTGAGTCACCACTGGAAGCCAGGGACCCCCAAGCAATATGTATGATTTAAATGTAAAACAGTAATTCGAAAAATATAGACACGTGTGCACACAAAACAAGTACTCAAATTACTAAGGATTTTAGGAGCATATTTACAAGCCCCTATCGCCATGGGAGCATCACTTTTTGCGATGTTCCCATGGCGATAAGGGCTTCGCCTTATTTACAAGGCAGCGTTAAGCCACTTAACGTGGCTTAACGCTGCCTTGTAAATAAGGCCCCCTTTCACGCAATGCTTAGTGTGAAAGGGGTGGGCAGTGGGTGTTGTGGTGGGTCGTTCCACTGCAACACCCATTGATTTTCACGCTGCCCCTATTTACAAGGGCAGCGTGAATAGGCGGCAGTGCCAAAATTAAGGCCAGGGAAAACCTGGTCTTAATTTGGCGAAACGAGGAGAAATGCTTTATTTCTCATCTTTTTTGCTTTTTCCGTGCAGCACACAGAGAAAAAGCAAAATGCCTTGAATTGTTTATGTTCAGGAAGGTGCCCTTCCTGCACATAAACAATCTTTTAAAAAAATGACATTTTGTAACTTCCATGTGTGCTGCATTAAGCAGCACACATAGAAGTGACAAAATGACATTTCAAGATTGTTTATGTGCAGGAAGGGGACCTTCCTGTACATAAACAATCTTCCCCTGCACGCAGACACCCTTGTACTATTGTGCAAGGGTGCTTGCATTGGCGCTACAATGCTAAGTGTAGTGCCAGCGCAGGGAGAAATGCAGGACTGCACCATAATCTTGTAAATATGGTGCAGCCCTGCGTTTCTGAAGTGGCGGAGCATGTCATTAAGCCAAGGAGGCTAAGAACATGCTCCACCACTGTTGTAAATATCCCCCTTAGTATTTTATATTGAAAGAATTTGCAAAAAACTAAAAATTTTAATGGGAAGGTTGGTGCTGCATCTCCGTGACTTACTTTTAAATGGTTGGTTTTAATTTGCAGTACAAGGCTCCTGCTCCTGCCAGGGCCAGACTGGAAACCCAAAGCAGCCCTTGAAAAAGTTTTCAGACCAGTCCCCATACGGTGCACACCAAGTGCAATGAGTGAGCCTGACCACTACAAAGGGGGCTTTAAGAGGCTCTCTGACCCAAAAAACTTAGGAAACAATGGTGCAGTCTACAACACATTTATAATTATATAATGAATTGTATTAGCTCTTAAAGAATAGTAAATGAAGACCTTATTATGCATCGGGATACGACAAACTTTGTTGGGGTTCTTCAATGATTCCCTTATTATCACCCTTCAACAGTGCCTCTCATCTCTCCATAGCCTCAATGTCACATGTATTTCATTTGTTTTATAGTACCTCATACCAGTGTAGGGTGTTGGAGCACTTTACATCACACACACATTTAGAGACAATGAATCATAAGTGTAAATCAGTGTAGAGAAAATGTTACATAAGGAATAGGGGACTACAAGGTGTAGGATTCACGTGTCATTCATACTGGTAGGCATTTTTGAACAGGGCTTGGTCTGGAGAAGCACAAACTCAGGATTCAGAGCATAAAACAGTGGTTAGCATTAACTTTAACAATAAAAATGTATATCCACCCAAATAAACCTTTTTAGCAGCATAAGGATAATGAAAGACTAGGGAAAAACATAAGTTACTAACTTGTACCATGCAGTTTGCAAGCTGCACTTTGCTGACAGTTTATAGGTCACTGTGCTAGATTACAATTGTCACTTATGAACTGCACAGTATCAAAAGAATCTCTGTGACAAAAGCAGTAACCCACTGACCTATGCACATAAAATACTGTTTTTTAAAACACATGGTACACATTCTTTGCAGTAGGCATATTAACCCTCTGTGCTACATTAGATACGTCAAAGCTGCCACTGGACAAAACTCTCATCTCTCTGCAGCAGGTACATTAATCACTGGCGTTATCTTGACACTTTTATTGTTGCTCAAAAACTGCTAATTATACAAGGAACTTTACAGTGCTTTTAAAACTTTTGCCTGCGGACCCCCTGGGAATGTGTCACGGAGCCCTGGGGGTCCGCGGACCACATTTTGGAAACATTGCTCTATCAAACTTCTGTCGCTGGGTTTTTGGGGGCACTGTGGCAGCTTCAAATTGGATTCTAAGGTTAGATGAGGGAGGACACTGGGATTGCCATTGCACACTCCACACACACCTCCAAGCTTTAGAGCCCAAGATTATTGTGGCCGATGACTTTTGTCATCTTGAAAATGCCCAAAGTGGGTGGAGTTAGCCCTGGAACATTTACCCTACAGGGTAGGACATCCACAGGAGTCATTCTCACCCACTAGCTCATGCCAGATATAAATGTGGCATATCCAGGCACCACTTCAGTAAACTCATGGACTTGTGGGAGATCAGAAGAGGATTGGACCTGCTGTCTGAGACCTGAGAAGAGCCTTAAAGAACTGGACCTGCTCTCTCTTGTACCCAGTACAAAGAATTTGACTCCAAGGGTCATAAGGCTGACCCCTCCTGTTCAAGGTACAGGGATAAAACAAGGTACATGACGACTTTCCTGTAACTGCACAGCTGAACAGTGGCAACTGAACCTGGAATGGACCCTGCTGCTGGCTTCTGCCTGACACCCTGTGAATCGTCAAGTGCCTCCCCTGAGGCCCTGGGAGACTTAGAGGTTTACTCCTGTGGTGGATTGGAACTTAAAGGACTAAGTCAGAAGGTGAAATCTTTTGCCCAGTATGAACCTGGTTAGTGAATCCGACCCGTGCTCATCGCGGTCAGTGTCAAATTGCGCCTAACTCCCCCTCAATCCCAAACATCTGCTATGATTAGCATTCTCTGCTTCTTGGAACGATTGTATCTAAACTTTAAAAAACAAATTCTCTGGTTCTCCTTCTTAGATTTTTTTGTCAATTGGTGGCATTTTGTGCATTACATTTTTCACTATTTTCCTCATTTGATCCGGGGGTTTTATTGTTTTGCATTTCAACTGTATTGCTGTTGATGGTTCACCTTGACAAGGAATGTATTTATTGCTTTATATAGGTACTTATCACCCCTCCCTCTTGACTAATACTCCAATTTCTTGTATCTGTGCTATCTAAGATCTGGCAGCTTCCACACTACTGCACAGAGCAGTCAACTGAATCTGGGACGAGGGGAGGGGGAGCACTGATCTCAACAACCAGGAACTCAGAGGCCAAAGTGCACAGCTCCTAAAGGCACTACCATCCTGGAGCCTACGTAGCCCTGCCCTGAAAAAAAACGCACGCCTGTATCAAAGTTCAGGAATTTTTCAAACATCAACAATAATGTGCTGCAAAAGGTATGTATGCATACACTGAAAATGTTCAATCCATTCACCCCTCCCACATTAGAGGCAGAAAAGGCTGGAACCAGAAAGCAAAACAATCTTTGAGAAGAAGGGTGTGAAGGCGTATGGCGTGAGACTAGATTCTGCACTAGTAGTTTAACCACTGTGTTACTGAGGAAACAGAATAACGTAACATAGGTTCACCAAGATGTGTCTTTTATTTGCTGGTGAAGCAAATATTTAATAAACAATTGCAAATAGGCACCTCAAAACAACAGCTGTTTGATTCATTCCTCGGGTTGTCTAAATATCTAAAGTAGACATTGTAAGATGGGCACAAAAGATGTATGTTGAGACTGTGTTCTGTTAATTTATAACCTTAATTGTTTATATGGGGTAAAGACTAGTTCATAGTTGTCTACCATCCTCTGTGACTTTCTTCACTTCGTAAGGGTGATATGAGCAAGTTACTTACCTTTGGTAATGAACTTTGAAGTGGATACTCTAACTGCAGATTCCTCACCTTTAGACTATCCTTAAGTTCCAGACTGATTCAGAAGATTTTTTAGCACTGCTCCTGTGCATCAGGAGGTGGTCCCATGCAGCTCCAAGTTGACTCTGCCCCACCCTGGAAGTGAGGGGCTGGAGCCACATATAGGTGCCACCTCAGCATTCTGATGTCAGTTTCTTTCTGGCCATTGTCTCTGGTCTCAGGCACAGAGCCCAAATAATAATTATTTGTGCCAGTATGAAGGCCTAGGATTTGGGGCCTTTTTAAATTGAAAGAGTTCATTCTACAGAAAGAGGACGTAGGAAGGCAGTGAGGAATCTGTGGTTAGAAAGAGTAGCCACCAGAAAGAGTATTACCGAAGGTAAGCAACTTTCTCTTTTGATGGATGCTTCTAAATGCATATTCCTCAGCTTTAGAGTAGATACCAAGGTAACACCTTCACTGGTGGAATGACTTAGACCAATAAGTCCTGCTGGACCGAACAGCCAAAATGCCCTTCCAGTGGGGCCTGCCTGTTATGGCAGTAGTGCTCTGTGAGCATGTGTTCTGACACACGCATTGCAGCCTGACAAATATCCATGACAGGTACTCCACATGCCAATGCAGTGGTAGCAGCCCTGGCCCTCGTCAAATGGGTCCTCAGCCCTCCTGGAGATTCGTTCTAGGCCATCATGTAGCAGATTTTAATGAAGGGGATTATCCACTGGACAAAGTCAGTTTCTTCACTGCTAAGCCTGTCTTTGCTCCATCGAAACCCACAAAGAGCTGGCTGTCCACACGATGGTCTTTGGTCCAGTCAATGTAAGATTTGAGCACTGTGATTTCAATGGTGCAGTCTCTCCTCTTTCAATGGATGAGGTAGGGCAAAGAACACTGGGACAGTGGTGCACTGCCTGACATGAAAGTAAGTCACGCCTTTCTGTAGAAAGGCTGTTCTAGTCTTCTATACCGGTTTGTCTGGAAAGAAGGTGGTGTAAGGTGGCTAGTTTGACAGAGCTTGAAGTTCATTCACAAGAAGTGTTGCATAAACTAGGGTACTGGCTTAGCTCTACAAGGTTTGCCTTCACAGCTACAGGTGTCATGAATGAACTTAGTTTAATGCACCAGCAATTGAATGTTAAGAAACATATTGCTGTAGCCCCACACAACCCCAGTCAATACATAGATGATGTGGTGTCTATGCTTTTTAGGTTATTAACAGTCCCTCAGCAGAAATTCAGGGATGCAGTGGTAATGTTAAAGCCAAATTTCTCTCTTCAAATTATCACACAAAAAGCTACACTAAGAATATGACACTTAATGCGTAAAAGTGCTTATTTCCACAGTCTCATCCTCCTGTTGCTTAGCACATCTAAAATAACCACACTAAATATTATTAAAACAGCACTAATGCATGTTGCAAACAGAATGAACATCTCTACCATAGTTAAAACTAATGGAGGTAATAACTTATTCGGCATCTGTATTGGCGACAGTGCATTGTCGAGGGAAAACTAAATGAGTTTTGCAGCAGTGGGGTTTAGGGTAGTTTGTGAACCTGGGGTGCTGGTCGTTGTCAGCAGCATTCCCAACCTTTGCCTCGAAAGGCTTGGGAGGACGGTTGTTGCTGAGGCAATGTCTGATGTGGCCTCTGCTGTAAGACGACTCTCCCTAAGCCTAGGAGGGGATGATACTGCAGGGGAAACTTCCCAGTGGATGGTGCCAGGCCTAGGGAACACAATGCTGCCTTGCTTTCTTTGAAGAGCTCCAGCGCAATGCCCGCATTATCTCCAAAGAAATGGGTGCAATCAAAGGGCATGTCTATGAGCGATTGTTGGATGTCACTCAAGAAACTTTTGGAGCATATTCAGGTGTGCTGTCAAAGCACCCTGCTGGTACCAACTGCCATACCCAGACAGTTGGTGGCATCCAGGAACAACCTGATTACATATTTCGCTGCGTCCTGGCCATCTTGAATGACATGTTAAAGACTTCTTGTACTTCTTTTTCTTTGACTTTAGAAATTTCAGTGCAATGACGAAATCTCTGGTATACAGTCTTGAGAACAAGAACACTCAACTTCTCAACTTTAAACCAGACCAACGCCTTCCGCCGATGCTCGGCGATATACAGTTTAGCCTTATGGTTAAGGGTGGCCTTTGGACTGATCTGACTGCAGTCGCCATACAACTCAGAGTCATGTGAGGAGTCCAGACACTAGCGACAAACTTCATGAGAGATCATCACTGACATGTGTTTGTGGCAATCCTTACAGGGTTTAAAATCTATTGTTTTACAGAGCGACATGTCCCTTGCACATTAGAAAAGTTTTAAAAAGGTTAAAAATTGAAGTCTGTCAGGTGATGGAGATCGAGGGAGCAAGCGCTGTATCTGCGCCGGAAGGTGAAGAAATAAAGGAACTGACATTGGAGCGTTGAGGTGGCCATTATAGTGGGGCCCAATGTCACTTCGAGGCTGGATGGAGCCAATTTTGCACGCCTACTGGTGAGCGAGGGAAAAGCTGGCGAAAAAATCTCCGGATCCTGTCTGGCACATTGGGGGCAATCTTAATCAATGGAAATCTTTCAATTAAAAAGATTTCCTAGAAGGATATCTGGTTGCCACAATGACTTCCAGTACTTTAACAGGGAGATTGAATGCAGTCCGCTGCCTCCGTGCAGTCCCCACACAGGATGGCATAGACTATGCAGGCCTGGGTGCAGGACCCTGCCTGTAATCCTGGAGCAGCAGTCTGCTCGGAGGACAGATGCTCCTGCCCAGAATTTCCAGGTACCACATCCTTCTGCCCAATCCAGAGCCACTAGAATGACTTGGACCCGGTCGTTCCTGATCTTCTTTAGAACTCGGGCAGGGGGAGCAGCAGTGGGAAAGCATACAGGAGTCCCGTGCTCTACTCTAGGCGGAATGCACTTCCGTGATAGAGCGTTCTTGGGAATGTCACTGTGCAAAAGTGTTGACACTGCGTGTCCTCAGTGGTGATAAAGAGATTGAACAAGGGTGCTCTTCATTGCTTAAAGACGCGCTGTGCCGCCTCCGAGTGTAGCTGCCTTCATGATCGGCTAGGTGTTTCTGGCTCACTTTGTCCACCGAGGAGTTTAAAGATCACACCAGGTGGTATATAATCATGGCGATGCCCTGATGAGTCAGCTAAGGCCAGAGGCTCGAGCCTCCTAACAGATAACCCAGGACCCTATCCCACCCTGCTTGTTGCAGTACCACAAGGTGGTGGTGTTGTCCGGGTGGACCTGAACTAGCTTCCCCTTGATGGACAGCGTAAAGTCTTTCAACCGCAAGCCAATGACCCATAACTCTAGCAACCTGATGTACAGGCAGGTCTCTGCAAGAGTCCTCTGATCTCTACTTTTTCCAGATGACATCCCCAACCCAGCAGAGATGCGTCAGTCAGCATAACAGTCTCTATGGTCATGATATTAAAAGAAACCAGGTCCATGGGTTAGCATAACCCCAGAGTTAGACCTTCTCAGGCAAGGTCTGGAGCTCTGATACATCTTCCTCACTAAAAAGTTTAATACTCTCTGCTCAATTTTCAGGGACTAGCAGATGAAAATGCATATCTTTTCTCTTCTCCATGGAAAGTGCATATGCTGTGGGTGTACAACAACACTGAACGAATCATCTGATTGCATTCTGAACTCACCCCACTTTCTTTGAGACAACTATAGAAGAAGCAGCTTCTTTCAGGTAGTCTGTCTCAGGTCAATGATGTCTCAGCGTACAATTTTGAATTTCGTCCAATCATGCCACTAAAATGATAGTTTTGCACACCCTTACTTTCAGGGTTGACTGCCACTAAAAGCAAGGCAATGTGGGTTTTCCCTGTGTCTTGCCCAGACCTAAAACAGTCAGTGAAGAAAGGTGCTCATGCGACCAGGCTTGAAGGGGAGGGCAAAGGGCCGCAAGCAGCATCAATCGCACAGCATATCCTTTAGCCACGGTTTATCGATGGTATACCAGGTGTGGGGATCCAAACATGCTACACATGGAGGAGCTGGGAAGATAAAGAAAGTAAAAACACTGATTTAGCACAGTAACAACATGCTCTGTCTACTGCTATTTTAAAGGTGAAACCATATATTTGGAACATAGGTTTTCACCTGCAACAACCAATACCAATCACTTTTCCTCCAGTCCAACATCATTAGGACTACACTGTAATTGGCAGTGCATGGTTTTAAAAGGGGGACCTAGAGGCACGATACCCAAAGCAAGTATAGGATCACATAGTTATTACAATTGTGGGAGGACCTTAAACAACGGTACAATCAGGGCTAAATACCAGGGTACGACACACTAAATAACTATGTATTTGTGAGAACGCAACAGGATACATCCCCGCTAAGAGAAATTACATTGTCTACAACCCCTTAATTGTGAAAAATATCCATTAGCCCATTTATGGGCATGACTGAAAAGAGCTGGATTCCAGACAAGGTCAAGCACAAGACGCTTTACAAGAGGATTGCAAACTAAAAAATGTTTCACAGTTATAGTTTAATTTGGCTTTAGCTCTAGCAAAAACATAATAGCTTACTATTTACAGCTTGCTAAAAGATAAGTTTATGACAAACATCATTCGTATATGGCTCATTTAGGGACTGGCTTGTGTAATGCTTTGTTCTATCAGTTACATTCTCCCTAACAAATTCATTTGGAATGACTAATGCCACAAAATAAATAGTGTTCCTTTCTGCAAGGTTTCAAGAAGAACTAGCATCTAATTGCTTGAATTACACATTTTAGTGGACCATGCTGTACACTTAATTGGTTAACTCAGTCAAATCCTACAGAAATTTCAGGATAAGCTACAGAACGTAGCCTTGAAAAAGATCCAGAGTTGCACCACTGCTTCTAATAGATCAACACTGCTTATTACTTTCCTTCTTGTTCCCTCTGTCGATACTACAAACAAAACAATACTCGGAAAATGCAGATAACAAAGGACTGGAAGTTACTCTTTCCAAGATGAGTGGGGATAGAAAGCGGAGTCACAGCAACACAAACTCATACCAATCATTACAGGGCAACAAGAAGCAAAGTAACAAAAAATTATCATGATTCATATTATAGCAGGATCATCCATCACAACCTAACATTCCTGAAATATATAACCATTGTTAACTGACAGCAAAGGTATAGAAGTGCAGGTGTAAGTGAACCAAGTACAAGGCAATCATCTTCCCATAGAGATCTCTCCTCCTTGGGATGAGCAATGCCACGTCGGGGAGTTCATAGCAACGAGCTTGTCAAATAAACGTCTCTGGCTTATCGGAAATCCTAAAGGACATAATGGCTGTCATCAAAAAGTGCTACTCTTCTTGAATTAGACAAAAACAAGCATGGTTATAATTTTTCACACCAAAAGCTGACTAAGAAGTTTGAAAAAAATATGTACAAATGAAAAGTGCATGATAGCTACAATGAGAACATAAGACTACAGTAAAGCTGGAGACATGGAATAGCTGCAAGGGTTGGAGCCAGCGCTACGTCCTTGGTTTCTTTTTAATCTCTTCTTCCCAATCATACTCCAGTGTCTCATCATCCAAGTCAGAAGTGGAAAACAGAGACTGGCATGTCAGAAGTTTTTTGCTGAAGGGCTCGAGATCAAAACATTTTCTCTTGTAGCCTGTGTTAGTGTGGGTCCCAAAAGTTAACCCCTGGGCTTCTTTAGTAACTAATGGATCCTTCACAGAAGGAGGGCTTTTAAGATCTGGATCCGGTGGTGGTGAGAAGGAGAACTGGGCCAGTCTTGCAAGGGTACTGGAAGACACCTTTACCTTGCTTTGAATACCGGATGATTTATCTTTTTCATCACACTTATCCAAAGGCGCGGTTGTGACATTAATTGGCGGACCAGTTTTTTGTTCTGAGCGACCACCCCTAAGTTTAACTGCAGCCAACTTTTCAGATTCCCTTGGAATTACTTTATCATCCTGAAGCACTCGACAGCTGTGAGCCTGCCCCTCTCCAGGGTTACTCCCTACTGAACTTCTTCCAGTAGAATTCATAATGTCTGCTTTGTGTTTGGTTGTCGAGATCTCAGTCTGCACTCCAGCCAACTCTTGCTGGTCGATTCCAATACCTTTCCTTTGCCACAAATTGCCCTGGCCAAGCACGTTTCCATTATCCAAACAGCCTGCTATGATTTTTCGCAGCTTCGCTGAAGGATTAGAAGCTGGCCTCAGATGCTCTTCAACACTAGCCTCCTTAGGTAATTCATTTGGTTTGAAAGACTCTTTGGGAAGAGTATGCGGGTTTGTATTTTCTTCAGAAGAATGTACAAGTTTTGACTTTTGTTGAAACGAAAACCTGCCCAACTTAGCTAGTGGTGGGCTGGTGCTTCTGGCTGCTTCAGGTTTGTGGAAGCTTACTGTTGCCTCTTCCTCTTTCTCCATATTAGCTTGACCCCTTTTTCTTGACGTAGGACAGTGCCCTTTCTCCCCTTTGGGAGTACTGTGAGCTTGACCGGAGTAGGTACACCCAGTATCGCAACTACCATGCTGCAAATGATCCATTGAGTCATCCAGGTGCTGAAATGTTGCTGGTTTAGCAGGCATGTCTACAGTTAAGGATAATTCACTCAGTGCCTCTATGTGCTTCTTCCGTAGTTTCTTCGAGACACGTTCTGTGACAGTTGAATCAGGACAGCTCGCAGATGCTGAATCAAACCCTTTTTCTCTGCTACGTTCATTGTGACATGCATGGCCTTTTGCCTCTTTTCTATTGGAACCAGACTCTTGCTCTTTTCCAAAGGCATCAATGCCAAGCGAAGTAGTCTTGTGTGGCTTTTTGCCTTTATCTTGCTCCTTGCTGGGTCTAGTGTTACCTTTAGGGTGGGCTCTGTTCGATAGTGCACTAACGCCATTTGGTGCGTTCTTAGCTGTAGTAATTGTGGAGATCACTGGGGTGCTTTTTGCGCTTTCAACTGCATTGCATTCAAGAGAGTCAAACCATTCCAAGCCATTATCAATGACTACGTCTTTGAGACTTGCAACATTCTTACTGGCAAGTTCTTGGCTGGTAGGACAACATGCCTGTGCACCAACATCTGTACTCTCTGTAACCAATGCAGTAGTCCTGCCACAGGTCTCTCGCTTGTCGGAGACATCTGACTGCACGGTGACATCTGCACTTGCATCTGAATATTCAACTGCAGAGGCCGTGATGTTTGTTACACTTCTTTCTCCTTGCTGTGAGCGACACAGATTTTCACTCTGAAGCCTGCATAGAAAAAAAGTAAAAATTTGCATTTATTTGTTTGAATCACTTTTTTCTCCTCGTAGCACCCTACCACAACCTAATCCCCTAACATGCAGCTAATGAGCTGTGCAGCCATTTACCTAAAGATTAAAACATTGAAGTTTAGAGAGGATAAGGCAAGGAATTTTGTATCACCTTCAAATAGTCTCAAAGAATTCCATTGAGAACATAAATACTTATTTAGTATACACTAAAACATGTGTGTTTGTGCACCCAAGGCACTATGCTGCTTCTGAAAAGTAAAGTGTTACCTACCTTCAGCCACGGGTCTCCAGCCTACGTATGTTTCATAGATTCATGTGCTTGACCTAGTCCCTTTTGTCAGGCTGAAGACCCCCGTACTCAAAATCAGCAAGAAACATGTTAACAATGTCCATAGTCCCAATAACAGTTGTGCTTGTTTAGTAGATTATTCAGCTCAGTGAACAGCAACCAAACTTTAACCAATCAAGTGCATGCACCAAGCACTTTCAGTTCTCAGAAGATGCCAGCAAGTGTACTTTCCAAAGATTTCTGCAATATTTATGCCTGCTTCATTGAAATGTATGGTCAAAAGTAATGTCAGAAATGCATTACAAATGTTTGCAAAACCCTAAAAAATATATACGATCGTGGGTGTCTACCTCATTTGCACTGTTGTCTTATAAATGCTAGCCCACAATAAATTAATTATAAATGAATACACTTCAGATGTAGTCGATGAGGTTATATAACTAATGCAAAAATTAACTCATTGATGTATTGGTAGTAGGCCTAGTGCCTGCGAAATAGCTCCCTGTGATATAGAGGAGAAGGTGGTTAATACACAACTGTGCACAAGCTGTGCTGAGAATGGTAAAATGTGTGCAGAGTGTGACCAAAGAGGTGTTACAATGGCTTAGATTGTGTGAAGCCGCAGGGCATGCAGATGGCGGCTGAGGTGTGAACGGTGAATTGAAGGTGTGCAGTCAGTGACAGAAGGTAGGCATAAGTGTCCTATCCATGTTCCTTAGTGTTGTTGAGGGCTCCTAAAAATTAAGTGGTCAGCGCTTGATATTCTTCTTATTGTGCATTGTTGCAAGTCTCTTCCTAAAAAATTGCCTTTAGCCGTATAAGAATTGCCAAAATAAAGACCTTTTGCAGTTCTCAAAGCTTGCAAACCAAAATATGGATTCACTTCATAAAGGTTTCGGCCTCTTACGTTAAAGATCCATCAGATTCCCGAGTTAAAAGTTAACTTTCAGCCATAACCAATCAGTCTCGAAGAGGATCTTGGCAAACTCCAAGTTGAGTCATACAGTTTCAGCATTGAATATTCATCCACTATTATTTTCAAAAACGCCAAACAGACTTAAAGGAGCTACCATGAAAATGTCTCAGGAACACTCATTGCTTATTTACACTGCAGGACAATCACCCGAATCACCAAGACAAAATCGCCTTCAAGAGAACAGAGAAAGGCGAGCAGCAGCAATTATTCCTTCCAACAAGGTGACATGCACTAAGGTTAGTGAAATGGCATTTACATCATTCAAATGCAATAGAGCACCCTAATTCTTCAATTCTAATTCCTAGACTATTGTGCAGGGGTTTACAGACATCCTGGGTACAACAGTTCCTTCCTCGTAAAACCCCTGAACTAGCCATGTACCAGTAATCCTGGATTAAAAAGTTACTAATTATAGATTACTTTAATTTATTTTCCACGTAGACAGATCTGACAAGAAACCAGCATTTGAATTCATAGTAAATCTCCAAGTCTTCGATTTCTACCAAACAGTCTAGGGCCCCTACCTAACAGCTGACCACACCTTGGGCCTTGCAAATGTGTAAAACATTGCGAAAAACAAAGGTCATACACATTAACTCTGCTCAGACCATTCTTGGATCCTTCCTGACTTAACCAATACAAAAAAATCAAACTCCCTAGAAAACCACATGCTCTGAGTTCAAATGCACCAGACTGTTTAAAAGTGTGAACCCGCCAGCTTTTTAAAATCCTACATAGGTCCCAGGAGTATTCCCAGCTTTTGAAGTTCACCCATAGTCTGAAAAAAACAGGCAAATTATGATTGGATTTATCCTTTTCACTTTCCCAGATCAGGTTAAAGCATCTCAGTCCCTGAAAAGTAAAGTACCTGCTTTCAAGAAAGCAGCTATGGCATACAGAAAGGAGAGCGTGCTATGTTCCAATTTGGCATTATGTGTATATACTGTGTTTAGCACAACAGGCCTTCCATCATATGTGCTTTATCTACTAGGTCTCCATATCCTATCTATTTCTCAACCAGCCAGTCCCGCTACACAAATGCTCATAGGATATTATAATGAAAAGCATGTTCACCAAATGTTAAACTACCATTAATTCAATGTTCATAAGATGGAGTATTAGTGCACTGTTATTTTAGTCCTCATATTCTGTACTAAACATGTAAAGAACATTCCAATATCAAAATTGCAACATATTACAGTTCCTTGCAGAGTAATGTTCTTTGGCAAACTGCATAGATATTTCAAAGGTGTACAAGTTGCTGATAGGAGGCATTATGACATGAAGAAAGAATATTTTTTTTCTCCTAAGAGACCATTTAAAGTTCACTTTCCAACTTTCTTCTTTGAATATATTGACGTGTTTCAGCCTTTACACAATTCCTGGACCTCCTCAGAACAGTTGCTACCAAGGATCATTATTTAACAACATCAAATTCATTTAGCTGTTCTCAAATCACTGTTCTTTAGACAGTGCAACAAAATGCTAGCACACTGATGTAATTTTAGCCCTGTTTAAGAATTACTGGTAAGAACGCCTTCTAATTGCCAACTTGTAAGGAACATGTTTTCAGCAGTGATACCATATGAGCCGTGATGGATCATGAATGGCTCACTGAGAAATAAATAGAAGATGAATCCCTAGTTGAGAATCTGCATATGACAGAAGATTCAGTCTCATATTCTCATGGCTTACAGAAGCCTTTCAATGAACATTAACCATAGAATGACAGAGCTGGCACACTTGCGTCCCATCATCAACATCATCAAGATTAGCACCTCTTGCTCTCATTTAGGAGAAATTGTTGTGCACTGAAATTGCTATACTTCTGTTTTGATATTACCAGAGGTCCACCTAATGTTTGCAGGATAGATCCAAATCGAATTTTCTACCAAGATTTCTAACCGATGAGTGTTGCCAGAGATCAGACAGATCAAACTGAGAGGAACTGCCAAAAGCCATTACTTCAAACGTATTGGAATTAAGCTTCAGACAATTTGACTGCATCCAGTCTGTGACAGCTAAAAGCAGCCCTGAAAATGCACTTCCAATGATCTACCCACTTACTAAAAAAGAGTAACGATTGTCTGTCAACAGCATACGACACAATCTTAAAACCACATGTTTTACACTATTTCTACCAAGGGGGCTAAATAAGCGTTAGAGAGAGTACAGCTCAAAGCAGAACACCAAAACTTAAGTCTGTTAATTCAGATGTAAAAGGGGAAAGGTATACATACAGCTTGTCATCGATCAGAGGGAAAAGATTTCAGCCATCTGAGACAACATCTCTAACTCCTATTGTATCCTGAGGTTCTAGTAAAATATTGTGAGATATGATGCCACATGCCACAGACAGATCTAAGAGAACAACCACAGCTTTGTTACCCTCATCCAATGTCAATTTAACAAATTCGGAGCCCTCTAATAGTGTGGTCTCCATACTTTGCCGAGGTCAGAAATCCATCTGGTTAGCATGCAAAATCTTGTTGTCCTCCAGAAATCGTGTCATTTGCGTATTGACCAGCCTTTCAAGATCTCTGGCCACCAATCGAAGCAAGGAGATGGGTCTAAAATGATTAATGTTAGAAAGATCTGCCATTGGTTATTTAAGTGATGGAAGCTAAAGTGCTTGTTTCCAACAACGAGGGACAGCATCAATAGATAGTGATTGGTTACATAAAACATTGATGTAATTTTTTAAGCAAAGGGTTACATTCTTGAGTATCCATGGAGGGCATGGGTCTAAAGAAGACCCAGATCTAACCGTTTCAATATCTTCAGGCAAGACTGGGCCAAACAAATTTAAAACTGCCCTTTCCAGGGGATTTGACGGGGAAGCAGAAGAATTGTTGGACATTGCATTCCCTATACGGAACGACAAGTGAATGTTCTTTAACTTTTTTCTGAAAATGATCTTAAATTAATCCCACTAATGCTTGAGAAAGGGGAATCTTTTGTGGATTAGCTAATGGGGTCAGAAAAGATTTTACAATCTAAAAAGATTCCCAGGAAGAGTATCCAGATTGAGCAAACAACCCCACTTCTGTTTTCCTGATCAGTTGTCAAAAATTATTCACATACCATCTTATCCACTGAGCGATACATTGTCCTCCAGATTCTCAATAGACTTTTATACACCTGCTTCATACATTGGAGTTGGGGAGAAAAACCACACAGATGATGGTCGATTTCTCCTAGGCCGCTATTACTACTTGGAACAATATTGTCAAATAACTCAGTAAGACCATAAGTAAAGTAGTTAACATTTGCTTCCATTTTGCTTGACACTGAGGTGTTGATAATATCTAACAGTCTAAGGAGATCACTATTCCTAATTTTGTGCCTGAGGGCTGATAAAACTGTAAGTACAAAGGAGACCAGGAGAAAGGGATGAAATGTTGATCAGACCAAGTCACCAGGTAAGGGGGACTAACCTTTACAGAGTCATAATTTGTGAAAATCAGATATACAGTATAGCCTAATTTATGCATAGGGCCAACAAACTTCAAGGCTAGCTTGAGGTCCCAGAAACTTCCCAAAGCTCAACAGAGGCATTATTGTTGGGCTCATCTATATGGACATTAGAATCACCTAAAACGGTGAAGTTGGAATAGTGCAGAAAGTATGAGGTATGAGCATAGTTTCTTGTCAAATTTCCTAAAGTATTCAGGCGGGTGATAGATCAGAGCCCCTGAGAAGGACACAGTTTCAGTGATTTTGATAGAAAAATGAAAGCCCTATGTTTTGCTCAGATGCTCCAGCTTGCTAATCAACCTTGAAAAAAGGATCTGTAGGTATATCACATCAATTCACCCCTCCATCCTCCCAACGCAACCCTCTGGTTCAAGATGTAAAATGGAATACCCATCATCAATTGCCAGGGCGCTATCAATCCTCAAAGAAGCACCCTGCCACGTTTCTGTGAGAAATACCATATCCAAGTTATACTCATTCAATAGGTTCCAGGCATCCATTTTGTGCTTAGGAAGTGACCTCAACATGATGAAGTCTCAACAAATCAGCTTAGAATTACAAGATTACCATACATTTTCTGAGCCAGAAAGCTGAAAGAGTTGGAGGTTGCAACATTCTATCCCCGAATAATTACTTTTGAAACTGAGTAAGTCACATCTATAGGCCTCAAATTTACAACTGGTGTTAGAATTTGGGTTTTTTTGTGTGGCAGAGGTATGCACCCTGCCCTAGCAGGAACCACAAAGCAGGAGGCGAAGTGTCAGTTCTGAAGTACATGATTCATAGGCAATGAGTTGTCATCGAGCTGCATAAATTGGGGATACATCACTGTTGAGCCGCAGACTGTAGAGTTTACGTTGAGAGCTGGAGGCGAAGAGCCACACAAACGGCGATGCAATGTCCTCAGTCCTGCGGTGGCGGCGATGCATTGATGGAGATGTGTCAGTTCTGAATGGCGCAACATCGTCGATGCATGGATTTTGGTAGTTGCAGCAACTTCTACCCACTTCCAAGGGCACAGGACTGGATTGGCACCACTTGGCAGGACAAGACTTGTAGCAGGCAAAATCCAGGTGCTGTTACAAGTGAAGAACAGTCTTTGATGTCTTGAGACTCAGAACAGGAGGCAAGAAGACAAGCCCTTGGAGCAACTCTGGGTTCAAGTGGGTTAGGTCCAGTCTTTCTCACCCAGGCAAGGAGGGCAGAAGGCAGGTGAGCACAGCAGAAAAGCAGTTCTTCCAGAGCAGCATTCCAGCAGAGTGGCAGTCATTCAGTAGCACAACAGTCCTTCTTCCTGGCAGAGTATCCACAGGTCCAGAAGTGTACTGAAGTGGTGGGGTCAGAAATCCAGTTCTTATACCCAGTTGTGCCTTTGAAGTGGGGGAGACTTCAAAGAGGGGATTTGAAGTTCACAGTGATCCTTCCTTCCTGCCCTTGCTCCAGACTCACTACAGGGAGTTAAGCAGTCCTTTGTGTGAGGACAGGAAACAGCTCATTCAGGTGTAAGTGTGAGGCTGTGCCCAGCTCCTCCCTCCCATTCTGCCCATGACTGCCCATCCTAAACAGGAGATTAGGTATTGTTAGGATACAGGGTATGACTTTTAACAGGATATTTTGATCTTTGACCTAGAGCAGGGTAGGGTCAGAGTGAAGAGGCATACAGAGGATGAAAAGGAAGGAGAAAATAATTTTTTTTTTTAAAAGGAGAGTCGACAACAGGAAAAGTCAAAGTCGATTTTTATACGGGATTGGAGGCTTTTTCTAGATTGAATGCAAAACTGTAAAAAGAAAACATTATTTGCATATCTTGCAGTAACACTTTAGACCATGAGAACACCAGCGCACACTCACCACCCTCATCTATGGCGTAAATACAATTAAAAATAAAAATGCTTGAATTTTCGTTTAAAATTCGACTTTTCACAGAAAACATACCGTTTGTGTAGACAGTCCTTCTGCAGAATTTATTGACAGTAAACTCTACTCACAAAAACCAATGGCAAAGCCAGTAGGCGTCACCTGGGATAGTAAGGTGCAGATCTACTGCCTTTGCCACAGTTTGCCAACGCTTATGACAGAAACTGGCCATCTGCGTGTAAACTCCTGAGTTTGTACCGTTGGTGCTCAAAATCATTTGCATAATCATAATGTTACACCATGAAGATCGAGCACTAGACATGACGCATTCGAGCTTTCATATTCACTTTGGTGACACTTTAAATTTTGTTAAGTTATTTTTCGCATTTCACGGAAAGTTTAGCATTGACATTAGTTAGCAATAGAGAGGTGTACACACACTGAACGAGGAAACAGTTGAGTTGTAGCCATTTGCCACGAGACTGCTGCTGAAGTCGGGGAGAAGCTGTGACATCACCGCTGGGGAGAACCACAACTCCCAAACTCCACTGCTTCCACCACGTGCTTAAAAGCGCGCTGCAATTCTGCGGTAATTGTAGCTGCTTGCCACTTGCCTGGAGACTGCTGCTGAAGCCGGGGAGAAGCCGTGACATCACCGCTGGGGAGGACCAGAGCTACTAAACTCCTCTGCTTTCACCACGCGCTTAAAAGCGCGCCGCGATCCTGCGGTAATTGTAGCCGCTTGCCACTTGCCTGGAGATTGCTCCTGAATCTGGGGGAGAAGCCGTGACATCACCGCTGGGGAGGACCACAACTCCCAAACTCCTGTGTTTCCACCACATGCTTAAAAGTGCGCCGCGATTCTGCGGTAATTGTAGCCGCTTGCCACTTGCCTGGAAACTGCTGCTGAAGCCGGGGGAGAAGCCGTGACATCACTGCTGGGGAGGACCACAACTCCCAAACTCCTCTGCTTCCACCACGCGCTTAAAAGCGTGCCGCGATCCAGCAGCGCGGGATGCGCGCACACCAAGGGCGGGCCCGTTCACGTTCGGAGTCCAGGCTGCCCCCCCCCCCCCTCCACCCCCCTAACTTCCTGCATCTGATTTAAGGAACTGTTTTCATTTCTCCTTCTTTGTCAATATGGTGAAACGGAAAGTCACTATAGAGAAAGCAGGTGGAGGAACTGTATCAACACTTGATGTGTTCTTGACCAGAGTAGTGAGTGTCCTCACTCATGAAATTGAATTGACAGAGGCGCTTATCCATGGAACCCCTTCTTTTTTCCCCTCGGGTCACCACCTGGACTGTCCATGAGAACGTTTGACATACTCCGTTAACACAACTGGTAACATCTGGCAACCTTCTTCCTGGCCAATGGGAACCTTCACCTGCTATTTCAGCCTTACCCAACACTAATAGGAGGGGCCCCATGCCTTCACCCCATAATGACTCAGCAAGTGATCCTCCAGCAAAGCGACGTAGGGGCGGCGGGACCGCTAAGCCCAAGCCAACCAAAGCCACTTGTGCTCCCAAATCCAAGGCCGCTCATTCCAAGGCAGTCATAGTGAGTCCACCAACAGCATTGATGCCATTAGTTGCAAATACCTCGCCGGTAAGCAAAATGATGACCACCTTACTGGACCCTATCCTAGCCAAACTAACACAGATCAAAGAGCGATTAGCCAGCCTAGAGTCACAGAACACACCCGCCCCATCCCCGATGGACCCTCAGATTGCTGTCCCTATATGTTCAGTGCGGATAAAATTATCTCATGCCCGTGGTGACCGGGGCACGACTGACCTATTGACTTTGGGTATTCCATCTAGCGCCGTCGCTCGGGTGGGTTGTTCCCTACAGTTCCCGGCCATTCCAACATACAGCCGGAGGTTCCATCTCCACAACTTTTTGTCATAAGGGGCACAACAAACCAGGCACCACTAGTGTTGGGGGACTTAAGAATGGCTCTTCAACCATTAGAAACACAAGATACCCCTATGGCTGTTGTGGATAACCATTTACACCAAGTCCTCCACCTTCCAACGGCAGCCTCCTCCTTAGTGCTGGTCCTGGCGAATATACCTCCCCCGCGGGACAGGCAGTATGAATCCACGTCGCAGTTAATGGACAAATGTCGGCATTGGCTTTCACATCATTTTATGGATTCAGGAATAAGAAGCCATCAGCTGGCTAGTAAAATCGTGATGGCTAGGAGAGTGGGTGGGTGGGCAGCTCCACTAAATCCATTGCTGGAGACTGCGTAGTGATAAACTTCAACAATGCACATAAGGGTACCTCCATCCTCAAAAATCTCCATAGAACATCTCTTAGGAGTATTCAGGTTATTCCTTTACCACTGGAGCCCTTCTATAAACAGGGTGTGATGTCAGGAAATGGTCAGAGGGGCAGGATAAGATGAGGCCAATTTACCTCGAGATATGTGGAGGGCCCCAGCACTATTCCGGGGGTTAGGCTATATAACAGATTTTCTCCCCTTTCAGACCTGGAATCTTGTGACTGACTAACACCACCTATCCATCCACCTGTCAGGAGAGTCTCCATACCAGTCAACCCAGTGTCTGTCATGCAGGAGACCCCTACGATTTCTCTACTTCAGAGAATAGCTGACAGAAATAAGATTAGCTTAGCATCATGGAATGTGGCAGGAATTGCTTAGAAGGTAGGCAATGACAAGTGTTATAACCTCTGGCAATCGCTGGAGATTATTTGCTTCCAGGAAACATGGGCTAAGGAGCCAGTCTTTTCCCAGGGTACCCCCCCTTTTACACAGCCACAGTGCCCTCAGCGTCAGGTAGACCAAAAGGGTGACTAATAACTTTAATCTCCAATACCTTACCATTACGATCAAGGCTGGTGGGCTCCCCGAATAATCATTTCCACCTTCTTCAACTAGAACTCATAAATGAAGGACATTGGATTTTACTTAATTTTTATAATACTGAATTTGGGAGAAATATGAAGCTAGTGGCATACAAATTAAATAATTAGTTAAAAACAATTAACTTACACACACAAAAGGGCCCACCCAGTATAATCTGGGAGGGGGATTTTAATATTCATTGGTGTAAGTATAATGAGGCTAGGGTGTGTGGGCTGGATGATCCTCAGGTTAACCCTCTTCTACACTTTTCACATAATGAATATGGTGATTGCCTTAATAGACTGTTATACACGAGACACCTGAGTATAACCAACATCTTAAAATCAGGCTAGATAGAGAAAACATTTAGGCGGAACAACTATGAGTCCACGATCGACTTAATTCTAGCCTACTCTATAATAGGCGAAAGAGTGGACCACATAGACAACCTATTTACAGGTCACAGCGATCATGCTATCTTACTTATCCATCTAAGCATCCCCCACAAAGTGAAAAAATACCAATAGGCAGTAGATAACCTCGTCCTAACCAGGAAAAATGGTTATCAACTAAAGTGAGCACAGGTTGAGAAGCAGAATTTGGCATTTGTAATATTAGCACAAGTAAGGGATGACATCTTATATTGCTTGGCCGAGGTGACCTCTCTCCCACTACTAGTCACCCAGTTTAGAGCACTTATAACAAAATTAAAAGTGGCACTCACTCGTCCTAAGCCAGCAAATGATATACTACCCAGTTGCTGGTTCGATCCCCCATGTTACTTAGCTAGAAGAGACCTTATCAATGCTTTAAAAAAACGCCCTAGAGACCCAGCATTGATAAGATCACTGCATAGCGACTATAAGCACACCAGAAGTAAACGAGAAAAGGATATAAGGGAGAAGGACTGGGACGACCTTGAGCAAGCTGCCAGCTCAGGCAATAGCAGGGAGTTTTGGAAAGTTATACATGCCCCTCATTTTAAAGATTCCAAGGATCCGTCCCTGGATACACACGTAGATGAGGATGCATGGGTGGGACACTTTTAAAGTATCTTTTGACTAAATACCCCCCCCCCCCCAGCGTTTTTGCCACTTGATTTAGCTCCCCCACCTCAGGGCAGCTTGACATTTTCATTACATGAAGTTAGAAGAGGGCTGGAGGCTTGCGTCCCAGGAAAGGCCCTGGGCCCAGATGGGGCCCCGATCGACCTCTTCCAGGATAACTATGACATGTGGGTATCCCTACTAACAAATGTTTTTAAAAGCGTAGCGGTAGAGGGCCCCCACCATCCTGGAATCATAGTGTAATAATCCCAATCTACAAGAAAGGAGATGGGGGCAGTTTGAAGAACTAAAGACCCATCTCCCTTCTGGAGACCACTGCCAAGCTCATGGGCTGGCTTTTACTAGCTAGGTTGGAAGAATGGGCGCAAGAACACAACATCTTGATGCAGGCGCAATATGGTTTCCAGAAGGGGAAGGGGACAGTGGATCAATGCCTCAATCTCTCGCTCTGCATTGACAAATGCACTAAAGCAAAGGTGGGAAGATCTACATTGCCTTTATGGACCTGTCAGCGGCCTTCAACAGCGTGTCCCACCAGAAGCTGTGGCCCATGATGGAGGAGATGGGGATTCATCCCCTGACCATCCGCTTCTCTCCTCAGTTATATGCCTGTGACACTGCCTGTGTTTGGTATGGCATAAATGGGGAATGCACACGTTCATTTAAGATCGAGTGAGGAGTCAGGCAGGGATGCGTACTCTCCCGTTTCTTTTTTCATCAAAACACAAACTGGGTGGAGGCGGCTCTGTCTGGCTTGTCCTTAAACGTGCCTACATTTTACAACACCCACTCCCAATATTGGCATATGCGGACGATGCAGTCCTAATCGCTAGGACAGGGGTAGCCCTCCAAAGCCTTATAGCTTCATATGCTTCATTCATGGCCTCATTAGATCTTAGAGTGAATGAAACAAAATCTTTCACCATTATAGCCGAAGCTGCCAGAGGAGCGAAATCCCCTATTTCCACCTGGCCTCAAAGAAAAACGAAGTGGTTGAGTCCTTCTCATACCTGGGAGTCTGGTTCGATAAAAAACACTCTTTGACAAACCTGGTGGCAGCAAGAGTCCTAGGTATGGAAAAAAGTCACCAAGCCATAAAGGGCATTGTCAAGAAGATAGGAGCCAGTCCTCTGGACACGATTAAAAACATATAGCATGTCAAAACAAAGGCTGCAGCAACTTACGGGGCGGGAGTCTGGGGGATGGCCCACATTGATCAACTCCAGAGAATGGAAGATAGCTTTTTCAAAACCAGTGTCTCGCCACCACATACATTCTTTAACTACATCTTACACCTTGAACTAGGGCTACCTTACTTGTCTGACTCCATTAGATTGGCACCAATCTTGTTGTGGCTTTCGATTTAACGCAGGACCACTGCTAACACAACGCATAATTGGTGACTGCCTGAAGCTGGAGGGCCATAGCAAGATTGGCTGGCTCAGATATGTAGAGGCTGAACTGAATGCAATCGGGCAGGGAGAACTAGTCAGGGATCCTGTCTCTTGCAGCAGGGTCTCAAAATAGAAAATAATTGCGTTATATATGCAGAGGGCTAACTTCGCCCATAGGGAAAGGAACCAGTGCCAAAAGGCGTCTATTGCATATGACCGTATCCCGCCAAGACCTAGGGTAGGCCACTCATATCTCTCCCGTACAACTATTGCCCATCACAGATTCATTCTGCTGCGCTTCCACCTGAAGCTTATTCCCTTGATGCTTGGGGTCCCAGACAAGAAATTCAAACACGCAGACCTGAGTCCATGCCCGTGTGACAACCATTCGCCCCAGTCCGATCTTCATTTAGTATTGTTCTGCAAGTTTTATCAAACTGAAAGAGAAGCTTTTATTCTCCCAATTCTAAGGCGCCATAATTTTATTCAATGTAGGGTGGCACTGTATTTTTTAAAGGATCTCTCGGACCCTTGTGTTTGTTTTTCGGTAGCATCTTTTTTGTGGGCTTGTTTGAGAAAGAGAAAGGTGAGGGGTCGCTTTACATTATTGTAACTATCTAAAAAATGCAAGTGTATTAAGTGACCCTGGTCCAAGAGACACCTAAAGCCAAATAAGATTTTAAATATTTATATGGTTTTAATATTGTTTGATTATGGCCTATTTGATGAAATTGTGCTTTTATGATCTGTTTGTATATAGATCAAATAAAGATTTTATTGATTAATTGATTGAGTTGGAGTCTTGTGGTCTGTCTTCCAGTTTCATTGAACCGTGTCGGCATTGATGTGCTATGGTATTTTTTAGCGCGTCACAGGTTACGTGCACTTTTTTGAAACAGGAGCTAGCGGTGTCTACACGGACTCGTTCAAGGGCATAGTGAGTACTATGGTTTCGCAAATCACTTAAGTTACGTAACCATTCCTTTTTAATATTTCATAGTGTTTCTTTAATACTTATAGCGGTTGTGTTTTTTGATTTTTGATTTGTGTAGGAAAGTTAATTCCTACGTGGAACCCTTCACAGTAACGATGCGAAGGGGTTTACATCGCAGACGATTTTTAGTACGTAAGGAATATGATGGAGTGAAATGGTCATTATATTTGGAGATTTGCATTAAGCTCATTCAGATGTTTTTGGATTCACAGTTTACTCATTCCTTGGAATCAGTGCTTTGTCGTGTTATGACTGGGTAGGATTGGTTTTACATTTCGGTTATTTTTTCTCTAACATGACCACACGGTTGGGAAGCCCGGTGGAGGATTATTCTGCTGGATTGCTTAATCGGGCCTGTAACATGGATCAGTAAAGGTGCATACAGTGGTTGAAGTGCATGGAGTTTTTTCCACGAACTTTAGGAAGATGTGGGAGAGCACAGGTGGTTATAAGTGTGGATATTTAAACAACAGCATGTACATACACAGTATATTTTCTGGGTCTCGGGCAGGCCTCTTCTGTTTTTGTTTCTGTAGTTTCATCAGTATTGAATACATTTGTTATTTGACATTTCTAGAGTTCACCTGCCTAAGAGTTTTCCCGAAATTCATTGGGAGTGCGGCATAGAATACAACTTCAGATTGTAGCACTGTTCCACAGTGTGATATAAACATTGCAATAAGTATTTTGTAACATTTTGACAATCTTGATGGTTGATTCATGCATACCTGTTAAGTCTCGCAAGCTCTTCGTTCAGCACCTTCTGCAACCCAAGTTTTTCCAAGAGAAGTTCACACTGCATTCTGTACTGCTCAGTTGGGTTTTCCGGAAATGACGTGTGGAGTGCATTTACACCTCCAAGAAGAGCACCACCCTACAGTACAGAAAGAATAAACAAACACTGGCTTCAGTAACAGGCAAAAAATAGTGCCAACAGCAATGTTCACCACACACACATGTAAAGAAATGCAATCTAACATCTACCTGAAGGACTAACTGGGAATTTAGTGCAAGGATAAACCTGGTAAGAAACATTCAGTGCCCTATACTAGAGGCACAGGCGAAGTTACTTGGTTGTAGCATCGGCTTCCTTCAAAGACTGCAGGCATCTCATTTGTAGTACTGACAGCGAATGCAACAAAAAGTGTGAACAGATTGTTATTGTCTATTACTGGAAAGTAGACTCTACAATTCGCTGCCATGACTGAATGCAGATTTCATTTTTACGTGACTCGAAGTAATGCACAAAATAGCAGAGTCTAGAAGAGTGGTGACTGGATGCGATCTTATACAGAGCAGGAACCATGAATTGAAAGTGAAATAAATGAGCCTCACTGAAGGTGCAATCTCATCTCTTTCAGATTAAGATGGCTGTTATGAGCCACCTGTAATGAGCCACCCAGCCTCCACATTACATTGTTGCAGAATCAACTCCCTGGGCCGGGCTCGGGCCGGGGAGTATAAATAAAGTGTGATTTCAGCGCTCGTGGCTTCCGGCACAGACAGAGCTACAGTGTGGTTGTGCGTTATTCCCTGTGCTCGGCATGTTGTAGGCCTCCCAGTAGTTACCTCCATTCCCTGGTCCAGTTAGCCTTCTGTCTCTCATGGTTGGCCCCGTCTACACTATCACATTGGCAACAAGGCGGGTGATCGTCCCGCGCGCGCACGCCTTTTGCAACACAGATCAGCGTTGGTGGCGTGTACTGGTGCAAGCTGCATGCGGAGCGGTGGTGCCGGAGTATCCCGGAAGGCGAGTGGACAGAGTGCGGCCCTGTGGAGGTGAAGGTGGTAGCAGAGGACCACGGTAAGGCGACCGCATGGTGTGGAGGGTCCTGTGGGCTGCAGCAGGAGTGGGACAAGCGTCCCGTGAGGCGCGAGAGGCCTAGAGGAGAGCACGACATATCTGCACAGGCACGCGTGCGCACTAGCACCCAGATGGCTCCCGGCCCTGCCACGTGGGAAAAGAAGGTGCGCATGGTGGTGGGGGTGCCGGCGAAGAGCCAGTGTGAGGGCTGTGAGGCCCCGTATACCCAATGGACCAAGGCCTGGAAGGCGCGAGTTTACTCCCGCTTCCCCGGCAAAGTGAGGACTGCGGGAGATCAAGGTCTCGATGTGTGTGGTGGCAGTGGTGCAGCCGTTGGGGGCGCCCCTGTGGAGTGAGAGTGCCAACTCACCACTGCAATACAGCAAGGAAGGCAGGAGATGTGGTCCATGTCTCCGATGAGCAACCCACTGGCGCACGCAGATGCGCAGGATGCAGGCGCAGCAGGGGCCATGGCTAGTTCACGGATGGCGGTGAAGGCGCGTCCCCCTTTCAGCCAGTTGGCAGACCCGGCCACGGCAGCGCCAAGGTGGCAGAAATGGATTGGGCAGCTGGAGAATTATTTTGTGGCAACCAGAGAAACAAACAATGCAGTGAAGCGCTCAACAATGTTGTTCATGGAGGGAGATGAGCTCTACGACCTGTTCCAAGACCATCCGGACACAGGGGATGGTAACGACTATGACAAGGCCGTGAGGGCGCTTGATCGGCACTTTGACCCGCAAGTCAATCCAGACTTCGAAGATTTCAAACTGCGGGAGGAGTCAATTGACATGTTCTTCGCACGCCTGAGAAAGATGGCAAGTTCCTGCATGGGGATTGACCGATTGTTTGAAACCAGGGCGCAGCTGATAGTGGGGTGTAAGTCGTTGGAACTGCGACAACCAGGAATATCGCTGGACGACATCCTTTTCTTAGGGAGATCATACGAGCTGGCTGATGTGAGGGCGGTGGAGATGGAGTCGGCGCTAGCGAGACGACCTGCCAATCCACAACCGCTTTAACCGAGCCCCATCAAGGAAGAACGAGTGGATGCCGTCAGGTAGACCCACAGCCGTGGGGCTGGCAGCACCAGCGGCGCCAGCGATCGCCAGGGAAAACAAGGCTGCCAGAACGGTGGTTTAGTGAACCATTCCCTGAGAGGATTTACCGCATAAGGAAAACAATGTCTGCGATGTAACGAATTTGGACATTTTGTGAAGATGTGCCCGAGTGTAGCCAGAACAGGGGCAGGCCACAACAGAGGGCCGAGACCACAGGCAGTGCAGGAGGTCGAGGAAATGGACAGCCGGTGCCAGAAGATGCACATCACAGAGGAAGAGGAGGACGACGAAGTGTTCGTGGTGTCAAACATTCGAGGCATCAACACAAAAAGAAGACCGCCGCCCTTTTGTCAGATATAGATTGGGGACAACAGTGTCAAGGCACTTATTGACACAGGTGCATCTGTGAACATTACAGATGCTGTTCAGTATGAGAAACTTGTGCCCAAGCCATTACTTCTACTAAAATAGGCCAAAATCTTCACCTACGGCAGCAACGTGCCCATCCCTCTCCAGGGGGTGATAGAGGTGGAGGTCAAACACAGGAACAGATCTATATGCACCAGATTTCATGTAACCTGTGATCGGGCAGGTTCGATCCTGGGTTGCCACTCCGCAGAAGATTTGGGGCTCGTGATGTTTGCGAGGCATATCCATCAGTCGCAGGCGGACGTGTTCCTGGCGGAATTTCCTGAGCTGTTCCGTGGTCTGGGCTGTCTGAAAGGAGTAGAAGTACAACTCCACATCGACGACACTGTCAAGTCGGTGGCTCTACGGCATCGCAGGGTGCCCTTTCATTTCCGTCCACTGGTGGAGGCAGAGCTGGAGCGCCTGGAAAAGGATGGAGTAATAGAGAAGGTGTCAGAGCCCACTCCTTGGTTGTCACAGTTGGTAAACGCACCAAAGCCCAAGCTACCGGGGGCGATCCGCCTCTGTGTGGATATGAGACTGCCTAATTAAGCGATCCGGAGGGAGCGGCACATTACGCCCACCATAGATGACATCGTAACTGATATCAACGGGGCTCAGTGGTTCTCGAAAGTGGACCTGAATTCTGGCTATCATCAGCTGGTACTGGCAGAGAAAAGTCAATATATAACTACATTTTCGACACATGTGGGGCTCCGCTGGTTTAAACGTCTCAGTTTTGGGATATCTTCAGCAGCTGAGGTGTTTCAAGACGCTGTGAGAGAGGCCCCGTCAGGACTGGTAGGCGTGTCAAATGTCAGTGATGACATTCTAATCTTCTCCAATTCACTTGAAGAGCACCATGTTCAGCTGAAAGCGACACTGAGGAAGTTGGTGGAGCAAGGATTGACTTTGCATAGAGCCAAATTTGGCTTCTATGCCAACGGAGTCGAATCCTTCGGATACAGATTCTCTGCGAAAGGATCCGAGCGGCAGCGATCCCCTAGACCCAATCAGAAGTCCGGAGTTTCTTGGGGATGGCGAATTACTGTGGCAGGTTTATACCACACCTCGCACACTCTCTGAGCCCCTCAGAAATCTTAAAAAGAAAGACGTTCAATGGCAATGGTCCAGTGAGGAGGCCAGGGCGCTCAACGAGATCAAGAGAGCGCTTTTGCAAGGAGCCACAGTGGCCTATTTCAAGCCAGGTCAGGCGACAGAGCTCGTCATGGACGCCAGTCCGGTGAGACTGGGTGCTATACTTCTCCAGAGGGACCAACAAGAAGAATGGGTGCCCATTGCCTATGCCAGTCGGGCACTCACCGTGGTGGAGACTAGGTACGCCCAGTTTGAACGAGAGGAGTTGGCGATTCGTTGGGCCTGCCAGCATTTTGACATTTATCTGTGTGGCCACAACTTCACAGGACCAGAAACCATTGGTACCTTTGTTTGTGGGCACGGCATGGAATGGACCGCCAAGGATAGAGCGATGGGCGGTACAAATCCAGCACTACAAGTTTGAAGTGGTATATCGTCCAGGTGTCAATAACCCAGCGGATTACTTGTCAAGACATTCTCTGGCTATTGGTACCGGGACGAGAGGGGAGGTTGATGAAGGCACGGAGTCATTTGTGAATTAAATCGTGGAGGCAGCGTGCCCACGAGCGCTGTCGATGGAGGAAATCCGAGGGGCAACAAACGAAGATGCGTGCCTACAAGCAGTCAAGCAAATGCTGCACAACCATCAGTGAAAGCGGTGTCTTCAAGGGTCCAGTGGTCTGACGGACGAAGAGAGGGAGTACCGCCTGGGACTGTGGAGATGTCGTAATAAGCTGAGCGAAGGGTGCGAGGGGGTGATTCTAAGGGACACACGCATGGTAATACCCGCCAAGCTATGGAAAAGAACAGTGGACCTTGCCCACCAAGGACATCAAGGGATCGAGAAAACCAAATCCAGGTTGAGATCAAAGGTATGGTTCCCGGGTGTGGACCGTATGGTGGAGGAAAAGGTCAGAGGTTACCATGCATGTCTAATAACGGAGGCTGAACCTCCCACTCCCCCAGTTATTACCGAAGCACCCAGTAATACACCATGGGCCAACGTAAGCATGGATTTTGGAAGCTTCCTGGATGGGAGGCATACCGTGGTCATGATGGACAGTCACTCCAAATTCCCGGTGGTGGAGGTGGTGGCATTGACAGCGTTTGAAGGACTCAAACCCGTAATGGAAAAAACATTCGCGCTCCTCGGAATGCCTGAGGAGATACGCACCGACAATGAAGCGCCCTTCCAAGGACAAGAGTTCCGGGAGTATCTGAATCTCCACTACATCCGACACCGCCGAGTAATGGCGTCAAGCCAACGGGGATGTTGAAAGATTCATGAGGACTCTGAACAAAGCATTACGGATTGGAGCTGAACAGGCAGAGGACCTGTAAGGGTGTTTACATCGCTTCTTAAGGGCCTATCGTCAGACCCCGCACTGCACCACCCGGTGCGCACCCACTGACCTGCTCATGCAGCGAGCCGTGAGAGATGTGCTCCCCACCAGTGAAAGATGGTCGCCAGCGGTATTGGACCCGGTGCGTACCCAGGCTACGAGGCAACACAACAATGACAAGGCCAGTCAGCGAAGGATGGCCAGGCCATCGGAAATCTGCAGGGGAGATTACGTGGTGGTTAAAGATAGACACCCAGGATCCAAGTTTCAGACACCATTTGAGCGAGAGTTGTGGGAGGTGATCCAAGTAAAAGGATCTATGGTCACAGCGAGATGAGGCACCCACCAGATAGCTTGGAATGTCTCCTGGTTCAAGAAAGCAGCCATACCAGCCGCTGTCCGGAGGAGGAGGAGTGGGAAGGAAGTGGGAGTCAGCTTCCGGGAGCAATGGAGGTTCCTGAGCCACAGCCCGCGAAGCCCCTAAGACTCCGGCCATGGGGGTACCCGAAGAAGCCAGCCCAGGACCAGAGGAGACCCGTACTCCCCGAGGAAGCCAACGGTACCGGCTCAGAGCCAACCCCCAGCCCAGCACTCTACTGAAAGACTTTCTGTGTTAACCTAAAACGGACTATGAGCTGCATCGTGAATATCCTGGGACTTTGCTCAGTTTGTTATCTTAGTTTGTTGTGTTGAACATTTATTTTAGTTTGTTGTTTAATCACCCATTGGTTAGATGGGATATAATGAGCCACCCGGCCTCCACATTACATTGTTGCAGAATCAACTCCATGGGCCGGGCTCGGGCCAGGGAGTATAAATAAAGTGTGACGTCAGCGCTCGTGGCTGGCGGCACAGACAGAGCTACAGTGTGGTTGTGCGTTATTCCCTGTGCCCGGCATGTCGTAGGCCTCCCCAGTAGTTACCTCCATTCACCCGGTCCAGTTAGCCTTCTGTCCCTCCTGGTTGGCCCCCGTCTACACTATCATAATGGCTACTCTAAAGGACCAGGCACTGCTGAGCTCCCTTTCTGAGAAACCAGTGACCAGCAATGCAGAAAAAAATCTTGTTACAAAAAATAATATGGACAGTTTTTTAAACTACTCTCCCTATACCGCAATGGTGCAATTAGACCTTTCACGCACTTTACAAACATTATTTGTAGGAAACTGAAGACTTTCCATTAACAGAACAGCCACTTGAGTGTGAGAAGGTGTAAAATGTTTTCTCAGTGATATTTTTCTTGGAGTGTCCAACAGCGGATCCTAGCAGGATAGAGGGTTTAGATACCCCACACTCTGAGGGCTAATGAGGAATGTTTACCAGTGCCAAAAAGTGCATCTATCCGATCCTCGCCCTTACAGTTTCCTCTGCACATGCTCCTCCACACGGACCCTGACTAGAAGCAAGCCACACCAACAGGTGACAACCACTCTTGAATGCATCGGTTCTCATTCATTGTCTCCCTGTCCAAGGAACATGAATGTGTGACCGAAAAGTGAAGGAACGTAATGGTGGTCATGATAAAAGCAACAGACTCCAGTAACAAACAGAAGCAAATGTGGAGCCAGCTGTTAAGAATGATGGTCTGAAAGTTTTAAAGGCAGATCTCAATGCAATGTACCCTTTGGAAGAACTTACTTCCACGGAAATGGGAAGTTGTTCCAAAAGACTAATTTGGGTCAGAATTCACCCATTTAAAGTCCACAACAGGGTGTCCCATAGCCTTTGTGACCCCTATGCGGCAGTTAACACACAGGATGCATTAAATAGGAACAGAAAAGAGATCAAACAAGTGGATCATATGCAGGAGTTGCTTAAAATTTTTAAGAAAAAAATAAAAAGAGGTAAGTAAAGTTTCCATACACGAAGAACTGGTAAGCTGGCATTAACTAAATGTAATTGGCATCCATAGGAGTATGTAGAATGGCTAACCTTGCCAAAGGAAGATGAAAGGCAGTCAGACATGCAATCAGACCAGGATACAGATTACAAAAGCAGTAAAGATATATTAACAGTGGTGTCCCAAGTTGTCCCTATGTAACTCACAATGACTGTCACAGAATCATGCCTGCAGGGCTAGTAGCTTTAAGGAAGCGGATACATATAGCAGTGACTGGCAAAGTTCAATTACCATTCCTGGAAAAAAATATACTAGTTGTTAGACCTGGGTCTCCCCTGCAATTTTTGCCTTTGCATCCTGTGTTTTTGCTGTATGTTGGACTTAGTTTTGCTGGTCTAGATGCTTTGGTCACTTTGCCACTGCTGTTCAGTGCCAAAGTGCAAGTGCTCCCATTTGTGAATTGTTGTGATGGATTGGTGTTTCCATTATTGGCTATTTGATTTCCTAGTCAGACCCTAGTACAGTGTTCTATGTGTGCCCAGGGCCTGTAAATCAAATGCTGCTAGTGGGCTACAGCACTGATTGTGCCACCCACAGAAGCAGCCTGTAAAATGTAACTCTGACCTGCCATTGCAGAGCCTCTGGGCAGTCTGGGATTGCCATGTCAACTTGGCAAGTGCACACACTTGCCAGTCCCTAAACCTTCCCTTTTCTACATATTTGTCCCTCCTAAAGTAATTCCAAGGTACCCCTGTGGGCAGGGTGCGGTGTATGTGAAAGGTAGGACATGCCCTGGTGTGTGTGGTATGTCCTGATAGTGAATTACTGCCAATTTTGTTTTTCACTATTGCAAGGCTACTTGCTCCCATAGGACAGAATGGGGAATTTGTTTATAACATCTTATAAACATAACTTGTCCTGGGAACAAGGTAGAAAAATTAAGTTTAGTATGCCTGAACTCTGAATGTTAAAATGCATCTTTTAGTGAGGGTGATTTTTACATTCTTTGTTTGAAAATACCACTTTTATAAAGTAGGTATTTTCTTGCCCCTGTGTGCCTCTGCTAGGTTTGTATATTGCATGACTGGCTTTTGGGTGACAGGGGCTGGAGAGGGGCAGCGGCTCCAGAAGTCCGATGAGTCAGGGCTAAGCTGAATAGACCTGGGCTGCATTTAGAGTAGGGGGGAAGATTTATTTTCACCTGAATGGGCCTGGTCTCCCTTCAACAATGCTGTCTCCACCTCCTGCCAGGAAGCTGCACCAGTGAGGACAGAACTGGTTTTGGCTGGGTAAAGACACTCTGCCGTCAGAGAACAAAGGATTTCAGTGTTTAAAAAGAGGGGCCCAGACCGCAGACTTTTAGATCACTTCTGGGAAATCAAGAGGAACCTTTGCCAAGGAGAAGAAGCTGAGGAGAAATACTGCCCCTGTGCTGTTTGCTGTCTGGGGTTGGCCTGCAGTGGCTACTTGCTGCCAAGGAAAGGCGAAAAGGACTTTGCTGTTTGCCTTGTCCCCCTGCTTGAAGAAAAGATCTCCAAGGGCAAGGGTAAGTCCGAGTCCGAGTCCGTCGCAGGATTCCGTGTCCTGAAAGCACTGTTGAGAGCAACACATTGCTTCACAACGCAACCCTGGTTTCACCGACTCCATCAACGAGCCGATGTTTGCATCGCGTCCGGAGGGCATCGCACTCCGCAATGCTTCGCTACACGCTGCGAGGACGTCACCGACTCTGTCGCTGCCCGGCGTGAACATCTACTGGCTCCGTCGCCGCACAGGGACCTGCCAGCACCGCAGCGAGCACTGTGTCACCCTTCAACGCAGGCCCTGGTCTCATCGATTCCGTCAATGAGCCGCTGCCTGCACCGAATCGTGAGGACATCGTCCGCGGCAATGCTCCGTTTCACAATGCGACCACGACGTTTTCCCCGACCGACTCGCACCAATGTGTTGGTCGCCACAAGAAAGCTATTGTGACCGAGTCTCCCGACGCTTTAGCTGGCCTGTATCAACGTGGTCGGACGGAATTGTTAGACTCTGTCATATTCAGTATCGCGGTAGCCCCAGGAGGAGCTACCGAGTTGAAGGAACTGTGTTTTATTGATTTTCCTGCAATTTAAAGGTTATTTTGCACAAGTACTATTTTTCAAGGGTATTGTATGTTGGATTTTTATTGTATTTAGTCTTGTTGGTTTAGATAGAGATTTACTATTTTTCTAAACGGGAGTGGTGTCCATTTGTAGTGTTTTCACTGTCTAACTGTATGTGTTCACAAATGCTTTACACACTGCCTCTGAGATAAGCCGGCCTGCTCGTGCCAAGCTACCAAGGGAATGAGCAGGGGTTATTTTAGGAGTGTATCCCCCTTACTCTGACTAGAAGCAAGGGCCCCTATTTGGACAAAGGTACCTACCTCTGCCAACTAGAGACCCCCATTTCTAACACTAGCGAACCAGTGGCCTATTTCAAGCCAGGTCAGGCGACAGAGCTCGTCATGGACGCCAGTCCGGTGAGACTGGGTGCTATACTTCTCCAGAGGGACCAACAAGAAGAATGGGTGCCCATTGCCTATGCCAGTCGGGCACTCACCGTGGTGGAGACTAGGTATGCCCAGTTTGAACGAGAGGAGTTGGCGATTCGTTGGGCCTGCCAGCATTTTGACATTTATCTGTGTGGCCACAACTTCACAGGACCAGAAACCATTGGTACCTTTGTTTGTGGGCACGGCATGGAATGGACCGCCAAGGATAGAGCGATGGGCGGTACAAATCCAACACTACAAGTTTGAAGTGGTATATCGTCCAGGTGTCAACAACCCAGCGGATTACTTGTCAAGACATTCTCTGGCTATTGGTACCGGGACGAGAGGGGAGGTTGATGAAGGCACGGAGTCATTTGTGAATTAAATCGTGGAGGCAGAGTGCCCACGAGCGCTGTCGATGGAGGAAATCCGAGGGGCAACAAACGAAGATGCGTGCCTACAAGCAGTCAAGCAAATGCTGCACAACCATCAGTGAAAGCGGTTTCTTCAAGGGTCCAGTGGTCTGACGGACGAAGAGAGGGAGTACCGCCTGGGACTGTGGAGATGTCGTAATAAGCTGAGCGAAGGGTGCGAGGGGGTGAGTCTAAGGGACACACGCATGGTAATACCCGCCAAGCTATGGAAAAGAACAGTGGACCTTGCCCACCAAGGACATCAAGGGATCGAGAAAACCAAATCCAGGTTGAGATCAAAGGTATGGTTCCCGGGTGTGGACCGTATGGTGGAGGAAAAGGTCAGAGGTTACCATGCATGTCTAATAACGGAGGCTGAACCTCCCACTCCCCCAGTTATTACCGAAGCACCCAGTAATAAACCATGGGCCAACGTAAGCATGGATTTTGGAAGCTTCCCGGATGGGAGGCATACCGTGGTCATGATGGACAGTCACTCCAAATTCCCGGTGGTGGAGGTGGTGGCATTGACAGCGTTTGAAGGACTCAAACCCGTAATGGAAAAAACATTCGCGCTCCACGGAATGCCTGAGGAGATACGCACCAACAATGAAGCGCCCTTCCAAGGACAAGAGTTCCGGGAGTATCTGAATCTCCACTACATCCGACACCGCCGAGTAATGGCTTCAAGCCAACGGGGATGTTGAAAGATTCATGAGGACTCTGAACAAAGCATTACGGATTGGAGCTGACCAGGCAGAGGACCTGTAAGGGTGTTTACATCGCTTCTTAAGGGCCTATCGTCAGACCCCGCACTGCACCACCCGGTGCGCACCCAGTGACCTGCTCATGCAGCGAGCCGTGAGAGATGTGCTCCCCACCAGTGAAAGAT
Source organism: Triturus cristatus (assembly GCF_964204655.1). Taxonomy (NCBI): domain Eukaryota; kingdom Metazoa; phylum Chordata; class Amphibia; order Caudata; family Salamandridae; genus Triturus; species Triturus cristatus. The sequence goes on along the minus strand of NC_140589.1, from coordinate 760,798,681 downwards.
GGTTGCCAGCGGTATTGGACCCGGTGCGTACCCAGGCTACGAGGCAACACAACAATGACAAGGCCAGTCAGCGAAGGATGGCCAGGCCATCGGAAATCTGCAGGGGAGATTACGTGGTGGTTAAAGATAGACACCCAGGATCCAAGTTTCAGACACCATTTGAGCGAGAGTTGTGGGAGGTGATCCAAGTAAAAGGATCTATGGTCACAGCGAGATGAGGCACCCACCAGATAGCTTGGAATGTCTCCTGGTTCAAGAAAGCAGCCATACCAGCCGCTATCCGGAGGAGGAGGAGTGGGAAGGAAGTGGGAGTCAGCTTCCGGGAGCAATGGAGGTTCCTGAGCCACAGCCCGCGAAGCCCCTAAGACTCCGGCCATGGGGGTACCCGAAGAAGCCAGCCCAGGACCAGAGGAGACCCGTACTCCCCGAGGAAGCCAACGGTACCGGCTCAGAGCCAACCCCCAGCCCAGCACTCTACTGAAAGACTTTCTGTGTTAACCTAAAACGGACTATGAGCTGCATCGTGAATATCCTGGGACTTTGCTCAGTTTGTTATCTTAGTTTGTTGTGTTGAACATTTATTTTAGTTTGTTGTTTAATCACCCATTGGTTAGATGGGATATAATGAGCCACCCGGCCTCCACATTACATTGTTGCAGAATCAACTCCATGGGCCGGGCTCGGGCCAGGGAGTATAAATAAAGTGTGACGTCAGCGCTCGTGGCTGGCGGCACAGACAGAGCTACAGTGTGGTTGTGCATTATTCCCTGTGCCCGGCATGTCGTAGGCCTCCCCAGTAGTTACCTCCATTCACCCGGTCCAGTTAGCCTTCTGTCCCTCCTGGTTGGCCCCCGTCTACACTATCATAATGGCTACTCTAAAGGACCAGGCACTGCTGAGCTCCCTTTCTGAGAAACCAGTGACCAGCAATGCAGAAAAAAATCTTGTTACAAAAAATAATATGGACAGTTTTTTAAACTACTCTTCCTATACCGCAATGGTGCAATTAGACCTTTCACGCACCTTACAAACATTATTTGTAGGAAACTGAAGACTTTCCATTAACAGAACAGCCACTTGAGTGTGAGAAGGTGTAAAATGTTTTCTCAGTGATATTTTTCTTGGAGTGTCCAACAGCGGATCCTAGCAGGATAGAGGGTTTAGATACCCCACACTCTGAGGGCTAATGAGGAATATTTACCAGTGCCAAAAAGTGCATCTATCCGATCCTCGCCCTTACAGTTTCCTCTGCACATGCTCCTCCACACGGACCCTGACTAGAAGCAAGCCACACCAACAGGTGACAACCACTCTTGAATGCATCGGTTCTCATTCATTGTCTCCCTGTCCAAGGAACATGAATGTGTGACCGAAAAGTGAAGGAACGTAATGGTGGTCATGATAAAAGCGACAGCAACAGACTCCAGTAACAAACAGAAGCAAATGTGGAGCCAGCTGTTAAGAATGATGGTCTGAAAGTTTTAAAGGCATATCTCAATGCAATGTACCCTTTGGAAGAACTTACTTCCACGGAAATGGGAAGTTGTTCCAAAAGACTAATTTGGGTCAGAATTCACCCATTTAAAGTCCACAACAGGGTGTCCCATAGCCTTTGTGACCCCTATGCGGCAGTTAACACACAGGATGCATTAAATAGGAACAGAAAAGAGATCAAACAAGTGGATCATATGCAGGAGTTGCTTAAAATTTTTAAGAAAAAAATAAAAAGAGGTAAGTAAAGTTTCCATACACGAAGAACTGGTAAGCTGGCATTAACTAAATGTAATTGGCATTCATAGGAGTATTTAGAATGGCTAACCTTGCCAAAGGAAGATGAAAGGCAGTCAGACATGCAATCAGACCAGGATACAGATTACAAAAGCAGTAAAGATATATTAACAGTGGTGTCCCAAGTTGTCCCTATGTAACTCACAATGACTGTCACAGAATCATGCCTGCAGGGCTAGTAGCTTTAAGGAAGCGGATACATATAGCAGTGACTGGCAAAGTTCAATTACCATTCCGGGAAAAAAATATACTAGTTGTTAGACCTGGGTCTCCCCTGCAATTTTTGCCTTTGCATCCTGTGTTTTTGCTGTATGTTGGACTTAGTTTTGCTGGTCTAGATGCTTTGGTCACTTTGCCACTGCTGTTCAGTGCCAAAGTGCAAGTGCTCCCATTTGTGAATTGTTGTGATGGATTGGTGTTTCCATGATTGGCTATTTGATTTCCTAGTCAGACCCTAGTACAGTGTTCTATGTGTGCCCAGGGCCTGTAAATCAAATGCTGCTAGTGGGCTACAGCACTGATTGTGCCACCCACAGAAGCAGCCTGTAAAATGTAACTCTGACCTGCCATTGCAGAGCCTCTGGGCAGTCTGGGATTGCCATGTCAACTTGGCAAGTGCACACACTTGCCAGTCCCTAAACCTTCCCTTTTCTACATATTTGTCCCTCCTAAAGTAATTCCAAGGTACCCCTGTGGGCAGGGTGCGGTGTATGTGAAAGGTAGGACATGCCCTGGTGTGTGTCGTATGTCCTGATAGTGAATTACTGCCAATTTTGTTTTTCACTATTGCAAGGCTACTTGTTCCCATAGGACAGAATGGGGAATTTGTTTATAACATCTTATAAACATAACTTGTCCTGGGAACAAGGTAGAAAAATTAAGTTTAGTATGCCTGAACTCTGAATGTTAAAATGCATCTTTTAGTGAGGGTGATTTTTACATTCTTTGTTTGAAAATACCACTTTTATAAAGTAGGTATTTTCTTGCCCCTGTGTGCCTCTGCTAGGTTTGTATATTGCATGACTGGCTTTTGGGTGACAGGGGCTGGAGAGGGGCAGCGGCTCCAGAAGTCCGATGAGTCAGGGCTAAGCTGAATAGACCTGGGCTGCATTTAGAGTAGGGGGGGAAGATTTCTTTTCACCTGAATGGGCCTGGTCTCCCTTCAACAATGCTGTCTCCACCTCCTGCCAGGAAGCTGCATCAGTGAGGACAGAACTGGTTTTGGCTGGGTACAGACACTCTGCCGTCAGAGAACAAAGGATTTCAGTGTTTAAAAAGAGGGGCCCAGACCGCAGACTTTTAGATCACTTCTGGGAAATCAAGAGGAACCTTTGCCAAGGAGAAGAAGCTGAGGAGAAATACTGCCCCTGTGCTGTTTGCTGTCTGGGGTTGGCCTGCAGTGGCTACTTGCTGCCAAGGAAAGGCGAAAAGGACTTTGCTGTTTGCCTTGTCCCCCTGCTTGAAGAAAAGATCTCCAAGGGCAAGGGTAAGTCCGAGTCCGAGTCCGTCGCAGGATTCCGTGTCCTGAAAGCACTGTTGAGAGCAACACATTGCTTCACAACGCAACCCTGGTTTCACCGACTCCATCAACGAGCCGATGTTTGCATCGCGTCCGGAGGGCATCGCACTCCGCAATGCTTCGCTACACGCTGCGAGGACGTCACCGACTCTGTCGCTGCCCGGCGTGAACATCTACTGGCTCCGTCGCCGCACAGGGACCTGCCAGCACCGCAGCGAGCACTGTGTCACCCTTCAACGCAGGCCCTGGTCTCATCGATTCCGTCAATGAGCCGCTGCCTGCACCGAATCGTGAGGACATCGTCCGCGGCAATGCTCCGTTTCACAATGCGACCACGACGTTTTCCCCGACCAACTCGCACCAATGTGTTGGTCGCCACAAGAAAGCTATTGTGACCGAGTCTCCCGACGCTTTAGCTGGCCTGTATCAACGTGGTCGGACGGAATTGTTAGACTCTGTCATATTCAGTATCGCGGTAGCCCCAGGAGGAGCTACCGAGTTGAAGGAACTGTGTTTTATTGATTTTCCTGCAATTTAAAGGTTATTTTGCACAAGTACTATTTTTCAAGGGTATTGTATGTTGGATTTTTATTGTATTTAGTCTTGTTGGTTTAGATAAAGATTTACTATTTTTCTAAACGGGAGTGGTGTCCATTTGTAGTGTTTTCACTGTCTAACTGTATGTGTTCACAAATGCTTTACACACTGCCTCTGAGATAAGCCGGCCTGCTCGTGCCAAGCTACCAAGGGAATGAGCAGGGGTTATTTTAGGAGTGTATCCCCCTTACTCTGACTAGAAGCAAGGGCCCCTATTTGGACAAAGGTACCTACCTCTGCCAACTAGAGACCCCCATTTCTAACACTAGCGAACCATGGCTTCTGTTCACTGAAGATGAACAGTGGGCGCCAGCGGCGGCCCCTCCATTAGGGCAGAGGAGTGCCGCCCCCCTTGCCACTATCATGGTGGTCTCAGGCAGAAAGGTCATGCACGTAAGGGGTACACATAGCCAGTCCTTCACCAACCCCATACTTTACTGTGGAACGACTGGGAGGTGTGTGTGCATTGAGAACTACAAGTCCCAGCAGCCCCAGGGATCCTGACAGGAAGAGGCACCTGAAACCAACCGCTGATTGAGGGCAGGATATAAGCCCCTCCTATACACCGGCCACATGCTTGACAATCATATTCCCTGTGTTTTCCGGCCGCTCTGGGAGCTCTGCTTCCTGGCATCTCCAGCTTTAATGGTTCTTGTGGATTATTTAGCTTGCCCGTAATGCTCACATCCTGAGTGCGTCTCCTGCGCAGTACCGTGTAAGCGCCTTCCTGGAGTTACGGAGACTGCTTTACACGCGCTGTATTCCTCCAGAGCGTCTTGCCCATTGTGGCTGCCAATTCCCACCTGTGTCCTTGCTCGAGGCTCGGCGGTGGGTGCCGTGCCTTATCTGCAAAGTCACAAACGGAACTACCCCGGCATCAACAACTGTCGGCTCCCACATTTCTAACCAAACATTCATATCCGGCTGCCAAACGGTGACGGGGGCCGTGCAGGGACGCAGAGTATGTGCGTTCCTCGTAAACCCCTGACGATTTGGGTTTCCCTAGCCGCTCCTGTGACGGAACAGCGAGCCGCTTTTGGTAAATAGAAAGCAGAGAAGTGGAGGGAGCATCCTTCTAGGTTTCTGAGTTATTTTTTCTTTTCCTGCATCTTATTTTGGGTTTTGATATCTTATCTACTACACTAGTATCTCCTGGAGGCGAGTACGAACTATAGGACATGGAACTTGCAGTGCCTTGCCTGTTGCTTTCACACCCTAACTGGCTGGTGGGCGACGTCCCACAGGTAATTGCCGGGTCCCAACTGAACAGTTAAAGGCATGCTGTGAGAGAGGTGGATGTGAGTACACAGGAACAATAGCGAAGTGCAGTGTTGTGGATGTTTCCTATGTGTGCATGTCTTCCTCATTTCTGTCACCTGTCTTGCACACAGGGCTCTTCCAGTATGGTCAATGGTTCCATGACACCTTAGGAGTCCGCACTGCCCAAGAGGGTTTCCTGACCAGTGCCTTTCCGAAGCACTCCCCAGCCTTTATTGTTTTCTCTAATTCCCCTTTTCCCCTGTGTATTCCCTTGCAAAGTAGTGATTATAAAGCACTCTTTGGGAGGCGAAGTACACGGGAATAGAAGAACCAGCTTCTCACCATCCCCGCTGGATGGCTCCGAAGGTCAGTGGTGTTTCAATCTGGCAGTACTGACAGCCACCACCCTACATTTTTAAAAATCATAAAACGGGTTTTAAACCTGGTTTATTATTATTTACTTTAATCCCCTGGACCTGCCCACAGGACTCTGAAAAGTCTTGGGGGCGGGTCCAGGGGATGACACTGCTGGTGGGGGAGTGGTAGTACATTCCTTGACTGTGCATGAGGGTTTGGCCAGCCGTCTCAGGCCGGTCAAACCCTTATGCACAGTGAAGCTCTCCCTAGCCCCAGCTTCGTTGCTGGGACTGGAGAGAGCAGGCACAGGCTCCCAGTCTACCTGGGAGTGCAACTTGCCAGCGCTCAGGCCAATCCTGACGCCGCAAGTTGTCAGCGCTCAGGCCAATTCTGACGCTACTTCCATGCAGCATCACAATTGCCCGCAATGCAGTCTGGGAGTCTGTGCCCAAAAGCAGGAAGAGCGCGATGCATCAAGAGACGGAGGCGGTAGTGCTGTTAAGGTAAGTTTTTTAAATTATTTTTATTTTTCTTGAAATTAAGAACACATTTGCAGAATACTACACAGCCCTCTACAAAAAGCGCAGCACAACAATAGACAAGGAACTAGTGGAGTACACTGAAAAAGGAGCAATAGTGCCAGTTCCATCTTAGATAGTAGATTAGCTTAGAGCGGACATACTGAAATGGAAATTAAGGAATAGTTAAGAAGATGCCAAGGGTAAAACCCCTGGCTCATGTGGTATCCCGGTTGACCTGTATACCAGATATATTATAATTTTTTTTTAATTATTTGTTTATTAAACAGCTTTTTGGAGCACCAAAATATACAGTGGCCCACTTGCAGGTTGAATGTGTTCTTGTTCTACGACAGAATGTCCATTACAAGCCAATTTTTGTAGTGTCGAAACAACCACCCAAACATGAACTACCCCTACACCCCCCAGCTTCCCCCCCCCCTACCCTGGCACTAATATATACAGTCGTGCCTTACTGGCAGTGGTATATTGCAACACCTTGAAACCAAGAAATGAAATTCCAATTGTCTCATCTCGCATGCACTGTGCACCACAACAGGGAATTATGTCAAGTCCGGGTTAGTAAGGAGATAACCAGAGAGAGGAGCCTAAAAGTCCTTAGGTCTAGATGCTTCGGGCAGCTCCTCCGCATATATTCCCAGCTGGTCCCTGCAGTATAGCAAGGCGCTGATCCACCTAGCAACCGTAGGGACAGCTTTTGCACCCCAGCATTGTGCCACCGCTCTCTTAGTGAAGAGGGTAGATAGGGCTACCAAGCGTCTATTGCAGGGTTTTAACTTCTGGACCCAGCCCAGCAGACACACTTCAGGTAAACACGCAACTGGTTTGGCAATAACATCAGTCAACATCGGCGTGACCCTTACCCAGAATCCGAAAATGCCAGCACATGACTAAGCTAAGTGCATAAAATCTGCGTCTGCCTGACCACAGCACGCATTTTCACACATGCCAAACATGTGTAATTGAATCGGAGTGTAATAAAGCTGATGAAAGTACTTAAAGTGGATGATGCGGAGGTTACAATTTGCGGTCAAACGGCCAGTTTGGGCACAGCAAAACCTCCAGGCGTCCAGTGTTAACTCAGTGGATAGCAGGCGATTCCATCTATCATACGAGGGGGACGCAGCGAGTTCTTGGTCACAAAGAGACTTATTATACAGCTTGGTGATTAAGTCACTTCGATTTTCACTTCCCAACACCGCCCGTAGGGCTTGTAACGTTTGTGGTTTAATAGGAAACTCGGGGTAAACATCCCGAATCGCCTGCCGCACGCGCACATAGGTAAACCCCAACATAAATCCGGTGTCGTGACCCGCCTGCAGATCCGGAAAAGTCCGGAATCGCCCCATCTCGTATAAATCGCCCAGCTTCGTAATCCCCACCTCATTCAATACCTTCAAGGCTGCCGGTTCCCTAGCTGCCAAGATATCAGGGTGGGCAGCAAGCAGTAATTTGGGGGCATACAAGTAGTCCAATCGTGCTCTACGAGAAAGAGCTTTCCATGCCCAGGCCGTGCAGTGGACCAGACTGATTTCAGTACGCGGGCCGCCACTCCCTCCCAGCAACGCAGCCGCTTTCAGGGGCACTGGCAGTATCGAGTCCGCCTCTATTGCAGTGTGCGGTCGAAACTTCTGTGAAAAAGTACCAAGAATGCGCCAATTGCGCCTGGACGCACAGATAATATAGACGCATGTCCGGGGCCTCAAACCTACCGCGGTCAAAGGGTAGAGTCAGTACAGTCCAGCTACAAAGGGGTTCTCTGCCCCCCCAGACAAATTTTAGCAGGGTCGACTGCAATGCGGCGAACAGCACTTTATTCAGACGGATGGGGATATTGATAAATAGATAAAGGAGCTTTGGTAAGAAAGACATTTTGATGACCGCTATGCGGTCCGCAAGTGAAAGGGGAAGCCTTGCCCACGGCGCAGCCTGATCGTGATCCCTTCCACAGCCCGGCCATAATTAGTCGTGATCACCACTTCAGGGTCACTATGCAACCATATACCGAGGTATTTTACTGGGTCAACTGACCACTTCAAAGGATAGTCAAGTTCAATCTCCATGGTCCCCGCGGTCAACGGAAACACAGTGGATTTGGCCCAATTAATGCCCAGTCCCGAGTATCGCTCACACCTGACATACTCACGCAGTAGCGCAGATAAATAGGTGGCGGGCTCTCGAACATAAAGCAACATGTCGTTGGCATATAATAAGACCACCAAGGGCCGCTGTTAAAACCTCAACGCAGCCTGTGCATGCAGTTGACGTAGCTTGCATGCCAGAGGCTCAAGTGCCAAAGCAAATAGCATGGGTGATAGGAGGCAACCCTGCCGCGCGCCTCGTTTAATACAAAATGGGTCAGAGATCCAACCGTTCACCCGAATCCGCGTCACTGGTGCAGTATACAAGAGGTGTATCCATTTGAGAAAGAATGGCGGCATGCCCATACGCTGCAGGACAGTGAACATGAACTCCCATTGTAGCGAATCAAAGGCCTTAGCCGCATCCAGCAGCACGGCCACCGCCTAGAAGTGTCGCTCAAAGTAATGCAGGGTGGCGAAGATTGTGCGAAGATTATGCATGGTAGATCTAGAGGGAATGAATCCAGACTGATCTGGTAGGACCAATTTGGGGACTAGGGGTTGGAGCCGAGTTTCGATCATTTTGGCCAAAATCTTGGCATCAATATTTATTATGGAGAGGGGCCTATACGAGTCGCAAACATTCGCTGCCTTATCCGGTTTCAGCAGCATAACTAGCAAAGCCTCCTTGAGGGATGGAGGCAGGACTCCCGATTCGTACGCTTCGGCGAATACCTCTAACAAGCGCGGTGCAAGGGCATCAGCATATGCCTTGTAAAATTCGCTGGGGAGCCCATCCAGCTCCGCTGCCTTACAGGTCGGGAGAGACATGATGGCTAGTTTGACATCCTCTTCATCAAAGGGTCGCGTGAGGTACTCACGGTAGTTTGGTGGCAACCACCGTAGTGCGACATCATCCAAATAGGCATGGATTTCCTCAGCTGCAGGGATTTCCCGGACCCCATATAAGTCTGAATAATAGTCCAGCACCACCTTGCTAATCTCAGCAGTGCCATATTGCGGCACTCCCTCCTCGTCCAGCAGTTCGGTGATATAAGCTTGGCATCGCGGGGTGGCCAGCTTCTGCACCAAAGAGCGGCTAGGGCGACCCCCTTCCCCATAATAGCGGGCGGTGCAGCGCCAAGATCTGTTCTCCATTTCCTGGTCTACAGTCTTGTTGTGCTCCGTTACCAGCTCACGGATTTTAGAAAGCGTCTCCTGAGCAGGGTCACAAGCATAGGCCCGTTCCAGTGCGGCTATTTCCCCAGCAAGTTTGTGAATTCTACGGCGCAGATCTTTTAGGACCCCTGCCTGCGCCCCAATACAGACCCCCCCGAATCGTAACCATAAAGTCTTCCCAAGGAACCTGGCTATCCACTGTTCCCTCATTTTCTCTGTAAAAATTGTTAATGGCCTCTCCTACTGCATGCTTGAAGACCTGGTCAGTCAGGGAGGACGGCTGCAGCCGCCACGAAAATGGAGGTCGTTCATAACCTGGAACCTGTAGCTCAAGAAGGACCGGGGATAGGTCAGACAACGTTTTTGCTAGGTGTTGCACATCTAGCGCCCAAGTGCAAGCAGCCTCCGAGAGCAGCCTGTAGTCCAACCTGGACCACGAGCCATGCACCGTGGAGATAAACATATCCTACCTGACCCCCGGATGACTTATGCGCCAGACATCGTAAAGGTTCCCTGCCTCCATTATGCCCAGTAGTGTCGTGGTGGTTAATCTCGGACGCCCTGCTCCCGCTCTGACTTTGTCGGCGTTTGCGTCCAAACAGGTATTGAACCCCCCCCCCCCCCCTCAGATAATTTCCGCAGTAGGAAGAGCTGAAATGCGACGCCACACATCCGCATAGAAAGGGTGATCATCCACGTTCGGGCCATGAATATTCACCAACAGCACACTCGTACCCCCAAGCATTTCATGCGCAATGGCCAGCCTGTCCTGGTCTCAGTGCTATGAACCTGAAATAGGACCCCTTGTTTGACAAGGATCATCACCCCCCGGGAATATGATAAATAGGAGGACCTGATCCGCACCCCTGCCCATCGAGATCCCACCTTTTGATCAGACAGTGTAGTGAGATGGGTTTTCTGCAGCATCGCCACATGTACATTGAGCCTATCTAAGCTCACCATCACAGTGCGTATTTTTTGGGGGTTATAGAGGCCCCACACATTCCATGTTAAAAATCGGAAGTTACCTCTCATTACTTTGGAAGAGGCCATAAATACATACACATACAAAGCGTAACTGAATACCATTAAGCCTGGAGCCCATTGAGCTTTGCAGCATAAGACAGTGGTGATCCCAGGTAGCCATACCCCGGAACTCTCAAGACAAAGTAACTGCAAGGCGTACATAAATGCAAGGGTCAGTTCTGAGATTCTCGTGCCATACGTTAAACAGCATCTATTCAGACAGTGCCATTTACTACCCCCAACCTCTCCACCCCCCAACCTCTCCACCCCCCCACCAACTCCCCACCCACTTCGGCCACCCTCAACGTGCCAAAGCCATCCCTGTGAAATCCCTTCAATGGCCAAAAACCAAAACAAACATGTAGCGATGTGTGGGGAACTCCCATATGGGCGGCGGCAGAGTGCTACTATCCTCCCACTTAGTAGGAGGTGGCTGATCAGGTTGTGTACCTGTGTTACAATCCTTAAGCAAATACGTAACTGAGTGCATCCTGCCTAGTATATATATGGCAGAGCAGCATTCACCTTGTGGACAGAAGTAAGAAACATACAGTGAAAAACGCGTGCCCCAACATAAAACAATTATATAATTCAGCACAAGGGGGCCCATTGGGAAAAACTCCAGTCATTGAATACTTAAACATCATCAATCCTCCTCTTCCCGGTCAGTTTCAGTCGCTCGTTGGTGCCTCTTCAATTGCTTTGCATGTTCCATCGCCGCCTTTGGAGTCGTGAAGATCTTAAAGTTCCCTTCCGCGCCCACGTGAAGGCGCGCGGGGTACAGCATGGCATACAGTATATTTTCAGACTGGAGGAATTTTTTGACAGCCCCATACTCACGCCGCGCAGACTGGACCACAGCAGTAAAATCAGGGAAGAAGGATAAAGTCTTCCCCTGATGACAGATGTTGCCCTCTCTACAACAAACATTGGAGACAGCTGCTCAGTACTAAATACCTCCTTAATAAGAGATTCAATGTAATGTTCCATTTTACCAGTGTTTGTGGCTTCTGGAAGACCTAGAAGGCAGGTGTTGTTCCTTCTAGACCTGGCCTCCAAATCCTCGTTCTTGGCCTGTGTGATGGCTAAGACCTTTTCCATATTGAGGGTCTTACTAGTGACATCACTTAGTCCGTCCTCCGCATTAGACACCCTCTGCTCCACTTCCCCCATTCTTGCAGTGTGCTTTTCTAGTTGGGAAGACATATGGTCCAGTCTATGATTTATAGTGGACATGCTACCCTCAATGGCCTGTAGACTTTTCTGCATCGCAAGTAGTGTAGACTTCAGATTTGGAGGGCCTTCTCCCTGTCCGTCCACCTCAGAGTCAGAGGCCGCCTTCTGACTACTTCTACCTGATTTTCACTTCTCGAAAGTGAGGCGGGCTGTGATTTGTCCGGCTTCCCCATGCTCGGCAATGGCGGCGACAGGCGCCTAGGAGCCCCCAAAGCAGTGATGCGATGTCCCAAAATTCATTAGCTAGCAGTAGGCGTAAGGGGAGATCAAAACGGTACAGCATGCGTTCCAGCTGAGTAGATGCGGCGTCTAACAGAAACAAGCCTTCACCGGCAGTCTAAGGAAGGGATATGGCACACAATGAGATGACCCGGGGGACCCTCACTCGATACTCTCGGAGACCAGCAGACAGAAGGCCCCCACAGATGTAGCCATGTCAAGACGGGAGTTCAGGCAGCGGGAACTGGGGTATAGAAGTGGAACCCAGGATCAGGAAGCCCACATCATGCCATGGGCCGCCAGCGTAAGACAGTCCACTCTCCACACAGTCAAGGAGCAGTGGGGCCTCCGCAGCCGCGGGAAGGCCATACCAGGGTCACCTCGCCAGCAACACAAAGAGAGAAACCCCGCGCTGCTCCGTCCAGGCGCAGGCTAGCAATATAGAGAGCAAGAGGCTAATCCATACCGCCAAGAGTCAATTAGCAGCCAGTCTCCACCTCCTATACAGGCAGCTCAAGCAAAACAGCACAGGCAGCAGATGTTGCAAGCGCCGCACAGACAGACCACTGCAGGCAGGCCGCAACCCAAGGCCCCAGCCTGCTCCCACCTCCGTGGTCGCAGGCCTAGGCCCGGACCGCCCCCCACTGCAGTCGGCGTTGATAATGCTCCGCAGCCGCCGGTCAGGTCTGTCAATCTGCTCCGAAGGGTCAGAGTGGAGCCTCCTGGAGTTCGGAACTCGGCCGTTAGTCCCTATGCCCCGACAACGGGCAAGAGACGTGCAGCCGCTGTGGGCGAAGCCAGACCGCTGCACATATTCCGATGGAGCGGTGTCCTCCACTGGCCGCTGACCGCTCAGGGCAGGGGGAACAGAGACTTTCACCCCACACAGTTTCTACACCACGGAGCCCCTAAGAGCATTCAGCACTCTCTCGTCACTGGGGTGGCCGCCATCTTGTCCGCGAGGCGCTCAGAGGCCCTCGGTCAGTTGGTCAGAACACATTCCTGGGACTGTGAGAGCTGTTCCAGGCAGCTTGGCAGAATGTTTCATACCATTTTTATGCTACGCAAGGTTATCATCATGTGTGCAGTACACAGCTGTCGTTAGTATCCCCCCCCACCCCTGAGGATTGTAGGGGTTATATGTTTTTAATGATTTCAGGGTTTCCTCGCAGGCCGAATGCTGAACCATCAAAAGTGAACCACTAGGGAAACTGACAAAAACTACTCGAAAAACTGTACCAACCCTATCAAACTCTGCTGTGGAATTCACCAATGAGGCATTAAAGGCCAGATGCGGAAAGCCACCCATGAAGTCATACAGGCAACATGGGCAGAGACCACTTTCTCAAGGGTGAGAGCCAGATAAGAGTAGATCGCCCATACAGGAGAAAAAAGGGCTGAAGAGCAGTGATAACCTAGAGAAAGATCAATGTGCGAAACCAACCACAAGCGAGTCCAGGTCGGATCACAATATTTTCCACACCACTGATGGGGCCGGCCTGACACTAGTAACATTCAGATCTGTATGAATTGAGTCTGTGCTTTTTAGCCCAGGGCAGCTGGAAGAAAGTAGGGGTTTGTTAAGCACAGATAGCCTAAGCAAAGATAGAGTTGGTCTGCTGGGGTGTGCATTCAGTGGCAAAGACCAAATCCATTCTTCAAGAAATGACAGATACAAGGCATACGATGACTCACTACTGAAGACTGCTCACCTCCCCTGGTATGCATCTTAAAATACTTCATTCTTCCACTTTGCAGTGTGTGTCTCCCTCCCCTACATTACCCGTCCAGAAGAGCCCTTGGGGACGGAGGGGGTTAAAGTGGGGTCATAGTGATTGAGCTTGTCCTACTTTCGGATTGCTTTCTTTATATCTCTTTAGCCTTTTTCCACAGTTTGATTCTCCCTTTTTTGTGGGTTTCTGCCCTCATCTACGTATTTTCGTGTGAATGAACAGTCAATCATTTCCATGTTAATGGATCTTCAACCCTTCATCCAGTAACTTCCAAGTGGTTATTGCTACAAGGAAGTTCCTATCATCGGTTTGGTTGCCTCCTGCAGTCACTGCCCTGATGCGCTGATGCTGGAAACAGCGTCATTGCCTCCTGCACTCAGTGCGCTGATGCTAGAAACAGCGTCATTGCTCAGATCGCTAGACTCACCACCAGCTCCAAGGTCTCTGCATGAGGAAGAAGGTGAAGAAGGGGCGGGTAAGGCCATACACATTGCTCATATAAAAGTATGAATGCACACTCTTGTCCTGGTAAATAGAGACACTGTGGCGAACAGAGGTGAATACGCTCTGCCCATGTTGTGACTCCAAAAAAGCAACGTAGAAACCACAAAGCATGACGGGAGCATCATGGGGCACAGGCAAATCTAGGGTCAACTACTGTTGTTACCAAACGGATGAAAGGTTTTACAGCTTTAACACAATAGTGAATTTCATACCCTTATCTTCGCTGTCACTTCTCCAGGTCTACCTCTTCCTCCAACACTTTGGTATGATAATGTTTCCCTTTAAAATACATGGATTAATGCCACCACTAACTCTCTAGTGAAAATTGCCTTTGTTGTTAATTCCAGCTTCTTGACAAGTTTTCTTAGACTAGTTACCTAAACTCATGTCTACCAACAGCCTGTTTTACTTTTCTTTAAGTAGGTTGCCATGTATCTTCATTATTTGGTAGTATCTTGACTACACTCAAATACTTGTGGAACGCTCTTTGTGAATACAGTGTCCACTTTCTGGTGTGAGATTTATTTTCGTAGATATACTTTTAGAGGCGGGATTGGGATTGAGCACACTTTTTTTTTTTTTTACAAAAACCATGGCATCCATATGGCTTCTTACTTAAGAGCACACACTTGAATCCTGAATCTGAGTCTTTGGTTCAATTAATTTGCCATGCCAAAAATATGATGTGTGCAGAACAGAGACAAACCAGGTTGCTGTTACTATCAGATATTTTTTATGGTATTTTTTTTCAATTACATTTCCGTCTGTATCTATCCATATTTATTTTTTGCTAATTTTATCTGTATTTATCAGGCGCGCAACACCCATTGGACTCACAGGGCTTCAGCCCCCCCCCCCCCCCCCCCCGTCGTGTGTGGCAGCCCGGGATGAGACACCTTCCCGGGCAAAAAAGCAGCCGCACCCGAGCACTTCACAGGTCTTTAAAAGACCATTTGCATGTTAATGAGGCCTTGCTGTTGTTTCACCCCTTCTAAGCGCCCCTGCAGCTCCACTCTGCCTATTGCTTAAAGTTCAGCCCCCCCCCCCCGAAATGTTTGCTCAGCCCCCCCCCGAAATTTGGCTCTAGTTGCGCCTCTGGTATTTATCCATATTTAGGTTTTCTGGAAAAATGAAGCCGAAATTAGTATATATCCACATTTATTTAACCAGTTAACATGCACTCATGCTTGAATGGCCACCAGGTTTCAATGCTGTGAACACCCACAGAAGATCAATCAATGCAATGATAAGAAAATATTCACATTTCAGTATCAATCTTGTGCATATCGACTGCTGTAAAAGCCTTTTTACTAAAATTCCTTTCCGTTTTTTATTTTTTTAGCCCCCTTACCCATCAATCCATGCAGCTAATGGTCTAGCAGTCATGGCAGACAGTTTTTAGAATTACTCAAAAAGCAACTCTCCGTTTTTATCCAGATTTAAAAATAAAAACAGGCAAGAAAATAAATGTTTTCTGTCTGTATTTATCTGTAAAAATCAGTAAAAACGGAAAACAGGGAGCCTTAATTTTATTGAAAAACTGGTGCTCTGTTCCTAACTGCAACTTCCTGGTAAATGTGCTTTTTACACAGTGGCGACCCAGCAACATAAGCTTGTGTGAAAGATGAAAGAATGCCAACTTGGATCACGGTATCCTCGTAGTGTTGGTCCTTGGGTGCACGAGTACAGAAACAATAAAGTCACACAAAAATAATGGGTAGCTCCTTATCAGGGTGGCACTTTTTATCACCAAGCAGGCACTACCGCAGTGCAATTTATCAAATATTCCTGTACTATGTTAGCTGGGCTAAGTAGCCGTGGTGCTATTACACCAATCCCCACTTGCTAAAGACACTTGTGCTGTGACAATATCTTCTCGAAGGGAAAGGGTGTCAAAATGTAGCACAACGTGTAATGATGGAAGCGTGAAAAGTAAACGCAGGAGATTTGAAGTCAGAAAGACAAAGCATCCTGACTCGCCGCTGAAGATATTATACCAAGTGGATTTAACAAGTATGAACGTTATTTCATTCATGTACTAAGCGTTGTTTTTTTGCATTTTTGAACAGTTTAAATTGGAAAAAACATGTATCTCTACGTCTCATGGATGTTTACACCAGTGCTCGCACACAGACCACTCTGGGGAGGAGAGAAGCTGCAATGTACTTCAGAAAGGTGGGCAAAACACACTTTTCAGTACTGTTAGTTCCAAGTTATGGTTGAGGCCATTGTTTACACATTCCTAGAGAGAGAGAGAGAGAGAGAGAGAGAGGGAGGGAGGGGGGAGAGAGAGAGAGAGAGAGAGAGAGAGAGAGAGAGAGAGAGAGAGAGAGAGAGAGAGGTGGGGGAGGGAGAGAGAGAGACGCAGAGAGAGAGGGGAGAGAGAGTGTGGGTGTGTGTGTGTTCAGAATGAAAGAAAGGGGACTGGGCCCGGGCGATGGCTTCCTTTTGCATCGCTCCGTCCGACTGACCCAGATGTCGCGGCTGCCCGGGTCCGAGTGCCGTACGTGGAAGGGTCACCCCTCTGGCCAGCGAAAGGAGCAGCCAGAGGAGGCAAGCATCAGACATAGTGACCACACCGTCATCCGCTCCACTCAACACGCATGCACAGACGTCACCCAAGGATTACACTGACACTTTCATTGTGGGTGAAGAACTGCTGCAGGTTTATTTCATACAACATAAGTATGACGATAAGTGGGTTATCTTACGGGCGATCCAGGGCAAGCAGCCCCTCGCTGCTCCGCCCGCCTGGCGAGCCAGCACGCACGGTGGGTCGATGCCCGGCAGTGCGGCACATATTTTCAGATCATCCACTGGATCACGTGATCTGTTTACTACTCCCGCCCCTTTTGACGGGGGCGGAGCGTGTTGTGGCACACCCCCGGTTGGTCAGGCCCCCCAACCGCCCGAAGGACTAACGGGGCGCCGTCGCGGTCTTCCCAGAAACTCCTTCGGCTCCCGGACCTTGGCTCGGCACCCTTACTGTGCCTGACAGGGGTACCCTTACTGTACCGCCTGTCGCAGAGGTACCCTTACTGTACCCTTCTGCCTCCAGATCGCCCTGTAACTCCGCCTGCAACGCAAGAAAAAACATTAAAACATTCCAATAGCGCGCTGCCTCCGCCGCGCAGGGTAAGCGGAAAGGGTGGGAATTCGCGTGGCCAGGAGGAGCGGCGGAGGAAGCAGAGGAAGAACCGAGGGGGTGAGGCGCCTAAAAGGGGGGTCTAGCCTCGCCCACCCTATTGGCACGCCTCCCTAAGGTAAACCCATTGGGGGCCTCCCCTCCCCGGGGCGCGGCCTCGCTAGCGAGGCGGAGCGGGGGGGGGGGGGGGGAGGCTCCGACGGGCGGCCACTAGAAGGCTGCCCTGCTGATGTCCCTCTGCGTGGGACGCGGGCAGCGGCATAGTGACCACACCGTCATCCGCTCCACTCAACACGCATGCACAGACGTCACCCAAGGATTACACTGACACTTTCATTGTGGGTGAAGAACTGCTTCAGGTTAATTTCATCCAACATAAGTATGACGATAAGTGGGTTATCTTACGGGCGATCCAGGGCAAGCAGCCCCTCGCTGCTCCGCCCGCCTGGCGAGCCAGCACGCACGGTGGGTCGATGCCCGGCAGTGCGGCACATATTTTCAGATCATCCACTGGATCACGTGATCTGTTTACTACTCCCGCCCCTTTTGACGGGGGCGGAGCGTGTTGTGGCACACCCCCGGTTGGTCAGGCCCCCCAACCGCCCGAAGGACTAACGGGGCGCCGTCGCGGTCTTCCCAGAACCTCCTTCGGCTCCCGGACCTTGGCTCGGGCACCCTTACTGTGCCTGACAGGGGTACCCTTACTGTACCGCCTGTCGCAGAGGTACACTTACTGTACCCTTCTGCCTCCAGATCGCCCTGTAACTCCGCCACAGCTCTGGGGAGGCTTCCGTCGCTGCCAGAGCCCCCCTTCCTCCCTTCGCTGTTATGGTGCCCTGCCCCTGCGGGCCAGCTTTTAGTGGGCTAAATTATGGGTCCCGTTCTGTAACCCGTAAATGACGGCATTAATTTGCAACATTACTCAGAAGCCCAGGGCAGACTAACAAAGGATGTCTTTTGGCCCCACTGCCGTTCAGCTTAGACGTGAATGGTGTTCCTAGCTTTCTTAGCGATGCCACTGCAGATCTCCTAACGTAATTATGGGAAGATCTAGCACCTACATATGGAGCCAGAATTGAACCATAGCTGAAATCCTTCCATTCCATCGATTCCCTTCATATCCTAGCACGAAGAAGGTTTTAATTTCAACTTTGTCTACAAAGGTGATGCATTGATGGCGTCATGGTTCCCGAATTGCTGCTGCTGCGAGGATTGCATGATTTCTCGGCAGGGCAAAACCTCTAACGTAACTGCTATATGGACGCCTTTTATCATGACTCCGGATAAAGCCAATATGACTGACTGAGCTGCCGAAGAATACATCTCTCAGCTCGGGGACCCAAATTTGTGAACGTTTCCCAACTCCCTGGCTCCAAGGAAAGGCTGAGCGAGAAGAGCAACACCTAAATCTGTTTCTCAGGCTGGAAAATATGGCATGGGTAACAAGGCATTGGTGAAATAGGCGCTTATGGACCTGCAATCCTGTTAAGAATTTTCAATTGGCCAAATATGGGGCCTTCCTGGCTTAGAATTGTGTTCCCAACAGCTACAGCACAATAAGCTCGTCTACCTCAATAACTAGCCATGTTTAGGAGTTTGCGGGAAGTCATGGTGTCTGTGCAAGACCTAATCTCTGGAGGTTCAAATATCTGGGACCTAGTGTGAAAAAACATGTTCCCCCAAAGTGTTTCCATTTCAAGGATCCCTGGGGAACACCACATGTAGTTTAATCATGGGGGTCGTGACGTGGCCAAGGGGAACCCTTCACGACGCCACATTCAAATCGTAGAATGGATGAAGGGAGCAGTATTTTTTTTTTTTTTTTTTTTTTAGATTTTCACCATAACCACTTGATGTGCCATTGGCTTGACTGTTAGGCAATGTCCTTTTCGAAGGAGTACAGCTCCCAGATATCATCCACCCAACACAGGGCATCTGTGAGTGACACAAAATATTTACAGCTCCTTGTGCTTACTAAAAGGGACCCGCTCCTCAGTTTCCAGCACACAATGCCCTTTAATGTCATCTGGCCCTGGTGCCTATCAAACAACTGTGACAGCCTCTGTCACCTTCATACAATAAATAATGAACTTCACAAGGTCGCAGAAGACAAGCCAGGCTAAGTCTCGGTGGACCATATCACTCTGGGATTTCCCTTGCCTCCCTGTGGCACAGGGAGAATAAACTTAAAGATGTTAAGTCTGACACAAAAAAACCCAGGCCTTCCCCATGTCTCAAAACAGCCCAGGCTGCTGACTGTCCCGTATAGAATAAGCTGCCACTATGACTGCGAGTTGCAGAAAACCTTACACCAGCTGTTTCCGAATAGCAATGCTAAATTTGAAAGGCAGCAGCATCTCTTGACTTAAGCGTGGAACTCGCACTAATAAATACCTTTAGGGTGTTATGTAAGACACACAGACCCATGCCTACAGCTTGTCTCAAAACAGCTCAGGCTGCTGACTTTTCTTTATGGACTAAGCTGCCACTACAAGCTGCCCATTGCATTTATGGTTGAAACTGGGTTTTGGCTGGACCTTTGACATATTTGTACTCCTGCTACCAAGATAACATATATACATATATATCCTCCCTTATCCTGTTGCACCACTCAGGACACATAACTTTGTCACTTCGTACCAACTGGCATGGAGCTACCGCCAAAGAGATTCCCCCCTAGTACCAGATAACCCAAATAAGTGCTGGATTTTGGGACAAGATACCAGAGAACCTATGTAAAGCGCCTTCTGGTGCGTGTGAACCCATGTCATTGCGATCAGTAACTGTTGCTCTGTTTGAACAAAAACATGCCACTTTATTCATTCAGTCATTTAATCAGCACAGCATGCTGGAGATAGAGGAATATGTGGCCGGCCCAACGATATATACAGGTACGACTGCCCCTCAAAATTTAATTTAACTGACAACACAAGCTGAAGCCCTACATGTGTACATATGAAAAGCTGATGTATTGCCAGTGGCGCAGGAGTCTCCTGTAGGTATTAAACTGGTCTCTAAAAAAATTATCATCATCATGACTTGAAGTTGTAGAAAACCACTGGCCCTCAAACCTGCCTAAGGACATAAGAAATGTGGGTTTTTAATCCTATTAAGTGCGTGCCTATGCACGATGATGCCGGGCCGATACCGGGCAATTGGCACTGGTGCCCCACAATGCAAGCTTGCCTGTATCACAAGAAAACCTTCCCCAATTTGGCCATACACACGACCGCCTCTAGTGTCCTGCAATCAGCTATTCCGACTCTGGCTAACGAAAACGACCATTGGCCCAAAGGTAAAGCCACCAAAAGCTAGACCCATTGTGCTTCCCAATGCCGGTCATGCCTAAATTGCAGCAGCAATGCGAGCCCCACCACATTGTCTGAATCTTCCTGGCTGCCCCCAAGGAGGCATTGCACGAGAGATGCACATTGGAAATGCTCTGGGACGAAGGAATGCTGTCTGGCTGCAGCCCTAGCTAGCTAGCCATATGTTTCTCAAAACGCTTACCATAAACCGTGATGAGTACAGACTCATCATATGTCACCCTGTCCCCAAACCTTTCCCATGGAACTAGGGAGAAATGAACTCATTTGCGCAGGGCAAGAAATTCCAAAAGTTAGGATGAGCGTTCGTAGCTCACTGTTGACTATTGGGGCTTTAAGATATACATTGCGAGTAACAAAAGGATGCCTCTTTTGAACATAGTAACCCGCTGACCTATTTACATCATACGCACTCTGAAATCTACCTGGCACACGTTCTTTGCAGCCGGCAAATTAACCCTCTGCACTAACTACACCGAAGTCAAAAACCTCCACTATACTAGTTCCTGATCTCTCTTCAGGAAGATAGCGAATCCCCCTAGTTATCAAGACATTTTATGTGAGGCCTGGAATTGCCACGGAAAGAAACGCAGCATTCGGTGCGTCAAAGCATAATAAACTTCCAAACCCGGCCGGAGGAGACAGCAGGGAACCGCGACGGGGGACCAGATAGCTGAACATGTTGGTATGTCCAGAAACAGAGATGGGCGGTGAGCCCCTAAAAGGAATAACTGCCCCTGAAAGGAATAACTGTCTTATGAGAGCAGCGCCTGCTGGGTGTGAATGGATCCTGTCCGAACAGTGTAGGAGGGGAGGGGTAACGTTATTGAAGGGTGGACACATTACAGCGAGGTACACTCAGCGACACCGGGGCAGAACATATGCAGGGGTGCTTCCCCTCTCCTCACCTGAGGGGGCACTGACAAGGGGTGAGGTTTCATAAATTGACCCTGGAGTAGGTTCAAAGGGACTGCCCGTGAGCCAGACACGCAACACTTTCTACGATTCTGACTGGATCCTACCCCCCCCCCCGCACCCTCATAGCGGACATAATCTCAGCAGGGTTTGTACTTCATCATTCACAGGCCGATGTCGTCAGGACCATCACGTTGTATTCCTGAACTAATCGTAGGCCGAATAAAAGAGATTGGTGAGACGGAGGGACTAGGGCCACAACATTTTCGCCCACGGCTACATTACATATTACCAATACAGGTACTATGGAACTAATGCAGATCAGAACAGGAAAGTTTACATTTAGCCACTTCAGCAATCCCCTCCGGGATGTGCAGTGAAGTGTTGACAGCTGCACAGGACAGGTACACGTGTAGATGGGGACAGAGAGGAGCAGGGGTGACGCACTCAGTGTGACAGCTAAAGCCCTGGTGGCTCCCAGAAGCGGGTTGGCAATAGTGGCTATACTGAGCAGTAAATATATACTGTGACCCAAATACAAACAGGGATGAGCAGTACACAACATGGCCTGGGGTCACCAATGAACCTTAACTATGGTACACATACCATTAGCCCCCCGCGGTCACCACGATGCAATGTGGTCACTGGTATCCCTGCTACTGTTAGCCCTGAGCCTTAACGCACTGCTAGTACAGCCTGGCTGTTAAAATTGAGAGACACGTGCGGAAGAGTGTTAATTTTAAGTAATGAGCACAAGCACCCTGCTCACACCATTTAGCTAATAAAATGTACTCCCGCCTTGTCATCGCTAACAGGCACCCAACTCTTCCGTAAATACATCCGCCAGCAGTGGACACGCGCCATGATGCCTGGCCCTGAACTGCTGTAGATTTCGACGAGGCTGAGCGGTAGACACGACGCTCCTACTGTCTCACAATGTCTGCGCCGAGCAGCAGGCATACCACCCACACCGACCGTATCAGCAAAATTAGTCCCGATGCTTTCTGCCCCACACAGAACAACACCGTCAGTCTCTGCACCGTAAAACAAGAGCGGGCCAAGGGGGATAGAGTGACCCGCCCAGAGACCCCGCGCGAACGCGACCCGAATGCAAGGGGGGGCGCTGAACAAGAGCACCCCACCATCGTGCAAACTCGGGCACGGGACGACAAAGAGATCAGCCCGGGGACACTGCACGACGCGACCCAAAGGCACAGGAGCGCTGCCCATAAACACCGACTCGCAAAATCAAATGCCGCGGGGAGGCGAAGTGGCTGATATGTGAACAGTTATGATAACAAAGTTTTTGTACTATTTTCTAGAAAATCTAGAAGTGACCCTAGCAGTTTTAATGTGGTTTTCTTTCCAGGAACAGGCCCACGTGGGAGATGTTGCTATGCAAATTCACCGCCGCTTACGTTCAAAATCTACAGGCAGACGTTTTCAAAGTTATATTGCAGTCAATGATGGCATTTTGGACTGCCTGTGGCTTTATTTCCAGCAGAGCACCCAACTGGCCAGGCCCTACCCTCTGCCTTCTATTCGTCAGCCGCTGCTGCAGGCAAATCACACACGGTTGTTTCCCGGTATTTACAGAGCCGACACCTGCCTCTCCTAGCTGCCACCGACCACACACGAGCATGTGGGCTTGTATTTACAGGGTTATCTGCTCACAGCTGTGAGATCGTTTAAGTTCTATTTATCCTTGTCAAGCCAGCAATATTGATGTAACCTCTTACAACGGGTCATTTCGAAGATTCCAGCAGCATACAATTGCCTGATGTGAGAAAACATGGAGTCGCGCGGACCCGACGACAATGGGGGCGCCCCACCTCGCCCCGCATCTGCAGCGGCCATGGCACAACACGTTAACGCGCTCCGCCACCAAACAGGCACCCACAGCGATCAAACCTCAACCACAATGCCACAGTGCCTCCGATCCAACGCGTCCCTACAACCAGCCAAGATCGGACAGCGAGCCGCCCTCCCAGCGACCGGACTCGAAACCAGGCTCTCCCGCCACACAGTCCGCCCCCCGCCCCGCACAGCCCGCGAAAACGGCTCCCGCCGCCATCCTCAAAACTCACCACTTTAATATGCTCTGCTTCCCAAAGCAACTACACACTACACTCACCAAAACTGCGACGTGGCGAAAGGCGGGAAAGTAGTAAGGAGAGACCACGACTCGACCGACGACTGTCCGGCGCAAAATCTCGCGTGGCCAAGAGGAGCGAAAGTTCACATACAGGCGAACACAGCTGTTGCCATTTTGAAGCCGTGACTGATATGATTTCTTTTAAAGAAAACGCTCGCTTTCCGATTCAGCAAATAAAAGAAGTTGAAAGCAAATAGTAATTGGCAAAATTACATAAGCTTATTAAGAATGCTTTGAGTAACTGGATGCTTTTTCAAGGAATACGTAATAAGATCAAAACCAGTGAATAAGAAACCTATATAATATATGCCAATAATTACCGAATTGCGAATTGGTTAGAATGTCTTTAGAACACTAATACTTGGAGTACACTCGGTAATTCAAATTCTTCTGACAATTCCTGCATCACTTGCATAAGAATCGAAGCTGCAGTCTCATTTCTATGTCAATAACTCCCTGTACGGACAGGTTCACATGACGGATTTAAGATTGTCCTAGACGGCCCCCGTAGTGAGGTTGCCAGGATACAAGCCGTGAAGCTTCCAGTTACACGCACTCTGTAATCTACTCTGTCTTTGCGGCAGGCACATTAACCCTCTGCACAAATCCCGCTCGCTCCGCATGAAGACAACAAAACAGCGCGACAGAAAATCAAAGTAGAGGCTCCGCGCCTCGCAACACGGCACAAACCGCGCCGCAACACACTGCCCCACCCCCCCCCCCCTCCAACAGCAGAGGCAGTACACGTCCAGAACCACGTGGCGAGCCGGCAACGAGACCCGCTCTCGAACCCCAACACGGAAACTCCCGGATCGCCACGCCGGGCCCGGCCAAAGTGGGAGCACCAAGAGTGAGGAAGGCAGCACCCGGCAATGGCCCGTACTCACTGCAAACAGCCGGACCCGACGACGACACACTGCAAGGCGAAGGGGAGAACATCTCGCGCACACGAGGACGACGACCGCGAGGACGACGACCTCCCGAATTCGCGTGGCCAGGAGGAGCGGCGCAGGAAGCAGAGGAAGAACCGAGGGGGTGAGGCGCCTAAAAGGGGGGTCTAGCCTCGCCCACCCTATTGGCACGCCTCCCTAAGGTAAACCCATTGGGGGCCTCCCCTCCCCGGGGCGCGGCCTCGCTAGCGAGGCGGAGCGGGGGGGGGGGGGGGGGGGAGGCTCCGACGGGCGGCCACTAGAAGGCTGCCCTGCTGATGTCCCTCTGCGTGGGACGCGGGCAGCGGCATTCCCCATTTTTACTGTCCAATCTAGGCTGAGAATGGGGAAGCCTCCACTGCAGTCAAGACAGGGGCCAGGTGGTCACCACAGAAAGTCTCTGGCATTAAAGTTGATGCAGTCTCACAGCTTTATGTCCGAAATGGATGAGTGCACCTCAGTGTCTAACTGAAGTGCACGGCAACTCTCTGTACTTAAGAAATGTTTTCTCTTTTCAGCTAAAAACGGTGCAACTTCTCAGAAGATTTTTTACCAAATCTACATTAAAGTGTTTACACTTTTCACCCCCCTCCTCCGGCTAAGTGTCCCCATACGTTGGTGTGTGTTGCATGTTTGAAAAAATATGACAAATGGTTAAGTTTAAAACTGAGCGCGGCGCCGCGTCAAGGACACCGCTCTCGGTTTATTTTTATTTTTTTACTTTAACACTGAGTGCGGTGTACTTGAAGCGGGCGCCGCGCTCAGTGTTAAAGTTAAAAAAAAAAAAAAAAAACAGAGCGCAATGTCTCTGAAGCGGGCACTGCGCTTATTATAAAAGGTAAATAAAAAAGAATTAAACAGAGCGCGGTGTTCCAGAAGTGGACGCCGCGCTCAACATGAATGTTAAATATAAATAAATATAGTGAGAGCAGGGTCCCTGCAGCTGCTATTGTCCCCATCAGGGTGCATAATCAAAATAGTGCTCAGCCACCAGGTAAAGCCCACCGTGTAACAGGCCAAGTAAAAGGTCCAGTCTTACGGGTGTTAACAAATGGAGACAATGCAGTACCAAGGCGGGACTAACAAGCCTCATAATAAATCGAAAGACAGCATTTTCGAAGGACAATGACACAAAGCCAATGACAAATATGGGCGGAGACTGGACAAGGCTTCCACAGCATACCCTACTCAGCATGCCTAGCAGAACGAGCAACGCATGCGCGCTGATTCTAGGCTCGACATAAACAAGAATGGAATGCTGGATTTAATCTTAGCCTCTGGTAATTACTTGGGCCATACTGCAACGCAATGGACAGGAAAGGGAAGAAATATGGAGGCACACATATAAAGGAAGAGGTAGGAGAAAGAACGACCAAGAGAACAGTGGGAGAGGAACCAAAAAATCAAGTAAGCAGAGAGATAAAAGGAGAGAACGCAAGAAAGGGTCGAGAGACAAAGGTGAGAGACAGATGGGAAAAAGAGGAGAGAGTACAGTTAAGAGTGGACAGAGCAAGAGAGGGAGAAAGAGCTAGGTAGCATGGGGGTGAGTCTGCAAGAGAAGAGAGAAAATTGGAGGTAAGAGGAAAGAAAGAATGAAATATTAGGGTAAACACAGACTCGGAAGGAAGAGAGAGAACGAGAAAATGGAAGAGAAAGAAAACCCGAAAAAGAATAGAGACCAAAGAAAGGAAGAGAGAGAAAAGAGATGGGTGCAGGAAAGCGACGAAGGAGAGGTTGGTTTCTGTGACTTTACAGTGTGCGCGGTTGGACGCTGCCGCGTGGGTCCTAGTGCAAAGCAGGAATTGGGCTCCTTGGATGCTGTTTGATCTGTCAAGTACAGGGATAGTCCAGGGTCAGTGGCCCCTCAGGCTGCTGGGGCCCGGTGCCACTGCACCTTCTGCACTAATGGAAGCTACGCCCCTGGCTGGGTGTCCACTCTGTCTGACATGACCTGTGCTGTGAGGGCTTGAGTTCTTTGTTTCCGTGCACGCTGGGTGGAATGAGTGCTGCGTGTGTTCTATACACGACTGCTTCAGCGTCTACCTCGTCTTGAAGTGCCATGAAGCACAGGTGCGCTTTAACCAATTGTTTAAATGCAGTGCGTGCATCGGTGTGTGCGAGTGCTCACACGGACTGTGCACACGCCTCTGTGAGGAGGCCAGAGAAAACAGTAAGTGTCGTCATGCAGCACTTTCTACCCACGTCTTGCGGCTTCCTAGCGCTGCGAGTGAATGACAATGGCGCACAGACATAAGATTTATTTGTAAAGCACACGATCACACATGGGGTTTCATGGCACCGATTGACAGATGTTTGTTACCCTAGTGAGTGGAGGATAAGAGGCCGGACAGGAGTCAAGGCTGTAACCACAGGTCGAACCTGTGCACCTTCAGTGGAAACTTCACTCCGCCGAGCCATCACACCCGGCTTCCTCCTGCTGTCGGCCTCAGAAGGATAAAGAGCGTATGTCCTGCCGGGATAGGCAGCTGCGACCTACAGAGCTCACACAGACTTCTGGAGCAGGTGCATAACCTCACCGAGCCGTCTTTTCTATTTTCTCATATGTTTTAGTCTGAAATCCAATATAAATAAAAGTAAAAAGCATACAATTTAGAGCGCATAGCACTGCAGCCGCCATTGTCCCCATAAGTGTCCATTATCAAAATAGTGCTTACCCACCAGATAAAGCCCACCGTGTAACAGGCTAAGTAAAAGGTCCAGTCCTTCTAGGCGTTAACAAATGCAGACAAAGCGGTACCAAGGCGGGACTAACACGCCTCATAATCAATCAAAAGCCAGCATTTTCGCAGGACAATGACACAAAGCCAATGACAAATATGGGCAGAGAGTGGGCAAGGCTTCCACAGCATACCCTACTACAGCCTGCCTCGCTGAGTGAGCAGCACATGCGCGTTGCCACTAGGCTCGACCTAAACACTGTACACTACGAAAATTCACCATAAAGACAATACTAAACAACAGCATAGTTTTGTAGGCCTTGAGAAATGCCTACCTCCTCCCGAGACACTCAGAGCTTCTAGAGAGGAGGAAACACAAGGAAACATATATGGCATCAGGTGACAGCTTCTATTTTAAATAGCCATCTACAAGTTGGCCTTCAGGGAAGAATGTGCCTCTTCTAAATACATCGCTCTTCTTATAATTCCTCCTCAAACGCATAATTGTTGTTAATATTGGTGAATTGTGACTCCCATAGACTGAAACTGTACATAATATGTGAGAATATGTGACAATACCGAACTACACGAATCTTTGCCTCACTGGCAAATACTTACACCTATGAAAACTTGCATTAACTGTACCTTATACTAATGCGTATTTACTTCCCTCAAGTGCTAGAGCAGACCTCATTGTTTGCCCCTATCCTGCATTCAGTGCCAGGCAACACTGAACACTTTGTAAACCGCTTTGCGTCGTCATGGGGCTATGTCAGCACCATACAAATACACCCAAAAAATAAATTATAATTAAAACACAAAACGTTCCAATCTTCTACACTGAAAAGTTCTCAAGTTGCAGTCATCTGTGGCACAGAGAAAAGCGACTTCGAAAAAAAGGCTAAAAGTTAGAAAACAAAGGGTGTTACAGCATCTCTTTGGTTTATCTCAGGGGAAGTTGAATACAAAGGCACAGTTTTTTTGTCCAAGCATGGCACAAAGGAATATTTCAAAATCTGAACAATCTCTTGGCAAAAAGGATAAACAGAAAAACACTATCTCAAAGTACGCTGCTGAAAACTCAAGAGTGCACAGTGATGTGCACTGAATGCAGTATTGCAAACTACAAGTGAAAGACTACTAAAGCGAACAGCTCTTCTTTAGCACTTACGTTCTGTGGATATGGAAGTTACCGGACATATTTTGTAGAGTCCTATGTTTTAAGCTAAATGATGCCTCCCAATAATTGGTATCAATAGTGTCAAGGTCACTTGCCTGCATGGAGGACTCCATCACGGACACCACAGTTATTGCATCCTCCACAGTTACAACACTCCTAAACATCAATCTGGCGTGGGCTATAAAAAGACAAAAAGGGTTATTAAACTTGAATAAAACAATATTAACGTCAATTAGATCTGATGGTCTTCCTGACTAGGGTTGTAAACGGGGACACAGCATAGTGTACATTTCCTGGCATCGTTACAAACAGTTTCCAGCACAGTAATATATGTGATGCAAGCAGGGTTATGGGCCAGATGACAGAAACAATAGTTAATCGAGCAAACTGCCTTCACAAGTCCCTTTGCTTAATTTCACAACCAGTTTTGTCACCAATAGTTTAAGAGTGCTTAGAGAGAGCTTTGAGCCTGACCCTCGTTCATAAGTGGGTGGCTTTGCTGTCCATTTCAATTCTCTGCTACTGATGCAATAGCTTTCCTCTCTATTCTTGTGCTTGTTCAACCTCTTGAGCATTCTGGCTTCACCATATCTAGTGTTTAAATGAATGAGTGACTTTTTAACTACAGTTATCAGGGAACTAGTTTTCCTTTTGTAAGTATCTTGGCATCAGACCTTTTGCACTCAGCGGGAGTTCATTGTCCTTCCTCTTTTCCCTTGGTGTGTCCACCGACCCCATCCTCTTTGTTCCTGCGGCTTGCTTCCTGGCCCACCCTCATTCTCTGGCACCTCATTACCCACTCTTTCCATGCTTCCCCTACTCTGGCTCAGTAGCGGCTCCTGGAGGCGTTGCAGCGTGCGCAATGTAATTTGTTTTATTTATTTATTTATGTACTTACCTCCGTTCGGCCATATGCCGGAGTTTACTACCCCCCACCCTGTCCCTCCCCCGCCCCGCAGCACTCCCTTCAGGAGCCGCTACTGCTCTGGCTCCTTCTCCACAAGCAGTCTCTCTGCTTCGTAGCTCTAGCTTACCCCAATCTGTTCAAGTTTACTTTCTTTATTGTGAAATCTATCTTCCCTCAGTCTTCCACTGCTACTCAATTTTGTGTCCAGCAATTTTAAGTGTCTCCCATCTTTCATTCCACCACTCTCTACCTTCCTCTCTTTCTCACTGTTGCTGTTTGTTGTGCATTCATCTGCAGAACTACTGTCTCTGCAGTCATCTGCATATTCAAACTCTCTGCAGATCCTAACTCTTTCTCTCTATCCATGTCACCTTCCCTGGCTATTGGTTTCTTCCTTCTTTGCAATTATCTCCCTCACAATTCTGATGGACTCTCATTCTTTTTGTCCAATGCAATTTGTGATTTCCAGGGGCTGTTTCCTGCACAGGAGCCCAGGGAGGTATTTGACTACACTTCCTACTCCTATCCCCTAAGCTGCTCAGTGAGTTACATACTGACAGTTAAGTGCAGTTTCGAAAGCACCTGAAATTCCTTTGACCAGGTTTACCTTTTCAACTTTTGCTGCACTTTGCAAGGAATGGAGGTAAATGAGGCAGCTACCTTTCCAGTATGCAGCACGGTCTAGGCCAACTAGTATTAGTTTATCTACTCGTATAGAACAGTGTCAAATGCCATCCCCCCCCAACAAACATTACTTGCAACAGAGTCAAAAAAGTAAAGTTATGCCGTCATCAGCAAAGATAATTTGCAAAGGTACAACATTAATAATGTATGTAGCTGAAAATAAACCTTGGTACTTTCCATGGCTGAAGCAGCAGTTGTAGTCCTGCACATATAAACTTGCGTACCATTCCAAGAATGCGTACATAAAACATAGGACAAGCCACCCATCAACAGACTCAGAGTCAAACTCTTAAATATTACAATATCTTGCATATAATTGCACACCAGTATCAAACAGATCTATTGCTGACCTTCGGCCAGGCGGATCAAGCTCTCCAGAAGGCGGATGGTGGTGCGAGCCGCATTACGGTGATCACTCTTGCGCTGCATCTGGTAGTATCGTACCAGGATCAGATCAGCCTCTTCGGACATTCTGGGTTGCAGGCTCTTAATAAGACAGAAGTAGGTTTTCATTTTCTCCATGCTCCACAGCTTTTTTGATTCCTTTGGGCAGCCTGCCATAGTCATAGTTCGAAATGTTAACAGACAGCCCAATCATAAAATACATTTTCATTAGTCGGTAACTAAACCTGAGCATTAAGAGCGGACAAAACAACATTTGTAAAATGTATGTTTAAACAACCTCTCCGAAGCTTAACAATGTTTATTTTTCCTAGGTGGGCAAAATAATGTTAAACGCTACCAGTAAAATTCAAAGGTATGTGTTGCCATGTCTGAGCACCCAACTTAATGCCATGTCATCACAAAGAACCTGTCAAAATAAAGCTAAAACAATAAGTATCTATATTTTAGCAAAACATTCTTATGCTGGGATAACAGATGTGAGAATTATAAGGAGTTTAAAAACCCTCATATAACAAATATTTCTTAAACGTTGCCAATGACTTTCAATGCGTGAAGCCAGTGTGTGCAGGCAAGGTCCAACTTTCGTTTCATAGCAGTGTTCAACAGAATGAATATTGGCTCGGATATCAGAGTCTGTAAATTTCCTTTGGTAATGAAATCACTGGGAGTTCTCTAGCCAACAATCATCTACCATAATAATAAGTTCCTGCTCATTGGAATCCTCGGAGTCCAAGGTCCTGTTTCACTGGAACACCGGTGGGTCCAGTATTAGTACTGCTAAGGATGACCACGGGTCCACACCATGTCACACCATGCCAAGAGGGCTGCAGATGATGAAGTCCAGGTGCTACTTAAAGAGCTATTTCTATAAGGGGCCATTACATCTTTAAGACTGAGCTCAGCCCCAGGGTCAGAGGGCTTTCCTCGAGCTTTCTATAAAGAATGCGGTACCCAGTCTACCAAGGGTCTTTAACGCTACAGCTCTGATAAGGCAGTAGTGTCTGCATGCATGGTGGAGGCAAGAATATCAGTTATACTTAAATCGGATCCAAAAACACACAGGAATGCAGCTCCCATAGGGACCCTATATCATGTCACTGGTAAATTGTTCTGGAAGATATTGTTGAGAAGGTTAAATTCCCTGATGCCCCAGTGGATTCATCTGGATCAATCGGGGTTTATAACCTGGTGACAAGTAGGAGACAACACAAAAAAGGACACACATATGAGAGACTTCATAAATGAACAGAAAAAGCCGGCAATGTTGATATTGTTAGAAGCTGAGAAGACCTTTGAACGGGTCAACTGGAGTTTCATACAACTAGTTCTAATGAAAAGAGATTTGGGCCCATGATTTTGATCAATGGCATTGGCAGGACATTCAAGTTCCTCCGCACACATCATAGTATGTATGATAGGAATTCCCATACAATTACAGCGTGCGCCTCAACTATTTGTGATGTACCTCGAGCTCCTGTTCCAAAAGATCCGTAAAGAACCACAGATTGAAGAGGTGAAACTCGTGATCAATGAGTTCA
This sequence comes from Triturus cristatus, assembly GCF_964204655.1. Classification (NCBI taxonomy): domain Eukaryota; kingdom Metazoa; phylum Chordata; class Amphibia; order Caudata; family Salamandridae; genus Triturus; species Triturus cristatus. The sequence continues at coordinate 760,766,781 of NC_140589.1, read as the reverse complement.
AAGTATCAAGGTGCACTGACAATATTTTAATTTCCATGTCTACCCTACTAAACATCTTGCAACACAATAGCAAGGTCTCCGAGTCCAAGATAAAACTACAATTCAGAGACTCTGAGCAAGGCATCCCATTAGAAAACCAGAAAAACTACATCACAATCTACGTTTAAGTGAAGTTACAATAAAATTAAATCTGTAGAGGTGCAGTCATAAAACGTTCCTCCAACTACTGACATAACTTAAAGCTGACAAACAACAATGGCATAATCTAGGATTGGCACAGTTGGGCCATATTTCCACCTTAAAAGATGAAGCTGCTCTCCAGACTTTTCTTTTCCTTCCAGGCTCTGTCCCCAATGATACTGTCACACTTTTTGGTAATGCTGCAACAAACCTGTGCCAACGTTATTCAAAGAGGATAGATACAGAGGTTGCTGATTACATTGATTTTTCGTCATCAGATAAGGGGGTGACAAGGGATTCCAAATTATTTTGGCACTACCAAGCTGCATATCTCCGATACCTATTGAATTATCTAAAGAAGGATGGAGAGACACTGGTGGGTTCTTGACCACACTTTGGCCATGAGGTCCCATGGCTTAATCCAAAAGATAGACCAATCAATATGTTGCACTCCCTGATTAAGAAAGCAACAGAGGGAGGAGCCTAGCGCCGGACCAAGATGGCCGCGTGAGCTTTGAGCTCCCGAGACCCACGCGCCCTCCGTCGACTATCCTGTCTTCAATCCTGTTTATATGCACGGCATCTTGCAGATGACTCGCTATGGAGGCGATTGATGCCGCCCGAGTTCGGATCGCCCACCGGGAACCGGAGTTGTGCACGGCGGAAGATTGAGGCCTGTCTCCGAGGGATGCCAGGGGCTGGCGTTGGCAGGATGCCCGACCTCTAATTGAACAACAGCGGCCAGGCGAGGTGTGAACTGTCGGACGGAGGATCCCGTCCTTTCACTTTCACTTTCTCGCCCTTTGTCTGCCTTGGCCCGGGAGTGCTTTCGGCTGCTTTATTATCCTCTGGACGCTCTGCGCCCTACCCTGGCTGGCTATTGCAGATCTGACTTCTCCTGCTCCCTCTACCTGAGAGAGGGCCGTCTTTTTGCACCGGACTGCTTGGAGCCAGACATGTCGGGTAAAGCAGAGGTGGATCGGCTGAAACCCAAGGCTACCAGGCGGGGAGCCTATACTCAAGCCAATAATATGGATCGGTATGCCCAGCAGAAGGGGTCGCCTGGTGGATCGAGCCAGTCGCTGGATGGACAGAAGACTGCCTCACCCCCGGCCTCGGAGCCCTCGTTGCAGGACGTCATGGGCGCGCTCGAAGGGATGCAGGCCTCGATTGGGAGACAGTTTGATGCCCTGGCGCACAAAGTGGATACCATCTTGGTGGACGTTAACCTGATCCGCTCGGACTTGGGCAAAACTAATGAACGGGTAAAAACCCTTGATCTCAGGACCACGGGCCTCGCTGACGATGTCTCGGAACTTCAGACTGAGGTTCGTAAGCTGCGGGCCGAGAGTGACCTCTCCGCCCGTAGGCTCGAGGACTTTGAGAGCCGGGCCAGGCGCAACAACGTGCGCATTATCGGGGTCCCGGAGTCCTCGGACGAGGTTTCTGTAGACCTTCTCGTGGAGGACTTGGTGCTTAACCATCTGAAGCCTAAGGGCCTTGGGAAGTTCTTCGCAGTTGAGCGAGCTCACAGAGTGCCGGGTGGGAGGCCCAAGGTGGGAGCTCCACCGAGACCGATTGTCGCCAGGCTCTTTCACTTCCGAGATCGGGACGCTATCCTGCAAGCATCTCGGGTGACGGGCCCGGTCCCTTTTCAGAACGCGTCGATGAGTTTCTATCCTGACTTCACCCAGCTGGTGCAAAAGCAAAGGCTGAGCTTCCTGGGGGTGAAGAGACGGCTTCGGGAGAGGGACCTGAAGTATGCCATGCTTTTCCCTGCCAGATTACGGGTGGTGTATGAAGACCGAACTTTCTTCTTTGAGTCGCCTGCTATGGCCGGTGAATGGCTGGACGCTTTGCCCCGACGACGGACTGGTGAGGATGCCGCCGCAGACGGGGACAGTGGCCGGGATGGGCAGGGTTGATGCCTTTGGAGCCGGACTGACTTGATTTGGTTCCGGATGATGACTTGAACTGATTGCAGTACAATACGGAGGGTTGCGGGAGGACGATGGGAGCTCTTTCCTCCCTCAGGGTACTTTTTGTAGATTTGGGTTTTGGTAGGGCGACAGGCACACTGCAAGTTGGGGGGGCTTTGTAAGCTGCAGCAGGGGTGCAGGGTGGGGGGGATAGTTGGGATTTTGGGTTTGTTGTTGGGGGTTTGTTTTTGCAAGGCGCAGTAATCATTGTCAGGATTTTTCCATGGTGGCTCTTCGGGTGTGGGGTGGGTCTCTTGTGGTGTGGGGATGGGGGGTAGGGGTTTAAATGTTCTTAGCTGGAATGTTAATGGTTTGGGGGATCGCATTAAGCGGGGGATAGTCCTGCAGTTCTTGAAACGGTCTTTGCCGGATGTCGTCCTACTGCAGGAGACACACCTTATAGGTAATACTTGCCATGCTCTTAATAGGAAAGGTTACAAATTCATAGCTCACTCGGGATTCTCCTCTGGATCCAGGGGTGTGGGCATCCTAGTTAGAGCTTCACTACCGTTTGAGGTGAACTCCACCATTGTTGATGATAGGGGGAGGTTTGTGGCGGTGGCGGGGAGGTGGGAAGGAAGAACTTTGGTTTTGGTTTCGGTCTATGTCCCTCCAGCCCTGCAGGCCTCCACGTTTACAGATCTGGGTAGGGCCTTGTTGGACCTCCCGGAGGGTATGCTAGTGGTGGGGGGTGATTTCAATGCTGTCGGCTCCGGGCTGCTGGATAGGTACCCGCCCAGGGACACCGGGGGGGGGCCTCAGAAGTGGCTTCCAGACTTTCTAGACACACTCGGCCTGGTAGACTGCTGGAGGCTCCGGCAACCCACACAGAGCCAATACACCTTCCACTCCGGGGCGCATGGTAGCCTCTCTAGGATTGATTACCTGCTCACTCTGGCTGTGCATGCCTCATTGGTATCTGAGGCCAGGCATATGGCGCGGGGCATATCGGATCATTCGCCAGTGTGGGTCCGGCTGGATGTCGGGCGCGAGGGAGGGGGCAGGGTTGCTCCTATTAACCCCTGGTACTTTCGTGACCCCAAGATGCGCAGTGCGCTGTTGAAGACAGTTGATCACTTTTTTAAGGACAACCAGGGGTCCGTTGACTCGGCCGTGTCGTTGTGGGAAGCATTTAAGACCGTGCTGAGGGGAGAGGCCCTCTCCTTGGTAGTGGCAGCCAAGCGGCGGAGAGATGGCGAGGTTATGCAGGTTGAGGAGGAGATCGCGGCTTTAGAGGTGGCCCTGGAGGAGGAGGTTACAGAGGCCTCACTGCATGAGCTGAGCCTGAAGCAAGCCGAATATAAGGACCTGGTGACGAATGCCGCCAAGACCCTCAGTAGGGAACAGCAGGGCCGCTTGTATGATGTTGGGGATAAGGCCGGGAAGCTCCTAGCTTGGCTGGACAAAAAAGAACGGGTTAATAGAGTGGTGCCGGAACTGACGAGAGAGGGGGGAGAGGTAGTTGTTGACCCTGAGGGGATAGTACAGTGTTTTTCGGATTATTTCCGTATGGTTTATGCCTCAGTTTCGGATAGGCTGACCGAGGACTCGCTTGACCTCCTGCGGGACATCGATCTGCCCTGCCTGTCTGACGTAGATAGGGACGACCTCGATGGAGACATAACGGTCGATGAGGTGGCGGGTGCCATCCGTGCGCTGAACTCGGGTAAGGCCTCAGGCCCTAATGGTTTGCCGATTGACTTGTATAAGCTGTTCCCGGATAGGGTTGCCCCTCACCTGCGCGCCATGTTTGTGGAGGCGCGGGGGGGGGTGGGTCCCTTCCGTTGGACCAGAGACTGGCGACGATTGTTGTAATACACAAGGAGGGTAAACCCCGAGATAAGTGTTCCTCCTATCGGCCAATATCACTCCTGAATGCTGAGCCGAAAATTCTGGCTAAAATTCTGGCAGGCCGCTTGGTCAGGGTGCTCGGAGACTTGATCCATCCGGATCAATCCGGCTTTATCCCGCACCGTAACACTGTGTTGAACCTTCGGCGCCTCCATGGAGTGATTGCCAGGGCGGGCACGATCCGAGAACCAGCTATTGTGGCATCTCTCGATGCCACGATGGCTTTTGATACGGTGGAATGGGCGTATCTGTGGGCAGTGCTTGCCAAGTTCGGCTTTGGCCCTGGTTTTTTGAGCTGGGTGAGGTTGCTGTATGAGGGTCCCCTTGCGAGTGTTGTGGTAAACGGGCGGGCGTCGACTCCGTTCCAGCTTGGGAGGGGAACTCGGCAGGGGTGCCCCTTGTCGCCTTTGTTGTTCGCCCTTGCCCTCGAGCCGCTGGCGGCGTGGATACACTGGCATCCGGATATACGTGGACTTAGGTGGTCGCCCGAGCACGAGGACCGTATATCGCTCTATGCCGATGACATCCTGTTATATCTCGCCTCGCCCAAGAACTCGCTTATAGTGGTTTGTGACGTTCTGACGTCCTTTGGCAGGAACTCGGGTCTCGTCATCAATTGGAGTAAATCGTATTTGTATGTTCTGAGCGGCGAGGTTCCGCCTGTCCCGCGAGCGTGTTCGATCCAGATCGCCCAGCAGGGCTTTGTGTACCTGGGGATTTTTATCTCCACTGACTCCACCCTGCGGTATGAGAGAAACCTGCTCCCCCCACTGGCGCGCTTGCGGCGGGATGTTGCGGGCTGGCGGAAGCTGCCGCTCTCCCTCGTTGGGCGCGCCGCCTTGTTTAAAATGATGTCTCTCCCCCGGTTCCTCTATGCCTTGCAGAATACCCTTGATTGGGTACCGGCCAGTTACTTTCGGGAGGTTGAAAGCCTCCAACGATCGTTGTTGTGGGATGGAAGGCCGCGCATAGCGATTGCTAAGTTGACGCTTCCGTGGTACGACGGGGGTATTGCGCTTCCGGACATTCGACGCTATTATTGGGCCACCCAGTTGAGCGCGATTAATCATGGTTTCTATGGTCCGGCTCTAAGCCCCGGCTATGCCATGGACCGATGGTTGCTGCGCGGCGGTAATTATCATAGAGCGTTGTACTCTCGGGCGCTGGACTCGTCCCTCACGGGGCCCACTGGGGTGGCGGTGCGCGTGTGGAGGTTGGCGACTGACTCGTTGGGCTGGAAGGATAGGCTCACCCTAGCTACCCCGTTGTTTGAATCTGAAAAATTGGGGAGGCTCTGGCATACGAAAGGTTTTGATAAATGGGACTTGATTGGAATCTCCAGGGTTGGAGATTTGCTGATTAAGGGGAGGGTGAAGTCCTTTGAAGAGCTGCAGCAGGAGTATGAGTTGGGGAACTCCGAGTTCTTCCGCTATGTTCAAGTGCGTCATGCCCTGCGATCAGTTCTCGTAGACGGTGAGAAGGTGCCTGAGTCCTCTCCATTGGAGGATCGGATCCTCGACGGCCATATGCCGGAGAGTACGATTTCTCTCATATATAAGAAATTGATAAATGTTCGGGCGGACCTGCTGTTGGGGCTGAGGGACCAGTGGACTAGGGACGGGCTCGAACTGGATGACGAGGATTGGCAGTCTGCGATCTCCTCTCCTAAGGAGGTCGCGATCCCATCACGTCTGAGGCTGGTGCAGCTCAAAATACTCCACAGAACCTATGTTACGGGGCCTAGGCTGGTACATATGGGATTCTCTGAGGAGGGTTTATGTAGGAGGGGCTGCGGTATGGTGGGTACCTTTATGCATATCATTTGGGAATGTGGCGTTATCATGGAATTCTGGAGGAGAGTCCATACGGTGATGGGGGAGGTGACGGGCATTGTTATGCAGCCGGAGGCGCGGTGCTGTCTCCTGAATGTTTGGGGGCCTACCGATCACGATGAGGGACAGACCCAGTGGGTGACCCTGGGTAATATGGTGGCTAAGCGAGACATCGCGCGCCTGTGGGGCTCAGCGGGTCCCCCCACATTGACTGCGTGGAAAGAAAACATGGACTGGAGTATGCTAAGGGAAAAGACAGTATATTGTGCTAGAGGGCGCCCCCTGAAGTGGCACGCCATTTGGGGGAGGTGGAACCAGTATAGGGGGGGCATATGTCTTGCCCCCGATTTGGATCCCCCCGATGAACAGCTCTCTCCTTAACATTCTTTCCAGCTTTTGTATATGTAACTGATTGTTAATTGACTTTTTGGGCCTCTGCTTTTCCCCCCTTTTTCCTCTTAACACAGTGTTGTGACTGTTAGACGAGGGGGGTCTGCTCTCCCCTGAGGGGCAATCACCAGTGGTATTCAGTGTCCTTCGCCTTGCTGGGGTTTTGTGTGAGTTTGTGTTTATTTAAAATAGAACCTTTTTTGCTTCTCCTCTATGCACTGTGGACGTTTCTTTGTTCTGCTTTCTCAAAGCTGCCGAACCTCCGGGATGTCGGCTGAATAGCTGTGTCCATGTTTTCAAGAAAAAAAAAAAAAGAAAGCAACAGAGGGACTCCGGGATGAAGCGGGCAAAAAAATGTCTCTCACATCTACCTGCCCCTTTCCCTCCAATTTTGGGCAATTCAGCATTGCCCCCAGGAATAGATAGGGAAGCGTTTAACCGGTGGCAGATGGCCCAGTGTGAGGGGGAACATGTCCCCTCCTAAAAGATTTGTAGGGACCGTCACAGACAAATGTCTGTGACAAATCTTCATGAGGTGTCTCTCTGGTGTCTGGGTCACGACTCCAAGTGGTGGAGGGAGTGTGCCCTGATGAACCCAAAGGCAATCTGTGCATTGTTGAACACCACATGAAGTGACAGAAGCCCATTCCTCCTTGAAGTTGTGGACACGGATCCATTCATGCTCTCGGGCCCGGTCCTGCAGTAGGTCATCTATATAATCCAAGCCTTCGGGTAAGTTCAAGTCAAAGCAGAAACACAAAAAGTCCAAGCAGGCATCTTCCCAGTCTCGCCTCTCTCCTTGCGCCTTCTGCTCACACCCATCTATGTCATGTGTAAATTCACACATAGCTAATTTCTGCTTATTCCCAGACAAGCAGTTGTTGCAAAATGTTCCAATAACAAAATCCTATAGCCGTTAGCAATCCAGGCACCATCTGGCATCCTCAGCTAACTAAAAAATAGCTTTCTTCCATTACTTCTTTGCTTATAAATCTCGTCTTGATTGATTACAAGTATCTGTATCACTCTCCATATCGCGGTGAACATTCCGCAGAACATTCTCTCAATCAAACACAACCTTAAAAGGGAACAGTTATGCACCTACATGCCGATAATAGCCTGTGTTTTACTAAATGCATCGACCAGAGAATCTTTGGAAATTATAAGATAAAACTTGTCAGTGTGCGTTTAAGAGGAAATTAGGGTACTACCAGCAATATTAGATTGAGGGAGAACTCTAAAATGGAGACATGCTAAATTGGGAACTAATACACAAGAAAAAGTCTACGATGGTGATATTCGATGTTTAAAGTGGTTTGCGATAATCTGAAAACCATTTATTGGCATAGTTCTCTCAGACCTCAGAGGTAATATGAAGCTGGAAGTAGTGTATTTGGAATATGGACTAAGAGATGGTGTTGCTACTATAGGTTGAATTAACCAACAATCATTATGGTAGTTTAAATAGGGTTTTCGGCTAAATTATTTGTCCAGTTCCGGATATTTGGGCAAGGTCACCGCCAAAGGACAATGCTTTTGTAGCAGGAGAAGTTGTGCATCCATAAGCCCATTTTTTTTTTTTTTTTTTTTGAAAAACCTTTATTGACATTGCAACCAAAGACAAGTATGGGCCTACAACCCTCGGGGCCGGCCGCTAAGCAGTTAAAGTAACAGCAAGCAAATCTTAATCACACGCAGCACCTCGGGAAGCAGATTCTCCATGCTAGTATACTCTAGTCCAGTGAACAGCCCAAAGGGGAAACCAGGATATAAAAGGTTTTCATTTTACAATAAGGGATAGAAGGATCAGGTGCCAATCAAGTTCTCAGCAGCGAAAAATGGCAGGCAGAGTAGTGAACGTCAACAATGAACAGCAATCTATCAAGTCACTGGCGCTGAAACAGGAGGTTCAGGATGTGGAGGAATGTCACGAGCCGTTTGCGCCTGCAGTCCCCTGCCCTAGGACCCAGAAGACATCACGGAAATTGATGCACAAATAAAAAACAATGATTGGCAACGAAGGAAACCTACCGTACTGACCCCAGAAAAGAAAGACAAAGAAGAATAAGAGAAGAAAAAGGAGGCCATAGGAACAAAGTAAAGGACTAAAGAAGCCCCTCCCCCAACCCCCCACCCTGCACCTCTGCAGATGACTACGGCCCCCCCCCCCGCAGTGTGCCTGCCGCCCCAGAACCAGACCCGAAATATAGAAGAAACAGAGAAAAAGGGGAAAGAGAGGAAACCCCCCCTAACAGAGAAGGGGAGAGAGTAGTAATAAACTGGAGGAGGGCCTTCAGTCATGCCCCTGGCTTCTCCCTCCCGCACAATATATTCCTCCCCAAAACAAACAGTAAACAACCAAAATTCGACCATGTCTAAGAGAAATGGGGAGCATTATTCACAGACTACACTATTAGTTATGCCGTGAGAGCACACAACCCCCAAGCCCGCCCGCCTATTAAATGACAACCTCTGAAGGATCAGCCTTATCCTTGGCCACGCTTTGCGAATCCACCAATGCATACCCAGCGACCCATTATCATGTCCAAAGTTACAAGGAAGAGGAGCGTCCAAAGAAGACCAGGAAGGGACACACACATGTAGGGAGGATGTCTCTGAACACCAACACAGTCATCGTCATGGAAGATCACCTTTCCCAGTACTGCCCCAGGGCCTGCGCCGCACACAAGGTCCAGGAAGGAGGAATCAGCCAGAGCAAGCGACCGCTGCGGGAAGATCGCCCGGGTCGCCGGAGGCCGCGCATGGGACAAAGTCACCACCTTCTGCTCAAGTCCAAAATCTCCGGAACAGGCCGACCCCACAGCCAGCCGACCACCCGCTGCCACAGTGTCCGAAATTTCCAGCTGTCCCTTATTCACAGAGGCGGTCACGTTACTTTCCTCCTGTGTAGGGTGAAGCAGATCCTTGTGTACCTGGGGACAGGCAGACCGCAACTGTTCCGACGCTGACGCAATACCATCCAGCTTCCTCCCCAATACCCGGGCGCCGTGAACCAGGGTGGAATGAAGGGCTCCGAGAGCGTCGAGAAGGTCACCGTACCCCAGCACAGCCCCCTGCGCTCGCTCCGCTACGCTCCTCTGCGCCACACACTCCCAATCTTGCTGTGACCCAATGTACAGGATGATAGAGTCCATCCCATCAAGATGGCCGCAGGGCAGGGCCACCCCAGATGGGAACCGGGACTCAGGCACAAGCGCATCAAGTTCCATGGCACTGCAAACAGGGTTCCGGAGGCAGGCAAAATATGAATCCAGTGTGTGGTCACAGGTAACAGTCGTTCTCCTCCTGGGCCAGTGCCCGCGAAAACCGGGAGCAGCCCGCGCAAATCGGGACGAGCCACAGGCCGCGTCCGATCAGTTCACTGGCGAGGGCCCAGGCAATCGCCGAAAGACCCTGGAATCGTCACCCCGGGTATGCACCCACTACGCCACGCTCGATGGTAGGAGCGACCACAGCGAGATTTAGGCCAATATTCGCTCCGCTTCGGTATTCCGACTCCACCCGGTCACCAATGGCCGCTGTTGTTGAACTGCCGCCCGGCCATGTTGTCCACCCGAGGTCCCGGCTCCAGGGCTGCACAGGCCGCAAACTTCAAATGAACATTTCTCAGGCGGTACCGCCGCCAGAAACTTCAGGATCACACGATCGGTTGCCGCTCTCAATCACCAACACGGGCATGTAGCGCAGGCTGAGGATCACATGCAGGATATCTGTGCGGGATGTGGAGGTTCACGGAGCCGGGAGCCTACGCTGCCGTCCCGGTCGCCATCTTGGCTCCTCCCCCCATAAGCCCATTTTTAGATGTCTTATACCATTTTTGTTCAGCCCTTTAAGGTATTTTCTTTCATTTTTAACAAGAAAATGAGAAAATATATTTGTGGATCTGAAGGCTGCCAACTATACAGTTAATGTGATGCTCTGCCCTGAAATGTTGAGAATCTTTAAAACAATGATTCGTTTTTTTTACCTTTCTCTTCCAGAATGAAGCTGGAAATGATTTGGTCCCAATCCTCGTTTCTTGTGTCCAGCAGGACTAACACCAGGTCAAATCGGCTCAGAAGAGGACTTGCTAGCGCTATGTTCACAGAGATGGATTCTGTCGGGTCATACTGGCCCTTTGGGTTTGTGGCCGCTAAAATAGTAGTTCTTGTATTCAGCTTACAAACCAGCCTAGAAACAAAATATTATTATACAGCTTAACAATAGCAACGGGCTAAGAGAGAGAAGCTACAAGTTGTGGAGGCTGACAAATGTCACACAGAGATTAATAAAACACATGCAAGAATAACAACAGATATTGCCATATTCACGGTACATCCTCATGAAGGTCGTTTCTCAAAGGAATACATCAACATAAACCAAGAGGAAATGCTTGATAAACAGAAGCAGTTAGTAACCAGATGCAAATTATAAAAGCTCAACCAAAATGCTAGGCAAACTTTCACAAAGTCCTTTCTCTATGCTATGGTGAGGAGGATGCATATCATAATAGCACAGCAGAGAAGGAAAACAAATGTGTGCCATATTTTTACAACCATCAATCTTTTTACATTTTTAGAGAACAATATTCATGGTCAACAAATCCTTTTCATAAACGTGTTCACATACATGTAAGATTTTATGCACGTCTTGGCCTACTAATACTTCTATCTGAGGGGGCACACAGTCCCACTGCACTCTCTCTCACCACTGTGGCTTCTTCTGCAGCTTGTAATGCATGGCTCAAGTGTCACAGAAACATTAACAACGCCATTAAGCCTCTACATTTGCTACTGGTATTGTGTCATATCTTCTGGCTGCATTAGTGGTCTGTATTTACTCAAGCAGGTTTGTCTTTTTTGCAAGGCTTCTGGCCAAATTGCCACTATGGTAAAACATTTCAACTTTGCTGTGCATTAGCCTTTCAACAGACCAGCCGATAGCCTAAATACAGTTTTCTGTGTGCCTTTGTTTATGTGTGTTTGCTTCTGAGTCATCAGCAATAACTTGGCACGGGTCCTTCAGTGCTTGTGTGAATTCAGACATACCAGATCTCATGACAGAATTTGTCTAAGACATGGCTGTCTTACGTCCTCAACCCTCCCCGCACCCTCTCCCTACCTGTGATCACATGGGGCCTTAAGAGGATTATAGTGAATCAGTAAGACTATTAATGAGGACTGCCTAGATATTCATCAAATTATGCTACTGACATTTTGGCAGGTGGACTTGCCCTTTATGGCAGATGTCCCAATCAATCCTGCACAGATTCCCCATGGCCCCTTCCAGTGGAAGTCCGAACCAGAAGGTAAACACTACTCTATCATGTTGAAGTGTTTTTGAGCTCCTATCAAATCTGCCATACTGCAACAAGTCTGTTCCCCTCCTCAAGTCTCAAATGTTACAATAAATCATCTTCCCTACCTAGATTGGCATCCACTGCAAATTTGCGTGTTTATGAAAGTCCAAGCCCTGGGCAACTAATGTGCCTCCGAAGGATAATTTGCAATCTATAAGATTGGATTGTTGAAGAAACGTAATTGGGACTTCAAATTTTGCTCAAGTCCAGTCAAAGAGCTGGAAGGAGTTCGGGGAAATTTGCCCACATGATGATCAGTCCGCTTTCACAAGCCAGAAATTGGCCAACAAATGAGTATGGTAGTGAGCACACACAAGTCACTCAATCCTCCCCCACAAACTAGAATACAGTCATACAATTTTGGGGAATGACGGTGAGCTTCAGCAGAGAGCTCTGCCATCTACCAGCATAACCATTTAATCAATCACTGTATGTATTAGCAGGCGATTGACAGCCGAGCGCTCTATCATCACCCCGTCTAGCACTTTGACCACCAGAATAATGGTACTTCAGGATGAGAGACTGCCTGTTCCACAGAGGAAGCAACTGTTACATTTAATTTTTAACATGTATTGCAGAACTCCCATGTGCTGGCTCTTTAAGAACTGACTTTACCATACACCAATCACAAAATCAAGGTGTTCATTGTGCAGCTAGATGTGACATACAGATAAGGAGCTAAGATATTCCACATTAATTAAAAAGGTACTTTTGGCAAGTTTCACTTGTAACTGATGCTGTGTTGGATACATCAAGCTGCCCTAGGAATGCAGTTGCGACCAGGAGCAAGAGAAAAAAATTAAGGGGCGTATTACGAAGGCGGGCGGACACCGCAACGGAGCACGGGACCGACCGCCGAAATTGCGGCGGTCCCGCCAGGCAAATTAGAATGCGCCCGCCACACTGGCTGGCGCATCCTCAACATTAACATTGCGGCGGGCGGTGCTGTAAGCAGCACCCGCTGCAATGTTAATGCCCATGTTGTGCATTGCCATGCACAACATGACAGGCACCGCGTGGTGCCTGCCACCTTTTGCATGCCAATGAAGGGGGGTACCATGGGTACCCCCAGTGCAGCCAGCCACACCCCCCACCCCTCCTCCCCTGGGGGCCCACAATGGGCCACTGCGGAGATTTGCTGCATGCCTTTCCATGGCGGAGTCTCCACCATAGAAAGGCATGCATCCCAATATGGATGGCGGTTTCTGCAAGGCACCGCCACCATATTGTGTCCCTTTTCTGCCCAACCGGCGATCCGACCGGCGGAAAAGCGGCGGACGGCCTTTCCGTCCGCCGCGATGCCCCCTGCCATACTAATATGGCGGGGGTGAACCGCGGACATTTGGCAGGCGGATCGTCACCGCCGGGCTGGTGGTGACCACCGCTGGACCAGCGGTGGCGATCCGCCCGCCATCCTAATGGACCTCTATGTTAGTAGAAAGTTTTAGTGAGGCTGAATGCTGGGTCAAGAACTATCCTAAGTTGTTTAATGAGAATTGTGATAACTTGTTGGGTTTTAAGCATAAGATTGTGTTAAAAAGAAATACCCAACCTGGGGTGTGTTTTTTCCAAAATGAGATATTGGTGTATGCTAAATCAGAGGTTAAACTTGGTGAGCGTCTGGAAAAAGGGTTGGACATTCGTCAACAAAATTGTTTAACTGGTGAGGCTGAGAAACGCAGATTTAAGGTACAGAGTGTTACAGAGTGTTACTTATTTAGAACATATTATCAACGCAAGAGGGAATGGTCCACAAGATAAATTAGTTGATGATATCCAAAATGCTGCTGTCCAAAGTAGCAGAGAGAATCTAAGGTCCTTTTTGGGGGTAGCTGAGTTATATTGAAAATTTGTGAGAATGTTTGCTGACAAGACCAAGTAAATGCCCGATTTATTAAAGAAGAGTGCAGGTTTATTTCGAGCCGTGAGTGTCAAGGTGAATTCGATAACATTAAATCTGAGATTATAGGGGCGCCACCTGTAGGAATGTTTGACATTAAGAACAAGATGATATTCACGCCAGATGCAAGTGCTCATCGGCTAGCAGCAGTGCTCAGCCGGGTTCAAAATAATGACAAAGTCATCGTTGCCTATGCATCGTGTACACTGAATGGGACAGAAAAACGGTACTCAGTAATAGAAAGAGAAACCCTTGCAGTAAATTGGTGAATGCACACAATTGGGGCACTGGTATAAAAAGCAAGATGGAGCAAGAGTGGGTGGCAAATATGACCACTGATTTGAGCACAGTGACGGAGGAAGAATGGAGACAGGCATATATGACAAGGATGAAGAACTCATCACACTGGCAAACTGGGTTTAGAGGGCTTGGCCCAGACGTTATGAAGGTTTTGAGATGTTTCATTGTATAAAAGATGAAGAAAGTAACGATATGTGGGGTCTAAGAAGGGGCAGCAAGTTGATTCCTCCCAAAATGCTAAGGAACAAATTGACTGGACTGGCACATCATGGCCACTTGGGACACAACAGAACCAAAAGCAGATTAAAGGGGATATTTTGGTGGCCGGGTATGCACAGAGAGATTGAGAGGGAAGTTAAAGAGTGTTTCTTATGCGCAAACAGTGATAAAATACACAAAATACATATACAACCTATGCAATAGGTGGGTTTCCCATGAGGCCCTGGGCAAAAGTTGCAGTAAACATAAAAGGTTCTATGGAGAAACTTGGAATGCAGCATAGATATGCAGTGGTAATGGTAGATTATTTTTCAAAGTGATTTGAGATTGAGTTCATGGGTGAGATTTTGTCTAGAAGGGTAATAAGATTTATAGAGAAAAAAATCCTAAGTGAAAGTAATCTTGAATAGTTTGTTTCGGACAATGCTGCGCAATTGTGCTCAAGTGAAATGGAAAAATATGTGGTGGACCGCAATACTGTGCACACGAAGATGGCTGTGTACAACCCTAAAGCTAATGGTTTAGTAGAAAGGGTAAACAGAGTTGTCAAGGAAAGTATTCAGTTGGCGATAGCTAATAGCAAACCATTTGAGCATATCAATCAGATGATGTTACAGGACATTCGCCTTCTGAATTTTTGAGAGGCAGGAAACCCAAAACAATGCTTGTTATGGGTGGTGTAGATATGAGTAGCAAGAATGATACAGACAAAATCGAATTGAAGGTTAAGGAGAGACATGTATAATTTATGGTTTGTAAAAAAAATGTCAAGAATAATGGAGTGGCATTGGTCAAATGGTGAGAGTGAGGTATCCATGGATGGTGCAGGAAGAGGATACTAAGTTTTCAGAACTTATGGAGGTGCTTAAAGTGGGTAAAAACTATGTTAAGAACAAGGATGGAACCAAAATTGGAATTCTGGTGTGTGGAAAGAAGAAGAATGATACAAATCAAATTTTGGAACAGAAATGGATCACAGGACTACAGCAAGAAATGAATGTAGAATGGAAAGTACTCGTTCTTTACTTGTGAAGTTCAAAGATTGTGATGGGGAAATGATCCCTGCTCCGGCAGAATAATGATAAAGTAAGAAAAATTCAAACATGTCCAAATTAGCATGTATGTTACATTCAATATTATACAACCATTGCAATTCATGATGTATATAGATGTAAATAGGTTACATGTAAGTAGGAGGGTATAAAGAATATATGAGGTACTTGTAAGCAGGAAATGTAGAAAAAAAGATTAGATTTATACATGTTAAGGCTAGAGGATATATTTCATTTAATGTTGAACATGTATTGTAGAACTCACATGAGCTGTCTCTTTAAGAACTGATTCTATGGTTTATGGTCTATGACATGATATGGGCAGTCACGCCAGAGGCTACTGACTGACGGCAGCATTGGGGAGTTGCTTAATAAACCTACTACTAAATCAATCCTGCACTTTGGATTGCATCTTTTAAGAAGAGATGTTAACAGCTATGAAGCAAAAGTCTTGACAGAGAAAGAGCCAAAATCTCTGGCCAAAAAGCTAGCGATTTGTGAGTTTCTTCTAAAAAATTTATATTTGGCAGCAATAAGGGCAAAAAATGAGGACCGTGATTCAGATCTGTCCTTATTAAGTTCTCCATGTCTACGTGAATATGAAGATGATGTGGCCTAAAATTTCAGATGATGTTGCCCAACCAGAATTCATGTTCAATACAATCCTCAAGGACATCAGTTGTTTTTATTTTTGTTTATATTTTCAGAAACAGTAAGCCCTCATTTCACAATAATATACAAGTAATAAACATCAAATATAAGGCAAAATTATAAAAGGTATGTAAATCATAGCTTCACATCAAAAGGCTGTTCTAATGTATGCAACAATGATAACCTGTTCTATAGGTCATAGGGCAGACCCAATCCAATCCAATCCTTCCTAACTTACTTACTTGGAACACTCCTATCATTTGATATTCAAGAAAAGGGGAACTCGATTATTGCAGGTGAGCACATAAAGGAAAAGAGATGGGAAAAGGGCGGGCAATGTCTAGACAACAGATAACCACAGCAATTACTATGTAAAGTGTTGTTCACCATATATTGTTCAAGAAACGTTTTGAACATGTCCTCAAATATATACCCTGCCTTTCCCCTTTTGTGAAAAGGATCATCAAGTAATGTATGGAAACATATCAATAACCCATTCATCCATGTTAGGAAACTTGCTGCTCTTCCATATTCTTAATGTGCCCCTTTCCGCAATCATGAATGCTTTCCTTAGGAATTGTTTCTGAAGGCTCTTGAGTGAATTCAATTTGAACAACATAAACCATGGCAATCAAAGTTTTACAGACTGCTAGTTGGGCTCCCTACTAAAGAGATCCTCTTGAAAACCGCTCTCGACCACCACAAAGGTAATTAAAAGTCCAACATCTGTCATTATTGTTTGGCCCCAAACTATAAAGTTCCAGCAGCATCTGATATTTTCTGAAAATATCTGTTATTTACAAATATTCCCCCTAAATCACACAGGTGTTAAAACTGGTATTCAGCATATTTGACCAAAAGACATCTATTTTGTGCTCCTCAAGATCCAATCCCCATGCATTCTTTTAGAGCCATAAAAGATGTATCCTCATCTGACATTTTCTGAAGTTTGTCAATAGTCGAATCAATTTCTTCTTTTGTAGAACCTGAAAAAGTAACTACGGGAGACAAAATACTTGAATGGCAAAATGATTTTTACGTACATGACCGTAGGCAGTTATCCACAGGGTCCATTAAATTTACAATATGGGATCAGATGCATTAACAGAGCTTCTGTTGAAACACAATGGCTATACGCCTTGAACCTTAATAGCTCATGTATGAATGGGTGTGCATGCCATGCTGGGAATGCTTGGGGTTTCACAGAAACCTGGCAGACCTGCTATTGTATATCTTTTTAAGGGACTAACTGGCAAACGTTTCAGAACACATGCCCACCACCCTTAGGTATTGAAATTCATTAGCTCTTGTCTGCTGTGTAAAAACACCCTTGCAAACTAAGTTTCTCATAATATTCATACACAATTAAATTAGTTTAATTATTGCATAATTTCAAGGGTATAATGAAACTGTAGAGGTATATGAAATGTTAGAAAGCAGCAAATGCAAGTAAAATCTCATGCGGAGATCTTAATCATACATAACGTTGATCTGTAGTTCAAATTCAAAATTAGTATCAACGCCAGGATGAGGGGAATAGTCAGGATCCAAGTTCTAAAACCATGACATGAACTAGGAAGCAAGGGGACAGTCTAAATGCAGTAACCCTAGCAGTAAACTAGAATATTAGAGGACAGTTGTACAAGAGGTGCCCTAATCCTAGCAGGAACTATGCTGTTAGTAGACATTCAGTATTCACTATACTCACTAATCCTCCTGTGGGTGTAAAAACCAGTCTCACCTAGTACACCTGGACACATCCCTTTTTATGACATGAAGTGATTCAGTATTTTCCTAGCCTGTCCAGGGAGTATCACGTACGGGGAGCATTCTACATCTTTAGTAAGCTTTCTTGATTTTATAGCTGGCACTGTTGCTTCCCTGTGTGGGTGACAATTTCTAAAAATAGAAAGGAACATACTAACACACACACACACACACACACACATTGGGAGCTTGTCAATTGTATTACCTTCTAAATAGAATTCATTGGACTCATTTTAAATTCTTTATATAATTAGTTTTCATCAGAAGAGGCAAATAAAGTTCAGAAATTTGTACAGAAATGTTCCAGTAGGTTGAGGAAATTTGCCATTTATTATGCATCACATAGGATTATATTAAGCATAAGGCAATCCAGATTTGTTTATTCCCCTTACTTTTGGTATAATTCATCTGGCATGTCCTTTTCTGGAACCGAGACCCCTAATGGTTAAACAAAGGCTCAAGTAATGTATTCACAATTCTACTCTTAAACAACTGTACTTCAAAATTGTTCACTCAATTTGTTATTTCACCTTTAAAAACCTTCCACTAATCCTTTCTGTTCACTGACCGCCCACGACACTCCTGGACTAAGCCCTTTGGCTACTCATTGACTTAATCTCGACCCTTTTCTCTGATAGATTACTAACTTTCCAGTAAGAAGCAGGATACTGTTAATGACAATTACCACCTAACACAGAAAGGTCTGGAACACGTGGACCAAAGGTAGATACAGTTATTAAGAGGAGACCCAATCCCCACAAACACCATGAGGATGCCACTGAGGATATCATTTGATCCACTGTATAAGAATCCAAACCCTACAGGGTTTGGCCTGTTAGGAAATTTTAATTGCAACTAAACTAATTTCATTGGTAGGTGTTAACATGATGTATTGTTACAACTCAATTATCCACCCAAGAACCAGAACTTGTAAAAATACAAGCACATTTACATAAAATGGATTGGCCCATGTCAAGTGATTCCAAAATTCTTCTCTCTAAACTTATGGGACACTTGATTTCACTTACTTCCTGATGCCCTAGTTCTATAGCGGATCTTCTACCCTTCTATTTCTCTATTAACTACTTTCAATAAAAGAAGCTTGCACTAGCCAGACTGTGTTGAGTGGTTTTGGACCTTAGTTCAAGGGTAGGTAGGAAACCTGTCAATGTGCTGACCTATGTTTATGAAGCTGCATGTGTCGCTGCAATCTTTGGGGGTATTGGGAGGGTGGCTTAATACAGCTGGAGGAAAACCAAGTTTATTTGGCAGCTCCTGGGTGTTCCCCAGAGCTCATCTACACTTGCCATGCATGAGGATCTTGGAATTAGTTATATCCCATGACTTAAACTTAAGCCTTTATGTTGCTGGATCTCATTTTTGCTTAAGAGAGAGCCAATACTTAACAGATTGATAATTAAAGACTGACTTTCCCTGAACAAGCATGACGTTGTCTCCTTGCTGAGCTATATTAAGTCTGCATTCACAGCCTTTGGCCACCCCAGTCTTTTCAAACAGCCCACTGGCACCGTTAATGACGATTATTGGTGGGTCAAACATAACTTTCGGCTGGGTCTTTCAGGCCCCTAGAGGACACGGAGCTCTGCAAACCATCTTTCGAGCTGTCTGATTAAAACATTTAGCCCTATAGAACCATACCTGACCTGGGTGAAGAATACTCACCACCGGCAGATTTTATTTAGGTTCAGGCTGAACTCCTTTGTCCCACTGGTAAGCTTTCCTAAAGGTTGGGCTGCAGATGGCCTTTTAGGTCCTTGTGAGTGTGACAAAACCTCATCGGAGTCCACCTTCCATGTTGTCATGTTCTGTAGCTAAAACAAGCTTCCAAAGAAAAAGTTTTGGGTTCCTATTTTGAGAAAGGCTCAGTTTGTTCAAATAAGGCCAGCCATGCTCTTTCTTGCCATGTTGGGTGATATTTGTATTTGTGTAAACATGAATATTTTTTAAGTAATGTGGTCAAGATCCGAGGGGCCTGGCCTTAACCAGCTTGCTTTTATAATGTCTGTATAATCTGGACCCGTCCCTCTTACAATTATCGTTGTTTATTGTGCTTGATTTGTCATTTGAATCTCAAGGACTGTGTACCTTGTGTTTTATATTATACGTGTGTTTGCCCTTTTTATTCAGTCTTTATCCCGTTTTATATTTTTAATGGTTACTTATTTAACCGAATAATACGTTTACTACTACTACATTACCTACTAACTAAGGAGTGACTCTTTGTCGGACAACGTACTCCATTAACATCATCTCAAAGTCACAAATTACTTGCAAATGCCGGTGGAAAATGCGGACTATTTTTAAGTGGTTTAGAATACCTTTACAACGGATAACATTGTGAAATTGAAAAATGATTGAAAGGTATGAAGACCAGCTCACGCTAAACATTCTTAAGCATTCTGTGCAAATGTTAGAATCACACAATCTGCTTTGAATAATTTAAATTCTCTATAAAGCGCTTTAATGTACTTGTTTTTCATTTATAAAAATAGTTTTAAAGTTTCTGAAATCAAAAAAGGTGCTGTTTATGCAGAAAGTTGACTTGACTTGAAATGTGGGTCCGTCTGGGCTTCCTGATTGCAAATAGTAGGGTACTTATTAATAATTTGAGCCCAGTCCCTCCACTGATTTGTATCAACACTTTATTGTTTAAGTTTGTAAAAACCATAACAATGTCATGATAGAAGTGAGGGTTCAACAATTTACAATCGTAAAAATGATTTAAAATTTTAAAAAAGAGCATATTACTTATTTTATTCTAAAAGCTAGAGACAGTATCCTTATCATGTTAACAATTTAGGACAAAGCATGATTCTGTATCATAGAATTGTTGACGGAATTAGTGTTTCATCAGATATTGACATTAAAAACATTTAGCATTTTAAAATTTCAATAGGGTTGCTAGACATTACTGGATTGGAAGTGTCTGATTCCTTCGGCCATTTGGTTTTAATAAAAATGTCATCATCTTACAGGTCAACCGAGGGTCTGTTGTTCCAAGTCCTTTGATGATGGCCGATCTGCAAGTTTAAATGCCCCTGTCATTAAAAGACTTTTTTACAAACAATACTTGGTTCGATTTTAAGATGGGGCAGAGACAATTGAGATGGATGAAATCTTGCTGTGCTGCACCACATAAGCTACATGTTTTGATGACTTTATACTTCCATGCAGGTTGATCGGTCAAACTTGGTAATACCCCAAATTTAATTGGCATTAACTTTAGTTTCAAGTGAGGCGAATATGTTGTACTGAGGTATTCCGCAGGTCGTAGTGATGTGTAGGATTGGAGAACCATCCAAGCATGAGATCTTTTGGCTAAAGTGCGTTTATCTTCTAATGATGATGATTGTAGCTTGGCCGCTTTATTTGTCATTCTGCGGAAGGCTTGGAAGGAGGGGTTCTGCGCCCAAAGTTCAGTTGTATTGGTTTCCTTCAGTGCCATTTTCAGGAATTTGCCATAACTTTAGCTTGGATCATCTTCCTGGGCACGCCACAGGGCATCATTTAAGGCAGGGGTACTCACAAACTTTCTCTCGGGGGCCAAATTTACAGTGTGGTTTCTGGCTGAGGGCCGCACCGGTGGGGGCGGGCCAGTGGGGGAGGGGGGGAGGCTAGACCAAAAATCTATCTATCTATCTATCTATCTATCTATCTATCTATCTGTCTCCCTCCCTCTCTCTGTCTCCCTCCCTCTTTCTCTCTCTCTCTCTCCTTCTCTCCATCACTCTCCCTCTCTCTCTCTCCATCTCCCTCCCTCTCTCTATCTCTCTCTCTCCCTCTGTCTCCATCACTCTGTTTGTCTCCCTTTCTCTCTGTTTCCCTCCCTCTTCTTCTCACTCACTCTGTCTCACTCACTGTGTCTCCCTCTCTCTCTGTCTCCCTACTTCCCTCACCCTCCCTCTCCCTCTCTGTCTACCTCTCACTCCGTCTCCCTCCCTCTGCCTGTCTCGGTCTGTCTCCCTCCCTCTGTCTCCCTCTCTCTCTCCCCCTCCCTCCCTCCCTCTCTCTCTCTCCCTCCCTCTCTCTCCGTCTCCGTCCCTCTATCTCTCTCTCTCAATCACTGTTTGTCTCCCTTTCTCTCCATCTCTCTGTCTCCCTCCCTCTCCCTCTCGGTCTCCCTCACTCTCTCCCTGTCTCACTCACTCTGTTTGTCTCCTTCTCTCTGTCTCCCTCCCTCCTCCTCTGTTCTCCCTCTGTCTCCCTCCCTCCCTCCCTCTCACTCTGTCTCCCTCCCTCTCTCTCTGTCTCTCCCTCTTTCTGTCTTCCCCCTCTGTTTTTTTAGTGATTTGCAGTTGAATGTAATAAAGTTTCAAGAAAGACGTATTGGAAAGAAATTATATTTTTAGTGTAACGTTTTTAGACTTTTGTAATGCAGCAAAAGATGACGTAAAACAGAACCTCCGAAAAACACAATAATAAGAAACATAATGTCTCAAAACTTACAGAACTGATTGCTATGGAAAGAAATATTTGTACATCTGAACAGAAATAAGTTGTGTTGAAATGTTGCGATGTGTTTCCGGGCATGGACTAAAAGGGTTGAAAATCACTTTGTTGTGGCACATGTAGGTAAAGACAAAGGGTAAATACAAAAGGTTTGGATCAAAGGTTGTGAGCACAGTTATCGGCTGCTGGGTCATTGTTCAGGCTTTCGTTGGATGGCCTCTTCACTGAAATCACCAATGGCGATGTCTTGGCGCTCTCCCTCTTTTTCTGCTGCTCGGAAGCCTCGAGTCGTCTAGGTATGTTTAGATGTACGTGGGGCGAACCCTGCTCCCCGACTTCACTTTCTTTCTCGTCTTCGGTGTCTTCCTCCTCAATACGCCCCACTGATTCAGGGTCCTCACTGTAGCGGGGCGCAGGGTACGGTGAAGGGAAGCCTCCGTCCCCCCTGAACCGAAGGTGATGGGCAGCCCTGTTTTTCTCCAAGTTTTTGAGGCTGATGGCAGGGGTAGCTCTTCCCTCTCTCCCTCTCTCTCTCCCTCCCTCTTCCTCCCTCTGTCGCACTCGGTCTTCCTCCCACTGTCACCTCACCCCCTGCTCTCACTCCCTGCTGCCCTCCATCACCTCACCCTGCTGTCCTTGTCACCCTCAGTCACCTCACCCCACGCTGAGACAGCTTCCCGGGAACGCACACAGCCACCGCACCCAAGTACTTCACGGGTCTTTTAAAGACCATTCACTTTGGTTTTGCTTTGCTTATTAAGTGAGACGGGCCCAGCGGGGAGCATCAAAGTCCTGTAGAAACTACACCGTGACCCGATGCCAGTGCGTGGAAAAGAGATTCAATGTATGGGTTTTGCACGCTGCCATTGTGCTTTGTTTTTAAGGATTTTTTTAATTAGCTTTTGCTGCTAGAGTTTACGGTAAAGAAGGTTCGCCATAATCTTTGTCTCTGTGAAATCTAAACCTCCTGTCACAATAATGCGGGGGTGGGTTACACTATGGTCCACACAGTGCTACAGTTTGGAGAAAAATACTACAGAAAGAAAACAGAGTGGGAGTTGCAATCTGTATTTTCCGTCCTAGGTATGGAGGAATAACGAAGTCACATGTCCACAAAATGTTGTTTAACTCCAAGTGGAGGCTCTGAGACTTAAATGGGTGGACAGCAGCTGTGGGGCTGTTTCGTTGTCTTGGTGTGTATACATTGTCTTCGTGTGTATACTTCTCTTAGCAGTGTCGTGGAGTAGCGATACATTGGTGTTACATCTGCCTCTCTACAAACAATTTCTCTCCTGAACTGCACACGATGAGAGGGGAGGCGGGGCGGGGCACAGAGTGGCTTGAGCGCACACAGCCGGCGCACCCAAGTACTGCACGGGTCTTTTAAAGACCATTCACTTGTTAATGAGGCTTTGTTGTATTTCGCCTCTTCTTAGTGCCCCTGCATCTCCACTCAATCAGAGTGGAGATGCATGGGCGCTAAGAAGAGGTGAAGTACAACAAAGCCTCATTAACAAGTGAATGTTATTTAAAAGAATCGCCCGGCCCCCATAGCTCGCAACCGGCGATATAAAAAACACAAAGGCATATGAAGTCGGCAAGGTCCGCGGGCCGCCAAGGAAGGCTTGCCAGGCCGCTGGCAGCCCGCGGGCCGTACTATGAGTACCCCTGCTTTAAGGTATTGGATCGTTTCTGCCAACGTTTGTACCAAGTTTTGATAGCGGCAAATTTTCTCCCTATCTCCTGTTGGATAAGGCCGAATTCCAGTTGGACCTGAGCGGGGGAGGCGTTCTGAGGTAGACTAAAATTTTTTTTTATAAGTCTTTGTTTGCAGCGAGTCTAGGAGTTTTGTGCTGCCATTTAACGCTATGCTTGCATAAGTTCCTGTAGGTAGTAGTTTTGCAGCCATCACTGCTGTTAGCGGCTTAAAGGAGGGACCCTGTAGTTTTTATTGCAAGGGCACAGAATGCATAAATAAGGCCATTTCCTTTTTTTTCCAGTTATTGTTTCTGAAAATGGAAATGTAATCGATTGTCTATATATGCCCCCAGGTATTTATATGTACTAACTATTCCAAGGCTCGTTTCTCCCAGCTTGAATTGATATTGAAGTTGCGGACAATTCGCGATTTACATAGTTTTTGTGTTGTTAATTTCCAGGGCATTAGTCTTGGCAAACGTTAGTAACTCATTAAGTGCTCTCTGTAGGCCTATTCTGGTTAGGCTAAGCAGGACTATGTCATCTGCATACGAAAGATGCATTATGGGCAGTGTAGCCAGGCGCGGAGGATGTGTATTTGCCTGGTCCAATTGGGATGAGAGATCTGCCATAAATAGATTGAATAAATGGGGGGCTAATACACAGCCTTGTTCAAATCCAATCTCTGTTTGTATCTTCCTGGACAATTTTGTGCCATTTGCTATTTTCACATGGACCCACGTGCATGTGTACAATTTTATTATGGGTCGTAATACTGTTTCCGGGAGACCCAATTTCTGTAATTTACTCCATAACAGACCACGATTCACACGAATTGAACGCAGCTTTAAAGTCTATGAAACATAGTTGTAGTTTTCTTTGCAGGCGTTTGCACTTGTCCGCTATTGTGGCAAAGGCTGAGATATTGGTTGTTGTGCCACATCCTTTGCGAAACCCTGTTTGGTTGAAAGGAATCAGCCCTTTTATGTTGGACCATTCTACCAAGTCCTCCAGGATTAATGATGCATAGTATTTTGCTTCAACATCTATTAGTGCAATTAGCCTGTAGTTTGCCGGATCCGACCGGTCAACTCCCTTGAAGATCGGGTTGATGAGTGACTCTTTCCAGCTCGGGGGAAGGGTATTTGTTATACCGATCTCATTATAAAGGCCTGCCAACGGTATTGCCCAATAATCTGGATCACTCCTAAAGATGGCCATTGGGATGCCATTTCGGCCAGGAGCCCCATCGTTGAGTCCCAGTTTTATTATTCTGGATAGCTCTTCTAATGTGTAGTGTTGACTGGCCGGGGCTGGTGGTCGAGCTAGGATGGTACCAAGGCCTTGTGGTCCGGTTTAATTCTTCCCTGAGAGTTTAGGCTCCAGAGTCCCTCCATTGAATGTGTATGTATGTAAGTGGACTCTCTTTAGAGTAAACCTAGCCAAAGTCAGTGGAGCGATGTGGCTGATAAAAGTCCTTTGAGACATTCCCAGAATTAATTCAGTTTAGGGCAAGTCCATTATACACGCAATGTACGCATCTCACTTGAAGATTGCAAACTAATTAAGCAACTTAAAAGTGTAGTATTAACAATTAAAAGGATACTTCACAGGTCCTTATATCAATTAAACAAAATGGTACAATGTTATGTTTAGGTTCGCCTGCACCTCACTTTAATAAAAACAAGGACATATTCATTTTTGTTAGGCACGGGGAGATTAAGTGATTTACCCAGAATCACAGGATGTTTAGCAGACGATGAGACTCAAATCTGGTTCCCCAGTTTCCAAGTCAGCAGCTCTGACCGTTCTGCCACACCCTCCTCCGATTGCTCCTACTTTTTTTTTTTAAGTTACGTTGTGCACTCCCAGCTGCTTCTTTTTTACGTCGCTTCTGAGACCTCACAAAATAATCTTGCGCAGCAAGAATACAACAAACATGCAGATTAAAATTCAGCAGGAAGCATTTCACGACCTAGTTGTATATTTCGTTATTGGCATAATTTTTTTCAAAACAAGTTGGTATGAAGTAAGGCACGCCCTCTCTGATCCTGCAGCTTTGGTGATATCTTCCTACACCTGTATAATATAATATGTACTCTTGTGGAAGCCAAGATGAACCTGACTGCTGAAAAAGCTTCCCTGTGACCAATACTGACATGCTCACCACTTGAGGCAGATTCAGCATGCTCTTAAAATACATCACTGTATTACCCTATGTTTACTTTCTCTTTCTTAGCCCTGAGTTTACTTTTACCGATCTGTGCCAGGCCTTTTGGCTCCTCTTCCAAAGCACTCTTCCTTCCCCCTCTTTGTCAGCAGACACCTTTCCGACTGCTGTCTTTTCTCTTAAGTTGATTGTACACCAGATATTGCTGCAACGCATGCAGTCCCATGCTCTTCAGGGACGGTTTCTTTTTCCAGGGTGCAACATTCTGCCCTTTTTTAGGTCTCGCCTGACCAGCGCTTTAGCGCTGGCTCTGGCGAGACTTATAGTAAGCGCGTTTTGGAAGTGCAAACAGTGGCTTTGCAGGCCTCCAACTACAGTGCATGTGACCCGTCCGGGCGCGCGCACCATTTGGAGTCCTGCAACCACTTGTTTGCTTTCACTATTCATCGCACCATTTGGCAGCCTGCGTGCCCGCCCCCACTCCCCCTCCCACTCCGTCAGCTTCGCTTTCACTATTCATCGCACCATTTGGCAGCCTGCGTGCCCGCCCCCACTCCCCCTCCCACTCCGTCAGCTTCAGTGCGCGCTTGTTAGACCACACTATAGAATGACTATAGTTAGACTATAGAATGTCATTGCATTGCCCACCTGACTGGTGTGTATTTGTATAGCGTCGGCTTGACCAAGTAGGTTTTTCCTTATTAATACATTTTAGTTTTATATTTACATGTTCACGAGCAGCGAGATGCAGCGCAATCAGTTTACCCATATTCAGTGCGTGCCTGAACCAATCGTACATATTCACTGTCAGCAGCTTGAAGACACACTAAAATACACAAACGGGGACGCTCAGTTTCTTGACTAAGGTCGTTGGGTGGTGGCCATATTCAGCAAAGCGGGGACTTTTCTTAATTGGCTGCGCGGTGCGCTTCCTATCCCTGCACTTGGCTCTGTGTCCATCCGAGCTCTGCTGCGTTCCTGGGAAGGGCGCTCCGTACAGTGGCTGTTGGTGTGCTTGGAAGCCTTGAGTAGCTGAATCCTCGCGCATTTGGGGGGGGGGGGGGGGGGTTGTGCGTCCACTTCTGTAACGATACTGCTCCTCTAAAGTAGGTAGTAACATTTACAATTGACGGATTCCCTATTCCCCCCTCATTTTCTCGCCCTCTTACAGTTTATTCTACATCAAGCCCACAAAAAAACATACATAAAAGGTGTCAACGTTTTTGTAATTTAAGAAGTGTACCCTTTCAGGGCCGTGTATTTTGTTATGTGTTTCAGATTTTGTTGTTTGATTTGCTCTTGTGCTGTATGAAAGCACTCTCGTGCAACGGGGATACATGACGAGCGCACGGAACTGGGTGCCCGGCCATGGTTATGTGACCGTAACGAGCCAGGCCGCAGTCATTCATTTTCTGGGCGCATCTTTTTTCATTTCCCTCTCAACACGAATCACCTGCCTGTATTCTGTGGAATTGAAGTCTGCATATGATCTTATATCGAATTTTAAGTATCCCACGTTTTGGGTTTCTGATGTTTCAATGTGACCCTTGCTACGTGCCTCTCTAGCATTGTAACCCTTAGCGCTTAGAGGCGCAGAAGCAGCTGCCTAAACGGGATGAAGCCTGCGCATGTTTCCCTTGTGGGAACGAGCAGGGGCACCATATGTTTGCAAGTTAATTACAAACATATGGTGTCCTTGCTCGCTCCCGCCAGGGGATAGCCACACGTGCACAGATTTCGCGAATCCTATGATGAACAAGCATTTGCAATGCAATAGGTCTCGCAGTTGTTAAGAGTTTGAGCTATTGGCACTGTAAATGGCAATGCCTTTTATTTATGTGTGGGTTTTTAAAACATAAATAAAAGGCATTGTCATTTACAATGCCAATAGCTCAAACTCGTATAAATGCGAGACCTATTGCATTGCAAATGCTTGTTTATCATATTCTAGGCATCCGCAGGCTGATCGGAGGTGGCATCACGGGATTTGTGATGGTCGGGGGCGTAGGGATGGCCTAGGGGCTTGGAGGAGCACACTGATGGCGGTGAAGCCGAAAGCTGGGCACACTGAAGCAACACACGACCACACTGGCTCAAGTCCGTGCGTCAGCCACGAGCGCTGACGTCACCCTTTATTTATACTCCCCGGTCCGCGCCGGCCCAGGGAGTTGAGGAGGCAACATTTGCCTACACATGCTCTCCACCTCGTCCATCGCCTCCGCCTTGTGCACCACGTGCTTGCCCGTCCCTTGAGTCTTCTGTCTACTTGCTCCGGCCGATGACCGAGCCGTACTCATGCAAACTTTTGCTAAGTGTCCGAACTTCCTGCCTCTCAAGCACTGTTTGCCTTGCGCCGGACACCCCCTTGGTGGATTACTCTAGTCCACAATTTCTGCACCCTTTCCTTCCTGATCGGTCACTGGCGCCGCCTCTTCCTCGACCTCTTCCCGCGTGGATGGCATCCCCCGCTCTTCTTTGATAGGGACGGAATACAACGGCTGCGATGTGGCGGGCTGTCTCGCCAAAGCAGACTCCATCACTCCAGCCCTCGCGTCGGCCAACTCGTGTGCCCTCCCGAGCACCAGAATGTCATCAAGGGATATTCCTGGTTGACGCAGTATAAGTTTGCGTAGCTCTGATGACTTACATCCCAGTATCAACTGTGCTCGAATCTTGAATTGACGGTCGATCCCCTCACAGGAACTTGCTAGCTTCCTCAGACATGCAAAGAACATGTCAACAGACTCCTCCTTCTGCTTCGCCTGGCGCAGTTTAAAATGCTCAAAATTAGGATTGATCTGAGGGTCGAAGTACCGATCCAGCGCTCTGACGGCCTTATCATAGTCATTTTTATGCCCTGTGTCTGGCAGGTCTTGGAATAACTCATGCAGTTCCTCTTTCCCAATGTGCAACATGGAGGAACGCTTTACTGCGCTGTCTGTCTCTCGCGTGGCGATGAAGTAGTTCTCTAACTGTCCAATCCACTTGCGCCATCGTGGGGCAGCCGTCGCTGGATCAGCTAACTGGCTGAAAGGTGGTAGCGCCTTCAAGGACATGCACGCGCCAGTCTCTCCCAGCCCTGGATAAGTTCCTTCAGCCAGCACCGACATCTTCCGGCTTTCTCCTGTCCCCTGCCTGTACTTTTGTCGCTCTGCAGTGTTCCTGATCTTTTACTCTCCTCGTGCCTCTTTGTGGCGTCTCTCCTGTCGTGGTCTGTGATGTTGCACACCTTCACTCGCTCTGCTGACTCCTCTGCGGGGCCAGGGGCACAGGATGCTCCTCTTGCTTGCACGTGCCTCACTCTTACTTGGCCTGCCACCAGGTGTTGCCTGCACACTCTCCCTCCTGTGCTTCCTTGCTGAAAGAGCCGGCCACACGAGCACTCCCCCACTGCAGCACCGGTACAAACCCCCCACAGGGACACGTGGTGGGCCTCCGCGGCCTGCAATGCCCCTTGGTGTTTCGCGCGCCTGTCCTGAGGGCCGCACCCTCGCGCACGTC
This sequence comes from Triturus cristatus, assembly GCF_964204655.1. NCBI lineage: Eukaryota > Metazoa > Chordata > Amphibia > Caudata > Salamandridae > Triturus > Triturus cristatus. Next base: position 760,737,462 of record NC_140589.1, on the reverse strand, counting down.
TGGGCCACACCCTGCAGTGCGTACAATGCGCTCACACCGCAACACTGAGCCCACACGCTCAGCCAGCACCTCACCGTCTACTGGAGATGCCACTCCGGCCCTGCTATACCGCTCCCCACTGGGCCGCACGCTGCACTAGCGCGGGCCGTGGTCAACAGCACGCGGTTCGCGGGGCCCGCCGTTTCCCGTGCACGCGCCGTCAACGCTGATCTGCGTTGCGATGGCATGCACGGGACACACCCGCCTCATTGCCAATGTGATGGTCAGGGCGTAGGGATGGCCTAGGGGCTTGGGGGAGCACACTGATGGCAGTGGGGCCTAAAGCTGGGCACACTGAAGCAACACACAACCACACTGGCTCAAGTCCATGCATCAGCCACGAGCACCAACATCACAATTTATTTATACTCCCCGGTCCGCACCCGGCCCAGCGCATGCGCTGCTCTGGCGAGACTTATTGAGATGGCTCCAAAAAGTGCTACCAGGCCAGCCTAGAGCTACAGTGCATGTGCGCGGACGCGCGCACCGCACTTTACCGCGATAACTTTCACTTTCACGGCCGCTTTGATGTTTGATCGTGATCGCGATCACTTTCACGACCGCACGGCCGCTTTGCATAGCCAATAGGTCTCGCTTTTGGGACCTTATAAGTATTTAGTTATGCAACTGTTGCATAGCTAAACACTTATAAGGTCTCAAAGGTGAGACATATTGGCTATGCCAATGCTTGTTTAAAGTTACGGTGTGCACTCCAACCTGCTGCTTTCCGTTTAACATCATAAAGCTCGGATGCCTCAGGTAATTCCTCAAGTTCTTCATGGAGTTCCTTGGATATTTCGGTTTCTCTCAGTAGTTCAAAGTCTCTGGGGGAAACAGGACATGTTCGTGAGGCTTGCACAGACTATGCAATTCCCAGTGGGATAACTCTGCTACGGCCCCACCGGGAATCCTGAGCCACTCCTAATGAAGCACCAAGTTGAATTCTCTCTATAGTCAAGGCTACATTTTTCTTTGCCACCACTCTGTTAGGCTTCCAATATCTGGAATTGAAATGGTATGTAAGCTGGATTTTGCTTTATGAAGTATTTACAATATATTGCCTTTCTCAGTAAACAAGTCAGAATACTTTTACGGGGTTTCTGTAACTTATATTGCAAAACTGCTCACCAAACTACAACTTAGAAAAACAAAGTTATTATTAATCACAATGGCTAAACCAAATGGATTTAACAATGCCTGTTTATTTATACGATCATATTTATTTGATAAATCTTTTGAGTATATATGAGAATCCACTCCTGGCTTTTCGCTTCCCCAGTGCTTCAGTCACCGGTGTTGCCTTGCCCAATCGTAGCAAGGTACCTGGCTTTAAAAGGAGGGCGGGAGAACTATTGATGTTTGAATCCCGGCAAGATTTGATAAAGTTTTTTAATAAAATGAAACGCATCATGCATTAATGCCGAAATAAATGGATTTTAAGCAGCTTCTCTGGAGTCCCGTGGTGTTCCTCTCCTTGAAATTTGGAGGAGGTTGGTGCTAATGTTTAGGGGTGCTGCCACGAACACCCCTCCTCATATCTTTTGAGACGTTCTTTCATTGAGCTCATAGCTCCCTCCACTTTTTCAGCTTCCGTGGATTTTTTGACATCCTCATTAATTTCTTGTATTAGTTTGAGTATATTGTCTCTGTCTATCCACGCATACTTTACCAGAATTTCTAGCATCCTTTTGGAGCTCAAGGCAGAGTTCTGTGACCATTCTAGCATTTCAGGATTAGGTGTTTCATAGGTTGGCGTAGTAAAAATGCATAGACCTCTAGGCACCATATCTTGGTCAATATAATTCTGTAAGGAAATTGCTTCCCACCATTTAGAGATCTCTGACCTCTTAAGTTTCTCCAGTTTGAGTAACTTGTCATTAATAGGTTGAATTTGAGTCTTTTCTATCCTGCTAACCCCTTTCGGCTGTCTTTTAGTAAACATAATGTGAGCTGCTGCTCTTCTCTCCTCCTCTTCATCCATAGTGCACACACCCCTGGAGTAGTTCCATTCCAACATGTCTGCCATATTCCTGTGACATTGTATCAGTTATTTTCGTATGTCCCTCATCTATGTTCACTATTGTAAACTTTATCAATCCCCATGTTTTGTGCACTAACCTTACGGGAACAAGGCTTTGCAACGAGCTGAAACGCGTTGTAAGATTTAACACCCCTGTTGAAATAGATTGAACTGGAGTATCTGTTTTCTGAGAGCGCATTTTATTGAACTGTTTGGAGACATTTACTAGCCGGCGCGCTCCGCCGGAATATGCGCCACCTCTCTTGGGTCCCTCGCGTCCGGAAGGAGCAAGTTTTGGGATGGATATATATATATATATATATATATATATATATATATATATATATATATATATATATATATATATATTCACAATCCCTTGTTGACGCTGCCGCGGCTGCAAGGAAGCCCGCACACCAGGTATAGTCCAAAAACAGTTTATTTATCGCTGATGCGTTTCGACCTTGCGGTCTTTATCAGAGCTGGGGAAACATTGTAGCAGTGTTCTCTATATAGCCAAAGAGACACTGTTGCATAATTGATAAAGATAAGTAAAAGACTTTAGGCGCTGTTACATGAACAGTGCCACTAAGTTTTTAAAGAAAGACTACATATGTTAAAAACATAGCAAAGAATAAAGACATTTTTCTTCCCTTAAAATTAAATGAAAACATTGCATTTCATGTGTCATAAAAATATACGTGCTTAAAAAAATTATAATAACTAAATTGAGCCAAAAAGAAGAAAACACCAATTTGAATTAGTTTACCAAGGGAATCATGCAAGTGCATATATACTGTGGTGCAACAGTAGTTCCATAAGGTGCCCCAATTGGAGTATGCCGTAGCGGAGTACAGGTCCAGTGACCTAGGGAAAGTAGAGGGGCAGACACAGAGGGTGTGAAGAAGTATTTTAATCAAGGCAAAGTGAGGAGGGTAGCCCGAAGACAGGGGGGAAAGAGGTGGGGAAAAGGAGAAGGGGGGGGGGGAGTGGGGTTCCGGGCCGGGGGGGGGGGGGAGAGAAGAAGAGGGCGTGGGGGGGGGAAGAATGAGAGGCGAAAGTGAATGGAATGGCACAGGGTTATCAAAAGTCAATAATCTCGCGTTCAGAGTAAGTTATCCCAAATTTACATGAAGCTCCTCATCATATTATATATAATATATATATATATATATATATATATATATATATATATATATACATGAAAAAACAAAGGTTGCCCCAATGAGGAGGTCGCACTTGAAGGGGTTACTGCACACGATCACACCGGCAGCAGCAGTGCCAGTCAGCCCTCAAAGTTTCCAATCGAGACTGCCAGACGCGTTTCGGGCAATTAGCTGCCCTTGTTCACCAGCTCTACAACATCAGGCGGGGACAGCGGATCTATGCAGGAATAGCTTTATTTAAATATGGAGTCCTGCCCTCATGGGCATGAGCAAGCAAGGCATTATGGTTGATGTAGTCTTAACCCATAGCTGCTCTTGACTCTCCATTCCAATAAAACCCGGTTGGGTGCCGCAGACCCCGATGAAGTAGTTCTCACAATGTCATTACCCCAGTGGGCTTGAAAAAATTGTAGAGTCACTTGCACTCCTGCCAATATTTACCGGCAATCAGGCCCCCTTCACTCCAGTCAGCGCTCATAGTACTCAAGCACCGTGGAACCACCAGATTAAGGTAGCGGGACCCCCTCGCAACCGGGCTGGCTGCTAAATTTGAAAAAACAAAGGTTGCCCCAATGAGGAGGTCGCACTTGAAGGGGTTACTGCACACGATCACACCGGCAGCAGCAGTGCCAGTCAGCCCTCAAAGTTTCCAATCGAGACTGCCAGACACGTTTCGGGCAATTTGCTGCCCTTCTTCACCAGCTCTACAACATCAGGCGGGGACAGCGGATCTATGCAGGAATAGCTTTATTTAAATATGGAGTCCCGTCCCCATGGGAGGTAGAGGCTGGCTTAGCTGCTGTCCGTCCCCATGGGAGGTAGAGGCTGGCTTAGCTGCTGTCCTCACGAAGGAGGATCTTACTTCCCGGGTGTGGCCTTTCCTCAGAGGGCAACCTTTCGTTCTACATGTTTAAGCGGCCTGCTCGGTCGCGGAAGGGCCCCGCCGCAAATACAGCGGATCCAGGGTTGCTGATTCAGAGACCTGACTGGACCGGGTTGTACCCAAACGTGAGTGACTTTGCAAAAGGCAGAGGAGGCAGCCTTTTTATTTTACCAAACCCACTGGGGTGAATATTGTTATAATGGAGGGCGTCCAGGAGCACCAACATGGACACATTAACAGTGGGACTACGATAACCAGGGTGCAATACTGCACACGCCTACAAGTGAGACCTCAACGCCCACTGGGGCGGGACTTTATCAAATAAAGAGGCACTTTCCACTACTTGCTGTTGTCTGTCCTCTATTCCCAGTGATCAAGGGCTTGAACGTCCGAAACATGTTTGGCGCTTGGTTGGAGGTGGAGGCTGGCTTAGCTGCTGTCCTCACGAAGGAGGATCTTACTTCCCGGGTGTGGCCTTTCCTCAGAGGGCAACCTTTCGTTCTACATGTTTAAGCGGCCTGCTCGGTCGCGGAAGGGCCCCGCCGCAAATACAGCGGATCCAGGGTTGCTGATTCAGAGACCCGACTGGACCGGGTTGTACCCAAACGTGAGTGACTTTGCAAAAGGCAGAGGAGGCAGCCTTTTTCTTTTACCAAACCCACTGGGGTGAATATTGTTTTAATGGAGGGCGTCCAGGAGCACCAACATGGACACATTAACAGTGGAACTACGATAACCAGGGTGCAATACTGCACACGCCTACAAGCGAGACCTCAAAGCCCACTGGGGCGGGACTTTATCAAATAAAGAGGCACTTTCCACTACTTGCTGTTGTCTGTCCTCTATTGCCAGTTATCAAGGACTTGAACGTCCGAAACATGTTTGGTGCTTGGTTGGAGGTGGAGGCTGGCTCAACTGCTGTCCTCACGAAGGAGGATCTTACTATCCGGGTGTGGCCTTTCCTCAGAGGGCAACCTTTCGATATATATATATATATATATGCCACCAGATCCCACGAAAGGAGAATCGACGCTGTGTCGTTCAGTTAATCCACTTTATTGTCAGCTGGTAATGTCAGACGCGTTTCGCCTGTCCCGCAGGCTTGCTCACTAACCTAACTAACTTAGTGAGCAAGCCTGCGGGACAGGCGAAACGCGTCTGACATTACCAGCTGACAATAAAGTGGATTAACTGAACGACACGGCGTCGACTCTCCTTTCGTGGGATCTGGTGGCATATTGGGACCGAGTCTCGGAGGTCCGGAACGCCGACGCGCACTTCGATTTGGCGGTGGTGGGATTACCGAGGCACAAGTGGAGTATATATTTATATATATATATATATATATATATTCACTGAAAAAAACATAGGTTTCAGGCACGTTATAGTTAGGAATTAGCATTTAAAAAACCTTAGAAATTCACTGAAAAAACCATATAGTTAGCTGGACATTTCACTCGTACAAAACCATTGAAATTGCCCCGTTATAGTTAGTTCAGCTAACTATAACTCGCGCGCCCGCAATGCACTGCTGATGACGTCACATATTACATCACTCATGACATGGTCAGTGACATCACTCTTGACATCACTGATGACATCTCAAATGACATCACTGATGACATCATCCAGTGAATGTGTGTTTTTCTGAAAATTACATATGTTTTATATATGTATATCTCAAGGTCGATGGAAGAATAAATGGGTATATAAGTGTCTAAATGGATGATTTGTTTTTGAAAAATTGATTGTATAACTGACTGATTAAGTGTATCTTAGTGAATACATGGCTTAGTGAGTAATGTTTAAATGTGTAAATATCTGTATCAGTCTCTCACTTTGTGTATAAGTGGCTGCATGGGTTGGTGGGTAGCTACATGAGTGTCTATATAGGTTATTAGTTGGTTTTTTGAGTATCAGTATGAGTGTCTGAGTGTCTGTATGGTTCGGTGGGGGGTATTACGTAGTGCATAGGTGCATGAATGAGTGACTCACTGTTTGTATGTGTTGAAGACAGCATGTGTGCAGGACTGTATGGGTGGAGGAGTGTGTGCATGGGTGTGTTAGTGAGTGAATGACTGTCTCAATAGTGTCTTTATGAGTAACTACATATGTTTTAAACTAGTATATGTGACTATTGGTGTATATAAGTGAGTATATGTGAGAGTGAGAGATTGAAAGAGTTCCTGTATGAATAAGTATGTGTTTCTATAAGTGATTGTTTAAAAGACTAAGTATGTGTAAGTTTCTGTAGAAGTAAGTGTGGTGGTGTGTGTATAACTGTATATGCAAGTAAATGGATGTTTGATTCTTTATTAGCATGAGTGACTATGTGTGTGAGTAACTCTATGGATGAGTGGCGTTGTGTAACAGGATGTATAGGTGTGTGAGTACATATGATGAGTGAGTACATGTATGAGTGACTGTATAGGACTGTTGGTGAATGAGTGGATGTGTATGTGGATCTTAGAATTACTGAATAGGTTGTTGTAACTGGTATTGGTATGTCCATTGTTTTGAACATTGTAGTTTCTATTTTTGAATGTGTGTATCAAAGGTTATATTAGGGGAAGAGGAGGTCTGCCACTCTATCACAAGGATGATGTCATCAGTGATGACAATAGTGATGTAATTTGAGATGTCATCAGTGATGTCATGAGTGATGTCACGGACCATGTCATGAGTGATGTAATATGTGACGTCATCAGCAGTGCATTGCGGGCGCGCGAGTTATAGTTAGCTGAACTAACTATAACGGGGGAATTTCAATGGTTTTGTACGAGTGAAAAGTCCAGCTAACTATAACGCCCCTGAAACCTATGGTTTTTTCAGTGAATTTCTAAGGTTTTTTAAATACTAATTCCTAACTATAACGTGCCTGAAACCTATTGTTTTTTCAGTGAATTTCAAAGGTTTTTTAAATGCTAATTTCTAACTATGCCTACAGAGATAGGACATGTGAAGTAAGAAGAAAAAATGCACAGAAAGAAAAAAAAGAAATGCAGAAAGAAGCAACAGAAGTCCTTAAAGACAAAGAAAAGTGCAGGAAGAAGGATAACGTGCAGAAAGAACAAACAGAAGAGCAGAAAGAAGCCTTGTTGCAAAATCATCCTATACCCTCAACTTTTTTCAGACGGATACTGGTGGTAACTGAGTCTGACTAACTAGTCCTAGAGCCAGTGCTATGTTAAAAGACACTCAGAATACAGTGAAAACACCTACATACACTAGGGAACACTATGCGTTGGGGTCCCCCTGTGATCAGCATGACCTCCTCTGTAAGCCCCTAGTATATAATAGGGCAGGGGATTAAAACTACCTCTTAAAACGCGCCACGGGGCGTTTTTGCACAAGGTCACCTCAGGCCCCGTCCCCTCACTTCCCCACTGTGTAAACACGCCCTGTGGCCGTTTTAAGTTGGGAGATTAAGTCCCCTTGAATCCTGAGGGTCCCTAGGGTCCAACTAGACCACTAGGTACCTCCAGTAAGCGCCACAGAGCTGCGTTGCAGAGAGATGTAAGAAGGGGCACGGCCTAGACCACCTCTCTGCAACGCAGCGGAGTGGTGCTTACTGGAAGCACCTGGTGGGCTAGTTGGCCCCCAGGGTCCCTCAGGATTGAAGGGGAATAATTTCCCCAACTTAAAACGCGCCACAGGTCTTGTTTGCACACGTTAACTCAGGCCCCGTCCCCTCCCTTCACCACTGTGTAAACACGCCCTGTGGCCGTTTTTAGGTCTCGCCTGACCCAGCGCATGCGCTGGTCTGCCGAGACTTATTGAGAGGGCTCCAAAAAGTGCTACCAGGCCAGCCTAGAGCTACAGTGCATGTGCGCGGGCGCGCGCGCTGCGCTTTACCGCGATTACTTTCACTTTCGCACCGCACGGCCGCTTTGACCGCTTTGATGTTTGATCACGATCACTTTCACGGCCGCTTGGCATAGCCAATAGGTCTCGCTTTTGGGACCTTATAAGTATTTAGTTATGCAACTGTTGCATGGCTAAATACTTATAAGGTCCCAAAGGCGAGACCTATTGGCTATGCCAATGCTTGTTAGTTGGGAGATTAAGTTCATTTGAATCCTGAGGGTCCCTAGGGTCCAACTAGCCCACTAGGTACCTCCAGTATGCGCCACAGAGCTGCGTTGCAGAGAGGTGTAAAAAGTGGCACGGCCTGGACCACCTCTCTGCAACGCAGCTCAGTGGCGCTTACTGGAAGCACCTGGTGGGCTAGTTAGCACCCAGGGGCCCTCAGGATTGAAGGGGAATTATATCCCCAACTTAAAACGCGCCATAGGGCGTGTTTGCACACGTCACCTCAGGCCCCGTCCCCTTCCTTCCCCACTGTGTAAACATGCCCTGTGGCAGTTTTTTACGTTGGGAGATTAAGTCCCCTTGAATCCTGAGGATCCCTAGGGGCAAAATAGCCCACTAGGTATGTCCAGTAAGCGCCATTGCAGAGAGGTGTAAAAAGGGGCACGGCCTGCACCACCTCTCTGCAACGCAGAGCAGTGGCACTTACTGGAAGCACCTGGTGGGCTAGTTGGCCCCCAGGGTCCCTCAGGATTGAAAGGGAATGATTTCCCCAACTTAAAACGCGCCACAGGGCGTGTTTGCACACGTCACCTCAGGCTCCGTCCCCTCCCTTCACCACTGTGTAAACGCGCCCTGTGGCTGTTCTAAGTTGAGAGATTAAGTCCCCTTGAATCCTAAGGGTCCCTAGGGTCAAACTAGCCCACTAGGTACCTCCAGTAAGCGCCACAGAGCTGCGTTGCATAGAGGTGTAAAAAGGGGCGTGGCCTCAGAACACCTGTCTGCAACGCAGCTCCCTGGCACACACTGGAGATACCTGTCGGGCTAGTTGGCCCTCAGGGACCCTCAGTATTGAAGGGGAATTAATTCCCCAACTTACAACTGGCCAGGGGGCGCGTTTGCAGAGTGCTGCAAGGAGGGGGCGTGGCCTCCAGCGCGATGCCGGTCTTTTATTTATTTTATTTTTTTTAAGAAGGAGGGCTGTGTGGCCCCCCTTCTTTTTCTAATTTACTGGCCCTGGGGACCCCATCCCCCAGGGCCTGCACCCTATTTTTTTTTGTTGAAAAAAATAAATTTGGCCCTCCCAAGGCCTTAATCGGCCCCGGGGACCCCAACCCCCGGGTCATGGCCTTTTTTTAATTTAAATTCTTTAGGAGGGGGCTGCGTTGCCCCCCTCCTCAGGCCACTTATGGCTCTGGGGACCCCATCCACCGGGGCCGGCCTTTGTTTTTTATTATTTAAAAAATATATATATTTATAGAAACACCTAGGACATGCTGGACAAACCGTATGTACCTATCACCATGACGATTTGCGTGATATTCATTAAAAGGCGACTATGCATAGAATGAATCCACATGGAATGTATTTACACCGCTAGTGAAGCTCTGACGTGTCTGACGCCCTACCGTGCCTAATCCCGGCGCCCCCGCCGGTGGGTACTCTCCAAGTAGACACCCTTGTCGGTTATTTATACAAACATGGGTAGCTATTGACGGGCACATTTAATATACACGCACACCAAGCCATTCAAAGGGGATTCGACAAAAATTCGACCAAACTATGCAAGAAACCCCCCTCACGGTTAATAAAAAACACATCCACCGCCGGATGTGTAATACTTTTTATTTTACTCTCTGGAAAGGAGACGAACCTCACTTGAGAGTCACAGCATGCTCCTGGCTGAGCCCAATGCTGTGTTACACCCACCAGTGCCCGCTGATTGCCTCACACCTCTGTGTTGTATTCCACCAGCTAGTGTGTATGCTATGACACTCTCTAGCCCATGTGCACTGTAACACCACCCCGTGAACATGTCATGCCACACTTGCCTTCGCATGGGTTATATTGCCCCATCTAACGTGCCTTCCTCGATGTGTATGTTATAACGCACAGCGCTATGCCATACATATTACAATCTGGGATCCATATCTTTGTCACAGTGCATATGCAACGTTACACTCCCCAGCACATATTTTATATTACAACTTTAGAGACTAGTTATGTTACACAACACTGCCCTGTGCATATTACACTCCAAGGCCCATATCGCATAGCACGCGCTAGTGCCTGTGCTATCTCGCGCTCTCCAATCAATCTGTCATTGCGCACAATGTATTGCATATTATATTTCACGCCCCGGTTCATCTTATATCACACTTTTTGGTGCATAGTTTATACCATATACTACATCTAGTTTTCATTTTCACTCGTGCTCTCAGGACTATGTTCTATATAACACTGCGTCCACCTACCCTTTTCATGGACATTACATTTTGCGATGGGGGTGGAGGGTCAGGGGGTGTTTCTGCCAAGTGAGCCCGGAGTCACAGTCACAAACGTCCTCTTCTTCCTGAATAAACGTGAGATTATGCTGCATACTTGTTCATATTTCAAGTAGTTCGCACAGACCTACATTTTAAAAACAATAAAGTTCCTAATACCCACCTTCTCTGAACAGTTAGCTTGCTGCCCCATCCACCTCCTCCCTATCCTCTGTCTGAATCCATGGACTAGCCTCCTCCCTCCTGCCATGCATGGTCTGATGTGCTGCCACTGCCCTCCATTTAGCATGATGTACCAGTCCACTCCTCCTGCCCTCCATTGCCCAATTCTATGGCCCATCATTGACCTCCTGCTTAGCCTCTGTGCTTAGCTTGCTGCCCCTATTCTCCTTCCCCCTGCCCTCCGATGTCTTTGTGCATGCCCCTGCTCCATCCTTTTTGCCCACTATGTTCCATGGACCTGCCACTCCTATCTACTCTGAGTGTTCTGTTGAGCTGCCACTCCCCTCCCACCTGCCTAGCATTGTCAGATGACTGTAACCTGTCCCTGCCACCTCCACCCTGCCTGTCCACATGCCATGCCCATATCCCCTTCCTCCTGTCCTCCATGCTCCATTTTACTGCCACACCCTTCTGCCCTCCCTGATCTGTTGTGCTGCATCTGCTCCTCCTGCCTGCCCCGCGCGGTCTGTTGTGAGGCCCCTTCCCCTGAACTCTCTTGTCTGTGCCCAGGTCCTGACCCTCCCTTTTATCCTCCATGGTTCTTTGTGCATGCCCCTGCACCCTCCTTCTTGCCCATCATAGCCATTGTGCTGCCACTAACCCTCCCGTTTGCCATGCATGGGCTTCTGTGCTGCCATGGCCCTACAGAAAGAATTAAGAAAGCCATTACAGAAGCAGTGGAAGAAGCATTAGCTAATGGCTGGATTACTTCACTAGAAGCACTGTTTTTGCATACCCCACATCCGGTGATGCCATACTTTTATACTTTACCCAAAGTACACAAAACCCAACGTCCACCACCAGGAAGGCCCATAATATCGGGCCAAGGATCACTACTAGAACCTCTGTCTACTTTCGTAGATCATTTTTTGAGGCCATTGGTAAAAGGTATGCCTACCTATCTACAAGATACCAAGGATGTCTTACGTTTACTACCCACAGTGGATTTTGATATCGAAAAAGATTTTTTAGTATCATTAGATGTAGAATCATTGTATACATCCATCCCACAAGATGAAACTCTTGACACCATCTTCTCCATCCTGAATGATACGGTTTTGGATTCCATCACTCCTGTTCACTTCATCATGACGCTTGCACATTTGGCTATGAAGAAAAAAAAAATCAAATTTGAAGACACTATATACCTTCAAGTCTCAGGTACCAGCATGGGAAGCATTTTTGCTCCCAGTCTAGCCAACCTATACGTACACTCTTTTGAACAGGAGCATGTACTCAATCATGACAATCCCTTCCTTGACTCAATCAGATTATGGAAGCGCTACATCGATGATATTTTTGTAGTATGGTGCGGAGATCTGTCTTCGATCTCTTCCTTTTTACAGTGGTTGAACACTAGAAACAACTTCTTAAAGTTCACAGTTGAAGCCCACAAAGAAAAATTGTCTTTTCTGGACTTATCCATTTTTACAACTCCAACAGGATTGGAAAGTGAACTCTATAAGAAACCTATGGCTCGTAATTCTCTCCTCAGATACGACAGCCAACACCCTAAATCTCTTAGAGACAATCTCCCGTATGGGCAATTTTTGCGTGTAAGACGTAATTGCTCAACACAAGACAAATACCAGAGGCATGCGCAAAACCTAACTGAACAATTGATTGAGAAAAAGTATCCAAAAAGTTTGATTAAAAAAGCTTTCAAACGGGCCTCCAACAACAACAGGGAGGCTTTGATAGAACCTCCTTTTGAAAAACCTCCGATGGACCGGCTAACCTTTGTCCACACTTTCAGTACTTTAACTAATGGGATTCAAAAGTGTGTTAAGAAACATTGGCGTCTTTTAAATTCATGCAACGAAAAGATACAGTTACCCTTATTTTCTTTAAAGAGAGGAGTGAATCTTAGAGACAAATTGGTTCACACAAGACCTCAAGAAGACAGACCACGTCAAATTGGTACATTGTGGGATTTACCAGCGGTCCAGGGACACCACCCTTGTGGTACATGTTCAATCTGCCCACAAACTAAACATTCTAAATCTATAGACATTGGCACTAAGACACCGTGGGAACAAAGGACTTTTACCAATTGTAATAGTGAAAATTTGATTTACCTGATCGAATGCCCGTGTAAATATCGATATGTAGGCATGACTACCCGCAAAGTTAGACAACGGATGCTTGAGCATAAGAGTACATTCAGATGCAAGAAAACAAACACCAGGTTAACACGACATTTTCTTGAGGCCAATCACCAAGCCAACGATTTCACTTGGACGGTTCTAGAAAAACCTTTTGTACCGTCTCATGTCAGTGATATATCTAATTTTTTGTTCCGTAAAGAACAAAGATGGGTCTTTAAAATTCACAGTGATTTAGAAGGCCTAAACGATGACATCCCATGGTCTTCCTTATAATGTACACTTTTTGCAGTTTTGTCTTTAGATTCTCTTAACTGCAAACATATGCTCATCAGCGAAAATACTGTAATGGCATGTATTTTCATGCCGGTTTTGTAGTAAGCTAGTCGGTGTGGTGCAGCTCCATCTATCACAGACCTAGCACAGATAATTGAGGTTATTTTTATACCCATCCGATCAGCATGCTACACACGTGGCGGACCTCACAATGTTTTATAGATTCAAGTGAATGCACACATAAAAAAAACACATAAAATAAACGCTTACTCAAACTAAACGCTTATTTGTTTTCCATCCTTTCCAATGAAGCTTTGAATAAGGCGTTATTCTTAAGGAAGTGTTCAAGATATTAAGCTATGGACCTTTTTTACATATACCAGCCTCTTGAATAAACAGTTTTTGGATTTGTTAAGTTTCTCCCACTGTCATGATCGATAAAGCTAACATTTTTCAAAACTACTACTTCCCAGTTTGCACACGTCATTTTGTAGTTTTGGAACGTTACTATACACTGATTGGTTACATATTTTCTGCCGATGACGTCACACGATGGTCATTGGTTGATTGATTTACACGCAATTTTGCGTGCTTCGCTGTTGTTTAAATGACCGCGATTCAGACCTTCCGTTACCTCCCAAACGGCTCAGACATATCTCGAGGTACCGACGGAGAGGTAGGCGAACGTGTTCTCTGTAATGAGTTTTGTTAAGAACTTGTCGCGCGTTCTGTTTTAGAGCGATGGATTACTAGTCCGTGATTGAGTCTCCTTTGGGTTTCGCCCGTAGCTTACCAAATGGACAGTTCATTAATATCCCTAGTACTGTCACACATTTGTAGAGCTTGCCTACATAGATTTGATTACAGGCACCGTAGTTTTTAAGCAAACAGTGTACAACTGTAGAGATAAAGAACGGACGCCCGAACTACCTTATATATCGTCTTTCTGTTTGATGAGTTGTCTAGCAGAGTGTTTGAACGGATGTCTTGTTTTTCTGGATCCCAAATGCGATCCTTCAAAACCAATGATTTTTGGCATAGTGCTAACGAGAGATCTCTCTCATCTATAACCATATTGTCGCAACCCTTCCCTCTAATTTACAGGGCGGGGCCTCCCTTAACCTGAGTCAGTACCGGGTGAGGTGAGGCTTACTCCTCGTGCTAATCAGGTAAGCGCTTGGAGATATGTTATTGGTCTTGTTCAATATATACTATCAAATCAAGAGAGTGAATGATTAAACTTGCAGTTGTGTTTCCTTTTTGTGTACAGGTAATTCATATATACCGATCGCACGAAGAGTTATACACCACGAAGGTTGTATTTTATGCACTTATTTTTTGTCACATTTATTGTTGCAGTAGCAATACATGTATGTTATAAGATCCTGAAGAAAGCCATTTGACCATTGGGTCAAGAAGGCTGAAACATGTCGACCGTATTGACACACAGCCTATTTGTTAAAAGCTGTTTTTGCACCAATTTTTATTCAAAGGATTAGTAGGAATATCTTGAATAAAATTCCCCTTTTTTCCTCTAAATCCTTTTTTAAATTTTCACGTTTCTGCACTGCACCTTTCATATATCATTTCTGATACATTTTTTGACTAAACCAGTGATCTTTGCTGTCTTCTTTTTTCCCCTTCCCGGGTTACATTCAGGTGATCTGGCTGACACCTACACCACATGGAACACCTCTTTTTGGAGAGGTTTATAGTGGTGGGAAGGATGGATATCCAGATAATGATACTGACCAATCACTGGTTGTTGATGGAAATCCTTCATAGTCGAACAGCACTTTAAAGCTTCTTTCCTGCCTTTTGCATGTTTTCTATTTGTCTCTCTTGAATGTGCAGACCACCAGACTTCCTTGGTTTATCTGCCATGGCCCCTCCCACCTTCCCTGTGTGGTCTGTGTGTATGCCACCATAGTCTCATTGTTGCTCTCCATGGTGTGTCTTGTTTCTAGTTCCCATCCTGCCTGACCTCCATGGTCATCTTGCTGCTCCTGCCCTGCCACCTTGCCCCCAGCCCTCTGTTTCCATGTGCAGACCCCCTATTCCCTCCCTCCTGGCTTGTCTGTTCCATTGTAATGCCCCTGATCCGTCCCTCCTGCCCTTTATGGTCTGTTATGCTGCAGCTTTCTCTCCTGTCTGTCCATTATGGTCAGCTAGCTACCATTGTCTCTTTCCCATCTGTTCTCTGTTGTCCATGTGCATGGCCCTGTCCCCTCCCTATTGCTTTCTATGGATTGTTGTGCTGCACTCCCGTCCCGCATGCGCTGTGTGGTGTATTGTGCTGCTGCAAACTCTGATGCCTGCCCTGTAGGGTCAGTTTGGTGCACCTCTCCATGTCCCTCCTGTCCTCTGTTATCCGAGTCCATGTCCCTACCCCAATTCCTCCTGCCTACCATGATTCAATGTCCCATACTTGCGAACATTTTGAACTTGGTAAGAGGGAGATTTTGAAAAAAAAAACGGGCATTTTGATTTTCCCCTTTGAGTTACATTGAAAAAGAGGAGATTGTAGACAGGAGACAGATCAAATAAAGCCCATTTGAGCTTAATAACATTGGACGTTTCCTGGCTGAAACAGGTCTGTTGGCATGTATGGTTGTACTACCACTGCCTCTTCCTTCTGCCCACAATGGTCTATTATATTGCCACAGCCTCTCTTGCCAGTCCTGTATTGTTGGTTTGTTGCCCCTGCCCCCCTTTCCACTGCCCTCCATAGTCTGTTGTGCTGCCACTGCCCTTCTTGCCTGCCCAGTGTGGTCAAATTGTTGCCTCTGCATTCTCCTACCTGCCTTCAATTTTCAGAGTCCGTGCCACTGGCCTCTGCCTCTCAACAGTATCCCAATGAAGAACTAGATTGCTAACATTCTATATTTATTACAAAAGTGTGGAACGCCTGACGTCATCTTGATGTAATCAAAACTGTAATACCTAGAGTATTTCCTTTAGAAATTACATATATGAGAGGGTCTTATTTGCATCAAAATTATGGTTAGTGCTCTAAAAAACTAAAATGAGGACATATTTTCTGAGTTTTCAAATAGCGACAAAGAACTTTTAAATTATTTGTAATCTTTATGTTTTGTTATCCAGTTGACCACTTGATTAAATGTTGCACCTTGGCGAGAGGATGTGGTGTTACTTCCAGAGCTGCAGACTTTGCAACTGGGGAACCAGGGTGGAGTTTCTGCTTCAGCTCAACATTCTGTGATTGTGGTCAAATCACTTAATCTCCCCATGTCTACAATCAAAATGAATTTGATCTTGTGTGATGTAACCAATGCTTATGTAAAACATTCCAATACCTGACAAGTCTGCACTATATAAAAAAGCAAATACACAAAAAATAAGTGTTTTGCACACTTCTGTAATTGGGCTACATGTGGGCTACATCTGGGTGATATTTGTGCTGCATTTAGGCTCTTTTGTCTCTGGTGGCCATCTTGGGAGATTTATTTGTTATGAAGTTTCCTAATTTCCTCATTTACTGCAGTCTCCTCAGTAGGAAATGCTTTCAGTTTTTTACTTTGATTCCATCAAGAAGGTATGCAGATATGTCACACATTTGCCATACATTCTGAATGTTAGCACTCTAGTTGCTCATTAGATCACTGTAGTAAAGCTACTGCTCACCACGGAAGTCTGCTGCTGGTATTAAAAGTGCATGTTTCAGTCTGCATATCAGAATTTTTTAATGAAATAGAAGAGGATTTGAGAAGTCACTCAAAATCTGCCCTAATCTTTCTTTCTTCAGCACTAATCATAATTTCTATGGCAAAATGGACCCCCTCATTGAGTTCCTTTTTAAATTAAATGTTTTAAGTGTTACCAGTTTATTCCAATCAAGATGGCTTCAGGTGTGCCATACTTTTGTCATAAGTAAGACAGTAAGCGCTCTAGTTGTTCGTTAGAACACTCTGGGACATTCTGTCATTGGGCTATACTTGGGCTACATCTGGGTGATATTTGGGCTACATTTGGGCTCTTTTGTCTCTGGTGGCCATCTTGGGAGATTTATTTGTTATGAAGTTTCCTAATTTCCTCATTTACTGCAGTCTCCTCAGTAGGAAATACTTTCAGTTTTTTACTTGGTTCCATCAAGAAGGCATTCAGAAGTGTCACACATTTGCCATAAATTCTGAATGTTAGCACTCTAGTTGCTCATTAGATCACTGTAGTAAAGCTACTGCTCACCAGGCAAGTCTGCTGCTGGTATTCAAAGTGCATGTTTCAGTCTGCATGTCAGACTTTTTTTATGACATAGAAGAGGATTTGAGAAGTCAAAATGTGCCCTAATTTTTCTTTCTGCAGCACTAATCATAATTTCCATGGCAAAATGAATCCCCTCATTGTGTTGCTTTGTAAATTAAATGTTTTAAGTGTTACCACTTTATTCCATTCAAGATGGCTTCAGGTGTGCCATACGTTTGTCATAAGTAGGACTGTTAGCGCTCTAGTTGTTCTTTAGAACACTCTGGGAAGCTGCAGTAGAACACAAAGGAATCAACTGACAGTCTCTGCCCTTGTTGGATGTACATGTTTTACTGAGAATGTCAGACTTCATTCTCACATGACTGAGAAAGATAATGTGAATTTACAGAAAATATGCTCTCAGGTAGCTTATAGATCACCTTCCAAACCTCTGTGGGAAAAGCATGAGAAAATAGTTTTCTCTCAAACATGATTCATGATATCACAGCAGAAGGCTTTTTCACATGGTAAAATCACCTTAGACCACACCACAATTCCTAAAATGAGTATGGTACCATCAACAAATGATTTATAATGTAACTAAAGTCTTAAAACCTTATATTAACTGCAATGCTTTTTAATGAGGTGCTATCATGTATATTGGTCCTAAGATGGCTGCCAACACTTCTTGGATGAAGTGCTGACAGCCAATCAGATCTCACGATGAGATGTGTAGTTAGGCTCCGCCCAGATATATATGTGATTTTACTTTTGATTTTCTCAGGAACTACTGAACGGATTTACACCATTTAAGCAAAAGGCACATGCCTGACCTGAGGACTACCTCTTTGCCAAATTTCAAGTAATTCAGTTCAGCCGTTCGGGCTGTACCTTCGACTAAAGGTCCTATGGGAAAATGCATGGGGAAAACGCGTTTTGGGACCCCCCTTTTTTCTCAGCCCCCGCTTGACGAATCACCCCTAGGTGCTGAGCATAGAGCCCCATCAGGTTTGAAAATTTCACGAAGATAAGTCAACCGGCGCCAAAGTTATTCAAAATAGAATTTTCAGATTTCCTATGGTAACTCGGTCCTAACTAGAACTATCTACTGGCGACCGCCAGTAGATAATACATATATATATATATGTATATATATATATATATATATATATATATATATATATATATATATATATATATATATATATATATATATATATATATATATATATATATATATATATATATATATATATATATATATATATATATATATATATATATATATATATATATATATATATTATTTTTTTTCTCTCAGAACACTTTTATTAAATATTTGCAGGTAAAGCAGACAATGGCACACATCGGTACAGGTGATACATATCTAATGACGCAATGTAGTGATCCCTTTAACAGGGTTGCAATGACAACCGTAGGGAGCATATATGCATTCCTCAGCCTAACTGCAACTAGAGACATGGTTAAGCGTAAAAACAAGCAGGGCACGAGCAGTTCTAGAACTGGTATCTGTAGCTCCCAGACGGGAGGTGCATCTATTGTATGGAGCGGGCATCAAGCTCTCCCATCCTACCGGAGCCCACATCAGGCATACACAACGGTCTAGTACCGCTCCTTTCACACACAGTAGGAGGAGCGAGAATCGGTGAGGGCAGGGGCATCTCTGGCATGGCTTCAAAAGCAAGGCAGATGGGGAGGGAAGTCACAGCTCGTTACACGAGCCTCCCTCCTCAGGTTCCTCAGAGTATATATGTATGTATGTAAGTATGTACATGGTATTTTTATAGCATGCACATGGCCTGAAGACAGCAGAGCATTTCACAGTGTCAAAGTCAAGCGTAAAGTCATCAAATTATAGGAGCTATAGATGGGTTGCGGACAGTTTATGCATTGTAATGGAGTGTTCTTTAAGGAGGTGACTTTTCAACTCGTCCCTAAATTGGAGCAGCATTACGGCAGACCTGATGTATATGGGGATGTTGTTCCTGATCCTGGGTGTATAGAAGGAAAAGGCCTTCTGACAAGGACTACAGATTAACACTAAACTAAAAGGCAACAAAGGATAAAACATCAAATAAATTAGTCAGAAATTAGGAGCATAGTGGTTAGCTCCTGAGCAAAACACTTGAGATGATCAGCTCTACAATGCTAAAAAGTACATTAGTAAAATAAGTTGTGCTGTCCGTCATGGTGACATTGTGTATTGAGTTGGCATTAGCCAGGGCCTTGACTAGTTGACCTGGATTTGGATCTGAAACCTCATGTTATCCCTTGAAGACTGTGGAGGGTATTAAAGACTAGGCTACTGGTAAAAACTCTTACCCAGCTTTCGCCACACTTATGGTTTGCTGCTCCATTGCTTCGTGAATGCTCGTCCTGTCATGCTCCTTGATGCTATTGAACTCATCAATGCAGCATAGTCCTCCGTCAGCAAGCACCAGTGCTCCAGCCTCCAAATTCCACTCTCCCGAGTCTTTCACCGCTGTCACTGTCAAACCTGTAGGAATATATATCAACACATGACAATATCGGAGTATAGTGTGTCTATCACCACCTAGATCTTAAAACCCTACAGATAGATTGACCTTACGCTAACATTGATGTAGAAAGCAGCAGATGCACAGAACCAACACATTGATATCTTCAAGCTCTTTAATGGTCACTGAAAATCAGGTTCAGTGTCAAAATTATGAGTTTTACAATTAAGGATGCT
This sequence comes from Triturus cristatus, assembly GCF_964204655.1. NCBI lineage: Eukaryota > Metazoa > Chordata > Amphibia > Caudata > Salamandridae > Triturus > Triturus cristatus. Next base: position 760,717,500 of record NC_140589.1, on the reverse strand, counting down.
GGCAAATGTGTACAACTCAACCTCTTACAATAGATAGCACAACACCCCTCCACAGGAGCCTCCAAGTAAATTATGCTCTCTCAAAATTAAACCCATTAAGCCGTGATTCATGTCACAGGGGGAGTGGCAGGAGGTTCTGTGTCAAGGCCTCTAGATTTCCTATAACAAAATTTTTAAATGCCTTGAGATTTTACAACATCATTTTAGATGTTGAGAGGACAGTTTAGTGATCCGTATGTAGATAGAGAATTGCTCCTTATTACCTTGTTGATTTACTTCATATGTATCATTAAATGTATCTATTATAAATATATAGCTTCCCAGATAAGGTCTTTTCTTTTCTGCCCTCGATCTCCATGATGCTTTTCAGTGATGGTCCTTCATTTTACTGGACCCAAGCTATGGCGTAGACTACCAATGCTCCTTGATCTTTCTTCATCGCTGGTTGTGTTTAACAAACAACAGAAAGACCATTCACTTGATATAGCTTTCACATATGTTTGGTAAATATTGTGCCTTAGGTCTCATAACCTGACAGCACAATGTGCCTGGTTGAGAAAGACTACTGTAACCTTCCAGTGGGTATACAGACCACCCATTGCTTACCATAGGATGGCTTTATTTCACACTCATTTGCATGCTGATTAATCCATGGCTTGCCATCCCCTTCTGGCAATTTGTCCCACCCCTTGAGCATAGACTCTTTATGATCCTTCTGATTGGCTGACTTAAAGGGTTATTTTTGTTCTATTTTATGCATTTCACAGTGTATGAAAACACAAGCTTTGGCACACAACGTTTTTATGGTGCTGGAGGGAATAGCCATCTGCTGCACTTTTTTAGCTAGCATATGAAACAGATGGTGTACTTAGCATGACACGTCTTGTGGAATTCCATAAGCCTAATATTTGAAAAACAAATCAGGCCATTTACAAAGAAAGAATTTCAATGTACAGTTTAGAGATACCATAAGAAATGTGTTTGCTTTTCCTCTAGTATTTTGATTATTTTTGTAATTTTACTTTTTTTAACAATACTTTACAAACATGTGCATTATAAAGGCGAGACCTGTTGTTTTTCTTTTGCCATTCTTGCTTTTAAGAGGTTTTTTCACTTGTCCACATCTAATTTTGCACATATTATCATGTGTATGACACAATTGGAAGAAAGTGCTAGATACATTTAAACAAATAATAAACAGAGTAACAATATGAGGAAAGCCTTACTGAAAAACATATATTTGTGAGAAAATTGATGAAAATGTACAAATGGTGGGATGCTACAACTCTCAGAAAATAATTAGACACTCAACATACATGTTCCAAGCCTTGAAAAAGCACTCAAGGGCTGAAACACGTGGTGTTTATGAATCGATAAATGCTCATGAATCTAGCAGTACATGTTGGAAACTTTTCAAGCGAACATAGGAGCTAAAATTTGAGAATGAAAAACTGAATCCATATTCAATATATTTCAGACCGAGCATGTCTTTGTTTGTCTCCATTAAATCCTAGTTACTGATATCCTAGTGATTGTTATATGAAGTTGAAGTACCCGTACGGGAGGCAAGGCTAGATATTAGCCAGATAGCTGGAGCCAGAGTCTGGGAAGCCCTGGTCAAAAGCTTAAAACACCCAGAAACTCAGGAGGAGAATAACACATCGCATGGCACTCCCCCCACATTGCCAAATTCACTCTACACCACTTTACTCAAAACCAATGCCCGCCAATCGACTCTGCACCACTGCAATATATGCTACTAGACTCTATGTTACTGCACTCTACGCCATTGTACTCTGTTACAGCACTCTACACCACTCTATTCTGCGTTGCAGCACACTATACCACTCTATTCTACTCTGCACCTCTGCTCTCTATGCCACTCTACTCTGCGCCACTGCACTCTACTCCATTGCACTCCACGCCACTCTACTCTACACCACTGCACTCTATGACACTATTCTGCAGAACTGCACTCTCTGCCACTGAACTCTATGCCGCTCTACTCTGTGCAACCCTATTGTATGTCACTGCACTCTACTCTGCACCACACCACGCCATTCTATTGCACTCAATGCCACTCTGATCTACTGTGCACCACTGCACTTTATGACACTGCACTCAATGCTATTCACTCTACGCCTCTCTACTTTAAAGATATGAAGCAAATGGATAGTTGGGGAAAGCCACAGCTGCACTACCCTACTATACACTACAGTGTTGATGATAAATATAGTTCAAATTGCCCACCTCTAAGGTCCACTATCCACAGACCATATACGTTTAGACACCAAATTCATTTAGCAGAGAGGCAAAGTAATAGCAGAGTAACAATAATGATGGTACATAATGTATTTCAAAAGACAAGTATACAAAAAGAAAAAATAGGTTCTTTTAATTTGTTGTAGCAGAGAAACAGCCAACGCGTTTCGCCCAACAGCGGGCTTCCTCAGGGCAAGGATTGGAGAGTAGTCCGATCCAGTCCGAAACCTAACGTTTATCTCGACATCAACTTTAGATCACTTCGCGAATGCTCTTCAAACGTAGATCCCGGTCTACGTTTGAAGAGCATTCGCGGTTCCGTGTTCCCAGTACTCGGAGTAATATGGAGTCGCTTGGATAAGATTACTGATGCTCGGATAAGTATTCACCAATCGAAGTGAATGGTTTTGGCTACTTCTGACGTATGGAGAAAAGTATTTCTTCTATTTTGATTATGACCCATTGATGAACTTTCCGGTGGACTGATTCTCACTAATTGGGACACTTGAGGAGACCTTTTTCGCTCAATAATAAAGTGATCTAAAGTTGATGTCGAGATAAACGTTAGGTTTCGGACTGGATCGGACTACTCTCCAATCCTTGCCCTGAGGAAGCCTCTCTACTTTACTCTGATCCACTGTACTCTATCCCATTCTACTACATACCACTGCACTCTTTGCCACTGCACTCTACGCCGTTCCAGTCTAGGCCACTTTACTCTGCACCGCTCCACTCTACACCGCTCCACTCTACACCACTTCACTCTACACCACTCCACAACACTTCACTCTACGTCAATGTACTTTACGCCACCTCTCTATACCAATTCACACAATGCGGCACCACTCCACGCTTGACACTCCCCTCTACTCTGAAACAATCTCCTGTACGACACTGCACTCTATGCCACTGAACTCTACGCTACATCACTCTATTCTACACCTCTCTACTCTATGACTCTCCGCTCCACCCTGCATCATTATGCTCTACCTTGCAACACTCCACTCTACTCTGAAACAATCTACTCTTTGCCACTGAACCCTACACCACTGTACTCTGCACCTCAGCACTTTACGTTATGCCACTGTACTCTAAACCATTGCACTATACGCCAATGCATTCTACACCACTTTACTCAAAACCAATGCACTCTGCGCCACTGAACCTACACCAACTACTTTGTACCACAGCACTTTATGACACTATACTCTACAACATTCTACCCTATGCCACTGCGCGCCATGTCACTCTACACCATTGCACTGTATGTCACTGCACTCTATGCCACTCTATTCTACTCAGCACTACTGTACTCTACGTCACTGCATCACTATACTTTGCATCACTCGACCCTGCACTCTGACACTCTACTCTGCATAACTGCGCAACTGCACTTTACTCTGCACCACTCTACTACACTCTATATCACTGCACTCTACGTCACTGCACTCAGCGCCTCTGCACTTTACCCTGCACCACTCTACTCTATGCCCTCTTCACTCTACGGCACTCTACTCTACGCCACTGCTATCTACCCTGCACGGCTCTACTCTTTGCCACCGCACGCTTCATCACTGCACTCTACACCTCTTTACTCAAAACCAATGCCCTCTCCGACATTGAACTCTCCGCCAATTTACCCTGCACAACTCTACTTTACGCCACTTCCCTCTAGACCACTCTACTCCACTCTGCTACACTCCACTCTACGACACGCCACAATAATCCACTCTATGATGCTCTACTCCATTAAACTCTGCTCCACTGACACTCTACGTCACTCCACTCTACAGTACTCGGCTTCACTCTATGCCATTCTACGACGCTACTCCACTCTACGACGCTCTACGCAACTCCCTCTATGCCACTCCATGTCACTTTACTCCACTCTATTCTATGACACACTACTCCACTCAATGCATATCTACTTCACGCAATGCCACTCTACTCTACAACACTCTACTCCACTCTACGCAACACCTTCTACGCCACTCCACTCTGCTCTACACCACTCCATGACACTGTGTCACTCTACTCTAAGATACTTTTCTCAACTCTGACACTGTACTTCACTCTGCACCGCTCAACTCTACACCCTTCCACTCAAAGACACTATACTCCCTTCACGAAACTCCACAACACTGTCTGCTACTCCATGACGCTTTACTCCTCTCCATGCTACGTAACTCTACTCTACTCCATAACACTCCACTTTACAACACTCCAACCACTCTCCTTTACCCCACTAACGTTTTTCCATGCTACACAGCAGCTACTTTGGTGTACAACGTTGCTAAAACATATTTGCAAAGCTAATTGTTCTTATATAGGTGAAACCTATTGGCTTTTCTAATGCCTGTTGTTCTTATCACAGTCCATGCCTCTAAGCCAATAAAGCTGGCACACATGCAAAGCCAGATATAAACTGTCTGTGCACTGATGAAACTAGGCAACAAGAGCCTGCAGAGAGAGTGCATGTGTGCACCTTTAACAGGACAAAAAGCAGTGTCTGCTAGGTACACGTGACGTAGGAAGTGGAGGTTTACTTTCAGCGATGACCGAGTGCCCACACGCATATTGGAACTGCTGTCCCACATCCAGCATCTACGATAAAGGTATTGCCTCACATATTGTATTTTTTCTCAGCTACAGTATACAACCTAGGCTGCTTCTGTTCTCTATGCAGCCGATTCCCTCCACTACATGCACCAGCAACATGCTATCACCCAGGTGCTATATCTTCAGTGCAACTGCTAAACATCAGTTCTACTGGTTCAGCCCACTGCACTAATCTGGTTCAGCTTGACAATGCCGTTTTGGGCCCAATTACTGGGGGAACATGCTGTTTATAATGTCACACATGTTCCCATCGTAAATATTATGCACCCTACCTTATGGGCAGCTAAACGTGCTTAGGGGTTACTTATTTAATATTTACGATTAGGTTTTCCTACCTGTCAAAATGATTTTGACAGGTCTATGCAGCACGGTTCACGTCGCTTCCATCAGGATATACAGAGTAGACCTGAAACCATGTTTCCACTGCAGCTATAGTGGATGGCACAATAGATATTGCAGTCCACAAGTTACCTTTACATGCCATGGCTGTATTTCTGCACAAATATATATTATTATATATAATAAATTATATTTTTTATGGTAAGTTTAAATGTGCCAATTAGGTTTTAAGTCAATTTCAACATGTTTTAGGGGTCAGACCACAAGCATTGGATGGCAGGTCCCAGTGTTCGAGTTCAAGATTACCATCAGGTGAGTCCCAAACAAAATAAAAAACTGAGAGTGACCAATCAAAAAGGGTTCACTTTGTGACAGTTCTCTATTATTTCTATAATAGTAACTCCTAAAGTTGGGTACGGGAAAGCAATTTCAGTGACAAGTCAGGATTTCCAAAAGGGTTTGATAAGTGGTGTTGTGTCAGGCATCAGCCATGCTGCACCATGATCACATATGACCTGGGAGCCTACTGTGGTAAATAAAACAGAAGGCACAAATGTTATGTTAATCAAGAAGAAAAAAAAATCTATTCTAGCATGCATTGGAGAAGCAATAATAAGCTCTTTCTTTCTCTCCTATATGCGGAGCCCTACATACGTCCAATAAATCCATGTCAGTTATAACCTGCAAAACGGGAGGTGGTGCATGCTGACAGTCGGGGTGGTCTATAGATCTTCAGTAGGGTGCAAAATGGCATGAAAGTTGCCCACTATTATCAAATGTCCTCTTAATGGTCGGACAAAATTGAAAACAGGTCAGCGGAGAACCGGTATTTTCCTGCACCCGAACTGTATATGGAAAATATTGTAAAGGATCTTAGGAATCAATTGAGCCCTAATATCTTGCCCGCCTTACCAATATATTTACATTCTACACGAACGTCAAGCAGTGTCTGAGAAAAATACTAACCCCATCATTTTATTCACGCTTCAAGAGTAGAACTGGGCTGCAATTGAGCATAAACAAGGTGCAGCCATTTTAACAACACCTTCATTTTCACGGGAGAATTAAGACCATATTTAAGGTGTCTATCGACAGGTGATACATAATTCTCCAAGATCGTAAATGTGACCATGCTTGCAGCACCACCATGGAGGACTCCCCTCCCAAGATAAACCTGTGGAAAAATGACATGATAGTCATTATTGTAAAATATGTTCACTGAGCCCCCCGCGAGAACGTGTCATAACAACCTATGCTCTGCAATACAGTGTGACGTTTCAGGACAAACAAACATGAACTGTGAAGTATCCAAACAAATATGATTAACATTAACAACCGTTTACAAATATAAAGACATTTACATGAAGATAGTACCAAAGCGCACCTATAAATCTTTGTGGCAAGCAACTGAAAGGTGATATTGGTCTCATGCCGCCCCTCCCCCCAACATTTTTAGGATGTATCTAATGACGAAGCATGACTCCAACTGAGCTTGTTGTCTATGTACAGTTCAAGTAAAAATAGTAATAGCATGGGTCGAACAATTATATTTAGCCCTCTTGAGGTGATTCACTAAGAGATATGGATGTGCACTGTAAGAATATGCATTATTAGCTGAAGTGGATGGTAGTAATCTTAAACTAATAATGGCACTGTTCCTTACTAGATGCAGTAAGGTCTCAATAATTTAAACCTGAGCTCAACTCTTGGTAGCTGTAGCACAGAGCAGACAGGCTCATCTTAGGACAAACGCTTAAAGCCAGTACCAAAACAGTTAAACAGTAGAAAACACAATAGAATTACAATTTCACTCCAATTTACTGAAATAGAGATTAATTTAATGAGAAAATAGACATAAAAAACACAATCTGGGAAAAGGAACCAGAGATATGATTTTTAAAGTTTTAGGTGTTTCTAGCGCCAAAAAGTACAAAGTTTAACTGTGGGTATCTGATCGTGCTAGACCGGGTTAATGTCAAAAAACTTAAAGCTGATCGCGTTGGAGGTAGGTTCGGATACAGGGACCAGATCCATCTGGGTGAAACGTTTACCTTCTGACTTTGTTGTTTTTCTGAAAGAAAGGCCTCATCAATGAGGGTTGCAGCTGGTTGGTGTGCAGGCTGGATCTGAAGAAGAGCTTGTCGATGGCACCCAGCTGAAGTGCAGGACCTAAGTGGGACCCTCGGCTCTGGCGGAAATTTGAGGCTCTCGGTCTCGAAGGTAACAAAACACAGAGCAGCCTAAGTCCAAGCCCAGGGTGTCGTTATCGTCGGGGTGATGCTCAGCATTGGCCACAGTGAAGTCCTCCGTGATAGGACTAAGAAACTTGTCTGGATCCTTTTTGAAACGTAAACTGGTAAGTTTAGTCCGACTGGCAGTTGGACACTGGCAGCTGCAGCTCGGCGGCAATTCAGAGGAAGCCACTGGTTCTTTTGGCAAAAAGTCCAGAAAAACTTTCGATTCCTGCAATTTTGATGGAGAGGAGAGTACATTCTAACACCAATCAAAGGTCTAGGACCTTTTGGACACCATTGAATATCTCAGAAACCGCCTGCAGGGCCAGGGCAAATCCAATCCGAACTAGTCAGCTGGGCTCAGCAGAGATTTGTGCTTCTTGCATCTTATGTGTTCCCAGACCTTAACAGGAAGCTAGCCAACTAGCCAGTGGATTCCAGCCTTCTGCCCTTGGTACAAGTGGGAGGCTTATTCAGCCCTTGGGGTTTATTTCCACGGGCTCAATGGCAGGTGAAGTCCTTTTTTTGGTATTCCACAGATCCAGAGGTGTTTTGAAGAAGGTATTCAGGGATGCCATATTTATGCCTGGCACCAGCTTGTGGGTGGTGTAAGCTTGCTAGCTGATAGGGAGTAAGTTCTCAGGGGCAGCCTTACCACTTTCACATCACTTCCTGAGGTGTTGTACCTTAATAATCCCACAGTGCTCTGTTCTGCCAAAATCAAACATGACAGAACCTTTCTTACCCCGATCAGAGCTATGAGCAAACCCCTGTAGTGTGTCCAGGGAAATAAGAAACTACCCCTGCAAACCAGTTCTGAAGCAGGTTTTTTTACCACAGGGATTGGTGTCACTTTGACTACTTGGACAATGATAGGGGAAGGGCTGCGTGGAGTTACATCTGCCTGTTATAGGGGATGCTCCTTTGAAGTTTGTTCAGTTGCTGGGCACATCCCCCAGACCATCCCGTCAATACGAGGTCACACCTCATCCTACTCAAGGCCCTTTTGTTCCCTTTCCTGGTAGCCACTCACACCTACTTGTAAGGGGCCAGCAGACTGCCAGGTCAGGCCTGTTCAGCTTGAAAAGGCTACAGGAGACTATATGCAGGAAATGTCGGATTTTAAATTAAAAATTGCCTTGACCATTAATTTGGATTTTAAATTATTATGGATCCGAGTCCTTAAATCATTGTTCTACCTATTCTTAAACTAAAATAATGGATTATACGGTATAATGTAATTCTGTGCTTTTCTATGGGGGAGCCAGTCTTGCCTCAGTGAAAAACAACGTTGGAGATTTTTCACTGCTAGGACATATAAAACGTAAGCATTCATGTCCTACGTTTTAAATACCATGCACCCTGCCCTATGGGCATTTAGAGCCTACCTAAAGGGTTACTTATAAATATTAAAAAGGAAGATTTAGGCCTGGCAAAAATATGTATTTTGTCAGGTCGAATTTGTAGCTTTAAAACTGCACACTCAGGCTGCAGGAGCAGGCCGGAAGACATGCTTTGCCTCGTCACTTCCGTGAAGACACAATAGGAACTGAAGTCCACTAGCAACATTAAACTTACAGGTCCTGGGGACAGTGGGTACCATATACCACGGACTAATAGTAAGCTAAATAGGCCAATCAGGATTTTTAAGCAATTCAACAATTTTGGGGGGCTCAGAGGATATCACTGGGGTGTAGTTGGAAGGGTGTACAAAGTCCAAAAACCAACAGCATCAGTTCGAAAGATGTGGGTGAGCATACAAAAGAAAAGGCATTTTCTTATATGGTTTTATCAAATTTATAAAAGATCAAGCTTAGTATTAGTAGCAAAGAAAAGTAAACAATGCTTTAGTTCAGTGCAAGCTACTATGTTTTGAAACTCTTGAATAGAACTAACTTCAGAATGTTACTGTTTTGGTTTTTAAGGAAAACAATATGGCTGCCCCAGCAAACTTTACAAACATAGGAGGGCTGCTGTTAGACATTGCATCCATTGTTTTTAGTCAGAAATATTAAGCTAGTCATAATGTATTAAACAAGATATTGGTATAGCATACAGAATTCCGGACCTTCAGCTGTGTAGAGATGGAACAACATTAATGAAGAACTACCAAATCAGCTTATCATATGGGTTGATAGAATTTGCCCATAATTACACTTGTTGCAAAAAGTAAAAGTATCATGGCCAAGGGTGAGAATGTTAGCAAAGGTGTGAAATATTGATTTAAACAAGCACAATCTTGCAACATACGGGAAAAAGTCAGATTATAGAAAGCAACCAAACTTGGCTTTGATGGATTTCATAAGTAATGTAACTCAACTAAGGACTGTGGAAATATCACGTGCCTCAATTTCGGGCAAAATGTCAGAATTTATTCTGCTGTGCCGAGATTGGAGCCGTACCACGCCCCATATTGAATATACTGATTTGGAATCCTATGGTCAATCGATTGAAGCATTCTGCTATTCATGTATATCTGAACTATAACAAAAAGCTGTGATAAAGTGTAACACAGCGAGAAAACGTGTTAGATAAAGAAAGATAATATTTCTTCAATTTTGCGAATTGTAATTTATACAATTGAAAATGTAGGATTGGAATAAATGTGCATAATTTACAATAATTGGAACAGTATCAGGAAATTCCCTTTTATGTTGCCTCAATCAAAAACACTGTAATCCTACCCTTATTGCCACTTGTGAAGGAATAGCAGTGCGCAGGCCTATATACCTTAAATGCTCTAAATATTACACAGTCCTTTACGGTTGATCCTTGGTAAACGCCACACTGACACCTCAGTCACATTTAAACTAATCTTGGAGGGACATTTGCCGCCCATTATTTGGCACGAATAACAGCTGAAAGCAAGGACAGCAATGGCATTATTTTTTTTTTCTTACATAGTACCACTGAGTCTTTGTACTGTACTGTTATCCACCACAGTTTTTGGAGAATGGTCACCTGTTGCTTTAAACTCTTAAATGACTTCACTTTGCTGGCAAGCGTCTTGGGCTGAACTAGAAACCTTGTGCCTACCTTTGTGATTCCCTCCACCTCAGCGTCTCTGTTGCTGCCCGAGTCTCCCTCCCGCCGCCGCATCTGCTATCCCCGCGGCCGCTGTGTGGAGGGAGACTACAACTCCCAGGCTCCCCGGCTCCCCACAACCGGAAGTTGTCACACCATCATCCGCGCCTGGAGGCACTTTAAAAACGACTCTGTCCCCGGTGGAGCGGGTGCTGGCAAGCGTCTTGGGCTAAACTAGAAACCTTGTGCCTACCTTTGTGATTCCCTCCACCTCAGCGTCTCTGTTGCTGCCAGAGTCTCCCTCCCGCCGCCGCGTCTGCTATCCATGCGGCCGCTGTGTGGAGGGAGACTACAACTCCCAGGCTCCCCGGCTCCCCACAACCGGAAGTTGTCACACCATCATCCGCGCCTGGAGGCGCTTTAAAAACGACTCTGTCCCCCGCGTCTCGGGACCGCGCGTGGGCAACGCTGGGCTAAGCCCGGGCAAAGGGCGGGCCGTCTGGGGCCGTCCGGGGCAGGCCGTGGCTGGGCTGGGCCATTCCACTAAATCATCCTTTACCGCCCTGGTTGAGAGGCTGATCGTGACCCTGATATTCTGAGAGCGCTCCCGCACTGCCTGCTCACAGGTGATCTACTTATAACTGGACATTCTGCCTTTAATAGTCATTGCTATTACCATCCTGTACTGTAATATCCCAAAATTTTGATTTCAGTTCTGTGTTACCACCGTTACTGTGCTCAGGGATCATGACCTCACGCGTTACTAAGCCCAGAAAATCAACGGTGGGCGGTTCAGTGAGGGGGACCTTAGATCTCTTCATAACTAGAGCAGCCTCAGCGCTGGAGCACGAAATAGCTATCACAGAACGACGTCTATCTTCTGAACCTCTGTATAAGAAACGTTCCTCATTGGGTAAAATTCAAAGGGCTATTACACCTCCCCCTAATAAAAGGAACAAAACAGATCAAATACATGACCATATTACACCCATGGAGCCACAAGATTCAATTATTTCAAATCACAGGGATGTAGAAGATTTACATTCTACTACAACTCCCGATGCTATTAGTGTCGATCACGCTTCAATTACATCTATAGATGACCCTAATGGTCCAATATCCCATAAAACACGGGTGCATCCAGCACAGAAAAATTAAAAGAATAAAAGTGGGATCACTCAGTCTAGGCGGTCTGTTAAACTTTCTAAGAGGAAAAACACCCCTCTAGTTAACTCTAATCAAAGAACGGAGAATATCATTATAGAAAGTTCCCCCACCTCGCCTAAATCATTAAAAGAACTATTAGGCTCTATGGAACTACTAGTGAAAGCATTAATATTGCCACTTATAGAGAGAGTAAAAAGAATGTCTGTTCAATTGGAGTCCATGGAACAAACTATTATAACCAATACTGAAGTGATCAGGGCTTCTACTACAGTTACAGACCCAAATACAACGGTCCCTAAACCTCCCCAAGAACGAACGGGTGATAAATCATCCACTCAACATTCTCTAGTAGGGAACGAAGCTTTACCAACGACACCCTGGAATCATAATAACCTTAGTATCAGACCTAGCGTAGATCGAGATGCGGGGAATGACAAGATTTCCAACGATCAGGAGAAACAATATAAACTTACGAGTAAACCTCTCCCAACTAATGACATGATAAGGGGTAAACAACAAATAATAGATCTCCCCCCAGAAGCAGCTCCTTATGTGGTGGTACTGACAGGGGTTCCGGAACTAAAGGGACCAAGGATTGAAGGGCAGCAGGAACTAAAGAACAAAGTGATCCATTGGTTAGGCTGTAATAGACCCCTGCCGGCCCACATTGATGGAGAAATTCTCAACGTAAGGAGACTATGGTGGTTGGGACATAGACCCAAGGATATCAGAGGTGACCTTATCATTATCAATTTTAGAGATAGAAATGTGGTTAGACACATGGGAGACTGGCCGAGGGAGTAGGGAGGAGACGCAATCTCTACTCGTGATTTAACTTACTTTTATCCCCAATCTATGTTGTCCAAATCTGACAGAGCCTGTCCCCGACTTGGTTACACTAGAGAACTACCTAGATATAATGTGCCTATTTTTTTTTTTTTTTTTTTTTTATTTCAAAAGTTTTTATTGGTTGTTACAGCATAGACATATATAAAGCAAGTCCATTAGTGTAATATGAGTCATAAATTGACGAATCAAAATTACTGTACGCTACAGTACATCATAGTAAATGTCAGTACAAAAGTACAACAGTAGAGCACGTATCACATACTCACAACAATTCAGTAACAGACATTGTATTTCAACAGCATTTTACTCATTCATTAAGGACAATTATTTACGGTGGCTAGGAGTGCAATGAAGGCAGTCGGGCAGCATATGTTGGTGAGTCGTGGACGGTGTGTGGGCCCATCTAAGGTGGCTTACGTGTCGTGAAGTAGTTATCAAGAGTCGACCATAGTTTTCTCGTGGCAGGACGCCACGGTGTCTGAAGGAGTGTAATATTGTCTGCTCCACGTAAGCTAATTATCCAATTTAACCACCCTGCGTAGTTGGCCTTGCTGGTATCTTTCCAGTTGCTGAGGACTGTCTTAACTGCAGCCGAGAGGAGGAGGTCAAGTAATGCCCTATCATCTGCATCAAGGGATGGGTGCTGGGTGAACCCGAAAACTAGGTAAGGGAGCTCTTTCACCGGTGAGATGGGGAATAGCTTTGAGATCAAGTCGAATATATTCTCCCAGAATTGCGCCACGCAGTCGCATTCTAGGATGATGTGTGATAAGTCACCCCCCGCGCGTTTGCAATTCCAGCAAAAGGCATCTGGGGAGAGGTTGTGTGCAAATAATCGTGCAGGGGTCCAGAAGGCTTTGTGTAAGAGCCAGTATTTTGTCTGTGATAGTGTAGGGCTGATTTTGTGTCTCGTGCAGGATATCCATGCGTTGGTCCAATCTGAGTCTGTGATTGGCCTAGATGAAAGGTTATTCCAGAATTGTGTGATTGGGGCAGTAAGGCCAGATTGTTGGGGACGGCTGAGTTTATAGAGAAAGGAAACCTGGTGTCCTAGTCTGTTTAGTCTGGCAAGGTATGGTGGGAGTGAGGGCGGTGTCGGGGAGAGATTGAGTTTGGACAAAGCCGTTTTTACGTTTAGGAAGTTATAGAATTCAATTGGTGCAAGATCGTATTTGATTTGTAGGTCGCTGAAGGGAATAGGGTATTCCCCCGCGTACAGCTGGTGTGGGAACAGTATGCCTTTTTTGATCCATGTCTCGTTGTGCATGGGCTTACCCTTGTACAGAATGTTACGGTTGTCCCAAAGGGATTCCCATCGTGAGCCCCGGATGTTGATTTCTAGGATTCTATCAAACTTTAGGAGAGCAGATTTTGTGTTATGAAATATCGATTTAGAATGGGTCAGTTTGTTCAGGTTGGATGAGAGGGCCGCGCTAGGGGAGATACCGTTAAGAATTTCCTCCTCAATTTCTAGCCATACTGGGGTGTATTCAGGTGAGGGAGCGAGCCAGTGGGCTCCTTGTTTGGCTAGGAAAGCGGTCTCATATCTCTTAAAGTCTGGTAAATTGACCCCTCCCGCGGATTTGTCTAAGCGAAGCTTTTTTATGCTGATTCTTGCCCTTTTCCCTTTCCATAGGAAATTAGAGATGGCCATGTCTAGTTTGTGATAGAAGTCTGGTGTGAGGGTTAGTGGGAGCATAGATATGAGGTAATTAACTAGAGGTGAAATCATCATCTTGATGGTTTCCACCCTACCCCACCAAGTGATGAAACGGGGGGACCACCCCTCTAGTTGCGTCTTGATTTTATTTAAAGTGATTTTTTCATTTCGATGGAGGGTCTCCATGAGGGAGTCACCAAACTCGATACCTAGGTACTTCACAAACTCTGGTTGCCAACATAGCCCTGAGTCTCCCAGCACCTCTTTGGTGGTTAAAATATTGAGTGGTTTGACCTCAGATTTATCCCGGTTGAGTTTGTATCCTGAATGGGAAGAGTAACTAGCTATGGTGGACATTAGTGCAGAGATTGAAGATTCTGGTGATTCCGTTACAATCAGGATATCGTCCGCATAGGCGGCGAGTTTGACGCACTTATCCCCGAATTCCACACCTTTGATGTTATCATTTTTTTTTATATGTGCAATTAGGGGCTCCATTGCCAAGAGGAAAAGTGAAGGGGAGAGGGGGCAGCCCTGTCTAGTCCCTTGTTCTAAGGGAAAGGCGTCCGACAATGAACCGTTTATAGCAATGCGTGCGGAAGGTGACCGGTATAGGGCCATAACCAAATCAGTGAAAGTTTCTCCCAGATTAAAGGCGGACATGCAGCTCTTGAGAAAAGACCAGGAGACTCTGTCAAACGCCTTCTCTGTGTCGAGGGTAATGGCTACGGCCGGGGCTGCGAGCATGTTGGCTTTTTCAATGACGTGACAGAGGATCCTCGTATTATCGTTAGACATGCGCTGTTTCATGAAGCCTACTTGTGATGTGCTGATTAGCTTTGGGAGTTGTAAATTTAGACGTGTGGCGAGGATCTTAGCATAAATTTTGCAATCTAAGTTAATTAGGGAGATTGGCCTGTAATTTTTGGTTAGCAGAGGGTCTTTACCATCTTTAGGTATGACTATGATGGTAGCTTCACTCATGGACTTGGTAATACTTTTTGTTACGCTAAAGGATTGGAATAGTTTTAGGAGAGTTGGGCTCAGGGAGTTTGTGAGTTCTTTATAGAAGCTGGCTGAGAACCCGTCAGGACCCGGTGCTTTCTTACATTTAAGCGTCTTAATGGACGCTGATATTTCCTGAAGGGTAATCGGAGAGTTCAGTGTGTCCTTATCAGTACCGTTTAGTTTAGGAAGACCCAGTGAGGTTAGGTACCTGTTACACTCTTCCGAGTCAAAGTCTAGGTTATTTTTGTACAAGTCTTGGTAAAATGATTTGAACGTATTAAGAATTAGATTCTGCTTTGTTTGGATGGCATTGTTGCTATCTTTAACTGAGGCAATGTTGAATTGCTTATTTTTATGTTTTAGATATGATGCTAAGATCTTCCCAGCTTTGTTGCCCTCACATGTTCTTAGAGCCTTAAACTTATTGATCCAGACCCCTGCCCTTCTGCTGAGTATCGAGTTGTATTCATATTTGAGTTTGGTGAGGTCGTTTAAAATATTCGAGTTTTGGAGATCTGCTATATGGGCGGTTTCCAGCTTTTTGATGTTGTCTTCCAGAGTGGACAAGTCTTTGTTTAGTTTTTTGTTAGTTTGAGCTCGGATGCCTATTATTACTCCTCTCAAAGTGGCTTTGAGTGCCTCCCAAACACTCGCTATGTCTGAGTCGGGGGTGTCATTATGTTTGAGGTAGTCAAGGATGGCCTCCTCGATTTTTCGTTTGTTTTCTGGCTCGGAGAATATTTCGTCATTGAATCTCCATCTTTTAGGGGGGAGAATGGAACTGGAACCCACTAGTTTGGTCTGTATGCTTGAGTGGTCGGAAATCAATTTAGGGGCAATACTGGTTTCTTCGATGAGGTGGGTGAAGGGGCTATTAATGAGGATATAATCTATCCTCGAGTAGGAATTATGAGGAGGCGAGTAGAAGGTGTAATCACGGCCATCAGGGTGTTGGAGTCTCCATGAGTCGTGTAAGTTGAATCTGGAGCATAGGCGGTGTAAACTAGTATGTGAGCGTGTAGGGTGGTAGGCGCAATTCGAGTGTCGATCGGTGATTGGGTCTAGTGGCAGGTTGAAATCGCCCCCCACAATTAGTAGATCTCCCTGGGGAATACAATCTAGGGTCGGGGCTAGTGAATCCCAAAACTCTGGATCGTCATTGTTGGGGCCATATATGTTTAAGACATGGATATGATCTTCGTTTCTCTGAAGGTGTGCCATGATGAAGCGGCCGTTATCATCGTGAGTGTGTGAAACTACGGAGATGTTGGATTTCTTAGCTATTAGTGTGAGAACCCCCCTTTTTTTGCCAACTGCTGGGGAGCAAAGGTTGTGAGATATCCAATGTTGGTTTATAAAGACAGCGTCATCCTTTGATAGTTTAGTCTCCTGCAGGAGTAGAATGTCACCCTTGGATTTTGCCAGATAATCTAGAACTTTTCTCCTCTTGACCGGATGGTTGAGACCTTTGACATTGAGGGAAACAATGTTAAGGCCCTCCGAGATGGATGTATTACGAGTCATTGGTTACTATGGTGTCGCTCTAGTTCTGGTGTATTATTGTTGAAGAGTACGTTAGAGGGTGGTAGGTGTGTGATGAGTATGAATGAGTAAGCTGCTTCATTGGATCTGTTCTGTCTCGCGTGTAGTGCTGTTACAATGGTGATGTTAGAGCAGACGCATTTCGGGTTTGTAGTGAACATGGTACTGGAGGCTATTGCTGTGGATAGGCTAGTAGCACAATAGGTTAGGTCACCGCATGTGTACTGCGAGGGCCCCCATGAAATATCGGAAAGCAGTCCTTTTGCTGACATATAGTTGAGAAAGAGCATTAACCTCAAATAGAAAAAGCATGCTGAAACAAACCAGATTTTTCCTCCCCCTTCCCCCCCCCTTGCCCCCTTCCCCCTCCCTCCTCTCTCCCTCCCTCTACTACCCTCCCCCCTCCCCCCTCCCTTCTCAACAGAACTTGGGAACTGCGACGGCATTGCCATCCATCTGCAGCGCAGGAAGGAGTTAGACTGATGGATGTAATAGGGAACAGGTAATTAACCATATTCGATAGCTGTAAGTAGTAAGCAGTATATAGTAGTGTTTGATACACTGATAGGTTTTGTAAACATAAAACTTAACCAAGCAGTGAAGTTTAAGAACATATTCAAAAAGAGTAATGACCATTTAGCCACGCACACCGTGTGCATTCATACGTGTAAGACATGCGTAAACAAAAGGTATGCGCAAATAGAAGACAAGATGACATGAGGGGATTTTCTGCAGATACATATATAGATAGTCCCTGAGGAACAGCTGATTCCCCGGTATGATCATGGTGTAGAGAGTGAAGGAGCAGAGCATATGCCCCGATTTCGGATTAGAGAGCATCAAGCAAGATCCATTCTAAAACACTTGTTAAGGATATTAATGGATGTACAGGTGACCACGGTATGAACACTGGGCGGTCTTACCTGACGGAGTCGATCAGAATCAAAGCATCAACAGAAACTGAAAACAGAAGAGACAGCAGAAAGTTCGGCTGCTCAGGGGTGAAGATTATTTCAACTAGCTATTTATCATAGGCGATACTGAACAATGAGAACATTATGCACTTCAAATTAGAGGCTTGAAATTGTTCCGTTAGAGTCACCCATGACCAGAACCCGAGTTTATATTTTCTTGCGAGTTGGTCTTCCGTTTGTTTGAAGAGCCATTGGACAAGTCCATGTTCTGCGGTGGAGAGTCACCGATGAATTGCGCCAGTGCATTGGGGTCCGTGAAGAATTTCGGTTTGCCCTGTATGGTGATCCTGAATTTCGCCGGGCCAACAAAGGAGTATTGAATGCCTTTTGATCTAAGTTTTTCTCTCAGGGCCAGGAAGCCTTTCCGGACTTCGAGTGTGTCCTTTGAGTAGTCCTGGGTGAAAGTTATATTATGGCCTTCCCAGGAAATTTTGTGATTGCGTCTTGCGAATTGAAGTATAGCTTCCGTATGTTGGTACCTCAGTGGTTTGCATATCAGTGGACGCGGGCCTCTGTATCCATGAGGGATGTAGCTAGGAACTCTGTGGGCTCTGTCGAGTTCAAACTCATGGTGGAAGGAAATCCCTGTTATCTTCGGAATCCAAGCTTCTAGAAAGTCCACGCAGGAATTCGCATCTTTCTCCGCATTCTCTGGGATTCCAAAAATGCGCACGTTGCCCCTTCTGTTCCTGTCCTCCAGTTCCGCCACCTGGCGTCTAAGTTGGACCGTTGATCCCTGGAGTTGCTGTATGGAAGTGGATGCAATATTGGATTTGTCTTCTAAGTCACTAATTCTCTGTTCCGCTTCATCTATGCTTTTGTGTACAGAGCTCATGTCAGCTCTAATTGCAGTAAGCTCCAGCTGCATAGAGTCGGTGTTGGATTTGGTTGATTTTGCTAGGTCGTGTACCTCTGCCAGTTTTTTCAGGATTACCTCTAGGGTACTGCTGACGTCTGCCCTCGATTTAATAGGAGAGTCTGATAATGAGGGTTCCGGTTTTACCTTTTTGTTGTTCTTCTTCTCATCCCTGTCCGACATTTTGCAGGCGGGTCGTGTGTGGAGGACGCTATTGCGACGGCCTTCCAGTTTGAGAGAAAGGACAGGGTGGTCTGAAGGATGTCAAAGCGCTGGTCGAGTTAGGTCGTCTAACAGAGATCTCAATATTGTGATCTTAAAGCTCAGAGATCTAGCAGATGGTGTCGGTGCGTTCAAAATAAGGTTTGGGACACTTGCGCTGGACCTTTGGCTTTCAATGTGAACGTGCAGAAAGCTATCAGCCTCAAATGATATAGTGACTAATGCTGGTTAGTGTTCATGTGTCACGCTCTGCTTGTGGCTGTACTACCATTTGTGGCTGCAACTCCAAAAGATAATGTGTCATTAGATTATGCCACCTTGGGTCTGCAGGACTGATTGAGCAAACTTCCCATTTGTTTAAAGTGCACAGAGCACTATTATTGCATCTCTTTCCCGTTTTTCGCGCCGAAAAAAAGGTGGAAAATTGAACAGAGTCGCCATCTTGGGGTCAGGCGCCAGTGAAGGAAGGTTCTCACTATTTTCGGCTGTATCGCCGCTGAAATTGCGCTCTCCCTACCAAGGGCACCCTTCAGGAAGGCGTAGGGCAGAGACACTGTGCCATTTGAACATTCCGCTGGGCTTTAGCAACTGTATTAGCGCTTTTGTGGAGATTTACTTGCAAGGTAGCTGTCGGGCGGCCATCCTAGGGACAGGCAGGCGGACACACGGAGTTACTGGCAAGCTCGAACCACGCCGATAAGCTCACCAATTTTAAAAACTGTGAGCATACATTGACCGGCGCCTCCCTCAAGGCTCACCTTCTCTCCGTGTGCGAGTCTCTTAGGTCCGCCGCTTTCCACCAGGAGACGTGCAGGCTGACAGCGCTCCGCTCCGTGATCAGTGTCGTGGCAGCATGTCAGCAAAAAGGTGCGTCCGGCCGATATCAAGAGCCGAGCTTCGCACCGAGCGTGCCTTAGAGGTTCTAAAGCCCTGCTCCGCGGTGCATACGGGTGAAGAGGTGTTTTTCTGCCCCCGAAAATTGATGAGATCGCTCTCCTGCACGGCAGAGAACAGGCTAGGCGGCCATCACCAACGCCGTCCAAGCCACGCCATGTGCCTATTTTTAATCGATACTCCGCGCTTTCGGAAATGGAAGCAGTGGACTGACGCTTCATCCGGGTTCCCGGGGAAACACAAGCTGAAAAACTACAATTACACAAAAAAGCAATATGCCCACATAATAATAATACAAGCCCTATAGTTCAGTTGGGCAGCAATCACCAAATTTTACTAACACCCTTGAAAGATTTGTTAATCCGTCCCGAACTGTCCCATAAAAGTCTAGACTTAGCGGAATCGATAACACTCAATATCCTTGGAATTAATTCCATTTCGCCTGGACCTATGGAAACTTTAACATCAAAACAGTTTAAAACATATTCGGAGACAACGTTACATAAACAAGGATTACCAATAACACTGCTTTTTTGGAACATAGCAGGTTTATCCCGTAAAATTGAAAATGGTCAGGGCCCTACTCTTTTTGAAAAATCAAATATTATCTGCCTACAGGAGACGTGGACTACAGATGCAATACATATTGTAGGCTACAAAACCTACTTTTCATCTGCTGTCTCTACATCCTCTGGCAGAGCAAAGGGCGGTTTAATCATCTATATTACTAACTTGCTAGGAAATGTTCATATCATTCCATTTATTCTAGATGTCCATTTTCAAATACTGAGCATTCGCTTCGCTAAAGGAGAATTGGTTCTCCTTGTTAATTTTTACAACAACTTAAAGGACTATGATTTACGGGTAGTTCTCCGATAGATCTCCTCCCATTTAACAACACTGATCAAAGCATCCCATATGGGCGCAACCATTATCTGGGGAGGTGATTTTAATTTACACTTGTGTAAAATTAACAAAGGTATTTTGTGTGGGCTAACAGATGAACAAGAGGAACCAACTCTCCATTTCTCGCATATCGGCGCAGGTCCTACCTTAAATGAAATATTAATCGATATGGACCTCGTAATTGGTAACAGTAGGAATCCTGAAACTGATTGGCCGGAGTCGACCTTTATAGGTAGAGAAAGACACTCTATTACTGATTTTATTTTAATTTCAAATTTAGTGGGAAACCGGATGAAGGATTTTGATACACACATCGCTGTATTAAGTGACCACTGTGCCTTGACCATAACATTTTTTCCATTATATGAATCCCAAATGCAAACTGTATCTAGTATATTGAGACAAAATTCCCTTTACTTGGATAAGCTTAACGGTTACGCTCTGAAATGGGAAAAGGTGGACCCAGTAGAAATATTAGGCAGAATAATTAAAGAGGTCTCTAATGACATTGTAAAATGTCTAGATTTGCACACCACGGAACCTGAACATTTGGTCCACTTTGGGGAGATCCTGAAAGCAACTAATAAAGCTTTGTTTGTAAAATCAAAAAAACTAACCCATCTGAAAAAACTAGGTTGGTTTAATCATAGATGTACAATTGCCCATACCAAACTAAAAAAAGCTTTGCAAAAAAAAGATAGGGTACCCCAGGAAATAATAATCCTGAGAAGAGAATATAACTCAGCCCTAAAAGACAGAAAATCTGAACTTAAGTCGGATCTATGGGCACAACTTCAGAAAAGCATTACAAATAAAAATAGTTCTGCTTTCTGGACCATAGTCAAATCCCCTTTTTTTAACAACACTAACGATTCCCCAACCATTGAGGTGGCAATTGATGCAGGGGCCTGGGTAGAGCACTTCTCAAAGATTTTTTCAAATAACTACATGGAAGGGGACACCCAAGACCCGGTAGTCTTAACTGCTCCAGGAACATCCTATCCCCTAAATATTGATATATCCATGGAAGAAGTGATATTAGCACTAAAAGCGAGCAAAAACGGTAAGGCCCCGGGCCCGGATGGGGTTCCCATAGACCTATTTAAATCAAATCTAGAACTCTGGGCCCCAATCCTAACAAGGGTCCTTAATGCAGCATGCAGGGTGGGTTTACTACCTTCATGGTCTAAAACAATCATGATCCCTATCTTCAAGAAAGGAGATCGTCAAGATGTCACTTGTTACCGACCAATTTCACTACTAGATTCGGTGGGCAAAATGGTGGGGAGGATTATATTAGAACGCCTCCAGGACTGGGCCGAGGATTCCAAAATCCTATCGGATATTCAGTTTGGGTTCCGGAAGGGGCTAGGGACAGTTGACCAGGCCCTAAACCTGTCATTATTACTGGGAAAATACACATCTGCTAAAGGAGGCAATGTCTATATGGTCTAGGTAGACCTGTCTGCGGCCTTCGATTGTGTCAGCCACTCGAAATTATGGTCCACACTACGGGATATGGAGTAGACACAGCACTACTAAATTTTTTACGCGAACTGTATTCTAATGCTTCAGCTAGGGTAAGGTTTGGGATAAATGGAGAACTAACCACCCCATTCAATGTGGAGAGAGGGGTGAGACAGGGGTGTGTCCTGGCCCCCTTTCTTTTTACCCTTTATACTAATGGCTTGGAGAGAGCCATGCTGAAGGGGAGTCAGGACCTCCCACGTGTTAAGGATCGTCAGATCCCAGCCTTATTATACGCCGACGATGCGGTGATTTTGGCAAGAACCCCAATCGAGTTACAAAGGGCTTTGAATAGATACTCTGATTTTATGGGCTCCTTAGACTTACGAATAAATATAAAAAAAACTTTTGTTATGTCCTCTGGTCCCAGTAAAAAAACTAAGAAGGAAATTTATTTGAACCAAGAGAAAATTGCTACTACAGCTCAATATCCCTATTTGGGAATTATTATTGACCATAAATTACAATGGAAAGCAGCACTTGAATCTAGAAAGCTTCACTTCGTACGAACTACAAAGGCCATTGTTAATTTTGCCCAAAAATTAGGCAAGAGACCTCCCGTGGAACTACTAAAAATTTACATTGCTAAATGTCAATCTGTAGCATTATATGGGGCAGGTCTGTGAGGCTATCTAGATACACACTCACTTCAGGTAATCGAGAATGCTTTTCTGAAATACCTTTTATCTCTTCCCACGAGTGCATCGACCTTTGTTTGTCACATCGAACTAGGCATTCCTTACATTTCAGATTTAGCCAGAATTCAACCCCTTTTACTCTGGCACCGCATCTGGTCTTCGGATAAGAACTCTTTCACACAATTAATAATCCGAGACTGTATGGAGCTGGACTCTGTAACTAAAATTCGATGGCTAACTTACATAAGATATTTTTTAACTGATTTAGGTATGGAAAAATACTATCTAGTTCCAACCTCAATCAAAGCGGTATCTAGAAAAACATTGAAAAAGAAGTCTCTTAGCCATCTTGAAGAACTCCGGATTGCTAATGAAGGGTCAAAACCAACTGTGCAACAAAGCATCGCCCTTCAAATTACTCCTAATATTCACCCTTACCTAACCTTTGATTTTACCACCTTTGAAAGATTTCTTTTGGTCAGATTTAGGCTGAATTTGTTTCACCGTTTGGTTGCCTTCCCAACAAATAACAATTGGAATAAGGTTTTATCTTGTTGTCCTTGTGACAATATCTCCAAACAGGCAACAATTCATACTGTTTTTTTCTGCCAATTCTACAGAGAGTATCGGAAAAAATGGCTAATACCGCTTTTAAGACTCATCGGAATTAGAAGATGCTGTCCAGCATTACTGGCTTTACAGCAACTGGATGGGGAATGGATAGCAAGGTCAATAGTGAAGTTTTTGAAATATATTTTTCGACATCGAATGAATTTATAAAAACTACACGATGTTCCAGTTTCATAGAAGTTTCCTTCTTTTAATTTAAATCTTATCTTTTTAAATGTCTTTTTATGAATTAGTTGTTATATTAGTATATACATTTGTATAATTAAGTGATGTATTTTTATGTGACTGCTTTTATGGTTTTTTTACAATGACAAAAGCCGAATAAAGTAATTATGACTATGACTATGACTTCACTTTAGTTGTTTTTACCCCTGTAAGAAGTCTGTGTCTTACACTGAAAAGGTAAGAATGGTTAAAATCATTTGTTTAAAACCAAGGACTTTTCTAGAAAACAGGTTCCTACAACTGTTACTTTGGTACCAAGCCCATAGGCTTAAGCGCACACCTATCTCACTTAGAAGTTGTGTAGCACAGGTCCCCGGATGGCTTAATTCACCTAATTATTCTGTGGTATGGTACACTGTTTGCTATAGTAAACTGGATTCAGCTCTTAGTGTGTTAAATTTCAGTGCCTTAAGGTGTATGATTAGACGATGACATCCAGCAAGCACCTCACTTGTTCATTCTTCTGGAATTTAGTCTGTCTGCTGTATCTGCCTTGAAACAGTACACTTGCCTTTTGCCTTAAAACTACAAATAGCAGAGACAGGAAATAGAAATCAGTTGTTTAGAGATAAGCATATTTTTTGTTTCGGTCAGATTTTTTTTCCATAGAAAAGCTCCTTTAAAACCACTAGTTACCTTGTTTGGCTCACGTATGTTGAAATGGGTTTTTTTCTGTTACATAACCTGTAACAGGGTTGTGGCCTTTTTCTGGAAGGTACTGTGTATTGGCATATCTCTTCTCCTAATGCGGATTGTCTTGTACAGATGGGCGTTGACATTTTGTCTTTCAGCATGTCGTGGCTAATACTAATTTGCTGATTATTTCCGAGGACCGGTGGTTACTGCATTAGAAGAGTCTGATTTGAAATATATAAAATTTTATTTTATGAGTTTATATATTGCATATCGTTGTTTTTAATGATGGTTGCAACAAAGCGTTTCTTTTCTGCTTTTCTCATGTTTTCTCATTCCATTTACATTTGAGATTGTGTTCGACATTCTACGGAATTCAAGAAACGTGGACATTTTTCTGAAACATTTGGTAAAATGTTATAAATTTCGGTGAGAGATAAATCGAAAGCAGCATTGGCTCCATTTTCATTCAGGGGCAGTCTTTGCTATTCTTTGAATGCAGCCTCTCGTCGCTTCCATAATTTCGTTAGATATCTCCGGAAATGCGCACACACGCTCATGCAACGCAAACAAACTCGAAAGATCGTGCAGAAAAATATTACTTTTTTATTTTTCTTCGAGAACCAGTGAAACATTTTTATAAGGGTCGTTATGGACAGGCCTATTTCCCCTCTCCACAAATGCACAGAAACAAAAAGGTTTGTTTCCATAATCATTGACTCGGTCTGCCTTATTTACCGTAACATTCTGGTACCTGTAAATTGGATTCACAATAGGAAAAGCAAATCTACATTTACCAGAACAGAAAGAAAAATATGCTTTGATAAGGAACAAAAACATATACATGCTAACCCTCTCAGTTTAGGCCAGAGATTCGGTTTTCCTCGGCGGATTTTTTTTATATTTTCCATACTTTGTATTAGCCAATGGCCAATATACAAATCTCTCTCTTTCGAGCTCTTGGAAGTTCTGACATGTTGGCAGTTATGCAATCTTGAGGTGTGGGGCAACTAGAAATGTAGCAAGTATGATTTATTTTAAAACGGGTATAGATAATGGAAACCCAACATCCCACCGCTAACAGTTTAAACTATATCAGTTTTACAGTGCTGGCAAATGCAGTGCACTGAACTGTAAATCACCGTAAATAGTATTTCAGAGCACAATAAAGGCCACATTTCCAAAAGAAGTGTAAAAATGATGTCCCCTGCGCCAAGGTTGTCTGTCTGTACTCTGTACTCAGTTGCATCACTGGGCTTCCAATGAGAACATTCCAGCACATCGAGTTTGAGGCAGGGTATTATTCTGGTTAGACTAACCTGATTACCACTGCCTCCTGCGGGAGCTGTGCCGCACACCGACTGCCGGCAGGGGGAGCCCCCCGCGCAGGCTCCAGCCCTTCCTGCCAAGAGGTGCCCATCTTGCATTCATGAGACTTTGGCTTCCAGTGGGAGGGCTGGAGCCCGGGACTGCACCCAATCGGCTGAAAGGCTGGCGGCAGCAGCACGGCAGAATGGCTTGGAGTAGAGACAAACTGGGGAGCTGCTCGTCAAATATGGAGATGTTCCTGGTGTAAATAAAAAAAAAAAAAAAAAGGAAAAGTTTCTGCCGCAGCCGTCCGGCAGGCTGGCTGAAATCCGCGACACGGGTCCGCACGAGACCCCCGCGCGCTTCAACGTGCTGCCTCGCCCGCCTTCACGGACTGCGTTTGCGAAATATGGCAAAGGTGCAGGTGAACAATGTAGTGGTGCTGGACAACCCGTCTCCCTTCCAGAACCCGTTCCAGTTTGAGATCACATTCGAGTGCATCGAGGACCTCTCCGAAGGTGAGTGTGTTTTCCCGGTGGATGGCGGGTCCTCGACGGCCTTAGGGGTTGGGATTCGTAGATTGCAGGGGTGGAGAATTTGCACGGGCCTCGTTCTAAAATTGTGCAACCTTGGCAGAATGCACGGCACATTAACCGTAGCGCCTCAACTGGCGGTGAACAGGCAGAGCACAGGAATGAACTGGGAACAACCTAACTTTGTCTTGCTGTCTGTCGAGGCTGTGATGGTGCAACAGGCACCAACACATAGGCTTATTAAATAATAAAGCTCGACAAGGGCACGTGCACCAAGCCGACTCTGTAAGCTCCGACTTCAGTCTCCATTTTTTAAATTAGTTTGCATTCTGATATTTGTTGTTTGGATCCTTGCCTGGTGGAAAACACCCTGGAGTGCAAGTATCCGAATGCAAAAAAACAAGGCAACGACTGGCGCAGGAGGACTTGGCATCTTTGTGTTGGGGATTTGGTTTCTCTACAAAGGACCTGAAAGCATATGTTAATGTCGAGGACACTGACTTTATGCAGGTAGAATGTTTGCATTATTATCGTGCTTTCAAATAATCCAATTCCATAGAAATAGTTGGTGTTCATATTCTTCTGCTTAGCCAGAGACCAGTATTTAACAAATTAGATTGCACCTTAATTTGCTTGTGGATAAAATTTTGACCAACCACCCTCTACCCACTCCGCCACATCTAACCAAATTCAAATGCTTCCTGGACATGCCAAACAATGACAGCCATATTTGGATTGGGAATTACTCTGGTCATGGTAAGCTCTGCGGTCTGTAGCTTCTTCCTAAGCAAGTGCCAAAAGTTAAGGTGTAAATCTGATCAGTGCAGGGGTCTCCAACCTTTTCTGTAGTGAGAGCTACTTCTGACCAGTGAAAATCATTGTGACCTACTGAAGGCCAAACAACTCGCGTGTTACAAGGAAACCCCAATGCACCCAGCTTAATTGACTATAAGCCTAATGTCCATACAGCCAGATGCGTTGGTTTGAAAAAAATGCATTGACTAGGGGTACTTTGACAGGGCAGCCATGCGTGTTAGTGAGAGCGTGGTCTTTGGGGATGTATGAACATGTGTGCGTATGAGTGGGCTATATGTGTGCAGGCGACAGAGACTGTGTTGTATGTACTTGTGGCACTGATCATAACTTTTGCCGTATGTGGCCCCGTTACATGTATAATACAAATGGGAGAAATTTAAAGTGCAGAAAAATGTTAAGAATATGGAACATTTTTCTGCACTTTAAATTTCGCCAACTTAAAATATTGGCTGTATTTTTCTCTATATCGGGAACATGAAACTAAACAGTTTACTTTGTTTATATGCATTGTATAAAACTTATTTAAATTTTCTTCCATTTTCAAGCGTCAAATTTACAAACACTAAGCATCTTGCTCCCAGTGCCCTGTAGATGTGGTGCCATATTGATAACAGAAAAATACATTTGTTTGAATGGGGGGAACTTTAAGTGAATAAACATGCTTCATAAAACATAAAATCTTATTTGGCTTCATTGAGAGTGGAGAAAGAAATTTATACTTAATGGTTCATAAAAAAAGTTTTCTTCTCTTTAAATTTCTCCCATTTAAAAAAAAATACTATGTTCCAGTTATAAATATGGTACAGTGTATACTGGCCACTGGGAGCAAAAGGCCTTCTTGTAGTGAAGGATGATCATTGAATCCAGGTAATTGATCAAGTATATTTATTAAAAGTAGATGGTACAGGATAAGAGTACATAAATTAAGTTAAAGTAAAGGAAATAATAAAACCCCACCAGGAGCAGGATGGTACCAGCTCAGCCCTAACTCTCAACTGACCAACAAAGAGCACTGCAGCATTCTAATACATCATCATGATGTCAACATTCTACAGGCTAGGCAGGAGACTATGGGGAAGGAAGTGTGAAGTGCCATCACTACACTTCTGCTTGTAAATATGACACTTTGGAATGGGAGAAAATTAAAATGAAAAGGTAATCATTAATGTAACTTTTCATTTTGATTTCCTCCCATTCAAAAGCCTCCAGAAACTACATTTTGTTCTCGTGCTTCAATATTGATTTGACAAGGACTTTTAGTTAAGAGTTAAATACTAAAGTTCTTAATATCTGTGACCCAGCCTGGCCCATAAATTTGACTGAGCACTGCTCATTATCAGGCTCTGCTATCTGCAGCCTGATGATGATAATGTAAACACAGCCTTTCCTTAATGTTAAAAGTAAAAGGAGACCCTGTGCTTATTTAAAAATGAACTCAAGGCTGCAAGCTACTTTTTTTAATATAAAGATTTTATGTAAGTTCAAATACAGTAACATCAGGAGCACATACACATTACAATCAAAAAGCACATATTGACACATTTACATTCCATGACACTTCTGTAATCGTTGTCAGCTTATATTAAGCAGTTTATCAGCGGTAGTATTACATTGTGAACATTGCACATCATACTGTAAATACAGAATTCATGTCCCTTGAGCCCAACTCCACCATCTCTAAACTTTTGTCTTCTAACGTCGCAATGTGCGTTTATAGTGAATTGCAATGAACACTTACTTGGTCGTGACTCTTTGCTCAGTCCTCTTCCCCATCTTAGATAACATTATCATTTTGGTTCCGTATAGAGCCCTGCTAGTTATTTACTAAATATGCTCTTAAGGGGTCCCAGATATCCTTAAGCCTGGACGCAATTGGTAAGAGTTCGACATATATTAATGACTGTACAGGCTAGAATATAAGATCCTAGATCCATTCCTTACATTTTGGCGCTCTTCCCCTGCCCCACCTGCATGTCACCCTGCACTTGACCAGAAGCAACGTCAGTGCTGTGTATTTCCTAAATGGCACTGCTATGTCCTCTGTGTATCCCAGTAGGGCCATAATGAAATCTACCTGCAAGGGGGATTTAATCATTTGCGACAATGCACTAAAGACCTGCTGCCAATATTGGTGGACTGGAACACACTCCCATGCCAACTGTTAAAAGTCTGCAAATGCACTGCCACAGTGATCGCATTTATCTTTATCTCGCATCTGGAACCGATGCATCTTGGCAGGTGTATAGTATAGCCAGTGTAAAAATTTAAATGTATTCTACATAATCAGCTGCTGGAAGTTATTTGAGCAGTTTGTTGGCAGCAGTATAGCCATTGCGCATCTTGCAGCGCTGTACCTAGTTCCTCCTCCTAGCGTGTACGTCCACTTATCAGGCATTCTGCAAGTGAGGCTTGTGTGCGGTGGTAGAGGAGAGAAACTACGTGTGTGGGAGATGTTGATTGAAGCACTTTATGCAATGGGGGTAGTATCATTGGTTCGCATGGGAACTCCAGTGTGACAGCCTGCACATTTTGTCTTAACCTGACATATAGGAATAGGTCTATGGACGTGTGCTCAGTCCCCTGAAAGAATTGCTCTCGCATGCGGAATTTACTCTCCATCACCCCATGTCTGCACCTGGACTCTTTGTAGCATTTGCCTGCAGCTTAATTCTTCACTTACTTTCAAGCCAGAGTGGAAAGGAAGGGACTGCAAAGGTGAATAGAGCATTAGTATGTTTAACTAGTCTGCTAGACAACGCCATGCCATCTATCTACATGTCACTGTCATGGGATCAGAATCCCTAATCTTTGGTTTAACAGCAATGAACCCAGATAGTAAAGTTGGCTCCATATATCCCTTCACCACAAGGTGCGGCATGGAAGGGGTGGGCGTGTAGAACCCGTATACCGCAAGGTGCGCTTGTGCACATAGATAGTATAGCCCTAAGTCTGGAACCTCAAATCCCCCCTACCCAAATGGGCGTGTTAGTATTTCCCATTTTAATCTGGGTCGTTTAACACCCCACACTAAGCATATCATCTGCTCTGTGGGTCTTTGAGATGTAGTGTAACGTCGTCTGCGTATAGAGACACTAGAATGTGTCTAGAGGGGTA
Organism: Triturus cristatus; assembly: GCF_964204655.1. Taxonomy (NCBI): domain Eukaryota; kingdom Metazoa; phylum Chordata; class Amphibia; order Caudata; family Salamandridae; genus Triturus; species Triturus cristatus. The sequence continues at coordinate 760,687,520 of NC_140589.1, read as the reverse complement.
ACGCAATGCACATTCTCGATGATGCTGCCACAATTTGGCTGCTAGTGTTTCAATGGCGAGCACAAAGAGGAGGGGGTGTAGTGGGCACCCCTGCCATGTGCCTCTGGAAATGGGAAAAGGGGTTGAGTGTATGCCATTGGTGAGAACCCGTGCTTGTGGCTGGCAATAAAGGAGCTAGATCCGAGGAGATAATCCCATTCAACAGAGTCAAAAGCTTTAAGGCATCTAAAAATACTGCCACTGCTGCCAACTCTGGATCTATATCCTGCATCAAAGAGAAAAGAGTGCGAAGATTATGGGATGTAGCCCATCCCGGAACGAAGCCCACCTGGTCAGGTAGTACCAGAGATTCCATGAGAAGGCTTAGCCTGTTGGACAGCAATTTAGCCAACATTTTTGCATCACAATTAATTAGGGAGAGAAGTCTGTAGGACTCAAATTTATTTGCAGGTTTTTCAGGCTTTAGCAAGGAGGAGAGCACCGCCTCACGCATAGTATGGGGGAGGATACCGATCTCTCTACTTTCGTCATACAGCTGTTTGAGTATGGAAACTAAATGTTTCACAGATGCTTTGTAAAATTCGGCCGGAAAGTAGTCCGGCCCGAAGCCTTCTCAGATCGCATCTGCATAATCGCTGTGCGGATCTCGTCTTCTTCTAATGGAGCAGACAAGAATTCTCTTTGTGTTTTCCCCAGCCACCCTAGGGCAGTGTCTTTAAGGTATGGGGCCAATGCAATTGGCTGTTGCCTCCGTGTAGTGTATAGTGAGGAGCATCTTTACAGGAGAATGATCCGAATAGGTCCGTGTCAAGTGCTCAACCTTCACAATCCATGGCCCAAGTCACCAAGAAATAATCAAGTAGTCAAGCCTTGACCATGTTTTATGTACAGCTGAGTTATGTGTGCCCCCTTTCCCATTTGGATGAAGGTGTCTCCATGCGTCCAGAAGACAGTTGTCATTAATAAGGCACTGCATCTGGCTCTGGGAAGCTGTGTAGTGATGGGGCAGGGGGTGTGATCTATCCTTGTATGGTTCCAATGTTCTATTAAACCCCCCCCCCCCCCATATAACATGTAGTTCCGATGCTAAGTACTTTCTCTTACAGTGTAGTAAAGTATGTGGGATCATCTGAATTAGGCCCACAACAGTTCAATAATGTGATAGTATGTTGTCAGAGTCTGCCCCACATGATACTATAACGGCCTTGTGTGTACTTAATGGCACCCATAGCTGCATTTGGCACATTTCTTCTTAATAAGTATCGCTGTAGCCCTGGCATAAGTGGAGTATGAGGAGAAGGTTTGATGTCCCACCCAGCGAGCTGCAAAGGTAGGAGTAACCTGAGGATTAAAGTGCGTCTCTTGTAGGAGAGCTACCTGTATGTTGTGTCTAACTAAGTATGCAAAGATATGTCTGCATTTGTATGGGTTATTCAAACCTCCAATATTCCAAGATAGGAATTGGCGTTCAGAGCGGTTAGTTGGTCGCGTCATGAGTATAACAGAGTGTAAAGATAATGATGTGCAATCTTATCGCATGAATAAGCACATGTATACTAATGACTGTATTGCACCAGTTATATCACTTTGCATTTTGTACTCCTGAATATACAACCCTAAACCCCCCTCCCACAACGGCAACCTAAACTTGTCTGAGTCTACTCTCCCACTCCCTCCCCCCCTCAAACAATAAAACGTAACCCCACCACAGTACATATAGCATGTATGGCATCTTTTTGCTTTCCACAATCGACAAGCATGTTATCTCTATACAAGAGGACCCCATCTATATTCTGTAGGGGGTATTAACGGGGAATGTTTTCCCATCACAGCCCTTTCCCATAAGGATGCAGGTGGATAGAAAAAGAATAGGAATGAGAAAATGTATATAGTTGCAACCGCCACTGAGTAGAGTTCAATAATAAGCAATTACAGAATCAAAAATAAGTACAGGGGTTCTTCATAGGAGGTATCACCAGAGGGCCCTGTAACTCTCCTCCTCCAGTGGAAGCATAGGCGGGATAAAGCAGAAGGAGCTAGGGGTGCCCAGGAGTATAACTTCTGTTATTTCCAAGGACCTATCTTTGTATTCTGCACCTGTGCTGTTCTCTCTCACAAAAAGTAAGTTGAGTAATAAATTGAGCTACCGTTCAGCATACCATCATGTCATGATTTGCAGGAATCAGTTTCAAACATTGGTACCACAGTTCACCATATTGTAGCTATACCATGGACCAGCGAAATGACTATAGTCTTAATCACCTATCTTTCTGAGGAAGATATTATCCCTGCTCTGATAGGGGTGAGGAACGCTCAGGAGAACAAGCTGAGGCAGATTTGGTCGCATTTCGGCCGGTGTGTTTTAGAAAGTCTATCTACTACGGATTGTTAAAGATATGCTGTTTTCCTTGATAGGTGACACAGGCGCGCTGGGTACAGCATAGCGTAGCCAATTGGAGCCTAGTAGCAACTTCTTCATGGACACACACGTTTTCCGGGCCTCTTGTACTGTGCTTGTAAAATCTGGGTAGATCGACAGCACGTTGCCTTCAAACTGGAGTTTTCGCTTTTCTCTAGCTATCCTAAGGACAGCATCACGATCCTGATAATTAAGAAGTCTGGCAATTATGGGTCTGGGGTTGGCACCCGGTGGAGGGCGCAGTCCAAGAGATCAATGTGCCCCCTCAAAAAAAAGGTATGAAATAAAGGCGTCTGGGCCAAAAATGGTTAGGAGCATCCGTTCTATGTATTCTTTCATGCAGACTGTATTCGTACTTTCAAGAATACGTATGTTATTGCGCCTGGAGCACGCTTCGTGATCTTCATTTTTGGCTGCAATTGCCCTCAACAAGCGGTCCATTTGCTGTATTTGTTCTTTCCGGCCATCTGGCGTATCCTCTGATATCCTGTGCTCTGCTTCCACAATTCGGGTATTGTGTTTTTAAATTTTCTGAGTGATGGAATCCCTACGAGCAGACATTGAATCCATTTTAGTTTCTATTGAGGTAAGACTGTGCTTCATGGTGAGTAGCAAAGCTTTCAGGTCTACATCCGGATTCTGCACTGTGTCTGGGGAATGATCTGGCTCGGTATGTTCAGATTACTCACACAATACCCCACAACCCCCAATGTCAGCTGGACTAGTTTACCTTCGGTTCTACCCATGATTGGTACATAACTAGTATTTTTATAGGGACTGCATGATTTTATGCTTACAAGGTTTATGACCGACTTCGTTTTACATCTATCTTTGCAGGTGTCGTAATCAGAAACAATTCCTCAGTTAGGTAATGGACCTGTTGGCGCAATATCGTATCAGAGCAGTCGCCCTGTTGGACCCTTGCATCCAGTGATAACAGTTTGCTTGACTTTCCACAGTCCTTAACGCTCAATATTGGCATCCTTGTCAAATCTTAAGTCTCTAGCCATTGATTTTGAGCGCAAGTAAATCAGGCAGCTGTGTCCTAGCTATGCATACTGTAGTACCTCCCCAGCTGATTTTTGGTGTTGGTGCCTTGTGGAGCAGGACTTGGCCTCTACGCACAGTTATTTATATTTGTGGCCAATGCTGTCTTGTGGACTCAGTTGCACTATTCCTTTTTTTCCCCTCCTACCAGCAACACCCATGCTCTCCTCATAAGGCATTAATTGACGGTATCACTGCCAGTTCCTCATGAGCTGTTTCAGGAGGCACAACCGCACCCTCAATTATGGAGCCAGTAAGGCCGTGCACGGAGCTCTAGGGCTGCTTCCCTGAAATGTGGTAGGCCCTCGCTTGCCACTCCTTTCAGTGAGCGCTTCAGTATGTGCATAGGCCAATGCAACCTAACCACAGGCAATGCGTTTGACTTTAGGATGCAGCCGCAAAAGTACCATACTTCAGACGCTTCCGAGCGCGTAAACGTCTCTACAGGGGTATCGAGCCTCATTCTCCAGACTACGATGTGTGTAGTTATGAAAGGGGTGTAGTTTGACTCACCCGCCTTGTGGCTTCTCTGGCCCTCAGTAGCAGAACATCTAACAGCAGGCCCATACAGCAAGCATATTTATCGAGCTTGGGTCGTGAGCAATGCTCGCATATCAATTTTCGCTATAGGGGCATATCAGAGCGTTTCCATGTTCTTCAAACGGATCCCACCTCAATCGCGACTCCTCTCATCTCGCCTGTCGCTTTATGTGCGCAGGCCATGCCGGTGCTCACGGAATCCTCTGGCTCGATTTTCCCCGTTAGCGTCTCAGTCTTCTTCAGTATGAGGTTTCCAATGCGAGCACTGCACGTTCTGTTTCTGTCGCTCCTCATAACAGGAGTTCCAGTTTACCACATTATATTCTCTTTATATAGGAGAGTGCAGGCCATATTGCAATCGGCACGCATCTGAAACTAAGAAGGATTTTTAACGGATCTTGCATCTCGGGCAGCTGGAGCCCCACAGCAGTGCTGCTATTTTGTGTGCGTGCCAATCAAGTGCCCCCCCCAAGGCGGCGAACTACTTTGAAGGTGTCTGGGAGCTACTGGTAGCTCACGATCGACTGGTTGGAAACACCTGGATCAATGAGACTCAAAAAACACAGTAAGGAGAGAGGAGACATTTTGGGGATGAGCGCTGTTATGCATGCATCGAGACCCGACCCACAAAGAGATCTGTTTCTGTTCTGGGGAAAAAACACTAATAATGATAGTTGTACTGCTAGTAGCAAAGAGGCAAAAGCTGTAAGTTAGGCAAGGAATATGTCACTTACCTTGTAAGCATCTATTTGTGGCGTGTAGTGCTGTAGATTCATATGCTTAGCATACTCCTGCCATGTAGTGTTGGGCTCGGACGTTTGCAGCTTGTTTTTCTTCAAAGAAGTCTTTCGAGTCACAAGATATAGGTGACTACCTATAGTCTGCATTGCACATGGTCATCGGCTCCACTGTTGGATTGTTTTTGGCTCATTGGACAGCTTGACATAGGAGCAGTAGAGAGACCGTAAAGATGAACATGCAAAGATATAGTTTAAGAAGAATGTATTATTTATGAATAGTGTGTACGTGAACCATTAGCTTCCAGGGAGGAGGGGGGGGACGCATATGAATCTCCGGCAATACATGCTACGAATAGATGCTTATAGGGTAAGTAATATATTCCATTTGTAGCATGTGTTGGCCGCAGATACATATGCTTTGCATTGAATGTAAAGCAGTGCTCCCCAAAAGCAGTGGCAAGCTAATAGTTGACGTAGATGCTTGAAAAAGTGTTTGGCCCACTCTAGCTTGTTGGTTAGCTAAGACAGCAACGCAATAGTGTTTTGTGAATTTATGTGGGTTATTCCATGAAGCTGCTTTTCAGAGATATGCTAGTGGAATGTTTCCTAGGAAAGCCATGGAGTCGCCTTTTTTGTGTGTGACCTAAGCTCTTGCAGATGCAAGTTTCAACCGGTTAGTAGTTTTGTAGTTGCAAGTTTGAAAGCATTTTACTGTCCACCTTGCGAATCCTGCTTTAGAAATAGGTAAGTCTTTGTGTGGGTTTGAGAAAGCTATGAAGAGTGGTTGAGTTTTTCAAAAAGGCTTTGTTCACTCGAAGTAATCCATTACTGCTCTTTTAACATTGGCGGGGGGCGCTCTTTCCGCCACGTAGTCTGGTTTGAGAAAAACCACAAGGAGCTCAATGGTTTGGTAAATATGAAAAGTAGAAACTAGATTTGGTTGAAATTTGGAATTTGTTATTAGTACTAGTTTATCTTGACGACTTTGGCAAAAAGGTTCTTCAAGGGTGAGCGCTTGAAGTTTACTTATCAGTTTGAGGGATGTAATAGCGACTTTAAAAGCTGCTTTCCATGTGAGATACTGTATATCACATGAATGCAATGGATCAGCAGGAGGACCCATAAGCCTAGCAACAACAATGTTTATATTCCATGTGAGTGCTGGTGGGATAGAGGGAGGAATTACTCTTTTTAGTCCCTCCAAAAAAGCTTTAATAACTGGAGTTTTGAATAAAGACATCTTTGTCTATTTTGCATATAGGCAGCAAGTGCAGCTAAGTGTAACCTAACAGAGGTTTATGCAAGTCCTGCTAGTTGTAAATGTAGCAGATAAGATCTTGTACTGTTGGGGAAAGTGGTTGCATTTGTTTTTTTAGACAGTAATGGACTGTTTCCACGTTGCTGCAAAACAGGCTCATGTGATTGCTGTGCTTGCTTGTTTTAGAATGGTCATACATTCTTGTGGAAAATCGAGGTAACTGAATTCTAGGATTTCAGGAGCCAGATTGCTAGATTTTACTGCTTGGGATTGGGGTGTTAGAAGATATAGGCAGTTTCTCGTGAGCTACAACCAATCGTTGTAGTAGGGTTATGAACCATGCTTGTCGAGTCCATGATGGGGCATTAGAATTAGTATGAGGAATGTTAGCGTGAGCTTCTGAACCAAGTAAGGAATGAATTGGAGAGGATGAAAAGTGGAGGCAAATATCGCGGGCCAATTAATCCAAAAGCCACTGCCTTTGGATTGTGGGTGAGGAAACCTGGAGGCGAAGCTTTAGCATTTTGTGTTTCTGGTGTGAGGTGAAGAGGTCTATCTCCTGGGTTCCCCACCACTGGAAATATGAGTGGAGCAGTATTGTATTGAATTGAATTCCCGCATGTGTACCTGCTGCTGCATTTGGCTGAGCATTTCTGCAAAGTTGTTGTCCACCCCTGGTAGGTATTCTGCTAGGAGGTGGATGTTGTGATGTATTGGGACTGTTGTTGGACTATGCAATTCCTCGTGGAGTTTGCACAAAGCACAGATTGTCGACTGCGCTTTTGAGTTAATTTTTTTGAAAATGCAAAGAGGCTTACCTGTATCGCTAAGCCATGCTCTCAGCTTTCTTTGAAATGAGGAAGTATAGTGAGTACACCCCTGTCCCTGGTATTTTATTAGGACAGGCTGTATGGCCCCCTTTTGATGCAGAGCTAGAACCTTCTCTGGTAAGATAAGAGTGAGAGGTGTTCTGTTGACAGTTTGTGTTCGAGGTGGGATATTGGGAGGATGAGAAGTAAGTCAGAGACAATAGCCAACTTTTATTATTGATAGGACCCACTGATCTGATGTAATATGTTCCCATTATTTGTGGTAGTCCTGTAGTCATCCCCCTACTGGTGTTAACTGCGGAGGGAGAGGCGAAGAGAGTCAACGTTTAGTGGAAGTGGTCCCTTTGGAAATGGGTCCACAACCTCGGCCTTTGTTACCCCTGCAGTGTGATCTATAGTATGACCTTCTAGTGTACTGTAAGTGATAGGGGCTTTGTGTCTTTTGAGGGGTGGATGTGTCTGTGGAGGTGGCTATTTTGGATGCGCCTCTGTATTGGCCACTCTGAAAGGAACTATTGTGTTGGTAGGTTTGAAGGGCACCCATGGTTTTTGAGGTATTGGTGTCCTTTTGTATTTTATCTACCAATTCATCTACTTGGGGGCCAAATAGGGGTTCCCCATCAAATGGTAGATTCAGTAGATATTGTTCCACATCATGTTTTAAACCTGATACACTGAGCCAAGCATGGGGCCTTGTAATAATGCGGGTGCTTACTGCATCTAATGCTCATTGAATTGTGACATTGGATATTACTTTTCATTCTTCTACTAGTTCGGACCCTCGTTGCTTTTACTGGTCAGGGATATGCTGGAGTAAATCATGCATTGCATCCCATTGTGCCGTGTTATATCTAGATAGGAGGCCCATGGAGTTCGCTATTCTAAGGTGGCTGGCTGCTTGGGCTGCCACACACTTAACCACTGCATCATACTTTTTGCTCTTCTTATTATTGGGAGGGGTATCACCAGTACCCTGCGAGTTGGCTTGTTTCCTAGCTGTATGCCCTACCAGTGAGTCTGGTAGGACATGCCCTTTGATGTTAACGCAGTCAGTTAGTGAGGCTTTGTACTTTTGGTCAACCCATGGTGTTATAACCCTGGATTTTATGGGTTGGTTAAAGATTTCAGCTGTGGGTTTAACCATGCCCTTCAACATTGGCAAGAACTGACCAGTGCAGTGGGATTAGGAGAGGGGTTCAACAAGAAAATCGTCCTCATTCTGGATGGTTTATATTTCTACCTTTATGGTATTGTGCAGCCCTGTGAAGAACCTCATGGTAAGTAGTAGTGTTGTCTGGTGGTGAGGGTTTAGAGGGGTATAGATCTCCCCGAGGGTCAACATCATAGCTGTCCCATGGCTGATCAATATTCCAATGTCACGTTGTAGATTGGGGGAGTAAGGTGCATCATAAAGGTCAATATGGTGACTTGGACTATGTTCTCCTAAGGATGATGATGTGGGTGACCGTGAGGGGAGGACCATGATATTGTTGGATAAACTGGAGGAGATGGCATCAGTGAAAGCGGAGGAGGGGGTTGGAGGAGATGGAGCACAGGGTAAAAAAGGTAGTTGGGTTCTGTGAGCCAGTGTGTGCGTTTTTGTTTGGGTGTGGGAGGCTTTTGTTAATGTACTCACGTGCCCCATTGAGTCTTCCGGCTCATTGTCCAATTCTGAGCTATCTCCACTGCTGATGAGTAGGATGGGAGCATCCATTGGAGCCTCCTGGCGTTTTGCCTCCTTGACATCCTCCTCAGTGTGGAGGCTTTGCAGTTGGTCCCCGAAAATATCGTGTGCATCATCGGCTCAAGTTACTTAGTGCCGTTCTCTACGTTGACAAAGAGTTTTCTTTGACCGAAAGGCCTAGCGGGCTTCACACAATGTTTCCACGTGTTCTGAAGACCGGTAGAGGTTGCAGATCCGGTGTTGGTCTTGCTTAGAGTATTTGCAGTGGCACCTGGAGCAGAAGCTGAAGGCAGTCTTTTCCATCACTCTGTGTGCATAGAGTGAAAGAAGATGGCGACGAAGTAGGAAGCTGAAGTTGAAACCCGGGACCGAGTCCGGGCAGGCGAAATGAAAGGTGTAAAAAAAAAGACCAGTAGTTGTTGTTTTCCTGCATTATCCGTTGAAGGTCGACAAGTTACCAGCTGAAGGAGGCCACAGGAACGTGTCGAAACTTCAATCCTGGAGTTCCGAGATAGATGTTCAAACTCAATGGAGGAAAAAAATCAATGTAGCCGATGACCTTGTACAATACAGACTATAGGAGTCACCTATACCTCGTGATTAGAAATACTTCTTTGAAGCAAAACAAGTTGCAAACGTCTGAGCCCAACACGACATGGCAGGCGTATGCTAAGCATATCTACGGCCAACATGTGCTACGAATAATAAACTTCCTCCATGTGGGATTAAAAAAAAAATAAATAAACCTAACCTAAAAATTCCTAGTGAGAATTTACCGGATCATGAATACAATTTATTGACTGTTAATAGTTAAATGTGCGGTTTGTACTGTCTTCATACCAGTCTTCTTGGTGCTATAGTACTCTAATGTAGGCCATAAAAGATTATACCATGATGTGTCCCTCAGCACCACAAAGAAGAAAGCAGCATTTGGGGAAAAAGGTGAGGTTCCATGTCTACATTAAAATACTTTAAGTAACATTTTATAGAGACTAGTATTTTTAAGACCTAAAATCAGGACACTTCTTCTGTTGGGTGGTATGCATACAGGGCACTGGGATGTTTGGTTTCAGAAAAAGCCAGACTGACATTTTTTAAACAGTGATATAAACATGGATGTATTGTGGCTCCCCTATTGTAGGAACTATATAACTAAGGCCAAACCCCCTTTTGAAGAAACAAGACTTACCAAAAAGAGAGGCGAGGGATACTATTCACTTTTGCCCATATCACAAATGCTCTACAGAACTTGTTAAACATTTGGGTGAAACAATGGGAAGACAGTCTAACCAAATATAAAAGCCAACTCAAAAGTCATGTTTTAAGCATCATCAAAACAGGATTGACACTGAACAGGAAACAGGATGGACTAGATAACTGCATACCTTTTCTTATTTGCCTGACCTTTGCACCCCATCTATGACTGAAACCTAAGCCTGCTTCGAGAAAACCAACAGTAAGTCAATGGTATATTGCCACTTTGACTACAAATGTGACACTGATACAACACTAATACCCCTGCTTATGTTGCTGAGATACTACCACCCATAATAGATGACATCCTTCTGTACGACACAAACCTAGAACACTACAACCTTTTCCCAAAGTTGTTTTGAGTGCCTTAGAGTTTCATGCATTTAAATTAGATTTTTTCTTACTTCCCTATATACCATATAGTATGCTGTCAACCCGTTCGCTGCGTTAGTCTGCCAACAGCCATCACGAGCACTACCTCCGTAGTGCTGCGCACGTCTGTTGGCCGACGCGGCCCCGCCTGCGCACGGAAATGCCCGGATTTTACGCCGCGGTTAAAGGGTTAAGGTGAATAAATGTATTGTGAAACATTGTACATTAGAAACACAACACTGACATATAATTATTGGCTAAGTCTCCACCCCGTCCCCTTTCAGTTATCACTTCCAGGACCCACACCTGGCAGCAATTAAACCACACCACATGACCAGCCAGAAATGTTTGCACCAGGACCACACATGGCCATGCCTTCAACCACCAGTTCTCTAGCCTGCCTTTGGCCAAAATTAAGCATGATTATGTAAACCTGTAACACCTCTTCAGGTACTGGAGTGTTTCCTCTTGTTAGGGAATCTAATGCCTTAGCATGGTAATCTAACAGTACCTGCAAAAACTGGGAGGGATTTGCCACATTTTAGATGAAACCACCACAGAAATTCCCCACATCAAGAGACCTCATCAGCTTAAGCATTTTGTGTGAGTGCTTTTATGGGTGCTACAATCTTTCTTAGCATCTCTCATGATATTTGGGTTGGCAAATAGGCTTAATTTTCTGAACACTTGCCCAGAAAAGTGTAACATCAACTTAATGTATTCACTCTTTGATATGATAGGTAATCTGTCCTCATACGACAAGATATCCTCATTCATATTGATGACATTAGAGGCGCAGGAAAGTAGTTTCCCAATCAAATCCTAAGTGACCTACACTGCAGAAGATAACCTCAAACTATGGAGGCAAACACAATGGGGAAAAAAGTAGTTACATACATGGAGTGTGGGCACAGCTCCATTCGATGGTACCCTGCCTCCATATCCAGGTTAGAGAAATAATACACTCTAGTTAGCAACTAGTTGGACCATCACTGGTGGGTGAGGGTTTGTGTTCCTTCTTGATTGTTCTACCTTCCACAAAGATCACAATCTAATTTGACTGCACTGCTTTTTTGTCAACTTCAAATCAGGGAAAGCCAAGGAGGGTGGTTTTGAACTCATATTATCATATTCGGGTATCCTACACTTATTCATCTCTTGTCTGGCAGTGCGAGTGTATGCAGTAATTCTGAAAGGATTTTGGCATGATGATGTTATTAATATACAGAATTACCAGATTTTGAATCAGCCAAGCGCTTCCAAGGAACAACACCTTTGATTTTCAGAATGTACCATAGCCCACCCATGAGGTGATTCTGTGCAACATTACCTATTCACACAAACCCAATGGTTCCAGTACTATGTAGGATTCTCTAAACTGAATCTTCCGATCCTCTACCTTACACTTGGACTGCCTCTGGGTCTACCAATACCCTTGCCAATTATCAGAAATGGAAGACACTAGCTTGACACTTTATTTCACATCAGGCACCTCTCTCCACATGGCATTGTCACTTAGGTATTGCATCACACCTTGGTACAAAACGGGCAATGCGCAAAGTGCATAATGATTCAGTTTGCTACAGTTCAACAGCAACATACTTCCATATATTGAGGTAGAAGTGGCTTTGGCCTTTTTCAACGCCTATGTACATACCTTTTGTTTGTAACAATTCTTTATTAATTTTCCTCAATAAAAATACAACACTAGTTCCAAGCCAGGTCATGCTCAACACATTCCATAAATAGCAGAAGAGAAGACGTCGAGACATCCCACATGTGTCGTGTATGTTACTGCTAACCAACAAACAGAAAAATCCAAGACACCCTAGCCTGATCCCAACATATGTCTTCAAACCAGAACGAGTCAGAAGGGGGTCAAATCATAATGACCTTCTCACATCATGGGTAGCGTAATACATCCACACTTTCAATGTTACTGTGCATACCTTGGAACCGCGTGCTTTGGAGCACTTAGTTAGTATAATGTTCAATAGTGTTGACAGAACACTTCCACCCCCTTTGACATTAAACGCTAAAAAATACAATCATTTACTTTCTGTCCCTGCAGACTTGGAATGGAAAATAATATATGTGGGTTCTGCTGAAAGCGAGGAGTATGACCAAGTACTAGACTCCGTGTTAGTGGGACCAGTTCCTGCAGGAAGGCACATGTTTGTATTCCAGGTAAGCTCACTAATCACAAGAGAAGTTCCATTAAAAGAGTAATTTGAAATGATCACTGTATAACTTGAGCTTAGGCCCTTCAGGTCTAAAGTGAAACATTGTCTACTGGGATATCAAACTGTGCTGAAACATGTCTTTACATTTTTTTTTTGCTGCCGTTTTTATATATACATTCCTCTTCTGCGGTTTCAAACCTACATGCGCTTTGCCACCTGCAGCCTTGATACACCATGCCCCACATCCAGATTTCAAACCTAAAGCTTCCTACCCTCCTAGCGCTCAATTGTACAAGCTGCAAGCTGTCCCCTTCCTCAGCCTGTTCAGGACTGCCCTTAAAATACACCTTTTAAAGGAAAACCATGTATGAACCTCCGACCCCGCGACACCCGTCAACTTTCAGAGCCACCTACATTCTAGTGATACCAGAAATGTGCTACGTGTATTGTCTTTTTATTTTTTACTTTCATGTTTTACTGTTAGAAGGTCTATTATCCAACCCTCAAGTATCTACATCACCTTTCAACGTGCCCATGCGAAGAGAAACAAAATCCCTGCGCCATGTCTGGTGGAAATGTTTTTGGCCTTTTTATTAAGCTGTACAGAGCCAACCGCTGCAAATAAGACCAAGGAATAAAAAGGTGTAATTGCCATTTAAACTGACTGCTTCGGTAAAGGCACACCCAATAGCCACACTTACCAACCCCCCCCCCCCCACCCCTCCCCTAAAAACAAAATGACTATCCACCTCTTAGCCAACTATGCAATCATGGACCATTGTCCCAATGGTCAAGGCTAGTAAAAGAACACAGAAACCGGCGTATGTAAGTTTGCTAGGGATTTTAAAGTTTCACTCTTCCTTCAAGCTCTCAGACAATGTATCGAAGAGTCTGCAAGAGGTCATGTGCGCTGGAGTAATTTTGTTTTTGGTTTGGTGTTCCCCTTCAAGATGTATTTCAACCAAACCCTAAAGACCTTATCACGGGCCTGCCTAGCAGTTCTGTTTTCTGGAGGAGGCGCACATTTACATAAAAATCTGCCCTTGAAGACAAGTGTGGCTACCGTGGTTAGGCAATCATCACTTCCAGGTTAAAAGTATGACTTTCTAGAATAAAGTATCCCTGCAGGAGTCAACGGTCTAATCACAGCCTTTATATTGCAAAAACATTACATCTCATGAAATTCCAAGTCTGATTGTGAACAAACAAGTCAACCTGAAAGCCCTGTCTCAGCAGAGAAGGTTGGCTGAAGAATACAGATTGCTGGTTTCTGAAATTAAAGCATTGTGAACCAGATTTCCCTGGGCAATAGTAAAGGAAGGCACTAGGGACATCTGAAGTAAAGGGTTTATTGTAGAAGATTTGCTTAAAGATTCTTTCTCATACTGGAAGCAGATCTGCAAAATTGAATGCTAAATAAATAAAGGTGCTTATGTCTTTGTTTTATTTTAGTACACAATTTACTTTGTGTCCCCCAAGGGGCTCAGAAAACAAAGCAGCTTTAGCGTGCATAAAACCAACTGACATTCGCTCAAATTCAGGATTTGTGTCAGATAGTCAATAGTCTATTTCTTCATCTCATTTCCTTATTTAGAGTGTTCTCTGGGTAGTTTCAGTTTTATGACAGTCAAACTGTGTGCTATAGGCAGTGCGTCTGATGCAAGAAATGGTGATTATGTAGTGTGACCCTTAACCAGAGGCTGTCCCTGAAATACCAATCCCTCCAAAGGCTTGAGACTTAATCTATCTTTCACACATGTTTAGTACAGCGAGCTCGCCCTTTGGGCAAAGCTATGAGTGCTTTCTTTGTAGTTGAAGCAAGTTTTTAGCTGTTACCCATTAAACAGTCTAGTCTTTTTTTCATGATAAACGGTTTAATGAATGTTTTCAGACAGTTTCTAAAGAACAAGTTACTTACCTTTGGTAACGCCTTATTTGGTAGAGACTATCTAGCCGCAGATTCCTTACCATAGAATTATCCCCAGGCATCAGACTGGATCCAGAAATGTTTCGTGAGCAGTATCCCTGAGTGCTGGTAGGTGGTTATGTTCAGCTCCACGTGGCGTCCGCGCCAGAAGTGACATGCGCGGTGCCTACATCGGCTCCACCCCAGCGCGCCAGACGCCAGTTTTTTTTTCAGACTTTCCACGCCAGGAGCACGGAGCCACCAAGAACACTGACCACTGGTGTGGAAACTGTGGCCCTAAAAGGGGAAAAGGCTGGTCGCTAGAAATCCGTTCTCAGAGTGGGAAGGACGGGTGGGTCGGTGAGAAATCTGCGGTTAGATAGAATCCCTACTAGATATGGCGTTACCGAAGGTAAGTAACGGGTTCATCTAATAGAGACCTCTAGCCACAGATGCCTTACCTTAGAATAGATAATCAAAGCAATACCTCCCTGGAGGTGTGTCTGCGAAACAGTTTCACACTAAAATGTTCTGCAGGACCAAACGGGCAAAGTGCCTTTCCGACAAACCTGACTGTCCAGGTAATGGTGCTTGGTAAATGTGTGCAGAGATGCCCGTGTGGCTGCCTGGCAGATTTCCAGGCCTGGAACTCCACATGCTAACGCAGTGGTCGTAGCCTTGGCTCTGGTGCAATGAGCACACAAACCCACAGGGGGTTGCTTCTTGCCCAATGCATTGCAAATGTTAATGCAGAGCACGATCCATCGGAAGATGGTCGACTCCCGCACGGTCTTTTCCTTCTGTAAAACATACCCCAAGAGTTGGTCGTGCACCCAGAACTCTTTTGTGCAGTCAAAGTAGAACGGAAACACTCTTTTTGGGTCCAGTCTGAAGTCACTACTCTTCCTTTAAGGGATGTGGTGGAGCGTAACAATTAATCAATGTGATGGACTGACCTAAATGAAAAGGAGTAACCACTTTTGGCAGAAAGAAGCTCTAGGGAACATGCTCAGGTATGGAGGCTTGGATGACAAAGCTTTCAGCTCAATGACTACCCTGGCAGATGTTATTGCCACCAAGAAGGCTGTCTTGGTGGAGAGGAGACTGAGAGGACAGTTGTGCAATGGCTCAATGAGAGGGCACAGCAGGACTAGGTTAAGGTCCCACTGTAGCATGGTGAAGTAGGAAACATATGTTGCAAACCTTTCAAGAACCTATGTACAATAGGGAATTTGAAGAGGGATAGCTGGTCAGGAAACTGCAGAAAGGCTTAGATAGAAGAAAGGTAGCCCCTTAAGATACCCACAGCAGAGTCCTGCAGGGCAAGGGAAAGTATAAAAAGAAGGACCTGAGAAAGGAGGCAGAAATAGGGTCAAACTGTTTCTCTACACACCGTGCCGCAAACTTGCCCCAATGGCACGCATATACTGTTTTGGTGGAGCGACGCCTGGCTGCCAAGATAACATTACAGACTTCGGGTGGAAGGTCGAAAGCTGTCAACTGTTGCCGCTCAATCTCCACGCATAAAGGTGGAGTGTTAACAGGTTAGTTGGAGAACCCTCCCCTGTTGTTGTGACAGAGGATCCTCCTGAAGAAGCAGCCTGATCGAAGAACCCACAGCCATGCTCAACAGCTCGGGATACTAAACTTTCTGAGCCCAGTTCAGAACCACAAGAATGACTTGGGCCCTATTGTTCCTGGTCTTCTTGAGAACTCTGGGCAGGAGATGTATGGGCAGAAAGGCGTACAGGAGTTCTGAGCTCCACTATAGTCTAAAAGCATCTCTGAGCAAGTGCCGCCTTGGAAACTCCTGCACGCAGAACTGACATTGTGCATTCTTGACGGTGGCGAACAGATCAAACCAGGGCTTACCCCACTGCTGGAAGAGAACTTGCACCACCTCCGGATGGAGCTGTCATTTGTGATCTGCTAGGCATCTGTGGCTGAATTTGTCTGCCCTGGCATTCAGAGAGCCCACCAGGTTTTGAACCACCAGGGATATGTCCTGATGTTCCAGCCATGTCCAGAGACGCAGGGCCTCTTGACAAACTACTTGGGACTCCATGCAGTTTGTTGCAGTACCACATGGTGGTGTGGTTGTCTGTGACCATCTTCTCTAGTCTTCCCTTGATGGAGGGTAGAAAGGCTTTTAATGCCAGCCAGATCGCCCAGAGCTCCAGAATTTTTTTGCGGAGTCCATATTTCACTAGAGGGCTCCAATATCCACCTCTCTCAGATGGCTGCCCTATCCCAGGATTGGCGCATTTGTCACTACTGTGAGATTTGGTTGGGGAAGGGAGAGGGGCATGCTGCTGACCTAATCACAGTTCGTTAACCACCACTGCAGATCTTTCGCAGTTACCTCTAAGCTCTGGATCATGTTGGAGAGATTCCCCTGATGCTGCACCCACTGGAACTTTAGGTCCCACTGCAAAGCCTGTGTATGCAGAGTCACAAGTAGGATGCAGGAGGCCCGAGGCCCAGCTGCCTCAGAGTCAGTCTCACTGAAATCCAAGCTAGTGGCTGAAACATCAGTATCATAGCCTGAATATCCTGGACTCGCCATTCTGGAGGATAGGCCTGAAACTGCACTCTGTCCAGAACAGCTCAGATGAAAGTTGAGCCTGAGAGGGAGTCAGGTGTGACTTTGGCATGTTGATAGTGAACCCCAGCAAATGCAGGAGGTCTGCCGTAGTCTGTTGATGGCAGACGCCAGCCTTGGGTGAGTCCGCCTTCAACTGCCAGTCATCAAGATAAGGGGAAGACTGGCACCTCTAATCTCCACAGATGAGCTGCAGCCACAGCCATAACCTTGGTGAACACCTGAGGGGCACTAGTAATGCCTAGAGGGAGCATGGCAAACTGAAAGTGCTCGTGGCCCACCGTGAACCACAGTGAATGCCTGTGGGCATGCAAAACAAGAATGTGGAAATATGTGTCCTGCAAGTCAAACGCACCCTCCAGTCTCCTGGGTCCAGGGCAGAAAAGACTTGAGCGAGTGTGAGCATTTTGAACTTCTTCTTGAGTAAGACATGTAGAGGGAGCAGGTCTAAGATAGGATGAAGGCCTCCATCCTTCTTGGGCACCAGAAAGTAGCAGGAATAGCAACCACAACCTACTTCTGGCATCGGCACCCTCTCTATAGCTCCCTTAGCCAAGAGAGCCATTACTTCCTGGCGAAGCAAGTTAAGATGGTTCTCCATCAACCTGTCGCAAGCAGGTGGCATGGTTGGAGGGGTAGTCACAAAGGGGATGGAGTTTCCCTATTGGTCTGTGGTTGTAGACATCCAGTGGGACAGGTGATGGCATATCCTGCCTCCCACATGGTGCCCATGATGGTTAGAGGGCAAACTATAAGGGTTTGGAGGCTTAGTGGGTGGGAGGGTATTGAGATGGCTGGAAGCCCCTTCTGTGGCCACTAAAAAAGCGAAAGGTGGATTGGGAATTGCGAGGGGCCATGGTAACGCCCAAAGACCTGGCCGTAGCTGTGCTGTCCTTAAAGCGCTGTAGCACTGAATTCGCCTTGTCCCCCAAGAGACGGGAGTCATCAAAGGGCGTATTTATAAGCGATGCTTGGAGATCTAAAAAGCCAGTTGTTCTTAGCCAGGCGTGGCACCTTATGGCCACCGTCAAGGAAACTGCTCTTTCTAGTGAGTCTGTGGTAACTAGTCCATATCTAATCGTGAACTTAGCTGCATCTGACCCGTCAGCAACAGCCTGGGAGAGTATGGCCAGGCCTCCTCCCGTACCATGCGCAGCACCTGCGCTACAAAATCCCACAGAGCATGTGAGTAACAGCATGGAAGGCATGTGGTGTCCACAGACCGCAGTGCCAGGCTGGTAAAAGAAAACATCTTCTTACCTAAGCTGTCCAACCTGTGAGATTCCCTATCCGGTGAGGCAGCAGGGAATGCACCAGGATTTACACAGGAGGTAGAGACTTGGACAGCCAAGCTTTTCGGGATAGGATGCTGTGTATCATCAAGATCGGAAGACCCCTGCCCATACCACATCTTCAAGAAAGCCAGCAGCACCATCGCACCTCATCTCCGGAAAACCATAAAAATCTCCTTCGAGACAGCGACCTTCCCGGAGAGCTGGAATCACGCAGAGATCAACGCCTTACTCAAGAAACCCAAGGCAGACCCCAAGGACCTCGAGAACTTCCGACCCATCTCCCTGCTCCCGTTCCCGGCGAAGATCATCGAAAAGGCCGTCAACAAACAATTGACCAGCTTCCTCGAGGAGAACAGCATCCTGGACCCATCCCAGTCCGGGTTCCGCAGCAACCACAGCACCGAAACTGCCCTCATCGCCGCCACCGATGACATCAGGACCCTGCTAGACAACGGAGAAACCGTGGCGCTCATTCTCCTGGACCTGTCAGCCGCCTTTGACACGGTCTGCCACTGCACACTACGAACACGCCTCTACGACGCCGGAATTCAGGAGAAGGCCCTGAAATGGACCTCCTCCTTCCTCTTCGGCAGAACACAGAGCGTCCGCCTCCCCCTTCCGCTCCGAAGCCACCGAGATCCTCTGCGGCGTACCCCAAGGCTCATCCCTCAACCCAACGTTGTTCAACGTCTACATTGCACCACTCGCCCACATCACACGACGGCACGACCTCAACATCATCTTCTACGCTGACTACACCCAGCTGATCCTCTCCCTCACCAAAGACCCCCACACCGCCAAAACCAACCTCCACGAAGAAATGAAGGCCGTCCCCGACTGGATGAGGAACAGCCGACAAACTGAACTCTGACAAGACGGATGTCCTCATCCTCGGATCCACCCCTTCGGCCTGGGACGACTCCTGGTGGCCGACTGCACTAGGAACACCCCCAACACCCACAGACCACGCACGCAACCTAGGGGTCATCCTAGACTCCACCCTCTCCATGACGAAGCAGGTCAATGCCGTCTCCTCCTCCTGCTTCAACACCCTCCGCATGCTTCGCAGGATCTTCAAGTGGATCCCCACCGAAACAAGAAGGACAGTTACCCAGGCCCTAGTCAGCAGTAGACTGGACTACGGAAACGCACTCTACGCAGGAACGCCGGCCAAACTCCTGAAATGACTTCAACGCATCCAGAACGCCTCCGCACGCCTGATCCTCAACATCCCTCGCTGCAGCCACATCACACCCAACCTGAGAAACCTGCACTGGCTCCCTGTCAACAAGAGGATAACCTTCAAACTCCTCACCCACGCACACAAGGCACTCCACAACACCGGTCTAACGTACCTCAACAGCTGACTCAGCCTCTACACCCGCCAGCTCCGCTCCCCAGACCGCGCCCTCGCCACCGTCCCCCGCATCCGAAGAGTGACCGCCAGCGGCAGATCATTCTCCCACCTCGCCGCCAAGACATGGAACACCCTCCCCATTCGCCTGCGGCAGACCTTCTGACCTTCAGAAGACTCTTAAAGACCTGGCTCTTCGAACAGTAGCAGTTAATTGAAATACTTACACTTATTTTTTTATAACCAATTTTATTGACTTTTGATTGCAACAAAGAACACAGCACCATTTAGAAATACCCTTTAGAAAACAAGACCCAGATACAAGCCCATCAAATTGATATAAAAGATTTGATGCACAGACAGCCAGTATCAGCAAGTCCACTTCCAAACTAGAGATCATATCAGTCCAAATCAGTCTTCTATCACTCCGACCCACTTGCCCCAGATACGGCGAAACTGCTTAGAACAACCCCTGGTCACATAAAGAGGCCGCTCCTGTGCGGCACACCAGTCCATCCCCCTGCGCCAACGCACCAATGTGGGTGCGGTATTATTCAGCCAGTGAGCTGCAATGTCCCTCTTAGCTACCGCTAGTGCTGCATTAAGGAAGAGTTTCTCAGACCTGGTGCCGTCCAGCCCCTCTGTGATGCCCAGGAGAATATGTGTAGGGTCGATGGGAACCTCCCAGCCCAAGACCTCCGAGAGCTCTCTCGTTACTGACTCCCAGTACCCCTGTATCACAGGGCAAAGCCACACCATATGATACAAATCATCCTGGGAGTGGGAACAGCGGTGGCAGAGGGCATAGAGTCGAAGCCCAGCACAGTGAAAACGCAGTGGTGTAAGATAGGCAGCATGTAAGAAGTATATTTGGACTAGCCGCAGCCTCGCCGAGACCGCACTTATTTTAGGGGCCATCAGGGCGTCCCTCCAGTCAGCGTCATCCAAAGTCCCCAGCCAACCCTCCCACTTGTCTCGGAGTTGAGAGAGGGAGTTGGGAGCGTTGTTGGTGAGTGAACGGTAAATACGGGAGATCCCTCCCCGGCCCAGATCGCCAGTCATGACATGGGCCTCAGGGGGACTATACTCGGGGAGTGCAGTGCCGTCTGAAATATAGGAGCGGGGGGCATGACGCAGCTGCAAGTATTGGAAAAACTGAGACGAGTGAAGGGAGTGTCGGGCCTGCAAATCCTGGAAGGAGCGTAAGTGGGTACCGCTCCAAACATCGCCTAGCAGGGAAATCCCAATAAGATCCCAGGGCCGGAATCCTGAAAGTGAGGCGAACTCCTGGAGCCGGGTGCCGCACCACAAGGCGGTATACCGGGTCAGCTTACCAGACCAGCGGGTATGACGCAGGAAGGCCCGCCAGGCCAGGAGCACTCCTCGCGTGACATCAGGGAGAGCTTGGGGGACAACATCTCCGTATAGCATCCCCTGGATAGTGGCAAAGCCAAGGGTGTGCAGTTCCAGGCGGTACGCCGGGTCGGACCAGCCGCCGTTGAACCAATCGTGTACTGTAGGAAGCCGGGTCGCCAAGTAATAGAGGTAGAGGCTTGTCATCCCAAGACCACCATCAAAGGGCGGGATCCGGCATTGGGCCAGGGCCAGCCTGGGCCTCCGTTCGCCCCCATAAGAACTTAGTGGCCAAACCGTCCATCTCCCGGAACCAGGACCTAGCGAAAGAAAGATGCGTATTTTGAAGCATATATAAAAAGCGAGGTAAAATCATCATTTTAAATAGGGCTATCCTGCCCAGAGGGTTTAGGGATAGAGTACGCCACTTAAGGAGGTCAGCGCGAACCCGCTTAACCAGAGGGGTGACGTTGAGGGACCACGCAAGATCGGGAAGAAGGGCCACCCAGATCCCCAAGTACTTGAAGGACTGCCGTCAAAGGGGGATCGTCGACTGCCAATCAAAGCACTCCCGGGACAAGTGAAGGGGAACCAAAACAGACTTGGCCGGGTTTAACCGGAGGCCGGAGGTGCGCTCAAAGAGACCCAGAGCCCGAAGGCATCGGGGCCCCGATTGGGCCGGGTCCACTAGGAACAGCAGCACATCGTCTGCATAGAGCGCGATCTTATCCTCCACAAAGCCAGGCCACCGCCAGCCAGTGAGGGAGTGATCAGATCGAATAAGGCAGGCAAGGTGCTCCATCTCTAAGGCAAACAGGATCGGCGAGAGGGGGCATCCCTGCCGCGTACCTCGTCTGATAGCGAAGGGACGAGATAGTCCAATTGACAAGGACCTGCGCCCGGGGCGATAATACAGCATCCTCACCAAGTTGCGGAAAGGAATTCCGAAGCCCATCTGCTCCAACTAAATAACCCCAGTCAACCGAGTCAAACGCGTTCTCAAAGTCCACCAGAAGGAGAGACAAATGGGGGGACAGCAAATGCCGGTTCGCCAGGGCAAGATGAAGGAGTCGAAGACAGTGTCTAGTCCCTCGGAGAGGCATGAAGCCGCATTGATCTGGATGAACCAGGGTAGCCAGGTGCGGTCTTATGCGGTTGGCCAGAACAGAGGCAAAGATCTTGAGCTCAGTGTTTATAAGAGAAATGGGACGGTAGTCAGAGCAGCAGCTCGAGGGGGGTTGAGACTTAGCGATCACTACAATGGTGGCCAGGTCTGTCTCTGGGCGAAAAGAGCTGTATTCCACCGCTACGTGATACATCGCCACCAGAGGTGAGACTAGGGTGTCTCGATTTGACGCATACAATTATTGGGGGAACCCATCCGGTCCCGGCGTCATTGGGGGAACCCATCCGGTCCCGGCGTCTTACCAGCCGCCATGCGCGATATGACATCGGACACCTCTTTGGGGGTGATCGGGAGGTCTAGTGCCTCTGCCTCGGATTCACTAAGACGTGGGAGGGGGAACTTCCCGCCGGAGGAGCTCACCGAGCGAAAGAAAAGGCGCCTGCGCCGAATAAAGGCAGGCATAGTAAGTGGCAAAACATTCGGCCACCGCAGAAGGGGCACGGTGGATCAGCTACCTCTGGAATTATACGATTGGCCATAGGGTAAGTAGCAAGGCGGTGGAGGAGCTTCCCATTTTTATCTGCCTAACCGTATACTCGGGCCACAGAAGACCGCCCAAGTAATTTGGCGGCCTCCAGAGAGGTTTGCCCGATTTCATCCCGCAGGAACGCAAGCCTCCGGTCCTGGGCAGCAGATCTATCTGCTGCGGGCAGTGTCAAGGTGGGCGGCCTGCGCCTCCAAATATGTGAGGTGGGAATCACGCATCGTACGGGTGAGCTTGAGTCGGCCTTTGGCAAAGCCCCGAATGGTGGTTTTCCCGGCCTCCCAAAGAGTACGAGAGGAGGACACCGAACCGTGATTAGTGGTGAAGTAGAGGCGAAGCTCGGCACCCACTTGGTCTTTAAACTCTTCATCTTGGAGAAACCAGGCGTTGAGTCGCCAGATCGGCCGCGAGGACTGGGAAGGGGAGCCGATTTGCAGCAATACCAGGGACTGGTCCGACAAGCCCCTGGGAATGATAACAATCTTTTGGATTGCCCGGCAGTCCTGGGCTGGCAGGAAAACGTAGTCTATGCGTGCGTGTGGTGAGAGGCTGAGGTGTGGGTATAGTGTCGCTCTGTCTGGTACCGAAGTCTCTAGGCATCCCCGAGACCCAGTGGCGGCCCATGTCGAGAGGAGGCCGGATTGGGCAGTCCTGGAGGGGGGCGAAGCGGTGTCCAGGCCTGGGTCCATGACTGCATTGAAGTCACCCCCAATGACGGTTATTCCTAGGGGTAGGGCAGCGACCTCTGAGGTGAGTCTCTGGAGTCTGGAGGCCAGCAGGGTGGGAGGGGAATAGACAGCCAGGAGATTAAGAGGGCGATCTCCAAGGGTCCCCTCCAGGAGAATAAAGCATCCCTGAGGGTCGTGCGCCACTTTGCGTGCCACCAGGGGAAGGGAGCGACGCACCAAAATAGCCACTCCTCGCGACCCCCTACTAAATCCAGAGTGCCAGACTCCGCCATAGCCATGCCGCGCCAGGAAGGGGCAATGATTGCCCATCAAGTGGGTCTCTTAAAGCATAAGTAGATCTGCGGCTTGACGCTGGGCATATCGCAAGACAGCTGTGCGCTTAACCTTGTCTAACAGGCCATTAACATTCCAGGACAGTATCTGGAGTCGCGAACCTCCGTTAGAATCACTGTGCAGGGGGAAGGCGTGCAAGGGGCCGGGCTGCCGGCAAGCACAGCAGAGATCGTGGAAGCGGGACTGCATCTAGAGCCAGTGGGTATGGTGTCATGGTGTAAGGTGGCATGTGTGCGCCGAGAGTAGTTCAAATGCAAGGGGTAATAAACGGGGGGTGCAATTCTGGTCACTGCCCAGTCGTTTCCCAGGTCTGCAGACAGGTTCGTGCAAAAAAAAAAAAAAAATGACAAACAATGAAATCAGGGGACAGCGGTCGCCCCTCCCCAACCCCACCCTATACTTCAGGAACGGAAGCATCTGTCGCCCAGTCAGTGAGGTATTAACAAAAGGCCAAACTATAATGCATGGGAATGGGGGAAACATGGAGGACCCCTCCTCATATCAGGATGTGCATAGGCAAGTCTGTCGGGAATGGAAGAATTAGCGTGCCGCCTCCGACTGCGGAGCCAAGCCCGGCAGGCAGAGGTGGGTTCAGGCGGGGCCCGAGAGGAGCGTCGGGCTACATGAGGTCCGTATCAGGCAGGTCCAGCAGAGACGGGCAGGGCGAAGCACCCCCAGAGTCCAGGTGGCCGGAGGAGCCATACCGCCGCATGGCCAGGTCGTTCCCAGGGAGCGGTGTCGGCTGTCGAGAGGGTCTCAGCGGGTAGTCTGAGCGGGCATGTCCATGGCATGTTCACGAGTTGTTGCGCTGAGGTCAGGGACCGGGGGGTTCCTATCGGACGCCTCCCCCAGCAGCACTCCTGGGTGATGAATTATGGGCACTGACTCGTAGAAGGCACTCCTCCGTGGCCCAAGTCCAGGCCTCCTCAGGGGTGTCACAAAATAGGGTCTTATGGGAATGCACCATGTGTAGGCGTGCCGGGAAGAGGAGTCTGTACTGGATGTTAAGAGCGCGGAGCTTCTGCTTGACCTCCACAAATGAACGGCGCTGACCCTGGACCTCGCGAGTGTAATCAGGGAAAGTCATGATGGTATGATTGTCGTATTTGAGGCATTGCTGCTTGCGGGCCTTGAAATTGAGAATCCTCATAACCGGTCTGGGAGGTGCCCCCGGGGGCGGCTTGGGAGCAAGGGAGCGGTGCGCACGCTCTATCGTAAACCACGGAGAGAGGGAGCCTTCAGGGATCCAGGTGCGTAGCCACCTCTCCACAAAGTTCGCCATCTGGCCCTGCTCCGCTCCCTCCGGAAATCCCACCAGGCAGAGGTTGTTGCGACAGGACCTATTTTCAGCATCTTCTGCCCTCCGGTGCAGCTCCTGGGTGTGGGATTGGAGGCGAGCGAGCTGTCCCTTGAGTTGCTGAATTTCGTCTTCCACGGTGGAGATTCGGGATTCAGTTTCTTTAATCCGAGCCATGGCGTTCCGAAGGTCCTTCCGGAGGAGAGTGACATCCACCCGGACCTCAGCGATCTTGCCCTCTACGGAGGACTGTGAGGCATGGATAGCTTGAAGGATGGTAGATGGGTCTGCAGCAGGTGAGGCATCCTTATCCACACCGCCACCAGACGTCCCTGAGTCCATGGTGGTGAAACGATCCATTTTGGTCTGGGTGGCGGGGTTAGGCGGTTTGGGTGCGACCCATGGCCACAAACCAGCAGGACAGGGGAACCAGTCACGCTTCTGACAAGGTCCCTGGAGGCCCCAGTGAGATCCAACGGCGCATGGTACACGCAGCCGACTGTGCCTCCAGCGGCGGAATCCCACGTCGAAGCAACAGTAGAGAGGTCTGACTCCAGAATTCGCAGCAGGGTCAGAGGCCACTCCGGGTGCCAGGAGAGCCACAGTTCAGGAGCAGGGGGATGGCAGGGGCAGTTTTCCTCCAGGGCCCCAAGCTGCTCGCTACATGCGGCCGAGTCCACCCCCGGGCTGTACCCTCCAAGCAGAGGCGACACAAGAGAGGCAGGGGGAGCATTTGAGGGCAGACAGGGGGGCTAGGACCCAAGTCAGCTTCAGAGTGGGCGGTCCATGCATGTGGGGACCCCCACAATACAGGCACAGTGGGGGCCCCAAGGGAGCGGCACAGGGGCAGCACCGGGGGACTGTTAGGCGGTGCAGCGCAGGGGCAGCAAACCATGGTAGGTAGGGAGATACAGTGAGCCAACTCTCAAGTTGCAGCGTCCAGGTCCCAAATCACCTTCAGGGCAGCAATGGCCACACACAACACAGTCAAAATAGGGGCCCCAAGGGAAAGCAGTACAGGAGCGGCACCGGAGTCCGTTAGGCCGGGCAGGCGCAGCCAACCAAGACAAGCAGGGAGACACAACGGGCCAGCTCCCAATACGCAGCGTCCAGGGCCCAAATCACCTTCAGGGCTGGTGGTCCGTGTGCGCGGGGGGGGGGCCTTTCCACACCACAGTCACAGAGAAGTAGGGCAGGGGTTGCAGGGGGCTCCGTCCCAGGGAGCATGGACCGTCCACCGGGTACTGCCGGATCCACGTGCCGCAGGCCTTATCCCCTCACGAGCGGCGTAAGGACCCCGAGGGAATGGCACAAGGGCAGCTCCTGGGGCAGTCGGGCCGGGCGGGCGCAGCAAATAAGGCCAGGCGAGGAGAACAGTGGGCCAACACCCAACCTACAGTGTCAAGGGCCCAGGGCACCCCAAGAGCAGGTGGTCTGCGTGTGCGGGGGGGGGGGCTTCCACAACAGTCACAGCCTCCCCCCCCCCCCCCCCCACCAGGTCTCTGCGCCCGCCGAGAATCGGGCCTCCAGTCGGGAGACTCCGAGGATGTCAGGCGGCCCTCCAACACTGCCGACTCGGGATACCTGCTGCCCGAGGATGACAGCCGGCACCACGGCAGCGCCGTGGGGGAGCCGAGGGTGCAGTTCCAGGAGTCTCCGCCGCCGCAAGCAGCAGCTCCTGCCCCAGGGCACGGCAGAGCAGTCCGGCGGGCGGCAACGGCCGCAGGAATGGGATCTCAGCCAGGCAGGGGGTGAGGACACCGCAGGTACCACACCGGGGGAGCCCAGATGTCACCACCAATCACCCACAGCAAGGCCAGAAGCGTGTCGCGACAGCTCGGTCCAAGGGCCGCAGGATCTCAGCAGCAATGCGAGGAGGCCGCCATATTGGAGAAGGGCGTCCGGCAGGCCGAGAAGCATGAGAACACCGGATCACCGGGTCCCCAAGGGCCAGGACTTCAGCCAGGGGTGCAGCAGGGCGTCAGCAAGATGATGAAAGGCTGGATGACTCCAGGGACTAGCGGATTCCAGTCGGATGGAGGAGGGGTCCAGGAGCACACTCAAGGTGCGACCACCATCTTAGCTGGGTAAGCCACGCCCCCGAAATACTTACACTTTTACCTAGTAAAACAGCTGTTTTGTTTCCATGGTCATGATGTTGATATGCAATGAAATATAAACAGTTACAACGATCCTTTTATTTTACACAATTACAAAAACTCTGGGTTCAATATTTTTTATAGATCATGACTGCATTTAGCATTTTGAGGGAAAACACAAGAGTGGCACATTATAGACAATGGCGTTACTAATGTGAAGTAAATGGGAACAGGCACCTCTATGCAAGTTTGTAAAAAGTGTCTACGTGTACTGGCAAATAGTTTCCTTCATTTTTGTCACCAATGTGTTACGCTCAAAGAAACCGATCCTTTTCAAGCGTGAGCATATATATTGAAAAGCAACATGAAACGACATGTACATTTTCAAAAGGGGTTAGTGTCAATGTTAGTTGTCCAGTTCAGCAAAGGAAAATGTCTCAGCTATTTACAGCTTCAGGTGAAGCAGTAGGAGGCTACTCTACAGTCCTCTCCTTGATATTATCCATTTGGTTTGGCAGAAAAGGGAGAGAGCGGCTTCAGGAGTGATTCTCTGTTTTGTATGGAGGAGAAGCGTGGATGGAGTGTCTTCATAGAGGTCAACCCAGTATCTGTACTGTACAAAGACTGTGCAAATTGAAGAGAGAGCTGTAATTTTTAAACTTGCTACTCTATGCTTTCAATTTTTCAGTGTGTGTTAACCAAGCTTTAAAGGCGTCCTATTGTCCTGTGCGGATTTGAAGGGCATAAAAGAGATACTACTCCCCAGTTTTGATCACTGCGAGCTGGCAGAACCTCTTTTGAAGAGAGAGGCCCAAAAAATATAGGACTTCAGATTCTACCTCAAAATCTGGGATGATTGGGCAGTATTATGCCACTTTGGGATGGCGCTCAGAACCTTTAAATACATGCCCGATAGTATGAGATCATCTCTGTAAAAGGCATGTCCTTCATAGAGTAATCGGAGCTGTAAGTGGAGGCCAGAAAACTCAACAATTTGGCAGCATTGTTGCACTGCCGCATTGAACATCAAAAGATAGTGCCAAAAAGGTAATTAATGCACGTCATAGCCAAGTGCTCAGAAAAGAAAGCAGTTGTTAAATGCCCGATTTCCTCATCTCGTTATTTTTTTCTGCTTTGTTGGCAGAAGAATAAAAAGATAGCCGTTTTATGAATTCAGCAGATAATTCCCAGGAACAACCAGTGCAGAGGACAAGAGCCCAAAAAGAAAGGTAACGGTTTAGCTCCAACAATTTCAACTAGTGAAGCCAGCTAAACCGAGGGAACAGAACTATTGATACACTTTTGGCAGTATACCCATCAACATTAGATCAGTCTCAAATGGAGGATGACTCAACAACCCATTTTAAAGGAATTTCCCCCCAAGAACTAAAACATTGAGACATAACCTTATTAAGCTGTCAACCTCGGGTAGATAAAGTACTTGAGAGGCATTATTTTCAGTCCACGAATACCCAGGTGAGAAATGAAAACGTCTGTTGACCATCTGGTTTCACCCTCATATGGTGACTGACAATATTGTTTGGTGAAAGGGCCAAGACAAAAGAAGAAACACTCTTAACTAGTATAAGTAGTATTTGACAAACTTTAATATCGTCCTTACTGGTCCCTATCACTTGCAATGTCTTTAATGAGAACATATGTCAAACCAAGCAATAAGAGCAGAGGCTGAAAAAGACAAACTATTTCTTTAAAAGATTTCAGAGTCTGACTAAACAGAAAAATAACAAGCATTTACAATGCAACGGTCTCGGCATTGTTAAAGTTAGAGCTATTGGCATTGCTCATGACAACGCCGTTTCTTTAAATGTTTTAAAAAAAAAACATAAACAAAAATAATGTCATGAGCAATGCCAATAGCTCTAACTTTACCAATGCCGAGACCATTGCATTGTAAATGCTTGTTACTTTGTTGTATACAAGTGCATGCATTGTTAGGATGTCAGATGGGTTGGTCTGTCTCAGTGCTTACACAAATAATTTAAATAGCACTATTTTATTTCTTTTATAGCGCTACTCATCCCAATGCAGAGTGTTAGAGCACTTTACATAACATACACATTATCCATTCCAAATAAGTCATGTAAGTGTGTAAATTAATGTAGAAGATGTGTTACATGAGACAGTCGGGGTTAGAAGGTGTGGTAGTCAAATACACTTCATAGCTCACTGTAGTCTACTGGAGGGATTCCAATTTATTGACTGCAAGTAACAAAAGGATCTCTGTGTTCATAGCAGTTATCCTTTTACCAATCGACATAAAATAAAAATCAGTGATCTGTTACTTGATATGCGTTGCAGGAGACAACTTAAAAAAAAAAAACATTTTATTTCATTTTCAGTTGCCATGGTTATTGACGTTATGTGCTTTGATAGCACGCGTTATAATTTCACTCGCATACTGCCCGACTTGGTTAATCCATCCACTTATTTTTTAAGACTTGTGCCCTGGGCAGGACGCATAAGGGGCTGAACCCCACTGGGGAGCATAAGAGGCCAAAATCCCTGCGACAATGCAGAGGGAGCCCACAGATGGGAAGAATCCCAGATAAGAAGCAGATAGAATGAAGCCAGCCTCCGAGATAGAAAGGCAGGATAGAACCGTACACAGAAGTAGACAGATTGAACCCCAGACAGAAAGCAGATTGGATGAAACACAGAAATCCTAGACAGGAAATAGATAGAATACTTTCCAAACTAAAGTTAACATGCCTCTATCTAGGTTACCAAGGAAACAGCAATCCAGTAGCCCCGCTTCTTTTAGGCTAGATTTACACGATATAAAAATATCACAGACATGCCTATCAGAACATAGCCTCCTGTCTAATCATTGACTTAATCTTTCCTTTCTTTCTTTGACCCTGTACAGTGCCCCACTACCTTTTGCCTGGTTTAGTTCTACAGACATACCACACAACTATCCATAGGTACAACTTCATAATGTATTCTGGTGCTTATTACCGTGATGACTATCAGTGAAACTAATTTGACTAAGCCACAAAATCACAGTGGTCAGTAAACGGAGAGCCCAGACCGTGGGCATGGCAGCCTGGATGACCTGGGGTCATCTGCGAAGCGAAGTCAGACGAGAAACGGTATAACCGGTCATACAGGAAGCAGAGAGGAGCACCGAGGGAGAAGGAGGCGATCGTTTCAACTTTCAAGTTCTGTAACTTGAAAAGATTGAGTCTTTTTACTCTGTTCTTTAACTTGGTCCGATCACGTGTCACTTTATTTAAATCAGTGATGTGCAGAAACACAGTTACTCGTGAGCAAGGAGCTCTAACTACGAAATGCGTAGAGTGTTTTGGGTCGAAGCCTAATAAAATTTTACCTTACAAAATTGAGTACACGGCCTGCTGCTTGGTGTATGAGGAGACAGCATTGGTTGATGTAAAGGGACTCGCCATCCCACCGTGGAACGCCGTGATTTGTGGACGGGGTGAGGCGACTGTGCTTCACGCTTTGCGGTTGGATGAATGTGAGATACCCCCACCCACCCCATAGTACTTCGGAGTGTATTGGACCGCCGGTACAGTTGCCCGTTGTGCCCCATGTGGATTTGTTGTATGGCGGCGACGGATTGTAATGCGGACCTTATAATTCCCCATTTTGCAAGAGAGCTACACAGCACTAACGGCTTCCTCTCAACGAACGCGACAAGAAGTTTAAAAGAGGAGTTTGCAGGCGGTAACGCTGACATTAGTGTTCTACCAATATTAAATTATGGGTATGACGAGATCTGAAAAGCTTCGAGGCAGCTGGCAAAATGTTCGAGAACTACAAAACATGTGAATCACTGGAGCGAAATGAAGGAATAAATAATGCATCACCAAACAAACAGAAGATCCCTTTAAGATGGGGGGGGGGGATTCGGCAGTAGCCACGTGCACGGACGTAGAAGGGATCTGCCTTTTGTGCCGCGGCGGAGGCTCGAAGAGTGGCTTGGGAGCTGGAAATGTGGCAGACTGCGGTGCCCTGAGCTGAGCCTTGCTGCCTTTCTCCGTGGTGAAGCAGAAATGCCTCGGAGAAAGGCAGCGGCATTTTCGGATTCGGGGGCGTGTTTTCGGATTTGGGGGTGTGTTAAACACGCCCTGAGAAAACTCGCAAAAAACACGCCCCCGAATCCGAAAAGGACGGGGCCTGTTCGGAGAGACAATCCTGTTCTCCAATGGCTGGCCAGCATTCAAGAGGCCAGCCAATGGAGAACAGGAGAGAAGAGGGGCGGGTGCAAGCCCCTCTTCTCAAAGACATTAAATCTCCGGACTTCCGGTCTGCCGACCGGATGGTCCCGAGACCTAAAAACGAGAACAATGGGATGGCCATCCTAAATTATGGGACCGATTTGAATCCTGTCCAGTGACTGACAAAACAGGAAAGGGGAAAGAGGTTGCCCCTGCTGTTTTAGAAGTGTATAGTACTTCCAAACCCATCATGCAGATCAGCAGTTGGCACAAGTATGTAAAAGTAATGTAGATGCAGCCTTTCTTCTAGAAATGTTTGCTACAAAAACAGTCATCAGTGCTGAGTATTGTCCCCGCTTATCCCCTAAATGTTTTGTTTTAATCACACGTTTCTGGTTATCAGACTTGCTATCAAATGGTTAGAAGCAAGAAATGGAAAGTATGTTTAATAATACATTTTGGTAATAAATATTCACTTGTACCTGTAAGAATAATGTTCACGTTTTATTAGTAGTACATAGGTTTATTTTTTATGATTTGTTTTCCATTTCTACAGTACCTTTTATAAGAAGCCTTATGAGAGACTGGATTAACAAATTAAAAAAATAAAAATGTGAAAACAATTTGGTAGTTCATACAAGGGAATTCCAAAGTAGAAATTCAACTCTTTCCAACACGTACTTTAGAAAGACTAAGACGGTTTCAATGTCTCAAGACAATGGCAAAAGCACCGGCACCTACCGCAATGACGCTTTGCCCTGCTGAAGTTCCACACCTACTAAATAATTAACAGTGGTGTGTTATTTACAGATTGTGGGTAATTGTATGTGTTCACTCTACTTTTTTGGTACTTCTTTTATCTTTCTAGGCTGATGCAGCCAACCCAGTACTCATTCCAGATGCGGATGCAGTGGGTGTCACAGTTGTTCTCATCACATGCACCTATCGAAGTCAAGAATTTATCAGAGTTGGATATTACGTGAACAATGAATACACAGAATCGGAGCTGAGAGAAAATCCTCCCGTAAAACCAGACTTCACAAAGGTAATATGTCCACAACTCAAGATCTTTATGAATGCTTTTGAGTTTGGGAGAGCTGGGGAGTCACGGGGAGCACATTCACATATTCCTGGTTTAAAATCCCCCTATCGGCCTCCAACATCTTTTAGACAAAACAAATGAATTTTGCAAAACTAACTCATTAACAATCAACCTAAATAAAACCAAAATAATGACAATAAATTACCATAAAAAAAGGAAACGTCTATGGAGATTGGATGGCCAGAAGCTAGAGCAGGTACACACTTACAAATACTTAGGCATTATATTAGACTGCAACGGCTCCTTTAAACAACAACTAGAAGCCATTCGTCGGAAGGGCACGACATTTCTTATGTCGATAAAGCCACTCCAAAAAGCTCTTCCAGACTGGTCTCTGGGTCCTCTTCTGCAGGTAATAAAAGCTTGCTTACAACCAATGCTCACCTACGGCTTCGAATCTATGCAAGGCAAAGATGCAACAATATTGGACAACACCAATCGTCGTGCATACAGGGCAATATTCCACCTTACCACCTACTCATCACCAGCCCAAATTCGCCTCGAGTTCGGATTACAAAAACAAACAGTGGAGAGAAGAGGCGCATATATAAAAAGCTGGTGGAAAATTAGAAAAGCAGAACAAGGAACACTAAATGCTCATCTCTGGACTGAACTGACTAAATGAGACAAATCCCCAGCAAGGACCTACTTAATGGAATCATTGGACATCCTGGGTCTAACAGAACTGTGGGAGTCTCCAACTGACGCCGGTACCTTCAAAAGAGTGGTAACCAAAGTCATCAAGGCGATCTCGTTAATAGAGGACAAGGCAATTTTAGCCAAGAGAGAGCATGGATGGGTGGCTCTGAAAGACTACACAACTCTCAAACCACAACAGTATCTAACAATGGGACTCACACACACAACAAAAAACAAGTTCCTTAACCTCCGCCTAGGTAACATACCCATAACGCCACACCTAGCACCCTGGAAAAGGGATAAAACAATAAATCTTTGCAGACTATGCCTTTCCGGCAAGGAAGATCTTATACACATTATTTGTATTTGCAAAGACCTTATGGACATAAGGCGTTCCTTGTTTCGGGCCCTTTGGAATCAGAGGAGGATAACCAGCTGCAGACAGGCCGTGCTGCTCTGTTTTAACCCCACGGAAATTCAACTGAATTGCAGAACAACAACATTTTTTGATATAGCGGCAGGTAGACTCAAAGAAAAAACGGGACACTAATAGACTCAAACTATGACCTTTAATACTTATAAAGATTTTAAACAAGCAGACATTTCACTCCTTTTCGCTCTTCTTAAACCCAAACTTTTAGCAATGTTATTATTTTACTAAATGTTGTGAGTTTTTATTAACTGTGCAATAAACTAAACCTTAAACCTGGTTTAAAATCAAGATAGAATGCAGTCTTGGCTATCACATTAGACCATTTCACTATGCACTTTTTACTAAGCAGCGATTGTGTTGTAAATTATTTTTGTTACTTTGGTCTGGCAAGCAGAGGCAACAGTTATTTTTAATAAGGAATATCACAGCCATCAATAATTTAGTTTTAATCACTTTAGACCCCTTAAAACAGTTTTTCAAAACGGTTTCAGAAAA
Source organism: Triturus cristatus (assembly GCF_964204655.1). Taxonomy (NCBI): domain Eukaryota; kingdom Metazoa; phylum Chordata; class Amphibia; order Caudata; family Salamandridae; genus Triturus; species Triturus cristatus. The sequence continues at coordinate 760,653,724 of NC_140589.1, read as the reverse complement.
GTCTTGTAAATTGGACCACTCATGTTCCCACTGCACCGCAAAACCAGGCTGAGTCTTTCATAGAATGTAAGACGCAGTAATGTCATTGCAGGAGACCTCTGCCAGTAGTCACCTTGCTCTATTACAACTCAGGGGTTACGTCTTTTCATTTGAGTAGATGCAATTTTAAAAGAGAAAGCAGAAACATAAACAGGCTTAAAAACTGACACTTTAATTTGCCTAGGCAAGAACAAAATACTGACAAAATTGACAACATTGAAAAAGGGTAACCAAATAGGTTGATGGTCCTTCCCATCCTGGTAGCATTTAGGATGCTGAAGAGGTCTTGTGTCTGCATGGGAGCCAGAAAAATGTTTACATGGTTTGATAATGGCATTGATGATCCTAGAGGAGAGGAAGTCCTTGGCCAAGATTTGTCAATTTATTTTAGTTGGGGACAGAAACCTTGAAAATGAATAGGGCAAAATCCTTATGTTATTGGAAAGTTGATTGTTGGAAACAGGTTTTCATATAGCAGCAATTTCACTTTAGGGTTGTCTCACTTAGTGTACAGGAGTGCGACTGACTGCACAGTAACATTTAGTTGACTTTGAAGTTGAAATGGTACTGTAGTCATTCAACAGGATATCGTTAAAATATGAGGAGGCACTTCTACAAGAAGTCCTCCGTGAACTCATGCAGATTAATTTCCTAGGAGGTCTGTAATCTGAGAAGTGTTTTGGTTTCTGTGTTGAACTTTATTTCAAGTAGCGTAACTGTGCTCAACGTGTGAGTGTGTGTGTGTAGTCATTGATGCCCAAGCCTGCACTACATGCGCCTACAGTTGTCCATTTCTTTGTTTGCATTCTATAGGGTACAAAGTTAACATGCTTTATATTTGTCCCTCTCTCACCAGCTTCAGAGAAATATTTTGGCATCAAATCCAAGGGTTACCCGATTCCACATCAATTGGGAGGACAACAGCGAGAAACTGGAAGACATGGACAGCAGCAATCCTAATTTACAATCATTGCTTTCCTCAGATGTCCTGCCTTCTGCATCGAAGGGGTGGCCACCCACGTCCGAAAATTCACTTAACGTCATGTTAGAAGCACACATGGACTGCATGTGACTATTGGCAATTCCTCTTTTACAGCAACTGGCCTGTAAAACTACTAACACAACAAAGAAAGCAAAAACAAACTTTCATCCTTAAACTATTTTGCATTGTCCTATGTACAATGTGGAAAATGTCTTACGCCTGTAGAAAGTTTATTTAAAAAAATCCCTGTATTTGAGAAACACGTGGAATATAAAATACAACTATTTTTGAATATGCGTTCTTTTCCATTATGAAGTTTCATTTACGTGTGCACTAAACACAAATTATGATTTCGTTCCTCATTTTACTCTTAATTGCGCAGTATATTGTAAAAAAGTACATTCTAAGGCGTTTCACAGTGCATGTCTAGTGCCATCATTGAGGTGGCCCAGTACACATTTCTCCTAGGAGGCCTTTATCTAAATGGTGTGTATAGGATGATACACACACACACACACCATCTGTAGCACTGTTGAAAAGTAACAGCAAAGCAATGAGGTATTATGAATAAGTCTACCTGTTGCATAGGCTGTGGACATGAAGTATATGGATGGTTTCAGATGTTTCCAAGCTGCCAATGTTTCACCCTGTCATTCATTCTGTGCTGATTGTATATATTTCAACAGTCTGTGGAAAATAGCTATGTTTGGAGCTGTAGCCAGTACTGGATTTATTTGAAAAGTAGTGTAAATTATCTTAAAGAAAATGGATAAAGTCAGAAATGTCTACCACTGGTTAACCCCAAAGTGATTTTCTGGAAAACAAGTTGACCATGCGCTATGCAGCACATTCTATAAGGGTGGCATCAGGAAAGCTTGCTAATCTGTAGCTACTCTGCTTACCAGGGTCTTTTTACAAATGTCTTGGAATAATTGATCAAGTTACTTACCTCCAGCAAGGATTTGTCTTGTGGATACTCTTACTGCAGATTCCTCACGTTTAGAATTTCCCTGGGAGATTTAAAAACAGCATTTCTCCAGCACACTGGTAGGTGCCAATGTGCGGCTACACACCAACTTTATTCTGTCCCAGAAGTGACAGGCAGGCTGACATCACTATCTTTTTTAACCTTGTTTGCACCCTCGTACGCATTGCCAACAATAATTAGAGGTACTAGGGTGCAGATTGCTATGGTGGAACCTATTTAGATTGGAAAAGAAACCATTCCACAGAATTGAGAGGTCATAGAGGAATCTGAAGTTTAAGTATCCACAATAAAGAGCGTTATTGGAGGTACGTAACTTGTTCTTCCAATGGATACTTCTAACAGCAGATTCTTCACTTTTAGAAAAAATGCCAAAGCAGTACCTCCCAAGGTGGTGGATCTGTGCAGTGGTTCAAATCATAAAGTCCTGCAGGTGCGCAGTGCCCTTCCCTTCAGATCTACTGTCAAGGAAGTAGTGCTTTGTGAACATGTGCACTAATGCCCACGTCACAGCCTGACAGACGTTGAGAACGGCCACTCTGCATGCCAATGCAGTGGAAGCAGCCTTGGCCCAGGTTTAATGGGCCCTAAATCCTTCCGGAGGCTGCTTTTTGGCCAGTGCGTAGCAGATCTTCATGCACAGTACTATCCTCCTTGATTGAGTCATTTTCTGGACTGCCTTGCTTTTCTTTGCCCCAGGAGAACCCCATAAAAAGCTTGATTGTCCACCCAATGAGGTTTGTTGCGATCCATGTAAAAGCTAGAGGCCATCTTGGGGTCTGCCGATGGAGTCTCTCCTTCGCTTTTGATGGGTGAGGAAAGCCAAAATACACTGGGAGTGGGTTGGAATGCCCAACGTGGAAGTCGCAACCTCTGTCAAAAATGTTGCCCTGGACCTCGACATCACTCTAGCTGGGAAAGAGGTGAATTAAAGCAGCTGCACAGAGAAAGCTTGGAGTTCACTTTTATGACAAGGTTAAGTTGTAGCGACCAGGAATAGTCTTCAGAGTTAGGAGATGTAGTGGACAGCTGTGTATCATTTCGGAAGTAAGGAAAGTGAGGAACAAATTGAGATCCCAGTGTGACATCACAAAGGGCTTGGGAGGAAACGCAAGTCTAACCTTTTAGAAACCTCATTGCAACAGGGGACTTAACAAGGACAGCGGGTCTGACAAATTTAAAAAGGCCAACAAATAACCTTTAATGGCACCCAGAGCAAGACCTTGCTGGTCGTGAGGTAAAACAAATAACAAAACATTCAACACTTTGATCTGTTAGAGGTCTCCATAGCTGATGGTGCCCCAGGTCACAAACTAGCCCAGTATCTGGCATAAACAGACTTTGTAGAGGGACGCCTGGCAACAAGGATGACATCCACAACTTTGGGGAAGAAGATTGAAGGTAGTCAAGTGCTGCTGTTCTGTACATGGAGATGCAGGTTTGGGTGCCAGGCCCTGCTACTGTGACAGGAGATCCTCCCAGAGGACAAATGCTTATAAACCCACTCTCCTTGCCCAATTCACAGTCGCTAAGATGACTTTGGCCCAGTTATTCCTGATATTTTACTGAGCTCTGGGCTGAAGAGGCAGCGCCGGAAAGGTGTGCAGCAATCCTGAGCTCCACTCTATCTGGAATTCATCTCCAAGAGAAAGCCTTCTTGGAAACTTCATGACGCACAAACTTTGCCATTGCGTGATTTTGATGGTGGCGAAAAGATCTAGGCAGAGTTTTCCCCATTAATGGATGATGCCCTGTGCCACCTTTGAAAGTAAATACCATTCGTGATCACCAGGCTGTGTTCGTTCACCCTGGCAGTCAAAGATCCTGCCATGTGGCTCACAACCAAGGAAATGCCCAGATACCCCAACCAGCTCCACAACCTCTTGGCACAGTACCCTACCATCCTTCTTGTTATAGTACCACATGGCGGTGGTGTTGTCCATGAAAACCTGAACCAGCCTCCCTCTGATTGACTTTTGGAAGGCTTTCAGAAACAAGGTAAATGGCCTGCATTCCACCGGGTTGATGAGGAGAATGGTCTCTGCCGGAGACCAGAGTCCTCGCATCTCCATTCCTCCCAAAAGATCCCTCCATATCCCAGCAGTGACTCATCTGACACCACTGTTAGCTCTGGTTGCGGGAAGGGAGAGGGGTTTACCACTGATCCAATTAAGGTTGAGAAGCCATCACTACAGGTCTTGTGCAGTCTCCTCTGAAACCTGGATGGAATCCAACAGATTCCTCTGCTGCTGGATCCACTAAGACTTCAGGTTCCACTGAAGAGAATTTATATTAGACTTTGCATAATCAACGAGAAGGATGCAGGACGCCAACAGGCCCAGAAGCATCAGAGCCACTCTCACTGAGATGCTGGTCTGAAGCTGAAACATCAGGATCATAGCCTGAATATCCATGACTCATTGTTAAAAGAAGGCTCAAAACTGCCGAATATCCAGGATGCTTCCAATGAGAGGGAGCCTCTGCAAAGGAGCCAAGGGTAACATCAGCATGTTTATAGTAAACCCCAAGGCCTTCAACAGCTAGACGTCAAGGTAGGGGAAAACTGGAATCCCCAACCTATGAAGGTGTGCTGCGACCTCCGCCATCACTACGGTGAACACACAAGGCGCACTGGTGAGGCTGAAGGGGAGTACGACAAATTGGAAATGCTCCTGGCCTACCTTGAACCACAAGTAGCATCGTGGTACTGAAGGGTGAGTACATGAAAGTTGGTCTTGCGCAGGTCATAAGACACCATCCAGTCATATTGATCTAAGGCAGACAGAACCAGGTCCTACCTGAGCATCTTGAATCTGTTCTTCCACAAGAAGGCACTCAGAGTTAAATTTAAAAAATATGACGAAGGCCTCTGTACTCCTTCGGCACAAGGAAATATCAGGATTACCAGCCAGTCCCTATTTCTAGGGCAGAACCTTCTCTATGGCTACTTTTGCCAAGAGTCTGCACTTCTTGATGCAAGGTGAATAGGTCCTCTTCTGAAAGATGTTCTGATGTGGGTGAAAGATGCAGCCGGTTGAAAAGATCTGAAAGACCCACCTGTTAAATTTTATATTTTGCCATCTTTAAGAAAAGGGCGGTTGTGTGCCACTGAGGGCTGTTTGGAGGCTAATGCTGCAGAGGTGGGGGGGACAGGGAAGTTCGCTACACCTGGAGGCTGGGGTGCCTATTGCATAGGTGGTGAGCCTTGGCACTGATTGGTAGACAAAACATCTGAAGTAGCCCCAAAGGAGGTGAAACTTTGGTCTTGCCAGCGTGTAAAGACCTAAGGAGCGTGCCATGGCAGTGTTTTCTTTTTAAGCGCCCCAATGCTAAATAAGCCTTCTCACCAAATAGGTGGGATCCATCAAAGAGCATATCCATCAAAGCGGCTTGCATGTCATTAGAGAAGCCTGCGGTTCTCATTGAAGCGGGACACTGAAGTACCATCTTAGTGCTGACTGCTCTGCCCAAAGAGTCTGTAGTTTCCAGACCAGAGTGGATGATCTATTTGGATGCATCGTGACCATCCTGGTGGTTTGAGCAAAGCTAGCCTGAAATTCTCAAGGACTGCTGGAAAGATCTCGCCGACCATATCCTTTTAAGCGTTGGAATTTCTCCAGAGAAATAGCGGAGGCACTGACTGACTAGAGGGCTCGGCTGGCCGAGGAAGACATCAGTTTCCCCGAATGCGGATTCTTTTTGACTCTGTCCAAGGGAGTCGTACATAATGAATTAGGGTTCCCCCTGCTGGTGAAAGCCTGAACCACCAGACTTTCTGGCGAGGGTGCTGCACCCAGAAGTCACAGTAGCCTGGCAAACTGCCTGTTCACAGGTGGGCAGGAACAGGCTTAAAGATGCCTATTATGGTGTTCATCAGTGCTTCACTGAATGGTATCAGTGCCTCAGAGAAAGTCTATCCAGGCTGCAAAACGTCTGTTAAGACATTAGTTTTGACTTCCATAGTTGGCAGCTGTAAGTCTGATAACTACTGCCCGTCTCATCATCACAGCAAAGAAGGCACTCTCTTCCGTTAGTGGCTTAGGGCACTAAAACAGCCCAGCATCTGGGGAAGTGTCTAACCCACTGGCCATTTACAAATCAATGTACAGATTATCATCATCATGGTGTGGAAAATATTTCTGATCATCATTGTCTTCACTAAAGGCTAGTTGACTCTGATCAGTCAGAACTAAACATTAACTGGGATGCGGCTCTGAGGCAGAGGTATGTCTTTGAGGCAGTGGCATGGCTCTGGCCGAGTTGATCTGAACTGGGACCAGGTGTGTCAGTACGGATTTGGGGAGCAATCTTGGTCAGAGACAAGATGAATTTGGCTCGGAGTTAAATAGGACTATTGGAAGGGGCCTTCCTATGGCTGCTTCGGGGCTGGTGTTGATGTCAGAGGATGGATTTTGGTACCAGACTTAAGTGTGGAACCGTATGCAGGTTCTGGAGAGACAGTCTGCTGAGGACGGACCTGCCAGGGGTAACTCGACTGGAGGCCTATGCAAATCTTTGCATCCCTAAATGCCTCAATCTGTTGTGACCTTAACGAATGCTCCAGAAACTGGTTGCATCAGGATCAGCTGCTTAATCAACTCATCGGCGGGTGACCAGAAATGAGAGAGAGAGGCACTTTGAGGTCCTTGCGACTTCTCCTGCTGTGGCAGGATTGGGACTAGTGCCACTTGGCCTTTTTATGCTTCAACTTACCGGAAGACTTGGACCACCATGAGGACCTTTGCTGGGAACGTCCCGAGAGTAGGAACGGATCCACGCCTTCAACTTCAAGTGGGAATAGGATTTTCAAGACTTTGTTTGGTATTGGTGACATACAACTTTGTTTCGTGTTCTTAGATCATGGTCAGATTCATGATAGCATACTCCTCGCAGGATCTGGAGTAGTGCCCTGAACCGAAACACCAGAGTCACACGTCTTGGGGATCGGTCACAGACATTTTTTTGTGACAGTCCCTACATGGCTTAAATTCTGAAAAAAATATAAACTTATCACATGATAAGGAAATGTTGGGAGCGTCCTCCAAATCCATGTACGAAGGCATGGAAAGAAAGGTACAGGCGTCAGTGCACGGAGGTCGGTAGCACTTACATGCTGCCCTGCTGGTCACTCCTGTGGTGGAATCAGGCGCGCAACACCCATTGGACTCGAAGGGCTTCAGTCGTGTGTGGCAGCCCGGGATGAGACAGCTTCCCGGGCAGACACACAGCCGCACCCGAGCACTTCACAGGTCTTTAAAAGACCATTTGCATGTTAATGAGGCCTTGCTGTTGTTACACCCCTTCTACGAGCCCCTGCAGCTCCACTCTGCCTATTGCTTAAAGTTTCAGCCCCCCCCGAAATTTTTTCTTAGCCTCCCCCGAAATCTGGCTCTAGTTGCGCCTCTGGGTGGAATGGAGTTGGCACGGAGCCGCACACTATCACCTACAGCCGATTGGTAACAATATTGTTTTACATTTTCAAGATCGAGTTTGGCGCCTGGTGATATTTTAAAGGTGAGAAATCTGCACTTAGAAGTGTCAATTAGAGCTGTAACTCTTGACAGGAGCAGAAACTACACTATATATAGCAACTGCATTATGGCCACTTCCCTTCTCTTCTAATTTTATCAAATGTATGTCAGTTATGGCTGCACTTCGGCTAAGGAAAGTGGTTGAAAGTTGGTAATAGAAGACCTCTGGTCTCATTTAGAGGAGGGAAGTAACTGGACTTCTGCCCAAAAATTGGCCATGTCACGTCTGAATCCTCTTCAGTTCCCCATCCTAGTTACAGACTAGGAGAATGTTGATTTCTCACCAGCCAAGCTGCCACCAGCTTAGCCTTAAGCATGCTCCTTGCCGTGGGCCCGACGCCCTCCCCGCTGGTGCAGGTCATGTTTGGTTGCAATGTTAAAGATAGCAGTCCCAGAGAGACAGAACATTTCCAGAAACGACCCCCATGCACTTGGAGCGAAATCCCAGTACATAGGGGATTTTAATTATGTTTTCTGAAAATGGTCTCCCACTTTAGGGTTCGGTCTTTTTTTTTGGGGGGGGGGGGGGGGGGGGGGGAATATAAAGGCAGACAAGCTACCTGGAGGCACATTTTCGTTTTCTCCTGAATCAGTTCCCGCCACGGACGCAGCGGTCACTGAGAAAACAAAAACATCAACTGGGCAGAGAACTCTTATCTTTGGCTGCCAGCATTCCTCCATATCTATCAAAATATTTTTTCAGGTTCGCACTTTCATCAGGAAATTGAACTTCCTTGCTCCCCCTTGTATGCTACCATTTAATGCAGAGAGATTAACAACTTCAATATGGAAAAAAGACCCGTGATACTTTCTGGATCGAAATCATCTCCAGCGCTTTTCACGTGCGTTGTTATTTATTAATAAAATCACACAGTGCAATACTAACTCCTAAAGGGAAACACTTGCACTTTTGATGCCTACATATTTCAAGGCACTTCTCATGCAGTCAAATTCAAGCACATGTTAGAAATTTGGCAGGTTTTGTGGCTTTCTGAAGAAAACCTAATTGACGAAGTTCAATCAACTGAGAGATGCTTTCTCAATTACTGTACACATTATACATTTTCATGCACATCAGTTGAGGATCATACTGCTACTTATTCAGACCTTGCTTGCCCCCCCCCCTCCCCCCCCTCCCCATCGGTATTAACAGAGAGTACCTGGAACTAAGATTTAAGTGCAAGGGACTCGGTAACATGATCTGCTCATGTACCCCTTTGCTCCATGTTTGACTGCACGTCATCCCAGCCACTAAGCAGTGAAGAACAGGATATGAGAAATATGTAAAAGGCTAAATTATCTGAGTGTAAGCGGCAACCTACGACAGGTAATTGTTATGTTATTTAAATTTATAAGCGCACAGCTACCCAGAGGGGTTTGCGGGCACCGGCAGGTAAGGGTGAAGAAGAGTTAGTTGGAATAAATTACTGATTAAACAACCAGGTCTTCACTTGTCTGCGGAAACTACTAAAATCAGATTCCTTTCGTATAAAGCTAGGAAGAGAGTTCCACAGGGAGGGGCCCAAAAAAGAGAAGGACCTACTGCCCATCTGGTCCGTTTAATTCTAGGAATAACAAATTTAGACTGTCCAGCAGAACGCAAAAAACAGGAAGGAGTGTACAACTGGATTAAAGATTGCAAGTATTGTGGGGCTGTTCTGGATTTAATTTTAAACTTAATGCTCAAGGCCTTAAATTTAATACGGTTCTCCACTTTTAGCCAGTGTAGTTTGCGAAGAGAATCGGTGGCTAACACCATCTTGGGTACCTGACACAGCAGCCTAGCAGCTGCATTTTGCACCACCTGCAACCTACGTATTATAGTTTTATTAGAACCTAAGTATAAAACGTTGCCGTAGTCCAGCCTAGACGTAATGAAGGCCTGGACCACAGGACATTGCACAGAGAGGGGTAACATCCACAGAGGTTTTCTCAACCATCTCAGAATGGTAAAGCAGGTCGCAGCCACCTTAGTGATTTGTTGCTTCATTGACAGATGGTCGTCAATGATGATACCCAGGTTACGAACTTGATGTACTGGCTGGGGTAACAATCCCATTTCAGTGGGCCAATGTTGCGGTCCCCAGAGGTCTTGCTCTTTTCCTAGAATCATAACCTCAGTTTTATCTCCATTTAGTCTGAGCAAGTTGTTCTGCATCCAAGATGTAATATTACTCAGACCTATCCGGAGAGCAGAGAATCAGATCCACTCGATGAAGTAAAGGAAAAGATTATCTGTGTGTCGTTCGCATAGGAAAAAAGGGACAGCCCAGCCTCTTCGGCAATATGTGCCAACGGGCACACAGAGATATTAAACAACAGAGGACTCGGCACAGAGCCCTGAGGGACTCCGTTAGGAGATCGATGGATATTAGAACTTGCCGACGTGGAAAAAACTTGAAAAGTTCGATCAGCCAGGAAAGAGCGAAACCATTGTAAGGCAGAGCCTCCAAGGCCTAAGGAATGCAAGGCTTTCAACAGGGCAGTGTGAGACACAGTGTCAAAAGCGGCACTGAGATCCAATAACATGAGAGCCACCCTATCACCATGGTCCAGATGCCATCTCAACATTTCGGTAACCCCAAGTAAAGCAGATTCAGTGGAGAAACCTGCTCTAAAACCAGACTGAGAAGGATGTAGAAACTCAGAGACCCAACCAGAGAAGTCAGCTGAAAATTGACATGTTTTTCAAGAAGCTTAGAAAAACCGGAAGCGGAGAAATAGGACGAAAATTAGATGGCATAGAAGGATCAGCATTAGGCTTCTTTAATAGAGGGAGCACCATGGCATGCTTCCAGTCAGGAGGAACAAAGCCTTCCTGTAAAGAGGCATTAAGAAGATCCATGCTCAACCGGAGCGTCGGTGCCTCAAGCTGTTTCATCACGGAAATAGGAAGAAGGTCTCTAGGGGAGCCTGATTTAATGCTAGCCAATAGACTGTTAAAAGTACTGGGTTCTAAAAGGGGCCATGCTTCCACTCTAATGCTGGATTTTACATTATCCTGAATCCGAGAGACTACCATACTAACAATAGTAGGTACGGTATTGGAAGTCTGCAGAGAAACTAGTTGGTTGTCATAGGCTAAAGTAGAATCCATTTTCTCAACTTTCTACACAAAGAAGCTAGCGAGGTTCTCGCATTGCGTAGCAGTGAGAACACAACGGGTAGTCAGGGTATTAAAGCCAGATAGTTCTTTGACTACCTTAAAAAGAGTTTTTGGACAATGCCGCACTTGAGATATTTTTAGAAAAACAAACTCACCGCGAGCCGATTTACCAAGAATATGATACTCATTTAGAGCCTTTTTATAGGCTCTCTTAGCATCTATCATGTAGTGTTCCCTCCATTGCCTTTCCAAATTTTTACACTTTGATTTCTCAATCTTTAGGTTCTCTGTAAACCAGGGGGCAGGCGACCAATGGTTGCCTAAACGTTTATGGGAAAGAGGACGGCAGGTATCTACTGCATGCAAAATCCATTTTTGAGTGGAGCCCAAGCCAGAGGTAGCAAGCTTTTTTATAGATGGTCTTGATGAATAATCTAAAAAATAATTTAAGACACTGACGTCGAGTTTGGCCCAATGTCTGACTTTAGGTTTAGGTCCGCCCGTAACTGCGGAGGTGCAGGCAGCAGTCTTCAGTAGACATGTCACTGCAAAATGGTCAGACCAGCACAAGGGGAAAACGAGATGGCAGACCAGATCCAACGAAGTAGAAAAGATAGGCTCAAACAAGTGGCCGGCAACATCGGTAGGACCTGAATTACAAAGATGGATATTCATTGCTTCAAGATCCGCAATGAAAGCCGTGCTGTTGGTGCATGCAGAATCATCTAAATGAAGATTCAGGTCACCCAGAATAGTAAAATTAGCAGCATTCAAAACATGGGATATTCTCAGATCCAGGAAAGATACTGCCCAAGGTCCAGCTGGGCCCAGAGGGCAATAAACTAAAGTACCAGACAATGTGAACTTAGGTGTGAGTTTAAATAGCAAAGATTCACAGACCTTAGCAAGGAGGTCAGCACAATTGCAATCAATAGAACTTTTGTGAACAATAGCAATGCCACCCCCCATTTTTGATTTCCTATCCTTCCCGAAGATGGAATAATTTGTGGGGAGTGCCGAGCCACATCCGGCCCTGAACTGTCATGTAGTCGGGTTTCTGTTAAGAAAACCGCACCCGGCTGGTTATTAAATAAAAGATTAAAGATATCCGCCTTGTGCCTTGGGAGCGAGCGAAATTTAATGCTATAAAAAGTGAAGTTTTGGTATGATGGAGGTATACCCAAAAGAGTAGTTTTAACTGCCAAAGTAGCATGATTAAAAAATCCTGGTTCGTCCACTAAGGGCAAAACTCCGTCTTGACAGACATAATTAGCAGTGGTCATAGAGGGGAGCCTACAGTGCTGGCATTCAAGAGGGGCTGTGTCTAATGCAATCTTGGCACAGTTAGGAAGGGTCGGTTTAGACCATGCAGTTGACTGGAGGAATACTTTAACATCACCATAATAAATTGGCCTGGGGTTGTGGCCCCTGGTCCCGGACGGGCGTGCCTTTAGCGCGCCGCCGTCACACCCGCTGCGCGTCCACTCCTGGGCATAGAAATAGTAGTCTGGGGAGCCGTAACGCGAGAGCTAGACCGCTAATTGGAGAGGAAGTGACTGTGCAAAGATGACCTTCAAGGGAGCAGTCCCGAGGTCCAAAAGTATAAAGTGCTAGGAAGGATTTCCCACTGACAAGTAATGCCCCCCAAAAAGCTTAATATAACACACTCTGCAAACAGTAATACAATAATTCATTAAAAAAACGAGTTAAAACAATGTCACAACTCAATTCAGTAAAACAATACTATTTTTAAAAAGTGTCAGGCGAAGAGAACAGAGAGCCTACCAGCCGCGTTTCTTTGTGATAAGTAAAGCATAAAGTAGCCATTCCAGTCTTTTCACTTTGTCTCTAAGGTAGTATCAACAGCATGTTTTAAAGTTTGCCAGTTCCAAGATGTCCAGTATCAGTTTTACATACACACAACAAAGCACCAACTTCGACTGGGCAAGTATGAAGAGTATAGAAAATCCATCTTTTTGCGTGGTCACCTCAGATTTTTCACCTTTGGATGGGCCCTATATTTCGGCAGGGTTTAGAACTCTGTGCACATCACCCATGCTTGCCAGTACTACAGTGCCTGTGCTACTCCATTGAACATGGTTAAATTGGCATATCCCTAATTGGATCCTTTAACTTGCCTATAAGTCCTTAGTATATGTTGTAGAAAATGCACGCAGAGCCTGGAAGTTAAAATGACATTTGTGGACTACAACACCTATTGTGCCATCTACTACAATGGCAGTGCAACTACGGCTTCAGGCCTACCCTATGTATCCTGTCTGTAGCAGTGTAAAAGCTGAAATTCGATCAGCAAAAATAACCCTTTGTGATGGGGAAAAAAATGTCCATTTGGGGGCAGAGTCTCGATGCAGCACAAGAGGCTCTTTGACCTAGCTGCGAGGTGGTCTCCCAGCGGCATATGAATGAAAGTATGGAAATTGCTCCTCATGGACATGGTAGAGCAGGAAAAGAGGGTCCCCAGCAGTAAGGTGCATTTGATATACTGCATGGTCGGACTACGTGAGGAAATGAGGGCCTAAGGAATCAGAAGAGCCTGGACACTTTGAAATCCTCAATTATGATCATATCATATGATGGTGCTCGACAAGCATTGATGCATCTATGACTGCTGAATGAGAGACATGGCGGAGGGTATGCCGACTTGCATGGAATATACTGAGTTTATGGACATAGAGCGGTAATGGGTAGTCACACCGTGGTGATATGAACATATTTGCCTAAATCCATGAGCTGGTAAAAAAGTACGGACGCACTGGGTGCTTCTTAAAAGTGGACAGACAACTCCTGACCTGGTAGATAAAGCATAGTAGTGCCTGAGAGGGAAGCTAAGGAGGGCACCTTGAATTGTGTGCCCCAAGAAGTACACTCAAGGAAAGCTAAAGAGGTTCTTCGAATATACTAGACACCAATGAGAGAACCCCTCTAAGACAGCAAACGATATGTGCACTGAGAGAAAGGTACAATGCCCAACATGACCTTATCCAAAACAGATCTCCGGGCCAGTCTCCAGTCCTTTAAGGCCAAACTTCAGGAAAACTACAAAATGATTTAAATCAAAGAACTCACAGCCACACCTTCAAACTTGGTGGAAAAATTGCAGTACTCCAGAGTGATACCGATTCACCCAGGACAGCCATGGTTGAAGAGGAAGGGAAGATCAACTCACTAAGATAGAGGAGTGCAGGCCTGGAGGACAGTTGTAACACTGCAGTTGCTGAAAAAGACGAGATCATCCGTGAACTGAAGGACCTTGTAAACTGGGCTCAAAGAGAAACATTGAATACAACGCCTTAGGGAAGGAGCAAGTATAGAAACTTTTGTGATAGGCTCTCTGTCATCTGCTGAGGACAGAATCGGAAAGCATCACACTAGATGGAGTGGAATCCAGACCTTCCGCTTACTCAAAGAGACCTCAAGATATGCTAGCGACATTTCATAATTTGCAAACCAAAGAGAAACTTTAGAGGGTGACGAGAACAAGATCAAATATGAATTGAGGGCTAGGATTCAGCTCTTTTTCAAGACATTGCCACCTTTACACTAGCCAGAAGGCAGCAATTCTGCCTTATCACAAACTCCCTTAAAGACCATAAAACACAATACAAATGGCTCTTCCCCTTTGGATTCGTTTTTGAACTAAACAACAAGTCTCACCAAATGTGAAAGAAGCAGGTTGCAGCCAGAATTCTGGGGCTACAGCTTACAGAGGAGAGTCTGGATTTGTGGCAGGGCCATGGAATAAAGGCCCAGAGGTGAGAGGCCTTGAGCTCTAAATGGCACACACCACACCACACCCCCAGAAATGGAGAGGAACAACCTACCAGGAGCATCAAAGAACTAATTTAAACTATACTCTCGCCAAAGAAACCAGAAACCATGACTTCATGAAGAACTCTGTGTAGGAAAAAAAGATTTTAAAAAACACAGTCTTCCCATGTATTTGATCACTTGAGATTTATTTATTATCGCCTGCAGGGCCTCTGGGGACATTTCAGTCCCACGGACAGCCCTGCAATCACAGTGCGTAGAATGCCCCCTGGAAGTAGTCAAGGGGGCTTCAAATCCACATGTAGGGTTTATTCACAGCACTGTCAGACGCTTTTTCTATGCTATCCTTTTGATTCAGTTTCCAAGTCGAGTTATTTAGTTGGGGGCTTAATAAGGGGAGTGTCTTACTGATGCCCATTTGGATCTTACCTCTGTCCCACTCCACTGTCTGGTGAAAGCCCTAACCTTGAATATTAAGGGATTGAATTGCTAATGTAAACGCACAAAAACCTGTCATCACATAGGAAGAGTAAAATTAGATATTGTAGCCCTCCAAGAAACTCATTTAAAGAAACCAAGACTAGACTCCAACATATGCAATATCTGCAAACCTTTTATACATCAATGACACACAACACACCGGGGTGGCACTTTTTCTCCATAAATGTCTTCCATTCATTTCAGTGGCTTTCAAAAGAGATAAGGAGGGTAGGTAGGTACCTTATGTTGATTACTAGCAGGGAGGAATGTTACGATAACAGTACACGACAACAATACTGGTCAGGATACCCTCCTCTGTAAGGTGGTAGACACCCTGGCAGAGTTTGCAGAGGGAAGACTTCAACTTAGTCTGGAACCCTTTTCTGAGTATAATTGAGTAGGTACACATGAGGGGAGGGGAAGACATTTAAAGACATTTAAATACAAATCTTTGCGATGGTCGGAGGGAACAGCATGACAGTGAGATGACACCTTTTCCCCCGCATATTCACAGGACATACTGCAGGACTGACTATGTCATAGTCAACAACACATTGCTTTCTTTTATAATACAGCCTGAGATAAGGGTAATTCCCTCATCCAGCCATACCCCACTCCTTAAAGATGTAGCCTTGATGAATACAATAAAGGAACATTCAGGTTTTCAGTGGGCTACAGGAGAAATTACCTATCTAGCAATCAAATTATCATCAGCAGTTATGGATTTGTACAAACGTAACCGCCTACCTCTCCTAACAGATATATGGGGAAGCCTGCGATGGTGGCCAATCTAACCGTGTACTGGCTGGAAAGAATAGCATCAAAATGAATGTTTTTCCTAGGCTGTTTCTGTCTCCGACATTACCACTGTTGGTGCCTCTGACCACCTTTGCTAATTTCAAGAGTATGATTTAGAAATACATCTGAGGAGGGAGGAGACCTAAAGTTGCATATACGGTATTGTGCAGACCAAGAGAAAGCAGAGAGCTTGCTCTTCTGGATATGCACACCTATTAACAGAGCAGAGGAATTGACAATCCTTGCAGACTGGAACTCACAAGAACCTGAAAAAGTATGGTTGCATATCGATAGGGCAGTGTCTGGACCCTCACTGTGGGACTTGGTATGAAATACCGACAGGACAGACTGTCTAATATACATCTTAGTACATCCAGAAGGACAACACTAATGAGGTGAAAAAACAACTGAAGCTAACTATGTAATTCTCCCTCCCTGCCCCTATGCATTTTAATCCTTCGTTTACTACTGCACTGAAGCCGGGCCCATTCGACAGCTGGCGAGGGGGTGATTGTCACATGCTGAGTAATGTGTTTAGTAAGGGTCACATTAAATCCATCATGGATTGTGAAACAGAATTCTGTCTCAATGAAGAGAGAATAAACTATACACAGATCTGACTCTGGGCACAACAGCCCTCAATTAAGGCAACAAGCATTAGGGAACTCACGTCTGTGGAGAACATGGTGTGCAGAGCTACCGGGGATAAGTAAAATATTCCTGCATCGTACCAACTTCTGATAGATACATCAGATAAAACCCACACCTACAAGGACAAATGAAATACGCTGATAGGCAGTGAGCTTACGTAGGTACAATGGCCAAAAATATGGAGAAGCCTTAACAAAGCCCTGTGGGAAGGGAGGCACACTACAAACGTATTTGACAGGAATCTATATCAGGTTAAACGCCACAGATTCTACCCTACAGTCAGTCTGAAATGTTGGAGAGATTGTGGCCTAATGAGTGAGATAGTTTGAATGTGGTGAATTTACTATGCAGGGGATTATTCCCTTCCTAAAAACCTTCTTCTGTTTCAACCTTCTATGCACCTGTTATTTGCACGGTTATCTGCTGCGTATGATTGTGTGGAAGTGATGCTTGGTTAGAAGCTTTCTACTAGATGAGAGCTAATACAGTTTTCTCTCCTGACAGAGGTTTTCTAGATGCAAGTTATCATCAAGAGCTACTGAATTCCTACACTACATACTGATTTCCCTGAAGGTATGGCCACTTTGCTCTAGATAAAAAAATTGATAAATATATCATAGCATGAATCAAATAGGCACACATATGGTGTGTTATTCGAAATACTTTCAATTTGCCTTTATTGTAATATCCTGGCACTTCAGACGTTCATGAGGTGGAGAACTAATTTACAGCTCTGTTTTAAATGGTTCAGAAACTGGTGTATGTGGTGTCTTCCTATCGAGGGCCTCTCTTCTGAGATAACTCCACATTTATTGTTAAGGTTGAATACACCAGGAAAGGAGTTGTCCCTGGATCACCCATGTTGAGAGCAGATATTACCTCTACTATCTAGGACAAAGCTCAATAAACACCAGCAGAGTCAGGTATACTAGCAAGGTTGTTTAGTTTTAATAAATATAAGATCACAGGTGTTTTGCTAGGCCGGCAGAGAAGACTTCTCGCTGCCGAGGTCTGAGGGCTCTGACACTCAGAGCAGAAGCAGAGGCTATCAGTTGCAACTTTTAAATGTACCCCATTTTAGCATAGGTGGGGGCCTTGACGTTGCGGTGCAGGTGGTGTTTAGTCAGAGCAGCTGCATCAGGAGCAATCCTAATAAAGTGCATAGTGGTATCCCCTTGTGGCACAACAGGCTAAAATGTAAAGGCTAAGGAAGCCAGCTGAAACAGAGAAGCTTTACTCTAGAAAGAGAGAATGGAATCAGAGAATGACATACTTCCACTTGACAACTTATCTACGACTCATGCCCTGTCCCAATTTCTCAGGATGCTAATCTGGATGCTGAGGAAATATTAAAGGTGGCAACAAAAAGATCACTTGTGAAGGTGGAAATTTACTATTTCCGCTGTGTTGGCCAGAAACTGTGACTAAGATGAATGGCCTACATGATGTGACTAAAATGGTCTTACACATACAGATACACATATTGACAGCACTGCAAAGCCTGTATTCTTTCCATTTCTCGCAATTTAGGGCCACAACTAAACTGAACATGGTTAAGAGACTGGGCCAGATGGGTAACCAAAAGCTATCCTGACAAAACAAAATACATTTCAATTAAAATAATGAATGTTATCTTTCTTCCTAGTGGATACCAAACTCTTTCCATCTCTCCATCTTGTGTCGCAAAAAGACTGTTGGGAACTGCTCGCCCTTGGGTGGTGTTCACGTTTTTATTTCTAGTTTTTAATCACACAGAGACATAAAATCTTTATGAGGTGTACCTAGCTGTTCTAAGACTTAAATCTCATTAATCAAATATTGCTTATGTGCCTTTTTTAAATATCAACTACATGCACGTTAGGTCCCTTCAAAACATGTCGAATATTTTCTAACGCTGATTAGTTATCAATAGAATAGGTCATTACATTCTACTGAATCTTACACTTTCAGGCATCAATGTCAAATCTATTTGAAGCACTGAAAGTTTGTTCTCCGGGTTACTGTTCCACCATCTAGCTGATTTTGACCAATTTTTATATTATTTCATGTTGCAGACTTTTCAATTCTTCAGATTAGCTACAATGTTCCCACTTGTGAAGGAGGGGCAGGGAGAAATGTTTTCAGAGTGATCTCTATCCTAATGAAACATGCTAGGATTAATGGAATTTCTCTATGGTGTTTCATATGGCTGGTGTTTCATGATGCAAAATTTAAACTGCACCGCTCGCTATCATATGCCTCGACTTTCTGTCCCCGCTGCTTAGGCCTGTACAAGGGTCATTGCTTAGAAACCTAACTGTTCTTTGTGTGTCTTTAGGTTTATCTCTGTTGAGGGCTCACCAAGCAGTACTGTTTCTCCTTCCATACATTTTATTATTTTCCGCTGCACAGAGTTTTACCACCTTGGCCTGTCTTTCTAATGGGTCCTTGCCAATTTACTTTGTTCGTTCCCATTTGACTCCTATGACAAAGAAGCACCAACTCAAAGATGGAGGACTCCATAGAGGTTGTTCCACATTCTTCAAGCGTTGTCGCCTAAATTATCAGCTTGGAAGATTCTGGTCTCCAAGACAATGTCCTTCCACATAGTTGGCAATACTCACTTAGCTTTTTCTATCTTTGAGAGGCTACTTACCCTATAACTGGTACAAGTGGACCTCTCACAGCCCACACATTATTGAATGACATAAGGCTGCAGCATCGAGGTGTACACATAGGGCCGAGATGAAAGCACTAAGGATTTGGGTCAAGTGCCCCTATGGTATAAGATATGGGGTTGAAGGCTGTGTTTAGCTTACAGTTTTCAGCAAGTTTCATTGCATGCTGTGGGCTTCAAGACGTGCCTCTGTGTATGTGTGAATCTGTTGAACTTGGCACCAGGTTTTATGTGCTGGCCAAGGAGGTGGATAATTCCCTCTTCACACTTATAAAAGATACATTTGACTTTGAGGTGAAAACTGTTATGCACATTTTCTTTATCACCTAGCACACTCTGGATGACAAAAAAGCTTTGATCTGAACCCTAACTAAGCAAGCAGAAAAGGTATTGCGGTCAGAAAAAAAACATTTGTTAGTGGGTTATATTTTTGGCCTGTGTGACAAACGTGCAGGAAGCTTTTCTAACACAAAATGTCCATTTAAGTTTCATTTTGTCCAGCTGTATGCAGATTGGTTGGGGATGGGCATCTTATTAGTTTTGTTTTTAAATAGAAACGTCTATTGAGCTCTATTATCCATTTAAGTCATTTCAGGGAATTCTCAGAAAATGAGAATGCAAAACCTCTACCAGAAGTGCACACCAAGGCAGTACTGCTTGAATGGATACTATGCAGAGAGCATATCTGAAAACCCAGCTATGTGCTCAGAGAGCTTTGCACACAGGTGTACTGGTCATAGGCTCTGCTAAAAGCTATAACCTACGCTTGCTGTCATGGCAAAAGGTTGTGTTAGTGGGAATTGAGGGCAATTGTGGAGCAGTGCCACAAGCCATAGCCAACAGGTACTGAAGCCTGGGATATTGCATACAGGGGTAAGGAGGGCACGTGGCTGAACATGGCAGCCGGCATGCCATCTAAGTACTGCAGCCAAGATAGTGCGGATTAACAGTACTACATTCTTTGTCGTTTTGTCAAGTTTCGTCAAGCACAAATACAAATTTAGAAGTCTATTCAAAGTTTGAAACATTTTGGACAGGAGTTGCAAACATTATGCACAAAATATCATACATGAATTCCACATTACCTATGGAAAGTGAGATATAACTTGAACCATGCTGATTCTATCGCAAGAGAATATTCTATCTATTTATTTGGAAGTTTTGCATTACTTGCATGTCTCCTTGAGGTTATTTCAGGGGGCTAAGGGTCTTATGTATAAATGTAGTCCATAGGGTGAACACATTTTACAGCCTAATCTGAAGGTGAGACCTTATCCAACATCTTCATTGCAACCTGTTTTGTGTGTACAGTCAGCTGTAGGCATGTTTGATGAGTTTGGTTTTCAATAGCTTTTTGAAGAGCATATAGTTTTTCTTTTTTTTTTTTGCGCAGAGTTTTATATAGCTCGAACTTGACCCGAAATAATCAGGTATCAGAGCGCTTTACATAGCACCAGTTACGTTTTTTGTTTTTTTATGAGGACACACATTAATTTTTTTTTGTTAGGCACGGGGAAGATTAAGTGATTTGCCCAGAATCACAGGATGTTTTATTCAGGTTTAGTTCAGCCCTCAAGAGAGGCTTCAAAGCATTCTAAAGTTTGGGACCCTAGTCCCCAAAGGATATCCAGCTAAGCTTCAACCATTTGAAAGTGAGTTGGGTTAGGGCATGTGCTGCGACTGAATGGAACTTTACGGTCTGTTTGTAATTGGGCGGAATTGTGCCTTCGGTCTTTTCCCTCATTTCACTTTGTAGACCGTGCAGAGGGCCTTGAACTTGGTCTTTGCTTCCTGTGAGAGCCACTGTAGGACTTTTAGAGATGTTTTAATGTAGTTAAGATTGCTAAGATTCAGACACACTCTAGCTACTTGGTTTTGCAGTCTTTGATGCCTTCAGTGAGGTACTTTAGGATCCCAGACGAGATGACATGGCAATTATCACAGCATACAAAGACCACAACCCTTGTAAGCTCCACTACGTTTTTGGTTTAGAGTAGTAGGAACATTGTCTATAGGATGAGCAGCTGAATGTTGACCCATTTTGCTACAGCCTTGACTTGAGACATAAACAAGAGGCTGACTTCAAAGAGAAGTCCCAAGTATTTAATCTTTGTTGAAGTAGATGAGAATGTCCTGGGGAAAAACAGAATGCAGAGTCGAGGTTTGTTATCCCCAATCTAGGTTTTAAGTTTCAGCTCTATTCAAGCACAGAAAGTTCTCATTTATTAAGTGGTAAGAGTGGATACTGGCCCAGGACTGCAGTCTGTTTTTTAGTGTCATAAGTAATTTGGGTGTTGTGGGTGTACACTTGAAATCTCACTCTCTGAGGTTCCAGTAGCTGCACCAAGGCAATATGTTGATTTATAGAACAGGAAAGAGCCAGGCAAGTACGTAAACTCTGGGGTACACAGCATAATGTTAGTCAGGACAACCATTCCACTGCAGCAAACTTCATATTCTGTCACTGATTAGATGAAAATTGTATAAAGGACAGAGCCAGCTAGCCCTGTCCAGCTTTCCAACCAATACTGGGGGATTACATTGTCCACCATGTTGAAAGCTGCAGAAATTGAGGAGTATTAAGACCATTTTTTGTCTATGTTCAATAATTTTTTTGTCCAATGTTGGTCTAGACTAATTCCATGCAACTAGTGGATCTGAATCCAATCTCTTTTTCATGGAGGAGGTAGTAATCTTGGAGTTTTCTAGTAATAGCCCTTTCCATGATTTCCTTAGGTTTGGTAGGTTCTAAATTGAGCAGCAGTTTGCGAAGATATTTGGGTGTAAGGAATACTCCATTTACATAAAAAGGCATTGGTCATGTTGGTGATGTCCCCATTAAGTGTTTGGATGAATTATTTGAACCAGGCCACTAGGCAATGTTCCACAGGTAGACTTAATGCTCCCTCTCTTATCCTTTCTATTTCTAAGGACGTTCTTGTGGTCTTGAGATAGGAGTTGTTGAGAACCACAGAAGAGCGGTTATCAAACCAGATCTCTGTGAGGCCAACTGCGTGACAGATTTGTACTTCTTTCGTGGAGGGGTATGACCACAACAATTGTTATTGACTGAGGGCCTGGCACTTCAAGTTGTTCAACCAAGAAAATACAGTGATGTTGTATCATTCTACTTGTACACACCTGCCCTGTACCCCATCTTAACAAAGTCAAGGCTTTTCAAAAAGATTTTTGGTACTGAAAGTTAAATATGCTGTGCTAAGAAAACAATACTGTCAAAATAATTTACATGCAGCATAAACGTCTGCACCCATCATAGCAAGCAGCATGCTTCTATTTTTTTTTGTTTGCCTGAATTAAATACCTGCACTTGTGGATCCAATTCCCGCAGTGAGGACCGATCTTGGTGTAATTTTTGCAGCATACTTGAGAAATTGTGATTTTCCAGTGCCTGGGTCGCCAACAAGCAAAAGATGAGATTCACCTAGGAAAAAATACAGACTTTTAGAGGTAAGGAAGATGGATTCTAGCAGCAGTTACATCACACAATACCAAGCAAAACATGCTAATATTTTAACATTTGACGGTGTTCAGCTCACCAAATATGCAAGGTGAACTAATACTGTCAGTACCTCACAATAGGGTTCAAGTGTAGCATACTGTAGGCTGGCACCTCCACTTTATCTTACACTGTCATTACCACAGATGTTTTCCTTCGCAAATTCAGAAGTAGTCTGCCGACTTGGGCTGCCTCCAGATAATGTGAAATAAATTAATAGGTTTTTGCATTTTTAAAACATTGTAATAGCAGACTTTCACTAAGTGGTTTCTTACCGATTGTTTTTCACAAACAAATTTACTCAACATGGAAGTATTAATACTTTAAAAAAATATATATTGACTTCTACATTTTTAGGGGTAGAGTTTAATCAATTCCTCGCCCAAAAATAATTTTAAACATGGCACCCTGTCCTGAAATATTTCTGATCGCAGACACAGGATAGATTAGAGAGGCACTCTCTACTGAGATCTCCCGAGTGAGACTTATACGCTCCTTTGTATAGAAGATCAATATTTTGGCATCGAACATTTCTCACTGGCAGATACTGCATGAAATAGAAGATATTAACCGGAAAAAATGGAGACTTAGAATAGAAAAGTTACTACATTTAATCCTAGTTCTTCAAAATGGACATTAGAATATCTCCACGTAAACATCCTTACCAATTTTTACAATACATTTTGTAATTTGAGAAACACAAAAATAAACTGAATGCGAATAAGAAACAATGTTTTCTATCTCATTTCAGTTATATAAATGCAGACATCAGACTTCCTTAATACCCCTCTATGACAAATTTGGCCACAAAGATGGTGAGAAAAGATGCATGCGGATACATTTCCTGTAAGAAGTAAAGGAGGCCATTTATAATTTAAGAAGAAAATTGAAAGCCTGATTTGGGCAAATTAAAGAAGTATTCTCCCTTCTTGGCACGTTCCTAAGGTTCACCTGTTTCTGTAAGCACCAAATGCAGTACCCTACCACTTAAGCGTGAAGGACGAGCTAGTGGAAGGGAATTTGGACTCTAACGATATTCATACATTTCTTTAGAATATTTAGGTGCCATACTGCATCTACTCGGGATCCAGTTACTGAAGCTCAGCGATGGCATAGTGGGGTGGGAGATCTGGCCCTATAAGAACTAGGAGAGAAAGTGTGACTGTTAGAGACAGCTGAAATAGTTCCAGAAACTACCATTTCCTCAGCCAGTATGAGAATCATAGTAGTCTTGAATTGTCTCTATTTGGCAGTTACGTCTAGAAGTATGGGAAATGGATAAATAGTGTAGGGAAATATCTTTTTGCAATCAAACATATTTTAGAACTTGTCTTGAATGTGGGCTATTGCTTATCATCAGTTGCTACTTCATTGATCTTCCAAACAGTGATCAAAACAATTAGATTTCAATTTCTGGTGCTCACAATTAGCATCAGGTCTGGCATGCTCACCATTTAGCGCGAGCTAACAACCCCATTTGGTTTATGATGTATTCTAATTTGAACAAGAAGGTTTTATAAATCTTTCCTTTCAACATTATTAAAATGAAATGCATCTTATTGTTTGGTGCTCTTTTTGTGAGAGAACACAAGTATCAGTATTATCTGATAATAAAGAAATGGCCAATTCCCTTACAATCAACAATACTAAATAATTATTGTACTCAAGGCATTTTTGGACTCAACTGGTGCTTTTATCCTGAGAATTTCATTCCTGTTCAACACTGTTCTCTACAGAAAGAACCAGCAGAAATGCATTACAGCATTGCTAACAAGTTTGGGTATCTATCATCCTTATCAATTACCAAATTCAGAAAATGTATGTTCTTTCAACCCAGTCTTTCTAAAGAATACATATGCCATGTAGGCCAGTATCTGCTGATAATTTCAAAACCTTGCAAATCAAGCTCCTTGATAAAGTCTCGGAAGACACTTATGATTGAATCTTGCATGTTAACAAAATCCATTGACTCCATTGATATTTCATGTTCCACTTTGAGTATCTCCGACCTAGTAGCACTTTTACTTGATCTGTTGTGGTCTGTTCATAGTCTTATTGTGGACAACTATAACATTTATCTGGGTGGTATTCTTTAGTAAAATGTCCCCAAGGTTGGTAAATATAATAAACGAATAGGAGTCCTTGAATTTAATTCAATTGAGTGTTTAGTGTACTAAATCTGAATCCATTTTGTTTCAGGCTGTTGTAATCATTGTTTTCAACTGATCATCAAGCCAGTTCATATACGGTTTGCAGCACCTGCATTCCTACTTGGTCAATATTATATATGCATTAAATAAAATATCTAGCCACATGATATTTCGGCCAATTGGTCCTGTGTTGAAATAGTCCAAATTTGGCTTTTTGCTTATTATCAGTATAGTAAATTCTGCATGGACATAGAAAGAAACATAAATATTTGCAATTGCAGGTTATGGATTGAACCAATTTGATCAATTATACAATGTAAGGATGACATATAGTATCT
Source organism: Triturus cristatus (assembly GCF_964204655.1). Classification (NCBI taxonomy): domain Eukaryota; kingdom Metazoa; phylum Chordata; class Amphibia; order Caudata; family Salamandridae; genus Triturus; species Triturus cristatus. Next base: position 760,628,702 of record NC_140589.1, on the reverse strand, counting down.
TCTTTTGTGACATTACTGCAATTAGTGGAGTTTGAACTTGGAAAGGTCGTTGGTTATTGCAAATGTTGCTACTGTTAATGTATAGATTTAGAATGTATTTAAACTTTTCTTGCAATTAAATGTAAACTTTAAATTGTATTTGATACGCAATGATCATGGTAGTTCAATCAAGCAGACCAAAGCAGATGTCCAATTCTCTCAAAGTTGGCTACAGGGCAGGAAATAACTTTCTTCAGCAATCGCTATCTTGCGAGAAGCAAATTGAAATGGGGACCATGTTGCCCATGCCGGAGTACAAACCATCCTTTCTTGTCACCATGAGATTCTGTCTGGGCCACTGATGCTGAAGGCAGCAAGCAGTGATGCATCTTGGTGAGTTTTTTGTGGTTAAGTTACAGCTGCACATGTGAAGTACTCTTTGAGAACACAGGAGCATTGTGAACTTTTCTTCTGTAAATTCTAAATTTTGGGGTCCCAGTTTGGTATATGATTTAACTGATCTTAAACCCCTTCAGCCTCCGTTCAGTGTAATATAGCCAGTTTTGATAGATTTCACCTCCCTGGACATTTCTGATGTCACATAGTCAACCAACCAAATTCTTGTCTTTATTGCTGAAAATGTTCTCATTAGAGTCTCCAGGTTGGTCGAAGGCATGGTGTCTGTCTCTGGACAACCAACCCAGGAACCATACCACTGCATCAAATAAAAGTAGATTTTTAGCGCCCGGGCTATGAACCTTAAGGTGGGGCCACCTGAAGTAATTTGGGGGTTAAGGTGGGAGAGTACATGTGACAGGTGGCTCCAGCAACTTCAGAGGGAATGTCCAACGATGCAGAATGCAGGCAGGTCAGAGAATAATGGGTTCTCACACACAATTCAGTAATCTCCGTAGTGTTATTCAGAAGTGGGATGTGAAGATCCACTTCAAACGGGTGACTTGTATGCTTGTTCCCTTGTTCAGTAGCATGTCCAAACATGGAACAGCCAGGGAGTTGGCATGTAGAGTCATTAATGCATCTTAAGACTCTAGTTGCCGCAGTAAAGCACTCAACACCTGTATTGCTGGTAAATGATGTGGTAGACAGAAGTAGTATCCAGTACATCCACAACATCACATGCAAACAATGTATCATACTATGTGATGGCCTCAATTACCTTTTACCGATACTGGACTTTCACTTCATACTCTGAATATCAGGTAACTGCCAGACAACTATGGTGAGGCAGGAGTACTAGGGAAGCTCCGTAATCGATAATAGTGATTTACATTGCTGAACCTTTCATTCATAACAGCAATACCTGATACAAGGTAATGCAGTGTAGGATTACTTGGCTGTATTGCCTACCGATTAGTGACAAAAAGAGATAAACCGTGGGTAGGTTTTATTTGTACAAGGTGGTGATGGGTACAGTGAAAAGTATTTGTGCTCGTCATATGTGTAACACACAACAATAATGGCTTTCCAGTGACTTTTCTATGAATAAAGATGTGTTTATTCAAGTTTAACAAGTTACACAATCGGTGCTCCCCTTCTGAGATGGACTATGGCCCAGACAGTAGAACCTCATCCTCTAAATTTTCCCTTCACAGTGAAACCCTATTACATTCCCTACAGCATTATCACATACTCTCACAGTATTCTGGGACATGTTGAGAACCTGCACAGGATCAGATCATCATGCCGTTGCTTTCCCGGAATCAGTATCACATTTTAATTGCACCCAATCGCTCTTCCTCACATCTGATGCTCATACGTTTGTACAGAATTCCTCATGCTGCGATCATCAATTTTGGAATCTCTTCCACACTTATCATTTAACCACCAAGGCACAAATCTGAAACCAATGCTTGTACCCCCAAAGGAGTTCAAATGGAGTTAAAGAGGAGATGAATTGGGCATAGTCCTAAAACTAACTAGCATAGCTTGCAAATCTTTCCTCCAAATAATATCACCCTTTTTCCCCTATCAGAATGGACTCTTATTACTCTGTTGAATCTCTCAACTTAACTATTCACTTCAGGGTGAAATACAGAGATCCTTCAATGCTTATTCCATCCACATTTGTTGAAGAAATCCTTAATCAGAGCGCTCAAAAATTGTGAGCTATTGTCTGAAACATTGACTTCTGGAATACCATCAATGCAAAGAACTCTAAAAATTCGACAATGTTCTCCAATGTAACTTCACCAACCCTTCTTACTTCTAGCTATTTAGAAAAATAATCCATAACTACTGTTCCATGTGACTCTTGTTCAGGACAACAGAGAACGAACCAAGAATATCAATGCCCAACTTCCTCCTTGTACCTTCAGACAATTCTACAGGACTAGACTTAACAACAATAGTTGTAGCTGACTTATCACTGTGCCATTGCCATAACATTGTTTACACAATCTCACCTGTTTATCAACCATTCCATCCAAATCAGGCCACCAGAAGTATTCATCCAAATGTCTCCTGGTGCCTGAAAAAAACCCATACATATAGCCACAAGAGCAAAATAAATTGTTTTCAATCTTATATTGAAAGGAGGAATGATTTTATCCACTCTAAGTTGAAGGCCATTTTCAGTAGCCCGTTCTCAAATTTTTTACCAACTCTCAAGTTCACCCAATATATCACGTTTGACGGGTGAACCTTTTCTCCCATACTTTTGCACTTCCACCAATATGCGCTCTTTTTCTTCTTCATTAGACCACACCTCCACCGATATCACACCAACACCTCAACTACTTTACTCCAACATAATCACACAGAAAAAGTAAAGGCAACCTAATATTTCTTGGATCCATTAGTGTTAGGTCCTTTTCGTATGGCAGGTACCTTAAACATACAATCAGCACGTACATTACTTTTACCAGAAACATTATCTATTATACACACGTTTTTCTAACATAGCTGTCAGAGTTCTTCCTCTGGGTATTAACATGTTAACTTAAGGTTTGTGGTTCGTTTTCAGAATACATTTTGTATCCTACAAAACCATTCTGTCATCCTCTGCTCCCCAACACAAGTCAATAATGTTTTTCTGTGTCTCTCAGTGTTATATTGTTTCAATTATTGACACATAAGTTTCTTATGCTTCAATAATACAAAAGCCTCACTGACTCCTACCTGAAATAAAAGTAAAATCTTTCTCAATGTGACTCCTCAATGGTTCCACCTTCGTTGCATAGTTCTGAATGAACTTAGAATAGAATTCCGTCAAACCATGGAAAGCCACAAGTTATTCTTTTGTAGTTAGCGTAAGTACTTTTAGTAGAACTTCTAGATGAAAATGCTTAAGCTATATACCAGTGTTACTAATCAAGTGCCCTAGGTATTCTAATTCCTAACTGCAAAATTTACATTTCGATAGTGAGACCTCTTTTCCAAAGAGCCTTTAAAAAATTTAGATAAATTCCTCTCATGGTCCAGAAGACCTTTTCCTTTTTCAAAAATCAGATTACTTTTCTGAAAGGCTATTGACCTGGAATTCCTTCTAAGGTCTTCTCCATTAATCTTGGGAAACTGAAGCTGCACTGGCCAAACCATAAGGCATCCTACAATAAAAATCACATACCATCTGGTGTGATAAACGTCATCATATACTTGAAATAGAAAACACATCACCACCCACACCAATTTAAATACCATTTCATGTAAATTGGAGAATGAATGAGAGTCCATCCAACTTTCTTCATTAAGTTTCCGTAGGTCTATAGAAAGTCTCAGATCTTGACACTTTAATTGAGATTACCACTGGTGATATTCATGGCTAAGACTTAGGGGTTCAATTATATTTTGGTTATATAGGCCCACCAACATTTCCTTCAATGTATATGCAAGAGGTACATTTCTTACTCAGTGTTTTACAGGTACAGGTACAGTATTTTTAAAAATTATGTAAAGGTTAGAACATTTACATTTTCTCAGCTTCACACTGGATCCTGGACCAAACTGTTCTTTCAAATCAGCCATAAACTCATCCAACTCTGGAGTAACAGAAGAGTTTTGATCTATCACTTTTTAACCTGTAGCATTTAAAATGAAAACCGGAGGATTAGCTCTGAGGTCCAATTTGATTCCCATCTCTTCTTGATGAGGTCAGTGTAACAAAACTGGACCATGGCCGGAAATATACACTTTCTCTCAGGTATACCCACCAGAAATATCTAAATCAAACTAGAAATATCCAAAGTGATCCACCAGGGGGGACATTAGGCGTGCGCAATGGTTCATTCACCCAATTTATATCAACCACTTCTCTTCCCTGAATGGCAAATCAAGCCCATGTATATATAAACACAATAATAGCTTTACTGTCCACTTTTATCACCAAAGAAGGAAAACTTCTATCTTTTCAATTTTCATTCCTATCCCCCACACAGGTATATTAATACCACAACACTGCCCAGACAACATTTTTGTCATCATCTTCCACTGCTAAGTTTACCCTCCTCAGTGCCTATGTACTATCATTAAGATTTGTTTTTTATTTTGAACACATTTATTGATCAACAAGGAAAAATTTGGAGTTTCCTAAATGAGTCTGACTACCACACTTGTAGCAGATTACAAGTTAGTTTTTTCTCCTCACATATACTGGTATTCGTCATAACATTTCTTGGATATGGTACTAACACCTAATTTGGGGTCATCTCTTATCCCTTGAACAAAATGTTCAATCCCTTTAGCTATGTCAGTAGCTACATTAAGAGTTATATCACCAGTGGCACATAATCTCTACTGTACTTTTTTGTTATGGGTTTTCATCCAAATTTGATCACTTAATACCGGTTTGCAGTTGATATGCTCAGAATTACCAGTAGATACTAGGGATAATAGAACAGATACATATTTATCAATAGATTATTATACCCCTTGCTTTCTTAAATAGAATTTATACTTTTTCATAACTACATTGTTTTTCCCTAATGCAAATCTTTGTTTGGAAACATACTGATATACATCAGTGTTGCCAGGTCTTTCTAAAATAGGGAAATTCTTGAACTCTTTCAAATCAAACTGCCAAAGGCAATGTTTCAGAAGGCATAATTTCCTTTCGAGTGAACATGAGTCCCTTTCCAAAACTTAAACATATGCTAACAATACAACTTTCTATTCCACTGATGGTTCGCCTAGTGATGACAGAAATTAAGGTGGAAGAACATAACTGGGCATATAGAGGAAATAAAACAGTAAATTAAAGCAATTAAAGTAGACACAGAAGTCTATTGATATTTATTATGACTTTTCGCAATTCGTGTAATTTGCTTTCGCATACCAACATGAAATTATGATAAAATTCTGAAAAACATTTTAAATGTAAATCCATAATTTTTGCTATATTTTAAAGTGAAATGCATCTTTGCGTCAATTTTGGTGCGTGCATGCATTTAAATAAAAGCACTGCCAACAACAGCTACACGCGTTGTGTTGTTCCTGTGAGTTCATGGTAAAAAATGGTGCTTATTTGCGCAATTGCCGTAATTTCTGGAATTTTGTGCAACAAGCATAATGCAAAATTCCCAAAATTACATGAATTGTGACGGTGTAATTTAAATCTCACACAGGCATAATACTGAGGAAAATAATGAAAGTAGGCACCATTGTCTTGTAAAGCACTAGATAAGAGAAATGATGATCCAGGAGAGAGATCCACGAAATTAAAGATGGTTTTGAAACCTAAAGCTCATAGCAATATAGATCAAACAATGCTGTGGCCCATAAGAATGATCACAATTTGCTCAAGTAAGGGTAGTCAAAACTAAAGGACTTATTGGTAAAAGTGCTACGTTAGGTTGGAGGTAGCATAAAGACGATGCAATTACAGTCTCTATATAAAAGGTTATTCAAAATGGCCACACAACAGTCTTGTGGTAGCGTGATGACTGTAGTCACAGTCTAGGCAGGAGATGTCACATTAGCGATACACAAATCCAAAATGGCTTTATGTTATTCCTGTAAAATATACAGTAGCGTGATGAAATAATATGAACAGCTATTGCCGTTGTATGCCACACCGCCTCCGTGGTTATGCTGTGCTTTAAAATTTATTTAAAAATAAAAGTACTTAACATCACACATATAATGCCTCCGTGATCAATTCAGCTTCTCTGCTATCTACAAGAGTGGTGGCTGAAAGTCTGTGACTTGGACGCGAGAAACCATCCAGCACTCCTGTTGTTCTACCACAAATCATCACCAGTGTATTACATATAGATAAATGTATTCCAGTGAATCTTGTATAAATAAACACACACTTATTCAATTTTAACAGGGTATACATATACAACAGGAGCTCCTTCCTTTGAGATGGCCAGGACAGTAGATCTGCACTCTCAAACGGTCACCACTTCAGAATGTTCAACCTATATATATCATTACAATCCATATAATATGACAACCGACAGTAGACATGTATCACATATGTAAGTTGCCACAGTATGGGTGCATTGTGTCCCTGCATTAATTGATGGAGATTCCTGGAGAAAAGATGGATGCAGAGGCATTGCCTCGACTAAAGTAGGTGGCTAGTGATCAGAGAGAAATCTTCTCTTGGGTGTACAGCGGTCAAGCTACCGTGGGAGTTGGGTGTTTTAATTACTGTGGGAAATGTAGAGTGTATTGGAGCTCTAATTATTCCCCTTGGGTCGCTGATACACAATGATGAGGTGCAAACAAAGTCAGGTACAAGTGAAATCTGGGCGACAATCAGTATATTACATACTGAAATATACAAATAGTTAGTGTCAGGAGCCTAGTTGTTGGGCAAGAGGTATGGGGTGTTTCAAGCCTCCCGTTATCCCCGGTTGTCACGTGAGACAAATGGCATCAGAAATGCCTTGCGTGGATGCAACTTTTCTCAGGTTTCAATGCTAAGCTGCTCATATATGCAAAGCGGTAATCAGAAAATGAATCAACCCTGGGCTGCAGTGGTATCACTCGCTGCGAACAGCCCCACAGGCTTCTTGAATCATGTCAGTCAGGGCAGGAGCAGTTTAGCCCTCAGACATTACGATGATACCACTGCGGATGCAGAAAGGAGAGAGGTTGGCGATGCAGAGCTCACAGAATGGAGCCATAATGAGCAAACCCAATCTCTGCTCCCCAGCAACAATGTTACCGCATAGTCAGACTGAGGGCTAAATATGTTGTAAATGTTATTCTTTTTTATACTACTCATAATTTTGATGCATGTCTATAATTGTATCGTTTGCATTTAAGATTTAAGTTTTAACAAAAATTAGAAATATCTTGAGCACCAATAAAGTTGATGAAGTGGTTAACAGAGATAATCTTTAAATTTATACCATGAACGACAATTTAAAAAGTACCATGGATTACTAACCTCTAACTCGTGTTCCTGCAGCATCAATCCTCTGCACACCTCCGGCCAACACCATGCTCACAGCCAGCTTCACCACAAACATACCAAACACTTGAGGGCATAAGCTAGCCAGGATTTCATTCCTACCTTGGACAAGGATGAGAAAAAATATACATTAGACATTCAGCAATATTCCTGTATCCTTTTTCATTTTTGTTGTCAATTTGGACGCAAGAGACAGGAGGCTTTCTTATTCTAACAAAGTGGATGTTTTATTGTGATATTAAAAACAGAAACAGTAAAGGAAATCCTTACACAAATACCGAACAGAAAAGAGTACAAATGAGCAAAACCCCAGAAAAGACTCATCTGCAGCTCTGTATGAAAGTCGTAAAGGTCAAATTACGAGAGATGGAAATGGGAGATTGTATACCTTTTAGCTATGCAATGTTAACTTCTTTGAAGAGGTGGCAAGGAAACAACACTATGGTAAGCAGCAATAGCTCCTTTCATTTTTAAAAAGATCAGTCATTACTAAATTTAAATATCTGGTGCTGGATTGCAACATACAAAAATATCACGCCAATTGTCCTTTTCCTTCTATAGTCAGAGGCAAAATCCATCCGAATACTGACTCCCAGTCACATTTACATCCCATGCTGAGGACATACAAAACTTAAAGCTTATTGTGTTTATCTGTGTTTAAAATGTGTTTATTACAAAACAAAAAGAAATGATAGCCCACACTTATCTAGCGGCCCCTTTACAAAAGTAGCATCACTGGGAACGTGACTCTAAAATTAGGATTTCAAAATTATATTAACCATACTCCAAATTCAATTATGGGGGAAAGAAGGAAAGGAGAAGGGTCTTGAAATGGAGTGGGGAGAGCGAGATTATCAACTCAAAAATGTATGTTAATGATGGGGCTAAATATAATTCCAGCTCGATGAATCTATTTAGATCATTAAGCTGCCAAATAGCCCCATACTTAAATTATTTGCTTGATTTGCTTGACCCTACATCCCAACAGTGTACTCACTTACCATCCAAAAAATCGGATAGATATATGAAAGCTTAAGCTCTTACTCTGCACATAACTGAGCTTTTCCAGAAGTATCACACCTCACCACCAACCACTCTTTTTTTTTTTTTTGGAGGGGGGGGGGGGGGGTGGTCTGGGATCCTGCTTACATCAGGGAAAACAAATACCCTTCTTCCTCTGTACACCAAACCTCAGTTTTTGGAAGATGTTCGAGTAACGGCCACACAATGCTTTGGCGGCTCCCATTTCCACGGGATAATCCCTGCTCATGCATCAATACCCCTTGGTAAATTGCAGGAGGGTAGTGATTTTCATTTCTTTAGAAGACTGTGCCCTGAGGCATGGCCTTGAGGCAGCCAGAGACGGCAGCCCACCATTAGTTGGGTGGGAGCACTACCTGGAGGGACAAGAGACGGTTTAAGCTGTGAATGAGGATATTATCAAGACTATTGATGAGGCTGTATACAGATCATTATGTAGTGCAGTTTCAGCAGCAATGAAGCATGTTTGGCGGCAATTACAAAAAATTTACTCTTTATGGTCCCACTGACCCCTCAATCAGACAGAAAAAGCCACCTCGGCCACAAGGATGGTCACTTAGGACAAAATAATTAGAAAGTTGCAAGACGAAGATGAAACAACTGATAAGCTCAAAAAGACTTTTATAGCTAGTGCTGTACTTTATAGGGAATTATTTTCCAACTAGGAGCAAGAACAATCCAGTGCAGACATAAAAGTGGCAAGTGACTTCAGGTAAGACAACCAGGATAAAGATTCCTAAGACTACTAATGACTATACCTCTGACAGTTCTGAGGAGGGACAGCAGAGGTCCAGGAATTTGCAAATCGAGACAAGACATATGGCAAGCTATGTAACAAAACCTCTTGACAATGAAGTTGGGAGTAGAGCCCAAGATCTGCAGTAGATGGAAAAGTAACTGGGACACCCGAGATTGAGCCACAAATGCTGATGTTTACTGGTATATTTGCTTAAGATTCTAACAAGGGGATCAATAGATCCTAGAGACCTAGTTAGGTTAATCATTGGATTTTTTAGCGTTCATAAATAACATCAACCAATGACTAACATTTTGAAACCGCAAAAGCCACAAAAGAAATATGCACCCAGGTGGCTCCCTCGATACACTCAGGCTAAGATCTGACGAAAATTAGCTTTTTATGAAATGCCAGTTGTGCAAACACCTATCAGTGATGTAGCTCGGTTCTTTTAAGAGATGGCCCTATATTGTCAGAGCTGGCTACCTCAGAGACCGCATAATTTGCTCAAGGATGGCTTTTTCATGATTAATTTATGAAGGGCATGGGTACATTTGTACGCTGCTTCTAATTGCTCAGAAATCCACAAGGAAAGTTTTCTGCCTATGGTTTTTAGACAGGCTGGGCAAGGAAGGAGATGCTAGCTGAGTTGCAGACAGCATGGGTTTGCCACCATCTTCACAACATGAGGTAGGTTAAACATTGTACCTCTTGCCAGAGGCACATACAAGGGACAGGGAACTATTTTGGTGAGACCTACTCCCTCTTCAACTGTAAATTCAGAGTCAATATGGCTAATTATGTGCAACATCAAGGACAGCATAATGAACACGGGGCAAGCAATACATGGCAGGAGATTGGCAATCAAATCTGGAATATCCCTGAATTACACATGCAAATTCAAAGATCTGAAAAGCATGGCAAGGAAATGAGCACTGCCTTAAACCACCTGGGGCTATGTCTCTGGAACGGCAGGTTGGAGTTACTTTTCCCAGATGCCTATACACATTTCCCAACAGGATGGCCATGCTTGATTATATGTGGGCATCAATTGCCCATTTCCATCAAATAAGCAATTTTGAGGTGTATCCATCATTGGTCAGCGACCACGCAATATTGAAATGTGAAGTGACTTTCTGGGGCACTCGCCACCCTAAATTAAACTACATCGGCAATCAAGAGGATTTGGAACCCATTGGGAAAATTTGATGGCTCGTGGAGAACCAAGAGGACCACACTGGAGCAGTTCCTAGAGGAGTTCAGAAGGCAACCATTTAGTGAAGATCCAATGGAAAGCCCTGGCTATCGTTCTCCAGGAGGCTGAAGAGGCCAGTAATAAGCAGGACAAGAAAAGAAACAACAAGCAGGAAAAGAGCATGGCACACCTAGTAAAGCTCCACAAGGGAATAAGTAATTCAAAATCAAAACTGAATAAAGCCCTCAGAGTACAGTGTCGGAACAAAAGGTGACAACTTGATCGCAAAAAGCAGAGTCAACTGTTTAGGAACGACTTATAGGAAGCTGATGTAGTCCAGTAAAAAGGTGGAAGAGGTTAACAGATGGGCACAATCTCATGAGATAATCAAATCAAAGGAGCAAAGAACATTTTGATTATGGATAAATAGCATTGCAACAGTTAAATCTCTTTCAGAAGTTCCTAATTCTCCCCAGCTCATTGGTAAACACATATCAACCTCCTATATAATAATCCATCATCAAACAATTGTATGCTCGTAACAGCTTCTAGCGATGAAAAGGCCAACACAGTGGAAATAGCAACGAGTCATGTGGAAAAGGTGATCGCCGCCCTGCACATAAATGGCACCCCTAGGCCAAATGGCATCCCCCTCAGCAATATTTAAATAGCGCCCAAAATATGGGCAGAGGTTATGTCCCCAGTTTGCCAATCTTATAGCTTTGGTGCCTCAATCTTAGACGGTTGGAGGGGATCCTTCTTAGTACCCACCTATAAGAAAGCGGACCACACAAGCCCAGAGAATTTCAGGTTGATTGCCGTCTTTGACATGCAAGGAAAAGTTCTATGCAAGCATTCTAAACCAGGAAATGGAAAAATGGGCACACAGAAAAGCTGGTTCCACCCTTCCACATAGGCTTTCAAAAGGGCTGCCACATAAAGGACAACCTGCTCTGCATCATGCATCTGACAGAGGATGGAATGGCGACGAAAAATAAATCACTGCATACAGGATTCATAGACTTTACAACATGATACAACCTTCCCTCTTGATACGCTATTGTATCAAGACGGAAATTGTGGTCCAAATTGCATAAATGGGGCATTCCATCTCCACTACTAAGGACCATTATAACACTGTATTCGGGTACTTGGGTAAAAATAAAGGTGCACTCCAGCTGGTTAACATCTAATTAAATACCAACCAACAAGGGCCCGGTTGCCCCCTACTGTTCAACCTATATCTCCCCGATCTAAAGAAATATCTGGAAGAAGCAAGGGCATTTCTACCAAAGATAGTGGGCTTTAGAATACAGAAGCTGTAGCATGCAGACGACACTGTGCTTCTTGATCAGGCCCAGATTGGGCTACAGAGACTTTTGGGTTTCCTGTCCAAGTACTGCGAAGCTAACAACCTATTGATTAATATAGCGAAGACGAAAGTCATAATCACCAGTTGCAAGTTAATGAAAAGGGGAGCATGGTCCATCCAAGGTAGTACAATCAAGAAGGTGGCCTCTTACAAGTATTTGGGGATTTGGCTGGATAGCTGGGGTTGAACAACAGGGCACATACCTAGCAGGCACCAGCCAACTCATTGATGTGGGCCATTTGCAAATTAAAAAGGTTGATTGTGCATCCTTACCTACAAGCTCTATTAAAGGTTATGGCTAGCAAATTACTACCCACTATAGCATATGGAGCACTACCTTTCATAGCAAACTGACTAACTAGCTAGAAAGAGCCCAAGTAACCAGTTTTAGAAACAGTTATGACCTACTGGAGTGTACAACTCATGCCCAAGTCTGCCTATAATTTATTTGACTTCCAAGCAGCTGTTCTTAAAGGCAAAATTCTTGGCTTATTGCCAGAAGGCAAAACAAGTGCAGCCTGACACTTTAAAACACACCTTATGGACGGTGATAAGCCAGGTACTTTCCGAATGGCAATGGTACTTCAACAGCTCTCTGGGTGACCTGGAAGAACAGGACACATGAATCCCTAGTCCATTTGGTCAACATTTGTAAACTGCTACTGCCTCACATAAGATTCTGCCATTTTCCTTTGTGAATCCAGCTTTGCCACTGCCGACACCCGACGCTGACCCAGCCATGCCTGCCACCATTCTATCAGTGGATCTGATGCGGGTGAGGACTGCCTCGGGTCAGAATGGGGCCGGACCCTGGATCATAACGGTGGGCGAAGTTGCAGTGCTTCCTTTGCCGACGCCCCGAAGGGAGTCATTCTTCAGGCCCACCGGAGTGACTACAAAGCCCAAGCCTATCCCACCTTTCTCCACCACTCTGCAAAAGCACCTCCTGGCGCACTTCTGCTTGGGGGGATGAAGTCAACTTCAGTCCTGAGGTCCTCAGGACACAAGGGGGACTCATCACCCCACCAGTAGTGCGTCAAGAGGCGTGGTTGCAGAATGGTGTAAAAATGGGCATGGCCTCCGACCACCTCTCAGCAGTCTCACTGTGTGTGGCTTACTGGAGGTAACAGGTGGGCTAGTTGGCCCCTAAGGACCCTCCACATCGAAGGGGACTTCATCCCCCAACCAACAGCACGTCTGCAGAGTAGTGGAGAAAGGAGACATTAATTAAATATTGGCCCCCAGGGAACCCATCCCCTGAGGCTCCGACAATTTCTTAAAAAACTTTTTTTTAAGGGATGGAGGCCGAGTGGCCCCTCTCCCCCCGGCCATTTTTGGCCCCGAGGACCCCATCCCCTGGGGATTGGCCAACTTGTTGAGGACCTCGGGGGGCCTCAAGGCCCCCGCAGTCCCTGCCAGCTCCCCACCTCCTGGGGGAGTCAGCATTGCTCCCTCTGCCCAAAAGCAATTCTGCTTCGCTTAATAGAAGCGAGAGCATTTTCAATGCTCTCGCTTCCATGAAGCGAAGCAGAGTTTGCTATTGCATGGCGGGAGCAGTGCTCCCACCATGCCATACCAAACAGCAATGTCCCGGGGTGGGCACCCTGGGACATGGCTGGAGCCAGCTCTGGCGGTCCCCAGGGCCATTAACGGCTCAAGGAAAGGGGCCGCGCGGCCCCCATTCCCATCTTTCAAATAGCCCCGGGGAGGTAGCGGTCCCCGGTGCTGTGTGGGGTTGGCAGGAGCCCCTCCCACGCATTTTTGTACATATAGCCCCGGGAAGGTGGCGGTCCCCGCCGCTGCGGGCACCCGCATCATTATTTTTGATAGCCCCCGGGACCTGGCCCACCCGGGGGCTTAAAGAAACCGAAGCGCAGGAGCCTACGCTTCATTTTTTCAAAACCTTTCGGCCAGATTCGCGGATCCAACACAAACCAAGCCAAAATGTTTTCTAAAAAATGCTATTTTGGGCCATGGGGTCGCTATGGAAACCCCCGAGCTGGCCTAGGAGGTCAGGGTGTTTGTACCCTGACACCCTCTTTTCACATTTTTTTTACCATTTTTCTTGTGACTCGGTTCAACCAAATCTCAAGTAGGTTGCCACCACTTCCTGGTTTGAAGTGTTGGCAGCCAATCAGATTGCAGGCACGAGATCGGGAGGGTTACATTTCTCAGGAACTACTGAACGGATTTACACCATTTAACAAAAAGAGTGTTTTCTGAATCAAGAGCTACCTTTTTACCAAATTTGGGATAATTCCGTTCAGCAGTTCGGGCGGTAGCCGTGTCTAAAGTTTCCTATTGATATTAACATGGAGAAAACGTTTTTGGGACCCCCCATTTTTCTCGGTCCCCGCTTGACGAATCACCCCAAAACTCTCAACACAGCAGCTGACCTGAACGCCCCATTAGCTTAAAAAATTTCACGAAGATTCATCAAACGACACCAAAGATATTGGCGAATCAAAAAACGCTTTTCCTATGGATACTACGTCATAACTATAAACTGGCAAATATATATATATATTAAGGGGGCGGCGAAGAGCCCCTGTGAACGGAGCGTCGGAGGACGCCTGCCAGCAGGTAAGCTTTCCCCGACCCGGTGGAAAGTTTATTTGAGATTGGGGAAAACAAAACCGGTATGACTTGGTTTGCACTACAGTTTGAGAAACTGAGCGAAAAGCTAATAACATACAGCAGCGTTACACAATGGAAAATTGGATTAAGGAGAGGGAGGAGGCGGCGGATGTGGTGTTTGATGAGAATATGGCAAGCACGAGTGGGTCAAATCGATTTGCGGTGAAGGTTGCAGTACCACCGGGGGGCGTGGCCGAGCCGCAAGATGGCCGCCGAGTAACGGGGCTCCGCCGGCCGAACGCACAATCCAGACACCCATCCGTCACAAGCCTCTTTATCCCAACAACAAATCTGAAGCGGAGAGTGCCTACGCGCTGAGGACCCGGCGGAAGCTTTCGCGGCTGAAATCGGCGGCGGCGATCGGCCGCTGTGACCCTTGCTGTACCAGCGGCCTGCGCCCAACACGCCGGGCGGACGGGTGCGCTACTTGAGTCCCCGGTCGCGGGCCTGTGACCCGGCGAGCGGAGCTGCACGGCCGCGAGGAATCGCAGGGGCGGGACTGGCCCACCGTACGAGGCTAGATTGCTGAAGCAGACCGTCCGGCTGGCTGTCCACCTGCAGGCAAGCACTGGCGGCGTAAACAACAGGTGACGGTGCGCGCTGCGCGCTGCTGGGGTCTGGGGAGTGGAGGAGCGCCCTGACTCGCTGCCATCGCTGCCGCACATGCCAACATGGGGAGGAATGACTGCTGGGCCTTGGAGGAGAAAGCCGATTGGAGCCTGGTTATGTCTGGCGCCTGACTGCATGAATAAGACTGTGCCTATCCTGGAGGGGCAGCAGATTGAAGGCAGGTGTTGCGGCGAGGTGGCTGCGGTGCGAGATTGGAGTGCCCTGCCCGGTCTGTGCGCCCGGATTCTGTTCTGCCGCTGCGCACCCAGCTAGAGCGACGACGCTGCCACATGTCTGCGGCCAGTGCGTGCTGGTGACTTGCCGGGCTTGATCGGATTGCAAAGGACTATCTTCCCGGCGGGGGTTGTGGGGGCGACCCGAGACGGGCGCCACTCGGACACATGCAAGACGCACCAAATTGAACAAGGGCTACACGCTGGAGTGGCCGATCGGCGCCCCCCCCCCCCCCCCGGTACCCCCCGAGGTGTCTCCCCTGAACAAAAATGGGGAAATCGGATGCCAAGCAGCAGAAGCTACATTTCGAGCGACGAACTGCCCGGAACGCTGAGGTGGAACGGGTGTCTCAGACAGTGGTTCCTGAAACACAGATGGATCCCACGCCAGAGGACGATATCAGGAGTATGTTTCGCGACCTCAAAGGCTGCCTCAAAGAAATAGACACTAAATTGGACTCCATGGCTCAGCGTATTGATGGTATATCGCACAATGTTGATCAACACGAGGAGCGACTGGCGGCAGCGGAGACGCGGATTGCTGAATGCGAGGAGGGCCACGCTGACACCCGAGAAAAACTGTTGCGTATGGATAAAGTCCTGGAAGTAATACGTGGGCGCAACGAGGATTTGGAAGCCCGCTCCCGTAGAAATAACATACGCATTATTGGGATTGCGGAATCCACAAATATTGGTAATATGGAGCACTTCGTAGAGGGCATGTTTCGTGACTTGTTTGGGCCGGACCGGTCGGCCATGTTCCTGGTCGAGCGCGGGCATCGAACGCTGGGCCCGCGCCCAGTGCCGGGAGTGCCGCCTCGCCCGATCCTTGCCAGAGTTCTAAATTACAGGGACAGAGATACGATCTTGAGGTTATCCCGTGAAAAAGGCGAACTCACCTTCCAAAATATGGCTGCGAACTCACCTTCCAAAATATGGCTATCTCCTTATACCCTGATTTTACGCAAGCTGTGCAGTCTGCACAGCGCGAGTTCATGCCGGCCAAAAAGATCTTCCAGAAAGTGGGGACCAAGTATGCCATGTTGTACCCTGCCAAATTGAGGGTTCAGATCAAGGGGAAGCCGGTGATCTTCACGGAGGCGAAGGAGGCGCAAAAATTTGCAAGGCAGACAGAACGATCGCACCGGGAGACGCGCGATGGCCAAGGGACCCCCCGTCTGGCCAGCTAAGTGACATTGAATAGTCAAGCATACGGAAACGAGGACTGTGGCCGTCTGAAGCGCTGCATGCCGCCCTGCGGATTTGATGTTTGGCATACGCAATTTACATTCTTAGAGTTGCCTTGGGGCCTGGGGTGGGCAGCGGGCGCGGGACTGGGCTGCCGGGGACGATTGGCCACGGGGCGGACCCCAGTTTCGCTCAGTGACCGAATACCAATACTGCATTGGGTGCTGCGCGGGGCATGTCCTGCTGAACTCAATCGAATTGTGACATGTTGAAGGCAGAAATGTTCGGCCACCCTGTCACTTACAGACAGGGGAGTGTGCCGGTGACCCCACGCCCTCGAGGGGATGATTCCCATGCTACTGTTACAGGAAAGTTTTTGTTGGGACTGTTTGGGGGGGGTGACGAATCTCAACCTGATTGGGGGGTTGGAGTGGGAGGTGGGGGGGAATATTGTTTGTTGCTTTGTATTGATGTACTGCAGCACTCTTTTCCACAACTGATTGATGGAGCGGTGATGCCCCCTGCCATGAATACGCGGCTATTGAATGCAAGACATGCTGCGCTAGGGTTCTCGCCACGCGCCCCACCTCTTGTACCGCAAACAGACACACCGTTGCTTAGGACCCATATACACACACATCTCTGAGCGCGCTGCGCTGCCTGACATGGAATATTCGCGGTCTAAATGATCACCGCAAGATCCGACTGACTCATGCACACTTGACCAGGCACCATATAGACATCTGTCTCTTACAAGAGACCCACCTCCTGCAGGGAGCTGGGGACAGGCTCAGGCACACCAGATGAGGTGAGGTACACACTTCCGGCTACTCTAACTATTCCCGGGGAGTGGCTGTCTTGATTCGGAGGGGCCTGCCCTGGCGGACGCTGAATGTGCACGCCGACTCCGAGGGGCGATACATAATACTGTTGGGGAAATTATTTCACCTGCAGGTAATTCTCATCAACACCTATGGTCCTAACTCAGACGACCCAGGATTTTTCCGGCAGGTTTGGCTTAAGGCGCAATCAATGGGCGAAGGGGCATATATTTGGGGCGGAGATTTTAATGTGGTTCTTTCGTTGGAACTAGATAGAGAGGGGGCCGCACGCACACATCACCCACACGCGGCGGGCCTTCTCCAAGGCCTAATGGAAGACTACACTTTACTCGACGCGGATATTACACCCCGCGTTGAGGGAGGGAACCTGCTTCACCCCACACAGGAAGGCCTGGTCCAGACTGGATTTTTGGCTGTTAACCCCGCATATTCATGCCTGGGTAGCCGAGGTTCATCACAGGGCACGCACCCTCTCTGACCACACCCCGGTTGAGCTGCTGCTACAGGTCCCCTAGCCGTACATTACACCTTTCACGTGGAGACTGCCGCCGCAGGCATTACTAGATCAGGTATTTCGCGAAGAAATACATCAGCCCATCCTCGACTATTTCGACCTTAACACTAACTCGGTTTCATCTATGGGCACTCTATGGGACGCATTTAAGGTGGTTATAAGAGGCCACTGCATTGCGGGGCAAGCCAGAGTGCTGAAGGGTATAAGAAACACGCTCAAGGGGCTGGAGGACCGTCTGCATGCTCTGGAGGTGCAGTACTGCTCTGACCCCTCGGCGAACACCCTAGCGGAGACGCGCACTAAACTTACAGAATACCAGACCGAGGCGGATAGGGAACTCAAATTTCTACACAAACACGTTGCGGCCCGCCGATATGGTGAGGGGGATCGCCCGGGCAAAACGCTCGCCCATTTGCTACGTTCGCAAAGGAGCTCCTCCTACATCCCATCAGTCGAGACGCCGCACGGTAACCTTGTCTGCACTCCTCCAGAAATCCTGGGAACTTTTCGGACATTTTATAAAGACTTGTACCGTTCCCGGGGAGGGCCCCCACTGGAGGACTTGTCTGAATACCTGGACTCGGTGCAGCTGATCTGGTTCAATGCGTACCAAAAGGGATATTTCGATCGACCCTTTGAGGTAGACAATGTCAAGGAAGCAATAGGATCCTTGGCAGCCGGAAAGGCGCCGGGACCGGATGGCCTGCCAGCGCAGTTCTATAAGGACTATGCTGAACTCCTGGCCCCCAGGCTGTTGGCCGTATGTGCTGAATCTGTGGAGGCGGGCATACTCCCAGCGTCAATGAGAGAGGCCGTCGTAATCGCACTCTTAAAACCAGATAAAGATGCCGAGAAGTGCGACTCATACCGGCCACTATCCTTAATCAACACTGACGCGAAAATTTTCGCCAAAATGCTCGCAACGCGGCTACAGCCGGTACTGCCACTCATGATACGCCCAGATCAGTCGGGATTTGTGCCGGGTCGATCCACATCTCACAACCTTCGTACCCTCTTTGGGGTGTTACACCATTTAGCCCCGCACGTGAAGGCCGCAGCTGTGCTACTGGACGCCACGAAAGCGTTCGACTCCCTGGAATGGGGATTCCTGTTTCCTTTACTTCAGCGCCTGGGGGTGAGTGAGGCTTTTATTCGCTACATTAGGTTACTCTACACTACCATCACTGCCCGAGTGCGAGTGAACGGGCTCATATCTGAGCCCTTTGCCGTTAGAAGGGGTACTAGACAGGGCTGCCCCCTGTCACCCCTGCTATTTGCGATCGCCACCGAACCACTGGCGGCCCGTATTAGGCAACACCTTGCGGCTAGAGGCATCGGGTTCTCTTCCCAGGCTCTGACCGTTTATGTACGCGGATGACATCACACTCTATGTGGTCGATCCTCATGTAAATCTCTCCCCCATGACGAGAGAGTTGATGAACTATGGCCTGCTATCAGGGGTGACTATAAACTGGGAGAAATCGGTAATTCTGCCCTTGACGACTGGGACGCCCGCTTCACTCCGGACTGCCCGTTGAAATGGGCGACTGGCCCAGTGCGATATCTGGGGATATGGATTAGCACTGACATGCAGGAATTGTGGGCAGAAAATTATGGGCGTGCCCTTACATGGGTAGAGGAAAAGGTTGGCCGCTGGAAACACTTGCCCCTTTCGCTAGCAGGACGAATAGCGGTGGCAAAAATGGTTATCCTACCCAAGCTCCTTTATTTATTCGTTAACATCCCGCTGCCCCTAACTACACATTTCCTGAACCAAGTGCGTTCGCGGATGATAGAATTGGCGTGGGGTGGGGGGCAGCCGAGAGTGGCCTGGGAGACCCTCTCTCTCCCGCAGAGGCAGGGTGGCCTGGCAGCACCGGATTTCACGTTATACGCCTACTGCGCACAGGCGCAGTTCTTGCACTACTGGGTGCACCCTACGCCTTTCCAGCCACATGTGGCGATAGAGATGGATAGGGCTGCCCCGCTGCCGCTCAACATTGCGCTGTACGCACCGCACAAGCGGAGGTGCAAAGACATTGACACTGTGCACGCGCTTAAATGGGCCTGGGATGGGCTGCGTCGCCGAGCAAAGTTGGACCATCTCTATGCCAAATCGGTGCCCCTGCGCGGGAACCCCATGTGGCCCCCGCTGCAAAACATGAAAACTGGGGAATGCGCAACATCACACGGCCTTAGAACTGGGGGGGACCTCTTCCCGGGCGAAACCTTCCTCACGCTGGAACAATTGTGCGGTGCGGAGACACCGACGATGATTGATACACTGCTCTATTATCAGCTGCGACATACATGTCAGAAGCTATTTCCTACATTCCCGGCGCCGCCGCCGGACTTGATGGCCTTGGAGAATGTGCTCAAGGTGGAGTCGGGACGTAAACTTGTGTCCCGGTTATACAGCTGCATGCAAAACACTTCTCCGATTGTGGTGCCGACAGCGCGCGGCATGTGGGATACGGAATTGGGAACCGAAATCACTGACGACCACTGGGATATGTGCTGTAGACTGCTTGAGACCCTTTCCCCTAATTATCGTCTCCGACTGATACATTTTAAATACATACACATGATATACCGCACGCCTAGTCGGCTTCACCGCATGGGATTGAGGGATGCAGACAACTACTGGCGCTGTAACGCACGCAGAGCTACATTTTTACATATGGCGTGGGAATGTCCCGCGCTGGCCTCTTTCTGGGTAAGGGTGGTGGAGCTGGTGCGTGACATTACCGGCCTACTGATCCCATGCACTCCGCAGACTACATTACTAGGGATCTTACAAATGGTCAAGCCTAAACACCGTAAGCTGCCGGCCATACTCATTCTGCTTGCCAAACGGCAGGTTGCGATGCACTGGGGAGCTGTTACATCGCCTAACATTAGGGAATGGATTAAAAGCGTAGTACACTGCCAGACGCAACTCACTCTATACGGGGAGCTCCTACCAGTGCGCTCGTGGCCGAAGGACATATGGGAACCCTTTACACACTGGTTGACTCACACTGCGATTCAAGCATTATGAAACAGTGCTTCACGCTGCTGGTGGCCGGAAGGAATCGAGACCCAGTTACACCCTGGGGTGCTGAGGTCATCGACTGTGGTGTGGGAGAGGTGCGAGTTGGCTGTGGGCGGAGGTGGAAGGGCCGTACGAGATTTACTGAACAATGACGGGTTGGCACCCAGTTGTAATATTGATACTGTTGGCTTGGTGGGGAGCTGTGCTGTCAATCTCATGTTACATTTACACTGCAGTGTATTGTGTTTGGTTTGTTGCTGAAAATGCAAATAAAAAGAATTTTTTTTAAAAAAAAGGTTGCAGTACCACCAGAAATGAATGTGCAAGTGAAAATGCGTAGATTGGAAAAACTGAGGAAAACGTTAGTATCAAAGTAGTGTGAATGCAAGTCATTAGAGAAATTTTTAAAGGTGGGAAGAGTGCCTCGAGGCCTACGAATCTTGATTGCCCCCACCTTTGAAAATCCGGACCCTGAAATGTTGCAGGAGTGGGCCAACAACAGTACTAAATCTTCTCAAAACATTATCAAAATCTTAATTAAGTTTGCTAAAAGGGATAGAGAGAAAATCTTGAATGAGATTAAACTTTTACAGCAAGAGATTAACAATTTAGCCAAACCGGATGTAGTATTAAAATTTGAGAAATAATTGAAAGTCAAGTTGAACAACCACGAACAATCGATTAGTGAGAAGAAGGCGATCAAGTTCACAATTGACAGAATTGATTACCAAAGAGGTCAGATTTATACATTTGTGTGATGCTTCGACATTCTGCGTCGTCAAATGCGATCGGATAATGCTGGCCCGGACAATAAAGGGAAGAGAATAATGACTGAAACCAGCTCAGAATTTAGTTCTGAGCTGGATACGGATCAGGAAGATGGATCGGGGCATCCGAGTAATAGTGAAAGTCTGGAGAAACCCCCCTCAGTTGTCGAAGAGATGCGTTTTTTAGGGCTGGACAGGACTATAAACATCAGACCAAGATTCCAAAGAAGAGGAAAAGGCAATCGAGGCAACGAAAAGAAGAAGGAGTAGTCTTGGAACTCCGTTCAGGAGCCAAGACCAAAGAGAACAGGCAATGCAAATGATTGAATCTGCAACTACGGTTATTAATCTATCCGATTTGGTTTTAACAGAGGAAGAGATTAGAATGCTATCATTGGGTCTGTCTTTCTGTACGAGAACAAACTTTAATTATGGCCAAACGCGGATTGACTTCTACAAATTTATAAGAAAATTAAAATTGAAAAAATTCTTTCACAATCAAGCAAATGTAAGGGGAGTGCAACAGCACACTTTTGAGCCTGTCACCTTGAATTTTGTTTGTGGGAGATCTAAATGTACTACGTGACTTGGAACAATTGGAGAGGGGAGATGATGATATCGGTCCAATTACATCTTGAAAGGAGACTGGAGATCTTTTAGGACTGAACATTTATGGGAGCGTCGCAACACCCTTTAGACAAAAGTCCACTTTTATTCCGAACCTGCCAAGGGATTCGATTAATGTATTTTCAGATCAGGTCATTATGGAATTAAAATCATTATCCTTGTAATCTAGTGAGGAATTCTTTAAAGGCACCAAACAAAGAGAAAGAGATTATTCCAAAGTAATGGACAAAATAAAATCAAGGAATGATATTGAAGTCCGCCAGTCGGACAAGGGTGGCAATGTAGTCTTGTGGCCCTTAAGCATGTACAACAATGAAGCAAAATCACAATTGAAAGACACCAAGTGTTACCAAAGGGTCCCACAGAGTAATCTAATTGAAGTTAAAAACAAATACCACAAAGATCTAGTAAGGTGGAGAGGAATCGGCCTTATCACAAAGGAAGAATATCAGTATTTGAAAGTGGATGATCCTATCATACAAATATTGTACTTGATCCCCAAAGTGCATAAGGATCTAGCCAACTCCCCTGTAAAGGCCTATAATATCAGCTATAGGCAGTTTTCTTTAAACATCCTTCCAGTACATAGATTACTTCTTACAAGATCTAGGAAAGGGTCTCCCTTCCTACATTCAGGATACAAAAATGTTTTAAGGAAGAGACACAATCTAACTTGGGACAAAACATACCTTTTAATTACACTTGATGCAGCTTCGCTATACACAAGTATCTCTCATGAAAATGGGCTCAGGGCCATGAGACACTTCCCAACACTAGACCGATAAATCTATACCAACACTTAGAAATGATACTTGAAATGGCCAGATTATGCCTCGAGAACAACTTCTTCTTGTTTGGTAGAGACACATACAGACAAGTGAGAGGCATGGCCATGGGCGCCTTCTTCGCCCCCAGATATGCGAATCTTCACATGGGCTAGTGGGAGGAGCAGGTGCTCAAGTATGCAGCTAAATGGAATGAGAACATAGTGGTCTGGTCACGATTCATAGACTATTTATTTATTCTTTGGAAAGGCCCACGTGAGACAGCCGATAGGTTTGAGTCTGCCTTAAATGAGAACTCCTTTAATTTGAAATTTACAAGTACCATCAGTGAGTCCCAGGTGTGTTACTTGGAAGTATTTATTAACAATGAGAAAGTACATACACGTACACACAGAAAACCGATGGCAGGGAATTCTATTCTACATTCTGATAGTTTTCACCAGCAGAAACTTAAACAAAGCATTCCTTATGCGGAGCATCTCCGCATGAAGAGAAATTGTAGTGAGCTGTCTTCCTTGAGAGTTGACCAGACCGAACTATCTCAGAAATTTATGGAGAGAGGGTACAGCAATCAGGTCCTGACCCAAGCACTTTATAAGGTGGAGGGAATTTCTAAAGCATCACTTTTATTCCCGGAAACAGTAGGAGGGACCAAGAACAGTAAGAAGAAGGATGACATTAGAATAATCATGGGATACAATGCCTATCATGTCAAAGTGAGAGATTGCATGAAGTGAGGAATGATCCTATATTAGGCAGTAATGTTTCACGCAGACCACTTCTGACATTCAAGAGGGCGAAATCTATGAGACAACAACTAGTAGTGGGCAGCCCTGAGGTGGTAGAAACTGAAGGGTGGCTAAAAGCCACTACGGGCTTTAACAAATGCCAGAAGTGTAAGGCCTGCCAACATGGTGTAAATAAGAAAGAAATTCAATCACCTTTGTTAAATAGACCATGGAAGATTCCTCGCGTTTTTAATTTCAAAAGTGATCATGTAAGATATATATCCTTCAATGCATGTGCCCTAAACAGTACGTGGGAAGGACAATACACATGGTGCATGTGAGAATCCTCCAGCATTTCAGGGATTTCAGGGATGTAAAGAATAAAGACAGGACCTTCCCTGTTGCAAGACATATGAATGAGGTCCATGGGGGGATACGAACAAGCTTTTTAATTTTATGATTGACTCAGTCCCGTAGAACAGGAGAGGGGGGAACCGAGAATTAAAGCTCAGACAGTTAGAGTCAAGGTATATAGTTATGTTGAATACGAAGATCCCCCATGGCCTTAATTCAGAAGAAGATATGAATGTCCACATCTAGAGGGCATGTGTCCTCTTGGCCGTCAACCCATATCAGGATACCACATGTGGTTACATAAAATAAGAAAATACAATGAGATACTCACTTTTTATGTTCTCAGAGGCGTATAGGAAAAGAAAAAGCATAGGGAGTTAGATGAATAATAGTCGTTTGTATTTGCACTTTATCCAGGTCTGAATGTGTCATTTTGGGGAGTCGACATAGAAATAGCCATTTAATATTGATGAGTTTTAAGAAAAACAAGGGTACCCCAATACGTGAACCTGGCGTGAAATATGAGGTAAAAAACAATGGTTCGGGTGTGGCCAAAAGGTCCAATAATAAAGTGATCCTAAGGAGAGCACTTATGGTTAGAGAGTTGAAGATTAATTATTCTAAAGGAGCAAAAAAATTAATAATGTACATAGGGACATAAGTCAGTTCATGTGAAACATTTATTTCCACAACAATAGAATTCAGGTGCTCACACAATAAGTGAAAGAGGCGTGACGTGCAGAATGATGGTGAAGTTTAAAATAATGGCATCGCATTGACAACAATAGTGTAAAACTCCTCAAGCAACTTTATAGAATAGGAAGAGTTTTGTTGTAAAGGGTCAACGGCGTTTAGCCCAAGCAGCATGACACGCTGAGCTCCTCTCCCAAGACTTTCCAAATATGAACTGGGATTCTCCTGTATACCCATTTGGAGAAGCAGGTTCAATTAATAGTAATCTTTATCCATAATGTTTTCCAACGATGCCATTCGTGTAAGGGAATCAGTGGCGGAGGCCCTGTTCCAGAATTTACCTAAAGTAACAACTGAGCACAGAACTCCTGTTACAGAAACGAGAAACAATGATGTCAAATCTTTACCAAAAACATTAGAGAAACTGTTGAAAAATGGTGGGAGAAAAAATCATTAGAAAAATATAGAGATGCTAATCGTGTTCCAAGAGTTTTGTGTGTGCTCATTGCGCCTACATTTGAAAACCCGAATCCTCCAATGTTACAAGATACAGGCATCCATGAACATGATCCATATTTTAATCAAATATGCAGGAATCGACCGCAATGCTCTCTTAGTAAAAAATTGACCGCATCAATGGCTTACTGGATGCTACAGGACAAACAGATTTAATTAATAAAGGAAAAAGTGATATAGAATTATGCATCAAAAAATATGAAGAAACAATTAAGGAACAGAAAATTTTCAAATTCACACGTGATCAAAATGATTACGCCACTGGCAGAATTTTTACGTTTGCGCGTAAATACGATAATTACAAAAGACAAGCACTTACCAGTGGGAGCTTAACAAGTAAACACAGACTCGCTAGAAGTGAAGTCAGGGTAAATGAAGGGGACTCTGACTCAGTCTCTCTCACATAAAGTAGCGAATCTGAAGATGGTCAACCTAGCACATCAGAGTTTTCCGCATCAGGCCCTATCAACTTTACATTAGCAGAGGAACTGAATTTTGTCAGCGAGGACCGGCGGTACACCTTGCACCCCCACAAACCTCAGTATGCGCAAGGAGAACAGTCAACAAACGCAGGAGGGAGAGGCGGGTCAAACACTGCAAAAACTACCTCGAGAGGGAATGCACGAAGGAACTGGAAAAAATAAATTGTGACAATTATACAATACAGTCATCAATCTTACAGACATTGTTTTATCCAAGGCTGAAACCCAACTTTTATCATTGGGTCTCTCCTACTGTCCTAAAAATCGTTTTTCATATAATCTGACCAGGATTGATGCGTTCAAATTTATCAGGAAGATAAAATTAATAAAACATTTCCAACTAAATACATTCCCCGGTGGAGTGTCAATAAACTCTCCTAGTAACATCAATACTGATGGGACTCTTGAAGTTAAAGATATACCCAACTTACAAGTATTACACGAACAAAAGGGTCAAATGGAGAGGATTCGTCCTCAATAACTGCAGACATCTGTTCCAACAAGTCAGCTCCTAGTCCCTTTCGCCCGGTTTCTACGTTTCTTCCCTTAATGCCGAAAGATGCGGTTGATGTTTTTAGTGACAGAGCAATAGCTGAATTAAAGGTTTTAAATAGAACCGTGACAACTACTCAACGTCATAGAGACTATAAAAACACACGATACCATGCTCTGATTCCTGAACTTCAAAAAAATCAAGACCTTATCATTAACAAGTCTGATAAGGTGGGTAATACAGTTTTGTGGTCTCGGAAGGAATACTTGGCAGAAGCTGATCATCATTTATCAGATACTTTATGCTATAAAAAATCAACTAAATTGGAAATGAGATAAACAGAGGACAAGACACGTAAACGTATCCATCATTGGAAAAGAAATGGTTTGTTGACCAAGGAAGAAATGTATTTCTTAAATGTTGAACATCCGGTCACTCCTATGCTTTATTTTCTGCTGAAAGTACATAAAAAGACCACGCCTCTACCAGGACGCCCTATTATTTCGGCCCAGAGGAGCATGAATAAAAAAATCTCACCAAATATGTGGACTATTTTCTGCAACCACATGTGGTCTCCTTACCATCATACATAAGAGACACGACAGATTTTTTATAGAAGATCATAGATGTTATTTGCCATCCAGATTATTTGTTAGTGGTCATGGACATTGAATCGCTTTATACAAGCATAAATCATGTGAATGGCCAGAGACATTAACATGAAAGAACATAATTGTATGCTGTTGGAAATAATCGAACTGTGCTTGATGACTAACTACTTTTTATTCCAAAATGAAGTGTACCAACAGGTGAGAGGTGTGGAGATGGGGGCATGCTTCTCCCCCAGCTACTCATGTTTGAATATGAGCTGGTGGGAGAAGCATGTCCTCATGGTTGAACACCAACACTGGTACAAGCATATAGTTCATTATTGGTGTTTTATTGATAATCTGTCTGATCTGGAATGGTTCAAAAGAAGAGGCTGTTGAGGTTGTAGGAGTTATTAACTCTAACGAATTGAATCAGAGATTTACAGCCTCTATAGACAGTTCCAGTGTTGAGTTTCTAGATGTTTTATTGTATATTGATGAAGGGAAATTACATACTAAGCTTCACAGAAAAACCACCGCTGGAAACTCTATTTTACATGCGGAAAGTTCGCATCCACGCCACTTAATTAACAGCATACCATATGGAGAATTTATCCAGAATTGTAGAATCTGTAGTTCAGATTCGGTCTCCATGGAATGTCAACAAGATGCATTTTGTAGGTTCCTTGATCGTGGGTTTAAGAAATCACTTTTGACTCAAGCTTTAAATAAAGCAAACAAACTGCCTAGAGAAACACTGCTAAAGCCCAAGAGTAACATTGCTAGGGATATAGGATGTGGTCCCAATAAAGAGGTACATACAATACGACTAATTACCACCTTCAGTCAACAAGAAGAAAAAATACGTAAGATTATATACTCAGAATGGCCAATTGTACTTACTGATATGATTTTAGGTCCTATTTTACCAAGCTTGCCTGCCATTACTTTTAAAAGTACTCGATGAGGGATGCCATAGTGAAACCTATGCCGGAGGTTAAGACCAAAAGTACCTGGCTAACAAAAACAGGCTTTTTAAGTGCAATTCATGCCGCGCTTGTACATTTGCTCAGATGCAACCCATTATAAGACAGCGTTCAGTGAGAGGGAGATTGCTATTCGAGAACACCTCACATGCCGTACTGAGTATGCCATCTATAAATTGAAATGTACCTGTAACCTGGAATACATTGGCAGTACTAAACTTCCAGTACACAAACGCATCCTTCGACACATTAGGGCCATTGTAAATTCTGACCAAAATTATCCGGCATTTTAGACATTATCCGGCATGTAGACATTTTAAATCAACACACAACAACAAATTGAAAGATCTGGAAAATACAGTTTTAGGGACGGTTCCAATCCCTGGCCGGGGAGGGAATATTGAGAGGCTATTACTACAACATGAATTTCACTTCATTTTAGCCCTCGATACTAGAGTCCCTAATGGCCTGAATATGAGCGAGGATTTGCATAATTTTCTATGATGATGTTTTGATTTATCTGACCTTTTTTGTTGCTACATCTATTGTTTTAGTGATTGATGAGTATTTTCCTTCTATTTAGGTTAGATGGAGATTTTATTCACTGATCAGTTACTCAATGTTGACATGGAAATATCTGTTTCTTAATTCTGTAAATAGTTACGTGCTCATATAAGATGATTTATTTTTCTGTGAACTATACATTGATATTTGCACTTGCACTTTATGATCATTTAGGCTTAAATGATATAGGTTTTTCCAAAGCTGCTAATGAATCTGTATTTTGCACAGCACCATTTTTCACTTTTAATATTTTCACCTTGCACTTTTTTTCGAATGGATTAATAGACATTAACAGACATATGAATCTTATTAGGCAACTTATTATGAGATTAATTTATTAATTCAAATCTGTTTTTAGCTGCCAGAAATATTGAACTTGGCCTGATGGGTCTTTTTGCACTTGCACTTTATTGTCGAACGATTATTCGTTATAGGACTCATGTTTACTTATTTGAATTTTTTCATTCGTAAACCTGACCAGTGCTCATTTATGACAATCAAATACCACAATCTATTGTTGGAGTATTGGGTCTCTATGCTGCTATATGAATCTAATTTTCATATGATGCCCATTGTTGTGTTTGAATTAATGTATAACTTAGTTATACTGTTCTCTTTTGGCCTATTTTGCACAGTAAATTCCTCGATCCGATAAGATTTTATCAGATGCTTAGTGTTGAGGTGTTATTCTATGTTTCAACTGGTAGAGACACTCGCCTCTTTCATCGTGATAGCAATATTGAGAGCTATTGATGATTTATAGACCATGACTGGTTATAATGTGTTTTATTGTATATTAATAAATTTTTAATATTACAATGTGAACAGTATTATATTTTTACATATTTTTAACACCTCATGGCATTTTGAAAGCATAATACATTAGATGCATAATCAACTATGAACTACTAGGAATATGTTATAATCTGTTTTCCATACACATAAACCGGTTGAGCTTGTTTTTACAGGCAATTGTGCACTTTTATGTTTTTTAAGAGTTCCCTGAAAGAAGACACATCATGTGAACAAGCTCCCTGTGAGGAGTGAAATGCGTCATGGCAGGCATTATGCCTGTTTAATTTGTGTGGACTGTTTATTAAATAAAACTTCACTACTTCATCCACCAATACTGAGTGGGATTTTGTAAGTTCGTTGGGAGTACCTGAGGTGCGTGCCTGAAGTTTCTGCCAGATCGAGTGTCAGACAAGAGTTCTCGAGAGATTATATATATGTTTCCAGAAGTTTGTTGTGAGTTCACCGCTCTCCTCCCTCGCGACGCCGGTGCCTGCAACGGTCACAACTCCGCCTCAAATGTTTTTTACCAGGGTATAATCCGAGTAATCTCCGAAATAAATCCAGCGGCACACCAAGGACAACACAATACGCCTTTATTGTGTCACAAAAACAGAACTACGCGTTTCGGCGAAGCCTTTGTCAAGTTGCTGACCTGTGCCCAAATTCCCCTAGAAATACAGGTCAAAATTCATAGACATGAAAGAAAAACTTTGCGAGTGCCCCGTTTGAAACAAAAACAATTACATTCATCAATGATCGTTTTTCATCCAAATATGTGCAAATAAAATTCACAGTTATATAACTTATAGAGGGCGAAGGAATAATTCTAATATCTTATCAGTTTTCAAAAAACATAGGTAATATACCCAAATTATTGTTATCTCCTAGGCAAGTGCCTATGTCACCCATTATTGCACATTTTTTGTCAAGCGGAGAAGTTTCATGATCAAATTAATTAAGGGCTTGATGACTCGAAAAAACTTGATATGCGGCCCTTTCGGATTCATTGAAGATTAGAAAATGCATACAAATTAAGCAATTATAATTGTAATTATACAGACAAGGGTAATGTACCCACAATATCAACATCTCATAGGCAAGCGGAGAAATGAAACTTCTCCGCTTGACAAAAAATGTGCAATAATGGGTGACATAGGCACTTGCCTAGGAGATAACAATAATTTGGGTATATTACCTATGTTTTTTGAAAACTGATAAGATATTAGAATTATTCCTTCGCCCTCTATAAGTTATATAACTGTGAATTTTATTTGCACATATTTGGATGAAAAACGATCATTGATGAATGTAATTGTTTTTGTTTCAAACGGGGCACTCGCAAAGTTTTTCTTTCATGTCTATGAACTTTGACCTGTATTTCTAGGGGAATTTGGGCACAGGTCAGCAACTTGACAAAGGCTTCGCCGAAACGCGTAGTTCTGTTTTTGTGACACAATAAAGGCGTATTGTGTTGTCCTTGGTGTGCCGCTGGATTTATTTCGGAGATTACTCGGATTATACCCTGGTAAAATATATATCTATATATATATCTATATATATATATCTCGTGTAAAACCAGTTCACCAAGTCCCAGAGGGTCACAGAAAGGCAGCACACCAAACTGCAGATCCAGGTCAGTTTAAAGTTGGTCATTTCATGTTTATTGCTTGTTTTCTTCCTTGAGTTTTCAACATGCAAAGTGCATCAGGTAACAGCAAAAAAAAAAAAAAAAAAATTAGTATGTGTTCCCACTTGGGGAACACATACTATCCTCCCTCTGTCGCTGTTTGTTGTCCACTGCTATGCTTGATTTTGACATCCCGCATACACAGATTTTCTGCCTTTGTAATTTTGTCTCTCCAATTGGAGTCACATGGGGTGGTCTGAACAACACACCGCAGGCACTTGCTAGGTACTATGATACCATGCCGTATGGAAGTCATTAATTTTGTTTACATGATTTGTGGTTTATTTGTTCTCTATGCCGCATTAGGACAACATGTGAGTGATAACATTCATGCCTGAGATGGTATTTTGACCACTCCAAGATGGCCGCTACAGTGGGATGCTGCATTGTTACCATGCATTTTGGTCCTTTGTTTGTATTCACAGCTCTTCACTCTTTTTAAGTTCGCTGTCACTGCAGCACTGTTATTCACGTGATCAAGGCTTGTGAAAGTCGAAACGCGTTGTGAATAAACACCCGTTTCTCTATTCCGCTATCTGTGTTGAACTATTTTGTTCCTGAGAGCGCACGACATCTGACAATTTGGAATATTTAATTTCCGGCGTGCTCCGCCGGCGTGTGCGCCAGCTCCCTTGGGTCCCAGCAATCAGAAGGAGCGCTGTCTTTGGAATATATATATATATATATATATATATATATATATATATTTTGCTCCTCCTCACTCGAGTAACTGCCGCCGCACGCCAGACCAGAGGGTGCGTCGTCTTAAGCGAACTACTCCAGCAAAGTCCGCATACTATCCACCAGTCCTCTGCCAGCAGCCAAAGGATGACGACGCCGTGTCTGGGCTCGATAAAGTTTTATTTAATCAGCCGATTTGTACGCGTTTCGCCTGCCCAGCAGGCTTGATCACCAACAATTCAACTGAACTCGAGTTCCTTATTTACATAATTTCCTGTGCTCGTGACACGTCACATGATATGACTACAACTCCAGTGCATTAGAAAACAGACTCGTAGTCCAACGGTACGAAGACTCTTGGCTTGCTAGTGCCCAAGTAAACATACAGAACTTAATATTATACAATTAATACAAAATAATGCAAAATAATGGCAATTTCATATCGTGCCTCCTCAAGGGAATAGGGGCCGGCAGGTGCCCTAATCATTCCAAATTATTACAAGAATAATGGCAGTAATCATCGTAACGACAACATCACGGATACCGCGCATACCCCTGGGATTGTTATTAGCAACACCAGCCTGCCAGTCTTCAATAGTTCGTACATTTACCATTTGCATGTTTCACAAGCTTAACAATTATGCCCAAGTGGGCAGTCATTAATTACAGAATCACACGTTGGACATATCTTGCTATAAACTGAAAACTATAACAAGAATTTTCATAAAAAGAGAAATTGTCTATGTGCACACCATAAAAAACATAACCAAAAAGCAACAAAAAACAATTTTTAACAAATTTTAAAAACACTGTCGAGGGGGATTGCTGCTGCCATTTCATATGACTATTAGACAAGTCCTATTACAGGTGTGTAATTAGGTCTTCCTCGATATTGAGACCTGTGGGGGTACGGGTATTGAGTGCCAAGATGTAGGTTGACTCAAGTCTCCTCAATTTCCTTTCCCTATTGCCCCCTCTCACATTTAGCGGTACACAATCGATGACAAAGTAAGAAAGCCCTTTCTCATTCTTCTCATGATGAGACTCAAAGTGGCGAGCCACGGGATATGACCTGTCCCCATTCTTGATGGCCCTCAGATGCTGTAAAATCCTCTTATGGGCAGGATGAATTGTGCTGCCCACGTACCGCAAGCCACAAGGGCATTGCAGGACGTAGACAGCATAATCCGTCTTACAGGAAAGACTCCCCTTTATTTTTTGATTCTTTTAGAGAGGCCTAATGTGTAAGAAGTCGTGTTTTTGCCGTGGCTGCAGGCCTTACATTTGTTGCATTTTATGAAGCCTGCTCTTCTCGCCAGCCAGGCACTGCCCATAGGCATCTGCTTTTTAGATGTAATCATATTAGACACCAGCATCTGTTTGAAAGAGCGTGCCTTCCTAAAGGACAACAATGGTCTTTTCTGTACAAGTTTCCCTAATAAAGGGTCATTGCGGATTAGATGATATATATATATATATATATATATATATATATACTTACTTACTTCCGGGACTGCAGGAAGAAAGAAGCTGAAGAAGACTGAGGAGAGGCAGCGGCCAGCTAACAAGTAAGTATTTTACTTTATTTTTATTCCCCCTCCCTCACCACCTCACCACTCCCATCTGGTAGCAGCCGCTACTGAGACCAATGTGTCCAGTGAGGAAGAGGAAGAGGAAAGCATTGGATGGGGCGAGGTACAGTGGGGAAATCTGTCAAGTCGATTCCCTTAGCAAGATGTGAACAACAGCTGTTGCACTGATGGGGTTATAGCATATGTGCAGGAAGCAGTCGGCAACCCTCGTATGCAAAGGAAGGGCCGCTGTGTTGTGAGCCGTGGATATTGCAGTGCCAGTTAGGCTGGAGCCCGTGCACAGTGAGGATTCGGTAACCCCGCATACCAGGAGGGGCTCCCGTGGAAGGATTGCCATGTGGAGTGGGCCATAGCCCTTGTGTGGTGAACAGCCAGCAGGCATCTGCTGTGCCGATCGGGATGGTGCCCATGTATAGCACAGATATGATGACCCCATAAGCCAGAAGTCGGTCACCAGAACTAGCAAGAAGTGAAACCTAACCAGGAGCTTCGCTAGAGGATTGAGGCTGTTGTCAGATCCCCACGCACCTACATTGGGATGCAGGAACAGCATTAGGAACTTCACATCATCTTCTCTTCATCAAGGGACAAAATGAAAGACTTAGCCTGCCAGGAGGAGCCATGAGGAACCACCGGTTGCTGAAAGGGTGCAAACGTGAGTGAGGAACTCGGGGATCACCAAGTGCAGCCCGTTTGGGCCACGTGCAATTAACTCATCTGGACCAGCCGCTGCCGCTCTGGCACCCACGGGGGGCATGCTCAGGAACTCCAGGCGCTCAGATTCTGCAGGTGCTCTTAAGACTGAATTCGGCCAAGACAGCCTGGGGGAATTTGCTTGCTAGATAGTGCTTAAGCGCTGGAACACTTTTGGCTTTACAATAGAGTTGGAATGGACTCTTGAGACTCTTACTACCAGGGAGGCTTACCCTGGATGTTGCCTAAAGTGAATATGGTGCCAGTGTCACTAGAGCGAGTGGGACACAGGGAACTGCCTAAGAAACACTAGAGCCCCGACCTCAGGGGGGCTGTGTAGTTTGTGAATGTCCCATTTCCCTTTGCGAGTAGCGGTAAAAATAAATACTTCTTTTACAATAAAAGTGAGTATTTGGCTGGACAATAACTTATTGTTGCTACTGCATGTATTTTGAGTTGCGAGCCGGTGCCCACTCCCTATATCTGCCTCCTCCACCTGAGGGAGCCTCTGACGGTTCAGACGACACTAGTCTTAAGAACCAAGTGCTCACGGACCAAACTTTTCCCGAGTCAAGTGTTGGAGGTGTACTTAGCCCAGTTGCTCTGGATCCATAGGTCGGGTCCGGGACATCAGGAGTAAAAGATCTCAAACCCCACAGTTCGGCCCAGTAGCTCCTGCATGTTCCTGGGCCCTCTAGAAGGGCTTCTGACAGTGGGTCAGATTTGGCAGTTCACCACCCTTCTATTTAGTCTACTCTCCAAGGTCTCAAGAGTTGGGAAAAGTTTTACTTGGAATATTTAGAAAATCAAACAATCCATATTACATCTTCTTCAACTCACCTGCTAAAGGATCACTTTTATGTCTGTCCCAGAAATCTTCATACTCCTTACGTACTTCTTCATTGATAATGACCCCAGTGGGCTGCTGGTTATTTACTACAATGAAGTTGGCTTTGAGGACAATCTCCAGATCGCAGCGCTTGTCAGGACAAAAGGGTTTCCACCTGTGCATCACCACACCATATACAGTCAAGTCATCACCTGATAAAACAAAAGCACTTATAAGGAGCCAAAAATTGATAAGCATGTTTTCCTAGTGAAAGAAGAGTAATTTTCGTGAAAACATTCAACACCACTAAATGGCCCCTCCCGTTCTACTCGGTGCTCACAACTGTTAACAGCAATTCTCAATTTGCTTCTTCAACAAGGACTCCAACTCGCTCTACAAATAATTTTGAAAAAATGATCTCATCATCTAGCCGTTGCAAAAACATAAGCTTGAGTTCCACCATAAAAAAGGGAAAATATGGCATGTACGTAAACAAATAAAGTAAATATTTTATTAGGTGTTAGTGGTCAGTTGTCAGCATCCTATCTTATTTAAAAGAGGAGGCTGGAAGAGTAAAAGGGAAGTGGAGAATAAAAGTCAGCAGATGTTAGGGAAATGTTTGGGGCTACAGTGCTCATACAACATAATGTGAGATAAATAGACACATACAGTGTCTGTATTCCCCTCTTGCTGTGAATATCAATGAAATATGGACATCAGGTTCTTTAAATCCCCAAACCAAATAGGACACATGCTAGCAAACTGTGCTTGAGAGATTGTAGTAACTTGGGATTGTATGCTCACATTCTTTGATCATCGCCCAGATGGTATGCAGACTTTGTGCTGCTTTGTTTTGGCCAACAGACATTTCGCCGTCTGCACTGCGTGCCTAATTAAACACTGCAGTAGTTGCAGGTGACGAAATGCCTGGGGGAGGGGGAGGAGGGTAGCCGTGGTACAGGGGGCACCCCTGTACATTAAAAAAAAATCATGGCAAGTCTGACTCAGCCTTCGATCCTTTTGAAGCAAGTAAATAGAGTATCAACAAATGGCCAAAAGTAATACGTGTTACTTACAGTGCTTAGACAAGACGGAAGTGTGGTATGAAGTGCTGTATATAACACAAGTTAATATTAGCGGACAACAACAATTTTGCCAAATATATATGGCTCTGCATCCATATCAACACACTGCTCTCACCATATCCAAGCACTGATCTCAGAGTTTTGCCACCTGGATGGCTCAGTGAGTTGAAAGCTGATCATAAGTTTGAATCCTAACAAGGCGGATTGAACCTTCTATCCTTCCAAGGTGAGTATATGCAGTACAATTAAAATGACTAATAGCAAACTATCCAAATTATTGCAAATTTGGCATCTTGAAACTTGTTAATAGCATCACTTCTTCAGAGCTTAGAAACTGCAGAGCTGTATATCAAAACCTAGTTATTATTTGCTGTCAGCCACAATCTTTCAATTTTTGGAGTCATCTAATACAACAACGCTGTGATATCTCTAGTATTCAGTGACGGTTAAGTTTTCACCTTGCATCAAAGTGCTTCCGTATTTCTGTGCTCAACATGCACGGGGCAACATTTGTCTCCAATGAACCTAAGCTGCTACATACTAAATCCCTCAGAACAAAAGGCAAAATAATGAGAATTTGAAGCTAACAACAATGGCACTTAACCAAACTTCAGGAACATTGTGGTTGATGGCACAGAAATACCACATACATCTCACACAGAAGGTCATATTTGTGCCAACAAAGTCTAAAGAGGCTGTTAGTTTGGAGAGTTAATGAGAAGCTGTCATAAAGTGACCCTTTTTGCATGGTGTTTGATGCTTGCCTAAGTGTGCCCTGGGCTCCTACTAATCAGGTACCCAGGGCCTGTGTGCTCTCCCCAAAACTGTACATTTGCTCCCACATTGGCACTCTTCTGGCCTATATTATATAAGTCCCATGTAAAAGGTGCCAGGTGCACCAAGGGCCTTGTAGCCAGACAAAGTCTCTGAGGGCTGAAGCATATATTTTGCTACCCTCAGAGACTCCTCCCCTGATGCATACACACTGCCAGTGCAGTCTGTGTGCCAGTGGGAGGCCCTGAAACTACAAGTCGACATGGCACACATCCTGCCATGCCCAACAAAACACTGCCTGTGGCATAGGTCAGACACCCCTCTAGCAGGACTTACAGCCCTAAGGCAGGGTGCACTATACCACAGGTGAGGACACAGTGGCATGAGCCCTGGGCCCCTACAGTACCTGTGCCATTAACATGTATTGTAAGTGCAGTAAAGCCATTTTAAACCATGAGCTGGGAGTTTGGCACCCCAAATTCCACAGCTCCATGACGGCTCTACTAAAGACTGAGAAGTTTGGTATCAAACTTCTCAGCCTATTAAACCCACAGTGTCAGATTTGATGCCAAATGGACTCAGAGAGCATTCTAGAGATGCCCCCCTGAAAAACGACCTAACTCTAGAGTCCTGGCTGAGTGGCTGCTCATCAGCTGGTACCCCCAGACATGTTTCTGGACCCCTGGGTCGACAGCCTCCCACTCTCGGGGTCCTGAAACAAAGCACATCCTGGGCAGAGGTGCTAAGCCTCCTCCCCCAGGATGGGCAGGTCCACGAAGGAGAAGCTTCAAAAGCTTGCCACCTTTGTCAGCTGACCCTACCTTTTGCTGCTCCCAGCAACTGGCCCCCACCTGTCCTAACACCCCCCCCCCCCCCACTTTGGGAGGAAGAATCAGCAAGACAACCAAGATCGGAGGAGATCTGTGCCCACCTTTTCCAACTTCACCCCTCAGGTGAAGGATGCATGGTAAAGAAGTACAATTCTCAGTCCCCGCCATCTAGAGGATGGGGGGACACTGCCAACCAGAGAGAGGCTTATGCTCCCCTCCCACTGGAGGGTGGCATAATAGGAAGGGACTCATTGGTCCCAACCTGCACCTACGTGAAACGCCCCTAAATTTAGTATTTAGGGTTGATCCAAACCTTGCCTTCTCTGACAAGCAATAAGAACAAGCATTGGCATAGCCAATAGGTCTCGCTTTTGGGACCTTATAAGTATATTTACTTTTGCTATAATAGCGGCACGTAAAGCGCGGGTGCCGCGGTTATAGCAAAAGTAAACATACTTATAAGGTCCCAAAAGCGAGACCTATTGACTATGCCAATGCTTGTTTACTTTTGCTATAATCGCGCAGGGGAGGGGGCCTGTGAGATTCCCTTGCGGGAGCGTGCGACCATATGGCGCCACCATATGGCGCCGCGCACTCCCACAAGGAAAATCGCCAGACGTGCACGCGTTGCCATTGCAAGCAATGCAACGCGTGCACGTTTTTGCCCCCAAAGCTGTGCCGATGGCATTAGTTTTCTCGCTGCGTAGGCGAGACCTAAAAAGGAGGACCAAGGAGCCATGCTGAAGGAAGAAGAGGACACCAACTGCCTCGCCCCAGCCCTACCGGCCTGTCCCGACCTCGACCTGCTCCAGCGGAATCCCGGCGTGTCCAGCAGCCCCAGGAACCCGGAGGACCTTCCCTGCAAAGACTCCGTCTCCTGTGAGCCCCAGACTTTCTCAAGAACCAGGCTCTGGCCGAATCCTTGAGTCTGCACCCGACACCCATGGCCTGAGTTCAAGTGGTACAACACCACGAGGGGGTCCCCCCAGCGAACTGGTGATCCCTGACCTACCTCAAGCCTCTCAACGATGCCTCAAGCCTCTATCCGGAGGGTGCTCTCAGAGTGCATCCTTGACCCTGCGGGAACCCTTGTTCTAACCCTAGAAACTTGACTCTCAAAACAGATTGCTTAATTGCAAACAGATAACCACATTTTTTTCTATAGGATTGCATGGACTGTTTATCCTCTGAAATAGTTCTAAGTGTTGAGTTGTGTTTGTATGGAAACCCAAGCAACTGTGTTTTAATATCAAAGTGCTTTACTTACGTTTGTCTAGGAAATGTCCCAGTGTGATATCTAGGCATACCACACTGAGTAGAGAAAGCAGTCTAAAAAGTAATCTAAAAAGTAATCACAAAGTAATTACAAATATCAACTGTCTTTAAATGTTTTACAAACCTGTAACAAAGTCAATTTCATTCAGCTTGCATATTCCTATCAACCGGTTTTGAAAAGTACAACTTTACTTACCTGTACCAAGTCCTGCTTGGTTCTAAAATTAAATACAACTAA
The DNA here is from genome assembly GCF_964204655.1 of Triturus cristatus. Lineage (NCBI taxonomy): Eukaryota > Metazoa > Chordata > Amphibia > Caudata > Salamandridae > Triturus > Triturus cristatus. The sequence goes on along the minus strand of NC_140589.1, from coordinate 760,589,877 downwards.
AGAAATATTTTGTATACAAACAACTGGTCTGAGTTCAGTCTTTAAGTGTGTGACCTCATTTCTTGCCTAAGTGTGTACAATAAATGCTTAACATTACCCTTTGATAAAGCCTTACTGCTCGCCCACACTACCACAAATAGAGAGGAAGGTGTTATCTACTTTTACCTCTGTAAGCCTTTGGGGATCCACTGGACTCTGTGCACACTATACCTTACTTGGTATAGTATATTCAGAGCCAGCTTCCTCGAGAAAGAAACTAGCCATATAATGCAATGCACTACAATTACCTCAAACAATTGTTATCCAATTTAATTGAAGAAGGAAACACTGCCTAAAAAACTTGAATCATCTGCAATTGTTGACTATGATGAAAGATGGACCACAAGTGGCATGATAAGATGATTAATATGGTCACCACAGATTCAGTTTAAGAAACTCAATTCTTTAGACACGAAGAACCAGGAAAGACCCAGTTGTGGCTTCAGGATGCTACAGTACACCAAAGCAATCAACAAGAGCAGCAGAGTGCTGGATCCACGGATGTTTCTTCTTAATTATTATCATTAAATAATATAACGATGGTTCCCAACACTGAAGTTTTCAAAAGTTCACATACAGTCTACCGTTCTTCCCCAGGTCATGATGAGTATTTTCTATGATTGGTCAACACCATTAAAGGGTTAAAGAAGGTGGAGATATTTTTCTAGCTTGTGCGATGCAAGACAGTTAAACAGTTGGGCACCTTCTGTTCAGTTCTTTCAGCACTAGACAAAGCATTCCCTAATCTGCACCGGACACCAGGTAAATTAAGTAAACAAGCACAAGACAAGAAACAATCGACGAATACCTCTGCTAAAGAACCAGTACTGCAGACAAGTACTATATTTACAATCACAGAGTGAACGCCTACCAACCTATAACTAACCTCCCTCTCCTTGCCAAAACTACTGAAAAATGTGTGCTTTCAGACCTTAACAACCACATTGAAAAATACAGCCTACTTGACACCTTCCAATCTGGGTATAGGAAAGGCTGTAGTATGGAAACTGGAATCCTGAACATTACTGATGACATACACAGATCTCTAGACGATGATGAGGCCTGCATCTTGATCCTCTTGGACCTCTCAGCGGCCATTGATCCAGTTAACAATAACATTCTCCTAAACACCCTCTCACAGCGTTCAGGCTTCAACGGTACTGACCTTCAGTGGTTTGCCTCATACCTGAACCAACAATCCCACTTCATCAAATTAAACAGTTCCACCTCACAAGCAATATCAATCCCACAAGGAGCTCCCCAGGATCAATCTTGTCCCCTGCCTTGTTCAACCTCTCCATGGAGTCATCTTGCAACAGGCCAGAATTGCCAGGTGCTGGATGTCTTTAGATGACGAGATCTTGATGCAGAGTTGGGTGTCATCTACATAGAAGTGGTAGACGACACCCAACTCCACATCAAAATGTCGTCATCTAAAGACATCCAGCACCTGAACGATATTCGCTCCATCGTACAATCCTGGCTGATCAACAACCAGTTAAAGCTCAATCCCAACAAAACAAAAACTCCTACTCACCCAGCCAAAAGGAAAGTCCTATCTTATTCATAACTGGCTTGGCAACCAAGATGCTTTAAACTGTAAACTATCTATCTCCAACTCTGTTCTGTTACTAGGGATTACAGTGGACAAAAACTTAATCATGAAAGACAATATTAATGCTTAAGCAAATAAATTCCTTCTACGCGCTGAAACACTTAAGAACAAAAAAAATCAAACCTTTTAATCACCAGGTGGCACCGCATCTACGTTCAATGTTTGAGGAATGCTTCGAGCAAGGGGTTCTACCTGAGGACCAGAGATTAGCATCCATAGTGGTACTCCGCAAGACAGGGAAACCTGCAGAAGCATGTAGCTTCTAGAGACCACTATCTTTAGTGAAAATAAAGGCTAAGGTATTAGCAAAAATTCTGGCCTTGCGCTTGGTTGGGGTCATTTCCTCTTTGGTTCATCCGGACCAATCCGGCTTCATGCCGGGGAGGAACACGGCATTTAACATCCGACTCCTTCACAATGTTCTGGCTAGGCGGGTATGCATAGAGGAGGATGCTGTAGTGTTGTCCTTGGACGCCACTATGGCGTTTGATTCAATTGAATGGCCATACTTGTTTGAAGTCCTAAACAGAATGGGCTTTGGACCGAAATTTAGGGGGTGGGTGCGACTGCTCTATACCGACATAAAGGGCCAGGTGCGAGTTAACAACTGCACATCACGAACATTTACAATAGGAAGGGGCACCCGGCAGGGATACCCCCTCTCACCGCTGATATTTGCCCTTATGCTGGAACCACTGGCCGCATGGGTGCGAAGAGACGTCATGATAAGGGGCTTAAAATGGACAGATGAACACGGCGACCGTATATCACTATATGCGGATGATATTCTGCTATACCCTGCCTCTCCCTATCGGTCTCTCCATGGGGTGTTAAATATTTTTACAAATTTCGGAAAATATTCCGGATACGCCATAAACTGGAGTAAATTAGTGTTGTTTGTACTCAGGGGGTCAGTCCCGAGACTTCCCAGAGGGTGCAACGTGGAAATCACCACAGAAGGGTTCCGATATCTTGGGATATACATTACAGCAGATCCCACCCTTTTCTACGAGTGCAACCTGGCACCACCGCTGGCCTGGCTGAGAGCAGACGTAATACACTGGAGATCTCTGCCTCTTTCCCTCCTTGACCGAGCAGCCCTCTTTATGTTAGCTCTCCCATGGTTTCTGTACATTATGCAGAATTGCCCACAGCGTATCCCAGATACCTACTTCTCTGGAGTAGAGAGTGAAATCCGGACGCTACTATGGGATGGGGGGGGGGGGCTCGCCGTATAGCTCTGACAAAACAGACAAAAGGGTGGTATGACGGGGGTATTGCCCTCCCGGACCTTCGACTGTACTATTGGGCGTCACAACTGGTGGTGATAAATCACTGGATATATCGTTCCCCGGTTGATCCAGCGTATCAATTGGACAGACACCAAACAGGAAGATTGGGATATTTGGGGGCTCTGTACTCCAGGGCTAGTAAAAACAGATACTTTGGGCCCACCACCCACACGGTCAGGATATGGCACCAGGCAAATTCCCCATTGGGGTGGTCCAATATAGTAACAAAACTCACACCCCTGTGGTATACTCAGCAACTAGGACTCCTGTGTCACCAGCCTGGATTTGACAAGTGGGATATAAAAGGGATATCCACAGTCGGGGACTTAATTAACAAAGGGTCGCTCCTCAGGTTTGACGAATTACGGGTAAAATAAGATATGAACCAAAGAGAATTCTTCAGGTATCTGCAAGTCAGACATGCCCTCACTACGGCGATACCAGACCATAAGGACATACCAGACTCGTCCCCACTAGAGGACAGACTGCTTGACGGACCGCTCCAGACAAAAGCGATATCACTAACATATAGGAAGATTTGTAATAACCTACCAGACCCATTTAGCAAGTTTGGGGAGCAATGGCAGGGAGATGTGGGGATAATGGATGACGAGGACTGGCAGTCGGCACTAATGTCCCCCAAAGAAGCAGCAATTAACTCCAGATTCAAACGGATACAACTTCGCATTCTCCATAGGTCCTACACATATGTCGGGCACTACGTTAGCAAAAAAAGGGGCTAGACCAGACATGCTTGGTCTTAAGGGCTGCTCACAACCAGCTACCTTCTTCCACATGATTTGGGAGTGCCCCGAGCTGAGACACATATGGGAAGGGGCAACGACGCACATACAAAGTGCCCTGGGGAAAGAGATACACCTTACTTCAAGATTGGGACTCCTTAATATTTGGCCCCCACAGATCTTACAGAGGTGGAGCAACAACTGACCTAGCCGGGATACACCCTGGTTAAGTGAGAGATAGCGAGAAAATGGGGGGCAACAGATATACCCTCCCCCCACCTGTGGTTGAAAGAACTAGATAGGTGCACGGTCGCGGAGACGGTGCACGGTCGCGGAGACGGAAGTCTTTAAGACACGAGGGTGCCCAAAGAAATGGGACAGGAAATGGGGTAAATGGAATGAGTACCGGGGTACTCTATGTGTCTCCCCATCGGAGGAACTGGAAATGCAGCGTAATAGAGAAAGAGCTATGGACTCACTATGATCATACTGTTACCCACCGGAGCTAATGTAATGAGAACTGTGACGACCTTGCTGTACTATATGCAACATGTATGTATGTTTACTGTTGAACTTAATAAAAAGATTATTAAGAAAAAAAAACAACCTTTTAATCACCTTTGGAGACTTAACAATCTCTAGTCTTCTCCAAGCTGGATTACGGTAACGCAATAATCACTGGCACGCCAAAAAAACACCTTATACCTGTAAGGTCTACGCTCCATGCAGCGGCTAGACTTCTCTCTGGGGAGAGGCGCTATGATCACATCACTCTCACACTTAAGAAACTCAACTGGCTACCAACTGAAGCAAGAGGCATTTTCAAAACAGCTTGCATAACCCACAAAGTCCCCTACACTGAAAAAACAAACTACCTCGCAAACAAACTCTCAAAAGCTGGCCGAAAGAGGCTTTGCGAAGCTCAAACACTCTACTTGGATTCCTCCTAAATTTAAGTAAAGGAAAATCACTCGCCTGTTCTTTCTCTGGGAACGCACATAGAATTTCAAATGTTTATCAATCATTCCTATACTTTAGGAAGAACCTTAAATTATTTCTTCTCAATGAATACTCAAATCCACCCTTCTTAAATAATCGATTTGCATTTTATGCACTTTTTCTCCAACCGCCAAAGAGCCCAATCATCACTACCTCTGGAAATAACTGATCATTTATTCCTCTAATATCTGAAAAAAACTACCATCCTGACCTACCAAACCTACCTCTGAAATTGAGCAACCATATATTCCACCTTATATTGTATCTTATTACCCTGTATGCATACTATTTGTCTTGTGCAGTCCTCGTAAATGATGTTTGTTCAAACTTTGTAAAGTGCCCTGATACCCTCAGGTCATGTTTGCGCTATATAAAACTTGAAAAATAAATAAAAACGTCTGAAGATTAAAAACCATCTTACAAATACATAAATGTTGCTTGATACAGAAATACAGGTGTGAGAAGTACATTCAATGTCCAGTTAAAACAAACTATAGGAGGATTTATGGATTGGAATTGTCTTTTTCAACTAGGTCTACACTACCAATCTTTACATCAACATTTATCTATACAAGTCAGCCACAAGACATCGATACTTATTTAGGATGTAAAATACACCAGATATTGAAATTTTAAGGAACTTTAAATTGAAATTGGTAGTACTTATGCATTTCTGGAAACTAGGGTTTCTTATACTCACCAGACTTGCAACTGTCTACCAAATCATCTTCCAGAACTACGATCATGGAGCGGGGAATGCACCCAACTGAGAGACGCTGAACCTAGCATCAAGAAAAGCATGAAGAAAAGTGCATGAAGAGAGAAATCCACCAACTATGAACAAGTATGATTATACTGAAATAAAGATATGATCTGCGGCGTAACCCTTATTTATTCATCATCTGATCCAGAAATTTTTAATACAGCTTTCTCTCTTATTACTCCACCACTGGGATGGCTTTTGTGTATTCACAAAACTTAAATATTTCCTGTTGTTCTACCTGGGCTAAAGTCCAGTCTTACATGATGAATAATGGGTGAGACTTGACAACTCTAGACTCTAGTATCTCTAATTCCTTAAAGAAGGCAGATGTCCTTTAAGACTTCTGTTCCAATAATTTATAAAGCAAGAGATTCTGGAGATTTTTGCCATGGGATTTTACCATTCTAGTAATTTTACCATTCTAGTAGATCTTCTCTACACACCCTTCACTCAAATGTGGCCAGAACAACCGACTGCAATAGTACCAAAAAGACTGTATCAATAATATACTCCTGTATGTGTATATGTGTATATTCAAAACTAATGGGGCGCTCCGCTCAGCTCCTACCCTGAAAGTCTCGGGGGGATTCGTCAAGCGGGGGCCGAGAAAAAAGGGGGGTCCCAAAACGCGTTTTCCCCATGCAGATAACATATTATAGTTATCTGAAGTAACTATAACGGGGGAATTTCATTGGTTTTTTACGAGTGAAATATCCACCTAACTATAACATCTGTGAAACCTATGGTTTTTTAAGTGAATATATATATATATATATATATATATATATATATATATATATATATATATATATATATATATATATTTATTTCATCCACTATGGTTCCTGAATGCCGGTATCGCAGCGCTCCATGTGGGTGCGTTCTCCTGCGGCCGAACCACGCCGCTACTTATTGAAACTCAAATCTTCCTAGCCAGGAAGAAATAACGGGCCGCACTCTCGAAGTAACAAACCGCTTCAATTTAACTCCTTCTTTCAATTGGGCATATTCAGCAGACTTGATCAACGCGTTTCGATGCCTCCTGACACCTTGCTCACGATCAACTGGCCCACTGTCCAAGTCTCACTAAAAAGCATTCACTCTGCTGTGATGTCACTTCCTGTGTTCTTCCTGACTCTTTGCCTTCTGGTCCATGTAGTCTCCAGTGGTTTCGTTGAAGGGATTGTTTGTTTCTTTACTTATTTTCTTGCCACCTTTCCTTTCTCTTTATTTCTATTGGAGTAGATGATTTATAGGGATGCATTTATCAATTGGTAGAATGCTTTTTCTCATTATATTGATTACTTTTACTTTGATTTTATTTTAATTTTCTTGTTTCTTTATATATGTATATACTCTTCTCTCCTTAAAACTGTTTCTTTCCAATCTTGTAACTTAACTCCAATCTATCTGAATTGCTATGTCCAGTAATTATAAATGAATGTACATCTCTTCTGATTGATTTAGGCCATGCGGACTAAGAGTTCTCAGATTTAAGATGTAGCGCGATTCCTTCTGGCGCAACATCTTCTCACGATCTCCGCCCCGTTCTTGTTTGGGGATTGTCTCTATTCCAAAAAATCTCAGCTTCTTCCAATCTCCTTGATGGAATTGCTCCATATGTTTCGATACAGCATTTGTTCGATCTTTGTGTATTGTTGCCCTCACATGCTCCATTATTCTTTTCTTTAGTTCGCAAATGGTACTTCCCACGTACCTTTGTGGGCATGGGCATTCTATCACATATACTGTGTATTGTGTCTTGCAAGTGATTAATTGCCGAATTTCCCAAACTTTGTTGTCAGCCAATTTTACTTCTTTGATGGGTTTGGCTATTTGGCACATTTTGCATGAATGGCATTTTACGAAACCTGTTGTTTTCAGCCATGTGTCTTCTTTTTTCTTCATTCTGAAGTGACTGTGAATCAGATGATCTTTTAAATTTCTTGCTCTTCTGTAAGTCACTGTGGGATGGCTACCCACTATATCTTTCACAGTGCTATCCAATTGCAGAATCTTCCAATTTTTTCTTAAGATTTTTTCAATTTGATTACTTTCTTGTGCGTAATCCATTATCATTCGTATTTCATCCGTTCTCCCCTTATTCTCAACTTGTTTCACCGCCAGGCAGTCCTCTCGTGTTCTCTCATTGGTTCTTTCCCAACATTTTGTTACCAACCCTGGTTTGTATTTCCTCTTTATAAAATCGGCTTGCTGTTTTTTCACTTTCGATTTTCCATTCTGTTTCTTCACTGCAAATCCTGCGGATCCTTACAAACTCTCCATATGGGATGCTGGAAATTAAGGAGCCCTGGTGGAAGCTGGTTGCTTCTAGGGTGGCATTTGTCGCTGTTGCTGTTCTATGTAACGTCGTTTGAATCTCATTGTTCTTAATATAGATTTCTGTATCCAGGAAAATTACTCGTTCCTTACTTATCGTGTAAGTAAATTTCAAATCTTTTGTGCAGTTGTTAATCACATTAAAATATTCCTGGAATTCTCTTGCTGTACCATCCCAGATTATTAACAAATCATCAATGTATCTTTTCCAACTGACGATTTTGTTCACAGCTTGATCATTCATTGTACTCCATGCTCCTGCTCCCACCATCCCATAGCTAAGCAGGCGTAACTGGGACTGAAAGAAAATCCCATTGCGGTCCCGCTGTTTTAACGGAATGTTTCTTCCCCAAATACGAAGATATTTTGATTACGACAAATGGATATCATCTCCAACAGCATTTTGTTGTGATTGCTGTATTTCATACTTCTTTCCTGTAGGAAGTGATTGCATGCTTTTATACCCATGTCATTCCCAATATTTGTATATAGGGCTATAACGTCCATTGTTATTAGCTGGTATGATGTCTGCCATGGTGTATTTTGTAACAATCTTAGAAGATCACTTGTATCCTATATATATGAGCCCAATTGGGCAACATAAGGTCTTAAAAAGTAATCTATAAAGTTAGCCATTGGTTCCAACAAAGATCCCTTTGCTGACAGTCTTCCTGGAGGTTTTTTCTGATCTTTGTGCAGAAGTAAATTATCGATGTTACTGGATGCGTCACCGTCAGGAATTTGCGTTCATCCTCATCAATTAGGCCACTTGATGACCATTCTGAAAGTTTATCATCCACCATTTTTTTGATTGTTGCGGTTGGATTAGTTGTTAATTTCTCATAGTATTGGGTTTCCCTAAACTGGCGATGTGCCTCTGTTATGTAGGCTGTCCGTTCCCATATCACTATGTTTCCGCCTTTGTCGGCCATTTTGATTTCAATTTGGTCATCCGTTGATAGTTTCTTGAGGGCCTCCCTTTCTTCTCTCGTTAGATTGTCATCATATTTGGAGTGTTTCAATTTGTACAAGTCTTGAATTACTGCATCTTGAAATAAGTCAATTTTATTTCCCGGGCCCAATTGAGGGTAAAATTTTGATTTGGGCTTCTTTCCACTAACGCCTCCTCCCGTTTGACTGCAGGCCTCTTGAAGGGAGATGTCATCACTATCCATCACATCCAGATTGATTAATGTTAGGAAGCTTTCTGAGTCTTTTGCCTGAAGGCCTCCAGTTGTTTCTTCTCGTGTTGTTTTCTTTTGTTGACTGTATTTAGCTTCCTTGAAAACTTTTGCAAGTTTAATTTTTCTTGTATACAGGTATAGATCTATCCTTATTTGTGCTAGGTCTATCCGACTTTTGGGACAGAAGTTAATACCTCTTTTCAGTAAACGAGTCTCTATTGCATTTATCGGTCTTTTTGATAAATTGACAATTTGTAATTCGTCACTTATTGTTTCTGTCTCTGGCGCATGCTCCTCGTTTCGGTGCCTATTTTCTCCGCACCACCGCTTGCACCTTTTTCCTCTTCTCTGCGGTTTCTTTCCGGCCACCGCCGTCCTCTTCCTCTTCCTCTCTGTTGTTGGTGTTGCTGCGGGGGGCGATTTTGTTCCCACTGTCTTTGTTGCACCACGAGGCGCATGTCCCCTAAAAAAGACATCTTTACAGTATCAGGCATTGATCTTAATTCACCATTGTATGATTCCGCAGAGGCTATTGAGGATGCATTGCTGGAAAGACTGGTCATACTATTCCAAGAGACTTGTTCTTTTAATCCATCAAACTTTCTCGCAAAAGTGAATATTCGGCCTTCAGCATAATCATTTGAGTCACGTATGAATTTCAAATGTTTCCTTTCCCTTACTATATCTTCATGTCTTTCAATTTGACTCTCCAGTTCCTCTTTAAATTTGTTCATTTCCGTTGTTAACTTCAGTTGTGATATTTATTTTTCTGTTTCTTGAAGTTGTAACTTTATTTTCTCCAAGCCAATCTCAATGTGTTTTGCTAGTATCTCAATTAAGCCCAATGACGATTTTAAAATAAACTCTCCCCATTCTTGCAGTAATTCATTGGTGGAATCCTGATTATTGGGCATGAGCATTATTCTTAGACCCCTTGGAACACGTTGTACCTCCAAATATTGTTTTAGGGTGATGAGCTCCCATGCCTTGTTAATTTCCTTGCGACTTTCTTTCTCCCAATTTCTTAATTTACTTTTTACATCTGTTTTTGCTGTTATCATAGTTGTACTTGTCTCTTTTGTTGCATGGCCTTTGTCAAACATATCATTTAGTAATTCATTCCATTTTGCTTCCCTTCGTTCCATATTTCTGCTGCGTTAATAATAGCCCTTTTATTTTTGCGATCTTTTCTACCCTTTGCGTTATTTACTTCAACCGGTATTCCTTATGTCAATTATCACACTAGCCTTTTTGCCGCTCGTTCCCTCATTGAAACAACATTGCGGTTTATTGGTCTTTCAAGTACCAATGGTCAGAGAGAACATCTCTGCCTACGAAAAATGCCATGTTCAATCAAAGATCTAAGTTGAGATAGAACTTTATTGCAAACTTCAGCTATCTAGATCAACCCTTTGCTCTGGTCTTCATGGACCATGAACTCAACACCTGCACCTTACTTGTAATAACTATGCTGTCTCTAACCAACTCATTTTTTTACAATAGAACTGTGTGCACTGTTACACACTATCATTACATCACATTAAAATTCAGTTATAACTGACAATAGAAACAAAGAATCTTCATATTATTTGATGGAGAAAATGAGAAAAATAGAAGAATTCATTCTACATAATGCAGCAAATTATAGTTAAAAACGGCCAACGTTTGCCTAAAGTTTTCCTTGACGATTGTCTCTTCCTTTTTTCTTTGTACATCTTGCTAACATAGTAATAAAAAGACTGTGGTGATTCATCATTCCAGTACTGCATAATAATTGATAAACCAATCAGCATTGCAATACAAATAAAGAGACCTGACGATTTAGAAAGCTCTTTTATACAGAGAGTGCACCCCACCAGACTAACTTTAGGATCCTGAATGATATTGATAAAAAAAATATTATCTTAGTTACTCCAGGATCATAGACCAGAAGCTGCCCAACTGGATAATAGCAACCATTCTGCATATATATGCATTCATCTAAAACCGGCCCCACGTATACAAACAAAAGTCAGTCAGTTCGACTCTTGCCATATATGCTCATTGATATATTTCTTCTGAATTTTCGCTTTGAAATAATAGTGGAGAAAACGGTTTTGGTTTTTTTAACTCAGAAAAACATTCCATTAGCCAATTATGGTCAGGGACTGATTTATTCCAAAGAAGGTCTTCGCAAAACTTGCCAACTGAGCAGTCTCATTGATAGGTAACATATCTGGTGGAATAATGGTTTGACTATATGATAACCAGTACCACACAAACGGTCAATAGTTAATTCTGAGAACTCCTATGGCTTCGACTGTGTTTGATTAATAAGTCCACCACATGAGCGATGCCCATGCAACGCCATTTTTCTATAACCAGCCTTTCTAAAAGGGGAACCATACTTTACAATCTGCTAGTTGATGAAGTTACTTACCTTTGGTAACTCTCTATCCGCTGGATACTCTTTCGAACCACAGATTAATCACCTTGTGAATTTCCTAAAGGCGCTAGACTGGACCTGGAAAACCCAAAAGCAGTACTCAGGTGCACCGGTAAATGGCACTGTGTGACTCCATTCCGCTCCGGAAATGACTAACAGAGCCGCATATAAGTATCCACCAGAAAGAGCATTATCAAAGGTAAGTAACGTGTTCTTCTGATGGATACTTCTAACTACAGATTCCTCACCTTTCAAATAGATACCAAAGTAGTACCTCCCAAAGTGATGAGTCTGTGGAATGCCTCAAACTAAAAGGTCCTGCAAGAACAAGATGGAAAATTGCCCAGCTTGACAGACCTGGCTGTCGAAGCAGTAGTGCTTCCTGAATTTGAGCAATGATGCCCACATAGCTTCCTAACAAATATCCAGTAGACGCACTTCAGTAGTGGCAGCCTTGGCCCTGGCTCAGTAGGACCTTAGGCTCTCTGGAGGAGGCTAAATAGCCAATGTGTAGCAGCTCGTTATGCAGCGGACTATCCATCGAGAGATGGTCTGTTTCTGCATCGCTTTGCCCTTCTTAGTCCAAAAGAATCCCACAAAGATCTGATTGTCCACCCTATGTTCTCTGATATGTTCGATGTAAAAGCGAAGTGTTTCTCTTACTCTTTCAAGAGGATGAAGCGAACCACAGAAGGTCCAACTCTGGTGGCTTTTTCAACATGAAAAGGCATCACCACTCTTTTTTAACAAAAATTATTTTGATTAAAAAACACGTACCAAGTGTAATACATTACATCAGTATTCCCACACATCATGCGTTTCAAGGCCAGCAACCCACAGACCCACTTTAATATTAAAACTTCTTCACAGCACCTGACACATCCTCTCGATTTTGGATTTTTGTTTAGTCCGCTTTATCCTCCGATTGAGAATGCCGCTGTTGTTGGTCCACCGGGGCGGTGCATAGGAAACCTCTATATTCATTCGACTTATTCCAGACTTTCCCCCATTTTAGTGGACAGCCTCTATTTACATAAGACGTCTTTTCGGCCACCATGCACCAGTCCATATGCCTCTTCCAGTCCTTTAGGGTTTGTGTGCGTGCGATATTCCTTTTGGCTATCATCCATCCCAAGGGTGCTAGAATTCGCTCACCTCTCCCCAAGTCAGTTACCTCCCATATGTTAAGTAGGCACCATTTGGCCGTGTGTCGCATCCCTGCCTCATACACTGCCCCCAAGATCTGAGCTATCGCCTTCCAAGAAGCTTGTACTCTAGGACAGGACCATATTATGTGGAAGAAGGTTCCTGCCTGCCCTCAACCTCTGCGACATAAAGGGTCTGTTCCCCTCCCCATCTTTACAAGTGTGGTGCAGGAAATGTACGCTCTGTGTAATATTTTGAGCAGAATTAGTCGAACCCGGGACCTAATGGCTACCTCTTTAGGGGAGGACAGGGCATCAGGCCATTCCTCCTCTTGTATGTCGATGACGTCTCTCTCCCAGTTTTCTCGTAGTCACTTCAAGGTCTCTGGGGCATTATTGATTATTTTCTTATATGTCAGAGAGATGGCCTTTTGGGGTATGTACTCTTTCAGTAATCTATTTTCAAGGAGTGCGAGTCTGACAATGTTTCTTCACTGGGTAATCTTGCCCTCAGGGCATGCCTAAGATGTATATATCTAAATATCTGTCAGGTCCAACTCGTATGATTTTTGTAGGTCACGGAAAGGGACACAGCCCTTATGTGTATATACGTCTCCCACTTGCGATATGCCCAGCAAGTCCCATTTATCAAATCTTTTCCTCCTGACCAAGTCCCCCAGGAGCTCAGGATCCCACAAGGGCGTTGATAGTGTGATTTTATTTTTCCAGCCCAGTTTACGGAATGTTGAATGCCAAAGTTGGATTGTCAGGGCCGTTGGCCCCTCTAGGGGACAGTTTCTTGGCTTTGTGTACAATGCACGTAGATGTCCCCCCGGGTGCATGACAAAGCGGTCCAAACGAAAGGCCTGCACAGTCGTTGGTTGGTGACACCACTGATTGACTACCGTCAGTTGGCCGCCCTATAATACGTTTGAATGTCCGGCAGTGCTATCCCTCCATCAAACCATCCACGGGACAGCTTGTTAAGAGCAATTCTAGGTGCGCCCTCATCCCACAGTAGAGTCCTGACCTCCCCCTGAATAGTTCTAAAATATGTGTCCGGAACCGGAAAGGGTGTATTCTGTAAAATATATAAAAAAACGCGGTGAGGTCATCATTTTAAAGAGGGCTGCCCTACCCAGCAGTGAAAGGGGAGGGAGCACCAGTGTTGTACATCACCTTTTAATCTTGTAAGTGGAGAGAGGAGATTTTTAGCAATGAATAGGTCCCGATGGGGTGTGACAAATATCCCCAAGTATCGGAAACTAACCCTGGGCGTAGTTTGCGAAGTAGCGCTACGCGTAGCTACGCAAAGTGCACTTTGCACTACGCGAGCTACGCGTAGCTTCGCAAACTGCGTAGTACATTGTGCAAGATGCTGTTCGCACTGATTGCACAGTGCGGACAAGCATCCGGCACTGTGCAATCAGTGCAAACTGCATCTTGCACAGTGCAAGCGGTCGTTTCCTGCCGCTCGAGTAGATTTCTACTCGAGCGGTAGCTTTCTCAACGCGGACTGGTAGTTTCTCATCGCAAGCGGTCGCGAGCATACGCGACCACTCGAAATGAGAAACCGGACCTCCCCGCGTTGATAAGCTCGCCGGGAGGTTTATTTTCCACACTCATGATCGGCAACTTGATGTTGCTGATCGCTAATGAGGAAAAAGTCTCGCCGGGATGTCATTTTGCTTGCTCGCGGTCGTCAACTTGACGTTGAGGACCGCGAACAAGCAAAAAATGACCGCTATGCTACGCATGTTTGCACTGTGCTACGTGCAATTTGCGTAGTGCGAAGTAGCGCAAACTTCGCAAACTACGCGAGCGTAGTGCTTTGCCCAGGCTTATCGGAAACCCTCCGACACTACTTGGGCCTCACAATCCTTCAGAACGCGTGGTGCCGGACTATGCAATACGAAGATGAACGATTTGGACCAGTTTATCGTGTAGCCGGAGTATCTCCGGAATGAGGCGAAGATATTCAATATCCTGGAGATAGAGGAGTATAGTGATGCAACGTAGAGGAGAAGATCATCAGCATATAATGATATTTTGTCCTCCCATTCTTCAGTCTATCTAAGTCTACAGATACATGTTGCAAATGGCTCAAGCACTGACGCAAAGAGCAGCGGGGATAAGGGGCAACCCTGCCTAGTTTCTCGCTGTAAGGGAAAAGTCTGCAACACTCTACCGTTCATCACAACCTGTGCCAATGGTTCCAAATATAAAAGTTGTATCCAGGCCAGGAATCGGGTTTCTGCTCCCTGATGCTTGAGGATCGCAAACAGGTATGGTCATTTGATCGTGTCGAAGGCCACGCGAGCATTGAGCAACAGCACCACTGCATCTTCTTGGATTCTGTTTACACGCCCCATGACCCCATTGAGGCGCCTCAGGTTGAGAGCAGTGTTGCGACCTGGCATAAATCCAGACTGATCTGGATGTACCAATCTAGATACTACCTGAACAAGTCGGAGGGCCAATAATTTGTCTAGGATCTTTGTTTCTGCATTGATCAGGGACATTGGCCTATACGATCCACACTTGTCGGGGGGTTTCCCTTCCTTGTGGATTACTACAATCAAGGCTAATCGTTGGTCCCTAGGCAAGATTCCCTTCTCCCCACTTTCTTTACACATTGCTAGCAGGTGGGGCACAGTATATTTGGTTGTGGTTTTGTATAGTTCTATTGGTATCCCATAGGGCCTAGCGCTTTTAAGGATTGAAGCATTAAAACTGCCTATGTTACTTCTTCTGGGGTCAACTCAGCATCCAGGAGCTGCACTTCAGTATTGGCAAGAGATTGAAGGGGTCTATCTTTGAGGAGCTCGAAGGCGTCCTGGATCGTGGACGTTGTTTCGGAGGAGTAAATGCATTTATAGTGGGCCGCAAAAGCTTCTGGTATCGCCTGAGGCTCAATAAGAACCCCCCCTCTCTGTGGATTGAGTAGTTTCGACCCAGCGACTATCCCTCTCTCGTTTATCAAACCAGGCAAGGAGCGTATTCGCTTTGTCTCCGAGCTCATATACTCTGTGCTGTACCATCTGGGCTGCGGCCTCGGTGGTTACTGTGGTTAGGTCTTTGTATTCTTGTCTTTTAAGGCTTAGCCGGTGTCTAACCTTCCTCCTCAGCGCTTATTAATTGTGATTCTAGCTCAAGGATATATTGTTCTAAACCTTCTATCTGTTTCGCAGTATCTTTCTTTATCCCAGCAATCAGGGAAAGGGCTTGACCTCTAATTACAGTTTTATATGCCTCCCATAGTGTCACTGCCGATTCAACCGACTTTTCTTTCTCTTTGAAATATTGGTTTGTTGCTTTTGTGATTTTTTTCCAAAATGTTGGTATTTTAAAATATGAGGAATTGTGATTGTGCGAATAGATCTCTCTTCCCGCCCTGTAGTTCGCCCATAGCGGGGAGTGGTCCGATATGCCCCGAGCCAGATGTCTAATCTCCCCAAAGCCAGGAATTTGAGATGTCAACGAAACTAAGAGGTCGATTTCTGACAACTATAGTGAGCGCCTGAGTGGAAAGTGAATTCCCGAGTAGCAGAGTTACATGTTCTCCAGACATCTGCCATACCCATGGCACCAAGAAACTCGACCAATCGTGTATGTGTTACGAGAGTCTCTCATTGGAAAGCGGTCCCAGGCATCATTCGGAGTCATATAAAAATCGCCTCCCAGGAGGAGGTGCCCCAGCGGCAGCCCCAGCACAAGGCTCCAGAGTTCTGGGAACGTCACTCCGTGTAGCCCTGGAGCTACATCATACAGTGAGAGAATTTCAATAGTTTCCCCTTCCCATTTCCCAGCTGCATATCCCCACCCCCCCCACCGACCCCCCTCATCTGTCCATACTTTATCCACTATGAGTGGGAAGCTCTTCTTGAGGAGAATACCTACCCCCCTGGACCCAGCTGTGAACCCAGTTTGGACCACCACTTTGAAGCCCCAACGGTCTAGTGCCTTTCATGCATTCCCAAGGAGAGGGTCTCCTGGAAAAGGACCACATCCGGTGAATGCCTCTTCAAATATTATAGGACTATGCCTTGTTTGATTTACTCTCCCAGACCATTTACATCCCACAACATTAAACGGAGCTCCGGGATCCTTGCATTATGGACAAACATCTTGGAGGCTGTATCTCACTCCCTTGTCTATCTGGAGGAGGCTTTCGCCTTGATCGGAGTATCTGCTTTACTTGCTGTACCTGGATTACACCATGTCATGACTTTGTACCTTGGTATCTTTTAAACCTAGCAAAATGATACATTATACACCCCCCCAAAGTCACCCCTTACCCTTATAACAAAACCCCCTCCCGCTACCCTGCCTGACGGTGCTAGTTTTGCCCACCACACCCAACTTAGCAGAGTGCCTGGCGACCCACCCAACATGTACGACATTTTAGGGTTTTATCGACTTCCGCTTTCACCGCCCCTTCCCCCCTAAAAGTGATTTAGACCTGTCCCCTGACTCATAGTTCCATCGCTGGACAGTAGGGGATGGTAGGATTTCGACCCCAGCCGGTGTCCCCAGACTTTGGTCTTTTGCTTTGTTTAAACAGTCCCCTCCCTCCCAGAACCCACCTGGTACCTTCAATTCGGGGCAATTTACTCGCAGATTGTACTTTACTCAATTGGTCGTTGTCCGAGTTTCATAGTCCCAAGGCAGTTCTAGACCTCAATCCCCTTGCTCGTTTGTGGAGGGAATCTCTCCACCTGTTCGGTTCCTCTCTCTGCTCGCCGATGTGGATGGTGGTTTTACCCCCCTCCTCCCCGCCTGTGACCTGGCAATGGGGCCACCCACGGTGCGCCATCCCTCAATCCACTCCCACGCCACTTCCGGATAGTCAAAGAACCAAGATTTGCCCTTGACCTCCACCCGCATCCTCGCCGGGAAGAGCATTGAATATTTCAACTCTTTGTCTCGAAGAGTTTAACAGCTAGAAAGCTTTTTCTCTGTCTCTGCACCTTCAGGGTGAAATCTGGAAAAAAGGTGATTTGAGCATTGTCATAGCGTATCAATGGGGTCGAACGGACTGCCTACAACACCACATCTCTGTCCCTGAAGTTAAAGAGGCGTGCCAATATCGGTGGCGGCTGCACTCCCGGGCAGGGCCTACCGCCAGGCACTTGATGAGCCCATTCTACAGAAAAGAATTTGGACAGACCACGAGGTTGTAGATGCTTGAGGATCAACCATGCTTGAGGATCCACCCCTCAACAAAGAGGTCAGTGGCGAGTACCTCTGCTTGTTCTGGGACCCCAAGAATCCAAATGTTATTTCTCCCCGATCTCCCCTTGTAGTCTTTGAGTCTAGCCTCCAGTTGCGCTGTGGTAGTCCCCAACTCCCCCACCTGATCCTTGTAGGTCTTAGTGTTCTGTAGAAGGACTGTTGTCGTGTCCTCGACTTCCTGGATTCTGGTTCCCATTTTTCAGAAATCAGCACAGATCAAGGATATTTCAGTTTTGACGGTGTCTATAGGGCCCTCCAAGGCGGTCTGCACACCTTGTATCGCAGCCATTATGTCTAGAAGTGATAGGGAGGCTTCTTCGGCTGCAGTTTGGGCACCTTTCGTCGCCTGATCTTTAGTGGATTCAGGCCCCTGTATCTCCTTTGGGAGGGCGAACCTGTTCAGTTTAGTCTGGTGGATCCCTTTGATGCTTTTGCCTCCGTCATATTTCCCAGTTCAGATGAGTTAAGTAGTAGAATGGGAGAGAGGGGGGGCAAGCGGGTGATCCCCCTGGTACTCCCTGGCACCTGCCACGGGGAACTAGCTCAGGGCTATTTGAATTACTTTGTCCCTGCGGTAAAAGGCCTAAGGGGTAGACCAATGGGGGGCCTAACAATATGGGCTCGCCAATCTTTAAAACTGGCCATCAAAGTTGTTGACACCAAAAACAAGGATATACAACTAATTAGATTGGATTCAGATAAGCTGGGCAGTGTAGACATCTACAATGTTTATGTTCGGAGCAAGAGGAGAGGGAGGTCTGAGGTATTAGAAGCCCTGGACAGTCTTATTGACACACATTCGTCAAACAATAACACTATCATTGCGGGTGATTTTAATAGCACATTTGAACCCCTGATAAGTGATGATAAATTGTTTGGAGACGAGGAGGATCGACTATGGGGCGTCCCTAAACTAGAGCTCCCTCCCATTGCGCGCTGGACTGCTGATGCTATTGGCCTAAACGCCCTATGCTACGAAAAAGGACTAAGAGCCCTAAATGGCAGGACCAGTGGAGATAGGAATGGTGCAAGCACATTTGACAATGGCCGACATAACAGTAGAATCGATTATGTGTTATGTAGTTTGAAGCTATGGCCATTAATTTGTGATATGATGGTGGAAGGGAGGCTCGAGAGCGACCACAACCCCTTGTGCCTAACGCATAAATGGTGGTCTCACATCAACTTGCCCACAGGATCTCCTGTGCCCGTCCCCCCCCCGGACTGTTCCTACTAACGACATGCGGAGATTAAGATGGGAAAAGGTAGCAATTAACCATCAGGCTATTGCTAGCATCAATAGTCATGTTGACTCAGCTATACTAGACATAGAGCATTGTAATACACTTAGCAATGGCTTAGACAAGGTAGAAGGAATTCACAATTCTCTTTTTGATATAATCAAGGGATATTTCCTTAAACCTGTGAAAAACAAAGGTGACAGAGCACTAAAGCCTGCTAAATGGTATAACGCAGAATGTAGGGAGTCACGACTTGCTCTGGGTAATGCTAATAAGAGAGGGCAAACAGCTTTAATTCAAGCTGCTAGGAAAAACTATAAAACTAGTATCCTCAAGCCTAAACAAGCTTGGGATGAGCACCATTGGATTGAGCTAAAGGCAGCTAGTGACAGCAGGGATTCTCGGCTGTTCTGGCACATTGTTAGATGGGGAAAATCAGGTGGCCCTGAGTCCCCTCATAACAATGTCCCTGAAGCTGAATGGATAAAATTCTTTAAAAATCAATATACTGCTTTTAACATCGTAAACCCGCACGAGAAAATTAGTGTAGATCACCCAAAAGAAAATTTCTTCTGTCCTGGTGAAATCATGACGGCCCTTGATACGGTTGCTTGTGGTCGTGCCCCCGGCCTTGACGGAGTGCCAGCGGATTTATTTGTTAATGATAAGGAGCGTTGGTGCTTGTATATCCATCACCTTATTAATGCTATCGCTCTGGGTGCATCAGTTCCAAAATCCTGGCAGGGTGCTGTAATTATCCCGGTCTTTAAGAAAGGTGATCGATCACTGCCGGGCAACTATAGGCCTATAAGCCTCATAGATACCATCCAAAAGGTAGTGGGTCGTGTGATCGTCAATAGGCTCCTGGATTGGGCGGAAGAGACCAATGCCCTTTCAACTTTCCAGGCTGGCTTTCGACGATCCACAAGTACGGTGGATCAGGTCTTTCGTTTTACCTTGATACAATGGAGGACGGTTGTGCTCGGTAAAGGAAGCCTGTATGCGGCCTTTGTCGATCTACGGGCCGCTTTTGATCTTGTCCCCCGACTAAAGCTATGGACGGTCCTCCAGAAGCAGGGCATTCCAAGCGATTTATTATCTATGATAATGAGGCTTCATGAATCCAATTATGCCAGAATCCAGTGGGGTGGTTTAGGTTCGGTAACTTCGGATTTCCCTGTTGAGAGGGGCGTCCGACAGGGTTGTTCGATGGCCCCAGTTCTTTTTACACTTTATATCAATGACGTTGTAACACGTATGACTTCTGCACAAGTGGATGCTCCTTTTTTAGATGGGATTAAAATCCCCATTTTAATGTTTGCTGATGACACGCTCATCCTAGCTAAAACCCCTAGTGGATTGCAGTGTGCTTTGTCTATCTTTGACAAATTCTGCGGTGAGTACGGACTAGAGGTAAATATTGCCAAAACCAAGTTGATGACTTTTAACCCTTATCGTAGTTCTAAGACAAAAATTACCTTAAACAATCGTCCGCTAGAGGTAGTGAACAATTTCACTTATTTGGGTATGCACATATCTAATGCGAAGAGCTGGCAGCATCATATTGAAATTGCAACAATTAAACATAGGCAATTGGCCGGTGCAATTAGCTCAGAGCACAGAAAATCCCTGACTAAACCTGTAAAACCTGTTTTACAGGTCTATGAAGCAAAAGCTCTGGGTTCTGTACTCTATGGCGCAGAGCTGTGGGGTTTTGAGAAGATGGCTGCTCTCCAATCTTCAGAGAATAAATTTCTTAGGGGTATAACAGGTGTTCCCAAAAGCACTCCACTGCTGCCCCTCAAGTATGATTTGGGCAGAAGAGCCATTTTAGATTTAGCGCGGCTTCGCCCAATATTGTACTGGCACAGGTTATGGACAACTCCCGCACTTTCTCATTATGCAGGAGGTTTTTTAGATATTATAAGAACCGATGTCCATCATAAAATTGGTTGGTTAAAAGCGCTTAGGACATCCCTGCTTGAGCTCGGTTTGAGCACACTCTGGGACGATCCTGCAGGTTCTACCTTCCCTTCTAAAAGTACACTTAAGACTATCTACTGGGAGATGGTCGCCCAGCGCCATTGGAGTAGCTCCAGCACCGGTAACATGACCGGAGAGTTCCTAGAGGCCAAGATGTATCCTCATCTTGAACCTTACTGGGACATTATAACAAAGCCCAGAGACAGGAAGCTTCTCTTCCAATTGAGAGCAGGTGCACTCCCCCTCAGATCTTTGACGTCAAAGTGGGAAGTGGGATCTAGCGATGGCTGTCCAGTCTGCGGTACTAACAAAGAAACCATCGGACATTTTTTATTCTCCTTTAAAGCTTATGCTTTACCAAGGCGTATATGGCTGTCCCCGATGTGCAAAAATATAGGAACTACTAGTAGCACTGTAGCTCTACGTATTATATGCACCAGTACATTGACCTGGATTTCGGTTGCCACTGCAAAATATCTAGGATGGGCGTGGATGATTAGATTGAGACTGCTAGTCGTTTGACTATTCTCTTGAACAGGGAGAGACTGCTAGTCTATCGACTATTCTCCCCCTTGCTATTTCTTGTATTTTATTACCTGTACTCTGTTTTTAAAATTATTGTTAATCAATTCTTTCTGTTTTTAATAATCAACATCCACTGTTATTAACGCGGAATGTTTTACCCAGGGTCTCAAACTAGTCTAATTGGTTGAAGTCAACAAACAACACCTGTCGCTAATCGACTATAACGTTTCCTTCATGGACGTAATCAAGTCAGAATTTGTTTATGTATGCATGAATCGAACTATTATTGAATTTAATCGTTTTTTAACCTGTTTTGTTAAATGTATTATTGTAAATTGTATTTTGCTTTTATGAATGTTATTCGAATAAAGCATACTTTGACTGACTGACAGAAATCCCTGTGCGGCCTTACATGTATTCTCAGGTGATACCACCCTTCAAGATGTCCTAGATGATATAGGAGACGTCCGCTCTTGTATGAAACGGCTGCACGGCAGATCCCTACTTTGGGGCGAAGTGGATTGTCTCTCCCCTCCTCCGATCCCACTCGAGGGCGATTCCTTTGCCAATTATTTCCCTTGTGTGGTCTTCCCTGATATCCTCTGTTGTGCACTCTGGCTCCCACCACTCATTGACAAGGCATCACCACTTTTGTTAGGAATGCAGCTCAGTTCCTTAACACCAGTCTGTCCAGAAAAATTGTGGTATAGGGAGGCAGGACCAAAAGGGCCTGCAGCTCACAAACCAGTCATGCAGATGTTAAAGCAACCAGGAAGACAGCTTTAAGGATGAGTAGGCACAATGGAAAACATGCATTGGTTCAAAAGGGGTAAACATTCAAAACGTGATAACCAAATTTAAGTTTCACTGTAGCATCACAAAGGGCTTGGGTGGAAATATGTTGTAAACCTTTTTAGAAAACGCACTACGACGGGGATTTGAGTTAAGATGGTTGGTCAGGCAAACGTAAACAAGCAGAAAGCGCCAACACATAACCTATAACTGTGGTCATACACATACTTTGTTGAAAGAGACCTGGCTGCCAAGATTACATCAATTACCTCAGGAAGTAGGTAAAAGTCAATCAATAGTTGTCAGTCAATCCCCAGTCATGGAGGTGCATGTTGTGCAGGCCTGGGTGCAGAACCCCGCCCTTCTGTTGTAACAGTCTATCCTCCCGAAGTGGCATCCTAATTGGAGCACAGATGCTGAAGCCCAGAAGCTCCAAGTACCACACTCTCCTGGCTAAATCTGGAGTCACTAGAATGACTCGGGCCCAGTTGTTTCTGATCTTGAGAACTCAGAGCAGTAGAGGTAGCGGTGGGGAGGCAAATGGGCGTCCTGTGCTCCACTCTACAGATTCGGTCTCCAAGAGACAGCCTGCTTGAGAACTCCAGCAAGCAAAAGTGCTGACGTTAAGCATTCTCCGTGATGGCAAAGACCCCGAAACCGGTCCTAGGATGCTCGATTCCGGTCCAGGGAAGACATGGCTTGGCAGTTCGGGCTGGACTGTTCCCATGAGGCACAGTGTCAAGACTGATTTGCATAAGGCCATGTCTGAACTGGGGTGGCGTGGTGAGCAAAATAACGATGGATTAAACCCAGATCTGTGACTGGGGGTGAATGTTTTGCCAATGTGCAACATTCCGTCCATCATCTTGTGTGTTTTGCTGTTCGACCTATGTGGGAAGGTTATGCCCAGATGGGGGTCCGTGCTCACTACGCCACTGGAGTCAAGCTATCCTGGCTGAAGAGAGGTGAAACCCCGAAACCGGTCCTAGGATGCTGGTTTCCGGTCCAGGGAAGACGTGGCTTGGCAGTTCGGGCTGGACTGTTCCCATGAGGCACAGGGTCAAGACTGATTTGCATATGGCCATGTCTGAACTGGGGTGGTGTGGTGAGCAAAATAACGATGGATTAAACCCAGATCTGTGACTGGGGGTGAATGTTTTGCCAATGTGCAACATTCCGTCCATCATCTTGTGTGTTTGGCAAAGAGATCGAGCCAGGCTTCTCTCCACTGTTGGAAGATGTCCTCAGCCACCTCTGGGTGTAACTGCCATTTGTGGTCAACAAGGTGCAGCCATCTGAGTTTGTTCGTCCTGGTGTTTAAAGATCCCACTAGTTAGTATACCACCAGGGAGATCTTGTGATGATTCAGCCAGCTCCGGAGGCAAGGAAACTCTTGGCAAAGGACCCAGGACGGCAAACTGCCCTGCTTTTTGCAGTATGTGGTGTTGCACAGGAAAACCTGCACCATCTGTCCCTTGATGTAGGGGAGAAAGGCCTTCAACGCCAACCATATCACCTACAATTCCAGCAAACTGATGTAGAGGCAAGTCTACTACAGAACCCAGAGTTCTCTGATCTCCACCTCTCCCAGGTGACCTCCCTAACCCAGTAGTTATGCAACCGTCTCCACCGTCAACTTTGAGTGGGCAGGGAAAGGGGTCTATGCTGGTCCACTCCAGTTAGGCAGCTACCACTACAGGTCTTTTGCAGTTTCCTCTGACACCTGGATGAAACCTGACCTGTTCCTTTGGTGCAGGCACACTGAGACTTCAGGTCTCACTGCATGCGTCACCTGGCATGGTTGGCAAGCAGGATGCAAGTAGTCCCAAAAATCTCAGCCTAAGACGAAGGACAGAGGCTGAAACAATAGAATCATAGTTCGAATGTCCTCGACTCAGATTGGGAAAAAACGTTCAAAAGCGCAATGAATCCAGGATGGCATCAATGAAGATGAGCATCTGCAAAAGAGTCAGGTGTGTGTCACTTCGACAGGTTTACTGAGAACCTGTTAGAAATTGGGTTTCTGGTTGGCAGAGGTATGCACCCTGTCCAAGCACAGTCCACAATCCAAGGCTGGGTAAGTCACAAACTCACCCTAAATTAACTTGAGCTCACACTCTGGTAGGTTGACACAGAGCAGTCAGGCTTAACTAAAGAGGCAATGTGTAAAGTATTTGTGCAACACATCAAACAGTAAAACAGTGAAAGGGGAGAGGAGTTGGCCTAACGGCTAGGGCGGTCGACCTCGAATCTCGGGAACCGGGTTCGAGTCTCGGCAATGATGCTGAACATCCTGTGATTCTGGGCAAATCACTTAATCTCCCCATGCCTAACAATGTGTCATCATGTAACGCAACTGGTGCTATGTAAGGCGCTCTAATACAAGATACCTTCGGGTCAAGTTCGCGCTATATAAAACTTTGTTAAAAAAAAAGAAATTACCACAGGAAAGATTCCACCAGAGGTTAGAACAGCAGCTCTAAATTAAATGAATACAACAAGACCAAAACGACAAAAATTCAATAAGTAGAATGTGAAAATAGTCGTTAGAAGCAATAAGTGCCTATTGATATATCTGGTTGCGCCTGACCAAGAGAAATTCAAAAGTTCAGGCTGACCGCGATGGAGCGCCGGCCGGACACCGCAAGGCCTGATGAATAAAAGTACCTTAATCCTTGTCGCAGGAGGAGGAGCCAAGATGGCGACCGGGACGGCAGCGTAGACTCCCGGCTCCGTGAACCTCCGCATCCCGCACGGATATCCTGCACGAGATCCTCAACCTGTGCTACGCGGTCGTGTTTCTGAAGGAGAGTGGCACCCGACTGTGTGACTCCGAGGTTTCTGGCTGCGGTACCGCCGGAGAAATGTGCATTTGAACTTTGCGGCCTGTGCGGCCCCGGAGCCGGGACCTCGAGTGGACGCCGTGGCCGGGTGGCAGTTCAACAACAGCGGTCTGTTGTGACTGGGTGGAGTCGATCCACCGGAGCGGTGCCAAACTCGGCCTACATTTCGTCGTGGTCGTTTCTATTGTCAAGCGTAGCGGACCGGGTGCATGCCCGGGGGTGCAATTCTCAGATCCTCCGGTGGTTGCCCCTGCCTTTGATGGTGAGCTGCCCGGCCGCCGCCCGTATCCTGCCCGGATCATTGCGGGCCGCCCCCGGATTTTTACGGGAGCTGGTCCGTACTGGGGACGACTGTTGCCCGTGACCACGCAACGGATAACTTTTTGCCTGCCCCCGGAACACGGTCACCAGCGACGTGGACATCGAGACGCTTGTCCCAGGGTCCCGGCCCCGGTGAGGGTCGGGCATACTTGGCGGCCATCTTGTTGCGATGAAGCCTACCATCCTGTCCGCTGGGTCGCAGCGGGCTTGTGAGAGTGCGACTTTCGGGAGTGTGGCGGCGCGATCCCAGAGAGCTGTGCTGGGGTACGGCGACCTCCTCGAGGCCCTTGGTGCTCTTCACTCCTCCTTGATTCATGGTGTCGGGGTCTTGGGGAGTAAGCTCAACGGTGTGGCGTCGGCGTTGGGGCAATGGCGACCCGCCTGTCCGCACGTACACAGGGACTACTCACACTGCGCACAGGAGGACACTTTGGCGGCCACCCCTGAGGTTAGTGCACAGCTGGACACTCCGGCCAGTATGCTACAGTGTGTTCGTCCAGTTGAGGGCCTGATCTGTCCCGGAGGCATTGGCCCTGAATGGGATGTGGTAGCCTCGTCCCGTACGTGCCCTCCTGCGACCCAAGGACAGCTCCAGCAACTATTGTCTGCTTTGGCTGCTTCTGCCTTCCTGGACCTTGAGTGCAGTGCATATCCTGGGGCAGCACTGGGAAGCCTGTTTCTCCACGCTGCGGACTGTGTTGATGCTCAGAGACTTCCATCCCACCTGTGTGCGTCGCTTCACGGACGTTATTGGACAATCCTCTACCTTGGAACATCGGATATGGTGCTGGGTCGAGGGGTAGGCATGGGCAAAATTCCAAACAGTGGTCAGGGATAAGGCTGATCCTTCAGGGGTGGTCATCTAGTGGACGGGCGGGCTCAGGGGTTGCGTGCTCTCCTGGCATAGCTAACAGCATAATAGGTGGATAATGCTCCCCATCTTTCTTTGAGAAGATCGATTTTGTGCTGTTTATTGTTCACTTTGGGGGAAACTTACCGTGCGGGAGGGAGAAGCCGGGGGTATGTTTTGAAGGCCCTCCTCCAGTTTATTAATATTTTCTCTACCCCCCCGTCTGGTGGGGTTCTTTTCCTACTTCTTTTTCCCTATTCTCCTATATTTCGGGTCTGGTTCCAGGGCGACAGGCACACTGCTGGGGGGGGGGGCCGTACTCATCTGCAGAGGTGCAGGGTGGGGGGTTGGGGGAGGGGATTCTTTAGTCTTTTCTCTCTTTTTCCATGGCCTCCTTTTTCTTCTCTGATTCTTTTTGTTTTTCTTTTTCTGGGATCAGCGTGATACACTTCCTTTGCTATGACTCGTTGCCGCTCCATGTGTACCACAATTTCCGGGGTGCTCCCCGGGAGTTCTGGCGGGGGACTGCAGGCGCCACTGCTTACAATATTCTTCCCCATCCTGACGTTCTTGTGTTTGCGCCATTGACCTAACAGATTGCTGTAAATCGTTTCTGTCTATTACTCTGCATACCTGTAATTGCTGTTTGAAAATTGTCTGGCACCTGATCCTTCTGCCTTGTTTCATTATAAAATGAAAACCTTTTTCTCCTGGTGCCCTACCTACGCTGTTCACAGTATTAGCATTACGATTCTCCTCCCCGAAGTGCTGCCTGTGTTTACATTTGCCTGTTTTTGCTTTGATTGCTTAGCGGCCGGCCCCGGGGGGTTGTAGGCCCATACCTGTTCTTGATTGAACTGTCAATAAAGGTTTTCAAAAAAAAAAAAAAAAAATCCTTGTCGCAACTGCTAAAATGCCAGGTGTAGCCAAGCGATGCATAGGTGACAACGATGGTGATGCGCCGTATCCGAAGAAGAAGCACCGGATCTGAGACGCAACGGTTAAGAAGCCGATGCACTGGGTTTCCCCACACAATCTAGGGGATGTGTGGTTCGTCACTCTGCAGTGGCAGCAATGCAGTGGTTCTGAGACGGCGGTTACGATGATGATGCGCTTGTTCTGAGTGTGATGTGCCAGTCCTATTCCCACAACAGCAGCGATGGGGCGATTCTGCGCTCACATCAGTGGATGCGTCCGTTCCGTTGGGGTAAGCACTTGGGTCCACTTCCAATGTGCCAGGCACAGGAGCAGGGTGGAAGACTTATTTCCTGGAGTCTTCAATTTAGGAGGCTAGTGAGCTAGCCCTTGGAGTCACTCTGGGTTTAAGTGATCGAAGCCCAGTCTTTACCCAGTCAGAGAGCATCAGGCAGCACGGGCACACAGCAAGGCAGCAGGGTAGCAGTCCTTAAGCACATCAGTTCTTCTTCCTGGCAGAGTGATTTCAGGTCCAGAAGTGTACTGAGTTGGTAGAGTCCGAGGGCCTTTACTTACACCCAGTTGTGCCTCTAAAGTGGGGGTGACTTCAATGAAGGGTCTTTAAAGTGCACAGAGGTCCTCTCTTGCTGTCCTGGCTCCAGACTCACTGCAGCCCTTTGTGTGTGGACAGGACACAGACTATTTAGGTGCAAGTGCGAGGCTGTGCCCAGTCCCTCCCTCTCATCCTCCCAGGAAGATACATCAAGTCACACCTACGTTCCCTTTGTGTGTGGCTGTCTAGAGGGAATACACAAAGTCCAGCTGTCACCCAGCCCAGCCAGTGATCAGAGACAGACAGCAGACACCAAATGGCTAAGAGCAGGAAAATGGCTAACTTTCCAAGGTGGGGATTAAACCCAGATGTGGTCAGCATTCCGTCTATCATCTGTTCTTTTTGCTTTTGTCGCCCTAAGTGGGAAGGGTATGACCAGCCCTTGGACCACTTTGAGGAGCAGAGAAGCCCGCACTAAACGCTAGGCAATGGCAGGTGCTGGCCCTGGATGTAAATGGGTAAACCCTTGCCAGGAATCCCGAAGACACACAGAGCAGGTCCTCGCCGCGGAACAGATCCTCGAGGTACAATATGTCTTCAGAGGTAGAAGTATGTAGGGGGTAATGGTGGAGAGTGACCTCCAGACGGCTCCCAGGTGCAATAAAGAGATGAGAGTGGCAGAGGTGAGCATCAATCCGGCTGGGGTACAAACAGTCAATATAGGGCCAATCGCCATAACCGCAGAACAAGGAAACAGAAACCAGCCCCCTAGGACCAAGGTCCACACACGTGTTCTAGGTCAGTGTCCGAATCGTACTGGCAAAAAACACAATTAATGGACAGAATGCTGAAACGATGTGAAACATTCACCCCAGTACAGATATCAGGGCCTAAATCCATTTTGCACACCATGCCATTCCAGTTTAGACCCAGCCATATTCAAATCAGTCTGGACCCTGCTCCCCATGGGAACAGACCAGCCAGAACTGCCAGGCCAGAACTGCCAGGCCAGGTCCTGCCTGGACCGGAAACAAGCATCCTGGAACCTGCATCACCCCGGCTAGCTTGACTCCAGTGGCATAGTAAGCACGGGACCCACGTCTGGGCATACTCTTCCCACTTAGGGCGACAAATGCAAAAAGAACAATTGATTTACAGAATACTAAAACAATGTCAAACATTCACCGCAGTACAGAGATCTGGGCCCAAATCCTTCGTTTTTGTGCACACGATGCCATTCCAGTTTAGACCCCACCGTATGCAAATCAATCTTGACCCTGCTCCCCATGGGGACAATCCAGCCCGAACTGCCAGACCTGGTCCTCCCTGGACTGGAAACAAGCATCCTGGGACTGGTATCAGGATATCACCACTCAACCTTTTACAAAAAAAAATCTGTTTATAAACTTGACAAACAGAAGCTTTTTTTGTGTCAAAGAGCCCCATGCCACGGTTTCACTTTAATGTTGGCCATACCCCTTTCTTTAGACGTGGCTTGTCTAAAGGAAGGGGCGTGGCCTCCATGAATTTGAAAGCACCGCATGGGGCTAGTAAACAAACAAATCTTTGTAATGCAATAGGTCTCACATCTGCGAGAGTTTAAGATATTGCATTGCCAAAAGCTAAAACTCTTGTAAATGCAAGACCTATTGCATTGCAAATGCTTGTTCTTTTTCAATCGAGGCCACATATCGTCAGTACTATATTCTGTTTGCTGCAGTTGCTCTTCACCCACAAGTCAAACAAAGGCTATTGAAGTGATATTTAGCATCCAATTTCACATTTCGTCACCTTCATAGAAAGTTTGAAAAATGTAAATGTTTTATTTTGCTTCATGTTTATGTGTATTTAATTTTCTAAATGGTCGTGGATCATCTAAGAAGTCATTGGGAACACCTCGGGGCCACAAACTACAGTCTAAGAATCGCTGCTCTATTAACCTCTAATAATCTCTATCAGCTGTTCTGTAGATTCTGAAATATCTCCTCTAGCTGCCTGAGACACATACAGGAAAGTCATTAGAATAACAGAGAATTACTGCTAACTCAGTCTCTGGAACAAAAGCTATCATAATCAGATTTAATAGTCTACAAACAGTGATGTTATGCACTACCTACAAGAGAAGGGAACAAATATTTTCACATGTACAATGTTTAGTTAAAATTTGATTTCACTGTGGCAATATGTGCAATGTATATCTAAAGTTACTCAACATATACTGAGCTTTTGACCTAACTGAGTTTTTATTAGAACGTCTGTCCTTTGGAGCATGTTTGTAAAATGCGTTTATGTTTTAATAGGGAGTCCTAAATGAATTCAGATTACTACCACAGTTCTGAAGATGCCCAAAATCTCATCCGTGGTGGGTTTTATGTAAAACGCAGCTACAGATCATAATTACAGGTTAGTATGCAGTTAACAATAATTCATATGAGTTAATACACATAGCAGATTTGTGACACTATTCCAGAGAGTGAGAGCCTGGGCCTTGCTATAAAGCCAATACATGCACACTAATCAATAATGAGAAGTCAATTTAACAGTGCTGTACACTAGATACAATGTTGTGGGGAAAGATTTATTTCAGGAGTGGTGTAGATTATACATAGAAGATTCATGGGAGAGTTCTGGGCCAAGTAGGCAGCGTGTATGTACCATTGCGGAAGACCAGGATCGCCCAATGATGACTGCAAAAAGGCAAACATGTTTTGGTGGGTCAGTACAATCTACATTATTCATACACAACTCCATGACTCAAGGTGTTAAGTGAAGTTCCATGAGGGATGGGATATGTTTGGGGGGAGGAAAGGATACCAGGGTTCAGGTATTATTCACTTTTTTGTTTCCAGCTGTAATCTTCACTTTAACACTTGGGATTAGGGGTAAATTTTTTCATAATTAGGTCTAAATTTATGTCTATGGTCATGAAGTCTGGCCAACTATGAAACAATTGCCAGCATATAATTTCATATTTTATTTTTAGTGGCTCAGATTGTTTATCATAATTCCTTATTAACTCATTTACACATAACACCACAATCTGATTGTAATTTCAATCCCACCCAAAGAAAATATTAGTATTGAAATTTCTAAAAGAGAAACTTTGTCAAATAAAACAAACTCTTCCATTATAAACAGTAAGGAATGCTGCTGTTCTGGGTACCTGTTCTTGAATTTTAATTTCCTGGTAGTCTCTGCAGCTGGACGGAGCAGATGATGAGCTTGTAAGACATGTGAACTTGGTTGAGTTGCAGCCTTCTTCACTAGGGCAGAAGGCAGGGCTACAGAAAGTGTAGTACTGCTCAAAGTCAGCCTTGACCGTCAGTACGTGCCTACACTTGTTACACATATAGTCTTTTTCAAACTCCAGCACTTTCACCAAGCTGGTACGAATCACTGTCCCAGTCACTGACAGAAAGCGTCCAACGTCGTTAGTTTTAGGTATATGCTCCCTGGTTAGCTCAGGACAAACAAGCAAATCTGTTAAAGGAAAGGTGCAGAATTCTTATAAATTAAACAAGTACAATTCATAATCTTACACTGCTTTTAGTAATTGTTTAAACATTCCATGATCAGGTTAGAATTGCCACACTTGAGGATTTATTATCAGGTGAACTCTCCTGAGCTTCCCAGAGTTACTAGACCAGTGGGGCCTAGTAGCTCTGGGAAGCATGGTGGGGCTTTTCTGGTCTATAGTGCTCTTAGGGTAGTGCTAACCAAACACTGGGATATCAGTGATCTAAAACCTGCCACCAACCCCCTTCTTAACATGCTACATACCACAGCGCACAGCAAACACCTAATCATCTGGTTAAAGAGGGCACTTCAGCAGGATCACTTAGTTACTCTTGTAAAGCTTAGAAACAATTGTCAGGATTCACTGGGGCAGGTATTTAATGACTCCAATTGGTTGAAAGCCTTGGAATATTATTGTAAGGCCTCCAGGAACGCCCGCTTCCACTGCTTATAATCCCATGTCTTATATAGAACTTATTTGACCACCCCCTCCACCCAACGACACCTCATATACAGACTGCAGTAGAATCCCCTGCTGCCAACTACCAAAAGGCTGATATGATCCACATGCTCTGGACAATCACTGAACTAAGTACATCATGGGGAACTATCTTATCTGATATCACTCAAGCCATGGAACGAAAAGATGTACACACTGCACAACACTGCCTCCTAGGCGTATATCCCAGTCCTAAAAAGGAAGTCACAACAAGATTTCGTCATAGTTTTCGGCCAAACGAGTGGTTGAGATTACATGAAAATCTCCCAAGACCCCTTCAGTGACTCAATGGAGGGCAGACGTCCTTAAGTGAGCACAAGTGGAGAGAACAACGCTCCACAGAGCGGAAAGCAGGGCCTGATAAAAAAAAGACTCCTAACAACATACTGGGATACAATCCTTCATGACTTCACTGAGCATGCCAAAGAGAATGCCCGGACACCCTAGACTACCGGTCCATTGATTAATATATGTGGAAAATATTCATGATCAGCATGGTATCCATAGGGACAAATCAATAGTTTACATACAGCTTGCTGTGTCTCCTGTACACATATCCATCTAGCCATAAAAAATCTTAATATAGTACTAACCTCTCAGATTCTCATATCTATTGGCAATCTCCTCACCTGAAAAAAGAACTGTCAGGTCTGTGGTGGGATTCTAGGGGTGGGGGTATTTAAGTAGGCTTCCTTTCTTATTGTTCAAATGTTATTGTTTGCCACAGACAAACCCACAGACGCCAAGAATAACTTCCACGATGGGATGAAGGCAGTCGCCACCTGGATGAAGGACAGCTGCCTCAAGCTCAACAAGACCGAAGTCTTCATCCTGGGAACCTCAACCTGGGATGACATTTGGTGGCCCGCAGCACCCAGAAACCCCCCCCCCCCGCACACCCAAGAACAACAGACAAAACCTCTGCATCATCCTGTACTCCTGTACTCAATGCTGTTTTGCCCGCTTGCTTCCAGATGCTACGCCTCCTTCGTAAGCTCTTCAAATGGATTCCCACGGAGTCCAGGAAAAAGGTCACTCATGGTCTTGCCAGCCGCAAACTCGACTACAGCAATGCACTCTATGGCAGCACCACCCAGAAACTCCTAAAAACACTATAGACCATCCAGAACGCCTCCGCCAGACTCATCCTGAACATCCCATGCCACAAACACATCACTGACCACCTGAGAGACCTCACTGGCTACCTGTCAACAAAAGATTCACCTTCAAGCTTCTCACGCACACCTACAAGGCCCTCGACAATGCTGGACCTACATACCTCAACCACCGCCTCTCCTTCTACACCCACCCCCAAACCTCTCCACTCCACCCAACTGGCCATGGCCACCATCCCATGGATCCACAAGACAAAGGCTGGAGGAAGATCCTTCTTCTACCTCACTGTGAACACATGGAACTCCCTTCCTCTGCACCTCAAGCAATCATCATCACTGCCGCAATTCAGGGAGAACCTCAAGACCTGGCTCTTCGACTGAACCGCAGGTCCCCACACACTCATCGCCTCGAGACCCTCATGGGTGAGTAGACAAGCTATATAAAATTACTGATTAATTAATTGGGTGTTTAGGCAACACTCCCGCGAGTAGACCACTTCACCACAAAGGCCTCAACAATAAATTGCCTTTGAAGAGAGGCATAGCATTTGTTAGAATGAACCCGGATATTGTACTGTGCAGCCCATTTCACTAATACACTCTGGAGCTGAATACCCATCTGAAACTCTTGAGAATTTTGCGATATTAAGTATCATTGTTGTGCATAAACTTATAAAAATAAATGTAAAACAAAAAAAGTTGTCCTACTGCTAACAATGAATGAAGGAGAGGGGGGGGGGGGACATCGGTTTCCTTTCTTCCCATGATGCCCGTTATTGAAGGCTGTAGACCCTAGTCTGTAAAAACAATTATTTTTCAAATAAGTAATCGCTCTGCAAATTGTAAATAAAGACACCACAGTTGGAAGCACCACATGGAACACAGCGGTTGCCACAGCAGCCACCACAGGTGGGGCAATGCAGTAGTGATGACAGCTGCCAGTGTGGAAGGGGCTACCACAAGGACTGCAGCTGTCATCAGAGCTGTGATCACACAAGGGACAAAAGCAGCAAGTACAACAATACCCTCTACAACAGTAGGTCCCATAGCAGCAACTACAGGAACCACTACCCTAAACACAACAGTTTTTACCACAACCATAGTTGCAGTAATAACAGCAACAAAAGGTGCAAGCACATCATAGATCACAGCTGTGAAGACAACTTTCACCACAGCTGTGAAGACAACTTTCACCGCAACTATAACCACAGCAGAGGCGATAGTAACTACCACAGCTGCCAATAGGAAAGGGACAGCCACAAATGTAATCATAGCTGTCATTAGGGCAGAGAGAAAATAAGTTTCAATTTAAGAGCCAGCAGCAACCACATCAACTTCAACAGGAACAACACCTAGAATGATAGGTGTGGTCTCAACTACCACAACAGCAAGGACCGAACAGCGATCACAGTAGCCAACATGGAAGAAACCACAGAAGGAACTACATCTGTGATCTACTTGAGTTACTTTTAATCGTTACTCATATACGTGGAAATAATTTCGGTTGATTTGGGCATGTTGTCGATTGATTTGGGGAAAGGAGGAGGGACTGACCAGAGGGTGAGAAATGCATCTGGTTAGGAAGGGGCTGCTTGAGTGCTTATGTAGGCCCAGTTGGTGTGCTAATTTGGGATTTGTTAGCGTTCTGATCTGACAGATGTGAATAAGGTTCTTGAAAGCTACTGATATGGAGCTATAGTTTAGTGGGGCTATGGGGCTATTCTGAATTTAATCAAACCAATTATGAGATGTGAATGGTTCCAATGGCACATACTCTCCTTTGGTTATTTGGCAAACCACTGACAAGTATTTTACTGAACATTTGGTAATTGCAGCATTAGTTACCTACTGGCAAACGTCTTAATATTTTTCATGCAAGCTGCATACAAAGTTTATCTGCCCACATTTATTGTGCAGGCTGGCATGTCCTTCTGGAACAACTGATGCTTAGCCTCAAGCTCCCTTTCTCCCATTTCGCTATCTCCCCTCTAGCTGCTTCCAGCACATCTGTTTGCACAGGCTCACATAGGCGCCCCCCCCCCCAATAATGCTCTATAAAACGCTTGGTGTTGACCCATCAGCGATCACAGAGGCTTGTGCTGTATCTGAACTCCAGGTCTGGACACATCATACCTGGACCTGCCCACACAGAGGACCATAGTGCCCACATGAATCTAACCGGCCAGAGCGTCAAGGCTACAAGCTAGTGGAGGTGGGAATACATTGAAGGAAAAGCAGAGACAGAGGATGAGTGTGATAGATAGATAAAGACACAAAACAAGCATGAGATACAGCGAGAGAGACCCGGAATAGAAGAGCACACAAGATTATACAGAGAGAGTGGCAGAAGGACAGGAGAGAGATACAGTTAGGGACAGTTGACATACCATAGACAGGAGTCCAGATATACTGTGGATTGCAAAAAACAGTGTTCTATTGTGAGAGCAGAGGAGTAAACTAGAGGGCACGAGAAACATAGCGAATAGGATTGATACACCGGATGAAGGGGCGGGAAAGCAAGATAGACACAAGGCAATTAAAGTGAGCGTGGAGAGACTGTTGGATAATAAATGCTGATGGCGATATGATTGGTGCAGAAGAGAAATACTGAAGGAGAGGGATAAATGGGGCAAGAACACAGATAGAAGGGGGAGACATGTGAGTCACACTGATGTAAAGGAGACTGGGCGAGAAGAAAGATCCTGGCAAAAATAACATGGACATCAAAGAAAAGAAAATATACAGAATATGTCAGGATAGGCGCAGGGTTGTTATGCAAACTGGGGAATGCAAAAATGCTGGCGGTAGAGAGAGTTAGCAGAAGCGGAGACACATTTCAAGAGAGAGCGGCTACTTGGTGAGCACTGAGGGAGAAGGGACAAATGGCAGCAGAAGAAGATGCACATAACTTTGTAAAACTTTTCAAATAAATGAATAAGTGTGGCAGAGTAAATTAATACGGTTTTGAGGAGATATCTGTGAAAGGAGGGTGATGATCTATTCGGAAAGTAAAGAAACACTGAGTTTGAGAATCACATGTGAGAAAATAAGGTTGCAGTCCAAGCAACAGCAAAGTATTTTATGGGGCGTGGGAGAAGACACTGACATAGAAAGGAGAGGCAGACTGGGAAAGAGAAAATAGACATGAGAAGTGGAGAGAGACACTTGAGGTAGAGGCATGGCAGTGTGAAGAGAAAACATGCCAAAAGGGGAGGAATAGACACAGCAAGGAAAAGGAGGGATGCAAGAACCCCTTCCAGAAGGCCACAAGGCAAGCAGGAGCTACTGGGCCCCACCATAGGGGTCGACCTCTTTTACACCTGATGTCCAGGGACCCGGCTTACTATAGTTCCAGAGTGACTGAGCCAAGTACCCCTTCAGCACTTGACTCTCAATGGTAGCATGGGTCAGCAGTCCAAGGTTTCTCGGGGGAGGGGGGAGAGAGACATAGGGGGGTGAACACAGACACACAACTCAAAAGAAGTTCAAGAGCAGAAATAAAGATTTGTCCAGTCACATACTTGCTTTTATGAAAAAAAGAAGTATTTCTATATGGATACAAAGGAAAATATGGCATACACAAAAAAAAAAAAAACACACAACTCCCTGAGGACAGGGCTCTAGTGTTCAATGAGCAGGTCCCAGAGTCCCACTTTCCTCTCACTAGCGTTAGAGGTTATTCCCCATTTACTAGAAGGGACATTCAGGTTAAGCCCTACTTGTGCGGGCACTGAGGCCCTTGACGGTTGCTTGGCGGCCCTCTCTTCCACCCCTAACTATTTTCTCTACTGAGGAGGGAAGTTATCCCGAAACCCGAGCCATGTCTCGGGCGATATTTTAAAACCCGGGACATGTATCGGGTCTAGAGATCATCAGTTCAACAAGTACTTACTTGCACCCACTGGGGTGAACCACTCAAGAACTCCATCAGAGATCATCAGTTCAACAAGTACTTACTTGCACCCACTGGGGTGAACCACTCAAGAACTTTATGTACCGGGTTCCCTTGGGGCGACCCGGAGGAGGGGCTAGCGGAGTGCGGTCCATTGCGGTTGTTTATAAAAATGGCTCCCCCGAGCTTTGAGCTGACGAGCTCCTGGACGACGCACCTGCGTGCCTGTGCGGGCACTGAGGCCCTTGACGGTTGCTTGGCGGCTCTCTCTTCCACCCCTAACTATTTTCTCTACTGAGGAGGGAAGTTATCCCGAAACCCGAGCCATGTCTCGGGCGATATTTTAAAACCCGGGACATGTATCGGGTCTAGAGATCATCAGTTCAACAAGTACTTACTTGCACCCACTGGGGTGAACCACTCAAGAACTCCATCAGAGATCATCAGTTCAACAAGTACTTACTTGCACCCACTGGGGTGAACCACTCAAGAACTCCAGAGATCATCAGTTCAACAAGTACTTACTTGCACCCACTGGGGTGAACCACTCAAGAACTTTATGTACCGGCTTCCCTTGGGGCGACCCGGAGGAGGGGCTAGCGGAGTGCGGTCCATTGCGGTTGTTTATAAAAAAAAGCCCTACTTGTAGTCCGAGTCTCAGGCGTCCCACTCAGAGTTTGATTAAAGTCAAAAGTGTCCCAGCGCCCGAAGCACTATGTGGCAGAACAAGCTCACACGGGTTCTTCTAACCCTGCGATCAGTCTTACACACTCCTGAAAGAATTAGGAGACCAGAGTCTTTGCGGGGAGTCTCTGTAGTAGCAGCGACTGGGTATACATGGCGCTTCCACTGGTGAGACTGTAAATTCCTCTGCTCTTTCCCACAAGCAGGGGGTAGGTTGCTCCAGTTCTGATACTCAGTGGGGGCTGGGGAGCACATGGTGGCCTCGCCATACAAAGACGGCTTGAACCAAGAAACTGCCCTGGTCCTTTCTGGTGGCCCCACCTGGCATACAGAGTTACTGACTTCACTCCACACACGGACTATAGCCCGATCAGCACAACAGTAACCTTCGCAGCAGTCCACTCTAGTATTCGAGACGTCAACTTAAACGTGCATGTGGGTGACAACCTGATTGTAGCAGCAGACATCTCCACACACCTCGCTACAGGGATCCACTTGCTAGGATCCTTCCCTGGACCTTATTCCCTCCAGCACTCTCCGCTTCGTCACAGGGCACAATGGTCTTGGCAAGCAGGCAGACACTGGTGCTCTAGGCACCAGGGCAAGGAGGTTTTAGAATTCCCTTTGTGATGTCCCCTCACCCAGCTGGGAGACTGACAGGCCTCAGCTCCCAACCCTAGTCACAGGCGGAATTCTTGCAGAGCTTCTGCACCTCACACAGCTGAATGGCTGTTGACAGTTGACAATTTTGGGGGACCTTAACTCCCATTCTTATAGTTCATTTCCAGACACCAAATGTGATTGAAGGTCTGAGTCTTTGAAATTTATGTTGGGGGTCTGCCTCCTTTTTTAGTGCCCAATACTCTGCCTTGCCCTTTCTCTAGAAAGTTTGTCACAGAAGAAGTGACTCGAAATCTCACAGCCCCACAACACAAGCAATGAGAGTGACTATAGGATGTCAGCCACAGCAATATGTATATCAAACATTTACCCCACATCTCCAGTGTTGGAAACCGGGCAACCGGGTTAGCAGTCACCAGGTTCCCAGCACAGTGGTAGCTTGGCTCGAGCGGTTGGGGGTCAGGCACCGTGTTAAGCGTACGTCACACCCTCACAATAACCATGCGTTCATCCGTTCCAAAAACGACACTACACCGTAAAAATTATGGAAGTCAAGATGAAAATATATATATGTCTTTATCTTATTTTCTCTTAGTTGCAGGCTTCACATCATAAATACAATACAATAGGATTTTCCTTCAAAAGAGCAGGTCAAATAAACAATGCTACTTCGGAATTTCAACAAATAGGTTCAGGTCATCATTAAGCAAAGAATAAATAGATGTGCAATAAATACAGACGGCAAATAAATACTGTCAGACAATAAATACAGTACAAGAATAAATTAGTGGAAGACAATAAATAAAGCACCTTCAATAATTAAGGTAAAGCAATCAATGACAGTTACAGATCAGATCACTTTCATGAGGTAACTTGGTCTTACTTTGCCCGTATACAGCTTGTGGTCATTTGGATGGCATGGGGGTGTCCCACCTAGATTGGTCAAGGCTGGGGCTTAAGCTAAGGCAGAACGAGGGTAACCTAAAGATCTGGCCCTCCAAACTACACAGCCCTTTACGGAGGTCACTGTACCAGTCTCAGTTCACCCCTGGCACTCCCAGGCTGGTCCTAACACCCCTCTAACCCCTAGGATGGTCTTTAGGGCTCCACGGGGCCTTAGACGCCCCCTCTACCACTTACTGTCCCTTTCACGACGATCGGCTCCGCTCGGCGCCGTGTCGACGCCGTGAGGCCACTCCGGATCGATGTCGCTGGGCGGGCCTCGACTCGATGTCGCTGGGCGGTCTCGACTCGATGTCGCGGGGCGGCCTCGACTCGATGTCGCTGGGCGGTCTTGACTCGATGTCGCCTTCCGGCGTCGCAGGGACACGGTCTCCCCGCTTCCGGGTGTCTCCGGAGTGCGATCTCCACTCCCGACCTCCGGCGCGCTTCACCTCAGTTTCCGGAGACTCCGGTGGGCGGACTTCACTCCCCCGTCGACGCCTCACCTCGACCTCAGGTGACTCCCTACTCGATCTCCGGCGCCTCTCCACGACCTCCGTCGGCGCCCTCACGCGACCTCCGGTGCCTCTCCACGACCTCCGTCGGCACCCTCACTCGACCTCTGACGGCTCCGGGTACGACGTCTGCTTTCTGTCAGCGCCGCTTCTCTACCTCAGGCCCCAGGTCTCCAGGCTTCTCGACGTCAGGACTTCAGGAGGACACCGCTGAACAGGTCAGGAGCTTGCTGTTCTTCCTCTTTAAGGCCTGTTCCAAATGTTCAGATCCTTAAGATGGTTCTTCTGGTCCTGGTCCCACACAGGGCTTTAGGCTGGGCTTGGTCAGTAGGGACTAGCATCAAGGGTGGGTTTCTGGACCCCACTCCAAGCACTGGTTTCCACCCCTGCCGCCTTACTCCGACCTCCTTCTATCTCTGTGTCCTCTCTCCTCTCCAGTCAGATGCCAACTGCCTCTCTAAGATGGCCTCCCAACATTCTAAAACTGCCTCCCATTATCCCAGGATTCTAGAATGTTCCAGAAGGTTCTAGAAACCTCCAGTGAGTTCTGGTTATGTCACAGGTGACAATGGGTGGCCACCATTTTGTGTCTCAGGCCCTCAGACAGAAGTTCCAGGGGTAGGGAAAATGGCTCCCTGACCCTGCATCAACACTAACAAGTCTGGTGGTTCCCAAAAAGGAAAAATTATAACAGGGTTTGAGGCAGAAGTGGGACAAAATAAATAATGATGAGGAGGGACCACCCAAAGGGCTGACAGGTCTAACATCCAGCCATACTCTTATCAGCACATCTCTTTCCTGAGATGTGCCCGGGTCTATATCCAGTGACCTATCCCTGAATCAAGGAGCCCCCTATGAAGTGTAGTAAAGATTCTGGCTCCCTTTTCCACCAGTGTGTCTAGCCCAGCTCATAGCAATCCACAAATCTGTCTGGGCGCGGTGGGTTGGAGGGGACTTCCTCTACTTCCTCATGCACCTCCAGTCAAAACGTGGGTCTCCCAAAATGGAATCCAGAATCTTCCATGTATTGTACAATTCAAATGCACGCACACACCCAGCACATGTTACAGCACACACACACTGCACAGCGGTACAGACTAACTTGATGTAGGCCAAGGGTGAGTTAAGCACAGACCAATGCAACTTTTCATGAGGGAGCCAGTAGGCCTCACTCAAGTGACACAGGTAAAAAGGCCTCTTCGTTTCTGCTAATCATTGCCACCACCAAGCTTGTGCTACTTACCTCCTGGTAAAGACAGGAGCCTTTCATCACTAGAAGGGTAGCACTTTAGGCTCCCCCCGCCCGGTCCAACAAGACTGCAATCCGCAAGATAGGCCTATGTCATGGCACCCATGAATGATCCGTGTTCGCCCATGACAACAAAAATCAGCACCAGTGATCAAGACATTGTTGTAGCTGAGGCACTTGTCCTGTTACCAAGTGAGGAAATATTCCATACCAAGAACAGAGAGCAGATATGTCAGGGGTAAGCGGGGGGACAAGAGAAAATACACATTAAATGGGGTAAGACTGGATACAACTTTATGAACCCAAATACCAGAATAGAGACCAGGATGTTTGTTTTGCTGCACACTAGGTAGATCTGGAGAACAGATGTGCTGGAGAGAAGATATGCCAAAAAGGCAACTGATTTGGTCGAATGGCTGTACCTTGTAGCAGTGTTGGAAAGGATAAGAGTAGAGTGGAATTTCCTATTGCGGATGTGGTTCTTGTACTCACAATCAACAAGAGCCCACATGAATAGGTTATCATCAGAGAGCTTAGGCCTTCACCGAGGCACAAGAGAGTGTCGCCAGTTATCCCCTCTCCTTTTCATGATAGCCTTAAAACCACTTGCATGTCATCTAAAACCTGCATAGGGGTTTAGGTTTTACATGTATAAGGTATTGCTAAACATGTAAGCAGATGATATTCTTCTTTTTGTTAAAAAGCTCGAGGTTAACCTCTGGTGGAAGCCATAATAAAGTTCTGCGACTACTCTGGCTTAAAATAATTCGGGAAAGTCTAAGTCGAT
Source organism: Triturus cristatus (assembly GCF_964204655.1). Taxonomy (NCBI): domain Eukaryota; kingdom Metazoa; phylum Chordata; class Amphibia; order Caudata; family Salamandridae; genus Triturus; species Triturus cristatus. Next base: position 760,548,254 of record NC_140589.1, on the reverse strand, counting down.
GCTATTATCTGACCATACTGCAGAGGTGGGTCAAGTTTGGGCTTTAGATGACAGATGAATGAAATAGGATATATGGGGTTAGATATAAGTTGAGGCATCAGTAGATTATGGGAGAGGAACTATTGGGGAGCCCTGGAAACGTTCTCATCACAAATAATTCGAAGGACCAAGCTCCTCCTTTTTTTGACGAGTCATATCTCTCTTCTGAAGATAGTGTACTGCCTATCTTTCTCTATTTGTTGCTGAATATACCAGTGCAGTTGATGGCGCTGTACATAATAGTGCTTAGGTCTGAATGTGTACAATTTGCCTGGATGGGTAGGCAGGAATGAGTTTAGAGGGAGGTGTTGATTAAGCCTTACAGCATAGGGGGGCTAGTGGCTCCGTATTCCAAGGCACATTATCTGGTTGCCCAGGCCAGTTATATAAGTGCTTAGCCTTCAGAGGCACCAATGCTCCCATATCTGCAAGCCAACAGGTCTTTGGTGCGAATAGTACCCCTATATGGGGTCCTATTCAGAAAACCCCAGAAAACCTAAAAAAGATTCATCCTTAGACACCTAGATGCTGCAGCACATACAACAAGCATTGAAAATGCAATAGGTCTCACCTTTTATTAAGTTAAAGCCATTTGCTTGGCTAATGGTATTGTATAGCAAGGCAAATGGCTTTAACTTAAAGGCGAGACCGATTGCATTTTTAATGCTTGTTTGAAATTGGATGAGAGTTGTCGTGTATGGCCCAAACAGCATTGTAAATGGAAATGCCTTTTATTTATGTGTTGCTTTTTAAAACATAAATAAAAGGCAGTCATTTACAATACCAATAGCTTAAACTCTCGCAAATGTGAGACCTATTGCATTGCAAATGCTTGTTCTGCTTATTTTGCCATTGTTGTGGCATACCAAGCTCAGTGTTCCCTTACAACTCACCCGATCGCCAAACTTTCCATCCAGGCAGGTTGTATTCAGTCTGAAAAACAAGACTTTTACAAAACTGCATAAATGTTTTATATTTTTAGCTCTTTTCTTTGGAGGCTCGGCGACGCAAACGATCAGGTCTTTTAATTTTGGAGTTAAAAAAAACGTGTATCTTTAAAATCATGACTGTCGACAGAGTCTGCAACAGAACTTTTCACAACATTGACCGGTTTGAAACATGGTTATATTATAAAGAAGTGGATGATGCTGAGTATGGGGAGGGCCCCATAAAACGCTGCCGTTTATTGCTACTACAGGAAAGGGGGTCCGGTGTCCGCCTGGCAGTGTGGATAGTCATGGAGAGGGGCTCCCGACCTGATTCTAGGGCCCACGGGATATACACGGCCTGGGGCAAAACTAGAGATAGGGGGCGCGAGGGACGGAGGAAGGAAGTGGAGAAGTGGTACCATGCCCTCACAAGCAGTTCTCATAGTCTGGCATATAAAGAAAGCATGCGCAGAACCCAAACAGTAAAAATGAGACAGGATGAATGATGCGTTCACCTTTGAGTCTGAGACATAAAAGAGATGCAGGGAAGTATGTACGAGTGTGGTATGTTTTTTTTAAAGAACACAGCGAAACAGAGAGCGGACAGGGAAAAAGAAGAGGAAATGAAGAGTTAGTGAATATGTTGAAAAGGAGAAAGAATAACGAAAGAGGCGAATAAAGCGGGAAGGAGTGAGAAAGAGGAAAAGACGAAGAGTGGGAGTTGAGACAGCGAGAAAGTAATGAAACAAGGAAGAGCCGAAGGGGAACAATGGAGGGAAGTATGACATAAAAGAAAGTAAAGTAGCAACAAAGAAAGATAAATACATAAAGAATATTGGAAAGAAAGAACACATACAGATACAATACGTGTAAAAGAAATGACAAGACAAAGAATGAAAAGCAAACTAAGGGAAATATAGAAAGTAAAGTAGCAACAAAGAAAGATAAATACATAAAGAATATTGGAAAGAAAGAACATATACAGATACAATACGTGTAAAAGAAATGACAAGACAAAGAATGAAAAGCAAACTAAGGGAAATATAGAAAAAAAAGAACGGGAGGGTGACAAATAGGAAGAAAGACGCAGGAAGAGCTGCCTTTAGCATTTTATGGCGGGCGCTTTGTCTCGGCCTGTCAGTTCCTGCTCTCGCTCGGACAATGCCCCAGACTGAGGTGTGAAGTACCCGGCAGGATGAAAGGAAAGGCCGGGGGTGCCGAGCAGGAGGCCTTTGCCTCTGGAGCCCGCCACAGATACCGGGCAGTGTGAGACCGGCCTCGTGGCGTGGGCCCTCCCGACCAGCAAGCTACCCTGCAACCGCACCGATCCTCGATGTCACAGACTTCCGGCCCCCATGGACCAACATCCCGAGGGCCGGCCAGATCCCCTACACGCATGCCCAGCCGAGGGAGAGCGAAACCCCCCAAACCAGACCGAGAAGCGCCGACCCTGTCACACCTCTGGTCTCTTCCCCGAGGGAGGTTTCGATCGACCACCAGGCCCCCGGTGAGCGGCCGCCTCGCCTGCTGGGTGTCTGGAGTCCCTCCCAGACCCACCTGAACAGATCAAAGGGCCGAGCGACAGGAAGTCCCGACACACCGCCCCCAGGCACCAGACCCCTCTCCGCGAGGACTCCGAACTTCAAAGAGGAGGGGAAGTATAACAAGGGGTGCTGAAGGGACGGGAGGCAGAGAAGACCTGGACTGACGAGAGCCTGCTGACCTGGTCGCGGCTCGATCGCTCCCCGAACGGAAGAACTCTGAACCATCTGAGCCCTGCTGACGCTGTCGCGGCTCCCCGAACTCTGAACCATCTGAGCCCTGCTGACGCTGTCGCGGCTCCACGAACTCTGAACCATCTGAGCCCTGCTGACGCTGTCGCGGCTCCCCGAACTCTGAACCATCTGAGCCCTGCTGACATTGTCGCGGCTCCCCGAACTCTGAACCATCTGAGCCCTGCTGATGCCGTCGCGGCTCCCCGAACTACGAACTTCCGGTGCCTGCTGAGTGACTCGCGGCCCGCTCCTCCAAGAGAATCGGCGGAGACCGCCGAAAGAAGCAACATCCCCTCAGCTCGAGGATTGAGAGCTGGGCGCCGGATACTCCACAGAGACACTGATTCAAAGACTGTCCCGCTACCCCTTACCTTTCATCACGAGATCGCTGCCGCTTGTGGCACTAATTCTGCACCTGCCTTCCGGATCATAAAGATCCCCGACAACCAACGATAAAGATTATTATCTTGTAAAGAACTCCTGTGTGGTGTCCCTCTATCCGAAGAGAGAGAGTGCAGCGTGTGCAATCCTAGGTACGAGACCCTTCCAGGAAGGGCCTCCCCGCTCTTGCTCGGCCTAACTCTGGGAAAGGTGGGCCTCCGGGTGGTCGGGAACGTATTCCGCAACCTCCCCGGGATCCGCCTTCCAACATTTGGTGGCAGGCGACGGGATCCGAGCCAACACCTAGAGATCGTGCAGTAGACGGCTAACGCACTACCAAGAAGAAATGGAAGGAGAAACCTCCCTAGGTGCCGCAGGCACCGACCCGAGCACGACATTCCGAGAGGACCAGTTGGAATCTTATACGCACCGAGAACTGAAACAATTTTGCAAAGACCTTGGAATCGCTACCACTGGACTAAGCACGAAAGAGGACTTCCAGGAGCATTAAAAACCTGGGTCGAGGCGGGGACTCCCCGGACACAAACAGAAGGAGAGCCTCCTAATGAACCACGAAGCACCCCGGGGAGGAACGGCGCCCCCGAGGGGGGCCTATCCCCAGAGGAACTAGCGGACCGAGAGAGAGGTCGCAACCACGAACTAGAACTAGCAAGATTAAAAATCGAAGGAGAACTAAAACTGGCCGAAAAAAAGCTGGCGGTAGAACAGTTACGCCTACAAGGAGAACTTGAGGAAAAGAAACGACAAAGAGAACACGAAGAAAGAAAACTCCAACTGGAGCACGAACGTAGCCTGAAAGAGATCGAGCTCAAGGCTAAGAAGGCAGAGGCCAGACCCTCGGAAATCCAACCGATCTCCTCCACCGTGGAACCAAAGGTCCACATCCCCAAGGATGTGGTGAAGGAATACTATAAGAACGACGACATCCAGCAATGGTTCAAAGTCTACGAAGTCGCCATGACCTCCCACCGAGTCCCGCAGAAAGACTGGGGGGCTGGGCTGTGGGGCCGGTTCCTGAGCGAGGGGAGAGATACCCTGCTGGACCTGCCCTCCACGGTGATGAACTCCTACAGTCACATGAAAGAGGCCCTAGTAGCCAGATATGGGCTCACCCCTGAAATGTACCGGCAACAGTTTAGACACTGCAAGAAGATACCCAGTACCACCTGGGTGGAGTACGTGAACTTTTACAGCCGGGCCTTGGACGGGTGGATCAAGGGCAGCAAGGTCTCCACCTTTGAGGAGCTGTTCGACCTAATCGCATGGGAACACTTGTCCGCTAATTGCTTTGTAGAACTGCGCCAGCACCTCCTGGACAGCAAACTCACAGACCCTCGAAAACTGGCCGTCGAGGCTGACCGGTGGGTCAACACCCGGGCCTCCCGGGGTCCCGTGGGAGACTACGGTCGCCACAGTCAGGGACCCCCCCGCCAGAGGGGCGGAGGGAATCAAGGCCGGCCAAGGGAACTCCCGGGGGGATCCCCGCTCAGCCCCCCCAGAGGACAACCTCCACCCTTTCCAGCTCCACCTCCGGCCAGCACCGGGCCACCGGGGAGGCCGGGGCCCCGAGTGAGGATCACCTGTTTCCGCTGCCAACAGACCGGACACTACGCCAGCGACCCTCAATGTCCCATGTACCAGCGAACCGCCACAACCACCCCGCCGGCTCGACAAATGGCCTCCGTAGCCCTGGGGGAAGAGATGGAAGACTCCGAAGAATGGGAACCAGCCGCCATGGCCTTGGTCTCCCTAGGGGACCGGGAGATGGTCCCCGGAACGTCCCTACCCGCCAACACGAAGAAGTACCGACAGCAGGTGACGGTCAACGGTCACCGCGTCGAGGGCCTCCGGGACACGGGGGTTCATGGTCTCCGAAGATCAGATCCTGCCCGGCGCCTTTTGTCCCGTCGTATCATCAGACAATTCCGAGAGCCTCTGCCGGATGGCCCTAGTTCCCTTCGAATGGGGGGGGGGGGGGGGGGTGGAACTCACTGGCAAGTTAAAAGTGGCGGTCCGAACCTCCCAGCCCGTGGACTGCCTCCTGGGCAACGACCTGGAGAATTCCCCGTGGGGACAAGTGGAACGAAGAGCCCATCTCGAGATGATGGGCCTACCCGAATGGGTATGCGCCACCACGCGCTCGATGACTCTCAGAGTGCCTTCCTCCGAGGGGGGGGAGGCCATGCCGCTGAGCACCGCTACCATCCCCGAGGTCCAGAATGCGCCACCAGGGGACAACGACCCCCTTCCGGACGAAGCAACCGTTCTCGACGAGGGGTCCGTGCCTCCCGACCCCGAACCCCTAACCGAGCTCGGGGACCTGCCGGAAATGGCCCAGTGGCACTGCGGAGGAGGCCCCTCCCGAGAAGAATTCTGCCAAGAACAATCCACCTGCCCTTCCCTCATTGGACCCCGACAACAGGCCGAGGCCCAAGCAGCAGGCGACCGGACCGGCAACCACTGGGTATACTGGGAAAACGGCCTCCTGTACAGCGAACAGAAGGCGGCCGAGTTGGGATCGGCCCGAGTACTGGTGGTACCCCGGCGCTTCCGAAGTCTCCTCCTGGGCCTGGCCCATGATGTACTCCTGGCCGGACACTTGGGCCAAGATAAGACCTACCAGCGACTCGTCACCCACTTCTATTGGCCCAAGATGCGGGCGAATGTGGAGGCCCACTGCAAGTCCTGCCTCACGTGCCAGGCCAGCGGAAAGAGTGGGGGGAAGCGCAAGGCTCCGCTACAACCCTTCCCCGTCGTCAGTACTCCTTTCGAGCGGGTAGGAATCGACATCGTGGGACCGCTGGACCCCAAGACCGCCCAGGGCCACCGGTTCATCCTCGTCCTGGTGGACCATGCCACCCGCTACCCCGAAGCCATCCCCCTCCGCACCGTGACGGCCACCGTGGTGGGCCGGGCCTTGATGGGGATCTTCTCCCGCGTGGGGTTCCCCCGTGAAGTTGTGAGTGATCGGGGTACGAACTTTATCTCCAGATACATGAGGTCCCTCTGGCAGCAGTGCGGAGTATCGTACAAGTTCACCACCCCGTACCACCCCCAAGGGAATGGCCTAGTCGAGCGCTTTAACAGGACACTGAAAGGAATGATCATGGGCCTCGAAGAACCTCTACACCGGCGATGGGACGTCCTCCTCCCATGCCTCCTGTTCGCCTACCGGGAGGTTCCACAAAAACCCTGGGGTTCAGCCCATTCGAACTGCTATATGGACACCCCGTCCGGGGACCCCTGAGCCTGGTCAAGGAGGGTTGGGAAACGACTCTCCGGGGGACCCCTCCGGATGTGTTCCGATACATCTTGGCGCTCCGCAACCAGACCCGGAAATTCCGAGAACTCGCAGAGGCGAACCTCGAGGCTAGCCAGGAAGAGATGAAGCGCTGGTATGACCAGAATGCTACGCTGGTCGAGTTTCAGCCGGGCCAACAAGTCTGGGTCATGGCCCCGGTGAAACCCTGCGCTCTCCAAGATAAATGGACTGGACCCTTCAAGGTGGTCGAGCGGAAGAGCCAAGTCACCTAGCTCATCTGTGGAAATATGGATTTTTCTGATCAGTTATGTCCCCTATCTTGGACCCCAACGGTTCCATGTATGAATCACAAGTACATGTATGTTCCCTCCAGTTCCAGTTATGAAGACGCAAACACATGTGCGTCCACCGTCAACATGTCCTCTGTCAGATCCGCCATGAATAGGCCGGATATTCTATTCCTAAGTATGAAAGGCCACCGGCTTTATATGGTTCACTTATGCCATTTTACAGTCCAGGCAAGTAGGCCCTGATTCTGTCATCAAACTCTTCTTGCCTTCTGCCTCTGAAAGCTCCAGTTTGAGCCTGCATCTGTAACCATGAACTTTGTCTCATTTCCCTGCGCGGCTCACGAAGTCTGACATCAGCCCGCTGCCTGCCAAAAACTGTATTTCACCTTCGAAATTATCTACTCCGCTCCCTGCCCGATGCATTCCTGTCTAGTAGTTTAAGTAAACATTCTTCCAGCTACCGAGCAAAGGCCCGGCTTCTCTGTCTTTATGAAAGTAATTCATAGCCCTATTGCTATGGAAGATTTCCGCCCTCGCATCCAGTGTAGACACTTAGACGCTTGTACACGCACTAACAGTCAGTATAGTCAGTATAGAATAAGATTCTACTCGAAGAGACCTCTCTTTTGGATAACATAGTTCTTTAAACATGGGATGTTAGATATGATTTGGGATTAGGTTGACTTGACCCTCCAGACTTCTGTCGCCACATGTAGAGCTAAATGTCGAGTCCCCTTCACCCCCTAGTTGCACGTCAATTACACGTCATGCTGCTGCGCGCGCATTTCTGCCAAGTATTTCTGCTGACATTGCGAAATTCTTTCATAGAACCACCCTCTTATGACATCACATCTGATGACGTTCTTTAAATCACTCCCAGTTACGCCCATTTCTCGCTACGCACGAATATATTATCCATACTATCAATTGTTACGCCTCTTGTATTTGCTTCACTGTAAATGCCTATTGTATAAAAGTAATTGATTGTCAATAATGTATGTACTTCACTTCCTGAACCTTCGTGGTGATGGAACTTGGAGCAACCGATTATAATCGACCATTGGAATAAAGCCCATTCCGAACCTCTAATACCACGGATTCTGCCTCTTATTTACTGAGCTATTTTATTATGTTTCTGTATCAAATTAAGTCCCGGTAATTAAATTATTTACCACATGAATGGCGCCCGAACAGGGACACTTTCTCATCTCACGCGCCGGCGGTGAGTTGCAGGCCCGGTCTCCTGCCACAGCTGGACGGACAATTACGCGTACCAGCAGGATTTCCTGTATCTCCCTCCGGTCGAGCGGGGGCGACTGAGGCTGCGATCAACACCCAGACGAGGCGGTGAGAAGTGCGAAGTATCCCGACCAGAGCCTAGCTGAGAGAGCAAGATCCGAGGTATACAGAGGCCCACCAGTTCCCGAAGTCCTGAGTCGAGTCCAGTTTCCGAAGTGTTCGAGTCGAGTCCAGTCCGGTTCAAGTTCAGTTCAGTTTCTGAGGCCTTCCGTTTCCGAGCTACCCGGTGAGTACCATTACTGGGGAGGCATTCTGACGTGCACATAGGTTGTGCCGGTCAAGACGGGCTTGGGTACACAAATCCGGTCTGCACTGTTTCAGCAGTGTATCTGTACTGTTTAGCAGTATATCTAGTATATCAAGTGTATAAATTCAGAATGATTCAGTTAATGTCGAGTATTATGTTTAGTGATTAAGTTTTCCTTAGACCGTCATCATTATTGATTGTTCAGGTAAATGTTAAATGTTAAATGTTTTAAGTACGTTCTGCATATTGTGGTATGAATGACTGTTCATCATCGTGTTTACTGTATTTAGTTTGTTCAAAATCAAGTATCAGATCAGTTTTCAATATGCCGCTCTTTTCGAAATTAAGACAGATCACAACAAGAAAAGGGGTACTCGAAGAAGCCGTTCCTATTCCTCCTAGGGACACTCCAGGGTACTTCATGTATCATAAACATGGCTTAGACGCTATATTATTTCTTGATTTATGGGTAGACTACACCAAGGAATTACCAGAAAGTCAGAGGTGGCCCACAGCGGGAACCTGGGATGCAGAGTGCATCATGAAAGTAGAGGAAGAGTTATGGAAAAGGAAAGTCAGACAGTCACAGAAAGACGCCGTTGAGTTATGGCGTAAAGAATCTCATAGACGTACAGAAAAAGCCCTCCGACAGGAAGAGAGAAATAGAGAGAATTCAAATAAAGTCCGAGAAAACCTATTAATTGAAGAAGGTACAAGAGTGAAATCAGAACAAATAGACAGACAAAGAAATGCCCTTATGAATGGTATGTATCCCCTTCTGGCCGAAGGATTACCTAAGGCTACTCCAGAGATACCAAAAGACTTGCCACCCCCATGGTTTCCAATAAAGGTACATCCTAAGGGGCATCCTAGAACCGCAGAAGACGTTTTTCTTTCCTCATATTTAGATGACGCAGCTCCCGAGTATGCAAATTCCGCCCCACATAGGCCGCCTGCCAGGGAGGTTCAACGCCAAGATCCAGTATCTGTACCTCTACAGCAACAAGTCCTGACACAAGTTCCGGCAAGCACATCTGTTTCTACATCTGTTCCTGCAGCTACTTCTGTAGCAGTGTCCACACCTATAGTTGCTGTATCGCGTTCAACGAATCCTTTCACGCCCGATACCCCAGATGGGGCTACGGGAGGTGCTAGCAACATTTTTTCTACGCCACCCAGAATAAATAAACTTACCTTTCAAGAGTCAGCACATTCACGTACCCCCAAACTCATAAATGCCCGTACGCTTAAGGAACTTCTTGTAGATTGTAGATATGACCCTGTGCCCGGCAAAGAGGACGAAATGATCATGGCATCATTACGCATCAGACGAGCCGCGGTGTATTTAGGGAAGTTACCAGGAATGACTGCGCATCTAGATAATATATACCATTTTGTTCAAACAGGGCGAGATTCTGAATGTATTAACAGAGCTATGGAATACCAGAAAGTGGAGATACAGGGGGAACTGTTACGTTTCCTCATAAATTGTGTGATCAGAAATCAAGACCGACCGGGGGTAGATCCGGAAGCAATGCAAATTCTTACCAGATGGAGCCAGAATATATCAGAAGGAAGACATGATAAGCAAAATTGTATAATAGCCATGTGCCGAAAGATCCGTAAAGAAATAGAACGCCTACACGAAGAAAGATTAGCGGTAGACCAGTTCGAACAAAACGAGGAAGAAGGATCAGGACTGTCCACAGGACAGTCAGACACCATAGCTTATGTAGGTAGAGGAAGATCTTGTAATAGTAATAGATGTCTTATTGGCCCGATACGTCCGATATGTCCAGATAATAACAGGAATTTCCAAACACCTATAATTAATATAAGGTCTAACGAGCATTCATTCCAAGCAGCTGACAAATTACTCCGAGAACGAAGGGGTTATCATTTTCTCGATTCTATGGATGAACAAGAATTAGCCAGGTCAGCTGTCCATTGGGTTGACAGTCCCGGAAAGTACAGTGATGATACAGTAGCACGCACATTTTTGAATCTCACCCCAGATGAGCAGCGTTTAGCTGGGATTTATATGATTCAACAACTCCTTATACTATATCAGAGTCAGCATTCGGACCCTGGTCCCTTACCTGACATATTGACTGAATTGCTCATGAATAGATGGAGAGGTTCAGGTACTAAATTAATTAAAGAAATACTAGAATCAAGAAAACAGTACATTCTTTTTGTATGTTCAGAACATGTCTCATCGCCCATCAAGGAAAGAACAACGTATTACATGGACAGACAGAATCCCTTACGAGAAGTACACCCAATAAAGGGCGAGGACAATGAGTTCAAACGTGTATTCGTATATACGCCCATATCGAAAATAGAATTGTTAGAAATGAAGAAAGTGGTACCCAGTCATGACAAAGACCCAGCGGGTTTTCACCGAGAAATTAAAGACATGTTACTCATGGGAGAGTATACCTATCCCGACATTATGACAATATTAAAGGTATTAATGCCTGCTGGCATTTATGAAAAACTCAGGGAAAAAGAGTGGGAGGTAGGAGACCAAAAGATAGACTGGTCAGCATTAGAAGCAGAAGAAAAGGCCCGAACTGCAGGAGCAGGGCTGGGGGATAAAACTAAAGCACTACCAGGTTTACTAGTACAGGTACTGCCACGTTTATTAACTACGAAAAAGGAAGATTGGGGTACAATTTCAGCCTGTAAACAGAAGCAAGATGAAGACACTAGTGATTACTATGCCCGATTTGAAAAATGTTTCGGTATAAATAGTGGCATAAAAGCAAGTAGCGAATCATACCCACATCTGTTTGTGACCAAATTAGTAGAAAATGCCTTGCCTCAAGTGAAGAATAGAGTATTAAAATTCGAGAGTACATGGCAAGGTAACACTCCATCACAAATGTTACAAATGTTACAATACCATCACAATAGAATTAGAGAGGAACAAGAACATGAACATAGACGCATGAAAGACACGAAAATGAAAATGCTAGTTTCCCAGACAGTTCCAGCTGAAGGACATAAAAAGGGTACGACACATTCCAGTGATTCAACAGGACCTGTAAAAGGGACATGCAACTATTGTAAAAAGCCAGGTCATTACGTACATGATTGTCCAGTTTTGAAACATAATATCGCCATAGGTAATACAAAAGAAAGACCACGGCCACCTAGACAGGATCCGAATGAACAAGGAGCCCCGCAGCATGCACAGTCCATGCCAGCTCCACCACAGTCTATACAATTTGTGCCAGCTGCACCAGCGCTGCCTGTTGCTGCCACACAAACCACGACACGACAGCTGTACCAGACCGCACAGTAAGACTATCCTGATTATCAGCGATACGCATGAACCAGCCTAGAGAGGGAAGTTGACTTACCCCTTATCGAGATCCCAGTAGACCAAGAAGGACCTTATGTACATAGTGAATTATTAGGCCAAGACAGAAAATTTTTACTCGATACAGGGGCAAGTCGAACAACCATCAAACGTAGTGAAGTTCCAGGGGCACCCCTCTCAGGCTCACAGAATATTTCCCTTGGTTTTTCAGGAAAACCTATTGTTAATGAAGTGTCACAACCTCTTCCACTTACGATAGGACCTTTGACCCGAACTACAGATTTATTGCTTACTAAATCATGTCCAGAAAATTTGTTAGGAATAAAAACACTGAAAGCTCTAGGAGCTATAATATGTTGTTCTCCGGAAGGAGTAAGATTGTTTTTACGTGATTTTAAAGGTCACTATGTGTCTAGAGACATGGATCCCCGACTGCAGACTTTACCTACACATCTATGGGCACAAGGCCCTACAGATGTTGGTTGCATGAACATTACACCATATCGAGTCACACTAAAGGCAGGAGTGGTACTACCACGAATGCGACAATACAAGTTACCACCAGATGCTGTAGTGGCTTTACTGCAAATCATTGACGAACTCATTGCCCAAGGAGTAGTTGTGGAAACAGACTCCAATGTATGTAATTCGCCGATAATTCCGATTCTTAAACGAACAGATCCGAAGGCCCCGCCAGTATATCGATTGGTTATTGATCTGCGCGAATTGAACAAATGCATTGTGCCACAATTCCCTGTGGTCCCAGATATCTCGTCATTACTGACAGCTATTGATTCCGAAGCAACATTCTTTACTGTAATTGATCTCAAGAATGCCTTTTTCAGCGTCCCAATAGATCCGGAAAGCCAATATTTGTTCGGATTTAGTTTAAATGGACGTAGCTTTAAATTCTCACGCGCACCTCAAGGATTTACAGAAAGTCCCAGCATCTATAGCCAAGCACTGAAACGAGAACTCGACAGTATCCACATGCCAGTTAACACTGCCTTGCTTCAATATGTCGATGATCTGCTGATCACCGCTAGAAGCGAACACGAATGTGAGAAAGCCTCACTGACAGTTTTACAATTTCTAGCCGAAAAGGGTCACAAGGTGTCCCCTTCTAAGCTGCAATTCTGTGTCCAGCGAGTTGTTTATCTTGGACACTCGCTGTCCAAGGAGGGAAGGCAGCTTACACCCGACCGCATTCAGTTAATAGCTAACATGCCAATACCCAAGACGCAAAAGGAGGTGCGGGCTTTCATAGGCCTCACTTCATATTGTAGGCAGTGGATCCCTCAGTATGCATTTCTAGCAAAACCACTCATTCAGTTGACAACACAGGAGGCAGCCACATCGACTGTTCTCCCTTGGACTCAGGAACATACACAAGCTTTTGAAAGCTTAAAGAAAGCTTTATGTCAAGCACCTGTCTTAGCAACGCCATGTTATAGTAAACAGTTTACACTCTTTGTTACAGAACGCGAAGGTACTGCCTTGTCAGTACTCACACAGGAACAAGCAGGAGCACACAAACCATGTGCTTATTTTTCTAGTACATTAGATCCCGTAGCTCAGGCTTTGCCTGCATGCCTAAAATCAGTGGCAGCGACAGCTTTAGCAATCAGACAAAGCGATGCCATAGTGTTAGGACATCCATTGACAGTTCAAGTACCACATGCAGTAGAGGTTCTTGTAAATAGAACGCAAACACAACACTTGACTATAGCGCGACTTACAGGGTACGAGCTAACATTGTTTCAGCCACATATAGAAATCAGACGCTGTAACACATTGAATCCTGCCACACTTTTACCTGTAATCGGAACAGACCCATTAGCCCATGACTGTATTGAAGTCATTACAATCACAACGAAACCCAGACAAGACTTAACCGATGTCCCATTGTCAGACCCAGACCTGACGTTGTATGTAGATGGTTCATGTATGAGAACAAGTACAGGAGAGTTAGTGGCTGCTTACGCAGTCACAACAGACACTGAAGTCATTGAAACAAATCGCATAAATACCTTGTCAGCTCAAGCCGCAGAGCTCATCGCTCTGACACAAGCCTGTATTCAAGCCGCAAATAAAAAAGTCAACATATACACTGATTCACGTTATGTATTCGGAGTTGTACATGACTTCGGCGTGCTGTGGCGAGAGAGAGGTTATTTAACTTCCCACGGTGCCCACATTCAGCACGGACCCCTCATTCATGCCTTATTAGATGCGATACATCTACCCACTGCAATATCAATCATGAAATGTAAAGCTCATACGAAAGTTACTGATGTCATTTCTCAAGGCAATGATCTAGCCGACAGAACAGCTAAACAGACTGCTCAAACTCAAACATCCGACATGACAAAGACAATAGTCCCGATGCCAACACATTGTATGACAGTTAAAGATCCTACTCTTGACGTAATTGACATACAGACACATGCTACACCAGACGAAATAAAGAAATGGACCGAATTAGGAGGGATTCAAACGGATCAAGGATGGATGATGAAGGAAAAATCTGTGTGGTTCCTTCCTGATTCAATGGTCCAGGTTATAATTAACACTATACATAGTCCAGCACATCTAGGAGAAAAAGCTATGCTAGATAGCATTCAACACATTTGGTTCAATAAACATTTGCGAGCAGCAGCCAAACAAAAAGTTCGTACCTGTATGATCTGTTGCCAGTTCAACCCAGGAAAAAGCGTTCCCGTAGAACAGGGTGGATTTCATCCTCCTGATCACCCTTTTGAAGTCCTCCAGATGGATTATATCCAGATGGAACGATGTCGAGGATTCAAATATGTTCTCGTCGTTGTTTGTGCTCTTTCCCGTTGGACGGAGGCATACCCGGTTTCAGATTACACTGCCCCGACCACTGCCAAACAGTTGGTTCGAGAATTCTTCCCACGATACGGTTTACCACGTGTTGTTCACTCAGATAACGGCCAGCCGTTCTCATCCGAATTAATGAAACACGTTTCACTTTTGTTAGGCTATCAGTGGAAGTTCCACTGTGTCCGACACCCCGAGGCAGCAGGTCTCGTAGAAAGACATAATCAGACCCTGAAAATTAGATTGTCCAAAATATGCAGGGAGAAAGGTGTCGACTGGGTAGTAGCATTACCAGTTGCACTCTTTTACACAAGAATGGTAGCACACTCTCGAACAGGGCTATCCCCGTATGAAGTGATCTTCGGCAGACCACCAAATATGTGGGGGACGCCCATACCACGCAAAATAACTGATATTGACTGTAATATGCTGACAGATTATCTGGCTTCCTTGATGTCTGCACTACAATCTGGTCGTTCACAGGTAGCTGCAGCTTTTCCTGACAACACTGAGGTGAAACCCCATGACGTAGTTCCGGGAGACTTGGTCCTCGTGAGGAACTTTGATCGAAAGACTCAGCTGGAACCTAGGTGGAAGTCGCCTCAGCTGGTGTTGCTCACCACAAGGACAGCCGTGAAGATCGAGGGCAGAAAAGGCTGGATTCATTCAAGTCATATCAAGAAATTTCATGGACTACAATCAGATGTGAATACCACACCTTGTGTGTCTTCACCCATTGACTCAAAACTTCCTTTTGTTGAAAAGAGTAAATCCGAACTGTATAAACTAAAACTTAGGTCCAATCAGTCAAGCAATTTGATTGTTTAAGTCCTCTCCAAGGTGAAGCGGTTGAATTGTCTCTGACATGTATCCCTTGGACCTGAATAGAGAAAACACCCGAAAAATGTTGAAACGACAGGCGTACTGTAAATTACTGCGTAGTCATTGCATAGTGACATTATTAATTTTGTTCTTCTTAAGTCTTTTAATAATTACTACAAGTATATTGTTGCACATATATTATCCTATTTCTAGACATGTTTACAATGTTACTACTGAACATTCTTTTAGTGAATTACCTCCGCTTGAGTTGTCTTATAGATTTGCGCTGCGCAATAACACGTTTATCAGTATGTTACATCATTCCCATCAGGTTAGCAATGCTACAAATTGTTGGATATGTGGCCGACTCCCTCCCTATCAGAATTATAAAGGAATTCTACCTCTCTTTCCATACCCGTTCACACACAACGGCTCCTGTGGAGCATGGTTTAGTTTAATTAATTCTCTAGATTCGAATTCTGCAGTTTATCAAAATAACTGGGTATGGGGAAATTTGAACTTAGTTTTGCTTAAGGTCTGCTACCCTAACAAGGAGGGACTTCCCCAGAGAACAGGAACTGATCTAGAAAATGAAGTGTATGGATTAGGTAATTTTACGCTTAATCTTATGATCCTAAATGTCGAATCCGAAGCTACTCCAATTTTGCCCGCTATGTCAATATTTCCAGTAAAGGGTGAACTATGTGTAAGAAAAAATGGTTCCATACATATGGGTCATAGTAAATGCACCACTGTAGTAGAATTTAGTGATCAAGGCAAGTCTACATTTAGAGCTTCCCGCCATTCTTATTTCATATGTGGTCAGACGGCATATGTACGTTTACCTCTAGATTGGGATGGTACTTGCTATATTGGATTCCTTTTGCCACCTGTTTTTCTAGCTCCTCCTGATTATCACAGAAACACTCATTTAGTAAATAATAGAGTAAGGAGAGATCTCCCAATAGTCGATTACACTGAAACAGCATGGGAAAAATACACAGATTTCAATAAAGGTCTCTTTCCCTATATAGGTACCGTTACTAATAGTAAGCTGATACGTAGATTAACTAGAACCCTTGAAGCAGTAGTGAACGAAACTATTTCCGCCTTAGGCAATTTAACAGAAGAGCAGTCTGCTATGCGGATTGTTGTGCTTCAAAATCGTCTTGTCCTTGACGTCATCCTGGCCGATAGGGGCGGAGCTTGTAGGGTCATCGGATCAAGCTGTTGCATTTTCATACCAGAAAATTCGCCATCTGTATATAAAGCCATAACTCGCCTTCATAAGATTGTAAGCCAGATACACCAGAACCCAGGCACCTGGACTTGGTCCGGTTGGTTTTGGAGTGTATTATCTACCTTTGGATGGAAGGTCCTATCTTTCCTAGGTATTGGCCTTCTCATACTATTCAGTTGCTGTCTATGTCTACAATGTGGACCAGCGATCTGTGGTCTGTGTGCCACATCGTGTATTCCACCACCAGGATTTCATTCATCACGGAAGAAGAAAGAAGAACAAATGATGCTATATGAACAGATCAATGGATTGATGAAGATTGATATCTCTTAACGGGCAAGTAGGGGACAAGGAGGGAATGTGGAAATATGGATTTTTCTGATCAGTTATGTCCCCTATCTTGGACCCCAACGGTTCCATGTATGAATCACAAGTACATGTATGTTCCCTCCAGTTCCAGTTATGAAGACGCAAACACATGTGCGTCCACCGTCAACATGTCCTCTGTCAGATCCGCCATGAATAGGCCGGATATTCTATTCCTAAGTATGAAAGGCCACCGGCTTTATATGGTTCACTTATGCCATTTTACAGTCCAGGCAAGTAGGCCCTGATTCTGTCATCAAACTCTTCTTGCCTTCTGCCTCTGAAAGCTCCAGTTTGAGCCTGCATCTGTAACCATGAACTTTGTCTCATTTCCCTGCGCGGCTCACGAAGTCTGACATCAGCCCGCTGCCTGCCAAAAACTGTATTTCACCTTCGAAATTATCTACTCCGCTCCCTGCCCGATGCATTCCTGTCTAGTAGTTTAAGTAAACATTCTTCCAGCTACCGAGCAAAGGCCCGGCTTCTCTGTCTTTATGAAAGTAATTCATAGCCCTATTGCTATGGAAGATTTCCGCCCTCGCATCCAGTGTAGACACTTAGACGCTTGTACACGCACTAACAGTCAGTATAGTCAGTATAGAATAAGATTCTACTCGAAGAGACCTCTCTTTTGGATAACATAGTTCTTTAAACATGGGATGTTAGATATGATTTGGGATTAGGTTGACTTGACCCTCCAGACTTCTGTCGCCACATGTAGAGCTAAATGTCGAGTCCCCTTCACCCCCTAGTTGCACGTCAATTACACGTCATGCTGCTGCGCGCGCATTTCTGCCAAGTATTTCTGCTGACATTGCGAAATTCTTTCATAGAACCACCCTCTTATGACATCACATCTGATGACGTTCTTTAAATCACTCCCAGTTACGCCCATTTCTCGCTACGCACGAATATATTATCCATACTATCAATTGTTACGCCTCTTGTATTTGCTTCACTGTAAATGCCTATTGTATAAAAGTAATTGATTGTCAATAATGTATGTACTTCACTTCCTGAACCTTCGTGGTGATGGAACTTGGAGCAACCGATTATAATCGACCATTGGAATAAAGCCCATTCCGAACCTCTAATACCACGGATTCTGCCTCTTATTTACTGAGCTATTTTATTATGTTTCTGTATCAAATTAAGTCCCGGTAATTAAATTATTTACCACACATCGATGTGCAGTCCCCGCGGAACCCCCTCCGGGTTCTCCACGTGAACCGCCTCAAACCCCACTTTGTAAGGACGGAGTTGAGTTTACTCCTGGCCACCGACGATGGGGCCGAAGAAGACACCGAGCCCCTTCCAGACCCCCTGGGGGCGAAGGAGACCGATGGTTCCGTGGAGGGGGTGAGATTATCAACCGCCCTCACAGCCCAACAGTCCGACGACTGCCGCCAGCTACTAAGGCAGTTCGCGGACCTCTTCTCCCTAACCCCTGGGGTCACCAACTGGTGTGTCCACGACGTGAACATCGTCGACAGCCCGCCCATGAGACACCGGGCCTACCGGGTCCCTGATCGGGTCCGAACCTGCATCCAGACCGAGGTAGCAAAGATGCTGGCCCTCGGGGTGATTGAACCCTCCGACAGCCCCTGGGCCAGCCCGGTAGTCCTGGTTCCGAAAGCGACTATCCCGGGTATCGCCCCCTCCAGCCAAAGATCGACGCCATCTTGTCCTGGGAACCCCCCAAGACCCAAACGGAAGTCCGGGCCTTCCTGGGCCTCACCGGTTACTACCGGAGGTTTATTAAGAACTATGGCAGCATCGCAGGCCCCCTCACAGAGCTGACCTCCAAAAGACACCCCAAGAAAGTACAATGGACTCCCCCTGCCAGAAAGCATTCGACGCCCTAAAAACCGCTATGTGTACGGCTCCAGTGCTTAAAGCCCCCGACTACACCCAGGAGTTTGTGGTCCAGACGGACGCCTCGGAACACGGCATCGGGGCAGTCCTCTCACAGTTCGACGACAAAGGCATAGATCAGCCCATAGCCTTCATCAGCCGAAGGTTGCTGCCCCGAGAACAGCGGTGGAGCACTATTGAAAGAGAGACCTTCGCAGTAGTCTGGGCCCTCAAAAAGCTACGGCCCTACCTGTTCGGAACACACTTCCAAGTACAAACCGATCACCGACCCTTGCGGTGGTTGATGCCGATGCGAGGGGAAAACCCCAAGCTGCTACGCTGGTCCATCTCCCTCCAGGGGATGGATTTTACTGTGGAACATCGCCCCGGGATGGACCACGCCAACGCGGACGGCCTGTCCCGATTCTTCCGCTTCAGCGAGGAGAACCCCCAAGTGGATGGGTAGTTCTCCCCGCCTTTCAGCTGGGGGGGGCACGTGTGAGACCGGCCTCGTGGCGTGGGCCCTCCCGACCAGCAAGCTACCCTGCAACCGCACCGATCCTCGATGTCACAGACTTCCGGCCCCAATGGACCAACATCCCGAGGGCCGGCCAGATCCCCTACACGCATGCCCAGCCGAGGGAGAGCGAAACCCCCCAAACCAGACCGAGAGGCGCCGACCCTGTCACACCTCTGGTCTCTTCCCCGAGGGAGGTTTCGATCGACCACCAGGCCCCCGGTGAGCGGCCGCCTCGCCTGCTGGGTGTCTGGAGTCCCTCCCAGACCCACCTGAACAGATCAAAGGGCCGAGCGACAGGAAGTCCTGACACACCGCCCCCAGGCACCAGAACCCTCTCCGCGAGGACTCCGGACTTCAAAGAGGAGGGGAAGTATAACAAGGGTGCTGAAGGGACGGGAGGCAGAGAAGACCTGGACTGACGAGAGCCTGCTGACCTGGTCGCGGCTCGATCGCTCCCCGAACGGAAGAACTCTGAACCATCTGAGCCCTGCTGACGCTGTCGCGGCTCCCCGAACTCTGAACCATCTGAGCCCTGCTGACGCTGTCGCGGCTCCACGAACTCTGAACCATCTGAGCCCTGCTGACGCTGTCGCGGCTCCCCGAACTCTGAACCATCTGAGCCATGCTGACGTTGTCGCGGCTCCCCGAACTCTGAACCATCTGAGCCCTGCTGACGCTGACGCGGCTCCACGAACTCTGAACCATCTGAGCCCTGCTGACGCCGTCGCGGCTCCCCGAACTACGAACCTCCGGTGCCTGCTGAGTGACTCGCGGCCCGCTCCTCCAAGAGAATCGGCGGAGACCGCCGAAAGAAGAAACATCCCCTCAGCTCGAGGATTGAGAGCTGGGCGCCGGATACTCCGCAGAGACACTGATTCAAAGACTGTCCCGCTACCCCTTACCTTTCATCACGAGATCGCTGCCGCTTGTGGCACTAATTCTGCACCTGCCTTCCGGATCATAAAGATCCCTGACAACCAACGATAAAGATTATTATCTTGTAAAGAACTCCTGTGTGGTGTCCCTCTATCCGAAGAGAGTGAGTGCAGCGTGTGCGATCCTAGGTACGAGACCCTTCCAGGAAGGGCCTCCCCGCTCTTGCTCGGCCTAACTCTGGGAAAGGTGGGCCTCCGGGTGGTCGGGAACGTATTCCTCAACCTCCCCGGGATCCGCCTTCCAACAGGCAGCCTCCCTGTCTCTGGGGTTGGAGGGGGCCGGGGGCCCTCTGCGGACAAGAAGTAGAACCTGCCGGACCTGGGGAGGGGCGTGGGGGCACGGACAATGCAAGCGGTTCAGGAGAAGAACCACCGCAGTCCAGACAGTGGTCTGTGTCACAGGTGAACACATTCATCTGAAAGTGCATAGTTAGTTAACTATTAAGATGAACCCCTCAAAAGGCGAGATTTAGCATTGGATCACCCGGCAAAAAACAACCAAATTCAAGCAACCCACAAACAGTGATTTCAGAAGGATTGCAGCTTCTAAAACGCGGACAAAATCAGTTTTAAATCGCTTTATCTGCGCCAACGTCAATGCAGCTGACAAAAGCACACTGAAGACATGCATGTAAAATGATTCCATGACTGTCGAGTTTTCACCTGTGTCCATTTAAGTTGGTGTATACTTCAGTTTACATACCGAGAACTCGGAGAGCATAACTAAAACTACACAACGTACATCCTGCTGACAATTTACTCACCTACAAGCGGCCGTGGAAGTGAAAGCGATCGCGCAAAGGCCACGCTAATTAAAAGCACACGTGAAGCAGCATTTCTGTTGCTATTACACCAAAATGCAAAATGGCATCGGACTGTCCACAGTCCCTATGGACACGCGCATGATGTTTGCTATGGACATATGGCGAGAGCAGCCATGTTTGTCCATGCAGACGCATGCATGAAAGCCCTCCCAGAATTGATTCCAAAAGGTACTCGCAATAGTGAGAGCAGCGCATGCGCTTTCGCCAGGCGAGACCAAAAAAAAAAAGGGAGTGGACTTCGATAATCTGGTCTGAAGGGTCTCTTTATTAGCAACTTCGGGGATCGCTTGCCTTAGAAGATGGTAGAAATAACTGTGATTGGGCTACCTAGAGACCCCGGTGTTATAGGGGTGATCATGTGAGTGAGGCACTGAGCCTTCTGGGAGATGTAGTTCTGACGACAGTATGTGAGGACAAAGTTCCTACGGGCGGGTGCAAAAAGTCACCCAAGCCCTAAAAGAGGAAAAAAGAGAGTGAAAGAGTTCCTAGTTAAAAAGCCGTTGATCCATGATTCCTGGGCGTAATGTACCTACAGGGTCAATTTTTTTAGCAGTTTATTTCTGCTCAGGGTACATCTATATGATTCGCTGCATGACGACCCTCCATATTTTCACAAACTTGCACGCACCCTTTTTACCCTCTACACTGAACCCACTTTTTCACACACCCACATGCACCATCCGGCGGTTCTTAAAAGATCTCCGTCAAAGTGACCCTTCGGGGGCCCGTGGGGAATTGCAGCGCTGGCCCCACGAGGAGCAACCGCCCGATGATGAAGCATGACACCCTTCGGGGTGTGTGAGGGCAACAGAGGACATAGAGTGGTCTTCGACTGACCTGAGTGGGTTTTTAACTAGGAACTCTTTCACTCTCTTTTTTCCTCTTTTAGGGCTTGGGTGACTTTTTGCACCCGCCCGTAGGAACTTTGTCCTCCTGGTGATATATACTTAGTCTAGTGAGCATGGACACTGGACCTTTTTTTAGCTCCCAGATCCCCCCTCTTTTTTGTGATTTATAGACAGTATGTGAGGCACAGGGAAAGTAGTTTTGTTGGGGCATCTATAATGAGACCGAATTCAATTTGGGAAATACATCCCTACTGAGCCCAAGGGATTGAAGAAGCAAACGTGCCTATCCAGTTCTTCTGGGAAAGCTGAACTAAATGCAAGGAATGCAACCTGTGATATAAAGACCAGTGTTTGTTTCAGTACAGGGTTAGCCACAACATTATTGGATCCTGGCCATGAAGGGAACACTTGAACTTCATGTCTTAACTACCTGAACAACTGGAGAATAAAGCACCAGCGAGTAACCTAAATCTCTATTGTAAATATTAGACGCTTAACATAAATATATGCAAATGTGGCATATCTGCTTAATTATGCAATTATATACACTCTTGGTCAGGGACATGGGACAGTGAACACTCAGACTGTTATAGGACACTGTGAGAGTGAACATTAACACTGAAACAGGAACTTATACCAGAACAAGCATTTGCAATGCAATAGGTCTCACATTATTGATAGTTTGAGTTATTGGTGTTGCAAATAATAATGGAACGACAATAGCTCATACTTTCAGTAATGCGAGATCTAGTGCATGCAAATGCTTGCGTAGTGAGCCAGGAACCAGCACTGTATGTCTCAGTGCAGTACCGCAAGCTCTTCCCAGAGGTTCCTAGTGAGCAAGGCACCAGCACTGCATGTCTAGGGCAAGTACCGCAAGCTGCTCCTAGAGGTCCCTAGTGAGCATTATAAACTACCTAAGCAAAACAGTACACAGCTGCTTGGAATATGAGCAATTATATGTTTAAAGTTGTACGGCCGTGGTGACATCAATGGACAGCTGACGATTCCATGTAACAAACCTAAACAGGCGCGCCCATCTTCAGGCAAAAGAAAAGCACATCTGCCATTATCCTATCTGAAGCAGCTGTGCTGCTTAAATTTTTAAAAAGCGTTGTGAGAGAGAGAAAGGGCGTGTCCTGCCTGCAATAGCAGGAAGTAGAAAGCCAATTAAGAAACTAGTGCTTCCCTGGCTCTAATTAAAGCATATGTGTAACAACCGAAGTAAAAGAGCCATTCCTCATGGGAGGTTACAAATGAAGACAAGCGGTACTAAGGAGGGACTAACAAACCTATTAACGTATCAGAAGCCAGCATTTACGAAGGACAATGACAAGCCAACAACAAATATGGGCGGGGCTACAAGTACATACTGCAATACAGCATGCCTCACAGAGCAGCACATGCGCGCTGACTCTAGGCTCGACCTAAAAAGGACTACACTAATACTAGGAGCTTGAGGCAGGGACACAAAGGTAGAATAGGCAAAATGGGTTAGTGAGAAACAGCTAAGCACACTGGAATACAGAGACACAGATTCACTCTGGAGTAGGAACACAGACCAAGACAGGGAGAAAGGGACATGCTGACAGGGACAAAGACACTACACTGTAGCCATACTGGCCCAGTGAGACACTGACATGTTCATCTCACTTATATGTACACAATAAGAAAAACACAAGACTCACTGATCACACTCACATACGTTTGGTTCAAGATCAGGCCAAATAATGCCAATATCACCTTCCAGAACCTTTCATGACCGAAAAACACACACTCATTGGACACTGTGCATACTGTGAAACCCTAAATCTACGTGAGCTCATGAAAATGGCAAACGCTACACCATAAGAAAACCATTAAATATAGTAGAATAGCTAACAATAATGAGCACGTTGTTTCACCAAATGTTTCCCAAGTCTGGCAAGGACTTACTAGAGATCCTGGCATGTAGATTCTGCTTCATGATCAGGTCTTCTCTCTGCGATGCAGACTGCAGAATGGTCATGGCTGCTCGGCGTAGAGCGTTGTCAAAGATGGGAAGCACTTCATTTGGAACAGCATTCAGGTACTCGCCGACCTCCATGTTAGTCTCAAAGAGGGTCATTGCATTGACGACAACTGCATAATGGGCCTCTTCGTCATTCTCCATCAAGATCTGCAACAAATCCTTCTTGTGTTGCTCCACAATGTATGACTCAAACACCTGCCCAGTCAATGCAATTTGTTCTGTATTCAAATACATGTTTTATCCTACAAAATATTTAAAAAGGAAATTCTTAACTTGATCAAGCAGAAACATGTCAGAACAAAATTTGCAGGAATGCAAGGGGGGGTCATGGTGCAAGGGAGAAGCTGGGTGGGGGCTGAAAAGATTAATTTAGAAGACAAATGCGGGAGCAGCAGCAGCAACAGGGAGTTGGTTGGGATGTGGGCTGTCTCTGCCTAAAACTAAATTACACAACAACGGGCGAGAGGTGGTTGTGGGGGGGACCGCACCAGGATCTTAAGGAAGATGCAAAAAATGCAAGCAGCGTAGGGACGGCATAGGGAGATGAAGATATTTAGGTACTATAATTAACAAGGCAAGGAAAATCAGCCATCTAGTCGTGGACGAGATCCCATAATAAATATAAGTCCTATAAAACGAACGGATCACGTGGAACGCCGTATCAGCAAAAAGAAAATCCTTTTCAAAGCTATTTGAAGGATTGATGGGAAAGCTAAGCTAACGTTCAAATACCATTTTTATAGTTTGTTCAATACAAATAAATCGAAAGAAATTCCAGGAGGCTCCCTCAGAATGACTCCTTCTTCCCCCACACTGAGCTCGCTTCGGACATGCCACAACTGTTGGCGAGCATGGCTGACTTCTTGTCGCAGGGTGCGGGCCCCATCCATGAAATGGGCCCATCCATTGCTGTCCAGTGCCCTGCGAACGCGAGAGAGCGCGGGGTCATCCCGCGTGGCCTGGTCGATTTCCTCCAATGTCATAGCCTTGGGACACGCCCCTTGCTCTCTTCTTCCCTGGCGCTCTAGCAGTCAGGTGATTGAGGCGGAGGCAGTCCTCGGACATAGCTCTATAAGTGTGGACTGAGGTAGGATCACTTTACCAGGTTCTACACCATCGCGCGCTGTGCTTACTTCAAGACGTGTTTGTAATTTTTAAAATTCCCTGTTTTGTATTTTCGTTGCTTTTAGGTTAGCCTAGGTCCTTTTCCCCTGTTTTACTCACCCTCCGCACTGCTGCACTGTAATTGTGTCCCTCACCGCTTTTTGGCGGCTCTGGCCCTCGCGTTTGGATCGTATTGGGCGCCATTTTGGGTTGGTTGGCTTCAGGGAAGCTCTCTTCTTCCCTGGCGCTCTAGCAGTCAGGTGATTGGGGCGGAGGCAGTCCTCGGACATAGCTCTATAAGTGTGGACTGAGGTAGGATCACTTTACCAGGTTCTACACCATCGCGCGCTGTGCTTACTTCAAGACGTGTTTGTAATTTTTAAAATTCCCTGTTTTGTATTTTCGTTGCTTTTAGGTTAGCCTAGGTCCTTTTCCCCTGTTTTACTCACCCTCCGCACTGCTGCACTGTAATTGTGTCCCTCACCGCTTTTTGGCGGCTCTGGCCCTCGCGTTTGGATCGTATTGGGCGCCATTTTGGGTTGGTTGGTTTCAGGGAAGCTCTCTTCTTCCCTGGCGCTCTAGCAGTCAGGTGATTGGGGCGGAGGCAGTCCTCGGACATAGCTCTATAAGTGTGGACTGAGGTAGGATCACTTTAACAGGTTCTACACCATCGCGCGCTGTGCTTACTTCAAGACGTGTTTGTAATTTTTAAAATTCCCTGTTTTGTATTTTCGTTGCTTTTAGGTTAGCCTAGGTCCTTTTCCCCTGTTTTACTCACCCTCCGCACTGCTGCACTGTAATTGTGTCCCTCACCGCTTTTTGGCGGCTCTGGCCCTCGCGTTTGGATCGTATTGGGCGCCATTTTGGGTTGGTTGGTTTCAGGGAAGCTCTCTTCTTCCCTGGCGCTCTAGCAGTCAGGTGATTGGGGCGGAGCCCTATTTGTACTGGTCATTATGACGCGCAGCGTTAGCGCGCAGCGTGAGCGCCACAGTGACGCCGGAGTCACGCCAGAGTCCAGCCCGTCTGCGCCCGTCCGCGCTGAGGACGGGCTGTCCGGCTGGACATCAGGTCAGTGCAGGGAAAGTTTTACATCCCGTTCATACTCTATGAGCGACTTACTTAGGCTAAAACCCTCCAGACTCCCATGTTTCCATAAGACCGCACCGGATAAATTTGTACTTCCTTTGGGTTGTGGCTGTTCACTGGTAGGATCGGGAGATTTGATCCTCCCCCCTATCTCCCATTTGTCAACACATAACACCAAGGTTGAAATCAATCTGATGGGAGAAGACTGCATTCTTATTAATGCTCGCTCATTGATAAAAAACAATACGTCTTTTAAGGAGCTTGTATTGGACAGGAAACCCTCATGGGTCTTTGTTACGGAAACATGGGCTAGGGACTCCTCTGGTCCTGATTTGGTGGAAGCGGTCCCTATGGGCTATTGTCTGTCTCGGCAGGATAGAATCGGTCGTGTTGGAGGAGGTCTGGCGATTTTGTATAAAGACACTTTCTACTGCCACACTTTATCTTTATCAGACCCTAAAGACAATTTTCAGGCTATGTACTTTTCTTTAAAGGCTGCTCATGAGTCCACTTTCAATGGGATTTTGATCTATCGTCCCCCTGGTCCCAGAGGGGACTTCGGTCATCAGCTACTCCACATCTTAGAACCCTATTTCGGTCGCAAAAACCTTACGGTTCTGGGAGACCTAAACTATCACTTAGAATCACTGGAGTCTACCGATACTCTTTAAGCACAATCCAATGGTCCAGCACCCAAAATGCAACAGGTATTAAACATTTGTTGTGACATAAGTAATTGTCGACAGTTTGTCTTTCAAATAAAAACCATGGACTTTCAGCAGAGTTGATTCTTTTCCTTTTTGATCCTTTATTCAGAAATTTTCTTTCAACATGTTAAAACAGACCATAGCCAACGCGTTTCATCCTCGCGGACTTCTTCAGGGCTATAAACAATACATATATATATACATAAAATTAATATACACTATTTACAAAAGGTTTTCTTTTTTTATTACACTTTATACAATATGAACAATCATTACATCTTGTTATATAAAAATAAATAAATAAACCATATTGGTTCGAGTTTCCCGATTCTTTCTAATTAAGACAATGAATCAACAATTCTTTTAACATGAGAGAATAAAGCAAAAGTCCTCAAATCTCATTCCTTCCTTTTGCCTATTTCTAGTGCATCTCATATGGGATCATAATCACTCTGCCGAATTCAAAGTTGTAAAAAGGAACAATTATATGTTATATTCCTCGGACATATCATTTGTTTACATTTCCGTATATGCTTTACATGAATATTTAATGTCATACTGGAGCATCTCAAGACCCTTGACTAATAGGAAGAAAGTATCAATTCCATATGGCTTACCATTGATTAGTAGCTTTGTTTTTCTGTGGTCTGTGCTCTATCGTTAAGATTGCGGTATTCTTGTCTTTGCAGTCTAATTTTTGTGTGCGCTTTTGCGATATCTATCAAAGAAAACATTTCATTTTTTGTGGTGCGAAACACATATGCAGACTTGTAGACATATTCGCCAAAATAATGTTAAGACACGGGGATTTACGCTATTTTTTCTTTTTTTCCCTAAGTTGCGAATTTAGGTAAGATTTGCATATCCCTACCTGACAGAGTGATGTGGCGATTAGAAGATTCGGTTTCTTTTTATTTTCCCGGTTCGTTGGGTTAGTCAATATCAGCCATCCCTCGGTCAGTAGGTATCTATCTAATGAAATAAACAACATAAAGTATGTGGCTACCCCTATCCATGGTGATCATAGGCCAATATACATATGTCTCTTTTTACTATTAAATCACATAATCGTTTTTTTCCTTATCTCATGCACACAACCTATTATGCCATTGCCTCAATAGGGATATATTGTTAATCTAAAACGAGATATGTTTTGATTTTAGTCCCAGGTCTTTATATAAATATGACTTAAACGTGCTCATAAGACTATAGAAATTCGATACAAATACAACCCTCACTTCTAAATAGGTATTTCTCCTCAATTCCATATCACGCAAATATTTGGGCTGCAAGTTAAGGCAGTCTACCTGCTGTTCTATCAGCTCCCCACTAATCTCAGTTAGTTCCAATCTGTAGATCCATACGCTTACCTTTCCGTTTCTATTTGCCGGCATAATCGCGTGGCGTCAGTGTTGCGAAATGCAGTATAATCGCCTGGTTTAAATACCCCGCTCAAATTGGAATTCGAAACACCTGTGTCAAATAGGCGCCTCGCCCATTATTGATTTCTAATCTCGGTCGCCATCTGTGAGTAGTTATTTTATCATATATTATTCTCGTTTTTACTTGAAAGGATCTATTTAATCATTTAATTTGTTTATATGACGAACTCAAACATAGTATTGCGCGTATATATATTATCCGCTTCCTATTCTTCAAGTTGAATCATGTAATCATAATCATATTGCAAAGCCTCACCCGTTGTTTTGTTGTCGCCATCTTTGAATGGTTTACAAAAGCGTGCTGCCATATAGCAAATGGGAAGATTTTAATATATCCACACACGTTCGAAAGCTTCTCCTTTTACAGATGTTAAAATATACGTTATATATTCTTAATCACATGATTCTATATATTATCAACATTATTCAGTTATACCCGATCTTGTAGTGTATTCTATTAGGCTTTATAAGAACGTATACCGCCATTTTGAAACGGGAGAATTTTGATATAAGTAATATCTTATCGTTTCGGTAGCGCGCATGTATAAATGCTATATATTATTATTTACGCATATTAACAGCGCTTTTTTTAAGTAATACATTCTTAGTCACATGATTATACATATTATCAACATTATTTAGTTATACCCGGTCATAAAATGTATTCTATTGGACTTTGTAAAAGTGTACCGCCATTTTGAAACGGGAGGAATTTGACATAAGTAATCTCTTTTCGTTTCATATGCGCGTATATATGAATGCTATATATTGTTATTCAAGCATGTTAACAGCGATTTATTAGGTTATATATTATTATCCACTCCGTTAATTTACAAGCCTTTAATATGAGGAGCCTCCATTGGAAAATTCCACATCGACATTCAATAGTGGAATTGTTATGTTTGTATTGAAAGCTTACCGCCATTTTGGATAGGGAATGCTTCAAAAACTCCTCATTTCATTAGTACTCATATATAAGTACTATACATTTATCTATTATTTCTAATATTAAGATCTCCAACTTTTTCTAATACCGGGTGAATTTTGTTAATTTTGATTTCTAATCTTTTGAGGATAAACACCACTTTTTTGATTACGAGGGTTTAGTGTGTTAAGGATTTCTGTATTTTACTCACAATGCACGTATAATCCTACAATATGCTCCCTATGATATGCTCCCTATATGACTATTATTTAGTTCTCCCTTTCTTATTTTATTTAGTTACGTAATATGTACTAAAATCTCTTTATGGGAGATTCAGTATTAATAATCAATTTTTGCTCATTGCATTTTAGTTTCTGCCATCTTGGATTGGTATTCTATTTGTCTCATTTATATAAAGAAAACGTTTTTTTAGTATATACAGTGATCTAATTGTCATGGTTCTTTGTGATATTAAATTTACACGACATCACGTCGTGAATCATCTGAATATTGTACTATGCGTTCAAATAAGGCATTCCGGATATTATCTAAATGATGTTTTTATTTACACTACTTACCACATGGAGAGTGACAGTATTTGTTTTTATTCCGATTCTCTCCCAGGAGTTGCGTTATACCCCAGGTAGTTTTTGACAGTCTGTTTAGGGGAAAAACTTAAGGTTCAAGGGGGCCAGTTTTCAATCATAACATACCCTTATATATGTGTCAATCATCATACAAAATTTATTTAGAGATGGAACTGTCCATCCGTAATCGCTCTAGGGCATTCAAATTCACAAAAAATGATAAAGTTCATCATTTGTGTTCAGACCCAAAACTACTGTTCTTAAGCGGCAAATCCAACCAGCTTCCGCTTTTCTTAGGATCAATTCTCTGTTTCCACCCCTCTCCGGTATTTTTATGTGTTCCAATGCATGAAACCATATGTCTGTTTTCAATGGGTGACATTCGTGGATGTGTATTGCTACTGGATAACGTTCATCCCTGTTTTTTATAGCCCTTATGTGTTCCTGGATCCTAGTTTTCAAATTTCTGATACTACTGCCTATATATATTTTATTACAGGCACATCCAAGGACATAGATTGTGTAAGTTGAATTACAATTAATAAATGTATTAATTGTATAGCCTTTTTGTGTGTTATACCGGAAATCTGTTTTTTTGTTGCATCCAAATTTACATACACTACACGATCCACATGTAAAAAACCCTGATGGTTTATATGGAATCCATGTGGTTGGTTTTATATCAGTTTTCTTAATGTAACTTGGACAGAGAATCTTTTTCAATGTTTCTCCCTTTTTATAAACCACTCTCGGTTTTTTAGATACACTACCAGGTGGCATTTGTTCAGTGGCAATTAAGTGCCAATTTTTTCGCAAGATATTGTAAACATGATCACTATAAGCATTATATTTGGTTATAAACAGAATTTCTTCCGATTTTACCCCTCTGTTTTCTTTTTGTTGGCTTGATATTAAAGTAGTTTTGCGATCTATTTTTATTGCCCTTGATTCTGCTTGTTTCAGACATTTTTCTGTGTATCCCCTATTCTTGAATTTATGTTTGATGTTTTTAATGCTTTTTTTAAAATTGCTTTCTTCACTACAAATACGCCGCGCTCTAATCATTTCCCCGAAGGGTATGGCATTGATTGTAGACCTGGGGTGTGAGCTTTCAGCATGCAGAATACTATTGCATGTAGTTGGTTTAACAAACATTTTACTTTGTATTTGATTATTTGCCACATATAGTTTTAAGTCAAGAAAGTCAATTGAGTTTCTAGAGTAATTGATGGTCATCTTCACATTAAATCTATTTTGGTTTAGGTATTTGTGGTAATCCAATAGGTCTTCCACCCTTCCATTCCATATTAGGAGCACATCGTCTATGTATCTCCCATAGAAAATGATATTGTTGCTCCAGTTTTTTGAGCCTGGGCCCCAGGCGTGCTCCGTCTCATACAGACCCATGAAAAGGTTTGCATAAGACAGAGCAAACCTGGATCCCATGGCTGTGCCCTGTTGCTGCAGAAACCATTTGTCACCATGCAAAAATGCATTCATACTGAGAATCAAGCGAGTCATTTCAAGGAGCATAAGAGTATGCTCCAGGTGACAGGCATTTCGTTTGTATAAGAAATGTCTTAAAGCTTCCAATCCAACATCAGTTTTTATGCACGTATACAGACTTTCAACGTCGAAGGAGACAAATAGAAGATCACTACTGTCCCAGATAAAATCCTCCAGCTTACAAAGGACATCCCTACTATCCTTAAGATACGATGGCAGATTCTTAACAAAGGGTTGTAAAAACCCATCTACATATTCTGAGAGGTGCTCAGTTGGTCCCCCATTACCCGAGATAATTGGTCTTCCCGGGGGAAATCCCTCCCCTCCCTTATGAATTTTCGGGAGAATGTAGATACATGGCTTTCTAGAATCCTGTGCTAGTAGGTATTTATATTCTTTATCTGACAGAAGACATGATTCATGCCAATCACGTAGACTAGCATTGATATTTTGTTCAATTAGCTTAGTTGGATCTTCCTTTAGTTGTGTATAACAGTCACTGTTTCCCAATTGTCTGTCAATTTCACCCAAGTAGTCACATCTGTTCATCACCACAATATTTCCTCCCTTATCGGCTTCTCTTATAACTATCTCTGGATCTTCCCTTAATGATGTTAGTAAGGTTACACAACAGTTACATCAGTTGGAGGACAAACATACCACCAATGCCCACTGTAAGCACAAATATAATATAACTAAAAGAGAAAGGGAACTGCTAACATCATTAAGGGAAGATCCAGAGATAGTTATAAGAGAAGCCGATAAGGGAGGAAATATTGTGGTGATGAACAGATGTGACTACTTGGGTGAAATTGACAGACAATTGGGAAACAGTGACTGTTATACACAACTAAAGGAAGATCCAACTAAGCTAATTGAACAAAATATCAATGCTAGTCTACGTGATTGGCATGAATCATGTCTTCTGTCAGATAAAGAATATAAATACCTACTAGCACAGGATTCTAGAAAGCCATGTATCTACATTCTCCCGAAAATTCATAAGGGAGGGGAGGGATTTCCCCCGGGAAGACCAATTATCTCGGGTAATGGGGGACCAACTGAGCACCTCTCAGAATATGTAGATGGGTTTTTACAACCCTTTGTTAAGAATCTGCCATCGTATCTTAAGGATAGTAGGGATGTCCTTTGTAAGCTGGAGGATTTTATCTGGGACAGTAGTGATCTTCTATTTGTCTCCTTAGACGTTGAAAGTCTGTATACGTGCATAAAAACTGATGTTGGATTGGAAGCTTTAAGACATTTCTTATACAAACGAAATGCCTGTCACCTGGAGCATACTCTTATGCTCCTTGAAATGACTCGCTTGATTCTCAGTATGAATGCATTTTTGCATGGTGACAAATGGTTTCTGCAGCAACAGGGCACAGCCATGGGATCCAGGTTTGCTCCGTCTTATGCAAACCTTTTCATGGGTCTGTATGAGACGGAGCACGCCTGGGGCCCAGGCTCAAAAAACTGGAGCAACAATATCATTTTCTATGGGAGATACATAGACGATGTGCTCCTAATATGGAATGGAAGGGTGGAAGACCTATTGGATTACCACAAATACCTAAACCAAAATAGATTTAATGTGAAGATGACCATCAATTACTCTAGAAACTCAATTGACTTTCTTGACTTAAAACTATATGTGGCAAATAATCAAATACAAAGTAAAATGTTTGTTAAACCAACTGCATGCAATAGTATTCTGCATGCTGAAAGCTCACACCCCAGGTCTACAATCAATGCCATACCCTTCGGGGAAATGATTAGAGCGCGGCGTATTTGTAGTGAAGAAAGCAATTTTAAAAAAAGCATTAAAAACATCAAACATAAATTCAAGAATAGGGGATACACAGAAAAATGTCTGAAACAAGCAGAATCAAGGGCAATAAAAATAGATCGCAAAACTACTTTAATATCAAGCCAACAAAAAGAAAACAGAGGGGTAAAATCGGAACAAATTCTGTTTATAACCAAATATAATGCTTATAGTGATCATGTTTACAATATCTTGCGAAAAAATTGGCACTTAATTGCCACTGAACAAATGCCACCTGGTAGTGTATCTAAAAAACCGAGAGTGGTTTATAAAAAGGGAGAAACATTGAAAAAGATTCTCTGTCCAAGTTACATTAAGAAAACTGATATAAAACCAACCACATGGATTCCATATAAACCATCAGGGTTTTTTACATGTGGATCGTGTAGTGTATGTAAATTTGGATGCAACAAAAAAACAGATTTCCGGTATAACACACAAAAAGGCTATACAATTAATACATTTATTAATTGTAATTCAACTTACACAATCTATGTCCTTGGATGTGCCTGTAATAAAATATATATAGGCAGTAGTATCAGAAATTTGAAAACTAGGATCCAGGAACACATAAGGGCTATAAAAAACAGGGATGAACGTTATCCAGTAGCAATACACATCCACGAATGTCACCCATTGAAAACAGACATATGGTTTCATGCATTGGAACACATAAAAATACCGGAGAGGGGTGGAAACAGAGAATTGATCCTAAGAAAAGCGGAAGCTGGTTGGATTTGCCGCTTAAGAACAGTAGTTTTGGGTCTGAACACAAATGATGAACTTTATCATTTTTTGTGAATTTGAATGCCCTAGAGCGATTACGGATGGACAGTTCCATCTCTAAATAAATTTTGTATGATGATTGACACATATATAAGGGGTATGTTATGATTGAAAACTGGCCCCCTTGAACCTTAAGTTTTTCCCCT
The DNA here is from genome assembly GCF_964204655.1 of Triturus cristatus. Taxonomy (NCBI): domain Eukaryota; kingdom Metazoa; phylum Chordata; class Amphibia; order Caudata; family Salamandridae; genus Triturus; species Triturus cristatus. The sequence goes on along the minus strand of NC_140589.1, from coordinate 760,514,299 downwards.
AAACAGACTGTCAAAAACTACCTGGGGTATAACGCAACTCCTGGGAGAGAATCGGAATAAAAACAAATACTGTCACTCTCCATGTGGTAAGTAGTGTAAATAAAAACATCATTTAGATAATATCCGGAATGCCTTATTTGAACGCATAGTACAATATTCAGATGATTCACGACGTGATGTCGTGTAAACTTAATATCACAAAGAACCATGACAATTAGATCACTGTATATACTAAAAAAACTTTTTCTTTATATAAATGAGACAAATAGAATACCAATCCAAGATGGCAGAAACTAAAATGCAATGAGCAAAAATTGATTATTAATACTGAATCTCCCATAAAGAGATTTTAGTACATATTACGTAACTAAATAAAATAAGAAAGGGAGAACTAAATAATAGTCATATAGGGAGCATATCATAGGGAGCATATTGTAGGATTATACGTGCATTGTGAGTAAAATACAGAAATCCTTAACACACTAAACCCTCGTAATCAAAAAAGTGGTGTTTATCCTCAAAAGATTAGAAATCAAAATTAACAAAATTCACCCGGTATTAGAAAAAGTTGGAGATCTTAATATTAGAAATAATAGATAAATGTATAGTACTTATATATGAGTACTAATGAAATGAGGAGTTTTTGAAGCATTCCCTATCCAAAATGGCGGTAAGCTTTCAATACAAACATAACAATTCCACTATTGAATGTCGATGTGGAATTTTCCAATGGAGGCTCCTCATATTAAAGGCTTGTAAATTAACGGAGTGGATAATAATATATAACCTAATAAATCGCTGTTAACATGCTTGAATAACAATATATAGCATTCATATATACGCGCATATGAAACGAAAAGAGATTACTTATATCAAATTCCTCCCGTTTCAAAATGGCGGTACACTTTTACAAAGTCCAATAGAATACATTTTATGACCGGGTATAACTAAATAATGTTGATAATATGTATAATCATGTGACTAAGAATGTATTACTTAAAAAAAGCGCTGTTAATATGCGTAAATAATAATATATAGCATTTATACATGCGCGCTACCGAAACGATAAGATATTACTTATATCAAAATTCTCCCGTTTCAAAATGGCGGTATACGTTCTTATAAAGCCTAATAGAATACACTACAAGATCGGGTATAACTGAATAATGTTGATAATATATAGAATCATGTGATTAAGAATATATAACGTATATGTTAACATATCTGTAAAAGGAGAAGCTTTCGAACGTGTGTGGATATATTAAAATCTTCCCATTTGCTATATGGCAGCACGCTTTTGTAAACCATTCAAAGATGGCGACAACAAAACAACGGGTGAGGCTTTGCAATACGATTATGATTACATGATTCAACTTGAAGAATAGGAAGCGGATAATATATATACGCGCAATACTATGTTTGAGTTCGTCATATAAACAAATTAAATGATTAAATAGATCCTTTCAAGTAAAAACGAGAATAATATATGATAAAATAACTACTCAAAGATGGCGACCGAGATTAGAAATCAATAATGGGCGAGGTGCCTATTTGACACAGGTGTTTCGAATTCCAATTTGAGCGGGGTATTTAAACCAGGCGATTATACTGCATTTCGCAACACTGACGCCACGCGATTATGCCGGCAAATAGAAACGGAAAGGTAAGCGTATGGATCTACAGATTGGAACTAACTGAGATTAGTGGGGAGCTGATAGAACAGCAGGTAGACTGCCTTAACTTGCAGCCCAAATATTTGCGTGATATGGAATTGAGGAGAAATACCTATTTAGAAGTGAGGGTTGTATTTGTATCGAATTTCTATAGTCTTATGAGCACGTTTAAGTCATATTTATATAAAGACCTGGGACTAAAATCAAAACATATCTCGTTTTAGATTAACAATATATCCCTATTGAGGCAATGGCATAATAGGTTGTGTGCATGAGATAAGGAAAAAAACGATTATGTGATTTAATAGTAAAAAGAGACATATGTATATTGGCCTATGATCACCATGGATAGGGGTAGCCACATACTTTATGTTGTTTATTTCATTAGATAGATACCTACTGACTGAGGGATGGCTGATATTGACTAACCCAACGAACCGGGAAAATAAAAAGAAACCGAATCTTCTAATCGCCAAATCACTCTGTCAGGTAGGGATATGCAAATCTTACCTAAATTCGCAACTTAGGGAAAAAAAGAAAAAATAGCGTAAATCCCCGTGTCTTAACATTATTTTGGCGAATATGTCTACAAGTCTGCATATGTGTTTCGCACCACAAAAAATGAAATGTTTTCTTTGATAGATATCGCAAAAGCGCACACAAAAATTAGACTGCAAAGACAAGAATACCGCAATCTTAACGATAGAGCACAGACCACAGAAAAACAAAGCTACTAATCAATGGTAAGCCATATGGAATTGATACTTTCTTCCTATTAGTCAAGGGTCTTGAGATGCTCCAGTATGACATTAAATATTCATGTAAAGCATATACGGAAATGTAAACAAATGATATGTCCGAGGAATATAACATATAATTGTTCCTTTTTACAACTTTGAATTCGGCAGAGTGATTATGATCCCATATGAGATGCACTAGAAATAGGCAAAAGGAAGGAATGAGATTTGAGGACTTTTGCTTTATTCTCTCATGTTAAAAGAATTGTTGATTCATTGTCTTAATTAGAAAGAATCGGGAAACTCGAACCAATATGGTTTATTTATTTATTTTTATATAACAAGATGTAATGATTGTTCATATTGTATAAAGTGTAATAAAAAAAGAAAACCTTTTGTAAATAGTGTATATTAATTTTATGTATATATATGTATTGTTTATAGCCCTGAAGAAGTCCGCGAGGATGAAACGCGTTGGCTATGGTCTGTTTTAACATGTTGAAAGAAAATTTCTGAATAAAGGATCAAAAAGGAAAAGAATCAACTCTGCTGAAAGTCCATGGTTTTTATTTGAAAGACAAACTGTCGACAATTACTTATGTCACAACAAATGTTTAATACCTGTTGCATTTTGGGTGCTGGACCATTGGATTGTGCTTTGGTTGTTTGAAGCGTGGAGCTTCAGGAGATTTAGAGGTTTTGGATCTCCGGTCATTAGCACCATACCTTTACATAATTTCACTAGGGATAGGTGCGGTTGTGCTTTGCCCCAAATCCTCTCTTTTTTTCTAACAAACTACCGATACTCTTTCCCTGCTGGAAGTTATGTCAGCCTGTGGATTGATGCAATTGGTCAGAGGCATTACCCATCGAGCGGGTCATACGCTTGACGGGATCTTTTCGAACGATGAGAGGTTGGGAGTAAGGGACCCCTTTTTTCTCTCTTGGTCCGATCATCTGGCTGTCCCATTTGTGGTGTCTTGCCCGACTATGAACAGGCATGATAAAGCTCCTAGCAGGATGGAACTCCGTAGGGATTTTAAGAAAATTACGGATAGCTCCTTTGCTCCTTGGTCTTCCAGCCTGGCTGTCTCTCAAGAGGAGAATGTTCAGGGGGCGGTAACGCTATTTGAAAAGGCTGTTACTGACGCACTGGATGAGTTGGCGCCTATCCGGGTGCGTTATTCAGCGAGAAAAAAGCCTTCTGCCCCTTGGTTTTCGGAGCATCTAAGATCTCTCAGACAGGAAGTTAGGAGACGGGAGCGGCTCTGGCATTCTAGCTGGGATTGGAGGAACAAGGAAGCCCATAGAATCTTGATGAGGAAGTATAAGCAGGAAGTGATAAGGGCTAAACAGGAATACTTTACGGCCCTTTCCTCCTCTCTTTCCTCTCCTAAAGAGCTTTTTAGGATAGTGGACTCCCTTATGTCCCTTCAAACTCCGGACCCTGTTACTGCTTCGCAGCAACTCTGTGACAGTATAGCTGTCTTTTTCCAGACAAAGATCTCTGATATCTATTCCACCTTGGAGTTGCAGAGGACTTCGACCATTGAGCCCCCGGTATTCAGGGATGTGGCTCATGTTCCCATTGCTCTAATGGATAATCCCTCTCGGGGACATTTGGATTCCTTTCCTCTTCTCTCCTTGCAAGATTTAGAGATCCTCCTGACTAATACTAAGTCTGGTTCACCTCTGGATATTTGTCCCCTTAAGATTCTTAAGCAATGCAGGGAAACCTTCTTGCCTCCCCTTGTTGACATCATGAATAGGGCCATAAGGGATGGTATCTTCCCTCCTCAATGGAAAAGGGCTGTAGTGAAGCCCCTACTCAAGAAACCATCTCTTGATCCTGGGGTCTTAAAAAACTTCCGCCCCATCTCACTGCTCCCTGCCCCTAGGAGGGAACACAGCACCGAGTCGGCCCTCACCATAGTGCTGGATAATATCCGCACTCGGGTAGATGGGGGTCAGACCGCCCTCCTTATCCTACTGGACCTTACGGCAGCCTTTGATACCCTATCTCCCTCAGTCCTGTCATCTCGTCTGAGGGAGATTGGGGTTGATGGAGCAGCTTTGTGCTTATTGACCTCTTTTCTTGGTCAAAGAGAGCAAAGAGTGAAGTTGGGGGAGTTCCTATCTCCATCCCTGTCTGTGCAATGTGGGGTCCCTCAGGGGTCAGCTTTAAGCCCGACCCTTTTTAACATATATGTGACCCCCCTTGCCAGACTTATAAGATCTTTTGGGATGGAGGTAGTCTCCTATGCAGATGACACACAGATCCTCGTCTCTCTCTCCCAGTCAGTTATGTCAACTGCCTCCAACTTTAGATCTTGTATGGAGGCTGTAGGACAATGGATGATTCACAACTCACTGAAACTGAATGGGGAGAAGACGGAGGTGATGGTGTTTGGCGGAAAGGAAGAGGTCTGGTCACATGATTGGTGGCCCGATTCATTGGGAATGTGCCCTGACCCCACCTCGTCGGCCAAAAATCTAGGCGTTCTGATCGACCCTACCCTTAACATGTGTCAACAAGTTAATAGAACGGTCTCTACCTGCTGGGGCATTATATACAGATTGAGAAAAATCAGACACTATCTCTCACAACAGGCAAGGAAACAAGTGGCTGTTGCTCTTATCGGTTCTCGGCTGGACTACTGCAATGCGCTTTATGCGGGACTTAATAGAAGTCTGCTGCAGCGCTTGCAAGTAGCCCAGAACGCAGCAGCTAGGTTGGTCCTTGATTTGCCTAGGTACGCCTCGGCTACCTCTGCCAGAAAATTGTTACACTGGCTGCCTATAGAGGATCGCATACTCTTTAAGACCATGTGTATGACCTATAGGGCTCTGGCTAGGGGTAGCTCTTCTGGTGTGGGTGCTATTCTGTCCCATTATAGCCCCTCCAGGAACTTGCGTTCCTCTAATAAACTTCTCCTACTGGTTCCCCGTATCCGGAAAATGAGATGGGGAGGCAAAGCCTTTTCCTTTCTGGCACCTAAGTGGTGGAATGATCTCCCACTCGAACTTAGGTCTCTTCCCACTTTACAGCTTTTCAGAGCTGCCTTGAAAACCCATCTTTTTGTAAAATCATACTTGTAGTGGTGTTTTGTTTTCTGGTTTTGATCTGTTTGGTAGGCGCCTTGATGCCTTCGGGTTTTAGTTGCGCACTATAAATTTATTTCATTCATTCATTGCAACACCATGCTAACGAATGCTTCCGAGCTGCAGGTATCCTCGGAAGGGGTGGATGGCCGGGCTGACTCCGGGTGACGGGCAGATAATCGGCCGGGTTGTGGGCCCCAGGACGGTAGACTACCTTGAAATTGTATGCCTGTAGCTGCACTGCCCACCGTTCAATTCTCAGCGGCGCCAGCCTCGACAGCCCGTCAAACAGCGGGAGCAGCGGCTTGTGGTACGTTATGACGGTGAAATCCTGCCCGCACAGGTACAGATGGAAGTGCTGGCATGCCCACTTGATGGCCAGCGCTTCTCTTTCGATCTGGGCATACCTCGTCTCGGTGTCAGTGAGCGCCTTACTGGCATATGCGACGGGCTTCCACACTTCGTGACCATGCTCCTGCAGGAGGACAGCACCGAGGCCCACCGGGCTGGCATCCACGACCAGTTCCGTCTTCCTCCGGGGGTGGAAATACGCCATGATCGTCTTGTCTAGGAGCCCCGCTTTGATATCTTGGAACGCTTTGTTGGCCGCGGGTGTCCACTCCCACTTGTTGTCGTGGCGCGTGAGGGCGCGTAGCGGCTCTGACATGGCTGCGAGATTGGGAATAAATCGTCCGCAGTAAGTGGCCATCCCAAGAAAACTCCTCACTTCGGTGGGACTCTGAGGCGTGTTTGCGGCCCAGATAGCTTCAGCCTTCTTCGGATCTACCAGGAGCCCTCCGCAGCTGAAGAGACTCCGAAACGGAGCCTTTTGTACCTCCTGAGGCCAACATGAGTCGAAAAAGTGGTGATGTACCGGCTTCCCGGGTCCAGCTCCAGCTGGTGGTAGCCGGCATTTAGGTCCAACTTCGAGAACCATTTCGCCCCATTGAGGTCCGCCACAATGTCGTCCATCGTGGGGGTGATGTGCCGCTCCCTCTTCACCGCTGTATTGGGCAGCCGCATATCCACACAGAGTCTGATGGCCCCTGGTTGTTTGGGCTTGGGAGCCACGACCAGCGGGGACACCCAGGGGGTGGGGCTGGATACCTTTTCAATGACATCAAGCTCTTCGAGCTTTCGCAGCTCCTCTTCCACTTGTGGGCATAGGTTGAACGGCACTCTCCTATGCCTGAGGGCCACTGGTCGTACCGACTGATCTATATGCAGCTTGAATTTCTTGCCCTTGAGTTTCCCCAGGCCAGTGAAGAGCATTGGGAACTCCTTCAGTATGTCCTCTGCATGTGAGTCATGAACCTGATTTGCGAAGAACACAAGGCCTAAGTCCTCCGCCGTGTGACAGCTGAGCAGAGTCCCTTTCTTGCCTTCCGTGACATGGAACTGCGTCACCGTAGAGTAGTCCGCGCTTGCAATAGTAGCGCTGATGACGCCACAGAGGGGAAAGAGGGTCCGTTCCTCCATACGTGTATATCCGCGCCTTGGATGGCGTCAAGGGGGGTCGCGGCGACAGGCGGTCATACTGGTCAGAGTCCATCACATTGACAGATGCCCCTGTGTCAATGAGGGCTTGTACTTCCGTGCCTCCGACTGAGACTGAGCACATGGGCGGCGGCCGTTGCCTGGAGCCTGTCCGGCTGACGTAGGACACCATGAACACATCGTCATCTTCGTCCTCGTACACCGGGGGTCGCGCCTGGGGCTGGTGTTCCAGGCTTGACGGCGGGTCAGCATGCGAGACCTGGCGAACTTGCTGTGGCCCGAACCTGGGTCTCGACGACGGCTGTCTGAATCGCCCGCCACGGCACACCCTAGCATAGTGATTCATCCTTCCGCAGCGGGAGCACATTTTCCCTTTCGCCCCGCAGACGGCCGTTGCCGGGTGATCTTTGCCGCAGTACCCACATGACCCTCCCGGTGCGGGTTTGGGCGCCTGGCGAGGTGTAGCGGGCTGCCTTTGGATAGCTTCCACCTTTCTTCCTTGATGGGCGGAGTCTTGAACACCGATCCCGTGGCCACGGGGCTGTGTAGGGCTGCTTCCATCTCTTCCGCCCGAGCGTCCGACAACTTATGAGAGCGTGCAAGTACCAGGATCTCGTCCAGCGAGATTCCTGGCTGTCGGAGGATCAACTTCCGTAGGAGCTTGGAACGACAGCCTAAGATGATCTGATCCCTTATTTCCTCTCTTTGGTCGGTGAAGGGGCACGTGCTGGGCAGCCGCGCGTAGAACATGTCAACCGACTCCATGTCATTCTGCCACGCCCTCCGGAACTTAAATTTCTCGAAGTCGGGGTTGAGCTGTGGGTCGAAGTGTCTGTTTAGCGCAGCGACCGCCGCGTCATAGTAGTCATCGTTTCCTGTGTTGGGAAGCGTGTCGAACAGGTCATAAATCTCAGCCCCTCCATAATAGATGAGAAGGGATCGCTTTACTGTGCCATCCTTTTCCCGAGTTCCTTTGAAATAGTGATTTAGTCTCCCCACCCATGCTTTCCACCTTGGCGCGGCAGTGGCGGGATCCGAGGTCTCACTGAAAGGTGGTAGCGGTGCGACCGCGGTGTGGGTGAATGTTGCCGGCGCCTGGATTGTGCCTACCAGCTTGCGATGCGCCTGCAGCGCTCATGGTGTGGCCTCTCTGTATATTTTTATGGGTTTTGCCAATGCTTGTTTGTCCAGGCTAGCTCCTTACCCCACTTGGTGCCTTCCACAGAGTCACCCTTCCTTCTTTCCTTTGTTTTTTCTAGTTTTGTTTTTTTAGCTAACTGGAGTATTTAAAGCCAAAAGTCCTGCTTCTCCCTTTCAATGTCCCTTTTCAGGCAGGCAGGCAGAAGGGCAGCCCTGCCGAGGTCCCCTCTCATAGATTGGCAGAGACGGACGGGAGCCAGCGAAGGCAGAGCATCCACGTGGACCTCAGAGCAGGGGGAACCGCCGCCAAGCAGGAGATTGATGCAGCGCTCCAGGCCAGCCACTCACCCGTCTCGCAGCGTGCTGAAGCGCCGCCGGCCGAACACGCTCCCGATGTCAAGGGATGCGCGTGGGCGGCGCAGCGCTGGCAGGCAGATCAAAGCAGCGGAGGACAGTACGCGGGTGGGCTCTGAGATTTTCAGACACTTCAGGTATCCAGCAGGAGCGTCAGCATGCAGGTGGGCTCCGCGCGCTCCAGATGAATAGCAGGGCAGGGAGACACACACGCGAGGGTGCGACCGGCCTCGTCGCCAGTGTAGCGCGGCAGGGCCTGTGTCGCAGTTGCTGGCAGTGGCGCACAACAAGGGACACACGGACACCGGCTATCGTTTCTGGGCTGGAAGACCACGAGCGGTCCCGCCCACGTTTATCCCCTCGGGACGAGCCCGCCCCGAGGGGTGTATGGATGCATGTCAAACGCAACATTGTTGGAGAGAGTCCGGGTGGCTCTCTACATCACTCAAACAAGATTCTTCCTTCCTTTTGCTATTTAACCATCTTGGATGCATCTTGGTGCCTGCAGGTCTCCCATAAGAACCTGGAAAGGGGTACGAGCATTGACCAAATTTGGACAAGTTCTGTGTGCCCACAACTTATCTCTGAGCAACTCCTTTAGAGAAACACCGCTTTGAACTGTCTGCTGAACGCAAGCTTTATCCACCATGTTCATATTCCCCACCAGAGCATTTGTCTGGGGAGAATAAAGTGCTGTTCTCATGCAAATCACACCCATGTCCTTTAAAAATTCAAGCATTTCAGCAGACACAAACTACACACCATTATCAGTTACGACACTTTCAGGCACCCCTTCATTAGTAAATTCATCTTTAAGAAAATCAATTACAGGAAGGTAGTGGCACTGTTAACACATCCTGCTGCAAAACTAAACAGCCCCACAATATTTAGGCCCAATTCAGAGAGCCAACAGGTAGCTTTGCATTGAGAGCACTGCACAGACAGTCCTTCAAGCTGCCTCTCACATCATCAGCCCTATTTGTGTGCAAACGTGGCCTTGTGCACCAATGTTCGTGCAGCAGGGGCGGCTCTAGGCTCATGGTGGCCCTGTGCAGGGAGCGCAGGTAGGGGGGCCCCGGAAGAGGGGGTCCGGGCGGGGCGTAGCTCAGGAAGGTGTTTTAATAAAACGTCCAGAAAAGGCGTTAGATGACCAGTAACATGGTAACAGAAAAACGACGTTTACTTTTTGAGTGCTCATCACTTGGATACTTTGTTTTAGAATCTGGGTCTCTGGAGGGACCCCTTTCAACAAGAAAAACACGTTGCGCGTCCGTAAGAGAGTTCGGCCACAAAGAGGGATCCCTCCAATCATATAAATCATATTCAGAACACGGGTCTGTAACATGGTCTTTCTCTTTGGCTTCCTTTTCAATACCAGCATCATCCGTCTGTAAACTCTGAACCTCCTTCAGAATGCCAGAGGTTGATAGACCGATGAATGATGTTTCAGTTTCTCTGTCTGAGGGTCTTTTGTAATAATCCTCATCCTAAATTGGTAATTGCTGCATGTTTGTATCAATTTCAGAGTCACCTTGTTCATTTTCATTGGTCTGCTCATGAGTATCATTCTGCTCATGAATATCATCATTTTTTTGTTCTTCTTTATGGTCGTCAGCGCCTGTTTTACCTAGTGCATCAGCAGTACTCTGGCCAGAGGATTCTCCATCTTTAGGTTTCCCTTGGGTGATAAAGTTCAGGATTGCTCCTTCCTGTGACACTACGAAAGCCTGCTGAGCCACCTTTCTCTTTCGTTTCGAATAACCAGATTTGTGCACTCGAATTCTCTTCATTTTGCTTGCAATGCAGCGGGCGAGGCTAGCAGTGGGTAGGGAAAAAAAGAAGACAATCAGCAGTGGCGGCTGCTGACAGATTTTGATGTGTCATTTTTATTTTCTTGCAAAAACAACAGTTGATGGACAGAATGCAGAACAATGTCATACATTCACCCCAGTACAGAGATCTGGGCCTAAATCCATTGTTTTTTTGCTCACCACACCACCCCAGTTCAGACATGGCCATATGCAAATCAGCCTTGACCCTGTGCCTCATGGGAACAGTCCAGCCCGAACTGCCAAGCCATGTCTTCCCTGGACTACACAATGAAGGACCAGCATACCTTAATGAACAAGTGAATTTCCACCAACCTACCACAAAAATATGTTCCAGAACCATCTCCCTAGCAGCCACCCAATGCAGCCGCTGATAAAACAGTGGAGGCCGCTACTTCTCCCACCTGGCAGTGAAGACCTGAAAACCCTCCCCCTGCACCTCAGAGCCTCACCATCGCTCCAGCAGTTCAGGAAGGACCACAAGACCTCGCTGTTCAACCAACAAGCAGCATGATCCAGCAGTATGAATCCCACACCGCCTCGAGACCCTTATGTGTGAAGCAGCTGAGCTTTACAAACCCTGACTGATTGATAGTAATTACCCTTCCCACTACATGTATGACACATTATGAGGACTAGCCACATATGGAAGGTTTATTTGAAGAGTGTTATAAAACTATAGGGTAGATCATGTGACTTGGCATACAAGGTCTGTTTTCTCAATCCACTTAGAACAGTAGAGCCTGGAGAATAGTTCATGATCTATTTAGGAAGTGACCTTAGCAGGAAGAGAGTAAGCTACATTGAAATCATGGCACACAGAGACCTGTCTCAGTACGTCACTAACTGATCCTGAAGACAGCCTACAGGTAACCAAAGACTCGTCCACTTTACCACATTGTCAAAAGATAAAATGCAATATATTTAATTAAGGTTTCTTGTATAGTACCATATTCCAGCAACCTATTAAACAAGGATTAATTACAGTGAGTCCTAAGGCTATGAAAAGGCACTAGAGGTTCACTGAAGCAAAATTAATGTGCAAGGAACATCCAGTCAGGAGACAACTTTCAAGCAGACGTACGAATCACTAGCACAGCGTACCAACGACCCCATGGGCCGTGGCATAAGCAAGGAAAATGGCCCCTTTGGCTGCTGCTCAGGAAGTAAAATATAGCAATTATCAGGGTTCAATGGGCCCCTGAGGGTTTTGGGTCTCAGTACCACTGTACTTGCTGAACCAATGGTAACTATGCCCCTAGTATGGACAGAGAAGGCTGCTTCACCAATTGCAAACTGAGGACTAGTTAAACTAGTTTTCTCTGCTAGTCACATGACAAGCACTGGAATGTAATTAAAGAAATGATCAAGAAGCAAGTCTCCTACCAAGGTCTCTGCAAAAGGGCATTAGATTGAGTTAACATGGGTAGGCACTGCCATCCTATTCCAGGCGTCCATCCATAGGAGCTTGCATTTCATGTCTGCCTCAACACCATATAAACAGACATAACCAAATGCCAAGTACATTCGAACACTCTATGTTTTAAAAGATTTGTGCAGGCAGATCCACTCATTAGATCACAAGTATCAGCTTCATACTCTGTTTTCATGATTGTTGATAAGTAATTGTAATCATTTTAATGGATCCTTAACATTACGTCTAACACCTCGTACCCTGCTCTCCTCTTCCCCCCAATACGACCGTGCCTCCCAAGTTACACCTCCAAAAGTCACCATGCCTCCCCTCAGCCACAAGTAAACACCGCCCCTGCACTCCTGACTCACTCTTCCCTTAACATACAGCGCCGATCTGTACCACTCCCTACCTCTGGTGGCTCTCTCTCACGATTCATCATGCCCTCCCTTCCCATGACCACCAGAATACCTCCAGCTCGCCACCTCACATGGCTTACCTCCACCCAGACCCAAAGCACACACCATCTACAATAACATCCTCACCCAACCTTCCCCACGCCCCCGGCTCCTCACCCCCACGGGCTGGGATACATTCCTACGCCTGATCTGCCCTCCTCCCCAGGGCTCCCCACACCCTCGTCCAATGGCTCACCTTCCCTTGGGTTCACTCTGCAGTGGCACACGCTGACCTCCTCACTCCCCCTTCACCATGCCCTGACCCTCGGGCTGCTCACCTCGCAGCTGGCACCAAAGGTTGCACACTGGCATGCTATCCTCTGCAAGGCGGCCTTTCTTGCCCAGGGTCTCTAGGGGCGCCGGTGCATGGCCTCGGCCGGTCTCGGTGCTGCTCGCTGCTCGCCGGGCACGGGTGCTGCCACCCCTCCTGCCACCAGTGATGCGTGGTGCTTCTGTAACCCCTTTGCTGCAGGACTCGCGGGCACTGCGCATGCGCGCGCATGCGAGCCTCCGGAGGTGCCAGATCTGGACTATTAAAACAAGCTCGATTCTCCTGGAAAAAAAGTTCTAAACAAGCACAAGACCTACCAGAAGAGCCCGAAACAAGGCCGACCCCACACAAAGACGAGACTGGGTTAGAAAGGAAAAGCGTATAAGAACAACCATTCAGCGTGCATCACATTGGATTTAGCACGCCTCAGTCGTTCATGCGCCAAATCCCTGCCAGGGGCCACCACGAATATGTATTGTATCCGATTCCTCGTGGTGGCCCCTGGGGTTTGGTGGCCCTGTGCAGGTGCACAGCTTGCACATGCCTAAGGCCGCCCCTGCGTGCAGCCTTTATCCTCTCTGCTATCCTTGCACACTTATGGCAATGAAGACAACATTGCGATATGCCAGTCAAGCAGACGGCCAGCACTCGTCAATACCAGCCATAGCGCCTTTCCAATGCCGGCGGGCACAGAGCTTGCCAGTCACGCATAATGCCAGCCATGAAACGTTGACTGTGACAACGCCATTGGCTCCTTGCACTATACCAATCGTGTTGCTTTCCAGTCCTGCGCTTCCCGTCAGTCTGCAAATTGACAGCCCTTTAGGTAGCCTCATGCCTGCTAGCCTAGCGCATTGCCACTTCCGCGTTGACTGACAGCTACAACAATCGGCCAGTGCTTTCCACTGTAAACCATGACCGTGCAAGTTTTAAAAACATCTAAGCACCTGCCTGCCCTGCAGACTTTATGAAAGCCCTACACCATGGGCATGTAAATGACAACGTAAACATAAACTGTGTTAAGATAGCACTATGACCTCTTGGGTAAATAAACAATAGCGCTTTGACCTCATACTTTGTTTTTGGCAGTTTTATTTATATAGAAGGAACTCGACCCGAACGCTTTACACAAGCACTGGTTACATTATACAAGGGCATGCATTTTTTTGAGACACGGGAAGATTAAGTGATTTGCACAGGCTGTTAACTTAAATTTTGCCACACAAAAATACATATCCCTGAAAGCGGAGTGCCTTTGGCTATCTAAAAACAGCAGGGACAGGGTACGGTGCTGCACATAACATGGCACCTGCGTATGATCACAGCACATAGCAAAAGAAAATAGAGTTTATTACGCAGGTGTTTTAGCAACATTTCTTTCTTTTGTTATCCTTCTAAAGCGCTATCTCTGCTGAAGAAGCAATGCGCTTGAATGAGGGATGGATGTTGAACAAATGTAGAGAGCCAGTGATAAATAAACAGGGGAGCAACAATGCAACTTTAAGCAGCTGCGCAATGGGCGGTGAAGGTTAGCCGCTGCTGTCACAGGCTCATACAAAGTGGCGCGAATTGTTTTATCATTCAAATGTATCACAACATTACCAAATACTTTCACTCGCAAGCAGCATTGTGGAACTTACGCACAGCGTCAACTAAGGTGCACGCTTCAACTTTGCAATATTAAGACAATTAAGTGCCCAAAGCAACACAGTGAAATCATGTTGCTTTAATTTCTAGGGTTTATTTAGAGGAAACACTGATGTTAACCTCACAATCTGGAGAGAGAAACCCGAGCGTGCGCGATACTTACAGCCCAAGGAAAATAGGTTTCTTCTTTTTCTTCGCTTTCAACTCTAACCATCGCCAACCAGAGAGATAATTGGGAAAGCTGGGTTTGTAGTGATGGACAGGCGGCCAGGTCTGTCTGACTGCACCTCCCGTTAAACTCCTGCGATTGGTTGGAACGAGCGGCACGGCCATCCAATACTGAAGAAAACAACCCCCGCTGCACCGGAAGAGGTCGCCGAACTGCCCCGGAAAACATTGCTCAGCCGCAAGGGGACCGACACCCCTAAACTGTGTGTCTTGAAACTTTGTAAACCTGACACCTGGCTGTCGCCAGCTGCTTCTGACAACAAAAGGAGCGCGAGAATTGTCTGCCGCGGGGAGATTAAACGTCAGCATCAACGAGGGGGTTGAAATCTGCATGCTGGCGAAATCTGAAGCAGCACTACAGCTGCAGAGAGGATAGTGCAGAGGACTGTGCTATATTAATGTCCGAGAAGGCGTCAGTGTGTTTTGGGGGCACATGAGTGGCCGGCAGAAGCCCCATGATTTGCCAGGAAGGGCCAGTGATAGTGTCATGCGATGAGCATGTGGCTGGAGGCGCTACAGAGTCCCAAAAAGAGCCTCGGGTAGCCAGAAGTCGGATTGCAGTGCTTTAAGTGTGACCAGAAGGGGCAAATGGGGCAGCGCTGGAAATGGAAAACAATGTACCCCTAAAGAAAAAGGCACCAAGGGCAACTGTGATCAAGGGACTGGCCCGAAAATCAAAATACCCCTACTTCGAATCAAGGCTCTTTTTGCACCAAGCAAAGGAAGCAACTCATCACGCCCCTCCCCAGAAGAACTCTCTTGTCTCGTCCAACCAAGCATCTATTCATTCATACTTCCATCCTCCTGCTTATATATACCCACCATTTCATCTTTACATTTTGTCATTCATTCATTCTTTCATCCATCATTCGGTGTTTCAGTCTGCCTGCCCAGCCATGTCTAAACCCATCCATCCTTTAACTCGTTCATCTCTCCATCCACCCTTTCACTCATCCATCCTTAGTCATTCACCCATCCATCCTTTCTTTCATCCATCCTTTCACTCACCCATCCATCCTTTTGCTCATCCATCCATCCTTTCGCTCAGCCATTCACCCTTTCACACATCCATCCTCTGTTCACTCATCCACCATTTCAACCATCCATCCTTTCACTCATCCACCCATTCATTCTTCCTCTCATCCATCATTTACCCTTTCACTCATCCATCCACACTTTTACTCATCCGGCCACCCTTTCCTCCATCCATCCACCCTCCTTTCACTCATTCATACATTCTTTCACTCATCCATCAATCCTCACTTTCGTCCATTAATTCACCCTCCCTTTCACTCATCCATCCAAGCTTTCACTTATCTGTCCATCTATTCACCCTGTCTTTCACTGATCCATACATTCTTTCACTCACTCATCCATCCGCCATCCCTTTCACTCATCCCCCCCCATTGTTTTTTCTCATCCATCCATCCTTTCTCTCGTTATCCATCCATCCTTGTATCCACCACCCTTCCTTTCATTCACCCTTTTATCAATCAATCATCCCCCCTGCCTTACACTCATCCATTCTTTCCCATCCATCCTTTCCCTCACCCATACTGTCTCTCATCCATCTATCCACCCTTTCACTCATCCATCCATCCCCTCTCCCTTTCACTCATCCATCAATTCTTTCAGACATTCATCCACTTTTTTATCCACCCTTTCGCGTTATGAGCCTTTGTCTGCCAAATTGCAGGCAGAAGAGGCCAATTAATAACTCCACCCCACTGTAGCTGCTAAAGTTGTGGCTTCACGACACACCTGACTTAAGATAGCACTTCGGTTCCGAGTTACTTGATCATTCACTAGCAGATATAATTTTAAAATACCTTACGGGGTTAACGTACCTCGTGCTGAGATATTTCTGTAACCAGTATGTTTTAGGGTATAGTAGCAAGCAGAAAGTTATCTCTGGCGTACTGGGAACATTTTGAACAGATGCAGCACCGTGGCTGAGACTGCACTACACCTGATTCACGTGCATTCAAAGCTTTTTTTGAAGAGGTTGGCACGTGTTCGTGTCTACAGCAACCTTTCTTAACCTTTAGACTTCTGTGGACTCCTAATGAATCACCACTGAAAGCAGAGGACCCCTACCTACACAATTCTATGATTCACACCCCAAGACGTTAGCCAAAAATAAAGACACAAGTATATTTCCAACAAATACACAAATTATGGAATATTTTATTTAATTCACAAAGAAAATATGTGAACATTTTAATGGGATCGTTGGAGCTTTTCAACTTGTAAAATCAAAGGCTATATGCTAGACTCTGTCTTTTTTATCTCCTACTGCATGCTCTCTTTTTTGTTAACACACCAGTGCTGTTTCAATGTAGGCCCCCAGTCATCATTACTAGATTCTGTTTGCTGTACTTGTGCAGCTCCTACAAATCAAGATAAGCATACTGTGAGAAATTGGGTAACAGGCTGAGGGTGGTAAAACCTTCTAAAGCAGCAACCACAATCCTTCTAATCAATCGATCAATGAATTTGTAAAGCGCGCTACTTACCCGTGAGGGTCTCAAGGCGCTGAGGGGGGAGGGGGGAGGGGGGGGGGGTGCCGCTACTGCTCGAAGAGCTAGGTCTTGAGGAGTCTTCTGAAGGTGAGTAGGTCTTGGGTCTGCCGTAGGTGGGTTGGGAGGGTGTTCCAGGTCTTGGTGGCGAGGTAGGAGAAAGATCTGCCGCCGGAGGTCTTTCGTTGGATGCGGGGGACAGCGGCGAGGCTGGCGGAGCGGAGCTGGCGGGTGGGGGTGTAGAAGCTGAGTCTGCTGTTCAGGTAGGCCGGTCCGGCGTTGTGGAGTGCTTTGTGTGCGTGGGTGAGGAGCTTGAAGGTGATCCTCTTGTCGACGGGGAGCCAGTGTAGGTCTCTCAGGTGCGGGGTGATGTGGCTGCGGCGGGGGACGTTGAGGATCAATCGGACGGAGGCGTTTTGGTTGCGTTGTAGTCGACGCAGGTGTTTGGCTGGGATGCCTGAGTATTATTATTATTATTATTTATTTTTATAGAGCGCGTAGTCACCCGTAAGTATCCCAGCGCTAAGATCAGTACAACTGGGGAGTCAGCGGAGGCAGGGAGGGAGGTTGGTTAAGGGAAAAGGTGGGTTTTCAATTGCTTCCTGAACCGTAGGTAATTAGGTTCAGTTCTCAGGAGGTGAGGTAGGGCGTTCCAGAGACGTGCGGTGTGAACCGAGAAGCGTCTTCCTCCTGTTCGTGCCTTCTTCACTCTGGGAGTGACGATAAGATGTTCCTGATCGGAACGGAGGGATCTAGGAGCTTTGTAGGGTTTGATAAATTTTTCCAGGCTTGGGGGGCCATTGTTTTGAAGCAGTCTATGTGCCAGGCAGAGGGCCTTGAACATCACACGTTCTCTCACCGGGAGCCAGTGGAGACGCTTCAGAGCTGGTTTGACCGAAGCTCTGGCAGGGGTGTTAGTGAGGATCCGGGCAGCTGCATTTTGGACCCTTTGTAGTTTGTTCATGGTTGCCTCTGGGGCCCCTAAGTAGATGGAATTACTAAAGTCGAGCCTGGAGAGTATCAGGCCTTGAATCAACAGTTTCTGGGATTTGTGAGGGAGCAGGGGCAAGATCTTTCGAATTGACCTAAGCAGCCCAAAGCACGTCCCGGCTACCTTTTTTGCTTGTGTTACGAATGAGAGGTCCTTATCTAGCCAAACACCCAGGCTTTTTACCTCTGGTTTCGGGTCTGGGGGCGGGCCTAAGCTGGGTGGCCAGATGTTTTGTAGTGGAGAGGGTCCCTTTTGACCAAGGAGGAGAATGTCAGTCTTTGAACCGTTAAGTTTCAGAGACGATCTGTTCATCCATCCTTGTATCTGTGTCAGACAGTTGTACAGGTCCGCAGGTTGTTGTCTGGGATGTGAAAGGGACACCACTAACTGTGTGTCGTCAGCATAACTAACGATGCTCACTCCGAACGGAGTAACAACCTCCTCCAATGGGGACATGTAGATGTTAAATAATGTGGGGCTATGGGAGGAGCCCTGAGGCACGCCACATTGGAGGGGAGTGTCGGAGGAGCGGGTGTTATTCTCCCAGATTTGAAAGGAGCGTTGACTCAGAAAGGACGATAGCCAGGACAGGGCAGTTCCTTCAACACCGACACTCATGAGTCGTTGGATAAGAAGTTGGGGATTGACGGTGTCAAAGGCCGCACTCAGGTCGAGGAGGATCACTGCCACTGATCCTCCTTCGTCTAGGAGTGCTCTGGCCTCTTCCACCGCCATGAGGAGGGCGATGTCGGTGCCCTGCCCGGGGCGGAATCCCGTCTGCGAACTTTTTAGACGGTTGTTGTTCTCCAGAAATTGTGAAAGTTTTCTGTTCACAAGCTTTTCCGCGATCTTACTAGTTCCCGGGAGGAGGGAGATTGGTCTGTAATTTGCTAGGTCGGCAGGGTCAAGGGAGGGTTTTTTTAAAAGTGCCTTGACGACTGCCGCCTTCCAGCTGGGAGGGACGACTCCTTGTTGAAGGGAGGCGTTAATAAGGTGGGTAAGGGGGGGAACGATCGTGGGTGCTACCTTTTTGAGAATACGTAAGGGGGCCGGATCCCTGGGAGACCCGCTTTTAATGATGTTCAGCGTATTTTTAACCTCATCTGCCGTCACTTGTCCCCAGGAAGTGAGACATGGGGGGGTAGGAAAGTTGTAGGCTTCTTTTTCCTCGCTCGGACTTATGGATGGAATAGAGTCCCGGATTTTTGGGATTTTCTCCTTGAAGAAATTCGCTAACTTGTAGCACTTTTCCTCATCACCTTTGGGGTTTGGGGGGTCTCTCGGTCTCGGGTCCGGGATTTTGAGGAGTTCGTTTAAGATGGTGAAAGATTCCTTACTGGAGCTAGCGGATTGTTCTATTCTTTCTTGGAAGAATAGAGTTTTGGTATTGCGGAGGGTGGTTTTATAGTTTTGTAAGGCGGTGTGATAGGCAGCCTTCTTTTCATTAGATTTATCCTTTCTCCAGGAGCGTTCTGTTCTCTTACATTCCTGTCGAAGGGATTTGAGTGCCGGAGTATACCAGGGGGCAGGAGTCACTCTTTTGGTATGTTTAAGGGTGATAGTTTTGGGGAGGAGTTTGTCCAGTGAGGATGTGAGCCAAAAATTGAACTGTTCGTCGGCCGTGACCGGGTCCGTGGAGAGGATAGGTGTAGAATCAGAGAGCAAACTGGCCCATTCCACCGGTTCAAGCTTGTGTCTGTCACTCGGATTTTGGGGGGTTGGGGGAGTGCATTGGTAAGGTGCCAGAAAAAGGGAACAAGGAAGTGATCTGACCAAGGGAGAGGGATGGGGGGACCCGAGGTGATATCCCTGATGTTGGTCAGGACGGGGTCCAAAAGGTGACCCTTGTCATGGGTAGGTTCGTTGTTAATCAATCGGATATTGAAAGACCTAAGGTCCTGAAGAAGCTCCGAAGCTGAAGAATCTGTGGGGTCATTAAGATGAAGGTTGAGATCGCCCACGACGAGAAAGTTCGAGGTGGAGGAAACTGATTGTGACGCCGTGTCAGTGAGGGCGTTGAGGAAATTCCCTGGTGTCCCCGGAGGGCGGTAGAGCAACAGTCCTGAAAGGGAGTGTGCCGGGGAAATTTGAAGGACAAAGTAGCAGCTTTCGCAATCTTCAATATTGGCATTGCTAATCCTACAGGCAAGATGTTCTCTGTAGATGATTGCCAGCCCTCCTCCTCTCCCCTTAGGTCTATGTAAGGTTTGAATGAGATAGCCTGGGGGTAGGGCATTGACAATGTTCGAGTCCGTGCTGGTGGAGAGCCAGGTTTCTGTGAGAAACAGAGCGACCAGGCCATGATCCTGTATCAGCAAATTGATTTCGTGCGCATGCTTAGGGAGTGAGCGGCAGTTAAGGAGGCCCATCTGTAGTCCCGGCTTTCCCGGGCCGTATTCGGCTGAGTTACAACGTGCACAATTGATAAAGGGTTTACCTTCGGCATGGACGTAGTGGCAGTCCTGAGCTTTTTTCTGGTGAAGGGCCCGAAGCATGTCACTTGTGTACACCAGGCGATCCTGCAACAAATCCGGCAGAGTTCCTGGGCCTGGGTCCGGCTGGGCCCGGACGGGCCCAGACGGGCTTGCCTTTGGCACGCCTTCGGCGCGCTGACGGCGCGCCCGCTGAGCCCGTCCGCTGCGCGTCCGAGTACTGTGCATAGTTTTATGCGGGAAGAGGACGTAGGGGGGTGTGGCCTGGAGAAGTGGCCGTGGCCTGTGAACAGGCTGGGTCGCTGATGGCGGTGCTTGCGAATTCCCAACCCCGTGGCAGCGTTCAGATCGGCTGCGCGGGTAATTAGGTACCGGATAGATGCCCCAACCAGCCTAACAGGTAAGGGAGAAGTACGCAAGTTTTAAAAACAATTTACATAAGTATTTAAAAGATCCAATTTCTAGCAGAGCTCCCGGCTGTGCCTCAGGAGTACAGATACTAAGAAGGGCTGGGCGTCGGTGCTTTATATAATCAGGGGGGCGTGGCCTGGAGAAGTGGGCGTGGCCTGTGAACAGGCTGGGTCGCTGATGGCGGTGCTTGCGAATTCCCAACCCCGTGGCAGCGTTCAGATCGGCTGCGCGGGTAATTAGGTACCGGATAGATGCCCCAACCAGCCTAACAGGTAAGGGAGAAGTACGCAAGTTTTAAAAACAATTTACATAAGTATTTAAAAGATCCAATTTCTAGCAGAGCTCCCGGCTGTGCCTCAGGAGTACAGATACAGATATAGTAGAGTGCGTTGCCGTAGTCCAGCCTGCTGCTGACGAGGGCCTGTGTCCCTGTTCTTCTGGTTTCGGTCGGGATCCACTTGTAGATCCTGCGGAGCTTGCGGAGGGTGTTGTAGCAGGATGAGGAGACGGCGCTGACCTGCTTCGACATGGAGAGGGAGGAGTCGAGGATGAATCCTAGGTTGCGTGCGTGGTCGGTGGGTGTTGGTGCTGTTCCCAGTGTGGTCAGCCACCAGGAGTCGTCCCCGAGGGGGTGGGTCCGAGGATGAGGACCTCCGTCTTGTCCGAGTTCAGCTTCAGACGGCTGCTCCTCATCCAGTCGGCGATGGCCTTCATTCCCTCGTGGAGGTTGGTTTTGGCGGTGTGCGGGTCCTTGGTGAGGGAGAGGATAAGCTGGGTGCCGTCGGCATAGGAGAGGATGTTGAGGTCGTGCTGTCGGGCCACTTGTGCGAGGGGGGCCATGTAGACGTTGAACAGCGTCGCGCTGAGGGATGAACCCTGGGGGACGCCGCAGATGATGTCGGTGGTTTCGGATCGGAAGGGTGGGAGGCGGATGCTCTGGGTTCTGCCGGAGAGGAAGGACGTGGTCCAGTCCAGGGCCTTCTCTTGGATTCCGGCTTCTTGGAGACGTGTCTTTAGAGTGCGGTGGCAGACCGTGTCGAAAGCGGCTGACAGGTCTAGGAGGATGAGGGCTGATGTTTCGCCATTGTCTAGTTGGTGCCTGATGTTGTCTGTGGCGGCGATGAGGGCCGTCTTGGTGCTGTGGTTTCGTCTGAATCCGGACTGGGACGGGTCTAGGATGTTATTGTCTTCGAGGGTGCGAGTCAGTTGCATGTTGACCATTTTCTCGATGACCTTCGCCGGGAACGGGAGTAGGGAGATGGGCCGGACGTTCTTGAGGTCCTTGGGGTCCGCCTTGGGCTTCTTGAGGAGGGCGTTGATTTTGGCGTGCTTCCAGCGGTCCGTGAATGTCGCTGTTTCGAAGGAGATGTTGATGACCTTTCGTAGTTGGGGTGCGATGGCTGCGTTTGCTTTGTTGAATACGTGGTGTGGGCACGGGTCTGACGGAGATCGTGAGTGAATGGAGTTCATGACCTTGCGTGTCTCGTTGGCGTTGGCCCAGGAGGTCAGGCGGATGGTGTGGGTGGTGTTCGCAGGGTGGGTGGAGTCCGGCGTAGTTGTGGCGGTCGTGGTGTAGAAGCTGTCGTGGGGGTGAGCGATCTTGCGGTGGAAGAAGGTGGCCAGTGAGTTGCACAGTTCTTGTGAGGGCGGGACGTCATTGGTGTTGGCACTGGGGTTGGATAGTTCCTTCACGATCCTGAAGAGCTCTTTGCTATCGTGTGCGTTATCCAGGCGGTCTTTGAAGGAGGATCTCTTGGCTAATCTGATGAGGTGGTGATGTCTGCGAGTGGCGTCCTTGTGGGCTGAGTGGCTGTCCGGTGTGCGTTCGTGGAGCCATTTCTTCTCCAGTTTCTAAGGGTGAGGCACAAGCGAACTCCAAAGTAACCTGTGCTTAACCCTCTGGTAGCTTGGCACAAAAGCAACCAGGCTTAAAGTAGAGGCAACGTGTAAAGTATTTAGCAGCACTTCAAAAAGAAATAAAGTGAAAACACAACACAAGAAAAAACCCACACCAATTTAAAAAATGGAGAAAATTTAAACAAATAAATCAAGACCAAAGCGATAAAAGTCCAATCAGTAGAACCGGAGATATACAGTCTTAAAAACTTAAATGAGACCAGGAGAAAGTCACAAGTTTAGGCCGACCTCAATGGAGGGTGAGTTGGATACAGAGACCAGGTTAGTCCCGCTGAAAAGTTATCTTCTCAGCACAGCGCAAACAGTCCTGTTCGCAGTGGAGGGGGCTGTGAGGAGCAGGAAAGCATTGAGGACGGTCATCGATGTAGTGCGAAGAGCAGTCCTTGTATCGCAGACGGTCGTCGCTGTGGCACGAAGATCTGTTGTCACTGCGAATGGTCAGGCCAGAGCGTCGCAGTGGCACTCCCCATGAGCGGTCAATGCTGTAGCGTGAAGGTTCGAGCTGATGAACTTCACGTTGGCGGACAGTGCGACTGACATGGTTTTTCATCAACTGGCTCGTTTCGGTCACAAAGAGCCCCAAAACTCAGCTCCACTGAGGCCACACAAAGTGTCCAGGACCTGAGGGGCACTACTTGTAGGTCAGGGGCTTACTCCAGCTAGATCTAGGTGTTGTTTCAGGTAGTTCTGAGTAGGATGCCAGTAGACTAGCCTTTCGAGTCACTCTGGGAGTCCTGGTTTCAGTTTGCAGGTCCACATTCTCTGACTCAGGCAGGAGGGTAGTAGGACAACAGTCCAGCAGGACAGCAGTCAAGCAGAGTGGCAGTCCTTTCAGCAGCACAGCAGTTCTTTCTTGCAGAGTCTCCACATGTCCAGAGCGTACTGAAGAGTTGATTTCTGAGGTCCAATATTTTACCAGGTGCCTTCTTTGAAATGGGAGAAGCTTCAACAGGTTTCCTTTGGAAAGACACAGGTTTTCTGCTTCCTCTGCCGCAAGACTAATTGCAGGGATTATGCAGCTCGTTGTGTGACTATTCAAGTCTAAGTAGGTCTGTTCCCAGCTCCTCCCTCCCATCCTGCCAGTGGTGGCCCATACAGGAACACCTAAGCTTGCTATTGTGAGTGGCTGTCTCGGAGGAATACACAAAGCCCAACTGTCAGCTACACCCAGTCACGTGACCCAGAAACAGGCTGCAGTCACTAAATGGCTAAGCCAGGAAAATGCCAACTTTCTAAAAGTATAAATTAGAACAGGGCAACCCAGTATACCCTAAAGGAACTGGGTAATGTATTCTACAAAAAGAATATGTTCCTGGAGGATTTATTTCCACTACACTTAATCCTTATGCCTGTCACACAAATGATCCAATAATGTTAGCGCAACATTCATGTATAAAAACCAGTGACGTAATGATGTAAACACAAATATATGGCTAAGTTAGAAAGAATTTGACTATCTGAAAAAAAAAGAATTACATCATATCAGTATTTTATACACTCCCAAAAATCCATAAAGATGAAAAAAGACTACCAGGGAGATTTATTGTTGCAGATTGCCAATTCATCTTACAACCTTTAGCTGAATACCTTGACTTTTTTCATTAAGCTGTTTGTCGCCCTTACTAGATATTACACCAAAGATGGTCTTGCAGTGAATTTACAAATAGAAGGTTTGGAATTTGTCAGTGACATGTTAGTAACAACGGAAATTGAAAGCCTTTACACTAACATCCCACAACTTGAAGCATTAACAGTCAAAGAACTGTAGACCGAAAACCAAGACCAAACAGGGTACCTACCAGTTTTATCAAAGATTGCTCTACAGTTGCGTTCGAACTACACTAGTTTATCTTCAATAGTGAATTTTATGCCCAGATAAAGGGAGTGGCATTGGGGGACATTTTTGCCCCAGATATAGCAAATCTTTACGTCGCTACATTTGAAGACGCAGTCATTTACAACAACACAAATCCATTTGGTGTCCATATTAAGAAATGGATAAGATATACAGATGACATACTACTGATTTGGCATGGTTCTACGACCATCCTACTGGAGTTTCATGTCTGGCTCAATAAGCAACACAGTATTCTGGAATATAAAAAACTTTCTATGCATTTTCTAGATCTGCAGATTACTAATGATGATGGGATTTTATTCTTGAGCTTATATACAAGCCTACACCTTGAATCACGCTGTTGAAATATACAAGCCATCACCTTAGAAATCATAGGTTTAACCTCCCATTCGGGCAGGTTAAAAGAATTAAACATAATTGCTCAACAGGGCTGACTATTTTACTGAAGTCAAGATTGTGCTTGAAAAACTTGTGACAAGAGGATATCCATATTGTTTAGTTAAACGGTCACTTAAGTGAGCATGGTATTACAACCAAGACTCCTTGCTTCAGGTTAAAGAGAGACCTGCACAACCTACTTGTGTTACTACCTTTGGCACAGAGTCCAACTGGATCAAAAAGATTATACTAAATAATTGTCAGTTACTTGATAACACTCAAGCATATTGTAAAAAACCTATGTTTGCCTTTAAGAGAGGCAGAAACCTGAGGGATTGGTTGGTTAGGGCATATAATGATCCAGAATCAGTGTCATTCAACCAGATGTGGGGGTTAAGACCAATTTGTGGGCACTACCCATGTGGAAATTGTTCGGCATGTACTACAACGTCAGTGGTAAAGCCCTGTGTATTGAACAAGAGATCCTGAATTCTAAAGTGTCATTCTAATTGTGGTTCTAAAAATTTCATATATTGCATTGAATGTCCCTGCGCTATGTTTTATATTGGTAAAACAACTCAAGAAGTGAGAAAACTAATCACCCAACATCAATCACGCATTCGCTGTAAAGTGTTAAATGCCCCACTTGTTGAACATTATGTAAACATGAGACATGCACCAACTGCGATGAAATGGTTTGTACTTGAAGTGGTTAAAACAGATGGATTTGGATGGTCAACAATGTAAATACGGGTCTGAACCAACATGTGGAATGGCAGGTTTTGGCAACACTTTAATTTCCATTCTTAGATGCGTGCTATGGCCTGTTTGGGACTTCTTACATTGACTAATGTGTTTAGTGATTTTTATTGTCCTCTTTAACTGTTTTTTGAATGGGTATACCTTCTTCTTATTCAATGAATGTTGCCTCGTATTTCTATGTTGAAGGGTGGCAAAGTGGGATATCCTCTGCTGGATTGATGGTGCGAAGTTTGGAGTTTGTGGGTCCTCACAATACTCTTAAGATGGCAGCTGTATTTTACACTTTGTTCTTGGATGTTTTTGGACTGGACCCTTTCTCGCAATCCTTTTGGTCTGAAACTTTGTGACCTAGTAGATTTAATAAGTGATTTATTTTACGTTAGCGTCACTGTGAACACATTGCTATGTACATTTTTTGCTGGTAAATGCATCAATGATTATAATCCCTTTCGGGTACATTGTGGGCAGATGTATTTTAGTGCAAAATATATTTCCTAGTTTTTATTGCAATTATGGTTTACTAGGCAGTGATGTTTGACACGCATTTATTTGCTGCAGTTAGGTGGTTGCTCATTTCATTGTTTCCTTTTGTACATAGAGTTCCTTTGGCTATTGCAAGATGGCAGCTGAGTTTTGTATTAGTTTTGCTTCATTTGCACCACATTCACGTGACCAGGCACTTCTCATTTAAATACATCCTGCCCTCTCTGAAGTTTGAACGTGCTACAGGATTAGTTAGGTTTTACCCAATAAGTCGGAGATATAAGTAAGTAATCTTTTGGTTTTGGTCGTTTCCTGCTGGATTTATGTTGGATTTTTAGATTATAGTTCCCCGGTTGTAAAATTCACGTATATAGATAAGATATTCTATACTTCGCACAATAAATCATATCCCACTACTTTTTTTTATTTAGCAAAAAAGGGCACTTTATTAAGACAGGTACATTTTGTTACTTTATGTAGATCAGAATTAACAACTCAAGATTCCCAATACCTTAAAATAAATCAATTACCAAATTAGCTTAACATAGCTTCAAAAACAGAACCCCATGGTCATGGAGCATCCTCAGACGAACTGCACTCATGTTATAGAAAGCCCCATCGTTTTTCTTCCCCTTCCCTGTGTCCTGTCCTCCCCCCCCTTAAACTCCCCGTGGGATGGATAAGCCCGCTCGAGACTGTCCACCCCCCCCAAAAACCCGCCACCCAGGAAAACCAAAGAGTTTTCCTGACCCCACCAAATAGAAATGAAATTAAAAATCCTATAATTCTGCTGGAGCACCATACATTTTCTTTCTATATTTTTGCAATCAAATCTCTCAATTCCAATAAATAATACGCCTGCCCCATTTGAGATAAATGTACCACATCATCACGAAAAAGATGCCCCTCAGTTCCTTTTATATTGGTAAGAGACAGGACTGTAATCCCCTTAGTACCACAAAAAACTCTCATTGCTCTGTTGAGTTTATGTCTCGCTTTTTCGATTGCTGCATGGATTCTTGATCCTCTCCAATGTCGACGAGTTATGAATTCTGTCCAAATTACAATTTTACCACCCCAGTTATTTTTTATAACAGCCAAATCCAATTTCATTTGTTTTATTAACCACAGACCCGATGAATTTACTAAATCATTTTCACCTAAATGAATGACTAACATATCAGGGCAACCCCTACTGGAGCACATTTCTGTCAATGTATTAAACAAACCCCCCAACGCATTCCACCTTCCCCCTTCCATACCACCTCATGTCTGATTCTAGGGAGTCTAAGAGTTCTGCCATACATTTGCTGTTCAGCATATATAGCTGCCCATTTTATGAAGAAATGTTCCACTATCCAGATGTTCCTTTTTTATAGATAATGGCCCTTGCACACAACCTAAATAGAAAACCAAATATTAGCAACAAAAAATAAAATATATATATAAATATTTTCTAGCATATCTTTCACAGCATTTTGATTTCTATCTCCCAATTCTACGGATATCTGACCATGACCAACCCAATCTTGCAGCCTCCGTTGCTGCCCCAATTCGGAATGAATGAGTGCCAAAAAGCATAGGATATTTTCTTAACCTGCTGATAACCTTTCTCATTACTGTTAATAGCTGTGCAATTGAGATCCATTTCTTCTTAGCATTGCAAAACATCTCCCCTGTTTTAAAAAACCTTGAGTTTTGAAAATTCTTCCATTCCTCCACGGGGCAACAACCCTCCACCCCTCTTTTGTTCAAAGACACCCATTTTCCGCTGCCTAATTGATCTGTCTTGGATGCTCTCAACCAAATCCTTAATCTTTGGTGCTCTAGAAATACTTCATCACTACGGATGCACGCCTGACTTCTTAGACCCAACAACTCGGATGCCCTTAATCAGGGGTCTCGTACCGGTCGATCGCGAGCTACCGGCAGCTTGACGAACCGCCATGAGTAGCTTGTGCCTCGCATTTCATTTTTGTTGCCTGTTCTTCTCATTTATTGTTCTTAGGCCTTTTTCCATAGCCGTTGCCTGCCATCACCAAAACCAGCTGCTCAGATTGGCCTAACGGAGCTTAGCTGGGGCGGGGCAGGGAAAAGTTGATGACGCTGTTGCTGAACTGGTCTCCATGCCACTTGCCTTTCACAGCATGGCACCGCAGTCTTGATTGTGCAGAACGTGTGCCGGAGCAAGCAGCGGGCGGGTCAGAACGGAGCAGCAGGTCCTGGAAAGCCTGCTAGCATGCAGGTGGGGCAAGCAGTATTGAACTGCTACGAAGCCCCACCACCTGCCTTTTTTTGTCTGGAACATATTTTAGCAGCAGATCAAACAGTAAGCCCTGGTCTGGGCAGTAAACACCATAATTCACTGTTCTCTAGACTGGAGCTGCGATGTGCGCCTTCTATACTTAGCCGCTGGTATGCCATGGGCTCTTGAAAGACTGGGAATGTCTTTTTCTCCCGCTTTCCAGCTCTGGGTTATAAATCAGGACAGCAGTGAGTTGCCAAGTTTCAGTTTCCTTTACCGAAGGCACACGATAAAGAAAGCTCTTCCCGTCTGCACTCTTAAAAAAGAATGTAAGTGTTCCACTCTTCAGAACAGCTATTAATTTACGATCCAGTTTCAACTCTTTCATACCCTCTGTGGCCAGGTCACTGACCGAGCACAGGCACGCTCGTCCAAATTATGCATGCGTTTACTTTATATCCAATATTAAGGGATAGTGATGTGTGTTTTCAAAATTTGACACAGCAGCAGCTCACTAACATTACTGCAAATATTGTCTGTGGTGCTGTCCCATTTCTAATATGTGATTTTCTGTTTCAATCAAAAGAAACTTTTTTATAGCTATTGCATGAAACATTAACACAACATTTCTCTGCAAAATGTCTGTAGCAGACTCTCACACATCATCCACATTCATAATAAATTTAAAACGATTTGTTTAAAAGGTCATTCGGGCAAGGCTCTGTGCAGAACAGAGCTTGCTTTATCGCGCCCCCTGAAAGGGTGGGGCTCTGGGCCAGGGCCCTCTTTGCCCATGCCTTAAAACATCTCTGTTCCTAGTGCATGTGGTAATCAACACCAACAGTACAGCAGTTTCTCTGGGTAGTAAAGTTCTGGATCATGGACAGATCTGGAGTATTCTCAGTAAATCCTCAGTTTAAAGGTTGAGTTTGACTGCCTCTTAGGAACAGAGCATATCTGTTAAGAGCGCTTCTACACCGATATATATATATGAAAATAGACATCCTTATTCTTTATTCAATAAAAGCTGTTCAAAAACAGGTGGTTCCCACACTTTCATTAAGAGTCGGGTCCCAAAATCTTTCTATAGATGCATTGTGAGCTTCTGCACAGACCTAGTAGCTGCATTGGCGAGGCGGCTTTGCTGATTTTACTTGCACACTAAGTGCTGTAAAAAAAAAAAAAACAATGTGAAACTCTGCTTTATTAATGATTACATTTATTCATTGAAATAATGCAGCGTTTCAAACTCTTTATTTTCTCCAAACAAATAGCATCTATCTAAGAAGTTATCCTGTTTACGAAGGAAGCTATGGGAGGGTACCTACCTGCCTAAACAGAATACCCACATGAAGAACTGGAAACCTTCCAATTGGCCCCGGGCCTAGAGCATCTGTGACTGTTGAAATTCTATTTTTTCGCAAACTCAGTTAAGCTTGTACTTGATTGGGCCATGTATTATGTTGAAAAATATGTATTCTACGCAAAGAAAAATCCCTTTTCACCCCGACAAAGAAAAAATGGCAGAAAATAAAACCCCTAATGAATCAAATGAGAACAATTATTTAAATCTGAACCAGGATGGGACATTTTAAAACTTTACAAAAAAAATAGTATGTGTCGAAGGGGAAATAATTGAGGTTCCTAATAAAAATGAGTCTCTTTTTTGAAAACTAATGACTGCACATCTAAGCTAGACTTTTGCAGTGTGTGAACAAGTTGATCGAGAATCACAAAAGGAGGTCATAGGCTTGTATCCCGCATAGCTCGTTATACGTCCCAGGAATGCTTCCAAACAAGAGAAGCTTTTGCTTCAGGTACCCCAATCTGTGTCTGTCTGTCACTTCAAAAGAGGGAGTGTGGCCCCTTTTGTTCAAACGACAGTAAGGGCTCCAAAGAAATTAGTCCTAAAGTCAATGAATCTGGGTTTCGGGTAGCTCTCTAAAAAATGAGCGAGTTGCTTGGCCTTTAGCAGCTCACGACGATTTCCACTGACCAGAAGTAGCTCTCACTACAGAAAAGGTTGGAGACCTCTGCCTTAAATGCACCAAAAAACAACCACAACATGCATAACCTAAATTCAAAACATTCAAATTTGTCATAGCAGCACAAAGGCAACTGTATACCTTTGTTGTAACAAATCAAAAGTCACTTGTTCTCTTAACCATTTTTTGCCACTCTGCTCCCTACTTAGACCTTTTAAGGCTTTCTTCACCAGTACTCCTTCCACTGGGTCCTTACCACACCACAACTGACCATAAAAAGAAATTCCTGCTCATTTTCCTGAGATAGTGGTGTGTGAAAGACTTTTGTTTATCAAATGCAGCACTAAACCTAATAAAAACTGCTCCTCATTTGTCACATTCCCAAGCTGGGCATCGATGTTACCATAACTTATGAATTCTCTCCAGGCTTTCTGGTAACTTCTTCTTGTGGATGATGCTACTGACTTTTCTACGAGTTCGACTGTCCTCAATCCCCCCTGGCCCAAACGCTCAATGGGATCTGAGTATTGTTGATTTTGAAATTTCTGTCACTGAAATCGAGACAGAACGTCTGCTATACTGTTTGTAGTTCCAGGAATGTGCCTAGCTCTAAATACAATGTTAAGTTGCAAACATTTTAGCATAAAAGCAAGTAAAGACGTAAAACTCTCAAATCCTTCGCCTTCTGTTTGTTAATTAACTCAACAACAGCCATATTGTCCACATTGAAAAGGACCAATCTGTTTCTAAATTCTTCCCCCCAGATAAACAATGCCACCAGCAATGGGAAGAACTCTAAGAAAGCTATGCTGGGGGGGGGGGCGTGGCCAACTGCTGAGGGAGATGGCCGCACGGTAGCCAAGCTCCGTCTCGCCACTCCCAAAAAATCCACATATTCCAGTGTACCCCCGGCCCCCATCATTCGCCTGGGCTGCTTACTGCCCTGTCTCCTTGGCCTGAGGTCCGAGTCCAGTTTCGCCACTGTCTGAGGCTCCAGCGGGGCGGGACAAGCTCCGATACATTGCAGGGGCTCCTGATGCACGGCGTGCGCCCTTCTCCATCCTGGGCGCCCGCAGCACTCGACGCCCGGGTCGCGGCATGGTGGGGAGGCCCTGGAGTTGCAGCCTGACGATCGGAACTTGCTCTGCCACAAGACCGCATTGGGACAGCCGCCGCCTGGGCCCCCGATCGCCGGCGGACTACACAGCGCGCCCCCCACGGCAGGCAAGCATTCCGCTATTGTGCCATAATGAACTGTTTCTCGAGTGGGCGTGGCCGGCGGGGAGGAGAGGCCTGGGGCCTGGCGTCCCCACATCACAGTGTCTCTCTGGGGCGTGGAGTCACCATACGCCAGGCGGGAAGTTCCCATCAGTTGTTCTCTGCCTGAGCCCCAGAACAATCATGCTCCCTGATCTGTGCTTGAGGTTGGGACCGGCTGTGACCTCATTTTGTTGATCCCCGGAGGGTCAGGTCAGTGTTTTATCGGACCCGAGTAAGGGGGGCGGGGTGCTCACCAGGTGCTCCTTTGGCACCCAGTCAGTGCATTGCCACTCCATGCTGGGTCGCCTACATCCCCCCCCTCCTTTATGTTAAGCGCTGTATTCGGCGGTGGATAGGCCTACGTCCAGACTCTCTCAAGTGGGGGGAAACACCTAGCCAGCGGAACCCGACAGGACGGTGTGGGCTGACACCCGCGGCAGGCGGCAGCGAGTAGCCGGTTGGGACTCTTCTCCCGCCCCCCTTTCACCGCTTTACCTACTTGGGCCTCTACCCTCCACAATGGCGTCAGGCCGTGGCGGTCATAGCGCCGTCCAGGCCAAACTAGATAAATTTGCTTGGCAGAAGAGCCAGGAGGGAGATCAATCCACCCCAAAACCCCACGGAGAGCAGACGGAGCCAATGCTGCAGGACATCCTAGCCACCATCGCAAACGTTCGTACCTCCCTCGAATCCAGTGGCCTCGGAGGTGGCCCTCATCAGAGCGGACAAGAGGAAAATGTCTGACCGAGTTGGCGCTGTCGAAGATACCTCTAAGGAGCTGAGGGCTGACTCGGACCTTCACAAGCGCCATGTATCGGAACTTCAAAACGCACAGGAAGCCCTGACCTTGAAGTTGGACGACTATGAACGCCGCATGCGAAGAAATAACATATGCATCCTGGGTGTTCCGGAGGGAACGGAGGGGCAGGCGGCAGATCTGTTCGTGGAGGACTTGGTTCTCAAACAGCTGCAGCTGCATGGCCTCTCCAAGTGCTTCTCCATTGAGCGTGCGCATCGCATCCCCGGTGGCAGAACTAGGCCCGGGGCGCCTCCCCGGCCCCTACTGGCAAGTGTGTTTAACTTCCGCAACCGGGATGCCATTTTACAGATGGCGAGAGCAGCCCCACCACTGGTCACCGACAACAGCAAGGTCACCTTCTTCCTGATTTCACTCTGCGTGTCCAGAAGCAACGGCGCAGTTTCCTGGAGGTGAAGCGCGCTTTGAGAGACCAAGACATCAAGTATGCCATGATGTTCCCGGCCAAGCTAAGGATTGAATCGGAGGGTAAACTATGGTTCTTCACTAGGCCAGAGGATGCTTGGGACTGGCTCGAGGGTTGGAGAACCGTTGGCAAGTGCTCTCACAGGTTCGTGGGCAGCTCTGGGGGCCCTCGTGGGCGCGGCCCTCAGCATGGATCACCACACGGGGACGACTTGTCGACTCGGAGTCCGGAAGGGTGAACTGCATGGAACTGCAAGTATTAACGCCCATCGGTGGTGGTCTAGGACCCTCTGAGAGTCTCCCACATTGATACTGTTTCTCCCTATTTACAATGTCCTTTAAAGTTTTTTGCCTTGTTGTAGGTGGCATGTTCATTGATCTTCTACTATTAGCTGCCTCGCCTTGGGGGGGGTTGACTCAGTCTTTCAGTTATATCCACAGGCTTATCGTGACTGTGTAAACCATTTATTGCACTGTTGGTTGGCCGGGGGTGACAGTAGTCGTCACTCACGTTTGCTGAAGGGAGCGGGGTTGTTTCAGGTTCCCCAAACTGTTACGGGTGGGCGACAGGCGCTCTGCAAGTTGGGGGAGGCGGGAGGTTGTTTACCCTTCATGCAGGGAGGCAGGGTGGCAGGAGGGTGTTGGGGCGGGGGAGGGATTGGGGGACGCTTTTCAAGTTTGGTTTTTCGTATCTGTGCATATTTGTCTTTTGTTAGTCCTTGTGTAACTGAGTCCACTGGATCCTTCTCATATTGAAACGTCACAGCTGCCCACTATTTATGTCACTGGTCTCTGCCCTCATCCATGGGGGCACCAACTGTGTTCCTTTGCATGACACCGATTCCCTGGCGGGTGGTCCCCGGTACATGGTCTACATACGTTTGCACTCAACACACTTCGCTCTTATCGCTGAGCTAGACCGTTTGGCTCCTCGCTGTGTCTCAAATAATGGGGTCTACCAGGAAATTACTGCATCGTCATTTTGCCACTGCTCACCACTCACATGGCTGGTTTCTTACCTCGTGGTCGGTGGCTGCAATCCTTGCTCCTGGGTCCACACCCGCTCCATGGCGGGCTGTTCCCTGCATCCGGGGTTTTCATGCTCCCGCTCTTCGCATTACATCCTCCCCAAGGGGCTACAGCAGTTGCACGATGCGTCCATCACCAGCTCTCAGACACTACATTAACCCAGTACCACCACACTCATGGGAACTAAACTAGTGCTAAAAATACTAACGTGGAACGTTAACGGCTTGGGGGATAGGATCAAGCGGGTGATAGTTCTTCAGTACATTAAACATCAGACACCAGACATAGTACTACTTCAGGAGACACACCTGATAGGCAATTCCTGCTGTGCACTGAACAGATGGGGTTACTGCATGGTCGGACACATAGGGTTGACCTCGGGTTCGAGAGGGGCCGGGGTGCTTCTGCGCAGGGGATGTCCATATATAGTGAATAAGACTTGGGAAGATGCCGAGGGCAGATATCTTGCGCTCTCTTGTATGTGGGAGGGGTGGGTAATCAACCTATTGTGAGTATATGCCCCACCAGGTCGTCAACAACCGGTATTGCGTGATATCGGGGTGCTCCTGCTCCAACTTCCAACAGGAGTGCTGCTGTTGGGCGGTGACTCTCGCAGTGGATGGCTCTCGGGATCGCCTTCCTCCCAGGGGTGACCCCAGTGGGGATCCCAATTGTCCGGATTTGCGTCCGTGCTGGGTCTGGTGGATGTGTCATGCTGGCTCAACCCTACCACCACACAATATACTTATTATTCAGGAGCCCATAATAGCCAGTCTCACATCGACCATATATTTACACAAGATGTCCAGTTCTTCGTGGCCTCCGATTGTTTAGCCCGTGGAATTTCAGATCACTCCCCGATTCTGACAACACTAACCATGGGGCAACCTAGGAGTCGCTCCACCCTCACAATAAACCCGTGGGCACTTAAGATACCTCATATCAAGGAGGCTTTACTTAAGGACTCCGAATTCTACATTAAAGAAAATGTTGGGTCGGTATCGTCGCCGTCAGTGATCTGGGGGGCATATGGGCGGTCATTAAGGGCAGGGCTCTGTCACTCATGGTGGGGCACAGGAGGGAACTCACCAAATGTGTGGTTGAACTAGAGGAGGATATCCTCGTAAGAGAAAAGGCCCTGGCGTTGACGCCCGATGCAGAGGCTCAACACTTGCTGGACATGGTGAGGCTAGACTACCGTCAGCTTCTAAATGAAGCGGCCACGGCCCGATATACTGCTCTTCAACATAAAATATACGAGCATGGCGAGCGTACGGGCAGGATGTTGGCTTGGTTGGAAAGGAAAGAACGTTAATTCCGGTGGATACATTCACTTCAAGGGGCAGATGGCGATCTCCTTACCGACCCCCAAGACATTACGAACGCATTTGCAGCATATTACTCCTCGGTGTACACACCAGCCGAGAACTCGCAGTCCGCCATGGCCTCGTAACTTTTGTCGACCGTTAAGGTTGCTTGTCTGTCCACACAAGACAGGGATTCCCTCGAGGGCGATGTCACGGTGACGGAAATCCAGAAGGCCATCCAAGACCTGCGCTCAGGTAAAGCCATGGGACCTAATGGGCTCCAGATCAAACTTTTCAAGCCAATGGCGTTCAAGCTCTCCCCCCACCTGTTTAGCATGTATATGGAGAGTTTTGACACTGGGGTATTGCCCTCTGACGCCAGGATGGCTTCCATTGTGGTAATACACAAACCAGGCAAACCAGCGACGAACTGCAAATCGTATCGTCCGATTTCTCTCCTCACGGCAGAGGCTAAAATCCTGGCCAAGGTATTGCCCAACAGGCTTCTCCCTTATCTGACCGGATTGGTTCATCCGGATCAGTCCGGGTTCATGCCAGGCCGCAATACGGCCTTAAATCTACGCCATTTGAATGGGGTTTTGGGACGAATCGACACCATAAAGGAAGATGCCATTTTACTTTCACTTAATGCAACAATGGCTTTTGACACCATTGAATGGGAGTTCCTTTTCACGGTCTTGGCCCGGCTAGGGTTTGGCCTTAAATTCATCAAATGGGTTAGTCTCCTTTATTCTCAGCCGACTGCGCAGGTGGTGGTCAATAACCATGTATCGAAAGTGTTTCCACTGCAACGGGGTACCAGGCAGGGATGGCCCCTGTCACCCCTTCTTTTTGCGCTGGTTCTCGAACCTTTAGCGGTTTGGATCAAGGGAGATCCAATGATTAGAGGGCTGAAATGAACTGATGACCATGAAGACCGTATTTCCCTATACGCGGACGACATCCTTCTTTACCTAGCCTCACCCAAACGATCCCTCAATCAAGCCCTAAATATTTTGCGGATATATGAAGCCCATTCTGGATATATGATCAATTGGTCCAAGTCGCAGTTGTACATCGTTTGGGGTGACCCACCGCGTAACTCGAAGGGCTACGACATACCAGTGGCTTCACAGGATTTTAAATACCTCGGCATTTTTATCACTCCTGACCCGGTCTTGTTCCACGAATCTAACCTGCTCCCGCCATTGACCCGCCTCCACTCTGACGCCAAGCACTGGCAGTCTCTTCCCCGTACTCTCCTGGGATGGGCTGCCCTTTTTAAAATGCTGACACTACCGCGCTTTCTGTACGTGTTACAGAACTCCCCTAACAGGATTCCCGACGCTTACTTCACTGCGTTGGAGGCCACGGTGCGAGCACTACTCTGGGAGGGACTTGCCCCACGGATCGCCATCAATAAGTTGACGATGGGTTGGTACGATGGGGGCATCGCGTTACTTGATATTAGGTTCTACTATCAAGCTTCTCAATTGATCGCCATCAATAAGTGGGCACACGGTGAGCATGATGACCTGAATTTTCGTACCGACCGCTGGCTCCTAGGTAGGGGCAGTTATAATCGGGCCCTCTACTCAAACCCACGTAAACTCCACCTTACTGGGCCCACGGGGCGTACAGTAGAGATCTGGCATGGGGTTAATAAGAAATGGGGTTGGAATGACACATTCACCAATGCCACCCCACTCTGGGAACCCGACATGTTAGGCCAACTTAGTCAGTGCCCTGGGTTTGATAAGTGGGACATGATAGGGATCTCATCGGTGGGCGACATGTGGGTGAAAGGTAAGCTAACAACATTTGAAGATATGCAGGCCAAATACCACCTAGCTCGTACAGAGATTTACAGATATTTACAGATCAGCCACGCAATTGCTGCTGCCCTGCCTAAAGACGGTCCTTTGGCTGCATCCTCCCCGCTTGAGGATAGACTGTTACTCGACCCTATGCCTTCAAAGGCCATATCCCTCACTTACAAGAAGCTTCTGAACAACCGGCCAGACCCCATGACCCGATTGCGCCAGCGCTGGGGGGTGGACCTGGGAGAGATCGAGGAGGAGGACTGGCGTGATGCCTTGGCGTCCCCCAGAGAGGAGGCCATTCCCTTGCGCCTGCGCTTAGTACAACTGAAAATCTTACATCGAGTTTATTTTGACACTCGCACACTGTTTGAAATGGGGAGAAGACCTGATCATCTGTGCCTTCGGAGCTGTAATTTGCCAGGCACCTTCTTCCACATACTGCGGGAATGCCCCAAAATACAAACATATTGGGGGAACATTGCGAAGCAGATGGAGAGGGCGTGCGGTAAATCTGGGAAGGCTACCCCCCAGCTCTGTCTACTCAACATGTGGGACGCCACAGATCTTACACAAGCAGAACAGGCATGGGCTTCAACAAGGTGGTCACTCGCGGAATGCAATATTGCGCAGAAATGGGGAGTGGAGACGGCCCCAGGCCTGAGGGACTGGGGGATAGACATGGACAGGGCAATGATTGCCGAAAAAGATGTTTCCAAGCACAGAGGGTGGCCCAAGAAATGGGATCACAAGTGGGGGAGGTGGAACAAATACAGAGGTGGCCTGTGTGTATCCCCTACCATTGAACTACAGCGAGATTGACGCCTCATGCTGGAGGTCTACGGATTTGACGATACACTCCCGCCTTGATGAGAGCGTCACGCTTGCTTTATAATATGTCACTGAAAAGGTATGGGACTCTTGCCGTAAATGACGATGTGCTCAGGTGCGGATAGCTGCCTAATAGTTATGTTATTCACATGTGTGTGGGGCGGCGGGGAGGTGGACTGTACTCAAGTCGTACTATATAAGATGCATTTGCCATGTTTTCACAAAGGACCCATATGACGACTTATCAAAGCACTGTACCATGTCTTTTTCTTTTTGCTTAATACAAATTTTTTATAAAAAAAAGAAAGAAAGCTATACTGTGCCCTTGTTTCAACCACTTTTGGCGCACTAACGACCCTCACAAAACGATCCAAAACCTTTCGCACCTGAAGCGTCAGAGAATATTTGTATCTACCAGATCATGTCTTCATCAACAAAAAACAAAGAGACTCCAATAAAATCCGCAAGAAACTTCAGCCAAATGTGCAGGTCAGCCCTGATAGCCATGGATATCCTTACTCTGTGATGAGGGATATAGGCACCAGACATGGACATGCCCAAACGCCTGCAAACAGTTCTGCCTGCCTTGACCACTCTACATGCAAAATTCAGATCACCCAATAATCTCTGCACCTTTCCGAGCTATAATTTCCTTTCAATGCTTACTGACAACAAGAAGGACCTTATCTCAAGAAGTTTCTCAGCAGGTCGCCTGGCTACCATTTCCACCATACCTAATTCAATTCCCAAGAAAGTCAACATTGTGCTTGGCCCTTCAGTTTTTTCTGGGGCCAATCGTACACCAAGATCTTGAGGCATAACCTGAACATTTTTTAACGCCTTTCTGCATTGGTCAGTGTTCCTTTCACCAATGAACATGAAATCATCTAGGTAGTGACAAACCAGATTGTGGCCACTAAACCGCGTAAAACACAATTGCAAAAAAGTGCTAAAGGTCTCACGTAGGGCGCAAGATATTGAACAGTCCATAGGGAGCCCTTTATCCACATAAAATGCACCATTGAAATGCATACCTAGTAACTCGAAATCAGAAGGATGTATGGGCAGAAGTTGAATAGCTGACTGTATATCACTTTTACCAGCTCCGCTGCTTTCCCAGCTGATCTGACCAATTTCGATACATCATCCACCGATGCACAGGACACACTTGAATCAGATTGGGAAATAAAATCATTAACTGACAGGTCTTCTGGCCATGATAGATGATGTATTAAATGATATTCTCCAGCAGCTTTCTTGGGCACAACACCCAGTGGAGAAACAATCAATTTATCAAGGGGGCACTGTAAGAAAGGGAAAGCTACTCTGCCTGCCACGTGGAAGCTCCTTAGCGGATGTAAAATTATCTGACCAACGCTTCTGCCTAGGCCGATGATGACCAATTTTAAAACCCTCTTTCAAACCCCAAAACAATTTGAATGGCGCCTCAGGATCTGGATAGAATCTCAACCAGCTTGATAACTCCTCAAGTCTAATTGGTGTATGGCCCCTTAGTTGCAAATTGAAATGACTGACTTCTCCCTCTCTGCCCTCTCCCTTGCTCACCAAACCTTTGACCCGCTAAACATTGGGTGAGTTGATGTCTTCCTCCACATTGCGAGCACTCATGCTTGTAATGGCAGAATTGTCTGTTACAGAAACCTCAGTTAAAATTCTAGCATGCCCCTGTAACTGGTGCTTGGCCCCCTCCCATAGAACCCTGAATAGAACCCTGCCCCAGACTGGGCAGGACAATACTTAAAGGGCCAGTAAGTGACCGGTAAACCACTCGCCGTAGCTGGAGGATGAGAGGAAGACACCCACTGTAACCATAGCTCTGAGTCAATGTCACCCCAAGGTTTATCATTGAAAATACTAATCCTCGCTCTACACTCTTCGCCATAACTTAACCAAGCGTATGCACCAAAATACATTTGTGCCTTCCGTATTATGTCTATCTATTTAAACATAGCCACTGCCCTTTCTTGGTGACGTTCACAGTAAATGCTCACATAAATAAGGAAAGCAGATGTCCAATTTTTTATCATTTTGGTAACTCTAGGTCTTTTTGCTAATTCCCACTCTTACTCCTTGGAGCCTTCTTTGGCATGAATATCCCTATGTAATAGTTTAAAGACATCAACAAACTCATGCCTCCATATTCTATTCTTAGTCTTTTCCTGATAAATGAGAACCCAAGGGCATTGCAATACCCATATAAGGAAGTTTCTTGTGCATCATTTTATCCTCTTCCTCTTCATCGTGATCATCTTTTGCAATCTCAACTACCTTCTTAGCTTTGTCACTACTGTTCTCTTCCACTTGCACAGACCCTTTAGCATTATCCCAAACCACAACCTCAGACTGTACTTCACCCTGCTAGATTTTGTCAAAACCATTACCCAACTCCCCCCAACACCAATAGATGTTGTTGTCAGTTTCTGTGCATTATCAGATTGTTGCCATGCTGCCCACCACTATACCTTACCTTTGGGCAATTACGATGAGCTCCTGCGATATTCCTTGGAGTCGTCTTTATGCTGTCCAGCCTTTAATTCTTCTTGCTCAATTGCTCGGTCCGCTCTTGACGTCTGCAAGATACTAAAAACACTGGTTTGCCCCGACAAACCCCTTTGATCCCCTTCCCTTTGCATATGAGTTTTTTCATGTTCTCCACAGTCCCCATCACTCAATTCACCCACCTCTAGTTCATCGCTATGTTATGTTATGTTATGTTATGTTATGTTATGTTATGTTATGTTATGTTATGTTATGTTATGTTATGTTATGTTATGTTATGGTAACAGGTTTTATAGAGCGCGGACAGCTACCTCAGCTAAGAGGCGTCCCGGCGCTGAGCAACAAAAGAGCCATACGCATAAAACACTGAAGGCCTACAGGGAGGGGAACAGAAATGTCTTAATGGCTTTCCTAAAATGAAAGTAGTTAATAAGCCCACGAATGCGGGCCGGCAAAGAATTCCACAGAATGGCAGCTCTATTGCGAAAAGAGCGCCCACCCGCACGGACTCTTCTCACCCGGGGAATCACTACCAGATATTGTCCCATAGATCGAAGTGATCGTGTAGGAGTGTAAGGTAGAAGAAGGTCAGACAGAATTTGAGGAGATGCCAATTTCAGAATTTTGAAGGCAATACACAATGCCTTAAACTCAATTCGCCTGGCTACAGGCAACCAGTGAAGGAGGCGAATTGCACTGGTCACTGAACAAGTTCTGCGCAAGCCCAAAAGAGATCTTATGGCCGCATTCTGGACTCTCGGTAGCCTCTGAATTTCAGATTTATTCGCTCCCAGGTACAGCGAGCAGGCATAATCCAGCGTGGACAAAATCAGGGCCTGAATAATGATCTGCCTGGTCGAAGCCTCAAAAAAGGCCAGAATAGGTTTGAGCCCGCGCAGCAGACCAAAACAAGTTCCTGCCACCCTTTTTGTTTGAATCTGGAAGCTAAGTGAGTTGTCCATCCAACCCCCCAGGTTCTTCACTACAGGCTTAGGGATGGGGGCCACACCCAAACTCTTGGGCCACCACAGTTCACTCCAGCAGTCATGGTTCCCTCCCACCAACAACACCTCCTCCTCATAGTCCAATTGTTCTTCATAACCGCCCAAACAAGCCTCACTCACACCTGGCTTTTCCCCATCTCCCACCCCACCATCATAAAATCTCCATTGATGCGCTGTCATATGCTTAAATTGTTCTGACGATGAAGGAAAATCCGCTCTAGATCTTGCTTTTTCTTCGGGCCAACATACTAGAGCCACCTCTTGCTCTGTTGGCAAACCTCTTGTGCCTGCCTGTTCCTCCACCGTACTTACTGACGCCTTTCTTTTCAAGCTGCTCAGACCTGACTGGTCCCCTGCTCCCAAACCCCCCTCCTTACCCACCTTGCTAATCTCACCCTCTGCAGCAACCTTATTAGTATGTTCTACCCATACTCACTAACCTGACCCTAAGTTAGTATGTTCATCTTGCACTCCCACGCACTGATATTGCTGACCCAAAAAGGCTTCATTATAGGGCTGCAAACCTTTCTTAAACACTAATTGTTGCTCAACTGTCTTGCCTGAAGGCCTTCCAACCAAAACTGAAGCCTCCATAAAAACTTCTTGTTAAGCCACATAGGAACTTTTGAAAACTTAACACTGTCCCTTGACTCAGTCTGTAAGAAAACATCCCCACAGCGTGAGGGTTTCCTCATAATCAAGCCCTGCGGTGCTGAGCACAAACCACTTGTTGGCAGGCCCCCCTCCTCTCCACCAGACATTTTTACAGCAGGCAATGAGGACAAGTGTACACATTTTAAAGTTGGTTCAGCATTTACCAAATAAGCAAATTACAATAATTTTCCCTGTCAGCTACAATAAATTCTGAGCCCTTTCCCACAGGGGAATGGCCCGCCTCCTTCCGCATACGAGGCTTGAGCTCCCCAG
The DNA here is from genome assembly GCF_964204655.1 of Triturus cristatus. Taxonomy (NCBI): domain Eukaryota; kingdom Metazoa; phylum Chordata; class Amphibia; order Caudata; family Salamandridae; genus Triturus; species Triturus cristatus. The sequence continues at coordinate 760,472,048 of NC_140589.1, read as the reverse complement.
CAGATGCACTCTTGGCCCTCCTCCTTTTTCTGTGCGCTAACGACGCTGCTGGCTCCGCACAAGTGGCGCCTCCCTTCGCTCTCACCACTCCTCCCACTGAACGCCCCTGACGAGTGGCTGCGGTAGCGTGCTGGACCTGCGCTGTGCCTCGGGCCGCCTGCCCTGCAACCAGCGACAATGCGGGACGCCCTGATGACATCTCTGGGTCATTCTCTTTGCCCGGTGAGAGAAATTCAGAAACTTCGTTATTTGAAATTTTTTACTTTGTTCGCTGCAGACAAACACGCAGCAACAGCGATGCCACACCGCACACCACCTTCCTTTTTGGATGCGCCAGCCCCACCCAAGCTTCACCTGGCACACCCGGTTTCAGCGAGTCCTCCCTGCCTGAATCACAAAGGACCCTTATAGCATTTCTAACTTCCTCATTCCCCGCTATAATACCCTCACAAAACCTCAAATTACTACAAAATAGCTACCTGACTGACTAATTTCAACTAAGAAATTAATATTTTTACCGTCCCAACGACCTCCTCCGCCAGGGTCTTCCCACCCAAAACACCACTATATATAACCTCCCCCTAGATCCTGCCCTCACCACTACCTGCACGTAGCCGCACCTGTGGCCTGCTCCATTGAGTGAAAACACCAAGGGGGAGAACAGGCTCGCCCCAAGCTCCCCCTGTGCCCCCCCTTCTCCATCCGGTGTGAATCTCAGGTACTTTCAGTTGGAGAATTGTTTAAAATTGAATTATGCTTAATTTTTAGCTGAAACATTTTGATGCATACGGCAATCCTTACACACAGGAATTCTTTCACATGTGGTCCTATCATCAATACAAGCAGTATCTCCATAGATGACTAATCATTACTCTACTGACCATTGCAATATGAAGGAAACTGGTCTGAACTGGTGTAACACCACTCCCAACGTTACTGACTTTCTTTTTCTACACTGCAGCCTCTGGTGACAGTGTCGCCCCGGCAGCATTCTGTGGTTCGGGTGATGTTGCACCAGTATTTTTTAACAAGAAAGATTGAAAAGGGCCGCAGTAATTCCTTGGGCAGCTTCTGGGGGTAGTAATTGGCTATACGTGTCAGCTTGGGTGTTGCAATACAACATGTCTGTATGCCAGTCTGCTATTTGTGGAAGCGGGCCCCTCATCCCACGCAACGCCACCCTTCGTTTTGCTAGAAGAAGGCCAATAGCCACCAAGGGCGCAGGATCTTATTTACTGGGAGGACCCACCCAAGAAGCGCCAATTGGGGATCAGGTTCAAGGTCTGAGCTAATAAAAGATCCCAAATCCTTGAACACTCTTTCCCAGAATGCGTACACCCCTGGCCACTGCCAGGCGAGGTACCAGAATCCTGCTCCTTCCTGACTGCATCTAAGGCAACCAGAAGACTCTGCTAGACCATAACGGAACTGGCATTTGGGGGTACAATACGCTCCATGGAAAAATTTGATGTGTATGTGGCTTCCATTAGTAGAGACTGATCGGGTGCGGTAGGACCATACTTTATCACTAAGGAGAGTGCCCAAGTCGCTTTGCCATTCCAGCCTCACCTTTAAGACTTCAGATTTACGTGTGTCCTGAAGACTATTATAGAATTTTGTGATTAACTTTGCAGGTTCTTCCGTCTTAATGAGTGTAGAAAGTGCCCCTATACTTTGTGGCTCCAGTAAATCATCACCTATGAGGGCTCGCTATGTTTTTCGGGCCCTATAGTAATGGAATAAAACTGTGCCCCCCACTTGCTTGTCCGGTGATTGAAATGACTCCAATGTCGCCAGCACACCATCTTTAAAGAAATCTCCCATTTTGTGTATACCTATAGACTTTAAGGCCTGCCTTGCTCCCCCCTCCTGGCCCAGTGGAAACCACATGCACCACTGCAGCGGGATTTCTGGTGCATATAAAAAGGGACCCGCCTGCATGTGTAGTAGAGTTTGCCATGCTTGCACTATAACAGTCACGGAGTCAACGACCTGTAAATTCCTGGTTGCCGGTTGTGTGAGTCTGTGGTAGTGTGAGCGGGTCAGCTGCATTTCTTTCCAAGTACAGGAAGGGGAGATCATTCGGCCCATGTATCCAATAGTGCGCAAACACACTGCTCACGGCCCTTTAGTATTATTCCAGGTCAGGGGCCCCCAGGCCACCCAAGTCATATGGGAGGGTGAGTGAACTCCATTGTATGTGAGATTGTTTACCGGCCCACGCCAATTGTATTAATTGTGAGCGCCAGCATTGAAACATGTGTTTTGGTAACGGTATGGGGATGTTCTCAAATAAAAACAGGAATCTTGGTAATATGACTATCTTCATAATGGAGACCCTCCCCATTAACGAGAGTGGAAGCTTGGTCCACTTATCTACGTTATCTATGAGCCTCTGTATGGCCTTACCATAGTTTTCCTGCAGAACTATTGCGGGGTCCGTGTGGAATTGGACGCCCAGGTAGCGTACCGCTTCTGTGGTCCAGTGCAGGGGGAACTTCATGGGAGGTTCCGTTGGGCAGGGAGTGAGGGGAAATATAATCGACTTGTCCCAATTGATATGCAACCCAGAGTAACCTCCGTACTGTACGACTTCTCGTAAGATAGGTGACAGATGCACCTCCGGTTCCCGTACATATAGCAACATGTCATCTGCGTATGTTGAAATATTCAGTGTGTATTCAGGGAAACCTAGACCTCTGTGTGCATGATACTCGCGAATTGCACACGCTAGGGGCTCAGTAATAATGGCGTACAATAGGGGGAATAGGGAGCAGCCCTGTCTCGTCCCCCGGGTGATGTTGAATGGGTCAGTCACCTTGTTCCCGAGTCTCACTCTGTCTGTGGGTGAGGTGTATAGTACGGTTACCAGACGGAGGAATATGTCTCCAACGCCTATTTTAAGCAAGACCAACAACATAAACCCCCACTCGACCGAATCGAACGCTTTTTCAGCATCTAAAAAGACTGTTGCCGCCTTAATTTCTGGGTTTAGTCTCTGCACTAGGCCGAATAAGGTCCACAAGTTGTGAGATAGATTGCGACTAGGTACAAACCCCACCTGTTCTGGATGTTTAATTCCCGGGAGCAATAAAGCTAGTCTATTCGCCAAGATTTTAGCGTACAGTTTAGTGTCTACATTTAATAGTGAGAAGGGTTTATATGATGAGCAAGCGGTAAGTGGTTTGCCTGTCTTTAATAATGCGACAATAACTCCTTCGCGCAAGGAGGACGGCATGATGCCTGCCTCTGTTATATCCTCAAAAAGCATCTTCAAATGGGGGATCAGTAGGTCTTTGAATTCTTTATAAAAGGCGACGGTGAGCCCTTCTGATCCTGGAGCTTTTTCAGACGCCATCCCTTTCAATGCCTATGTTATTTCATCTGATGTTAAGGGGGCCATCAAGTGTTCCCTATGTTCCACCGCCAACCATGGCATTTTGATCGATTAAAAATATTCTTCTATTGTGTCGATACTGGAGTTGTTTTGGGAGGTGTATAACCTCTCATAGTATGTGCGGAATTGGGTTGCTATGTCCTCTGTCGTGTGCAATGTAGTCCCGTCATCATCTCTCATGCCTACTATGGTGTCCAACTCTCTCTTTGGCCTAAGTATCTCTGCTAACATTGCACCTGGTCTCTTTCGTTCTCCATAATAATGAGCCGATGCATATCTACTCATGTGTTTGATTTCATCATTGGCTGTGTCTAGGTGTTCTGCCAGTTTCTGCTTGAGTTCCGCCATATGTTGTGTATGTCAGCCTTCTTCTGCGACTCTTTCTAGGCACCCAATTTCCTTTTCTAATGTGTTTAGCCTACTTCTTATGGAACGTAACACACCTGAATGAGTGGATATAACCACCCCTCTGATGAGCACTCCAAAGGTTTCCCACACTGTGGTAAATGAGGTCACTGACCCAACGCTCTCAGAGAAGAAATTCTCTATAGCTGTGGCCAACCCTTCCCTGAAAACAGCGTCAAGTAATGAGTAAGGAGGGAAGCGCCAAGTAAACGGTGGGATGCGTGGTGTCCCGTACCTCAAGGCCAGTTGGACGGGTGAATGATTGGAATATGTGCGCGATAAATGTGTACATGACACCACCCTGAAAGTCAGTCTCCCAGAAAGTAACCAGTAATCTATTCTGGTGTGAGTGTCATGTACTGAGGAGTAGTGCGTGTAGCCTCTCTCTACTGGGGATCTATGCCTCCATATATCTATGAGACCACTTGCTTGCATTATATCTTGGATGGCAACGGCTGCCGCCACTTGACATCTGGGTGGGCCCTGTGTTCAATCTATGTTTGGATTTAGTATACAATTAAAATCTCTGCCCCATAGTTATGGGATCCCCTTCCAGTGTACTAACTTGTCGGCTAGGGAAACATAAAATTGAGGGTCATCATGATTGAGGCCATGTATACCTAGTAGGAGCAATTGCAAGTCCCCTCTTTTGCATACAGCGAAAGCATATCTACCTTGTGGGTCCTTAAGCATGCCCGTCATTTCCACTCCTGCCCTTTTGTCCACCCAGATCAATACCCCTCTTGCAGGTGATGTAAAATCTGCAGAGTAGCATACCCCTTGTAATTTGCGACATACTACCTCACTACATTCAGGAGCGAAATGTGTCTCTTGTAAAACAGCGATTGCCACAGAATATTGCTTTAAATAGGCGCCCACCCTCCAAATCTTTCTATTATCATTTAAGCCCTGAACATTACAGGTTAGGCGCTGCAGGGCGTGTGTACTCTCACCCGTTATCATCATTTTGCTTGGACTATTTCTGCCATGTGCTATTTTCTTTGCCTATAATATATAACAAATGTGATCTCTGTTGCAAACTCAATACAGTGCCCTCGTCATGCCTAACAAAACATCCCTTCCCTCCCACGCCTCAATAATCCCCAACTGTCGTGGCTATCTGGCCTCCCTCCCCCTCCCCGAACTAGAAAACCCAACCCCAACTCAAGAACAATTAAGATGAAAGGTGTGATACACACGGGGGCAGATGTGGCCATCCAGGAATGTTTCCAATGCCATTTTAATAGTTCCCATTAATGCATGAGTCTCTAGATGCATCGTCTCTCCAAGGTGTAGCAGGGTTTAACTGCTGTGTCTAGTGCACCCTTGGATGTCTCAGTCAAAATACCCCAATGCGTCAGCAAGAGTTTTTGCTCATGTGCAGTGTGCGCTCAATGTTCTCGTTAGGAAAAGATAGCGATCCCTAGTGGGGTGGAGTACTCAGTGCGTGGTTGAAAAGTTCACTACGTTACCCTTCTTCGCCTTCTTCTGAAGCTGTTCTGAGTGTAGGAGAGTAGGGTCTGCTATCCTATGGTCACCCCGAATTTTTGCTTTTGCTTCACTGGTTTTATGACTTAGTGTGGCTGTGGGCCTGCTAATCAGACCCACAGCCCTGCTGCTCTCGCCCTAAATTAATGCCAATGCACACTAGGTGCATTACCAATTGGAACTGGTTCACCTTATTGGACCCTGTAACAGTGGACCCCAGGTACCCAGGGCATAGGTGTATCCAAGGCCTACCAGGGGCTGCAGCATGTATTATGCCACCCCTGGTCTGGCCTCACTATTTGACACAACTGGCTGATCACTCAGCTGGGGTAAGTTGGTGTAATCACCTCTTACTTAGATATAGTATATCTATATCTAACATATATGGACACATGGTAACCTATCAGCCACTCCTATGGCAGGCCTTAACAATCCTGGAGGCAGAGTGCTTGGTTTCATGTGAGATGGTGCTCTGGCATGAGCTGAGCCTGTCTGCAGCTTTCGGAACGACGTCCTTTAGCTGTTTTATGATATTGCCATACCATATACTCTTAAGTGCATTATGTACCTCTCGGTCAAATGCTAACTTTGGTTTGGCTTTATCAAAACATGTTGAGTAAGGTGTCATACGATTTGGAATACTACCCCCTCGCCAGTTCTGGCGACGGGGGTAGCATTCCACTCTTCTAGAGGGACACGACATGGATCGATCAAGAAGCCGACACCGCCATCAGCTAGAGCCTTCGTGGGACAGCTCGTGAGTGACTCCTGGACGTCGTCGATCCCTTCACTTCCACGTGGCTGCGGAGACAAGCTTCCCTTCTTCACCTGTTAGTGACGGGGGTAGCATTCCACCCTTCTAGAGGGACACGACATGTACCTAACCTGAAACCCGGGTAAAGTTAGACAGAGCCTCAGCATCACAAAATGGATGCTGCCACCACAGACACAAGTCTGCCCTCCTGCTGCTGGGAGTTCTTCCAGCTTGGGAGGTGTGGACAAAGGGTTTCCTGTCAGGGGAGGTGCTTGCACCACCCCAGACAGGATTTTGTGTAGTGGGTTAGGGAGGGCTGAATAGATTGAGACATGCCTGGGGCACACAAGGTGTCCCTGTGCATATGCCTGTTCAAACCGGAGCTGGGGCTCTCCAGCCCCAGTCCTGGCGCGAAACTGGACAAAGGAAAGGGGGTGTAACCACCCCCCTTCCTGGTCCCACCCAGAGGAGGGACCTAGCAGGTAATCCGGCCCCTAGATTTGGAATAAGAGTAGGAGCTGTGTCCCAAGACTTCAGATCATCCTGAAACTCGACTTTAATAAGAAGAACTACTGGACTTCGACGTTCTGCTGCACAGAAGACTGAAGAGAATCTCCCTTGTGGCCAAGGAGTGACCACCCTGTGAATACAGGCACCATCCAGCAACTCAACGACTGCTTTGCCGTCGCCTCCCGCCGGAGACCGAGCCGAGAGCCCGACAAGACCCAGACTCCCAGACATCTCTGAGCCAGATCCACAGTCCCTGCAAAGAAGAAACCCGTGGAGGCACCGAGAGACGTGGGACCGCCATCTTGAAACGTCCACAACAAGCTGACTGCGCAGCACCTTAGGCATCCTCAATGCTGTGCCAGAAACCGGTCCTAGGAAGCTTGTTTCCGGTCCAGGAAAAACATGGCTTGGCAGTTCGGGCTGGACTGTTCCCATGAGGCACAGGGTCAGACTGATTTGCATATGGCCATGTCTGAACTGGGGTGGCAGAGTGGGCTAAAGAACGGTGATGGATTAAACCCAGATCAGTTGACTGGGGGTGAGTGCTTGCAATGTTCAACACTCCGTCCATCATTTCCTTTGGTTTTTGCTTTGTTCGCCATAAGTTGGCAGGGTATGCTCAGACGTGAGTCCCTTGCTCACTTTGCCACTGGATTCAAACAAGCCTGGCTGAAGACGGCTGAAATGCCAGAAACCGGTCCTAGGAAGCTTGTTTCCGGTCCAGGAAAGACATGGCGTGGCAGTTTGGGCTGGGCTGTTCCCATGAGGCACAGGGTCAGACTGATTTGCATATGGCCATGTCTGAACTGGGGTGGCAGAGTGGGCTAAAGAACGGTGATGGATTAAACCCAGATCAGTTGACTGGGGGTGAGTGCTTGCAATGTTCAACACTCCGTCCATCATTTCCTTTGGTTTTTGCTTTGTTCGCCATAAGTTGGCAGGGTATGCTCAGACGTGAGTCCCTTGCTCACTTTGCCACTGGATTCAAACAAGCCTGGCTGAAGACGGCTGAAATGCCAGAAACCGGTCCTAGGAAGCTTGTTTCCGGTCCAGGAAAGACATGGCGTGGCAGTTCGGGCTGGACTGTTCCCATGAGGCACAGGGTCAGACTGATTTGCATATGGCCATGTCTGAACTGGGGTGGCAGGGTGGGCTAAAGAACGGTGATGGATTAAACCCAGATCAGTTGACTGGGGGTGAGTGCTTGCAATGTTCAACACTCCGTCCATCATTTCCTTTGGTTTTTGCTTTGTTCGCCATAAGTTGGCAGGGTATGCTCAGACGTGAGTCCCTTGCTCACTTTGCCACTGGATTCAAGCAAGCCTGGCTGAAGACGGATGAAATGCCAGAAACCGGTCCTAGGAAGCTTGTTTCTGGTCCAGGAAAGACATGGCTTGGCAGTTCGGGCTGGACTGTTCCCATGAGGCACAGGGTCAGACTGATTTGCATATGGCCATGTCTGAACTGGGGTGGCAGAGTGGGCTAAAGAACGGGGATGGATTAAACCCAGATCAGTTGACTGGGGATGAGTGCTTGCAATGTTCAACACTCTGTCCATCATTTCCTTTGGTTTTTGCTTTGGGCCCTGAGAAGCCCCAAAACCAAGCAGCAATTGCACCAAAGACCAGCCCTCCACCATCCACGAGATCTGCGTGGGGCCCTTTTGCTTTTTGCCACTCGACGCGTCATCCCGGTTACTGGCCCGTTGGCTAGTGGCCATCTTGGTGACAAAATCTACGAACAACACCGCTGGTGTGGTTGCTCCAGACTGGCCCTTGCTCCTGTGAAAAGGAGCAGCCCCTCTGACCTTGCTGGTTAAAGCACCAAGCTTTCATCGATCCCTGCGTGGCTTGTATTAGCCAAGGCCTGTTTGCTCCGATCAAGAAGCCGACACCGCCATCAGCTAGAGCCTTTGTGGGACAGCTCGTGAGTGACTCCTGAACGTCGTCGATCCCTTCACTTCCACGTTGCTGCGGAGACAAGCTTCCCTTCTTCACCTGTTGGCACCCGACATCGCCTGGTTCCTTCCTGGTTCCACGCCGGTCACTGGCTAGTGACTTTGAACATTGTCCCCTCTGCTTACAGGTCGTCTACTCTTCAGATCCACCCTTGGGTCCACCCGAACTCTTCCTGCCTGGCCGCCTGCAGCATCTTCATCCTCAGGCTCCATAGACCTGCACGACGAAACCCGACGCACTTTGACCCCTATGCACCCGCTTCCTGTGGGTGAGGTAACGTGGCACTCCAGTGCTCCTGGGTAGAGAAACATCTCTAGTGTCTAGGTTCCAAGTTGTTAGGTTCTGGTCCATCCGGAAGACTCCTTTTTCTTTAACTTTGTGACTTTTACGCACCCATTGAAATCAATAGGTGCACGCGTGTAACTTTTCACACTGCACACACAGCCTGTGGGCCTCCTGGTCACTAACTACAGTTAGCTCCTTGTCGTCCCAGCGATTCCCAAGGCCCTAGGCCTTCCTTCCTTTCTATTCGTGGTTCTTATACCACTATTTTAGTATATGGTTTAGCTGGCCACCTGGCCCATCCATAATCGTGCAACTTTGGTATATTTAAACACTGCCTTGTTTTAACGAATGTGCTTCTGTGCTCATAAAGAGTATAGGGGATACTTTGAAGTAAATAAATACATATATATTTTGAATATATATCTGTGTGGTGTCCTTTCATTTGGTATTCACGGAGGTTACATATGGTAAAACAGCTGGCTTCACATGCCCTCAAGAGTTTAGCCTGCAGACTGCACTGTCCACGCTACCACTAGGATAGCTGGTCTATCAAGGTTGACTTCAACCACCACCATAAGGGTTGTTTGGCATGGTACAAGGTGATCACTAGAATTAGTGAGCAGCATATACCAGGCCAACTTCTCACACTGAGGATCACTCTTCTGTGTTGTGCTCTTCCCGGGCTTGTGAGGAGTTCTCCAACTGTCTAGGCGAGTGGCTTGGTGACCCCTGACGTTTACAACGTTGTTCCTTGTCAGTGATGAAACGTATCGCTGTCTTGGGATCGGTAAACAGGTGTACCTTGCCGTCCGCTTTAACCCTTAGATTTGCGGGATAGAGCATGCTATACTCTAGATTAAGATCGCAAAGATTCTTTTTCACAGGGGTAAAGAGTCGTCCCGCTTCCTGCACATGCATGGTGAAGTTAGGGAACATTGTTATTTCCATTCCCTCATGTCGAAGGTCCCTCAGTTCTCTGGCCTTGCGCAATGCTGCATCCCGATCCCTATAATTAAGAAGCCTGGCAATGATTGGTCGGGGAGCTGCGCCCAGTATTGGTTTAGGCGCCAGGGACCGGTGTGCGTGTTCCACCACCAGTATCTCAGAGGTGTCCCGACCCATGAGTTGGACCAGTAGTTTATCGATATACTGCTGCATATTGCCAAAATTGGTGGATTCTGGTACACCTAAAATACGAATGTTGTTACGTCTAGACCTCGCTTCAAGATCTTCGGCACTCGCTTGCTGGGTGCGCAGAATCTTGTCTCTCTCCTTATCGGTCTCCGCTTCCGCTCTGGTAATGTCCTCCATGTCCGAGATTCACTGTTCCGCTGCATACAGTCTGCCACCATGCTTATCTAGTCTTTCGGACATCCTGTCCATACAAAACAACAGTGCGTCGATTTTACTGTCAATTGGAGAGGCTCTGTTGGATGGTGTGAAACGCCTGCTTCATATCCACTTCAGATTCAGGTCATCTGGAGTGGAGTCTTGTTCCAGGGTCATGGTTTCCTTGGATCTGGGGTTTTTCTGTAGGTCAAACTGTAATTTGGGTTGCAGTTTGTCCGTCTTGCCCTTGATGCCAATCTGCGTATCTTATGCATGCTGGATTAGTGTCCAAACGAGTCCCGCTGTCTCCTGTTGGTCGTGCGTAGACTGCAACTTCCCGGTAATTTCTCACCTGGCTGCACCGCACTGCGGCTGATGCAGTGCAATGAGAGTCCACTAGGGAATCTATTGCCAATTTCACCAGGTCGTACTGCGATATTTAGGAGGTCCACAGTGCGTTTTTCTTTTGCGAGGTGTCGCCGCCAACAGAAAGCACCCAGCCGGATTCTAATTCTGCCTGTTTGTGACACCTTGGAATGACTGCAAAGGTAAAGCACCAATACAAGTAATGATTCACCTATTAGTGAGGTCTTGAGCCAACCATGTATTTCCCGAGCGTGTTCACACACCAGCTCTGCTCCGCTGCTTGGGGCTGTGAGGATATTTGGAATGCACGTGGTTGATTTTCCTCCAGATGTTTGTGCGATTCCCAGCGTGTACTCAGTGTGCCTCCTTTGCAAGCTGGATCCTTCTAGATGTCTCCCCGTCGGGTAACAAGGGGTGCATGCCCCTCCTTAAGGGTCACCGGTGCAGGGTATTGCTAGTGTCTCTTTGCTGCCAGTTACTCCCGGGTTCGCCCCCATCTGCACACGCCCCCTGTGGAGGTCTCCACTCATCAGGGGGTGGCCGCTGTGCTACAACGTGTGTGATTGAGTGTACCTTTTGATGCGGAGGGGCCCCAATATTCCTGGTTCCGCGATCTCTCCCAGGTTGCGATGGCTCCGAGTCTCGCAAGTCAGCAGCTACACGCCATGCTCTGCTCAGCTGTCTCCTGTTACATTAGCGAAGTCCCTCAATGCAATATTCTGGGTCGTCTCACCCTCAATCTGCTTTCGTCAGGATCGCCGTAGTGAGCACACCGTTCCTCTCCCTTGTCTCACACTGAGGCCGGGCGTGGAGTCGCGGAACTTGGAGCCGCCTTACCCTGCATTATCCGAGGTGCGTGTGTCCCCGCACCGATCTTTGCCGCAAAACAACTCTTTTTGGAGCGCTTCTTTTCCGCTGTGCTTTCCGCCATCGGGGATTCGTGTTTTTGTAGTTAACGAGGAGGATAATGCCGGATATTTTGTGTCGTTGGGTAGAGCTTCCCTAGCTAGCGGCCATTTTGGGATCAGGCAAGCTCCGCTCCCAGTAACATTCAATTTACAGGCCCTAGGCACAGGTAGTGCCACTTTAATACCGACTTGCTAGTAAACTAAACAGGTCATTAGGGTAATAGCCAATTCTACCAGGTTTTACACACTGCAGCGTGTAGCGATATCACGCAAGATAGGTTTATGCGCTGAATTAGTCAACTGGTTAGCTAAGCCCCCATTAAGGTGAGGGTACTTATCTATCAACTCATCAGTAAGGATGTTCAATTCAAACTCACTGAAGGGGGGGTGCCTTGTCATCAAACCCCTCAGCATTTTTGGGGCCAGAATAGATTAACAGAGTAGCAGGATGGTGGAGGATGTTGCTCTGAGTTTAGGATGGCATAGAAATAGGACAAAATGACTGCCTTCAACTTCCTGTATGTAACTTCCTGTATCTGACTACCTATGTATTTTCATTGGTTTCTGACCTGATCGAGGAGTCGCTGCCACGAGTGAGGACCCTCCGCCCCTTGTGCGGAGCAGGATCTCCGCGCACAGGGTGAAAACTCCATGATTGGGACTGAAATCAATGACAATACGCAGGAAGTGACAAACAGGAAATTACATACAGTATGTGTAAGTTCACCATTTAGATGTCAAACAGTGCCATTCACTCCTTGTCAATTATTTATCATGCTTCCTGGAAGTATTCATGAGAGAGTTACATATAATAAGATATGTACATTAGACTGTATTGGTATGTGTGATACCCTCAGCATCATACACACAAATCCAATAAACCTTCTACTTTTTAGTTGGGCGCATGAAGGAGTCTCTTTCTGAGCAGAGACAACCCAGGTCATTACACAGGTAAACTTGCTGCATGCACTGTATGTCTGACAGACATATAGCTACAATGCCACATGAGTAGCAGCATACCCAGATACAATATATATTTCCCTATCTGTATCTACATGTGTTTAATGTTGTGATTCTTAATCACAACTTCACAGATACTTTCTCTAATGCATTCAGTTCTAAATACATCACATATAAACAAAAAAAGTCCACTTGTGATCGTCCTATCGATGGATAGTAAGCTTTATCAGAGAAAACGATTTGTTTTCTTAAAATAACTCTCACCCACCAAAATGTCCCATGTTGGCATGCTTCATCAGCGAGTTCTTCCCGCTGCGGGACTGGGCGTTCTACAACCAACGAAGACGTGCAAGCACTTTGTTGGATGTTGACTATGAGGGGATGGGTACTTTTTCACAAGACCTATTTTTCTGACCTACCCACTACCATCCCCTCATAGTCAACACCCAACAAAGTGTTCCCACGTCTACGTCGGTCGTAGCACGTCCCGCAGCGGGGCGGGAAGAATCCGATGATGAAGCATGCCACCATGGGACATTTTGGTGGGTGAAGGTTATTTTAAGAAAACAAATCGTTTTCAATGAAAAAGCTTACTATTCCATTGATAGAACAGTCACAAGTGGACTTTTTTTTGTTTATGTACATATGACAGGAGGCCGAGTCCACCTTATACCTTACCTCTCCCTCTCCCCTTTGGTTTACATTGTAAGTACATCACATATGCAACTTGGATAGCTAATGAGTGTGTAGTATGTCACTATAGCATCATGCTACCCGTCATGATACAATGTTGGTAAACAGTGGATCATGCCCACTATTATTTATACATTCCTAGCCTCACTAGGTCATTACCATGAACTGCTGTGTCTTCACCAATGACATTAAGTTCAAAATGTAATTAACAGTATGTAGTTTTTTATATTTCAATAATTGGTTGTCCATAAAATATACAGTGAGTGAGCCAATACGTTTTCGTCACTGCCTGTCACCCCTTGCAACATATGTTAGTAAGGGCTATTGTAATCTCATCTGTTGTACATATTCCTGAAGGTTTCCTTGTTGTACACAATGTCTATCCTTACTCTCTCCATGCATAGACATGACTCATAGTGACACCTGGTACAGACAAAATTTCAGATGTCTACTGTCTGGGGACATTTAACACATGCAGGGACATTTACTCCCCTAGGGCAATGTAGTCCTTTGAGACTTTGCTCACACTAATTGCTATCATATGTAAGAAATATGTTGCATGACTTGTCTTTTGATTCTTGACAACAGCTGTTATTTACATACATTAGGTATGGCTTACAGAATAGTCTCAGGATGGAATTTATGAACAGAGTGTTAGAATGTCCACCAATCATTATAGACAACAGACTGTGAAACCACATGAAGGGCTTAACACAACTGGTGGCTCAAGAGAAAAAAGTGTCAACTAGCTGGTCACACACCTGCATACCCTGCCCTCTGTTTATGATAACAATCTGGTTCCTAGAATTCAGACCTTGGTGAGGGTTCAGAGGTATGTGTAAGCCTAGATGTACTACAATGTTGTGCAAGACACAACAGGCTACTATTATCTTGCACACAACTTGAGGGGAGTACTGTAGCACCCCCGCCCACACTTACGATCAATCATCTGAATTCCACCATTAAGAGACCAAAAGTGCGATCTATGATGGCTTGCGCATGAATGTGTGCCCTAATGTACCTATGCTGAGGTACAGTGATTGCACATCTCTATGGTGTGAAGAGATGAGGAAAGGGCATATGTAGCATCACCTGAGGAGGAAAATGAGGAAATATTTATACATGTCCCTACTGCATCTGTAAAGTTCAGAATGTATGGAATGGTTCATGCAGTGTCTTTTGGGGGTCATGTATGCGTCGATGAGAATTAGTCATTTGTAAGGGTTGTGGATATTCAAACAACATTTATACATATCAGACATGTATGGTACTTGAGAACTTACCCAAAAGCCACATGTTGCCAAATTATCCTGTTGCCAACTGCTGGGCAAGAGGTGACCAGCAGAATATGAATCCATGATGTGTACTGCCTGGGAATACTGCATACACAGCAGTAAAGCAGCCACTGACATCACACACAGCATGCATGTTGATGGAGTGCCGGTGGTGTCTGCAGTATAAGATATATGCATTGTGGCAAAGTGGCTGACCACATGAGAGCAATAAATTGCAAAAAATGCATTTGGGTAGCTGGAAAAGAGGTTGAAATCCCTAGCAACCTTTTGCCTTCCTGCCAGTGTATGTGGCATAACTATGTGGCGATGCACTCTCCTATTCATGTAGCTTAAAACCCGATGCAAGCATCGGAACTGGTTCACGTGAGAAATGCCCACAATGTCAACGGACACCCTCTGAAATGACCGATTAACAAAGAAATGTAGAGCTGCTAGGATCTTGTCATAGGCTGGCATGACGTTGGAGCGGCATGTCACAGAATCAAGATCCTGCTCCCACTCACAAACCATGTCCAAGATGATATCAGGTGGAAAACGGAATCCTGAGGTAACATCTTGGCTGGATATCTCAAAGATGATGATACTTTGTCTGAAGATCCTCTCAGCTCTCCTCATCCTCCTCAAACCATTCCCGCTCATTAAAAGGGGCAAATGACAAAACACATTGAGCTACATGAAAAGTCTGAAAGTGTTTGCGGGTACTAATATTTTATGTATGCAGCCAGGCTGTGATTGGCTGTTGGGCAAACAACATTCTAGTGAAGCTGGGTGGGGGGAATGGTAAGCACAGACTTGAGTGTGTAGTGTTTTGGAGAACGTGCAATCTGAGGTTTGATTAGAGGTTTTGACTTGTGTTGTAACATTCACATTTGAACTGACTGTGGAAGGCATTACATTAAATGTGCAACTGAAGAAGAGATGTAACAAATATACTTGTGATGTTCTTGTTGTCACTTGAAGGGTCATATGAATACGTTTTTAATTCAATTGTACTTGATATATCTACACTGTTTTAGAGGTGTGTGTTGACTATCACAATTACCCTGCCAATACACTCCTTTTATAGCTAACTGGTCCTGCTTCCATCACATTTGTACAACACCTTTTATTTTTTATCACCCCCAAGTAACATCTGCCCCTCACTCATTGTGTAATTTAATGTTTAGTAACATGTTGCCATACTCTACTGTTACCTACATGCACATGTCCTACACATACACGTACGTAACAGCCATTGCCCAGTGGTGGCTGGTGACATTTGAAAGTGGTGAGGCGTGAAACAATTATCGTACTGCACAGCAGCGAGGGATTCGAACCACCTACAGGTGGTTTAGGGGGGTTCCTTCCCCAGAGAAAATTTTGAAAAAAGAGTGGGCAAATGATGCAGAGGAGCAGAAAAGGAGAGAGGGGTCGCAGGAGAAAGGGAGTATGATGAGAAAGGGAGGCTAAGAAAGACATGAACGATTAGGGAGAGGACTTTTAAATTATGTATACCTAAAATGCGCAATACATGTCCAATTCCCTTTAAGAGGTCTACAGTTCCCTACACATCACCACGAGCTGCCTCGCCTGACCACAAAAGTCTCCCGTAGATGGACAGAGACGATACAACACAGCAAGCGAGAGTGATTAGTGTTTCACCAAACAAGAGCACCATTAACGAGTTTATCAAAAGTGGCCTGTGATATTTTCGCGCTGTGCCATCAACCAGAAAACCATTTTACAATCACAACAAGCAAGTTTGCCGAGGCCTTGAAACCTCCTGTAGCCGTAAATCAATTCTGACACTAAGACCAGACATCCATATTCACGACGCTTGTATTCATGTAAATGCTAAGCTATCAATAATACTCGGCAAGGTGATCCAATCACTTGTTGCAGAATATCTACTTTACAGCATACCTACAGATCTGAACAATTACTCTGTATTGTATTTTCAACAAATATGGATAACTGCTTGGCAGTAAACCTACATACCTACAAGTCAAAAACATTATGGGGAACATATTTAGCAAAGGTTACAAAGACTACATTGCCAGTGAACCAAAAAAACTTCAATGCGGTGAAACACTCACACATCTCTCAGACTCTCCCGAAGGTTGATGCGCATTTCTGCGATCCCTTTAATCATTCGTTTCACAAATTAAGACCGTATTGTTGAATATAAATGGTATGGTAACTCGACAAAGTGTTGGGACATACGAGTTCAACCAACACAGGCGGCCCAAAACACCAACAACCACTTCACATCACAACATGGGAAGACATCCACACATCGATCCCACAGTGTTAGAGCACGCGTGTTTAAACAACACACAGGCAGCAAAAAACACCAACAACCACTTCACATCACGACACGGAAAGACATGCAGTATTTGTCTGTTGAGCATCGCAAAAAATATTTTACCATTCCTTACCGGCCCGCGCAGCCTCTGCACGACTGTTGAAGAGCGCGGGACCCCGGACCAGGAGCAACAGGAACAGTCACTGCAATGCCAACCCCTCTACTAACGCTGCTCCAGCAGCGTCGCCAGGATTGGTTGAGGGCAGGGATACTCCCTGCCCAATAGGAGACTGGGGGCTGCGGCATCAAACCCTCGGTCTCCTAATGTGCAGCCTAGAGTGCGCATGTTCAGGCTGATCGTAAAAATGATCAGCCCAAAAACGAACATGCGCACTATTGCTGGGACTGCAACAGTGTGACTGTCTCTAGTGCGCTGCAAGCCTGTCACTCAACTCCCTGAGTGCTGCCGCAGCCCCGCCCCCACCCCAGCGTCCCTTGTTCTACTTCTCCGACGCAGAGACGCTAATTCCAATCAGGACAGGAGTCCTGATTGGAATTAGCGTCAGAGAAATAGAACGACGAATTTGGGGCCGTGGCATTAGTAGGGCAACACCCCCAATGGACGCACCGCCACTGCGTTTGCCTACATTTAGCTGGTTTCATTTTAAAGTGAGGCATTTTGTACTATGTTGATTGTACAGCTAGATGTCGTATATGCCATAATACATGAATCTATGCATATGTGTTGTGGCATGCACCAATGTTTGCCACTTATTTAACTGTGTTGCAGAGGTTGCGCCTCAAGTGCAGAGTGCGGAACTTCCTCCAGAGTGCCAAAACTCCACAGGCATAAAGATACTACTCGTAAGTCCCTTTGTGAATGCCAAAAAAGTTGTAAAGTTAGACTTTTGATCTAAGTTAGACTTTTGGTCTAAGTTTACCTTTGGGAATTGGGCCCCCATTCTCTGCTACAGTTT
Organism: Triturus cristatus; assembly: GCF_964204655.1. Classification (NCBI taxonomy): domain Eukaryota; kingdom Metazoa; phylum Chordata; class Amphibia; order Caudata; family Salamandridae; genus Triturus; species Triturus cristatus. The sequence goes on along the minus strand of NC_140589.1, from coordinate 760,454,439 downwards.
CTGTGGTCCTTGCAATGCAATTTTTACTTCTCCCCAACTGGTTTAATGTTGATGATGTTACTTCTTCTGTAATGTTACTTCATTGTTAATTGTAAAATGCTCCCCCGGGGCACTACATCACCACCATTATCTAATGGCATATTATATCATATTTGGGGAGGGGCCCCTCAGACCATGCTTTTCTAATGTTCTTTCATTCATTTACCTTGTTTTTAATCAATTAGCCATTATTCTTTACTAAAGTGGATGACCGTCAAGCACTGGGCTTTGTGAAGGTCTGACAAGTTTTCTTTTTGTTTGCCTGAAAAATGGATGATTCCACCCAGTAGCGATGGTATTACCATACACTTTATAAAACACGTGAAATGTGTCAAGTTTAATATTAATAGGTTCCAAGTAGGAGGAAAAGCAACCAAAACCTCCTTTAAAATATTTATACCATTTGATTGAAGATGAAGATTATGCAGAAGTAGATAAGCAAGGTACCAAATGTACACTGACATCAAGGACCATGAGAGACCTAAGCAAAGACTTCCAAAAGAAGATCTAAGAGGTTCCAGGCTGCAAGTAGCAAACATCAGGGACAAAAATAGTACCATGTGGACAATCAACTTGATAAAAAATAAGAGAATGAATGTGTTGAGACATCCATCACTCATTAGTGCCTCCTTTACATATGATTCAAACCGGAACTGATATCACAGTTAAATAATCGACTTCATCTTAAATTCGGAGCCTCGGGGAAAAGAACTCTAGGCCAGCCACCATCCTGGAAAAGGCAATTCATGTCTTAACCAAGCATCTCTCTTCTAACACATTACTGTGGGCACCAACTACTTAAGCCCAAGTTTGAACTTTTTCATCTGATGCAGAACCTTGCAGTAGTGCCACTGCTATTCTCACCAGATGCTCCTCACAGGTTGCAGAGCACCCATCCAATCTGTTGCATCTTGGCTGCTTGGGCACCCAATAACCACAATACTTTTTGGAGTCTCACAGTTCCTGACCGCAGAAGACGTTATACGAAGCCTGCAGCTGCAGGCTGGGAGAGTCTCTCACTGGAGCTTGTTTCTTCTTGTGTTCTTGGGTTCCTGGATGCTGCTCCTACTCTCTTTAATGGCAAAATGGCAATCACCTATCTGAGGGTTTGCAGCTCCCTTTTGAGGCAACTCTGTAGCTAATCCACTTTAGGATTTTGTTCTTTTTTTCTATTCCCTTTCCATCATGGCTAGTCCTCCCTTGGTTTCTTCCTGACTTTCTAAATACATTATGTTTCGTGTCATGTGGTGTTTGATGTCATTTTCTTCTGTTCTTTTACTATTTAAAGGCCTCAGTCTTGTTGGAGGATGTGTTGCAACAAAGCTCTGTTTCTTCGGTTGTTTCCTCATCCCCTCCACTTGCTGTTCGGGACTCCTCACCCCTGAAGAATTCCACTTTTGGTTTCTGGATTCTTTTTTTGTCCAATTCTCTAAAATCTTGGTCCAGCAAGGGTTTTTTTTCTACACCTTTGGTTTTTCCTCCTGAGAAGGTGGCAGCTTCTTGAGGGCACTTGCCTACCATATATTTCATTGTATCTTCTGGAAATAGTAACCCATGCATCGGAAGACCCAGACTGGATAAACATTCAGACGTGAACATAACTGCGAAATGATAGGAGACCTGAGGACTTCCAGACATGTGCTGTTTGCATCTTTCTGCAGCATTCGCTCTGAAGACTGAAGCCATATTCCTTGTTAAAGGATATTCCAGGACCTGTGTCAGTGTGTCTTCTTAATGGACATATTATTCTCTGAAGTGCTGTTTCGAAACTCCTTCCACCACTTTTTGTGAGCAGTAGTATCCTATCACCATGAAAGTGGCTCCTTGAGACTGAACCAAAGGGCCAGTGAAAAGAGTAGTCCTGATACTGTCAGGTTCCACGGGTCTTACCACCTCCCCGCAACGCACACACAGAAACACCGGGAGACTCACTTCCGGTTGGAGGGTGAGTCCCGGTCTAGTTGTTGCAGCGCGCGAGAGGTCGCAGAAGCACTTCCGGGGGAAACGCTTACACTTCGCGTTTCCCGCCGGTTCCGTGCTTCGGATTCAACTGGATTCCCCCAGTGACGCTAGTGCTGTGATCCGAGTCGAGTATCGACTCCAGTAACCTATTTCCTTCTTCGCTGAAGCGTACCTGGTAGATCCTTCTCACCGCGCTGGAGCGCACCACGAGTATTTGATCCTATCCCGCCTTAGAGCCTCCCTCGCGCAGGAGCGCTTAGAGGCTGCCTTGATCCCATAGCGCAGGAGCGCTTGTGGGATACTTTTGTTTGTTTAGCGCAGGAGCGCTTGTGGGATACTTTTGTTTGTTTAGCGCAGGAGCGCTTGTGGGTTATTTTGATCCTATAACGCAGGAGCGTTTGTGGGATACTTTTGTTTTGCTTTATTAGCGCTGTTGCGCTTATGGGATACTGAAGAGTTCATAGCGCAGGAGTGCTGCTGTGACAAAGTACACCATTAGAGCTGGAGCATTTGTTCTTGCACCTACCTTGCTTTGTGGGATGCCACTGTTATAGCTTGCCCCCGTAGTTTGCCGCAAGATTGCGCAAGAACACCATTGCGCATGGTTTTTGACCTTTACTTTTGACACGAGGGCGCAGGAGCGCTTTAATTTGGTTGCACGGAAGGAGTAGTGTCCAGGAGCACCTCGCCTGGAGCAGTGCTGATTCTGGGTGCCGTGGTCCGAAGAAGCATCGGTGAGTCCCCGGAAAGACTATCCTTTCTGTGTGTGTGTTCGTGAGGGTGCTGTAGAACAGGAGTTGGGATTCTTTATTGATCTGGTCCTTCCTGTCTTCCAGAGGGCACCAGGATACTCCCCCCACCAAGCCAGTACGTCCTTTCTGGCTCCCTTCCCTGCGTCCATCTCATCCCTGTTGGTTCCTACTGTTCACGAGGGTCAGGTGGGTACAGGGACGGGTGCTCTTGTCGTCTCTGCGGAATCTCTTCACAAGCAAAGGTGAGTCTTGTGAGGTATCTGACAGATACATAGGTTAGGGGGAGAGTGGCTGTGCAAACTGGTACATATTTCGCATTTTTTCGGAAGTTAAGATATTCTAAAGCTAAACATGGTTGTGGCAAAGTAGGTTCCACCCATTTAATCCCTCTGGGGTTTTCCCTTTTTGACTACTCAGTTTTTGGACTTCAGCAAGCTTTACCAACTAAGGGCCAGATGTAGCAAGCGAAATAGCGATCGCAAACGCTGAAATTCGCAGAATATCAGCGTTTGCGATCGCAATTTAGCTGTGTGCTATGTAGGAAGGCAAATACCGACTTGCAAAATAAGGAATCACAAAAATTGCGATTCCTTATTCTGCGCAAGCATTTAGAGAATCGCAATTTGCAATTCCCTAAATGCTATACTAGTAGGCACCGCAAATTGCGATAATGCCTTAAGAAATCGCAAATTACCACCAACTTCAAGTTGGTGCTAAGTTGCGATTTCCTTGGGAAAAAGCTATTTTTTGCTTTTTTTCAAAGTGCCATGTGGCACACATACATGCCCTTAGGGCATGTATGTGCGCCACATGTGCACACATGCACAATTCAGGGGTGTAACAGAGTGTCCTTCTGGAACCCTTGCACCCTTGAAATTGCATACGCAATGTGCGAGTACCTACTGGGTGCTCGCAAGTTGCGAGCGCAATTCCCGTTCATTCTGATGGACCTCTTGGGAAGCCATTCCTTATTTGCGAATCGCAAATTGCGAGTCGCAAATAAGAGAATGGGTAGGAATCGCAAAAATTAATGCAATTTCTACCTACATAGCAATTTGCGAGTCCTTAATAGCGAGTCCCTAAAAATCGCTATTAAGGACTTGCTAAACTGCTTTAACCTAAATCTGGTCCTTAGGGCGTTATTTCGAGTTTGGCAAACAAGATACTCTATCAAAATGTGTAAAATATCCCTTACGCCATGTTACAAGTGCTATAGGCACTTATAATAGGCAGAGGAGACATCCACCATTTCTGTGATGGACTATCCCATCCACCAAACTCTAAATAAAGCCCTTACTCTGATTATCTGACCCTTGACCCTGTTCCAGGCAGGTCGCTCCCCGCGCCGCACAGCTCCACCTGTCTGTGCCCGTGTCCCTGCTCCCTGATCTCGCCGCTGCCGCGATTTCGAGGCCCTCATCCACCCGCAGGCTCCTGTCTGCACCTCATCCCTGGTGGCCCAGTGGGGAGCCGTAAGTATCTTGTGCTCGCTCTGTTCCTTTTTGCCTGTTTTATTTGTCTGCTCTTGCATTACTGTTTGTGGTATCTGTTTTCCACTGTTGTACCCTTTTTTGTATTCTGCTGCTGTATTACTTTGTGCCCACTGTTGTACTCCTTTTCTCTGTATTCTGTGCTTTTCGCCCGTTTTCGCTCTGTAGCCCTCCAGCGTTCCAGCCTTCCTCTACCCGTCCCACCGCTGCGTCCCCGCCCCCCTGCTCGCCCATTCGTCCCGCTCCCGCCTCCCAGCTGCTCCTCCCTCCCACCTCCCCTTCTTATGGCGTGCCAAAGGCAAGCCCATTTGTGCCCGTCTGTGCCTGGACCGCGCCCAGCGCCAGACACCCTGGCCCCCGCGAACACCACAACGCCTGACGCCAGTACGACGCCAACAGCCTCCACGCACTCAACGCTGGCCAATCATACAACTGCTTCCTTGCCACCCCGAGGAGCACCCAAGAACCCTTCTTCTGCCGGAGCTGCAGCTTCACCAGCCTCCAAGCCGCCACCTCACCCACCGGGGTAGGACGCAACAACCTCAGATGCATACTACTCAACACCCGCTCCGCCCGCAAACACGCCATCGAACTCTGGGACCTACTCGACTCATCCTCCCCGGACGTCGCCTTCCTAACGGAGACCTGGATAAAACCCTCCTCGGCACCCGACATTGCCATAGCCATCCCTGACGGCTAGAAGACCACCCGCAGGGACCGCACCAATGGAGCAGGAGGAGGAATCGCCATCGTCCACAGGAACACCCTCAGTATCTCGACCAGTACCGACGACACCCTCAGCGCTGCCGAACACATGCACTTCCAGATCCACATCGACCCCAACACCACCCTCAGAGTAACCCTCGTCTACAGACCCCCCAGTCCCCAGCCACAGTTCAGCGACTCCATCACCAACTTTGTCAGCACGCACGCCCTTGCATCCACGGACTACACCCTCCTCAGAGATCTGATCTTCCACATCGAGAACACCAACGACAGCAACTCCGCTTGCCAATCTCGCCAACCTCGGACTCAAACAGTTTGTCACGACTCTCACCCACTGCGCCGGACACACGCTCGACCCCATCTTCTCCTCCAGCAACCGTGTCACCTTCAGCCACACCACCGAACTCCACTGGACCGACCACCACTGCATCCACTTCACCTTCGAGAAACCCACCACAACACACAACGGACCCCCCGCCGCAGCTGGAGCAAAATCACAGAAGACCAGCTAATCGCCACCCTCGCCCGAAACCCACCAACTGACACCGCCAATACCAACACTGCCGCCCGCAACCTCAGGCAATGGATCGACGACTGCACCAACACTCTTGCCCCGATCAAGAAACCCTCAAACAGACGCAACGACAGAAAAGCCATCGGGTTCACCACCGACCTCCAGGCATCCAAGCAGACCTACCGAAGGCTCGAGAAGAAGTGGTACTACAAATGGACACCGGACAGCAATGCAGCCCACAAGAGCGCCATCAGCAGACACCACCAATTCATCCGAACCGCCAAAAGGACCTCCTTCAAGGAACGCATCGACAACAAAGCACACAACAGCAAAGAGCTCTTCAACATCGTGGAGGAACTCTCCAACCCCAGCTCCAACTCCAACGACATCCTGCCATCGCAAGACCTCTGTGTCTCCCTAGCCACCTTCTTCCACCGCAAGATCGCAGACATCCACGACAGCTTCAACAACCAGGCCCCCCCAACAGCTGCCGACACCTCAGACTCACCGCCCCCCAGCCACACCGACCGCCTGGTCTCCTGGACCCACGCCAATGACGACGACACCATCAAAATCATGAACACCATCCGCTCCGGCTCACCATCAGACCCCTGCCCGCACCACATCTTCAACAAAGCAAGCTCCACCATCGCACCACATCTCCACAAGATCATCAACAACTCCTTCGAGACTGCCACCTTCCCGGAGAGCTGGAAGCATACCGAGATCCACGCCTTACCCAAGAAACCCAAGGCAGACCCTAAGGACCTCAAGAACGTCCGGCCCATCTCCCTACTCCCGTTCCTGGCAAAAGTAATCGAGAAGATTGTCAACAGGCAACTGACCCTCTTCCTCGAGGAGAACAACATCCTGGACCCGTCCCAATCCGGATTCTGCAGCAACCACAGCACCGAAACCGCCCTCATTGCCGCTATCGACGACATCAGGACCCTGCTGGACAACCAAGAAACCGCGGCCGCCTTTGACACAGTCTGCCACCACACCCTATGCACACGCATCCACAACGCAGGGATCCCCGACAAAGCCCCGGACTGGACCACCTCCTTCCTCACCGGCAGAACCTAGCGTGTCTGCCTCCCTCCATTCCGATCTAAAGACACCAAGATCATCTGCGGCGTACCCCAAGGATCATCCCTCAGCCAGACACTCTTCAACAGATACATGGCACCGCTCGCCCACATAGCCCGATCGCACAACCTCAACATCATCTCATACGCTGATGACACTCAACTGATCCCCTCCCTCACCAAGGCCGCCACCACCACCAAAACCAACCTCCACGAAGGAATGAAGGCCGTCGCCGAATGGATGAAGAACAGCCACCTGAAACTGAACTCGGACAAGACGGAGGTCCTCATCCTTGGCTCCACCCCCTCCGCCTGGGACGACTCCTGGTGGCCGGCTACGCTTGGAGCTGCACCGACACCCACCGACCACGCACGCAACCTGGGGTTCATCCTGGACTCATCGATGTCAATGACCCAGCAAGTCAACACCGTTTCCTCCCCCTGCTTCAACACCCTCCACATGCTCTGCAAGATCTACAGATGGATCCCCACCGGAACCAGAAGGACGGTCACCCAGGCCCTCGTCAGCAGCAGACCGGACTATGGCAACGCCCTCTACGCGGGAACCTCGGCCATACTCCAGAAATTACTACAACGCATACAGAACGCCTCTGCACGCCTCATCCTCGACATCCCTCGCCACAGCCACATCACACCCCACCTGAGAGGATCACCTTCAAGCTCGTCACCCACGCTCACAAAGCACTCCACAACACCGGACCAGCATACCTCAATGAACGACTCACCTTCTACACCCCGAACCGCCAGCTTTGTTCCGCTGACCTCACCCTCGGCACCGTCCCCAGCATCTGAAGAGCGACCACCGGCGGCAGATCTTTCTCCCACCTCACCGCCAAGACATGGAACACCCTCCCCATCCACCTGTGGCAGACCCAGGACCTGCTGACCTTCAGGAGACTTCTCAAGACCTGGCTGTTCAAGCAGTAGTAGCACCCCCCACCCCCCCAGCGCCTTGAGACCCTCACGGGTGAGTAGTGCGCTTTACAAATGCATGATTGTTTGATTGATCTTTGTACAGGAAAGCTTATGTACATGTTTCACACTGCTGCAATAATAAATGCATTATATGCTGGGTGCCTTGAACATTTGTCTGTGTGTATGTAGAATTTCACTAGTGAAAACCTAGCCGAAAGCGCCATACGAGGTCAAAGATAAGCATTAAAGGAATGGTAGGTGGTTTGTTGACTGTTCAGTGTTGTGTGTGCAACATATGGCTGTGAAGAAGTAACCCACTCAGTGCCCACCTGACTGGGTAGTGCATCACACACTTACTTCCAACACTCAATCAAGGATTTCGGATTGCGGTGACTCCTCGCCACCCTCTTCTGCTTGTGCTTTTTAAGTACTGATGTATCCTTGATGAATCTACCTTGGGCCAGGGCTAGTAACAGGCTGTCCAGGACGTGGATCTCCGTGGGTCAGTTTTGTCATCCAGACGGAGATCTGTCTTCTCTCAGGAGTCCTCTCAGCATGCTGTACTAAAGGTATTGTCATCTACCTGGTTGTATATATTTAAAGGTTAATGCATAGTATTTGGTAATGTATGTGTAATAAGGTACTTTTCATTTTTTATATGAAAAAGCAATGAACAGACAATGATTTATTGAGTGCTGTTGCATACCAGCGAGCTGGGGACACTAGCCCACACATCCGCCAAAGAATAGGCCTAGGACTGCTTCACCACCTTGAGAGGGTCAAGTACTACAATGGGGTTCTTGGTTCCTTGTAAAAGGAAGTTTGCAGACCTTTTACTTGTGAAGGACTCACACCCTTTGCAAATAATAACCCACTTTCTTACAGTAGGATTTTTGTTTCAGTGAGATACTATTTAGACCTAAAATTCTCTGCAAACGCTTTTTGTTTTTATTAAAGCATGTCCCAAAATCAGAAGGTACTCTCCTGAATGCAAAAGCATCCCCTGTAAATGCGGAGTTTGATAGGGACTAAAGAAAACAGGGTTAGACTTGCAGTATCCATACACAAATGGGCAACCGGGCGAAAAAGAAGAAAAGAAGGGAACCGCTTGAATGGCCTACTGTGAAATCTGAAGTTTTTGTAATAGACGCCTCACCCACTAGATAGTGGCTTGATTGGTGCCTATCCACACCCTGGTAGGATAGTACCACCAGGGCGGACTCAACCACAAATGGGAGTTCTCATATAAGGTATCTTTCTGGATAAAGCATGGATGTAATTGAAAAAAAGAGACTTAAAAATGCCTCAGGCAGCTGACGAGATTGCTACCGCGATTCGTTCCCTTCGTTCTGGTAAGGCTATGGGCCCCAATGGATTGCCCATTGAATTGTACAAATTGCGCCCGGACAAAGTCGCACCGTTTCTCCGTGATATGTTTTTGGAGTCGCGTGAGCTTGGTTCCCTCCCTAGTGACCAGCGTCTGGCCACCATAGTTGTGATTCCTAAGGAGGGCAAGCCTCGTGATCGTTGTGCCTCATACAGGCCTATTTCCCTATTGAACGCTGAACCGAAGATTCTCGCCAAGGTCCTCGCTAATCGCTTACTCGCTGTTATCTGTGACCTGATTCATCCGATCAATCTGGTTTCATTCCGCACCGGAACACTGCTCTCAACTTGCGGCGTTTGCATGGCGTTCTCGCCAGGGCGGAGTTTCTTTCCGAGCCGGCCATCTTGGCTTCCTTGGACGCCACGATGGCCTTTGATACGATAGAATGGCCATATCTCTGGGCCACTCTGGCGAAGTTCAGTTTCGGGGCGGGATTTATTAGTTGGGTGAGACTTTTATATACGGATCCGCTAGCTCAGGTTGTTGTCAATGGGAGGGTGTCCCAGCCCTTCGCTCTCGGGAGGGGTACTAGGCAGGGGTGTCCGTTGTCCCCCCTGCTCTTTGCTCTTGCTCTAGAACCGCTTGCAGCCTGGCTCCGATGGGAACCGTCGATAAAGGGCATTCAGTGGGCCCATGGCTTTGAGGACCGAGTCTCGTTGTACGCCGACGATATTCTTTTGTACCTCACCTCCCCGCGTGAATCCCTTAATGTCCTTTTTGACGTCCTCACTTCCTTCAGTAAAAACTCCGGTCTGATCATTAATTGGTCTAAATCTTGTGTGTATGTTATTTCCGGTGGCCTTCCCCCCTTGCCGAATAGGTTTCCCATTCAAATTTCGCAATCCGGTTTCAAGTACTTGGGGGTCTACGTATCGTTGGACCCGGCGGTCCGCCATGAGCATAATCTCCTTCCTCCTCTCCGGCGATTGAAGTTGGATGTGGCTCGGTGGCGTAGGTTGCCGTTGTCGCCACTCGGTCGAGCGGCACTTTTTAAAATGATGTCCCTGCCCCGATTTCTCTACGCACTCCAGAACTCCTTTGATATTATTCCGGCGGCCTACTTCCGGAAGGTGGAGGGTTTACAGAGGAGACTTGTTTGGGACGGTTGCGCTCGTATCGCTCTTGCAAAACTGACTCTCCCCTGGTATGACGGGGGCATATGACGGGGGCATTGCGCTCCCGGACATCAGGAGGTATTATTGGGCCTCCCAGTTGTCCGCTATCAACCATGCTACATATGCACCCGGTCCAAATCCGGCTTTCGAGATGGATAAATATCAGTTGCCTGGTGGCAACTTCAACAGAGCACTTTACTCTCGGACGGCGGGGAGGAACCTAACGGGACCCACAAAGATTGCAGTACGTGTGTGGAAGGATGCCAATGTGGCCATGCGTTGGAATGATCGCCTGACACGAGCGACCCCCTTGTTTGCGTCGGACGGATTGGGATGCCTCTGGACAACGAAAGGTTTTGAGAACTGGGATATGATTGGCATTAGCAGAGTGGGTGATCTCTGGGTGAAAGGTGCGGTCAAATCCTTTGCGGTGCTTCAGAGTGAGTATGAGTTGAGTGAGAGGGAGTTCTTCAGATATGCACAGGTTCGTCACGCTTTGCTGTCGGTCTTCAAGGCCGGTACCACGGTCCCTGCAGCTTCACCACTCGAGGACCGTATACTTGATGGTCATCTGCCCGATAGTACGATTTCCTTGATTTATAAGAAATTAATCAACAATCGGGCGGACCTCCTTGTGCGTCTTCGGGAGGCCTGGACCGGAGACGGGTTGGAGTTGGATGACGAAGACTGGCAGTCTGCACTGTCCTCCCCGAAAGAGGTCGCCATTCCTGCCCGTCTCCGTCTCGTCCAGCTCAAAATTCTTCACCGTGTTTATGTGACGGGTCCTCGTCTGGTTGTGATGGGTTTTTCTTCGGATGGGCTGTGTAAGCGCGGCTGTGGAATGAGCGCCACCTTCCTTCATATTCATCGGGAGTGTCGCAAGGTTGCGGCTTATTGGCACCGTGTGCATGCGGTAATGGAGTATGTCACTGGGGTCGCTCTGTTGCCTGAGGCTCGTCGATGTTTGCTGAATGTATGGGAGCCGAATGATTACAACGTTGCCCAGGCCCGGTGGGCGGCACTTGGGAACATGATTGCAAAGAGGGATATCACGCAGCTTTGGGGTTCCCGACGGCCTCCCACCGTGTCAGTGTGGAAGGAGAACATGGACTGGTGCATGTTCAGAGAGAAGACGGTATATCTGGTTCGGGGCAACCCCGGGGCGTGGGGTAGAATTTGGGGTCAGTGGAACACCTACCGAGGTAACATTTGTACGCCCCCTTTTGAAGATACTCCTGACATTTCTCTGTCCCCCTGATCCTGAGGTTCCTGGAATACTGTACCCTTTATGCTGATTGTTCTGACTTCCCCGCTGCCTCCCCCCCCCGGTCATCTCTATTGACCTCCTGATTATTTACCTGGTATGGTGGGGTCCCCCCATCGGCGCTCGACACCGTCTAGACTGTTTCTCGCCTTGAGTTTTGTTTTTTGTTTCTTTGTTCGTTCTTTTCTTCTAAAATTTAAAATATTTGTATCCTGCCTAACTTCTGAGTTGTCGAGAATAACTCTTGTAATCCTGCTGCGCCTCTGGGGATCAGTCGCTGCTTTGTGACGTCAAGCAATTGGCATGCATATACTAGCGGCCGGCCCTGGTGGTTGTAGGCCCATGTTTGTAATGATGGTTTTCTGCACAATAAAGTTTTTCAAAAACAAACAAAAAAAAAATGCCTCAGGGTATACCCAACCAGAATTACTATTTATTAATAGGGTACCATGGCATGTTTAAAACCAATTACAGGGCTCTGATTAATCATTAGTATCTCAATCACCCCTGATTTGCGCCAACATGTTTCGGAGCTCGCACTGAGCCCATGTGGGTCTGGGGCCTTCTTCAGGGCTGCACCTATGTATCCCTGCCTTTCTCTGAGAGCATTCTGTGCATATCAATGAGGCGTAAGGCTCTCATCTGAATCTGGGTCCTTCTAGTTTCAGAGGTACCCTATTTATTCTTTTTTCAAGGGTCATGCATGTCTGGCAGAGGGAACTATCCTGTAGTCATACAAACGCCAAAGATTCTGATCCGCTCGTCAACCTAGACGTGTTGCTCAGACCGCCGCCGAACAGATTGGCAGTATGCCTGATGTGTAAAACAGAGGAACTATCTGACTTCTAGACGCCAGTGGACGCTTCTTGAATGTGACCTAATGTGATCGCAATGTCGCCCAGGTTCCTAGAGGTTTGCCATATTTATTCCCTTGACGTTGATCAATATTGGAACAGTCTCACATTTCTGAATCCATTTAGTTTATGTATTTCGGGCAAATAAAGCCTCAACATTTTGGTTAATATACTTAGGGCCTTATTTGGAGTTTGGTGAATGGGATACTTTGTCAAAAAGTGGCAGATACACCATCCACCATATTACAAGTGCTATAGGATAACTGTACTTGTAATATGGTAATGAAACATCCACTATTTTTGTGACAGACTATGCCATCCACCATGCTCTAAATAAAGCGATTAAGGACTCTGATTATTGTTGTGCAGGAACCCTTACGTATAAGTCTCACACTACTGCAATAACGCATGCATTGTAGGCTGGGTGCCAAACTCTACATTTTCATTTGTATGTAAGTAGTATTTCAATAGCACAAACCCAGCCAAAATGCAACAGAACATTGTACAGGGCCAAAGACGAGCATTAAGTCAATAAGTGAAAGAAGCTGGTTTGAGGACTTAATTCATGCACCCAATCAAGGGATTTGGATTCTGGTGACTCCTCTCCATCCTCTTCCTCTTGTACTGTTTGACTGCATGCACGGACAGGGGGCCCTTGAATAATCTGACTGCTAGTACCTTAGACTTGGGATAGTTGCAGACCATCCAGCACATGGCTTCATCACCCAGTAGTGGGTCCACCTTCTTTCAGGAGTCCTCTCAACATCTTCTAACTCTTCCATTCCTTCTAACCCCATTCTAGACTATGTATAACTGTAGCCTGACTGGACTGCCATGTGGACAGCTCTCCACACGCTTGTTCCTCTCAGCTCTCTATCTGATGGTCTACTGCCTCTTTGGAAATGTCAGAGCCATACATATCCACTCTCAGTAGGCACTCCAATGCAAGAACACACTAATTAGATCATTGCAATCACTGTCACTCCAGACCCCACACTAGCTTCACTCAAACTTCACAAGCATCGTTAGGAAGAAAGCAACATCTGTTAGGAATGCTGGCGTGGGTCCTGATTTTGTAGAACTAGAAGACGGTTAATCAAATAATCAGGTGCCACAATGAAGGGCATTAGTTTGGTCTGTCCTTGAAAAGATACCTTGAACATTTTCGTGGACCTGAGGAGGTAAAGCAAGCTTAGGGGCTATGTGTTGCATCTCTTTGAGCGTAGCCGAAGCCCGTCATAACGACGCATTAAAGGATTTGGAGACTGAAGAAAGATTCTCATTCAGATTATTTTTTTAACCTTTTGGGCATGTTGTGGGAGGTTTGGTCTCCAAGCTGACACTAGTGCTTCTTCCTATTTCCTTATCATGAGCAACTTTCAGACATTTAAGCTGTCATAGGCATGTATTTACTAAAAGTTAATCTTGCATAATGCCACAGAGCACCGTGGTATGTCTGCACTTTTTGAAAGGTGAGAGCTATAGACAATTGTTTACCTTGTGTGAAGTACAATGTGATGCCAAAAGATAACCATACCAACAATCTGCTCTCTCTGCACAATTTCACTTTATTTTACATCCCCTCCAACAATTTAATCTTCTCTTTCCCTCTCTTGGTTTAGAAGTTTTCTATATCATCACTTAAGAACAAGTCAAAAATATAAGCATTGCAGATGGTGGGGGCGTGGCTAGAAGCCAAGCAAGATGGCCGCAGCCTACGAGAGCTCCGTGACCGAGGGAGCCCTCCTGATCAATCCGCTCATTAATCCTGTACCAGCACGGCCCAAACAGGGCGCTAACGAAATAGGAGCACCAGCAGAGCAGATTGTGATGTTCGGGAGCTTCGAGGACCTGACGGCTGCCGACTTATGTGGAGCGTCGCATTAAAGCCTGCGAGAAGCACTGAAGCCGGGGCCTGGCGTAAGCTCAAAGGAGTTGGAGGTGCACGGCGCGGCCACGCACGTATGCCTGCTGCGATACTGACCCTGAGATCAACGCGGACTAGAGACATGAGGGAGTGTGGCTGCGGTGACAATGCTGCATTGAAGAACCGGGTGAGTTAATGGGCACATCTGACTGAGCTATTTAAGGGAGAGGTGAATGAGAGTGAGGAGGCTGTGGGGCACAGTCCCCGGATTCCCCCAGCATGAGACAGGGTATATGCCGGCGGATGAGTCTGGTAGTGGCTGGAGCCAGTCCTCTGGTGCGCAGTGTTGAAATTTCCCGTCTGACTGATGCCACTTCCTGGTGGGTGATGATACACACCTTCCCCCCCTCTGGTACACTTGCCTGTACTCATCAGAGTCCCCCCCTGGCCGCTATAATCGGCCTCCGTCCTTCCCCAACTCCACTCTTGAGGTGTGGGTTCCGTCCACTCCCTTTCCCCCTCCCGAGAGAGATGCTCTGTGACCCTCAGACTGAAATTCGTGGCACGTTTGGGTTAAATGGGTGGGTTAGGGTGGATTGGGAGTTGGAGGGTTGTTCGGGAGGCATTGCCCCCATAGATACAGAACCTTGTAGGTTGGGAAGGTAGCACATAGCTATGATCGGATACATAGTAATGTGATTGACTGATGTACTTTCCAGCTTTTGTATGGCTTAATTGGTGTGCATCGACAACTATGTGGCACCATTGGTAAGACTGCACAAGATACCTGTGTTATATCCTTAGACCTATGTATAAGTACTGTGTTTAATGCAGATTGTAACTCATTGCTCCTTCCTATGCAAAAACTGAATAAAAATTTGTTATAAAAAAAAAAAGAAGAACCGGGTGAGTTGCGAACGACGCACGCAGACGCTCCTGGGCCCCAACCGGCAGAGGTGACATACCCGGCGTGGCTGCGCGGAAGCGGGCCGGAGTAACTTAAGAAGGCGGAGGCCCTGCCCTGCCCATAGAACAAAATCACACCAGAGACATACGAGACCTCCGGGGGATGGGGAAACCGCAATTGAGTAAAGCGGAACCAACGCTTAAAAGACTGTCGCGCGGGCTGGTCCAGCGCGGTGCGGAGAGGGGCCAGAAGGGGAGCGCTGCAGGTCGACACTGGCTGAGAATCAAAAGTGGGAATTACTCCCCTTGTAACCCGTAAAGACGAGCCGCTGTGGAAGAATGCCTTCAAAACAAGCACAGGTCACTGGACACCACTCGGCTGCGCTGCCACTGCGTCATTGCCACCAAGCTCACGTTATCACTCATTCAATCCACAGACTCCCCCCGCAGCCATAAAAGAATGGAAGCTTAAGAATGGGCAGTACTGATGAGATGCTATAGCCAAACGGTGGACCACATGAACACAGAATTGACAGCGTGACACTGAACAATACTGGCCCGCAGGCCCTACACTCCCTGTGCCATACTTCAACATTTCGGAGCAATTGGCACCTTGTAACAGTACCGCAGGCAGGATATCAACTCGGATCAATGCTGCCTACATCCAGCAGCATGGGAGGAGCAGGTAGGAAACCTGAAAGGCCGTGCTTTGTAACGTAGCACGCGGCATGCAGCGGCGAATACTGCCCTCCCCTGTGCGCCTGGTGAGACCCCTGGTGCGCGGGTCGAGATGGGAGGCCAGGGCCAAAGGGGCCCACCAAACGTGAGACTGGACAAATATGCCTACAGCAAAGACCAGACTGAGAAACCGCCAATAAACACTGCCCAAACAGAGGCCCTACACCTAATGACCCTGCTGAGGTCACACTGGTGGACATTATGTCCGCCCTACAGCAGGTCCTGTCCTCTATTGGCACGATCTCCACAGATCTATCCCTAATACAGGCAGACTTTTCAAAATTATCAGAAAGACTAACGGAGGTCGAATCTACAACAACGGCACTCTCCACAGATACAGCCACGCTACAACGCCAGGTACGCCACCTGGAAGCTGATAATAAGCTTATCCTGGCTAAACTAGATGACCAGGAAGGCTGCTCGAGGCGCAACAATGTGCGACTTATTGGAGTACCCAAAAACGTGGAGGGCCGGCCTTAGACCTCTTTGTGGAAGACCTCATTAAGAACCAGCTACAGCCGCGAGGATTATCCAGCTTCTTCTCCATAGAAAGAGCTCATTGTGTGCCAGGATGGAGGCCACGACTGGGTGCCCCCCCTGACCTATACTGGCGATCGCGATGCTATTCTGAAGGAGGCAAGAATAGCTCCTCCTATCCGGATAGAAAACTGAACTGTCACGCTCTATCCGGACTACACAGCTGCAGTAACCAAACAAAGACGCACCTTCATAGACATAAAGAAAGAACTGCACGCCAAAGAACTTAAGTACTCAATGCTCTTCCCGGCGAAATTAAGAGTAGAGGCAGAAGGAAGAACCTGGTTCTTTGCCACACCTGAGGAGACCCGAGAATGGCTGGAGGGATGGCGCCCAGAAGCAAGATCCGGTAAACTAAGAAGCCAGCAAAAACACCGACTGCATGAATCACAAAGGTCCAGGTCAACTGAATCCAGCGAAAAGGGAGACTGAAAGAATACAAATGGTGGGCACCATGGCTGACACTACAAGACAAGATATCAGACCTAGTCAACACTTAGACGTCACTGAACCAACGCACCAACCACCAGACGAACTATCCCCAAGGGGGCTACGATTTCCCATGTCCGCGCCTTATTCGCCTAGAATACAATGGCAAGTAAGACGCCCTGTGTGGTTGCGGACTGCTTATCTCCAAGTATGATGTTGGCCGTTGCAGTTGATTGCTAAGGGAGGACTTCCGAGGGTAGCTGACAGACTCTCCCCCCCACGCAAGTACAAGTTCTGGGGAAAAAGCACTCTGTTCAGTTGGGGTGGCAGGAAGTTCAAAGACCGCCGGGCAGGGAGGAAGGGAGGGGGAGGGAAATGGGGAACAGTTCATAGTTTTATGTTTGTTTTGGTTGTTTTTACTAAAAGGCGATGACACAGTAAAGTGGATACTACAAGGTGCATTTCACCCTTACATTGCTAATATCGCAGATGGCGCACACAGACTCACCAAGAGACACTGCAGATAACCCTTCCCTGAACCCCAGGGGGCTGCCTCCTCCTTTTACAGTGCTGTCATGGAATGTAAATGGAGTGGGGGACAAGATTAAGAGGGGGCTGGTCCTCAGTACATTAAACGCAGAGGTCGGGCGGTGGCACTGATACAGGAGTCCCATTTGACGGGTACAGCATGCAAGGCCCTAGATAGATGGGATATAAAATTGCAGTGCATTCTGAATTTACCTCTGGTTCTCGAGGTGTGGGAATCCTGATTAATAAACGTTTCCCACTGATACTCATGGGCTCGTGAACAGATGATCAGGGGCAGTTCGCAGTACTGACATGTCAATAGGAGGGACTATCGTATAACCTGGTCTCAGTCTATATCCCGCCAACACTACAGCAAACAACCCTCCCAGCACTGGGAAACTTTTTACTCTCCCTACCACAAGAAGAAACCAGTACAGGTGGAGACTTTAATGCCACAATTGATGCATCCATAGATAGATAACCCCGTAGGGCCCCCAGTAGTGCAAACCTCAAATTAATTGACTTTGTGGAGGCTGTTGGTTTCGTTGACGTCTGGAGAGCTAAGCACCCGCGGGATCGACAGTATATCTTCCACTCGGGGGTGCACAATAGTCTTTCAAGAATAGACTATATATTGGCGTTAGCAACAGGGCTAGAAAGGATATCAGAGATCCAACACTTACCCCGGGGCATCTCGGACCATTCACCAGTATACATGACATATACAACCCACACTACAACTTAACGTAGATTGTTCCCACTATACCCAGGATATCTTAAAAAACAGAAGATAGGAAAGAGTCTGCTAACAGCCACGAAGCAATACTTCGCCGAAAACGAACACTCAAGTGTCCTCACCTCTGACATTGTGGGAGGCGTATAAAACGGTATTGCGGGGTCACGCAATTTAATTGATTGCTGGACATAAAAAGACACAAAGACAACAGATTGAAGCATTAGAACATGGAGCAGCCGAGGCAGAGGCGGATCATGCACTATATATCAATGATGACACAACAAATAGGTTACATTTAGCACAGGAGGAATATAAGGCATTTACACGGGAAGAAGCGAAGGCCAAGCTAATGACCACGCAACATACTGTTTACGAACTCGGCGACAAAGCAGCTAAGCTTCTCGCCTGGCTAGATAAAAAGGACAGAGCTAGCAGATAGATAGCCCAACTCCGGTTAGAAACTGGAGCTATGACCTCAGATCCTCAGCAAATAGTTGACGCATTGGCCTCACATTATGAAACTGTATACAAGCCCACAGCCAATAGTACAATAGAAGACAACCAAGCCTTCCTGAAAGATATTCGTATGCCCACACTATCACAAGACGCTGCCCTGGCGCTCGATGCAGATTTGACCACAGATGAGCTTACTTTAGCCATTGGCATACAACACACGGGAAAAGCCCTGGAACCTAACGGCATCCCGGTGGAATTCTATAAGAGAGCAGCTACCCACCTTACACCACACTTACTTAACATGTACAAGACAAGTCTACAAATTGGAGAATTGCCCAGAGATCAGCGCCTTGCGACAATAGTAGTGATCCATAAGCTGGGCAAGCCACCGCAGGAATGTGTGTCGTATAGGCCTATATCGCTGATAAATGCGGAAGCAAAGATACTGGCTAAAACATTGGCAATGAGATTGCAGCCCTGTCTCACAACAGTGATCCATCCGGATCAGTCAGGCTTTATGCCAAGCCGTAGCACAGCCTTAAATCTCCGGAGGCTCCATAGTGTCATGGCATGCAGGTCCACTATTGCGGAAGACACAGTTATCCTTTCCTAGATGCACGCATGGCATTCGACGGGGTCGAATGGCCCTTCCTCTTCGCAGTCCTCTGACATATGGGCTTCGGCCCCAAATTCTGCGACTGGGTGCGCCTGCTATATAATAAACCCCTGGCGCAAATCGTGGCCAATGGCCGCATTTTGACGGATCTCCCCATTGGTAAGAGGACGAGGCAAGGTTGCCCTCTTTCACTGCTCTTATTTGCCATAGTACTGGAACCACTGGCGGCATGGATACGCCAGGACCCGGTCATCCAAGGGATGAAATGGACTATGGGAGGGGAAGATCGCATATCACTATATGCAGATCATGTATTGCTATATTTGACGTCCCCAGCACGCTCTATCAACTGCCTACTGGACATCTGTGCAGCATATAACAGGGCCTCAGGCTATACTATCAACTGGCCGAAATCGATTCTCTACATCCTGCTCGGCTCCCTGCCCAGACTGCAGCGCAACTGCGACATTCAGATTGCAGAACAGGGATTTAAATATCTTGGCATATATGTCACACATTTGGACATGCGTTTCACTGAAGAAAACCTTATGAAGCCCCTGGCAAGGTTCCGCCGAGATGTCAAACACTGGCGCTCGTTGCCGCTCACTCTACTGGGAAGAGCGGCCCTGTTTACGATGATGGCACTTCCCAGATTCTTATACATCCTACAAAACACCCCATTCCTGGTTGACCCCACCTATTTCACAATGATTAGTGCTGAGGTAACCAAACTGCTATGGGATGGAAGGTCTGCCCGTATCACCATGAAGAAACTAGTGTAGGGCTGGTATGACGGCGGTATCGCCCTTCCAAATATACAAATGTACTATTGGGCGTCACAGCTCATCGTGATAAATCAATGGCTTCATGCATTGCAGGATAACCCAGCATTCCGTATGGATAGGCATCTTCAAGAAGCGGAAGGGATCATGGGGCATTATATAATAGTTCTAGGAAGAAGACACACACAGGTTTCACGGCACACACATTGCATGTTTGGCAAGCGGCACAGGGGGCATTGGGATGGGAGGAGGTTCTCACACAAGCGACGCCACTGTGGGTCACCCGAGAACTGGGGCAATTGCGAAACACCAAGGGATTCCGACAACCGGACTTGATAGGCATCTCCAGGGTGGGAGATCTGTGGAAAAAAGCTGGTGTTATCCCATTTGCACAGCTGCAAACTACTTAGAGACTGGCACAGGCAGAAAACTTCAGATAAATGCAGGTCAGACATGCGCTCATGGCAGCAATTTCACCAACCACGCAACTCCCAGAGGCCTCACCACTAGAGGACAGACTTCTCACAGAATACTTAAGTAAAAAAGCCATCTCCCTAACATACCGGAAAATAATCAACAATCAGCCGGACCCCACGGCAACCCTTAAGGAGAGATGGGAGGCAGACGTAGGCGACTTAGATGAGGAAGACTGGCAGGAAGCCCTTGCGTCCCCTAGAGAAGTAGCTATACCTTCCACACTAAAACTAATACAATTGAAAACCTTACATCGCGTGTACTACACACAAATCCTGCTACATAAGCTAGGCAGGGCGGACACTCCACTCTGTCTCAGACAATGCGGTGCAATAGGCACCTTTTGGCACACAATTTGGGAATGCCCGGCAATTACACTCTATTGGGAGGCAATCATGCATACAACTTCACAGGTGACTAGAGTAGAGGTCTCACCAGAACCAAAGAGATGTTTGCTTAACATTTGGGAACCCACATATCTTAATCACGCGGGTCAAGACTGGGTGGCACTGGGAATGGCGTGGGCGAAACGCAATATAGCACAACACTGGGGTTCAGGAACGACTCCAACTCATCGACAGTGGTGCTGTGATATGGACAGCACAATGATAACCGAGAAGTCTGTTCATGTTCATCGGGGATGTCCCCAAAAATTGGCCCGGGTGTGGGGAAGATGGAACACATTCTGCGGTAATATTTGCGAACCCCCACAGGAGAGAAGATGTCGGAAGATAGCGACTAACTAACGGAGATGGGGGAACCAGGGTCTGGGTCACAGCACGCAGCAGAGCAACAAACGCTGAGTGTGAGTTGAAATTCATTGTTCAAATGTAAGAGATGTACTATTGCTAAATAACGTTTATGTCATCCACTATATGCACTGCTGAGTAATCCACTGATGTCTTGATCGTCAATTTACACAAAATGCCAATAAAATATTAAAAAAAATATATCTATATAAGCATTACCCGATAGGTGCTGAATCCACAAACTGGTAATTCAATACCTTCAGCATACCCTTCATCCCCAAAAACCAAAGAAAAGACAAGAGGATAACAGCTAGCACATTAGGATAGCATAGGGACACAGAGTTAACCTTTGCATCCATTTGGGATGACTTAAAACTCACAGTGGACAGTGGCTGCCTTAATGCGTCTAGTCTTATCAGCAGCATTTGACACTGTTCATCACCAGGCTCTATAACACAGATGTCATAATAACGGAAAATGCAAAAAAATGGAGTACCGCATTCCTCAAAGACAAACAAAGCTTGGTTTTCAAACTAAATTTTGTGTACGCTCCTCACAGTCAACATTGTGGTTATTGAAAGTAATGATTCTGACGTGAGGCAATGGAGACTGACTTTGTCTGTTTGTCTGCACCAGTCTATTTCTCTACCATCTACTGGTCTCACTGTCATGTACCCATTCATCTCTCTTTGTTAGAGGTGCGCGAGCCAAAATATTAATTAGCAGGTAGAGCCAATTGGAGACGAGCCAAGCGTATACAAGACAGTGGGCGAGCTATGAAAATGATCGGCATGTTGATCATACAGTAAACATAATGTAAATGTTCTATAATGTCTCTTCAGAATTAAAAAAAAGTACATTTCTTTAACGCGTCACCTCAGTACACAAGATTATAGCACTGAATTGAGAGGAAGTTATTAAAAGTGCTTGTTTTAAGCTTGAGTTAAAACACTGCTGCTCCTCCCGCCCAACAACAATGCCATTTGTGAACTAAGAGGCATCAGTTGCCATGTATACCCGAATGTTGCCTATAGTCTTATTATATTTAGAGTAACATTAAAATCTAGTTCATTCAACAGAAGAAGTTTTTAAACAGCACACATCTTGAACTCGTATATTTCAAGGTGGCAATAATAAAGATGAAAACAGAAGTGCCGGCAGGCAAGAAAACACAAACGGGAGTGGGGGGGGGGAGTGTGAGAAGTCACAGACTGAGGAAGTGGCGATGGGGTGGGGAGACAGGGAAGAAATTAGTGTTAGGAGTAAAGGGGCCAATAGCCGTGGAAGGATACAAATGATGAATGAGGAGGGACTAACAAGCCTCAAACCAATCGGAAGGCAGCATTTAGGACAAAAGCAAATACGCAAAGAGTGGGCGGAGCTTCCACAAAGCTTCCACACTACAGTATATACTGGATGCCTCGCAAAGTGATGGTAGCGTATTTGCGCTGCAACGCTAGGCGAAACCTAAAAGAAAATAGTGTTAGGAGTAAAGGGGCCAATAGCCGTGGAAGGATACAAATGATGAATGAGGAGGGACTAACAAACCCTCAAACCAATCGGAAGGCAGCCTTTAAAACAAAAGCCAATGGGCAGAGAGTGGGCGGAGCTTCCACGAAACTTCCACACTTCAGTATATACTGCATGCCTTGCAAATCGATAGCAACTCATTTGCGCTGCAACGCTAGGCGAGACCTAAAAATGTGCCTTTATCCCTCACACTTCCTCATCTATCTCACCAAGAGCTACATCGCAGAACAAGATAACCGACTATGGTGTTGATCACGCATGACATGTAAACACTTCCCACATAGGTTTAAAGCAAGCATAACTCTCTTCCAACCTCACACAATAGCGTTCTACATGCCTGGACAAGCATTTCAGCACCCCACAAATAGGTATTAAGCGCTATACAAATATGATAAAATACAATAAAATAAGATAATATAATATAATACAATAAAATAAAATGTGAAGACAAATGGTATTTAGTATTCTCTGGAAGTCTCTGACGTTTTTCGAACTTCCAATTTTAACCTTTGACATATGCTTATGATGCCTTATTCTTTAGTCAAATCCAGCAGGTTGCTTAGAATGCTGAACAAGAGTCAATTGAGAACATAACTCCCTTGCAAATCATAATTTTGAGTTATAACTTTCCTCGTCTTTCACGTGTCCTTGCTAAGTAATCAAGCTTCAATGTTGCTGCAGCCAGGAACTTGCTATTTTGGAATTAGGATTTCGTATTGGAAAAATATGTTGCTTTCTTAAGAGTTTTTTAGGAATATGTTTTGAATGCCGAGAAGTATTCTGAAAAGTAAGTGTTGAGAAACAACTTTGAACTATTTTGAACATTTGACTTTAAGATTTGCTGAAGGATTATGAATTGTTTTATTTTGAACTTGGGGTTCATTTTATGGGGTAACAGGATGAATTTTCACTTCAAGATAAGAGTTACACATGATATGTATTTGTGGATATGAGTACGGTTCAAGGAATTCTTAGCCCGTAATACATGTATGTTAAAAATATGAATCACAGAATATAAGCATGTTAATAACTTTCAAGTGACACAAGAATCAAGTACAAAAGAGCAAGTTACTTTCCTTTGGTAAAGCTCTTTCTGGCGGATACTCTATTTAATTGCAGATTCCTCACCTTTAGAATAGTCTACAAGCATGAGACTGAGGGCCAGATGTATGACTATTTTTAGCGGTCGCATGCGGAGAATCAGGCCATTTGCGACCACTAAAGTGACTTTTAGCATGTACCAACCCAATTTTGTAGGTCGGTAACTTATTACGAATTCTCAAAATAGGGTTTGCTAGTCGGTATTAGGAAGGGGGTGTACCAAGGTCGTGCCTTCCTAATAGCGAGTCGCAGGGGCATGTATGAATGTTTTGCAACTGGAATGAGGTCACAAAACATTCATATTTTACTGGCTCCAAAAAGGAGATGGTAACTCATTCGCAAATGGGAAGGGATCCGCTAGGGACCCCTTCCTATTTGTGAATGTGGGTGCCAACATTTTGGGGTGATGCCCCGAAACCGGTCCCAGGATGCTTGTTTCTGGTCCAGGGAGGACCTGGCTTGGCAGTTCGGGCTGGACTGTTCCCTTGAGGAACAGGGTCAAGAGCAAAAGAACGATGGATTTAACTCAGAACTCTTGACTGGGGTGAATGTTTGCTTTGCTTCGCATTCCCTCCATCATCTGTGTGTCTTTTGCTTTCTCACCCTAAGTGCGCTGGGTATGCCCAGACGTAGGTGCCGGGCTCATTGTGTCACTGGATTCAAGCTAGCCAGGCTGATATGGGGTGATTGCCCAAAATCGGTCCCAGGATGCTTGATTTTGGCCCAGGGAGGACCTGGCTTGGCAGTTCGGGCTGGACTGTTCCCATGAGGAACAGGGTCAAGACTGATTAGCATATGGCTGGATCTAAACAGCTGTGGCATGATGAGCAAAAGAACGATGGATTTAATCCAGATCTCTTGACTGGGGATGAATGTTTGATTAGCTCTGCATTCCGTCCATCATCTGTGTGTCTTTTGCTTATTTAAAAAGCAGTCACAGACACCATCCCAGTGATTACAGGCCATTCCCAATGGGCCACAAATTGCAGCCTACCTTATGAATATTGATGAGGTAGGTCATTTGCAACCTCATTGGGAATCGCTAAATGTGTCAGATGCTCATTAGCACATCGCATTTTGCGAGTCCCTAATTGTGGGTCACAAAACAAAATCGCAATAAGTGACTCGCAAAATGAAATGGTCGTACATCTGGCCCTGGATCTGGTTGCTTTTTGCTTCAAGGCTCTCATGCACCACTGGGCCGCACCATGCAGCGCTACGCTGGCTCCGTACCACTCTGCATATTAGTGTCAGTTTCTTGCATGACTCTTTCTGCACCTTCAGACGTAGAGTATATAACAATTGTTGGCATCAGTGTGCAGATCTCTAACTTGGGACCTTTTTAGATTTTTGATGGCAAAAAGTAGCCACTCCACAGAACAGGGAGGTGGGTGGATGGTGAGGAATCTGCAGTTAGAGTGTCCACTAGAAAGAGAGTTACCAAAGCTAAGTAGCTTGTTTTTCTGATGAATACTTGTAACCACACACTCTTTGTGGAATCATGCAAAACAATGGGCACAGCCCATTCTCAGCGGTGGCAAGAAGATCTAGCCAAGGTTCTCTCCACTGCTGGAAGATGCCCTGTGTCTCCTCTGGATGCAGATACCATTCATAATCTGCTGGATGCAAACGACTGAGTTCGCCCGCCCAGCCATTTAATGATCCTGTCAAGTGGTTCACAACCAGGAAAATGCCCTGACCTCCAGCCAATTTCAGAGGCTCTGAAACTCTGGAGCCTCTTGGCACAGGACCATACTCCACCCTGCGTGTTGCAGTACCACATGGTGGTGGTGTTGTCCATGGCAACCATCCCCAGCCTCCTTCTGATAGACAGCATCAAGGTCTTAAAAGCCAGGCGGATGGCCCGCAATTACTACCGATTGATATGGAGCTGGGTTTCCATCAGAGACCTCTGATCTCCACTTCTCCCAGATGACCTTCCCAACCCAGCAGTGATGCATCCATCACAACTGTCAGATCTGGGTAGGGAAGTGAGAGGGGTCTGCTGCCGGTCCAATTGCAGTTGATCATGCACCATTGCAGATCATGTACAGTTGTCTCCAAAATCTGAATGGCTTTTGCCAGATTACCTTGATGCTGGGCCCACTAGAATTTGAGATTCGATTGAAGAGCCTGCATATGCCACCTGCCGTAGTACCGAAGGAGAATGCAGGAGTTTAAAAGGCCAAGAAGCCTTAGTGCTGCTCTCACCGAGACCCAGAATCAAGGCCAAAACTTTGGGATCATAGCATGAATGCCCTGGACTCGTTGCAACGAAGGAAAGACTTGAACTGCTACATATCTAAGACTGCTCCAGTGAAGAGAAGATCCTGAGAAGGAGTCAAGTGCAACTTTGGCTCATTGATCAAGAACCCCAACAAAGTCAGGTGGTCGTCTACAACTGACTGAGACAAGCCCACCTTCAACTGGCAGTCATTAAGGCAAGGGAAAATGGGTGAAGATAGACGGTGACCAACACCTCCCTTTTGTGGACATGTAAGGGGCACTGGTGAGGTTGAAAGGGAAAACAACACACTGAAAATGCCCCTGGCCTACCTTGATCCGCAGGTAACATCTGTCGGACTGCAGTATGGAAATATGAAAATGCGCATCCTGCAGGTATAAAGTTAATATGTAGTGGCCCGGGCTCCGGGCAAACAGAATCTGGGCTAGCGTGAGCATTTTTAATTCATCACTCTGCAAGAAGGCATTCCTTCCAAGATAGATCAAAGACCTTCATCCTTCTTCGGCACAAGGAAATAGCAAGAGTAACAACCCATCCCTAGTTCTGAGACTGCAACCCTCTCAACGAGCCACTCTGGTGTAGGAGGAAGGTGCACCAGGGCAGAAAAAAGGATAAGGCATAGCCATGCTGACATTCCGATTTGTCAGATGTGATGGATCACCACCCTGGAAGAAAGTGCTGGATCTTGCCTCCCTCCCACAGGATTGGTGTGTGCCACTAGTGGCAAGATAAAACAGCTTAGATGCAGTTGCAGCAGGGAAGGGGACTGGTGGCCATGGTGACCTGCACGTTGCTGGCAAATTCAGCTTACTGAATCACTTTGACCGCGAAAGACTTCTCGCATGAACACCCTTGAAAGCGGGAGCGTGTCCGTGCCCTTGATTTGGAGTGCTAATTAGACAAAGGCCATGACTACTTCTTGTGTTCCGCGATGTACAGCTTTTGCTTCACAATCTTGGATCACTTTCGGGTACACTCATCACACAACTTTGAGTCGTGCCCGAACCCAAACACCAAAGGGACACATTATGTGGGTCTGTGACGACACCTGTTTCATGCAGTCATAACATGGTATGAAGCCTGTAGGTTGAGGAGGACATCTTCCCTTTCACCCTGAGTCTGTGGAGTCAACGGAAGATCAATAAAAGATGGAGCAGTGCTTCGAATGTATGTTCAAAGGCATGGAAAGAAAAGAAATGATATCAGTGGACAGGGTTGGAGCTTAGCCACTTCCGTGTACTTCAGTCTACAGCCAGCACGGAGCCGCACAGCGCCACCAAGTGGTGCACAGGAGCACTGCAGTAAAAAATGTCAGATCTGGTCTGGTGCCTGGGGAATATTTGAAAGATGAGGGATCTGTGGTTAGATGTATTCATCACAACTAAGCTTATGTTCATCTGAGAGTGCTTAGTTACAACTCTTCAGTTAGTTGATAAACATGTATAAAGGTGCTCATATCTTGTTGTACTTCAGTTTCAACAATATCTCCATATCAAAAACACAGATAGTTGGTCAGATAGAAATACATCTAAGGTGTATACTTTTCACGACTGAGGCTAGTGACAGAACTTCATAGAAAGTTACTAAAATATTTCCTATCGCCTTTAGATACCCACTTCGACCGGCATACATCAGTGCCTACCAGAGAGATGAGTCAGAGCAGTGGCATCCAGAGTGCCAGTTTTCTGTCTTATCCCACTCCCTGTCCACATTTCTACTACTGGCCTTCATAAGCTCGTATGCGATTATTAGCGGAGGAGGTGAGACACAGAAGAGTGCATTGCTCCTAGTAGATCTATAATACATGGTTATTGCTTTCTGACAATTCCTAGGATGACTTGGGTGTCATCAATATAGTTAAAAAAAATATTTTTTAATGAACTAATCAGTCTTGTAAAAAGTAGCAAAAAATATTATAAAAAATGGAGACAGGGTTAATGTCTCTGGGACGAATCATTTTCAAGTGCGCACAGCCAGATGAAAAAAATGAATCTAGCTTTGTTCCTTCAATGCCAGTCTGGCCAACTGTTTCCAACAAGACCTAATGATAGACAGCCCTGGACGCTGTGGATGTGTTCCGCAAACTGAAAACCCTATCACTGTTCAATGCTACTATCCCAACTGGCTCAGTACCCCACTTCCTCGGCATAAACCGCCCTGCGGTTTACCCTCGAAGCTACTATCTTCGAGATAATGTTGCAATTATGTTGTATCAGCTTTCTTTATTAGTTTTGCTGGGTGCAGCAGTCCTGAAATAAAGTGGCCCCATGCCAGCTCTGATGGGTCTAAGGAAGGCCTTTTTTAGTAAAATTTTCAGAACAGGTCTTTTTAGGTCAGAAAGAAACATGTCTTTTGTTAATTAGCTTTCTCAAAATTGGGGTGATCTGGTTATTAAGTGCCAAATGTGTATGGTAATCACTGGGTAAGAGATTATCTGGGAGTGTGCACTGTTATGTTTCATCTCATTTTGCAGGCATTCATGACTGTCATAACAGAGGTTTGTTTTGAGTGGAAAAAATACAGCAAGATGATGTGCAGAAAGCGTAATTCTTGTAGAATACTAAACATTTTTTCTAAACATTTTTTGTGGCGAGGGTGAGGTATCAAAAATATACTTTGTGTGTTCCAGATCAGTAGACATAATTAAGACTTTATTTTACATTTTTTACTTATCTAATTGTATGTGTGAAAGCCAACCATGTTTTGAACCGTGAGCCGAAAGCACTTTGATTAATTAATAAATCTGACTTTATAGAATTCTCAGTAAGAGAAATGCTATCTTAGCTTAAAGTGGTATTCAGTGTGCATTTTTCCTTTTAATACATTTTTATATAGGGTTTCCACAAGTTGCTCGTTAAATCGTTAAGAGATACTTGAGCATTTGATGTATGTATGTGTATGGTATTTTTATATCACAAACCAGGCCAAAAGGCAGAGGAGCGCTGCACATGGTCAAAGGCAAGCTTAAAGTCGGCGAGTAACAGAAGAAGCAGCTTAGTTGTGGACAGTTAATGCATTGTGATGTGTTCTTTAAAGAGTTGAGTCTTCAAGTGTTTCCTAAATTGAAGGCAGCATTTTAGCAGTCCTGGTGGATACATGCATATGGTTGTATATCCTGTGTGCATAGACAGAAAAGGCCTGTTGTATTGTTTATTTTTTTATTTTACACTTTTTTGTCTAAAGTCACATGGTGTCAAAGCTGCTGGTGTGTTGAGAACCACCAGATATGGGGAGCTTCTCTGGAAGATAAGCGGGGATACTGATTGTGAAGGCTTTGTAAATGATGCAGCTAGTTTTGAAGACGGTGCTTGCAAGGGGAGCTAATTGAGCTCCATCAGGGTAGGGGTGATGTGATCATAATTCTTCAGGCCTTGGATGAGATGTGCAATGACGGTTACGATGTCCCCAAGGGGTGCCAGTGCAGTGTCTGGGAGACCATAGAGTGCTTCCTTGATTGTAAGGAAAGAAGTTAATCTAAACCTAGTTAAACTGGCATCAATTTCCTGTAACAAAAGGAGGCAGAATTGACTTTTTCAAGTGGAAAATACAATCCAGTCAACATAGAAAATCCTCATGGTGGAGATTTTCCTAAAACGTCATCCCAAACAATTTTGTGGCTTAGCTGACAGACCATCTTCTGCAAGTTTAAGATAAAACTGGTTTGTAGTATGTTTGGATAATGAAACCATCTGACAGACTCTCTTGAACATTTGCAGTCAGTAAAAACAAGCTCTAATGTCTGTTACAGTTTGTGTAGGGAGGCTATCGTGAACTGTCCAAGTACCATATGCTGTATTACTAATTTTAAATTGTGTTAGTACGTTTTATGCCGCTCAGGTGTTGGGCAGATCTCCCCAGACAATGAACCCTCCTAAAACAACAATTTTGGTGACATGGCTAGTTCCGTCAGTAAGTTTGAGCCTTTATATACAGTGATTGCAATGGGGAGAGAGGTGGAGTCAATAAATGTCTAGAGATTGGACTGTGGTCTCACTTGTGGGTCGGTTAGGGCTTAAAATGTTAGCAATCATTAATACTAGATGAACATAATCAACATGATGAGAACATGGGTACTGCTGTTTCCATTAGGTTTCCCTGGATCGGTCTGTTTGGCCTCTCTTGCTGAGCAAATAACTTAATTAGTTCTGGTCATTAGAATAGTAATTTGTATAGGCACTGTTTATTTATTTTCAACAAAGACACAATCCCCTGTCTGTTGTTTCCTTTCCCAAATCCCTTGCCATTCTAGTGTGCCACGAAGCATCTACTTGCCGACTAAGAGATTTATAAAAAATCAAATAAATAGATTAAACAATAAATACATAATAATAACACCAAATGAAACAAAGAAACATGACCACTGATATCAAGCTGCACACTCCTCTGTGGCATGCAGTAGGTCTTGCAACTCTTCTCCTTCAGTTTGGGAACTAACACATTCTGTTTTCTGACCAATCTGCTTGTGCTACATTTTGTTACCATAGAATAATACATACATACAATATTAACAGTCAAAGTTCGAATCAGAAAATATTTGTTCTAACAAAATTTATTATGCAATTATTACAAAGTTTCAAGATTTTTCCATTTCGATTAATAATAAAAATAACGGGGATAGTTATTACACACATTATAGAATACAATGTAAAGTGATTCCAACAAATAGCACAAGAAATACAGTGCATTTCATTTTTTTTTTTTTAAATCGGAGAGACAAATACGTTCTTGTTCACAGTGTTTGACATAGTTACAGCAAAGCTTGTCACGTGGGGTTCTGTATGAAGTCATGCTCATAAAAATAGTCCATACGAAGGCTGTGCCACAAAGAGAATAAAAAACTGTCTCTCAAAATGTGAAGTATCGGGCAAACCATTCCTGGTGCTGTGGATCGGACGAAGTCACTGGTGAACCATCAGTCTGGTGAGGGCTAAAGTTACAAAAGAAAATACATATTAACACCATATACAAAATGCCAGAATGCACAACGGTTTGGAAAAAAGTAATCAGCAGCTACATGATTAAATTTTCAGTTCCCATGGCCTTCTGCCCCACCCAAGTTATACATAATACTAGTTTATTGTAAAATGTATAATCCTTGTGTACCCTATCATCCACTCCATTGGAGCGCACCAGCAGCACACCCAGTGCGATATCAAGTGTACATCTAATACGGAATTCATTTCACAAATATTTAATTGAAAAAATAAATTAAAGTCACTCGTAGTTATTAGACTTATGTTTTTTTAATTTGAGGTACGTCCTCATTTTTGTCAATTTAGAGAGTCCCCCTTTTAGCATCCTTTTTGTTGAAGTTGTTTTTAGAAGCATGATGTAACCATCATGCAAATGCAGAAATGTGCTGAAATGTTTCACTTACTGAACAGAAACACACTTTGGGATTATACATAAATTACATTTAAGGGTCCCACAGTAGGAGTTTCGTGCATTCTATTTTCATGAATTCGGAATCGTCTATATAAAAAAGGTTTATTAAAGTTATAATAAATTACTGCCTTGAAGTCTCTTGTGGGAGACCAAGGGATGCAAAGAAACACAATTATTTTAGCTTCTTTTGACGAGATTCTTTGGCTTGTTAGCACACATAAAACAAGAGTGGAAATACATACCATCTCACAGGGAAAACGCATTTCAAAGACATTCCAATGTCTGCCAATCCTGGACTTCATGCAGGCTAACATGCATCTTACTGACACTAAACATATGCAGGCACATGCAAAGCAGAAACAACAATGTGAAATATACATAGAATTGGCAAAACACGTAACAGATGTTGTTTAGAATATGTTTTTTTTCTATCACATTTAATATCTACATTTAGATCATCCTGGTTACAATAATGCCACATAGGATGGCGTTGGTCCATGGGCCAGGTAAAGTGATACCAGGGTATTTGCTTGAATTTATCAGAAGAATGTGCTGTACAAACAGAACAATGACAGCCAATAGACCTGAAACTGTGATTTGAAGAGGAAGAATTCATAAAAACCCTACATGCCTGATCAGAAGCTGCAGGGTCACAGATGACAAGCAGAAATTGTTTGCTATAAAAACAAAATCTGCAAGTTTTCGTAGAGGGTAGTGCAGTTACTATGGGCACCATCCATTCAATGCACAAGCCAATATTCAATATCATAGTTCTTTTATTTCCATTAATTATTATGATAGGGATCCATGCAAAATAAACAGAATAGAACTGTCATGCAAAATATATTTAAAAAAACGAGTAAAATAAGGAATACAAAAGTGCTTTAAATCACATTTGGAGAACAAAACTGCTTTGACAAACACTCAACACACTGAAGGCAATTTGTTGACAAACATTTGCAAACACATCAATAGATTAACGCTTATGCGACTTTACATCTTACAGATAAATACATGGAACACATTTCACATTTCAACAAACTGTACACTAATAAAGGAGTACTGTAAAGAGGTTTACTATATATACATATTATAAAATAAACCCACAGAAAGACTGTTGTCCTCAGGCATGAAAGCAATGGGTTTCATTTAGATCCAAAAGGATATGAAAGTCGCCCGTAGCCTAAATACGAAAATATACCTGGTGAGTCACTGCTCACCTCAAAAACGTCTTGGGCTCTT
This sequence comes from Triturus cristatus, assembly GCF_964204655.1. NCBI lineage: Eukaryota > Metazoa > Chordata > Amphibia > Caudata > Salamandridae > Triturus > Triturus cristatus. The sequence goes on along the minus strand of NC_140589.1, from coordinate 760,421,991 downwards.
TGGGTGGCACTGGTTGAGGAAGTGGTTTGCTGCTGTTGAACTCAATATCGTGGATGGGTGAATTGGGGATTGGTTCCAGGCGTGTAGGATGTCCATTGCCCACTGTGCTATTCTCCGTGGCACTTAGATTAGGGACACTCACAAACCTGTTAGTTGATTTATCATTCTTCTTCTTTTGCTGCATGAAAACAACAGATGTGAGGAAAGCTCCTTGCATCACATTTGTTCATACAGTAAATGATGAGAAAGGAACATTGCAAAATATGTTTAGCACTTTAACATGTTTGCCCTTTTAGCCACTTTTCACAATTATATGGTGAAAACCTAGAAAATAGAGACATTGCAATAAAGTAACTTTGCATGGGTTCCAAGAGAAAACTAATAAAAATTAAGTTTATTGCATGTAGGTGAATAAACTGAAAGTACTGAAGAACAATCTAATTTAAAACATTTGTTTGCAAAAATAGCTCTCAAAAATAATTTTTACCTACTTAGAACATTGGAATGTTGAGTGCTACACTGATGACAGTGGACTAATTACGGCTGATATGGGTAGTGTCCTCTAACATGTCAAAGTGTTTCTTTCTGTTTCTTGTTAATTTAGAAAATTATACCCTCAGTAGGTGTAATGTTCAAATAGCATTATTGCCATTTGGCCTCAGATTTTATCAGGTGGAAAAATCCCTCTCTTTCGTTATTGGCCCTTGCCTGGGGCTCAAGTCTATTACTCACATAGAGGGCCTTAAATGACAGGCATGGCCTAGGGCAACGGGCTGTATTGTTATTGTAAGTAACGCTTAAGTCGATAAAATAATATGTGAAGTGCTTGCTATTTGAAGAAGGAAAAACTGTAGTTTTAATTTCCCAGTCTCTCCTTAATGTGACTGTTCCTCTCCTTTTTATTCTTTACACTTCTCAAGTTGGAGAGATTTCCTAGCTTTAAAGTCTTTATGTAAATCTTCATTTGCCAAGGAATGACACTTTAATACACACTAGAAAACAACTAGAAACTCATCCTCTTCTATTCTGAAGATGCTAGTTATCACTGAATCATTGGTCTATTTTTGATATGGGCGCTGTCCACTCCTCTACATAAAGCATCAGATATTTTTCACTGTTATTTCTACTGCCTCTATTTTGACATTGGGGCAAAACCATTACTAGAGATACCACTTTAAAAACAAATTAGAATAAGTTGTTTTAGTTTTTTTATTTATGTATCATGATTTTATGTATTCTTTTATGGCTATGTGCCGAAATAAAGATTTTTTTACTACTATTATTTAGTAAGTGCAACATTCACCTAAACATTTGGGCACTAGGATCAGAAGGGGAAAGGTATAAAAGCATGAGAAATAAGTAAACATAGGAGAATCACTAGCCGATCTCAAGAGAAAGACTAAGGCTGAGAAAGTAAGTGAATTTTTACAACAGATTTTAAAGTTCTGAAGTTGGGGATAGTGCGTACACGCAGCGGAAGATCATTCCATCACTTGGGACAGAGCAAATAAAATGCTCTGTCCCCACCTGGGAACCAACCAAGTAACAGTTAGCATGGAGGCAGAGTTGCATCATAGTGAACTTGCCTGCTGGTGAGGAGTCACTAGACGTGTTACGTAGGGAGGTTGAAATAAGCTGTCTGGGTGACGTAGACAACTTTCAGATGGAACCTAGTGTAATAGGGAGCCAGCTAAGAATTTGCTTTATATGAGACTCGTAGTCGAATTTCCAAAGACCTTCTTGGAACCGGACAGCCTTTTTCTGGAGATGTGGAAGCTTGGAAATTACTTGATTCGGAAGGAGCTTTCCACTTATCAGAACCCATCTTTTCTAACTTGTCCGATATTTGCTGTCTCCGTGCCCTCCCACTATGTTGGTCTGACCACTTTCCTGTTGTCTTTCATTTTAAAGTTGTTTCTGGCCCCCTGGTAGCCCCGAGGGGTATTAAGCCCAAAACGAGAAATTGGAGAAAGCTTGATATTGGAGCCTTAAATTATCTTATAATCAACAGTACCCCCTGCAATTGAACAAATGAGAATTGCGGACCATGGGGTGATCCAAAGCTGTCTTCTACATTCAATTGATTCCTGTCTCCCTCTCTCTAACAAACGGTTTAATAATCAGCGTCCCCTTCCCCTCTGGTTCACGGAGAGGCTTAAAAATGACAAAACAAAATGTAAAACCTTAGAAAGACTATGGACGAAGAATTACGCGCCTGATACTAAATGGACCTATAAAAAGACCATAAGGGAATATCACTCTCTTTGCAAAATAGCCTGTGCTGAATATGTCTCCTCCACAATTTCTCAAGCTCAAGGACTGTTCTAAGACCTTGTTCAAGGTGGTCAAGGAACTATCTTGAGCCAAAAGTCAGTCTACCCCTCTTATCCTTAATAAAAACAGTGTGAAGATCTTGCCCACTTTTTTGTGAGCAAAGTAAAAAATATATATTCTGCAATGACGGGTGATAACCTGACTAATATTGCAAAGCCAGCCTATGCCTTTTCTAATGCAAGTCACTGCCACAAGACAAGAGTATGGTAACAACTCTAAATCCATCAATAAAATGGAATCTTGGGTCTTTACTGGATCCTAGTTCTTTTAATTTGATCCTGGCCAACTTAAAATCTGGCTCCCCTTGCGATTTGCTCCCTATCTCCTTACTGAGGCAACTTAAGTCTCCTTTGATTATGCTAATCATGGAGCTCCTCAATGCCTCGTTACAGGAGGGAATAGTCCCGCCAGAATGAAAACATGCCATGGTTCTGCCATTCTTAAAAAAGACAAATGCTGATCCCTCTCAGCCTTCTAACTTTCGACCGATTTCTCTTCTTCTGCCTTTTCCAAGATTTTGGAAAAACATGTTAATTCCCAACTTTCCTCCTTTTTTGTGGCCCAGAACTTTTTACACCCTTCAAAATCAGGTTTTAGTGCAGGATTTTCTACTGAAACTACTTTGCTAGGAGTCACTAAAATGCTGCAACACCGCTTGGTCATTGGTGACACGGTGGCCCTCATTCTTCTCGACCTGAGTACGGCATTCGACACTATGTCTCACACCGTGTTACTGAAAGCGTTGCAATCCCTGGATATTGAGAGCCTTGCTCTCCAATGGATTGACTTTTCTTAACAACCATACGTTTCAGGTCTTCTCCTCCACGGCCTGTTCTAAAACTCATCATTCTCCGTATGGAGTGCCCCAGGGCTCGGTTCTGATCCCTCTCTTGTTTAATATTTATGTTCGCCCACTGGCAGATATTGCCGAAGATGCAGGGCAGTCCATATTTTCGTATGCTGATGATACTCAGCTAATGTTTTCCTGTTCGACAGCTAAGGAATCTGAATCTTCTACTCTCCAGTTTGGGGTGATTATCGACGTTCAGTTATCTATGAAAAAGCAAGTCGTGAAGGTGGCCTCTATCTGTATTACCATTCTTAAATGACTGAAGAAGATTCTTTGGATGCTCCCCCTTTCCACTCAGAGAACTGTGGTCGAGGCCCTTATAACATCTAGGCTGGACTACAGCAAAGTCTTATATCTGGATTGCAATAAGGATGTGATACAAAGTTTGCAGATAGTGCAAAATGCGGGGGCCAGATTGCTCTGCCAGGTCCCTAGGACTGCTTCTATTTCAGGCTTTCTTCGTAACCTTCACTGGCTTAAGGTGGAGAATCGTATTAAATTCAAAGCCTTGAGCTATATTTTCAAAATCAAAACTGGTTCAGCCCCTCAGTACCTGCAGTCTTTAGTCCAACCCTATTTACCCTCACGCACTCTTCGCTCCACTACTCAGCTTAAATTTACTGTCCCTAGAATCAGATTGAGGCCTATGCGAGGTCGATCCTTTGCCTACTTGACCTTAGGACCCACCCTGAGGAACTCTCTTCCCATTTCCCTACGTAAAGAAACAATGAACATCTGTTATTCAGCGCCAAGAGACCTCTGGGTGAACGTGCGCTTTACAAATACACATGTTATGTTATGTTTATGTTAATTTTCTAAAACAGCTGAAAACTTGGTTATTTAACTTGTAGTTCCTTTTACTTTCCCTCCTTCCTTTCAGGCTGGCACCGGGAAACCCCTTGGGGTAGCTGTGCGCCTTATAAACTCAAATAACATAACATAACATAACATTGGGGATAAACAGACAAACAATCCTCGAGATTTTCTATTGCAAAAAAACAGCTATCCAAACTTTTTGAAGTTGAGGGTTACAGGAAAGCTCTTAGCCAAAAAGGAATCCCAGGCTCTTGAACTACCTCGCAGCGATAGGTGGGAGGCTGACTGATAAGGGTCCTTGAGGGAAACTCCAGGACTATGAATTCTCCCCAATTACTAGTGGCCCAGTCTTCTCTCCATTAATTTGAAAGAAATTATTTAGCATCCATTTCTGAATGGCAATCATGCAGTCTTTCAACATGCTGCTGGAGTTGGATGAGGACTGTTGAAACCTAAGAAGCAGCTGGGTATCATCTGCGTATCAGAGTGTTGCAAAGCTAAACAACCTAACCAGAAAGAAAAGGGGTTGGATGTAAACATTAAACAAAACCAGAATCAAAACATATACGTCAGTACTACACAAGAAGACGACTTTGGGTGGTGCAAAAGGGGTAAGGGTCACTGTCTGGAATCTATTTTCCAAGAATGAAGTGAACCAGTATAAAGCTTTGTCAGCCAGACCCACAGCATTGAGATGCCACAGCTAGATGTCATGTTTGTCCATGTCAAAAGACGCAGAGATTTCTAAACGTAGGATCCCTCCTGCCCTTCATCCTTGTAATTCATTGATAATGTCCACAAACAAGCATTCTATGCTGAATCTCCAGCTTGTCTTTTATGTCGAGAAAATTATGCCAGGTAGGAGCGTCTCGATCACCTTAGCTATAGCTAGTAATTAGGATAGGGCAATACTTTTTCATCTTTGAGGCATCTAGTCTGGCTGTTTTCAAAGGGGCATGGGAGAATTATCCCCTTTCTTGAGTTGTTCTGGGACCATTCCAGCTGATAGTTAAGCATTTGTTAGTGGCATTAACCAGATTCTCATTAACAGGCATAAAATCTTTGACGCCAATTACTAGGTAATTTGCTACTTTTAATCCCAACTCCAATCCCAAACCTGCTGCTGAGCAAGTACTTTTAGAGTCCCAGTGAAAATGTTTTGCTCTTTGGGTGCTCCTTTTTCCATAGCAACAAGACCATTTCTAGGTAATTTGTTGTAAACTGTGCATATCAGTGCGGTGCCATAAAACGGTTGCCAACAGTAGCCTTACTGTATTACTTATCCTGAGAAAAATCCACTTTGTTCCAGAGAGTCCACTGTATAATACAATTATCTTAGATCTTGTGACCCCCCTCATTGATTCTGACAGTTGGAGAACTCCCCATTACCACATCACCTGTCTTCTTAATCACTCCTCACCATGTGAAGGAAAGTCCTCGACCACAAGACGGGCGATGCATTGCCCCAACCTACACTGTCCCTTGTTTAAAGGCCCACAGTCACATACAAACAATTGGTCTCCACATGCAGTCTAGGGGTTCCTTACTTGATCCAACAGAAGACCGGAATATGGCACAAAGTGGTGATTAAAGTATTGAACTGAGCCTCATTGCACTGACTGTTCCTCTGGCCCCTGAGACAGTTCTAAAATATGTTGAAAGATATGACCTTTCTTGGATGGTGGGAAGGAACTTGCAAAACGGGCAGGGATCTGTTTATCAATAACAGATTCAAAGCGCTATTACAACTGCAGAAACAGTTTTGGCTAGGGCGGTTCCTGCAGCATCTTGGTCCCAGAGGGAGCACCGGAACATGCAGTTGTGCAGTGGCTGTTGGACTTGGCAGGATGAAGAAAATTAATTACACATTTATACACCGTGCTGGTGTTAGATATGGTGATAACACACCTCATGCACCACAGGCAGACCAAGTAGGGATCAGTCACAGACATCAATAACATGGGCCTTGCACACTGGAAAAAGTTTTTAAAAAATGGTCTTGGGAAACTAGATTTTATTACGGATACCCACTAGTTGGTATGAAAAAAAAACAACAGATGTCAGAGCAAATGGTTGGCACCTATATAGGCCAGCTTACATCACATTCAGCAGTGGACAGCGTCATCACGGAGTTACACGGGACACCTCTTGGTGCACAGTGGTATTGCTTCAAAGTTTTCCAGACCCAGCCTGATGCCTGAGGGAATATTTTGTGGAATCTGCAGTCAGAAGTCTCTATCAGAAAATTCATTCTGCAGTTGAAGTGCTAGCAAACTGAGACCTAATTTCCATCTCCCCACATGTGGAGAACAATTGGGGTGTGCTTGATTTTGACTCACAATGAAGCACACTACAACTGTGTGAAATGCATTCATCACCACAGGTGTTTTAGAATTTGTTTGTGGTAATTGCACTGAAACATGCACCATTCTCTCAAAACTGTGCTAAGGCATGTGAGAGAATATTATTCTTCTGAGGTGGCATTTCATGACAAGACTGGATTATTTCACTATAGAGTACGTTCAGAACTTTATGCGAAACTGCACTATTATACCACAGCTGAAATTCGAGTTGGGTACAGAGTTTCAATACTTTAAAAAAATCACTACCCACTGCTGCAGCATGGATCCCATTAAATGCATAAATATTAGCCAAGCCCTTCACTGCCCCACTCACTCTACCCCACTCAGTTCGGTGAGTGCCTTTCCACCCCAAAGCCTGATTGGTGTCCATGCCAACATTTGAAAACCATTCTCTCTTCATTCCTCATCATCATCATCATCATTAGGATTTGTAGAGCGCCTGGTTACACCAATGGTGTGTCCCCGCGCTAAAGCAGATTCTCAGAATGACATGAGATAAGTAGGTGTGCCCTAGCTGTCATGTTTCTAAGTCTATTCTAATTTACTGGTGGGAAAAAGCCAAGTTTTCAGCTTTTTCCTAAAGGCAGCTTCACATGGCTCTCTTCACAAATCCACCGGTAGTGAATTCCCCTGTTTTGCTGCTAAGTATCTGAACGAGCAGCCACCTAGCCAGCCAAGCCTTCCTAATTCTGGGTACAATTACTAGTGTCTTTCCTTCAGATCTTAGGTTTCTACTGGGGGTATAGGGTGTTATCATGGTTTGCAGATAACTTGGGCCTTTATTAGCTAGGATACAGTGACAAAAGCCCATTGCCTTGAACAGGATCCTTTTGCCCACAGGTAGCCAATGTAGGTTGGCCAAGGCCTTAGTGTTGGACAATCTTTTGGGGAGATTCAGCACTAGCCGGGCAGCGGCGTTTTGAATTGATTGTAGCTTCATCAGCCTATTTCTTTTGCTACGCCTAGGTATAGAACATTGCCGTAGTCAATCTGAGAGGTGACCACGGCATGTACTATGGTTTTTCTGGCCTTAACCAATAGCAGGTCAATGACCTTCCGCAGGGTTTTCAGCGTTCCGAAGCATTTGCCTGTTATTTTTCGGATCTGACTTTCATATGTCAGGTTGGAGTCAAGCCATACTCCAAGGTTCTTGACTTCGGCTTTAGGGGTTGGGAGTTGGCCAAGCGCTTCCGGCCACTAGGCCAATGTCCAGATAGAAGGTACCCTTCCCATTGCCATCACTTCTGTTTTACTGCCATTGAGTTTCATCCATGCTGTTACCTCCCCCCATACATTGGGAGAATTGATGTGCATTATGTTCTGAGTTTTGAGATAGTGTGACGATAAGCTGCGTATCGTCAGCGTATGATACAATGGACACCTTGTAACCTTCCACTATATTAGCGAGTGGTCCCATATATAGATTGAACAATGTGGGGCTCTGTATTGATCCTGGGGTACTCCTTGTAATAGGGGAGATCTCTTAGATGTAAATGTATCTTGTATAACCTGGAAGCCCCTTTCCGCCAGGAAGGATCTCATCCAGCTCAGGGCCATGCCCTTAATTCCACAAGATTCTAACCTCTGGAGAAGGATTGCATGGGAGACTGTCAAATGCTGCACTGAGGTCCAACAGGTTCAGTGCAGATGTGTGTCCTTCATCCGCCTGTTGTCTTAGAGTTTCTGTGGCCAGGAGCAAGGCGGTTTCAGTGGAGTGTGCGGCACGGAAGCCTGATTGTGAGCAGTGTAGTAGGTCATTACTATCTCTGTGGTTTGTGAGCTGTGTATTAACTATTTTTTCTGCAATTTTGGAAAAGAAAGGTAAGAGTGAAATGGGACGTAAATTCTCTAGTACCTCATAATCTATTTGTGGTTTTTCCTTAATGGACGGACCATGGCTTGCTTCCAATCAAAGGGACCTTCGCCCGATTGGAAGGAACGGGAGATAAGTTCCGATATGAATGGTACAATACAGTTTGCTCCTTGTAGTAAGATTTCGGGACGAGCTGGGTCCCTTGGTGAACCTGATTGGATTCCATTTGCTAGTTCCCTTATTACCTCTGGCTCTGGCACTTTGAATTCATATAGGGTTGCACCTTTGACTACTGTAAACGTAGTGCCTTTGGAGCTGGTGCCCTGACGTGCTTCCCTAGGTAAAGTATCATAGATCTTTGTCACTTTCTCTGTAAAGAAATCGGCAATTCTATTGCAGGATTCCTCTGATACAGAGGGGGGCTCTGTTAGTCTATCCGCTGACTGTAAGGATTTTAGTGTGGCAAACATTTCATTTGAGGAGTTTCTAGCCATTTCAATTTTCCTAGTGTAGAAATCACATCGAGCTTTCTTTATTAGTGCTTAATATGTTTTTTTGTTGTTGTTTATACTCTCCTTTGATGTTTACACAGTAATTCTTACGCTACTTGCGTTCCAACTGTTTACACCTTTGTTTGGCCTTTATTAAGGTGTCATTGAACCATAGAGCTGAAATATTCCCCCTCCTGGTATTTTTGGTCGTCCAGGGTGCTATTTCATTCAGTGCTTCGGTTATCCATGTTCTCACTTGTCTCTTGGCTCAGTTATTAAGTTCCGGCTCATTTTTTAATAGTGCCTGTGTAAATGAGTCCGGATTAAGCTTCTCCCACTTCCTACGGGTTACTGTCTTTTTCGGTAAACTGACTCGTGGGTTCGTGTGTGTGATCTGAAAAGGGATTATGTGGTGATCGGACCATGGAATTGGCCAGGATGCTCCCACTTCAATGTCAGTTATATTAGTAAAAATTGGATCTAAAATGTGTCCTGCTTGATTTTTTCCCCTAGGCTGGTGATGAATTGTGTTTCTGGGCCAGGAGGAGGATAAATCAAGAAACCAGCTATAGTGTCGTTGCCTGCTATGGAAAGCGTGAAAAACATCCCCTCACATTTTTCTAGGTATGTTTCCTTAAAGTCAAATTTTTTCGGTGATTTATAGATTATAGCAATCCCCCTCCCCCCTTTGTCCAACCCGATCCTGTTTTGCTATCCCATAACCTTCAGGTAGAGCATCTAGGATATCTGGGGTAGAGCTATCATTGAGCCAAGTTTCGGTCAGAAACATGGCATTGGGCTTTTGTCCCTCCAATACATCATGAATTTCATGTTTATGTTTAGTTAGGGATCTACAGTTCAACAGGAGGAAGGACAGTTCTCCCCTCTGTTGTGTATTCGTTATCGTTGAGGTGAAGTCCTTACTGCAATTACTGCAGGACAGTACCTCCTTGTCTCCGTGAATATTATGCTTACATGCCTCATAATTTTTTTGAAAATATGTTTTTATTGGCATGAAAATCACTCAAATACAGTGCAATCAACTTCCCACGCTTGCCCGAAACATACCTACATACAAGTCCCTTTGCACCAACATCCTTACTATGACTCCACAATATACTAAGTACTTCAGTGCCTCCCCAGCAAACCTTGTAGGGTAATCCGTGAAAGTCCCCCATGCAGTGTCCATATGTAGGCAGCTCATATACCCGTAGGTCTCGGAGTCTCCACTCAGGAGATTCTGCCGTGCAATAGAATCAACTCAACTAAAGTAAAACAGCAACCCCACGTTACATCCCTCCCCTCACCCACCACCCTCAACCCCCACCCCCCTCCGGCATGACTTAATGACAGAATACATGGTAAGGCACTCAAGTCTGTGATGCTACGCCTCCGACTTGCCCAACACAGTACCGTCAGCCACCCAAGCGTGCCACCGCCCGACCCCTCAACGCTCCTCTAGGCGGATGCAGGGGAGGATGGGACCCGCCCTCCCTCCGTGTCAGACACCCCCTCACCCTCAGCGTCAGCAGCCTTCAATAGTTCCTGTCTTCAGTGCTTTCAGTCCTGTTTGGTAGCTCTTTTGACGCAGAAGTGAATTGAGGTACTGTAGTTTTCAGCTCTTTCACTGTGTCCTTTAATTCTGATATGCAGCCTTCAGCCTGAGTCACTGTGTCAACTGTATTTTGGTTCCGACAGCTGCTCAGAAGTACTGGGTCACTTGTAGGATAAAGTCGGTTAAGAAAGCTGGGTCAAGACGATCAGTGCACGTATTTTCCACAGCTGATGTGGCACCTCTTGCAGTCAAAACTGATGTTGTTGTTGAGACAAGCATACCCTTCTTGTCCTGGTTAGGGAAAAGTTCAAGCTTGTCAATAGCCATGATTTTCAAGTGATCTGCATCTTTCTCTTGTGTGTCCCCTAGCTGTAGTTATGTGTTTTAATGCTGATGGCTGTTTTAAACTCTGTCAAGACTATATGCCTATATCTGGATTATCTGAGGTACCCTTCAGGCTCCTGTTTGGTGCCACTCCTTCTGGGTCACTTTCAATGCCCTACCATTTCAGTCAAGTGGGGTGCAGAGACGTAGTGGGCCAATTTCACGGATACCCAGTATGTAAAACCTCCCTAATTAAGATCACTGTATGTTGTACATATTTGTTGCACCACAAACCATACCCACTCTTTCTCCTTGGTTGTAGGTCTCTGGACTCATCAATGGTCCTGATAACTGATAGTGCAACAGGTGACCAGACTATTCTGGAAGGCACCTGTCTCACATCTGTGACATCAGTTGTCATTCAATCCACTGTGCAGCGTTCCTAGTAAGCACACCTCCAAGCTAATGTGCCAATGCACTTAGTAGCTGAAGATACTACCAAGCACACCTTGTCTCTTCACATGATCTTGCCTTTACTTTTATGAGTTGCCTGACATCCAATCAAGCAGGAAAGGCTCCCTTCAGGTGTGACAGTTAAGCGGGCACACCACTTCCCCCTTCCAGGCTAGTCTCACTAGGTCAAACGCATAGTTGCAGCTGCCATCTTAACACACTGGCCTGTCGCTGTGTGTCACAGTGGTTTCTTCATCACCGTTGTTGATGCTACAGCTGGTGTGTGTCGGAGCTGTACCCTCTTTACTGCTGCTCTTGTCTTGTGGTAATGGATCGTGATGGAGTGTCTGACTTGTGATTTTCGCCCCATGATCAGCTTTTATGGCACTACAGCTGTAGTTTCTCTGTTGCCTCACACAATCATCGGTTCTAGGTGGTCCAATGGGGCTTGTATGTCACCATGTGACAATAACCTGGCTGTTTAAGGCCAGGTTTGGGTGCTCAAGGTGATACTGCAGAACGAGTGGGCGCGAGGCTAGAACCTTAGAAAAGCACGTCCTCCATGTTGGTTTTTGCCCCCTGAGTGACTGTCATTCATGTAGAATCCTCGTCTAACAGCGATATCCTAACATTTTACGGTTTACCTAAAGGCAAACTTCAACTATAGTTCTAACATACATTTTGGAGATCTTCACAATGGTTTTTGTCACCGTCCTGTGAATACTCATGTTCATTCTTTAGTGCAGTTCTGTCTATTATGCTTCAGATTCAATGTTAATTAATAAACAGTGTTGCAGTTGAGGAGATATTAAAAACTGTTTTATTATTAAAATAATACATAGAAATATGGTTTGGGATTTTTTGGATCGTTATCATGGCCTACTGTAAGTATGTGTTGTGATCTTTGCCTAATGGGATCCACATACTTTTCACTATAATCACATTCCAATTCAAAGTCTCGGTATAGCCAATTTCATAACTACTTTTGTTTTTTTACTGTGATACCCTTAGCATGATTGACAGTTATTTTCATCATGATTCCTGAGCGAACTAAGGCTACATTGGACAATGTAAAGAAAAATAGTGTTACATTCTGACAAAATTTTGAAGATTTACTTTTCATGCTGAAATTCATACATGAGGGATCAAAATGACGTTAATTATAGAGTTCTCATATGGCCTGTAGCTGGAGGCTAAGGTTTTGGGCTAGGGCTATTCGTGTTGAAAAAACTTTCATCAGTAGCTCTTATTTGCAGCAGTACTAAGTACTTGGTGTCTTCGCTGGATGTTTGTGTGGAAACTATGTCTCGTTGGAGTCTTTTGGCTGCCAGAATCTGTTGGTGGAAGAAATACAAATAAAGGTAAAGGTGGAATCTGTTTCAGGTATGGGGTTACTGGGTGACATCATAGAGAGTCATTCTAACCACGCCTATTTTGGCAGCCCACAAACAAGATTTTGGTAAACACAAGTTGTTCTTTCTGAACCCAAGTCTGCAAAAGTATATTTTGCTAAGTGTGTTAAACACACCAAAACTATTTTATTTCAGAACACGGAAGGGTGCACTACTCTTGTGTTCTGTCACAAAAATGCCATACGCAACTGCTATTTTTCCCCCTTATGTATCGAAGTCACTATGTAAACCTTTAAATGTCAAACACATATTGTATGAAGACACTGTTGCACACTAGTATGGCTTCCTCTCACACACTTTAAGATTATATCCCCTGTTAACTAGAGTTATAATAATGATTCATGAATTGCGCTGTTTGTCATGTTAGGGTACCTGTCATGGGCCAAGGGTCATGTAAACAAAATACAAGGCTATCATTGTGATTACAAATGGTAAAATTTGAAAATGTTTTCGCTCTAAAATTTGGACCAATATCACTTTTGTCCTTTATTCCAGACTCTTATTAAATATCGAGTTTGGTCAAGTTTAAAAAAAAAGCAGAAATGGTTTGAATAATAATTTTTCGTAAAATACTTCAATCATTTTAATCAACAGTTTATATTGTGTCAATTTGTAGGGATACCTTTGCCTGAGTATGACTGCATCCCTCTTGTTGCGACCGCTCCAACATTGCTGTAGCATGCAGGCTACCTGTTGCAGTCTTTCTTCTAGTAAAGGGCGTTAGGTATTTTTTCATTTCATTTTGTGTTAAACAATTTGTGACTTAAAATACGGGACATATGGTAATTAAATTAGTTCGAGTGAATCCCGTGAGAGTGCCATCTTTTGTTCCCGTCGCATGAGGGCACTTGGTTCTCATATCAAACTGACCTTGAGGATTATATATCCTTTTTATTTATTGCCAGAAACCGGTCCTAGGAAACTTGTTTCCGGTCCAGGGAAGGCATGTCTTGGCAGTTCGGGCTGGACTGTTCCCATGAGGCACAGGGTCAGACTGATTTGCATATGGCCATGTCTGAACTGGGGTGGCAGAGTGGGCTAAAGAACGGTGATGGATCAAACCCAGATCTGTGGACTGGGTGTGAGTGTTTGATTGGTTCTGATGCTCCGTCCATCACCACCGCCTTTTGTACCGCTTTGTTCGCCATAAGTTGGCAGGGTATGCTCAGACGTGAGTCCCTTGTTCACTTTGCCACTGGATTCAAGCAAGCCTGGCTGAAGACGGCTGAAATGCCAGAAACCGGTCCTAGGAAACTTGTTTCCGGTCCAGGGAAGGCATGGCTTAGCAGTTCGGGCTGGACTGTTCCCATGAGGCACAGGGTCAGACTGATTTGCATATGGCCATGTCTGAACTGGGGTGGCAGAGTGGGCTAAAGAACGGTGATGGATCAAACCCAGATCTGTGGACTGGGTGTGAGTGTTTGATTGGTTCTGATGCTCCGTCCATCACCACCCCCTTTTGTACCGCTTTTTATTTACACAGCCAGGGCAAGTTGTTCACCCCTTCTGCCAATAGCTATTTGGTACATGTCTGAGGTACATTTCTGTATGTTGCACTATCATTCTAAGTATTCACACCAGTTATTTTATCCTATTTTTTCTATTTCAGAAGCTAAAGACATTTGCTTCTCCCATCAAAGTCTCCATCACAAACTTTGCTGACTAGACTGGTCACCTGTCATTTGTATGCAATATTTGTATAACCACAATCAGCTTTCTATTTAACTTTTATTTTCCCGTTATTTAGTCATGCTGGCATAAATTCCATTTGAGCAGAGATAAGATTTTCCTCTAATTTTTGGTCTCACCTAATTATTTAACCATGTTCCTTGTTTTTGGAGGTGCGTTTATACAATACTGTTCTCATGAAAATCCAATTTGAAAGTATTGATGGGGTGAAAACTTTGGGACTTTTGAGTTTTGGATCGGAAGTAATATTGCCTATAGGACGGAAATTATAAGTAAAGAGACATTTGGATGTGTGAATTTATTTTGTGCCAGCCAATAGTTGATAAAATTAGAGCTGTTCCACAAATTCCATAGTTTATTCCCCATGACTCACGTGCACTGAGCTCTATCACTCACAAGGAGCACCTTATTTATTTATTACTTGGATCTTTGTTCACAAATATTATACAGATAGCCTACTCTATTATGACTAATCTACAAATATGACAACTGAAAAACTGAGAATGCATTCATGAATCTCCCAAAAGTACGGAAATTGTTTTCTAAAGGATTCAGAAAGTACCACTTATGCGGATAACGCATTATTTTTTTATCTTCTAAAGGCAAAGAGTGTACTCCTGCTGGCTAGGATATATTTGTGAATATTAAAATATTTTGTGACTTCAATGATCTATAAGCCTGAGAAAAAGATATGCGAGGGAGTAGGAGTAGACATGTAACTATATTCTAAAAGGAGACTTGTAAACGAATGGGCTATTGGTGCAAAGATGGGAGGGAGATCTGTATACACGCTTCAAATCTTTAAGATGTGCAGAATGAGGCATAGTTTCAGCATGTTTGGTTAAAGCCTTGAAATTACTTCCACAAACGCAAACAGTTATGTGTCTTCAAAACCACACTAATGCATATTCAGTGAAAGAATCAGTCAAGTACAGATGGCTGTCAAAACCCAAACACAAATGGGCATTTTACACTTATGAAAAAAGGTGCAATATATTTCTCATTAACTTCCCAATTCATTTATTACTGTGTGAGGGAGGGAAGCACTACTATTTATACATTTGTCGCAAAGGTCAACAACCTTATTTCCGGCAAGGTGAAAAAGAAGATGCATTTAGTTATGAATTTTCTGTATTATACAAATTTCAAAAGTATACACATGTTCTATGTTTGGTTACAGTGCTCTGGTGGTGGGCATATATATTTTTCTAAAACCTGCCTTTTGTCTTTACATGCAAGAGAATTGAACTCAAGATCCACCATCTCCACTTATAAGTTCCAGGAGCGGCCATATAATTTTCTGGTGTAATGGCTAGATGGGTAGGCCTGTGATGAAACAGCAATCGATGTTAATATAAATGTTAAAAATGACTTATAAAGCCCACGTACACCGGGTGGTTTCATGGCGCTGTGAAAGGCTCCAGTGCTACCAGAAGAATCATTAGTCATAGGCTTGTGCAAATAGCCACGTTTTGAAGGACTTCCTGAACTGCAGAAGATCAGTGCAGGACCTGATCTCCACCGGGAGAGAGTTCCACACTCTAGGGGCGAGAGTTGCAAATCTGCGGCCACCCTGACATACCCGTTTAAAGACAGGGATGGTGAGGAGTGAGAGGTGAGCGGAGCGAAGGTTGCGAGAGGGAGTGTGTCTGAGTATCAGGCTGTTGATAAATTTAGGGTTATTGGCATGCAGGGATTTGAAGATAGGGCAGCCCACTTTAAAAGTGCAGCGTTGAGGAATGGGGAGCCAATGTAATTTCCTCAGCAGAGGGGTTGCTGGCTGCCATCTAGGTTGATGAAGAATCAATCTGGCCGAATGGTTCTGGGCTATCTGTAGCCGTTTGAGCAAGTAGATTGGCATGCCCAGGTACACAGAATTAGCATAGTCCAAGTGTGAGATAACAGTGGCTATTACGACTTGGATCAGAGCTTCATGTGTGAAAATGAATATGCTACTTACCAGTATGCATCTGTTCTTGGCATGTAGGGCTGCTGACATTCATATCTGTGCATAGATCGCCGCCTAGTGTTGGGTCCGGATGTTTGCACGTTGTTGTCCTGGAAGAGTCTTCGAAGTATCCTGGGATAGGTGACTCCTCCCCTGGACTACAGTGCGCATGGGCATCCTCTCCATCCTCAGATTGTTTTTCGCCATTGTGGCAGTGATGGAGTAGATACAGAAAGGGATGACCATGCTTACAGTAATTCTGAGAGCTGCAGCTGTCACAGGCGCCGGGGAGGAGGGAGGGCGATATGAATGTCAGCAGCCCTACATGCCAAGAACAGATGCATACTGGTAAGTAGCATATTCAGTTCGAGGCATGTGGGCTGCTGAATTCATATCTGTGCATAGAATACATAGCAGTACCTCCTATTAGCGGCGGCTACCAGTGCCAGCTGCAGCGGTCTGAAAAAGAGTTTTGAGAACAGCCTGTCCTACAGCTGCCTGCTGTTTTGATTGCACATCTACACAATAGTGTTTGGTAAATGTGTGTGTAGTGGACCAGGTGGCTGCTCTACATATATCATGCAAAAGGATGTTTCCTAGGAAAGCCAAGGAGGCCCCTAACTTACGTGTTGAGTGGGCTCGTGGGGGAATCGTTAATGTGCGTTTAGCCTTTTGATAGCAAATTTGAATACATTTAACGATCCATCTGGCTATACCTGCTTTGGAGATAGCGTTACCTTTGTGGTGTGGGGCAAAGGCAACGAAAAGTTGTTTTGTCTTCCTAAAGATCTTAGTCCTGTCGATATAGTACATGAGGGCTCTCTTCACATCTAGTGTATGGAGTGCTCTTTCTGCGACAGTTTGTGGGTTTTGAAAGAAAACAGGCAGTTCAATAGTTTGATTCATGTGGAACTGCGATATCACCTTGGGCATGAATTTGGGGTTGGTACGTAGTACGACCCTGTTGGCGTGAACCTGTATAAATGGCTCTTGAACGGTTAGTGCCTGGAGTTCACTAACTCTTCTTAAAGAAGTGATCGCTACTAGGAAAGCTACTTTCCAGGTAAGGAATTGTATCTCGCATGAGTGTAGAGGTTCAAAGGGTGGACCCATCAGGCGTGTGAGGACCAAGTTGAGGTTCCACATTGGAGCCGGTGGGTGGCTTGGAGGAATTACTCGTTTGAGTCCTTCCAAGAATGCTTTGATGGCAGGCACTTTGAATAAAGAGAGGTGCTGCCTGTTCTGGAGATAGGCTGATATTGCGGTCAAATGGACACGTATAGAGGTGTACGCCAGATTGCATCGGTATAGGTGTAAGAGGTAACAAATTATGTTTTGGATGGATGCGTCTAGCGGGTTAATGTCATTATTATTGCAATAAATGACGAACCTTTTCCATTTGGCTGCATAGCAAGCTCTGGTAGTGGGTCTTCTAGCTTCCTTAATGATGTCCATACAGTCAGGTGGCAGGTTTAGGTAGCCAAACTCTAGGACTTCAGGAGCCAGATCGCCAGGTTTAGCTGTTGCGGATCTGGGTGCTGAATCTCTCCATGGTTCTGCGTCAAATGCGCGGGTTTGATCCGCAGCCGTTGATGCGGCACCACGGAAAGTTCGAGAAAAGTGGTGTACCATGCCTGGCGTGCCCACGTTGGAGCAACCAGGACGAGTGTCAGGGAGTGTTGTCTGAGTTTGCGAGCCACCAGCGGTATCAACGGCGCTGGGGGAAAAGCGTACGCAAATCTGCCGGACCAGTTCATCCATATCGCATTGCCCTGCGATTGTGGATGTGGGAACCTGGCGGCAAAGCTTTGGCATTTTGCGTTTTCGCTTGTGGCGAATAGGTCTATCTCTGGATGACCCCATTGCTGGAAGTACGGTTGGAGTACTGATGGGTGTAACTCCCACTCGTGCATCTGGTGGCTGTGTCTGCTGAGCAGATCCGCCATCTGGTTGTCCTTGCCGGGGAGGTGTTCCGCCATGAGGAACATGTTCCTTTGAATGGCCCACTTCCACATGCTCTGAGCCAGATGAGACAACTGTGGAGAGTGTGTTCCTCCCTGCTTCTGTATGTGGTACATGGCGGTCATGTTGTCCGTCCGGATCAACACGACTTTGTTGCACAAGTGTACTTTGAATGCTTTCATAGCCAAGAAGATTGCCATCAGTTCCAGAAGGTTGATGTGCATCTTCTTTTGTTGTGTTGTCCATAGTCCCTGCACTGTGTAGTTGAGTACATGAGCTCACCATCCCTGGAGAGACGCGTCCGCTGTCAGTATTATTTGTGGAACAGGCTCTTGGAACGGTCGGCCCTTGCAAAGGTTTTGTGGATTCCACCAATGCAGAGAGTTGTATGCCCGACCGCTCACCAACACTAGGTCTTTCAACTGTCCTTGAGCCTGATTCCACCGACGTGCTAAGAACTCCTGAAGCGGGCGCATATGTAGTCTCGCGTGTGGGACTATGAAAATGCAGGAGGCCATCATGCCTATCAACTGCATGAACACTCGCGCGGGAAGGGAGTGTTGTGGTTTGAACTTGGAAATCAGTATTTGCATGCTGTTGATTCTCACTAAATTTGGCTGAGCTGTGGCCGCCAGAGTGTCTATAGTCGCACCTAGGTACTGTTGTACGTGTGCGGGTTGGAGATGGGATTTTGGGTAATTTAGTGAGAACCCCAGACTGTGAAGGAGGTGAATGGTGCGGGACATGTGGCTGGCACATTGCTGGGCTGACTTTGCTTGAACAAGCCAGTCGTCCAGGTAAGGGTAGACGTGTATGTGCTGCCTCCGTAGATGTGCAGCCACAGTAGCTAGGCACTTTGTGAAAACTCTGGGTGCTGTTGTCACGCCGAAGGGAAGGACTTTGAATTGGTAGTGCTGCCCCTGAACGGTGAACCGGAGGTATTTTTTGTGTGAGGGGTGAATGGGTATGTGGAAATACGCATCTTTGAGGTCCAGTGTGGCCAGGAAGTCTCCCTGCTTGAGCAGCGGGAGGACTTGCTGTAAAGTGAGCATGTGAAAATGCTCGGAGAGAATGTAGCGGTTCAGGGGTCTCAGGTCTAGTATAGGTCTGAGTGACCCGTCCTTTTTCGGTATTAAAAAGTACAGGGAGTACACCCCCGTACCTTGCTCGTGGACGGGTACGACCTCTATTGCGCCTTTTAGTAGCATACTTAGCACTTCCTGCTGTAAGAGCGTTAAGTGCTCTGAGGACATAGGACGGTGTTTTGGAGGTATTGTGGGTGGAGTCGAGGTTAATTCTAGGCAGTAACCGTGTTTGACAATATCTTTGACCCACCTGTCCGTGGTGATGGAGTTCCACGTGGACAGGAACCTTTGTAGCCTTCCCCCGACAGGTGTTATGTGGTCGGGAGGAAGGGAGAGGGCGTCACTGTTTGTTCTTGGGGGAGGACCTGGTGTTGCCGTATCCGCGTCCTCTGCCCTTTGTGCTTGAGCCACGATAACCACCCCGGGTGTTTTTATCGTAGGAACTTTGTGTGTTTCCCTTGTTGTAGGTTTGCTGTGACCCCTGTCCTCTACCTGCTCCTCTATTTCCGGGGCGACGAAAGGAGCCGCTCCGAAAGGACTGCGTTTGGAGAGCCCCCATGGACTTTGCAGTGTCTGTGTCCTTTTTTATTTTCTCTAGGGTGGTGTCAACCTCTGGCCCGAATAAGTAGTCGGGGTTGACGGGCTGGTTGAGGATGTTATTTTGTACCTCAGGTTTGAATCCGCAGATTCGTAACCAGGCGTGTCGTCATGACGCTAGTGTTTATGGCTCTGGCAGCTATATCCGCGGCATCCAGTGCACACTTAATGGATGCGTTTGTGAGGAGTTGTCCCTCCCTGATGAGGATCTCTGCTCCCTCTTTGAATTGGTCAGGGAGATGTTGGAGTAATTGTTCTAATGTGTCATAGTGTGCTCGATCGTAGCGAGCGAGGAGCGCCTGAGTATTGGCAATGCGCCATATGTTAGCTGCCTGGGCCGCAACCCATTTGCCGGAGGTCTCTAGCACCTTGGACTCTTTGTCCGGGGGAGGAGCATCACCTGTTGTTTGCGAGTGTGCCCGTTTGCGAGCATTCACAACTACTATGGAATCCAGAGGTAACTGGCCTCTAATGTAGGTAGGGTCCCCAGGCGCCGACCTGTATTTCTTGTCGATCCTGGGGTTTATTACTCTTGCCCTGGTGGGTTCCTTGAAGATGTCCTTTGCTGGTTTGAGGACACCCTTCAACATGGGTAGAGTTTTTATATTCCTTTCTGAGGATGCGAAAGTATCCATGAGAAAGTCGTCCTCGACGGTGTCAGAGTGGAGTTGCACACCATGATTGGCCGCAGCACGTTCAATGAGGGCGTTGAATGCGGCAGTGTCCTCTGTGGGAGACGTTTTGCTCCATAGAGTTGCGGGTCCTGTGTATCCATAGGTGCACCCGAGTCTACAGGGTCATCCCAAGCTTGGTCAGGGTCCTGTTGGCCTTCAGGGTCCATCTCTCCGGGGTAGGGGACGTGGTCACCTAGGTAGTCCTCCAAAACGTCTGTTTCGGAGTGTGTGGGAGAGAAGGACTGTGGATCTTGGTAAGAGGAATGGAGAGGTTCGTAAAGAACTGGTTCCGAAGCCACTGGCAGCTTTTTCTTAAGCGGGATCCGGAAGGAGTCCAAAGCTGGCTCGGAAGTTATTCTCCTCTTGTGGAGCATCATCCTGCCGGTGTCGGCGTCGATGATGTGTGATGGTGACGTCTCTGCAGGAGAGCGTTCGGCAGGCGTGATCGTGGTGTGGGTGACCCGTGTTCTGATTTGGAACAGTTTCGGGGCCGTGGATGGCGGCAGGCCAAAAGTGATGTTGGCTGGTGCCATAGAGGCTGTTGGAGCTTTTATCGGCTCGGAGCCTGACGTGTCCTGGAGGACTGCTTTGTGTTAGACGCGTTGCGCAGCAACTGGTCGCACCTGGAGCGCCATCGATTCTTTTGCGCCGACCGGTTCTGTAGAGGCGGGCGTGGACTTCTTCGGCGCCAGTGGGTCATCGAGTCGAGGAGCGGTAGTGGCCGTCGACGTCGTCGATGAGTGTGCCTTTGGTGGTGCTGTCGAAGCGGTGTGAGACGCAGCAGGCAGTTTGACCTTTGGGGTCGGCGCCGATTGTTTCGGTGCCGGGAGCCGAGTAGGTTTGGTGGCACCGAAGGTCTTTTTCCGTGTGTCGGCGCCGACGTCGGCTGCTGCAAGCTCGGCACCGAAGTCTCGTTTGGTGCGGTCGGTGCCGACGGGTTTTGCTGGTGTCGAAGGTGTGGTGGGCCTCGATCCGACCAGCGTCACTTTTGGTTTCGGTTTCTGGTGAACCAATACAGCTTTCGGTTTCGGTTTCGAAGAAGGGAAACCAGCCGTTTTGGATAGTAATGGCTGCCGCTGAATGTCCGAGGCCGGGCCAGAGGGCGGGGCCGAAGAACTGCGGGATAGGTCTTGGGTACGGCCCGAAGGCGATCCCTCGACCGGAGCCATAGACTGGCGCACTGGGATATCCTCAGTCTGTACGGGTAGGCCTTGCTCGTCACCGGAGCTACTCTCTTCGGCCCCTAAGGCCTCATCGTAGTCTCCTACCTCGGTGTCGGCTTCATCTCTGTGAAAGAGTCGTTCTTCGACGTCCTCCGATCCGGAGTCGTGTTCGGAAGCGGGGCTGGAGGGTAGGTTCTCCACGTCTTCGACATCTTCATCCTCGGCGCTGAAGATGTTGGTCGGGGCCGGCGCCGCTTGCTGCGCTTCGAGTCTCGCTGCTCGTCGATTCCGGAGAGTCTTCTTGGATCGGAATCGGGCACAGGCCATACATGTGGACTCGTCGTGATCCAGTGAAAGGCATTTGTTGCACACCGGGTGGACGTCGACATGGGGATATTTCGCATTGCATACAGGACACCGCTTGAATGGTGTCCTCGATTCCATCGTCGATGTCGGGTCGATGGTCGGGTAAGATGCGAAAAGGTTGGTTCTGGAAGTTAGTAAACTAACAAAGATACTATCGATACCGATCGGGAACAGTACCGACGCGAACTAAAGGCCTTTTGGCCTGGAAAAAGTTTTTCCTAACTTGAGTCAAGATAAGCACATCCGAACCCAATGGCGGAAAAAAACAATCTGAGGATGGAGAGGATGCCCATGCGCACTGTAGTCCAGGGGAGGAGTCACCTATCCCAGGATACTTCGAAGACTCTTCCAGGACAACAACGTGCAAACATCCGGACCCAACACTAGGCGGCGATCTATGCACAGATATGAATTCAGCAGCCCACATGCCTCGAACCGGCTAATCTTCCTAATCTTCCGTAGTTGGAAGAAGCATTTAGAGAGGACAGAGCCAACCTGAGTTTTCAGTGACATATCGCTGTTAAGGGTGACTCCCAGTGTTTTGGCTGAGGGGGAGGGTGGTGGTCCTAGCTCTGATGGCCAGTAGTGTGGGCCCCAGGAGAAAACAAGTTACTTACCTGTAAATTTGGTTCTCCAGTATTGGTAACTTTCATAGATTCCCATAGCTTGTATCATTCCCCGTTGTCGGAATGGGAGCCTCGGTAAACAAAAAATAACATAGCAGTAGGTACAAAAGAGAAAGAAAGGCCTAGGCCTCATCTCATTTTGTAGCATACCAATAAAAAACATGTAACAACCAATCAGATTAACCTCACCCCATAGAACCTTCCTGAGAGAGCCTCAGATTTTCGTAGCCGTTGTGTAACAGTAACCACATTTGCTGAAGGCTGAGCTTTCCCAGGGGAGGAGGGTGGGCGCATGGGAATCTATGAAAGTTACCAATACTGGAGAACCAAAGTTACAGGTAAGTAACTTGTTTTTGTTACTCCAGTATTGGAACTTTCATAGATTTCTTAGCTTGTATCAGAGTAGCTAGCAGTTAGCAATAAACCACATTTTGTGACATAAATACTGAAATAACTCTGTATCCATACTTTCATAAGAAGTAAACAAACATTGAAACATTAGTCAGTAAATATTACCAGATACAAAATGTGCAATAACAGGAAGGAGGGATAGAAGGGAAAGCTCACCGCTTATTGTACGAGATTCCTCAGGACTGCTTGTCCCACTGCCGCCTCACTCCGTGTGGAAGAGTCCAAGCAGTAGTGCTTTGTAAAAGTATGGGCACTGCTCCATGTAGCTGCCCTACAAATGTCCTTGATAGGAACTCCAGCGAAGAGAGCAGCAGATGATGAAACTGATCTTGTGGAGTGAGCCCGTACACGTCCTTCTAGCGGCTTACCCGCTGCTTGGTGACAATAGTGAATTGCACTGGCAATCCAACGGGAAATACCTTGCTTTGAAAGGGGAAAATCTTTTCAAGGAGAACTAAAAGCGACAAAGAGTTGCGTAGATTTCCTGAAATCCTTTGTGCGCTGAAGATAAAATTTCAGACATCTCTGGACATCCAAGGAATGAAGAGACATTTCTGCTGGAGTGGTAGGTCGAGGGAAAAAAGATTTTAGAACGACAGGTTCATTCAAATTGAAATCCGAAGGGACCTTTGGAATACATTTTGGATTCGTTCTTAGAATCAGAGTGTCGTTTTTGAACGGTAAAAAAGGTTCCTTAATCGTGAGAGCTTGAAGCTCTCCAACTCTCCTGGCTGACGTTAAGGCTAGAAGGAGGGCCACCTTCCATGACAGAAATTTAAGATCCGCTCTATGAATAGGCTCAAACGGAGGTCTCATGAGATGAGCAAGAACCAAGTTGAGTTGCCACATTGGAGGCGGAGGTTGAACTGGAGGGAAAACTCTAAAGAGTCCTTTCAGGAATTGTTTGACAATCCTTGCAGACCAGAGGGAAGGGCCAGAGGCTGTCCGTCTGAATCTAGAGATGGCCGCTAGGTGTACCTTGATGGAAGAATGTGCAAGACCTGACTTGGCCAGCGATAGAATGTAGGGCAATATTTGATGAGGAGCAGAAGAGAACGGATGAAGGTTTTCTTGGTGGCACCTCAAACAGAAACGTTTCCATTTTGAGCGATAGGTCTTATTTGTACTTGGTGCACGGGCTTGAGCTAAAACCTCTTTACATTCTTTTTTTTTTTTATTAGAAACCGTTAGCACACAATAAAATACAGACAAGGGCCTACAACCACCAGGGCCGGCCGCTATAGAGCCCGAAGGCCCGCAGTGCAACGCCACACATTCAAATGAGCCCGAGGCAAAGCGCCCGGCAGTTCGTGAGCACATATAACAGACCGTGGCCATAGGCCAGGAGCAATCGGAAACAACAGTTTCGTTTTCTATTACATATAAAACACACTCAAGGCAATGAGAGTCCGAAGTAGCAGCGTGCCTCTTTACATTCTTGAGGGATATTTAAACTCTGGAATTCTCGGTGCTCAGGAGCCACGCTGTCAACTGAAGTGAGCTCGAATCCGGATGCACTACTTGGCCCTGGGACTTTGTCAATAGGGAAGGAATGGGACGCAGGTGAACCGGCTGATCTTGAGAGAGTAGGAGAAGCTCTGTGAACCAGAATTGGCGAGGCCACACCGGTGGCATTAGAATCATTGTGCAGGGTTCCGTCTTGAGTTTTCTGAGTAATCTTGGAATCAGGGGAATTGGCAGAAAGGCGTAAACAAATGCGCCTGATCAGGCCATCGAAAGAGCATTCCCCAACGATCATCGATGGTGATCCCTGCTTGCATAAAACCGGCATTTCCTGTTGTCTTGGGTAGCAAACAGGTCTATGGACGGAGTACCCCAATGTGCGAAAACACTGTAGAGAATGTCCTGATCCAGCTCCCACTCGTGACAGACCGACTTCAGACGACTCAATGTATCTGCTGTCGTGTTGAGGGTACCTGGAAGATGTTCTGCTGAGAGAGCGATTTTTTGAAGAATTGCCCATTCCAAGATCTCCTGGGCCTCCTTGGAAAGAAGTTGAGATCTCGTTCCACCTTGTTTGTTCACATAATGTATGGCCGTCGTGTTGTCTGTACGGACCAGGACGGTGGAGTTCCGAATCCTTGGAAGAAAAGCCTGTAAAGCCAAACGAATCGCCTTGAGCTCCAGAAGATTGATGTGGAGAGTGGGTTGTTCGGGTGTCCAGTGACCGCTTACTTGAAGGTCTTGCAAAACCACTCCCCAGCCTTCTAGCGAGGCATCCGTGGTCAGTATTAAAGGAGCTGGAGCAACCTTGAAAGTGAGACCTTTCGAGATATTGTCTTTGATCGTCCACCAGTTGACCGCCTCTCTCATAAGACGAGTGACTATTCTTTTGTCGTCGAACGTGCCTTCCGCCTGGTGTCATTGCATGTCCAGTTGTTCTTGTAAGGGGTGCATACGAAGTCTGCATTGCGGAATTAAGGGAATGCAGGATGAAATCGATCCTAGGAGAGATTTGTACAAACGGACAGACAGAGATCGTCTTCTTTGCAATTGATGGGCGGAAAGAATCAGCCTTTTCGTCTTTCCTCTGATGTGTGGTAAATAAAAATTCCTTTACCGGGACTGAATTTGATACAGGAACATAGTAAAATAGCTCGATAAAATGAGAGGCAGAATCCGTGGTATTAGAGGTTCGGAATGGGCTTTATTCCGATAATCAATTATAATCGGTTGCTCCCAATGTTCCGTCACCACGAAGGTTCAGGAAGTGAAGCACACACTTTATTGACAAGAAGTAACTTTTATAGTACATACATTATAATGAAGTGAATACAGTAGGCGTAACAATTGATAAGGAAATTGACGTTTGGTCTGCGTAACCGAAAATGGGTGTAATAATGAGTAAAAAGGAACATGATTGGTTATGATGTCATACATAGGTGGATCTATAAGATAATACTTGGCCTAAATGCGCGCGCAGCAGTATGACGTGTAATTGACGTGTAACTAGGGGGTGAAGGGGACTTGACATTTAGCTCTACATGCGGAGACAAGAAGTCTGGGGGGTCAAGTCAACCTAATCCCAAATCATATCTAACATCCTATGTTTAAAGAACTATGTTATCCACAAAAGAAGGACTCTCGGACAGAATCTATTCTATACTGACTATGCGTGCATGTACAAGCGTCTAAGTGTCTACACTAAACACGAGGGGGTAGGAATATTCCATGGTAACAGGGCTATGAATTACTTGCATGAGGACAGAGAAGTTGGGCCTTTTTGCTTGGTAACTGGAAGAATGTTTACCTAAACTACTAGGCAGGAATGCATCGGCTGAGGGGGAAGCAGATAATTCGAAGGTGAAATACAGTTCTTGGCAGAGAATGGGCTGATGTCAGGCTTCGTGAGCTGCGCAGAGAATGAGACAAAGTTCATGGTCACAGATGCAGGCTCAGACTGGAGCTTTCAGAGGCAGAAGGCAAAAAGAGTTTGATGACAGAATCAGGGCCTACTTGCCTGGACTGTAAAATGGCATAAGTGAACCATATAAAGCCGGTGGCTTTTCATACTTAGGAATGGAATATCCGGCCTATTCATGGCGGATCTGACAAAGGACATGTTGACGGTGGACGCACATGTATTTGCGCCTTCATAACTGGAACTGGAGGGAACATACATGTACTTGTGACATGCACATGGAACCGCTGGGGTCCAAGATAGGGGACATAACTGACCAGAAAAATCCATATTTCCACATTCCCTCCTTGTCCCCTACTTGCCCTTCAAGAGATATCAATCTTCATCAATCCATTGATCTGTTCATATAGCATCATTTGTTCTTCTTTCTTCTTCCGGGATCTTGAATGAAAATCTTGATGTGGAATGCACGATGTGGCACACAGACCACAAATCGCTGGTCCACATTGTAGACATAGACAGCAACTGAATAGTATGAGAAGGCCAATACCTAGGAAGGATAAAACTCTCCATCCCCAGGCTGATACCGCATTCCAAAACCAACTGGACCAAGTCCAAGTGCCTGGGTTCTGGTGTATCTGGCTTACAATCTTATGAAGGCGAGTGATGGCTTTATATACAGATGGCGAATTTTCTGGTATGAATACGCAGCAGCTTGATCCGATGACCCTACAGGCTCCGCCCCTATCAGCCAGGATGACGTCAAGGACAAGACGATTTTGAAGCACAACAATCCGCATAGCAGACTGCTCTTCTGTTAAATTGCCTAAAGCGGAAATAGTTTCATTCACTACTGCTTCAAGGGTTCTAGTTAATCTACGTATCAGCTTACTATTGGTAACTGTACCTATATAGGGAAAGATGCCTTTATTGAAATCTACATACTTGTCCCATGCCGTCTCAGTATAATCGACAATTGGGAGATCTCTCCGCTCTCTATTGTGTACTAAATGAATATTCCTATAATAATCAGGAGGAGCTAGGAAAACAGGTGGCAAAAGGAATGCAATGTAGCAGGTACCATCCCAATCTAGGGGTAGACGCATATATGTCGTCTGACCACATATAAAGTAGGAGTGGCGGGAAGCTCTAAATGAAGATTTTCCTTGATCACTGAATTCTACTATAGTAGTGCATTTACTATGGCCCATATGTATGGAACCAACCTTTCTTACACACAATTCACCCTTCGCTGGGAATACTGACATGGTGGGTAAGACTAGCTCAACTTCGGATACGACATTTAGAATCATGAGATTAGGTGTAAAATTACCTAATCCATACACTTCATTTTCTAGATCAGTTCCTGTTCTTTTGGGGCGACCCTCTTTGTCAGGGTAGCAGACTTTGAGTAAAACTAGGTTCAGGTTTCCCCATATCCAATGATCTTGGTAAACTGCTGTGTCTGAGTCTATGGAATTGATTAAACTGAACCATGCTCCACAGGAGCCATTGTGTGTAAATGGGTGTGGAAAGAATGGCAGGACTCCTTCATAATTCTGATAGGGAGGGAGTCGGCCACACACCCAACAATTAGTAGCATTACTAGTCTGATGGGAATGATGTAACATACTGATGAAAGTGTTATTGCGCAGCGCAAGTCTATAGGACAATTCATGCGGGGGTAAGTCACTAAAAGAATGTTCTGCAATAACATTGTGAACATTTCTGGCAATAGGGTAATATATGTGCAACAACATACTGGTAATAATTATTAAAAGACTTAAGGAAAACAAAATTAATAATGTCACTATGCAGTGGCTACGCAGTGATTTACAATACGCCTGTCGTTTCAACATTTTTCGGGTATTTTCTCTACTCAGGTCCAAGGGATACATGTCAGAGACAATTCAACCGCTTCACCTTGGAGAGGACTTAAACAATCAAATTGCTCGACTTGGTGGGCCTAAGCTTTAGTTTGTAATTTTCAGATTTGTTCGGTTCAACAAAAGGGAGTTTTGTATCAGTCTGTGAGGGAGTGCAGGGCACAATGTCTATATCCGAGGATAGTCCATGAAATTTCTTGATGTGGCTTGAATGAATCCAGCCCTTGCGGCCCTCGATCTTCACGGCTGTTCTTGTGGTCAACAGGACCAACTTGGGTGCTTTCCACCTGGGCTCCAGCTGAGTCTTTCGGTCGAAATTCCTCACAAAGACAAGATTACCCGGAACAACGTCATGGGGTTTCATCTCAGTGTTGTCGGGAAAGGCTGCAGCTACCTGTGAACGAGAAGATTGTAGTGCAGACATCAAGGAAGCCAAGTAATCTGTCAGCATATTACAGTCAATATCAGTTATTTTGCGTGGTATAGGCGTCCCCCACATATTCGGTGGTCTACCGAAGATCACCTCATACGGGGATAGCCCTGTTCGAGAGTGTGCTACCATTCTCATGTAAAAGAGTGCAACGGGTAACGCTACTACCCAGTCGATACCTTTTTCTCTGCATATTTTGGACATTCTGATTTTTAGTATCTGATTATGTCTTTCTACGAGACCTGCTGCTTCGGGGTGTCGGACACAGTGGAATTTCCACTGATAACCTAACAGAAGTGAAACGTGTTTCATTAATTCGGATGAGAACGGCTGGCCGTTATCTGAGTAAACAACACGTGGTAAACCGTATCGTGGGAAGAATTCTCGAACCAACTGTTTGGCAGTAGTCGGGGCAGTGTAATCTGAAACCGGGTACGCCTCTGTCCAACGGGACAGAGCGCAGACAACTACGAGAACATATTTGAATCCTCGACATCGTTCCATCTGGATATAATCCATCTGTAGGACTTCAAAAGGGTGATCAGGAGGATGAAATCCACCCTGTTCTACGGGAACACTTTTTCCTGGGTTGAACTGGCAACAGATCATACAGGTACGGACCTTTTGTTGTGCTGCTGCTCGTAAATGTTTATTGAACCAAATGTGTTGAATGCTGTCCAGCATAGCTTTTTCTCCTAGATGTGCTGGACTATGTATAGTGTTAATTATAACTTGGACCATTGAATCAGGAAGGAACCATACAGACTTTTCCTTCATCATCCATCCTTGGTCCGTTTGGATCCCTCCTAATTCAGTCCATTTCTTTATTTCGTCTGGTGTAGCATGTGTCTGTATGTCAATTACGTCAAGAGTAGGATCTTTAACTGTCATACAATGTGTCGGCATCGGGACTATTGTCTTTGTCATGTCGGGAGTTTGAGTTTGAGCAGTCTGTTTAGCCGTTCTGTCGGCTAGATCATTGCCTTGGGAAATGATATCAGTAACTTTCGTATGAGCTTTACATTTCATAATTGATATTGCAGTAGGTAGATGTATTGCATCTAATAAGGCATGAATGAGGGGTCCGTGCTGAATGTGGGCACCGTGGGAAGTTAAATAACCTCTCTCTCGCCACAGCACGCCGAAGTCATGTACAACTCCGAATGCATAACGTGAGTCAGTGTATATGTTGACTTTTTTATTCATGGCTTGAATACAGGCTTGTGTCAGAGCGATGAGCTCTGCGGCTTGAGCTGACAAAGTATTTATACGATTAGTTTCAATGACTTCAGTATCTGTTGTGACTGCATAAGCGGCTACTAACTCTCCTGTACTTGTTCTCATGCATGAACCATCTACATACAAGGTCAGGTCTGGATCTGACAATGGGACATCGGTTAAGTCTTGTCTGGGTTTTGTTGTTATTGTAATAACTTCAATACAGTCATGGGCTAGTGGGTCTGTTCCGACTACTGGTAAAAGTGTGGCAGGATTCAATGTGTTACAGCGTCTGATTTCTATATGTGGCTGAAACAATGTAAGCTCGTATCCTGTAAGTCGCGCTATAGTCAAGTGTTGTGTTTGCGTTCTATTTACAAGAACCTCTACTGCGTGTGGTACTTGAACTGTCAATGGATGTCCTAACACTATGGCATCGCTTTGTCTGATTGCTAAAGCTGTCGCTGCCACTGATTTCAGACATGCAGGCAAAGCCTGAGCTACGGGATCTAATGTACTAGAAAAGTAAGCACATGGTTTGTGTGCTCCTGCTTGTTCCTGTGTGAGTACTGACAAGGCAGTACCTTCGCGTTCTGTAACAAAGAGTGTAAACTGTTTTCTGTAACATGGCGTTGCTAAAACAGGTGCTTGACATAAAGCTTTCTTTAGGCTTTCAAAAGCTTGTGTATGTTCTTGAGTCCAAGGGAGAACAGTCGGTGTGGCTGCCTCCTGTGTTGTCAATTGAATGAGTGGTTTTGCTAGAAATGCATACTGAGGGATCCACTGTCTACAATATGAAGTGAGGCCTATGAAAGCCCGCACCTTCTTTTGTGTCTTGGGTATTGACATGTTAGCTATCAACTGAATGCGGTCGGGTGTAAGCTGCCTTCCCTCCTTGTCCAGCGAGTGTCCAAGATAAACAACTCGCTGGACACAGAATTGCAGCTTAGAAGGGGACACCTTGTGCCCTTTTTCGGCTAGAAATTGTAAAACTGTCAGTGATGCTTTTTCACATTCAGGTTCGCTTCGGGCGGTGATCAGCAGATCATCGACGTATTGAAGCAGAGCAGTGTTAACTGGCATGTGGATACTGTCAAGTTCTCGTTTCAGTGCTTGGCTATAGATGCTGGGGCTTTCTGTAAATCCTTGAGGTGCGCGTGAGAATTTAAAGCTACGTCCATTTAAACTAAATCCGAACAAATATTGGCTTTCCGGATCTATTGGGACGCTGAAAAAGGCATTTTTGAGATCAATTACAGTAAAGAATGTTGCTTCGGAATCAATAGCTGTCAGTAATGACGAGATATCTGGGACCACAGGGAATTGTGGCACAATGCATTTGTTTAACTCGCGCAGATCAATAACCAATCGATATACTGGCGGCGCTGTAGGATCTGTTCGTTTAAGAATCGGTATTATCGGTGAATTACATATATTGGAGTCTGTTTCCACAACTACTCCTTGGGCAATGAGCTCGTCAATGATTTGTAGTAAAGCCACTACAGCATCTGGTGGTAACTTGTATTGTCGCATTCGTGGTAGCACCACTCCTGCCTTTAATGTGACTCGATATGGTGTAATATTCATGCATCCAACATCAGTAGGGCCTTGTGCCCATAGATGTGTAGGTAAAGTCTGCAGTCGGGGATCCATGTCTCTAGATACATAGTGACCTTTAAAATCACGTAAAAACAACCTTACTCCTTCCGGAGAACAACATATTATGGCTCCTAGGGCTTTCAACGTTTTTATTCCTAACAAGTTTTCTGGACATGATTTAGTAAGCAATAGATCTGTAGTTCGGGTCAGAGGTCCTATCGTAAGTGGAAGAGGCTGTGATACTTCATTAACAATAGGTTTTCCTGAAAAACCAAGGGAAATATTCTGAGAGCCTGAGAGGGGTGCCCCTGGAACTTCACTACGTTTTATAGTTGTTCGACTTGCCCCTGTATCGAGTAAAAATTTTCTATCTTGACCTAATAATTCACTATGTACATAAGGTCCTTCTTGATCTACAGGAATCTCGATAAGGGGTAAGTCAACTTCCCTCTCTAGGCTAGTTCATGCGTA
Source organism: Triturus cristatus (assembly GCF_964204655.1). Lineage (NCBI taxonomy): Eukaryota > Metazoa > Chordata > Amphibia > Caudata > Salamandridae > Triturus > Triturus cristatus. The sequence goes on along the minus strand of NC_140589.1, from coordinate 760,390,073 downwards.
ACGCTGATACTCGGGATATTCATACTGTGCGGTCTGATACATTTGTCGTGTTGTTGTCTGTGTGGCAGCAACAGGCAACGGTGGTGCAGCTGGCACAAACTGTATTGGCTGTTGTGCGGCTGGCATGGCCTGGGCATGCTGCGTAGCTCCTTGTTCATTCTGATCTTGTCTTAGTGGCCGTGATCTTTCTTGTGTTTTACCTATGGCGATATTATGTTTTAGCACTGGACAATCGTGTACGTAATGACCTGGCTTTTTACAATAATTGCATGTCCCTTTTACAGGTCCTGCGGAATCGGAATGTGTCATACCCTTTTTATGTCCTTCAGCTGGAACTGTCTGGGAGACTAGCATTTTCATTTTTGTGTCTTTCATGCGTCTGTGTTCATGTTCTTGTTCCTCTCTAATTCTATTGTGGTGGTACTGTAACATTTGTAACATTTGTGTTGGAGTGTTACCTTGCCAGGTACTCTCGAATTTTAATACTCTATTCTTTACTGGGGGCAGGGCATTTTCCACTAATTTTGTTACAAACAGATGTGGGTATGATTCGCTACTTGCTTTTATGCCACTATTTATACCAAAACATTTCTCGAATCGGGCATAGTAATCGCTAGTGTCTTCATCTTGCTTCTGTTTACAGGCTGAAATTGTACCCCAATCTTCCTTTTTCGTAGTTAATAAACGTGGCAGTACCTGTACTAGTAGACCTGGTAGTGCTTTAGTTTTGTCCCCAAGCCCCGAACCTGGACCTCGGGCCCTTTCTTCTGCTTCTAATGCTGACCATTCTATCTTTTGGTCACCTACCTCCCACTCTTTTTCCTTGAGTTTCTCATAAATGCCAGCAGGCATCAACACCTTTAATATTGTCATAATGTCGGGGTAGGTATACTCTCCCATGAGTAACATGTCTTTAATTTCTCGGTGAAAACCCGCTGGGTCTTTGTCATGACTGGGTACCACTTTCTTCATTTCTAACAATTCTATTTTTGATATGGGCGTATATACAAATACGCGTTTAAACTGATTGTCCTCACCTTTTATTGGGTGTACTTCTCGTAAGGGATTCTGTCTATCCAGGTGATACGTGGTTCTTTCCTTGACAGGCAATGAGACATGCTCTGAGCATACAAAAAGAATATACTGCTTTCTTGATACTAGAATTTCTTTAATTAATTTAGTACCTGGACCTCTCCATTTATTCATAAGCAATTCAGTCAGTATGTCAGGTAAGGGACCAGGGTCCGAATGCTGACTCCGATATAGTATAATGAGTTGTTGAATCATATAAATCCCAGCTAACCTTTGTTCATCTGGGGTAAGATTCAAAAATGTGCGTACTACTGTCTCATCACTATATTTTCCGGGACTGTCCACCCAATGGACAGCTGCTCTTGCTAAATCTTGTTCATCCATAGAATCGAGAAAATGATAACCCCTTCGTTCTCGGAGTAGTTTGTCGGCGGTTTGGAACGAATGCTCGTTAGACTTTATGTTAATTATAGGTATTTGGTAATTCCTGTCATTATCTGGACATATTGGACGTATTGAGTCAGTATGACATCTAGTCTGATCCCTATTACAAGATCTTCCTCTACCTACATAGGCTATGGTGTCCGACTGTCCTGCAGGCAGTCCTGACCCTTCTTCCTCGCTTTGTTCGAACTCGCCTGTCTCTAATCTCTCCTCGTGTAGGCGTTCGATTTCTTTACGGATTTTTCGGCACATGGCTATTATACAATTTTGCTTATCGTGTCTCCCTTCTGATATATTCTGGCTCCATTTTGTAAGAATTTTCATTGCTTCCGGATCTACCCCCGGTCGGTCTTGATTTCTGATCACACAGTTTATGAGGAAACGTAACAGTTCCCCCTGTATCTCTACTTTCTGGTATTCCATAGCTCTGTTAATACATTCTGGATCTCGCCCTGTTTGAACAAAATGTTATATTTTATCTAGATGCGCAGTCATTCCTGGTAGCTTCGCTAAATACCCTGCGGCTCGTCTGATACGTAATGATGCCAGGATCATTTCGTCCTCTTTACCGAGCACCGGGTCATATCTACAATCTATAAGAAGTTCCTTAAGCGTACGATCACTTACGAATTTGGGTGTACGTGAATGCGCTGACTCTTGAAAAATAAGTTTATTTATTCTAGGTGGCGTAGAAAAAATATTGGTAGCACCTCCCGTGGCCCCGTCTGGGGCGTCGGATGTGAAAGGATTCGTCGAACGTGACACAGCAACTATAGGTGTGGACTCAGCTATAGAAGTACCTGTAGGAACAGATGCAGAAACAGATGTGCTTGCCGGAACTTGTGACTCGATTTGTTGCTGTAGGGATACGGGCACTGGATCTTGGCGTTGAACCTCCCTGGTATGCGGTCTATGTGGGGCAGAATTAGCATACTCGGGAGCTGCGTCATCTAAATATGAGGAAAGAAAAACATCTTCTGCGGTTCTAGGATGCCCCTTAGGATGTACCTTGATTGGGAACAATGGGGTTGGCAAGTCTTTTGGTGTTTCTGGAGTAGCCTTAGGTAATCCTTCGGCCAGAAGGGGATACATACCATTCATAAGGGCATTTCTTTGTCTGTCTACTTGTTCTGATTTCACTCGGATACCTTCCTTAATTAATAGATTGTCTTGAACTTTGCTTGAACTTTCTTTACTCTTCTCTTCCTGTCTACGTGCTTTTTCCGTACGTCTATGAGATTCTTTACGCCATAGCTCAACGGCGTCTTTCTGTGACTGTCTGACTTTCCTTTTCCATAACTCTTCCTCAACTTTCATGATGCACTCTGCATCCCAGGTTCCCGCTGCGGGCCATCTCTGACTTTCTGGTAATCCCTTGGTGTAGTCTACCCATAAATCAAGAAAAAATATAGCGTCTAAGCCATGTTTGTGATACATAAAGTGCCCTGGAGTGTCCCTAGGAGGAATAGGGACGGCTTCTTCGAGAACCCCTTTTCTGGTAGTGATCTGTCTTAATTTCGAAAAGAGCGGCATATTGAGAACTGACCTTATACTTGATTTTGACCCGCTACTTGAATTTGAACAGACTTAATACAATAAACACGATAATGAACAGTCATTCATACCACGATATACAGAACATACTTAAACACTTTAAACATTAAACATTAAACCTTTAACTGAAACAACAATGATGATCGTCTGCATAACTAATCACCAAGCTTAATTCTCGACAATAACTAGACAATAACTAGACACTTCGGAATACTTCGGAATACTTGATATACTGCTAAACAGTACAGATACACTGCTAAAACAGTGCAGACCGGGTTTGTGTACCCAAACCCGTCTTGACCGGCACAACCTATGTGCACGTCAGAAATGCCTCCCCAGCAATGGTACTCACCGGGTAGCTTCGGAAACGGAAGGCCTCAGTAACTTGAACTTGAACCGGACTGGACTCGACTCGACTCGACTCGTCGGACACTGGGCTTGACTTCGGACTGGTGGGTCTCTGTATACCTCGGATCTTGCTCTCTCAGCTAGGCTCTGGTCGGGATACTTCGCACTTCTCACCGCCTCGTCTGGGTGTTGATCGCAGTCTCAGTCGCCCCCGCTTGACCGGAGGGAGATACAGGAAATCCTGCTGGTACGCGTTATTGTCCGTCCAGCTGTGGCAGGAGACCGGGCCTGCAACGCACCGCCGGCGCGTGAGATGAGAAAGTGTCCCTATTCGGGCGCCATCATGTGGTAAATAAAAATTCCTTTACCGGGACTGAATTTGATACAGGAACATAGTAAAATAGCTCGATAAAATGAGAGGCAGAATCCGTGGTATTAGAGGTTCGGAATGGGCTTTATTCCGATAATCGATTATAATCGGTTGCTCCCAATGTTCCGTCACCACGAAGGTTCAGGAAGTGAAGCACACACTTTATTGACAAGAAGTAACTTTTATAGTACATACACTATAATGAAGTGAATACAGTAGGCGTAACAATTGATAAGGAAATTGACGTTTGGTCTGCGTAACCGAAAATGGGTGTAATAATGAGTAAAAAGGAACATGATTGGTTATGATGTCATACATAGGTGGATCTATAAGATAATACTTGGCCTAAATGCGCGCGCAGCAGTATGACGTGTAATTGACGTGTAACTAGGGGGTGAAGGGGACTTGACATTTAGCTCTACATGCGGAGACAAGAAGTCTGGGGGGTCAAGTCAACCTAATCCCAAATCATATCTAACATCCTATGTTTAAAGAACTATGTTATCCACAAAAGAAGGACTCTCGGACAGAATCTATTCTATACTGACTATGCGTGCGTGTACAAGCGTCTAAGTGTCTACACTAAACACGAGGGGGTAGGAATATTCCATGGTAACAGGGCTATGAATTACTTGCATGAGGACAGAGAAGTTGGGCCTTTTTGCTTGGTAACTGGAAGAATGTTTACCTAAACTACTAGGCAGGAATGCATCGGCTGAGGGGGAAGCAGATAATTCGAAGGTGAAATACAGTTCTTGGCAGAGAATGGGCTGATGTCAGGCTTCGTGAGCTGCGCAGAGAATGAGACAAAGTTCATGGTCACAGATGCAGGCTCAGACTGGAGCTTTCAGAGGCAGAAGGCAAAAAGAGTTTGATGACAGAATCAGGGCCTACTTGCCTGGACTGTAAAATGGCATAAGTGAACCATATAAAGCCGGTGGCTTTTCATACTTAGGAATGGAATATCCGGCCTATTCATGGCGGATCTGACAAAGGACATGTTGACGGTGGACGCACATGTATTTGCGCCTTCATAACTGGAACTGGAGGGAACATACATGTACTTGTGACATGCACATGGAACCGCTGGGGTCCAAGATAGGGGACATAACTGACCAGAAAAATCCATATTTCCACAGATGGGAAAGCTTTGCAACAAGTTGTATCCAGAATGGACCCTAGAAACGTGGCCGACCTGGATGGAAGGACTGACTTGTCTTTGCTGAGCTGAAGACCCAGATGATTGAAAAGCTGAATGCAACTTTCGACTGCCCTTGCAGTTGCTTGAGAAGATGGAGCTTTTATCAACCAATCGTCCAGGTAGGGAAAAACCTGTAGAGACTGTTTTCTGAGAAACGCTGCAACTGGGGCCAATACCTTTGTGAATATCCGCGGAGTGGATCTGAGTCCGAAAGGCAGGACCTTGAACTGAAAGTGGCTCTTGGCTACTGTGAAGCGTAGAAATTTCCTGTGGGCTGGGTGAAGAGGAACATGGAAGTATGCGTCCTCGAGATCCAGAGTTGCCATGTAATCGCCTGGATTCAGGAGACGCAAGATATCCTGAAGAGATACCATCCGAAACGAGAGTTTTATGAGATAGGTGTTGAGCTCCCTCAGGTCTAAGATAGGGCGACATTTTTCCTCCGTCTAGCGAACCAGGAAAAACTCGTTGGGATAGAGGTACTGGCTCTATCGCTCCTTTGATGAGCAGTTGATGTGCTTCGAGACGTAAAAGATGTAGATGTTTTGATACGGTGGCGCGAGGGGCTCTGGGAGGTGGGAGGTGTTGAAACTCTAATGTGTGGCAAAACCGGATGATATTGAGGACCCACCAATCTGATGTTATGATCTTCCAGCTGTGGAGACATTGTGATATCCTGCCCCCCACTCATGTTACCGGGGGTGCAGGAACAGAAGGCAGAGCCGGGAAGCCGCTAATGGCGTTTAGAGGTATCTCTCCCCTGACGCCCCTGTCGTCCTCTTGAAGGCTGGCGAGAGAAAGATGCCGAATGGCCTTGGCGTTGAGAGTACTGAGGATTATACGACTGTGAAGACTGTGAATAGGGGGAGTAGCGCTGTTGGTATCCTCGTCTGTACGTAGAAAAACCTTTTCCTCTTGCACCCCGGAAAGGCACTTTGCGTTATTGCAATGTCCCTAGGGACCTTGCCGTTTCTGTGTCTTTTTTTATGTCCTGTAGAGCGTCGTCCACATGCTTCCCAAAAAGCATATCTCCATCAAATGGCAAATCTAAGATCTTATTCTGAACTTCAGGGCGAAACCAGGTAGCCTGAAGTCAGCCTTGCCGTCTTAGAACAGCTGAACCTGCCAAGGCGCGAAAAGCAGTGGTGGCAATGTCCATTGCGCAATCGATGATTTCTGAAGAAGACCGCTCTCCTTCCACCAGGATCTTCTTCACGTCAGCCTTGGAACCATCTGGCAGTTGATCCAAAAATGGAGATAAATCGCATCACATTTGGCAATCATATTGTCCCAAAATTGCTAGTGCATTGGCAGCTCTAACAAGGAGGCTGGACATAGAGGAAAACCACTTCCCCACATTGTCTAGGCGCCTACCCTCCTTATCTGGTGGTGTGGTAAGGAGCGCTGATGGATTCTTTGACTTTCTTTGAGCCGCCTGCGAGATAACAGAATCCGGCTTCGGTTGACCAACCAGGCAAGCGGGACTATCCTCAGGAGCCTTATATTTTTTCTCCAGCCGCTGAAGAACAGGGATGACGGTAGCTGGAGACTGCATCACCTTTATTCCCTCACTCCATACATGCTCCACAATCGGGATGGAACGGATGGATTTTCTGTGAAGCTCATTAAAATCATAAAGAAAGCACTCCGATTGTACAATTGGAATGGGAAGGCCAAACCTCTTGGAAGTTCTCTCCATAAGATTATGGAAACCTCCGATGTCTGCTGGAGGAGAATCTATAGGATCCGGTGATCGCAAAGCAGGATCCGGAATGATATATTCGTCCCATTCTCTATCAGGATTCGGGACCTGTTCGCCATTCTGATCATCATCTGATGAATCATCATCATCATGCACAGTGACGATATTCTGGCAACCTTCTATTGGTTTCGGCTCCGGAGGTTGAGATAATTGAGGAGCCACTGCAGCCGAAGAATAGGTCGGAGGTGGCGGCGGTTGCATTGATTGCTGATCAGAGGTTTGAGATGGAAGTCTCCTCTTATAATCTAACACCATGATTTGTAAGTCACTAATAAGAGAAGACGCATGGCCACTATACCCTGTTGTGTTTGCTCTTGAGGTCTATCTCGTGCAGGGTAGTGTTGTTGTTCCAAGTAATAATCGTCAGAATCCGAGTCCTGGTATTTTACATGAAGTTGGGATGGACTGTACGCATCCCCATAAGGACCTTCTTCTTCCTCTGAATATTCCTCGTCCAAGAGCAATGCCGGAGGTAATGGTGTCACTCTACGCGGAGATGTCATTTCCGGTGTGATTTGGCGTCTTTTTATAGAAATGTGAACTTTCTGTATCGTCGACGAGGTCGTCCTCGAAGGAATCGTCAACGGAAAATGGATCGTTGACGAAGATGGTCTGATCGTCGACGGTAACGTCGACGAGCTCGTCGTCAGTACCATCGTCGCCGTCGACACCATCGTCGGCGTCATCTTCGTCGGCGGCGAGGTTGTCAACATCGTCGACGACATTGTGACAGGTACCTGTAGGGTTGACGAAGTCGTCGTCGGCGAAGCTCTCGACGACGGGCCCGTCGACGGAGCTGGAATCGACGCCTGGTGAATCTTAGATGCCGTCGTCGACGTACCTGATATTGCCGTTGTCGATGGACGGATTTTCTTCTCAGATTTTCCCTCCTGAGGTACAGATGCTGGTTTCTTGAAAATGTTTGCCTTTTCAGATGGTGGAGAGGAAACAGAAGGTCCATGGCTCACCTTCTGAGTAGAAAGTACCTCAGGAACTAGTCCCTCCCTCTCCTTTACACCTCGAGAGGAGATTTTTTGGGACTGGGCCTGTCAGACCTATCAGAGGTCTTTTGTAAGGTCTTAGTAGGAGGTTCAGTCGAAGTTGAAGGGGGGAAGACCTACCCCTCTTTTTAGACCTCCTTGAAGATGTAGCTGAGGAGGAATCTTCACTGTCACTGGATAATACTTCCTTACGTGACTTCATCTTTTATAACCAGGTCAATAGACGTCCTTCCCTGTCTCTCAGAGTCTTGGTAGAGAAGGTAATGCAGATCTTACAATCAGTGGCCTTGTGATCAGGGTGCAAGCAATAAACACAGTCTTTATGCTTGTCCTCAATGTAAAGTCTTTTTTTAGAACAAGTAGCACAGGCTTTAAATAAAGCTTTCTTTTCATTGTCTGACATCCTGAAGAGAAAAAAGATGAAATCCAAAAGTTGTAGAGAAATCTGAGCAGACCACAACATGTGGTAGAAAATCTGAGGCTCTGAGGCTCTCTCAGGAAGGTTCTATGGGGTGAGGCTAATCTGATTGGTTGTTACATGTTCTTTGGTCTCTTTTGCAAAAGGAGGGGGATATGCTACAAAATGAGATGAGGCCTAGGCCTTTCTTTCTCTTTTGTACCTACTGCTATGTTATTTTTTATTTACCGAGGCTCCCATTCCGACGACGGGGAATGATACAAGCTATGGGAATCTATGAAAGTTCCAATACTGGAGTAACTTATGGCTACCCCCCGTAAAAACTAACTCTGTCTTATCAGGATTTAACTTGAGGTGATTGTGATCCATCCATTGATGGGATGATTCAAGGCAACACTGCATGTTTTTGATTTCACATGGCTGATTTGTAGTCTGTTACTTTGCCCGGGGTGAAGTATGCATTTATGTTAGTTAGCCACAGGAGCTATAGGCTCTGGTTTACTTTGTTGAGCAGGGATGGAACAGTTTATGTAGTTGGGTGGAATTATGGAAGAGAATGTTTTGGCTAGTAAGGTTAGGGTGATTACCATGAATGCGTTCCATGAATCTGTAGAGTTTTCGGTGTCAAAGGTAAAATGTGAGTCTATAGGAATGGGAGGTTGTATCACATTGTCTACATTGTTTCAGTAACAGACTTAGCTACGCCTATGCTGCTTCGACTGGAGTCAAGCTGTTGAAGATGTGAAGAGGTAGTGCTCGATTGGTTGATGAGCTTAAGTAATTGTAGAGGGTGAGGAGGGTTCAAGCAATCTGCAGTTTCTTGAAACAGGGCAATTTTGATTCGAGGATATTATTTGTATTTTTCTTTTGCACCTTTAGAGTGTTTACAGTGGTGGGTGAGGGGTTTCCGCGTCATTGTCATTCAGGTTTTCTTAAACATTCCCTTTCTGATTTTAACTGTATTGAAACAATTTGGCTGAAATTTATGGGTTTTGATTCTAAGGAATAAAAAAAGTCCTGGTACTGCACGGGTTCCAGTATTGTGACTGAATGTTGTCAGTGAAGACTCTGTAGAATTCTCCCACTGAACCAGTATCAGAAGACTCCTGAATAGGGTAGACGTAATCACACCACTACCAAAGGGCTATGTCGGCTTCAGTACAGAGTTCCTCTAATCAATCTCTTCTTTACAGCATCCTGCAATAAAGTTAAATGTAACCTGCAGCATTGACTCATTTACAGATGCTAGCATACGCATGAGATAGTTTTAAAAGACATTAGCGTAATCCCTACAGACACGATACAAGCTTTATGAGGGTTAGCAACAAATGAATGACTGACCTCTGAAACTCATCTAAAACTTGAATCCAGACATAACATAACTGTGCTGCTCTTAGAGAAAAGGGAGGTGTCGCTGTCCTACCTTTTTCCATAGAAAAATTGAGAAAAGAAAAAAATAAGGATTTTAGAAGTTAAGCAAGACACATACACGTTCTTGAATCAAACCCTAGTTTGGAAAACAGGAACTGTTGGTGGTTATTTGAGAAGATTAAAAGGTGGATGTGTAGGAGAATCAAACCAACAGAATGCCCAATTCTGATCTCTTACTAGGATAGGAATGGTTGATGAGAGACATATAGCGGGCATGAGCAGTACTAGGGGTCACTATGAGTTCTGTCCTCATGCAGGTGAGGGCAATGCATAAGAAAGGAGAGGGTCACTAAAAACAGCATCATTTGTTTCATAAGAAATCTTCATCCTGGTCTGCTAGAGCAGGCTTTCCTACCAATTGGAAAAAGAAGTGAGGAGGACGAAATTGCACTTTTGTTAATTGCCATCTGCCTACTGCATGTCGACAAAACAATATGAGACAGCAAACTTTGGACAGTATATTTCCTTACTAGAAAACTAGCAATACATTTACTGGGAAGCCTCACTCTTCTTTTATCTAAGTTGGTTCTGTTAATATTGAAAGAAATTAGTACATAGATATCCTGAAACCTGACAATGTATTACTCCATGTTAACCATTTTAGGAAGTGACACTGCCTACGAGGTATTTTTTTCTTTTTTTATGAAGTAACTTCTATTCATGCTCTTGCTCCACTGAAATCTGAGCTGCATTTAGTTGTGAATTGTGGGGCCACATGCTGGTAATTCAAAACTCACTCCTTGGCACCCACGTATCTCTCATCCATGGGTATCAGTTAAGCCATTTGTGGATTTTTGTAAATCCAGGAAGGAGTTCCAAAAATACAAACCAGAAATCGAGACTAAAATAAATTGTGTTATGTTAAATTATTATTTTAAATCTTGATGCCTCGAAGTACTCTTACCCTAACAAGTGTGCAGTTTTTTTCTTATCAATGTCTTACAGAGTCCTTAAAGAAAATGTTAAATGCCTACTGAAATTCCAAAAGATTCCAAATAGAATGTGTTAGAAATTGAGACTGTTCTAATATCATAAGAGCTCTACTTATTCGGGCCATGGAAACCACTGGAATGGATCAGTTGTTCATCCAATTTAGGAAGTGAACTATGTGAATGGCTCCATGATCTATAGAGACTCATTTAAAGTAAAAGAATTATTCCAGTTAGTAGCCAGCTGAGGTCTCTAATAGCTTCATGACTTTTTTGTAATTTCTCTCTAAATCTTCATGACTATAACGCCGCTCCTCAAATGTCCACTTCATTCCTGAGTAGTAGGTTTCTTATCCAATGCCAGATGCAACATGCAACCGACAACCCACTATGCCAAGGCTGAGATGCTTCTTTCCATCCTTTTATTATACATCAAACTATTTCTTGTCCCATTTTTTCCCTCCACATCCAATTTTCCCCTCACCCTGTCTATGCTCGCAGAATTTACTTTAAAACGGAAATGCAGCTTGCAACCTGTATTATCATTGCTATCACTGCCACCAACAGCCAGCTGCTCAATAACCATAGGGTCTACCTCCAACTCACATTTGACCCTTCCAATAACATGCTTTTTGCCTTTCTCGAAAAATGTCGCATACTGGTATGACAGGGGGACTTCTTTAAAAAGTCATCTAGAATGAGCGCAGAGAACCATAGAGAATGGTATTGTCACCATTACTGTTCAATATCTAATTGATTCTCTTCAACAGCATAAGATATAGTTGGCCACCGTTGTTCATGCATAGCCAAACATGTAAAAAAAATCCACAGTGAAGCACAAGTTATTATAAGTATGTTTCTCTTATGTCACCGCGTTTTCTCACTTAACCCCTTCGCTGCTGCGGACATTCCGCTGCAGCGCTGGGGGGGGCAGGGGGGCAGCGCGGTGGGCCTGTGCTCATGACGGAGCCGCTCCGTCATGAGCCACAGTTGAGCTGTGCTCATGACGGAACGGTTCCGTCATGACTCCGCCCATTTGCGTTGTCCCCCGCACAGGCGGGGAAACAGCGCCGCGCAGGCGGAGCGGCCGCCAACAGGATTGTCATGACGGAACCGTTCCGTCATGAGCACACGGCAACCGTGGCTCATGACGGAACGGTTCCGTCATGAGCGGGGAAGGGGTTAAAAGACTTGATATTATTTATGTTTCTTTCTGGTTTCATTTTGAATCAAAAGACCAGTCAGAAATTAATTTACAAAAGAGGAAATGGTCTTGATGCGCACAAAAGTTTTTAGTTCACAAATCACTAGAGTTTGAAACTTCTGATGCAACTAAACCATTTCACTTTTCAAATCTCCTATGACAGTGCCAGACAGTATCTGGCCAGCAGGCTTTAATATTTCAAGGTTGGCACGCATTCTAATGGTCCGACGCATGACTCTGCAACGGGTGTGAGGCCTTGCACATTTTACAGTAGCTCACTTCAGTCTTTCTATTGCCTGTTGTCTAGCAGTGTAATAATTTACCTCACATTCAAGAAGCCTTTCACTAACAGCAGAAGGAGGACCTTATTGAAAACACTTTGGAAATCGAGGGTAGAAGCACAGACGTTACCTTACCTATTGTTGCTGGCACTGACAATATGAACATCACAGTGCGACATATGGAAAGCCTATCTGTACCATAGTCACACCCCTCCAGACATGGTTGCTCAGAAACCTACTATATGCTCCATACATTAGTTGGTCTTTCCTATCCTCAAGATGTATCTGCATGTTGGGAAATGATCATGCTCTATACAGATAGCTAAGAAGACACACTCTGTTGGCTACACTGATAATAGCAGGGCAATATTTACAAAGGTGAATTTGATCATAAATGGAACTAAAGTCCACTCATTGGGAGGAAATTGGGCATTTTCAAGGCGTGGTTTGCCTTGAATGTTTGGTAATGCACCTAAACTTGTATGCATTCTCAAACTCTCTGCTGAGGGTTTCCACCCTGAAAATGGTTAGAGATGTATTCCCCTACCAGGAAGAGACAGGGAACGTATCACCCACAGACTTGGTGGAGGTGTAAAGAAAGGGCTGCAGAAAAATTGTTTTCCCGCAAAGGAAAATAGGTGCATTTTCACAGGAGCTTTCATTCAACCTGTGATGAATTCTCTGCTACAGAGACCTCCACATAGGGGATATAGAAGAATTCTTCAGAAACAGCTGCATGCCATTCCCATAAGTAACACCCAGTGCAGTCTTCCAGGCATACTTCTGTAAATGTTTGTGAAGATCAAAAAGTCGTAAGTCTGTACTCGCACATAGGCATATTTTTACGGGTTCAGATACTATGTTTTTGGCGAAGAGGGCTCCCAGTGTTTTAACGTGTTATTTATTTGTTTACACAGTAAGGTTTTATATCGTGCCTTCCAAGCCAAAAGGGCAAGGAAGCACTTTACATCTGCAACAAAAAAGAATACTAATTTTTGGTATAGTAATACATTTGCTACAAAGATGACAATCTATGAGACATTTCAATGGAAAATACAAACATTTAGAGGACTGCTAAACTGGATGGGATGGGAAATTACAAAGATATGTTCCTGGGTCTATGGCACCTGTCTGCTAAACTGAGCCTTCTGCCTTATGTCCTGTAAAAAATATAACCAAAGGATTGGGTCATGAGTTTATATGCTTGGCGGTGAGACCGCATGATGGATGATAAGGATGTGCGCTACTGACAGCCTCTGGCCGCCAGAATCCAGTACAAACTATTGCATACAATGTATTGAGGCCCAGTATATCACTCCCCAACAACTTCAGAGGATTTTTAGGCAGTGCAGGCGAACAGCTATAGAATAAAATTGCAGAATACTCCATGTGACTAGCAGGAGATGATTATTCTGTAGCTTTGCATACATAAACAAGTATATGCATGCGCTTTTGAAAGAATGTAGGTTACACAAAGAAACAAACTTTGCACACTGCATCCCAACTTTGTGCTCTTTGATTGAAAGACATGCAGACAAAGGCACTTACTTTTACGAGGGGATTAATGACGCCTACATTGGGGCTCGCATTGAAGACTTTGTTGAAGTTTGTCTCTCTGTTCACAAGCTCCAGCTGGTAGAACTTCTTGTCATCCTTTGAAAGAGACACAAGGTACTACAACTTAATGATCGACGAGATAGAGAGCAGTGGAAGAGTGTGAACCACTTCTAACAAATGTGAAACATAAATATTGAACATGCAAATGGTACGCTTCATAAATAACCTAAAAAGTAGGCAATTATTTATGAACCAATGAACAGCTAAGGGTGCACTAAATGATTTATTATAATGGATCTGAATTCTAAATACTCTTCGGTTCTAGCAGAGGTCTGTCAGACAACGTAGATGTAGAACAAAGAAACAACTTACAATCAGCTTCTTTATGAGCTGATCCCGCTCTACGATCATGTCTTTCAGCTCAGCGATAACTTGCAAGTCTTCAGGTCGAGATTCTCGGTTTTGATACTTTTCCTCCATTTCTTCTAATCTTAAAAGTAGACAAAAACATGAGTGTAAGTGGACCTAGCAACTTATTCAGAAACTCTGCACCATGGTCACTTCGGACTGTTGGGATGATACAAAAATCCACTGGTGAGTAATTTAGAAGTTACGAAAGAAAACGAAATATTCCTGAATCAACCACTAGATTGGAAAACAGGACCTGATGGCGGTTATTTGAGAAGGTTAAAAGATGGGCGTGTAGGACAAGCAAGTCCATTTCTGATCTCTCACTAGGATAGGAATAGTTATTTTACAAAGACCAGAGAATTCAATGACACTGTTGCAATGCTCAGGCAGCTAGACTGTACAGCATAAATAGCAAACTATGGGTGTCTACAATGTGAACAGAACTCTATGTTGACCTGGAGCAACATATTTTGCAGGTGATACCTGGCAGCTGATGACTGAGGTGTGTGTGAGGGAACATTCATCTCCATAAATACTTCGGCCGAAATGAGAAAATTATAAAACAAGGCCAAAGGAGAACAAATATTAACATTTATAATCAAGCAGAGTATTTCATTCTATAATATCTTGAAAGTGTGCGTGATTTACAACTATCAAATAAAAAGCTTCAACTAAATAATGCAAATAATAAAATCATTATTACAATACTTTCTGCAGAAACAAAAACATTATACCTCTGAAATGCAATGGCACACATCTAGCGTAACACTGAGCGTGATCCCTCTCACGAAGTTGGAAACATTCGATATAAACACACCTAACCATACCAGGATATTACAAGTCACTGCAGTGGTTCATACAATGCAAGGGCTGGAGGCGTAAGTAGAGGGCCTTCCTAAGGTAACAGACAACCAAGGCGGCTTACTACATCCTTTTCATCTACAGCTGGGGATATGTAATTACTTAGATTATATTGCACTCTGTTTTCTTTGTAGTATACTCCTTCCATAGCTGATATTTATTTATGCCACATCTGAGGCGAATAATGAACAATATAAAGAGTTAACAATTCACAAGACTAGAGAAAATGTATAGATGAAAATGGGAACAAATTATCTTTAAAATTGAGTTTTTACACTTTTCTGAACTTTTTTACTGGAAGAAAGTAGTTTAGGATGAGTTTAGGTGGATGATCCAATATGCTATTTTTTCTAACCTGCTCTACTGAGTTTTCTATCTTTGTATTTTGTAGGTATGAATGAATACACAAAGAACATCACGTATCCACCAAAGCATATCTGAATAAAGTAATGCAGGGAGACAATAAAGCATAACACCCAGAGGTAGCTCCTCCATTGTGGCATAGGAGAGTCGCCCCACTGAAAAATAAAATGATAATAAAAACCATTTTACTGCAGATGAGTATGGCCTAACACAGGTTGGTGTTTAGTCCCACAGTAAGCATTTACATTCAAAATGTAAAAAAAATTCTGAAGGGTGTAAATCATGGAGCGATGTTCTTGATATCTGTAACCTACTAGTATATGGGTAGATGCAATACACAAGCGGGCAGATTTACAATAACTGGCGCATCCCTGCATATCAACAGGGATGCGCCAGTTATTGTGCATCACAGCTCCGCCACCATGGATGCGCCGCATTTACAATGCGGCGCACCATGGGGCAAAAACGGACAGATGCATGACGCATCTGTGCTGTAAATGCAGCGCATTGCTGGAGTTGCGTCGCAAGCGCGACGCAGCTCGAGCGAGGCTCTGGGGTGCCCTATCTTCACAATGCTGCGTCAATCCTTATGCCTGCTTCAAGCATGCGCAGGGCTGTGACGCAGCATGGGCTCAAAAGTGACTGAGTGAAATCTTGTAGATTTCACTCAGCCACTTTTAGGAGGCGTTCCTGCGACGGAACGCCTCCCCCTGCACAGTAACGCCTACTTCTGGCGCAGGGCTTTACAACGTGCCGCATCTCCCAGATGCATCACGTTGTAAATAACCCGCAGCATGGCACTGGTTTTGCGCCGTCAATGCGTCACAAAAGTGACGCAACGGCGGTGTAAAAGAGGCGCAAGGGGCTTGTAAATCTGCCCCATGGTTGGAAGCATTTAGAAAGCCGTCCCATTATAGCCTTCCAGGCAAAAATCTCAGAGCACAGTGAAATGCACAAACTTGAAGCCATTGATGTTGAGACATTTCCAGGGAGGCTTAGAATGTTGCACTGGTTCTCCAGCAGAAGCTTTTAAAAAAATATGTTTTTTTCCATACAAGTTATGGTATGGCTACCTCGAAGAAAATTCTGCACATTCTCAGTACTGGTTCATCACACCCCAATCCATTTCTTGAACTTGCATGGGTCCCCACCACTTAGCTTCCAGGTCTTCAAAAATGCCCACTTGTTTCAGGAATGTCTGAACCCTCTAACGTCAGGAAGGAAATTCTACAGGGTAAAACGGGCGTCACTGGCAGGATCCTGGCCCCATTTAGCCCTATAGGTCAGCAGAAGAATGGTGCTGCTAGTCCTGAAGCGAAATGCTGGAAATTGAAGTTCAGGTAGTGAAGGAAACAGCTCTCGCCAATGATTTGCCAAGAGAGAGGTCAGTCTCACAACAAAGGTATATTGTCAATATTTGTACTCCACATTAACCAAGCTTTCGGTCATTTTGTCTAGCCAGGTCAGTATCCTTGAATGTACAATTGTTTAGACAGGCTAGTATTTTAAGTTCATCAGTCCACGTATTCAAAGCAGCATAACGAAAAATGAATCATATTTATTTTATTTGTATATTTATTTGAAATGTTTTATAAAGCGCAAACATGACACATCAGGGTATTAGAGCGCTGTACATAGAAGTACACAAGATAAACAGGTGAAGGTGTCAAATACTAATCACATAAGGAGGTAAACAAACACAATGGGAAAAAAAATATATATGATAATAGCATTGTAGCTACTTGTTGTATCTCATTGCTTAATACCTAGCAACAATAAATGCCACTTTACAAATTCATACACATCATGTCTGATAAACACTTACAAATAAAATATTTACCAGCAGTTCATGAACGTTAGCATAATATTTAGGGTTCAAACCCTAGGGTCGAAGAGTAGATGGAATTATAATCTTTGATTCTAGTTTTGTCAGTCGCTCTTCTCATTTCTCATGGTAACAGTGTTACAGCACTCTGCCAATTCCTGTACATTTTAAGAGTAGGATACACTCGGTGTGCTACTTTGCTAACTAAATTGTGTGAGTAATCTAAAGGTGTCCATGCTGTTATCTGAAACTTTACATTTTCTACATCTATATGCTTGGAGATGCTTCTGGGATATTGTTCTACTATGAAAAACACAATATGGATAACCTTATATTTGTCACCCAATTTAAGAAATATGGTGGTCATATATTTTGATACTTTGAGAAAGTCATTATTGCCGGCAGGGCCGGCTTTATCACTAGTGGTGCCTGGTGCAACAGTCTTTTTTGACGCCCCCATGACCTCCTCCTTAGATACCCTCACCAGACACTAGAGGTGCTAGTAAAGGCTGGCTCTACTAATCCATTCAACTATCCACATAAAATACAGATCTATTATTTGCAGCATGTATGTTAACCCTCTGTGCTACTGTATGTTAAGTCAAAACTGCCATTAACCAAAACTCAGATCTCTCTCTCCAGCAGGAAAATTAAACACATGAGTTATCGTGACATTTTTATTGCTGTCAGAGAGTTGGGCGTACAAGAAACTATGCAGCAGGTGCTTTTAAATCGTAGGTTATTTCTAAACACAGCGTCCCCCCCCCACGAGATCCATGCCCCTGCCCCCACCCCTATCCCCATGTCAGCGTCCAGTGCGGCCGCACCGGTAGTACTACCCTAAAGCCAGCCCTGATTGCGGTGACAATTATGTGTACATCGGTCACAATCTCCTCAATGGTTCTGGCAGGTCCCAAGAAATTCTTCAGTGCAATAGGGAGGGGTATTTTTCCTCCTCTTCAGTTCCAGGCAGATTCACTATTTGAGTGGGTCAGGTAGGGTGTTCTAATGTGGAAGTGAGACAGTTATTGGTGATGTGATCTTGCAAATAAAATATCAGGCTTCCCATTCCAAAATAATGAATGCCTGCCTCAGCTGTGCAAAAGTTTATAATGCCTCCAAATACCACAATATACCCATTCAGGAGGAGGAAGCCTGACAGGAGGAAAAGTTCTGAAAAGGCCTTTCATAAACTGCTTGATGATGCGAGCAGAGCAATGTGAAGAAGTGTACAATATCCGTCTAAATAGAGAGATGGCTGCAAGATGGACTCTTATTGAAGCATAAGCCAGACCTGGTCTTGCCAGGGATAAAAGTTACCTTTTATGAATACCATTACGATGGCACCAAGAACAGAAATGTTTCCATTTCAGTCTATATGTTTTTGACGTAGATTCAGCTCTTGCTCTGGACAAGAAAAATTTACAACCCTGAGGGATGTGTAAATCCTTGTACTCATTGTGCTCAGGTTCCAGGCATGCAATTGCAGAGAAGCTGGATGAGGATGCAGGATCTGGTCCTTGTTCATCGTCAGCAGTGTGGTTGACGGAGGAAGGCGATAAAGCAGGAGGAGCTCTGTGAACCAGTTTCGACGAGACCAACATGGAGCAATGAGGATGAGCTGACACGGTTCCCTCTTCATTTTCATCAACACTCTGGAGATTAGAGGATATGGGGGAAAAGCGTAAGCAAAGATTCCTGACCATCTGATCGAAAACGCATTCTTCCTTGACCCTGGCTGAGGTTCCCTGCTGGCATAGAACCGGCATTTCTGCTTCTCCTGCAATGCAAACACGTCCAAGTTGGGTGTTCCCCATCTTTGAAATATGCGGTTGAGAACCGTTTAGTTCAGTTCCCACTCGTGATTCGATTGAGTTAACCTGCTCAACGGCTAGGTTGTTCTTTATTCCTGGGAGATGCTCCACTTTGATGGCTATCTGATGCTGTAATGCCCATTCCCATATCTTCTGAGCTTCCCAAGATAGAATCGGGGATCTTGTCCCTCCCTGCTTGTTCAGATAATGCATGTAGGTAGTGTTGTCCGAGCATATGAGGACTGAGGATGCTTTTATCCTTGGGAGGAATGTTTGAAGGGCTAGAGAAATTGTCTACAATTCCAGAAAATTGATATGCATTTTGGAGAGAGTGAGACTCCATTTGCCGCTTACTTATAAGTCCTGCAGATGTGCTCCCCAGCCTTCCAAAGATGCATCTGTTGTCAGAACAAACTCTGGAAGAAGAGAAAGGAATGACAGTCCCAGAGAGAGATTGCAAGGACACTGCCACCAAAGAAGTGCCTCTTTCATGATCAGAGTTATCCGCACTATGTCGTCGAATGATCCTGATATTTGAAGCCATTGGTTGTCTAACTGCTCTTGAAGTGGTCTCATTCTCAGCTGAGCATGAGGAACCATGAGAATGGCGGAAGACAACATCCCGAGAAAGGATTTGAGGAGACATACAGAAGCGCACTTTCTTCTGTGAAGGCCGTGAGCCAGAGACAAGATGGCGTTCATTCTTTCCGTTGATAAGTATACCTTGTTTTGCAGAGTGTCTATCAGTGCTCCTAGAAACGTTAACCACTGAGAAGGAGCTAGAATGGATTTTCAAAGATTGACTGCTAGACCCAGAGAGCGGAACAGCTGTAGGCAGAAAGAGATGTCTTCTGAAGCCTGACGAAGAGAAGAAGCTTTGACCAGCCAATCATCGAGGTATGGGAAGATTAGTAAGCCTTTCAGGCATAGGAATGCTGCCACGGGGGCAAGACACTTGGTAAAAACCCGTGGAGCTGAGCGAAGCCCAAATGGAAGGACCATGAACTGATAATGCGTGCCAGCCACTGTGAACTGTAGAAATTTGAGATGCTTGGGGTGAATCAGGATATGGAAGTAAGCATCTTCCAGATCCAGGCTTGTTAAAAAATCCGAATGATTCAGAAGATGTAAAATGTCTTGAAGAGTGACCATGCAAAAGGATTTCTTCAACCGGTATTTGTTGAGTTTTCTGAGGTCTAAAATGGGACGCCATTCCTCCAGCCTCTTCTTTTTTATGAGGAAAAAGCGAGAGTAAAAACCCTTCCCTTTCTGAAAATGTGGAACAAGCTTTATTGCTCCTTTTTTAAAGCCTCCTTCTTTAATAACTGAAGATGATGAGCTGCTGATCCTCGTGGTGGGTGATGAGGTGGCGTTGTGGTCAATTCTAAGGTATGGCCATACCTTATTATATCTAGGACCCATTTGTCTGATGTTATATTTTCCATTGATCCAAGAAATGAGAGAGAGGGATTTTCTTTCTGGAATTCAGAGGAGAGGCAGGCGGCGAAGCATCGTCACTGCTTATGGCCCGTATCTATGGGCTGAACCTGCTGTTTTCTTCTAGGCTGTCTAGAGTAGGCAGCCTGTGGAGGTCCGCGATATTGTTGTTGCTGCTGGTAGGACTGCCTGTAGGAGGTGTATGATTGAGGTTGGTACCTTTGATAACTTCCTCAAAAGGAATAATTTCCTGTGCCCCTCGTTCAACGAAAGGGGGTTATCCTGAATTGTAGCGCTCCTAGGGCTTTAGCCGTGTCAGTATCTGTTTTGATGGCTTGTAAAGCATCATCAACATGCTTGCCAAAGAGTGACTCGCCATCAAAAGGCATATCCAGAATTTTTCCTTGTACCTCAAGGCGGAACATGGTTGCTTTCATTCAACCCTGGCGTCTCAATACAGCATCTCCAGCAAGCTGGCGGAAACCCATAGACGCAATATCCATGGATGTGTCTATGATTTCGGAAGCTGACCTCTCCCCTTCAAGCTGGATTTTTCTCGCTTCCATCTTTTTTCTTCCGGAAGTAGATCTATCAATTGGGCAATATCCAACCACATCTGTCGATTGTACCTGGCTAGAATCGCAATAGTGTTGGCAGCTCGAACAGTTGCCCCTGATGTGGTCGTAAATCTCTTTCCAATATTATCCAAACGCCTCCCTTCCTTGTCAGGTGGAGCAGTGACTGGCGTTAGAGGATTCCTCGATCTCCGTTGTGGCCTGTGAGATGACAGAATCAGGCTTAGGATGACTTATGAGGCACGCTGGAGCATCGTCCGGAGCCTTGTATATTTTATCAATTCTAGGCAAAACTGGAATAACGGTGTCTGGAGTTCTCATCACTTTCAATCCTTCCTCCCATATGTGGTCAACAACAGGGATAGATCTAACCGATTTCCTAGAGGTGTCTTTAAAATCATAAAGAAAGCAGTCTGATTGCTTTACTGAAAGTGATAGTTGGAAGCGTGATGCTGCTCTCTCAATTAAAGCATGAAAGCCGCCGATGTCTTCTGGTGGAGATTCAATCATTTGAGGAGATGGAGAAGCTAGTGTAGATATGACATAGTCCTCCCACTCATCCCCTGTTTGAGCCTCCTTCTGGGGCAGAGTATCCTCAATTTCTCCCTCATCAGAGGTATCTGGATGCAGCCCACTAGTATCTCCCATCGGGGGCGGTGCGGACACAGGCACAGAAGTATGAGGTGGTATAGTGACTGGTGGTGGAGGTTGAGGAGGTGGAGGAGCAGGTGCTGCAGGAAAACGTGAACGATAGTCTCTTAACAAATCTTGAATCATTGCAACAGGCATGTGAACCATAGGTTCGGAAGCTGGCTCCTTATATTGCATTTTTGCATGAGAAGGAGGATATTCCTGTTTATAGTATCCAGCATAGTCCTCGTCATCATCTTCCTGATACTTTACATGTAATTGGGAAGGACTATCTGCAGGTCCGAACATCCCTTCATCATAAGATTCCCCCAAGACTGTTGAAGGAGGTAAAGGAGAAATTATTGCAGAATTCTGCTAATATTGTCTCGCCGATGGTGTCATCGACGAGAACGTCGTCGGTGGATACATTGGTGTAAGCTGCAGGGAAGATGGACGCTTACGGCCAGACGTAGAGTAGAACGGCTTTGTCAACAGTAAAGGCGTCTGCATCGTCGACGAGGACATGATAGGACCAGATACAAACGTCGTCAGTATCGTCGACGAGGTTGTCGTCGTCATGGTCATAGACTTAGCCGTCGACGGAACCACCGTCGTCGACAGGACTACCATCGTCAATGGGACCACCGTCGTCGACTAGGACGCAGACGGAAAAGTTGCAGTCGTCGTCATTGATGTTGTCGTCGACGAAGAGATCGTCTGCTGTACGACACTCATTGTCACCTGATGCATCATCGACGGGACCGTCATCGAGTCCGTCGTCGGCGATGGAGCTTTTTTCGATGATGATGAAGGAGAAACTTGTTTTGGAGATGGTTTTCCTGATGACGAAGACTCAGAAATTAACGCCGTCGGCGGTAAAAGCTTCTTAGAGACAGATACATTCATGGAATGAAAAAAAGAATATTTGTCTTTGTCTTTTTTAAGGCTTTTTCCCTCAGTAGGAAATGAAAGCTTTCCTTTTTGTGAGGTACTTTCTTCTTCATGAGGAGATTTCTTTGATGTCTTCATTTTTGAAACCTCAGGAGAATCAAGAGATCTTTCTCTCCTTTTAAGTGTTTCCTTAGATGTCAATGAGGTAGAGCTCTCCTCATCCTCAGAGAGAACATCAGATTTCACCTTAATTTTTTGAAGCCAAATCAGAAGTCTACTCTCCCTGTCTTTGAGGGTCTTAGTAGAAAAGGTTCTGCATATTTTGCAATCTTTTACCTTGTGTTGAGGGTATAGGCAGTAGATGCAGTCCTTATGTGGGTCTTCAGAATGTAGCCTCTTTTTTCCACACAATCCACACAACCTGAAGAGACTTTTCTTAGAAGATTCAGACATGTTTGAAGAAATACTACCAAGAAACTTGAAGAAACAGAGAAAAACTGAGCAGAGCACAGGGAGACTCCCTTTCACACGTCGTGCGGTATAAAATCTGAGGAACCTAGCCTCTCTTGGGATTGTTCTAAAGGGTGCTGTCGCTTGATTGGCTGTTGGTTGGATTTTGTTCTTTTTTTACAAAAGAAGGTGGATAGGCTATGGCACTGACTTATCATTGCATGGTAGACTATGGTAATTTTATCTACTGCTTTTATATATATATCGTGGGACTCCCACTACGACGACGGGGATGATTTAAGCATGTGAATCTATGAAAGATCCAATACTGGAGAACTAAGCAGTCATCTGTATGTTCTTGAAAAACTTTAGCACATTTGGTAGAACCACTGACAGCTTCCATATTATCTTAATAGCTAATTCTTACTTTTTCAAATACCTCTAATTTTATGGTAAAAAACCAACTATTTTTGTTCTCTATTGTTTCTCAAAAATTGTGAAGCTATCCGTCACCTTCATATGAAGTCTGATTAGCTTTTTATACAGAAGAAATACATACTTTTTCTATTTATAGGTAGAGTACATCATTCACTGAATATTTTCATGTATGTCTCTTACAATAAAAAACACATACAAACTGGTATATTTGGTATTAACTCCCAGCCGTGCTCTGTAACAGTTTGATTTTTATATTCAATATAAGTTTTATTTCAGTGTAAAACATTTAACCATAAAAACACATAAAGAACATATTTAGATCACTCTAAAGCAATCATTACTGCACATCGCTTAATTCAACAACATAGTATGTCATCTTATATATACACTTCTTGAAAACACAAAGCTAAAACACTCAAAGAATAATTAATGTAGCCATCCAAATTTTAAAAATAATTAAAAGAAAGCTTTAGGATATATCTATGACTTCAACCATTCCATACCTTTTCCTTGTATCCAGATAGAGTATTCAAAGACATTGAATCGAGCTGCCTTGGGAAAAGTATTTCATTATTTCACTGTAGAAGCCATGTCTAATTTACCTTACCTGTCAACAACCTGTCACTTCAAACAAAGCCTTGTGTGAAGCAAGACTGACAGGTGTGAGAGCAGGGTTTCACACTGTATTCCTTCAGACAGCTGTCAGTCACTTTTGGCTATTTTTAAGTCCAAATCCTAGCCCCATCTGTTACAAGCACAAATGCTATTGTGTGGACTAGACAGAGCAAATGTTCTGCACACAGGGCGGCGTTGAACTTACTTTACTTAATGGTGAAACATTAGTGCCTCTAGCAAAGAGTACAGTGGATAACAAGTGTGCCGGGCCCTGTTTTAAATGTACCGTGGCAAGAGCAAGTTTGTAAGCTTGCACCATGTAGATACATTTACCATATGAATGAATGTTCCCTTGTAATGTGAAATGCTGGGCAAGGGAAGTACCCTTTTATCTTTCCATTTATTGAAGTATTCCATTGTATAAGATGAAGAACGGGTGCGCTGTGATCGAATGAGAGAGAAATCATATAGGATTAAAATGAATGTGGCCAAGTCTACAGGAGAAGGCTCTCCTTGCCTGATGTGTCATTATTTGATTGTCCAGCAGATGGAAATGCACAGTGGTAGGCAATATTCCTAAAATATCTCTTTCGGTCTTAACAAAAGCATGCCCCTGGAGACATCAAACATATTTGTGTAAAATAAACTGAGTACATTCACCTAGCATTAGTATAAAGCTAATGTCCGTTGTGTGTGAATTGTGTTTCCATTGTTTTCACTACTCTTAGAGAAACATCTGCAACAGTTTTCAGTAACTACCCAAATAACCAAAGGAGAAGTGGAATTCTGCCTCAAATCCCTTCACTTAATCTTCACCTTGTTACAGCCAATGAGTGATGCAACTGGATATCACAACATTCTTAAGTAGGTTTATCAATTCTCAGTCATTACATAATGGAGTCAAACTTACGATATTTGAAATGCCGAAATGTGATCCCGAAGCATCTCTTGAGTCTTATTAAAATCTGCAAGCATGCACTGCTTCTCCCTGATGTGGTCAGCTGTCAAGTCATTCAAATCTTCCTCGTGCCTCTTGCTTAAATCTTGCTCATGAATCCTTTTTAAAATCAAATATACATGTTTTTATCTCTCTTGCTATATTATGCTCTATGAATGTGAAACAACATTAGTCATCACCTTTTCTCCTGTGGTAGCACATAAAACATACTGCGATGTTAAGCAACAGTGTAGATAAAATGCAAGACCAGGCACAGGAGTTAAACTGTACTATTGAACATGACAGTACAGATAGAGAATTAAAGAATTAGGTATTAGTAGAAGTCATGAGGGCCAGAGATAAGAAATCTCTTGCGATGTGATTTAAATAAGAACAAAGAAAGGTAGGTTTAAAAATAAGGCACTGCAGGGAACTTTGAAGTATCATAGGCCCTGCTTGTATAAATAAATCAAGAGAAAGTTGATGCAAAAGCTGAGAAAGCAATATAGAGTTTTGGTAAAAAAGATGCAGTGTTCAGAATATGCACCAGAAAGGAAGAATCAAAGCTGTATTTTCAGAGAATAGAAATGATTGTCCAGATGAAAAAAGACTTCCTTCTCGCAAACGAGCTCTCACTAGTTTTCCTGTTAATTACCCAATTAGAAATAGCAATATTTGTAACGATATTTTAGAATTCTACAAAGCAGATTGCATTACAGATCTGCCTTTAAAATGCACATTTAAAATAATGACAGTGATACAAGAATATTCATTGAAGCCACTACAGTGGATTCATGGCCAGACCTTTCTGGGGTGAAAAAACACACGCTGGGTTGCTGAAGGTTATTTTAAGTGGAATCTACCTTGTGTACTTCTTTTCTACAACCTTTTTTCTCACACTAAAGGAAAGGGATTATGCTAGAGTCTTTCAGTGATGAAGCCATGGAAATAGCAGGATGGAAGTTACATGGCCCTCCAGCCCTTGCAAGATAACGTCAAATATGTATTGGAAATCACTGAGCCATTTAGGCCTACATTAAATAACGTGACTGGTGCATTTAAATACCTTGGGAAGGGGTAGGGCTTCTTCTCTAAGCCTTTTTGCTCACTGAGTTAAGAAGAAACTCACACAATATAGTAAAGATCAGCTAGCATAGAGAAAAAAGATGAATAAGATGTAAGACTCAAGAAAAAAAGTAACAGCAGACTGGAAAGCAACTAACACAAAACAGAAATATGATCAAGCTGTAGTTTTCAAGAAGAGAATACAGATATAAACTAGTTGAACAAATATGTAACAGAACTATGATAAAGATACAGTGTTCAAGAGAGTAAAGCTAAACACTGGGGACAGCCAACATAGATAGATCTATAAACCAGCTGTAATTTTCGAAAATGGAATATAGCTATTGATTTGCAGAAACCAAGACAACACAGAAGATGGGGAGCAAACAACAGAAAACCAGCACCGAAATAAGATCAAGCTGTAGACTTTTGGCAGAGAATAAAGAGAAGATTGGAAGCAAACAGCACAAGACAGAAATGTTAATAAGCTGAAGCCTTCAAGAAGAGAACAAAGATACAAATTGTAGCAACCAACATAAGCTAAATAGCTAATGATTTCTCTTGAGTAACTATCCTCCAGTTGACACAAAATGGGCTTTACATAAATATTTAGGAACATTTTCTGTTCTTATATTTCTTAACTGAGAGGGTACTACATTTGTGCTATATATGGTTACTGCTCAAAGATGTAGAAGGTTTGAGGTTAAAAAGAGTGCAATACACTATCCATAAAAACCATTGGCAATGCCAATAGGTCTGGCTGTAAATGAAGGCTGCATGGTAATGTGAAGCATTACAAGTAAATAGCATGGGGATAAATATGTATTCGTGTGGAAGCAAAGACCTGTAGAATAATATTTGTGTAGATTTAAAGGTCAAGTGACAGTGGCACTATTGAGCCAGACCTAAAAATCTACGGCAGCTTATGACTGCCATACCCCCCATGTGTGCTGCTGCCAGAGAAAAACAACATAAAGTATCTAGCTATCTGAAATACTTTAATAGCAACCAATGTCATGTGTGTGCCCCTAAACGTTCAAGCTTACGCAGCTTAATAAATAAACAAAATGATCACAGTTGCGTGGAGGGCAAGCACTATTTTTGTGGAAGCACACAACTTCTAACCAATCAAAACATGTACTCCTGACTCTCAACATGTGGGCGAAGTCAAAGCCCCTCTCTAGTGTGGTTCACATAATTGTCTGGCAAAAGCTGTGTCAAGCCAGATCAGCAAAAGCGATTGACTTAAAGATCAGAATAAAAAAACACAGACCTCAAAATAGTTTTGTGGGTTTGTCTCACAGCATGTGGTCAGCTTAATAATGAATCTTTTCACCAATACAAACACACAAAAACAAACATTCACACACACACACACTCTCTCTCGCAAAACAATTAAGTACACTAGAATGGGAAAGCAAGCTTTCTAATCAGTAAGAACACAAACTTGTTTTATCAAATAATATTGTATAACGTGGTTGATTTACAGTTAGGTCTGGCTGGCACTGTTTCATTTTACAGGCACAGTGAGAAGGCGTAAGGTCTAAAAACAAAGAAAATATAACAATAAATTTAACGAGCAAGAGGACGTTTCGTAAGTAATAGTTACTAAGCAAGTAATTAATTTTTGATAAATTATTTGAATCACTCATCTTTTCAACAATATCATTATTTAGGCTTGGGGAGACAATTCAGAGAAGGATGAATTCCAACATCTGACCTCCAGAGGATGAATGTATGCAATCTCTTGAATGAATGATGTCGTCCTGCAGGAAGTCCTGACTCTAAAATATAATTTCATATGGATTACAATGGGTAAATCTGAATGACCGTGGAACACCAGGTGGAGAACCTGAAGTGGACATCTTACTTCCTTACAAATAAACAATATTTTGTCACTGTTCCTCAGGACAGATCGAATCCTGAGGCTGTCACGTGAAGTGTGCCTGTGGATTAAGAGCAGTCCCTAATATGCGTGGAGACACTGAGATGAGGTATTAAAATATGCTTTCACCACCATATAGTCAATACTCAGTTGCTCTGACTGAAATCTGCCTGCAAAATATTGAAAATATGGTTGATCACCCACTTTCTGAAATAAACCCCTTCACACATATCCCCAACATACCAGTCTGATTCCCAGCCCTTGGAAAACCCGATCCTTGGGCCTCCATCAGATGGTCCCTATTCCTATGGTTGAATCCCTGGGCTGATGTGTAAGCTTTAAAAGAAGCAATAACGGTGTCTGTCATTCACCTTCAAAGATGACACAATCTGTAACCCTACCACTATAATAACTCAGTTCATACTGCATGTTACTAGTTTTGTGATAAGGAAGTCTTTGCTCCTTGCTTTTTAAAAAAATTGTTTTTTTAACAAACTTGGCGATACATTTAGATATCACACAACAGATTACGGTCTTCATATATATCAGGATAGCATTCACTCTCATTACTTTGATAATACGGTATTACAGTAAAGAGTTCAAAGTCATCCACAGCACTCCTCCGTTTCTTGACTTGAGTAAGCAACATTTTTTGCATTACAAATAATGATTCATGTAGGCTTCAATGTCCCCTGTACTTCGTCCAGCAACCCCAAATTGTTTCCCATTTCTTAGGGCAACCTCTGCCCTGAAACACCACTTTTTCTGCTACACAGCACCAGTTCAGATCTTCGCACTACTGATTCACAGTTTTTTTTTTTTTTTTTTTTTTTTTTTTTGAAAAACCTTTATTGATGTTTCAATCATTTACACGTATGGGCCTACAACCCCCCGGGGCCGGCCGCTAAGTAACCAGGATAATAATAGCAAATGTCAACACAGGCGGCACTTCGGAGAGCAAAGTCTTCAATCCAATATAGTCCGGCCAATAAGCCGCGCAGGTATGACACCAGGAGAGAAAGGGTTTTTCATTTTATGATAAGACAAAACAGTAGGATCAGGTGCCAAACAATTTCCCAACAGCGAGAAGGGGCAAGGATAAGAGACATAAACAATAAGCAGCACTACATTAAATCAATGGCGCAGGCGCGGGAAAGTACGGATAAGGAGAAATATCAAAGATAGTTGCGCCTACAGGTCCCCGTACCTACAGCCCAGCGAACCCCCCGGAAACTGTGGCACACATGAGGAGCAAACGATTCACAATCAGGGTGGTGTATCGCACTGATCCCAGAAAAAGAAAGCAAAAAGAAACAGAAAAAAGAAAAAACGGAGGCCATGGAAAAAGAGATAAAGACTAAAGAGTCCCCTCCCCCGTCCCCCCACCCTGCACCTCTGCGAATGAGTATGGCCCCACCCCCCAGCAGTGTGCCTGTCGCCCTGGAACTAGACCCGAAATATAGAAGAGACAGGGAAAAAAGAGAGTGAGAAAGAGCCCCCCCAGACGGGGGGGCGGAAAGAATATAATAAACTGGAGGAGGGCCTTAAAAACATACCCCCGGCGTCTCCCTCCCGCACGGTGATTCACAGTTTTTTTGTTTGTTTTTTAAGTTATTTTTTATTTATAGGTTTAGTGTGAGTAGTACACAAGTTGCAGCAACACAAAACATAACAAAGGAGTAGAAAGAAAAAGAGAAGAACCCCCCACCCTCCAAAATGGCCATCCCTTGTGGTTATAGCATATGACTTTGTGCACGTTTATAGAGAATAGTGTAGTTTACATTACAAGCATTTGTATCATGAGCAGTTCAAACAGGGGAAGGCCCAGCAAGGGTCCCAGCAGGCCCTTAAACAATATACAGGAGCGTGAATCTTACTTTCTTGGCTAAAGTTAACCACTTTCCACCTGTAGCAACACCACAGCAAGGGCCCCACCAGTGTCACCATCCGCTCCCTTTCATCCTGACGCACTCAACTCCATTGTGGCTAGATAGCTCTGGTAAAGGCTCCAAAAACACCTGGTGCGCTTCTGTGGGGGGAGCAGTTCGCTATATAGTTCTGATTGCGTATTGCAGTATAACATGTCCTTAGACCACTCAGCAAGTGTGGGGGCCGGGCCAGAGCCCATCTCATAGCCACTCTATGCTTCGCCATAAGCAAACCCATATCCACTAATTTGAGCAAATCTTTCTACAGCAGTCTAGAATGTCCAAGGAGTGCCAGCAATGGGTCAATAGAGAGGGGCGTGCCTATGATGCTGCCTAACGTCAGGAAAATCACCTTCCAGAAATTTGCTATAACTAGGCATGACCAGGCTAGGTGCATGATTCCCGCTGGGTCAGTGTTGCATCTTTCACACTCAGCGGAGTCTCTATGTAGTCTGGCTGGGGTGTAATAAGTTCTATTTAGGAATTTAAATTGTATAAGTCTGTATCTACCGTTGAGCGAAAGGCACCTAGTGGACTCACAACAGAACCGCTATGTGGTATCATCAATAATCATGTCTAGGTCACTTTGCCACTCCAGTCTGGCATTAGTGTAGGTGTTTTTACTTTCATCCTGCAATAAACTATAAATGATAGATACTGTCTTATTAGGGGAATCTGCAAGTAGTATGTGAGACAGGGGGGCAAACTCAGGTGGCTCTATTGTGTCTTCACCAAGCAACCCGCAAAGGGAGTGCCGCACTCTAAAGAAGTGAAACCTCGTCAGCGAGGAAATAGTATGTCCCTCGGCTTCTATTTCCCCCCAATTGCACTGAATCTTTGTTGGTGGTTGGTTCTTTCACCATGCTCTTGCTATGTTTTGGCTACAATGTCTGCTGTCTTAAGCAAAGTGTTACATATTTGGGCAATTGTTCTTCTCCTGTCACACATAGTATATGCCATTTGGCCTCCATAGGGACTTCTTGTCCCACTACCTCCACCATTATTTGAGTTATTTATTTCCATTACTTTTGTATATGGGGGAAGTCCCATAGCGTGTGGTAGAAGGTGCCCCTTCTCCCACAACCCTGTGTACATACATCAGTGTCACTGCAGTTCATTCGGTATAAGAGTGCTCTAGATGAAAAGGATCTATGTAATATGCGTAATTGTATGAGACGGAATCTCTCTAGGACTCTGTATCGCCTGTGCCCAGTCATCTTCCCCCAGAGAACCTAGGTCAGTATCCCATGCTGTTCGAAGAGACACTAACTGGTCTGGAGAATTGTTCATAATTTTTTTGTAGATTAGAGAGGTTGCTTTGGCCGTCTTAGCGTCAAATAAAATTCTGGCCTCTAGAGGTGTGTATTCTGCTATGTGTTCACCGGCTGGTACATGACATCTCAGTGCATGTTTCAATTGAATATATCTATAGTTTTCGGAATCAAGCATTTGTATTCCTGTTGTAGGTCGGGAAACTTAAACATCCTTTGCCCTCTCCACACGTTCCCCAAACTCTCTATCTCCAATATTGCCCATTTGCGAAACCCCTATATTACTCCAACCTCCCGTAGGAGGTCGCTATCCCACAATGGGGTTTTCTCTGTTAGTTTTCTGTCCCAACCCAAGAATTTCATTGCCTCTCTCCGTATTCGAATCACATGTTGGGTGTGCGGTGGCAGCTGCGTTTCCACCCTTTTACGGTACAGTGCCGCTGGGTATCCTATCTTCCCCATTGATGGATGGTCCACCCTATAGGCGGGTTCAGTTCAAACTCTTTATTTCGATGGTTAAAAAATCATCATAAAAAGTACATATTTAAAAATACACAACATATACAATTATACATTTCATTAGTATAAAAATAACCATCAACCGAACTGTTACAATTCATATAAATGCGAAAGGTGAATTAGTCTCTAGTGCTCCTTAGTCTTACTGCAGCTTTCAAAAAGCTTATCACTGAACATAGCGTATACATATCATTTGCTCTTTGAAGGAACAACAAGGCTACCTTCGCATGTCGAAATTTTCCACGTTTTAAAATATCAATTCAAAACATGCGTCTAGGAAGACAATAGAATGGGCACAATAATACAAAATGAAGGGTGTCCTGCGGAGACAAATTGTCGCAGCCGCAGGCACCCTTCTGCTCAATAGTCGCAGTAAAACCCGATGGGTAAGATAAAATATTATGCAACAAATTGAGCCTAAAACGACACATTAAAAATCTATCTTGTTGATTATGCAAGAGAAATAGATAGGGTTCCATACCCGCTGTCTCTTTAACTAAACAATGCGCTACCACTGAGCGTTTTAATGTGAAAGCTTTAGTCTCCCTGAGGGATTCCATTTTATCCAGCAACAGACTTTTAATTTGTATTTTACTATTTCTTGAAATTAGAGCAGGGGTACTGAAAAGTGTCTGCTGGCCTACAGATTCTAAAGTTACTTTAACATATTTCAGCCATGGGATTG
Organism: Triturus cristatus; assembly: GCF_964204655.1. Lineage (NCBI taxonomy): Eukaryota > Metazoa > Chordata > Amphibia > Caudata > Salamandridae > Triturus > Triturus cristatus. Next base: position 760,357,941 of record NC_140589.1, on the reverse strand, counting down.
ACATTCCTTTATCCCTTTGTAAGCAATCATTAAGAATTTCCTTGCTTAGCTCAGCATCCGGGTTTGCCCAGATGCTGAGCCAAGCCAAAACTGGTTTAATTTTGACCAAATCAGCAATGTATGGGATACCAAGTTCAGAATGTGCAATTTCGGCTGGTATCGCGTGTGGGATCTTCAGGATCCTACGAATAAATTTATCTTCTTCCAATTGTAGCTGTTTAACATCCCTGAAGCCCCACACCTCTGCTCCATATACCGCTTTAGCTATACTTATTGAATTATATAAGGTCATAACTTGCTCGGGGGACCAGCAGCCTAATCTTTGTGCAAAATTCATAATTGCACCACATGACGAAACTAGTTTGGAGCAGCGTTCCTCCAACAACTTATCAAATTGAATTTTGCAGTCGAACAGTAGGCCTAGATACGGGAAGGTAGTTACTATATCCATGACATGGGTCCCAATATTGAACATCGGTTTTTTAGCCGGTTTTTTGCCTGCGATCAACGCAAAGGATTTAGTCAGATTTACAGACAGATCTAATTTTTCCATAAAATCTACAAATCCATTAATCAATATTTGAAGACTTCGCGGTGTCCTAGCAAGGAGAACCGTGTCATCCGCATATAGGAGGACTGGTATTTGGCGCTTTCCTACCCTAGCACAATCGGCTGCCTTGGCTATGAGGGTTGACTCCAGGTCGTTTATATATAGTGAGAATAGGAAGGGGGCAAGAATGCATCCCTGCCTTACTCCACTGGAACATGGGAAGAAATCAGTTTGCCCCCCCTCCATACTATAGCGAACCCTCGCTGTAGTGTTCCAGTGTAGCTCTCTCAGAATGTTTATCAAACGCTGATCAATCCCCAAGGAAGTCATCATTTCCCAAAGCTTACTTCTATTCACATTGTCGAAGGCCGCTGCTAGGTCCATAAATCCCATGTAAATGGTCCCATTACTTGCACTAGTATATTTAGCGACCAGTAAATATAAATTTATCACTGGTCGATTTTCCTGCTCTGAAGCCATACTGGGTATCAACTATTGTGCGCTGCTCTTCTGTCCAGGCCATTAAACGATTTAAAACCACCCGCCCCAGTATTTTAGCCGAAACATCAATCAATGATATAGGTCTGTAGCATTGGGGGTTGTCCTTGTTTCCTTTTTTAAAAATAGGAACTATTAAGGCAGTAGACCATGACCTCGGGAGTCCTGTTTTAATGGCTGCGTTTAGCACTCTCATTAAAATTGGTGCCCACAAATCGACATTACTTTTATACAGATCTGGGGGAGTGCCATCAGGCCCAGGTGCTTTATTTGGTGTTAATCCAATAATTGCTTGCGTGATCTCAGTGAGTGTAAAATCCTGCACCTCATTCCTATTACCAACCCATTCCCATTCTTGTTTACAAACCTTGGAATGATTGTAAAGTTTCTCAAAATGAGCTACCCATTGCTGTGGGAGGATATTTGTGCTGAGGACCGGTGTGTTACAATCATAAAAAGAGGGCCTATTTATAATCTTCCAGAATTCAGTGAAATCTCTGTTTTCGCCCGCCTCTCTTAAATCAGCCCATAATTCAGCTTTTAAGGTGGTTTTCCTTTCTTTGATCTTAGTTCTATAGATTTTCCTATACTTTGCCACCTCCACTATGTCCCTCGGATTAACCTTAAGACTTGACTTTAAATTTCTTAGTGCTCGTGCACAGTTTACGTCAAACCATCTTGGGTGAGTCACTGGTTTTCTGGGACCTTTTGTCAACAATAGTTTTCCAGCGCATTTAGTTAGCTCCCTGAAAGCGGCAACTAGGTCAACTCCCTCTATTTGGAGATCTAAACACTCCTCAAGCCACTTTTTCCCCTTTTGCACCAGTGCGGTATAAAATTCAGGGGCATTGATTTTTGTCCATTTTAAACGCCTACCCTGGTCGGTAGGTTGTAAAATGGTATCCAGCTGTTTATTCATTTTAATATAATCCTTATACAGTATTTCTATAGCCAGAGGGTTATGATCGCTAAAGGCACTCCATTTAGTGATTACCTTCCCAATCCGGTATTTAGCAAAGGTGGATATAAAGATGTAGTCTATAATAGACGAACATCCCCTTCCTTTAAAAGTCGGTATCAGGGTGCCCTCTGGTTCTGGAATTACCAGATCAATAGTGTGGGCTAGTGAGTGACTCCCTAGTATTTTTGTTATTAATATACCCTCAGCTGTGTGCTCCAAATGTGGGCCCTTTTTTAAGTGGGCAAAGATCCCAGTGGGTAGTTACCGGTATCAACCGTGAGCAAAGATGACAATTTAGATCCCCCATTAAAAGGACGAATACGTTTTCTCCACCTTTTCTTAGATCAGATTCCTGCTTTAGTCTAAGATCTAATTCCTCCAGCACGGCATTAGTGCCACTTCCTGGGCCAGGGTTATAAAAGTTAAATAATTGTACCCTCAACCCCTGTCCCTGGAAGGTTACTGCTTGTAAGTTGTCTGAGGACCAAGGTGAGACAGTCCATCTCCCCTTTAAGTTGACGTCAGCGTATATTATTAGGCCTCCCTTCGCTCTACCAGCCCTACTCTCCTGAGCTGGAACAAAGAAGGACTTATACCCCTCTAAATGATGATTATCGGGCTCAACTACCCATGTCTCCTGTAAAGCTATTATATGGGAGTCCCTTAGTTGATTCCTCCACTCTATATTGCTTATTTTTCCAGCTAGGCCTGCGATGTTCCAAGATGTTATTTTCACCCTTGCCCCCTGTGTCCCGGACAGCCTTGGGCCATGAGTATCTAATTCATGTACCTCCCTCCTTCCTAGTGGTGGTTCTTGCCTCTCCCCAATCTGGCTTTGCGGGCCAATTTCTGGGTGATTCGATGTGTGCCTTCCCTCTGAGGTTAATTCATTTATTTCCGTAGATGCCCTTATTTTCTTCCCTACCAAACCTACCTCTGAATTCGTTAGTCAATCATTTCCATCCAGCGATTGAAGGGGACTAAATCTATTCTCCCACTGCGGACCATTCAAATTTAATAGTGATAGAGAACTGTATTCATATTTCCTTCTCCAGTCTCCATCTGTTCCTCCTCCCTTCCTGCCTAAATTGTGACCCTGAGGGAACATAAGGCCATGTCTGGGATAAAAATAGGCCAGAGGCATAGTTCGAATAGTACTGGTTGCATTTTTGTTATAGTTTCCCAGTATATACTCCACCAGCTTTGGGTTCCTAAAATTTGCAATAATGCAATCCCCTTCAATGTCCTTTCCTCTGTTTCCCAACCATGGTACTCTTCTTACATGGATGATTTCTCCCCTTTCCCTCCCTTGGAGAGGTCTGTGTATATTTAACCAGTATATAATCTTGTTTTTTAACTCTAGGTGTGTCTCCCTTTGACCCTCCCTGAGTTCAGGAACCCCGGCAAAAATCACAACATAGGGACTTACTTCGGGGGGTAGATTTACTCCAGGGGGAGGAGGGTGGATTTTTCCCTTACTATCAGGGACTTTCTGCCATACATCCACCTGCTCATGGGACACAACCTGCCCTGGTTTTATCTGTAATCTCCTCGGCTGATCTTTGTTTATGGGGTGACAGTCTTTCGTATTTTCAGGGCAACATCTATCCTGTGATTGGTCTACTCTTGTGGGTGGATTATGAACCTGTGCAGTAATGCATAGCTCATTTCTGGTGCCAATGTTTTCCATAGGTAGTGGCCTTAGGGGGGGAATTACAGTTGAGGTTAAATTTCCAATAGGGTTAGAGTTGCTTTCCTTCAGCTTTGCCTGTTTATAAAGCTCATTAGTAATTTTATCTAGTTTACTATAGAGTGGTTTTATTTGGGCAGTAATGAAGGTTTCTAGATGTTTTTGCAAATTGGCTAAAACTGGTTGTAGCCATCCTGGTGGACTTAATGGAGTTGGTGTATCTACTTCTATGAGCTCTTCCTCCATTGGTTGTTTCTTCCCACCCTTATTGGGGGGTTTTGGCTTCCTTGCTTGCGTGATCTTGGAACCTCTTTTGGGCAACCTATGCTTAATTAAATTAGGTCTTTTTGTTACCTTATCAATAGGTGAATCGACCTCTATTAGCTGCTGGCCACAAGGTAAATTCCCAATTGAAATGTCCGGGCTATTATCCAGCAGGCTATCACAAAGGTTTACTTGTGGGGCTTGCATAGGACTACTGTGTGTTTGTAAATGGGAATTTTGCGTGGGGGTCATTGATAGGCGTCTCTGGGTACGTTCAATTTCCCAGTTTACTGCCCCAATGACCTTACGTAACATTAGATCTATGGCCGTTGGGGGTGCAGAGTGCCCAACAAGAGTATCTGTGTTAAGTTGGCTATTTGTCGTAATCAACGGGGTGCTTGCTTTACGCTTGGTTGATCTAGTTTTCGGTTTAGTAGCCATGATGCTCTTTCTGTTGACAACCCACTTTTCCCCCACTATGTTCGCGACTGAGTGGCCAAATATTTATCAAAATTTGTTACTCAGCAATTATCTACTCACAGTATCAATGCACCTCATGTATATCCGTTACAGTATTACTCAATATACTTCATAACCACCACAATAACCAACCCATGAATACTGCATAGGCCAAACACCACTACCACTTTAACAATTTTGCCACAGAGCACTGAGCACTTATATGCGAGGCAACTCAAATACCCAAATTTTTCAACAATAGTGAATGGTAGTGGCCCAGCCCGGCCTCCTTGTGCCTCTGAGGGCCACAGAGGGCCCGCCCTTTGCCCGGGCTTAGCCCGGCGCCGCCCGCGCGTGGTCCCGCGACGCGGGAGGAAGGTTCACTTTTGTAGCGCCTGCGGGCGCGAAATCCGTCGCTTCCGCTTCCGGCCAAGGGATCGTGGGAGGTGTAGTCCTTTCCTCCCCCCACACAGCGGCCGCGCTGTCCTGCGGCGGCGGGAGGGAGAAAGAGCGAGCAGCAGGAAACTCAGCAGCCCACAGGGATCAAATGAGCACAGGTACGTTCGTCACCGTTAGTCCGTTAGTGGCAAGAACCCCCCGCTTTGCCGGAGGAAGGTTCACTTTTGTAGCGCCTGCGGGCGCGAAATCCGTCGCTTCCGCTTCCGGCCAAGGGATCGTGGGAGGTGTAGTCCTTTCCTCCCCCCACACAGCGGCCGCGCTGTCCTGCGGCGGCGGGAGGGAGAAAGAGCGAGCAGCAGGAAACTCAGCAGCCCACAGGGATCAAATGAGCACAGGTACGTTCGTCACCGTTAGTCCGTTAGTGGCAAGAACCCCCCGCTTTGCCGGAGGAAGGTTCACTTTTGTAGCGCCTGCGGGCGCGAAATCCGTCGCTTCCGCTTCCGGCCAAGGGATCGTGGGAGGTGTAGTCCTTTCCTCCCCCCACACAGCGGCCGCGCTGTCATGCGGCGGCGGGAGGGAGAAAGAGCGAGCAGCAGGAAACTCAGCAGCCCACAGGGATCAAATGAGCACAGGTACGTTCGTCACCGTTAGTCCGTTAGTGGCAAGAACCCCCCGCTTTGCCGGAGGAAGGTTCACTTTTGTAGCGCCTGCGGGCGCGAAATCCGTCGCTTCCGCTTCCGGCCAAGGGATCGTGGGAGGTGTAGTCCTTTCCTCCCCCCACACAGCGGCCACGCTGTCCTGCGGCGGCGGGAGGGAGAAAGAGCGAGCAGCAGGAAACTCAGCAGCCCACAGGGATCAAATGAGCACAGGTACGTTTGTCACCGTTAGTCCGTTAGTGGCAAGAACCCCCCGCTTTGCCGGAGGAAGGTTCACTTTTGTAGCGCCTGCGGGCGCGAAATCCGTCGCTTCCGCTTCCGCTTCCGGCCAAGGGATCGTGGGAGGTGTAGTCCTTTCCTCCCCCCACACAGCAGCCGCGCTGTCCTGCGGTGGCGGGAGGGAGAAAGAGCGAGCAGCAGGAAACTCAGCAGCCCACAGGGATCAAATGAGCACAGGTACGTTCGTCACCGTTAGTCCGTTAGTGGCAAGAACCCCCCGCTTTGCCGGAGGAAGGTTCACTTTTGTAGCGCCTGCGGGCGCGAAATCCGTCGCTTCCGCTTCCGGCCAAGGGATCGTGGGAGGTGTAGTCCTTTCCTCCCCCCACACAGCGGCCGCGCTGTCCTGCGGCGGCGGGAGGGAGAAAGAGCGAGCAGCAGGAAACTCAGCAGCCCACAGGGATCAAATGAGCACAGGTACGTTCGTCACCGTTAGTCCGTTAGTGGGCGGGTTCATCTCGCCCCATGAATACCCAATCATTGATAGTGACCAATTGTGATGCCCAGTAGCATTTCCTTATGTCTGGGACCGCCAACCCACCCTCGAACACTCCCTTCTGAGGTTTGTGTAATGCTATTCTCGGGCATCCCCCTTCCCATAAGAGCAATCTTATTTCACTATCTACTTTCCGAAAGACTTTCCAGTGGCACCCTACATGGCATATTTTGCAAGACATATAAAAATCGTGGCAATTCCATAATTTTGAACAATGTTGCCCATCCAAACAGAGACAACGGGAGATGCCTCCCATGTGTGACGTCCCCTCGAAGCCTATCCAGTTGGGGCATTAAGTTGTCTTCTAGGAACTCTGTATCTGTCCTAGAAATTATTATTCCTAAGTATTTGAATTTATCTTTGACCATTAATACTCGTGCGCTGGATGGTAGGGCCGGAACGGGTCCAGCTAGCACATGGATCAGGGATTTATCCCAGTTTATTTGGTATCCTGAATATCCCCCAAAGAGATGGAATATATGGAGGATGCGGCCTATCGATGATTTTGGGCTTGTGATGTATAAGAGTATATCGTCCGCACGTAAAGATATTTTCTCCTCCCATCCTTCACTTCCCGGGATACCCCGTATCATTGGGTCACCTCGGACCCACGCCACTAAGGGCTCCAACGCTAAGGCAAAGAGCATAGGGGAGGGAGGGCAGCCCTGCCTAGTGCCTTTATGCCGGGCCAGTGGTCGGGACATCGCCCCCTTTTAACTTCACTCTTGCTATCGGATTGGAATATAGTAGTCGAACCCAGACGCAGAACTGTGGACCGAATCCAAATTGCTCTAGTACCGCAAATGAGTAGTTCCATTCGATACTGTTAAATGACATACGGGCGTCCAGTGACAGTCCAACTGCTTTTTTTTCCAGTCTCATTGCTGTAAGGTATTGGACCCCGTACAGCCTTATTAAGTTGAGCCAGGTACTCCTATGCAGCATGAAGCCAAACTGGTCAGGGTGTATTATGGACGTTATTATACCAGCGGTCTTGTAACTAAGACTTTTGCTAGTACCTTCACCTCCATATTTAGCAATGATAGTGGACAATAGGAATTGCAGTATGTCTGCGGTTTACCCTTCTTTGGAATGATTACAATAGTAGCCATCCGTTGGTACTCCGGGAGGCTACCTCGAACCAGTGCCTCACAAAACATAGCTAGCATATGCGGGGCTATCACAGATGCCATTCCTTTGATTAATTCGGCTGGGATACCATTTGGTCCAGACGCTTTGCACGATTGTAGGGCTCCGATGGATCGCCTAATGTTCTCTGTTGTAAGGTCCCCGTCTAGCACATCTCATGCCTCTGAGGCTAACACCAGGAGTCTAGAGTCTTGAAGGAGTGCTGCATAGTCATGTCCTGTTTTAACAGAGGTGGAAGTATATTGTTTCTCGTAGTGCTTTGCAAACGCAGCTGCTATCTCCTTCCCTGTATTACAGATCTCCCCTTCTGGGGTGTGTATTTCGAGGACCCAGTTTCTTGCGTTGTCTCTCTTGTCTAACCAGGCCATCAATTTGCTGGCTTTATCCCCAACCTCATACAGGCGGTGTTGTGTCGGGCCATCTCCTCCGATAATTCTTTCATTTCCTTCTGTTTAATGTGAATTTGGTGTTTAACTTGGGCAGGTACCTCTTTTGCTTCTATTGGTAATGTCTCGAGTTCAACCAATTCCGCCTCTAGAGGATCGTAACAGAGTCTTTTCTCTTTCCTCTTTACCCCAGCGATAGCCTGTACATGACCTCTAATTACTGTCTTGTATGCTTCCCACAGTATGCATGTATAGTCTACAGATACCACGTTTTCCTGACAGTATTGTTGCGTCCTTTCCACTCAGTTTGTGTCTAGTTTGTCGTTAAACAGCCAAGGATCTCAGTGTGGCGGCAGTGCAGTGCCACTTGTGGGTCCTGTCAGTCGAACTTCTAACAGTGAGTGCCCTGATATGCTGCGTGCCCTATGTAGTGCTCCCCAAAACCACCCTGCCTCAGAAGTTTGTGTCATTAAGTAGTCCAGTCAGGAATAGCCCCCATGTGGTGCAGAGTAGAATGTGTATTGTCTTATTTCTGGGTTGTGTTCCTTCCAGAGATCCACTAGTCCCATGGCTTCCACAAATGCTCTCAGAGGTTTTATTCCCACTCCCTTATTAGAGGTTGACACTCAATCTATGTCAGGGTTCATTACCGCATTCATGTCCCCACCCAGTATGAGAGTGCCACTTGGTAGTTCTAGCAGCATCCCACAGAGAGCCGAGAGGGTATCTGCATGCAATCGCGGAGGTATGTATTGAGCATAGATTTATAACCTTCCCTTCCCTATTTTTGGAGAATAGGAGAATCTCTACAGAAATGTTGAAACCAACAGTACAGGCCCATCAGCTTATATTGACCAAAGACAGTATTCAGCCTTATTTGAGAAACACTTTAGGTGGCTATAATAGATTTGTGTTAACCCGATTTAGACTAGGCTTGGTACATAGATTAATCAGTTTTCCTGATATGAACGACTGGTCTAGAATTATGTGTAAATGCCCATGTGATGACATGTCACAACAGTCGACACTGCATGTTCTTTTGCTGTGCAAATTTTATTCTGTTCAGAGAAAGAGATGGATTCTGCCGATTTTAAAAACACTCTGCCTTAGGCAATGTCGCCCTGCGTTATTGGTTATGCAACTATTAGAGAATTAATACTTTACTATCTCGATAGCCATGTTTTTAAAAAATGTTATAAAATGCAGAAAATCTATTTTAATATGCCTCCCCCATGAGTATGATGTGAGAATGTTATAGATATATATTCATGTATTGATTTTGTATTTAAATTGTATTCATACATGGTTCTTTTAAAACCTGTAACTATGGAACATGATTTTATGTGCTTTTATGATTTTCTTTTTAATGAAGTCGAATAAAGCTTTATTTAATTGAATTGAATATAACCTTCCCTTCCCTTCCCACATCCCAGTCAGTGCTATGTATCTTCCCTGTTCATCACTCCATATCTTGCCTGGTGTGAAAGGCAAAGCACTGCGAACCAATATGCCCGTTCCACGTGACCCCGATGTAAATCCTGCATGTGCAAGGAGCCTGTATCCGTACCTATCTAAGACTTTGCAGTTGTTGCCCTTTAAATGCATCTCCTGTAGGAGTTCTATATCCGGGGGGTTGCGCTTTAGGTATTGCAGCACCATAGTGTGCTTTATTTTATGACGAAGGCCGTTTACATTCCAGGTCATTATTTTCAAACTGGTCTGATCCTGAGCGTTCCCCGGGTGTGGGCCCATATGCCTCGTCTTTATAGTCCTGTTTAGCTCACTATGTATCTGTTCTTCTGCCATCTACTGTTGCTAGTGACTGCGGTGACTCTTGTCTGAAGTTGTTGTGCAGTGCTCGCTGCCCAGTAGAGCGCTCCTTGGTATCATTTTGATTGGTGGTTCTTTATTGGATAATGAGGGACCATCGTGGATGCAGAGAGACTGTAGTCCTAGTGTGGACCATTAATTCCTCTAATTTCTCTAGCCCTGTGCCAAGCTTGGGCATCTACATATTGTGGCTGCGGTAAGTGTATTCAGCAGCAACACAATGAGTTGAGGAGGGGCAAAGGGCTCTTCCAGTGTGACTGCTGTCAGAGCGTAAATCCATTTTTGTAAAACCTGAGTTTAGCACTCAGAGTCACTGGACTACCATGCTTATGTCCTAACAAAATACTGTGATATGAAAAGAAGCTAAAGACTACATCTCCCACAAGGCAGTTTAATAATGGCTAGAGGCTATACATCTGGTTGCAGTAACATAATTGTTTAACCATGTACACTTTCAGCGCTGCCGAGTTTTCAAAAATAGAAATCTGCGTTGAAGGAGAGAGGGAGCAGAGGAAAAGCCCCACCAGTCATTGCGGCAGGAAGCTCCCCACGCAGCCAGTCCATACCCGGAGGCACAGGTAAAAATCACCCAGCCACATGCCCGGGCAAAGACCGGGCCAAGAGTCTGCGGCCGGCCTAGGCTGGGCTAGGCCACCGCTCTTGGTTTCTTGGCTTAAAAGCTCAGCAAGCAGCTGTACAGCACATGACTCTCTGGACTAAATATAAGTGCCAAAATGGGTAAGAGGAAACTTGGAGGGGATTTGAACAGTGTACAATCACCACCCCCCCACCTCCCACACAATGCTTGACAAAATGTTACAGAAAGAAGATTGTCTCTCACTTCAGCAGTGGGTTTAAGTACCAAAATTAACACTCCTGCTTTTTTAAGGCTATAGCCCATTCAAGCAAAGCAAGCTCAATCCTGCTGCTCCAGACCTCAGTAATCGAGGCTCCCGAGGGTGTTTTACTGTCTTCGAATCCTCTGTCTTCTGAAAATCGCCAATCCCGTAAGGCCTCTAAGCAAGCTAAGCAGCCTACAATACCAGAAAATGGAAGAAAAACCACCCAGACAACTAAGCCCACCAAAGAATCGAAGACCACAAAGGATCTAGGAATCTTCCCAGCTCCCATAGATTGAGAAACCCTAGAGGCGGGGGAAAAGCATGCCAATTACACCAAGGGGGGGATTCGGTGTCTGGAAGCAGGATTTATTGAACAAATCTCTACTCTCCTACGGGAGGAACTGCGACCGATTTGGGCTAGACTGGATGCTATAGACTGTGCCTTAACAGGACATTAAAAATATAAAAGGGACTCTGGAAGTCATTCCTCCCCACCCAGCCAATGAAACCCATAATATTATAGGCCAGCCAGGATTGCTAGAGCAAACCCAGAGGAATAAGTCCCCCTCTAATACACCTAATCCGTATCCCATACCCCCTACAAATTCTGAATGGGATCAAGCTAGACCTCATTTCAGGGTGGTCCCAGGGGATACAACTATGAAGAAGCACAAGTGGGGATGACTGCAACCCGCAGTCAGAGTAGCAAAGGGAGGTAAAATAATGAAAGAGAAGAATTACTTCAAGAAAAACAACCAGTAATAGGCATTCTTCCTGCTGCATGCCCATATGTAGCCATCCTTGCACGGGTTCCCAGGTTAAGAAAAGATCACAAGGAACCGCATGAGGAACTGTTCAATAATACCTTAAATTGGCTGGCCCGTCATAGAGGCTTTCCTCTTTCACAGGCCCAAAATGTCTTGATGGTAAAGAGGGGATTGTATATCAAAAAAAGGGGGGAAAGAGAGGTTTTTAACGGTTAGGTTCACCCTCCCAATGTATGTATAATTAAATAAATAATCTGAGTCGTCAGATTATGAGAACCTAACCAAAAGGGTATAGGGAAAGCACTTGTTTCCCGAGAAACCCAAGAAAAAGAAAGAAAGGGCAATTCCTTTCTTTAGTCCCCTCACTCACCAGGGTTTCCCCACGGTGACATGCTTCATCATTGGGGTCCTCTCAGTCCTCTACGGACTGAGGCGTGCTGCGACTTGCGGATTTACGTAGGAGCACTGAACAAGACTATGTGTTGTGCAAGTGTTGTGGTGTGGAGTGGTTTAAAGTGAGTTAAAATAATTAACTTGTGGGCCAATCTAAATTTATTGTTGCTCCTAGCTAATTAATTAAAAAAGTGGGTAATATGCTAGAGATAACTACTATAATGGGTAAGTGTACCTAGCATATGTTGTCGACTAGTTTCAAGCTTCCCAAGCTCTTCATCAGGACTACACTGGGACCAGCCCAGTGTGAATACCACTCCTAGAAGACCTAAATTGGTGCATAAAATAAGTGAAAAAAACGAAAAACGCTGTGCAAATTAAGCATGCGTTATTCAAAATACATACGTAATGTACGTCTCATGGAATTATTTTAAAAGGCAAAACTGTGCCTCATGGTCGACTGAGGGGGGGTTGGACACTCGTACACTTGTACTTGTCAGGCCACCCGCCGGAAAACACCTACTGGTACACTGCCTCGCCGACCGCATACAGTATGCGGTCGGCGAGGCAGTGTACCAGTAGGTGTTTTCCGGCGGGTGGCCTGACAAGTACAAGTGTACGAGTGTCCAACCCCCCCTCAGTCGACCATGAGGCACAGTTTTGCCTTTTAAAATAATTCCATGAGACGTACATTACGTATGTATTTTGAATAACGCATGCTTAATTTGCACAGCGTTTTTCGTTTTTTTCACTTATTTTATGCACCAATTTAGGTCTTCTAGGAGTGGTATTCACACTGGGCTGGTCCCAGTGTAGTCCTGATGAAGAGCTTGGGAAGCTTGAAACTAGTCGACAACATATGCTAGGTACACTTACCCATTATAGTAGTTATCTCTAGCATATTACCCACTTTTTTAATTAATTAGCTAGGAGCAACAATAAATTTAGATTGGCCCACAAGTTAATTATTTTAACTCACTTTAAACCACTCCACACCACAACACTTGCACAACACATAGTCTTGTTCAGTGCTCCTACGTAAATCCGCAAGTCGCAGCACGCCTCAGTCCGTAGAGGACTGAGAGGACCCCAATGATGAAGCATGTCACCGTGGGGAAACCCTGGTGAGTGAGGGGACTAAAGAAAGGAATTGCCCTTTCTTTCTTTTTCTTGGGTTTCTCGGGAAACAAGTGCTTTCCCTATACCCTTTTGGTTAGGTTCTCATAATCTGACGACTCAGATTATTTATTTAATTATAAAGAGGGGATTGTATCATCGTTAACTTTAACCCCACATACCTGGCTAAAAGTCTTTTACTGGGAAACATGGGAATACATTTAGAGGCAAGTAATATTGATTTGCAGCTTCTTGGTTATTTTTATAGACCTAATTTTCAAACACGAAGGGCCCATACTGGAGCCACCAGTTATGTAGGATGGACAGCAGTGAGTAAGAGCTCCCCTAATTGCAGACAGGGGGGTCGTCACCCGGGCTAGAACCTTCAACATCCCCACTTATAATCGTTATGATGGCCTAGCAGACATTGATTGACTTGTTAGGTCAGAACCAACACATCACAAGGTAACCTGGTGGAGGGGGGGGAGGGTGGGGGGGTTGGAAATTCAGAAGAAACAAGGATGAGAAGGGGCGAGATATGAGGTCTAGCAACATCTGTGAGCCTGTGGGTGGGTTGCGTAGTGGAACATGACTCAGGGATTATTTTGAGAGTTTTGATATCATTTCCTTAAAAGGTGAAGGTTTTAATCATAAATTTCCATAATTCACCCTCTTCAGAGGCTGCTCTGGAAGTTGAGCTAGGAAATGTTTTCTAAAAGGTCTTGAAAGACTGGCTGATTTTCCCTTTTATTATTTTACTGGGGGATTTAATTTACAGCCATATACAACCTGTACTATTAACAAAAGGGATGCAGACTCTGAAGTGGGTTGCGAAAAGGTTAATTTCAGTCATTCACGACAGGGTGATATGATTGACCTCCTCCTATCAGAATTAAATCTTATTAACTTAATAAGCATTGAGGATTATGGTTCACATAAGACAGCACCAGCCTTTAAGGGTAGAGGGGCAGCCTTCACCATTGATTTTATCTATGTATCTACAAATCTGTACTCGCATCTAGTGGGGTTCAGGACCTTTTGGAGCATTTTGAGTGAACATAACCCCCTTTTGGCTGAATTTGGCTGGAATGGTTTAGAGGAGAAGCCTTCTAACATTTTTAGCAATCCCCTAATACTAAAGAAGCAGGACAGGCAGATAGGCTGGGGCAGGATAGTCCCTGAGGATTTTGGAGGAAACTGGTTAAGGTGTGCAGTCATGATTTTGAGGCGGGTCTAAACCCCAACTCTCCGGACCAGGCCATTCTGAACGCGTACTCCAATATTTGTAGAGAGGTACAGAAAGTTCTTCTAAGTCCTAAATTGAAATCTAATGAGGAAGGCCCCAAATGGTTTGACAGGCTCTGCACAAAGGCTTATAAGAACTTAAAGCGGGCCCTCAAACAAAAGCCAAGGAATACGCTGGCCGTTAAAGAGGTCAGAAGGAATTATGTGCAAGCACGAAAGGATAGGAAGAGCCAACTTACAAAAATGGCATGGGGAGGATTTACAGTAAGCGTGTGAAGGGAGAGGTAGTCTAGCGCCTTCTGGAGAGTTGTGAACCATTCTCTTTTCAATGAAAAAAACGCACCAAAGATGAGCAAACCATACCAGCCAAGAATTGGGTTGCGCACTTTGAAAATATTTATTCCATTGACTGCGCCCCTAGCTCTTATCCTGTGCTAGAGTGGGGGCCGCTGCTGACATTTGAATGAGAGGAGGTAAGAGAAGGCATAGCAGGAATAACACTAGGGAAAGTGCCAGGACCTGATGGGGTGCCCGAAGATCTTTTTAAATCATGTAAGGACCTCTGGACTGCACTAATCCCTCAACACCTGAATTCTCTAGCCCGTGGCCATATTCCTTCATCCTACATCATGGAAACAATCAATTATTGTATCTGTTTTTAAAAAGGGCAACCAAAAGGACCCACCGGCCTATATCATCAATAGACACTGAGGTAAAGGTTCTGGGCAGGATTCTCCTAAAACGATTGGCAGACTGGTCTGATTGCAAAGAATTTTTGTCCGACATCCAATACGGCTTTAGGCTAGGCCGGGGAACAGTTGAACAGAATCTACATCTCTATCTAGTGATTATAAAAATGCAACTGTTAAAAATGGCAGCATACACCTTGCCTTCATGGACCTCAGCACAGCATTTGACACAGAGGATAGATCTAAACTGTGGGCTTTGCTGAGGGACATGGGGGTGGATGAACTACCTGATTAGTGTATGACACATGGCATTATTTCTGTATAATGAACTACCTGATTGTCGTGTGACGCATTGCATTTTTTCTGCATAACGAACTACCTGATTAGCGTATTACGCATTGCATTATTCGTGCATAACGGACTACCTGATTAGTGTATTACGCATTGCCTTATCGCTGCATAACTACGTACTTGGTGGTTGTATTACGCATCGCATTATTCTTACATTGCAAAGTGTCTGATTGCTGCGTTACGCATTGCATTATTTTTACATTGCCAAGTGTCTGATTGCTGCATTACGCACTGCATTATTTTTACATCGCAAAGTATCTAATTGCTGCCTTACGCATTGCAATTATTGTTACATTGCAAAAGTGCCTGATTCTAGCATTACAAACTGTATAACATGGTATTAGGATTACAGGGGAATGTTTAGAAGAGCTCATTAATATCGCCAGAACTGACAAGGGCTGGCCTAACAACCGGCCAGGAGAAATAGTACACATATTCATATGTTGGATTCATATTTGTGGTCTTATCGTATATCTTTTTATATAAAGTTTACACTCGTTTTTATAAAACTCATGTGGAGTCTAATTGTGGTGTCATCATTGGGTTACACATTTGCCTTGAAGATAAGCCTGGCTACTCATGCCAAGCTACCAAGGGGGTGAGCGGGGCTATCTCAAGAGGTGACCTTCCTTTCCCTGACGTGGAACCGCAAGTCCCTATTTGGCCTAAGGTACCTACCTCAGCCAACCAGGGATCTCAGGTCTAACATTTTGGTGGTCAGCGGTGTGGGATTTTAATGTGTATTTGCAAATTCACTCACAGTGATTGGTGTACATCACAAGTTTAACGCAGACCACGACGCAACCACGTATTGTGTTCTTGATTTGTTGGTTTTATTTTTGAGCAACCTTTAAGCCACACATCATGTCTCAGAGGAGTTAGGAGCTAGTGCGGCTGAAGAATTAGATTTCGACATTGAGGCATAGTTTACCTACAAAGTTGATTAATTGAGGCAATTCTGCAGAGCTTTGGGATGTCCCATGAAAAGTAGCGCCAAGAAGGAGGAGCTGCAAATGGCCTTGAGGGCCTGGTGGGAAGCCAAAGCGGCTCAGGAGGTGGGTGATATTGAGGTGGATTAGGATGACCCAGGGAAAGGATTTGGTCCACAGGATTTGCCAGTGGAAGGACCAGCTTCAGGGGCTTGTATTAGCTATTCAGGGAGGAGTTTTTCACCAGAGGAGCTGGAGGAAATCCAAAGGGTCAGAGAGCATGAGTTGGAGGTTTTAAAACTTAAAACTCAGACAAAGGAGAAGAAGCTGCTCATTGAAAGTGAAAAGCGAGCGGAAGAGAGCAGGAACGCTCTCGCCTTGGAAGAGAAAATGATTCTCTTAGCTCATGAGTTAAGCTTGAGGGAACTGGAAATGAAGGTTAAACAGGCCGAGTCCAGTTCAAATGGTGGCAGCACACAACCAGTGCCAGTGGGGAAGGTGTACATTCCCAAAGACTTAGTACGAGATTACCAGAGGGGTGATGATATATATGCGTGGTTCACGGCATATGAGATCGCACTGAGGATGAATGAGGTACCTGAGAAGCATTGGGGGGCGGGCCTATGGAAACATTTTGAGGATTCTGGGAGGGATGTCTTACCCCCTTCTGCTCCAGCTGCGCACGGGCCTGGAGGCTTCAGTGAGGTTTGGCCCCAAAAGAGAATGAACTCTCCACTTTCAGATAGGACGGGGGTATTTTGGCCCCCATGCTCTTTATTCTGTATATTAATAGGCTAGACCAGCTTCTGAAAGAACACAGCCGGGACATGCCAATGGTGGTAACTAGAATGGTCCTGGCATTATTGTATGCGATGAACCAACTAGCAGCTCTTAATCACCTTCCACACATTATAGATTCCTTTAAGATCACTAGCAATAACCCCTGACAAGAACTTAAACATGCAGGAGCACATCAGTACTGCCACTAAAGGGGCCAACTTCCAAAGGAGAATCCTAAGGAAAATTAAACCGTTCCTCCCCCTTGACGACTTCAAATCAGTTGTTCAAGCTCTTGTGATTTTTCTGGTGTCATTTTAGCTATGAGGTTCAGCAGTTCATTCAGGTGCCACTAAGCCCAGAGGGCTCTGTATTTTCCCCTATCCAATGAAGGGCCATAGGTTTCCCCAGCACTGCATCGTGATCATAGACAAGAGAGATACATGGTCAGTCAACTGCACACTGTGTTTCATGCAGAAAGGCATGTGGCAAAGGCAAAGTACCACTGATTGCAATCATGAAGTCTACCTCAAACAGGATATGTTGAGTTCTTTTTTGTTGGACATCACTCATGTCTTCTAAATCTTCTCATCCATTTCTTACCCTTGGGAGCCATCCAAAAGGATCATCTAGACAGCATGCTGGACTTTAAGCTCTACTATGTTTAAAAAAAAATCAAATGATGACCCAGAAACCAGAGAGCTTTGCCTCTCTTGCATTTCTAAAGCCTCAGTGTGGCCCAGCCTCCCTACCTTTCAACATCAATGCTGTCTGAAAGTCAAAATGATATTTACGACTTAACCTTTTGAGGTTATGATCTGCATTACCCTTGCTCAAACCAAGTTCAGTTTGGTGATCCGTATCTACCAAATTGAAATGTATCCCACAGAGAGTCCATAAGGAAAAGCTACCAAGCTAAACGTGGTTATTTATTTATTTTTCAACCAACTGCCTCAGACAAGCTCTGGTCTGGCTAATATTGAGGACAATATTTATCATTGGCTTTCATCTTCAGTTCTACATGATCCTTAGGTATAGAGAGTTTGGTGCTTAGGAGTGTCAGTCAGTCATAAAATCTTTATTCGGTTTAAGTGCAAACCATAAAAGCATACTACAATAAATACATATTTAAAAAACAAAGTTCATTTTTAGTGGATTACCAAACTTAAAAAGAAACACATTTACACAAATTGGTTTAACAAGGTAACGTGTCCAGTTAAAAACATTAAAAGAGTACAGTTCATTTCTTCAAGGTACGAATTACCACAGTTAAAAAACTTGCAATATTAAAAGTTTCCCAAACATTGTTTAACAGCTGTAAGTACAAAAAAGCAGGTCTCACTTGAACAAAGCCTTTATCTCTTAATATTGGGATTAAAAAACGTTTCCTAATGTCAGTAAAGTGCTCACAGAAGAAGAAAAGGTGTATCATATCCTGGGAGGAAAAGTTATCACAGGAACAGGGGCCAGGGTCCAACGACCTTTTCCAGTCTTTCTTAATTCCAATCAATAGGTGTAGTTGATTCAATCTAAATCTGGTTAAAAGAAAACGATGATTTGCATTTGTTACATATCCAAGATAAGGTTCCATAGAGGATATTGTTTTACAGAGCTGGTGGGCCCTAACGGAGCCCTTAACCAGCTCCTTCTCTTCCCTTGCCGAGGTAGATATGTACATATGAGTTTCTTTGCACCAATTGATGTCACCTTTTACCAGGGTCTCAGGAAAAAGAAACAACTCTGGTCTACCAAGCTTGTTCGCCAGGTTCCGAATATATTTCAACCAGGGTATGTGCAGTCCATAATCAAGCAACAGACAGTCTTTCAAAATTGTGTGATTCAGGTGTAAATCCGGGTTAAGCCAAATGCTGATCCATTTGAGCATCGGGGCCAGAGCAATACTATCTTCAAGAAAACCGATACCAAGTTCCTGATGAACAATATAGTTGGCAGTTGAGATCGGGACTGAGAGGAGGTTTTTTAAAAATCTATCCTCAACAGTCTGTATGCTTTTGGCATTTTTTATTCCCCAAACCTCAGCTCCGTACAAAGCTATGGAGAGACACTTAGCTTTGTACACCTGGATAAGGGCCTTCTTTGGTCTAGCACCCAGTTTTCTGGCGAAGCCCAGAACACCCACTGTTGCTCTTGAAAACACAATCTTTTTTGCCATAATTTGGGTTACCCCGGAATCTCGATCATCAAAAAGAACACCCAAATAAGGAAAAGAAGAAACCCTGGATAGTTGATGACCCCCACATAAAAAGGTTTTAGATTTAGCGGATTTAGGGCCGATGACCATGACATGTGATTTGACAAAATTAACAGATAAGTCCAGACCCTTCATAAAATCGGCAAATGAATTTAGCAATAGCTGAAGGCCCACTCCCGTTCTAGCAATTAGGGCGGCATCGTCAGCATATAAAAGGGCAGGGACTAAATATTTCCCTGCACGGGGATATCTTTACATGAGGCGATAAGGGTATTGTCTAAATCATTTATATACAGTGTAAAAAGGAGAGGTGCCAAAATGCACCCCTGCCTGACCCCATAAGATATGGGTATATCTTTTGTGCAATTACCCCTTTGATCGTAACGAACTGTAGCTATTAACTCTCTGTGTAGGTCCGCTAAAAAGTGGACGATGTCTTTGTCTACACCAAGTGCAAGGAGCATGGGCCATAGTTTTGATCTATTTACACGGTCGAAAGCCGATGACAAATCCATAAAGGCAACCAGCAGGGCTCCTTTTTTGGCCACCGTGTATTTACCAATTAAAAGTTGTAGATTTAAACATTGGTCTATGGTACCCATCCCTTTCCTAAATCCATACTGGACCCTAGAGAGTTTTCCTGATTCCTCTAGCCAACCGTTTAGTTGGGCGAGGACCACCCTCCACAGGACTTTGACTGAGGAATCTATGAGGGAGATTGGGCGATAACAGCTCGGGTCGCCTCTGTCCCCCTTTTTAAAAATAGGAACGATGACCGATTTCGCCCACGTTGATGGAAGGCCCAGTTGACAGGCATTTGTGAAAACATTAAAAAGGATTTTGGACCAGAGCTTTATATCTGATTTAAAAAGATCAGCCGGGACTCCATCCGGTCCCGGCGCCTTATTACTTGTCATTTGCAAAATAGCATTCGACACCTCTAGTTCTGTGAAGGACAAAGTATAACTCTCAGAGTTAAATGAGGACCCCACCCTCGAGCCATCTCCATCATACACTTGTTTAAAATTAGTATACCATTTGTCCTCTTGGATACCGCATTCAAGCTCAGTGTTGCTTTTACCGTTAAAAAAAGGCTTGTTTACGATAGACCAAAATTTCGCACTATTTTTAATGACATCAATGGACAGGAGTTCATTCCATGCCTCATCCCTAATTTCATTTTTGCGTTTTTTCTGAGCCATTTTATAGGCCTTCCTACAAATGGCAATTTCTGCTCTATCAAGTGGAACCGCTTTAAGAGCTGACATTAGCTTCCGTTGGGCAGATGAGCAGCTGTGATCAAACCATTTCTCCCCAATTTTGGGTTTATCCTTACAAAATTTTTTAAGAACACTATTTACCTGACAGCAAATTTTATCATAGGCTGTCAGAACTGCGTCACTACAGATCCCGTCTTGTAAACACAAGAGTATTTCGTCCCCAACCGTGCCCCACAAGTTTTCAGTAAAATCCTCTGGGACCAACTGACACCATTTCAGGCGTCGAGTTTGGTCAGTTGGCCTTATGTCCAGTGTTCTGACAGTAGAATTATCAGAAACTCTTTTTTTGAAATCATCAGTGAGAATTAACTGGACGGGGTTGTGATCGCTATAAACAGACCATTTTACATTATATTGACTTACATTTCCAGCTAAGTTGGATGTGACAAAGATGTAGTCAATAGTGGATCCTGAGCCACTTCCTTTGTAGGACGGGATGTCATTAATGTGATTCGCGGGATAAACCATAGAATTCCCAACTAGAAGCTCATCTAAAAATATCCCCTGTGGTGTGTGTTCAAAGTGTAGATTACCTTGATTGTGTGGACCTAAACTGTCCCGTATAAAACAATTTTTAGAACAGGAATGAACATTAAAATCACCAAGCACAACAACCGAATAAGAATTTTTACAAGATTCACTATACATTTGTAAAAAATCAAATAGACTGAATAAATGTTCATTTGGCGTATTCTGAATAAATGAATTATAAAAATTAACAATGAGCCAGATCCCATTAGAGTTGAAGTGGATTTCTACTGCTAAACAATAAGGCGAGCCTGTCTCCACTTTACTATATTTACCATCAATGGTCAATGCAATAAGGGTTAAAAGTCCGCCTTTAGCCCTCCCCCTACTAGAGGCCACCGCTGGTGACCAAAAAGCAGAAAACCCATCCAGCAAAAAGGTATTTTCAGTGTCCCAGGTTTCTTGTAGACCAATAATTTCGTGGCCTGATAGACTGTCCCTCCAAATAGGATCATGAACTTTGTTGTTTAGGCCAGCTATATTCCAGCTAAGGACACTTGTACCTAAGGGCATTCGAGGGGCACTGACAGTATCATCCACTCTTTCATCAATGACAATCCCCATTGCAGGCGTAACGTTTTGGGTGCCCTCTCTACTTGTAACTGGCACAGAACCACTGGGAACCATGTCCTCTACTTCTATAGGGGATAAACTTTCCCTAATAAGTCTAGAAGTAGCCCCACCAGAGTGCAGTCAATCATTTAAATCTAAGTTACTCAGAGCCTGAAAACGATTTGAGATAACAAGACCTTGAGGAAACTGGCTTTCAGGATGACATGCTCTGACCTCCAATGGAACACTGCGGGGTAAATTTATCTGTTGTTTATAAAAATAACCCAATGAGTGAAGGGTAATACCCTCGTCAGTGTGTGGGAGCAAGGTAGCTTTTGATAAGATATTATGCACTATGAAGGGATTTCTAAAGTTTATTACTACACAATCCCCCTTTATAGTCTTGCGCGATCGCCCAACCCAGGAAACTCTTCTCGTTGTTAAAATCTGGTGGGATAAGTGTGCTGGAAAACCATAATGCTTATTTAACCACGAGACTGATTTATTTTTAAGAGATTCATGGGTTTCAGGGAAAGAATTCTTGGCGACGTCCTTCAAGGGGGGTACATTTGTTAACACTACAACAAATGGGGCACAATCAGGGGGAAGATCTGGTTTTGCTCCTCCTGAATATGTACTTGCCGTTGCGTTATTACTACTTAAGCAACTTTCAGGAGGTAAAGTGTTATTTTCATTTGTCGTGGATTCGACAACCAGTGGTGCTATACTGTTTAGAGTATCCTTTGGGGGCCTAGGGATATCAGCAGAAACAGGTGGACCCTCGGCTACTCTAGTTATATTCCCAGAGGAATTATTCTTACGTGTCAAAAGATTACGTAGGCCTTCAATCTCAACAGATAGTTCGTCAATCTTGGTGACTAAGGGTTCAACAATTTTCAACATTTTGGACTCTAAAAGACCTAACAAGGAATCAAGTTGGTGAGAGTCTAACTTAGCCATAGGGTTATTAGGGATGGCTGGTTCCTTGGTAACCTGTTTTGTTGGAGCAGGACCCGTCTTTTTATGAGTGCTTCGTGGGCAACCCTGTTTCAAAAGAGTCCGTGTACGAGATCTTAGCACTCTCTGGGTTGGCCGGTCCGGAGAGTCTTCTACAGTCTCGATAACATCAGTTACTAAATCTCTGTTAACTTCAAGTGAATCTTGTTCACTAGGAAAATGATCACCCAGGGTTAATAAATCATTATCCTCGTTTAAACAATTCTTAGTAGTAGATGGAGGAGAGGATAAAGTGACTGTGTTATTTAACAGAGGGCTAGTAGTCGTTAGGTTTGAACCCTGTCCCAAGGATTTACGCCTATCACTATTAATTTTAGTGACTACTTTGACTAAGTAGTTATCTAACGTTGACGTAGTCGTGGATTTGCTGCCTGCTAAAGCTTTAGCCATGTTTGGCAAACCCCTGGGAAGACCTAAAACTTAGATTAAACTTAAATTAAACTTTCACACAATGTGGCAACACCAACACATATGATGATACCTGATAGCCAAATATGAACAAGCTAAAAACAATACTACAGAACCGATATGTCATAAATAGGGCAGATCACCCCCACCGTGTACCTGATAATATAGGCTTGTAAAGTCTTACACGTTAGTGAGGTGGCCCGTCCCGGCCTCAATCGGTCCTCTGAGGGCCACAGAGGGCCCGCCCTTTGCCCGGGCTTAGCCCGGCATCGCCCGCGCGCGTCCCGCGACGCGGAGGAATCGGATGGCTTTTAAGCGCCTCCGGGCGCGTGGATGACGTCGTTGTCCCGAGGGAGTCTGGGGGCTGTAGTCTCCCCCCGCTCCGAGCCGCGAGGTGCTGTGGCGGCGGCGGGGGAGACACGCAGCCCAGAGATGCCGGGAGATAGTGAGCACAGGACCTGGCCAGCAAAGCGTCCGATGGCACCCCCAGCAGGTAAGTGATCCGCGTTTCTAGCTTTCCCCTTGGTGCTTGGGAGTGGATAGATGATGGCTTTCAACATGGATCAAATGTGTGAATAAAAGACAGTGTTGTTTAATTGCAAAATGAAGCACAGGCAAATAATTCTGAAATAATGCATAGAAAATGGATTTACCTATTTTGAAGAACAGAAAACAGGAAGTATGATCATTTTGAGGCAAATAAACAACAGAAACTACAAGCCACAGAGATAGAAATATATCGTACTAGGTTGTAGAGGTCAATTCATTTAACTGTTTGATCGCATTGTTAAAAAGTTTACTTTCCCAAGATGTAAATGACAGGAAAATAAAGGAATGATAAAGTCACATTTATACTAACAGCATGTTGATACAAATCCCAAAGAAACATGGAAATGGATTCTAACATGTAGCACCCCATTACGTAGTCCCCAGGAACTCCAACTCAGCCAATAGTGGGAGCAACCAACAGGATCACGATTACAATGTTCACTATAACTATGCCCATCAGTTCTTTTTCACCCAAAGAATCCGCTGTTCGAAGTAGGTGGAGTATCTCTGGTAAATTTCCACCCACAGCCGCTAATGGTATTTCTATCTCCAGGTGCCGAGTTATTGGGGGAGATCATGGAGTTCATAATGCGGTCTCAAGCATTTTTGCATGCTTAATTAGGATTATATTGGTATGATGGTTTTAGTAATTCTTTTTTTAGCAAAGTGTCACTGGAATTGTTAGTGTGTTACAGGGATTTGGACTAGAACAATTTACACAAGGTTAAGCTTCAGAGAAATCCAGTTTCACATTAATACAATGAAGCGGTATCAATGCTTCAAATCAAAGGCAGCTCTGATGTTGAGGCTACTTCACAAGATGATATGTGCACATACATATACTCAAACACACTCTAGGAAAAGAGCATTTTAAATTGATCACTAGTGGTCAACTATTCCTCACGGTGACGTATAAAAATCTTTTGAAAGAATGTCAAATTAACTTCTGTGGTTTTAAACCATGGTACGTTGTGCTGCATACATCTTACCTTCCTTCCACCCACACAGGAACCTCTGACTTTTATTTCTACCAAGGATTTACATTCCCATTAAAGGGATTGTGTTAGCTCTGGGAAGACAACAATACATACCTAATTTGCTGGTTGGCTTCACTTCGTATTCGAAGAATTTCTTTCCCCTTGAACTCTAATTCCTTTGTTAATGCACTTATATTTTCGTGCAGCTTCATCACCTCTTTATCCAGCTCAGCGATATGGCGGTCACGATGCCGCAGGTCGTCTTGTAGGATTGAAAGTTGCCCCACATACTCTTTCTCCTGTTATTCAAGAAAAACAAGCATTGAAATAGGGGTCCCAAAATATTAAGTAAACTATTTTTCACAGCAGTCAAGAAGGCAGAGGTACACCTCTATTCTACTTCTTTGCACTAAGGGACGTTCTTTCTTTACATGATGAAAAAGGGACACATGCGCCGACAGAAAAATAAACAGTATAAATATATGTCTTTCATGTTAGCGCAATCAAAATGCATTGTGCAGTGCGTGCAGCAAATATTTTCTTGCATCACACTCTCAGCATAATATGACACACTGTCCCTCATTTCGAGTTGGACGTAACTGGGGGCACTGTAAAATCACATACAATTTTAATGTTATTGTACGATACATCCACCGCAGTACCCCAGAAAATGGGGAATTACTGTGTAAGACCGATTTTTCCAGTTGTAAAACCACACAGAATAATCAATTTTGCGGGGTTTATCGCATACAGTTACCACCTGTCTGGCCAGGGATGGGGAGGTGGGGTGGGGTGGGGAGGGAAAGAGGGAGATGGGCAGAGTAGGTAAAATAGGGTAGGAAAGGAGGAGGTGTTTTCTGGCAGAGGGGAGCATTGTATTCTCACATTATGGGAAATGAGGCTTGGCTTTTGCAGCCAAAGTTCATGCAGTTTTATAAGGCAGAATTACCACACTGTAAAATCTGGTCTAGTTCTTCCACACCCAGAAGCAACACTTGTTGAAAAACACAGCCATCTTGGAATCAGGCAGAGGATTTCCATAAGACAATCCGTTCCACCTATCTCGTATTGAGGGACACTGTCTTTTCTATTTTTCAGAATCCTTGCCTTGACTGTGAACCCCCTTTGGCACTAACAAAATTTATGACACCGTTAATACATAAAGCCATTCAACCCAGTTGATATATTAGAATACTCCTTGTTTTGCAACAATTTTATCGTAACACGGAAGAGAAATAGGCATTTTAAGTTTTTTAATATGATGGAATTTGTTCCTTCGAAAAGCATCAGCTTCAAGGATCTAAAAGAGAATGCGTCATAAACACAGAGAACAACATGAGAGTAGAAGAGCAGTTAAACACTGCATAGTTTTTATTTTCACATGCTCAAGTTGAAAGGCTTGCTCTAGTTGAAGCGTAACTTTATTTTAACTACATTAGCGGTTGGACGCAGGGTGGGCGCTTGTGCACCCTGCCCCTGCTGCGTACAGCCAAAGGCCATGCATAAGGGGGATACACACTAGTCTGCGTGGTACTGACTCCAGCTGCCTATGCATCCAGCCCACACTATGCACAGCCTTTGCTGTGTGCAGCGACGGCTTTGAAGTTGAGCTTAATCTTCACGGCAACAGAATCAGATCTGTCAGGGGATAAAGTTACAAGGGGAGTAGGGGGCGATGGGAAGTTGTATTTCTAATTTAAAGTAGCATAGGAATGTTTTCTCTCTGTTGCAACAAATTCTGCTGAACAGATTAAAATACACCTGAAAGCAGAATTCAACTCGGAAAAAATATTTTTTTGATTTGGTGTAAATCTATTCATTAGTTTAGATATTATCATTTGAAAAATTGAAGAAAAAAGTCAAAAAAGCACATACAACACAATGAATTTGTAAATTTTAAGAAATCTGCACACACACAGCAATTTTGTATTTGGAAACGGCCACCATTTTACAGAATGTGCTAGTTTCAGTGAATTCACAAACTCTGGAATTAAAGAATTTTTAGAAAATCATAATTGTTTTTTTTTAAAAAAGGTGAAGCCATCAATGCTTTGGCTGGGTAAAAGCTCTTATAGGATGCATGGGATGGTGGAAGCAATTAAAGATTATTTATGGTCCAGCAAAGAGATACCTGAAAAAACAGTGTTGATTATGGTAAGCAGTGAACACACACCGTAACCCGCACCCACATCATGTTTTGCTAATGGTAGACCGCTTCTCTTTCCAGTGATGTTCAGCAAAGGGTGTACTGAGCATAGCAGCAGCACACATTATGGTGTGCATTGCATACAATAACAACAAATTTAAGAGCCGTTTCGGGGATCATATCTAGGCTTTTTAACTGTGTGTTTTTTCAGCGAATACACATCTATGCCACCCGCTCTGACGTGGGACATTATTAACAGGATTTCTAATTGAATAGAGCCAAGAATCACAAATTGGCTCAAGGTCTAATCTCTTTTAGAGAAAAAAGAAAGCTGTTCTTCCAGCAACCTATGTAAAATGTGTTTTCCTTGGACGAGACCTAGCCCTGAGAAATAAGATGGTAGGTGTAAAATCAGGTCATGGTCAAAATATGTTGTTTTATGCAACACATTATTTTGAAACTAAGCCTTTTAAAGGGGGCCTGAGAAGAGAAAAACATTAACCTCAATCACTGTTTCACCAGAGAGGAAAGCAATATATGTTTTAAAGCAATGGTTGGTTCACATAGCTGGTTCAATAATATTAGCAGTATTAGTTTCAGAATGTATACAGAGGCAGGTTCATCTCCAAGAAGAAATACATGCTATTGTATCTTTCAGAAGCACCAAACTGATGCTAGTTTACTCCAAATTCCTAATTTACAAAACATTTAAGGTTGAAATGATTCTGCAGATACCATCTTGAAAACCTTTACTGTTTGTAAATATAAGTCTCTTCAGTAGAAGGTACTATTAGAGTTGCCATAAACTCTAAAACTTCTTTTTGCACTAGCCTCCTGAGTGGAATGGCCACAAATTCAAAGAAGACTTGAGGAGAAGGAGCCATCCCATAATATGGAGAAGACCACAGCACACTGGAACTCTCACAGATGAACCTGAGTCAGGAAAGAGAACCACAGCAGACCCAGGTAATTGAGAAGGATCAGATTGGCCAACTGAAGTCGCTAACCTTCTGCATTGCCATATTGAGTGAAAGAACTGAGGCGAAACTGAAGAAAGAGGCTGTCTCCCAAAGCTAGAGAAGACCACTGTACTGAACATTTACCCCTTCCCATCCTTAAGAAGTTAAGATGACATTTCCAGTTATGCTATATAAAGTGGTATATCTGGTTGTCCCACTGTTTAAGGTTTTCCTTCAGGACACTCACATGTGCTCTCCAATTTGAGAAGGTAGTTTTCATGGGCACTCCTTTTCCTTCTAAGTGTATGTTCGCAGAGTGATTACCCCCTCATGGATTGCCTGGTCACACTTCTCTGGAGTCAGTGGGGTGGTTTTTCACAGTTGTGCGTTTTGTCAGTGTGAGCATAATTTGAAATTAGGTTTGTAAAGGGAATGTCTACTGTGCTATGTGAATGGCAACTAGTGTCAATGGAAATGAGCCCCTCCTAGAGGATTCTGAAAAAATAGCTATATTCATATTTCATGTGGGAAGCAATAAGAGGCCTAAATCGAGAGAGTTTCTGCCTCAGTGATGACCCTTTGAAGCTTTGCTCACTGCTTTAGAGCGATAGTCACTATTTTATATCATTAATTTCTATTTATATAATTATGGAGCAGTAGCTCTTTTAAAGTGTTACACCAAGCATACATGACCCCTGCAGCACTGCACAGTATAGGCATCATCAACAATGACACCTGTCCCAGTTGTCTACACAAAAGGGCAACATTCTTACAAATGATATGGAAATGTCCTGAGATTTAAGAATTCTTGAAATATGCGTTTGATAAGGTGGGTACCAAATATACTAACCTATATACCATTATACCCGAGGGCTTGTCTGCTGCACAATGTAAAAGTGAGAAATTGAAACTAACATTAACTTAATTAACACTTCTGTTGCCAAACACTGTATTGCAATGAAATGACACCAAAAAAGGACATCCGAAGGCTGAAAGATATGGTAAAACACGCCGATGCTGAAGCTATGCATATGATTAAAAGTATTGTGGGCAGGAGATTGTTTGCTAAAATATGACTTTTCCGTCAAAGACAAGCGAGGGACATAAAATACTCAAATAACATGGAGCGGATGTACTGATAAAAGCACACTGTCCAAGATAGACAAATGGAAAAGTGTATTGATACTATCCAGGGATTAAGCACTGAGCAACTGCACTTCACACAAATGAAATGTAACATGAGATATAAATATTTGGGCATTGAATTGAAGTACACTACATCTGTCTGTTATCCTTTAGTGTGCTAAATCTGATACAACTGCAGCAGCAATGCTAGATAGGAAGCCAGAAAATGCAGACAGGAAAAGCGACACTGCCAAGCCTCTTCCAGCTATACTTTGAGGTGTGGAACATCATCCAAGTCCAGATCTGGCAGGTACCATTCCTTCTCCAATTCTTCCATTCGAGCAACACCTCATCACAGTGTAACCACCGGGATCTACTTTAAGAGATCTACCCTTTACCTTACATCCTGCCCCCCCTGCATCACCAAAGTCACTCACTTATTAACCTTCAACAAAAGCAACCAACTCCTTCTTCTGTCTCAACTGCATCCCATCCACTGTGTCATCCACCTTCGCCATATTGTAATTCTGCTATTTCTCTTCCCCTGCCAGTTCTCTTGTTGCTCCAAACCATCAACATTCTCGCATGTTCAAAGTAAAGTTTCATGTTGTACTGTGCTCTTTTGCTCATTCTTCATAAATCAGATACATGAGTAAACTTATTCCATCAGGTGCCTTTCTGGTCTATAATGGGGAGGAATTTGGATTCAATGGAAGAACTGAGTTGAAACTTTACTTTATCTTAGTTTAGTCTGTATTCGTAGAGCACATTCTTACCAACGGTATGGCTTGCCAATGAATAAGGAGCAATGGATCATTGTACCCATAAAATATTACCGAGATGACTTGTGATGATCGTGACTGTCATCGAATAAACAAGCAAGATGGTAAAAGGCAAATGTAATTAGACGTGGGATTGAAAAAGCCTTTGCTTGTTTACTTTTTTAACTTCCTTAATCTATAAGGTCAAAACTAATTTTAGATTAGCCAATCTCGATCACACCAATTGGAAAGTAGCCCTACGTAGGATTCTGTTTACTTTACAAATTAATTGTAAAACGTATTTGGTGACAAGATAACGTGCTGCTTTATACATCAAAATTGGTGGATAAGCACATTCTGTTTTCATCAAGAGTCTGAAAGCAGCTCAAACTGTTTTACCCCATCGTAAACTGCTTTGACACATTCTACCCTTCTTTTCACGTTCCCAACAGTGTCAAACTATTCATGATTTAGTTCCTTTCAGGCTGGACAAAATAAATGGAAAATACCTAAACCTAACTTCAAACTCAATCTGCAACACAGTCTTAGTTACACAGTCTGGGTCTTTTCTGGCCTTATAAACGTTATCATGCAATCCCCACTTGAGAATTCCTCACTGGATCCCATTACAGAAGCTGGTCCAGTTTCAATATAACCTTCTGCAATATAGGCCTTCCTTTTCTAGGAACCTGATTTTTATCAGAACTCTCCCTCAAAGTCCCGCCTTTTGACTCTACTCAATAGATGACAAATCAGTGGGCACAGCCTCCTGGCGCAGAGTGGAGGAACCCCAATTTTGGACTCTTGCCATTCAATTCCAGCACTCATCAGCATCAGGCCAAGAGAAAGGAATCCCACGCACTCTGGGTAAGGACTTTGGTCCCCTTCAACACACAGCACAAATTGAACAATCAACTGAGGGAGGCAGCTCAACAATAAGCAGCCCTTTTCCTGTCTGTTCTAGTCCAAGATGCTCCCCCAAATTTGACTGTCCACGCCCCCAAATCAGGGAGTGTAGGGGTGCAGTAAAACAATGTTGGGGTTCTACACCATAAGTCCCATCTTCTGAAACCACTCCATCTGTGAGCTAGGGAAGCACTGCATGAGTGCCCACATCCTGCAGATTCCACTTCACGAGAATGCTCTAATACAAAATGGTAGCATGTAACCATCACAACTTGCAGATCCCCTTTGAAGATGGAGACCATGTTTAGAGAACCTGCTCTTATCTGTCATTCAGAACAAGCAATGTGAAAGGACCTTTCCAGTGAGAGTTGGAAAAATGAAGGTGCTACTGCTGATTTTTTGGGAGTATCTTCATGGTAGACGTGCTTTTGCCCCTGCCCTAGAGAAAGCTATATTTTAGGATTTTGTTTTTCCTTTTCTGTCCTTTACCATGTTGGATTATGACTGCTAATTTTTGAGTCCTAGAACTGCAATCATGATCATCCATTCCTTTTTGAAGCATGCATTTAATTACAGCCCAAGGATATTGCTGAATACGGGTTTTTATTTTAGGGAATGAAAAACAGATATTACCACTTGTACTCTTCCTTACTATACACTCCTCCCACTTATGGCATGTGAGCCCTTGTTCCTGTCGCATCCTGGGGCAGCTTACTCCTGGGGCCTCAGCTAACAGCTGGTTCGTTGCTGTTGCATGGGGTAGAGGCGTTGTCACATTTGTAGCTGCTCCTGAGACTTAAGGTACAGACAACTCCTCGGAGTAAAACTTTCGAACACCATCCACGAATCTTTAAAAGAATGAAAGTCAAATTTGGGAAGATAAAAAAGCTTCTCTTCATGTAATACCTTCTCTTCTATTGTGTAGTGGATCATCTATTCCAGAACTATATGAGGAGACCTGACACTGCTAAAACCATAGCTTTTATAACATAAAAATGCCGCACATTATAGGAAAAAATTATAAAATAATAATTGGTGAATTACATAATAACCAAGAAGCGATGAACATTTAAAGATGTAACATATTTCCCATATAGAAAAAACTAAATGTTTATTTTGACTACAGATCTAACTGTATCAACAGGTGATTTAAACAAGGACGGTTGGTGCAGTAAATGCAAAAAGGTTGGAAGGGCAGGCAGATAACCTTTATCAGTGCACACTGCAGGTCTCGGCTCAGCCAAAGACAGAACAAACAGTAACACTTTGTCAGTTTACCTTGTAACAGGTTCGCATTACGGGAGCAAACACCAAGTTTCAAACATGTCCCAAAGTCCTGCGTACACAGAGTTTGTAGAGGGCCCCTATGATGACATCCACTACTTCAGGAGGCAGATCTTACACAGTATACTGTAACCACTCCATGCTTGGAGGTGTAGAATGCAATGGCCCGGGTACAAGACCCTGCCCATCTGCTACGAGAGAAGATCTTCAGTATGGGGCCACTAGAGCGACTTGGGCCTGGCCGTCCATGATCTTCGTCAGAATTCTGGGCAGGAGAAGCAGAGGTGGAAGGCATACGGGAGTCGGATGTTTGAACCCAGTTGAAAAGCATGTCCTAAGGAGGACCTTCACTGGAACTCCAATTCATGACGGTTTGGATACTGCATATTGCAGAGAGCAGCAGAAAAATCTCGGAAAGCACCCTCTGCCAACTCAGGGTACAGCTGCTAATCACGATCTGGTTGGTACAGATGGTTGAGATCGTCTGCCCTAGCGTTCAATTATTCATCCAGGTGGCTCACAATCAGGAAGGTGCTCTGATGTTCCAACCAACTTCAAAGTGAAGAGACTCCTGGCAAAAGACCCAGGACCCCACTCCACCTTTCTTGTTAGACAGTACCACATGGTGAGGGAGTTGTTTGTGAGAACTTGTGCCAGCCTCTTCTTGATGGATAGCAGGAAGAGCCTTAACAGTAGGTGAATGGCCTGCAACTCCAACAGACTGATATGGAGGTGAATTTTAACTGGAAACCAGAGTCCTTTGATCTCCACCAATTCAAGATGACCTCCCCAGAGCAGTAGTTGTCAGGGTGCAGGAGCCACCACTGCAGATCTTCTGCAGTTTCCTTAAAAACCTGATGACATCTGACACGTTTTGTTGGTGCTGAGCCTGCTGAGACATCAGATCAAACTGTGGAGCCTGCATATGTCAACTGATAAAGTAGACAAGGAGGATGCTTGAGGACAACAGGCCAAGAAGCCCCAGAGCTGCTCTCATCAAGATCCAGAACAGAAGCTAAACCATTGGGATCAAAGCCTGAATGTTCTGGACTCATTGTGACAGAGAAAAAGCTCTGAACTGGACCGTGTCCAAGACAGCTGCTATAAAAGGAAGTCTCTGCAAAGGAATCAGGTATGACTTTGGCTTGTTGATCGAGAAGCTCAATGATTTGAGGAGGTTCGCTGTCGTTAGAAGGTCGCCTACAACTGACTGTGGCCAACCAGCCTTCAACAGCCAGTCATTGAGGTAGGGAAGACTAGTATCCGAATGTGTGCCACTCTGATATGGGAGGAAGCTGCAGTGTGCTGGAAAGGAACGGAAGGGTGTACTCCTGCTGGATGATCTGGTTAACCCATCTATTGCATGTGATGAATTGCACCCCTGGAAGAAAATGTTGGACCCTGACTCCCATAGTGTGGTTGTGTGCAGCTAAGGGTAAACTAAAGTGGCTTGAAGGCTGACACTGCAGGGGAGGGGAGGGGGAAAACCGGTGCCCCTGATAACCTTCATGTTGTCTGGTTGGTCCCCGTCCCCAGCCATGAAAGGCCTTTGATAACTGCAGCAGGGGCGGGCAGCTTGGTGTGGCAACTCTCTGGAGTAGGCTCAGACGGGCTGAAACTGATGAGGAAACTGTCTGGCAGGGTCAGAAAGGCCGAAAGAATGTGCCCTAGCCCTACTTTCCTCAAAGGACTCCAGGCTAAAATCAGTTTTTTCATGAAATAGGCAGAAGCCATCAAAAGGCATATCCATAAGAGAAGCCAGTACATCTCTAGAAAAGCCTGTGGATTTTATCTATGCAGGGCGATAGAGCCCCCACTAACACAACTGATTGCCACAAACAGACAGTAGTATCAAGACTACCTTGAATAGTTTGAGCCAAAAAGGCCAGAACCTCTTCTGGGACTGCCAGCAAGATCTCGCTGACGAAGCCCCAGAGGACCTGTGCATAGCGGACTAATAAGCCAACCGCATTTACTGAACTCAAGGCTAAGATAGCCAAGGAAACATTTATTTCCCAAATATCTCAATCCTTTACGCCTCCCTGTCTCGAGGGGTCGCAGGGAATGAACTTGGATAAACTTTGCTGGTGAAATCTTGGATCACCAATCTCTAAAGAGTAGAGTGCTGCTTAAGGAAGGCATCAGATTGAGGCGTCTGAACACCTGCCTGTTCAACGGTGGGCAAGAGCAAGCCTTAGACCAAGTGCCCATAAGGAGGCAGGCCCAAATTGTATAACTTCTGTAAGAAAGTATGTCTTCACGTCAACAGAAGGTAGTTAGTGTCCAGGACCTCAGCAGCACATATAGTTACCACAGCAAAGGAAGCACTCTCTTCTGTTGGCAACCCAAGGGGGGAAATCAACACTGTATTTTAGGGAAGTATCAAGCCTACTGACTCCTGGAAAACTGTCACCATCGTAAGGTGGGGGTAATTCATCCCCATCATTACCACTCTCATTCTTCAGGTGGTGATGAACTCTGGTCAGAATGGTAACCAAAATGATGATGAGCCCTTGAGGACATATCCACATATAGTAAATGTATTGTCTGAATCAGGCTGTACAGGAATCAAAGCATGAGCTTGGTCGAGACAGATTTGGCTTGGGGACAGGCACCAGATCCCTCTTCAGTGCCAGCGATGACAGGACCAATGTTGATAAAAAAGGGATGGCGCAGGTCTCGGAGCACCTGCGTTGATGCAGAACCTGAGACCGGTTTTAGGGGCTCAGACGGTGCCAAGGGTGGATCCGCCAGCTGTAACTCAACTGCAGATCCTTGGGGCCCCTAGGTGCACAAAAGGGAGCTGGAAGAGTGCCAGAAATGTGTAACATGGTCTCCTTAAAGGCCGCCATCTACTGTGGCGTCGCTGATGATCCAAAGGGCAGAGGGCACATCGGGATCCACTGCAGGATCTGCTCCTCAATCAGGGATCAGAAGTGAAATCGAGTGGCACCTTGATGATGTCACAACTCCTCTTTATGGGGTTGAGTCCTGCCTTACCTTCTTGTCTTTCCTCTTTGGTTTAGACTTTAACTTACCAATGACCTTGATCGAAAAGAAGACCTGGTGCAGGATCGGCCTTGAGAGAGGGAATGGGTCTGCACCATCGACTTGGAGCAGGACCTACACAATGTCTGTGATCTTCAAACAAAGTACCTATCAAATTATATTTACTTGTAAACTATGAATAATTTGCTGAGAAGAATCACAAGAGGGTTTCAGCCCCCACATAATACTTAAGTCCTTTTTACCTGCCGTCTGCTAAGTTCAATACTTCTTTCTACTTCCAGAGTAGCTGCTGCCATTTCTTGTTGGTGATTGTGTCTCAGTTGGTCGATTGCTGCTGCATGTTGATGATTTAGCTCTGAGCGTAGAGAGGCTAATTATGAAAAGCAAAATTTCGTTTATTAGGAAATACTTATCTACCATTGTATTGATCACACCCAAGATACAATCTAAAGACAAAAATCCAACACCACTACAGTAACGTTAAGACATGTGACTTACTTATTAAGCTCTCATTCTCTAATGCGCTTTGCTTTCAACAATCACAATCTTCATGAGTTCCTCATCACTAGTATTCCAAAGCCTCTTAAAAAATACGAATACCGAAAATAGTTTCCAGCAACATGTGAGGCTTGGAACAAAATGTTGCAGTAAACATATGCCCAAAGAAATATGTCTAGAACAATTCTGATTAAATGCTTAAAAAACATATTTTAAGGCAAAACCAGTAAGTAGGAAAACTCATTGGTGCTCCAGATGATGATGATGCATGGATATGCCAGCTAAATTATTATTTTTAATTGGTTTAATCAGATAAAAAGACCCAATAAACCATTCAACATTATGACAATATATAACATGAAAAAACATAAAGGCATACCTGGAATACAATAATGTAAGAATGTATAATCCATGCATCCATAAAATATTGCCCAAGTTAACATTCTAGAATATTCCCATAGTCTGAATTTTCCTTCTAATTTGATAGGCAGCATTTAAAAATTCAGAGCTAGCATAAAAGGATTTAAATTAATGTAATGGGAAAAATACACCTATTCTTGGGTTTATCGTGAAAAAGGAAGAATAGTAACACTTGCAAAGTGGTTTCAATCATGTTGTACAGAAAAAGAAAAGTCCCAGTCTGGGGTACAGCTGTGTTCCATTTTCTGGTCTAATCATCGATTGGAAATATTTCCACCCTCTGTTTGACATAAAATGATCATGTGCAAGCGGGGGTAAGTACAACTTGCAACCCAGTGGTTTTTATCTGCATTGTTTTAAACATTTAAAAATGTGAATTCCCATAGAAGAGACAAAAAGAGTACAAAGTTCCTCAGGTCAAAGAAGAGAAGGTAATAGTTTCAGCAAGAATTGTCGTGTGTCACGGAAAGGGGGAAACCCTTTTGTTGGAACTAGGGCTCTCACACACCCAGCAAGCTAGGTGTCATGCTTCATCATTTGAGCCTGCCCCTCGTCAGGTCGGCGCTGCAATTCCTGACGGGCTCCCAATAATGGGGCTCTTTGGCGGGGATCTTCTGTTCCTGCCAAAGGGTGCTGTGGGGGTAAGGGGCCCTAGACTGTGTAGATGTGGTGTGAGGATAAAATAGGTACTGTTAGTCCACGAAAAAATGTATTTAATGAAGTGGTAAACAGCCTAATTAAAAGAAATGAGAAAATGAGGTGGGGATAGCTACTAGTGGTTATGACGCTAGTTGTGTATGCCCTACACTCAGGAAGATCAACATGTTTCTTGCCTATAAAGCCAGTAAATGGTCACGGCAATTCGTCAGGATCAAAAAACATAAACTATCTACAATGAAGGTATGTGTATTTTACATACCAGAGAGGTGCTCAGGAGTAACCTATGGAAAGATGGGAAACAGAAAAAACACATGACAAAATACCGCACGGTAAATTATACACACACAACAAAATGAGCTGAAATCATCAAGAGTCTCCTGGGGAGTTGCTCCCAGGGGGGTAATGAAAGGTCAAAAATGACGAGACCAACCCAGAGACAGGACTAAGGGCGGAGACAGACAGAGGGGAGGTGCAGCACTCACCTCGTGTACTTGCAAGGAAATCTTGCAGCAGTCTCCGGCGGGTAAAAAAGGACTCAAACTAGAACAAAGATGGGTCCTTAGGTTGTCTTCACATCTGACTGGTTTGAACGACGACATCCCATGGTCCACACTCATTGGTTAAACATAATCCTTACCAGGACCTGAGCCCCCCCTTTCAATACACGATGTGTGTTTACATCTCACACGACTGCTCTGGCAGGTCTTGGTACCTTTAATGCGGACCTCACCTCCTTAGCATTGAGGATAGTGGAGAATACACTATTAAGAGATCATAAGCCACGTAGATCCCTCTTATTTTACTGCAATGAATAGATATATAACACCTGTATCTTATTTTACCTTTATCTGCCACCCTCCCTCTTTTTGTTGTGTGTCTGTCTTCCTGTGCGGATAGTTACCGCTCTGATTTTACACCCCAATTCACGGATAACATCCCCGTAGATTCTATAGGTCTTTGACACTTCATCATGGCCCCCGCGACTGCCGCCGCTATCCCGATTCCTTGGGGTTTAGCCTTGTTGCACACTTTTACCAAGCCTTACCCAGTATCGCTATGGCAACCCGTTCCTTGTCAACTTCCACCCATGTCAACTTCCACCCTTGACACTTCATCATGGCCCCCGCGTCTGCCGCCGCTATCCCGATTCCTTGGGGTTTAGCCTTGTCGCACACTTTTACCCAGCTTTACCCAGTATCGCTATGGCAACCCGTTCCTTGTCAACTTCCACCCATGAAGAATCACTTCCTGACACATACCGGATACCGATAGTCATTTACACTACCCGTTCCAACATGGCCGCACCATAGTTCATTCCCCCACCAATGGGATTGAGACAGCCGGGGTCACGTGACGCATTTGGCGTCTCCCGGGATCCTTATCTGGCCAAGACTTACACTGTCCGGTACCCATCCCAGGTCCGGCGGTAGGGGTAGGTCTTTCATCTCGAGCGTCGAACGACGCAGGTGAGTGCATCGGGCTCTCCGCCGCTCAAACATCCATAAGGTGAGTTTTGCTACACTTAGGGGGTTGTTGGCGCCTCCTTGACTTCAATGACACCACGAGCGAGAACGTCCTGCACTGACCCATCCGCTACCAGGGGCTACGGCGGTTCCCTACTATGTTCATGAGTTTTCCATGACAGTATTGTTATTGACCTCAATGACCATTCGTGTGGCGACACACCGGGGCCCCTGAGTATGAGGGTCACCATGGCTGCACACCATATCGCTCATGTTAGTACCTTTTGAAATATAAGGCGGCCATCACCTTCCTGCACTTCACTCACCCCTTGGATTGCTGGGACGGTCGCGCCATAAAAGGGTTTTGGTCTGTTCATGTTTTTAAAATCCCCTTTCCCGGTTTTTTACCCCAGGACCCACGTTGGAGTCCTTTTTTACCCGCCGGAGACTGCTGCAAGATTTCCTTGCAAGTACACGAGGTGAGTGCTGCACCTCCCCTCTGTCTGTCTCCGCCCTTAGTCCTGTCTCTGGGTTGGTCTCGTCATTTTTGACCTTTCATTACCCCCCTGGGAGCAACTCCCCAGGAGACTCTTGATGATTTCAGCTCATTTTGTTGTGTGTGTATAATTTACCGTGCGGTATTTTGTCATGTGTTTTTTCTGTTTCCCATCTTTCCATAGGTTACTCCTGAGCACCTCTCTGGTATGTAAAACACACATACCTTCATTGTAGATAGTTTATGTTTTTTGATCCTGACGAATTGCCGTGACCATTTACTGGCTTTATAGGCAAGAAACATGTTGATCTTCCTGAGTGTAGGGCATACACAACTAGCGTCATAACCACTAGTAGCTATCCCCACCTCATTTTCTCATTTCTTTTAATTAGGCTGTTTACCACTTCATTAAATACATTTTTTCGTGGACTAACAGTACCTATTTTATCCTCACACCACATCTACACAGTCTAGGGCCCCTTACCCCCACAGCACCCTTCGGCAGGAACAGAAGATCCCCGCCAAAGAGCCCCATTATTGGGAGCCCGTCAGGAATTGCAGCGCCGACCTGACGAGGGGCAGGCTCAAATGATGAAGCATGACACCTAGCTTGCTGGGTGTGTGAGAGCCCTAGTTCCAACAAAAGGGTTTCCCCCTTTCCGTGACACACGACAATTCTTGCTGAAACTATTACCTTCTCTTCTTTGACCTGAGGAACTTTGTACTCTTTTTGTCTCATTAGTCGTTAGGGTACGTACACTGGACCTCGTTAATCTTACCCACTTATCCCTCTTTTTGTTGACACAATTCCCATAGAAGCCCAGGTTCCCACCAGAACCTGGGCTTCTTTAGGAATTCACAGGGTATATTATCAAGCCCATTATTGCCTCTTTAGCAGCAGTTTCCTGCCGCTAAAGCGGCGATAATGTTATCGCCGTTCCTTGATAATATGGCCCCTTGTATGTATGTATTATTTCTTTAGAGCTAGCTAAAATGCTGCAGAGTGCTGTAAATAGTCAAAGTTCAGCATAGAGTTGATGAGTGATAGGAGAAATAACTGGTTTGTGGACTGTTAATGCATTGTGATGTAGTTTTGGGGTGATCCTAATGGGTACAGAGATGTTGTTCCAGATCCAGGGTCCACAGACGGAAAAGACCCGTTGTCTTGTTTTTTCCTTTTGTGCACTTCGTAGACTGCAGTCTGATGGTGTATTGGTGGCGGGTGTTTTGAAAATCATTTGAGATGGTGTGCTTGTATGCAAGGCAAGGGAGTGCTGGTCATGTTGGCTTCATAGATAATGCAGCTTTTGAAGATGGTGCGGGCTGGGAGAAAAGAGTCAATGCAGTTGTCTTGGCAATACAGCCATCTCTAGAGCACAATGTATCAGGGGAGAGACAAATCTCAGGGCACCTACATAATAAGACATTTTTTATGTGTGTAATCCATGCAAATGAAGCAATGCCCTCCTTGGAAAGAAGATCTCTCACAATCTCTAAACGCTTCTCCCTAAGAATTTGTCCTGAGTCATGTATTAAAAAGTAGAGGTCTATGTTGGGCTCGGTGACAGATGCTTAAAAAACACAAATTCCTCATGGAACAAGTAGGAGTAGATTGAGGGAGGATCAATAGGGGTTTAAAAAAACTTTTTTTCTACAATAGACAAACGTTTTACTTCACTCTGCCCCATAATTCAGATTCATATAGTGCAATGCTAAGGCACCATAATTCAGATGAATTTAGTGACAGCTAAAGCTGCTACTTCCGGTTGAAAGATTGCAGTCCAGCAACAGTGGTGGTGAAGATGTTTCAAGACTTTATTTTATTGGTGTGGACCATTTGGCAGATGAAGCAGAACAGAGGCCTAAGTAATCAGTGTCCCTAACTTAAACCAAGGGACTTCATTGAGGCAGAACTTCTTCCTCAAGTTTTGTTTGGGACCTAATGCTAGACTTTAGGCTTCTCAACAATAATAATAATGTTTGATTCAAGGTACAATTGCTCAAACCCTGCACATGATGACTCCAGTCCATTTTCTTTTTGCGCACACAGGACTGAAGCACTGACATGCAATAAAAGGGTGACTTGATCTGAGCTCAGTCTGGGTGTATCACATTGGATCCCTTTTAAACCATCATCAAGACCATTTATATATACAGCAAAAAGAAATGAGGCTAGAGTACAGCCTTCGTGAGCACCTTTAACAGTATCTGATTCCTTGGTCCCAATGCCATCCCGTCCATGGTGATCATATGCTACAATATTTAAATGAAAATTCTAACGATTACTTACAATTAGTAGCCCCAGATCAAACCTAACGCTTTTATAGTTTCAGTCAATCAGGGCCTGTGTGCAACTACAAAAGTAAGTTAATTTTCAAATTGAGAAATACCTGTTTTGCACACCTGGCCTGGCAGTCAGGGTCAAGACTGCATATGTCAGAGTTCAAACTGAGGTGGCATGGTGTGCAAAATAATGATGAAGAACTGGGAGGCTAATATTATTTCAAACATTCAATCACTTTTATGTATACTTCAGTGTGATGCTGTAAATGGGAAGGGGTATGCCCAGACGTGGGTCCCATATACCCTGTGGCACTGGAACCAAGCTGTACCCGACTGATGAGCCCAAATAATGGTGATACCATCTTGGGTTGCTTGTGTTCTATTTCAGTAGGGACCTTGCCTGGCAGTTTGAGCTGGATTGTTCTCACTGGAGCAGGTTCAAAAATGTTTTCCAATGAGGTGGCATGGTGTGCAAAATAACGATGGACTGGGATGTGGCCCCAAGTAATTACCAGTAGCTGAGATTAATCCAAGCATTCCATCCATCACTTTTTTGTATGCTTCAGTGTGATGCTCTAAGTGAAGTAGGTATTACCAGATGTGGGTCTCAAGGATACAGTGCCACTGGAACCAATCTATACACAGCTAATGATCCCTAATAAGTTTGAAACTTGTCTTGGGTTGCTTGTGTTCTGGTTCAGTAAGGACCTGGCTTGGCTGTTCAGGCTAAACTGTTCCCATTGGAGCAAGGCCAAGCCTGACTCGTATATGGTTATATGTGCAAAATAACGATGGACTGAGATGAGGCCGGAGTAAATACCAGTGGCTGAGAATAATTCAAGCATTCCATCCATTTTGTTTGGTATACTTTCTTGTATAGATCCACTGCCACTTTGTCTGGGGCTGGTGCTTTTCCCACTTCAAAGCGGCCAGGGTTCTATTGACCTCTGTCTAAATAGTCTGAACAAGTCTACTTGGTCAAGGGGTTCAAGACTAGGAATAATTGGCAGGTCAGTCATATCATCAGATATATATAGTGCCTTGAAGAGTAGTGACCAAGTTTCTCCTGAAATTGAAGAGGAATTTACGTTAGGACCTGTGGCGTAAAGCCCTTTCACATAAATCTTCAAATGCCTTGGAGTCTTGCCTATATGGCATTGTGTAAGTCTTCTCAACTTTTTGTGGAAGTAGTCTTCCTTCTTTCTTGTTACTAGTGACTTATAAACTAATCAAAGGTCTCAGGATTAGACATAGAAGTACAAAAATGACATGCACAAAAACCTTGTTGGTATAAGTAGGTAGACAACAGGGAGCAGGGTGGGTCAGTGAGGAATCCACAGGCAGATACTGTATACACCAGAAAAAGCGTTACAGAAGGTAAGTAACTTGTTCTTCTGATGGATACATCTGCCCTTGAATTCCTCACCTTTTGAATTGAATCCCCAAGCAGTCCCTCTCCCAGCGGAGGGTGTCCACCTACTCATACCAAAAATTCCTGTAGCACAGAACGTGAATTCTCTCCTCCTCCTTGGAAGGGCGAGGAGGAGAATAGAAAGTGGGTAAAGTGATGGTCTGACCTAGATGAAAAGGGGTGACCACCTTAGGCAGGAAAGCAGCTCTGGTCCTGAGAACCATTATATCTGCATACATGGTTGTAAAAGGAGGCTTAAAACTAAGAGCCTGTAGCTCACTTTCCTTCCTGGAAAGGTAATAGCAATTAGAAAAACAGTCTTGAATGTGAGAAGCTTCAACGGGCAACTATGAAGAGGATCAAAAGGAGACCCCATCAGGAAAGTCAGCTCCAAATTCAAGTCCCACTAAGGCATAATGAAGGGAGTGGGAGGAAACAAATTAGTGAGGCCCTTAATAAACCTCATAACTATGGAAGACTTAAAGAACAAAGGCTGGTCAGGCAAACAAAGGAAGGCAGATAAAGCCGACAAGTAACCCTTAACAGTATCCACAGCAAAACCTTGCTGGGCCAAGGAAAACAAATAGCTAAGAACATCAGATAAATGGGCCTTCAACGGATCAATCGTCTTCTCTCCACACCACCTCACAAATCTGGCCCATCTACAGGAATAAACAGATTTGGTGGAGTGTCTTCAGGCCGATAAAATAACATCCACCACATCCGGTGAGAGAGAGAAAGAATTCAGGTTGCCCCGTTCAATCTCCATTCATCAAGGTGCAGGCTCTGGAGTTGGGGGTGTAGAACCTGCCCCAGCGACTGCGAGTGGAGATCTGCCCTGAGAGGGAGATGGAGGGAAGTGTGCAATGAGAGATTAAGAAGGTCCATGTACCACACCCTTCTTGGCCAATTCGGAGCGATCAATATGACTTGGGCCCCGTTTTGGCAAATTTTCCTCAGAACTCAAGGAATCAAGGGTATCGGAGGAAACGCATGGAGGAGTTGCGAGCCCCAATCCAACTGAAATGCGTCCCCCAACGCATCAGATACTGGAGACTGCAGAACAACGGGCAGTGCACGTTCTCGTGAGTGGCAAACAGCTCCAACTGAGGAAACCCCCACATCCTGAAGATGTGCTGGACCACCTCCGAATGGAGACGCCACTCGTGATCGGCCGAGTACTGTTGACTGAGACTGTCCGTATGCACATTCAGCACTCCGGCCAGATGATTCGCAATCACGCCAATCTGATGGTCCTGAGCCCAGGACCAGAGTTCCAGAGCCTCTCTGCAGAGGCGATACAACCCTACTCTTCCCTGCTTGTTGATGTACCACATCACGGTGGTGTTGTCCTTCAGGACCAGAACGGACTGACCGCGAAGGGAGGGAAGAAAGGCCTTGAGAGCCAAACGTATCACCTGCAATTCTAGAACATTGATGTGAAACAATCTTTCCTCTGGAGACCAAAGGCCTTTGATCTCCAGATTCCCCTGATGAGCTCCACACACCAGAGTCGAGGCATCCGTCATCACTGTGGCCACCGGTGAAGGAGGCTGAAACAACTTCCCTTGAGACAGGTTGCCTGGAACACTCCAACATAACAGATCTGCCGCAGTGTCTCTGGAGATTCTGACCACCTCCTTGGGATCTCCGTTGTGCTTAAACCACTGCCTGCGGGGGCACCACTGGAGTGCCCTCATATATCAGTGTGCATGGTCGACCATCAGTGTGCAGGAAGCGAACAGACCGAGCAGGAGTAAGACCTTCAGGGCTGGAACTTCCGCCTCTCCTTGAAACAACGGAACCATAGTCGGGATATCTAGAATCCTCTGAGGAGGTGGGAATGCATGACTCACAGTAGTATCCAGTAATGCCAGTAAGAACAAGTTGAAAAACAGCGGAGCTGTTATCTGCAGATGATGCAGCACCAACTCTGAAGACTTCGTCATGAGCAGCCAGTCGTCCAGATAGGGGAATACCAGAATCCCTGACCTTCTGAGATGAGCTACAACCACCTCCATCACCTTTGTGAATACTTACGATGCAGAAGTAAAAATGAACGGAAGGACCGCAAATTGGTAATGTTGGGATCCCACTGTAAAAAGGAGATACTTCCGATGCGACCTCAGGATGGGGATATGGAAATACGCATCCTGCAAATCGATCAACACCATTCAGTCTTCATACTGCAGCGCCAGAAGCACCTGAGCTAGGGTCAAAATCTTGAACGTCTCCTGTTTGAGGTAAACATTCAAGACGCCGCGGTCCAGGATCGGTCTCAATCGCCCGTCCCATTTGGGAATCAGGAAATACCGGGTGTAACACCCCTGACCCCTTTCCTGCTCCGGAACCACCTCTATCGCACCTTTCTAAAGCAAGGCCAGGACCTCCTGGTGAAGAAGCAGCAGATGGGTCTCTGAACACCCGCCCTGGCAAGGAGGGTAAGTAGGATGAAATTCCTGGAAAGGAAGCTTGTACCCATTTTCAACAAGATTCAAAACCCAAAGATCTGATGTAACAGATTTCCAATTTTGTAGAAAATGGGACACCCGACCGCCTACAGG
The DNA here is from genome assembly GCF_964204655.1 of Triturus cristatus. Taxonomy (NCBI): domain Eukaryota; kingdom Metazoa; phylum Chordata; class Amphibia; order Caudata; family Salamandridae; genus Triturus; species Triturus cristatus. The sequence goes on along the minus strand of NC_140589.1, from coordinate 760,313,710 downwards.
ACCAACCTGCTCCAAGATGGGGGATTTAGAGCTGTTTCCCTGTGGAACCGGTGGGGGGAACAGGAGAGGAGGAGGAGGAGGAGGAGGAGGAGGAGGAGGACTGTTGCCGAGCAGATCCCCACAAGCGGCCTCTTCCCTTCCCTCTGTATGATTTGTACAGGGGGTTCTGCTGCTCCTGTTGTTGCTGTCAGCCTCGAACGGAATCCCCCTTTCCAAAACCACGAAACCTCCTGTAACCATATCCCCTAGGCTGCGACTGCAGGCAGGGATCTCGCAGTAGCCCTGCTGTCCTTGAAGCATTGCAGAGCTGAATCCGCCTTTGTCCCAAAGAGCCTGGATCCATCGAAAGAAAGATCAAGCAGAGCAGCCTGCACATCCAGAGAAAATCCCTCAACCAGGTGTGCCTCCTGGTAGCCACAAAGGAGACTGCAGTATCGGCGGCAAGAATCTCGACGCCGGGAGATGCCATGATGGTGTCATCGGCATGAAGGGCACGAATAGTGCCTGGGCATATTGTTGGAGGATGCCCAAATTGTATGCAAGCGGACCGACGGGGCCAATCTAACTTGAATCCAATGTCACAGTGAGCACAGGACCCACATCTGGGCATACCCTTTCCACTTAGGGCGACAAAAGCAAAAAGAACAAATGATGGATGGACAATTTGAATATGATTGGGTCCAAACTTTAATGGCATGGTGAGCAAAAACAAAATGGATTTAACCCTGACTTAGGGTGAATGTTTGATTTGTTCAGCATTCCGTCATTCATCTGTTTTTTTGCTGATGTCAGAACAGGCTAGCCCTACCACATACTTAGAAGAAGCAAAAAAACAACCTCTGGGCGCAAATTGTCCTCTGTTTGCAGTGGACACTGACTGGAAAAATACACCAGATTGCAAAAAAATAAAAAACAAAAGCTGTCCTTAACGCAAAATGAAAACACTGACAATTGAGCAGAGAGCATTAGAGAACGACAGGGCCATAAGATGAAATTGCAGCTCAGTTTTACACTGGAAATGTACCGGCCTCTGTTTGAAGAGTAATAAAGGTATCCCCCTGCAGGCTGTTGCAGTGTGTTAATGCACCCATCTGCAAAGGAATGCCTGGGGGTCCCTGGGACCCCTCAGCCCCTCCCGTGGGGTACATTTGAAGGTGCAGTGACTGGGCCTCCCAACAGCTCTTTTGCCTGTGTCCGGGAGTTAAGGCAACGTTTTTCCTCATTTGCATTGGCCAAAGTCATCGTTCAGAGCTAGTCAGAAATATTTGACTTCAGTGTTGTCAGATTTACATGCCGTTTCGGAATGAAAATGTGTACTGACCTTTACATTAAATATAAAGAGTTATAGGTTAATCTGCCGTTGAGTGGAGATGCATGTATCATAATGATTTAAGCCGGATTGCTCATATAAACCGGGAAAGGCATGGTACAAGCATGTCCTCACACCATGTGACATTGCACCATTTAAGGGTGCAGATGAGGGAATAGGAGGAAGCACCCATAATACACCTTTGTCCCATGTAGATATCAGGATACGGAGGAGAACATATTAATAGATGAAGAACTTAAGTTGAATTTGAAGGAGGCTCTCTGTAACCTCAGCTTTGTACAAACAGAACAATAAATAATGACATACCACCTGCCCCTCTGTAGCCGCCTACATTATCCACTATACCTTGGACAGCAATGCCGATACAGCGATTTGACCGACTAGAAGATCTCAGCATGATCTTCGTATAGTCAGTCATTCAATACCTGAATTTGTGATGCCAAATAGTATTGGCAGAGGTCGGCCATACTCATACCTCTGTCATAGAGGGATTAGGTGCATTTGTTGAATGTGATACAGGCAGTTTGATTCCACTAGAGAAAGGAATGCACTTTGCCTGTCAGGTCTCAATCTAAGTCTGCAGTACCAGCAAGTGGAAATTATGTAGGACATACAGGAATCTTGGTAAGACCATCATTTAAAAGAGAGCCACTCAGGCATGATTGGTAAGGGGGGGCTAACATACTCAGCTCCTTCTGTGACAAAGCCAACAGTGAGCAAGATTAAGACTCCATGTAAACCCTGGCTCCAATGCAATATGCATTCCCAGGACCTGGAAGCTGAGTCTTCAGACAGGAAGGCTTTGTAAAGCTGAGTTTCAGGCCAAAAGTCACACCATAAATTTTTAACATTTGGATCAGTCAAGGGCCTATATCAAGGGATCGACACATTAAAAGAAATCTCATTGGCATTGAGGGAAATCAGGTACCTCAAGCCACCATACCAGCAGAATGTGCATACCTGCGCATCACATCGCTCCCATGCAGCCAGGGTTTTTTTTGACAGGCGAGGAGGAGGTGCTAAATGGGCCAGCCCTGCCTGGGATGAATTTATAGAACATTCACAAAGGACAGGAAGCGGAGCCCAAATCCCATATGAAGAAGTACTCTCAACAAGATCGATCAATCAAGGGAATCAAGGGAATCGAATGCTTTTTCAAAATCTATGAGCATGAGTGCAGTGGGGTCCCCAAACCTATGGAGTTACGCCAGCGAGATGTGCACCCTGTGCATGCAGTCAGGTGCTGCGACGGTGGCTAAAACCACAATGATCAGGGTTAACAAGAGAGGTAACCACTTGCAAAAGCCTGTAGGCCAGAACCTTGGCACTGACTTTGATCTCAATGTTTATGAGCAAGATAGGGCAATATCAAGAGCATTGATCCATGTCCAGCTATATGAATGATCATGATTGTGCATTAAGTTCAGAAGGAAACAGACCCTTCTCTATGACTTCTCGATTCATAATCAGTAAGTGGGGAGATTGATGATGATGATGAGAGAAACTTATTGAGCGCAACAAATACCCTGGGGTGTCTAGATTTGATCAAATCGAGTTTGTTATAATATTCAATTGGGAACCAATCTGGGCCTGATGTCTACCCTGATTTCATATCTTAAAGAGCTGCCCAATCATCTTTACTTAGACAGCTGGACTAGACTGACTGTCAGCAGTGAGGGGGCTGAAGCTTTCACGGACAGATCACTGGTGCTGGGCATACAGGTCCCTATAACAAAAGCAATCTCTGCCGCTATACTGATCTGTTTCCCTGCTGGGTCCTGTAGTTTAGGGATCGCTTTGCTCTACTGGCTGACAACCAGATATGTAATCTCCAGTTAAATCTCTGGTTGCCTGCCACTAAAGCAGTTTTGCAGATTTCTCTCCACACTCATAGTTTTGTCTGCTTGAAGACAGCCAGCACTGCCGAGCTTCCTCTAAGCCTGGTGTAGTGAAGCCCTGTTGGTAGATAGAGCTGAATTCTCTCATCCATCTTAACAAGGTATTCACAATGGAGTGCGAGAACCCTCATCGCCAGCACAGACACCTACCATTTTTTCTCTTAAGCTTTACTTCTCAAGAAGGATTTTGCCTTTCCATGTATGGTGGATCCTCCTGTAGCCTCTAGAGTCCACATGCCTTCCACCGAACCCGCATTGATTTCACAATAGGTTTCCAGTTCTTGTAATATGTTCTGCAGGCATTCCATATCAACAGTGCACCACACGTTCATATGCCAGTCTGGGTGACAACTCTTAAGGTTTCCTCATTCTAATCATAACTGCTTCCATGCAGTTCCATGCAAGCTTCAATGTGCTGCTCAAATATGGATATATTCAGCTGCACATTGGTGTGATATTCACCAGACAACGAATAGGCCCAGGACGTTTGGCCAGTCAGCCAACACAGGGCACTTCCGCGGCTTTGCTGTCCTAGCTCCATTGGATTCTAATGCAGGGTTGAACACTGCATTCAAATCCACACCTCTGATGGTGAGACCTTGGGGTAGTGCAGAGACCTCCCTGACATCTTGTGTTATGTGGAAATACTATATTGCTGCTGAAGAGTGAGCCGAAAAGGAAGGGCATACGAAGAGAAGGGTGCAACACTGGAAGTGTTTAATTTAGCTCTGGCCCAAGGCTTCCTCCAAGGCAGGATTTCAAGGGCCAGAGGGTCCACAGTTTGGCAGTTCTTCCATCTATGTTTCAGTCTTCGTCAGCTCCCTTCCATCTCCGAGGAGTGTAGTGAGGAGGGATTTTGATTGGGTGAGTCTTCGCAGTTTGCTGTTGCCAGCGTGGTTGTTGCTGCCGGAGGTATGAGCATCTTCCACAAGTGGGGAGAGGGTTGTATTTCAGGTCTTCCTTTGCCGTAACTAGTGCTTAATTTGAGCCAGTGGTTGCAGGTGTGGCCCACCGGCACAAATTTTTGGGGACCCTAAATTATTTTTCCTCATCACGCTTTGACCCAGAGCAAGAAAGAAAATTAGACATAAGGGGGAAAAGGAGGAAAAAAAGACGGTAAAATGTTAACAAAGGGAGAAACAAGGGATATGAAGTGTTGGTGGAATAAAAGGATATGGGGTGGAATCAAGAGTACGCAGCCTTGGTATTCGGCACCCTGACATTCAATAGTGTGGGCCGCGGGCTTCTGAGCAAAACCTTGGACCCTAGCACGTATTCTTTTACAAATGAAGCACTATCTGCAACCCAGTCCCAGGCTGTCTCAGTAGTATCGAAGTAGAAGGAAGGAGAGTTGTGGAGTACTTTAAGTCTGGCTAGGAACATAAGCATGTATGTAAGAAACATCACCTGGAGCATCTGTTTCACAAGTTTGAATGATTTTCTTTGTTTCTGAACCAGGTGGGTATTATTTGGAAAAAGTAGGATATGGGTGGGTTGAAAAGAAAGGTTCCCCATTGCTCTTGCACCTTTAAGGATCTCATCCCTATCTTTATAGTTTAATACTTTAGTGATGAGAGGCTGAGGGGAGCACCTGGTGAAGGACACTGCATCAGAGCTTGATGGACTCTTTCTAGGGGGAAGCAGAGCAACAGTTCAGAGAGGTTTCTCTAAAAGTGGTGTATACCGCCAAAGTTCTGCAGCAACTTCTGTCTCATCGTGGTTATCATTACTAAGGACACACCAACTTAGAAATGAATGCATTCTATTCCTCCTACAGCAATGAATAATTTATAGAATTATAGATGCACCATTTAAATAATGGGGATCATTTTCACCGAGTAGTTTTGACTGACAAATTAACAACTCAAGCAAAGCTCCAGTTTTCTATGCTGTTCCTCGGAAGCCTGAAGTGAAAAAATACCCATTATTCACTGCAACCCAACTACAATTTTCTGTGATGTAAGGCCCACTCAAATCATCTGCACCACTGTCATCGAATAAGACAACCTGGCATCCTGCCACCCAACCTCTTCACCAACCCCTTCACACCCAAATCTGAAAAACCAACTTAGTGTTCTGCCACCCACTCACACCATCCATTCTTAAATCCACTCACCTCCCCCCGAATATATAATAATAATAATACCCAGTCTCCTGCAATGCATCCACACCTCTCTCTATGCCAACTCCCTCCTTTCCACACCAAGGTTGTGCTCTCTGCTTTCCATTAGAGAACAGAACCATTGCACAATGGAAGGCTCTCTTGCAAGGCCTCTCAGCTGCAGCCTCGAATTCCTTTATGTTGAAGCAACTGTAGCTACATCATAGCTGTGAATAACCTGATATAGAATCTGTCAGTGACATATATTTGTATCAGTGACAGACATGCATAATAAACTCTTTTGCTCACCTCAAGATGCTAGCGGCTTCCATTTCGCTGAAAAGTTCATTTCATCCTGTTCATTAATTTAAGAACTTCCTCTCACAATCTGCCAATCTGCTTTATAGTTTATCAAGCAATTGCCTCAGGTCTCTGCTTGAGCAACTGTAAAACTGCCTCCTGAAGTGGCAACAAAACCATGCTCCTAGCTGAACAACTAACCAAAGTCACAAATCCCATTAGCCTTCGTTTGACACAGTGACAATGCTATGAAGTAGTTACCTAGCATGGCTTTCCCGTCATCTTCCAGCTCAAAACGCAGAGTTTGATGTTCTTGCTCCATTTCTAACCGGAGAGACTCCATGGCCTGCCTATGAGCCTCTTTTACACTCTGAAGTTCCTTTACATGTTCCTGCTGGAAACGATCTTCAAATTCCTGCGAAATTAGAACGTATGAACCCAATTTATAAGAAGCAACAAAAATATGCATAAAAGCAACATTCACTTCTTAGGTTACAGTGCTACTCTAATGGATTACAGATAATTTGCTGATCACCTCATGAGAGCTCCATATTAAGAATAATTTTTATTTATTGGGCTTGAGTAAAGCAAGCATTGACAACTTTGCTATTTTCTTATCTAGCACCTTCAAGAACTTAAAGAGGTTGATTCAGAAACAGGAAACCTACTCATCACACACTATGACTATAACGTGTAGATCTCAGACTTTTAGGGGATGCACAAAAATACTCAGAGAAACCTATGCAAGATGTTGACATCTAAGTACACCACTGCCGCCCCACACTTACAGGTGCTCGACCTGCATTGGTACAAGATTTTTTCCTCAATCTAACAAAATGTGGGTGTGGTCAGAAAACTGTTCTGCACCATTTGCACACTTGTTCTAATTTGTTTTGGGAGCAAGTGCCGGCTGGGTGGAATAAACACTGGGATGGTTTATGAATTTTAGAACGTTTTTGGAGTTTATCACCTTCTTAAAGCCACCAGCTATCTTTCTGATTGAATCACCCATGATCCTTCCCAGTTCCTGGTCTAAACTTCTGACTATAGTAAATCAGCCATATTTGCGATTGAGTTCTCTAGCGTCATATTAGCTTGGTGGTGGTAAATGTGTTGTTTTGTGTATCTACATTGTATTTTGATGCAAAAAATATATAACGCGGGTCAATAATCTATTCTCCACAAATTCTAAACATAAATTCAACACATAAATGGTTTAAACACAAATAATTATGCACTTTAAAAAATCCAATAAGGTTTTACTAAACATTTGCTTTGTCCTATAGGTTACGTCAAGCTTACTCAAGTGCGGTGCAATTGCTATAGTAATGGTGTAAGTGCCAAGTGGCTTGCATGCATTCTGTTAGAGGTAAAAAAGAGAGAAGAGTAGCAGCATGGTATAAAAGATGTACATGCCTTTTGTTCTAGATGTTTGGATCCTTCCAGGTTCTGGAATGCAATTTCATGTGCTTCTTGCATGGATTTCTGCTTTTGCTGATGTTCTTCTTCGAGTAGCTGCATTTCCCGGGTAAGGCGCTGCCGTTCCTGACTGAACTGGGCATGGAGCTGCTGCATTGACGTCTGCGACTGGGAGAGCTGCATCTCAAGGTTCTGTTTGAGCAGGGAAATCTAAGCCAGGAACAGGAGAACACCAGAGGATAAATGAAATGAGCACAAAAGGAAAATCAATACATAATTTTAGGATTTAACGTTTATGATCTTTGCATTCAGAGACATGTTTTTCTAAAATAGATTTGAAGCTCAAAGCATGAAATCAGCACACCGGCATCATATGTTATAGTTTATAAGGACTTAATACTACCACCTACAGATTTTATCTCTTACTTCAATAAGCAATAGCTCAGGATGACGTTGGCAAGACAAGCAAATTCTAAAAAAAGGGCATTCTTCCAGCCACTGTGTTAAAGCAAGCCATGCAGCTGTACCTCATTGTCACAGAACATAACAGCAACAGCAGAATGTACAATTCATTCAATCTACCCCTTATGCGGCGAAAAAATATATTTTGTGCTTTGTTATTATCTTATCATGACTTGAAAAATCAAAACAACTCTTTTGGGCACAGCTAACCAAAGCCTGCCCACTAATAGACAGAATATACTGAAAAGCCACAAAATATAATAGTTAATAATAACCTAGAGAGAGAACAGAGTGCATTATATCCTATGGCACTTGTAATAAGGCAGACAGGATATCCATCACATTTGTGACCAAGTACCATCCGCCAAACTGTCAATCAGACCCTCAGTCATAAACAGGAACCTTCAAACCCTTAGCTGAACATAAAACATAGTTAACACTATTACAGCACGGCTACCATGGCATGAAAACAAAAATAATGGTCCATGAATCCCTCTACAGAATGACGGGAGTAACAGTTGGTATAATATCCTATATAGACAAAAGGCCCTAAACTCTTTCATGGAGTGATGGGGGGTGATTGTGATTTTGGTGGATAGTTTGGACACAATACCAGATTAACTGCTCACTTCCTCAAAGTCCCGTGCACTCACGTTGTTCATAAACAACACTATGGATGGTACGGGAAACTGGAGCAAAAGCTTTGAAAGAGAGAACAATGATGAACCTGTGTTCCTACCATGCACCGTCTAGGTTATTCACCTCTGTTTCTTAAAAACTGTTCAATGAGCAGAATATGTTATCAGCTTCCAAGCTATACTGACAGAAAGGTCTGTCCCTCTAAGCAAGTGTTCCTTAAGACGAGAAGTGCAGAATTCAGCACAGACGTGCACCTTATTTTTACCCTTACTTCATTTACACCATTTTAAATGTTTTGAGAGGTACAGAAGCAGGAAATAAACAGGACAAGGGCAATCCCCAGCTTAAAACCTTTGCTGCCGTACCGCAAAAAATAATTGATGATTAAATGGTATAAAAAATATAGTTTATTTCTATACTTCGCATCAAGATATATCTTCATGAAAGTTTGTCGTCTTCAGTCACTGAAAAATCCATTTGAAACACAATAGATTCCCTACCAACAGAAGGAAATGAAAGACTAAGGCAAAGCAACAGGTATAAATTAATTAAAAACAAAGGGGACACAAGTATGGACACCAAGAAGAACACACACAATGCCATGTAGCAGTGTCTGTAGAAGACAAGCCAGACAGTCTGGGTCACCATCTTTAAGGTTTCATGGACGGGCCCACTCTCTTGAAAAAACAGTGATTGATCTGGAAGGTGGATCTCAGGACAGAATAGCTTTCAACGACAACACAGGAGGCAGGCAAGCCGGCAACAGATGTCATAGACACCTGCCCTCATTGTTATTTCCATCATAAGGAACAAAGAGATTGGAAGTATTGATAGCGAGTGATTTAGTGAGTGGAATACTTATAAGTGCAAAAATTGCACAAAGGCATCTTGAAACTAGGACTGACTGATAGAAAAGACAGTGTTTACAGTAAGCCTTTAACAAAATAAGTGGGATTTCAGAAACTTATGGAAACTAGTGTGCTGAATCATCTTTTATAGGAACAAAGAGAGCCTGTTCCAGATCTAGGAGACAATGATGGAAAAAGCCTTCGCAGCAAGCTGGGAACGTTTAAAATGTGGAACTGTGAATAAGAGAAGAGAACCTGTCTGAAGAGTAATGGGACATTTGGTCAAAGTCTGGCACGAACAGAAGTTGGGCCCTATAGGAAATGCATCTTTTTGCATGACCCCCAGCCCCAATTTTTGTGGACTGATGCTGCTGTTTTTTTTACTCTGTACACTGTGACTCTGCTAACCAGACCACATGGGACTCTGCTAACCAGACCACAGTGCAAGTCCTTATTATTTGCTTTGCAGTGTACCCATGGCCAATAAGTTAAATGGCACCACTAACATTACAATGCAAAACATGTCTGCAGACCTACCACTGTAGCCTGTCTGTGCAGTTGTAAAACTGCTATTTTGACCTGCCAAAAGAATCCCTTTGAACAGGTATAACCCTCCTTTAAAATATTAATAAGTCACCAGTAAGTAGGTCTCAAATGCCCATTGGGCAGGGTGCATGGTATTTAAAAGTAGGACATTCACATTTTTAATGTTAAACATGTTCTTACAGTGACAAGGCTAAAAGCTTTTTTCACTGTAGCAGAGCTAGCCATTCCAACGCAAAGCACTGGGATACAATATTACAATTATTAATGCTATCTCAGCTTAGGAAACAACTACGAAGTCTATTCTTGGAATTTTTAAAATATTAATAACAAGCCAAATCCATTGGTAAAGCAAGATTTGCAGCAAATAATATGCAAATGTTACTTTTAAAAAGTCACCTTTTATCTCCTAAAACCTCTAGAAGCTCATTTGCAGAAGCTTCCAGCTGTCACCAGAAACTAAATAGCCCTTTTGATGAAATGTGAACTTGCTCCCAGTGCTGACACAAAGGATTTGGGTGTGGGGAGATATCTGTCCTCTGACAGGATGACCATTTTGGCTGTGCTGAGAATGTTAACTTCAAAGAGGCCTACTCAGTTACAGGCAGATGTAGTTAACAGTTAGGCCTGCTCCCTCCTGTGTCCTAGTCAGTCAGGCAGGAATCCCTATCGGAGAGGAGCTGCCCAGAGAACCAGTTTTGAGTGATCACAGAGGATTGGTTGCTCAGTTCTCTGGCCTCTCTGAGATTGTTTGGAGTAGGGCACACATAAACTGCTGCAAACGTGGGTGGAATTACCCCTGGGAACCTTTTCCGCATGGGTTAGGGAGGGACCAGGAGTCACCCCCACCAAGAAAGTGCCAAGAATATATGTGGCACCCTTGGGCACCCTCTTCAGAACACTACTGGACCTATGAAAGACAAAAGAGGACTGTACCTGCTGTTGGGACCCGAAAGGATGGACCTTCTCCCACTTGTACCCGGGATAAACAAGTGGACTCCAAGGGTCAGCTGGCTGACCTCCTTTTATGCTACAGGGACACAAAAAGCTGCTAGAAAGCCCTTTTCCTGAAGGGAGCAGTTGACCAGTTTAAACTGGACCTGCTTTGGAACCGACTGGTGGTTCATGCTGGAGTCGTGACCCCGAAGTGCTGCTCGAAAGGTCCTCAGACTTTGGCTGTGTCAAAGTGTACTTCTCCTAACATCCTGAAAAACCTGGGATTTAGAAACTTTTTTGCTCCAACGACCTCCGGAGGACTAGGACAAAAATGGCGAGTCTATCCAACGAAGATGTTTAAGCATGTGGGCCAAAGATTCAGGCTATCCCCATTCAAAGCTGTTCTGCAGCAGCACATCTATTTTCACAGGACGTCGTGGCGAAGGTATCTGACCTCATGGAGCCCTGTTTGGCAACGGCTTGAAGCCTTGCCTCGCTGGAGGAATCCAAGCTTCGGAAAAGTGCCTAAGACCAAACGTTTAAATCTTCACTGAGCGAAGGTGCCAAAAGTATCGGGCAGGTGAGGGACCTTCTTTGGGAGCACATTCTGAATTTCTCCAGCTCTGAGCTTTCCCACCAAAACTCAATTGCTTTGTCAGGACCTCGTCCAATGGCCATGCAGACTCATGGAGCTCCTCTTGGCCACAGCCTGCTGCCTTGCCCTGCTAAGGATTTTGACTTCCATTTCAGAGACTACGTAAGAAGGTAAAACTTCTGACCGGAACAAATCTGGTTTCTGTATCCGGCCTGAGCTCCACTGCGGTCAGCCTGAAATCGCACCCAGGTTGAAATGCAACCAGATGACTGAAGTTGGTGCGTAACACTTTTTGGCACTATTTTCATTTAAAATGTTAACAGTTGATATTGCTGGTTCCCCTTTTTGGATTTTTGTTGTTTTGGTGTAATTTTGTTCATTAAAATATTCTTTATTTTTATAAATTGGAATGGTATTTTTATTGTTCTGTGCTTTTGATGTTTTAACTGCTTTGGAACTTCTAAATTCTTTATCCATTTCCTTAAGTTAAGCCTGTCTGTTCTATGCTATACCTACAAGGGGTTGAGCTCAGGTTTAAATTATTGAAACTTGACTGGACTTAACAAGAAAAGTGACTAATGGACTACCATCCACCCCTTGTAATAATCCACTTTCTCACAAGCCCCAATGCATGCAACGCACGCTGATCTAAACAAGCTGCTTTCAAATGGACCTACTGTGCCACAGGACCAAATGGAGAGAACAGCAACAATCATGGTCAAAAATAACCATGGTTGCCTGGCCAACATATTTTGGACCAACTGAATCTCATTATCGTGGAATTAAGTAAACCCAAGTTAGCAAATGTTGCAATAATGTAATCTAGACAAAACTGCAGCTCCCACCATAGGTCATGCAAATGTTGGGAAATTAGGAGTAGTATCTTTTTCTACAGTCTGATTTGATGAAAACACGTGTAGGCCTGTCAATATACACTTCTGACAATGAATTATAAAACCATAGTCTGGAAGGCGTAACATGGTCATCATTGGCTGGTGCGCCGTGAGCTATTCCTCTGGAACACTTCCGTTTCCACAGCATGAGAAACTGCTTCAGATATCTGGATCAGGTAAGACAACATCTCAAAATGGAGAGTTCGCCAGTCCTACTAAGTGTTTGACCATATTATGTTGCTTGCTTGCCTTGTTTCTCGGCTCCCTATACCCCGTCTCTAGAAGTTTAGGAGATATTCCACAGGACGGAATTTTTTGTACACCGTAGCAGCTTGATTGCACAGTGCAGTGATCTATGTGCACCGAACGTTGCTGCCCTTTTAGCGTATTTACACTTAAAGACAATCTATGTGTATCATTTACACAATATTCCAGCCCAGAAATTGAGACATTTTTATTATCATGATTTTAGGAGGATTGTGATTTGACTGTTTACTGGCCATAAGTATCTGAGAGATCTGAGTGAGCCTTTCTCATTTTAGTAACCTCTTGAATGTCTGATTTGTGCGCATTGTTTTTCAGAACTGGTCTGCTATGTAAGAGGGCAGTTTAGAGTTTGGGTTAGCATAGTCTCTTTTTCTCTACTTACTCTCAGCTGGTGTGCCTCTTGATTAATAGATTTAATTCATAGTTGTTTTCCGTGGAAAATTCCTTAAGACAAGATTGTAGATTTCTTAAAAGATCTGTTTTCTGAAGTTACAGCCCATTCTAACAAATGCAATAATTCTGTAGCTTGTTGTGTGATTGATTATTTAGAAAATGTAAGCTTCTAAAATTCCAGAGGGAATAAATTAAGGTTTTCCTTGTGTTTGTTTTTGTTAGGAATGCTGCAGTGCATATTTTAAATCCAATTGGGGTGTGGTTTATCGCACTCCTGAATGTATTCCGTGTAATCTGATTTGTTCAGGTAGTGGGTGCCGTACTGGTGAACCCTTCTGGGCGCAAGGGTGGGTAACAATAAGATCACGGGCGTTGTCTCCTGTAAGAGTAACGTCTCCAAGTAGGCACTCCTCAGAAAAAATCTCAACAAAATTTCAACAAAATTCCATGAAAAAGTCTTGAACTTGCTTTTGTACGATTGTTTAATATCATTTAGTTAGGTTCCATGCTATTATATTCATAGTACATGGTGACTCGTGTATTTCGTTTCACTTATATTCTGGAACCTAACTAAATGATATTAAACAATCGTACAAAAGCAAGTTCAAGACTTTTTCATGGAATTTTGTTGAAATTTTGTTGAGATTTTTTCTGAGGAGTGCCTACTTGGAGACGTTACTCTTACAGGAGACAACGCTCGTGATCGCAGTGCATATTTGGCCATCTAAGCAGCATGGGAAAAGAGACAGCCTTTTTTCAGGTAATTGATAATTGTATTATAACATCCGTGTTTTAGAAATAACGGAGTTCTAAGCTAAAGACTAATATTCTTCTTTGCAGGGATATTGCAGAAGAATTGTTCATATCATTCTAGAGTCACAGTGTTCTTTAGCTGTTCGATTCTTCGGCAAAATCTCATACCCCGCGATCCCAAACCATTCACAGGACAGTCAGTAATATATATATATAGTGATGCAGATACATGAGAGAGAGGAACATTGACAAATTGACCGTGTTTCCATAAGAGCAACTAACAAAAAAGCTAGTGACCATTGTTGATTTATGAAAAGATCACAGAGCTCACCTGTTCTCCCTGAGAAACCAGCTTTTCAAAGCAAAAACTAATATTCTTAACCTTGTAGAAAGGAAACGCAGGAGATCCAATATTACTGGAACAAAGAGTGTGGCTCCACAAGCTATTGTGCCCAGAAATAATACTTAAATTTTGTCTGCATTGAGCTTTAGCGGATTACTATTCATACAGGCCGGGATAGCAGATAATACCAGATGACGAGTATGAGGAGGCACAGATGGTCTACTGAATTGCAGAATAAGCTGGGTATCATCGGGATAAGAATTGAACCCATATAAAATGATCTAATAATGGTCCCCAGTAGTTGTATCTATATAATGCAGATGGGGAATACGGAAAAGCCCTGTGAACCTCCGCAACAGACTAGCACTGGCTAGGAGAGAAATGGTGGTAGAGCAAATACCAGACTCTGATCACTAAGAAAGGAAGAGAACCAACAGATGCCCACTTCATGCAAGCCTACTACCATCAAACACTAGATCAAGATGAAGTAATCCACGGTGTCAAAGGTGGAGCAAAGGTCTGAAAAAAAGGACAAGCAGAATGGAAAATGTACATGCTCAATCTAAGGTCATCCCGGACTGTGGCCAGGGTGGTTTTATCATAGATCATCTGAATCTTCCCTGTGAATTAAGTATACTGTTTATCAAAGAGGATTTGAGAGTGAGGAATGGAATTACCAATGCCACAAAGGGAAGGAAGATTGCCTTACAGTCACAATCAGAGCATTAGTTGATTTCGAAGCTAGAGCAATTTTATCGCTTAAAATTATGGAATGTGAGTGACAAGGACACACTTTGTATTGTCCCAATTGCAAAAGGTAAATGAACTAGGATTCTTCAGAATAAAAGAGGTGGCCTTTGAATTCAGCCTGCTTTGTTGCTAATCTATCGGCCTTAAAGTCAGTAGTAAACCCCCAATTTTGTGGTCTACTCCATCGGCAGGCCTTTCCAGAAAAAGGTTATACTTGGTCTGAGCACACACTAGTAGTGTCAGTAAAGAGTTGTAGCAGAAATTCAGGTTTAGCAGCAGGGAAGACAGTAGCAGAGAGCTGTCCAAATTTAGCTGTAGGCCATTCCACATTATGCCCTTTAAGAATGGTTGAAAGAATAGTTTTTAGGAGCAGGAAGTGGTTCCACGGTCTACTGCCTACTCTTAATGAATGAAAAGAAACTTTTCATTTTTTTTAGGAAACACATCCCATTTTCCTTTAAGGAACACAGACAGCATTAAAAAAATGATTGCTTTATTTGAAAGCAATCACAGACATTGTGGTTTACTGAAACTAGCAGGCCACCAACCCTGTGATTTTTGAGATTCCCAGGGGGTCGCAAACTGAGACCTACCACATTAATATTCATGAGATAGGTCTTTTTGCAACATAATGAGAAACGCAAAATGTATAAAACACACTTTTGTACATTAGTGTTTGCGATTACCATATAGCCATCTGGCCCTGTGTGACCTAACTGAGATTATGTCCTGACCAAGAAAAGGTAGCATGGAAAAAGATGTTAAATAGAACAAAAATCATTCATCTGCACCAAAGCCTTAACAGTTTAGTTCTACTAAATGTAGTGGTACAAAAATGAGACCTAGGGCATAGTCAGCTGTAAGGGTCACTCTCTTTAGCCCTTGAGAGAGCTACAGAACAAAGGAAATACAGAGAAAGTGGTTCTCTGACCTGTTAGATGGGCCTCAAACAAAACGTTAAAGTCTTAAACGACATAAGCTTTACACAAATTTATAGCCAAAATGCCTAAGAGCTCGATGAGTTTGTATGCCAAAGCTCGAGGGGCAGAGGAGGGAACTGTATGCCAGCACAAATAATATGCAGTAAGTTTGCAAGGTCAAATTGTTTTTAAAAATCAGGAACTCCTTCAGTGGTACTTCAAGAATGTTTGTGTAAGCAACATCCTGGTGTGATTTAAAGATAAATGTGATCCAAGTCCCCTCAATGCGATGATCACAGGATAATATCCTATAACCAATAGGGATGGATAAGACAATATCAGGACCTGAGGACTCACTGTGCCAGGGTTCTAGAATAAACTGTCACGCTGGTAGTCTGAGAGGAGAACTGTTGCCCGAACAGTGCATGTGTTAAATAGGGCAGATATAACATGCGAAAAATGTAAATGGGACATCAAAGAAGCCTTGGTAGAAGAAAGGAAACATATGCAAACAGATCCTCAGCTCCAATGTACGTGCACAAATGGCTGAAAAGAGGTCCTTGATGCATACTTCTCATGATACAAATTACTGATGGCAATGTTATGCCGTCTGCTAAGTATTGGCATGGACAGGCTTGCCTTAAATGTGCCTTTCGAACAGCATTTATGCATCTAAGAAATTAAGTCAATCTTTCGCCAATGCAAATAATAAAAACACCCTTATACTTAATTGTGATCAAGTGAAATGATCCTTCGTCAGCTGCATATTGCCAACAGATCTATGTGCTTAATACTAAACCACCACAAATCAGATTTTTAGGTAATAAAATAAGGGGAGAGATGAAGAATCAGCCCTTGTGTCAGGGATGGAATGTTTCCCATCCGTGGTACATGCAGGATTCCGGCCTGATCAAGGATAAGAGATCCCAAGCAACGCCTATGGAACACCTACTCACGGTAGAGTAACTCAATTCAGTGTTGCATTACTCCAGATTTTGAAGCCACTCAGAGCAATGCAAAATGACATTGAGTGGCTTCAAAAATCTAACTTAGAGGTTTGTGTCATGCATGTACCATGTTACATGGTGCAAATGTGACACAATCCTCTCAGAAATGAGCCCCTTGTTGAAAACATCACATTTGGCTTTGGAAAGTTCCATATGTCTAGATGTTTGACACCATGGAGTTTAGTCCATGTTGGTAGGTTGTGATGAAGTGTGCTTAGCCTCTCTGGCTCCAAGGTCATCATTTCTGCATCTCTTCTGAAGTCCTCTAGGCCAGAAGTGGCTGGCAGACTGGAGCAATAGTACTTTGTCTCTCATCAACTTAGATAGCCGTAAGCTGCATTGTTAATTCTCTCATCACAGTCTACGTATTCACCAGTTTACCATAGGTCTGGCTCCTGCAGTGAAGTATGATATCCTGCAAGATATTTACTCATTGCCAGAAATATAATGGATTCCTATCCGGATGAAGTGGCAAACAGCTAGAAGTGATAAAGAGCTAAAGGTTTTGTGATTTCTCTGAGAATTTTACCTTCGATCATTGGAAAAACAGTGAGTAGAGAGTTCACTGGATCATGTGCAATCTGTGTAAATGAATGTGTTTGTGGAGTGGTCCTGAAGAGTCAATTGTCCAAGTAAGGACTGCCCTATGAAGCATTACAGCAACTATGGGCTGACCCTGCTAGCTAGATCCTGGTGAGCATCTGGAATGCTACTCTTTGGTCAAAGAGAAGGACCTTGTAATGTAACAGGGTGGAACTATCTGCTGAGCTGTCCTCTCCTCTTATCACCTGGTGTTAAGGTAAACAGAATCTGAGGTAATTGCTATAGGAAAATGCTTCTTCAAAAGGGAAATTACAGCAAGCTACTGGAGCCATTTCATGCACATTCTTCACAAGATGTACAAACAGGTGAGATGCCTAATTGTTTTCCCAGCAGCTGTCTGGTCCTGGAACCAGGTGGTGCCCCCTCATCTCCAGCCCTGTTTGCAATACAAATTGTATAACATTAATAAATCATCTCTGATTTTCTGAAGAATGGCTGAATTATGATTTCAAACAATTTCTGCCCAATCTCTGGTCTACTCATAAAGGGGGAGGTGAAAAGGTTTTTTAGTGGCAAATCATAAACTCAATCAAAGCTTAAATTTCATGCATGTGAGCTTGATCTGATGAAACTGTACAGCTTCCAAGCCTGATCTGATTGGTCAGTGAAACAAATTCTGAATGCATAAAGGGCTTTAGCAGCATTGGATGCCAAGTGACATGCATTAGTGCAAATGAACAGATGTGGCATGGAAGTTCAGGTTAACCAGATGCATCAATTCACATGACATATGCATTGCCGTTATCAGTGAGGTCCAGGAGGAGAAAGCTTCGAAGCAATGCTTTTAATCAGTGTGCAGGAGTATTAGCATTGCATTCATGCCCTAGCGCAGAAGCCTCACTTACATTGCTGATAGATTTATGTAACGCTTCACCCAGACAGTGCCGCTACAAAGGAAAGATCACAGGAATAAAGGGACATATTCAGAAATCAACTGCATAAAAGAAAAGACGATAAAGAAGGAAGGAAGGATAAACATAGGAGAGTAATTACAGGGTGCCCATATACATAGAGGGAGACAACAGTTTGAACAAAAAGACTTATCAGATACACAAATATCTGCTGCTAATCTGAAAAGGGACGAATTCGCAAATTCAAGACATCCTTATTACTGACTCCATGGTTCCACCTTCATCTCATATATGTTGTGCTGTCAAGCGAGTTCTCTGGCTTGACGATTCGACATCTCAGGTGCATGTAGGTAATCCGGGTAACAAATACTGCTGTACCTGGAAATGAAGACACTGGACACTACTGCAAGCTCACAGCAATGCAAAAGGCCTCCCTTTTAGGCTTTGTCTGTCAGAGGTAGCCGGATTGAACAGTCAAGGTTTACTCTTGGTTGTATCACTCCTAAGGAACAGATTGTCCACGCAGAGTTATATCTTTTTATAAAAAGGCTCCTGAACTGAACCGCAGATCCACCCTCCCCCTGCCCCCACTCAGTGCCTTGAGACCCTCACGGGTGAATAGTCGTGCTTTATAAGAAACCTGATTAATTGACTGAGACTGTTATTAGTAAGCAAACATTCTTCTAAACTTTATGAAGTTCTACTGTACATATCTCACTTTGCATTAATTTAGCAACCGCCTTTCTGCTGCCTTTCTAGGGCAGCAGGGGAAGCGCACCTGGGGAAATCAGGGTTGCAATTATACAAGAATTTAGCATTACATTAGCCAAGCACAAAGTATTCTTTTGTCTACCGGCTATGGTGCACATGCATCAAGCAAACCAAAAGCGATTCCTTAATAGCGAGAAATAAGGAATCGTTATTAAGGAATCGCTTTTGGGCATGCATCAACAGATTCGGTAATTATTAGCGATTCCCTAAAAATCGCTAATTTTACCGAATATACAATAGCGGGGCATGCAAACTCCGATTAGCTAATAGCGAGTTCGGTAATTCCGAATTAGCAAATAGCGAATTCGGTATTAGCGAAATCGCAAATGACCGCGTCGCACCAGGAACGTGCAGATGACATCACCAACCAGGAAATACAGCAGCCCCACCCTCATTGCATCGACAGAGGAGCAAACAGGAGCACTGACTGCAGACTGCCTGTGCAGACTGAAGCCACACAGACTGTTCCATCTGCCAAAATACACCATCCATGGAGAAGGAAGCCCCATCCAGCGCTGAGGCTGCGCGCAAGCGCAAGCGCAAGTTCTCCGACAGGGAGCTGGAGCACCTAATTGAGGGAGTCTCGAGCAAGCACGATCGCCTCTTCGGCAAGCTGTCCCTCAAGGTGCCTGAGGCGGTATAAGCGCCGCATATGGCTGCGCATCCGCGAGAGGGTGAATGCAGTAGGTGTGACGCCCCGCAGCATCGACGACCTAAAAAAAAGGTGGTACGACCTGCGGAAGCGTGCGAAGGAGAGGATAGCAGAGAGGCTCCGGGACGCAAGCAGAACGGGAGGCGGCCCTTCCACGGTCCAGGCTAACACTGCCCTGGAGGAGCTGGTGGAAGGAACAATTGAGCGGGAAGCCGTCGTGGGAGTGACCCAGATGGACAAGTCCGGCGCAGCCACAAGTGCCCAAGGTAAGATGCATGCCTGTTGCCATACCCAGCATAGCGTAAATCCCATTCCAGGCCCCCAGCAGGATCTGAGTGTGCATGCAGCTTTGCAACACACAGCTTTACTCCTAACACTAGTGCATCATGGGAGTTGTAGTCTACTCAGGCAAGTGTGCATGTACAGGGGTAAATGCAATAACCATTCACCAGATCAGTAGAAGCTGGGTATAGACAGTATATTTAGTGGATCACAGAGGGACATGTATGTGTACAACACTACGTAGGTCTAACTATCCCACTAACCATGCACTGTTTCACACACAGATGCATCACCTGGGGATTCAGATGACAGCGGCCGGCTGATAATCTCCGAAACACCGGTTGAATCAGACCTTGAGACAGCGCAGGATGCCCTAACATCACCTACACCTGCCACCCCACCAGCACCACCAGCACCAGCACCAGCAACACCAGCACCAGCAACACCAGCACCACCAGCACCAGCATCAGCCACACCAGCTGCTGCCACGACAGCCACCAAAGCGCCGCGGCACAGGTCCCAGGTTGCGCCCTTGCCGGTGATGGAAACACCCACCACACAAACGGGACACGGTCAGCGCTCCATCACACCACCTGATGCACCACCTGTCCACGCCAGGCTAACACAGCGGCGCAGGTCTCGCCAACGTTCGGTCTCCTCAGGCAACCTGGATCTCCAACACACTCCTGGCATTGAGGAGAGGATGCTGTCTGTACAGCGCGTGCAGAGCCGCCACATGGCAACCATCAGCAGCAACATCGTGCACCTTGTTCGTGAAATGCGAGCCATGACTGCCGCAGTAACGGCCATGGGCACGGCGGTCAGGGACATGAGCACTGTGGTGGCAGAGGGCAATGGTCACCTCAGGGAAGATATACAAGAGCTCACCAGTGCCATGAGGGAGGGCCATGAGTGCCAGAAGAGGAGGCACCGACAGCAATTGTTGCGTTCCGCTGCCGCTACTAAGGCTATCACGCGCCACAGCAACAGTACCGCAGTGTTGGCACGCCGAACTGTGTCCTTGCAGGTCGACCTTGGGCACTTCTGCGGGGATGTGGCAAAGGCACTGGGGCAGTTGACCACTGCTGTGGAACACTTCCAGAGCAGCACATGCAGTGCTGCAGCTTTGGGGGGGATGACGCTAGTGAGGCTGCCTCCAGTGTCAGCAGCGTGTCACTAGCAGAGGCCAGCACCAGGCGCCGCAGTTCGCGGGCATCCACGGGGACAGGCCGTGGTAAGGCTTTGGAGACACCTGAGCGGAGGCTTGGGGTACGTGGGAAGCGCCACTAGACAGTTGGACATGCATACAGGACCATGGTGGGGCAACCATGGACATCCACTTACTGAGTATGCACAGGCGTGACTTTAAGGCACATTTTATTTTACTTTATGCAATTGGAGCATGATTTACATAGCTAGTTTTGTTGCACAAACCTCAGTTCTACTGTGCATTAAACAGTTGCACCCCAAACTAACTTGTAATGTTTCATTCTCACATGTTTCAAAAATGATTTTGCATGATGTATGTCCGCCTCCTATGGCCCTCTGCTGTGTTAGGGACGTGTGCCTGTCGTTGTTGGGCGGGTGGTTGGTCATCCCGGTGGTCGTCATTGCTGTCCACCTCTATGGGTATCCCCTTTCTGGTCGCAATGTTGTGCAGCATTGCACATACAGCAATTATCCGGCAGCATGTTTCAGGTTTGTATAGCAAGGCGCCGCCAGTCTTATGTAGGATTCTGAAGCGACTCTTCAGAATCCCAAATGTCCTCTCTATGACATTCCTAGTGCTGATGTGTGCAGCGTTGTAGCGATGTTCCTGTGGGGTTGCTGGATTGATGTATGGGGTGAGTATGTATTCACGCAGGGCGTAAGCACTGTCACCTAGAAGATAGAAGCATAGACTTAGCATTGGTGATGTACATACATGTGTGGTGTTGGTGTGGGGAAGCGTGTTTTTACGTACCTAGCAGGAGTCCCTCTCCAAATTCTCCGTTGATTAGTCGCCTGTGCATTCCACTGTGGCGGAAGATGTAGGAGTCGTGTGTGCTCCCCGGGAATTGTGCCACTAGGTCCGTTATGATGTTATTGGCATCGCACACAACCTGCACGTTGATTGAGTGGTATGACTTGCGGTTCCGGAATATGTACTCATTTGCTGCGGGTGGACATATGGGGATATGCGTACAGTCGATGCATCCAATCACATGTGGGAATTGTGCCACCTGGTAGAATGCCTGTTTGGTGCGGTCCAACTGCTGTGGGGTTGTGGGGAAGCTGATGTGGGTGTGTAGCATTGTCAGCATGGCATCTAGGAATTTCTTGAAGAAGCGTGACAGTGCGCTTTGCGATACGCCTCCGGCCACCTCAATTACCCCCTGGAAACTCTCTGAGGCCAGTAGGTGCAGGCTGCATAGGACCTGAATGTGCGCAGGGATTGCATTGGTCCGGTGTGTCTGGTGCTGCAGTAATGGTTCCAGGTCTGCAATCAGGCACATGATCATTGCACAATTGAGGCGATACTTCTCGTACACCTCGTCCTCATTCTGCCCGAGCAAGGTTATGCGCAGTCTGAAAACTCGCTCCTGGACCCTTCTCCTGCGCTGTCCTGCTGCATTGATACGCATCCTCCTTGCAAGCACGTAGAGGGCAGCCATTTTGTGGGAGCCAACAGGGTCTCCTGGGCCACATTTAAGGGTTTTGTGATTGCCTCAATCATTTGCACATGTTGAATTTTTTTTTTTGCATTTGCGTTTTTTTTTTTTAACTTTACCTCCAGGTTTTGATTCCCCTTATTTAGCTCTGGCAAAATAGCGATTTTTGGGATTTTCGTTATTAGCGACTGTTGTTGCATTGGGGTGTGAATCGTTATTTGCTATTGGCACTTTCCGGGAGCTAATAGTGATTTCGGTAACTGCTAATTCGGTATTTAGCGATTCGGTAATTTAGCATTTTGGTTATTAGCGATTCGGTATTTTGGCGGATTTATTTTTTGCGATTCGTTATTTGCTCACATTTTGGGTTCATGCATTTGAAGTAGGTATTTTTTAATCGCTAACGGGTGATTTTTGCGATTCGGTATTTTACCGACTGGATTTTGGCTTGATGCATGAGGCTGCTAGTATCTTACTGCTTAGAAGTCTCCTTGAAGTGTTTGGGAACTCACAGAGGAGTTCAGGAAGTCTGCAATGCCAGGTCTGCTGGTCTTGGTATAGGAGGGGTGCAGTAAGTGGCACTGTCCCATACAAATGAGGGCAGACCAGATGATGTTTGATAGGGCTTTATCACTGTGTGCACTTGGGAGCTCATGCTGTGCACAATGGTGGCAGATTTTAATTGGACTATGTGGGTGGCAGAAAGCCTCACTGATCTGGATGATGGTCGCAGGCATGGAGGAGAAGATGGCGTCTGCTTTACAGCTTACGGTTGTTGCATCAATAATGTGGGATGTCAGATGCAGTAACGGTCGGCTTTCAGGGGGCTCACAGGAGTGATGGATACACATGCAGGATCACATATAAGACTTGCACCTGCAGGTTGTAGAGGCTCACAATGGTGATGGGCCTCCTCAGAAATGCCTCTCACTGGATAACAAATTGGCTTCATGTCTGTGAAGTGCGAAGACTCACAAGGACGGGGGCCAAGTTATAGGGTGCCTATGCAGTATCACAAGGTGTCCTCACATCCGTAGAATGCAGGGGCTCATACCAGTGATGGGGAAACACATGGAGTGCCTTATGCAAAGACACATTCTGGCCTTGAAGCTTCAGCACTGGGTGTTCTGGTGTTGGGTTGACGAATAATGTATTCTCCAGTCCTGCGCTCACCATTGCTAAATAATTCACAGCAGAATATGGGCTCTCCGTGGCAGTGCAAGGCATGTTGTCAGCATGCAAGTCTGTCTACATGCTTCTCAGCAGAGTTAGCAGTTGTATTTATTTTGTTTTTATCAACTGAAGGAAGACAGCCATGGATTCTGTCTCTCATCCAATTCTTCCTGCACAAAGCTGTGAGAAGGTTCTTCAAGTCAAAAGGTGAAGAATTGATACTTTAACAAGTTCTCTAGACAGTTAGTGCTTTTAAGTGTCACTTAAAATATAAAGTTAGCCCCAAACATTTGTGGGAAAGCAATACTTGCACAGTAAATTTATTTTTCAAGTACCCACATCTGTATGACAGCCAGTAAGTGAGTCAAACTATGACCTTGCCTCTTGTTTCTAGCTGGTAGATGGTTCCTGCATCCAGCACAGAACACAGGATGCAAGTTGGGGGATAGCCTACTCCTTCTTCTATGCTGAATGTGGTATTTGGCCTGGCCATCTTGCCAAAGTCTTTGTGCGAGTGAAGTTCTCTTTCCGGTCACACTCTGACCTGCAGGAACTAGTGCATAGTTTCAGTCAGAGCACAACAGTTCCATCCTGAGAATGCATACTGAAAGCCAGACAGTACATCCCGAAATGAAGGGGATCTGAAAAAGCAGCAATAGGGGGCATGCTGTAAAGGAAGATAGCAATCTCAGACCACCACTGGTCAGATGGAACATCCTATTGCTTTAGCGGCTTCATACACACAGTGGCAGCCCCAACGTGTATATCCCACACAGCCCACAATGCATGAACCCAGGCATCTACATGAGCACACAACTTACACTCAGTAGGAATCGGGAGTCTTGTTATGACTTTTTACACTGATTTATCTGGGAAAGCCATAAGACAATCCCCTGTGATGTTCTCCTAAAAAGGACCTGAACCACTCAAATAGATTCAGCTGTCACCAACCTCTACACGTCATATATTCTGTTTCTTCTTAGAAACACATCATTTAACATGCGGCATGTCTGTTTTTTGTCTTTTTCTATGGAAACCAGCTTGTATAAAATCAAATAAACTAACATTCTCAATGAAAATGAATGCAGCCCAAAACATGTAATGCAGTGTGAATGAGTGTTAATTGCATGAGAATACCAAGATTTACTATAAATCAGTTTCAAGCACACAAATACTCTTTCCCCCAACCCTTAGCTCACAAACAAAATCATTTGTAGAATAAAAATAATAATTAAATTAATAAAGCATTTTTTTCTGTTGTAAAATCCAGCAGCACAATTGATGGATACATTTGCAGAGCTCCATAGCAGAGAATTCCCTACAATAACTTCAAATATATATTTTCTTTCTGTAACAAGACGAGTGCCTCTGTAACTGCAGTTTTTATCACACCGATAAATAACAACACCCCGGGGATCGTTATTTACTGGATGTGATAAATACTGACATTTAAGAATTTTGACATGAAATATGACAAAATATGGGGATTTTGGTAATACATGCACCAAAATTCAGACTTTTTCACCTGGTAAATTTCAGCAGGTTTAAACTTCCCTAAGGAGTCTGAAAAATCTGACCAACCGGTAATTGTGACACCAGTCCAAACAAGGCTTTGCACTGGTCCACAATTTTTCTGAGACACTCGTGATCAAGCAGCGGCGGAGGAGCATTACCCCCGCCAGCAGCTGCAAAAATGTAAAAATAAAATGATAATAAACCAGGTTTAATAATATTTTATTTTTCTCTACTGGGCGAGTTTTGGGGGCGGGCCGTCGTGGGGGAAGTCACAGAGGGGGAGTGGTGGGCACTGTTGCCAGTGCGCATGTGGGTTTGGCTGGCCATCTCTGGACGGCCAAACTGACATGCGCACTGAAGCTCTCTCCAACCCGAGCTGCGTTGCCGGGTTGCAGACAGGCTCCCAGTCTCTCTGGGAGCGCAAATCGAGGGTGCTCAGCCTAATCCTGATGCTACTCTCATGCAGCATGAGAGCAGCATCTAATCCTGATGCTACTCTCATGCAGCATGAGAGCAGCATCAGGATTGTCCGCAGGGGATTCTGGAAGCCTGTGCTGGTGAGGAGCAGAAGAGCTGCGATGAACCAGGTAAGTTATTTATTTTTAGTTTTTTTGTTTTAATGTCGTCATTCGTCCTCCATCCACCGCCGCCCCGCCACTCAGCCCGGACAACAGCCGCTTCTGTAAGCAAGAACTTTGATTTGCATATCAGATAGGGCTTATCCATGCATGGTGCTATAGGAGATTTCTATCATAGAATAAAACATTCCAAATTGGCATCTCATGATATTAAACACGTAACTCAATAAAAGGCAATACTTCGACCTGAGCGTGAATTTGGCCTTTTGCATTTTTCTAGATGATGTCAGTACTGGTATATGCATATGATAATACTCATGAGTGCACAGTGGCCAAAAATAAGAAATGATAGAGATGAGAGAATTATAAGTAGATGGAGAATTAATCTGTTGATCTTCATCCAGAGTGTCAGTAACCTTTGAGGGAGTGTGGCCAAAATGGTGCCAGAAGCAGTCGCCTTTTTGTAAACGCTCCGCTCCACACTGGGCCCATCTACATCTATCCTATTACGGAGATGCGTTATGAGTCCCCCAAACCGGAGGGGGAGTCTCTCCCTCATTACTGTGGATGGACAGGGGTGTCCCGATTGACCCCTGATGGAGCTGACAAGGTTGCGAGCAAGTTATCCGACAGGCCCTGCCTCATGGCTAGGCCTGCGCCCTGCCTCGGGCTCTGGACTTTGCTGCAGAGGCCCAGGGTGCGGGCCCCTTTGCAGCACAGAGTGGCCGGGAGCAGCGGGGGACGGATGCGGTGGCTGGCCGCCCACGACTGGCCCCATGCAGCCACAACAGAAGAGATTGCGCGGCTGCCCTGGGAACTGACGCAGCAGCACTTGAGAATGCTG
The DNA here is from genome assembly GCF_964204655.1 of Triturus cristatus. Classification (NCBI taxonomy): domain Eukaryota; kingdom Metazoa; phylum Chordata; class Amphibia; order Caudata; family Salamandridae; genus Triturus; species Triturus cristatus. The sequence goes on along the minus strand of NC_140589.1, from coordinate 760,287,393 downwards.
CTCATCTTACCGAGTGAGGCATCGTGAAGACAGGCCCCGTACAGCCTTGAAGAAGAGGCTGTGTGTCTGCACTGGAGTCGGACGCAGCCGTGCTCCAATACACTAATTGCCTTGCTGAGTGAGGCCTACTCAAAACTGTGGGCTCGACCAACGCCAGCGTCTTCGATACCATTGGGCCCAATTGAACGGCCCAGCAGACATCGCTTGATAGGCGCGGCCCTCCCCATGCACAGGTGTGAATGATACTGCAGGAGGACGCGGGGCCCACCTTGCGAGTCAGATATCTTGTTCCTCCCTTCAGCCCGGAGGGGCTGCCTGGCATGGCGATCTGGCAGTGCATGGAGGGCCGCGAACAGCGCTGTGGGGCACTGACTGTTACAGCACCTGTGACGTCTGGTGCGGCTGCTCTCTGGAGGACCCCCCAACAAAGTGGTTCACGGTTTGGCACTTGTAGCAGGACGGAAGGCACAAGCTGGGGGCTGCAGGTACTCCTTTATTAATACCTGTGCATTGATGAAGGGACTATGAGGCCGGACTGAACAGTCACCCCTTTCTTTGGCCCCCCCTTGAGCCCACTGACCCCCTCACCTGGCGATAGAAGCATGACAGGTAACCAGAGACATCCCTGCGGCGCATCCGTGGTTCCTCCCTTGTTAGCGATGGCAGAAAGGCACTTAGAGCACGGCTCCTGAAAACAATTCTAACTTTCCTGACCGCTTCCTTGGCAATGTAGTGGCATGGTCTGCTGCTCCGAGGATCCACAGTTCCCCTATGCCCACGACAAGTGCTGACTTCCGAAGGATGCCCTCCTCCCTCTCTTGCTTCATGCGGATACAGACCCAGCGCGGTCAGTGGCGTGAGACATGGATGCCACTGAACTCTTGCTCTGTACCTGGTAGCTCACTTGCCGTGCTGCTCCCTTCCTTATGGCTCTCTGGATGCCCTCTGCCTTCCCAGAGCACTGTTGATAATCAAGACATAGTTGCCGCCCTTTGTTTCAGATATCCAAACGGCGAGCACGGCAGCTGCTGGGGCATGGTCCAGTGAAAGCCTCCAAGCTTGCGCTCCAGGAATCTATCATGGTTATACTGGCAGACTCCCCCGCACCGGTGGACGAGATCCACCAGCTGGAATGCATGCTCAAAAAACATACAGGAAGGTTTGACAAGGTGCTACAAGCTATCCAAGACTCTAAGACACCTGTGGAGTCCCAACTTGGGGTGATCAAAGTAGAGACTGGCTTGTTGCAGGCTGAAATGGAGAGTGTGGATGAAGCTGAATCCTTCTTGACTTCAATGCGACCCTCCCTGATAAACATGGAAGACCAATTGAAATCCTTAATAACCGAAGTTCACAATCTCAAGGTGTGAGCGGAGGACACTGAGTTGCCCTCTCGGCACGAAAATATCTGTCTCCTGGACTTCAACGAGGGGTCAGAGGGCCCCATAGTAGAATTCTTCCTGGAGGACTGATAAAAAAATGATGGTTCTGACCAACTGGATTCCAAAGTTTTTCTCCATTGAAAGGGCACATAGGAGTCCATGTTCCCCTCTCCACCAGGGGCTCCTCCATGTCCACTGAGAGCACCCCTGCTCAGCCCCACTGAGAGCACCCCTGCTCAGCTATAGAGACAGGGATCTCCTACTGCAACTATCCAGAGCAAAAGGATCCTAAACTTATAATTAGGCTGTCCGGTTTTAGGTTTAAACCTATAATAACTGATAAAACCCCACTGATGGAGAAACAGCCCTCACCAGTGAAAACATATAAAGACTGAAAAAAAACCTGCACAACCACAAACTAAATTCCATTTAAAGAAAGGAAAGAGAGAGTGAAAGTCATTTTTTTTCTTCCTGAAGGGGCCAATACAATGTAACTTTGTTATACAAGCTAGCAGTAAGAAAGTCTGGGCTAACACTATTCTGCTTGAGTTTTGTTGTTTAGGGATGCCACTAAAATATTGTTTCTTCTTCCTTTTGTTTTTTTTCAGTTTTGTGGTCTTTGGTCTAAAGATGCAGGGTTTAGAAGCATGTTTTAGTCTTGTTTCATTATTTTATATACTGTAGAGGATCAGGAAACATTAAAATCATATTTGATATTTTGGCTGTGTTTGATTCTTTCAGTGATAGGTAAAATGTCTGGTTTCATAAGAATCTTTCCGAATATGTGTCATCACATTTACCCACAGAGAATAGGTAAAAACCCTTAATACATCTGCCCCAAATTTCTACTGAGTTAGTATTGATAGTAGGGGAATTTCCATCACCTCAGGCTTTAAACATTCAATGCAAGGCAAGAATATGTGAAAAGAGCGCTATCACCAAGCATCTGGGATAGTGGTTAAAATATGACACCAGACTTTTGGAAAACATGGAATGCAGTGTCACTTGGAATGCTCTGCAAAAAAGGTTATTTCCAAGGTCAACAAAGATTAGAGTCTGAAAACACCCTTGTCTGCCAAGTGTTCTGCATAATTGGTGTAGATGTGAAACATCTTCTTGAGAGTAGGCTAGGGGACACCTTTAGTGACTTTGGCACTGTAGTGACCTGAGGGCAGGGCACTAGGACCCTGCAAGACACTAGGTGGACACGAAGGGAACCGGACACCACATCCGGTCAGGGGATGTGGGAGGGCATTGCAGAGTAAGGGAGCGAGGTGGGCAGACGTGCGTGGGCACGGCGACAACAACATAGACTCCAATAAAGTATTCACTCATCCTTACCTGTCTCCTGTGAGTCTGTCACGAAGCGACACGACATCTGGCGACTGAAGGCGGGATCCGAAGGACAGAAGTGGATTAGAACGTCTGTTTCCTGGAGAAGAAGCGCGACGGAACCAGGAGCCCACTCTGGTCCGCTGGCCAACTCAGGAAACACTCGTGCGTGGTGGAGTGACGGGGAAAGAAGAGCGGAGCCAGGAGCCCACCCTGGTCCGAGCAGTGCAGCCAGAAAACAGCGCGACGCGGGAGCCCACCCCGACCGACACATCGGTAAGCGCGCTGTGCATAGTGAGGAAATAAAGAGGGAAGCGGCAAGCAAATAAGCTCCTGCACCCAAGAGCACTCCGATTAAACTAACGCTGAGAGAAGGAAGGCGCGCGTTAGTTTGAACAAACTATCGCGAGACTACGGCAGCCATTTTAGAGTCAGGCATCCCGGGCCAATCAGAAGCAAGAAACGAGCGGCGGCCATTTTTAAAAGTCAGGCGAAGGGAGAAAGAGAGAAAAGACACCTCGCAAGACTACGGCGGCCATTTTAGAGTCAGGCAAGGGAGCCAATGAGAAGCCAGGCATAAGAGGCGGCCATTCTGAAGTCAGGCGGCCATTGAAATACATTGAAAAAAACAAGAAAAAGTGGAATAAAGGCGCAAATAAAGGAAATAAAGCACAAGGAACAAAGAAATAAGAAGAAAAATAAAGAAATAAAAGGGAAAGGAACAAAGAAAGAAATAAAAGGAATAAAGAAATAAATAAAAGAAAATGAATGACAACGAGGAGAAGCAGAGCACGCAAGCCATTTTCCGCAGGCCGTTACCATTTAGCCTATCGGAGCCACAAGCGGGCATTAGGTGGGAAAGATGGGTCAGGAAATTCGAGCGCTACATGAGTGCCACAGACGTCCCGGATAGCAAGCAACTGCACCTACTACTGAATCTCGCAGGGGATGAAATAGAAGATCTCTTATTAACATTCCCTACTGACCAGACTGCGGACTACAAGGGAGTGATGCAATGTCTCACACAAAAGTTCGACCCCCAACGAAATGTCGATTTTGAAAGATATACATTCAACACGGCATGCCAGCAGGGAGAAGAGAGCTTGGACGACTTTGCAACGAGACTAAGGAAGCTGGTCGCATATTGCGAGTTTGACAAGTTCGACAATGAGCAAGCAATAAGACTGCGCATCATCGAAGGGTGTAAATCGGTGGAGTTCCGAGCACGAGTTCTGAAAGAACCGACGACGTTGGAGAAGATATTGACGATGGCTCGCACAGAAGCACGGGCCACGGAGCAAGCGAAGCAGATGGAGATGGGGAAAGAGAAGAAAGCGGAGCTAGCACATCGCGTCACTGGGAACTTCAAGAAGAAAGAATTCCAGGCGCCGGTCCTACAAAAGAGAGGCGAACAAACGTGCTATCGATGTGGCCTAGAGTTCCCGCATGTAGGCGCCTGCCCAGCAATGGGTCAGAAGTGCAGGAAGTGCAACAGGGACAATCACTTCTCAAGCACGTGCATGACCAGACAATTCAGAAGTGAAAGAGGCAGAACGATGAGGCCACGGATGACAAGCAACAGATACGCACGACACATGGACACGGCAAATCGCAGCTCCTCCGACGAGTCAGAAGAGACGGCAGCATCTGTGAGGGAAGCGAGACTATATCTGATGTCAGACGCCCCAAGAGAGGACAGAGAGACAGAACATGTGCATCTCGTAGAAAAAGAACAAATAAAGAAAACGGCCACTGTGGACATCGGCGTAGGAAACCACAAAGCAAAGTTTGTGCTTGACAGTGGAGCAACCTGCAACATCATGTGCATGTCAGAATATCAAAAAATGATAGTGAAACCACGGCTATCACCATCAACTGTGGACGTGTTCACGTGGGGTTCCAAACGGCCGGTAGAAAACATGGGAAAATTTACAGAGACTCTGACATACAAAGGCAAATCATACCAAGATGAAATACATGTGCTTAAGGGTGACATCCCAGCACCATGCCTGCTCAGCAACGTGACGGCCCAGGTGATGGGGCTACTGGCAATGACGTACCACATGTCAGAAACGGAAAACATCTTACTAGAATACCCAGCCATATTGAAGGGTCTTGGCAAACTAAAAGGAAAACAGATAACATTACACATAAATGAAGCGATCAAGCCAGTGGCCCAGCATCACAGACGAGTACCAATTCACCTACAACCACAAGTTGAGGAGGAAATAACAAGTCTACTGGCACAGGATATAATTGAACCTGCTGAAGGACCGACGCCCTGGGTGTCCCCGATTGTGGCAGTCCCAAAGAAGAACACCTCAAAGATCCGCATCTGTGTGGACATGAGGATCCCGAACACCGCAATCGCAAGAGAACGTCACCCGGGGCCACACCTAAATGACATGATCAGCTGCCTGAGGCCAGACCCAAGCAAAGTTGAAACACTGAAAAATGCAAACCACCCGACAGATGTTGCAGAAGTACGGTCGTTTCTAGGTCTCGCCAGCTATTGTGCGCGGTACATACAGGACTTCGCCACGGTGAGCACACCACTAAGAGAACTGACAAAACAAGGACAGAAGTTCATCTGGTCTCAGGAATGCGACAGGGCATTTGAAGAAATAAGAGAAGCGGTGGTGACTGTGGAACACCTGGCCTACTTTGACCCACTACTGTGCACTGAACTGACTGTTGATGCCAGCCCAGTAGGACTAGGAGCGATACTAGCGCAGCATCTGCCAGGGAGAGATTCACAAAGGAAAATTGTTGCGTATGCGAGTAAGAGTTTAACGGACATTGAAAGAGCATATTCGCAACCAGAAAAAGAGAGCCTAGCAGTGGTCTGGGCGTGTGAACATTACCACATGTTTATCTACGGGAAGTCATTCACCATCATAACTGACCACCAGGCGCTAGTGACGATCTATGGCAGCCCGTCAGCCAAAATGCCGCCCAGGATTGAACGCTGGGGCATAAGGTTGATGGATTATGACTTCACAATTGTGCACAAGCCAGGGAAAGAGCACAACCCAGCAGATTACATGTCGAGGCACCCACTACCGAAAGCCCATGAGACGACATCGATGGCAGAGGAGTACCTCAATTTTATACTGAAACAAAACACCCCGGCACCAATAACACTAACAGAACTGGCAATTGAGACGAAGAAAGACGCCACGATGCAAATGGCTTTAGAAGTAACAAGAAAGCAGCGATGGAGGCATGTCAACAATAATTGTGCCTGGGAAACAGGAGTATGCAAGGAAGAAGTGCTAGCTCTCAAGAAGATTAATGAGGAACTGTCAGAGACAGCCACAGGGATAATGATGAGAGGAACAAGAATAGTGATACCAAGATCACTCAGGAGGCAACTGGTAAACCTGGCTCATGAGTCACACCGAGGCATAGTAGCCACGAAGAAGTTGATAAGAGAGAAAGTATGGTTCCCTGGCCTAGACAACATGGTAGAAGACACCATAACGACCTGCCACCTATGTCAAGCAACAGGATCACCAGCTAGGAATGAACCACTACAAATGTCGGAACTTCCGAGAGCGGTGTGGACAACACTAGCGGCGGATTTCTTTGGGCCCCTAGAAACAGGCAACTACCTGCTTGTGGTCATAGATGAATATTCACGGTTCCCAATAGTACGACAGGTCCCGTCGACATCAGCAACAGCAACACTACCGATACTGGATGACATCTTTGCAGCATGGGGTTCACCAGAAACACTAAAAACAGACAATGGTCCTCCATTCTCAGGGGAAGACTTCCGCAGATTCATGGCCTACCTAGGGATAAACCACAGGAAGATAACTCCTCTGTGGCCTCAAGCGAATGGAATGGTGGAGAGGTTCATGGGAAACATCAAAAAGGCAGTTCAAAGAGCAAAACTGGCGCAAATTTCACTTGGCCAAGCTCTATGCCAGGTTCTGCGTGATTACAGAAACACACCGCATAACTCCACAGGAAGATGCCCAGCAGAGCTAGTACTGGGGCGAACAAGCAGAACAAGGTTACCGCAAATTGAGGCAACAATGACACCGGATCACAGCAGCATTGCAGAAAGAGACAAAGAGGAGAAGAACAAAATGAAAAGATATGCAGATGCCAAGCGACATGCCAGAGTGTCAGACCTAAAGGAAGGAGACACGGTGATAGTACGTCAGCGGCAACAAAGGAAATCAGACAGCACGTTCTCCAAAGACCCGCTAACAGTAACGAAAGTAAAGGGACCGATGATCACGGCAGAATCAGCACATCAGCGGATAACACGAAACAGTTCACATTTCAAAGAACTAAAAGAGGAAAAAAGAGAGGACCAGGATAAGGACACAGTAGAACAAGAAGAGCAAGAGCATAACAATGGTGAGGGGCCAGCAGAAGAGCAACAGACGGAAGCAAGCCAGAAAAGAGCATGCAGACGTCCAAAAAGACTAATAGAAGAAATGTGATGATGGGAGGCACACCGACAAGTGCCCGGGCAGACTTTGCATCTATCTCTATCTACACATCTCTATGTTTCATTTTTCTCGTCACTTCTTTGTGACAAAAGGGGGAGATGTAGTGACCTGAGGGCAGGGCACTAGGACCCTGCAAGACACTAGGTGGACACGAAGGGAACCGGACACCACATCCGGTCAGGGGATGTGGGAGGGCATTGCAGAGTAAGGGAGCGAGGTGGGCAGACGTGCGTGGGCACGGCGACAACAACATAGACTCCAATAAAGTATTCACTCATCCTTACCTGTCTCCTGTGAGTCTGTCACGAAGCGACACGACAGGCACTGCAGCATGTTCCATGTTAGAGTGCTTGCCACTTGGTAAGCAAAGCAATGGTGAAGAGCAATTCAGGAACTTTTATTTTACAATGTATGAGAAATGGCTTACAGTGATACATAGAAATGTCCCTCACCACCAATGGCAGTTGAAGTCAATGAAACCTCACTGTGGTACTCTTCTAGATCCCTTCCGTAAAGGGGAATTTCTTCCGTAGTTTCAAAAGAGCTGCTTCATTTTTGGCCGCTTCAATATCTCTGAGTATACAAACGCCCAGATCAGCGCAAATGTTGCAGAACCTGCTGTCAGGATGGGGCTGAATGCTACAATCACGCCGCGCAGTTCGTTAGGACTGCATCGAGTTTGGGTTAAGCCCTCCCTCTGCAATTTATGGACAAGTATTTAGAGCTTTAGATTTCGTTCAAAGATGGCCGCCGAGTTTTCCTGACTAGCCCATTGCGTTTGAAGTCTCGCGGGATCACGAGATTTCGTCTCCTAACGAAGCGCGTCTTGCTGCGCACTTCAATTTAACCATAGTCGTGTGAGGGAGCTTTAGTTCACGCTCCTCACAAAAGAACTCCTGGCACTAGGAAATTCATTTGTCTCCGCAGGACTGTTGTCAGCGGATGGAGACGCATCTCAGAGAGAATTGTAGACTTAAAGTCTGAGAGAGAAATAACCTTAGTCAGTTGGAGAATTGAACCAGAGTCGCAGAAGTAAGGAGAAGTGGTATCAGGGTTCCAGAGTAACTTCAGAATATCCAGGGTCTCTCGTCCTCCGGTAGGCTTACCGTTGAGTAAGGAGTCCGCCTGGAGACCGGCAGCAGATACGGTGAGAGTGTTCACTCAGTTATCTCAAGTAGCAGATTCAGAGAGACTGGTGTCCAGTTCATTCTCCATTCAGCAGAACTTTGCTTCGTCTCAAGCTCTGTCTCCCCTTACCGCCCTATGCGCTTTTCCTTGAACTTTCCCTTCCTCCTGTCTATCCTTCCCTGTCCCTTTTTGCACGTTACCTTGAGAGCAAGGGAGACTTGAGACTTCACTGCAACCATCCTTCCAAGCAGCAAAGGCTTGTAGTAGAAGAAAGAACTACAGGTTCTCAGAACTACGGTTACGAATTGTCATATCTGCTAAGAACATAGACTGGTAAGAAAGAGTAGAAGAGTAATGTTATGGTGGAATCTTGAAGGAAGTAAGTGGAGAGTAACTCAGGGTTTTTCTGTGCATATACAGGTTATAGAAAGCCGTAACCAGAACAACATCGAACAATATAAAGAGTGGCAATACTCAAGCAAAAGATCTGGTAGGAGAAAAGCTCAGATAGAGAGAGAGAGAGAGCGAGTGAACAAGATCTGTTAAGTAGGTTAGAAAGGGTACTGAATGGCATTCTGTCTCCTTCTGTGCATTAGGTCTCCCAGAAATCCCACTGAAGATTGAGGAGGGAGCCAGGCCAGCTCGAGTGTCTCTTTCTCTGTCCAACTCCCCTTTCCCCCTGCCTGGAGCAGCTGAATTAACGCAGTGAGCTCTGGGAGGAGGGCATTGGGAACTTATCTTCATTCTGCCTCCGTGGAGAGTTTCCGTTTGGCCTTCTTGACACCTGCCCTGAGAATCGCAATCTTCAAATAAACCAGTCTTGGCATGGAAAGCTATGTCAGTAGCCAGAGTTAACAAATTGTGTACTGGCTGGTTTGGGGTTGCACATCTCAAGTGCCAATGTTGAGAGGGCCTTTTCACAGAAGTTTACATGGCAAGGAAAGAGAGAGCGCACTTGACCAAAGACTCACTGAAGAAGTATTGTATGGTGTACTACAATAAGTTTAATTTGCAAAAATCTATTTGGACATCATATACACTATACTTACACTGTCTATATACCATGCGCTATCAGTGCAGAAAGCAAGCAATAAAAGCAAAACGTTCCATAAACACCGGAAAAACACTGTTTCTGTAGTTTTTAATGGAGCGAAAATGTGTAACCACTGATAACCACTGTTTTTTAAAGTATTGAAATCACTTGAAAACACTGAAAAAACACCACCAGAATTTACCAAAAATAGAAACTGAAAACAGGAAAGCCTACTTATAATAGAAACATCACGGTGAGACCAGACTACACAATGGAGATCCAGAGATGTCGCAACACCTTTGGAGCAGTCAAGGTACAGCTACGTACTCTGGTATTGACATATGCATTACTTTTTCCGACCATGCTTAGGGTTGTAAATGCTGGCACGAGGCATTTCTTCCCCTCCCTGGAGGAGGCCTGGGGATGGTCACACTCCAAGGGGGTACAGGACCAGCCGGGAACGACTGGAGCTGATTCGCTGGGCTGGTCCGATGGGAGGCCCAGGTGCTGCCAGTGCCTGCGCAGGCCACGATCTCGCCCCTCTGGGAAACAGATTGTTAAGGACGGGCACAGGCGGTGGCGGAGGTCTCCTTCCATGGCATCAACAGATTTCAGGTCCTGGCCCCTGATATGGATCAGGAATCAGTGCTGGGAGCCCCCAGTTCAGTGACCTCAGATGAGGAGTCCACGATTGTGCTGAGAAGATCGCCCCAATTCTGTAACTTTCCATTGTGTGATAGACTGAGCTCAATCATGATGGGGGTGGGTGGGGAAGGAGGGGTCTGGTTATCCCTTGATATCCATGTTTACTAAGATGGGATCGCTTTGTTGTATGAACTCCGCATTAGGGTCCAGGAGGCCCAGTTTGTTACAGGTTCTCCCGACTTATACTCTTGGTCCAACCCTCCAGAGACTTCCGCAAGGACTATTTGGTGCTAAGAACACACATTAGTTGCTTATTGCACTGTTGGGGACATTGTGGCATAATGCCTGTTGTTGTCCAGGCCAAGGGTGAGGGAGTTGTTGTTATGTTACAATTTTTTTTCTTAGGACTGGGAAAGCGGCACTAGGGGGAGTGCGGGAGTAGATGTTGGCACAATGGTGGGGAGGGGAGGGGGGAACACTAAAAGTCCTTGGACTTGGGCAGTAACACCATACACATGGCAACTGCATACAATGTCCTGTCATGAAATATTATACAATATAGAGAAGAGTTGCACAGCCTTAGTAACATCGACTATAAGTCCTTTCTGACATGCTAGCATGCGGACGGTGACAGGCCAGGATGCACTCGGGCATGGCTACTGCACTCAGTAGTACCTAGGACACTCATAGGAGCAATTTGCACTCCCTCTGGAGACATCGTAAACACACACGTGTACATAAATGAGGTCTTTGTCCAGTACTATGGGGTTCTCTATTCCCCCCCACCCCAGACCAAGTGCAGAACTATATTTGAAGGGTCACCCTTCCCCGCTTGACCCCTCTCTAATTCTAGGAGCTGGAACACTCTTATAAATTGAGGAGATACAGGCGATGATACGTCAGATGGCCCAGAACAGGGTCCCAGAAATAGAAGGGTTCCCTGTCGTATACTATCCAATATTTCGGGCCACCCTTGCCCCCAAGTTGCTAGCTCCCTACCAGGAGGCCCACCAACAAGGATGCTGCCTGATTTCCTATGAGAGGCCCTCATAGTGGTGTTACCCAAACCAGGCAGAGATCCTTTGGAGGTGAGATCTTATTGCCCATTATCAATGCTCAACATTGATTATAAGATATTAAACAAGGTGCTCACCAATTGGCTACTCTTACTACTTCGGTCACTGGTCCGCCCTGACCAGTGTGGTTTTATTCCCCACAGAGCAACATATTGTAATAAACTTCGCCGGTGTCACATTAGGCAGCGGTCGAAGAGGCAAAGGAACTCCCGGTGGCGATCACCCTGGACTTTAAGAAAGCATTCGACACCCTAGGGTGGTCGTCCTTGCTGCTAGTGTCGGAGGACCTTGGGATGGGATCGGTGTTTCTTGGGTGAGTCAAATTGCTTTATGTTGCACCGTGAGCCAGGGTGAGAAAAGGACACCAAATATCACGTCACTTTGAGATCGGCAGAGCCACATGCCAGGGCTGCTCCCTATCACCCATAATTTTTGCATTGGCCATTAAGCCTCAGGCTGCATTCTTGCGAGCAAGGGACCCAGACTGGGGTGTGGTGGTGAGACCAGATTGGCACACAGTCTCCTTCAATTCAGATGACGTGTTGGTCTACCTATCTGACCACAAGCGAGTAATGCTGGCCTTATTTGATCTATTAGACCATTTTTGGTGAAATGGAGGGTAAACTGGGAGAAGTCCTGTGTTTTTCCCTTACGCAAGGTGGAGCACTCAAATGTGGCGGAGCCGGAGCCCAACTGCCTACCCTAGCACTTTGAGACATTCCAATATCTTGGTGTTAATTTGTTCTGCGCCGACAAGGTGGATGGTAATCATAGGAAAACCCTTGCTTCGCTACATCAGTCCCTGGGCTTTTAGACATGTTTGCACCGTCACCTATAGGCCGGGCTTCCATAGACATGATGATAGTGCTCCCACGGCTCTTATTTTTATGTGGCAGTGCCGGTAGTCCAGATTACAGCAAAATTAACAATTGATGGACTGAATGCTGAACAATGCTGACATTCACCCCCAGTCACAAGGATCTGGGTTTAATCCATCATTCTTTTGCTCACCTGCCACCCTAGTTTGACCCAGCCATATGCAAATCAGTCTTGACCCTGTTCCTCATAGGAACAGTCCAGCCTGAACTGCCAAGCCAGGACCTCCCTAAACCAGAAACAATCATCCTGAGACCGGTTTTGGGGCATCACCCCTCATTAGCCAGGCTAGCTCGAAACCAGTGGCACAGTGAGCATAGACCCACGTCTGGGCATACCCTTCCCACTTAGGGTGACAAAATCAAAAGGAACAATTGATGGACAGAATGCTGAACAATGAAAACATTCACCCCAGTCACAAGGATCTGGGTTTAATCTATCATTCTTTTGCTCACCTGCCTTGGCAGTTCAGGCTGGACTGTTCCCATGAGGAAAAGGGTCAAGACTGATTTGCACATGGCTGGGTCTGAACAGGGGTGGCGAAGTGAGCTAAAGAACAATGATGGATTCAACCCAGATCTAACAGTGACTGGGGGTGAGTGTCTGAAAAGTTTCAGCATGCTGTCCATCATCTCCTTGTGTTTGCTTCGGTAGTCTAGACTACAGCATTCTTTGAAGACCTGCAAAGGTAAGTCCATGACCTGATATGGGGCGGGGCTAGCCAGCAAGTGTCTATTCAGATACTCCAGCAGCCAATGTTGGAGGCTGGTCTGGGGGTGACCGACCTCGAGCTTTATTTTGGGACAGCACTGATACACTAGCCCATGCAATGGCTGGTGGGTGACACTATGAGAAAAAAATAGGTCAGGAAGAACTGGATGACATTGGGTTCCTGGATTAGCTGCTGATGCAGGGGGCTCATCTAGGGACCTAGGCATATTGGTGGATGCCGCTAAGCTCTGCTGGAACACGTAAATACAGCAAAGACACCCTACACCCCATAGTTGCTTATTTGGAGCGTGCCTAGGACGAGAGCCCTGCTGGGGGCACATGATTTGACACCATGGCAGGAAGCGGGGGTGACCTGCATAGGCGACTTATATCATGATGATACCCTGGGCTCCTTTCAAGTGCTGCAGGATGCATATCGGTTGACAGCTGGTAAATTTCTTGCCTATAATGCGCTCATCCTGGAGATTAGAAGAACTTGGGTGGTAGGGCAGGAGGCACCAGCCCTCCACCACAGGCTAAAGTGCATCCTAACACATGGCCTGGGTAGAAAGGCAGTCACAATGTTATGCGCAGGTCTGCAAGCTGGAGACGCAGATTATGCACTGTGCAGTAAGGTCCATTGGGAGGAGTGCCTGGGGATCGTACTGACGACCAAGCAATGGGGAATGGCAACAGAACAGATTAAACGCATCTCCGGCAATGCCTGCATCAGGTTTACACAGTTCAACTACTTCCATCACACATACCTTACACCACACCAGCTACACACAATGTTCCCGGGCATTGCCATGCTCTGCCTACGCTGTGGCCACCTAGATGCAACTCTTCTACACATGGTGTGGGAGTGTTAGACACTGGCACAGGTATGGGTGCAGGTGATGGAGCATATCTCAGCAGTGGTAGATATGCAGTTGCCGCCTGTCCTCTTGTTATGCCTGTTGGGGATTATCAAATGGATGAAATTACCAAACACTACATGAAACTAGCAGACATGGCCATGGCCATGGCCATTTTTAAGCTCTTGATAGCAATGCCCTGGAAGGCTGTGCAGCCGCCCTTGATTGGATGTTGGCTATGGGTGGTACACAAATGGGCGGCAGCTGAGACCGATGCCATGTCACGTGATATGAAGCTTGGGGGGAGGTGATGCTGTTACACTCTGGGACACATGTATGCTTAAACTCCAGGACAAATTAAATGTCCCTGCATAGTTCTCGAATACATGTGATGTCGAGGGAAAGAATCTGGCCCAGAATGTGAACTCCATGGTGGGTCCTGAGAGAGTCGACACAGCTCCATTACCCGCACTGGGGGTTCTCAATGGCTGGCCAAGAGGTGTACCCTACTTCCCTATGCCCTCTCATACAGATGCTTCTGTCATTGTTCTTGTTTTTATCTTACCTGTGATATTGTGCTATTGCCCCTGAAGTTCTGGTTTGCTGTTTAACGTTTCTGTTGCTATGATTGTATTTAATTTTTTGGCATCACCTTGGGGACTGTAATGACCTTATTCACTACATCTGTAATGCTGTTGACACAAGAAGCTTACCTGTGGGCTAATTGCATCTCCATTCTGCTTGTCATATTATTATGTGCACTGTTGCCTTATGTGCTGATATATTTGCCGACCAAAGATTTTGATCTATTGTTGAGATATAACTAAATGGCATTAAAAATATTTCAATAAAAAAGTTACCTTTTTGGAGAAAAGTCATAAAATTCTTATCACAAACCTTTGGCAAATACTCCAAGTGTAAGCCAAATTCTTTAAATTCTACAATTTTGGAAGCACATCGCTCTGATGACAAAGGCATGGAAATCAAACGTTGAGTGAGAAGGTAGACGGTACCCTTCAGAGCTCTATATTTTTTGTTCTAAGAGCAGAACAGATGACACAGCAGCCAATGTGATTTGTGGGAGCCCCATTGGGGCACAAAGAGTGATGTCTGGACATCCAGGAGAGAAACAAAGTAAAGAAACACAGGCAAAGCAAAAAGATCTGGGTTTAATGATAATGAATGTAAACACAGGAATGCAGAAATTATGTTTCCATGCAAGAGCACATTAAAACCAGACCTGCTGCCTTTGCCAATGCAAGGTAGTAGTGGTACGGTACTGGTGGTGTATTATGGTGATATAGTGGGTGGCTTTGGTGCCTGGTGGTGGTCATATTGCTGCAGAGGTATGTGATGTTAGTGGTAGTTTTGGTGCTAGTGGTATTGTTGGTGAGGGATAAATAATGGTGGGGTAGTATTGGTGGTGATCTTGGTGAAGGGAGTGGTCTTCTGGGATTGGTGGTCATATAAACAAAAAACAATTAGGAGACCATGATAGGCTCAGCCATGCATGGAATGATGAAAAAACATCACAAATGCCAGCTGCATTTACCAAAAAAGCTATAACACAATGCATGTATGAGGTAAAGAATTGAATATGAGAACAAGTGTGATAGTTGAGTGTCCATAGGAGGAAGAAGGATACAACCAAACAGTCAAAACATGAAGGGATACTCTTCTGGGCTTTCACTGACAATGCCTCAAACCATTGACTGATAGAGGCTGATCCAGATAAGCCAATAGTTTAAGGGACTGACTGAAAGACAGCTCTATACACATTGTGAACAATGGAACTTTTGCCAGTTTAAGGGCAGTTCTTAGATTTCAAATCTGGATTTCGTAATTGTAATTTCAATGGCATGAGGGCACTTTGAGGGATACCTGCTAGTGCAACATTGCCAAAATCAAACCTAGAGAGAAAGAGAGCATGGGCTTCTACTTTTAAAAGTGGAGGGGATTAAAGCAGTTTTATCTTTTTTAGGGCATGCAGATAAATATGGCTGATCTGAAGAATGTTTTGACATGGAGGATTCTGGAAAGGGTTAAGTCCAGTGTAATACCAAGGGAAGAGACAGCAGGAAAGAGTGATGGGTAAAAGTCAAGGATGCTAAGGTTGTTAATTAAGAGTGGATTGAATAACTTCTTGAACCTTTAGGAGAAAAGAAAAATCCTGTTTTTGAGGGTTTAACATGAGACAGTTATGAGTCATCCAGGTCTGCATGTGGAGCAGGACAGAATGAAGAGCACAAATGTCATGGACAGAGGAGGCTTTAAGGAAGACTTGGGTTTCATCAGCATATTGGTAGATGTGTACCTGTTTTTCTTGGGAGCTTTTGAAAAGGGATTCAACATAAGGTATAAATAGAGTGGGAGCCACTACAGATCCTCGGGGGACTCCAGATAAAATGAGAGTGGGTTTGCATATATTGATATATATTGATATATTGATATCACTACTTGATAGGAAGGATTCAAACAAATTTAGGGCAGGATATATGACTCCAAAACACTGATCTTGGGGTAGAGCAGATGTGTATGATCAATAGTGTCGATGGTGGTAGTGAGGCCAGAAGCACTAGGAAGCATATGTCACCACCATCAAGAATGTGGTGGATTTTGTCTAGAATTTTGAGTGAAGACATTTTGATGCAAAAGCTAGCTCTTAACAGAGACTGACTTACTGCGAGCAGGTTAAATTAATGGATGTGATCACAGAGTTGAAAAAAAGAAGCACATTATTCCAGTGCTTTGCCTAACCAAGGAAAGTTAGAAATCGGGTGGTAGTTAGATGGTAGGTTGGGATCAAGGTGCGGTTCCTTCAGCAGGGGGTGATTTGATCCCATTTTAGTGAATCAGGCAAAACTCCTTGGCTAAGGGATGCATTTATAGGTGGTGCTGATAGGAGGAGTGGTGTCCGAATCAGGAGGATCTTGTTGTTAAAGCAATCCAGGAAGGTGTCAGGATTGTTTGGCACTGCCTCCTTTGAGGATTTAGACATGGGGAAAATATAGCCATGGACAAAAGGAAATCGAGACCTGGAACAGTTTGGAGATTGTGAAAGCTCAGAATGCAGGCAATTAGACTTGGCAAGGAGGGCTTTATTTGTAGTCTTTGTTCAGAGCCTTGAATTTAGTTAGGAGGATGAGGAACTTAAAAGTGCTCCTTTCTTTTTCAATCTTGAGAATAATGCGCCTCTTCAAATTAGGGTCATGAGCAAACCATGGTTGAGAAGGTCTTTGGAATTCCCGTTTGAATTTTGATCTTTTTAGAATTCTTTTTATTTGCTTTGCTTTTGTAACATTATGTTTGATAATACATAACTCTCTCTCGCAGCTTAGACCAATACATTGAAGCAAGCATAGAGATTCTACAATCCAGCACAATGCTCTCTCAAACCAGGTACATTTAGTCAAGATGATCCCACCATGCATCCCATGTCTTGTGAGATGTTCGTGAGCAGCCACAACCTGTATAGACTGATTTTTCAGCCACTGAACATATAGCCATGCCCCAGGTCCATTCTTCAATCCTTGGGACAGATGCGATCCATGGTTGCGCAATATCACGTTTTGCCATCATAAGTATGTGGCCACTAGGCAGTGGGAACTCACAGAGTCATTTTCTGCGATTCCCAAAATGCTATGTTTAGGGTTTGGTGTCAGTTTATAGCCCACACCAACACTAAGAGTGTTTGTGGCCCAGTAATGACTAATGAGGGGGCAATCCCATATCATGTAAACAAAAACCAGCACACTCTGCCTGACATCTTGGACAACAGTTATCTTTTTGCTCCCCATGTGACATAGCTTATTTGAGTCGTAGTACACGTGATGACAATTTTTGAATGGAATCAGTCTAAGCTTAGCTGATATGGTCAAGCACCTGACTGCCATTTTGCCCTCATGCCACTTCTCATCTGTCAATGAACCAACATCTTGTTTCCAGCTATCCAGTTAGTGTGTAGAGGGAGCTGGTGTGTTTACCACAAGTGACCTATAAATATGGGAGATCCCCTTACCCTCCAAGGGTTCCATTGTCACCAGGGCCCGAGTGGGTTAAACTCAGGGACTTGTTTTAGGAGGCAATCATATTTTGTCAAGGCATGAAAGAGTTGTAAGTAGGAGACGAAATTAGTTTTATGTAGCCTAAATTCTTTGGAATGTCAAATAGCTTGATTTGATTGCCAGACCAGATGTCACCTATTTTTGAGATGCCACTCAAGTCTCAGGCTTTAAAACCCTTCATTTTCGACATCTGGGGAACAGGGCCGTTTCAAGGTGTTTTGCCGCCCTAGGCGAGAATTGAAAAATGCTACCCCCTCCCTTTTACTACCATCACTCTCTCCCCCGGTCATCCAGGTGTTGGGAAATAGAAGCATGCTTTTGTGCCTCTCTATCTAGTCTGGCCTGTCAAATCCGTATTAAAGTAAGTCATCTGTGTCAATTGTTGCGGCTATGTAAGTTATTGCCCTGTTCTGAGGGGTATTAACTCAGTTATGCTATCATGGGCTTGAGTTGGGAGAACAGTAGGGCTATTGGCCTCTACCACCTCCAATCACACCCAACACAGGCAAATACACAGACCCACGCAGAATCAAACCAACCCATAGTATGCTGCTTTATGGGGTGAGATTCTCGAGACAGAGCAAGCTTTATCTTAGACAATATATCAAGCAATGCCAGGATAATCTTTTTCGGAGCGGGCCCCGGTACCAGCTATACAATAATAACACAGGCACACAGGACTCTTGGTACTTAACGGGTGGAAGACCACATGTGATCTCAAGCATTTGCAATGCAATAGGTCTCGCATGTACATGAGTTTAAGCTATTGGCATTGTAAATGACTATGCCTTTTATTACTGTTTTAAAAACCAAAACATAAAAAAAGGAATTGTCATTTACAATGCCAATAGCTCAAACTTGCGTAAATGCGAGACCTAGTGCATTGCAAATGCTTGTTCAAAGTGCGATAGAATACTAATGTGCCGTTCAAATGACACAAGCGCTTCCTTTTACCCGCCTCGATGTATTTTTACTTAGCCTGGATAAAAAACTCCTTGTCAGTTTTTCATGCTCTGTAACCATCTCCAAAAGCTTGTTCCAATCAGGAGACCACCACAAGGCCCCCACATGTGAGATCTGAAGTTTTAAAAGTGATGTCTGGGTTTTTTAATTAAACAGACCGGGACGTCACTTGTCGAGTTTTGTGCCAATATATTATGTACACGTTTCTGCTGCATGGTTTTCAATCTCGATTAAATATCCCGAAGAGCTGGTGGGCCCCCATGGCGACAGTAATGTTAACACAGGGACAGGTGACAGTAACGGGGGAAGCACAGCTGCAGTGAGCATTACCAGAAGACAGCAATACAGGCTCACAGTGGCAGACACTACCAGCAGAGGGCAGTGTAACATCTGTAAAGGTGCACAGAGCAGGCAGCACTCACGGTACACCTGCCGTCACGATACATCAACAGTGGACTGTAAAGGAAGGCATGAATAGAAACAGGAATATAGTGCCATGAAACTTGAGACGTGGCTTCTAAGAGTCAGACCTGGTCCAGCAGTCCCTGTGGCGCGGTAAGGCTGCGGCCTAGTGGTGTTTTTAGGCACTCGTTCCATCTAGGTTGGAAAAATGCATGTGTGCTCCAAGTGAGGCCCTTTGAATGTGAGTGACGGTGGGAAGGGGGGCGGGGGGCGGTGTATCCCATTATCACTTTCCCGACCCCCAGACTGCAGCTCATGGTACAGCACATATTGAACGCTTATGAGAACATATGCACCACTTTTCACATGTCCCGCTGGCGGCACACTGCCCAGGGGCACAGGTGGGTTCAACAGAAAAAGAGCCCCCATCGCCGGAATCCGCATGGTTCTCGCTTTCTGGCCTCAGTTCAGTGGCGTGACATAAAATGATGCTAAGCCTCTACTCCCTGCAGATTGTGATGAGGGGTCCCTGACTCTGCCGTACAACACAGATATTTATTTACCCCCGACAAAATGGGGCACTGAGTTCTGAAGGGTTGGGGCCTTCTGTACCCTGGGACTGCGTTACGCGCATGCACACATGTTTAGTTTTTTGCCAACCTCCCCCTTCTGCCGCCCTAGGTGGCTGCCTAGTCTTGCCTAATGGTAGAAACTGCCCTGCTGGGGAAGCCAGGAGCCCCACCATAAAGCAGTTTAATTGGTGATGGCCTTATGCTATCTAATGCCTTTAAGGGCATTGTGCCAGCAAATCAGGGGAGCCCGAGATGGCTCCAGTATCCCATCGGGAACCAATAAGCCATATAGTATTGATTCTAAACCCCAAGTCTGCAGGTAGCCTTCCTCTATTCGGGAGGTTGGATCATCCCAGTCTCCAAATAACCAATAATTGATTACTAACAGTTGTGACACCCAGTGATTCAAGCCAAATATATGGGATTCCCAACCCACCATCAAAGTAAGCATTTGGTGGGAGAGGCTTGGGGCTGTGCGCCAGACCAAAGAAATATTTTGAGTAGTGCATTAATTTTGGTAAATAGTGGAGGGGAGGGGCAGGGTATAGTATAAGGGATGTTTTTGAGAATATGCAAGAATCACAGCAAGGCCACCATCTTAAATAGGGCCCCTTGACCCATAACCGATAAAGGGAGTTTATACCAGGCCTGCCATTTTCCTACAAGTTTAGCAATAAAGGAACAGTGTTGAGATTCCAGGATTGTTGCTGGTCTGTGGCAAAGAAGATTCCAAAATATTGAAAGGGCGCATCTGTCAGTGTAAGGGACCAATTCTTAGGGATGGCAGGGCGAGGACCAGCTATGGGGAAGTAGTGGGACTAGATACAATTTATTTGTAGGCCAGAGGTCTCTCTGTAAATGCGTAGTATGTCCAGCAGCCAGGAACAGATAGCTCAGACCTCTTCACATGGACTAAAGGGCCATTGAAGTAAGCAGTTCTTGGTCCTCATAGGCAAGGTCCCATTGGATACCAGACAGTTAAGCGACTTGACAGATCCACTCTACCTGGTGTTCGAACCCAAGCGCAAAGAGGAGAGGGGTGAGAGGACACGCCTGTCTGATGCCTCTTTCAATTGAGAATGGAGAGGACAGTGCACCACGGACTCAGGCCTGTGTCTAGGGTTGTAGTGGAGCCCTCGGATTAGTCGAAGGAGGAGGGTCTGATGTTCATCCTGTGTAGGATATGGTACATGAATGGCTTTTTCTGAGTCTATTAATGCTAGGGCTGTTGTCTCCTACATCTCCTTGGCTCCGGCCAAGATGCAATTTTATGGTAATATATTTTTTAGAGCACACGATTACCAAAGAGGCGTCTTAGCGCTAGTGTAATTTGAACCTGAAAGCATGGCATCTTTTTATTCTGGGTACACATACCTGCCTGGCATTGCTAGACATCAGAGTATGCAAAGGGACATTCCATTTAAAGACAACCTGGAGAAAATGAGGACCAACTTGATACAGTGCCTTATGGGCCCAGCATAGAGCTTTGAATTTCATCCTTGCCCTAATGGGCAGCCAATGAAGATCTTTAATGGCTTTTGAGGCTAAGAAGAATTTGGGAAGATTTTCAACACTCTTGCTGCTGCATTTTGAAGGGTTTGCAATTTGTTGAGATGGCATGACTGGGAGCCAACATAGAGAACATTACAATAATCTATTTTAGATATAACAAGAGCTAACTGTTTTCCTGAGCTCCATGGGACGGAAAGGCAGGATTTTCTTTAACATTTTTAACATGAGGAAACAGGATGATATCACCTGCTTAGAATAGTCAATGAAGGTGAGATTTGAGACAAAAATGACCCCCACATTTCTAGCTTTCTGAACAGGAAGTGGAAGGGACCCAAATCTGGGTTGCCACCAAGAGGAATTCCAGAATGAGGGATCCTTGTTGAATAGCACTACCTCTGTTTTTTGTGAGTTCAATAAAAAAAAAAATCTGCATCCAGTTTGCAATCCTCGTCATACACATTCTGAAATCTTTGCCCACTTTATCGGGTTCAGTAGACACCGATACCACTATTTGGGTATCATCGGTGTAAGAAACACAGAGAACCCACATGATCAAACTAATTTGATTAAAGGGGTGATGGGCATTAAATTGGTCGGAATTAGTGAAGATCCCTGAGGGACCCCACATGGAAACGTAAATGCATTGGAGGTAAAAACGTCCAAGGCCATGATTGCTTTCTGCTGGACAGCAAAGGCTTTATTAATTTGAGTGCAGAACCTTTTTTTTGGGGGGGGGAGTTTTATATAGAGCGAAGTAGAGCCAAAGGTATCAGAGCGCTTTACATGAGCACCAGTTCCTTACAGAGGGACACATTTCATTTTATTTTTGTTAGGCACGGGGAGGTTAAGTGTTTTGCCCAGAATGTCAGGATGCTGATTGATCCTGCTGAAACTCGAACCCGGTTCCCCAGCTTCCAGATCGACCACCCTAGCCGTTAGGACACATGCTCCCCCAAATGCCTATCCTTTAATGCCTATCCTTTCTTAGCAGTTTACCGGAGCGAGGTGGTCAACCATATCGAATGCAGCCGAAAGTTCCAAAAGATTAGCTGCAGTCGACAAATACAGCCTAGTCCCGCATTTTGGCATGAAGCCATTCTGATCAACTCTGACAAGGGAATGGATTACTTGCAGTAGTTGCATGGCTAAGATTTTTGCCTCTATGTTGATCAGGGTAATTGTCTGATTTGAAGCGAAGTTGGTAGAGTTCTTATCCAGGCTATGAACGACAACAAAGGTGGCCCCCTCATATTTTGTGTCAATTATTCTTTCTCTGTTGTCTCCTCGAAGAGAGTAAGGAGGTGTGGGTCCACAAAGGAGGAGTACCATTTGAAGAACTTGGCAGGGAACGCATTTGGGCCCATCATCTTGCCAGAGTTCAAAGAGACAATGGCTTTCTGTATTTTATCAAGCTTCACAGGGGCCTGGAATTCTCCCTTCTGAACATCATTCTGCGGGTGCACTGGGAGATCCTTGGCTTTGGGGACAGTTCTTTCTTGATGCTGTCTGCATAGGGTGATGATAAGTATTTTGCCAAAGCCTCAGAGATAAAAGCATGCTTGGAGACCAGCTCACCATCACATTGGATGGTATTTTTATGGTAGACAAGTACAGTGGATCACTCAGCATGCACTTCAGGATTTGATATACTTTTTACATACATGTTGGCACCACTTTAATTTCATTATAACAGAAGATGGTTAGATCCATGGTGCTTATCTTTCAAAAATGTTTTTTAAGTTTAAATCTGCAATGGTTTGTTACTTCACACTTTATTATCTGAAAGGCACTTTACATACGTCGACATTCTAGTGCAATCTTAACTTACAACTGTCAATTCTATCATATCAATCATTGGATGGCGCTATTGAATTTGCTTTAAATATATTTATAAAGTTGCAATGGTTTTAATTAACAGATGAATATCAATGCACTTGAAACTTGAGCTCACCATCACTATGACGTATATGTGGAATCACTCTGAATTCAAGTTCCTGTGTTGCAAGCCACAATACAAGATGGCCCGCTTTGTCACCTCATTCATAGATGCGGTGTTGGATCGTCAGCCAGTTTTGTTTGGCTGTTTTCAATCTAAGTTGTCTCGAATCCTCTACCGCTGCAGTTAACCGTCTCAATGCACCATCTTTACTGCCATTAATAAACAGTGTTTTCTGCAATTTCTGTTTCAAGTGTGTTCTTTTTTTGTGCTGATAAAATAACATTTAATGTGGACACGTGCTACAGCTTTTAAGGCCTCCCATGAGGTGGCAGCGGAGTCTACTGAGGCAACATTGATCTCAAAATATGTGGAAACTGCATCCCGGAGGCTTTCCACAAAGCGCTAATTTTTTAGCAACCAGGCACTTTAAATGCGACGCAATTTGCGAGTTTCAAATTGGTGGGTCGTATATCTGGCCCCAGATCCTCAGAACACTTGCACAGCGAGAGATGCATATCTTGCCTCCACATAAACACGATTCTGATCATTCAATGGGTGTACGTGAACCTTACGTTCAAAGGTCAACTATAGTCATGAAGCATGTCAATTGATCCTGCCTTATTGGATGGTGTTTACTCTCTATATAAATAGATTCTTCTCATCAATTTCTTTACTTCTGTTGATACTTTGGCAAAAAAAGTGTGATCTTATCCAATGCCCATAATTACTCTGCCGAACTGTATACAAATTAACTGTGCATCAGGCACCTGTATGACACCTGGTTAAACTGCTCACAACAAAATGTATATTGTTCGGTCTGTTTTAACTTGATAACCGTTGCTGACCATAGATGAAACCCTGTGTCCTTATCAGCTTCATTGGCAATACGCTGGACGGTACTCAATATCTATGAACACGTAATGCTGGACACTGAATTAGAAGGCAGCAAACTAGCAAATGACGACTACCGATTCGTAAGACTCCCTAGTTTGTCATATCAACAATGTCTGGGATCTTTATTCCACCAAGAGAATGAACATTGGTTATCATGTACCATTGATGTAGTATCCTTTTACACCTCAATAGCACACACATTGGACCAGCGTTTTTTATCGTATTGCACCTTTTAAAAAATGTTCATCTGCCTTTTCGAGAAGTCCAGTTCTGTGGTTCTCTGAGAATTTGCCTCAAGAGAAATCGGTCTGTAAACGCCTTGAACATAGATGATGTCTTACCAAATCCCCCAAGGATAAAGCAGAATATTGCTCCAGGCTTAGAGTCTACCATAATATGATTAGGGCAGTGAGGAAAGCATACGTGGCCTTTTCAATTGTTAATGCCTAAAACTCCTTGAAAGAGCTATATAAAGCATTGAATAGCTTTATGAATCCCAGGGCAAGCACTTCTACTACTTTGGCCTCACAAGAGCTGTGCAATGAGTCACCTGACTCATCTGAGAATGAGTTTGATCTTACTCTTCTACATCCCTCAGTTATGGGAAGCCTGTGTGACTTCGAACCTTGTTCGGAGGACCAGGTGTTGAATCTGCTTCTCCACGCCACGTCCGGTTTTCTAGAGGACATCTGCCTGCCTAAGCCAATGGCTAGTCTAGCAGTATGCCTGGCTCCCATGGTCACAGATTAATTCAACCTCTAGCTGACTACTGCTAAAGTACCCAGGGACTGGAAGGGTGCATCAGTGTCTCCACTGCTGAAAAAATCTACTGCTGATCCAACAGTTATTTCCCACTATAAACCAATTTCACTATTACCTTTACTTGTGAAAATTTTAGAAAGGTTTATAAATAAACAACTTTCAGTCTTTCTTAAAGCTAACCGCATCTTGGATATCTCGCAATTGGGTATTAGAGAGCTTCACAGTAGTGAGACAGCGCTATTGGCTGTGTCAGATAATATCAGGCTCTCCCTTGATGTTGGAACTCTAGTCATGTTGGTATTGTTGGATTTATCAGCAGAATTTGACATGGTCTCCCACTCTGTTGTTACTCGCTGGCTTCAAGAGGCAGGGCACTACATTGGCTCATGGACTTACTTGCCCACCAAACATAACAAGTCTGCTTGGATTCTTTCAAGCCTTGACTGATGTATATGGATAAGGAAGTCCCCCAAAGATCGTGCCTGAGCCCTACTTTGTTTAACATAGATGTGGCGCCATTAGCCCAAATCATTAGAGTCTGCGGTGTGGAGATCATGTCATATGCAGATGACACACAACTAGTGTTCTCCTTTGGTCCTGATCTTGACAAGGTGAAGAGAAAATTAATAAACTGCATGATGGAAGTCGCTGTCTGGATGAGTAACAACTGCCTCCAATTAAACAGCGACAAGATAGAGATCATGCTTTTTGATAAAGGCAGTGAGATATGGTCAACCGATTGGTGGCCCGTACAACTTGGCTCGGCTCCTACACCTAAGCAAGTAGTAAAAAATCTGACATGAGGCTGGATCAATCTCTCTCCATGAAAGATTAAGTCAGCTCCAACTGCGGAATATGTTTTGCTACATTGAGGCTTTTAAAAAAAGTACTGCAGTGGCTTCCAGACACCGCCAGGATGACTCCTGTCCAGGATCTTATAACCAGTGGCCTGGATTATGGGAACACCCTGCTGATCTCAGTAAATGATACTCTACTGTCGAAAGTGAAGGTGGTCCAGAATACTGCAGCACGACTAATCTGTAACCTTACTTCTCACTCGTTTTCTTCTCCGATCCTTAGAAAGCTTCATTGGTTGCTTACTAGGAAGTGTGTTTGGCACACAAAGCTCTTTTAAGATGCGGCCAGCTTATCTGTCATCTCGGCTAAATCCTTACCGTCCTTCAAGATGTCTGAGATCATCGGACAAGGTGCTTTTGGTGATTCCTCGCATCCGCACCTCAAGATGCGGGGGCAGCTCTTTCTCCTACACTGCCCCCTATCACTGGAACAAACTTCCTCTTAGCCTTCACTCTTGCCCAGACTTCACTTCCTTCAAGAAAGGGCTTAAGACTTGCTGTTTTAGATTTTCTCTTTTTCTCTTCTTGTGCAGTGCAGCACCCAGATGCTCCTTCGGGAGAGAATCACGCACGATATCAAATGATCAAATAAATAAATGCATTTGTAGAGGGCACAGCTACCTCCGAGGAGGTGTCCAGACGCTAGCAGAAAGGATCACCCAAAGACAGAAGAAGAGAGGCTATTGGATACGCGGTACAGGAATCAAAAAGTAGGAATCATTCAACTAAAGTGAAACAAGATTGTTGTCTTCACCTGCCATAGTAATGTCTCAAAACCAATGCTCAATGCCAAACATTCCAGCTAAGCAATTGTGTCCCATTATTATAAGGGAAAAGAAAGGGCCCAAATGTTTTGCTAGGAGGAGGAAACTTGAATTATCTTCTCTGAGAGGCTTTTCTACTAAAATGAATCGTCGTTTTTAATCTCATTCATGCTCCTTGTGAACTGCTTAGACATCTGAACATTGCACATCTGGAGATCCAATCTCCAAAATTACCATGAGAAACCAGAGAAAGGTCAGGCTCAGATCAAGACGGTACACCCCAACACAGAATAGAACCCAAACTGCTGGGTTTCTGTAATGTACTTCTAAGCATGTTTGTTCCACTTTATAATGCTACTTTCTCTACCAAAGTTGATATGTAGACTGGAGATAAGTGCTAAGTTTAAGATGCTGACAAAAAAGAGTCATTCATACCAACTATGCAATCTCTACCGTACTCATGATCGTGAATACTCAATTAGTGGATAAACTATTTTCAAATTGAATGTTCTTGCACTATTTATAAGGTTTCAAGTTCTAAAAGAAAAGTTGTGAATGATTTAAATCCTTGCCCATAATCGATGCTGGTAGTAGCTATTGAAAACTGTATGTAGTTGTCACTCAGTGAATAATCCTTATGGTAGACAAACAATCACAAAGTGTTGCCATAAAAGGTTTAGTAAACTATTTCACAAAAATAGTGCTCTCTGCATAAAAATAGCTGAAGTTTCACTTGTTTTGTTTTGAAAATGAATTGTAAGGTTTACATTTACCTGGTCTAGAAGATCTTCCACCTTCTTTTGCCATCCATCTCGTGCTGCAATCATCTCCCGTTCCTTTAGATGCATGATTTGATTAATGGCATTTTTTTTATCCTCCTCGTGTTGAAGCTTTAACTCTTCACGCAGCCTGTTACACTCTTGTCTAAATGAAATTATTATTATGAAAGATATTATTAGATGACATTCCCATATAAACAGTGGATTTACACCTATTTATCATACTTCATACATGTGTTCATAGTTGAGAATATATTAGTGTACACACATGCACATACAAAATGCTTAGTTTTAAGAGTTACAATTATTAAATATATGTTTCTATACGCCACACCTGCAATAATGATTGAACCCGCAATTTAAAAATCTGTCTCCTGGCAGGATCATGTATAAGTAATACATTTATCGACGAGAAACAAAAATAATAAAAACAAAAATAGAGGTCCTTTCAGCAAAACATGAATATAACTACAAATTAATAACATTATAACAGTATATCCAACGAATGCACCAAAGCACACCAAAACACCGTCACTTTTATCCTCAGTCAGTAATGTAGGGAAGAAAACACAACAAATTATTGAAGCTCCCTTTGCGACTTTCCAATAAGTGATCCACAGCAGTAGATGTATCAGGTCATTTAAATTGATTTAAAAAAATCATTTTTTTTTTTAAAGCAGCCCCATTTCTTCAGCAGAAATGGGGTTGCTGTTAAAAAAAAGTTTTCATTTTTGCAAAATATGAGTGAGAGTTGGCAGTGGTCCACTGAACCAGTGCGTGTCCCCCTGGAGCTGTCACTCCAATTCGCAAAGGGGAAGGGCTTCAAAAGGGACCCCTTCACTTTTGCGAATGAGTTGCCACCCCAACTTAGGAGTTGGTAACTTATCAATTGTTTGGGACCGAAATTCCATTAGCAAACCATACAATAATATATAAGGTTCCGAATCACAATTTAGAAGGGATGCTCACAACACACACTTTCCATTCATAAACCCATTTTATGAGTTAGTAAAACTTTATTAACTCCTAAAATGGATTTAGTACATTCAGAAAATAAAATTTTAACGGTTGCAAATACAATTTTGCACATTGGAGTGTTTGCAACCACTAAAAGGTTTAGCACAGCTGGCACGTTGTACCAAGCAGCTCCAAATTAAATGGTTCACTATGGAATCAAGGCAAAAATAAAAGATTTTTGGTGTGCCCATTTTAGACAAGAAACCTACACTTTTCAATAGTAGGCACCTCGTGAGAACCACACTCCCCCCAAAAAAATATATAGATATATAACTTTACAGGCAGCATCACAGTGACTTTGATAGGAAGCAGGAATGTAGAAAATAAGTTTGTTTGCCTTTCCATTACCACAGGTCATGTATTTCAAACCTGATTGTAGTGGATCCCCACTCTAAGTCTGATGTGTTAGCGGTGATAGACACAGTGACAAGAAGGTACAAGTTTCCTAGAGGGTCGAGAAGTGTAGAACTGACCACAGATTTTAACTAACACAGTGCCTCTTGGTTTGGCATTACTTTGCCTGATTCCTTTGGGATGACACATGCACACCAAACCCATTTACAGTGTTGTCAGTGGCAAAATCTTTACAGTTGGCTATCACAACCAGCACCCGCTTAAATTGCAGACAAGCTCACCATTACTGGTGGATCTTGGAAATACCTGCAGCCAAGACACCGCCAGAT
This sequence comes from Triturus cristatus, assembly GCF_964204655.1. Classification (NCBI taxonomy): domain Eukaryota; kingdom Metazoa; phylum Chordata; class Amphibia; order Caudata; family Salamandridae; genus Triturus; species Triturus cristatus. The sequence continues at coordinate 760,258,676 of NC_140589.1, read as the reverse complement.
TGCAGACTAAGAAGTGTAAAAAAGAAAAAGAAAACAAGACAGCAGGCCTTTTTCGTCTGTGCACCCAAGATCTGGAACAACATCCCTGTATCCATCAGGACTGCCCCAAAGCTGCTCCGAGTTTAAGACTCATTTCTTTAAATAACACAACATCACAATGCAAATAAAATCATCAACTCAGCCCCAGCTACTCTTACTCATTGATTTTATGCTTGTCTTTGACCATGCACAGCGCTCCACTGCCCTTGGGCTAGGTTCATGCTATAGAAATACCATATACATGCATACATAATCAAACTCAGAGCTCTGTGAATCCAGGCTTGATACCGATCCAAAAAACATAAGACTGAATCTGGAAGTACTATATACAACCGAGATCCCTAAAGGATATTACTTTAATTGTTTTTCAATTCACACTTTACTTTGGTAAAAATAAGATCAGTCTATACCTATTTCACATTTTTATAATTTGATACAAGGAAACTATTTTCAAGATGAAGTTTTAAATTAAAAATGCAAATCTTTTATTTGGTTAGAAAAATCATCTATATTTACATAAAATCAGAAAAACAGAAGACAAGCAAATTACAAATTATGTAGCCTTTGGAAGCTTGTACCTTCATGTCACTAGTCTGATATGTGTCCATGACCACTTACATCAGACTTCGAGTGGGGGTGTGGGGGATCCACCACAAGCTCCTTCGAAATACATGACCTGCGGTAATGGAAAGATAACACATTATGCAGTAGCACAGCTACACAGGTATGGCTGGGAATGCCTTCTGAAATCTTTTTGCGCTTGGAACTCAAATAACATGTTTTAAGGGTTAGCTGTTGAGCCAGTATGTGCTAAAGTGCTTTGTTACTGTTTACTGTATGTCATATATGTATGTGTGTCTTCAAACTCATTTTTGTTGTTTGAATATGTTTCGACCAGGAAACAACATTGAAACACATTTGGCCTGCAACTGGCATTAGTGCCACTAATGACTTTTACTGGATGATTGAAAGGATGGGAGTCCCCAGACCCTGACCTATTCATCCAGAATATAGACGTGCAAATGTCTGGAACCAAAGCAGGTTTTTGCCAAATGTTTGTAATCTTGTAAACCCCTTCAAATGTCAAAAAAGGATCTTTAGTCATTTGACCAATTATGGAGAATATCAGTCATTTCTTCAGAGCTAAGAGGTTTTAACAATACAAAATTAGAGATCTTTTCACCCGTCAATATAAGTTCACGAGTGGCAGTCTCTAGAAGAAACTCACTCAAAACTTTCTCCACCCAAGTATCAAAGGAATTAGCATGTTGGAACTCATGTGTAGTCTGAGCATCCATATTTCCACTTCCACAATCTCTCCTTATTAAATTTGTAACATACAAACTTATCACATACATAAAAAAAGCTTCTATGAGCGTGAAGAATCTGGGGCTCACTGATTAACTGACCAAGAAGCTGCGCTGTGGGAGAAAAATATAATGGGGGTAGTGCAGCAAATTAATGCTTCATCTGATATTTTCCTGAGAAGACTATATGTGTAATGTATGTGTTGACATTATTTAATAATGACTACAAGTATGAATTGATAGGGAATGAAGCAGTTTCATGCTACTGTAGTCTTTCAGTTCCATTGGGGCAAGCATTTTACTTTGGCATGAGCCATAATTCAATTTCTTTACCTCAAAGTCTTAATAAAAAAATATTCACAATTTCTATCGTCATTACATACTTTTACACCCCATACATACACAGCTGTGATCAGTGTTCATCGTAAATATAACCTTTGCATAGCTGTTACAATGCTTAAGCCTTGTGGGTGTTTACTAATGTTTAGAGAACAAACTCTGTAAAACTTAAATATGGAAAAGTGGGATGAGGGCAGCACTTGGGGTTTCAATTTATTTTTGTGACTGGATATTGGTATTGATATTTTAGAATGAAGAAACAAAAGAAATAAGTAGATTAGAAGGTAGCTGGAATCACCTTTGGTAAAACATTCTATCCCAGCCACATTTATCACAAAATGACAAACTAAGCTCTTGAATATATTTTCTACACCCATATACAATTTTATTTCACAACATTGGTTTTATACCGATTACTTTCTTGGAAAACATTAACAGAAATGATTAAAGAAGAGAGATCTATAAACAGATTCACTAGATATGAAACACTGTAACGCAAATGTAAGCCCATAGGAAAGGGGGTGAGGGGAGTTAAGTGGCACTACTTGGGCCGGACATGGATGAGAAAGGGGAGGGGGAGCGGGAGGGAAGAGGAGACCAGTGGCTGCTCCTCCGATAAGGTGGAGGAGCGTTGCCCCACTGCTCTGAAGCAGAGAAATGAAGGGAAAATAAAATGATAATAACTCGAGGTTATTATCATTTTATTTTGTCCTCCTGCTGCAGCTTTGCAGGGCGGGGCTGCTCTGAAGACAGGAGAAGGGGAAGGAGGGGTGAGCACACTTTGAAAGTGCGCATGAATGTTTGGCCGGCACATTAATGCGCACTTTGCATGTTCTCCTGGGTGGTGAACATGCCCAGGCTCCCATTCCCTGGCTGAGCGTCGAACCACGGCGCTCAGATCAATCACAATGCAGAAGTGCAGCGTAGTGATTGGCTTAGGGGAGCCTAAATGTGCTTCCTGTTCCGGCTGTGCAAAGGGACGAGGAGGAGAGAAGGATGTGAGACGCGGCAGTAAGGTAAGTTATTTTTTCTTATTATTTTCGATCCACTTCCAGCCCCACCCTACCCCCGCCTTGTCACCCCCGATCCATGCCGGCCGCCATTGGAGGAGACACGAGAAGTAGTGCACAATGGACTTTAATATTAGGAGATTACAAATCCTTTGACATATCATGATGAAAGTGGCATTGTGTGGACTTGTTATTACAAATTTGAATATATTAATTCTTTAAACAAAATATATTTCAGCATTTTATTGAGTGCTTCAGGCCTTTTAGATTTTTGGAAAAAATGTATTTCTCATTTACTATTTTAATAGTTGAATAACATTTGGAGTTACCCACAGTTGGTTACTAACATGTCTGCCCCTGCTATGTAGGATCAAAGAGCTCCAAGTTACATTGTCACCAACACACCCACCATTGACTGGAAGGGAAAAAAAGCACAAAGGTAAAAAGCAAATGGTAATGTAAACAGTAAAGAGAGGGAATGTAATGCTAATACCCAGAATGCAAGTCTTTACTATAAAGTGCCTGCAGAACTCCCATAGCCAACAACCTGAAACTCACTATTCTCACCCACCACAATTGCCCAAATCAGGATGTTGATGGCACTCGAACATCTGCACCTCCCTGAAATCCTCACCACCTGGAAACAACTATGTTGATTTCATTAACCAGAAACCCACCACCCCAAAAACAGTGTGCAGTTATAAAATCCTCCCAATGACCCTTAAATCTGTCACCCCAAGAAGAGCCTATGATAAAGTGAGCCTCTTCTCTGTAATCAATGAATGTTTGTCACTCAAGCTTCCATTTTAGTTTATCTTGTTTAAGAGGTTCCAACACCAGTGAGGATTCACCTCCCATCAGTTAGGTGAACTAAATTAATTTTGTTGGTGATTCTTTCATTCTGAGTAGGTAGAGGCCTCCTCACTTGTAGAATTAAAAAAAGAGGACAAACCAATAAGTCTAAAACACTGCTACTCATGTCTATATATATATACATTCACCAGATAATGTCTCCTACCATACTGCACACATGCCTTTAACTTATTAAACTGAGAATTTTGCAAAACAGTTTCACCTTCTTTTCCATGTTTGCTTAGTATTTCAGTCTCCTTTGCGCCCATAGGAGAAATGACTACAGACCATGTAATCTCTCCCCACAAACCATAAGGGCAGTACTTCATTTGTAAAATGACAAGTGCCTGTACCAAACATTTTCCTGAGAAGGCAATAGCTCACTTCCAGCAGTAGCGCTTCCTCACATCTACATGGAGAATATCCCAAGTCTTTGGTGCTTTAAATCATCAAACCTAGTGTGTAGTGCACAATATGCTGCAATACTTAACAATGCCATTCAGCACACATTTTGTACATTATCTTTGTTTTACCTCATTCACTTACTACCATCACTTACCCTTTCTCTGTAAATCCAAGGAACTGCTCCATATGTGTATCAGTGGACATAACACCAAAAAGAGCATTTTCTAAACCAATGTTCACCTACCCAAACCTACTTAAGTGATTTTTTTCCCTGGGAAGTGAAACAGACATGGTCAAATGCTGTTCAGAGGGCCACAGAGCAAGTGGGAGATATTGGACCCAACTGTGGGGGTTGAGACATTTTACTTCCGATGTTCCGATGGATCATGAGCACCAGTACCCCTTCAGCACTTGACTCTCTGTAATAGCCCTGGTCAAGTAGTCCATGGCTTCTCCAGCGGGAGCGGGACAGTGGAAGGGGGGGGGGTGGGAACACAGGTGCATAACTCAAAGTATGTTCAATAGCAGCAATAAATGATTGGCCCGGCAAATACTTGCTTTTATGAAAAAAGGAGTATTTATATACCAACACAAAGTAAAGTATGGCATTCACAAACAATACACACACTTCCCAGAGGCCAAGGCTCTATTGTTTCTAAAGGCAGTCCAGTCCCACTCTCCTCTTGCTGGTGGTAGTGGTTATTCCCCATTCACTATAGGTGACATTCAGGCTATGCCCCACTAGTAGTCCAATTAAAGTCGAAAGTGTTCCAGCACCAAAGCGATATATGGTAGGCACGTTCCCACAGGGCCTTATTGCCCGCTAATCAGTCTTACATGCAACAGTAGGACCTGCACAAACAAAGTCTCAGAGAGCACCCCCTCGTGGGTGCTGAATCTGCAGCGGCGGTCTCTGATGAGTACCACACACACAGCCCTGCAGGGGTAATGGCCTGGTGTCCTCTAGTTCCTCACATGCAGTTCTAAGGGGGCAGCAGCCTGGTGTCCTCGATGCTCCTCCGAAGCCTGTTAGTTTTCTTGGATCCTCCCCACAGGTGGGTGGGGGGGAAAGAAATTAGATGCTTCTGGTGCAGAGCCTCAGTCGGGACTTGGGTCCGCACAGGTTACCACAGTGGCCTCTTCTTCTTGATGTCAGTCTCGACCGGACCATACTACTAGCCTTCTTCCCAGTGGCTCCACGTGGCATTCAGGGTCACAGACTTCCCACTGCACATGGGCTACGACCCAATCTGTGAGGAAGCTGTCTCCTTGTACCTTGCTTGAGAGATCCAATCACCAGGAACTCCCACTGACCACGCTCCCTTCAGCTCCCTCCTCTGCCTCACAGGTCACACTGGTATTCACAAGCAGACAGGCACTGTTACTCCAGGGTCTTGAATTCCCTGGATAATGTCCCCTCACCCAGCTGAGAGACTGGCTGGACTTCGCCTCCAGTCCTGGTCACAGGTAGAACTCTTGAAGAGCTTCTCCATCCGCACACAGCCCAACTGGCTGCTTGACAGTTGACAATTTGGGGATTTTCGAGCTCCCCTTCTTATAGTCCGTTCCCAGACACTAAATGTGATTTAGGGTCTAAGTCTTTGAAGTTTATGTTGGGGCCCTGCTTCCTTTTAAAGTGCCTTCTCCCCTGCCCTGTCTCCATGAAGCAGCCTGTCACCGCAGGAGCGATTCCACATCTGAAAGCCCCACAACACAGGCCATGGGAGTGACCAGAGGTTCACACCTGGATGTCAGTCACAGTGATGTGTATTAAAAGGTTACCCCAGGGCCTCAGACGTCCTCTTTATGATTTTTTATCAGCCCCATCTCCTTTCAAAGATGTGCCCAAGCCTCTTTCCAGTGACCTCTCTTAATCAAAGAGCACCCTTTCAAGTGTACTGGACAGCCTGGTTCTCTTTCCTCCAGTGTGTGCCCCACTCAGCTTAACAGTAATGCAGCAATCCATCTGCCTGAGGGGATTTCTCTACCTTCTCATGCTCCTCCAATCAGCCATGGGTTTCCTAAAATGAAACCCACAATAATCTATATATTGTACCATTCAAAGGAACACATACACCCAACACATGCATATAACACACACACACACTCACACACACCCACACACATGCACACACACACACACTGCACAGCACTGCATTTTCTATGTATTGTACCATTCACAGGCACACATGCATATAACGTACACACACTTCACAGCACTACATACTAACCTGATGCAGGCCAAGGTTGAGTGTGTACACAGCTGTCTGACTTTACAAAAGTAAGCCTTTAGGCCTCACTCCAGTGACACAGGTAAAATGGCCTATTCATTTCTTCTAATCACTACATGGTATGTTGCCAACAACACACTTAACTCCAGGCAAAGGCAGTAGCCTTTCACCACTATGAGGGTAGCACTTTAGGGGCCCCTGCCGGGTCCAAATAGAACACAATCCGTGAGAAAAGCCTATATCATGGAGCTCCATGACAACAAAAATCTGAACCCGGGATTGAGACATCATTGCAGCTGGGGCACTCCGGGCAGCAGTACATGTCAGTCACCATGCAAGGGACTTTTCCGCCCAAACAGATGTCGTCAAATAATGTTCTTTAACTTTTAGTCTGTTTTAGATCATTTAGAGATGAGAGATTGAGTGGGTGAAAGTCTATGCACAGCCGACCGACCACTGGAAAAGGTCAAACACACCGTCATGGAGAGAATCTGCTTTGTAGACTGTGATGCAAGTCAGTCATTAGTTGTCAGGTGCTACTGGAGCAGTACTGGTTAGCATCCACTGGCACTCTGATGATGAGACCAATTGCAGACAATTTTCTGGAGTTGGAGATTGGCAAGCTGCCATGTTCCATCAGTACTAATCAGCATCTGGGGCAAGAGGCAACATCACACATGCTAGTGGTGGTTGAACTCTACTTGGTACAGGCACGAAGAGTCCATGGCAAGGCTCATAGGCATCAGGCACTGCCAGGAATTGTAAGCTATCAAGTAGCACTAGCACACAAAAGTACAGAGCGTGCCTATATTGAAAATGAACTGAGTTGTGAGGTCTATACTGAGCAAGACCCTGGCTGCTCACAGCAACTACAAAGATACAGGGCTTTTATTATGGTTCTACTAATATATTGTATCCAGACTACAGACTACCACTATATTGTGAGGGTAAGAAAGTATAGAATTGCTATTCTTTTCTCTGTACCTTGTTGATACACATCTTCACGGTATACAGGTGTACATTGTATCATGGAATCTAGATGTGAAATTAAGAATAGTAAATTGATGATTTTCTATATGTAGCCATTCTTTAACGATATAGGGGTAGTTGGTATTCTGGGTATAATATTTGTGAAGGAAAATCTTTTCATTTTCGGTCCTTGAAATACAACAGTAACTCGACTGAATGTGTGCGTAAAACTAACTACAAGTCAAATTAAACTGCACCAACATGCTGCACAAGAAAATGCAAGGGCCTTGGTGGGAAAATGAACAATACATGCAACCAGCTGGGACATTTTCACTTAAGTCACACTGAGAATTAGCTGAAGCATTTATGTAGATACTTCAGGTAACAATGCTAGTCTGGCCCAGTGGTGACCACAAGCTCAAATTAAGCACTACTTCTGGATCTGTTTCCAGATAAACTCTCAACTGGCAGTGACTGATCCATCATGTCTGAACTATTTGTATGGTAAATAGCCAGTGGGTAAGTCATCCAGTAGTCTAAAAACTATTTATAGAATGGGAAGCCTTTGAGGATAAGAATGTTAAGGCCTTGCCCCAGGAATGGGTCCTTGGACAAATGACTCTGCCTAGATCTGCAACAAAATAAGTTCTTCCACGATATGTGATTTGTTCAAGCAATTCTCTCAAAGCGCATGCCAATAGAATCTTCACTTTGGGGAAATTCTCTACAACCAAAGAGGACACCATTTATGACATTTCCCAAGGTCTTTTATTTTAAGTCCCTACCGCCATTATTTTCTATGGGAGGATGTTACAGTACCAGTGGTTGGCCGTGTGGTTTACTAATGTTTAGGGACCCTTTTTGGCTCTAGTAACTTTAGAAGTAAAGTTTGTGAATACCAATTTTTTAGATCTAATAAAGTGATGATGATGATGAATCCCAACGTGTATACTATTGTCGGTGGTGCTTCCCCCACCCTAAAATCCTCCCTAACCTTCCCCAAACACATTCTTACTTCACCCTAAACCCCTCCCATTTAGTAGAAAGCATGCCCCTTTTTTCAGCCACTCCTGATAGTCTCTCCCACATTTACTACTAAGTAGTAAACTTGCATGTCCAAGGATCTCCTCAAAGAAAAGACAGGAGAGGTGGAGGTCAGGAATGACACTCATAGGTTTATGAAAAGCATTTTGCAGTACTTTAGAAGTGCTACTGTAGTACTATAGTACTATTAAACATACTACAACATACTGGTGGAATGGGGTGCCCACCTAAAGACTCTACCTCCTATCGGGAGATTTAGTGTGTGGCATCTGAAGGCTCCTGAGTGTGCCCCCGTTGTAGAGGAGGAGCTGCAGGACTTCTTTCAGGTTAATGAAGGCTTGGTGTCGTCGAGCAAGCCCTCCATGAGGGGGCTGTTGAAGGACTATGTGAGGCAGCAAGAGTCTCTGCAACAAAAGCGGGTGGCTGACCTCGAAACTCAAATCCTTAATTTGGAGCGCCGCTCCCAACAATCTGACAAAGAGGAGACACAGCACCTCCTGGTGCTGGCACAGGCCGAGCTGCAGCAGCTTGCCCTTGAGTAGGCAAAGCAGTGCTGGAGGGCCTTGATCCAGAGAATTTACAAATCTGGGGTCAAATGTAGTAAATATTGTAATGGGTGGTGACTCACAATGTCTCCACCACTGTGGTGCCTGCCATTAGAGACTCAGCTGGCGTTCTCCAGGAAGAGCTGCCGGCAATCACCCAGGTCTTTGCAGCATACTACCAAGACCTCTACACACAATGTCCGACGCCCCTCTCGGAGATATAGAGTCCTATTATTGGGGATATTCCACTGCCCTCTATTCCATCTTTCTTGGCCCATGAATTAGACCAGTCTCTGACTGAGGAAGAGGTTGGCCAAGCCATATCTGGACTCAAGACCGGGAAGACCTCACCCCCAAACGGCTACCTCATTAAATATTTTAAGAGGTTCTGTAACATTTTAACGGCCCATTTGCTGAACTTCTACGCTGAGGCAATGCAAAGGGGATCATTCCCCCCTGACCTAGACTGTGTCACCATTATTGTTATCCCTAAAGAGAGCCTGCCTCCAGATCGATGCTTCTCTACTGTCCAATCTCGCTTATTAATGCAGACATTAAAATCTTTGCTAAAATTCTGGTGTCTCGACTGACCCGTACCCTACTGCACCTGATTCACCCGGATCAATGTGGGTTCATGCCGGGCAGAAGCACACTTCACCGCATTCGTTGAGTGCAGGCCAGGCACAGGACCTGGACGGAACCTAGGCCCTCCTCCTTGTGGACTTACATAAGGCTTTTGACACGGTCTCCTGGGACTTCCTGGAGGCGGTCCTCCTGCGGGCAGGTTTGGGAGCAACGTTCCGCAGAAAAGCCCTTCTTCTCTACCTCAACTCAACAGCTCAAGTCCGGATGAATGACGTGTTGTTTGCCCCCTACCAAATCTGCTGGGGCATGCACCAGGGCTGTCCCCTCTCCCCATTACTCTTTGCTCTGACTATTGTGCCACTGGTGTGCCTCATACGCTGCAATGCGCGGACACTTGGCTGGAGGTGGGGGAGTGGGATTGAAGAAAGAGGGGTATGCAGATGACATTCTCCTTTTTCTTGGGGACCCCTAGGCCTCTGGTTCCCGCAGCCTGGAGATTCTTCTTCTCTATGGTGAAGCCGAAATGACCTTGATGGGGACCTCCGCCGCTGGAACAGCCTGCCTATTAAACCCATAGGGTGCAGCGCACTCTTCAAGATGATGTGTCTCCCCCACAATCTGTATGTCTTAGCAAATTTCCCATATCCCCTACCCCGAAGGTGGTTTCGATCTCTGACCTCTAAACTCACCACCTTTATTTGGGCGGGTAAGCGCCACAGAGTGGCATTCAACTCATCACAGAAATCACCCTTTGATGAGGATCTGGGAGTGTTGCACATCTATGTGTATTACCTGGCAGCACAAATAGTGCCCATCAATGGGTGGTTCTATGGAGGTTGGGATGACCCTGCCTACCTCTTGGAACTCCATATGATGGGTTTTGAGGGGCTCTGGGGTCAGCTCTATGGGGGCCGACTACCCCACGGGTGCCCTCATGTACACGAGTGACGGTGTATGCTGGAAAGCATCAGTGTGATTGTTTGATGGGACCGCCATTTGATGGAACTGACCCCCATGTGGCAGGGCACATGGCTTGAACTAGATGGCTTTCACCAGTGGGACCGAATAGGAATGACATATCTGGGGAATGTGTACAAGGGTAGTAAACCTGATGTCATTCCAAGAATTAAAGGATCAGTACACTCTAGCCAACACTCACTTTTTCCGCATTTGTCCACTGTGACACGACCTGCGGTCACATCTTCCCCCGGATTCTCAGCTCCCTGAAGTCAGCCTCCATGAGGCTTAGCTCCTAATGGGGCACCTGGTAAATGGAGCGAAATCTAAGGTCTACCGCTCTGTGATTATCCATGCCCCAGATGGCTTTGATTCCCTTCGGCAGAAATTAGGGGGCTGGGTGGGTGAGCAGGCTGACGATGACTGGAGGGGGGTTTGCCTGGGTCCTAGGGAGTTGGCGATATCTGCACGCCTGGGTATGGCGCAGGTGAATTACCTACACGCAACATATTTATCCACGTGTCGCATGCAACAGATTTTCTGCTGCTCCTGATATCTGTGCACGCTTCGCACTGCTGACTTTTTTCGCATCGCATGGGAATGCCAACGCTGCGATCCTTCTGGACTAGAGCAGGAGATCTCTGCAGTACCGGGGCATCCGATTGAACTGGGTCGCCAAACTGTGGTACTGGGACTTGTGGAGGATTTGGGGGGTCCACAATCTGAAAGGCTATCTATAGGAGTATGTTGGGATGACATCACGACCAGCAAAAATCTGCACTGGGGAACACAAAAGTAATGTCTGATGTAAACAAAGCACAACAAAAATGGCGACACACTTTCTGACTGAAACACATACAGTGAACGACCTCCAATGGACATTCATAGAACAAATACAATCTGAGAACGGTCTTTTGGAAAAAGAACAACGCTGGGTGTTCCGCCTGGGCACCAACATAACGGGTCTTAACGATAATATACTGTGGAGCCAATTCTCTTGAGTAGAGAATAGAAACCGGTTGCCACCTTATATACTAAATCTCCCTGTATCTGTGGTGTGACCTCTCACCCCCTCATTATCCACCTTTTTCCAGACGAGGAGCACCTGTTTACCTTTCGATTTTGGCCCTTTTATAAAAAACGGGATAGAGGGTCTGGGGATATAATCCTGATCACCTTTTTCCAGTCTTACCCTGGATTGTGTGCATACTTGACCTTAAATTTGGCTTTTTCCATACATGGTTATGGGTATTACAAATTCTAGCCCTTATTTGCTCTCATTCCGTTCAGTTAACATAATTTGTTAAAATTCCCTTCTAATATAACTCCTATTGATTATGAAAATCTGAAAGGTTATAAATTCCACCTTTCAACTTTTTCCTTTAATTTTCACACAATGGGCAAGTTTTTTTGCACTCATTTATGTATGGTAATCAGAGTGGCATTTTTTCGTTATTATCTCAGTGCAGATTTTCACTGCAGGGCTGCTCTATCACGACCGCAGCGAGCGCTCTAGTTGTTAGCACACCGTGTCCCTCCACTTCCGGGTGAGGGTACGCGCTGTAACTTCCGGGTTAACGGCTATCCCCGGTTTCCCTAATCGCAAGGATGAAGTGCTCCACGAACGCACGTAGACACCGACAGTGGCGGGAACAATGGGGGCAATTGAGTACAGTATAAATAAACACTCCCCTCGGCACAACCACATCGACGGAGCCACGAGGGGGACGATTATGCGAGGCAGCACCTTGGTATATGTGAGTATGGCATAGCCGCTACAGAGAGGCCAGCTCTAATTCTCCACCGAATTTGGAAACCGACCTAATGCAGCTTTTTTATCTACAGAGTGCAATTAGCACAGGGTCCCTTTCGCTCTAAGGCTTATGATGCCATTGGCCTCAATACAGCAAGTATGTTTTTCAATTCCAGGCTGTTATATCTCATTTCTGGTTCTAAAAACTCCCTAGTCACTGCAGGAACTATCTTGGGATATAATCCTTTTAGCGTGTGTGTTTTTTGTTACATGTGTGTATGTCTTGTACGTGTCTATTTTATTACAGGACACTTCACTGGCACGATGATCACGTAGTTCTCTACATTTATAGGCACTGTATTTATCACCTATACAGGTCACGAATGCCATATCTGGAACATAATTTGTATACCAGATGTTTCTTTCCTAAACCTTGTGTTTCTTTTTCATATTTGCAACTAAGGAATTACCTTTTGGCATATAATTTCGATACCATTGTGTCCCTTCGTGGTACTATCTACACATAGGGGCAGATTTATGAGCCCCTTGCGCCACTTTTGCGTCACTTTTCCCATGTTAAAAGTGACGCAAAAGTGGCGTAAGGGGCTCATAAATCTGCCCCATAGTATTTAAACTGTTGACATTTGTCATTTCATTCGTGTGAGTAGGGTAGGGATCTGAGTACCCGTCCTGAAGAAGAAGCAGCACGCTTTGAAACATGTTGACACACGCAGGAGGTCTTGTACATTAATACAACATACCTCCATCTCACACCTTTTTAATAATACCGGCACCAAGGTAAATTAAAGTTTTTTACTCCTATGATGCTAGGTGTTTTTTAACATTCACTTATCACTCACTCCTGACCCTACCTCTCACCACCTCTCACACCACACATAGAGATAACATCAGTGCTCCTGTGTATTCGTTGGTAGTAGCACGCCGGTCCCGTAGAGGGATGCGAAGACCCCTATGATGAAGCATGACACCAAGGGCCCTTTTGGTGTGTGAGGGGTATTTAAAAAACACTAAGTGCTTCCCACCAATGTAGGAAACACACTTGACCCATGACCAAAATCATCAATTGCATTTTTTCTTGGGTGGATCCTTTTTGTTTATCAATAATGTAAGGGGAGGCTGAATCCACCCCTGGTGTTCGTGTAGGACACCAACTCTCCACTCCCTCCTTTGTTTTTCTCAATATTTATAGGGTAGCCAGTCTGGTAACCAAAGGAATCTTGCATGGCTGTGGAAGCAACCTACACCCACTTCAATACGGCTGTGGTGAGTAGGAGTCGATTGGTGCACGCAGCAAGAAAAAACGATCTATGAGGCATGTGGATGCCGCCACAAGCATGATGAAGAGTGGGGGAATTGGTGGTCCTATTATGGACTGTACACATGAAAGGGTCGGCTCTGGTGGGATTGTCTTATGTACTGTTGTAACTCTGAATGCTCCGCTTTTACTGCTTGTAATGTTGGATGGTGCTGCTGTATAAACAAAATAAAGTTGGATAGAAAAATAAATACTACAAAATGCATTTTGTGGCTATGCCCCAATATTTTGTTTTGTGTGCTTTAAAGTGATTTGAAAACCTTTCAGTCCACAACTCGCACATAACTGGATATCCAGTGAATCTCTGGCCTGCAACTATGTTCTTTGTTCTGATATAGGGCATACCCATGCGCCACTGTACATTTCCTCTGCTTTTTTATTTATCCACCTACCACGTTTGTGTGTGTGATTGACTGTAGAGTGCAGGCTGGTAAATACTTATATTTATTATAGAATCTGTAACAAAACATATACACTTGAGAATAATTTTGCAGTAACAAAATATATAATCTCTTGTTGAGCCTTGAAACTATTGGTGAATATGCAATGTTATTTGTCTACCTGACGTATATCTCTGACTCCACTTTCTCATATGGAACACCTTACTCATTTCATGGACAGGGTTCTCAACTGTAGATGTCAGGAGTCAACCGAAAAGTGATAGCTTTAAAAAGAGAGTGGTCAAGAAGCCAGAAAGGGTGCCCTCCAGAGGCAGTCTGTTGCCTTTATGCAAATGCTCAACAATAAGGTAATCATTTAGGTTCCTTAATAAAAAAGATGGGGGGATTCTACTTAGGATGTACAAGCTGGGGACAATGTCATTTGGGTACAAGAGACCTATCCTTAATGTGAGGTTGAAGACAGAGTGAGATCCGGTTATTTTGTTTGGCAATTAACAGGAGAAACAATTACAAATCTTTCAGAGTCTTTGGAAGAAGATGAACAGGAGGCAATATATAGTGAGTTCATTATTGATACGTGGAGTGAGAAAAGTTACTTATTGGAAGCAACAGTTCGTCAGCATTTTTTTCACCGATTCACATGCTTTAAATTCATTGACACTAAAAGAATGGGAATGCTCTATGCATCAATAACACACAGGTGGCCATTTTACAGACAGTGCCCTGGAGGCACAACAGGAGTATGTATCTGTTTTCTGTACCATGGGGCAGTGTAGTAATACAGAAGAAGGCGCAGATGCTTGTGCATGTGCACCTTCCACTGCAATACAGATAGCGTCGGAGCACACAGAGTGCCGGCGCTTTCTTCAAGGGGTGTTATCACATTAACATGAGGAGCATGTCCCATTCCTAATGCGGGAGCCTCTTTGCCTCTGCGGCCACATCTATAGTAGGGTTCGGGCGCATGGGCTAAGAGGCCATCAGGAGGCGTACTGATTGTGAGCCACAAAAAGGTGGTACACAGTCACTACGCGCCCTGATGGCGTCCAAGCAAATGGGGAAAGGGAGTTCCCATGGACCCCACAGATTTCTGACTGTAAGTGGATGCAGTGACTCACTGCACCTGCCTGTAGGGGATCTCTGTCCCCTCTTTGAAATGCAGGCGGGTGGCACTTTCACAGAAGAAAATAAACCAGCTGCTTCAGTCAGCCGGTCCATTTTTCTCTACTGCACTGCCCCCAGGGTAGTGTAAGCTTTTGTTTGCCCTGGGGGCAATAGACTACTTGTAACAGTGACAGTGCACTCATTATGTGATACTGGCCCAGTAATCTTAATAACACAAGAGAGCTGCAGCCTGTTCTGCTCATTGCTTTAGGCCACTGACTGGGCATTAAAGTGGGCAGGCCCTCCATAGTGGCCATCTTCATATTCTCAAACAAAGGTGTGTCCAAAATGCAGCACTTTGCCTAGCAGGGGAGAAGGGTTGCTTGCATGTGAATATAAGATAGATGCCAATGTAAATAATGTTTTCTTCTCTAGATCGAGATTGTTTATAGATTCACATAATTTGATTTACAATAACAACCCATTCGTAGAACCAATAGGGCGACGGGAAAGAGACTTACATTATCGGAACAAGCTTTGCAGCTCCTCCTGACCCACACTCATCTCTTTTATAGTGAACATCCAGGAAATATACTACTGATGTATTGTGGCTGTATTATTATCCAACGGAAATACTGTGACTAAAATATCAACTATCAAAATATTGTGAAGGTAATTATACATAGGTAAGTAAGGTTTACTACATTTATTTTCACACACGATATATATCTTCAAGGGACGTGAAGTTAAGAATTATACACCTGTACTCACCTAAGCGTACTTAACTTCACAATATTTTGCCTCTCAGTAATAAGGGCACATAATTTTTGGAGGATATGTCATGTCAATCCGTGGTATTGTAAATAAGAACCATCTAGGTAGTAATGACACATGAATGTATGCAGAGTCACCATGTTGAGGTCTACAATAGTGTTTCCCAAACTGTAGGTCACGACCCCCTGGTGTGTCGCAGCCGATTTTTGGTGGGTTATGAAAGTGCAAGCAATAATGAAGGATGCCTTTAAATTCTGTATTTATCTTTTTGCACTTGCTGTGCTTCAGAGACAGAGGTCAAATGTCAGGCTATAACTTCTGACAAATTGCTGCTTATGTTTGTAACACGGGGATTGATGTTCACAAATTCCTCTCGCTTTGCAGTCAGAGAAAAAAAGTTAAGTGAATTATGTGACAATCTTGCTGAGGTGTAGGGAGTATGAACAGGAAGGCTGGATGATGTCATTTTTTGTAACACACAACACAATGTAAATACCTGCACATGAACTGTAGACACTCAGCAGTTAGGAAAGCAGAAAAGAAGCACTTTATTTTGTAATTCTGAAGT
Source organism: Triturus cristatus (assembly GCF_964204655.1). Taxonomy (NCBI): domain Eukaryota; kingdom Metazoa; phylum Chordata; class Amphibia; order Caudata; family Salamandridae; genus Triturus; species Triturus cristatus. The sequence goes on along the minus strand of NC_140589.1, from coordinate 760,242,457 downwards.
GTGATGGAAGCAAAGATTTTAAAAGGGTCAAAACAAATCAAGACCCTTGGTTATGCACAAATGATAAATATTCACTGCAACCCGATTTCCACACATTATCATTTGTGTGCAATATAGTTTTCTCAGTAAAACTCTGTCTGTGCAAATTTAGAGACCATTTCAATTGAAAACGTGTTGTTTGTAAACGACAGAGCTCTGCCACACGATGCTTTAGTTACATTCAAAAATCGCCCGCCTCATGTCCATTAAAGATAGGTGGGTTACGAAAGTTTGTTGTTCGAAAAAGTTTTGAAAGCACTGGTCTAGAAGATATCCTATACTGACACTTTAGCACATAGTGCTACGTTATTGCCACCACTCTACATGAATGAACCTTACTTTTGCGTCTGACGCTTCTGCTTACCTTTCGATTGCACTTGACATCCCTCTGGGTCTTGTTCCTGCTGGATGAAAATTTCAATTGAATAAATACAATGCATGCAGCTATACTTCTGTTGCTTCAATAAGGACTGTCCCCAGCTTGTTTGACCGAATGACACAAGAACAGTCGTAATGTGCACATGTAGTTGGCTCTTCCCATTGAGTATGTCAACGCTCACTCGGAATGCAGACTATGCAAGGCATGTTTCTGCGTGAGCTCATGTCTGAAAGAATGTCTGAGGTGAAGCAAGCCGATTCAACTGGAATTCACATTGGGCATGAAAGACGCTCATTCTCAAGGTCACCTTGTACTTGCCTGGCTGATAGCATCATATTTATGGAGGCAGGTTTCCCGGAAAAATATATAACTTCAGCATTGTGCATTGGCTCACGTCGGTGCCCCATCAGCTCTCTTGAAACTGCATTTATAATGGCTTAGCGTCTGAAGGATATGTCTTTCATCAGAACCTTTTATGACACGCGGAGTATAGGGGTGTCTGCTAAAGGAACTGGGCTACTCTAGCGATACATGATAATTTAGCATCTCTGTGGGATTTACTAAACCTCCAAATGTAATGTCATCAAGAGCCAAGTCACAAACCATCCTCACTGAAGTCAGGCTCCGATCCACTCTTTCCTACCTGTCTTTCAGCACGCGTGGATGGACTATCGGTTTGAGAAGGTGCTGATCAAGACGTTGGCTCAAGTCTGTGTACCTCACTTACTTGGCCCAGTCTGATAATCATTGTGCATGGTTAGCAATAAACCTTCTGCAGGATCCTTTGTTGGAGGAAACGCATAAACAATACTCCCTGGTCGGAAAATTGAAAATTCATCTGTCAGACTGTTTGGTTCTGGTTAGCAGAAGGGGGTTTCCTGTAACACAAAATGGCATTTATTCAAAGTTTCCCTCATTGGGCAAGCAGGTGTTTCATTTCGTCAAGTTCCTACCTGTGACAGGCCTTAAGGTGTCTGCTTTTGTGATCCACCTGGCTGATGATAGTAACTTGTAAAAGTTCCTGAATCACATAAATGCTGTGCTCAGTGTATTTATTTATTTTATAGCATTTTATATAGCACGGACATTTATCCGCGGGTACTGTGAGGCTTAAAACCATTTAAAAAAAGCCTTAACTGATTCATGGTTTTCACTATTGCTAGGACATGTTTTAAATGTGTTTCTGAACTTCAGTGAAGGTTCTTTAAGCTCCTCAATAGGCAAGGTGTTCCACCGCTTGGCATCCGCAACTGAGAAGGACGGTCCTCCTTGGGTCACTTTTTATCTCTTGGTACATTTAATAGGTCTGCATTTCTGACTGAAGCTTTCTATTTGGCCTGTAAAATTAACATTTATGAGTAAAGAGACCGTGATGAGAGTCAAACAGTGCCTTGTGTGCGAGGCATATGCATTTAAACTTAATTTGATGGTCCACTGGAAGCAAGTGTGCTTTCCCAGGCCTGCTGAAGATTGGCTCAAATTTCCTGTGGTTAAAGATCAATACAATTGCCCCATTTTGCACTAAAGGAAATTTCTTTATAGATTTAAATGTCAAACCAAGGTAACGTGCATTGCAACACTCCAACTCCGCTGAAACAAAGGTGTTCACAATTACGATTCTTTGCTCAGTTGAAAAGAATGATATAATACTTTTTAGGAACCATGACTGGAAGAAACAAGTGGCGGTTACCTGCCAAATTTGATCCTCCATGGTTAATCCTTTGTTCGTCTTTACACCTAACTTCTTTAAAGTATTACCTGCGGTGAGTGACTGTCTTCACGATGTTGGCTAAAAAGAGTACTTCCATATAGTTGTCTGATGGTGTGGTAAAAGAATTTTAGTTTTTCTCCCATTCAACTTCTGGTAGGTTTGCAGCATCCATGTTTGAACCAGACATGCAATCATGGAGGACAACTGCACACACACTGGCATTGACTGTGGGCAGTATTGGTGTGTCATCAGCATACATGAGCACTTTCAGTCTGAACAACTAGATTAGAAATGCCAATGGTAGCATGTAAAGGTTAAATAACAAAGGGCACAGTGTGGACCCCTGAGGGTCTCCACATGTCACATGCTTCAATTCTGGCAACAATGGCCAAAGTTCAACCTGGACAGACCTCTCAGAGATAAAACCTTTTAACCATTCACAGCTTTGTCGTTGATGTCTAAGAGTTGCAGTCTTTGTATTAAGATGTGATGGTCAATGGCAGCAAATGTCGAAGCAAAATCCAGTACTACGAGTGTGGTGGATTTATCACAGTCAGCAAGAGGCAGGAGATCATCAAGCACAGCTGTAAATACAGACTCAGTACTACATTCAGCTCTAAAACCAGCCTGCAAAGGATAAAGCTAATTCTTTGATTCGACAGTCCAGGGTAGTTGGTTGAATGCTGCACTTTTCCATAGTTTTGCTACATATGGTAGCTGAAATGTTCCAAACACTCCTGATCCAGTGTAGCTTTTCGTAAACGAGGGTCCATTTAGCTCTTGTTGATAGCGAATAGTGTTTGTTTAATCTCCCATTTACTTAAAATAAAGTTCTACCCAAATTGGCAGATTTCAGAATGCACTCCGCGTAATGCAGAACTTTCACTTTATTAAATTCTTTTTATTATATTCATAATTGCATGCTGACCAATTAGCTTTATCTTTTCTAGATAGTTCCAGCTGCAGGTCTGCTCTGAATTCCTTAATTAACTTCTCATCAAACCTAACTTTGTTTTGAACCATGTGCTTTATTTATTCTTGTCACAGTGAAGAATGGACTTCTGAGGCACAAATTAATTGATTCCATTACTCTGAATGACATTATAATGATTGAGTAAGCCACTGGTATTATCATTCAAATTCAGTGTATTAGATGTTTCTAAAATTTGAGTACCAAGTTATTTTTTATGTACGGCTCATCAATTTCTCACGGTCTCAGTGATTTTAAAGGTGGTTTGCCAACTCTGCTGTAAACTGATGGCCTGTCGAACAGAATGAGGTTCATTGAATGCAGGTTGGACTTTGAATTGTTTGCTGTCACAGCAGACTATCTCCAACATATTTCCTGCATTGTGATCTGGGCGGATATCTTCTACGAATAAATTAAATAAGCCTAGGGTTTCTTTACATTTATATTAAGTTGGATTTTCAGTTTCACCAAAAATAGATGTTAAAATGTGCCTGCATAAAATCTCGCAAAGAGAAGGGTCTAGGGGTCGGACAGAGTTTTCAAGCTTACAGAATGCCATGTGCCCAGCTTACCTGACTGGTATGTCTATCCAAATTGGGGTACAGTAACTGGCCACTGGTCTAGCCAAAGCGCAGATGGGCTTGTCTTAGGCATGCCACTGTCACGTCCGCTACGCGAATGCATACTCAGCTCCCTTAGGTACCAATCCAAGTTGTCATCTGCACAAGACTAGACTCCCAGCCCATCCCCTCATGCCAGAAGTGAGGAGCATGTAATCCAGCAGTGAAGGCAGGGTTTGTATTCCCGCCTGCCTCACTAACAGCTTTTTTGGCACTTTTTCCTCAGGAAAGATTAGCTCGTAAAAAATCCAATTATAAAATACACGTTAACCCCATTAAAACACACACTGTGCCTTAGACTTACACAAATTCTAACATCAGAATTTGCCTTCACAGATAAAAGGGCCCCTGAAGATAAACTATTTATTCACTCTTTGTATGTTGAAGTGTAACTCAACTATGTCAATCTATAGGTTACACAATTTTTTTGCAGTTTCATTTATCTCTGCTTTCAAATCTAAATCATGTTGTCAAACAGGATCTTCATCCTCCTGTTGTGAATGGTCAGTAGAAATGACTACAATGGTACTTAACACTCTAACCTCCACGACAACCAGGTAGAGGTTTCTCGCCTGCGCCCAATGACCTTTGCATGAAAGCTAGCGCAGATGTAACCCTCATCTTGGGGTTGATGCATTAGTAACAACTGTTTCCTGAGTGATTGAGACCTATAAAGGCAACTAGGTTAAAGGATTTCCTGTCGATCTTCACAAAGAAGTCGATTTAGGTCAATAGCACTGAATTTCCTCTTTCTTCACAAACGGGTTTCTGTTGCAGGTCCTGCTGTAGTAGGAATGGGTTTATATTCTAACTGCAGGGACAAATGAGTGTGATATAGATTAACTTGACTGCTGCCTTTTACCATCTGCTTCTTCCAAATTCCTTGTTTTCCTTTGATAGAATTTGCATTTTCTGCTTGTGCTTATCGACTACCAACTTTTTTTTCTTGACAATTGCCCAAGACATGTGAATGTATGTAGACAAGCTCACAAGGTGTTTCCTCGTGTTAAATCAAAAGCACTGTGCATGCAGAATGTGCAGGAGGGACAGTATTGATTAAAGTATCATTTGCTCATAGAGCACTCTTACCAGCTAATCACCCAATTATGGGTTACCATAATGACATATTCAGGCAGATAAGCATCCACTGAGGTCATCCATTTTGTAGGGATTGGGGGAAGATCTGAACCTGAAGAGTACTGCCCATTTCCCACAAAGCAGAGGTATATTCTGCTTCGTGACAATTGCAAAGTGGACTGGCTTGGCTTAATCCACATGTATTGGTTACACTTTCTGGGGGTACCTTGAGTAGTTTGGACCACTCACCTTGAGACAACCACCGAGGGTTATAGCGATGTGGTCTCTATAAAATTAATTTCAACATAAAATATGCATGACCTAGAGCAATTATAGCAAAAAAGGTGGTATTATCTGAAAAGACTGCTTTCTGAGTACTTTGTTAATAAAGCATAAATCCAGAATGGTTTTTCATCCTAAAGTCTTTTTTGTTTTGAATAGAAAGTATCCGACATATAGTCTGTGGTGCGTCAATACAATTCCTATGGCTATGCTAAATAGCACATAAGGACTTGTTTCCTAGCTGCTGGAGAGGGTTTTTCGACACTTCTTTGGAGGAATCGTTTTAGGGTGTCATTCTGTACCTCTACTTTGGGATTACAATAATTTCTCCCACTCAAGGAGAAGAGGGCCTGATCATTGAGTCAAGTTTGTTTCAGGATCTGGCTTTACCAGAAGCTCTACTTCTAGTTCTCCCTCTGTTGCCTCTCCCTTTAATTATCTCTGGGGTAAGTGTCTTAAAACTTGAAACTTTAATAGGCGAATGAGAAACTGAATGAAACCGGGCTTCTGCCTCGAGCTCACTGAGAGGAACTGTTCCTCCATGTATGCAGAGATCTTAGCATGTTCTCTTTCGGTCTGCAATGTCTTTTCAGTCTTTTGTATGCAATGGCAACTCCAAAATAGACGTTTTGAAATTTTCAATGACAAGACAATTGTCACTACCAGATCACTGAGTCCTTGCCAGCAGAGATTCATAATGGTAATTAAAAGAACCGCAAATTTAGAATTTAAGCAGTTCTGTAAAAAGGTTTATGTTCAGATTCAGAACTTTTTATTGCACTTATTCGAAAATGAAAAGTGGATTCTGCACAAACAAAGATAACAGTCTATCGCAGGAAGACACTATTCATTTACATTAAAAAGTCAGTTATTGTGTACAATAATATTTCTCAGGCGAAAAGATTCAGTAATTTACCCTAGCCACCCTGAAATAAGAGGTAGAAAAGACATCTGGAATCAACAAAAAAGTGCAATCCCAATGAAATGCACAGCATCTTATTGCTTTTGGTAACAGTTCGAACCATTAACACACCAGACATATCCTCACCTTCCTAATTTGGGGGGTGACATCAGACCAGTCTCAGAGCCACAGCACCTTGGGCGCCAAACGAGCTATAGGTAGAATCCCGTATACCACTGGCTGAACATCACAATCCTCCCTGGACAATATTCAATCCCTTGCCATTGCAGGATTACCTAAAACAACGACTTTCTTCTCTCTCTCTCCCTCAGTCATGTCAGGATGGATAGGGGAGCCACCGGCCTACAAGCAGCCATCTCTTTTTTAATGGCTTTCAGATCTTGTCTAAACGTCAAGACAGCAAGGCTGAGTTTTCAGAAAAATATAAAATCCTGGATCATTAACTCCAAAATCTTCTCTTTCTTGACATGCATGCATGTGATCATTTCCTAATACACTAAGTCCATCGGTTCAGCCCATTTGTTGGTTTCTTCCTGGGTGGTCACCGACGTCTTAGCAGAGGCCATACATTGGTTCTAGGACCCATTGTCTCTCTCTGCCCCACAACATGACTCTTTCAACAACCTCTGTTAAATTGGGCCCTTAGTAAGAAGAAAACCCCTTCTAGGCCTTGTTCCCACACTGTTTATTCTCTTTAGGGACCATTGCCAAACCAAAAACACTTAGTACCACTTCGCCCAGCACAAGTGAGCTCAAGATTAGTCGTCACTGAGCAAAGGCGAAATCCAGTATCCAAAATCAGACTCTACCCTGTCTCCATTGCTTTGTCTCTCTCCTCCTTGCTTCAGTGCCTCATAATTTCAGCCCTTCCAAACATCTCCGATATTAGATTCTCCTGAGAGCATATCACAAACTGCCAAGGCTCTATGCTATTTTACTTTGTGTAGAAGTGCAAACAGACCCAAGAGATCAGCCACTTCAGTATGTATGTATGTATGGATATGTATGTATCCAATATTTCTATTGCATGAACCTAGCAGAGGAACAGAGTGCTGTACAGGATCAAAGACAAGCATAAAGTCAGAGGTAGCTGGGTTGTGGATGGTTAATACCTTTTGATGTAGTGTTCCTTAAAGAGGAGAGTCTTCAACTCTTTCTTAAATTGGAGCAGCATTGAGGTGGTACTGTTGGATACAGGTAAGCTGTTCCAGATCCTGGGTGGATAGATGGAAAAGGCCTGCTGCCTTGTTTTTTTTTTTACTTCTAAGTCTCCAGCCTATTGGTGTTCTAGCTGCAGGTGTGCAGAGAACAACCAGAGATAGTGAGCTTGTCAGCCAGATAAGCTGGGGTAGTGGTAGTGATGGCTTTGTAAATGTTACTGAATCATAATTTATGCTTTGAACATATGTAAAAGCATTTTTGTGGTAGGAAACTGCCAAATAGACCAGTTTCCTGCTGCAGAAATGCTTTGTAAATATGGTCCTATGTGTTGTGCAAAGGATGTGTGAAAGGCTGGTACGTCTATATCTGTGTGTGATTGTGGGGACTGAGTTCAAAAGTAAAGTTGGGTTAGAAAAATAATCAAATGCTGTGAAGAATGAGAGATGGCCAATGGCAATTTCAAATTCTGACCAAGTAGTCATAATTAATTCGTAGTCAAACCATAGAGAATATATAGTCCGTTCGTGAGCACCAGTGCCAGACGCACACACAGTGAAACTCAGGAGATATTTTCCAAAAGTTTAAAAGTGTAAAACAATATAGCTTAGAAAAGATAAGCACTTCAAAAATGTCTCAACAAACTTCAAGGACTTTGAACTGTAGAGTAAATCGCATCATTAATTAATTATCAGTGCTAGTTGTATCCCCTTGATATAGAAATGGGTATCATTCACTCAGAAATGCTCTAACGATCTGGTAACCTAGATTCTCACCTTCTATTGTTTTACTTACGGCTTCCGCCAGGTAAGTTTGCACATAATCCAACAAGATACACACAATCAAGTTCAGCAGGAAATTCTTACACTGTTTAAAATATAGTGGTATGTACAGGTACAGGCTATATCCAGGAAGATAAATCCAAAAAGTACCTGAGATTTTCTGTCCATTTCAACTCCATGTCACGAGCTATTTTATCTATTTTGAATTTCTCTTCTTCACGTGTGTTGGAAAGTATTGCTTCATGTTGCTGTCTCTCCTGTTCTAATTCTTTCTGTGTGACAAAAACACAGACCAAGTAACCATTTGCACATATCTGTAAAAGAGTCCTGGGAATAATCATTCGTTGTATTTGAGAAAAAAAAGGCTTTTCTTAAAACAAGACGAATTTCCACATGAAAACCACCAGAATACTGTGCACATGCTAAAAGAAAAAGAATAACAGCTCAGTAATATAAACTCCATGCCCAAACAGGCTGCAGATCACAGAAAGTGACAACTGCTCAGTTTCCAAAGAAGAAGTGACGTTTTCTGAGACAGAAAGACAATTGCTGGTGAGATGACTAAGAAATATGCAAATGGACACGGGCTTAATCAAGAGCACATCTAGTTGGGCTTTCACCAAGGACAGACCCCAGCTTGGACCGGTGAGAAAGTGGGGTAGAAATTCACGTGTAGTGATACAAGACTTGAGGTAAAAATGTCTGCTTAGACTTCTGCTTGGAATTGGCCTTCCCTTTAAAAGGAGAAACTGATCTACAAGGTGCTGCTACAGGTGGGGAAGTGAGTTGAACAAATAGGCCTCATGGTCTTTTTCTGTTTGTGTCACTTTCGGTGCATTGATAAACCTCTACGGCCTGGCAGTTTTCCATCTCAGAGGGTGGGTAACCTTCCAGCTAGTGGGATGGTGGGAAATTAATTTTAAGGCTGTTAAAAACAGATATACCATATTTGCACAGTACGTGCACTGCGTGCATTTGTGCCCTTGTAAATCCCCTGTTTTCGGCCAAGTGGCCTCAGGAACTCCTTCTTTTGACCTTAACAAATTCCTATGCAAGACCACTCCCATGTTCCTTTTTAGGTCTTGCCTGACCCAGCGCATGCGCTGGTCTGGTGAGACATTTTGTGAGGGCTCCAAAAAGTGCTACCAGGCCAGCCTAGAGCTACAGTGCATGTGCGCGGGCGCGCGCGTCACGCTTTAACGCGATTACTTTCACTGCCGCTTTGATGTTTGATCGCGATCGCGATCACTTTCGCGGCCGCACGGCCGCTATGATGTTCTCTGTGAGGCTTCAATAGATTGCAGCAGTTAAAACAAGCATTGGCATAGCCAATAGGTCTCACTTTTGGGACCTTATAAGTGTTTAGTTATGCAACTGTTGCATGGTTAAACACTTATAAGGTCCCAAAGGCGAGACCTATTGGCTATGCCAATGCTTGTTTATCTTATTTTAGCTTTTTTCTTGTTTTCTTTTTCTCTCTCCTCTGCAGCTTAGGTAGCTTATGCACAAAATTCCTGCTTTATGCCATGCGCTTAATGTCAATAACCATTTAAAACATCTCGTCTGCAGAAACTCAGCATATTTATTCTTTCTTACCGATGAAGTAGTGAGGCCCTTTACCAACTGCTCCTCCCACTACGCCAGTGCGTTCAATGGGAAAAATAAGTGCAGATACTCATCCAAATAAGCTGTGGAGTTTGGGCGAGGCTAGGGGAAGGCTTGGTTTGCGCAGGGCTAGGTAGCGGCTTAAGTGTAAGCAATTAATGGCCTCCATATCAAAGGTTGGTAAATTGAGCACCATCAGTACTGGGTAAAACTAACATCTGTTATTTACAGGGAATAGATGAGGATGAAGAGTGCATTTAATTTCATTAGAGGTGACTATGTTGACTACATTATGTAAAAGTATACATGATAATGTGTCCAATTATAAACTAACTTCTGCCAAAGGATAGCAGTGATATTTGTTGCTCTCCTCTCAAGCTCTTGCTTTACTCTTTTTCTCTTCCACAGTCTCTCTAATTTCCATTATCAACTTTCTGCTTACCATGTTTAACTTTCCTTTTTTCATCTTTCACTCCCAAGCATGTATCCACTGGTTTGTCCTTTAACTTTCACTTATCCTGTCCCTCCCTGTCTCATGTCTCATCTTCCTTCCATGCTTGTCTCTCCTTTTTCTCCTTCTTTTCTCTCCATATCTCACCCCATCCCCTTTCAGGTTCTCCTTTCTCTCCTCATACCTCTGTACTTGGATTGCTTTCCACTGCCTCTTCGTGTCCAATGCCCATATTACTACCTCCTGTTGTCGCTCTTTCTCTCCTAGCCCTGCATTTCCCTCCTCTGTCTCTTTTTGACTCAGTGCCTGACCAGGGCCTCCTGAAAAAAATGAGGACAAGGTGGCATTAATTCCTTCTCTCTTTCACCATCCTGCCCTACTCTCTGAGGATTATGTTACTGACCTTGTAAGTATCTGTTCGTGGCAAGTAGTGCAGTAGATTCACATGCTCTGCATACTCCTGCAATCTAGTGTAGGGTTCACATCTATACAAGTTGTTTTTCTTCAAAGAAGTCTTTCAAATTCAGGAGGTAAAGTGACTCCTCCTCTTGGTGATATTGTGCATGGGCATTGACTCCATTGTTAGATTGTTTTCCCGCAGTCGGGTGAGAATGGAGTGTGAGTATGTTTTAGTTAAGAGTTGACCATGCATATGATATTGTAAGTAGATATTGCAAAAGCCACTGGTGTCCGGGGAGGAGGGCAGGCATATGTGAATCTACAGCACTGCATGCCACAAACTCATGATAACAGGGTAAGCAACATAATCCGTATGATGGCATGTGTGGAAGTAGATACACATGCTATGCATAGACTATAAAGCAGTGCATTCTAGAACGTTGTGGCTAACCTGTGGGTGTTGCAGTTGTTCGGAAAAAGGTATGTAGCACTGCCTGCCCTACATTTGCTTGTTGGCATGCTAATACATTCACACAGTTATGTTTAGTGAAGGTTTGTGGGGTTGACCATGTAGCTGCTTTACACAACTCAGGTATGGGTATATTGCCTAGAAAAGCCATATATGCTACTATTTTGCGAGAGGAGTGTGCTCTAGTGGTGTGGACAAAGTTCTTTTAGCTTTGATGAAACACGTCTGAATGCATTTAATTATCCATCTAGAAAGATATGATTTTGATATGGGCTTTCCTATGTGAGGGGGCAAAAAACCCCCTAAGAGTTGCTTGGTTTTACGAAACTCTAAAAAGACTACTTTCCAAGAAAAGAATCAGAGAAGGCAATTATGCAAGGGTTTAAATGGTGGACCCATAAGTCTGGTGAGTACAATGTTTAGATTACAAGCAGGTGCATGGGGAACCCTGAACCCTGGGTGGAATTACTCTTTTAAGGCCTTCCATGAATGCCTTAATAACTGGTATCTTCAAAAGTGATAAATGTTGTCTGTTTTGCAGGTATGCAGCTACTGCACCTAGATGCAAGCGTATTGAAGTGTATGCTAGTCCAGAAGTCTGCAAATGCAGCAGATAGCAGACAATGTTTTATACAGTTGCATCAAATGTGTCGATGTGTTTACCATGGCAGTAGAAAACAAATCTTTTCACTTCGCAGCTTAACACGCTCTAGTTGTGGGTTTACGGGCTTCTTTAAGAATAGTCATACATTCTGGTGGGAGATTTAGGCAACCAAATTCTATGACCCCTGGAGCTAAAGAGCAAGGTTGAGTTCCTTTGGATTTGGGTGCCTCACTTCTCCATGTTTCTGAGTGAGAAGATCTGGGTTGAGGGGAAGCTTCTCATGTGGCACTATTGAAAGCTCGAGTAGTGTAATATATCATGGTTGTCGAGCCCAAGTGGAAGCTACCAGAATGAGGCTGAGAGACCTTTGCCTGAGCTTCCGAACCACAAATGGAAGAAGAGGGAGAGGTCGAAAAGCGTAGGCAAATATCCCTGACCAGTTCATCCATAGAGAATTGCCCTTGGATAGTGGGTGTGGTAACCTGGAGGTGACGTTTGGGTATTTTGCGTTGTCTGCGGCTGCGAGGAGGTCTATCTGTGGGATGGGAGGAGGACTCTGGGGTGGAGTTCCCACTCGTGGACTTGTTAATACATCCTGCTGAGGAGGTCGGCAAAGTTGTTGTCCATCCCTAGGAGATGTTCCGCCAACAGGTGAATGTTGTGTCATCCTTGCTGAGAGAGAGCCGACACTGCCTCTCTCCTCCTTCGCGCTACTTTCCTGATATTTGCTTTTTGCACTGATATTTTTAAAACCAAGCTAGTTTTCTCTGCTGCTCATCCATTTTTAAAATGTTATTGTTGTATGTACTGTATTTCTGTGTGACATTGACATTGGGGGAATTGAACCGGGGGGCTGAAATCTTTGTATCGTGTGTGCCGCCATTTTTCCTCCAGTTAGCACTCTAGACGCTCTGGAGGCCTTAAAACAGGACGCTGCGCTAGCGCGCGTGATCCTTGCTGAGAGAGAGCCGACACTGCCTCTCTCCTCCTTTGCGCTACTTTCCTGATATTTGCTTTTTGCACTGATATTTTTAAAACCAAGCTAGTTTTCTCTGCTGCTCATCCATTTTTAAAATGTTATTGTTGTACGTACTGTATTTCTGTGTGACATTGACATTGGGGGAATTGAACCGGGGGGCTGAAATCTTTGTATCGTGTGTGCCGCCATTTTTCCTCCAGTTAGCGCTCTAGACGCTCTGGAGGCCTTAAAACAGGACGCTGCGCTAGCGTGCGCGATCCTTGCTGAGAGAGACCCGACACTGCCTCTCCCTTCCTTTGCGCTACTTTCCTGATATTTGCTTTTTGCACTGATATTTTTAAAACCAAGCTAGTTTTCTCTGCTGCTCATCCATTTTTAAAATTGTATTGTTGTATGTACTGTAGTTCTGTGTGACATTGACATTGGGGGAATTGAACCGGGAGGCTGAAATCTTTGTATCGTGTGTGCCGCCATTTTCCCTCCAGTTAGCGCTCTAGACGCTCTGGAGGCCTTAAAACAGGACGCTGCGCTAGTGCGCAGCGGATGCGCGCAGCGGGCGCGGTGCTGGCGCGCCGAAGGCGCGCCTTAGGCAAGCCCGTCTGCGCCCGTCAGCGTCCGGTGCAGGGAACGCTGCATCTCCCGCAGGAATCAACGAGGGCGAGAGTGAGAACAGGCTGAAATACAGTAAAGATTTCCTTACTAGGATTAGAAATCCAACACCTTGCTGTACTCCCATCATTCTAGCCTCGGCATCAGAGAAGCTGTTTTGTAACGTTTGTAAAACTTAAAGCTCTTCTTATTAACACCAAATCCGTGAATAAGCATGAATTTCACTTATACGACCTTCTTGTGGAGGCCAAGCCGGATCTTTTATTTATCACAGAAACATGACTCCACGAAGGATCTAACCCCACCCTTGCGAACGCCATACCCCCGGACTACAAAACTATTAGGAAAGACCGAATTGGTAATAGAGGCGGGGGGGTAGCTACTATTTACAAGAACTCCCTCCGGTGCTCTGTTATTCCAGTGAACGACCTTGAAGGAGTAGAGGGATTAGGGTTTTATCTTTCTATCTCTGCTCACCAGTCTGTCGCAGGAATGGTCATATACAGACCACCGGGGCCGGCGGGACGTTTTTTAGAATCTATTGGCCAGGCCACAGCATCTATTGCCACTAGATATAACCATTGTATGGTTCTAGGCGATTTCAATCTGCATTTTGACCGGAAAGAAGATCCGGAGTTCAAGATGCTATGTGAATCTTTAAATGTTTTTAGTATGGCTCCGCATGTGTTTACCCAAACGCATGACAAGGGACATATTTTAGACCAGATCTTCTCCACACACAACATTGAACTAGATAATCCTCTACCGATTGCTTGGTCTGACCACTTCCTGCTTACCTTTTGGTTAAATATAGAGCGTCATAAGTCCTGCTCTCTGAGTACCAAACTACACAAGGTAATTAGATCTTTTAAGGCCATTACCCCGACTCCCTAGCAGAAATAATAATTCATCATCTCATCCCTGTGGATGGACTTCTTGAGGATGCAGCATCCGCACTAGAAAACTGGCTTCACAATTGGACATTACACCTTGCCCCCCCTAAGGTTGATAGGGTCGCTCGGGGAAATCCCCCGGCTCCTTGGTTTTCTGAGGAACTGAGAAAGAGCAAAAGGGTTTGTAAATGCCTCGAGCGCTCATGGACAAAAAGCTATGACTCTCAGAGCAAACATAACTACAAACAGGCACTTAAAATACACTATTTGAAGGTCCGTAATGAGAAGAATAGTTTTCTGGCTAAAAAAATTGATTCCGCTAATAACTGCAGCAAATAACTTTTTAAGATAGTGAAAGATTTTGTTTCCCCTAACGCTACCCAGAGTCCTTTTACCCCCACTCTAGAATGGACCGTGAGCATGGCTAAGTTCTTTCATGACAAGATTAAGTCCATTCAGGATTCTTTTGACCTATCCTCATGTTGAAACTTGGCCGACGTTCCGGACTCTATAGGTTGTGCCAGGGCGGATGCTCTTGTGGAGTTTCCATCTATATCTTTGGACACTTCCCTTACCATCTTGAGTGCGCTTAAATCCGGGTCGCCTGCAGATCCGTGCCCTGCTAAAATAATAGCATCTGTCGCCGAGGTTTTAAATCCCGCCGCCAACCAAGTTATGAATCTCTCACTAGCCACTGGAAAAGTTCCAGCTAGATGGAAACAAGGTAAAATCCTCCCTCTTCTAAAGAAGCCTTCTGCTGACCCTGCCGTTGTCAGCAATTATAGGCCTATAACTCTGCTTCCTTTTTTTGCAAAAGCATTGGAAAAACATGTGAATGCAGTCATTACCAATTATATAGAAGCTACAAATGCCCTCCATCCCAGTCAATCTGGTTTTAGAGCCAATTATAGCACCGAGACAGCTTTGCTAGAAATTTCTGAAAGTATCAAAAACACCCTTGATAGAGGAGGAAAAGCAGTTTTAATACTGCTCGATCTCTCGGCCGCTTTTGATACCGTGCCCCATGATCGTCTCCTTCAGAGACCGAGGGAATGTGGTCTTGGGGGCACGGTTCTCAGCTGGTTTTCCTCCTTGCTGAACGATCGTCAACAATCTGTCTGGTCCCCTCCTTTCTCTGCGGATATTCCCCAACTTAACGTTGGAGTACCTCAGGGCTCTGTGTTGAGCCCGACTCTTTTTAATATTTATATGGCTCCTCTGGCATCACTCACGGAAAAATTTGGTGCTAAGATTATAACCTACGCAGACGACTCACAACTCCTGTTCACATATGGAAAGGATGAACCTTTTAATGAAAGTGAAATTAATGAATGTCTGTCCAACATCTTTGGCTGGTTTAATCGGAATCAGCTGTCTTGTAACTCGGCTAAAACCGAAATTATCTTCTTTGGACATACTCCGGGGGATGAATGGAAGAACTGGTGGCCCCAGGACCAACTGTCTCCCCCTAGCCCTGTCACCACTGTGAAAAATCTTGGAGTCTTATTAGACTCGGATCTTTCTATGAAGTCGCAGGTGAAATCTGTGACTGGTACGGGCTTCAGGCTCTTAAAAATGTTGAGAAATTTTCTCTCACTTCTGCCTCTGCCCCATAGACAGACGATAGTTCAAGCCTTAATCATTTCTAGATTGGACTATGCGAATGTCCTCTACCTGGGCATCCCGAAATATTTAGTAAACCGCCTCCAGCTGGTTCAAAACGCAGCGGCCAGGGCTATCTTGATGGTCGGGCCTAGGACCCATTTAGCTAATCACCTAAAATCGTTACACTGGCTCCAAGTAAAAAATAGAATTAATTTTAAGGCGTTGGTTCTAGCTTTCAAGGCCTTACATGACAGTGGAGCCTTGTATCTTAGAAAGAGAATCACTCCCTACTGTCCGGGCAGGATGCTAAGATCTTCAACACAACATCTGCTAGAGGTGCCTAAATTTTTCTTAGCAAGGAAGGGGGGACGCTCCTTCCAGGTGATCGTAAGTAGATTATGGAACGCGCTCCCCTATGACCTCACGTTTTTGTAAATAGAACATGGCTGTTGTGTTGTCCGTTCGGTCCCACACAACTTTGCCTTTGAGCTGGACTAGAAATACTTTCAATGCTAGGTGGACTGCTTGAGGCTCTAGGTAGTTGATGTGGAGACTCTGGTCTTTGGTGTCCCAGGGACAGTGAACTATGAGATTCTGTAGGTGTGCACACCGTCCTGTAAGGGATGCATCCACTGTGAGAATGATCTGGGAAACAGGGTCAAGGAGCAGCCGCTCTTTTGATATTTGTATTCCACCACTGCAGAGAGTGGTGTGTGAGGTTGCCTATCAACACTAGATCTTGTAATTGACCCAGTGACGGAGACCACTGACTCACCAGGCATTCCTGCAGCGGACGCATATGTAGTCTCGCATGTGGCACTATTGCAATACATGCCTAGAAGTCGGTGAACTATTTTGACTGTTATATGTTGATTGGGGTGAAATTGATGTAGCAACGCTGTGATGTTGTGAATCCTAACTGCTTTGTAGGCTGATCCCAACTGTGCGTTGAGAATAGCTCCTAGATAAGGCTGAATCTGTGAAGGCTGAAGATGTGATTTTTGTATGTTGATTGTAAAACCCAATTGATGAAGAAGTTGTATACTGGTCTGAGTGTGTTGTAGGCACAACTGAAGTGTACTGGCTTTGATGAGCCAATCGTCCAGATATAGGAAGACATGAAGACATGAATACTTTGTCTGCATAGATGTGCTGAAACTACCGCTAGACATTTGGTGAACACCCAGAGTGTGGTAGTGACTCAGAATTGAAGCACTTTGAACTGATAATGTGTTCCTGCTATGGCGAACCTGAGGTATTTTAGGTGAGCTGGATATAGTGGGATGTGAAAGTAAGTGTCCTTTAAGTCTACTGCAGACATAAAGTCGCACTGTTGTAATAGAGAAATTACATCTTGAAGAGTTACCACGTGGAAGTGATCTGAAAGGACATATTGATTTAATCGTCTACGGTCTAGTATGGGCAAAAGTGAACTGTCTTTTTTGGGAATGAGGAATTACAGAGAATATACTCTTGAACCTTGTAGTAGAGGAACAGGCTCTATGGCTCCTTTTTGCAAGAGAGTCTGTACTTCTTGTTTGGAAAGTATGTGCCTGATAGGTGGTATGTTTAAAGGTGTTTAGATGAGCTCCAAACAATAACCATTTTGGATCATTTCCAACACCCCTTGGCCTGTTGTTATGGTCTTCCAGTCAGAGAAGAAAACTTGTAGACGTCACCCGACGGGTGTTACATGGTTGGAAGGAATGAAAAGTTAGTCACTGTTTGGAAGTGGAGGGTGTGGTGCGAGTGGAAGCACCTCTTCCACGGCCGTTGGAATTATTCCCTCTATATGTGTCTCTGTAATATCCTCTTGAGGGAGAGGTGTGATGCTGTTGCCTATAAGAAGAGGTAGAGACATCTGATGATCTTGTTTTATTACCCTGTTTGTATGTGGGGCACCGCAAGGGACCACGAGGAGTGGGAGTCTAAAGAGCTTCCAATGATTTGGCAACCTCTGTGTCCTTCACTTTTTCTAATGTTTGGTCCACTTGGGAACCAAAGAAATGTTGTTGATCAAAAGGACATTAAGGAGTGTCTGCTGTGCCTCTGGCTTAAAGCCAGATTTATGCAGCCAAGCGTGTCTATGCAGCAGAATACTTGTATTTATGTCCCTGGCAGCTGTGTCCGCTGAGTTGAGGGCACATCTGATGGAGTTGTTTGAAATTAATTTACCCTCCTGGACAATTTGGAGGCCTATTTTTTGTACTCCTCAGGGGGATGTTGCAGTTCCTCCATCTTGCCCCAATGGGCCCTTTCGTACCTCGCCAACAATCCCTGAGTGTTGGCAATTCACAAATGGTTGGCTGCCTGTGTTGCCACCCTTTTCCCTGAAGCATCAATGAGTTTCGACTCTAAGTTGGCCCTTTATGTAAGGTAGATCTGAGAGTGCAGTTTTGTATTTTTTGTCTACTCGTGGTTAAATAATACGTGTTCGTATCTGATCTTTAAAGCTTTCATCTAAGTGACTGAGCATCCCTTTTAGCATGGGCAGATATTGACATGTCCTAGTAGTAGAGGAGAGTGTTGCAAAAGGAAGTAATCCTCTATGGGGTCTTTGTGCAAGAGGACCTGGTGATACGCAGCTGCCCTTGCAATAAGCTCCTGGAAGGATGTTGCATTACCCAGGGGTGATGGCTTAGTAGGCGGGTAAAAGTCTGGGTCATTCTCCCCGGGGGAGGTTGGTACAATGTCATAGCTGTCCCATGGATCTGTGGACAGCTGATCATCATCATCTCCTCAACCTTGATCCCCAGTATCAGACTGTGGGGAATCATGTAGACTAATGTCTATTTGTATCACTGAGAGAGTGATGTGATGAAGAAGGTGGTGGTGGTGGAGGAGAAGCGGGCAAAGGTGTCTGTAAAGAACTGGTTGCAAAGTGCTTTTTCTGGTTCTTAGGAGGTACAGGTAGATCAATGGACTCCTCAAAAGTAAACTGACATTTCGATAAAGCAGGCGCTGAATGTACTGTCTGTCAAAATCAGACCAGTAGACGGCTGATTATGTCTCTTCTTCTGCTTCGGATCGAGTCTCTCTATCATAGTATTGAGGATCAGTTCTTGTGCCGAAATGGATGGTTTCAGAGCCAAACCTGATTTTGGTTTTGGCGCCGAAGTGGTTGGAGCCGATGGTGTGGATGGTCTGCTCGGCACCAAGATTGGTCGGCTCGATGTGGAAAGTTTTGGCTTAGCTTTCTGTGTCGGGCCCGAGGGCGGGGCATCCTTAGCAGATATTCAGTACCTACCATGGCCTGACAGCAGTAGTGGCCCAGGGGGCGTAATTTCGGTCGAAACTGAGTGTCTCTTAGTGAGTTGGGCAGGAACATGGGTACTCACTTTGTGTTATCCTGAAGGCAAGTTCTTCATCTCTAGGCCAAACTCTATTTCAGATTTGGATGCTGAGTCTGATATGGAAAGGCGCTCTTCCTCTGCAGCCGTGCAGTTCCTCCTCTGTCTGTTCGACATTGTGTTGGCCAAAGATGTTGGGTGTATCTTCCAGATCTAGACACAGCATCTTTTTTTGACACACCCGATGGTCCACAACATTTTCTTCGATCGAAAAGATCAACAGGCCTCACAGTTTTCCTCATTGTTGTCAGGAGATAGACACAGGTTGCAAACCTGATGGAGGTCTGTATGCGGGTATTCAGCATGGCAGTTGGGACAGAATTGAAATGAAGTTCGGTCCATCAGCAATGCATTATTGGTCGAATCCGATGAGACAGTAAACAAGGCCTGAATGGAAAAGGCCCGACTAGAGGAAGCCAAAAGGCCGCGTCTGGAGAACGTCGAATTGCCGATCGAAGGATTGCTTCTGTTTTCGAAAGGCAACTTTGTAACGCGATCGAAAACAATACAGACAGGTATAGAGGTTAACAAATAAATCTAGGGAGCCCTAAAACAGTCTCGAACCAGAACACCGATTAACACATCCGAACCCGATGGCGGAAAGAAAACTATCAAATAAACGGAGTCGATGCCCATGAGCAATATCACCGAGATAAGCAGTCACTGTACCTCGTGACTTGAAAGACTTCTTCAAACAAAAACAACTTTCACATATCCAGACCCAACACTAGAGGGCAGAAGTATTCAGTGCATGTGCATCTACAGCCACACATGCCATTGAACATACAATTCACTTGTTGCATGAAGCGCCTGGCCTGAATGCAACAGTATTAGAATCATTAGGTGGGATTTACCCAGAGACCCATCGCTCCCCGGCAAGACACATTGGGTATGATTGAGTAACAGTTGGTAGCATATGAGTAAGTTCTGACCATATCCAGTGGGGTGTGCAGTCCTTTATTTTAAAAAGTGCAATGCTAGCTGCAGGCAAAGACAGGTTTGGGGTTACAAAGGGCCCACTGGCCACCTGCCACCAACCAACTCCACTGGCCCGCCTTACCATGGCCGGCCCCTCTGCTTCCTTACCTTTATAGCTTGTTGTCTGCAGAGTGCTGATGCAGGGCTTGTAGAGTTGGGGTGCAGGCTGCATGGGTGGACTTGCAGCATTTTGATATGAGTGGGTACTGAATGCACAAACTCACATCACTCATGCAAGTACACACAATAATGGTGCACTCAGACACTCGCGCACTATTCACTCCATTTGATACCTTTTTATTTTAGGAAAAAAGTGGAGAACGCTCCCTTTTGTTCCTTTCAACCTGCACCTGCGTCTACAGTCTTCTTCACATCCTTCTTAAGTCTGCCTGGTCAAAGAAAGATGCATTAATCACTTCATCAGGATGCACTTAGTGACACGAGAGGCATAGTGTGATCGACTGTGCAGGGCCTATGCAGACCGTGTCCTGTTTATCACAGCATGACGCAAGTCCTCTCAAACCCCTGCATTCCCGGGAAATTCAAACAGGTGCTGCTTGAGTCTTTGGCAGTGACTCTGCACCAGGCTACTTCAGAGGCACAGTGTGCTTACAAGCTCCTCAGAAGCATAGCGGCACCTGTCCTGCCATGGAAGAGATACCTAACCTGAGGCTGTCATGCAGTTGATCACGTTACTGGTACACTCCCTAGCTAAAGAGAAGTTCTGGTACTGATGGCTGGAAAATTCAGAAGTGCCTGTACTCAGGACCGGTGAGTTCGGCCTATTTAAACCACTGCACTACGTTGATACATGTAAATGGGAAAGATGAAAGTACTGTCTTGCAAGATCATCCTTGTCCAGGTACCAGACAACTTGTTTCTTCAGGATCTAATGGTTAATATTTGGGGAAGTGTCACAAAGATCCTGGAGATCTCTGCAGGTATCAAGAGTATGTTGATGCACATCAGGTCAATCCTAGCTGGAGATTATTGGCGGAGGAAAGACAAAGTACACTGCCTGAAATACTCCACATTACACTTCTGGAGGTTTTCTATTCTGTTTTGCTCATCAAAGGCTAGTATGAGTACTCTGAAGTACCTAATGCTAAAACAGTAGAGCTGGCGTTCCCTAAGGGGTGTAAATATGGATTCTATATGTGTGTGTACATATCACCCTACACTGTTGGGGAAATTTAGTAACAGTGACTTATCTGACTTTATTTCCAAGGCATGGCAGTGATGTTTGAGGCCTCTTGTTCAACCAAGAATGTCCGCTCACTAAATAAGGGCTTCAGTCCATAGTCCTAGAGCAGGTGGGAGTTGGGGCATTATGGACTTGCTGGGCTTATCACTGAATTCTATCCCACATGCGGAGGCGGGCGCAACCAATGTGATCAATGTTTTCCTTAAAAGGGTGGTATGACTGCTGGTTAACCAGATGACATTTGAGTGTAGAAGTGAAGTATTCACTGCAGGCAGACACCCTGACATGTGAATCTATTTTGAGATTAACACTGAATGTTCTAGTGTCAGTGGGGCTCCGGAGTGTCGCAAAAGCACTACATACTGGCCTATATCAGCGACATTCAGGAGAGTCATGGAAAAATAGACGTGATAGATTTGGTTAATGCCTGAAAATATGGCATGGACAAGACAGCTTCCTCTTAATATTCCACCTACTATGACTCCATGTCTCACAGACTACCACCTGTTTTCCAAAAATCAGCCCAAAAAGCTCACAGATGTTGTTATAGTTACTAGAAAGTTCAGACTTTTTTTTACTCCTAATGCGGGCTTGGTCTTTAAGACAGGCACAGTTTTGGAAACCTTGAAGGTCTATAAATAGGCAATTGTACATAAAAGCAGGCTGAGGTTTGTAAAGCTCTTATTTCATCATCAGACAATCTGGAGGTGAAATCAGTAGATCTAGAAAACAATATATTTAGAGCTGCAGAGAAACTAGGCAGAATTGAGCTGGGAGCAGGTTGATTTTAGAAACCTGGCTACTGGGAAACATGTCAGAGAACACAGATATGGCAGAGCATTTTAAACTAATGTGGAAGTAGTGAAGGACTCAAAAGTTCAAGAGGTATTATATTTCTAACATCCTCAGAATCACTGCCCCCTATTAACTTTGACTTGAATACATTGAGGACAGTGGCATCGACCACTCAGTTGACTCAATACTTACAGGAGGTAAAACTGGTTTAAATAGATGACTCAAGCAGGCAGATTCCAGAGGCCTCAGTAATGTGGAGCACAAGGAAGCTATTAAGAATCTCTTTGGCAAGAAAGAAACCTGGTTGGATGGGTCCACCATAGAATTTTTAAAAGAGTTTGCCCTGTTTTTTTGGCCAGGTCTGAAGAGGCCTTCATAGATGGCAATCTGGCATTTACCACTAGAGAAGACGTTAAGACTATGTCGAGACCTTCAAAAGATGACTGACTCTATCCCACCTACCAGCATTTGTGCAAACAGAATGAACCTGTTGTGTTACCTGATCAGGTTGGGAACCTAAAAGGCTGTGCAACTATTTACAATCACCACACCCTCTTTTGATGCTTCATCTCCTTGATCTGATCTTGATAGGCGACTACTGTGCCCTTTTCAGGTGCAGAGAAGGCATTTGATTCTCTTAGCTTGTCCTTTCTTGTGAAAGAATTGTGGTGTGGTTGTGAGGGGCGATCATGTTCTGACTAGTTTTATTGCTGTGTGCAAGCTCATCTGCCATGGTGAGGACTAACAGCTTACTGTCAGACATATTTACCACGATGAGTGGGATGAGGCACAATTGCCTGCTGTCGCAACTCCACAACTGTAATAGCACAGTTGAATTGTGAGCTTCTCTAGATCCACATGGCCATAAAATTCCTTTCTCGATATTGCCTATATCCACATATGCGGACGATATCCTCTTTTATATGAGGCAACTTATTTTCTATCATCTGTGCTGTAGTTGAATTATGTTCCTTCTCTGGCTTTTACATAAAGTGGAGTAGATCAGATGTATTTCCACAGATACCATCCACCAAGATCACTGACCTGGATGTCCCACTTTGCCAGCATATGTTCTGTATGGTATTTGGGCTTTACAATAGACGGGGATTGTGAAGCAGTGCTTAAATACAATTTCAGACATATGATGGATGAGCTATCTGCACAGATTGAGAGACTACCACTACCACTGGTAGGATAGCTGTCAGAAAAATGTTTCTCCTAAATTCTTGTATCGATTTCTTAACATCCTGATTACATTAACCAGGAACTTTTTCTCACTCCTGAGGGTACACTTATCCAAATTGACATTAGCGAACACACTACCTTAAGTATGGTGGGAAGTGTCAACACAATCATATGCTAGGGAGTGTTTTCATGGTTCTGGCATTGGATCTCTATTACTGCGGATATAGGTTCACTTCGCTGAGTTCTGGTGCCATCATTCATCTCATCTGCTTCATCTAGCAGTGAAGTCTGATTTTGGTACACTTGGAACAAGGCTGATTGCTTAGATGCATAGGACATGCAGGACGAATAACCCAACAAAGTCTGCAGCACATTCTGATGTGGCCTAGCGTAGTGCTTTTGGGATAGCTGGTGCTCCTACATGACTCTTTTGCCTAACAACCATTACATTGGGTAGGTTGGGACTGACCTGTATAGGTGACTTATTTGATAGCTCACAGTTCTTCAAACTAAAACAATGCAATAACAGAGGGGACATTATCCCATTAAATATTTTTATGTACTTCTTGCCGTGCCAAACTTTATAGGCAGGTGAGGAACACTTTCCCAGTGAACCACAGGAACTTACACTACTTTCTCAGATCATAACAGCCGCAGAAACATGGTGATAGTTGTAACAAACATATGAAGAAATTATGAAAAGTAGATCGTACTGAAATGATTGCTAAGAAATTATGGAAGACAGATTTGGGTGACAGGTCTGCTGTGCACAGACTCAGCAGATTTAACTGAATTCGAGGCACATATTATTACAATTCAAATCGGTGTCCTATGGATCTTAAACTCCTGTAAACATGCAGACATTTTAGCCATCTATGAGTTTAAATTGTCTTAGACACAATTATCTGTCAGCTTACTTGCTGCATATGTTCTGGACTTGTATAGATGTAGGGAATTACCAGACGAACGTCTTTCGAACATACTTAAGGCCATGTTGATTCCTACTCCTCTTGTTTTACACTTTTTTGTATATGCAAGATAACCCTGCATTGGCTTTACTGCTGGACAAGCGTAAGGGAGCTTTGACCTGAATGTAGGACCCAGGCCCACAGGGTCTATCTAACTGGCTAAGAAGCCTGATGGCCTACGTGTTAATGCCAAAACTTTCACCTCACTGATGTATGTTAATGCATGACCGAGAGACATTTTGTGGGATCTGAGAAGGTCTAAAAAAAGCAAATGACTAGACTATTATTTCATGATGTATCTGCTTTCTGTCATATTCAAAGATGCTTTGTGAGGACTTGAGGTAAGTGCATAGATTACTAGTCCTGTTTGGATGCAATAGCATCAGTCGGAGCACAATTGTATTTTTGCTGGGATTTTGGGATATAGGGCCAGATGTACAAAGCCTCTTTGCGTTGGTAAAAGGTCCAATTCACAGAATCAGGCCAGTTACAACTTCGAAAAGGCTTTAATTTTGTTTTTAAAGGCATTTCATTTTCAATTAAGAAAAATGGCTTGCCTTTTTTCTAAAAAATATGCTCTATTCAAAACCATCCCAGTGATGGCTGCGATTCACAGTGTGTTCCAATTTGTGACTTACCTCATAAATATTAATGAAGTAGATCGAACTGCGACTCACTATGAATCAGTATTTTGCAAACTGACCGATTAATACATAGGTCAGTTATCACAATAACATACTGGTCGCAAACTGCGACCAGTATTTTGCGAACAGTGCTTCGTTCATTTGGCCCTAAGTTTCTGGTGACATCATATTTCCATTCATGACACTTGCACCCTTGTTGCCTCTTGTAACCTGGGTCTGCCAAACACAATGTATTGAAACATTGCACCACTGCTTGATTATTGAATGCTGGTGTATCTTGAAACATAAAAAAAGCTATAAAGAAAAAGAATGATCGCAAAGCCTGAAATTCAGTAAATGGGGCCTGT
Organism: Triturus cristatus; assembly: GCF_964204655.1. NCBI lineage: Eukaryota > Metazoa > Chordata > Amphibia > Caudata > Salamandridae > Triturus > Triturus cristatus. The sequence continues at coordinate 760,217,432 of NC_140589.1, read as the reverse complement.
TGGACCTGTCAGCCCTAGGGTGGTCTCCCCTTCCATTTTTGTATCGTGCCTCATTTTTTCCACCCTCATTTTTATGTTGGACTAGGTCTCCGGGCGCCTTTTCATTGCCAATCAGTGTTAAGGTGCAGGTGCTCCCTTCTCCCAAGATGGCTGCCACAGACCCCTGCTACTGCAGAGTGGTCTTTCATAGTAGCACCCCAGCTGCCAGGAGCTGGCTGAAACCCCACAACAATGTTGCGACACCAGCCCGCCTTTTTGTCCCATAGGTAGAGTAGGGAAGCTCCTGGAATGTGCTGGAACCTTCTAGAAGGGAGGTGTGGTTTTTCTTTTGCCGCCTTGGCTAGAGGTCACCTGACCTAGGGCTACTTAAGAGAGGGAGGGAAACTTTTGTGGTGAGTTGGCCATTGGGGTGAAGCAGAGCTGGAAGAATCCACCAGGAGTGTAGGCGGTAGGGCCTAGCCAGGGACTTATGCCTCTGAGAGTGACAGGATCTAGGTGCTGCCTCTTAAGTGAGTGAGGGACCCTGTGAAACCCACTGATCTTGCCCAGCAGTAGGAGGACCCAGAGACTCTCTGCCCAGCCTGACTAGGAAGGATCTAGTCGCCCTCTCCATTCCTAACCCCCTGTAACAGAACCCCTTAAGGGCACCAGATACATCGGCGCCAATAAGACTTCATCTAACAGCTGAGAACCAAAACTGAATACTGAGACTGCGTTTCCAGACTGAACTCCAAAGCCTATTCACCAAGCACTGAGACTGTGTGTCCAGACTGAACTCTAAAACCTATTCACCAAGCACTGAGACTGCGTGTCCAGACTGACCCCTGAACCCTGATGCAAAGCTGACTGGAGAACCACCGGGGATCGACCAGGTATTAGCGCTGTGACCCCTGCGCTCCCTGCCCTGGTCTGGGAGCCCCGGCAGCCTGCTCCGCTGAGCACAGAACCCCATCCTTAATTCGAGCCCCCCCCGGTGACGACGAAGCCAGCGCGCTCACCGCCGTAGCCTGGAGAAGGGCCCTGCCGAGTCACGAAGCCCGCGGAGAAGCCCGGGGCCCCGTCGCTGCCGTCGCAGCTGCGTGAGGAGGTGTGCGAGGCCGGGGGCGAGTTCCCCCATCATCGTGGGAGGGACGCCTGCTGACGCCGAGATCGAGGTAAGCCCGGAGGCTGGGATCGCCCCCGGTGCGCCCCCTGCGGGTTGGGAGCCACACCGCACCCTTATTGATTACGAGTGGCGCCTTGTGTTATACGCTCCGCTCCAAAGTACTGAGAGTCATTGATTACGAGTGGCGCTTTGTTTTTACATGCCCTGCTTTAAAGTCTTACGTGCGATTGATTCCGAATAGCGCTCTGTGATTCATATGCCATGTTGAAGTGTTACGTGCTATTGATTCCGAGTAGCGCGCTGTTATTCATATGCCAGGTTGAAGTGTTACGTGCTATTGATTCCGAGTAGCGCGCTATTATTCATGTGCCATATTGAAGTGTTAAACGCTATTGATTACGAGTAGCGCTCTGTTATTTATATTCCCTATTACAGTGCTATGTGCCAGAGATTACGAGTAGCTCTCCATGCTAGGTGCCCCGTTCTGAGGTCATCACCGGTTAGCGCGCCCAACGCGCGTGTACAGCTACGTGAGTGGTAGTTGTGCCCCAGGCAGTACTGTTATTTCATGAATTGCATATGTGGTATGAACAGCCTTTATAGCTCCTGACTGATATGTACATCGCTAGCTATTGTATTATCAGCTTATGAAATGTACTGCTACCTCATGAACTGCATCTAACGTGATCTACTTGGATAAACTTGAGTATTTACATAACTCCTACAGTGTGGCGTCACTTATTGTGTGTGTTCCTCGTCGCATGTGAGGTGCGTGTTGTATGGTTGCTTTACACACAGTCCTCTGGTGGCCCGACCGCTCATGTCACGTTACCGCCCCATAGGGCCTGGAGACCCCAGGTCCTACAGGGCCAGGAAAGAATGTAAGTATTTAATCTTCCTTAATAAAGTGATGGCAAGTAAAAAACAAAACTGATAGTCAAAAGATGAAAAAAAACACTGATCAACTGAAGAACACTGGTGTAACCTCCTTGCTATCCATCATTGAGCAAACAAGGAGGTTCAAAGGAGATGCCATGAGTGCGGTTACCTAGTGCCGCTTAGGTGGCATGGGACTAAGCTGCAGAGAGAGTTGTAAATACTTATGGAGCAGTGTGACAATGATTGATTTTGGTATCATTCCTACACCAGGTGGGTCAAGTTGAACAGTGTCGGCGGCAAAGCTGTGGCCAATGTAATCTGGAGGGTGATTGCAGAGTAAAAAGAGTGAGGCCGGCTGCCAATTTTGTTGAACTTACTCTCGACTAACTCTGAAGTGCACAAACATGGTCTACAGATACTGTGGCAGAGTATCCGAACACAAAAACAAAGGTGACAACCAAGACTTCTATTGACTTTAAAAGAGTGGATTCTATATCGTAGACAGCTCTAAAAAAGTGATCATGCAGTTGATGCATCCCTGAGGACACAGAGAACAAGCACATATCCCTGAGCAAGCATCACTGAGAATAAGCATGTAGCGGCAACACAACAGAGAGAGGACAGCAGCAGACTGAGCACAGCCTTCACAGTGACTGAGGGAAAAATGGAGGTACTAACAAACAAAATACAGGAAGCTGAAATCCATAATCAGCTATAAAAGAGGTCACAAGAAGAACACAATGCAGATAAAATAAGAATACTATTCAAGCTGAAGGAAGAATATGTGCCACAATGCTAATCAGCTTCATGGAGCAGTGATATAGACAGGCCTGATTGCCAGTAACAGGACCCCACAGATGGCATTTTTCCCAGAAAGTGCCTAAGGACAGCTGTTTCAAATAAGGCAGTATAGGGAAAGGGCAGGTAGAACCAGGGCTGTTGATAGTGTATACATGTAGCATGCACATGCTCTAGCACTGAGGGGGATCGGGATAATTTCCCCCCGTCATTCATAAACACCTAGGTAGCGAGGTGGTTATGCAGCAAGAATAATACATATTACAGGACTGCTAAGATCTCATACCACCGTTATGATAACATCTTAAGTTGGCTCTCCTGGGACCTTGCAAATTAAAGTCTCTTGCATCTTTTTCCTCACCTATGCGTCTTCAGTAAAGAGTGAACCCATATCTCAAAATTGTGTTGCATGTAAAGGGCCCTCGTCCATTACCCCTGCAGGCAGTCCAGGTATGCAGGAGAAAACTATTTGGTACTCCAGGAATTGACTCTCAATGTTACATCAGCATCTGAGACCCAGACAAAAGCAGTACATTAGGTTCCCACACTGGAATCGCAAAGAGATCTCTCAGCCCTAACTTTATCATGGATGCACCAAGCTACAACGGTCTGAATAACTGAAAAGTGTAATGATCTCATCAACATAACCTTAAACCCAAATCTACCCCACCACAGGAGCCTACAAGTGAGGACCAGTCTGGATCCAAGAGAAACTTGGACTCCACAGTTGCAACAAGTCTAGCAGCAGCAGCATAAACTGAATTCACAGTAGAAGGGAGCAAAGAAGTAGAAATGAACACTTTACTTTACAACGGTCTGCAACCAGAACTACTAATTAAAACTTGCAAAGCCACTCTAAATCTTGACACAAAGGAGAAAGAGAGCCTTCCCTTCAGCAAAGGCATTAAAGTGAGTGGTCAGTAACGAGGAATATGTCTTATCTTTGTCAGAAGCCTCAGACGTTTTAGAGTCAGACAATGACACTGGGAAGCAAAATAAGCCCAACATACTCCCAAAGGACAGTCCGAAGTGCCTCTCCCGAAGGGCTGCTCCAGAAGCATTATAAACTCTGGACTAGTAAGAAGTAGAGATCATGGTCTTCCTCTTCTACAAGTGTTGACAGACTGCAGCCATGTAAGCATCAAGCCTGGAACCATGACACAGAAGTACATTCCACATTACTAACTGTTCACGGGGAAGACTCATACTAATTTGCAAGTCATGGACATTCTCAACTTGTCAGATGAAAGAATCCCTATGAGCTGTGAACCCGTGTCCGGGGTCTCTGGTTGTTCAGATGCAGAATTACAGAAAAGGGTGGCAGGAACACTTGAAATTCCCACTGATTATACAAACATTTCCTTTATAAAAATTGAGTTCTGGATACTGGTGATTCACGTTTATCAGATCAGATTTTGGTAAAGTCCTTTTGCCTTGGGGCCACACACACATAGAATCATTATAAGATCTCTGTCTCCAGCTTTTGAAGATTCATGTTCCACTCTTGTTGTTGGAGCAGGTAAACACAATTCAAATGATCATAACTTAACATCTTTCTTCACTCAATGGCATCTTCAAATATAGGGTACAAGGAAGCCCAGATGTACACTTCTCTACTTAAACAGCAGTTGCTGGTTTAGGTAGAGCGGGCAGTTTCCCACTTTCAGTTCTATCACTGGAAAGCTATGAGCTATAGGCTCATACCACTAATACAATCCACAGCAAAGACTCCAACATTCACTGAGATCTTTATCCTGCCCAGGTAATTGTATTTGTTTTGATTGATTCTCTGCCCTTGATTCATCAAAAATATGTAAATATATCCAGTACTACAGGGCCTTTGTAATGGTTAGCATGATATTATGACACTTTCTAAATTATGAAAGCACCATGGGGGACAACCAATCTGGCACCACTCTGGCTGCTGACTTCCTGTCGTCTCTTTGCAAAAGCCAGTTGCGTGCTACAGTCTGTACATCAGTTCTATAATGCAGAGGTTTTCAAATTGTTTTCTGACTTTGAGGCAGAATTTGGAATTCCAAGCAAGCAATTATTTAGATACCTTCAGATGAAACCTAGCTCCTACAACACATAATGATTAGTATAGCCTATAATTTTCTATATCACACTATAGAGATGACTTCACAGAATAGGCATGGAAATGTAGTAGGTTGTGACACAGTTCTGTCCAGGAGCCAATATTTCAAAATTCAACTGAGCTTCTTCAATCAGACCTTTTAATGTATGAACATGTTACAGCACTATAGACTGTCTTCAATTTTTATATAATACAGAACAACATTTTATAATGGCAGTTGGGAGACAACCCTGTCAGAATAGTTGATTGGAAATAGTTGAGTGAGTGCACCTCCATGCACTACTGTCAAGGATTGCACGGTAAGAAGGTCTGTTGAGTCATTGACTGCCTGAGGAAAGGGCGACTCCTCCCAGTAGCCACAGTGCTATAGTATACACGAAAGGTGTAAATTGTCTACATCTTAGGTGGGAAAAAAACAGTGGATTAAAAAAAACTTCCTTGGATATCTTGGAGCTCTTGACTGGAGATGGAGATAAAAGCTGCTGCGATTAGCAGAGCATCAGACTCCCGCAGACAACAGGGATGAGACAAATGCCAGGTATGATATCAGGAACTATAATCCGATAAAAGGTTCTAACTGCTAGAAGTAAAATATCAGGGGGGGGGGGGGGGGGGGGACTGCAGGAATGGGGGAAAAGACCATGACAAATACATTAGGAAACCAATGTGTTGTGACACATTGCCCTCTCATTAACGTCTCCTTTATAACTGATTCAAAAAAGGACTGACCTCACAGGAAAATACTCTACTTCCTCTTGGACTGGTAACCTTAGTAAACATCCTATGAACGGGCCATCACCTTGGAAAGGGATATTTATAGATTTTGTCCATACCCCTCTCCTGGAGTTCATGGTGATCATCTGAAAGAAAAGATGAAGCCCAGGTTTGACATACTTGGTGCTAAATTCTGCAGTTCAGCTGCCGCCATTTGTGTTGTCAGCTCAAAGCACAGTGCAGGACTTTTCTTAAGGTTACAACGGGTACGGAGATGCCAGAAGCATAGACATGGCGAGGATGCCCAGCCTTGTGCTCAGCATGGCGTCCAAAAATGAGCACTAGAGCATTACGGGAAGCACTCTCTCCTTCTCTGAATGTGTGAAGGATTGGATACGCTCTTGGTACTGCTCTCTGTTCAGCTCTCAGAACAGATGTGACCTAACGGCTAGAGCTGTAGACCTTGAAGTTGGGGAACCAGGTTCGAGTCTTCGGTAGGTACGCTCAAAATCCTGTGATTCTGGGCACATCACATAATCCCCCCATGCCTACCAAAATGAATGTGTCTGTCTGTAACGTTACTGGTGCTCATGTAAAGCGCTCTGATACCTTTGGGTCGAGTCTGCACTATATAAAGCTCCCCCAAAATGCTGGTTAGGTTGCACAGCATGTCCAGTGAATATAAGTTTGATATTCACTTCTGTGCTGCAACAGCGAAAGAAGTGTTAATTGATCGCCTTTGGAAAGGCCGTGAGCCATACACCTTGAGTGAACGGAGAATGGAATTCACTCATATCTATATTTATGTGAAGCACATGTCACTCGCTTACCAAGAATCAAGATGCCTCTTCAAGGCTAACTTAGCTGTTTTTAAAATGTGTGTAAGGGCGGATCAAGCTATTTGTAAATTACACATATTTGCACTTTTTGGATTAGATATTCTAGTTGTATGATGCTATTGTTGCATATCAAGTATATTTCTCTTGTTATTTCTTTTTTATTTAAAGATACAAACGTGCTTTTAAATTGTAATCAAAAGGAGGAAAACACTGCCTCAAATCCTAATGTTGGAGAAAAAAATCATAAGAGATCTATAACTTGGAAGGAATACTAAGAGAAGAATGGCAAGAGAAAACACACTTTATTATGGCAACAAAATGCTGTCATTGCTGGTCCTAAGCAGGACAATTATTTTTGTAATGGAGAGGTATGGAAGGGGTGCTCAAGGCGCTGTTGTCTCTGAGACAGAGAGCTGATCAGGAAAGATGTGGAAGTGGCCAGAATTTTCCGACACCCTTAAAAAGTCTTCCTTCCTCTCTAGTTATTTAAATAGCAATTGACTCTTTGGTTGTTAAAGTGAAGAAATATGCCAGTCAGAATTTCTGGAGTTGTTTAGCTAATGGGATGCCCTCTTTATAGTACCCCTTTAAATTCCGGTATGTGCAGTTCTTTCGCACATACCGGAACTCTGAGTTTTGAGGCACAGGCCACACTCCACTGTTTCAGGGGAGCATGTATGGAACATGGGAAATGTGCCGTAAACGTCCGAAGACCGGTGTATTTTGGTGCAAAAAGCACCGAAGAAGCCACATGCTATGCCGCATTTGAAAGGGCAAAACTCGGGTAGGTGACAAATATTGCACCCAATAAATTCTGAACAAGGCAGTGTCAGATTTCATCGGTTGCAAAAATTATCACATCCAACAAAGGGGCACTTATAATGAGGGACTTCGGGCCTGTTTAAAATCTGCGGTTACATTCTGATACTAGCATAAACAGAAGTTTGTGAGGGACAGAATTTATCACACCCCACTGTTTTTCACCCGACAGATTTTGGCAGATCAAACTGCATACATTTATTGGGGTAAACGGTCCAGATATAAAGCAGAATCTGCAGACCTTGGTGGAGTAAAAAAACAATTATGCACGTTATTCCTCATTTCCACAGTGAAGATGTTGAATGGGAAGTATTTACCATCCCTGGTAAATACCTCAACATGGAGTAATGGTATTTACTGAGCGTAGTAAAGAACAACAACCTATTCCGCACAACTTGTAATCAGGTCCCTACCGTATGAAAAATGTAGGTTTGATATCTATTATTGACCACTGTTCTAGTTTCCCGCTCCTGTAACTCCTACGATATCCTCCATACACAGGAGAAGCAGGCATTACAGTAGTCAGAGGTGGTGTGTTCTAAAACAGTTTCCATTAAATGTCTTTCTATGTTTGAAAAGCATGGACATTTCCTTCTATACTGCATTTCTTGAACACTATCTTCCCACTATTACTGATACAAGATTGTCTGTGCCCACTCTAATAGAAGACAAAGATAAGCTATTGCAGATTGTGAGAACTTACATACACACCATTGGTTGAAAAAAGGATGGAATGGAGTGTGACAAAAAGCAAACAGTTTGAAATTGACAAATATGAAGAAGACAACTACAGGTTGTTGGAGAGGTTGTGGTAAAGGATACTTTGATCATTCCTAACAATGGTCTTTCTCAAAGTGTGCAAATATGTTTTGTGATTACCTGAATACTGAGCAATGAATCACTGGTTTCACGCAACTTAGTTCTGGAAATATCCAAGTCCTTCTGAAGTCTTTCTTGCGCTTCCTTCAGACTGCTAATCTGCTCTTCAGCAAAGCCAAGTTCTTGATCACTTTTTCTCACCAAATCTTCCAGACGAGATACCTTTATGAAGATACAGTGACGGGAGTTATTGTAGTTTTATTTGCATTAAGAAAAAAATACTCCATTCTATGAATTAGAAGAACTGTACAATCTGGTTCTGAAAATGTCTGACAGTCACAAAGTGTAACCTGGAGCCTTTGCATAGTCTCCAAAACTTCCCTACCTTTGACCAAATCATGATTTTGGTGGGTAGCGCCAATCAGAATTCTTCTATGTAAATCTTCCAAAAAAGATCACTCGATGTGCCCTGCTTTAGGATGTCAGTGGATGGTCTTGGGCAGTAAGTAGTCGTGTGCAAAGATTCCACTGAATCATGAATTTCTTCAGTCACTTTGCAGTACTGTTCATTATTTATGAAAGACCCATCAGATTTAGGTGTTTATTCAACAATATTTTAGGTTATGTAAATACCTTTCATTTTTAACAACTGTACTATTTTTACAGTAATCTATAAGCAAGCAACTTTAAAGGTAATGTGTTGTGCCATTCGTAGTCTACAAAAGCCATCACATTTTTACATTTAGGCAATAGCTAATGGTAGCCATGAGGGTTAGAGTAAGGCACTACAATTCGTCCACCACAATTCTGAGGCAGTGAACTATGCTTACTAATAGGACTGGAAATAGCTTACATGCACAAGCATGTTTTACAAACCAAAAACAACCATTTGCACAATGAAACACACTTTCTTTTGCTTCTGCAACACTCTGATTTCTCCTCCCATCTTGCATCCACTTCCCTGCGTTATCTAGCCTCCCTATTACCTCACTCCTCTACCTCCTCATCGGGGGTAGGGGGGGAGGGGGAGTTACCTGGAAGGACATATCTATCACCTCTCGAGAGGCTGGATGAAGATGTACAACACCTCTCAAAGCTACCTACTTCCGATCTCCTTTAACTCAACCACAACTCACCCATCTCTTTCTTACTTTAATCACTCCCATTTCCATTCCCACCCCTCGTTAAATAGTTGTCCTTAAACTGAACTCATAAACTATAATTCACCACCCACTTCCTCTTGTAATCCCCCCTACTTTTCTCCCCTGTTATACATCCACTTTTTTGCTTCTTCCTCAAAGTTTTCCTCTTATTGCCAGATATTTTCACAGGGCCGTCAGAAATTGACAATAGTTGCCACAGGTTTGAGTACTCGACTGGCATTACGCTGAAAGGACCAGTCCTAATGTCCCGAAGTGTCTCAGTTTTCCTTTTTTCATCCCTTTATGTACACACTTCAAATTGCTTATCATACCCCATCTAAGCCAAACCCCAACTCAAATATGATCAGATCTGCTAACATCGCTCACCTTATATTAAAGGTGATCTCCTAGTTAATATGATAAGATATATTTCTTTTAATCTGCCTAATCTTAATAACTGCTTACACTGGGTCAGCTACACAACTCCCATACTGGAGTTTAATTGAGGTATGTTGCATATATTGTGCTAAGTAGCACCTAGGACCCCGACTACACAAAAGAAACCTTCTCCTCTCCAAGGAGAACTTTCTTGATGGCCTAGAAGGTGACTTCCAATCACATGTATCTTAATTCTTTTTTTCCTGTCCTTATCTCACCATGCCCATCCCTACTATGCTAGAACATAGATCACTTCATTCAACATAAACGTCAAGGATAGTCAAACACAATAATCTTATTGCGATTCCATTGAATCCAATGATACGTGTTTTACCCGAATTGTTATTTCCTCAATGTGGTTTCTTCTACATATATGTAGGTCATCTGCTATAAAGACAGATATCAACCTGCAATACTATTATGAAGTGGCAAGAAAAGAATTCAAACGAATGCTATTCACTGCAAATGGTTATCCAATGACTTGTACTCCACAGTCCAAAGACTGCTCTTTGAGATAAATTGACAAAATGCACCCGTTGTCAGACTAAGTGTTATCTACGACATCCTGGTGATCATGCAATGTATGGAGCATGTTAAGAATCCACTTCTCTCAGATTCAAATATTTTCCTTGGAGACTTCAGCCTTTAATTGGGTGATTCTTATGAAACAGCTGTTCTAATTAGGCACTGAGTCTATTCAACACTGCTGCAAACATATTTACATTAAAGTTTGTTCATGTCATCTAAAAACATAAGATACTCAGTACTTATAATTCATCCTCTGTAGAGTGGTCTGATCACCTCCAGGTTTATTTAATTCGTTTTTACACTTGGTACAACTTTTGCCCAAATAAAAAAAGGAAGCAACTTGTTTTTTAGATGCTAACAATATTTGTATTAACACTGTGGAATGGAGGACCATGAATAATCTTCCTCCTACGTGCCCTATTCAAGATGTTGATGCCTTTCCCTCTAATTATAACAGATGCATGAAGGCTGTTTTTGATGAAGTTGCACCAGTTGAACGATCAAGTACAAAGACTTGTACTCTTGGCCATGTGGTTTTCTAGTGAACTCTGAAGAAAGAACATTTTTGAATGTCATGGAGAATAACTGGAAAAAATGTTCCTCCTCTTCAAAAGTGGATATGCTAAGGGTTGCCAGAAGAAAAGTAGTAAGGAGAAACACAGTTTTAATACAAAGGGCACCCACATAAAAAGTTTAAAATCACTAACATTTGCTCTAAACAACTCTTGAAGTCCAAAAATTGGATCTAATTTACTCAGGTTTTCTAATAAGTCTGACTCACTTGACAATCATTTGTAGTTACTTTCTAGTCCCTTTCTTTTTTGACTGTTGCCCCCTCCTTTTTCTATTTTTTTCCATCCTAGTGTTATGTTAATTCCCTCAGGACTAGCTTATCTTAATCTATTCTTGAAAGTTGGCACCCTATATGTCTGCCTTTCAAACTTAAACTAAACTCTAATATGGGACACAATTGAGGTAACTTTGTTGATGACTGCTTAATTACCAACTTTGGTCCCCTCAATTCACTGGTGTGTTACGCTCTCTGGATAACTTCTTCTCAGCCAATTGTTTATGTAACTTTGTTTATGCAAGTTTTCTTGGTATACCTGCATCGGTGTCCAATTATCTGCAAGTCAGTAATTTGGCTTGTCAAATATAACTGTAAGGTGCTTTAATGCCCTTGAGGCACGTTAATGCTACATAAAACCTAAAATAAATAAAGATATCGCCAAAGAAAAGAATCTGGTTGCATTACATACTAGGATACTCGTGGGTACTGAGTCGGGACAAGTTCCCATTGAAGGGTACGTAACAAATGTGTTTATCACAAATCTTTGCACTTGCATTTTTGGTCTCTTCGAGACACAGTGAGCATGGGAGCAAAGTATTTGTCTTTTGGTACGAACAACAGTAGATTTTATGCAGTTAAGGGAAACTGACAAATCTATATTTGTTATTAAACCTGCAATGGATTGAGGAATAGTACGAACCTAAAGTGAAGATATCAATAGTTTTTCCAATACCGAGGAGGTAGTCTCTTCTAAACAGGGGAAGCTAATCTATCAATACGTGCATTTCATTACAAAATGCAAGATCTGCTGCTTATGTGACCTCAATTGATTAGGCTTCAAAATCTTTCAAACCCCTGGGGCATAAAATGTATGCATTTTGTCAATGAGGGACTGTACCTAAGCAGGAAAGGCTGGCCATCTCGTGCTGATGGGTATACTTCAGGCACAAATAGGAATTTCAAACTGAGGTACACTAGTTTTTGCCTATGGGGATGTGAGAGGAATTCCTGCTGGTTTCTCTAAAAAACGATGTACTAAAAATGCGTTGGGTGACTTACACTGCTTTGTTGCACTAAAACTAGTACTCCTGTGTTTGTATGAGGGAGAAACATGATGTTTCATATCAGCAGTTCTAGAAAAAAACAAGTTAATTACCTGTAAGCTGTAGTTCTCCAATATTGATATCATTCATAGATTCATATGCTTGAATCTTCCCCTTCATCGAGATGGGAGTTCCACAGTAAATATAAGTAGTACAAGGCAATGCATTATAAAATAAAGCCTAAACTAGTCACATTGATAACCAATCCATAGTTTTAGAAAGAAACAAACTGCAGCCAATCAGAGAACAGCTCCTGAATCATCCTTCCCCTCCTGGGCCACTATACCTCAGGGGGCATATTTACAATAACTGGCGCATCCCTGCATATCAGCAGGGATGCGCCAGTTATTGTGCTCCACAGCTCCGCCACCATGGATGCGCCGCATTTACAATGCGGCGCACCATGGGGCAAAAACGGCACAGATGTGTGACGCATCTGTGCCGTAAAAGTGGCGCATTGCTGGAGTTGCGTCGCGAGCGCGACGCAGCTCCAGCAATGCTCTGGGGGGCCCTATCTTGTTAATGCTGCGTCAATCCTTACGCCTTCTTCAGGCAGGCGCAGGGTTTTGACGCAGCATGGGCCTACAAGTGACTGAGGGAAATCTTGTGGATTTCACTCAGCCACTTTTAGGAGGTGTTCCTGCGCCGGAATACCCCCCTGCGCAGGAACGCCTACATGTGGCGCAGGGCTTTACAACGTGACGCATCTCCCAGATGCGTCACGTTGTAAGTACCCCGCACCATTGGGCAGGATTTGCGCCGCCGCTGCGTCACAAAAGTGACGCAACGGCAGCGTAAATGAGTCGCAAGGTGCTTGTAAATCTAACCACATGCCTAGTGTAGGGAGTCTATTTCAGTTGTTTCTGCTCTTTTTTACCTTTGGTTAAACGTCAACTGCCAGCTGACAGAGGGCAACATCCTGTCTGTGGTTTTCTAACAAGATTCTCTATGTCAGAAGGATTCTACTATGTAAGTCACTCCACAAGCACAAGGAATGCAAAAATCGCAGGGTTTTCTCTGCCAAAGCCCTTAAGGTTAGGGAGGCAAGGTTTCTTTTGTGGCTACAAAAGAATAGATCTGCTGAAACTCCAGGAGATGTAGAAGAAGGAACATCAACTCCACTCAAAAAGACCTTGTGAGGGACAGACAAAAAAATTTATTTGGATGACCTTGCCAAGAAGGTATCCAAGGGACAAGAGAAAAGGAGAAAAAGAGGGAAGTCTGGAACAACCCAAGTCAAGACATCCTGCAACTCCTGGGTCCACAAAAAACCCAAAAACGAGCCCACTAGAAAGACCTTTGACCACCCCCCCCCCCCAGGGATGGAGAAACCTCTGCACTGTGGCACTCCAATCGCAATGACAGTAAAGATTCAAGCACGAGACTCTATGAAAGATTCCATACTAGAGAAGTATTGGTTGTTAAACTCAACCAGACATACATTTCTGATATCTTTAAGTATCAAAATGCAATGCCGAATTTCACTAATCTAATTAATGCCTTGTCAGTACTGTGCCACCTCTGACCGATCTATATAAGCTATATTATCCTTACACATTTTTAGTTTGATTAATTTATTTTTCTTTGAACTAATCAAGTCCAAGATTCATAAGGCATCCCTTCTTGTGTTTTAATTTAGTTCAAAAGGCTTGTGATGTCACTATCCCTGTAATTTTGGTGACCTGACATCCAAGGGCCAAATAGATGTAATTTGCAAAGTACAGCAGAAGGGGAACCTGGACCTCCCATGGCAGAGACGCTGATCCATTTTGTTATATCCGATCTCAATGTGAATAGTTTAAATAATCATTATTGATTAGAGGTGCTCCAATGCATCTGACAGTTAGATGATAGACATGTGGGTACTTGCCTCCTGATTGGCCGATGTAATTTTGGTCGTCAGTTCTTCTCTTAGGTTTTCCAGCTGCTGCTGAAGTTGTTTCTTCTCCTCCTCCAGAAGTAACTTCTCCTTTTCAAAATGCTGTTGTATTTCCTGAAAGAAAAAATGAAGTCTGCTTATGGTAAGCACATATGAAGGTGAGAAAAAACATACATATTACTTCATACTATTAGCTCGGACGTGTCTGCTAATTAAGAGTTAGGCAATAATTTGAGAAAATATTATAATTTGATTGGATAGACAGGGAATGATATGGATTGTTCTATTTTTGTCGACCCAGATATTATTGGGGTTTCAGGAAGTAACCATACTCTTTCTGGGATGAAAAGCATCCTGTGTAACATTAGGTCGCTCTCGAAACATAGTGCTGAAGTTTGGGACCTAATCTCTTCCAAACAACCAGATTTATGCTACCTCACGGAAACGTGGTTGAAACCACACTCCACTCCTGCCATAACCTTGGGAGTCCCTAGTGACTATAAAATAGTTAGGCTGGATCGCCCCACTAAAACTGGTGGGGGGATCGCAATTGTACACAAACAGGAAATTGGTATATCTGTTTTAGATGAAATAAGCTCCCCTGAAATTGAATTGATAATTTTTAAAATAATACTGCCATCTAATGATACCCAAAAGGGTGCACTAGTATATCGTCCCCCTGGATCGTACAATAATTTCTCCAGCTTATTGACTGAGTTACTTGCCCCATATGTCAATAGTGACAGCGAGTTTATTTTAGTCGGAGACTTTAATGTACACTGTAATAAGTCGGACTGCTGCGAGGCGCAATCCCTACTTCTTGACCTGTCCTCATTGGGCCTTGTGAAACGCAACTCTGGGCCCACACATCAGGCGGGCCATACCCTTGATTTGGTATTTTCCAATTTTATGCTACTCTCTTGTCCACCAGCAAGGCAGGTCAACTGGACAGACCACTATGTTGTGGAATTCCTTACTCCCTACCCGAAACGTATCTCCTCCCGAACTAAACAGCTACCGAGGACACGTAGACAGTGGCACAGAATTACCGACACTATTTTTAAAAATAATTTTCATTGCCCACTTTTTGTTTCTAATGAAAATATTGATACGGCCGTAAAAAACTGTGAAAAAGCTATGGTGGAAACTATTGACAAGATTGCCCCTTTTAAACAATTCAAACCCAGACATACAAAGAAACAAGAAATTTGGTTCACTGATCAACTTAGGACGTTAAAATTGCATGCCAGGAAACTTGAGAAGAGATGGAGAGCCTCTCATTTGATAGAGGACAAAAATGAATATTGGAATTCACTATCTATATACCACAAAGCCATTCGTGTCGCCCGCAAAACTCACATTGCATCGCAAATTACAGCTGCAGGAAACTCTTCAAGGATTTTGTACCAAGTCCTACAATCCTTTGTTAAACCGGCAGCATGTGAATCTTCGGATCTTGCATCCCAACAGCTGTGTGATGACATCTCTTGTTTTTTTACGAACAAGATAGATACTATCTATGACAAAATAGTTTGCACTAATAACAAACTGACTACAGATATGGCACCTTTGGAAATAGATGCTGACCCCTACCTGAATAAACTTATGTTACGCTTTTTTCCACCCATTTCCTTACAAGAGACATCTGCACTAGTATCATGGATTAAAAGTGGTAGCCCTGACGATATCATCCCAGCCAGGATTATGCCTATCCTGACTGACGAGCTGTGTCCCATGATCCAAAGGTTGGTGAATCTTTCTCTGGGTTCAGGCATTGTCCCAAGAGAATGGAAACGTGCTCTTATCAGGCCGATTAGGAAGAATACTGCTATCCCATGGTCCGATTTAACAAATCTCAGGCCCATATCCCTTTTACCATTCTCAGGGAAACTGATTGAAAAATATGTTAATGCTCATCTGTCCAATCATATCGAACTTGTTGGCGGCCTGGACTATTCACAATCAGGGTTCAGGCCGAAACACAGTACAGAGTCCAGCTTGCTGTCTGTTATGGACGACTTACATATGTATCAGGACAAGGGTTTCTCTGTAATCCTAGTTCTTTTAGATCTTTCAGCAGCGTTCGACACCGTGTCCCATACCATTCTTATTGACCGGTTGTCGAACGCTGGTATTGAGGATAAAGCCATTGATTGGCTAAAGAGCTTCCTATCGGGGCGCTCCCAGAGAGTGATCATGGACACATATCGATCAGCGGAGGTGGAGATATCTAAAGGGGTGCCACAGGGCTCTTGTTTGAGCTCTACCTTATTTAACATCTATGTTGCACCCCTGGCAAGAGTGATGCGCAGCTATGGATTCATCCCAGTATCCTATGCAGATGACACGCAGCTCCTCTTCCCTTTTAAGACAATGTCCGCAGAAATTAAAAACTCCTTTTCTGGGGGCATGAAGGCGGTGGCTAATTGGATGTCTTCTAACTTCCTGCAATGCAATGTCAGTAAGACGGAACTAATGTTGTTTGGAGAAGCCAAACTATTGTGGACCCCTGATTGGTGGCCCCCCGATTTGGGAGTAGCTCCAGAACCCAAACAGGTTGTGAAGAGTTTAGGGATTCGGATGGATCAAGACCTGTCATTTGGACAGCATGTTAATCATACTGCTGGAATTTGTTTCCATACGATTGGCCTGCTACGCAGAGTCTTTCCCTTACTACCGGACTCTTTTAGAAGAACTCTGGTCCAGACATTGGTTCTGAGTCGTATAGACTATTGCAATGGCCTGTTGCTTTCTGCCAACGAAAATGTGTTGGCCAAACTTCAGGTCATTCAAAACACCGCGGCTCGTCTTGTCCTTAATGTTCCTCCAAGAACTGCGTCCAAACCCCTTCTGGAGAAACTGCACTGGCTTTCCGTTCGCCAGAGATCTAAGTTCAAGATATGCTGCTTGATCCATAAATGTTTAAATGGCCAAGGGCCTATTTATCTTCAGAACAAATTTGTTCCTTATGTTCCTAGTCGCTCACTTAGGTCCAGTAACTGTCTTCTTTTGGTGACTCCCCGTGCAAAGAAATCTAGACACGGTAGTAAAGCGCTATCTATCGCAGGCCCTACCCTATGGAATAGACTTCCTCTTCATCTGAGACAGTGCAAAGAGCATCTCACTTTCAGGAAATTCCTGAAGACTGTGTTGTTCAGAAACGAGATCTAGCTCCTATTATTCCTCTGTTTCTATCGGCTCCAGAAAGCGCAGAGATACTCCAGCTGGAGTTGATTCTAGCGCTATATAAACCCACAAATAAAAATAATAAATAAAATAAATGTATCACAGCAGAGAAGGGCTTTTGGACTGAGGATGATATCATGTAATAATGAACCCTTTGACATCTGCGTTTTGAGAGATTTATTAAGTCATAATGTGTGCGTTAGCCCCACCCCAAAATAACTATGAATACAGCTTTTTAGGTATCTTACTAGGCAATTACAAACTGAACATTTTAGGTTACATCCCGGTATTTGCATACTTAATTTTCAGTGCTTTTTATGGTTTCAAAGGCATGACATCACAGTGGGATGGGAGTCTTTAAATAGCCCATGGGTTTAGAGTACAATTCTGACTTTTTGGGGAATTCACAGATGATTCCAGGTGTATTTATTGGAAGCTGCAACGGTCACAATTTTCCAAGGAAGGTCTGGAATTCTTTTTTGAATTCAAAGTTCCTCCTAAGTAAAGTAATTTCTACAAGCACATATATAGCAGGTGAATGCTTATGCATAGGTAAACACTTCACAAATGCAATTGCACTTTAAAACTTTTTTATGTCCTTACCCGGAGAAATATTTTAATACATGGAGAAACCCCTTACAGTTCTCACTGTGATGTAAATGTACTGGGCCACACATACGAATGTGAACACCCATAAACTCTTACGTTGGTAGATGTCCATCTACTTTGCCAGCCATAAATGCATTGGCATGCCCACTCCTCGTCCCTTTGAACAGATTTGCTCACACCAAATATTGGCCTATAGTGGTTTACTCTGTGTCTGAGTAAATCGCTTTAAGATTGGTATTACAGGATTTGTAAATAAACCATGTGAATTTGGACTCCTAAACCAAGCCATTTGCCTATCTGAATCTCTCACAGGAAAGGATTGTGGTGGTAAAATGCAGCAATTTCGAATCAAAAACATTAACTTTTACATAGAACATGCTTATAGCTTTCATTCCTTTTTGCCTCATAGTACAACTTATCAAAATCTAAACTTAAGTTTAGCTCGTAAAATGCATAAAAGGACAAACATTATTAGCTGTGATTTCTGTATTTATTTCAAATGTATGTACAGAATGCTGTAACGGCTCTAGAGCAATCAAAAGGATTATTCAAACTTTAGAATCCGCAAAGTGCAGCTACACACACTCATCTTTGCCTTTTGTCTTGCCCCTTTAGCATGCCTCCCCTCCTGTATACGAATGTATATGTCAAAAGGCAGTGGGGTACTGTACAAGGTCAAAGACAAGCGTTACTACTCCTCTTTTCCTTTTACAATGACCCCATCTGGGCTCGCTTTTATTTGCCTAATGTATTACCTTCCATGGTGCAACTGTCCCTGAATCAGTGATCATTCCTGTTTGTTTGTCATGACTACTTGTTAGCGATTTTGCATGTATGTCCTCCTCCCATCCTAATGTGAAGCGCTCTGCTATCCCTTGGGATCTTGTTCGCGCTATATAAAACTTTATCAATAAATAAATAATGTCAATGAGTGATAGGAGAGATAACTGATTGTGGACGGTTAATGCCTCGTGATGCAGGTGAACCTTCAACTCTTTCCTAAAGTGAAGCCAGTTCGGGGAGGCCTGATAGATATGGGGATGTTGTTCCAAAGCCTGGATACATACAAAGAAAAGGCCTGCTGTCTTGTTTATCTGTCTTACAATACTTAAGTCTGCAGTCCGATGGTGTCCTGGCTGTAGATGTGCTGAGAACCACCAGAGCAAGTGAGCTTTGAGAACTACATGAAACAGAGAGCTTGTCTGCAAGATGAGCAGGTCTGGTCATGATGGCTTTGTAAAAGATTCCACTAGTTTATAAGAAAGTGTGCTGGGAGGGGGGGTCAATGGAGTTCCATCAGGATATGGTTAATGTGATCATGTGTCTTCAGGCCCTGGATGAGAGAGGCTGCAGTGTGAATGATGCCCTGCCAGTGTGGGGTGCAAGTGGTGGAGATATCCGTATAGAAAGGTATGGAGAACGTTTGCCTATAATTTATCATATTGAGATCTCTGCCCCAACTGCAAAGTCTCTCTATGGTAAAGTATAGGAAAAAGTTTGTAAAACTATTGTTATGTTAAATAATAATGTAAAAAGTGCTACAGAACTATTAACTGCATTTTGAAAAAAATCTTTTATGAAAATATATTCGATTATATTTTTTTTCTCAAGTTTAAGTTAAAATAAAATAAGGCATTTGTAATTATTAAAAGATGTGTATATATAAATGGCACTTAATTTAATTATATTGAGTAACGTATTGTTACATTATTTTTAAATACAAAAAGAATATTAAAATATTTTACAACTGCAGTCAAAATATGTACTCATTTTATTATTTTAAATTATATAATTATATTTATTTATTTGTTTAACTATTTTAAATACCTAAATTTAATTTAACATTATTTCCTGAGTCCACTTCCATTATTTTCTATGGGAAGTTGTTGCAGTACCAATAGTTGGCCAAGTGTGGTGCTCCTTTTACATCAGCACTGACTTGAGTAATTTACTACAGTTTCAGGTCCCTTTTTGGCTGTAGTAACTTTAGATGTGCAGTTTGTTAATAGCAGAGGGCTTATTCTTTTGTGGGTGGGTACATGTCCCTCCATAACCCCTGCCTGACCCTTCTGTCACCCCTTCTTACTACTCCCACAACCTTGCTTCCTTAGTCGTAAGTATTACCCATTTTCAGCCCCTCTACCTGTCCCTTCTACACTTACTAAAAAAACGTACACTTATATGTGAGGAGACTAAGCAGATGGGCTGGAGATCTCCCACAGAAAAAGATGAGAGGCAGAGGCATAAACTCCTTACATAGGTTTAGGAACAGCAGCAGTTTGTTTGTGGCACTATTGGGGTACTAAGAAACAAACAAAATGCAGTTTGTGAAGAGGTCCCACAGACTTTCCAACATGTATCAAAGAACATACATTAGACCAATTATGGTCTTCTGACACTAATAATTATGGTATATCCACTAAACCAGGGGTCTCCAACCTTTTCTGTAGTGAGAGCTACTTCTGCTCAAGGAAAGTCTTCCCGAGCTACTAGCAAATTTTATACCTGTAAAATAGTGACTACACTATGACCACCCAAAGCAAGATTTTCAGTAGTTACCACCCAAGTATACCAACTGCGGTTACCAGCACAAATGCTGGAAAAAAATTCTTCAATATTAAATGCCTCCCCTTTACTTATGAAGTAACATTCAAATCTTGACATGCCCAGTGGCACAAAGGACATAAGCACAGCAGTACGTCTCCCCACCTCAGCTTGAATTATCATTCACCAGTTTCTGAAAATGCAAATTTTTCTATTAAATACTACTTTCCACTGTGGGCAAACAAACTCAACTTTCCAGAAGAAACCCCATTTTGGAAAATTAAAACTGCCTTTCAAATATCAGTTTTTGAGAAATGCACAGTCTCAAAACATCTGCTTGTCATTATCATCATGTACTCCCATGTACAAATGCCTCGTATGGACAGACTACTTTGAATTCCCAGGTATTACAGTCATATGCCATGGATGCTCACCATTGGTATAGGAAACAATGGTCCTAGACTTCTTTAAAGCTACAATTCAGTTATGAAAAACATTCATTAGTCAAAGGGCATCCGGTACATATAGAATTAGCATTTTATCATTAATGTAACAGCATTTTCTTTACAATGCAAACAAGTATATCCTCAACAGACACAAAGGCACAAATAATCGCTCCAATGGTGACTGTTTATTATTTAGTTACTTTTATAACAGATCACCATATTCAATGCTCCAAATAGAGAAAGAGGTTGCTCCAAGGGGAGTGTGAAAAAGGAAAGTGCTCATGAGGTAGGACAGATATAAAGGAGGGGAATCCAAAAGGCAAATTCAATAACCAATCAATTACACATTCTGGTATCCTTAGTAAAACTGGTCGTGGTTCATAGTGGCACCAGTTTTACAGATAGGCCTGTCCCTTATGGATTTACAAATATTAATTTCATGATTTTCTGATGACAAAGCGGTACAAAAGGGGGTGGTGATGGACGGAGCATCAGAACCAATCAAACACTCACACCCAGTCAACAGATCTGGGTTTGATCCATCACCGTTCTTTAGCCCACTCTGCCACCCCAGTTCAGACATGGCCATATGCAAATCAGTTTGACCCTGTGCCTCATGGGAACAGTCCAGCCCGAACTGCCAAGCCATGCCTTCCCTGGACCGGAAACAAGCTTCCTAGGACCGGTTTCTGGCATTTCAGCCGTCTTCAGTCAGGCTTGCTTGAATCCAGTGGCAAAGTGAGCAAGGGATTCTACGTCTGAGCATACCCTGCCAACTTATGGCGAACAAAGCAGTACAAAAGGGGGTGGTGATGGACGGAGCATCAGAACCAATCAAACACTCACAACCAGTCAACAGATCTTGGTTTGATCCATCACCGTTGTTTAGCCCACTCTGCCACCCCAGTTCAGACATGGCCATATGCAAATCAGTCTGACCCTGTGCCTCATGGGAACAGTCCAGCCTGAACTGCCAAGCCATGCCTTCCCTGGCCCGGAAACAAGCTTCCTAGGACCGGTTTCTGGCATTTCAGCCGTCTTCAGCCAGGCTTGCTTGAATCCAGTGGCAAAGTGAGCAAGGGACTCTACGTCTGAGCATACCCTGCCAACTTATGGCGAACAAAGCAGTACAAAAGGGGGTGGTGATGGACGGAGCATCAGAACCAATCAAACACTCACACCCAGTCAACAGATCTGGGTTTGATCCATCACCGTTCTTTAGCCCACTCTGCCACCCCAGGTCAGACATGGCCATATGCAAATCAGTCTGACCCTGTGCCTCATGGGAACAGTCCAGCCTGAACTGCCAAGCCATGCCTTCCCTGGACCGGAAACAAGCTTCCTAGGACCGGTTTCTGGCATTTCAGCCGTCTTCAGCCAGGCTTGCTTGAATCCAGTGGCAAAGTGAGCAAGGGACTCTACGTCTGAGCATACCCTGCCAACTTATGGCGAACAAAGCAGTACAAAAGGGGGTGGTGATGGACAGAGCATCAGAACCAATCAAACACTCACACCCAGTCAACAGATCTGGGTTTTATCCATCACCGTTCTTTAGCCCACTCTGCCACCCCAGTTCAGACATGGCCATATGCAAATCAGTCTGACCCTGTGCCTCATGGGAACAGTCCAGCCCGAACTACCAAGCCATGCCTTCCCTGGACCGGAAAACTAGAAAACTAATAGGAGTTTAGCCATATTCATAATAAGCACCACAATTATTTCAAAAAGAGTTTTTAACTTTAAGTGTGGGTTGACTTATTTGATCTATCAAAAGGCAGTCCGAGAAAGCTGCCCTAGTACCTCTCTCGCACTCACTGTCGCTCTACTTCAAAACCGCAAAGCCAAGCTTGTTGGCGCAAGCCGCCTCTTTGTTCAATACTTTTACATATGATCCTTAGCTACTTCCTCTGTTCATATGATCTTAAACTCTTCTATTTTCATCATCATCTTATAATTTCCTTATTTCCAGGTGTTACGTATGCTTCCCCAGCTACATGCTAGGTAGATATTGTTGATCACATTAACTTATTATGTATTTGAAATGTATACCTTGCAAAGTCCATTAGCTGCATCTTTAACATATAATATGAAATGAAACATCATAATGTAACTACACTTAAAAATGCAATGTTGCTATTTGTCCAAATATTCACACATTAAAAAAAGAAAAACCAAAGGTTCTGTATATAACAAAGAATTGCAATAACTATAATGTTAAACCGATTTCAAATCTGTTAGCGATGAAACAGGCTTTTGATGATCTAATGTTCTAAATGCTTGCTGTCCACTAAATCAGATCAAATGATATACCAGCTGAGATTTTGAAAAAGGATTATATTCACAAACGTGTTCATCATCAAAGCTACTAAATTAAATCCCAAAAGATCCCTTAAAAATATAAATAAGAAATGGGCGAAGATGGCGCATGCCAGCTCTAAGAAAGCTAAATGGATGAAGTGAACTGTGGAAAGATCTTAAATTGCTTTTTTTTCCAGAAGGTACTCTGAGAAGATAAACCCGCCAAAACAACTGGAAACAGCAACAAGGGAAGTATTATTCAAACTGAATGATTTGCTCCACAAAGGCGTTAATAATACACACTTTAGCGATATGAATAAATCATTAGATAGAGAAAGGATAGAGGCCAAAGTAATTTGACTTTTATTTCACTAAAGCTGTTCCCTTGTGGGCCAGAAGCTATGGAGGCTGCACAGGCAACCACGAGAGCCCCAGGGCAGGCAAAGGTGAAGCACTTGGGCGTGAGAGGCCTGCACTGACTGCTGAATCTGAAAGCAAGAGCAGCCATCTGTCTAGGGGTCCCGGAGAAGAAATACTCTAGGAATTGTTGTCAATGAAGCACTATTTATGAACTTGTAAAAAATAAAATGCACTGCAAGAAAAGGAACTAAACAGGAGAATGATTTATGTTTCGTGTAGGTCTCGTAAAACCTAAGTAATCAGTTTGATCACTTTAAGTTGCATGTAATAAACACAGACTTTCAAGTGTTGCTGTATCTTAAGCTAATTTATTTGTTTTTATAATATATATACATTTTTTCCTTGTAATAATTCAATAGTGAAGCCATTGTAGATAAATAGTTATGATAAAAATGTATTTATTTATGCAGTGACCTATATACAAGCCAAACATATAATAATATCACCATAGGCAATATGTACATTTGTTAAGCAGAGCTAAAGAATATATATTTATAAACATAATTATTATACACATATATACAAAGGAATACTCATCTTTAACCTTCAGATATTTTCAAATTGACAAAAAACCCACAATGCATTTTTTTGTCAAAATCTTTTCATTGCAAGTTTCATTCAAGATAAGCAATACAGGTATCATGTTATCCCTGAGTTAAACAAGCATTGGCAAAGCCAATAGGTTTCACCTGTGCTGGATCTATTGACCTTATCAATGTTTTTAGACATGTTGCAGGGCAGTGCAAGCTGCTATGCAACATGACTTTAAGTTAAGAAAAAAAGTGTGGCCCACGTCTTAGCACGGGATGTTGTACTACATGGCTTAGAGTTAAAAAAAAAAGCGATATAGCGGGCAGAGTTGACTGCATCATAGCTCTTTTTTTTCAAACCATGTTGCACAGCAGCTCACGTTTGGAGGCAAGCCACACAAGGGAGGTGTGGGGGAGGGACCAGCAACAAATTACAGCAGAGGGGAAGCAACACGAGTAAGGCGCGGGGGAGGATCGTGGGAGCGGAAATAACACGAGAGAGGTGAAGGGCAGTTAGCAGCAATAACAGACAGCGTGAGGGAGGGGGTATGGGAAAAGCACAATGAGGGAGATGCAGGGGAGGAGGTAGGGAGCACACATAACCGACAGTGAGAGGAGGGCAGGGGGACAAGTAACACAGGGCAGGGTGGAGGAGGGAGACAGACTGCAAACACATGCACTCTTCAAGAATGCATGTCAAAAGTTTTTTTTTTAAAGTACCTGCAGGAGCGCACAGCCAGTGGAAGGACAGTGACTGCAGACAGGAAACAGTACTAGGTTTGTGCTCCACAGCAGGGACGCACACTGGAAGCACCTGGAGGAAGGAGGCACTGAACAACCAGAAGCAAGGAAACAAGAGTGACGTCGGAGCCAATAGATTTTGCCAACAGTGCATGCACACTGCTCCGGTGAAACCTAATAATGATAAGTTATAAGCAATGGACGGACAAAAACAACACAGATGGTAGTTGTACATCCTGATGTATCATACAAGTCTTTAGATGTCTTAATATCTTGGAGATAGCGATTCAGAATCCAAACAAATGATATCCCAATTAACGTACCTATCACCCCCCAATCCATAAACCCAAAAGTACTAAAAAGAGAGAATTGGAGGGGAGAGAAGAGCAGAAATCAAGAAGTGAGGGACATGTGCGGAGCTTGCATAAGGACGGAAGCACAGAAACAAAGAACGTATGTGAGGAAATTTCCCATCAAAGAGACCTCCTTTGCATTCGGCAGGATAAAGTAACATGGGGTAAAAGAAATGCTGGCTTAATCAAACACTTCCCCCAACTGCCCCATAGAATAAAGGGTGTGTGCAGGAAGGGTATGGTCACCTCACCTCCATCCCATGTTTCAGTCAAAAAGTTGGAGAACACTCAGTCTTGTGGGTGTGAAACATAGTTATTGGAGTCTCAAGATACAGTGAATAAGAGGTTGCCAACAAGCAATTAAATTATTTTCATAGTAAGAGTTTGTGGGACACTAGTTTTATTGCTAGTGTGTGGCAAAAGCTAAGAAACCAAAGTTAAATGGGAGGTGCATCTTTACTTTTCCAGAATAGGGCAATGAGTTGTTTGGCTGCTCCAGGCATATGACACAATAACTTCCACACATTAGGTGTCATGCCGTTCAGCGTCACTGGAGGTGACCCAGGATCAGAATGTTAGTCAACTGTGATTGAATAACCCAAAGTCCCTTTGATATGCCCCCAAATCTCTTTCCAAAGGGTTTAAATACACACGTATGACCACCAGATGTGTAACAATTCGCCAGTTAATTGATCACAGCACCAGCACAGTGTGAAGGGTGTAGGTTACATTCTGCTCTGTCTTATTGGGATAAGGTACCACTGGTGAAGCACTGTATAGGCAGATTCCATATGGGGGATGATTTTGTGGAGTTTAGATATATCTCTCAGCCTCCCTTCCATTTTTTGTCCAAAATCTGCGGACTCAAGTCAGTCTCCCATTGAATCTAGGAGTTAAACAGAGGAGTGCGACATTAGGGGCTCAGAGATTAAGCATAGTCAGTGTGGTTCTACTCTTTATTACCTTCAGCTTCAAGTAGTGACCTTCCTTGTCCCTGATAACTGCTAAGGGTTGTTGTCCTTAGTGTGCTTTCAATAATATGACACCTGCTGTTTTGCTGGAACAAGAGGCACAGTATTGGTGAGGGTATCTAGAATGTTTCATACAAAATTGGTCCTCATGGGCGTCATTTGGAGGTAGTCAGGGTTCGCAACTGTGACCTCTAGCTTGCTCCCTGCTACATCTGGCACTTCCTTTGTGACCCTTGCCCTCAGAGGTCTAAATGACGTCTATGTTGGTCCTGCTTAAGAAGGTGATTTTCTTGGGAAATATATTATTGGCATCTTGGTGAAGGAGGAGCACAAACCTGACACAGTTTGTTGAGGGAGTTAAGCCCATTTATTGAGGGGAGTTTGAGGTTGTCAAAGTCCCCCATCACAATAAAAGATTAAGACTTATCATGTGCATTATGTTACATTGCTCTCTGCTCCAACAAACCCTGTAGCTCTTTGAGGCCTAAATACTCTCATATGAGAGCGATAAGGTACAGCAATCTATATGTACAAGGGCATCTATATATGAGATCCCTAACCGCCCCAAATTCCTCAAACCTCCTACATCCCGACCCCCCTCCCCATATCCAACAAAGTAAGAAAAACAACATAATATAAAGCTAAATAGATGGCCTACCAGGCTCAACCAAACATTAAAGGTGGGACAACCAGGTTACTTGTCTCAACTAGAAAGGCGAACCTCAATGGTCCAGCATATAAAATAAGTATGAGGAGGGGGAGGCCAGGCAAGAAGGGCAGATAAGGTACCAGTCTTTACAGGTTTCTGCAGCTCAAATAAACATAACAGTCTCAGACACTACCCCCTGCCCATTTCGTATCCCTTCTCTGAGGTCATCAAGTGCTCTGATAAATTATGTGCCAGTATTAGTTCTTCCGGCGAGAGAGTGTCTGGTAGTGTATTTTAAGTTTTTATATTCTGTAGGTGGAGTATTACATAAGCCTTCGCCTCTTTCAGTGTCTAGTCTATGTCTCTGCGTATTCTAGGGAGTCTGCACATTGTTCGCCATCCTCAGCGAAGTTCAACATCTCCCTCTGCTTGCTTAGGAATCCATCAGATATGGACATTATTATGTATCCTCCTGCTTTCAATGTGTTCCTGTTTCATTTGTAATCTAACATGTTGTTTCTTAAAGTTATTGAACTCGGTGCCACAACATCTCTTGATTCTCCGTTCGGGCAACGGCAGAGTATTCCAGGTCGTCTACCCTATTACCAAGTTCAGTGATGTCTCTGTGCCCCTCCTGAGTGCAAGGTTTGAGATCTGTCTTAATAGAGACATTTTCAGAGCAAATTTGACTAAGGAAGTGCTACATATATTCTTAGTTATTGGAATCAATGTAACACCTCCACATTCATGTGGAGGTTCTTCTTGCTTTTCCGCTCCTGCCTCTGAAGCAGTCCAACCCCACATCTCCACCACAATGTTCCCTTTCTAAGATTTACTTCTCATCATGGCAGAACAGGGCATACTGGGAGCTTGAAGACCCTAATTAGTACCTCTGGGCAATAGGAGTCAGTAACTATCCAGTGGGAAGGTCGGTAAGACAGGTCGGCTTCCAGCAGTGTCTGATGTCTGGAACCAGAGGGAGCCGAATTGTTAGTCCTCACACGAAAGGCTATAGGAGATGGCGGTAATAGGTTTACGGAAAAGGAAGGCCCCTTCCAGAGCTGTATAAGCGCTGAACACAGAAGGTAGTGGATCAGTCAATTTGCTGAAGCAATTTCCAGATGCTCCCTACGTGTTGCATGTGGCACAGGCCTCTGATGTGTCCCCATAGCCGCAAGGGTGTTGTCTATCCAAGTTTTACTATTAGAGAAGGACCCTCCATGATGATCGAACATTAGTGTTGGAGAAGGAAGGAGTGTGAGGCAAACTTGCCGCGCTCACAGAGGCTTGGTTTGGAGCCTGCAGTACGATAACAAGATCAATTGCAGCACGGCAGAGATATCAGGGGCAGAGAACAGCTGTTGCTGAGGCTTCGTTCAGATGTTCATGGCCTCCACAATAGTAAATATTTTCCCTTTGTGCGAGCAGAAACCCCATTGTGCATTGAAATGTAGTAGAATGCTTCAATTGACTGGTCGCATCCCTTTGGGGACTTTTGTGACACTCTGGATATTTGTGACAAAGCGAGGTATGCTTTCATCTCAGTTGTAGAAGTTGTAGCGCGAAGTGAGTCACAGATACCCCAAACCTCCCAGTCCATACTGGTCCCAGCTGACTGGGGTCTGAGATCGATAATAGAGGAGATGGTGAGGGAGATCCTTTCTCCTGCAGAGCACAGTTTGGCAGAGGTGGCATGCTAGTAATGGGGACTCCCAGGCCACACTAACAATTCATCTATGCAGGCCCCGCCTTGTTGAGTCTCGTCCATGGATCGGTTTACCCATTGCCTGACTTGTGCTTCGTGGAAGGCGCATCAATTCTCCCTTGTCAGTGTTCCACAAGTATGGTGACCAGATTTAATAAACCCAAAAAAGGGACATTTCATAAATATAGAAGTAAGAGTACACCTTTTGATCTGACCGATGGCCACAGAATGCCTTAAGACAGAGCTTGTCGACATGAAAAACAAAGACAAAGAGACACAAGTATAAATTCACACAGAGAATCATATGTGTTATTAAATTGATTTGTAAGAAGGCTTGACACAGATTGTACATTGGAACACACAAAAGCATACCTTCCTCTTTGTGCACTTTACACTCCTTAAAAACAAGGGCATGAGTTGAAATCAGTGTCATTTGCTGGGACAGATGATGAAAACCCGTGACTGTCCCAGCAAAACCAGGACGTCTGGTCACCCTATCCATAAGGGTTATGCATAGAAAAAAGGCCGCTGCCTCATCCAACAGTAGCTCCAGTGAGGAAGTGTGCTGTTCCTCACTGTGTGTTGTCCAAGACGATGGGTGCTGGGTTGAGCTGCGGGCAAAGCCTGCTTTTTGCCCGTGTCATGCACGGGAAGTTGTCTCTGCCGCCGGTACAAAGTATGTGCCATATTCAGGCCAGTCTGTGTGGCACAGTGCAATCTGTGTCTTGGAAAGGGGTGCTTATAAAGCAGTTTGGACTGCATGGGAGAGGAGCTGCTAGCGAGTACATCTTACTCCATGTTCGGCTGGCCACACTCCAATCCACAATGCTTTTCAACACCATTATGCGGCTGA
This sequence comes from Triturus cristatus, assembly GCF_964204655.1. Taxonomy (NCBI): domain Eukaryota; kingdom Metazoa; phylum Chordata; class Amphibia; order Caudata; family Salamandridae; genus Triturus; species Triturus cristatus. The sequence continues at coordinate 760,188,176 of NC_140589.1, read as the reverse complement.
AATCTTTTGTAACTTCCAAAACCAGGGCAGCATGGAATCAAGTTTTAAATACATGCATGATCCCTCAAATTTCCGTTTTCATACAGCAGTATTTAATTTTAGCACTGTTCCTAAGCAAACTTAACGAAGTAACTTGACTTATTGGACGTTCTAATTTTGAACTTCTCCCCTCTCGCCAAAGTTGTAAACCTTCATGCGACCAGGACAGTTGGCTACTAGTTAAGAGCAGAGCTCTGTTCAAACTACTTATTGTTTTCTAAGCCACCAAGGGATCTTCCATCAGTTATCTCTCTCAAATCCTATTTGCTACATATTGGCTTACAAAAAACACCAGCTAATTAAAACAGAGTAGTATTATTATGCAGACCGCTTCTATGTATATGAATCAAGTTGAAGAAGAGACACTGGTGCATATGTTGCCCATTGTATGCATAGTGAAGGCTCAACTACAGATGACCTTCCACATAGCCAGGTTGCTGGTGAACTGCAGGAGTGTGAACCCAATGGTGGTCATTAAAATGGTGAGAATAACTCCGGTACAGGTGGCAGCTGTAGAATACGGGAGTCTCCATCATAAGGGTCCACACGAAAAAGGTGTGGCAGTACTTTTGAACTTCATCTGCCACTTAACACACTATGCGTAAAAAATGGATTGGCCAGGTATATGAGCCAGTGACTTCCAGAAACTCTAGGGGTTTCCTATTCGTAAGGCCCGCTTCCTCCCTCTCCAAATCACACCCATTGCCCTCTTCACTACAGTCCTAAATTACCAAAAACACTGATCACACATCTAGCCACATTCCAGACAATAAGGGTGCTAGAAAAACATCCGCTCAGAGCAATTTCCGAGTATGAAGGATGAATACAAAACAGGTCATAGACTGCTGTAAACTGGTGGAACTGGGACAGAAGAAACATGTTGAATCAAGTGATTTCTAAATGGCTTCTAGACATGTAGGCAGGCAGATTCATTTATGGTGGCAAGGCTGTGTAGGCCACTGTGAAGTGGCAGCCTTGGCATTAAAGTGTTAGCCCAACATGGCCACCAGACATGCACGCTGCGTGATACACATAGTGGGCATCTCTGGCAGCCATGTTGAAATGGTCATAAAAAGGAAAGAACCTGGTTCTACCAGCCAGAGGCTAAGTTATGGTGGCGACATAGGCAAAGGGGAAGGCAGGAGCCAGTCTGAGAAGCCAAAGGCTCCAGTATGGCAGCAATGGCGGTGCCAAAGGGGGCTAAAGCAGCAGGATGAATGGGAAGATTGGTTGGAATCACTACAGCAGCCCTCCTGAAAAGCACTACTTTCACTGAAATGCTGACATCAGCAATATGCGATATGGAAAATAAATGCAGGCAGTGCCTTAACAGGGCTAAATCAAGTAAGTCAATGGGTGAAGAGGGCTGACCAAAATCCCCTTTGTGTCAATGTTCATGCTTTGTATGTATATTTTTTGGGGGTTGAGTGTGGTGTGGTGTATGTAGTATGATGATAATAGATCTTTCCAAAAAGCTACAGCAATCTGTAGTCCGATCTAAAAATACAAATACATTTATTTGACAGAACAGCTGAATGAGAGACATGGAATAATACGGTAGAAGTGGATACAAACTAAACATAAACAATTTAAAATCTAATGTCTGCCTCTGAACGATATGATACTTTCATTTATTTTTAGCAAATCTTTCAATAAATGGTACATAATCAGTGGACACCAACCACTGTTTGAAATAGACATGAATTTCTCTTTTCATGCTACTCCAATCCAGCCCTTGGGACTAATGCATCAACACTCCCAAAGCACCACTACCCTCCTAACCTTTAGTAACTATGCCTGTGGTGCCAGTTGAAAGAATGAGGCATTGATCTGCAAATTTTCCCATCACCTTCACTCTGTTCTATATGTAGGCGAACTGTGCTATAAGTACTGAGGAAGCTGAATTTTAGCAAAATGTCTATGTTTTTATTATGAACTATTTGGAAAACCTGAGCTAAAAAGAATTTGAGACGTCAATGATATATAACTGAGGATGTGAATGGTGATGTGATATGTAATGTTACCAGAAATCTGGCAGATGATGCAATTTTTTATATTATTTTTGACAACGTGTGAGATTATGAGCAGTGTATTTTGGAGAGTTATGGTCTTTTATGGATTTTAGATCATATCTTGACATTCCCATAAACTAAAGTTTTATTAAGGGAATTAAGGTTTTTGCTAGCATTTATTATTTTGTGATCAGTGTTAGCAAAAACAACCTACCTCCCTTTTACATTTTTTCATATGCTACTGAAAGGGCAAAACACCAAATCTTTAAGTAAGGTTAAGTAGGTTAGTCCATAACGGAATTATTTTTTGATTGCCAATCATTTTGGCTGTGTTTAACATGCCTGCACAAAACATTTGAAAAAAAGGTATACATGCATCACATATTAATCTACAGTAACAAAATAAATAAGAGTCAGGGGAAATTCCAAAATGTACTTTCTTTTTACATTCTTATGTAGGGATTTGCTCTCCACTATAGCAAGACCAGCTTGACAGAATTGCAAAAATGCACCCTAAATTCTGGCCCACATTATCCTACTCGTGTTGGCCTTATGCGAAGGTGCAGTACTCCATTTGCCTGACAATAAGGGCATTCAGAAGAAGGAAAAATTGGAGGTGTGCAAGGAGTGGGAGCGCCACTTAGGGAGAGACTTTGTATCTTCAATGAAGACATTAAGGTAGACACATCAGTTCACTTGAGGAAAACTACATGTCCCATGAAGCCACAGGATTCTTATGATCTTTGCAAACAGAGGTGGCCATTTTGAACTCATAAATTTTAGGTTCCTCATGGTCCAGAGTGACATTGCTTGGAATTGGAGATACACAATGGCAACAGCCAGGACCTTGTTTCCAGATGTTTGGAATATTACAAACTATAATTATTCTTGGAAGTCGACAAAAGACACGATGCAAAGAAGTATTCTAGGAAAATACTTGGGTTTAAGGGTTTTACACTTCACTTGAAACACTAGTTTACAGAGTTATTCCTTGAGGTTATAAACTCATACATTTGCACCCTGTTATTTCCATGAGAGGAGCGACAAGGATGCTCATCTTTGTACAGATTTGAAAATATTTCTTGTGGTACAAGCAGGGATATTAACAAATTGATATAGTGATATAGTGACGGAGGTGGTTGCTTGCTGTCAGGTGAACTCTATAGTTCTAATGTGCATTTATTAAATTGCAATTAGAACCAGTCATGTTGAACATAATTTCAATCCTTGAGAGCGTTCATAGAACAGGGAAGGTAATTGTCCATAATGAGAAACAGGTAATAGCCCTAGCTATTCTTCACAAATATTTCCGAGAAGGTAATTGTGGTTCAGCTCTAGGAAAACACAGTTTCATTAGACATCGGAGAGTTGGAGACACAGAGATTGCCTACAGGTATGTCATTTGCAATATAAGTAATTAGGTGCTGTAGCAAGAATGCTGAAAAAACACTAAACTTCCTCTTGTCTTCAGATAGCAACGCGCCTCCAGCTGAAGACAGTGCCCAGCTGTATAACCAGGAAAAGTGGTGGTGTCCAGTGTCTCTGTTTCCCTCTCTTATCTATTACCCTTTCCCCTGCTCTGCTTCTAATCAACATAATAGTCAGTGTATGGTTGGTAGTGGATTTAGAGAAGTGTGGAAACGTGCATCGCTCTCTTTGGATCTGGACTATAATATAAGTGCATTCTGACATATGGCCACCAGGGCTAATTCTGAACTTTGAATGATAACCATCTGTGGGAGCAAGCATTTTTTACTCCTCTTAGCCAATCAGATTGTCAACTCAGATTCAAATTTTCAATTCTCAAATCAGTTCTCAAATAAACTTGTTGTGTAGCATAATATTTTTGACCATTAATGTTTGGAAGTTTTTTGAAAAACAGTGGACAGATTTATACCAAACCAGGGGCGGCTGGGGACATTTGAAAGTGGTGAGGCGTAAAAGTTAGGGATGCCTTTTATGTAGCGAGCGAAGCAAGAAAGCTAGACTGACAAAAGAAAAGGGGTTTCTCGCTGAGCTTTCTGTTGCCGCATCCAGATATATAATGCAACGACTGATATACACCTAAAACCAGCCAGTACTATTGGCTTTGTCAAATGGTTGTTAGCTGTTTAAGAAAAAATGGGTATCAACAATGATTTTGGTGTAAATAATTAAATTTCAAATGTCTTAATTATGAAAATATGAGAATGGTTTTAAATATTACTGTGGCCGGTGGAAGGAGTATCGGTCTTCAAGTTATGTGTACTTTATGTGAGATCTGTATGCTCTTTTCTCTTTCCACACCTCGTCTATCTGCATAGCTTGCACCTCATTTTTTCCTCATTCCACACTCTCCTCAATGCACTTTCTTCCATCGCCCTTCACTTCTCCACCTCCAAACATCAATGCACATGCTCACCTTAATGCACTGCATTTACTTTTACTTTTGTCATTATTTTGAAAAATGTCCACCCCTTCACACACATTTACCCAGTATTTCACTTGTAACTGGAATATGTGATTATTGCTGTGAATGCTCTGCAGAGAGGTCACAGATTCAATGACCATGCATTCTGTACACATTTTGACCCACTGACAGGTATTGTGAGTAATTGGCAGTGCCTTCAGACTCAGGTCCAGAGCTGTCAATCATGGCCCATTGCACACAACTTGTACTCAGTTCAAAGTATGTACTGTACTAGTGTAATTAGATGAGAGTCGAGCGTGGGGTCACAGAGCAGAGCCAACTAACCTAAGCAATCCAGGAGCTGCTCTCATGCTGTTTATAATAGTCTTCTTCTTGGTAACTTTATTTCGGTCAAAGACCATAAAAGCACAGGTAAAATATATACATACAAGATAAAATACATAAATATTTAAGCACATAGGTTAAAAAGTTATTAAACAAAGAGTTATCAAGGAAGACATAAGGAACAATTCAGTTCATCGATATTAAGAACAGTTAATCATGGCAGACCTCCTCCGCCACATACCATATAAAAAACGGGAGACAGAAAACACAATGGGGGGTGAGGTATCGTATCTTAAAATCCTACAGGCTTGGGCACATTGTTTTAGGCCCAGGTTTCTACACAATGGTACCAACCAGGATCTACATATTGCACTATAAGCAGGGCAGAAAAATAAAACGTGGACCATATCTTCTTTACTCTCATTACAGACTGGGCAAATTCCCTCTCCTCGTCCAGCCCATTTACAAATCAATGCCCCAGTCGTGCCTTAATTGTGTATATAACTTTTTTGCCATGGGGGGTTGAATCAAATCTAAGAATTCCTCTCTCCTGGGCACAAATTTTATTTGCAGGAATTCTATGGTCAACCTACCCATAACTGGCGAGCGGTGCAGCAAACTTAAATTGTGCTGTCTAAGTACAGCCAGCAGCTCAGTTCTCCGCACCGCTGGGCAACTTTCCTCTGGGGTCTCCCATAATTGAGGCAAGCCTATTTGATGTACAACAGCTTTAATGTGGGATAGCCAGGGTATATTTCTACTCTTCAGCTGATCCCAAATTGCAGAGAACTCAGCTCTATAATCACCGAGTTCAGGTACTGTCCACAGCCTTCTCCAATACAAAAGGGGTCGAGTCGCTAGGAGTTCCGAGATAGGCTCTAGACCTAGATCTAATCTCAGAGGTATAAGCGGAGTGCTCTGGGGGAGCCCTAATAAGTTCCTGATAAATGTGTGCTCAACCTTAGAGAGGCTCAATATACACGTATGGCCCCAAAGTTCTGCACCATACATTGCGGCTGGTCTAGCTTGGGCACCATAGATTTCAAGGGCTGGGGAGACTGGCTTAAATTGAGTTTTCCTCTGAAACTTACTAATACCTCCCACTATCTGTGTGAGCCTCAGGGCAGATTTGGTTACCTGGGGACCCCAGCCGAAATCTTCAGTCAGGGTAACACCCAGATATACAAAAGTTCTAACCCTTTCAAGTGGGGTGCCATTTAAAACTGGGCTGGGGCGGGTGCGTTTCGGGGGACCGAAGATCATGAACTTCGTCTTTTCTAGGTTGATCTCAAGTCCCCGCGAGGCGCAGAATGATACAAAACTGTCCAGTACCCTCTGGATGCCTGTAGAAGTTTGAGACAACAGTAAGGTGTCGTCTGAGAACATCAAAGCAGGCACCCTTCCGGACGCCAGCCGAGGGGCATCGCTATCCCTAACAATATCTAGCTCACCCACCAGACCATTTATGTAGAGGCTAAAAAGCGTAGGGGCCAGGGCGCAGCCCTGGCGTACTCCTCTAGTTACAGGGAAGCGGGACGATAGTTCCCCATTCTTCCCACATCTAACCTGGGCATAATTCCCTTCGTGGAAACGCTTCAGGACGTCGAATAGGTAGGGTGGAAGGTCTAGTTCTTTCAAGACCCTCCATAGATTTTCCCTGGGCACAAGGTCAAAGGCGGCCCGTAAATCTACGAAGACCAAGTAGAGGCTACCACCCTCAATACTTACAGTCTTCCAATAAAAGACCTGTAGCCTAAAGAGCTGGTCCAGGGTCGAAGTCCCAGATCTAAAACCAGCCTGGAGAGTAGTTATTACTTCATTCTCATCCGCCCACCTAAGTATTCTATCCAGAAGGATCCGGCCCATAAGTTTCTGGGTAGTATCCAGAAGACTTATCGGCCTATAGTTTGAGGGGACTAAGGGGCAACCCTTTTTGAAAATGAGAACGATCTCGGCCCCTGCCCGGGTGGCCGGCAGTTTAGCTCCCAGCAAAACCGCATTAAACAATACGGATAGGTACGGTGCCCAAATTTTTGGTTGGGAACGGAAGAGATCACCTGGTACCTTATCAAGGCCTGGTGCTTTATTAGGAAGCTGCCTAGCAATTGCAGATTCAACTTCCTTGACTGAGATACTCTCAACACTTCCAGAGGCCAGCCTCACCCCAGCGTCCAAATGACCTGTCTGGTCTCCCCAGTCCGAGGCCTCCCGCAGTCGATACTCGTGCGGGAGGTCTAGGGCCGGGGGAGTACAGAGATGATCATCTGATTGTAATGTCGTAGCCCTATTCAAATGTTCAGGTATAACAGCCAAGGGAGAAGTGTAAAGTGCGGCGAAATGTGCCTCCCACACTGAGGAAGCAATATTTGGTAAAAACGATTCCCCACTATCTCTCGTAGCAGAGTTTACCAATGCCCAAAATAGTTTAGCATCCTTTGACACTAGGGCATCCCTCAATTTTTTCCACCTATCTTCTTCCCATTCTATCTTGCCCCTAGACAGTTCCTTCTTATACATCTGCCTAGTAGCCCTGATATTCACTATGTTTTTCGACTTAATTGCTGCCAGGAGCTCCTTTTTTAATTTCCTGCAGGCATCATTAAACCAGGGGTGAGTTTTCGGCACACACCTCTTGGTTCTGCCTACAGGATTAAATACATCCCCCAAGACCTTAACTAGTGTTTTATGTATTTCCAATGCCTGCAGTTGTCCAGTTGGAGCACCCATCTGGGCTAAAAGGGGTATTACAATTTGGTAAATGTTTGCAAGCTGTGAAGGTGACTCTGCAAGATGGGGCCATTTCACCCTCCTTCTGTTATTAGTCAGTACGAGGGGGGGCATTGCCATAGCAGATTTGGGATCAGGATTAGTTAGTCCAAAAGACCCTGGATTAAAAGTTAAGACCAGGGCATTATGGTCACTGTCCTGTCTTTTTTCAATTCTAAATTCCTTCAGCTTATCCCAATTTTTGGCTTCTACCATTACATAATCAATGATGGATATTTTATTAGCCCGATTGAATGCTTCTGCTGCTGGGCGGTCAGGGTCCACTCTCCCATTGCACGCCCACAGGGATGTTGCAAGGGAGAGGGATTTTACTTGTAGCACCAAAGGTGTCCATGCTCTAACTGGGACGATATTAGGATCTGGAATGTGCCATAGCACATCTACTTCATCCTGTTCGTCCAGCTCGACACTTCCCAGCGGTTCGAATTGGCAGTTAAAGTCCCCACCAAGAATTATAGCAGTAGAAGGGTCTAACCCCAAAATAAAAGAGCCCAAGTCCTTAATTGTGTCTGATTCTTGGCCATTTCTAGTTGGTCTCGAGTAAATATTTATTAATGCTACTGGTGGGTTATTTGGAGGTTTTAGTAAGACACACTGGACATCCAGGGATTTTGTTTGGATTTGTGTTGTTTGGATTCCCAGATGTGTGCCTATCCAGATTGATAATCCACCGGATGGGCGGCCTTTACCTGTGGACACTGCCAAAATATCAAAAGTAGCAAAGGTCGGGCTGGAACTCTTTTCCAATGCCCAGGTCTCTTGCATTAGGCAAATATCATGCTTTGCCATAAATGCGGCCCACTCCGGAGTATGTAATTTGTTTTTTAGACCGGCTATGTTCCATGAGACCAGTTTTAGGCAACCTTCCACCAAATTTTCAGAACCCTCAATTGCCATACTCCCTCTAATACTAGTCCTTTCCAGAGGTATCTGGTCAATTTTTAAGTCCTCCCTAGGGGTTGATGATAAAACATTTCCCTCTATTGTCCCTACCCAACTAGGAGCTTCATGGATGACTTGTGAAATTTGGTTTCCACCTGATCTGAGTCAGTCCACCTCTTCCAATACGCTAAACCTGTTCCATTGCGGTTGTAGCGGAAAGAGGGGGGCATTGGTAGACCTACCTTCCCTAAATGTCCCCCCATTTTCCGGATTATGGAATTGAAGGTGGCACCCCCTGTTATCGAACCTGACTCTGGGGCGGTATAATTCCAAACTAGGGGTAGGATAAAAATATGAGAGATGCAGTGGACATATTTGAGTGTTTTGCCTATAGGGAGGAGTATTTTATTTATTTATTTGCGTGTTTGTACCGCGCTAGAATCGACTCCCTAAAGAGTATCTCCGCGCCCTTTAGCACCAACAGCCTCAAGAACAAATAACAGCCATATAGAATGTAACCAGAAGATATCCTAGTCTTGAAAGAGGAAAGTTTTCAGACGTTTCCTAAAAGGAAAATGTTCTCTGAGCAGTCTGATCTCTATGGGAAGGCTGTTCCATAGCGTGGGACCCGCCACGGATAAAGCTCTAAACCCTTGTCTTGTTTTCCTGGCTCTGGGGACACATAACAGAGCTCGCTCCCCGGATCTAAGGGAGCGTGTAGGGACATATGGGATGAACTTATTGGCCAAATAGACCGGGCCAATTCCCATCAGGCATTTATGTATGATGCAACATATTTTAAACTTAACCCTCTGTTTCACTGGTAACCAGTGAAGTTTGATCAGCAAAGGTTTGGAGGCTGTTCGAGTGGGTGTGTTTAGTACAAGACGAGCAGCAGTGTTCTGAACCACCTGTAATCTAGAGATGACTCCTTCGTTGGCAGATAGTAACAAGCCGTTACAATAATCCACTCTGGTCAACACTAACGCTTGCACCAAGGTCTTTCGTGTGGCGTCTGGGAGTAAAGGAAACACCTTCCTGAGAAGCCCAATAATGTGGAAGCATGTGCCCACCACTTGGTTACCATGTTGTTTCAATGAAAGCTCCTGGTCTAACCTCACCCCCAAATCTTTCACCACCAATTTGGGCTCAGGGACTGGCCCAAGATCTTGAGGCCACCAGTCCGGAGTCCACAGACGTTTAGCCTCACCAAATAGCATCACCTCCGTTTTAGCCACATTACATTGTAAGTAGTTGGACGTCATCCAATGTGCCACTGCTTTCATTCCCTGGGCAAAAGAGTTCCTAATCTCTGTAGTGAGAGTTTTAAATGGAAAGAGGAGTTGTGTATCATCGGCGTAAGACACCGGAATGAACCCATGGGATCTCATGATGTTAGCCAAGGGGGCCACATAGATGTTAAAAAGCGTAGGGCTCAAGCAAGAGTCCTGTGGCACCCCTTTTGAGATCTTTAGCTCCTCTGATCGAAATGTACCCAAGGTGACACTTTGGGTACGATCTGTTAGAAAGCTCCTCAGCCAGGCCAGCGCCTTGCCTCCCAGGCCACTGTCAGCTAGCCTGGAGGTCAAGATGTTATGTGACACAGTGTCAAACGCCGCAGACAGATCCAACAGCACCAGTATAACGGAATAACCCTTATCCTGGAGCATGTGTAGATCGTCTGCGACGGACAGCAAGGTGGTCTCAGTGCTGTGTCTAGGCCTAAACCCTGACTGGGAGGGGCCAGAGTCCCAGTTCTTTCGATATAGGTCGAAAGATGGCTGTTTACAAACTTCTCAGTTAGCTTTGCCAAAAAGGGAAGAAGAGAGATTGGTCTCAAGTTAGATAATTCTGTCCAGGGTATGGCATTGCTTTTCCTTAGAGGTCTTACCAGCGCCCGTTTCCATTCTAGGGGAACTTCCCCTGTACTCAGGGACAAATTAACTAATTGCAGGATTCTCGGGCCTAATTCATTAGCTAATATGGGCATGATACGTGCCGGGATGGTATCCAAAGGACTACCACTCTTTATTTCCATAATTAGTCCGGTTACCTCATCTATCGATATGGAAGGGAATTCAGTGAGGTACAGTCTAGAGTGAGACTGGGCATCAGCAGCCAGTGTAATGATGTTATCAATTAATACGGTTTTGTTGGAATGTATTATTTTATCATAGATCCCATCTATTTTTTGTGTGAAGAATCGTGAGATCTCATTGCAAAGTCCTTGAGATGTTAGTTCTGCCGTTTCACAGGCTGCTGGCTTTGTGAATGTTTGTAAAATTTGGTATAATACTTTTGAGTTTTTACCAGCTGCAGACAGCTGTGTTGCAATGTGATTTTTACGTGCGGTCCGAATAGCCTTATGATATATTTTAAGAGCTAACCTGTGATGTTCCCTATCTTCAGTCCCCCGTGAGGATCTCCATATTTTCTCTAGTTTCCTAGTCTTTGACTTAAGAGATCTTAGTTATTCAGAGAACCAAACCTCTTGCTTGTGAGCTGCATGTGGTTTAAACACTCTTAAAGGGATAGTGGCATTTATCGCCTTAGTGACCGTTTCCTCAAACATTTTTAATGTAAGTGAAATATCTCCTATTGGGCTATGAATTATGGGTTCCTTATAATTATCCCTGAAATTCTCCAAGGTAAGTTTATGCCAGGGTCTCCTTGTGCTGGCTAGCGCAGTCTGTGTAGCCTGAAGCTTATAGTTAGTAGCAGTGTAGAATTTAAGAATGAAGTGGTCCGTCCAGTCCACTTGAGTCGGGGGCATACACTTAATCAGGGGTGAATTGGACATAATTAGATCCAACGTATGGCCAGCTTGATGGGTAGGGCCATGGTTGTACTTTTTTAATCCCAAAAGGTCTAAGTCCGTAAGCAGGGTAGTAGCCTCCGGACAACTACCCAGCTCACTATGGACGTTAAAGTCCCCTACAAGGAGAAAATTAGATTTCTCTTGTACATGAGGGGCTAAAGCCTCAATAAGAAGAACAGAGAAGTTCTCGCATGGGCCAGGGGGGCGGTACACCACAGCTCCCTTCCTATTTTCCTTTGATGTTAGATTGATTTTAAAAATCATTAACTCAATCTGAGGTGTACAAAGTTCATCAATGATGGTAACATTCATCTCTTGTTTAAATACAATAGCTACCACCCCCCCCTGTTTTATTCGGGCGGTCCAACCTGGATATTTTATATCCTGTCGGTACGCCCAGGGTTATGGCCGGGACTGAATGAGGTTTGAGGCAAGTTTCGGTAAGGAAACATAAGTCTGGTTCCTCCGATGATATAAGGTCCCATACCTCCGAGGAATGTTTGGCTAATGAGCGAATGTTACATAGCAGGTTCTTACTTCCCCGTGGTGAATCGGTCATAGGGTTATTTGCCACTGACATGTGTTGTACTTGACCCACCAGTTCCGGGGGGCATTCCCAATATTGTCCGATTTCAGAGGAGTTACAAAATTGCCCATGACATCCACGACAGGCAAACGGCCCCTCCAGATTGGTTCCCACCTCATATGTACAAACTCTAGGTACATTTGAGCCAATCTCCATCATTACCTGTGAGATGTATGTTATCCTGTTGCCGCAAGAAGTATCTGTGCTGGCTGGATTTTCCTCCATAGCCCCCTGCCCCTCGTCCCGATCTGTCGTGGACGGGTGCAGACGGGCTAGTCTTTGGTTCGTCTTAGGCGCAGGAGTAGGCGCCACGCTGCGCGCAAACGCTGCGCGCTAGAGGTGACGAGGGGCTAAATAGCCCTCAAGTGAGTGGAAGCTAGAGCGCTAACCGCTCGCCTTCCTGTGTGGGCCTGTCACTGCCCCGCCCTCCGCACCCGTGATTGGCTACTGGGTCGGACCGGGCGTGTAGGCACTGTTCGAGCTTTAGAGCGACACCTAATCCCTTTGTGAGTGCGGGAATGCAGTTTTAAACAGCGTGACACTAAATTTCTGGCATCAAGAGGTCCCTACAGCAGCTAAGATTACAAGGTAACAAAATATTTTAAAAACGTTTCCACTTAACAAGTTCTGTTAAACAGCACACAGCAAATGAAATGAACCATCAGCAATATTGGCGCCAAGCGGGGTCGGGACTAGCTGCCACCGTCGTCCCTACCGCAAAGGTTGGAGCCTCCTCGCTGCCTATATAACCCTCAAGTGAGTGGAAGCTAGAGCGCTAACCGCTCGCCTTCCTGTGTGGGCCTGTCACTGCCCTGCCCTCCGCACCCGTGATTGGCTACTGGGTCGGACCGGGCGTGTAGGCACTGTTCGAGCTTTAGAGCGACACCTAATCCCTTTGTGAGTGCGGGAATGCAGTTTTAAACAGCGTGACACTAAATTTCTGGCATCAAGAGGTCCCTACAGCAGCTAAGATTACAAGGTAACAAAATATTTAAAAAACTTTTCCACTTAACAAGTTCTGTTAAACAGCACACAGCAAATGAAATGAACCATCAGCAATATTGGCGCCAAGCGGGGTCGGGACTAGCTGCCACCGTCGTCCCTACTGCAAATGGTTGGAGCCTCCTCGCTGCCTAAATAGCCCTCAAGTGAGTGGAAGCTAGAGCGCTAACCGCTCGCCTTCCTGTGTGGGCCTGTCACTGCCCCGCCCTCCGCACCCGTGATTGGCTACTGGGTCGGACCGGGCGTGTAGGCACTGTTCGAGCTTTAGAGCGACACCTAATCCCTTTGTGAGTGCGGGAATGCAGTTTTAAACAGCGTGACACTAAATTTCTGGCATCAAGAGGTCCCTACAGCAGCTAAGATTACAAGGTAACAAAAATATTTTAAAAACGTTTCCACTTAACAAGTTCTGTTAAACAGCACACAGCAAATGAAATGAACCATCAGCAATATTGGCGCCAAGCGGGGTCGGGACTAGCTGCCACCGTCGTCCCTACCGCAGATATACTCTACAACGGAGGCATCCCTGAAATTCAAAATTATTACATCACCTGCTATTGTCTTTGGGTCCCTCCCAATCCAACCCACTCTTCTGGCCAGCAGAATTTCGCCTGAAGCATTCGCTGGCAAGGGTCTATTTACCGTGAGCCACTGAATGCACTTGTTTTTTAGCTCACCCTCCCTTTCTCTTTTCCCCTCACTTAAAGGTGGTACTCCTACAAGTGCTACTACATATGGTTGGGCTTCAGGGGGTAGATTAATTGTTGGCAACTGTTGGGAAGTAATTCTTAGTGTTGCAGTGCTTTTCAATAATGAATTAATTTTATCCCCCTTTTCACCTTCCTTTGCCTTAGTTGGGACTTTATCTGCGGCACTTGCCGGATTTCCTGCAGTTTGGCTACTCTGTTTCTGGAAACCACTACTAAGTAAAGCTTGGGGTGGAACAGGTGTGGGTTTTTGGGTCCCTAACGTGGCTCCTACGTTGGTAATCTGTGCTGGGGGACTATTATTTCCAGCTATTATGTTACAAGGAGCGTTATGTGATAAAGCTTCAGTAGCAAGGGGTGCAGGGGTTTTTCGTAATTTGGCTGACTCAGTTATCCCTCCCCCTCTAGTATTCATAATGGAAATGAGTTTATCGAGTTTTGATACCAGAGGCTTAAGTTGAGTAACAATTGTCCGTTCCAAGGATGCTTGTAAATCCGAAACCATATTAGCGACCCAGCACGGTATTCCTGACGTAGAATCAGCTAAATTACTAAACGGGGTCACCAAATCGTGGTTTGTAGAAGTATTTTTGCCCGGTTTGTTTGGGATATTTGCTCTCTTATTCCTAGGGCAAGGTTTACGTGCATCTAGCCTTTTCTCAGTAAAGGGGGGGTTCAAAGTAATTGGGCGATCTTGGGGGTCTATAGGAGTTTCTGCAGGCATCTGGCTACAGGGCAAATCTACATATGATGAGGTCATATATGAGCTAACCTCCAACGCATCAGTCATGGTAATCGAAGTGTCTCTTTCCTGAGTTGGCATGCATAATGATGGTGTAATAGATAGCCGTCTCTCCGTGTTCTCAATGGCATTTGCCACAACACCGATGGTCTGTTGCAACATTTTATCAATGGCGGTCAAAGTAGGTAGAGGTTGAGGGTCTACTGTCAGCAGCTTAGTATATGACCGTGTGGCTGGGGTTTTAGTTTTACGTTTTTTGCCCCGATTAATCATTTTTAAAAGTTGAAACACAAAAAATATAATACAAATATGGCAACAAAAAAAAAAACACTATCGGGAAATAGACTCGTTTTACAAATTGCCTGCAAGTGCGTAGGTGTATATCAACCCTAAAGGGGTCGGCAGTTAGGGTCTTAATCACAACAGTACCTTGCTAGGCGTTGCCTTGTCAGTGTCACATCCTCATGAAAACGGAAATGAATAGGGGGTGGCCAGTCCCGTCCTCCTCCGTCCCTGGACGGCCACAGACGGCCCGCCCTTTGTCCGGGCTTTGTCCGGCGCCGCCCGCGCGCGTCCCGCGGCGCGGAGGGAGCCGTTTGGTTTTAGCACCTCCAGGCGCGGAAGTCGCGCTGTGTGGGGGCGGTGACAGTGGCGAGGCTTCTGGGATGCGTAGTCCTGCGCTCCCCTCGACGCACACTGCAGGCACCAGCAACTACAGCGGTGAGGGCAGGAGAAGCGTCCGCACCAGCGAACCAGCCAGCAACCAGCGAATTCCCAAATCTACTGCCCAGGTAAGTAGGCTCCACTCTGTCGGCCTTCTGTGAAAGACTCCCGCTCCACCGAGGGAGCCGTTTGGTTTTAGCGCCTCCAGGCGCGGAAGTCGCGCTGTGTGGGGGCGGTGACAGTGGCGAGGCTTCTGGGATGCGTAGTCCTGCGCTCCCCTCGACGCACACTGCAGGCACCAGCAACTACAGCGGTGAGGGCAGGAGAAGCGTCCGCACCAGCGAACCAGCCAGCAACCAGCGAATTCCCAAATCTACTGCCCAGGTAAGTAGGCTCCACTCTGTCGGCCTTTTTTTGCTGCAATTTAAAGCTTGCGAGCGCGGCAATTCGGTAAAGGGCGCTTGTGGCCGCAATCAGAAGTACGACTCCGAGTTTCGCCCAAGCCTGCTGGAAGCAACTCGCCTCGACTCTCCAGGAGACAGTAATCAGCATGAGTGCTTATGAGACTGGGGGGACTGTGTGTGCGCTCCACCTAGCTGTCTGACACAGCTTGGGATTGAGAGGTCTGAAGTGCTCATGTCGGGCTGATTGTCGCAAGCCACCCAGCCAAACCGACAGCCGCACTCCATACTTTAGGCCGAGTCATCTCTGCTCCCAATTGGCAGGAACGGCCCCTCCCCCGCCTTCACACTCAAGCTGGAAAGGCACCGGCATGCTTTATAATAACATGGTAATAACACCATTTTCTTACAATTTTATTTACATTTGCTGTGCTCGCAGCTCTGAAGGAGGTGCTACAGCACCAAACCAAGAAAAGGGGTTTCCTGTGGAATATGCTCAATCTTTGTTCTCACTCTCCAAAAATAAATAAAACAAGTAAGGGTCCCTAGACACATGGGTATCGTGCATGTATCATAGTTTTTGATTTGCTGTAGTTATCCCCAACTGTAATAACTCTGCCACAAAATCTATTGCATCTCCTACCACATCATGACTCATTGGAAAATTTAAAAAAAGTAATAATTTGGTAACATGTATAAAGTCTGCAAATGTTAGACATTCCCTACTTTGTATTTTCTATATGTTAAAAATCGTGTTAAAAATATTTTCGCCAGCTAATTGGGTAATCCACCAGAAAATGTTAACATTGTTTGAAAAGAGTGCTCTAATTGGGTTTACTTTTCTAATTATGGTTAGCTTTGTTTCATGGAGCATCTTGCTAAAATGGTTAAGGTTTATTTGTTTATCATTATATTTCCTATAAGTTTCCTCCAACCTAGGAGCACATTAACAGAAACGTATTGAAGTTCCTGATTGACTGTAGATGTATTTCTTTTGTACATTTCCTTGTTAGGTCAGCCCTATTAAAATTAACGAGCTACAGCAAATACTAAATCCAGATGCTTTCCGAAACACCTCAAAATTATGCTGTATCTCCCTTGCATCTTGCAAGAGATCCTTGAGATACAGCAGATACTAATCAGAATAAGCAAGTATCTTAAATTCAGAGGCCCCAAATTGGAATCCCATGAAAACATTTCATCCCTTTATTCATCTGGCAAGTGGTTCAAAAACCTTTTAAATAAAGCAAACATCTCAAGACCCTACCAGTTAACTCAAGCACTTTAAGACATCATTATATGAGATGAAAGGAAGTTCTTTAAAAATTCACTGTACATGCTCGTATACATCTTGCACGTCTTAATACTTCCTGTACACAGTTTTTAAAATATCTGAAAACTAATTAAACTAATACAAAAGAGTGTATTAGAACTACAACTGCTACACTGATTTTGAAAGCTATAAGAAGAATAAAATAAAACCTGCCTAATGGAACATATTGGGCCTGGACTTTATTTCATATTGTAATAAAACAGCTAACTCATAGAAGCAATTAAGAAGTAGATACAATAATGTGATTGTTTTACTTTGATTTATAAAGTATAACATTAGATAATACTATTTCACAAAGGGTATTTTAATAGCTGTGGATAGCGCATTTTGATTGTATTTTCTTAAAGAAAAGGAAGATTATGTGCAAGTTGGTAAGAAAAAAAGATACAATTTGCAAATGTTTGTGGTTCTGTTTTCAATGAACCACTAAAGCAATCATATTGGCAATTATGGCACAATGTGTGTGAACAAGTACAATGCAAATCATAATAGAAAAGAAGTAAATCAGTAATGGCTGCAAAAGGAGATTCCTCAATGGACCAAGCTTGAATAGCTCTCAGTGGATTAGAATTGCCATCTACACGAGACTGTCTGCTCCATTACAAAAGAGTATTAATTAAATAAGACTAAGTGCAATAGAAACATAGCTAGCAAGTCAACCACACCTAATCAGCATACTACATCAAATTTGGAATAAGTTTTGAAGATTAATATATGTAAATGCCGCATAGATTACTTGAATCAAATGATATGGCTGGAGGATTCATAACGGGAAGCTTGACTGCATTACCAAGAAAAAACGCACATCTCCACAATTAAAAGACAATAGTGAACAGTAATGAGTAAACCAATTAATTCAATTCATGCATTTGTTACGCAATATAACTACTCTTGCAAAAACAAGGTTACTGTGTTGGTAAAGCACAAAAGGAACAAGATTACGGTTTCCTTGATTGTAGATATTTGAGATTCAATTGCTAACCATTCTAATGCCCAAAAGGCTATGACTATGGCCACAATAAATGAAAGATCTTCATTGTGCACACCTCTGGAATATATATTTTGAACGTTAAAAGAGTAAAGTAGAAATTCTTTTTTTTATAAAACTTCCTTGTGCTTCAGGATGAGTCTTCACAAACAACAACACTGCAAAATCAAGTTTCAAACCACATTATTGTCAGAGCACACTATGATTACTAACATTTTAGTTAAATCAACCCAATTAAAACAACCACCAAACATAACCTCAAAACCTCAAAGAAAAAGTAGCTTAATAACTTCTGTTTGAAATAGTATAAATAAAGGAGAGGATGGAGCTTCATAGCATGTATGACTAGGAAATAACTGATGAGCTTATCCATTTAAAAACTTCTTCTAAGAAGACCAGACTTTTACAAAGTCTAAAGGACTTGCTTAGAGTACTAAAAGCAAAACATTAAAAAATCAAAGAATGAAAAGGGCAAGCTCATCCGCACTGCACTACAGTAAAACCACAGAGTGGAAAAAGGGACTTTATTACACCAGAGTGACGTCAACTAAGAGTAAAACGAAGACACTGTTTGAAATACCTGCTAAAGGTAAATCAGGTCAGCTCTCCACATAAGCTTCTAATTACATCTGATGCTAGTCTATAGATGATTTCGGGATACAACAGAATTTAATTTAACAGCAATAGGATCACTTGCCTAAACTAGAAAAGTCCAGTCAAAACCACAAAAGCAAACATAAAAAAATGTTAAATAACTTGATAAGTTCACCACAGATTGTCCAGCCAAAGTCACCAATGAAGAGATAATGAACATAATTAACAGTATGACCTATGCACACTTATCAGCAGAAATCTTCCCAGCATGAATTTTTAAAAAAATATTCCCAAACCCTGCTGGCAATTGCAAAAAAAGTAATTGCCTTAGTTTCACTAAACCTAGTACCAAAATCCCGTACCAGATGTGTATCACTCTATTACTTAATAATCATTGGCGATGTCAATAGGTCTGGCTTTGATTAGCTGTACCCTGCACTCTCAGTGGGACACTAATCACCCAGCACTCACATGGGCAGAGTCCTTTACCTCTGGTGTACCAGAAATAGAAGCAGAAACCAAGAAAGAGCGCTTGCCTGTGATGGAACATGGGCACAATCAAAAAAGCATGAGAAGAGAAAGAAAGTATATCAAACGGCAAGAAGCTGAGAGCTGAGCTACTCAGGACAAATGCCATCCAGTGCCTTGTGCACCATGCAAAGTGTCTTAAACCAACTTGGTTTTAACAGAAGTGTGTAGAATTAAATAATAGATGTGGCAACTGCATTTGTACAATCTAAAGCAGACAGAGCATATTTAGGTAAGTCAAGCAACACTGCATTCCAATAATCCAAACAGGATGAGACAGCTGCCTGGGTCACCAACTTCACACCTTTAATAAAGAGACAAGGAAGAATTTTCTTTAAACTCTTCAAAAGGCAATGACATGTACCAGAGATATTGTTGACATACAAGGAGAAGGTAAGTTCAGCACTGAAAATGATACCCAGCATTTTTGGTCATATTAGTAGAGGCTAGTAGTGGACTAAGCCATTGACTGCCAAATGGAGGTCCAAGTCTAGGGATAACTCCATGTAACCAACATATCTGTTTTATCTGCATTCAACTTCAAAAGGTTACTGCTCAGCAAACATGTGACTGAAGCAAGACATTCCTGAGGCTTAAGGGGGAAACCAGTGTTACTACCAGTTTATCTCTGTAACTGAAAATCAACTGTGTACTAAAAAAAAGATTAGTCTCAAGAACAAATTAAAGCATCTAAAGAAGTTAACTAAACATTAAATGACTCCCGAAAGTCCACAATAATGATCCATGATCTTAACTGATCAATGCCCAGTGTTTTTAATTTTAAAAAGCAAAAGGGAGGAGGTGTGGCTTAGCGGTAACAGCTGCTGACTTTGGAGCGCAGTGACCCAGGTTTGATTCTCAGCCTTAGCACTTGATTCAACATCATGGCATACTGTGCAAATCACTTAATCTCCCATTGTCGAAAAATGTTAAATGTATGTGTTAATCCCCTGCTTGATGTACATGATCTTGTAGATTGTTTCCCAACCCTCTACCATCACTTTGTTGCTTCCTGGGTAAGTCTGTAATGTATGAATAACAACACATGCATAATTCGCATACAGCTAAATGCTTAACATAAAATTACAAATACACACTTTGATTTTGAGAATACCACCAGAACCAGAGGTCTGTTTTAAATGATATCTTATTGTTAAACAATGTAAGCCCCTCCTTCTGGTGTTCAACAAGGAGTCAGCAACATAAATCTCTTCCTATTGTAGTTATCAGAGTTCCGTGTAATCAAACTTGTGGATCTTATCAAGAATGGATGAGGAGAACCCTTTCCTCTTGCATTTGACAAACAGAGTTCAACATGTAAACACCTTACTAGTGCATTAGTTAGAGATTTCATAATGAAAAACCTGCCTTCCAGAGTCCCGAAAGAGTGTTGTCCAAGGCTGCCTCACAAAGGTGTTTTGGGCTGAAACTCAGAAACGAGCAACATACATCAACAAAATGCAATAAATTATTGTATAAACGATGATTTGTCTTTAAAAAGGTTAAGTAGCTCCCTATCCAATGGGCGACGGATACAATTCCGTACCTGGGGATCCAGCTGGCTCCCTCCCTCCCTGAGGTGGTTAAAACTAATTATGCGATATTGCGCCGGAAGATCTGTCAAGAGCTTGGCCGATGGAAACACTACCCCCTTTCGTGGCTAGGTAAAATTGCAGCGGTCAAAATGACCATTCTGCCACAGATCCTTTATCTCTTTCGCACTATACCTCTGAGGCCACCTGTGGGGTGGATTCGTTGGACGCAATCTGACTTGGCCCAGTTTATTTGGAACAGTCGGAAACCTTGCATGCGACAGGCACTACTGACGCTGGCGCCGGAAAACGGAGGACTGGGAGTCCCTGATCTCCAGCTCTACTGCCAGGCAGCACAGTTACAGTATTTGGTGGAGTGGAGCAGATGGGAATCGGAGAAACATTGGTTGTTTTAAGATCAGGCGGTGGCGGCGCGACCCTTGCAGGAAATTCCTTTCCTGCGCAAGCCCCATAGGCCCCCTAATCTCTACGCCGCGTATATCACGGGGGTCCCCCTGGAAGTTTGGGACGCCACTAACATTAAACACGAATTCACAACCTTCCCTTCCCCACTCACCCCGTTGGCTGACAACCCTGATTTCAACCCTGGAATGGATAAGGCAGCGTTTGCGGGCTGGAGGTCGGCTGGTTGCCGGTTTCTGTATCATATCTATGGCGCTGGAGGGGTCAACTCATTCGCCCAGTTGAAGCAGGACTTTGGGCTCCCAGAGACAGAGAGACTAAGATATCTACAAGTACGGCATTGGGCGCTTCAACCACAGGTCCGCTCTGAGGCGGACAGGCGCCTTTCCCCTTACGAAAGATGCCTTGTCACCCGTACGTCAGATAAAAATCCCATCTCCGACCTTTATAAGCTGCTACAGATCAACCACGCACACATACACAACCCTAGCAGGGAGCGGTGGGAGCGTGAGTTGGGTAGGACACTCAGCCACAAAGAGTGGGAGGGAATATATTATAGGGCCAGACACTCTGCATATCACATGGGGCTCACAGAGACACTTACGAAGATTGTGACATACTGGTACTACACCCCGGAACACTTGCATACAATGGACAGAGCCCAAGAGGCTATGTGTTGGAGGGGCTGCGGACAGGTGGGCAACCTGGTACATTTACTTTGGGAGTGCGAACACGATCAACCCTACTGGACCCAGGTGCTGGATGAGGTGGACAAGCACTTTGAGACTGAGATACCACGTTTTCCAGGCTATGTACTATTAGGTCTCCCTAATTCTCTGACCTATTCCTTAAAATCTCGTAGAGGTAGACAGATGGCTATAGCACTAGGGTCGGCGACACAAAACATACTTACGCACTGGTGCACCCCCAACGTTCCAACATTTACAGGCTGGCTGCACCGCCTGTGGTATGTCCTTGGTATGGAGAAATTGGCACTTACAATGGCGGGGGAGGGAACCCGGTATGACGAGCTGTGGCATCCATTTCTATCGCTTTTGGTGGCCGAATTCCGGGTGGTCACATGCCCCCGCTATCTCCGGTTGTTGCGTCTTACGGAGACAAAACGGGCGGATTGCTGAGAAGGTAGGGAGAGCTTAGCATAGCTTTGGTGATGGACGTGGAGCACGAACAGGGAGGGGGGGCAGAGGGGGTATACCGGGGGTTCTTTCTTTTTTCTTATTCTTTTTCTCTTATTTAATTGTTAATTCAAGCGTGCTATCTGTCAGCTAAGCGCTCACTGGCGAGATGGTGCTCTACAGTCACTTAGATCAGTGGTTATATCAAGGTGGAAGCTATATGTGTATTGTATGCTGTTTTTGAATTGCAATAAATAAAAATAATAAAAACATTTAAACCATAAAAAGGTTAGGTACTTTAATCGACAAACAACTAAATACTATACTCAAAATTGCAAATAATGACAAGACTTCAGGTGGAATCATAAATTGTATCCAATCCTTTAGAGGCAACTCAGACTAAATAGGATGCAAATCTTGTACGCTAAAGCAATATCCCCGGGGCAACTAACCCTGTAACTCTGGCCTGCTTTAGTTATCTGTAAGGCACTGTGTGGAAATTTGCACGCAGCAGGCTTTAATCCCAAAAACCACCATTGGTCCTATATGGGCTTTTCGCAATCGAAAAGTGAAGCCTACTGGCTTTGTCAAGTCATTCAAATCCTAAAATGAGAGAGCAAATGTATTTGTCAAGACACTTAATAATCAATAAGTCGCGCCTGTTAGCTTTAACATGAAAATAAACAAGACTATGAAAACTTTGCATAGAGAGAAACTCAACAAATATTTTAGGAAGGCTAAAATTATATGATATGAGCCCTAAATCTCCCTCTGCAGACATCAATCATTTTCCGGTGCCAGTTTAAGAAAAGGGACAGAAGAGAATAAGTTAAAAATGTGAAGCCCCTTCCTATTGTGTTTGTCCTGGAAATACCAATGTAAATCCCCATCATATTGCATTTGGGAGATATTTACAAATGTGAGCCTCTTCCTATGGTGTTTGTCTTTGACCAGTCAATGTAAATCCCCTTTCTACTGCATTTGCCAGATAATTTACCAGGTAAAATCAAATTATTCGACAGCCCAACACGGCGTTCTTTACCAGCGTTTGGACGATCTTCAACTCTGGTAGAAGACACCATGTTGGGCTGTCACCTAATTTGGCAGCAAGACGAGCTTAAAAATATAGTCATTTTTTCATATTAAGTGAAGGACTACACGCTGACATACACAGCAGCTGCAAAGGCACTTACAGATGTACTCATCCATTCTTGATAAGATCCACAAGCTTGATTACACAGATCTACCCATGAAAGGGTTGTTAATCTTCGAAAGAATGTTTTGTCCTGAAGATGGTCTTCTAGATTCATTACAATAAAGACTGAATCATCAACGCATCAACCCATTTTCTATGTAATTGCTGTCCAATAATCGTGAGTGGAGGAAATCTAGGCACAATGTATAAGCCAGTTTTCTTGACATTTTAGAGAAATGGGTGTATTACATTGCTGACTAGCACTAAATGTTATATATGAAGATGTAACTTTGATCATCAATTTTCTTGAAGAAACATCTGTATCCTCAAAAATGTATATAATACACTATAAAGCTATAAATAAGAAATACACCGGGTTCTATTGAATTGTTTCTTTGTGGTGAGCTAAAATATGTCTTTGAAAATTAATTTATGATGCTACAGTAGAGCATCCCAAGTACTTATAAAAGCATTATTATTCATGAAGTCAAACCCCTTGTTGGCACCGTTACCTGATAATCTTCAGTACCCAAGCCTACAACGGTATATTGGGTTGCCCGAATTTTTGAGAACTTTTAGAACGTTGTCATTTCTTGCCTTAGCCATTTGGTGCCTGCAGCCTGTCTCTGGTCACATCACTGGGTGTAGTTACCAGTTATGCTTTGTGTATTCCTGCTAGACAGCCACACACAATGGGAGTTTAGGTGTGACTGAGTGGGCTATCACTGGCAGGATGTGAGGGAGGAGCTGGGCCCAGCCTCACTTACACCTAAATAGGTTTTGTCTCATTTCCACACAAAAGGCTGCATACCCCCTGTAGTTTGTCTGGAGATCGGGCAGAGAAGGCAAGGCAACTGCTGTTTAAAGGCAAGTCTCTAGAAGCTTCTCCTCACTTCAAAGGAATAACTGTGTATAATAGAAGGACCTCAGACACCACCACTTAAGTACACTTCTAGGCCTGTGGATTCTCTGCCAGGAAGAAGGATTGCTGTGCTGCTGAAGAACTGCCACTCTGCTGAACTCCTGCTTTGCTGTGCTGCCCAGCTGCCCTCTTGCCTGGGTGAGAAGGACTGGACCTGCATCTCTTGAACCCAGAGTGACTTCAAGGGCTAGTTGGCTGGCCTCCTGATCTGAAGCCTCAGGGACATAACAGGCTTCCAACCTCCTTAAACCTGCACCTGTACTCTCCCACCTGTGAGTCTACCCTGCTAAGGGGTGCCACCCTAAGTCCTGGACCCCTGGAAGTGGGCCTAAGGTGCTTCCCTGTGGAACCAATGCATCTTCTCTGCTGAGCAATGCATCCCCATGCGGAACCGACACATCCCCTTGGCTGAGCGGCACATCTCCGAGCAGAACCGACACATCATCGCTGCTTCGTTGATTTGGTCCCGTCGCAAAGACCCGCATTGCCCCAAAGTCCTCAGAACCGATGCATCGCCCCAACGGCGCAGCAAATCCACAGCCCGGTTCTCGCATTTCCCGTCAATGGCAGCATCAAGGACAAGGTCGGACGCAGCATCACAACCTCGCAGCTCCACAGAACCGATGCATCGCCAGCTGTCTGCGGCATCTCCGATGCCGGACTTTGCATTGCAAGCCCTGTCGAGGGAGTCTGCAATGACGATGCAACAGCACCTCACACCGCACCCTCGCCGCATCTCGGAGCAGACACATCGCTTTGGCTGTGCAGTGCATCTTCAATGCGGATCCACGAAACGTTCTGCAACCAGGATTTAAGGTACTCTGTTCAGCGGGCCTAACCGTACCACTGTAGCCAATCTGCGCTCCATCTCAGTCAGCCTGAACTTGTGGCTTTGGACCTGATTTAGATCTTGGCAGTCGGGTTAATTCGTCACAAGGGTGGCGGATATCCTGTCCGCCGAAATAAAAATTCCATTGTATCGTATGGGATTTGTATTTCGGGCAGACGGGATATCTGTCATCATTGTGACAGAGTAACCTGTATGCCAAGCTCTAAATCAGGCCCTTTGTCCCGGTTTGGAGCGATCAGATATCCTCAGTAGCGTTTTGTGCTTATTGGCACTATTTTCACTAGAAACTCTAAAATTCAATACCTCCAGTTCTACTAATTGGAATTTTTCCATTTACGTCTTGTTTTATTTATTAAAAATGCCTCTATTTTTCTAGCTCTGTTGTGGTCACCTTTTGTGGTGTGTTTTCATTCTTTTACTGTTTGAAGTGTTGCGCAAATACTTTACACATTGCCTCTAAGTTAAGCCTGATGGCTCTGTGCCAAGCTACCAAGGAGGAGAGCACAGGTTAATTTGAGGTCTGCTGTGCCTTACCCTGACAGGATTGATGTTGCTGCTTGACCAGGGCTTACACCCCAGTCAAACAACAACCCAATTTCTTATAACAACCAAAAAGGTTAAGTCTCAGGCTGTGAGGAAGAATGGGGCTTGTGTCGGGAATCCAACATGGCGATGTAACTAGCCATGGCGCTGCAGCATCCAACAGACTAGACTCTTTGGGTATGTAACCTGGAAGAAAACCGCCTATTTCTCACAGGAAGGAGCAGGACATCAGCGAATGGAGCAAGGACCCTGAAGTGAAGGACGCCCAATGAGAACCAAGGGACGAGGGAAGAGGTTGGCTTCCCAGGGAAAGGGGAGGAGACTGGAGGGAGCAGCAAGGCGGATGAAGCAGTCGCCTTCACAAGCAAGAGGGTGCTTGGATGAGAGCAGGACCCCGAGAGCCCCATGGCAACGCGGTTAAGCCCGGCAGCAAGGACGTCTCGGGTACCACTGCCACAGCTTAGGAGACAAGTGTTGGGGCATTGCGCTCTCGGTGGTGGAGGTGGTGGGGTGGTTGAGAAATGTGTCATAAACCACGCAAAGGAAATGCAAACACCAAGTGGGATATAAAAGAGCACATAGGGGTGTGTATAGACAAGTTGAATCACGAGCACAAACCTGGTGGTGGTAGCACTTAGTCTGATTTTAAGGAAAGCAGGCCTTTCAATGTGGTGCTTTTAGGTTCTTCTTTGAGCGATTCAACTGGCCACAAGGAGATGCAAGCTATACCAGACGGGAAGGCCTGGAAAGGTGGATAGGCCGAAGAGCTGCCAGCTATTTGTGAGGAGCTGCTGGTTTTCCAACCCATACCTATAATAATACCAAGTTGCACTTGTGCAATGTGACTAATTTCTGTCAACAGACAACCACACCGATCTTTTATCTAAAAGCTACAGTCATCACATCAGTACACATCAATACACAGTGTGAAAAAACGAAACGTGGGTCTTGCACAAGCAATCAAAGCCTCTGGGAAGGGTTGCTACAATGGGCTCTATTTAAGGCTGTACTCGTCATATAATCCACCATCCGCTGCATAATCTGCAGATTTTAACAACAACAACAAAATGTTTCTAGCTCATACGGATCAAAAATTATTAAAAACGTAGCTTGGATAGTGTTCTTCTGTATTGAGTGACCCTCTGCAAAGGTTAACTGGTCATCTTTCAGTTGCGTATTTATGTATTTGGTTGTTAAACTGTTACTAATGAGGTGAAATATTTGCCCAGACAGTATTACCATGTGTATTAGTTAAAACATAATGAAGTATTACTATTTTTAAAACTATGCTACATGATGTCGCATAATTTGCCTTTCTTGCATAATTTAGTCATCCCTGACACATTATTTGGTATTCCCCTGCCACATAATTCCAGTGGCCCTGGCTATATTTAATGCCCAAGATGATTAATCGGACACAGAGAAAATCCCAAAGAACGCAGCAAGGGAGGTCGTGTAAGCTGCAAAAAATACCATATTTAACCAATATTATGAATCTGAATGAGAACTATATTGAGTTTAGATAGCAGCTGCGATTCACCAGATAATTTATGGCTTGTCCCCAGACCCTGAAGCGACAAAGCGGCTTGGTTCCTTTCTTGCAGAATCTGATCACCATGCCCCAATGCAAGTACATCACTGATGTGGAAAAGAGAGTAATACATCAACAAGGGGCCAACAGGCGGGATATTAATCCAGTACATTTCAGCATCGGGACGACAGCCTTCTCGGGAAGCAACCGAAGAAAGATTTTCAAACCACCGGTCATTTATTGGTAACCTACTTCGACTGGCCGAGCTCTCAAGAGTGTAGATCCCACATGGTTTACCTTAACGTGAGGAAGAAATATATCGAATATGGAACAGTGGCACTTACTGTAAAGAGACTAATACTGTACACAGAATATTTATTTAGGATGTTTCAAACGGACTAAATCGTCTTAGTCCCTGGTAATCCTGGTTCTGTGGTAATAATATCCAGTGAAGCCAGATGCGCTTTTAACGACTACTTGCTTTTACGTGATTAGAAACGGGCGCGCTGCACCCGCGGCAATGAATCCACATAATTATACACATAATGGGTGAATGAAGTCACTCCGCTGAGGACAGCTGAAATTCCACATCACCGCGCGGCCTGTCATGTCTAATTGCTGCCGTGCCAAACAGGCCATGGCGCTACGCTGACGTGAATGACCTAATGTACTGATGTGAGGGGCAGAGCGCGGGCTCGCGAACCAGTCACGCGCAGAGCAACGACAAGCTACAATTGTGATGTCCACAGCCATCACGAATAAATAAATAACATATAACACCCATGAGTGTCACAACTCTCTTTTTCTCGAATTTGGCGCGAATGTTTTTTTAGATATTCTATCACCTTGGAAAAAATACATTTTTAATCCTGGAGCACGGTTGCTGTAATTAATTATGCATTGGTTTTCTTTTAAAATATAGCGGTGTGCAATTGACTGTAGTTTAATTAATCCCGCTTCAGATATTGGACAGCAGTTTAATTAATCTTACTTCAGATGCCAGACTTTAGTTTAATTAATCTTACTTCAGGGCATGAGGGAGGGGTGATTAGCCTCCGAGTCACTATCCTCTGTGTGACCAGTTAGATTTGAATCTTGACTGAAAAGTTTCTTCATATGGGCAACTCTTTGAGCCAAAGGGAGGTGATCTGCAAGAAGTTCGCAATGAAAATTGGCACAAAATGTGTCTTTTGACGCATGGATAAGTTCTGCACACTTCGAGGGTGGAAAATGGCGCTGAGGTGGGATCCAAGGGTCATGACAGAGAGGGCACTCGAAGCAGCACCGAAGGCATGGATTGTGTGCTGAGGAAACCGCAGAGGAAGCACCAAGGCTGGAGTCTGTGGTGAAGCAAAGTCGGCAGTGTCTGGGTCAGGGCAGGCGCGCAACACCCATTGGACTTAAAGGGCTTCAGCCCCCGCCCCTCCCGTCGTGTGTGGCAGCCCGGGATGAGACAGCTTCCCGGGCACTCACACAGCCGCACCTGAGCACTTCACAGGTCTTTGAAAGACCATTTGCATGTTAATGAGGCCTTGCTGTTGTTTCACCCCTTCTAAGAGCCCCTGCAGCTCCACTCTGGCTTAAAGATTCTGCCCCCTCCCGAAATTATTTCTTAGACCCCCCCCCGAAATTTGGCTCTAGTTGCGCCTCTGGGTCAGGGCCTGTGTAATTGCCAAACTACGAGGAACAGGCCCACCTCTGGGCTGTGGCCCAGGGTAGTGGGTCTGCCTTGAATACGTCTAGCATAGCAGATGAAAATATTCTACCTGCAGAGGGTTAGCAGATGAAGCCTTCGTCAGTTTTGGAACCTGCTACAATGATGAGGAAGAGACCAGCATCTGAGACTTAATCAAGTCTCTGAACAGTGTGAGAAGTGGGGCTGTTTCCTTAAAGAAGAAGAAGACCTCTTCCTCCTGTGCCATTTCTTTGGGTGTAGATCATTCGGAAGATCATTCCATATCAGGTTTTCTGACAGCATCAGTCAGTGCTTCATGGTGTACCTAACTGCCTTTGCCAAAATTATCTTGGCCTCCCATTCTCTGAAGGCCTTCAGATGCGCTGAGAAGCAGAAGTTGTTGGGCAACGGATCATGGTCAGTGCCAACACCTCACATGCAGACATCACACAGATCCAACAAAGACATTCTTACAGCATCAATGACAGAGTTTAAATCCCCAAATCTTAGGAGGAAATGTTTACCAAAACCCCCAGACCCTAGGTGGATATGTTTCATTTAGTCACTGTAGAAAGGAATTTCGACCGTGAAGGACTGAGAGATCTGTTCCTCCAGTGTTTTGTTTTTTCAGGTTACACCTGATCTGTATGAATAGATAACTGCATTCCTACGATTACATTGTATGGTTAGGCACTCATAGGATAACTCCATGAAGCTGAAAATGTAACTACCTTTGCCAAACGACATGCTTCTGTTCTGCAGGAAAGAACCAAACCAGCTTAAGGGTGCATCTGGCATCCTGGCTAAAGAATGCAGTTGCTGAAGTAGAATTTTGTGGATAAGGTGTCAAATGCTATAGTCGGAGTCCACCCTTTTCAACACATCACCCAGCAATATAATGAATTTGATCTAGTGCCATGTAAGAGGCAAACAAACGTAGAAGATTCAAGATGATAAAATGATGTAAGAATGACTGGAATGTGGGTATATGTATTCCATATCCTTCAAAAGTATTGAGGAGGTGCCCCTGATATGCATGGGGTACACTTGTGCACATTATTCCCAATGCCTCAGCAGTGTGCTTCAGATCTGGGTTTTTGCTTCAAAACAACACACCACTGGGTCACTGCCTTTGAGTGGGTGTTCAAATGGGGAGGCAAAGTGAGCTAAAGAACGATGGTGGATTCAACCCAGATCTGTGACTGGGTGTGAGTGTCTGAATTGTTTCAGCACTCCGTCCATCATCTCTTTGTGTTTGCTTTGTTCGCCCTAAGTTGGCAGGGTATGTCCAGAATTGGGCCCCTTGCTCTCTTTGCCACTGGAGTCAAGCAAGCCTGGCTGATGAAGGGTGTTACCCAGAAACGGGTCCCAGGATGCTTGTTTCCGGTCCAGGGAAGACCTGGCTTGGCAGTTCGGGCTGGACTGTTCCCATGAGGGATAGGGTGAAAAGTGATTTGTATATGGGTGGGTCTGAATTGGGGTGGCAAAGTGAGCTAAAGTACGATGATGGATTCAACCCAGATCTGTGACTGGGGGTGAGTGTCTGAAAAGTTTCAGTGCTCCGTCCATCATCTCTTTGTGAGTGCTCAACTGCCACCAGTTGCACAGGCCACTGCATGTAATATGGCATTGATTCTGATTGAATGGACCAAGTCTTAGTTTGATGAGACAGGTATATTCGCTTCATTATGAATTTCATTACATACCATTCTCATGTGCTATAAAACTGATGATGTACAAATATTTACAGCTGCCTGGCTGTCAACAGAAAGGAGTGGAGGTGTGGAGTATACATGCAGTACAGCAGTGACAGGGTGCACCAGTTCCCAGCTTCCTGTAAGACCCTTGTCTTTACTCTCCTACTCTGCTCCATTTCTGGTACAGGGCCAGGACCTGTTTAATCTGCCACTCACTCTACCCAACAGTACTACATATATAATCCTAAACCCAACCTAACTCCCAAGACATTACAGTGTAAGTACGTGATATATTTATTTTAATAATCAAAATAGTACAATTAAAGGTGTAAAAACTTCATGATCAGTACAAGTATCGGAGATGGGGAAATATTTATAAAATAATAATGTTGTAAAATACAAGGCATAAAAACAAAACGGTTTCCTTGCATATGAGAATGGACAGAATGAAAATCACTAAGTTGATGATTTGTGCGCCTGATCTAAAAATTGAATTGGCATATTATTGCACTACTGTCCTTAAGACTATCACAGTGAGAGGCGGATTAAACGGTAGATCTTGTTCTGCCCACCTGGAAATCCCTGGCAAAATACAATTTCTCAAATACAATTCTTTTGGACACGTACAAACGTTCAGCGATGTATAATTTTTAATCAGTATATAGAAGCAGTTTGCATGAATCTTGATACAAGCATAATCAAGCACAGTACAGTGGATTGCTCATCAGCAATACTTTGTTCCAGAATCTTAAATGAGTCCTGCTCCCTCTTACAGCCAGATCCACATTCCTGTCTACTTTGAGGTTAATATGCACATGCCTAACTGGCCATTACCTTGTAATAAGCACTTGAAATGGGGAAATAAAGTCTACTATTTATGGGCATAAAAAAGAGGCTAGACTCTAAATGTCTTTTGTAATGGATGGGTAAATTTGGCTAGTGCCCAGGGAATAGTTAGAGGAGGGGACGTGGGTCTCAGTCATCAATAGAGGTTAACAGCGATGGGGCCAAGCAGCAGTCTTTTGAGGAAGGATGCAGGACCGACATAGGGTTGCGGTGGATGAGAAGCTCAAATGCTTGGTGGGAATGATGTATGGTAATGAGTTCCATCAGACTGAGCAGAAGAACTTAACAGAAGAAGCAACCTCCATTACTTACATTCTGCAGCATTTTCTTCTCCTTCGAGGCTGTGCTCTGTGCAGCCTCAAGAGCAACATGATGCTTCTTGGATAGTTCTTCTAACATCCTTGCTTGTGCTTCTTTAAACCGCTGTGCTTCCTCTTCGAACTGAATTCTCAAATTCTTAATTTCTTTCTCATAATACTCTTGCTGATTTAGCTTTGCCTCGTTTATCTTCTGTAAAACAGAGCACACATTCGGGAAATCATTCGTTGTCAGACAAACAGGAGAGAAAAACCTGTAATGACCATGCAACCTAAAAGAGTGTTCAATATTTGCAACTTCATGCAGTTTATATCTGGGGTAACTGCAGTGGCAATCGACAGGAGGGAACAAACTGCACCACATGTTCGAAAACATTTAGAAAATAGAACAAATGACAGAAGGGAAGCCTTAACAAGATTTTGGGTATTTTAAAAGAATAAGAAAGGTTATAAAAAAAAGTAAATTATTTGAAAAACGTATTTCTTGTCACTTCCTTCCGCTCGCTAAAATGATTGTAGGAAGGATAGAAAATGTAGTTTATATGTATGAATTGATTCAGGTTAATCCTCTGCCACTATCGCTTACACATTAATGAATATACGACAAACAAACAGAGAACATTGATCAGGATAGATGCAGAATGAAGTGCAGTTAAAAAAAAATTAGGAATGCTGCTGACTGGAGAGACAAGGGTGATAACTGATAGCTCTTCTTATTGTAAGGAAATGAATGATTAATTGGGGTGGATGGTAGTCCACCATAGGTAGTGAAGTCATTAACCTGTTGTGTCCAGTAAAAGTTTTCAGTAATTAAACCTGAGCTCAACCCCTGCTAGGTATGACACAGAGCAGATACGTTTAATTTAAAGAAAACATGTAAAGCATTTAGAAGTACCAAAACAGTTGATAAGCCGAAGACATAACATAACAAAAATCCAACTCCAATTTATAAAAAACGAGAATAAATTAATAAGCAAAATGATAACAAAATGACAAAAATACAAAAAGAGAACTGGAAATCAGAATTTTAAGAATTTAAATTAGAATAAGTAAAGCATTTATGATAGTCTACGGTCGAGCTCAGCCAGGACCTAAGTGTGATTTCAGGTCGACTGCGTTGGAGCACAGGCCGGATACACCAAGTAGGTTCACCCTGGTCGTCGATTTTACCTTGGAGCTTAGTATCTGAAATGGAACTTAAAATCCTCCAGCAGGGCAAGGTTGCAGGCTGTGTCCGCGAAGAGTTCAACTAGGCTGAATAGCCATTGGACGAGGCCCCACTGAAGCCATTGGTTTAGGTGAAAAAAGATCAGCCGGGAAATTCAAATTTTGTGCCCTAAGAAGTCCTCTTGTTATCCGCACTCTTCTACCACCTTGGCCCGGTCAAGATTTCTATGATGGAACTTAGGGCCTGATTTATATATTGGCAGAGAGGGTACTCCGTCGCAATGGTGACGGATGTCCCTCCCCAACAATATAGTGGTCAGTCTGCCAAATTTAATTGATTATGATTATGAAGTATGGCCATGGTGAAGATTGTTCTATCCCACCGTGGTCAAACTTCTCCGATGGCCCAGGGGAGTAAGGGCCGTCAGAGTAATGGCTACATCTCCACCCACCCTAGATGGGCAAACATGTAGTCATTGTTTACTGTTTCTTACCGCAAGGTTAAACCCAGCGGTGAGGGAAATTAAAAACATTATAATGCTCTCCCCTGCCATGGGAGAAGCCTCCCATAGCGAGAAGAGCATAATTTGTTTTCTTTTAAAAAAAAAAAGAAAATTCCTTTTCTGAGTTTTCTTTTTGCAAAGAATACTGTCTGCTACTGAACTGCGCAGCAAACAGTAAAATGCATTGACAGGAACCGCCGTGGCAGTGGTTCCTGCCAATGCCTTTATAAATGACCGCCAGCTAGGCGGTCCTTTATAAATCTGGAGGGCAGAGTAGTCTCGGTCTGGCAGACGTAAAGTCGTCTGCCAGGCCAAGGAAGAATATGCCATATGCATATGCCATCTTTTTCCGAGCTCAGAATCGTTCAGTGGGACAAGGTTACAGGCTGCATCCAACAACGATTTTCACAAGACTGGATACCTTCTAACTGAGGGTCTGCTGAATTAGGTTTGCTGCTGTGGAGAAGATCCAAGCGAGAGAAACTTTTCCTTTAGCCCAGCGAATTTGTACATTGGGCAGATTTGCTTGGTGGTTGCTCCCAGTCCTCTATAGGTCTGGAATTCCAAACATTTTCAAAGTCCCAACTTTTCAGAGATGTTAGGAGAAGTCCAGTTAGACAAAGCCACGGGTCTCAGCACCTCAGGATCACGACTCATACCAGCAGGGACGAGTCCATGTCCAGCTGCTACTGGTCAGCTGGGCACTTCAAGAAAAAGGCCTCTTACAGCTTGTGTCCCTGTAGCCACACAGGAGGTCAGCCAACTTACCACTGAAGTCCACTTCTTTGTTCTGGGTACAAGTGAGAGCAGGTCCAGTCCTTCAAGCCTCCTCGCAGGTCTCAAACAGCAACAGATGCAATCCTTCTTCTGTTCTTCCAGAGGTCCAGAGTGTGTTCTGAGGCTGGTGCCTTGTGGTGCCATTTATACTTGGCACCAGCTAGTAGGTGAATCTTAGCACTTTCCCAACTAATGGGGCAAAAGGTTCCCAGAGGCAGCTCTACCCACTATTGCAGCCGTTCCTGTTTGTCCTACTGCATATAGTCCCACATTGCAACTTAGTCTCAAAATCCAAGATGGGGAAACCCTTCTTCCCTTCTGCAGAGCCTGTGTGTCCACCCAGAGGTGAGGACAGGGTAATAAACAATTCTCTCCTCTGTGGTCACTCAAAATTGGCTCTGGAGGTAGCTCTCCTCCCACTGGGTTTGGTGCCATCCTGACTAGGGGGGCATAGGCTGGTCCTCCCCAAGTGTCATAGGATATTTACGTGTGGCAGTGCAGACCCTTTTAAGGTTAATTAAGTTCCAGGGCCAACCCCAACTCCTCCCCACATCAAGGCCATTTCCCTGCTCTGAGAGCAGTTTTCACACCTCATTAAGGTCAAGCACTTGCTGGACAGCTGCTGGAGAATATCAATCAAGTGAACAGGGTGTCAATATCCCAGAATATGCTTCTAGGAACAATCACTGGCAGAGAAGCTAAATAATATAACAACTGCGGCAGAGCCACCCTTTTTGTAACCGCTGCGTGACCAGACAGAGGCAGCGTTTTGCAAAACTCTACTCCCCCTCTCACTGAAGCCACCCCCGCCCCAATATTTCCCTCCAGGAGGTCCCGGTGCTCATGGTATATGCCGACCCCCAGATATTTCAGCAACTCAGGTGCCCCTGCAGACCTACTGGAAGCAGGGGCTGGGCTACCTGCACCCGAACAGGAAATAGGCTTGTCTCTTTACAATTGATACGGAGTCCCGAGATGTCCACAAAACCATCTAGCAAGCAAATCACCTTCACTGGATAAGTACAAGTGGTTTTTAAAAAGCGCAACATATCATCCACATCTAACGCAATATGATGCACAACCCGCGGCACAGCATGCCATAGAAATCGAACCCCATACGTGCCCTACCAACCAGGTGATCCACCACCAACATAAATAGCAGAGGTACCAGTGGACAACCCTGCCGGGTCCCCTGACACACCGCATATGTAGCAGAAATAAAGCTACCTGTTTTAACTCATGCCTGTCGGATCAGAGCACAACAGTTTAGTCCAGGCCACAAAGTCTGTCCTTAGGTTTATCGCCCCTTTCAACTCATAAAGGTACGTCCAATCCAGGCTATCGAATGCCATCTCAATGTCCACTGTCATAACTACCCCGTCGTCCTCGGAACATGCCCCATCCTGCAGAATGTGCAGCACTTTGCAGATATTGAGTGCCATATTGCAGCCAGGGATAAAGCCCGCCTGGTCCCGGTGGATCAATGTAGTCATATCAGTCAACAAATGCGACACAATGTCTTGGAACGTCAACGGATTGGGGGATCGTATCAAACGGGGGGTTGTGCTGCAATATTTGCGTCGTTTGACTCCTGATGTGGTATTCTTACAGGAGACGCATTTGGTTGGTAATGTTTGTCATGCCATGAACAGGGGGGGCTACCGACTTGTGGCCCATTCCGGTTTCACCACCGGCTCTAGAGGGGTGGGCATTCTCCTACGATCTTCACTTCCGCTAGAGATCACCAGGGTTGTCCTAGACGATAGAGGGCGCTATGCGGCCCTGACTGGGAGGTGGGAAGGACAGTCCCTTTCCTTGGTTTCGGTTTATGTTCCCCCGGGCCTCCAGAACTCCACTTTCTCAGACTTGGGTCGTATGCTGCTTGAGCTTCCTGACAGTCTTTTGCTTATGGGTGGGGATTTTAATTCGGTTGTTTCGGGTGATCTGGATCGCCACCCGCCCAGAGCCCTCCCTGCTGCCCAGGCGTGGCTCGGCGGGCTCTTGGATACCTTCGGTCTGGTGGATTGTTGGAGGTTAATGCATCCGACACAGTGTCAGTACACATTTCACTCTGGGGCCCATGGGAGTCTCTCCAGATTGGATTATTTTCTTATGCCCGCGGCCCAGACTGCCCGGATTCGAGAGGTTAAGCACCTGGCCCGGGGTATCTCTGATCATTCCCCACTGTGGTTGCTTTTCGACACCGGGACGCGGTCCGCTGGGCGGATCACCCCTATTAACCCTTGGTACTTACGAGACCCCAAGATTCGTGATAGCCTGGTTAAGTCGATTGATCAGTATTTTCTCGAGAATGAGGGGTCGGTGTTGTCCTCAGTGTCCCTGTGGGAAGCCTTCAAAGCAGTGCTCCGCGGGCATGCCCTATCCCAGATAGTGGAGGCTAAGAAGGTCAAGAATGAGGCGGTGGTGAAGCTGGAGATCGAAATATCGGGGCTGGAGGCAGCTTTGGAGACGGGTGTCACTCAGGATGGGCTTCATGCCCTCAGCTTGAAGCAGTTTGAATATAAGTCTCTTGTTATGGACGCTGCCAAGACCATGTATAGGGAGCAGCAGGGTAGGTTGTATGATGCCGGGGACAAGGCGGGTAAACTGATTGCTTGGTTGGATAAGAAGGAGAGAGTGAATCGTGTGGTCCCGGAGCTTCGGAGTTTGGATGGAGTGTGTGTGGCTGACCCTGGTGAGATTGTGGAGTGTTTTGCGGACCACCTCCGGGCGGTGTACTCCCCGGTGTCTGATAGAGATGAGGATGACTCTCGTCTCTTGCTGCGGGATATTGCCTTGCCCGGCTTATCCGTCGAGGACCGTGAGCAGATGGAGGCCTCACTGTCTGTCGACGAGATTGCTACCGCGATTCGTTCCCTTCGCTTGGGCAAGGCTATGGGCCCCAACGGACTGCCGATTGAACTGTATAAACTACGCCCGGATAAAATCGCGCCCTTCCTCCGTCGTATGTTTCTGGAGTCGCTTGAGCGGGGTTCCCTCCCCGACGACCAGCGTCTGGCTACTATAGTTGTGATTCCCAAGGACGGTAAGCCACGAGACCGCTGTGCCTCATATAGGCCTATTTCCCTACTAAATGCCGAACCGAAAATCCTCGCCAAGGTCCTCGCTAATCGCTTGCTGAGAGTTATATGTGATTTGATACATCCGGATCAATGCGGCTTTATCCCTCATCGGAATACCGCTCTCAACTTGCGGCGTCTACACGGCGTCCTCGCTAGGGCGGAGTACCTCTCTGAACCGGCCATATTGGTTTCCTTAGACGCCACGATGGCCTTTGATACCATCGAGTGGCCATTCCTTTGGGCCGTCTTGGCGAAGTTTGGCTTTGGGGAGGGATTTATTAGTTGGGTTAAGCTCCTCTATGCTGGACCAATGGCTCAGGCTGTTGTCAATGGGCGGGTTTCTCGGCCCTTCGCTCTCGGGAGGGGTACTAGGCAGGGGTGTCCGTTGTCCCCTCTGCTCTTTGCTCTCGCCTTGGAACCGCTCGCTGCCTGGCTCCGCTGAGAGCCCTCGATCAGAGGGATCCGGTGGGCCCCGGGCTTCGAGGATCGGGTCTCGTTGTACGCGGACGACATTCTTTTGTACCTCACCTCGCCGCGGAAGTCGCTCAATGTGCTTTTTGATGTCCTTACTTCCTTCGGGAGGAATTCGGGGTTGATAATTAACTGGTCCAAATCTTGCGTGTATCCTATCTCCGGTGGCCTTCCTCTCTTACCGCCTCGGCTTCCGATTCAAACATCTCAATCCGGCTTTAAATATTTGGGGGTGTACGTTTCGTTGGATCCGGCGGTCCGCTACGAGCAGAATCTCCTGTCTCCCCTCCGGCGTTTGAGGGTGGACACGGCTCGGTGGTGTAAGTTGCCCTTGTCTCCACTTGGTCGCGCAGCACTGTTTAAAATGATGTCCCTCCCCAGATTTCTTTACGCACTCCAGAACTCCTTCGATATCATTCCGGCGGCCTACTTTAGGGAAGTGGAGAGTTTGCAGAGGAGACTGGTTTGGGACGGTCGGGCGCGTATCGCTTTGGCAAAGCTGACTCTTCCCTGGTATGACGGGGGGCATCGCGCTTCCTGACATTAGAAGGTACTATTGGGCCTCCCAGCTGTCTGCCATTAACCATGCTACGTACGCTCCTGGTTCGAACCCGGCATATGAGATGGATAAATTCC
Organism: Triturus cristatus; assembly: GCF_964204655.1. Taxonomy (NCBI): domain Eukaryota; kingdom Metazoa; phylum Chordata; class Amphibia; order Caudata; family Salamandridae; genus Triturus; species Triturus cristatus. The sequence continues at coordinate 760,150,056 of NC_140589.1, read as the reverse complement.
TGCTTCCCGGCGGTAACTATAACAGAGCGCTTTACTCTTGATCTGCCGGGAGGACCCTCACGGGCCCTACTAGGATTGCGGTACGTGTGTGGAAGGCGGCGAATGTAGCTGTGGGCTGGAGTGAGCGTTTAACGTGTGCTACTCCTTTGTTCGCCTCAGAGCGCTTGGGAAGTCTCTGGACAACGAAAGGCTTTGAGCACTGGGATACGATCGGCATTAGCAGAGTGGGGGACCTATGGGTTAAAGGCGCGGTTAAATCCTTCGCGGCGCTTCAGAGCGAGTACGAGCTTAGTGAAAGGGAGTTCTTCCGCTATGCCCAGGTTCAGCACGCCCTAATCTCTGTCTTTGGGGAGGGGACCACGGTCCCTGTTGCTTCGCCTCTCGAGGACCGTATACTCGACGGACACGTGCCCGACAGTACTATCTCTCTGATTTATAAAAAACTAATAAATAATCGGGCTGATCTCTTGGTGCGTCTTCGGGAGGCGTGGACGGGGGATGGGGTTGAGTTGGATGACGAGGACTGGCAGTCTGCGCTGTCATCCCCTAAGGAGGTTGCCATCCCGGCCCGTCTCCGTCTGGTCCAGCTTAAGATTCTCCATCGTGTCTATGTGACGGGTCCCCGTTTGGTCTCGATGGGGTTTTCTGACGACGGGCTCTGTAAGCGTGGCTGCGGGCTCAGTGCCACCTTTCTCCACATCCTCTGGGAGTGCCGCGAGGTGGCGGAATATTGGCGCCAGGTGCATGATGTTATGAAACGAGTCACTGGGGTCGCTCTGCTGCCGGAGGTGCGCCGATGTGTTCTGAATGTGTGGGAGCCCAATGACTATAATGCGGCCCAGGCTCGGTGGGCGGCCCTTGGGAACATGATTGCAAAGAGAGATATTGCGCAGCTATGGGGTTCCCAAAGGCCTCCCACCGTGTCCGTATGGAAGGAGAACATGGACTGGTGCATGTTCAGGGAGAAGACGGTGTATGTGGCTCGTGGTAAACCGGGGGCATGGGGTAGAATCTGGGGTCAGTGGAATGTGTATCGAGGGACTATCTGTTCTCCCCCCCTGGTGGATGCGTCTGAGGTTGCCTTGTCCCCCTGATCCTTGAGGGTTCCTTGCCTAATTTGTTCATCTGTGTATAGGTTTGGTTTTCCCGTGGCCCCCCCTCCCTCTCAGACCCCCTTTTTATTGACCACCCTATGGTGGTCGGGTGTGGAGTTCCTCTGCTGTGGTTAGACGCCCTTTCAATGTTTCTCGCCTTGCTTTTTGGTTTTTTATTTAATTTTTTTTTTTTTTTTTAAAGTGTGTATCCTGACGTCCCTTATGTGCAGTCTGATCTCCTGTAATTTAGCGGAGCCCCTGTGGGCCAGTCATTGTTTTTTGAACTGCTTGAACATCTCTGAATACTAGCGGCCGGCCCAGGAGGTTGTAGGCCCGTGCTTGTACCCTTTTTCTCTGCACAATAAAGCTTTTTTACCCAAAAAAAAAACAAAAAAAACAAATGCGACACAAGCACCTGACTCAGGAATTTATAGTCGACATTCAGCATCGACAGCGGTCGATATGCCTTCATGTCAGACGAGGGGAGTCCAGGCTTAAGCAACGACACAACAAACGCCTCCCTGAAGGATTGTGGCAAAGACCCACACTCCCTAGCTGCCTGGTACAACTCCACCAACTTGGTTGCCAATTGTTCAGTACACGCAGCATAAAATTCCACATGCACCCCATCGGAACCCAGGACCTTCCCTTGGCCAGTCCCTTTAATCGCTGCCTTAATTTCCTGTACAGTGACAGCAGAACCCAAAGCCACTGCCTCCTCCAAGGGCAAGAAGGGCAGCAGCATAGCAGCAAGGAAGTCCAATACTCCCTGTTGCCCAGTACCTGTGTCCCCAGCATACAGTGCTGTATAATACAGTTGAAACTATTCATTAATGTCACTTTGTTTATACACCCTCTCCCCGGGATCCACTTTAAGTTACAATATGAAAAACTCTTTCTTTGAGGGACTAGTTATCAAAGACAACAATGTACAGGACTTTTTCCGCTCAGCATGCGCCTTGGTCATATATTCCTGATAATCCAAACATAGGTGCCTCTCCATGTGCTCAGCCAATCTCTCTTTGGTGTCCAGCAGGGACTGATAAAGTGCTGGGTTCTCCGACCGCTGCCTCTCAAATTCCCTAATGGCCTGCTCCTGTGCCTCAAACTTATGTACCAGTGTCTTGCGCACCCCCACCTCCCTTACAAAGTACTGCCCCCTAATCAATGTTTTGAAGGCATCCCATTCCATTAATAGTGAGGATGCAGTGTTCATTCTCTGCAAAATAGTGCCTAATCCCTTCCAACTATAGTCTGACGGATGACCTGGCCATCCAGTAACTCAACTTTCAGTCTCCAGATGGGGATAGAGGTGCGCTTGGGGGGTCGATGCCAAGGACAACACAAGTAGATTGCGATTGGACACCATTCTGGACAAATATTCCCCATTCAAATCCTTATATTATGCATTTTCATTGTTTGTGCCAGGTGCACCTATTAATGGTGCCCCCGGTGCAAACAATGAAAGTGCACCCTATTATGATGAATGTGCTGTTCCCGGGGCAGCCACGAACTTGCGCTGCCCCCAGGGAAGAGCATTCATGTGAAAACACAAAGCGGCTGCTTGCAGCCGCTCCGTGTTTTCCCAGTGCAAGTGGCACCCGCCTGCACTTTACAGGGGATTAGAGATCCCCTTGCAGGCGAGTGCAGTCAGTGACTGCACCCGCCTGCATGAGGATGTCTTTCCCCCCATCAGAGGGCTGCTCTTAGGGGGCGCACTCACAATGCACCACTCGAAGGTGGCGCACTGTGAGTGCGTCCCCTGAGTGCTTCTTTGCCTCTGCCTGCGTCTGTAATATGGTGCGGGCGCAGAGGCAAAGGAATTCCCTCATTTGCATAGGGCACACCCCGATGCAAATGAGGGAATGCCCCCTAAAGGTAGCGCTGGCGCTTTAAGTGCACCAGCACTAGCGGTATTACTGAAGGGGGTGCACAAGCATCTGCGCCCCCTTCTGTAATACCAAAGTGCCACGGGAGCACGCAAAGCAAGTGCAAACGCCTGTTGCACCCCCGAGGCACTTATTGTAATACAGCCCCAGGAGTGCACAGGAAGGTGTGAAGACGGACATGGAGCTCATGGAGGCCAGAATAAAATGAATAATCCCTGTAATGGGGGTGTGCAACCCTCAAAGTGTCCAAGAGACATCAGTGCACTTGCCACTCTCTGAAATTCCATGCCACTCATGACAATTGGGAATTAGGCAATGGCATATCGAGCCTGGGGTCCACCAAACAGTTAAAATCCCCCCGCCCCCCAACAACACAGCATGGGTCATATAAGCGGCATGAACATTTGACAGATCATCAAAAAAACTCCCCAGATCCACATTAGGAGCGTAGATATTAACAAAAGTGATATCCCTCCACCCAGCCTTATCCGCCACCTCCCCCAGGGTTAAGGGGACCCCACAGCACACCCAAAGAAGCACTTCTCCGCAAAGGCAGAGTAAGCAGTACAAGATACCTGGCCCCCCAACACCTACACTGTGTCACACCCTCAGCAGCAGTCAAGTGGGGTTCTGGAAGTACAGGAATGTGTATCCCCCTCCGTTTAAGAAAAGACTGGACTTTATAGCATTTCAACAGATTTTTCAGTTTCCTGACATTCCAGGTGATTACCTTATAACACCCCATTGCAGCAGTATACTCAACACAACTGACTTTCAGACAACCAAGGAGGCCCTCCCCAATGACCAGAGCCATAGCAGTGGAACTCGAAGCAACCCGATGGACCTAAACAAACATCCCTCGCCCCAGGACAGTAAAGCAACGACTCCCCATCCAAACTGTTGAACAAAACAACAAACCCCTGTAAGCAATCACACGGCTACCAATGAGAGGAATAAATCCCACTGTACCCCACCCCACTGTCGACACCCAAGCCATCTGCCCAAACTTACTGCTGATAGGTCTTACAACACTTCTCATGCATAACACAAGCAGCAATAGACAGAAACCCCTCACTGGTGACTACAAGGCCACCGGTGAACTTGACCCCCACTCAACAGAGCTGCTGCAGCCAACAATGCTCAGATAATGTCATCCGCTGAGGGAGGCGTACCCAGGGCAGTTCCAGGCTTCAGTCCACTCGAAGAACCATCTGAGTCTTTGTCTTATGGTACCGAATCGACGGTCCTGTTACACTTGTGTGAGTGTGGGCACCTTCCAATTCCTCGCTGACCTGCTCTCTGAGTGCAGACGGCCACCACCCCTCACCATACGGTCCTCTGGGGGGAGCTGTTTGTCAATCCAGTCCCACACTTCCTTAGGGGATGTGAAAGAAAAACTCCCCCTTCAGTGGAAAGGTGGAGTTTCGCAGGTAACAACATAGCATTCTGGAGACCCATTTGACAGAGGCGCATTTTGGCTTGATAAATGACGCCAGCTGTTTCTGCACTTCTCTAGTAAAATCAGGAAATACCATTATTCTGTGATCGCCCAACATCAATTTACTGCGGATATGTGCCTGGAGTAGTATTTGGTCCCAGTCTTTATAATGCAACAACTTGGCTATCACAGGGTTTAGGGCCGCTCCAAACAGGGGTAGGCGACCTCACCAGAACCCAATGGGCCCGTTCCAAGGTGAAGAAAGGGGAGAGACCCACCGGGCCATTTTGCCTTTGAACCAGGTTTCCAGAAATTACATCATATCACTCCCCTCAAAACTCTCCGGTAGACCAACCATATCGATATTATTTCTCCGGCCCCTGTTTTCCGTATCCTCAGTGCGATACTCCAATACCTTTGTACGTTCCTCTAACGGCACCAGCCTCTCCTTCAGTGTTCCCTGTTCTGACTAGATGTCTCCCAACACTTGTTCATTAGTAGAGTCTCTCTCTGTCAGTTTACGTTGATAATCTCACAATAGATCCACATCGATAACCACTGCATCTATCTTTTGATCCAAAGCCTCCCTTGTTTCCTTGATGGCCAGTAGGATTGTGTCCAGGGTGGCCGAGGACTCCGTGCTACCATGGCCAAGGGGGTGATGCTACCGTTCCTCAGCATCACTGTGGGAGGGAATTGCCAAAAATATAGGACCTCCTCCAGCCTTTAGTCTGGAATACCTGCTCATGTCCAACGTAGGGAGGGCCAGGAAGAACAGGGCTGTAGTTCCGCCTTCAAGTCCAACCAATCTGCAGATTGGTAGTTCTTATAGAAGTGCCAGCGTAAGAAAAAGCAACTCCTGAAGCCCAATTGTCCACCCCAACATAGCCTCAAATTAGATGCAGCAGCCTCCAAGACACCACCACTGGGTCCTTCAGCAGGCCAGAGACCTAGCCATGACCAAAAGGCAGCAATATGGCGAGGCGCTCTGCACCAGATGGATCTATGGTGCAGTATCAAACTCACAGTCATGTCTGGACAGTCACATGAAGCAAAGCCCCTCAGTGCCATCCCACAGCAAACCTTCCGATGCCAACGCTCTGAACTGCATATGGGGGAGACAGGCCCACACTCTGCACTTATGGCCCCCCTCCGGGGCACACTCCAGAGACTCAGGGGCCCCGGCAGTGGCAGCCACAGCGGGATGCATCCGCCTCACCGGGTCTCAAAATCATGCAGCCTAAGACCGGGTTGCCAATTATCACACCTCACGTCCTGGCAGCAGCGGACCAAGCACTGACCTCCATGGCACCAACATCACAGTGTGTGCACCTGGGATCCTGTCCGCATCGACCCCAGAGGGCTCAGTCGCCACCACACATTCTAGAACTTAAGCAGCGCAGGTTGCAGCGATCTTGTGGGCGAGGTCACACCGCCACTGCTATCTTAGGGTTTCATACCTCTCTTCTGGCCCCAGCCAGGCAGGAACCCCTCTGCATCGGCCCCCAGCAAGGGGCAACAGGGTCCTTAGAGTCTGGGGGTCAAGGAGTCAGAATCGAAGCAGGATGGTGCCCGATAGCCAAGGCGCTGCCGGAGGATCCTCAAGCTGTGACTGCCGCCATCGGCATCAGGCCATAGCTCCAGCTTTTGCTTTCTTGACGACAAAAGCTTGGAATTCCTTGCAGTTACACACGTTTATCTATTTCCATACTACTATTCTGTACGTTTCTGAAAATTCATGTTCTTTCCATCTAAGTTATACTTCTCTTTTTTTCTCTTTAGCATCAGGACAACCAGTTTCCAGGTAACAGATTTCTCAATCGTTCAATTATTCAAAGTTGGGTGCATAAATCTTAAGAAGGATCAGCTTCTTGTATGGCTTACTCATGACTTTCACATACCTTCAGTTTGCGTTGTTCTAATATCTGCCACACATAGCCAGATTTCTGGACTTATCCACGTAAATATTCCTGTATCCGAGGAGGTAAAAGAAGAGTACCAGTAAGAGCCTCCATATTGGGTGCTGACGATTTCTTGGACCATCATCACTATTGTAGCCTTTCTCCTACGTAGGTAGGACCATGTACCTAATGTAGCATTCCTATTGATAAACCAGCGATATGCAAGTTGCACACAAAGCAGTTTGCAAATGGGACTGCAATTTGCAATGCAACCTACATACTAATATCTAACAATGCAAATTGATATCTATCCCCGATTCACAGGGGATTGCAAGACAACCTTCTTGTTGAATCATAATTTGGAATTGTACACACTGAAACCCTCTGTTGGCTGTAAATGCAAGGAAGGAGGCCTGCATGGGACAGAAGACCTCCATCTCTGCACTTCCATTTCCAAACAGGAAATAGGTCTTTTTAAGCACCCTGTATTTAAAAAATAATGTGGCAATACATTGACAGGAGCAGGTATGGTCCTCTAGACAACTGCCTGCTCTCCCTGAGTCTGTCGTCATGATTGCCGAAGGCGTAGATGCCCTATAGGGAGAGCTTCATTCTTTGTGAATAAGATACCACAACATTTGAGGTTTTGCTATCTGATCAATGTTTTGCAACTTCATTTCATGTAGGAGGAGGGTGCCCCTTTCATGCCCTCTCCTATTTGCATTTCAAAAAGGGTCAGAAAAACACTTTTACAAGTAAAAAATATTTTCCTGAATCAGAAAAGGCCTTTTGTAAATAGTTAAAAGGTATTTTGTGAGCCAGGGGAGCGTGGGCAAGTCCAATATGGTGCTGGGCACTTGATTGGAGAGCTCCAATGCTCGCCATGGCTTATCAGTTTCCTGGAGGCACCGTCTGTCATCATCCTTGGCATATGTAAAGGGGATTGGCCTTCGGGGTTGCGAGTGACGGCCTGTTGGACAAGCAAAGTGTGCTGTTCTCTAGCAACAGACCGCAAGGGTGTGCAGCATGGCGGCTGCAAGATGACGGTGACAGAGTGGGCTGTAGGGACCTGAAGCTGCAGCCGGAGGGGGTCCTTCAGGAATCTGAAGCGACGATGGATGTTCATCTTGCAGGGAAAAGGAGTTCCTGGTGATTGTGGATGTATACTCGGGGCTCCATGATGCTAGGCCAAGCGAGGGACTGTCAGGAACGGGACTGGTTGGCCGGTCCCGATGTTGAAGGCCGTGGTGTACACTCTTTGAACTGAGATGGATACGCGGTAAGCCACTGTGCAACCCCGACATTGCGCAGCCTGGCACTGGGCATAGGGTCCCTAGAGGGATTGACCCAAGCACGGCAGAGAGGCACCTTGAGATGGTGGCGTGATCTGAGGTTCAACGTCAGGAGACTTTGATGCAGGTGGGATACAATTGTGGTCCTCCCTACCCTGAAGCGAGGCGGAAGCCTCCTCGCCAGAATAAGAGCAAGACCCAGGACTTGTCTGTGTAGGAAGTGGTGGCCCCAGTGACAGGAATGAGGCTGTGGGACCCAGCAGAATGTGGTGGGTTTGAATAAAGTGGATCTCTACATAGTTGGGAGTGATGGTGTCTGGGGGTGCTGAGAGACCTGTGGCCGGGGCCCCACACTGCTACCAGAAGTAATTTTGAGTGAGGCTGCAATGGATGATGCTGATCTTCTGTACACAGCCCCCCTGCAAGGGTGACCCATGAGATAGGGGGAGGTTGAGGACTCAATGCAAGAGGGGCTGAGAGTCCTCAAGGGAGGACGCTTCGGCAGGCCCTCTCCTAATGCTCCTGAGATTGGCCCTAAGCGAGAGTCAAAGACAGTGACGATGACACACTGGCCTGCTGAGGTGGTCATGCATGGGACCCTCATGAACAGGGGGACTGAAGAGGGACCGATCTCTGTGACACTCTGATGATGGCTGTTTAGTAACACCCTGTTTGTTCTGCCCATGAAGATTCGGCTCGCCCCCTGGAGTAAGTGAGCACAGTGGCTGCAGACTCTTGGGGAGAGAGTAGGATGCTCACAAAATCAGTGGAGCCAGCATGGGCGATTCGCAGCAACGACCTACAACAGGGGTCCCCACTCGGTGAGAAGAAGTGGAGCTAGCCGAACTCGTGACTTAGAATAACCAGCGATCAGCCTAGACACAATCAACAAAATAATTGTAGTCCAGCCTGGGCTGTGAGGCATCACAAGTGGGACCCGATCTTTCCAGTGAGGTACTTATTTGTTGGACCCAACTGCGGAACTCCGCATTCTCATGATACAGAACTTCTGGCCACCACCGACAAAGGTCCACTGTGACTGCAACAAGGCCCAAACAAGACCTCAATCAAAGATCTTCCCAAGGCCTCCGCCACCAAGAAAGGGGAGGGGGGCCATGGAGGTTGCAAGCAAACAGGGAACGAGCATGGAGAAGTGACCCCATCCCAAGGGAGGAATACCAACAGCTCATCAAGAGTTTCATGATGCAAATCTTTACTGATATTGAAAAACACAATAGGAGCTGTCCGTAAGGACCTCAGGCAGAGCCTGAGAGAAGTGCAGAAAGACCTTGATTATCTAGGGCACAAAGTTGATTCACTAGAGTCTACAAAAGATGAGCAATGCCTGGATCTAGAGCAGTTCAGCTCCCGCCTTGCTACAATGAATGACTAATTGATCACTCTACAAGAAAAGCAAGAAGATTTGTAGAATCGATCTAGATGGGGCAATCTGCGCATCAGAGAGGTGCCACCGGGTAAAAAAGAAAACAACAAAAAAACTTTGTCAAGGGCCTTGTAGAGCCACTTCTCGAGAACCATGTCCCAGGCCCCTTCCGTATTGACAGGGTCCATAGAGCGAGACAACGCAACTAGAACTTGCACCTGCTGCCAGACATTATATTCTGCCTGCATCACTATGAGGATAAAGAAGCTGTTCTTGAAGCGGCGTGGGGGGAGGGTTATCCGCTGTAAGGGTTATGATCTACAAATCTTCCAAGACCTTGGTTATTACAATCCTAAAAAGGTGGGCCTTCCGACCGGTTACGTGCTTCCTTGTGGATAAACAAGGGGGCACCATTTTCGCCTATTCTTCTAATGGCATGGCAAGCACTGGGCAACCAAATCTCTCAAAGAGGCTTGTCGGGTACCAGGTCTGCCAATCCTTGACATGGGTGCTATCCCTCAATAGACCTTGCCACTTCCGAACTGCCTTGCATAGATGATAACACGGGGCCTGACAGGAGGAAGGCTTGAGCGTGTTTTGCAATGCCACGATACAGCCTCTTCAGGCAAAAGAGTTGGTGTTTTGATCTCTTAATAAGGAAATTGATGCATTCATTGTTAAAGATGACATTTCGTCCTTATTTACAGAATCAGCCGTTGTGAACTTCACATCAAACTCGACTCGCAAATATGTAGTCAAGTAGGCCCTGAGACCCAGGCCCAGGATTGCTGATTGATAGGCCACAGGTGGGAGGATGCGTGGTTGGCAGGCAAACACTCGGGCAGGAAAGTCTTGATAAATCCCACAGATAGGTACAGCAACATTAAAAGGGCCAAGGTAGATTGCCCCAATAAAATACACAAGGCCGGAGCGATCCCAAAAACACCATAAAAAGTCATTTGTCACATGAGTTAGGTGCACACAGCTAATCAGGACTAGCACACATAGTGATCACTCGCTCTCCATGCTGGACATGTTATCCACTGACCACATTGTGTCCACGCGAGGTCGAGACCCACATGTAGTAACCAATAGACAATTAATTTATGACTCCAAAGGCAGCAACCAACATTCCTCCCCAAATATGGTAAGCCGGAAACTTTTATAACCTGTCGTGTTTTGTATAAAAGAAGGGCATACACCGATTGTAAATTGGACAGTCCTCGGATCTCGTGCCTGTAACTGTTCTCCTGGCCTTAATGTTTAATTAAACAAACTGTTCCTGTTTTGCCAAACACCTGTTGTCTTCTGTTTTTTAAAGGATTTCAAATTCAAGTAACATATCCGGGAGCACACCAGCCTCTCTCTGAGCAGATGAGCCCTCAGCTCAAGGGTCAGCTTCTTCTGCTCTACCTGGTAGTCAACAGCTCTTGCATGGCTGTCACTCTCCTTCCCGCTTCTTCCCAGGCAGGCTAGCCTCCAGGTGCTTCAGAACAGAGAGACAACTCTTCCTTCCAGTTCAGGTTCCAGGTGAGGTCCATTCATCTCTGGGAAGCTGGCATACACCAGCTCTGGTTACACAGCAACCCTCTGGACACTCTGTGGAGCACCCCTTCCTTGATCAAATGAACTTGGAACTGGGACAACAAGTGGGACACTGGCACTAACTTTTATACAGGTAAAACAGATAGGGGATGTCAATTCTCTTTCTGCACTCTCAGATCAGGTTTGGGTTGGTACTTCTTTCAAGCGTCATCTCCAGTCTGTCTTTCAGACTCAGCCTTTGTGAAGAGTGATGCTCATAACAGCAGGGTCATATCCAGTTTGGAGCACCTACAAAGGAGGCACAAAGAGATGTGAGCATTCTGCACTAGACTTTCAATGACCAGTCTGAACAGTGATCAGGAAAAGAAACAAAAGGCTGACCTACCCTAAAGGAGCCTTCACACTCTGAACAACAGAGACTGGAGACCCATCTGCAAACCCAGCATCCATCAAATCACATTTCTTAGGGAGACTAATCAGCAGCTCTTTGCAGCAAAATGATCTAACCTAATTCCTAAATGAAGCCTTGTCTCCTCTTTCCACTTTATTGTTTAGGTTCCCGCCATCCAGATTCGGTAATGTCAGCCGTACACCTACCCTGTCTGGAAAAGCAACCGTCTCTCCATCCTGCACACATGAACAGGCCTGAAGCTTCCAAAAATGGAACTCACCATTTTCCATTATCTGGTTTACTCATACATACAAAGGATGTACCACACAGTCCATACATATACATGCACACAAACATGCACTGGGATGCTAATGCTTGGGCCTGGGTTAATGTGTCACAGCAGAACCTTACATGAGTGGGCCAGTAGGCCTTCATTCCTGAGACACAGATAAAAAGGTCTGGTCACATCTAATGATTCACAAAACAGAAATCGATATAGACACACCTTGTCTTAAACTCAAACATAGATCAGCCAAAATCTACACTAAAATCTCAGACACTCACAATTGGGATCTCACTGAAGGGGAACTCAACTGTACACCAGCAGAAGATATTGGCATACCAAGAAGGACTCATCACTTTTCCTTTTCCCGATTAGGAGTTCTCTGCAGAAATGTGCCCTATTTTCATAGGGTTCACTTGCCAATATTTCATGTTTTCATTTGAGGATCTGCGTATCTTTTACCATTAACTAGTATCTGAATAATGGATGCTAGAAATATCATGGTGACATTGCGCTAAGTCAGCTTACATGGTCAAATAAAGAGCTATGAAAGCAGCATTGGAACACCCAGATGCTTGTACAATACTTCGAATGTTTGTGATGCACTGTGTCATGGGTCTGTGAGAGCCGTGGACCATGGGAAATTACACTTGCAACTTGTTAGCAATGTTGTGTTCTATCCAACACGTGTTTTTAATGACAGTTTTAATTATACGAATGGGCTTTATGCAACACTGGTTCTCATTGGTGTTATTTGCTGAACGATACACAATTTAAGAGGCTAAAAAAAATCATACAATAAATGACATATTAAAGATAAGTCACAACAGACCACTACATAGGAAAGGAAAAAGGAAATTTATATCTGCAAACTTCAACAAAAATTACATAAAGACACAAGTACAAAACGAAACACAATGCAATTTGTGCCCAGTGTAACAGCCATAACAAGGACAAATACAAAAATCAGGAAGAGATAACAAGCGAATGTATTGGTAATAAACAACAACATAAATGTATCAAATAATTCCATGTCCCCCATCTGTGTTGATGATGTTTTAACCCTTAATTAGATACAAGGGCGTCATATGTCCAATATACTAAAGCGCACCTGCACACCTTAATGCGGTGAGGAAAGACTGTACTCACTCAAGGGGAATGACCCTGGTGTTGATACCTTAATCGCCGTGTGTGGAAGAAGGCCATATTCAGCTAAAAAAGCTCCAATTCGGAGCACACCGCATAGAGTCTATGCCCCAGTGCACATTTTCATTCCAATTGCTTATTAAGCATTGACTCTCAGATGTCCCCCTTTTCCCTGGTCCTTATGAGACCCTTGTATACTAATGAGAACCCGTTTTGCATAAAGCCTGTTTCATACCCAGGTTCTCATGGGTCTAAGGGTTGCTCTTGCAGCCTGATAAGATTCATTATACAAATGCCACAGGAAGGAGCTTTAGCAGTTTCTGACTGTAAAGAAAGTTAGTCTGTTTCAAGTCTCACAGTATGCAATGGAGGCTTTAGGAGCCATTTCTGACAACTCCACTCTATTGTAGTCTCTGTGCAGCAACAGAGCATGATCTACCTTTCCATGGATGTATGATCCGACACAACACGGCTGTGTTGCAAACCAGCTACTGGTAGGCTTAATGGCCCTCACCACAGCACCTCCAAGGTCAGAGAACATGGGAGCCGCACTGATGACATGCAACCAACTGGACCAGCAGAGTGCCAGCTTCTGCACTGTCTACAGGCTACTGGTCACCGAACCGCTGATGCCCCCATTTTCTCATACATCAGCCTCATCAGAAAGGAGAACACCCACCCAACACCTCTCGTTTTCTACTTGTTGATCCACACACACAACAGCTCCGAAGGAACACCAGGTGTTAGAAGAAAGTCCCTATGTCTACCTCTGCTCCTCAAGCCGCCCATGTCCTGCCAAGCTGCCAACCAGAACAGCAGACCACTGTGATAGAGGATCCTAGGCCAAGGTAGCTGTCAGGAACATTTACTATACAGGAAGGGGGTCAAATGTGGAAGTCTGGTAGGAATGCAGGAAAGTTAGGCTGCTCAGGAGGGCATCTTGTTTCCTCCCTGTGCTGAGCTGATGTCTTGATGTTACACCATACAGGCAGCATTTCTAAATGAATTGCATCTTGCTAGAGCAAGCATCTGGGAATCCCACTGGCCATAGATCAAATATCTTGTCAATCTGAAGGCACCCCAGTCTAGTGGAAGACTTCCTGTTCTACGCAATGATCTGTATTCAGTCGCCTGAAAGGTCTACGTCTTCAAACTCTAGACTTTATGGATTCAGGCCAAGGGATTCAGGCTGTCTGTTCAAGATTGGAAACACCAAACTGTGAACTGTGATAGGCAATAGTATCAAAAGGTAATCTTAACTATGACAACTAGACGAATCTGATAAAAACCTGTTTGCATTGACCACCTTGGTCACTCTGGATGAGACAAAACAAAGGGAAGTCATAATGGATATTGTTTGTTTTCTAGTCCTTTCCTCTAGCGATGTAAAAGCGCTCTTATACTCCGACTTCACAAGCAAGTCCATCTTCAGAATCTCTGTTGCAGATCACAAAGCAGTGGGATAAAGATGACAGTGAACATATCCCTCATACCTTCAGTAGCAAACCAGCGAGAGCAAATGGCTCAGTTTTTGTATATCATACTAATGTAATGCAATTTATGATGGCACGATAATTTACAAACCATTTGCGCTGGGAGTACAACGTTTGTAAAATATTGTTATGAATGATCTGTAAAGTGATGCCTTTTTCAACAATCAGCACTTAATTTCTACAATTATCAAAAAGGTGTGCAAGAACAATAAAATACATTCAAGTAAAAGATGTTCAACAACTCTATTTACAAAATGTAGTATGTAGGGTTTATGCTGCTGCCTCCATCACATATATTGTCCGTGATATGCTTAACATGAGGCTGTTACCAAAGTAAGAGCTTGGTTCTGATAGAACCTCAGATATGGAAAGTTTCATAAAGCTACATTTGTTGATATACCCTACTAATTCTTAATATTCTGTAAACTGTCATCTGTGTTTCAGACAGCATTGCAGGTGCCACTGTATACCCTAACTTTGTTAGCAGCCTCTTGCCCATTAATTGTATTTTAAAACTAGAAACAACATTGCCTGCAGCAGTAGATACAGAGCATTGTCGATTTGATATATTTACCTTTTCTAAGGCCAAGATTTGCTGCCGCTGCCGTTCATCCAGATTTTGGTTTTTGTTTTGCAGCAGCGTTCTTTCTTCTTCTAGTCTAGCTATCCTCTCTTTGATCCTAGATTTTTCAGATTCCAGGTCCCTTATTGTTGCCTCCTGTGTCATTTGCGTGGCTTGAAGCAATCCAATATGGCCTGCGGGTAGAAGAAAATATTAAAACTAAAACTCCTGACTAGACAAAAAATGCTGTCAATCATAGACAGGGCATGCAATATTGTACATTTCAACTGCATACAAGTAGGTGTTGCATTTAATATATGTCATTCATTTATTGTTTAGGTCAGGAGTGGCTAATGCACGTCCAGAAGAGCTTTTTCTCATTTCTGATATCACAGATAATCATTTTGGGCCAGATGTACGACTTACCAATTTGCGACTCGCAAATTGCGTCGCATTTGCAACTCACAGCTTGCGACTCGCAAATTGGGATGTACAACAGTGTCTTAGACACTGTTTGCGTTTCCTAATGGGGCCGCAAATTGCATGCCTCATTAATATCAATGAGGCAGGCGCACTTTGCAACCCCATTAGGAATGGTTAGCACTCACAGGGATAGTGGCCTGCTGGGGTCAGCAAACCACCATGTTTTTAATGCAGCCCGTTTTTCTTAAAGGAAAAAGAAAAATGTAACTTTTCAGTTACATTTTTTTAAAGGCAGGCAGTGGTCCCTGGGACCACTGCCTGCTCTTTAAAATATTTTCTCACATACTCACAAAGGAGTCCCCTGGGGACCTCTTCCCTTTTGTGAGTGGTTTACCACATACTTGAAGTAGGTGGTAAACTGCGAGTGTTTTGCGGCTGCAAATGCGGTTGCAAAACAATAGTGCATGGTGACTCACTATTAGGAAGGGACACTCCTTCCTAATAGCGAGAGTTGCAAATGCTGTTTTGCGAGTCAGCGACTCACAAAATACCATTTGTACATGTCATTACCCATTTTTGCGGTCGCAATCGGGAGGTTCTCCCGTTTGCGGCCGTAAAAAAGGGTCGTGCATCTGGCCCTATGTAAATGGGCTCCATTTGAATCATAGTAAGTACATTTATCTTGTGGATATCTTTAAAATCTGGTACAGACTTTGCTATCTAGGACAAAAACTGAAAGCCCCTAGCTTCACTATCAATAAATATTCACATTTCAACAACTTGTAAAGCACTTATTGAAGGAAAAAAAAAATTCTAGGCATTGGACTAAACAATTAAAGTGCATACTAAAGTTCATAATCCTCTTCAATGTTTTCATGCATGCTGGAAGAAAAGGTTTGCCATTTTTCCATTTAGTCAATGTGGATTTACATTTTAATTTCTGGAATGGTCTACGACTGCAACATATATGTTTTGTTACCCTACGTTTGTGTTGATTTGCAAACAGCATTACCAAGTCACTAAGACAATAATCATAATAATTTCTTACCAAATACCCGGAAGTAAAGGATAAACTCTACTCCTAGACGAGACAGATAAGTATGAAATGTTCAACATCTAAAATGATTGATAACTGAATAACGCAGTAAATTCAACCATTTTACCCTTCATTTTATAGTTCCTCTCTGCATAGCGCCTCAAGTGCAACAGTTATGCCAGTCATGGGTCTAGTAGCTCACTCTGCCAGAGGATTCAAGCTGCATCGCACTGATGGTGCCCAACAAGGTTGAAGCTGATCTTGGGTTGCTTGTGCTGCTGTACAGAGGGAGCACTGGCAGTTCGGACATGATTGCTTACATTGGAGGAGGACCAACACTGATTAGCATGGTTGCTCCACGCCTGGAGCCAAACAAACAGTGGACTGGATGTGGCCTGGAGTAATTGCCAGAGGCTGAGATTAATTTAAACCTTCCACCTACCACTTGTATGTTGTTTCTACAAGTAAATCATCCAGTTTACAGCTTATTCAGGGATATTAACCTTTCTATTGGTGTAGGACAATTTCTGATTAACCACAACGAAGCAAGGATTGGGCTGGAATGATTATGGGTAGGACACGGTTTAGTGTGCCAAAACGTGGGACTTACTGACTGCACTGAAGGGGATCAGATATACTTTTATTCTAAGTTCTTAATTCACAAAATGCTCATTTATGTTTATCGTTCTAGTACTGGGCAACTGACGATACTTTTTCCAACTTTATATTACTCCCTTTTGACTATGAAGTTTCTGTTTTATTTAGGAAACTTGAACACTGTACAATATCACACTAAGCAAATGAACAGTCGATTAGATAAGGGCAATTAGACCACGGTCTACTTGTGTCCATAATAAAAGTAACACTACTGTTTTCTAATTCAACAGCTATGGGCAGGGCCACTGAAATTATGCAGCAGAAGAGGCCCTAATTATGCAGTAGATTTCATTCAAATATGTGTCAAGAAAAGACAACGTTTATAATGCACCACATTTTTTTATATGATTAATTCACTAGTTTGTCATTTTCACACCTCCTAACAGTGTTTGGGAAAATAGTTCACCTTATTAGTACTAATTAAACACCCAAATACAGCAATAGGCAATTGAAAGATGACCAGTCAACCTTTGCGAAAAGCCTTCGGGGGTGCAGAGTAGCCATATTTTTCGTAACTTGCCATATTTTTTCATAACTTTTAATCTGTTTGAGCTAGAAAAAAAATAATTTTACTCAAATCTGCAGATTATACAGCAGATGATGTATGACATGGAACATCCATATTTGTGTGAAAATTGCTGCAGCAGTACAATTGCATAATTTCACAGTCCCTGGCAAAGTGGGTTTCTTTTTGCTATTAAAATCAAGAAAAAAATATTTTACCATAATATTGTTGGTCCCAGATTCCATATCAACGAGCAGGTGGAATGGAGAATGGAGAAGAAAACTTACTTAAATTTGTTCAAAGTTAACTCTGAAAGCTTCTCTGTTTCTCATCAATTCCCTTTGTTTCAAGATCCTATGGTATTTACTTCCTTATGTGGAAGACATCTCAAGAGACTTTATTCCACAGTGAAGCTAACACGAACTTGCATGACAGTTCACACAAAATATTACACAATGTCATATACCCTCTCTCCCTTTAAAAATTCAAGCATGCTATCCTTACAGACTATCGACACTGCGCCATTGCGCCTTATGGATTACACATTCAGCTTTCACAAAGTGTGTAATATCAATGGAGAAAGCTAGACTCTTTTTTTTTTTTTTCTTCTTTTCTGTCCTCATTTCACCAACTGCACCAGCAAAATTAACAATCAAGCCCCATTTCAACCTGGGCGCCCTGGGCTTATGTTATTGCCTATGCATTAGACCGACCAGGCCAGCTTCTTTCGTGCGAGGCTTGGTGTAATCATTAGACCTATGAGGCCTTAAACCAGCCTCAATTCCTTGCCTCAAAGGATCAATGGTGACCAGATGTTATTATCCTGATTGTCCAACATGCCCTGATCCAGTCTTGCTATGCCCAGTGCTACGCCCAACCAGCTCTCATAAGACAGAGGTCTAGGATCCTTCCATAGCTTACAGATCTCTCTACGGGCAATCAATATCAAACTCAAGAATAGCCCCACTTGCTTCGTAGAGAGCTGCCTCATAAGATCATTATCCAGTCCAAAGATTACTCGAACTAAGTTAATATGCAGTTTAATTTTAAAAACACCTTCCATAGTACTTTCCAGATTATGCCAAAAGTCTCTCACATGTGTGCAGTCATAGAAGATATGCATATCATCAGCCTCAACCAAGTTACATCTTGGACACCTAGGGGATGGACAAGAAACACATTTTGCTATCTTCTTAGGCGTGTAATACAGCCTATTAATCACGTCAAAATTGTTTTTTTTAAGAGATGCTGGCTTGATGAATTTATATAGGATTCGGAGAGAAAGAGCATATAAACTGGCTGATACATTTCCCCCTATAGTGGAACTCCATACCAGATGGGAAGGGGGAAGCTCTTCATCCTCGGCGTCTAATAAACTCCTATACCAGAGTCCAACCTCCTTTCTTCTTGGGTTTACATTCTGAAGTATAGTCTCAATCTCCCAATTTCCACCTGTAAACTCCTTCTCTGATAAAAACCAGGAACATAATTGCAAATATTTGAATCTAGAAAAAGAATCACCTATTTTTGATCTAAGAACCTCCCAAGGAAGGACTCCATTGGACGAAATGAGGTCAGACCAGATCATAATTCCTGCATTTCTGATTGGGGACGCCAAACTGTCTTTCAGACATACTGGTAATCCCGGGGAGTCCCAAATTGGGGCAAAGTCTGAATAATATTTTATCCCCCATTTCACCTTGACTTTATACCACACATTAAGTGCAGATTTTAAAACCTTTAAACAAACTTTCTTAAAGAACCTAGGCGCCCCGAACTTATACAAGAAACCAATACCCCCACCCTCTGAGTTAGCCATTACCCTCAAGATCTTCCCCCAATTAGTATCGACAGGACTAGAGAGTAGGGAACGTATATTTTTAAACTGGAAGGCTAAGGAATACAAAAGCACATCTGGAAGGGCTAATCCACCCTTTAGCAGTCTTTGTTTTAGCTTCTTCCAAGATAGTCTAGAGTTTTTATTAGACCATATAAAACTGCTAATTTTACTTTGGATTTTTCCCCAAAATTTACCTGAGAACTCAAGAGGGATTGTACTAAATAAGTACGTCAATTTAGGCAGTATTACCATCTTGACCAAATTCACACGGCCATAGATGGTGAGAGGTAAATTCTGCCATCTAGAAAAAAGATGATCAATATCCTTAGCCACTTTCCTCAGGTTTATCCATGGGATACTGCTTAAATCCTGCACTATAGTTATCCCCAGGTACCTAAACTCCTTACTACTCCTTTCAAGCCAATTCTCAACGCCCCAACACATTACCTCAGTCTTGGAGGGGTTAACTAAGTACCCAGAGTACAGACCAAATTCCTTTAAGGTGGCTTCTACCTTGGGAAGCACCTCCACTGTATTGTTGGCGTAAACCAAAAAATCGTCCGCATAAAGGGCTAATTTGCAATTATAATCTAAGGCTTGAAAGGGGGTGATTTGTGTATCAAGTCTCAGTGTTTGTGCAAGGGGTTCGATATAGATGTCGAACAATAGGGGTGAAATGGGGCACCCCTGTCGGGTCCCCCTTTTTATTAGGCCTGGGCGAAGCACTACGCTACGCTCGCGTAGTTTGCGAAGTTCGCGCTACTTCGCGCTACGCGAACTGCACGTAGCACAGTGCGAACACGCGTAGCGTAGTGTTGCGTAGTGCTGCGGTCATTTTTTGCTTGCTCGCGGTCCTCAACGTCAAGTTGGCGACCGCGAGCAAGCAAAATTACATCCTGGCGAGACTTTTTCCTTGTTCGCGATCGCGAGCATGGAAAATAAACCTCCCGGCGAGATTCCCAACGCGAGAAGGTCAGGTTTCTCATTGCGAGGGGTCGCGTATGCTCGCGACCGCTCGCGATGAGAAACTACCAGTTCGCGTTGAGAAAGCTGCAGCTCGAGTAAAAATCTACTCGAGCAGCAGAAAACTACAGCTCGCACTGTGCAAGATGCCATTTTCAATGATTGCACAGTGCCGGTTGCTTGTCCGCACTGTGCAATCATTGAAAACAACATCTTGCACAGTGCGAACATGTTACTTCGCAGTTCGCGAAGTGCTACGCGTAGCTCGCGTAGTGCGAACTTCACTTTGCGTAGCTTCGCGAAGTGCTACTTCGCGAACTACGCCCACCCTTACTTTTTATACTAAAACTCGACGTCAACAGACCATTTAAAAGGATGACTGCAGAGGCGCCCTCATAACACTTGATGAGGGTTTGTATGAATATTGCACCAAATCCCATCATTTTTAAGGTTTCCCAAAGGAAGGCCCAATTAACACAGTCGAACGCCTTGGCTGCGTCATATGCCGCCACAGCCAGGGGCTCTGACAATGCCAATGCCAAATCAATACTTCCTATCAGCTGTAGAGATTGCTCTTGGATGAACCTACCCGGAATAAACCCCTTTTGGTCGACATTAATCAATCGTGGGACTATCCTGACCATTCTCCCCGCCAAAATGCTGGTAAAGATCTTATAATCCGCGTTAAGCAGGGAGATTCGCCTATAGGAGTCTGCCTTAAGAGAGTCCTTTCCTGGCTTCATAACAAGTACTATTGTTGCCTCTTTCCATGAGGGGGGAACCCTACCTTCTGACCTGTAGATGTAATTAAAAAGTTCTTGTAACCTAGGGACTAACTCCTCCTGGAGTGCCTTATAGACTTCCCCCGGTAGAGCATTTGTCCCAGCTGCCTTATTATTCTTGATTTTCTTAATATGAAGTTTAATTTCCTCTTCTGTAATAGGATCATCTAGCATATCGCGCTCCTCTGCTCTCAATGTTGGTAGTGCCTTATTTTTTAATCATTCTTGAATACTGTTAGGACTGGAAGATGTCTCCTCTCTATAAAGATTAGAAAACACTGAAAGGAGGCACCTTTGTATATCCTCTTGGTTACAAGAGGTGTCTCCTGTCTCATTTATTATCAATTTATTGATGTTATTTTTTACTCGATCTGCCTTTGCCTTCCATGCCAGGATAGCACCTGCTTTTTCTCCATATTCATAATTCTCCATATTGTGGACCAGCCATTGTGCTTTTACTTTTTGGTCTAACTTGCCTCTATATTCTGATCGCAAATGCTCCAGGTCGCTGAGAGTTTGTGCCAAGATGTCCGCTTTGGCGGGGGTCTTGGCAGCCTTTTTCGGGGGAATTGGTCTTTTGTCAGCTGAGGGGCCCCACCAGATCAAGAGCCGGTGTAATTGAAGGTGAGATCAGGAGGGTCACGTGCAGCTCGGGAAGCCCTGATTCGGTTTTGTCTCTCCCTTTGAGAAATCGCGGAGAGGCAGCACCGGCCCAGAAGTGGGAGTGGAGCGCAGAAGACGGGCTTCGAGCTTCCTTTGGAGAACCAGGGGAATGTACTGATATATTCGTGACCGGGACTAATGAGTGCAGTCAGATTCAAGTGAGCTGCATGGAGAAGCAAGTCAGTGGGGGTCTGAGCAGTGGCAGAGGCAGCGGCAGAGGCAGTAGCAGTGGGATACCCACTTCTGAGCTTGCGGTCAGCAGATTTACTCTGCGCAATAGGTATTTGAATACTGTCTCAGTCTTATCTAAGCCCCCTATAATTTCACCTCCCATAACAAAAATTAAGGCAGCTTCTAGGAAGGAAAGCCAGACTGTGGTTACTACGCCCCCAGGGAAAGGAAGAGGTAGGAAAAGGGCTCGAGGGGGGCTGGAGTGAGGATAACGCCTTCATTGAAATCCTATTATAAGGTTCTTTCTATTACTGTATTTGACCAGGGGCGAGATAAAAATATAGATATGAATGTGGATATGGCTGTTCTTGCCGTTCCTACCGTTCCTATAGCTGCCCTCCCCAGTATTGCTGATCAACTCTCCTTGAGCTCTCCCACGGATATAGAGGGGGAGGAGTGCGTATCACAAGATCAGCAGACAATAGTACACTCTTCAGTGGAGTTAACAAATAGTTTTTTGGCATTAGAAGACCAGGGGGTTGTTCAGGAAGATGCTCGAGGAGAGGACTGTGGAACCCCATTAGTGGGGAGAGAAGAGGCTCCAAAATCTATTATACCGGACCCTCAATCGACCAGTCCCCCCACCCCTCTAACATCATCGGCGCCTGGGACACTAGTAGAAATTCTGTTAGGTCTTAAAGAAGATATAGGCAGGAGATTTACAATCTTCGAGACCAACCAGGTAGCTATTCAGGCCTCATGCGAATTACTGGCTCAGAAAGTGGAGGAGGTTTCACAAAGAACGGATGCCCTCCAGGCAGAAATTCCTAAGATCAAGGAAGCCTTATGTTCCTCCTCTGCAGTGTTGGATAAGCTGGTTCAACAAAACAGGGAGTTGAAGGACGATATTGAGCGCCTTGAAAATCATTCTAGAAAAAATATTTGAAGATTCTGAATGTCCCTGAGGATCTGGAAGGAGGCGATACAAAGACCTTTGTAGTCTCCCTCTTAAAAACTACCATCCTAAAAGATCTGTCAGGGGAAAATCTGGATTTGATGGCTGATATTCAAAGGGTCCACCGTGATCCATTTAGGCGGAAACCCGGAAAAGAGCATCCAAGGAAGATTCTGGTGAACTTTCTTACGTTCACCATTAAGGAGAAAATATTGTCTTTGGCCTTGAAAGCCGGCCATGTGAAGTATGCTTCTTTATCCAGCTCGTTTTCATTCCTTATTCGCTCCGATGTCTCCCATATCACTGCCGCAAAGCAGTGGGAATTGGGTAAGAGGATGGTAACTTTGAATTCGTTAGGAGCTAAGACACAGTTGAAATTTCCTGCTTCCTTACGAATCATGTGGAAAAATCGCATGTATAATTTAAATCAAATAGAGGAAGTTGATATCTTAATAGATGAGATTGGAAAAGGAGGTGGAAGTAGCAGTGAGAGTGGGAAGTAAAGATTAAAGCTATCTGATATTGGAAATTTATTCTAACTAATGAATAAACAGAGAGCAGGGGGAGCGAAAAGAGAGGGCAAAAGGAAAAAAAAACAAAAACAAAAAAAACGAAACATAATGCAAAAGATAAAGGAGATATTTATAGTTTTGTATGAATATTGTTGCCGTTCCTATCTGATTATTCTGTAATTGGTTACGTCACACACCAGGTGGACCCCGCCAAGGGCACAAGCCCAGAGGAATAGGGGGGGTTCCCCAGGGAGTTGAAGGTGAGAGGGACTCACGGGCGGGAGTGGGGTGGGAGGGATGCACGGGTGGGCTAGCAGTGGGGAAAAATATAAAAATAAGTCCTCTTTCCATCTTTTCTTATTATTTAAAGAATAAGTTCTTTTGGGGGTGGTTAGTCAAGGAGGGGGAGAGAAGAGTCAGACACGATGACTGCTAGGATAAGGTTTATCTCGTGGAATGTCAATGGGCTACGATGTCCGCGAAGACAAAGGTTGATAATGTCTTTTTTGGAGCAATCTTCAGCTCAAGTGTGCCTCTTACAAGAGACTCACTTGAGTAATCTTGAGTGTAAGATTGTTTTTGGAAAATATAGATGGGTTGAACTTTTTTGTTGTTCTGAGCAGACAATACATAATAAGGGAGTAGCTGTCTTATTTAGAGTAGGAGTGGGTGGCTCCATAAGGTCCGTACAAACAGATCAATCTGGTAGATGGGTCTTGGCGGATATTAGGGGTACTGAGATTGCTATAACATCTTATAACGGCCCCAACGTCGATGACCCGGCCTGTCTGCTCAGAGTACAGACCAAATTGGTAGATGTTACTATTCCAGTCGTAATTGGAGGGGATTTTAATGTTCTTCTTAATCCCGTTCAGGATAGATCGAATTGTAGTCACTATGTGGCGGCCCCGCGTATGCGCAGGGCAATGACCAATATGATGCATGAGCTGGGATTGGTAGATGTATGGAGGGCTAAGAAGGGAGGAGAACCAGGTTTCACCTTCTTTAGCAAAAAACATAAACACTCCTCTAGAATCGATTATATCCTTATGGATAGATTGGGGTTGGAGAATCTGGAAGACATTGTAATTCTTCCAAGTATTCTATCTGACCATGCCCCTATAGCTTTCTCATACCTAGGAAATAAGCCTAAGATTATCTCCACCCCTAGGTGGACATTAAAAAGGGTATTGTTATCCAACCAGGAAATAATTTGTGCCATCAAAACATCTACTACTAATTCTTTTTTAGATAATATGGGCTCGACGTCATTAGACTATGTATGGGACGCATTTAAGGCCCATATCCGAGGTCTGCTACACAGTTTGATATGTGCTAAGAATAGAGAAGAGGCTCTAGTATTCCAAAAATTGGAGAAAGCTAGACTCTTATGTATCCAAAAGTTAAACCAAGAGTCTAGCATCCAAAAACTCTTTTAATGCCTACTAGATACAGGGTCTTTAACGGTGATAGGCAGTTCACTACTGACCCAAAATTGCAGATAAGTATTCCTTTTGTTGGATCTCATTCCATTCCAAGAAGCACCTGGCTGAGCGGAGCACATTCGCACTTATTAGCCTCAACATTGGAATTAATAGAAAAATGTCATCCACCAGTGTGAAGCTACATGATGGCAATAATATGTTCTACTACATTCAGAGTGAAGAAAGAAGCACATACCTACAATGCTCTGTTACACAGGGTGGACATTACGGAAGATGTGGAATCTAGAACAATTGGATAATTAGATAAGTGCCTGGTGACTCTGAATTAAACTGCATGGGCATTTTATCTTCAATTTTCTCATGCATAAATTAGATTTCAAGATCTACATTCTGAGTTGTTTCTCTGGTGCCCACAATGTTTATTCATAAAAATGTTTGTGTAGTAAGTCAGTCTTGAGAAGTAGTCTCCGACTCCTTCTGTCAAAGCCACTGCAGTGCCCATACCCCTTATCTTCTGTAAGAATTTCGGAATATTCAGATCCTTTACTCTCACCACCATTAGTATATTTAAGTACTGGAAAATAGGCCCATGACAAAGATTACCTCAAACATCTCAAAATACCTCTCAATTAGAAAATCAAATTTCGGTTTCAGTTTGAAAAATCTGTTTCCCTACTGGTGAGCATTGGTAAGACCGTCCCCTCTTCATGCACAGGAGGATTACTCAAACATAATTAGGTCTCTCCTTTTTCAAAGAAATAAATTGCTGTTTAAAGTTTTCCTTCATTGTGACTCATGCCGCATACAGGAGTCTCCTCTTTGTTGCTGTCAAGAGCTTGGAAACTGTAATGCCAGCTATTCCTGGTCATATTAAAGTTCACCAACTAGTCTGTGAATACTTTTACCAAACTGTTTAAGTCTACATACAGTACAGGTGCTACATTATGTTTTCTACATTTCTGGGTGTGTTAGCAAGGCAGGCTAAAGTACACCTTGAGTGCCTTATTTGGGACAGTCTCCCCACCGAATTCTAATTTATACAATTTGAATAGCTTAGTGATCAACGTGGGTGAAAAATATTGATAACATTTCGCAGACAAGTTATGAGTCGTAAACACATTTTTATGTGTTCTTATATGTCACTTTACTTCTAGCCTACTCAGCAGCCACATGCGCCCATAGCATCTCTAAAGTATACAAAAATGTGATGAATGGAATGCTTGAATTAATCTCAGCCACTGGTAATTACTCAGAGTCGCATCCCAATCCATCATTATTTTGCACACCATGTCACCTCAGTTTGGACCCTACTATATGCAAATCAGTCATGCCCCTACTCCACTCGCCCGAACTATAAGCCAGGTCCTCCCTGAAGTGGAACACAAGCAACCTAGGACTGGTTTCACCCTAGTTATGGGCTCGTCAGACAGGGACAGCTTGGTTCCAGTGACACAGTGTGTACGGGATTCACATCTGGGCATACCCGTCCCACTTAGTGTGACACACTGTACTATACAAAAAAGTGATGGATGGAATGCTTGAATTAATTTCAGCCACTGGCAGTTCGGGCTGTACTGTTCCCATTGGAGCAGGATCACGACTGATTTGCATAGAGCTGGGTAAAAATCAGCCATATAATTTTGATCACAAATTTCCATTCTTGTGCTGTCAGTGTTTTGCTGACTCCAGGCTTGAGGTGTTACATATAATTAAGGATTACGTTTTATTGTTATTAACAACCTATTACCACTTTCTTTCAATGGTCATAGGTTTTCTTTTTTGTAGATATTATCAACATATGGATTTAAATATGAAAAAATTGAAAATACACTTTAGCACACTATATTAATAATGTTTATTTTTAAATTTGAAACGCAGAACTCCCCATTTTTATAAGAAATATATATAAACGTATAAATATTCTTTCCTACCTATTAACACTTTA
The DNA here is from genome assembly GCF_964204655.1 of Triturus cristatus. NCBI lineage: Eukaryota > Metazoa > Chordata > Amphibia > Caudata > Salamandridae > Triturus > Triturus cristatus. The sequence goes on along the minus strand of NC_140589.1, from coordinate 760,123,741 downwards.
CTAAAGGGGCAACAGGTATGTGAAAAATACCAAACCTATTATTTACCTACACTGAATGTCATAACACAGAACACAGGGAAACTCGAACTGACAACAACATGACTTTCACTTTTATAAAGCTAATGATTACCTAATCAGCTAACGACTTGTACCATGCTACTACTGCGAAATAACCCCATATTTAGCAAAAATACCCCAATAACAAATAGTACTAACTTTCAATACATTAAAACTTATAAAATAATTACATAACTTACCTGCACAACACAAAATAAACATGTGCGCATCATAATATGTAACCCAGCCAAATTTAAACAAATACAACTCCAGGTTTTCGCGCAATAAAAAAATTTAAAAGCATATATTAAATATATTCAATGAAAGAAATTTTGGGACTACCCTCTTTTTCCTTTACATCCCCTTCAGTCAACCCTACAAAACGTTTGCTCCTTCCACAATTGAACTAGTGAAAAAGTCTGCTAAAATGTGGGGACATTCCTCATATGGGTGTAAAGTTATTACAGTATAAAGCTTTTTTTAAATCCATAGGTCGATAATATATAGAATTTTCAAAACAAAAATGTCAAACTATTACTACTTCATAAAAGTGACAATAAGTTGCTCACAATAATAAAAATGTATAATTAACAACATGTAACACTCTAACCCAGAAATCAGTGAAACGCTGACCAAACAATAATGCAAATTTGTCATAAAATCTACATGGTTGATTTCTGCCTCTGGTAAACACATTCATCAACCAATTAAATCACCAGTTCTAAACCACATGTACTGTGGTATACAGTGAATTTTGCAGGTTTTACCATAGGACAATATGAAACTACTTTTTTTACAATGTGTAACTTTAGAATTGCTTACAGTATTATATATACAGCCAGAAATGTACCATTTACATATTAAAATTCATATTTTTCAGCTATAACCATCAAATGTTTACATAATTTCACCATACCTTTCATTTTAATTGCACACTCCACTTTATGCCACTCCTAAGTAGAAGAGATGCCTTTACGCCACTTCACTCTACACTATTTACAGAATGCCATTCCACCTTATGCCTCTCCAGTAAATGCCATTAAATTGTACACTAATCTACTGTACGTTATTGCAAGCTACTCCACCCAGCTCCACGATACGCCCCTCCCCTACACCAATATACTCTATCCTATTATACTGTTCACAACTGTTCTCTATTACACTTTAGAGTATGCCAGTATACTGGTCGACCCTACACACTGCTCACAACTGTATGTTATTTCACTGTATGCAACTCCCCTTTACGCTATTCCACTATGCCCCACTTTATGGCACACTACTGGAGTATATGCTATTCCAGTGTATGCTACTCCACTCTATGTCACTCAGTTCTACTAAAATCCAGTATACACCACTGCAGTGCACAACAATGAACTGTATGCTACTTCTGCGCCGCTCCAATAAACAACACTTCACTGAACGTCATTTGACTCTACGCTTACATAATTAACCCTATTGAATTGTACTATACTCTACTGTACGGTACTCCACTATATGCAACTCCAATGTACATCTCAAGACTTAACGCCAGTAAACTCTACGTTATTACCGTAAACACTACTTAATTGTACTCTACTCCACTGTATGGCAGTACACTTTAGGCTACTCCAGTATACGCTATTGCACTGTACCATATTACACTGTGCTCTGCAACACTGCACTCCAATATATGCTACTCAACTTTACGCAATTGTACTTTACAACACAACACTGTACGACACTTGAATTTACATAAGCCCATTGAACACCACTCAAATGTACACCACCCCACTGTATGGTACTCTACTCTGCCTCACTCTAGTGTACGTCATTGCCATTTATGCCACTCCAGTGTACCACAGTTCATTCTACGCCACTCGACTCAATGCTATTTAAGTATACGATAGTCCAATATATGCCCCTACACTATACAACACTCCACCATACGCCACTTTGTCTTGTGAAGCCGCTCCCTGCCAGGTGATTGGGGAGGCAATCGAGAGCGTGAGGCAGCGCAGCTGAGAGAGTGCTGCCGATCTGAGCCGCAGGAGCTGCAGGAGCCGCGGGAGCAACAAGAGAGTCGCGGAAAGCCCCGAGAGAGCCGCGGGAGCCACAGGCTCAGCTCCGTCAATCGTCAATCGTTCAGTTTCTTTACTCAACGCTTGTCGGAGGCGGAGTTCCGTGATTTGTGCCGGGCAGACGGCGGACGGTAGACGGTGGAGGCGAGGAGCCGTCTCCGGAAGCTACAAGCCTTCAGCGGTGAGTCGAGGTTCCAAGGAGTTGAGCGTCCGGGAGCCCATTGAACGTGGTATGAACATGGTATGCGGCATTGTAAGGCTCTGTAAGCAAAGTTAACAAGCGGAAAAAGCAGGTGAGCGTGGCTGATGCTAAAGTCAGCCCAAAGTGCTGAGCCCTGGTGCGCTGTGGAGGAGGCCCAACTAGGTTGGGAACAGACTGTAGCACCCAGCGTGCCTTGCTCTCCTGCCCCGTTCCAGTGCCGCATCACTGCGCCGATCACCGACCGCCGATTGCAGACTGCTGATCCCATTGATCCCTGACCGCTGATTGTTGACCGCTGATTGTGGACTGTGGACTGAGGACCGAGCTGCCAGAAACCAAGTGGCACAGCACGGTACGGCATTCTCACAGCGGACTAAGGGGGTTTCAGCGGGTGTAGAGCAGAGCAGAGCGGAGCTGCAGAGTATTCACAAGTGCGGGGAGCTGCTGGGAATTGCGGGAACTGTGGAATTTGAGTGTACTAGGACGACGAGCAAAGAGCAGAAGAGAGGAGCAGCCTGAGGGAAGGCGAGAGAGGCAGGAGGCAAGAGAAAAGTAGTGATCTCAGTCCTATTCCGCCAGAGACGACTATCAGTCTGTCTGACTGTAGGCGGCGGGCTGCAACACTGAACCCACGAGCAGGGGTACACAACAGACTGTCTTAGTCACCATCTTATAACAAATACCCACACGCAGCCATCGATGCCATTTCCGCCACAGTCATCGCCTTTACTATCATCGTCTTTACCCTCACCTTCACCTGTACCAGAAGCAGAAGACCTCTGTGCAAAGTCCTCCGTGTAACGGCAGAGAGCGACAAATACTCCCACGCTGCCATTGCTGCCATCTCTACCACTGCCATCGTCTTAACTAACATAGTCTTTACCCTCACCCTCACCTTCACCAGAAGTAAAAGATCTCCGTGTAATGGCAGGGAGCCAATGGATACGGAGAGTTGAAGGTTGGAGCTCAAAATAGCTACTGATTCTCAGTTACTGATTTCTCAGAGTCATAATCTCTACTCTGACTGCGGTCCGGACTGCAGGGTTTAGCACAAAATAACAGAACAAAGAACGTGGCAACTGGCCGTTGGACCGCTGGTCAGTAGTAAACGATGAGATCAGGCAAACAGAGATCTTTAGCCCCGCAAAAGAAAAGGAAACGGAGAGAAAACTTGGAGTCAGCGAGTCAGGACCCAACAAGGACTCTAATTTCACTGTCAAGTGCTCCTTGCAGAAACTCAGGCACGGTGGCCTTGGGCGATGAAGGATTAGCTGCAGCTTTTCCGAAAAATTTACAACCCAAAATAACGTCTAAATTTGCCTTTCTGAAAGACGCAGGGTCAGCTGTTTTTTCAAGTAACATGAAACTCAAGGGGCTCCCTGCTCCGCTAAACCCGATAGTGTCTATCATAAAGGGATCTACTGGAGGATGCAGCAACGGCGGTGAAACTCTAACCCAAGGATCATGCACCAACACCCTAGCATTCCCCCCGTTAGAAGAGGGAGGCCTTATCCATTCTGCGTCGACAAATTTGGAGGCACTTGCTGGACCTGTCCAGGGAAAAGTTTTTTTCAAGTCTACAGGACTATTAGCAGAACAAACAGCACAATCAGCTCAGTCGGAGCCTATGAAGAAGTTTACCGACGCACTTGTCAGCAGCACAAAATGCTCCTCCGCAAGAACTAATTTACTAAATAAATCTCTTATTCACCCTAAGTCTTCCTTATGTTGTAACTATTCTGAACCAGCTTCAGAATCTGTCTTAAGTCCTACATCAGGTGGCAGCTTGGAGGGGAGTAAACCTACAAACATGTTTACTCCAATATCTCCAGCGTCACCAGCACTAGGTGCTTTGGAGGTGGAAGGAAAAACCGTCTCAGAAGTTAGCTCTCATCAAAACGTAAGTGGGCAAACTTCCTTGCATAGCGGCCAAGCCACGGAGAGTGCAAGCGCGGTGGAGCGTAATCTCTCCTTTTTCAACACTAATGAATGGGATAACTTAATGTTTTCACACACAAGGGAATTCCCTATTCATTCTCAACCACCGCTACCCCCCCCCCCACAAGAGAGGATTTAAAAGAAGTTGCTGGGCAAGAGAAAGCATGAACAACAGCTTTGGAAATCTTGCAAAGATCAGCGGATGCAATGAACTTTCAAGCCGACAAAATGGATATACAGATCAGCCTTTTGGATACACTTGCTACGTATATAGTCAAAATTGATGAGAGAATCTCGAACTTGAACAACTTGATCAAACGGGCACAGGAAGGTGGGGAGTACCAACAAAAAGGCTGTGGCTGCTCACCAATAATAGAGAAATTAGGATCCCTTCCGGAAACGATGGGGAACTTACTGGCAGACTTAAAAGGAATTGCATACCTTAAGGTATCATCTCCGAGCTGCAAAAGACAAGACTCGACTCAAGGAAGTAAAGAAATGGAAACAAACAGCCAAGGAGGGTGCAAGGATGCGTCAAATAGATCTCTCTCACCCAAGGTTACTTTAGCAATTGCGAGTCTAAAGAAGAAACAACAACAATGTCTAGTGGCGGATAACATTTCTATAGTTTCTGACATTTCTCCTCCCCATCAACAACAGGCCACGGAAGTTCAATCTGGCAAAGGGAAAAGACAAAGGAAACGGAAGGGTCGAAACAAGATCAACAGGGCGAGAAAGGACCTGAGCCTTTATCCACTGTTCAACAATTGCAGAAGGCCAGCAAGCACAGTTCGCGATAATCAATTGGGTAGTGATGATCCCGGTGACAAACTAGAGGTTCAATCATCTACCTTAGGAAGAGATCAACAAAACAAATCGGTCTTATGGGACGGAGTTGAAAGCAAGGAGCAAGCCACGTTCGATGAGGTCAACACAGGCCCAATAGAGGGAATCAAGCAAAAGGACCCAACCATCTTGAAAGGCACGCTTTCTCTAAATCCAAAGAAAAAAAGGACAATAGCCCTAAGCCTCAGTGCCCCTAAGGACTTGCCCTGTTCAAAGACTTTGGATAGCCAGGCTCCTCAATCCACTCCAAGCAAAGGCCTTATAGGCCCTTCCCAGTTGGAGGGGCTGTGCATGAATGAAGAGCTGACAAAAACCAGGAAAAAGAACCTACGTAGCCCCAGTGCACAAACCAGGCTATTTCCTCTGCCAGCCCAGAAAGAAATATTGGGCTGCCCACTACAAAAATCAATAGGAGCAGCACTGCACTATGCGGCCGTTGGTCAGGGGAGACTAGCAGAAAGTCAAGTAGGTTCGGCCCACAGCGGCACCACAGCCACGCTCCTCTATCCGGAGTACAAATCAAAAGGCAGTTGGGACATATTAAATCGAGGGAATATTATTCGACTGCTGAAAGGCTTAGATCCATTAAATCCAATAACCTCGCAGGACATAATTTCCATAGAATTTATCGCACCCAGCATAGGCCAATTGAATGAAAGCACAAAGGTCACTTGGAGAACGCAAGAGATAGCGGACAATATCCTGCAACAATCGGAAGCCTTTAAAACATGGGGCATTCTTATCCAACATGCTAGGGATCCGGGCTACCCATATCCCTTGCGGGAGCAACACGGCCTTGGAAATCTAAATATAAGAAAAAGTGCGGTTTACTCCGTTCTGAGGGGCGCCCGCAACCAAACTCCTCCGCCCGATGCAAAAAACAAAGGGGGAGAGACCAAACCTAAAGGGGATTCGAGCAATGCAGATTCATGGTCCTGGCTTGCGGGTGCTTTGAACTCCACCAGGCTACTTCGCTGACAGGATAATTGCCAGCGGGGATATGACACCAGCCCGTTAAGGATCTGCTCGTGGAATATAAACGGGCTAGCAAGGAAAATGGAGGACTCAGTTATAATTGCTTATTTGCAAACGTTTGATATCATATTCCTTCAGGAAACATGGCTACTGGATCCGCAGGAAATTGAAGGTTACAAAATCCACTATATTCCAGCCCAGAAAATGAAATCCACTGGAAGAGGCAGCGGTGGCTTAGCAATACTCATATCAATTAAAAATGCTATTACATCATGGGACCTTGTACATGATTCTCACTCTTTTCAGCTGGTTGGAATTACATTTAGAACAAACAAAGGGCAGCCTAGGGCATTAATCTTAATAAACGTCTATGTTCGACCAAACTCGGCTGCTAGACAAATCTTCTCAGAAGAACTGATCGAGACCTTAGCGAGAATGAAGTCAAGCCTGGTGAACACGGATTTTATCCTATCAGGCGACTTTAACATGTGGCTTATGTCAGATTTACATGCCAACGAAGTAACCCTTGCTCAAGAAAATGGGTGGTCCATTCCATTACAAGTCCCTCCTATATGGCAAAAAGAGGATTTAAAGGGTCGCTCCCTACAAACCAACTTGGAAAATCTTGGATTAAGGGCTTTAAATGGGCGATTCTATCCCGACAAACTACCAAGTCCTTCATACTTATCAAAAACCGGGGCATCTTTGATTGACTATACCTTTGTTAGCCTCGGTCTTTTACAACACATAGCAACCTTTGGATTTAGTAACATCGTGGGGAGCGATCATAGACCCCAAGAAATTCTGATTAATATTAGCTTAAAGCAACATGAAGAGGAAAGGGCACAAATTCATGAGAGCCACACAGTGAATTTAAAACGGATAAAGTGCACGGTTCTAAACTTACAGGAGGTCTCCACTGAAGCCAAACAAGCCTATGAGCAAGGATGTAGGGACCCAAAGGATAAAATAGCATACTGGACGACGTTTGTAGCAGCACTGACAGCCAAGTATGCTAAACAAACCAGGCAAAGAAAATCACATGAAAAGGAAAATTCAACATTCTGAAGTACAGCACTTCGATCAGCAAAGAAAACTGTGAACCAACTATGGAGGAAACTCAAAAAAAGGCCATCAGACTCAGAAACATTAACAAATCTGAGAACAGCACGTAACCATCTTAAGAAAATCAAAAGAGAACTTCAAAGGGACAACTGGAATTCATTCTGGGCAAAACTATATCAAGATATTAAGTCGAATAACTCGGCAAGGTTCTGGCGTACTATTAATGGCATTGGCGGGAAGGCCACAAAATTGGCATCCTCAAACATCTTGGAGTCGGAGTGGAGCTCTTTTCTGCATATTCACTTTTGTGTCCAACCAGCAGTCCCCAACGATCAGAGACGAGGAAAGATGGTGGACGCATCTAGGAATGAAGCACTCTTGCCCCTTGGGCAGGCCAGCAACAACATTACAGTCGCTCCTCTTACCGATCCAGATCCCGCTGAATCAACCAACAGGATAACATCAAGACTTAGCCATCTAAACAGTACTGAAACACTAACAATCCAGGAGGAGGACATAGTAAAACTGATTAAAAAGGGCAGGCAAGACGGTGCCCCTGGCCCAGGAGGCATTCCCCCGGCTCTGTACAAAGAGGATCCAGTTTTTTGGGCATCAAAGCTAGCCCCCTTGTTCTCTTTCATTTTACAAAAGAACATTATTCCGCCCCTTTGGAATGGATCGATCCTGGTGCCAATCTTCAAAGGAGGAAATAAGCAAGCAGCTGAGAACTATAGACTGGTCGCACTCATTGATAATGAAGCAAAGTATTTTGCTGGGATACTGTTGAACTCACTACGGGCTTGGGCGGAGGAAAACCAAGTAATTCCGCCAAACCAAACTGGCTTTATGAAAGAAACAGGAACATCAGTCAACCTCATGTCACTGTCCTGTCTGATAGATCAGGCAGAATCAAGCAAAGGATCTCTCTACATGGGATTTATTGATTATAAAGCCGCTTTCGATAATGTTAACAGGACAAAGCTTTGGCAGAAACTTTACAGTCTGGACATACCACACGACCTACTAAGAGCCATACAGTTGCTGCACCATGACACCTGGGTCAGGATAAAGATTGGGGATGGATCAAGACTATCACGTCGAATAACAACATCTAGAGGCCTAAAACAAGGATGTGTTTTGGCCCCTACCCTTTTTAATCTTTTTCTATCAGACCTTCCTGAGGCACTAAATAAAATAAACTCCCATGCGCCTAAACTTGCCAGCTTTCGGTTGTCAAGCCTTTTATATGCAGACGACCTGGTCCTTTTAAGCAACACAAAAATAGGCCTGCAAAGACTAATGGATGCAACTGCTGAGTATTCTATACGGAACGAGCTTCAGATAAATAACAAAAAAACTAAAATCTTGGCGGTGCGTCCTGGCAGGCCCCGGAAGACGGCTTGGTTTTCAAACATGGAGAGAATTGAAGAAGCACCTTGTCAAAAATATTTAGGTGTCTTTTTTAACAACAACGGCAGCTACAAAACTCAGCTAGAAGAGCAAAAAAAGAAGGGAGTAGCACTTTCTTTTGCTCTCAGCTCCATCTATAAAAAACTGTTCGGACCAACTTTTACCCCTATTTTGCAGACAGCCCAGGCAAAAGTTATTCCCACCCTATCATATGGAAGCGAGGTTCTAAAGGGGCGGGACAGTGGCAACTTGAACACAATTATTGCAAAAATCTTTAGAACAGTGTTTAAGCTTCCAAAAAACACCTCATCAGCACAGATCAGGCTTGAATTGGGCATCAGCAATCAATCTCTGGCGAGACTAATGAGTTTTTTAATAATCTGTCATAAACTAAGGTCATCAAAAGCCGGGAGTTTGGCACAATATCTTTGGTCTAATATATCCACAAACCAATGGCATTCGGGGCATGCATACTGGGCCAAAGGCCTGGCAACTTTGAACTTAATTGAAGCATGGGATTTGCAAATCAGCCAAGGCGAATTTAAAAGATTGGCAAAAATAAGTATGAAAAAACTCTCTATAGTAGAGGAAAAATCAAGCCTTGCAAAAAGGTCACACGGCTGGCTAACTCTCAACACGTACTCCAATCTGTCTCCCCAGGGGTACCTATCTTTACCATTCTCTGCACATACCAAACTTTGTTTTCTAAGATTAAGACTGGGAGTGTCCAACCTGCTTTGTCATCTGCCGAAGTGGAAAAGAGACCAAACACAGCAGCTATGCCGCCTTTGTGGGAAACACAAAGAAGATATAATCCACATTCTCTGTTTATGTACAAGCCTGATGCAGGAAAGAAGGTCCCTCCTAAGGAAAACTTGGAACAAAATGGAAATCAGATCCTGCAGAGCTGCAGTTTTAGCAAGTTTTAATTCACAATATCCGGAGTTAAATTATGCCTTAGTAAGGTTCAAGGAGCAGGCCGGCAAAAGAATAATGAAAGGGTCAAAAAATTGAAATCATGATCATGGACCTAGTTGGTATGCTGCCCCTGAGTGGTGAGGTCAAACGTACTTTAAATCAGCCCACACCAAGACCTAGCAAAATTAATTTTATAGAAATTTGAAATTGTTTGAGCAAGAGCGAATGGAGAATGGACTCCTAACCTGATAGGCCGTACTTTTAAGCTACTCAATGCACTTTATTGGTTGTACAGAATGCCATTTTAGAACCTGTACTGTCTCATGGTAACATCGCAACTATTTAATCAAATCTTTTAAACAAAATGTGTTGCTTATCTACCTGGGTTTATGTCACTGTACAATGTAGTGGATTGCAAAGGTTTTTATTGAACTAAGCAATAAAGTTTACTTACTTACCATACGCCACTGCAATCTACGCAAATACATTCTACAATATTTACAGGATGTTACTCCAACTTAGCACACTACACTCTATGCTATCCTGCTGTATACCACTGAACTGTATGACACTACACTCTATATCACTGCAATATACGCCACTCTACTCTGTCCATCTTCAGTGCATGCCACCCCACTGTATGTGACTCCACTCTCTGCCACTCCGTTGTATGCCATTTCCATGTACGCCACTTCAGTATACCTAATTCCACTTTAGTCCACTCCAGTATACCAAAATATACTGTAGCACAGTACACTTTACAACACTATCCTCCACTATGATCTACCACTCAACACTCCACTCCTCATCACTAAACTGTACCAATATTACACATGTGTTACTGACATTACAAAAACAATTGAAATGGACACAAAAAACATAAAGGTTAAAGATAAGTTATAGTTTACAAAACTTTCTTTATGTTTGGTATAGAAACCCAACTTACACTACACAAACATAAGAAATTCTACATTTATAGTCATATCTTTAATTTATCATTTAAGCACTACTTACAAAGTAATATGTCTTACTTCTAACTCACATTTATGCTCACACACCACCTTAAAATTCAGAAAAACTGACGCACCTCCGTACAGTCTTCTCACCTCACTCACCACACTATTTTATGTTATGTTATGTTATGTTAAGGGTTTGTTGAGCGCGACAGCTGCCCCAGCAACGGGGCGTCCCGGCGCTAAGAACCATAGCATGACCTGTGGGGGGGGAGAAGGTTTATAGGGGTGGGAAGAGGTGGGTTTTGATTGCTTTGCGAAAGGCGGCTAGGTTGTCGAGGCAACGGATGTGGAGGGGAAGAGAGTTCCACAGTTTTGCTCCCAGCAGTCTGAAGGAGCGGTCCCCAATGCGGCAGAATTTCGTGCGGGGGACCACTACTAAGTGCTGCCCCGTAGAGCGTAGATGGCGTTGGGGGGTGTACGGTGTTAACAGCGGGCGGAGGAGTTCAGGGCCATCCATTTTCAGGATTTTAAACGCCGTGGTCAAGGCTTTAAATTGGATGCGGGCTTCTACAGGAAGCCAGTGGAGTTTGTGTATTGTGGCTCTAGCCGAACACCTTCTAGGGAGGCCTATTATTGCTCTGGCCGCAGCGTTCTGTATTCGCTGGAACCTGATTGTCTCGGCTTTATTGGCGCCCAAGAGTAGGACGCTTGCATAGTCCAATCTAGCCAGGATGGTAGATTGGACAATGAGCTGCCGTGTTTTGTGGTCGAAGAAGCCTAGAATAGGATTAAGGCTTCTCAGCAACCCGATGCAAGTAGCCGCTACTTTTTTTGTGTGATTCTGGTAGTTCAGTGCAGAGTCGAGCCATACACCCAAGTTTTTGACCGAAGATTTAGGAGGGGGGGTGGGGCCCAACAGGGGGGGCCACCAGTGGTCATTCCAGCAGCTGGAGTTCTTGCCTAGGAGTAGCACTTCGGTTTTCCCTGCATTAAGTTGTAAACAGTTTGCTGTCATCCAGTTGGCGACTGCGGCCAGTCCATCCCTAAATCTTGTGGCGGAAGTGGAGGGCACCTCTGTCAGGGTGATAACCAGCTGTGTGTCGTCGGCGTACGACACCAGCGTGAGACCCCATTCCCTGGCTACTGCCGCAAGGGGCTGCATGTACAGATTAAAAAGGGGTGGACTGAGGGAAGACCCCTGCGGGACTCCCTGGCCTATAGTCTGAGGTTGGGAGATAAATGGAGGGGCTGACACACGGAAGGACCTGCCCGTAAGGAATGATCGGAACCACTCCAGTGCCAGTTCTTGTATTCCAAAACTTTCCAAACGGCTTAGAAGGATATTATGAGAGACCGTGTCGAAGGTTGCGCTGCGTGGGTCTCTGCCAATTTGGATACCCAAGGGAGCAGTGATACGGGCCTGTAGTTCTCCGGTTTAGTGGGATCTAGGGTGGGTTTTTTAATAATAGGCTTTACCCATGCTAGTTTCCAGCAGGTGGGTACTGTGGCCGATGAAAAGGAAAGATTGAGAAGTGTGGCCAGTGAGGGGAGAAAAAAATCTAGGGCTCCTAAAAAATAAGCTGGTCTCATGGGGTCAGAGGGGGCCCCCGATTTCACCCTTCTACAAAATTTAGCTAGATCATCATGAGAGATAGCTGGCAGATGTGTAAGCCTGGATCCCTTAAAGGGACAGTTAGGGGGGCTGGTGTAGATGGAGGAGTTTGGTGAAAAGGAATTATAAATTTTCCTCACCTTGTCAGTAAAGAATGTAGCGAGGTCTTCGCACTGTTGGGTGGAGGAAATAATCGAGGCAGGGTTGCCCCCGGTTTGTAGCTTTTGGACTAATTTAAAAATTGTTTTTGTGGGGTTAGAACTGGAATCAATTTCCTTGGCATAGAAGGAAGCGCGGGCGATGCGTATAGCTTTATGATATATTTTGAGTGTGGTCAGATATAAGTTTTTGTCCTCGTCCTTGTATTCTTTTCTCCATTGGCGTTCCGCTCTTTTGCATTTTTTTCTCAATGTTTTTAAGTTCTCGTCATACCATGGATTAGATGGAGTAGAACGTCCTTTAGTCCATTTGTTCGGAATGAGAATATCAAGTCCTTTGGTAATCCATGCTTGGAAGGCGGCATATGACGCATTAACGTCATTTGTGGTATCAAAATTAAGTTCTCCTAGTCTGGCCGGAAGGTCTAAGTTTTGGAGTTTGTGCCAGGGTCGTTTGAGGCAAGAGGTAGGCGTCGCCCTGTTGGATTGGGTAGCGACTGATGTCACGACTGTGACGAGGAAGTGGTCCGTCCAGCCCATGGGTTTAGGTGGATCCGCATTAGCTCCCGGTATATTGGTAAAGACCGGGTCAAGTAGGTGCCCGGCGGAATGGGTAGAGGATTGTATAAGGGAGGTGAGTTGCAAGGCTGCTATGTCAGCCAGGAGGTTGCTGATGATAGGATCCGAGATGGCATCAAAATGAAGGTTTAGGTCCCCTAAGATCGTAAAATTAGCGGAGCTAGCGACCAACGCATGAGCTGACTCTAGGAGCTCCTCAATAAATTTGGAGGAGGGTCCAGGGGGTCTATAGATAAAAAGGCCAGATAGGGAAAAATGAGGGCTAATGGTGATTTTAAAACGGGCACATTCACATCCCGTAATATTTTCCTTTGAGAAGGAGCAAGAGTAAGCTGTTCTATAAATGGCTGCAATGCCGCCTCCTCTGGAATCTCTGTTAATGGAGGTCATAGAGAACCCCTCCGGTAGCGTTAGGTTAGGAATGCTAGTCAGTTCGTCCTTGAGCCAGGTTTCACTCAGGAACATAATGTCTGGGTTTTCGTCTTCTAGTAGAGTTTTAACCTCCGCATGGTGTTTGACCAGGGACCGGACATTTAGCTGGGAAATAATGAGCGCAGTTTGGTTCCTTCTAATGGCTTTGTATCGGGTAGGTTGTGGCTCAGGGGTGTGTAAGTTACAGGGATTACACTGAAGGGCAGTCTGACCAATGTAGCCCTCAAACTTGTCACAGCGTTGGCCTAGGTTGAGTGAAAGGAGATGATCTTTGTCATAGTGATAAGACGTCAGTATTTGTTGGGCAGGGTGACTGGCGAGAGGCGATGACTTGGCGAGGACGGGCGAAGACGGGCTTGCCTTAGGCGCGCCTTCGGTGCGCATACGGCGCGCCCGCTGCGCCCGTCCGCTGCGCGTACGGTGGTTGCACATTATTTGAGGGGGAAAAAGAGGGCGGGGGGCGTGGCCTCGGAGTGGGCGTCGCCTCGCGCCTCGTTGGCAATGGCGATCTTGTTTGCGTCCTCGCTCGATCCTACACCCAGCGTTAAATCCGCTGTGAGGTGAGTGAGGGGTTCCAACACTGCGGTCCAAAATATGCCAGGAGACAGTGCAATGTTAAAATACAAGATTATTTGTGACAATACAATGTTTAAAATAACAGCCTCGTAAAGCTCCCGGCTTCCGCTTCAGGAGTGTGCTAGGTTCCAGGTAAAAACACTCTCAATCAGTGTTTATATACTCTGTGAGGGCGGGGGGGTTGGCCTCGGAGTGGGCGTCGCCTCGCGCCTCGTTGGCAATGGCGATCTTGTTTGCGTCCTCGCTCGATCCTACACCCAGCGTTAAATGCGCTGTGAGGTGAGTGAGGGGTTCCAACACTGCGGTCCAAAATATGCCAGGAGACAGTGCAATGTTAAAATACAAGATTATTTGTGACAATACAATGTTTAAAATAACAGCCTCGTAAAGCTCCCGGCTTCCGCCTCAGGAGTGTGCTAGGTTCCAGGTAAAAACACTCTCAATCAGTGTTTATATACTCTGTGAGGGCGGGGGGCGTGGCCTCGGAGTGGGCGTCGCCTCGCGCCTCGTTGGCAATGGCGATCTTGTTTGCGTCCTCGCTCGATCCTACACCCAGCGTTAAATCCGCTGTGAGGTGAGTGAGGAGTTCCAACACTGCGGTCCAAAATATGCCAGGAGACAGTGCAATGTTAAAATACAAGATTATTTGTGACAATACAATGTTTAAAATAACAGCCTCGTAAAGCTTCCAGCTTCCGGCTTCCGCCTCAGGAGTGTGCTAGGTTCCAGGTAAAAACACTCTCAATCAGTGTTTATATACTCTGTGAGGGCGGGGGGCGTGGCCTCGGAGTGGGCGTCGCCTCGCGCCTCGTTGGCAATGGCGATCTTGTTTGCGTCCTCGCTCGATCCTACACCCAGCATTAAATCCGCTGTGAGGTGAGTGAGGGGTTCCAACACTGCGGTCCAAAATATGCCAGGAGACAGTAGCTAGAACTCCCCCTTCTCCATGCACTACCTATAGCATTGCATATTACAGAAGTTAGATCATGTGCAATCACTGCATTAATAACAGCACTCATTACATATCACATTACATTATTTGCCTGAACACACTGCATTTACCACAATTGGGTCTTTATTCAAAAACAGCCTCACAGACATCAAAAGAGCACATTCTACTAAGATGACAACATCACTCGGGAGGGAAACAGACACAATTTCAAAACTTTCCAAAACCTGAGCAAATTAGGTTCAGCTTAGTGGTGGAAGGGCAAGGGATTGGTCCAATAAGAGCCAAGTGTAATATGCAAAACCATGCCTCTAACCGTTTTGAAATGAAATGTGTGGACCACTGACTGATTATGCCATGATGATCTTAGCTGGCTGCTTGGGGAGTACCAGCTAAGCCTGGATTGGAACAGGTGGCGAAGGGAGGGTAAACAGTTTTATTCACCAGGCAAACAGATATGATAAGAATCCACTATTTCACCGGGTGCCACTGCAGAGGAATAAGGGCAAAAGAAATATGGTCTCTGAAACGAAAATCAAGGGCAATCTTGGCCGCACAGTGCAACTGTAGCCTGCAAATCTGCTAGGCAGGTAATTCAAGGTATATTGCACTGCAGTCGTCCAGCCAACAGGACAGAAAGGCATTCAGTATCTGAAGATTCTGACAAAGGGTAAACGAATAAAGAATACGCTTCAGAAAATGAAGCTGAAAGAAAAAGGACTTGACAACCGTATAGATTTGTTCTGGGAGAACAGTTACTTTTGATGCCCACGTTCTTTACAGCGAAAACAGGTGGGGGAATAGGCAGAGACATAGGGCCTAGCTCATCAAGCCAGAAAGACAGGTAGACAGGTTCAAAGAGCAAGTTAAACAACTCTCTTACTTTCACACGTTGCATCACAAATTGGCAATGTGTTGTATGCTCTTTTCATCTTTGATCATTAGGAAAAAATCATCAATGTGTATTTTAACATAAGGATTTAAAATTATGTCTTCTATTTTTACCAAGTACTACCTTTTCAACTTTTCAGTTTCAGAGGTATAAGGTATGCATACATGTGCCAAACATGAGTGTGTCACATGTTAATAGTTACACAATGCCAAGCCACTTGGTTTCCCCATTAACATCAAACTCAATCTCAATGAACACACTGCAAAAACACAAAGACAGCCTGATATTAGCTCTCTTTTCTAAATAAAGTGAAACTGTTTCCTGTGGAAAGCAAAGCGAGAACTGCTATTCAAACTCTTGTATTCTTGCACCTGGTTGGTAGTAAAGCCCTGCTCCGTGGCCTTTCAGACTCTACAATGGGAATCCTACATGCCCAAGCATGTCTCATCTAGGATATGAAGAAATATGATCACATAACCCCCATTCTGGTAAAACTCCATTGGCTTTCCTCACCAGCATGCACCATCTTCAAACCCACCTGCACTATTTAGAAAATAATCGCAACCAACACCCCCTATTATCTTTTTATTTTTTAATTTTATTTTTTATTGAGAGTTCAAATATAACAATACAGTAAAACAAAAAGCAGGATACCGTTGAAAACCAATTGATACAGTACGAGATAAGGAATACTAAAAATATTCATACAAATTATCATTATAACATTTAAATTATAAAGTGCAGGATTATAAAAGAAGAATAAATTAATCGACTGTCATTAATATTCAAAAAATTTTGTTAGAATGGAAACAGTACGAAGCATTTAAATGCAATGGGCGACTTCTCAGTTAATATTACAAAACTGATTTATAAAGTGCCACGTGCGAGGTCGAGACGATCATAATAGACTAATAGACTAATAGATGTTCTCGCGAGAGTATAAATCTTGTTAAGTAATAGCAAGACAAATTTAAGAATCAAACACACTCCAATATTTATCATATTTTTTGAGAGCCCCTGATCTAAGAGCATAATTTCTTTCCCTATCCTGGATTTGGAGTAGTTTTGCCTTCCATACCTGGAAGGATGGAACAAGATCAGTTTTCCAGGACTGTAATATAACGGATTTAGCTAATAAGGAAGCTATAAAAAGGGACTCATCATGTTGGGTGTGAATAGGAGAGCAACCTAGAAGTGGAATTAGGTCATCAAATACAATATTAGTTTTGAGAACAATTGAAAGATATTTTTCTATTTCCTTCCATAAAACCTGGATTTTTGGACACTCCCAGACAAGGTGTTTCCAAGTGCCTTTTTCATCACATCGGAAGCATTTGTTGGCTACTTGGGGGAAAATATTATGTAAAAAGGACGGGGTTCTATATATTAACCATTTGTTGTAAAATTGCATACGTTTAAAATTTGCTCCACGAAAGATGGTTTTATTGAATTTATTTATTTTGTCCCATACCTGTTGATTGATTGTAATATCTTCCCTCTTTTTCCATCTTTCAGTAATCTTGCTGTAGAGGTCCTGGACCTTACTTTCTTTTAATATTTTAACCCAGATACTCATTTTCTTTCGTATTTTATTATTAAAGATAGTGGAAACATTTTCTTTATTGAATACATTTCCTATATTGAGTTCTCTGAGTTTTAGATTTATCCTAATAAAGGACCAGTTCAGCGTTAAGTGGGAGTGGATTAACTGGCTATGGATTTCATCCCAAGATTTCCACCTATTTCCCAGGAGGAAGTCTTCAATTTTCTCAAACCCATTCTCCTTCCAAAGAGTTAATATATTTTTGTCCATGCAACAAGCATCTCCCAAGCTAAAATTTATTAAATTTGTCTTATTAGTTAAAATGGGCAACTCATAAAAATAAAAAAAACTGAGTTTTCACCTTAAAAATCCACTGAAGGGATTTATAGCGTACTTTTTTGGGATCTTTCGTGACTCTAACCGGATCATAGATTTTCAATTCCAGTAACATCCTTTTCATAAAAAAATTATCTGTCTCATGAGAATCTAAGAAAAAAAACCTGTGACTATAATGTGCAAAAGACGCGAAATAATATTCTTTGATATTTGGGAGGGACAGCCCTCCTTGTATAAATGGTAAATATAAAGTGCTCAGTGCTAGTCTGGGAGATTTTTTTGCCCATAAGAAAGAGCAGATCAAAGCTTCTATTTTCTTAAAATAAGAAGCCTGGATTGCGCAGGGAATTGCACTAAAAAGGAAATTAAAGAGGGGTAACGCCGACATTCGAATTAGCGATGCCCGCCCCATAAGAGACAGGGGTAGTAAATTCCAGCGGTCTAAAAGTGAGCCCACCTTTTTTAATAAAGGTAAAAAATTAAGTGAAAAAAGATCATCTGGGCTATCGGATAGGAGTATTCCAAGATATCTCTTTGGATCCGTGTTTGTATATCCTCCTGAATTCTGGAGCTAAGGTGTCTGTAGTGCAGTTAAGTAGAATAATTTCCGTTTTGTTTACATTAATTTTATAGCCCCCTAGCTTTTGAAAGTCAGAGAAGATTTTTTAAATCTTGAATTGACTTGAGGGTTTAGAGTCTATGAAAAGGGCAATATCATCTGCATATAATTTTATGTTTGTCATTCCTAAAATTGGGGCAGTGTCAGCTTTGATATTCCTGATGGTGATCGCTAGAGGTTCAATAAATAATGCAAATAGAATTGGTGACCAGGGGCATCCTTGTCGCGTGCCTCTAGTAACCTCACAGGATCCAATATTGGTGTTATTGACGATAATTTGCGCCCTAGAATTCATATACAATTTTCGTAAAATACAAATAAAAACATTCGGGAAATTAAAACTACGTAAAATTGCAAACAGGCAATCCCAGGACACTAGATCGAAGGCTTTCTCTGCATCTAAAAACCAAATTTGAGCCTCCACCTTATTAGTTTTAAAATAATCTAGTGCCTCCAATAAAAATGTAGTGTTGGAATGGAGATGCCTGCCTGCAATAAAGCCACACTGATCATGGGCTACCAGAGATCCTACTATTTTATTTAATCGATTTGCTAAAAGTTTTGTAAAAATATTCTAATCTGTATTCGAAGGCTGATCGGTCTATATGAGTTTATATTTTCCTTATCTATTCCCTTTTTTAAAATACTGACCACCACCGCTGTATGAAAGGAGTCCGGTGGGGGACTTCCTTGAAGTAAATTATTAATTAGTTTCAAAAATTCCTTACGTAATATTCCCCCCAATTTTTAAAAAAATTCAATGGGGAGGCCATCCTCTCCGTTAGCCTTGCAATTGGGGAAGGACTCTATCACTTCGTCTAATTCTAATAGTGTAAAATCCTATGTAAGGTAATTCTTACCCTCAGCATCTATTTTAGGTATTTCAAGTGGCTGTAAAAATTCCGTGATCGAGTCGGGTGTAGCCCCCTCAGTCGCTTGATATATCCTCTCATAGTGTTTTAAAAACAACTCGCCGATGGAAATGGTTGTCTTAGCTTGTATTTTAGTAATGGGGTCTATTAACTGATCTATTCTATTACGCACCTGCTTTTCTTTAGATTGCCAGGCCAACAGCTTTCCTGTGTATTCACTCTCCTCATAGATCTTTTGTGCTTGTGAATTACTATTAATCTCACCTAAGTCATAATAAAAATCCTTCATCCTGCGCTTCGCCTCAAGGAGTTTGTGTCCAGAGAGCATAGATCTGACCCTATAGTGCTCTTGAGTTGCCTGCGAGAGTTCAGATTGAAGTTTAGTTTTCTCCTCCCTTCTTGCCTTGAGTTTGGGAATTTCTTTAGATGTAATTATTCCACGTAAAGTGGCTTTAAATGCATCCCAGATTATATTTACTGGGGCTGTACCTCTATTCTGTATAAACAAATTGCTCTATCTTTTCGTTAATATCCGTACACCATTGTTCGTCAAGAAGGTTAAGTTTGTTAAAAAACCATCTACTTGTAGAACTTACTTCATAATTCCCCAAATTGACCTCCATGCAAAGAGC
This sequence comes from Triturus cristatus, assembly GCF_964204655.1. NCBI lineage: Eukaryota > Metazoa > Chordata > Amphibia > Caudata > Salamandridae > Triturus > Triturus cristatus. Next base: position 760,104,117 of record NC_140589.1, on the reverse strand, counting down.
TGCATGGTCTGAAAAAGCGTTAGGTAAGTAGGCATAGTTATATAATTCTAGGTCATAAGATGAAATAAAGAAATCTAGCCTTGACGCAGAATTATATTTTGCTGAGTGGCATGTATACTCGCGCTTGGTAGGATTTAAGTTGCGCCAATGGTCAGTAACATCTAAGTCAGTTTTACAGCTTTGGACAGCTAAGGCAACTTGAGGTTTATTCTGTCGGCGGTCTTTCTTGGAAGAGTCTAATCGGGGGTCTTGTAATAAATTAAAATCGCTCCCCCAAATTATTGGCCCAGAAAGACCGGTTAATGCCTGTTTAGCCTGTAGAATAGCTTGAGGGTCGTCCAAAATTGGTGCATAGATTGTGGCGAGGATAACATTAACATTATTTAATTTACCATGTGCAACTGCCCATCTACCTCTGGGGTCTATGCATGTCCCTTCAAGATTAAAACCTACATGTCTCCCTATTAAAATGGAAACTCCTCTCTGGGCCATTCCGGCAGGAGCAGATATGTTATAGCCCGCCCAGCTTTTGAAGAGTTTAGCTGACTCTGTCTGATCTTTGTGGTGAGTTTCTTGAAGATAGCTGACGTCTGGTACAAGATTTTTCAACCAGCACTCAATAGCGTTCCTTTTGCGAGCGTTATTCAGGCCATTAACATTTAAAGAGATGAATTTCACCATGTTGTTTGATTTTCAAAACATTGGTTGTAGCCCTCAGCTAAAGTGCAAATGTGCAAATGTGAAAAAGCGCAAATGTGCAAATGTACAAAAGGCAGCAGCAACATAAGCAACTGACACATAATATATATACCTCTAACAGTAAAGAACAATACATGAAGAATCTAATTTTCAATGTGCAAATATGCAAATGAGCAGCAACAGTGTAAGGTAATGTTATTTGGAGAAACATACCGTTCATTATGCAGACAACGTATTTTAAAAAAACAAACAAAAAAAAAAAAAATTGACCATATGGATATATAATATCATTAATTAAAAATAAAATACCAGATAATCAACAAAATAGTGCATATATCAGCGTAGGCCTGGAGGTTTCGAGCCCCTCTTAGTGCAAAATGAGCAAATATAATTATGGGGTCTTGTCAACTTAACATGATCCATATGGACAAAGATGACGAAAAGAAGATTTTAGTAAAATAACCTTACTTATACCATGATCACTAAAGTATGAAAAAACATGTTGCCTTAGAACTCTCTTTTTTCCCCCCTTGCAACACCCCCCTTCACCCCCCTTCCCTCCCCCCTTGAGTGGACGGAGACCCCAGTGTCCCACTTCCGTCCATCTCTGTTGTGTCTTCTTTTTGGATGCCATGGCATTGCATCCTTGTGTGCTTCCTGTTTCCATCAAGTGACCGCCCTAGGATAATAGTACCTTCAGCAAGATACATCAACTTATTTAAATTATCCCCCAAGGCCGTTGAGGAATGTCTGAGCTTCATGTAGGACCGAGAATATAAAGAATTTTCCTTTAGCCAAGACTTTGAGTTTCGAATACTGCACTATCATGGCTTGGGCCCCCTTGCTCTTAAAGGAGTCGATGAGCTTCACAAAGTCCCTGCGTCTGTGAGCAGATGCTGCCGACATATCACCAAAGATTCGAAAATTATTCACCCCCTCCACATTAAAAGTTCTTTTAGAAAATGCGGTATTTAGAATTTTTTCTTTCATCCTAAAGTCTGAAAAATTAAGCAGAATTGTACGGGGGTATTTCAAATTATTAGGTTTATGTGCAGGGACTCTGTGCGCCCTTGTAATAGTCAGGTCTCCTTGCAGCTCAGGGATAGCTTTTTTCAATAGATAATCTGTCCACCTGACTACATCCTTATCTTCAAGACCCTCTGGTATCCCTACAAGACGTAAGTTAGATCTCCTATTATAATTCTCAAGGTCCTGGAGCTTTTCTTCTAAGTGGGATTTCTCTCTATTTGCCTCCACGAGATTTTTCTGAATTATAATTAAAGAGTCCTCTAGAGAAGATATCAGAACTTCGGCTTCAGAGACCCTCAAAGGAATGTTGCCAAGGCACTCCTCCAACTTCGTAAGCCTACTGTGTAAGAGTGAAATTTCCTGTGCCTGCGAGGATTTAAATTCTCTTAGTTCCTGAAGGATAGTAACTAGGATATCTTCCATCGTGTTTGCCTTTGTAGCACTCGGAAGAGCAAGCAATCCGTCGTCTTGGGAGATCGGGGAGACTTCTAGGCTTAGGGCTTGACTTGGAACTATCATGATTTGCTTGCTGCTTGAGCCTGAGCTTGAGCATGGACTTATAGCTGGTGGCAGTATAGGATGGAGGGGAAGGGAACTGTTGGAGGAAATCGCAGATGGAACCGTTGGTGTGGGTGATGCAACATCTTCTAGCCTTGTCGGTATTTTCTGCATTGTGGGGGTGCTTACTTGACCTCCAGTGTGAACGGCATCGTTCTCTAAAATGACACTTGTGTTCCCCAGCTTTAACCCCACATGTGTAGGAGTACTTAAAGACTGTCCCTGTTGAGAAAGGAGTTTTGAAAAGAGAGGGTATTGTTTCGGGGTAGAGCGACTCTCGTGGCATGAGGTAGAGGACATATTAGCAGCCATGACCGTTTTATCAGTTTTCTCCATACTTTTACTCCCCTGGACCATTCTTGATCCCTTAACTTACGCACCTCCCTCTTCTTTGTCGCCGACAGCAAGCAAGCTCAGTTCTGCAGACAGTTCAGACAAGGTCAGGTTCTCTACCTCTTCCTCTTCATCTTCTCCGCCCTCCTCTTGATCATTTTCCTCGTTATCGTCATCTTCAGCCAGTTTCCCTAACACGTTGTACTTATTTTTTCTGTATAAGTCAGGGGATACCAACGCCTTCTGTTTTAGGGCTTCTTTTTGCTGATTTTTCCTTTTGTTTTTTCTCTCTCCTTTTGAGGTTGGTGGAGATCTGATCGGAATTGGGGCCTTGACCTCCTTCCCCATCTCTAACTTGGACTGTTTGCCCCTCGCTCTTGCTGCCATCTGGAACGTATCTATTAAATATGTTTTTTCTCAGCTCGCCTTACTGGGTGAGAGAGCGAAGAGCAAGGTTCACGGGGTATAAGGGAAGAGAAACAGCTTGCCCCTTCGTAGTTTTTTCACAACTTTCAATCAATACACCAGTGAGTCGCAAAAGGGGTACGGTGCAGCGAGCGCGGACCGGGTAAAACCCAGCGCGCCTTACCTCGCATGGAAATCAGGAGACCAGCATCCGGTAGCCAATTCCCCCAATTTCCAGTTTTTCACCATCAAAGGTGCAACGGCTTTAATCACTGCATATAGCCGCTGGCAAGAGAGACATCAAACAAGGACAGCAGCGTTGCGTTGCTTCACCCCTTGACCCCTTGTGATTTTCAGCTTTACAGACAGCGCCTCAGCGCACCAGCGTGAAATCCCAGAGGAGGGCACAATACGAGCACAGCGAGTGCGAACCGGATTAAAACCCAGTGCGCCTTACCTCGCAGCGTCCAGCAACCAGTGCCCCCGGCTCCTCGGCAGTCCGCCTACGTAGGTGCCAGCAACATCCCAGGCACACTCAGCTGCTCCGCACAGCGGGATGTCGAGCAGGATCAGCAGGATCAGCAGCGCTGTACTGCAAGCGCCCTCCGACACGACAGGCACACTACCAATTCCGCCTTCTCCGCAGAAGGACAGAGGGTAGGGCAATGCTCAGCGCCAGCCCCCACCTCGGAGGAAAAACAGAAGAGACAGCTCCGTCTGGTCTCGCAGCCTTCCGAGCACAGCTCAGGCTCTTGCATTCAACGAAGCAACGGCATCGGTGGCGTTCTGTTGCACGTGGGCATGTCCACAGAAGCAGGAAACAGGAAGCACAGTGGTGGCGTGGGTGGGTCCGCGTCAGCCGTTCATCCTTCTGGTAACGAACACCCCCTATTATCTTGCAGACAAGCTCACCATCACTGGTGGTTCTCTGCACACCTGCACCTAGGACACGTTCAGACTGAAAACTATGAAGTGTAAAAAACAAAAAAACAAGGCAGCAGGCATTTTCCATCTATACATTCAGGATCTGAAGCAACATTCCTGCATCCATCAGGACCAACCCAAGGCTACTCCAGAGTTTAGCCAAAGAGTTGAAGTCTCGCCTCTTGAATGAACACTACATCACAATGCACTAAACTTGCATAACCCAGCTGCCTCTCCTACCGCTCGCTCAGCTTATGCTGGTCTTTCACCCTGTACAGTGCTCAGCTGCCTTTTGGCTAGGTTTGCATTATATAAATACCATATACATTCATACATACATACATACATACACAATGGTAACCTTGCAACACAATTTTTTTTATAGTTTTTGGTAACGCAGATATCAATAACATCTAATTTATTTTTTGAGGGCTTATTTTACCTTTTGTGGAAACAATATCAAGGCAGGTTTGGGCCATTTCTAGTACTTTGGAAACTATTTCAATGAATCATAGACACTCCCGCTGCTTACTTGTTTGCCTACTGTCATGTCATTCTGTTACTGACATTGACTTGATTAGCGCCGCTTCTTACATCCCATTTTTAACTCTCTTTGTGTCCTAGCCCATAGATCATCAGAGTTCCTCTGCTCCCTTCCACACACACCTCACTGGTGGTGCTGCCTTAGCGAACAATGAATGTTCATTGGAGTTTCACAGGTTGTTTATATTAGTAGACCCTATCCTGTCTGAACATTGGGCCAACCGGGACGGAAGTTCCGCCATCTTGGGGCATTTGATATTCTCGTTGTTGTGTTACTGGGCATGTACAGGCCCACATCACACCACTTATCCATACACTCTGCGTGGCCACGTAAGTGGTGTTCCAGAAGCGCATCAAAGGTAAGCTCATCTGCGCTGAGTCTGCGCAGCATACTGCCCAACCCACCCCAGCTATAATCAAGAAACACTCCTTATGTTGGGTGTAGCAGCCTCATCATAATGCCAGGAAACTGCACTCAGTATTTCAGCAGCTTGGTTTGGTGTAATTCCACCATCCTGCCCTATATTATTCAGCATTCCTTCACCGCACTCGCAGATGCGCTACCTGTCACTAAGTCGATCAATATAAACCAGCACCAATCCAGTGCAACACTTCTAGTTGTATGTCCACTTCCCGCCCATTGTACTCAAATATCCAATCTCCTGCATTCTTAAACCCGGGGTCTCTTTTTATACATGAGACTTGGCTGATTGAAAGTTCTACCCATGACTTTGAGATTGCCATCAGTGACGGCTATGAAATCCTGTACATTTATCAAACCACATGCAATGGTAGACCACCAAGACCTTATACACTGCACAATCACTGATTCACACTTAGAAGAAAATGTCAAAGTGCTATTGAGTAGCTGCTCAATTTCATCAGATAATCGGTTACATATCCTTTTACACTATCATTCTCCTTTACATTAAACCTAAACATTGCCTGACCTTTATGATTTCATAGCTCAAACACTTCTGTGTTTCTTTAGATAAACTATCCTGTTTCACTTTGATTTGCATACTGATAATTTTCATGATAATCTTGCACAATAGTTTTCAAACGCAATTAATTTGTTTGAAATTACACAAATTATAGCCACCCACACATAATAAAGGTTAAATCATAGATCATAATGGTACATCGAGGCATTTTACAATTTTTCAGACCTAACTCTCCTACCTTAGTCAGACCCCAATCTGAATCGCTTTTAAACCAAATCAAATAGGAAAGGAGGTCCCCATGCCCCATCAACCTAACTACTTCTCATGTCTGTAGCCTTACTACATTTTAATAACATTCTATCAATCATTCCCGACCATGAAATTCCTCTGATACATCCTAGGTCTCTATCTCCCAGACCCTCCGGTACACAGAGACTCTAAAAGAATGTCTTCTTACTCTTTGATAACTGGAACCTAAGTGGCTTGGATCTAATGCTAAAATCAATGTCTTACAATACAAATCTCAATTGATAACCTCAGCTATTTCTAGCAAAATCTACCAATCCTTGCAAGCAAAATCTGGACTCAGCTCACACAAGATCTTTGCACAGTTCGTCTCTTCCAAAATCCACAAATCTAATTGGGAATTGAAAATGTGCATTCCATTGTAACTAACGCTTCCTTCTCTGTAGAGCTTAATTTCTCTTCTCTTTGACTAATTGGTCCTACTGCACTCCCCTCTGGAGAGCCAGGTCTGATCAGGCTTTCATGACGAGCCCTGCGCTGTGTCTTTTCTACAGATCTGCTCCCAATCTCTAGGCCCCATTTTGACTAACATCATCAATCTGTTTTGTTCCACCAGAACTATACCACGGGACAGGAAAAAGGGAGTAGTCAAGCATTGATTTCAAAAGACTACCTACACAGATCTGTGTATAAAATGGCAAGATAATCACAATCCTTCCAGCCTCGGAAAAAATTATAGAGTGGAATGTAGCCAAGCAATTGACCTATCTGGAAGAGTTTAACTGACTTGACCTCTGGCAGTTGGGAATCCATCTCAGTAGTGGCCAGAGATGGCCCTTGCTCTCACCCTTGATGACTGAGATCCATCATCAGCCAAGGACACTCTGCTGCTCTTATTCTATTTAACCTGATGTTTCCATTTGATACTGTGGACCATCTCTTGCACTGCTTTACCAGGGCAGGTCTTAGCAGTTCCAGCCTAGCACAGTTGTACCCCTTTTTGAAAGAACAAACCAAGACAGCAGTGCTGCCTCCTTTCTGCTTGTCTCCACAACCAGTCAATTGTAGGTTAACCCCAGGTTACACCCCCCTCCCCAATTCTGTTTAATATTTAAGTTCATCCTTTGGCCTGGCTTATTAGACCTTTCTCTTGCATCACCGTTTCTGACCCTGACAACACCCAGCTGTTTGTAAACCTAGATCATCAATCTACTCAGTCCATGATCAAGTGACTACATTACTGTTTGAAGTATAAAAGCTGAAAGTCCTCCAGTTTTCTCAAGTTTAATGACAATAAATCATACATTTTTCTAATTGTAAATAATACTAAAAGATGCCATTACACTCTTTGGCCTATAACAGGGGTCTCCAACATATTCTGCAGTGAGTGCTACTTCTGATCAGTGAAAATCATCGTGAGCTACTGAAGGCTAAGCAACCAGTGTGTTGTTACCAGACACCCCCACACCCAGCTTAACCCCTTCGGTGCTCATGACGGAACGGTTCCGTCATGAGCCACGGTTGAGCTGTGCTCATGACGGAACCGTTCCGTCATGACCACGCCCGCGCAAGAAACCGTCAGCACAGCGGCGGAATTTGCGCGGCATGGAAGGGGTTAATTGACTTTAAGCCTAATGTCCATAGAGCCCAATGCTACTGTTTAAAAAAAATACTTTGACAAGGCTGCTGCTCTATATTGGGGTTGTTGTATCCAGTGTGTCAGCTGGTCATAGTGGTATTGTTCAGAATCAGACAAATTGAAGTCACTTTTGCAATTCTTAAATGTAAGGATGCCCCAATTATGAAAAATATCTGCTATTGTCAGGCATCCTCCTTCTATTCATGCATCGAAGGGACCTGGTTCTAATGCAGGGGGGAAATCAGGATTAAAATGTATGGGTGTGTACCGAGAGGGGAATACTGTTCACCCATTCTGCTATTCACCTCATTCCATACTTTCAGAGTGGTTCGTGAAGGTGTACTGAGGTAGGCATTTGGAGGCTTGTTTTAGGCTTCCATAGAACGACCCATAAGACCCTTACTACTACGGCCCTATCCATATGTAACCAGTGCTTGTCTGAGTCTTAAGAGACCATTTAGCAATCACTCCAAGTTGAGCCGCGTTATAGTAAATCATTGCGATAAATTTGTCACAAAAGCCAAAGTGTGCTGAAATGAGAGAAAGAAAGGACCAGTCAACACGATCAAATGCTTTTTCCGGTTCGAGATCCAAAAGCACTGCCGGGATCTGTTTGTTCTGGAAAAAATTCTGCATTTGAATTTCTCCAACTTAAAATAATAGATGTATTTTTCACTCTATCAAGAAAATGAAACTGAAGAGTTTACTTTGTTATATGGATTCTATAAAACACATCATTTAAATTGTCTCCCATTTCCAAGTGTCATATTTACAAACACCAAGCATCTTACTCTCAGTGCCCTGTAGACGTTGTGCCATATTTATAACAGAAACATAATTTTTTTTGAATGGGTGGAATTTTAAGTGAATAAACATGCTTCATAAAACATTAAGACATCTTTGCCTCAATTGAACGTAGAGAAAGACATTAATACTTAATGTTTCATAGAAAAGGTTTTCTTCAGTTTACTTTTCTCTCATGTGAAAAATACGACTATTTTTCAGTTTTAAATACAGCACAGTGTATACTGGCCACTGGGAGAAAACGGCCTTCTGCTTGTAAATAAAGCACTTTGAAATGGGAGAAAATTAAAATGAAAAGTTAATCACTAAGGTAACTTTTCATTTTTCTTTTCTCCCATTCAAAAGCATTCAGAAACATATGTTTTGTTCTCATGCTTAAATACTGATATAACAAGGACTTTTATTTAAGAGCTACATTTTTCAGTGCTTCAGTTCTTCGCCTCTGTGACCCGTCCTGGCCCATAAATGTGACTGATCTGTAAAGTAAACACAGTATTCCCTTAATGTTAAAAGAAAAATGTGACACTGTGCTTATTTAAAAATGAACTCAAGGCTGCCAGCTACTGTGAAGGTGTCTGGGAGCTACTGGTAGCTCAAGATCGGATTGACTGGTTGGAGACACCTGGCCTATAGCAATGGTAACTGGCGCTTCCCTTGTAGCTAAGGTCAAATCCTTTGGTGCGCAAGGAATGATTATTGCAATCTAATTTATCTTGGACCACCTGACTGTTTGTTGCCCCAAATACAAAGAAATCCAAATGTATTATCCGGTTATGTTGCAAGCTAAAGAAATAGGACCATGTCACCCAGGCACGAATCCACTTACACTGGCATCCAGTAAACCAAAGCAGGAGTCTTTGTCTTATCCATTGAATCTTTCATTGCATTGAAAAATCACCCTTTTATCACATTTCTCCCTCCAAAACGTAGTGAAACCTGATGTTTACACTCCAACTCACAAATGCTGTTCTTAATCTCATGAGCCCAATGCTCCTGGTGAGGTGGCCGTGCTCTTACCCTACTTGGTCTTCAACTCTGGAATGGCCTTCCTTTGGGCATTAAGTCCATTCTGTGTCTCCCTACCTTCAGAAAGACTTTTTTGCTAACTTTACCCTGTTTTCTTTCCTATGGTTTGTCTCTTCACTGACGTGCCAAGAGGCTTATGTTGGTGAACAAGAGCCTGATAAATACATTCCCTAACCTGCACTTACACGGTAAATGGGAGTCATTTTGTGAATCTCTTTCTGTCGTTGGTTATTTTGTTCCACACATCTTATTTACTTAAACTAAAAATGCAATTATTTAGTTTCAAACGTAGTTCAGATCCAATATCAAATCTAACTTACTCATGAAGTTAACAACAATTTCCCTGTATTAGTTGCAAACTTGAACACAGTCCTCGTAGCAAAATATTAAAATCCCTCATCAAGCACTACGCGACAGCTGTGTGCTTCTCTTATGGGAAAACTCTGTCTGTTGATGAATACTATGCCATCAAAGCCATCTTATTGTTCTATTAGGATTTAGGGGGAAAACGTCAGTTAAATAAAAACCTTTTGTCACATACTGTTCTTGAAATAGTTATAAATGTGAGTGGATAAATAAAGAAACCATCATTTGCTGGGAAATTATCTCGCGACAGTGCAAGCTCCTTGCGCTCTAGCGTACAATTTTACACAACCGTTTTTCCTATATGGCAATCATGGGAATGAATGGCTACGGCACAAATAATGTGAACCCTTACAGTACATCGGATGTGGTGTCTGAAAATGAGAGTGCAGTGAGACGAGAAGACATACTGGCTTTCAGTACGAGCTCGGTGGCTTGTTGCTGCAGTCGGTCTTTAGCAGCTGCTAGGTCAGTTTCCACCTCCTTGTGTTTGCTGAGAAGAGATGATTCCTCCTGCTTGACATCCTCCAGCTGCTTCTGAAGGACCTGCAAGTACATACAGAATTCATGAGCAAACCTGGCTGTTGCTAAAATAAGCACACCATGGAAACAAAAGCAATACACCTAGGGACTGATGGCACACTTTCCCATGAAATGCTGCAGGGTTCATTCAATGACAATCAGTAAACTTACCAGAAATTGGAATTCAAAGTTAAATCAATTCAGTCAGAAATTCTGTTACAAAAGTAGTTTACTTTTAACTAATACCATTGGGCCATAAAAAAATGCCTATGCAGAAGTCTGGCAATTCTTGTAAAATGGACTACAGATACCACACACTGAGCTTTGCCAACATTGCATGTCCTGCGATCATTACACAGTAAATTTCAGCAAGGCCAACCAAACCAGTCAAAATGTACTGTAGGAAAAACTTATAGACATACGAAATATAGTGTAGAACTCACACATTTGCATGCTAGTCTTCATTTTGCCGGGGAATACAAAGTATTCCTTGCACCCAGTAAATAGCTCTCTGGAATAATAGTATTCACTGGGGTCAGTAACTACTCCACCCCATTCTAGGGCACTCATTATCAGGGCCCTACTAAAGTGCACAAAAAAGGAGTAGAAAACAAAAGAATAACTTTTCAGCAGTTAATGAAAGACATCTAATATGTCCCAGACTATCTACACAGATGTTTTGTGTCTTCCTCCTTCCCCTTCTAGATTCCTACTGTTTTAGTTTTGAATGCTTCTTGAAATAATCTAATGTTGTGTAGTGCGCTGTCATAGTGGGATCCACAAGTATCACACTTCAAAATTGTTCCTCTATGTATCAGATGTTATCCGTAAATACTTGCTTGTGTTCCGGGTCAGGGATGGCCTGGCAGTTCAGACTGGACTGTTCACAGGCTCAAGACGGGTTTGTATATGGCTGGGTCCAAATTGAGGTAGCATGGTTCGTAAAATAACGATGGGCTAGGATGCCGTCTTGAATAATTACCCGTAGCTGAGATTAATTCAAGCATTCCTTCTATCAATTTTTTACACACTTTAATATGTCGCCCTAAGTGGGATGGGTATGCCCAGAAGTGGGTCCCGTGCACTATGTTACTGGAATCAAGCTATACCTGGCTGATGAGTCCTAACTAGGGTGAAACTGGTCCTGGGTTGCTTGTGTTCGGGTTTAGGCAGAAGCTGCTTCTGCTTGGGCTGGACTGTTCCATTTGGAGCACAGTCAAGACTGATTTGCATATGGCTGGGTCAAACTGTGGGTGCATGGTGTGCAAAATAATGATGGAGTGGGATGCAGCCCAAGTAAGTACCAGTGGGTGAAATTAATTCAAGTCTTCTATCCATCAATTGTTTGTATATTTTAATTAGACACTTGGCGGCATGGCCTGGAATGGAGAATAAGTGTTGGTGCATTACTCGCCCCATTAAATCAGCAGTGCAGGCAGATTAAAGCTGACAAGACAGGATCCGTTGTTCATTGTTCCAACCTTTCCTGACATCTGTGGACGACTGTCAGCCCACAAATAGCTGGACTGAGATTGCTAGTAAATTCATTCATCCATGTAAATTTTAAACGAGGCAGATCACTTTTCAAACTCTTGACTTATAAAAACCTATGAAAATGCTTTTTGGGGTTCTATGCAAATTTATTGGATTTGCTTTTGCAACCTTAAGCACAGGAAGAAATCCTCGAACAATCAGAAATACAGCAACGTTGTTAGTGATCCTGAAGAAACCATTTTCCTCTTCTTTTCTGCTTAAGCTTACCTTATGCTGGATGAAAGCCTTTAAGTGGGAATGAATTCAGAACAATGTGAGGACACTAAGGGCAGTGATCACTGGGTAAACTAAGAGGTGATGACTTGTTGATGATCAAGGCCATGACAGTGACATCAAAAAATGGAATGGTGAAAGAAGGAAACACATGATTTAGTGAATGAAAGAGATGAGGCAATTAAAGGTTTTGTGATACAACGACAGTGAAATTACAATGTGTTCCCTCATTTTTATGTACCATAACTGTAACAAGCAGCAGCTTTAATTTCGTACTCATGCTAACTTTGTCTACTGCATGTGCTCACCCCAGTAATTAGTTGTTTTGCACCTTGGCACCTGAGATGGGAAACTGGCAAACCAGCTTGCTCAGCCCAAACCATTTACATTTCTAGTATTCGTCAAGGCCATCTACTAATTCTCATAAGATCACTATATTCTTGGTGATAATTAGGCCAATGTTATTGAGAATTTTAGTCGTGTGATGGACTAGTAACTATGTATGAAACAGAGCATATATTTGTGCTCTATCTTTTTTTGGAAAGCTCCATTGCATTGTGGGGATACCCCCGTTTGTAATTTCTGCGACTCACAACTACTAATTTTTTAGTAAGCAATTCACATAGTCAACCTAATCTTGAGATGGAGTTTTCATCTACAGAACCGGCTGCATTGGTAGAGAATCGTAAAGACTTCCCTGGGAACTGAGAATGGAGCTGGATGGAATTTCCACGCGACATCTCCAGGTGACAGCGTTTTCTCCGTAGGAGAAATTTGGTGAAGGACAGCTGAGTATTCGGGTTGCCATTTAGTTTAAACAGACTTATGCGATTCCATTTTTGATATCTGACTCTTTTTTGTATTTATTAATTACACAATATATACTTTTTTTGTTACTTTAATGTTGGCTATAAGTTGCCTGGGATGGAGACAACGAGAAGAAATGGTTCAATAAGAAAGGGGTGAGGTTAGGGAACATGGAGATAAATGTGTGAATAATTATCCATGGAATTAAAGAGACGTGCCTTGGAGGGATGGTGGAGTTGCATAGGCTCCTAGTTCAATACCTACTGAATGAGTGTTCAGCAGCCTCAACGTCTGTGAACATGACAGGATATGTTCCTATTGTATGGGGTCAGCGGACAACCAAGAGTGCACCCTCTGACCTCCATCCTTACCCTTTCCCTGAACCCTTCCATTTCCCCACCCCAAATGAATGAGCTAGATAGGTGGCAGATGACCTAACCCCATTTTCCAGAGAAAGTGAGGGTACATTAGGTGAAAAAGGGAACCAGAGAATGAAAAAAGAACAAGGTTCTCTTGGAAGGGCTCTCACCGACATTACGTGTGGTATGTTACAAGCAGGTGGAGGTATAGAATGAGCTTATTCTTAAATGAAGACTGGGGAACCCAAAAAATTCTCACCAGTTCAGTGGATGAACTTCCTGAATTTGAAGAAGCAATGAAATAGCAGCAGGAATTGCATGTAAGAGATCATTAAGGCATTCAGGAGGAATCGAGGTACCAAATAGTCACAAGAGTGACAGGATCTGAACTTGCAACCCCACTGCACATCCTCCCTCACAGCCTTTCACCCAAACAACATCCAGGAAGACAGGCAGGAGGATTTCTCAGCTATCCTGTGTTACTCAATTCCGGCGGATGGTGCCTGTGGTAGTACCCAGTTGTAGTGCAGCACCAGCGGATAAGAAATCCCAGATTCAGCTAGCAGGAGTAGCACAAGTAGAGAGTGCAAGCATTAATCTGCAATGTGATGGACAGTAATGAAATAAGTGTGAGGACCAAACGAGACCCATTAAGACCACAAGTTGCTCTTGATCAGTACTTTACCATTCGAAAGCACACTCTCAAAGCAGTCGAGGACATACACTTACTATTAACTGGTATAGGCTGTGTCTGACTGTTGAAGGAAGGGATGTGTGTTCTGACTGAATAGATGAACCCCTGTCCCCCAGTGATGATGATAGTAAAAGCTTTTGTCTTCTTTCTAGCATTCACCCATATGCCCTGTTACTGTTAAGCGAGTACTCTGGCCTCTAAGAAAGAAGTTTAGGTCACATATATGTCCCCTGGTCTTCATCTGCTCATTTGAATATTACTAGATATGTTTCCAAAAACCAAAGAAAAACCCCAGAATTTGTGGGCAGAATCCAAACTGTTTTTGAATGTTACAGTCCTAACTGGGCTGTTGTTACCACATTTTGTGTGTTTTTAAGCCTGGAGAAGGCTGTCACTGGTTTTGGCACTAAGGCAATGTGTCCTCTACAAACCCTTAGATACAATAATGCAAGACTGTTGAGATGTCAGAGCACTCATGAATAGCCTTCTCCTCTGAATGAGTATCCACCATTTAAGGACAGTCCAAGAGGAGACATATCCAAAAGGAGCATCCATACACGCTTTGATCCCCAAAGACTAGAAAGGGCCTGAATTCAGCAAAGTAAAGGGAATTCCTTGCTTTATTATTACTGGTTTACAGTGGTGGCTGGTGAGATTTGAAAGTGGAGAGGCGTAAAAGTTCAGGATGCATGCCTTATGGCGAGCGACCGAGCCCAACTGCCATTAGGGGAGTTTGAGGGGGGTGGTTCGCCCCCCGGTAAAATTTTGAAGAAAGAGTGTGAAAATGGTACATTTGCAAGCAAAATTGAGAAAGCAAGAAGGTTAATAAAGCAATTCTTCTATAATGTCAAATAAGTTTACTCAGCCTCTCAGCTATGATGATGGGCAAAGAACAGACAACATGCACCTACAGAAAGAAACATACACAGATGCGCGTGCACACAAACAGATAACACACACAAATTCAGATTCATGCACATCGAAATGCATACACATGTCCACAAAACTCAAATCCACAGACACACACAACCACTCAAGCACACAATCGAGGACATATCCTAACAATGGTGCACAGTGCAGTTCCAACCAAAACAGCAAAGTGCCAAAAATTCCACCGTAATTGTAACTACACAGCCATGAAGCATGCCACGATACTGGAAGCCTCAAAATCACATAGAATATGCGTCAGAAATTACATCAGGTACATACAGCAACTCATATTGCATGTGGATAAAAAAAATCAATAACTGCAAATACAAGAATATTTACTAAGACAATTAATTGATGATTTACATGGACCAGGCAGAGGAGAATGAGATTTGGGTATTCATACACACCGATAATGCAGTCTCTCAGGTAGTTATGCCGTGTGACAGGCGCTTGGCCAGCATTCTTTCCATTCTGGAACATGCAGTCTATCCCCAATTATAGCAAAACTACTAGAGGTGGATATGCTCCGGCTTGGCTTGGAACCTCCAGACCAAAAAACAAGGCAAGGAACTATGTGGCTTCTGTCACCCACCGCCTTACCTCAATTGCCATTTTCCAGAAGGTGTTCTACTATGTGTGTGATTTAACATGTAATGGAGTGCTTTACATAAGCACCAGTTACATTACACAAGAACACAAGCATCATTCGCCCAGTCAGTTGTTTCACTTCCACAATAATCAGGCCATCACACAGAATACAACAGTAACACACAGGACATCACACAGAGCACAACAGTAACACACAGGATATCACACTTAACACAACAGTAACACACAGGACATCTCACAGGACATAACAGTAACACACAGGACATCACACAGAGCACAACAGTAACACACAGGACATCACACTTAACACTACAGTAACACACAGGGCATCTCACAGAACACAACAGTAATACACAGGACATCACACAGAACACAACAGTAAAATACAGTACAGTGCACAGAACACAACAGCATCCTCCACCAGGTTGGTTGTTGGGATAATACATGTCATAATGCACAGAACATCACACAATACTGCCCGCAGCTGACTGCTTGAAAGATTCTTGGCAATCACGCATTTACGCCCAGAGGTTTTGAAGTGCAATCGCCCTGGGACTCTGCAGGAGGGCTTCTGACGCCGACTTCAGCAAGAAGCCACACAGGGTGAATCACACCGATCTTTCTCTCCTGCCGTGGAGGATGTGTGTAATGTCACACACTGAACCCACTGGCAGGGGGCAAGACACAGAGGAGGGCCCACAGCTCATGCCACTACCATACTCGCGGCAATGACAGGAAGTTTGACCAACCTCCCCAAAGTTTCTTCATTGTGCCCCAAGCTAAAACCCACCACCACCCCAAGCCATGATGTACCATAGAGTAAGGTACAAAGAACCCTCCCCCACTCCACAGAAACGTCGTGTAAAAAGCACAGCATTGTGTCTTTACTAGGCCTGGGCTAAATTTCCGTTCAGCTCACGGAAATTGCGATAATTTGACATTTTCGCGTTACGTGGAGAGCGCGAAAATGTCAAAATTTCCGCATTCCGCAGCTTAGCGATAATTTGTTTCTTGCTCGCGCTGTAAAATAATACATTCTCGCGCGCGCGCGATCGCCTTACCTGAATCCCCGCATTCGCCGACAAGTTTTCCCGATCCGGTCGCGTTCTTCACGAGATGTTGGATTGTTGGTAGCCATTTGCGCTGTCTCGCGACAGTTCGCGCCCGCAGTAACGTCATGTGTCGCGCGATCACATCTTTCTTCTCACGATCATGCACCGCGAGAAGAGTGAAAACAAGATGGCCGCGCCCGCGAGCAACCGCATGGGTAAGTTGGCGAGCCGCGACCACGCAGAAAATACCGCGAACGGGCGGGAAAAAAACGTCCGCATCTACGCGATATTTCCGCGTGTTTGCGGAGATTTGTAACATTTTCGCGATAATTTGCGAAAGTCGCTTTTGCAAATTCCGCCCACCCCTAGTCTTTACCTCCTCGCTGAAACCCAGCTCCTCGGCACACACAGCCCATACAATCCACAGCAGAAAAGGTGCCCGTGCCACTTAGAGGGTTCTGCCCTTCACAACGAAAAAATCCTAAGCTTCTAAACAACTCACCATGTGAGGATACGAACTTTAGGAAGCACGATGACGATCGAAGGCGGCAGCTCTTTTCAAAGCAAGAAATGCAGCCTCTCTCTCTTCATGCCGCACCGAGGGCAGATTAGAAAGAGAAACACAGCCTCCTCCGCACTGTGCGACTTCATGAGCATACACTGCCAGAGGCCCCTGCAACTAACTAATTCCGCACCGTGAAGCGCACAATTGCAACTTTCTTGTATGACTGTTATGCTCGCACAAAATGCGTGTGCTGCATGCACGCAAAGTTAATGCAAGGGTGGCATTGCCACAGTAGTGTGACTAAGCAGTAACCAAAAATTGGCCCTCGCTTATCGCAACAGTAAAGAAAAGCCAATTTTTTTTAAACTTTATTTTTCAATTTGCATTATACAAATACAAAAACAAATCGGCATCAATACAGCGTACATAGACATATTGTTGGTGTTATCAATGGCATGTAGCACAGATGGTCGCATTGAGGGGATGGGCGGAAATACCATGGGATCACAGAAGTATTCAGAAGCATACTACAGTGAGGAGAGAACACGGGGCATAGCATAGAGTCCCATTGTGCATATAGAAGAGACATTATTTAACATTACCTTGCAGTTATTACAAGAACAAACGCAATTAATGCTTGCTTAAATATACATACAGCTAGACACAGTGAATGTGCATGATCCATCCACACCAAATGTGATGAGTGCGCAGTTCAGGAAATTCAAGCAGCACGGCTTTGAAATACACCGGGACAAAATAAGAGAAATCACTTGAAAGAGTAGCCCTTTTAGGATTTAGTAAGTAGAGTCCTTTGTTAGCGCTCTTACATTAAAGGGCATGTGGAATGTGAAGTGGCGGTCCCTCGCGACACAACCATGGTTACCAGCGGCGGCCGGCATGCTCGCGGGAGGGAGGGAGGGGGGGGTCGTGGGTGGGGAATTAAAAA
This sequence comes from Triturus cristatus, assembly GCF_964204655.1. Taxonomy (NCBI): domain Eukaryota; kingdom Metazoa; phylum Chordata; class Amphibia; order Caudata; family Salamandridae; genus Triturus; species Triturus cristatus. The sequence goes on along the minus strand of NC_140589.1, from coordinate 760,086,413 downwards.
ATAAAAACAAAACGCACCTTACTGCCGTGGCGCGCTGCCTGCGCTCCTGGTCGGTCACGCTCAGCGGCAGTCAGGTCCGCGCGTTCCTACTGCAGGAACAGGAAGCAGCCAGCAGGCAGCTCCCCTCCCTTACCCAAGCCAATCACAACGCTGCAATGGCAGCGTTGTGATTGGCGAGGCGCAGCGGAGAGCTCCCCAGCCGGGCCATTTTCTCTATGTAGGCTGCATGCAGCAGCCTACATAGAGAACAAGCATTGGCATCGCCAATAGATCTTGCCTTTGGGGCCTTATAAGTCATTAGAGAGAGCTATTTTAACGTTTTTAACATGTGTTGCAGATTGTGAATGTTGTGCAGCATGTTTAAAAGTTATAAGTTATAATTAAAAAAGTGTTATAACCATTTGACTCTTTATATATAACATAGAAAGGGGCGTGGCTTGGCACGCGGCAAGTTGGCCGCACTGTAGTGTAGCTCTGCCGGACGCCTTTATGATCCTTTCAATATTCTGCTCCTAAGGTTCCCATCGACTCTGTTCTCTGGGCGGTTGTGATTGCTGAAGTCTGGAGCTGCTGGGCGGTGAGATTGGCGGTGGTGACGGCGGCCGCTGAGCATAGACAACGAGCGCCGGATATTTTCCTCGTGGCCATAATGGCGCATGGGTGGTCGCCGCTGGCATATCCTGCTAGGTGCTAGTCCCGTGAAGCAGAATCCGCTGTGACCCCTCGCACCGTGCTGCGGATTGTGGACGACGCTGCTCATACAGTGAGCTGCGTGCCGCCTCTCCGGCTTGGTTTCCTGTTATTTCTCGTGAGTGCCGGCGGCCCCGGAGGTGTGTGCTCGTTGGGACGAGAGGCGCGCTGAATGAGCAAATTACGGGAGCGGCTGGCTTCAGATGGCAAGGTAGGCCTGTACGGGGCTCCGAACACCGTTCCCTCTGCTGGCACTGCCTTGTGCCTGGATGGAGGGCAGACATCTCACAGACCTGGATCCCGCTTTACACTAAGCTCTCAACACCGATTGGTGCGGAGGAGACTGTTGCGACCTGCGAGGGCGCCGCTGGATACGATCGCGCTGCGCGCTGCTTTGCTGCCTCCATCAACACGCCTTCACTCCTGCAATGTTGTAGATAGGAGCAGTTGCATTACTGTATTTGGCTAATATCCTGCTGCTGTGAGGCGTACTAACGCAGTGGAACTTATAGACTGGCTCTGAGTACACTACCTTTACCAAGTCTGAGGTCTGATAACACTGATACGACGTGCAGCCATTATTATGTTCCAGCGTGAAGCATTGTAGTGGCTGCTGCATATTGGGGCGACCGGACTATAGTTTCTGCTCTGTCGTGCACGTTGTAGTGGCGGACGACAGAGGCCTGCTCACTCTGGGCCTAAGAGGGTTGCCCTTTCTTACATAGACACCGAACGCAGACGCCTCCCTCTGTACTCACTCAGTGCTACAGTAGTGCCATTCCGCGCACAAATTAGAGGCACCCTGCGGCCCATTATTAGTGTCGGACCCACCAGGGACCAGAGCTGAGTACCTAACATATATGTAGACGCCCTGCTACTAGACCTCACGCAATTGTACGCTACTCGGCTTTCTTGCCTTCTGGTCTTGCACCCAGTTCATGACGCAGTGTCTCTCTCCCTCCGTCAGCATGGGTACACCAGAGAAGAACCAGCCGAGACTCACCTTTGACTTACACAAGGGAGGTAAATCTACACAAAATGCTGCCTCGGACTCGGAACTGGAATCCGTCGCTCAGGCCCCTACCACCCTAGAGAAAACCCTGTCTGCAATCCAAGCCAGCCTGCAGTCCATCGACGGCAAAATAGAAGCTCTCAACGGCCGTATGGACTATATCTCATCAAAGTTGGATAAACAGGCGATGAGGATTGGAGAAGCTGAACAACGTATTTCGGACACTGAGGATGGCCTGCAACAGGTTGCCGACAAGACCACAGATATTGCGAAGTTACTGGCGGTAATACAAGCTAAAAATGAGGACATCGAAGCGCGCACTAGGCGCAACAATGTGCGCATTTTGGGTGTGCCGGAGTCCACAAATGTAGGACACCTGGAGGATTACGTCGAGACTGTGCACCGAGATATCTGTGGAGCCGAGAATCTCTCCAACATGTTTGCCATCGAGCGTGCCCACAGGTCACTGGCAGTGTGACTGCCACCTGGTGCTCAACCCAGGCCGATCATCACACGGCTACTGAACTTTCGGGACAGGGACACAGTGCTGCGCATCACTCGGCAAAAAGGCATCATAAGCTATCAAGGCAATGTCCTGTCCTTTTTCCCTGATTTCACAGCCACAGTTCAAACTGCACGGAAGGAGTTCCAAGAGGTCAAAAAACTCCTAATGAAGGAGCAAGTCCCATATGCCATGATGTATCCTGCTCGCCTACGTATAGGCACTGATGGCAATGTAAAGATCTTCGTAAATCCAAAGCTGGCCATGAACTATGCTAAATCTCTACGGCGCAAGCAACCCTCTCCCTCTCATACCTAAGATGTTGATGACTGATCGCCGGACTCACCCTGGCACTTCATATCCTTTGTTGTAGTCGACAGCACATCACCAGGGCTTAATAAATATCTGTGTCTCTATATTGTCTGATCACATGACTGGGTTAAAAACGGGCCCCTGTACGTCTCAATGGCGCATCTTATACACATGCTCTTTTGCTCCCTGATAGCTTTGCAACATGTACCTGCATATTCATCTGTCTCCATTGTCAATTTGCAGGATATAACCTTTTTATTCTACAGATATGGACATATCGAGTGATTTTGTTATGCAATAGAATCTGCCTCAATCATATTAGTGCATTGTTCCCTCATGTTCCCGTTTATCATGCTGCTCGACATGTTTCTTTCTTCTAATTTTGTTCCGATGGCTAGGTGCTAGGAGCTCTACAATCCACGAGGCAGCCCCCTCCCATCTTCACCGTGGAGTGGTCTGTGCCGCTACATTACCTGGTGGGTATACCCCTCATTGTGTTTTCAAGTACGTTTCTAGTTCTGGTTATGGCAATGGGATTTGTCTTTGGCAAATTGGGGTTGCTAAAGTGGGTGGTGGGAGGGGGTTGGGTATTGTTTTTCATAGCTGTATGTAGAATGATCAGAGTACTAACCACGGATAGAATCCTTGACATGGTGCACAGTGGATATCAGTTGTCGCATACTGGTTATGTATCCAGAATCCCTGAGATAGGCGATGGGTGAAGAGTATAAGTGCCTAACGTGGAATGTCCGCGGACTTAACACCCCCAAGAAAGTTTGCCAAGTGCTGACATATCTAGATAGGCATAATGTCCAAATTGCCCTGCTGCAGGAATCGCATTTAAGCAAACTCACAGAAGCTAAAATAGCACACAGGTGGGCAGGTTTTCGTTTAGCATCATCGTACTCTACTTACGCAAGGGGGTGCTCATCTTACTTAAGAGAGGTATACCATTCTTACCTATACATACTCATACTGATTCAGAAGGTCGCTGGGCCATGGTACAAGGCAAATTGGTTATGACCATTCTCACGATTATTAATATCTATGGCCCTGTGGTGGACGACCCAAAGCCCTTTATCCAAATGCTTACTGTTCTACGGTCATGGCCTGAAACAGTTGTCCTCTGGGGAGACGATTTCAACACGCACCTAAACCCACAGGTCGACAAATCTAACCCGGCAGGTGCCCGTATGATCAAGGTGGCCCAGTGTGTGCGTGAGGCCATGGCGGAAATGGGTTTGGATGATGTCTGGTGCTTGCGCAACATGAATGTTCACGAAGGTACTCATGCCACTCCTGCCTACAATAGTTGGTCCCGATTGGACTATTGGCTGTTAAATGAAGATGCAAATAGCTGGGTCACACACATACGAAACCTGCGGCGTACCCTCTCGAATCATAACCCCGTTTGTTTGCACTTGCGAATCCCTACAAACCCTCACCGCCCCTTCACCTGGCGCTTCCGGGCTGCGGCTTTACTCAACCCTATATATAGGGACGCCATTAGAACTGCCATTACTCAATACTTCGACGAAAATGTGGGCTCGTGGAGAGTCAGGCCACGCTTTGGGAGGCATTTAAAGTACGATCAGGGGGGTATGTATTAGCACCACATCGGGGATTTTAAAAGATATTAGAGGACAACTTTCTAAGACGGAGAAAGCTCTGGGGGATTAGAAAAGAAGTATTGGACAACACCATCTACAAAATCACTGGCCTGCCTGCACGAACTCCTGGCGGAATATGACACACTAGCCGAATCGGAGACAAGGTATATAGCACGTCGACATGTAGCTCGTGCATATGGCGAAGGTGGCCGTCCTGGTAGGAATTTATCCTCTAAGTTACGTTTTAGATCAAACCATCATCAGATTGTCAAGATAGCTGACAGTCACGGGACAGAACACTTCACTCCCCAAGCAATCGTTGACCAATTCAGTGACTGCTATAGGACATTGTACACTACGAGGGGAGGTTTGGATGATGTTGCATTAGATGAATATCTGTCGGACATGGCATGTGCGTGGCTGTCCGACACCCACCGTGAGTATCTCTCTCTGCCCATAGATGAAACCGATGTCAGAGAAGCTATTCTCCCTCTTCCTAACAAGGCCCCAGGGCCGGATGGACTAACAGCAGAATTCTACAGAGCCTATGCAGACCTTCTTGTTCACCATCTGTTGGAAATGTATGCTAAGGCTCACAAATCTGGTATCCTAGCCCCCTCTCTGAGACCAGCTATGATCATCACCCTTCTCAAAAAAGATAAACCGCCCACGCTCGTCCCCTATCACAAATTAATCTAGATGCAAAAATATTAGCAAGGAACCTAGCTACAAAAATTCAACCCTTGATGCCCCTCCTTGTGCTTCCTGACCAATCCCGGTTTGTGCCAGAGCGATCCACATCCCATAATCTACGGACCATCTTCGCCATGTTCCACATTCTTAACCCGGACCTACCAGCAGCTGCCATCATGCTCGACGCGGCTAAAGCGTTTGACTTCATCGAGTGGCGCTATATGTTTCACATATTACACAGACTGGGGTTCCAGAGCGTTCTGACAATGTGGATCCAGATCCTATATACGGCCACATCAGCTAGAGTGCGCGTGGGTGGGCTCACCTCGGAACCTTTCAATATTGAACGTGGCACCAGACAGGGATGTCCCCTATCCCCCCTTCTTTTTGCTCTGATGCTGGAGCCACTTGCCTGCAAAATACGCCAATGTCACAGGGCATCTGAGGTTAATTTTAATCACCGACCTGTTGGCATTTCAATGTATGCAGATGATATGGTTCTCTTTATTCGAGATCCCCAGCAATATTTATCCCCTATCCCCGGCGAATACATTAGATTTGGCCTCTTTTCCGGTCTCACAATTCATTGGGAGAAATCGGTTATCATACCACTGACAACAGTCACATCTCAGCCTCAATTGGACTACCCCTTGATGTGGACAACAGACCCGGTTAAATATCTTGGCGTCTGGGTGCATTGCAACCCCGACGTTGTAGTTAGAGAAAACTATGGTCAAGCATATAGCGCTCTAGTCCAGCAAGTAGATAGATGGTCACGTCTTCCACTCTCTTTAGCGGACCGCATTGCAGTAATCTCTGCTTCCCTATGGGATTTAATAGTAATCTTGAGCAAATGCCCTGCCCATGTGGCACCGGCAGTAATCAAACGATGGTACACTTTTTATGAAAAATACACAAAACAACACCTGATTCAGTATTTTAAGGCATCCGCTTACATCGATTATAGAACAGCATACCTGGAGATTATTAGATCTGATTTTTCGTGTCAGTTCTTTCCTGAGAGCGGCAGTCCGCTCATGTATTTCCATGAGCAATTTTTAATGTGTTAAGTGCACCTGAAAACATAATACTGCTCTATTGTACGCACTTACCTTTACCTTATAGTTGGAATACTAACTAAAGTGCTACCTGCGGTCTGGAACATCTTATAAGCCTAAAATGTAATCGCACTTACATTATGCTGCTAAAATTGTTTACAACTGATTGCACTTTACCCCAATATGCTGCTATATGTTTGTCCAACCTTTTAATGTGCTAACATTTTAACGCCGCCATCTACCCATCCATTTGAAAATTTTAATCATGATATTGCTGTTTGTACATTATGTCCCTCGTAACATTTGAACACAATTGCAGCCTTTTTTATCCGAAAAGTTCTTGTTAATTATTGCTTTTTATATGGTGCTTTTTAAAATAGGAAATTGTACTGTTGCTGGTGTATCTGAACTGTGCTTTTATGGATATCTGTATCCGAATAAAGATTATTGAAATGAAATTGCAGTAATCAAAATGGTCATTCTTCCTCCTTTTCTATATCTTTTCTGTAACATCCCGATCAAATTGACAAAACAATTTTTTACGACAGTGCGGACTCAGCTTTTAAGATTAGTGTGGGGTGACGGGCAACCCAGAATTAGCTGGCAAACACTGACGCTCTCTTATGACAAAGGAGGCTTTGCCGCATTAGATTTTTATATGTATTACCTCTGCGCACAGGCTCAATACGCCTATTACTGGTTTAGATCACATGACTTTATACCACACGTCGCGGTGGAAGATGGAGATGCGCATCCTATACCACTTGCGAGCATGCTGACCCATACTCGCAGACACACGCCAAAAGCAAATTAACACCATAGACGTCACCATTGCGGCGTGGCAAGCGATCGGCGCACGTGTACATAAACTCCCCTTGTACGCACCTGCTCTGCCGCTGGCTTATCATGCGGCCTTGTCCGTTATTCAGGAGGTGGGCCCCATGAATTCCCTAAAAGAAGCTGGCATTACTCATATGCGCGATCTCTATCCGGAGGGTGGTTACATCACAGGGTGTGATCTGGACTACATACAAAACCCCACTTTACTTTTTCAATATTCCTGTTATCGCCTGAAACGTGCGATACAGGACCATTACCCTGGCTTCCCTGCTGAGCCCCCTACGCTTAACTTGCTACAACTTTTGGTAGTAGCTCCCACAGGAAAAAACTGATTACTAAATTATATAGGGCTGCACAGGAGGAAACAGTCCGGGGACCCGACAAAAGCCTTAGGCGCTGGAATGATATATTGGATCCCCAGATTACTCAGAAGGAATGGGAACAAATATGAGGATGGGCTTCCTTACACCCAACGGCAATTTACGTATCATCCACTTTACATTTATTCATCAAATATATCACACCCCTGCCAAATTGCACAAACTGGGTCTAAGGGAGTCCGACCAATGTAAACGATGTGGTCAAACTAAAGGCGATTTTATCCATCTTGCATGGCAATGCAGACTGGTACGGACATACTGGGAGAAGGTGGTGGAATGCATTCACACTATGACAGGCACTGTAATACAATGCACACCCCTAGAGTGCTTGCTTGGTTATGTCCCCCAGTCGAAGGGCACCTTGGGCAGGTTTATGAGGGTCGCCCTTTTGCTAGCTAAATGCCGAATTATGTTAACATGAGAAAACACACTTTCCTCGAAAATTGCAGGGTGGATCAAAGACCTAGTGTACTGCCGTGAAAACTTGGACTTATACGCTGAAGAACTGCCGGTAACATCCAAACCTAAAGATATATGGGAACCGCTTAGGCACTTCTTAGCACTTCAAACTCACGATGATGGCGGGTGACTTAATGGCCTATTTGTGTTTCTGCTCTATTATATTCTATGACTGTGTCCATTGTGCCACTGCTGAAAGACCTATATACTGTATGTACTGTAAACACTGATCACTGAAGATTCGCACGTTGTTACTTCTCTACTGTTGCTATGGTTTATACTGCCCTGTGTGGCAGCATTGTTTGTGTTATGACAAGAAACTAATAAAAAGAATTTAAAAAAAAATAAAAAATAAAAAAATATATATATATAACATAGAAAACATTATATACAACTGAAGTATCCTAATAAAAACTAGAATTAACACGAAAAATGTGTTCTAGTTTTGTTGTTTATGCAAGGAAGGGGAAGTGGGGGAAGGGGAGTGGAGGTGTAGGGAGGGAGGTGGTGGGGGAGGGGAGGACTGGAGTGGAGGTGTAGGTAGGGAGGGGATGGGATGAGGTAGAGTGGAGGTGTAGGGAGGGAGTGGGTGGGGGAGTGGAGGTGGAGGGAGGGGGTGAGTGAGGGAGGTGTAGGGAGTGAGGATGAAGTGAAGGTGGGAGAGTGGAGTTGGAGGTGGAGGAGGTGGGAGTGGGAGTGGAAGCGGAGGGAGGAGGAGACGAGGTGCAGGCAGGGAGGAGGGGGAGGAGCTTTCCTATGGGTTGGTGTACCCAGGGTACTTTTGGCCCCTGTGAGTGTGATAGCTCACCGGCCCAAACTTTCACTCACTTTGTATTATTTTGTCCACACTTTACCTGGCCTAGAAAACAATTCTTAAAGATCTAAAATTCAAACAAGTGAGGCCTGCTATGTTACATCTTTTTATGCTTAGGAATGTTCACAACTGTGTATGCGTAGCCAATTTTTTGCGCTGTGTAATTAAGCTTCAGGAGGCATGGACTTAATCTTATCAGGGGTTTGGTTTGAGGGATGGAAAATAAAGGTGTTATCTTATGTTTAGTCAGTTAGTGCCGGTGGAGCTAGTAGAAGCCCTTTTGTATTATTTGCAACGCTCAAGGCCTCCTCTTATGTTTGACATGGAATTGTAATCAATGTTATAATGATCCAAATGGATGTATGTCGTTACAACGCACACTTTTACAACGCATGCACTTACAACGCATTTTTTACAACGCAAAATCCATTACAACGCACTACACTTACAACGCATGACACTACAACGCATTTTTAAAAACTACCTTTACAACGCATACCATTACAACGCATAATATTAAATTGCATTTAAGGTAAGTATTAGATAGTATAAGGGTAAAAATTACTTTTCTAACTCCAGGGGGTGCAACAGTAGGGTAAGTGTTGGATAGTATAGGGGTAAAAATTACTATTCTAACTCCAGGGGGTGCAACAGTAGGGTAAGTGTTGGATAGTATAGGGGTAAAAATTGCTATTCTAACTCCAGGGGGTGCAACAGTAGGGTAAGTGTTGGATAGTATAGGGGTAAAAATTACTATTCTAACTCCAGGGGGTGCAACAGTAGGGTAAGTGTTGGATAGTATAGGGGTAAAAATTACTATTCTAACTCCAGGGGGTGCAACAGTAGGGTAAGTGTTGGATAGTATAGGGGTAAAAATTACTATTCTAACTCCAGGGGGTGCAACAGTAGGGTAAGTGTTGGATAGTATAGGGGTAAAAATTACTATTCTAACTCCAGGGGGTGCAACAGTAGGGTAAGTGTTGGATAGTATAGGGGTAAAAATTACTATTCTAACTCCAGGGGGTGCAACAGTAGGGTAAGTGTTGGATAGTATAGGGGTAAAAATTACTATTCTAACTTCAGGGGGTGCAACAGTAGGGTAAGTGTTGGATAGTATAGGGGTAAAAATTGCTATTCTAACTCCAGGGGGTGCAACAGTAGGGTAAGTGTTGGATAGTATAGGGGTAAAAATTACTATTCTAACTCCAGGGGGTGCAACAGTAGGGTAAGTGTTGGATAGTATAGGGGTAAAAATTACTATTCTAACTCCAGGGGGTGCAACAGTAGGGTAAGTGTTGGATAGTATAGGGGTAAAAATTACTATTCTAACTCCAGGGGGTGCAACAGTAGGGTAAGTGTTGGATAGTATAGGGGTAAAAATTACTATTCTAACTCCAGGGGGTGCAACAGTAGGGTAAGTGTTGGATAGTATAGGGGTAAAAATTACTATTCTAACTCCAGGGGGTGCATCAGTAGGGTAAGTGTTGGATAATATAGGGGTAAAAATTACTATTCTAACTCCAGGGGGTGCAACAGTAGGGTAAGTGTTGGATAGTATAGGGGTAAAAATTACTATTCTAACTCCAGGGGGTGCAACAGTAGGGTAAGTGTTGGATAGTATAGGGGTAAAAATTACTATTCTAACTCCAGGGGGTGCAACAGTAGGGTAAGTGTTGGATAGTATAGGGGTAAAAATTACTATTCTAACTCCAGGGGGTGCAACAGTAGGGTAAGTGTTGGATAGTATAGGGGTAAAAATTGCTATTCTAACTCCAGGGGGTGCAACAGTAGGGTAAGTGTTGGATAGTATAGGGGTAAAAATTACTATTCTAACTCCAGGGGGTGCAACAGTAGGGTAAGTGTTGGATAGTATAGGGGTAAAAATTACTATTCTAACTCCAGGGGGTGCAACAGTAGGGTAAGTGTTGGATAGTATAGGGGTAAAAATTACTATTCTAACTCCAGGGGGTGCAACAGTAGGGTAAGTGTTGGATAGTATAGGGGTAAAAATTACTATTCTAACTCCAGGGGGTGCAACAGTAGGGTAAGTGTTGGATAGTATAGGGGTAAAAATTACTATTCTAACTTCAGGGGGTGCAACAGTAGGGTAAGTGTTGGATAGTATAGGGGTACAAATTGCTATTCTAACTCCAGGGGGTGCAACAGTAGGGTAAGTGTTGGATAGTATAGGGGTAAAAATTACTATTCTAACTCCAGGGGGTGCAACAGTAGGGTAAGTGTTGGATAGTATAGGGGTAAAAATTACTATTCTAACTCCAGGGGGTGCAACAGTAGGGTAAGTGTTGGATAGTATAGGGGTAAAAATTACTATTTTAACTCCAGGGGGTGCAACAGTAGGGTAAGTGTTGGATAGTATAGGGGTAAAAATTACTATTCTAACTCCAGGGGGTGCAACAGTAGGGTAAGTGTTGGATAGTGTAGTGTAATATTATGCGTTGTAATGGTAGGCGTTGTAATGGAATGCGTTGTAAAGGTAGTTTTTAAAAATGCGTTGTAGTGTCATGCGTTGTAAGTGTAGTGCGTTGTAATGGATTTTGCGTTGTAACAAATGCGTTGTAAGTGTAGTGCGTTGTAAAAGTTGCGTTGTAAAGGTTGTTCCCCGATCCAAATGTGGTTCGGATTTTATGTTATGTGCTCGGTGAAGTTTTATTGGAATCTGTTCTTTAAACTATGCTTTTATGGTCTATTTTAACCGATTAAAGATTTATACTACTACTATTGTTTTTTGTCCGGTAATGTTTTCTCATCTCATTTTGCTTTTGTTGCATCATCGCACCTTCAACTCCGTTCCATTCCCACAGATGCCACAGTTCAGCAGTAAAGGAGATATTTTACTGCCAAGTGTTGCAGCTTTGCGACACAAAATTAAATTGGAACAGTGCTTTAAGTGGAAATATGGAAGTGCCGGTACTCACGCTGCAGAGTAACTGCTTGCTGGTGAGAAGTGCCAGTACTCTCCCATTACATGTACTGCAGCAGTGCTGGGAAGAGCAGGTGCTCTCCGTTTCAATGTAAAGAAGTGCCTGCCCATTTAAAGCACTGTTTTGAAATGAAAACTTTTTTTTTTCGCCATAAATTAATTGTGTCACTTTCTCTTGTTCATGAGAACATAAGTTCCTATCACGAAGATGCGTCCCGCACCTCATCGCTTTGTTCCAATCTTTGCTGCATTAACGAGCCACCCTTTAAATTTTAGAGAAAACAGGCTCCGTGTATGTGGCTGTAGGGTAGGTCTGTGGGCAGTCCTGGATTTTAAACCGACTGCCTGCTTCCCACTGAGGTTTAATGCTCCCTATTTAATGAAGGGAAAGTGAAACTACACGTCCCAGAATGCACCGTCCTATTGGTCAAAAAGCCGGCACAGACTACAGACGTGCAGTAACTAGAGACATACAAATATACACAGAAGCATGGAGTGCAAGCAACACCAGAGCAGCAGGCGTGAACAAGTACAGCTGCCCATGCATCAAATTTGCTGTGTTAAGAGTGGTTTGCAAAAAAGTTACACGATCAAAATACAAAACATCAGTGGTCTGTGGAGAAGGCCTCGAAACGGGCCTGTTGACGTTCTCTGCAAATAGAAAGGCGCCATGAAGCTTTCTGCCAGTGTTTCTTGCAGGTCTATGTTTGCAGCCTAAGTCTGATCTCCCAGTAATTTCAGCACTTGTGCACACGTCTCCAAGCGGCACTAGCGCCGTGAAGCAAGACAAAGTGTTCCCGCTGTAAGCACCACTCAGCACAAAAGCCAAGCCCTTCACGAGGCTCTAAGATGAATAAGGGCCTTGTTTAGATCCCCAGCGATGTCACAAGGCAGAAGAGGAAAGCTCGTAGCAATAATTACCACCTCCTTTGTGGCATCCTGCGGCTTCCGTCAGGTTAAATAACACACTGTATCTGCACCGCTTAACTTTTATGACACTGCCATCGAGGCTGATAACTATAATAACGGCCATGTGAAAGGTGAACGGCTCATACCATTGTCTGATGTGAGATCCCCAGTTATTACAAGCGCGGGAGTGGTGCGCGTGCGCTTGTGCCCCCGCTGCACGCTAAAAACAGGGGAGTGCCATCAGATTTGCAGAGAGAAACTTAGATGGACCTGACAGATGGGCGGAGTTGGCGAATCATGTGATGCATAACAGGAAGAAGCAAATTAGACCATAAACAAGCGCAGACATGCTGCCGCAAAAGGAATGCGAGGTATGCAGCTGGCTGCTGCTTGCTCCCGAGCACCATAGGCCAGGGAAGAGAGAAGGTGGGACATGCACCCACCTTGTGCCAATTACGTGCTGTCTTTCTTAGAAAGACGCATGCAGAGGCCAATAGCGGGAGATAAAAAAAAGCACACGCACGAGCCTGTGTTTCGAAGTTTAAAGTGCTTACTAAAGCCTCGCAGAGCAGCGCATGCGCTCTGGCTCAGGCGAGACCTAAAAAGGGGTAGTGCGCATGACTGCTTTGTTCGGCCCTGGGGCCGACCAAACAGTCAGTACCCACAACAATGGGTAAGCCACTCCCCCTCTGCTCTCGAGCAGGACTGCCCACCCGCCCGCCCCCAACCAGGCGCAGAGGCACTTCTGCTTTCTCGCAGTGCGAGAAACAGAAACATAAATGGTAGTTTTTACCGTTTATGTTTCTGCCTTCTCCCACTGCGAGAAACCAGTGAGACGCCGCCCTCTCGCCCCAATGGGGGAGCCGCCACTGCTGGTTTAGTAGATTTGCCCTGAATACCACTGGGTTTTCTTCACACCTGTTGGGCAAAACAATTGATACACTTGGTGTTACAAAGACATGTGATTTGGTTTAACTTACTGAAGGAAGGGGGGCATGGCTAAGCAACATGGCCAACAGGACGTGAGCTCCTGACCAGCTAGCCACCAAACCCTGAATCATCCTGTCTGCTGACGCCCACAACAGCTCCCCTTGTGCGGCGGGAACTCTGCACGCTGTGGGGACACCCTGGGAGAAATGTGGTCGGAGTCGACAACGGCGGCTCTGCGCCCGTCGGCCCGGCCAGCTGAAATCACGTGAGGCTGGGGATGAGGCCTACGCCCTCCTGAGATCTCCACGGGCCTCGAGGGTGGCGATTCCCTCACCGCTCGCCCTACGACCCCAGGGGCTGCCGGGGAGGCGCCCTCTGCAATCGGGAGCCTCCTGATATCTCCTGACACCGGCCCTCGCTGCTGAGCCTTGGAGAGTGGGACGATCCCCGAGAGGCCCCTACATCGGCTGCAAGGTGCCCCCTATCACTGGGGGCCCCTATGTGCACTGCGAGCCTGTGGGTCCCCCCCTGCAGTGTGAGGTGCAACACGGACTGAGCCGCGAGTCAGGCCTCGAAGGTCTGGTGTGTGTCGGCGGCCACCCAGAGGTGGCGGGCGGTCGTGTGCTTCCCTCTGACCTGCTGGGGAGCTCCTGAGCCTGAGAGACTGCTTTCGGCCCCGCTGGACTGGTGGGTCGGCGCCTTTGAGGTACGGCGCGAGGGGCTGCTACGCCTCCCTCGGTGGTAACATCCTGAATCCTCCTACTGGGGCATGGGGACCCTCTGGCTCTTGGGGCCCCCGGGGAGTACATCACCACTGCCTGGCTGCGGCACTGATAGGCGGTGGCTGCCTTGACGCAGGTTACTTAGTACTGCCCCGAGTGGGAAGCCGCCCGCCCAGGTCATTTTCTTCTCTGCCTGCCCCGTTGGGTGATCGCAGGGGTGCCCGACCCCTCTTGGAAACCCTCACATAGACTGTCTATCTGGAGACAACTACAGAGGCGAGTCTGGTGCCCGGGAGCACTGTGGGGACCCTCACAGGTGGATGACAGGTCGAGATACCTCGCGCTGGCGACAACTTTGGGGTGAGCAGCCCTAGGGTCACTGCTGGACACTCGCTTGGCTCCTTCCTTGGGACGTGGCGGACTTGGGCTACCCAGTTTCACTGGACGGGAACGTGGGCCCTCTTGCGCTTGACCTGGCCCCCTTTGCTCCTGGTGGCATCTACGGGAGGAACATGAGTCCACTGTCGATGGCCCTGTAAAGGGACATTGGGCTTGCCGATTGCACCACTTGCGGACACCTGGTTGTTCCACTGAGGCCTACATCATAGGCAAGGTCAGGCTGCCGCGTGCCTCCAACCCCAACACCATCACACAGTACACCACACAACGCCTAGCCACGCAACTAATCACTCGTCAGACGGGCCAGGATGGAGAGGGAGATGCCTCCAATGAGCCGTCTCGAGCCGAGCTCCTAGAGGCGATATAGGGGTCCCGTACCACCATGGAAAAACAAATTGAGACAGTCTCCATTGATGTAAATTTACTACGGGCGGATCTGCGGAAGGTGGCGGGTAAAGTCTCCACAGCGGAGGGAGACATCGTCCAGCTCCAGGGGGAGGTGGCCACCCTGAAGCAGCAGGTCTCTCAGCTCACTAATATTAACGGAGCGCTGGAACGACGAGCGGAGGAGGCGGAAGGGCGGGCCCGTCGAAGCAACATCAGGGTCCTGGGCATTCCGGAGCGCTCCGAACAGGGCAATGCGGAGCGATTCCTGGAGAATTGGATACATACTAAGCTATGCTCCACAGATCTGTCGGAGGTCTTTGTGGTGGAGCGAGCCCACAGGGCACTGATTCCTCCACGGCAGCCTGGGGCTTCTCCCAGGGCCCTCATTGCTAAAATCCTGAACTATCGGGACATGGACTGTATCCTGAAAGCCCCTCGGGAAGCGACAGACCTACTTTTGACAACGCCAAGATATCCATTTACCCGGACTACAGCCGCCAGGTGCAGGAACAGAGGAAATCTTTTCTCTGCATCAAGCAGAAGCTGCGTGAACTCCACCTCCAATACATGTTACTGTACCTTGTGAAACTCAAGGTGCTAACACATGGGAAGGCCCATTTCTCCGAATCTCCGGAAGAGGTATGGGAATGGCGTGAGATCAGGGGAGAAGCCCTCTCCCAACGCGAGCAAAGAACCTGGGGGACCAGACGACCTGGGAACCGCAGGAACAGACGCAGGAGTCAGGCCGTAAACGACGCTCATCGGACTCCGACGACCCTCCCCCACAGACTGTGACAGGGACTCCCGAGGACAGCCTGGTACCAGAGACTCTCCTGTCCACCACCCATGTGGTTCCAGAAACGGCCATGGACCCGCTTCCGCCCACTACAGCACCGTCCTGAAGATGATATCCTTTTTTCTCTTTTCCTATTGCTGGGGTGGAGGGGGCCGGACCTTAGCGGCCTAGCGATTATTGCCTTACAGGGCTTTGGGAGACTTATTTGCTAAAATTATGCTGCTGTTGCAAGCCTTTGATGGGATTTGTCAATCACTCTGGCATGGGGGTTTCCCGGATACATATTTGGTCAGTCCGAGACATTGAACTATGCCATGAGGCGACTGGTCTGAGTCAGGAGTTGGACTTGGGGGAGGGGGGTTTTCTTCTTCTTTTGAAGAGTAGTTCTAGCCCCGTTTGGGCTAATGGGTCAGCTTTGCACATCCTGGCACTAGCAGGGGAAGGGCATTTCTGTATGTTTTGTTGTCAGTACATTGCTCGTGGGAGGGGGGAGGGTGTTCCTAGGGGGGTGTTTTTTGTTCTTTTTAGGCATCGTATGTATCGCATTTAGGGCACAGGGCCTGTGTAGCTACACGGAACACGGAACACACAGGGATTGGTTACTTTACCATACATGGGGTTTAAATTTTTAAGCTGGAATGTGAGGGGGCTGGGTACATGCACCAAGAGATACAGAGTCCTCCCTCCGCAGACATCATGTCTCGATAGCATGCCTCCAAGAAACTCACCTCACGGACGACGGGGCTCAGAAATTTGCGAAGAAATGGCGGGGACAGGTTTTCCACTCTTCATTTTCTACCTATGCCAGGGGGTCCTTGTGTGGGTGGCCCCTGGGGACCCATTTGCCATCCAGTATGTGGAAGCTGACATCCATGGGAGATATCTGCTCCTTAGAGCTAAACTAGATGGTAGAGATGTTGCCATAATGAACACCTGTGCCCCAAACACGGATGACCCGGACTTTTGACTTTTTTCAGTCCCTGCAGGAGGTCCTGGTATCGGAGATGGACCCCATCCTTGACAGGTCCCCAACCAGAACTGGCACGAAACCAAGGATGACGGCGAAACTCCGGGAGGTCATGGGGAATATAGGAGCCCAGGATGTATGGTGCCAGAGACACCCAACTCAGAAAGTGTACACCTGTTTCTCAGCCACTCATAATACACACAGTCTCTTGGATAGGGTCTTACTCGCAAATCCTGATGCGACTATGTCCTTTGAGGTGTCTCATCAAGCGCGATTCCTATCTGATCAGTCCCCTGTGGCGTGTGTGGTTAATTGGGCAGGTCCGATATGTCGCCCACGGACTTGAAGGCTGCCGGCAGAGATTCTCGAGGACCAGGTGGGGAAGCATCGCCTAGAGACTGCCATAACTGACTATGTTGACCTAAACTGGGGCGGGTCGGACCTATCACTGGCCACGAAGTGGGAAGCCCTGATAGCGGTAGTGAGAGGGGCATGCATAAGCCTTACATGTGGGGTTCGGAAGCATCTCCAATGAGAGCTGCATGAGGAGGAACGCCAACTCTTGGAAGTACAGACCTCTGAGGCCCCTGACACAACGGGAAGGGAGGAGGAACACGATATGCGGAAACACATCCATGACATTTGGGACAGGCTTAATAAATACACCCTCACACAGTACAGACAACATCTTTATAGGGAGGGAGATAAATCGGGCTGCCTTCTGGCCTGGATTCTCCGGCGGGAACACGCCCCGGATGCGATCGTGGCTTTACGGGAGCCCACGGGCGGCCTGATCCACTCTGAGGTGGGACTGCTGCAGGTTCTTAAATCTCATCTCCAGTTGGTGTATACCGCAGACCCCGCAATCTGTGAGGTGTCCTATCTCCCTTACCTTCCTGATCTGACCGTACGGTCTATCCCCAAACTAGCACAGAAGGAACTCAACGAACCCCTAACATTGGGTGAGGTACAGTCCGCCCTGCAGCACCTACTGAGAGCCAAGTCCCCACGTAGTGACGGGTTCCCTCCAGAGTTCTATCAAGCATTCACGGGTACACTTCCCCGACTCCTGTTGCAGGTTTATCTCGCGCATTTGATCGCAGCGTTCTCCCACCGAGCATGACACGGGGGAAATATGCATGATTCTAAAGATGGGAGGGGATGCCAATGAGCCTTTATCGTATCGACCGATCACGATGATCAACACAGATGTTAAAATCTTGTGCAAGCTCTTGGCCTCTCGCTCAGCGCCATACATGACTCACTTGGTCCATGAGGATCAGTGTGGGTTCATACGGGGACGAAACACGGCTATGAATCTGCGACGGCTGAATCACATTCTGCATGAGGTGTGGGGTCGGGAGAAGCAGATGGTATTGGCATCCATTGACCTCGCCAAGGCGTTTGACACGGGGGATTGGGGTTACCTTCTTGAGGTCTTAGGCGCTGTGGGGTTGGGTACCAAATTTTGTCGCTGGATTCGCATTTTGTATACACCTCCCTGCGCTAGGGTAAAACTTGGGGGCGCGAGGTCAGAAGAGTGGCAACTGGGAAGGGGTACATGCCAGGGGTGCCCCCTTTCACCTTTATTGTTCGCCCTAGCCATAGAGCCCTTCGCTGTCCGGGTTCGGACTGATATGGAACAGTGGGGAATTAGAGTGGGTGACACGAGTAATGTTATTTCCCTATATGCTGAAGACGCCCTGTTTTATTTGGCTTCTCCCCGGGATGCACTGCCGGTATTGCTGCACCAGCTAGACCGGTTTGGGGAGGTCTCTGGATTACAACGTAACCGCGGTAAGTCCTTGATCTTTCCATTGGCGGGCCTGGCCTCGGTGCCCCTGGGGCATCTGCCAGACCTCGGGCTGCACTGGGAACAGGAAGGGTTCCGTTACCTTGGGATACAAGTGGCCCCGACGGACACACAAACGCTAGCCCGAAACGTAGGTCGCATAATCACGTTGTTACAGCAGTCGGTGTCATTCTGGAACACTCTTCCACTTTCATTGATGGGCAGGATGGCCATCTCTAAGATGCTTCCTCGGACACTATACGTATTCCAGAACTCACTATGTCCTTTGCCGCAATGAGTTTTCAGAACTCTAAACACGTTACCCAAGTCTCTGCTCTGGGCGGGCCGGCGCAGTAGGGTACCTCTCAACACTATTATCCATAGCTATGAGGAGGGTGGCCTGGAAGCTCCACGCTTCGCCCTATATTACTATGCAGCCCATCTACAACATGCGGCACGTTGGCTCACAGACAGACAACTGGGAGAAACGCCTTCTCTCTGGTAGGGTGGACACCCAGACGCTGAAGGAAGCACTGATGCAGGGCAGGGGGTCGGACACATCTATTCCCTATATCGTGCGACACACAGCCGGTATATGGCAACGGTTTGTAGAGAAGGTCTTACGAAGGGCACCCTTTCACAGGGAGCACCCGATCTGGATACTGGCCCCCTTCATAGACATGGGCAATATATGTCCTTTCAACCTTGGAGGGAGGGTGGGTGCGAAGTTCTGCCCGACCTTTTCCCCAACGAGACCCTCATTACTTACGAGCAGGCGGAAGAGAACTTTGGCCTTGGACAGGGCCAATTCCTACACTTCCAGGGAATTCAGGATGTGGTGAAAATCACCTGGCCTCAGTATCCGGACATTCCACCGCTGACGCACACCCTGGATATCCTCCTTTCATGAGGTATGGGGCGTAAATTGATTTCTCTCCTGTACAAAGCTATGAAACAGGATTCTACCCCTCTGGTACCGCCGTCTCGGGCTGGCTGGGAGAAAGATCTCGCTACCCAGCTGGAAGAGAAGCAATGGGCAAGCATAGGCTTCCTCACATGCACAGTTTCATGCAATGCCAGGTTTAAGTTGACGCACTTTAACTTTTTACACCGCACCTACCTGACCACGGTATCCCTGAAACGCATCTCTAGTGACAGGGGAGATAGATGCCCTTGATGTGCCGCAGAGAAAGCGGGCTTTTTACACTTGGCATGGGACTGTCCACTTGTCAGGCAGTTTTGGGTGGGGGTGGTGGTAAGGATTGTTGCAGCCACAGGCCTTCAGATGACGCCTGAACCCTTGTATTGTTTACTTGCATTAGTCCGGAAGCCCAAGAAAAAGAAACTCCCATATAAGCTCCTACAATTTATGCTGGTGCTAGCTAGGCGCAGGGTAGCTATAACTTGGATGGGGCAGAGGGCCCCAGAAGTGCCTGTCTGGCTTAAAGATGTCCGTAAATGGTCCCTAGCCGAAGAAGCTCACATGAAACTCTCTCGAAGGGATGAGAAGCTGCAAGGAGACCTAATGGCTTGGCGGGACATGTGTACCTCTGGGTTGGCAGAGGGGGAGCCCTCCCCGCAGGATACAACTGACAGTGTGGAGAGTGAGTTAGATATAGCCAATGGGTCTGAGCCCGAAGGGGAGCGTGAGGGTCGACCCCAGTAATGTCCGCATTGTGACTCAGTGCCATGCCCGGTTCCTTCCTCACGGTACTATGTTTGCAAATGTTTCTTCTTTCCCCATTGTACCTTTCCCTCCCTGATGCTGCCTTTTGTCCTATGTGCCATTAATACTGTCAACGACATGCCTATATACAATGTTCTGATGCCAATTTGCTTTTTCTTGTATTTACAACATGTAAACTGAAAAAAAAGTAAAAGAAAAAAAAAACCTACTGAAGGGAAATTCCCACCTATCAAAATACCCCCTTCATCATGAGGCAGAAGAATGAATCCGTCCAGTTATTGCTGCTCTATTAAAACAAAAACCTTTGATCTCCTCTATAGGCATCTGCAATATTCATGTTTACCCATCGAAAAAGCCTTATTAAAAACAAATTGTCATTTTGGGAAAGATTTGCAAGCCATTCATGCTATTGTATTGTCCAGTTATCCTGCTGTAGAAAACCCTGCTATAATTTTCTCATGTATTGCGCTGCGCCTACAGCCCTGTTTTATTTTTTATTGTTTTACTCTCTGCTTTCTTCTCTATAGCTATACACCCTCAGAGACCGTTTTAGTTTTGCTTTCTCATTCAGCAGCTCTCACATGGCATGGGCTCAGGTTGCACAGAATCACCTTCTATCTCTTCAGTATGTCAATGATTTGTTGGTGACGCTGGATTCCAAGGACCAATGCAATTGTTATTTCCTCTATCTATTCAATGAACGAGCAAAACGAGGACATAAAGCCTCCAGGGAAGATTCTGTTTGCCTCGTGTTCAATAGCTAGGTCAGAACATCTCAGCAAGAGAAAGAAGACTCTCTGCTAATCCCATCCAAGCTATCTATCTACAAGTTATCCCATCCAATTATTGTGTCCTAAATGTATACTTCAGCTACTGTAGTCAACTGATTTTTGACTATGCTAACAAAGTGAAACCCCTGCAGGATTTAGTAAACAGTGATACTTTGACACCTTTGCCTGGGTTCACGAAAGCTGCACAGGAATTTCAAAAAATACATTGCCTGATTATACAAAACTTTTCACTCTCTATTTACCCAGGACCCTGGAAACAAAAACGAAACAGACCATTCGTTGTTCCTGTGCTCTTGATACTCTGGCTTGCGCACTCTAGTGGCAGCTGCCTATCTTGTTCAGGGGTAGGCGTAATGGTTCGTTCCACCCGCGGAACTGGCGGAAATTGGCGACTCCGCGTTGCTCTTGTAACGCGGAGTTTTGGGCACATTTCGCCAATTGTTGCATGGTGGAATTTTTTCCCGCGAGGCACCAGAAATTCAAGCGAGATTTGGCGCCCTCTAGCACCACTTTCTAACACGGGCAATCGCAGTAGGAGGGCTGTTTTTTTAGTAAATGTGCTGCTGCTCAAGTACTACTTGAGTGACAGTGAAATCAGTCAAAATCAACTCAAATGGGTGAGCGCTCTTGCACGCTGCATGGTTCAGTTCGCGCTGATTTTTTAGCGCTGCTCACGCTACAGGCTGTAAATTGCAGTGCGAGCAGTGCGACATGCACATTTCTGATCCTTGGCGGAACTCCGCAGAATCCTGCAGAGTTTTTATGTAACTCTGCAGAACTCCATGGAGTGAAATTCCGCAAGTTCCGTCCACCCCATCATCTTGTTGAAGTGTCTGAAGATGTCCACAAATGTTTCTTTGGGATCACCTCTGACTGTTGCTATGCCTCATGCTTAATGGTACATTGAAAAAGAAAATATCAAGGTCACATGAAGAACCGGAAGTTAAATTGCTTGAAGCCCTCCCTTTAGCCCTAATGTCACTGAGAGACATTCCTAAAAGAAAATGAGCCCTTTTGAAATTTTCATGGGCAGACCAACGATTCTCCCATCCACTCTTCAAGCTTTTCTTGATTTGCATCTTTCTGAGAATGTGACTTTAGACTATTGCAAGCAAGTTATTCACAGTCTACTGATTTACTGTCTCAACAGTGTTTATTCTCAGGTGCAAGCTCTTTCTCACCAGCTCAACCGAAGACTGCCACAATCTGCAAAGAGGGTATTAGATTCACATAAATATTCATCCTCAATAGGGGTACAGAATTCATATACAGATTCATCAGCGAAAGCTTGCTCATCCTCAACACTGTTGTCAAGTACAGAGAACTGCTTGCTTTTATCCACGCTTCACACTGCAAACAGATCAAAGAACCAAGAGACACTGACCCACTGATAAAACAACGCCCTTGCCCCTTCAGGCAAACCACAAAGATGCTGAACCTCAGTCTGCATAAAAGCTATTTTCACTGTAAGATGGTTGGCTGTTCCATGAGTAAGCAGTGGGATCCAATATTAAGATTAATAAATGTTATATCCGGCTAGAAAACAGATACAAATTTAATTATTGGACTTTTTTCTAAATTTTCATTACAAGTTCAGTTCACTGGTGAAGTCAGATTTCTAATAAATATTTTGGAAAGACTACTTTTAGAAATTTACCTTTGTGCTTCCTGAAGTCCCTGGAAGCTAAATCTGCATTTTGCTTTCCCTCTTCTGCCAGTGGTTAGCATTTCAGTAGGTGTGAATAATGTGTGAACTTGTCTCCCAGTACAGGCAAAAAATGTCTTTGGGTGTGGTGAGGTTGTAGTGCCCTTGATGGGATGGCCTGTGGCTGGGCCCATGGACTTCATTAATATCAATGACGACTACCATGTCAAAATATATGCAGTTAATACCAGGCCTGCACTCTTCTTTTGTCCTCTGAGCCAGACTAGCCTCCATCACAGTCGGCCTCTTGTTGACACTACAGTGTCAGGTCCTGCTGGAGTGTTGAGACCTGCTTGAAAGGTCTATTGGGATTTCTCGTATGACACTGGGGAACACTTCAAAGAGGCCTCCTCTGTTAGAGGTAAAGGTTAGCTGACATCTGGGCAGGGTCTTCTATTGTCCCCCTAACCAGGGAGGCTCTAGTCACAGATGGGCTCTTTTTCACATAACAGTGTCAAATACTGTTTAAAAGGTTTGCTGGGTTAACATATAACTAATGGGATGCACTTCAAAGGATGGTAACAGAATGCTAAAACAAGTTGTGTGTATTCACGGTCTAGTTGCTGAAATATCAGCTTTGTTCTACCAGACTTCTGTCTATGAACTTGTTGGGGGTACAGAGACTGTCTAAAACTGGATTTTTGTGTTAGATGTTGGAGGACACTAAGATGGCCATAGTACAGTCCCCACACATACAACCAGCCCACAGAGCCCAAATTTAGTTGAGCAGAAGACTTTGACCATCTTGAAAATGCCCAACACAGGTAGGGTGGGCGCCCGGAACCTTTACCACAATGGTAAGGGCATCCCCGGGGGTCACTCCCACCCACTAGCTCATAGTAGGCATAAATCTGTCTTTATTAGGCACACTTCAGAACACTCCTGGACCTGTGGAATATCAGAAAGGACTGAATCTGCTTTAGGTGAATGGGGACTTAAAGGACTAAAATCGGAAGGTACATTTTTTACCAGGATGAACCTAGTTGATATATCCGACCTACGCTCCATCATGGTCAGTGTCAAGCTGGGTCTAGGACCTGTCCTACCGTGAAAACAGACTATCATTGGCACTTTGTGCTTCTTGGCACTATTTCAACTTAAATCTTCCAAAAATAATTTCTGTGGTTCTCTTTTTATATTTTGGTGTCATTTTCATCATTAACTTTTCATCTATTCCAGTCCAAAAAGCTTTATTTGACACTTTGTCATAAAAGCATTTTACATATGTATACATGATTATTCCGGAATACAGCAAAATATGTGACAAAGAGATAAATATCCTACAATAGTTATTACCACTGGAGCAGGTTACAATTAAAAAGAGTTAAGAAATTGCCTTAAAAAACAGATAAAAAAGAATTGCAATAAAAAATTGTACAGTATCATTATGTCTTTGTTCACTTCCAGTTAATTTTGACAATAGAGTAAATCTGCTGCCTGGACAATATAATTTTCATTATATCAATCAATCTACGGCTATCTAGTTTAAACAGTCAAATTTGCTCATGTTATTGTAAGTTTTAGCCTTATTACCCACGCCCACCCCAGAAATTTGGCAACTCCAGTAGAGATATACGATAAGGTGCTAGTACGTATTATCCTTTCTGCCTCCACACTCTTCCTCGTACCCAACATTTTACATATAGGTTTCAACAAAATCCGGCGCGGGGCAGCATAAGCTGGGCACACAAATAGCATATGGACAATCGTTTCACTACATGATAAACAGACTGGGCACTTGTCGTCACCTGAGCTCGACCACCTAGATGTAAAAGATTTAAGAGGCAGCGAGCCCACTCGCAGCTGGAAATACAGTTTTCTATCCAATGGTTTGGTTATGGTGTCCCAGTAGGGTGCAAAGACAGGGCTGTCTTTAGAATTCAAAAACAAAACTGTCAATGAAGATGATTCACTATATCTTTGGGTGTTATGCACCACTACCTCCCAGTACCTTTCTTTTAATGCTTTTTTTGAGGGAAAACATGCTGAGAGGGAATTCATCCCCATACTTGTAAGGACATCCCTAACTCCCCGCAACCAACTTATCTTGTGGAAAGTATCAGAATTAATAACATCTATGAAACCCAATGCATACAACTTCAATTCCGGTGTAGTCCACAATGTACGCCAGTATAAAACAGGGCGTAGTTTTGCAATATATGATATGGGCACTGTGGTCTACTTTGGGGGAGATTGGTGATACTACGCAGGAATCTATTTTCAGAGACTCTAAGTTTGGGCATATTCTCGAACCCCCAGACTTCGGCACCATAAAGGGCCGCACTGACCACTTTCATGTCGTAAACCTGGAGCACAGGTCGCATAGGTTTAGTGAGTGACTTTTTGTGCTCCGCATTTAGCGCACCTGCCAGTTGTCGCTGTTTAAGTGTGGCAAGATCAATTTGTTGATTTCACTTCATATCACTCTGAATGTTTACCCCCAAATAAGTAACTTGGTCCAGTGGTTGATTATTCATTAAAAATCTTCCTTTAAAAACATTATATGAAGTAAAAATCATGAACTTCATCTTAGATACATTGATTTCTCGACCACGGGCTGTACAAAATTCTTCAAAGATAAGCAAAGCTTGCTGGAGTCCGCTCGGGGTTTTTGAAATTATCAAGGTATCGTCGGCGAACATTAAAATGGGTATTTTGGTCCCTGCAAGTGTTGGGGCATCAGTATTCACGGATATGTGATCCACTATGCCGTTGATAAACAACGAAAATAGGGTGGGTGTCATAGCGCACCCTTGGTGCACCCCTCGCTCTACTGGGAATGTACTAGTATCCATGCCCTGGGACCCCCATCGGATTCTAGCTGAGTTATCCTCGTGCAGCCTAATTACCATTGATAAGAGTTCACTTGGCAACCCTAGATCTTTCAATGTTACCCACAATTTTGTACGTGGTACTAAGTCAAAGGCCGACTTCAAATCCACAAATGTGGCGTAAAGACTGCCTTTGCTCAGAAACACTACTTTCCAGGATATAAGGATAAAGCGAAACACCTGATCAATGGTGCTAGTGAATGCCCGGAATCCGGCTTGCAGAGGGGACAGTATATTATTGTCGTCTATCCAATCCTGTATCTTACTTAGCACTAACCTACGTATGATGTTCTGTAATAAGTCGATCAAACTTATGGGTCGATAATTCCCAGGTAATGATTTATCCCCTTTATTATATACGGGGACTATTATCGCACCCTTCCAAGAATCCGGGATGGGTGCTCCCTGTGCTAAGGCATTTGCCAACATTTTAATATATCTCCCCCACCATTCCTTATCATGTGTAAACACATCTGCAGGGATACCGTCTAGACCTGGTGCTCTTCCACCCGCCACTAATCTAAAGGCCAATTCGACATCCTTACTATTAAAAACCTCTTTAGTATAAAACACATGGTTAAATTCTACCACATATTCCTCAGATGGGCATCGGGCATACAGTGGCTTAAAATGGTTAACCCAGTCATCCTGGGTGACATGGTTATGTGGTTCCTCAGGTTGGCCGCCATGATCCCATTTTAATAAGCTCCAAAATAGTTTACTATTATTTTGAATGCTAGCCTCTCTAAGGTCTTGCCAGTGATTTTCGTCCCAGGAACGCTTGGCTTTGTACATCGTGGTCTTGTAATTCGCCCTGGCAATCCGTACCTGTGCAGACTCCCCAATTTTGATCGCCCTCCCAAGGCTAGCATGCGCCCGTCTACACTCGTTATTATACCAGCGGCAAGATCTTTGGGGTATCAGTTTCTTCGGCTTATGTCTCTTAATAAAATAAGTTCTCATGTGGGCAAAAAACCTTTCATGTAACTGGGTGACACATTCTAGGTTCCTCCCAGCAGATATAATATTTTCTAACTCTATCAGGGCACTGGCAGTATCATTAGAAATACTAGTCAGTACATCACCGTGTTTTGCTAGATTTGCCCATTTCAGTCGCCTCATATCCTGAGTAGGAACCACATCTAATGTGCATAATTCTACCTCACTGAGTTGGAGATACGTATGCCACCACTTCTCGAAGGTAACACACATGTCATCTATTTTATGCCACAGTTTCAAACTTACCAAGATGTAGTCTATTCTACTATTACTAGACCCATTATTAAATGTACTCAACCCTAATCTATCGTGTGGTGTCCTCCCATTTAGTGCTCTTAGTCCCCTGTCAAGACAAATGGTGTTGATCTGAATAACTACATCTGTCCACTTCTTGACAGGGGTAAGTTCCAATTGTGGAATGCCCCATTGAGCATCCTCCTCCTCGGTAAGAGGCAAATCTCCTATTTCAAGTGGCTCAAATGTTGTATTCAAATCTCCCGCTATTATAATATTAGAATTAGCAGAATATTGATCAAGGAGGTCCTCCAGGGCTGATAACATTTCAGACCTGCCTCCCCGTGTTCCCCTGGCATAAATATTGTAAATGTCGATTGACTCTAGTTGACTTGGCTTTAGTCGCAGCACCTGTATGTCATTATTATTAGAGGGGTGTTCTTTTATATTGATGTTCAGTTCCTGGCGAATTCATATTGTTAGACCACCAGAAGGGCGACCCATTCTCCCTTTTACCGCTGGGACATGGTAGTTTACAAATCCCTCGCAGTGCAGAGATGTCAAGAGCCATGTCTCTTGAAAGAGACATATGTCAAAACGATGGATAAAAGCTAGCCACTCAGGTGACAAGAGTTTTGAACTCAACCCTGCGATGTTCCAGGATAACAATTTTCCCCTGGTGGGGGGTAAGACAAGTAGTCGCTACTTCACTAACATTTTCCAAATGAGTGTACCCTGGCACAACTGGACAATCAGAATGAAATTTACATATTGCAGAAGATGGTGTACACTTTAGGGGACTATTTGTATATTTAGAGACTACCCCTAGACTCTCACAAGCAGGTACTAAAGTATCAGAGACCATCAAGGGACTACAAACACTCTCAAGCTCCAGTCAATCAATGTGTTAGACCTGTCAGCCCTTTGGGTGGTCCCTCCTCATCATTATTTATTTTGTCCCACTTTTGCCTCAAACCCTGTTTGAATTTTTCCTTTTTGGGAACCACCAGACTTTTTCGTGTTGCTGCAGATTCAGGGAGCCATTTTAGCTACCCCTGAAACTTCTGTCTGAGGGCCTGGAGCACAAAATGGTGGCCACCTGTGACATCACCAGCATCCACTGGAACCTGCTAGCACCTTCCAGAACATTCCAGAACCCTGTGACGGTTGGAGGCGGTTTAGAATGTTGGGGAGTTAAGAGAGAGAGTTGGCAGTTGGAGCTGGCAGTTGGCACCTGACTGGTGAAGAGTGAGCAGCACAAACGTGAAGGAGGAAGGAGTGAAGCAGCAGGGGTGGAAACTTGTGCCTGGAGTGGGGTCCATAAACCCACCCTTGATACTCGTCCCTACTGACGGAGCCCAGCCTAGAGCCCTGTGTGGGAAGAAGTCAGAAAAACCATCCTGAGGACCTGGACAGCAGGAACAGGCCTTAGAAACAAGAGAACAGCAAGATCCTGACCTGGAAGCTGGTTTCCCTGAAGTCCGACGTCGAGTAGCCTAAGACCTGGAGCCCGAGGTGGAGAAGCGGCGCTGACTGGAAAAGCAGACGTCGTACCCGGAGCCGCCAGAGGTCGAGAGAGGGCGCCGTCAGAGGTCGTGAGGAATACCAGAGGTCGAGGAGGAAGTCACCCGAGGTCGAGTGAGCGGCGTCATCGGAGGAGTGAAGTCCGCCCTCCGGAGTCGTCGGAGACCGAGGTGAAGGGTAACGGAGGTCGGGAGTGAGGATCGCACTCCGGAGTCGCCGGAACCTGTGAGAATCGTGCCGGAGGTCGGGAGTGGAGGTCGCACTCCGGAGTCGCCGGAAACCTGTGAGGAGCACCGGAGGTCGGGAGTGAGGATCGCACTCCGGAGCCGCCGGAAGTCGACATCGAGGCAAGGCCGGCCGACGTCATCGAAGCCGAGGTCGCCATCGGACCGGAGCCGCCCGAAGTCGACATCGAGTAAGACTGCCCGACGCCATCGAATCGGAGGCCGAGGTCGAACCGAGGCCGCTGACGTCGAGACCGGAGCCGCCGCCGGCGTCGTCAAAGAACTGACATTGTGCCGAGGCCGCCGACATCGAGCTGGAACCGCCTCACGGCATCGACCCGACTCCAGCGGCGTCGGAGCATCAGAAAAAGGGCAGTAAGTGGAGTAGAGGGCGCCTAAGGCCCTGTGGAGACCTGAGAGACTGCTCTAAGGGGCTAGGGAGGTGCTGGAACCAACCTGACTGTGCCAGGGGTGAACTGGGACTAATCTAGAGAAGTTGTGTGGAGAGAGAGAGCCAGGTCTCTGGTATTTCCCCCCTTTATCTACCTCAGTTTAGGCCTCAGCCTTGACCAAGCCAGGGAGTAGACACCCTCCAGCCTTCCACATCCCCACAAGCTGTGCCTGGGCCAAATCAGCCCTTAGGAATTCAAAAGTGATCTGATTCCATGAGTGTCACTGTCAGCTTTTAAGTATTTATTAGGGGCACTGTATTTATTGTATTTAACCTATTTATTGTTCCACTGTATTTATTGGTCCACAGTATTTATTGATGCACAATATTTATTGGTTACAGTATTTATTGCCTCAGAATATTTAATTGCCTGTCTGTATTGCACTTGTATTTATGCCTTCAGTATTTATGATCACCCCTATTTATTGAATCATTAAGCCAGTATTTAATTGACCTGCATTTTCTAAAAAGTTTGTATATTGTGATTGTTATTTATTTTCTCCAATCAGCAACTAAGAGAAAAAGCAGATAAAGAAAGTTATTTTTCATAATTTTTACGGTGTAGAGTCGTTTTTGGAACGGATGCACGCATGGTTATTGTTTGGGTATGTCGTATGCTTAGCACGGAGCCTGATTCCTGACCACTCAAGCCAAGCTACCACAGTGTGTTCTGGAAGACCTCAACCACCCCTTCTAGTGTGGGAGTGGTTTTCCAACATAAATTGGTGTTCAGTGGTGGGATAGAGCTGTGCCTACGCATACTCAACAATAACTGTGGGTAGTCCATAGGCCTACACCGGGAGTTTTCTCAAAGCGGCCTTCCTAATTGTGGGTTTTTGTTTTTTCCAAATTTACTCTGGTGGTGGGAGGAGGTATTATTAAAGGTACCCCCCTGCATAGTTACTGCACAAAACCTGTCCTCTAACCTGAGTGGGCGAGATGGAATTTGTACTAGAAAATCTAGAAACGTACACTGTGGCCCAACTCAGGGAGTTTTGCCAGCGGGAGGGGGTGTACTGTCCCCCAGGAGCAAAGAAGGGTGCACTCCAAACCAGCTTAAGGGCTTGGGGGGAGGCACGCCGAGAAAGCAAGGCTGAGGAGGAAGACAGGGATGGAGAGCCTGACCCCGAGGGGGCTGAGATGTACCAACCTGAGGTGGGGAACCTGTCAGCAGGGCCCAGAACCATTTCTAGGAAGGGCAGCAGTGCCTCTAGCGGTGGCTTGTCTGAAGTGGAGCTAACAGACCGGAGGGAGAAAAGACAGCTCACATGGGACTTAGCAAGGCTGGAAAAGGAGAAGGAGGAGCAGAGGATGGCCCATGAATTACGACTGAAAGAAATAGATCTTCAGATCTTGAGAATCGGGGCACAACCTGTTCCTAATGGTGGCAGCCAAACCCAAGAGATCACCAGGGAACCTAAACCATACCTGCCAAAGGACATAGTAGCTAGCTATGGAGTGGGCGACGATATCGCCAAGTGGCTAGCGGCCTATGAGGTCTCGTTGAGGGCCCATGGGGTTCCAGAGAAGTACTGGGGAGGGGGATTGTACAAGTACATGCCTCCAGCTGGTAGGGATGCTTTATTGGCCCTCGAGGAGGATGAGCAGACCCACTACCCCACCATGAAACTGGCGCTCATCAGAAAGTTTGGACTAACACCTGAAAAGTACAGACAGAAGTTCAGGGGTAGTCACAAACTGGGCACGCAGAATTGGGTGGACTTCCTGGACTATGCGAAGAAGGCACTTGAAGGTTGGATTCAGGGCAGTGAAGTGAGGAACTACGAGGGGCTGTTTGACCTGGTACTGAAGGAACACCTGCTCGAGAAATGTTTCCCTGAACTGCGGCAACACCTGGTGGATAGCAAGCTGACCAATCCCCGGAAGCTTGCTGAGGAGGCGGACATTTGGGCTAGTACCCGGGTGTCCACAAGGGGGACTGGAGGGGATACTCAAAAGGCCGGACAGGGCGCCCCCCAGAAGAAAGAGGGAGGGGAAAAGAAAAAGGAGTTCTCCAAAGGCCCCCAAAATAACTTCCAAGGGAAGGGAACAGGATTCACCCCTAAGGCTAACCCGCCCAGAAACCCTAATCCTGGCCAGAGTCAGCAGCCAAGGGTTGTCCATTGCTATGAGTGCGGTGGCGTTGGACACTATAAAGGAGATCCGAAGTGCTTGAAACGACCACCCCCTCCCACTGGAGGAAAGACCCCCGGAGTAGCTAGTGTAGTGCTCGGGGAGGAGATGCCCTTAACTAAGGGAAGGGAGTGGGCGGGTGTCACTTTAGTGTCCCTGGGAGAACGGGAGATGGTTCCTAAGATCCAGGTGCCCGCAAATACCGCAAAGTATGGGCAGTGGGTCACCATCAACGGCCAAAGAGGGGAGGCTCTGAGAGACACAGGAGCCAGTATGACTATGGTGCGTAGCCAACTGGTGTCTCCAGAGCAGGTAATTCCCGATGTACTCCACCCAGCCGCGATGGCTGACGGCAGAACAGGCCACTATCCGGTGGCCGAGGTTCCCTTTGAATGGGGGGGGTTGCAGGTTCACTTCGAGTTGCCGTAAGCCCTGCCGTGCCAGTCGATTGTCTGCTGGGGAATGACATGGGGCACAACGCTTGGAAGGAGGTGGAATACCGGACTCACACCGAGATGCTGGGTACACCTGATTGGGCCTGTGTTAGCACAAGGTCCGCGACTACCCGAAGAGGGAGTTCATTTCGGCTGGAGCCTGGAACAAAGGCCCAGCCAGCTGCCAGTCAAGGGAAGAACCGAGGACAGGAGGAGCCTGCCTCGGCGTCCCAACCCCGTAGGACGGATAGGCCACCGGAGGTGGTGGACCAGGAGTCTGCGGTGGGGGACGTTACCAACCTGGAGGACCTACCCATCCCGGCCGAGTGGCACGTGGAGGGAGGCCCATCCAGGGAGGAATTCTGCCAGGGCCAGAGGGAGTGCCCTACCCTTGAGGGGCTGAGGCGACAGGCCGAAGCCCAGGCAGCAGGGAACGTTGAAGGGAACTACAGTGTTTACTGGGAGGATGGCCTCCTCTACAGTGAACCCAAGGCACCCCTACATGGATCGTCACGAGCCTTGGTAGTTCCTCAACGTTATCGAGCCTTCCTTCTGGAGTTGGCTCACGAGATACCATTGGCAGGACACCTGGGGCAAGACAAGACCTTCGCCCATCTTGTCCCACACTGTTATTGGCCTCAGATGAAAGTGTCGTCCGATACCTACTGCCGGACATGTGTGTCTTGCCAAGCCAGTGGGAAAACAGGGGTGAAGCTGACAGCTCCCCTGGAACCACTTCCTGTCGTTAGCACCCCCTTTGAAAGGGTGGGCATCGACATTGTGGGTCCGTTAGATCCACCGACTACAGCTGGTCACAGGTTTATCCTGGTTCTGGTGGATCATGCCACACGGTACCCAGAGGCAATACCTCTGAGGACCATAACAGCACCTGTTGTGGCAAGGGCCCTGATGGGAATCTTTACCCGAGTGGGTTTTCCCAAGGAAGTTGTGTCCGACAGGGGGACCAACTTCATGTCAGCATATATGCGGGCGATGTGGAAGGAGTGTGGAGTGACATACCGGTTCACCACTCCTTACCACCCCCAGACCAATGGTCTGGTGGAGAGGTTTAACAAAACCTTGAAGGGCATGATCAGAAGTCTGCCTGAAAGCCTGCGGAGGAAATGGGACGTCCTCCTACCCTGTTTACTTTTTTCCTACAGGGAAGTGCCACAGAAGGGAGTGGGCTTCAGCCCCTTCGAGCTTCTGTATGGGCACCCTGTACGTGGACCTCTCAACCTGGTGAGAGACGGATGGGAAAGAACTCCCAGAAAGCTTCCCCAGGATGTGGTGAGCTACATGCTGGCCTTCCGGAGCCAAATGGCTAAGTTGTGGAAGCAAGCTTCTGACAACTTGGAAGCCAGCCAAGCAGTGATGAAGGCGTGGTATGACCACAATGCTCACCGGGTGGAGTTGGAGCCTGGCCAGAAGGTGTGGGTGATCGAACCAGGAGAGCTTAGTGCCCTCCAGGATCGCTGGTCAGGACCCTTTGAGGTGTTGGAGAAGAAGGGTAAGGCTACCTACTTGGTGGACCTGAAGACCCCTCGTCAGCCCCTGCGGGTGCTGCATGCCAACCGCCTCAAACCCCACCACGAGAGGCCCGAAGTCATCTTGATGATGGTGACTGATGGAGGAGAGGACGTGGAAAGCGAGCCTCTCCCTGATCTGTTTGCGTCTCAAGAGAAGGATGGGTCGGTGGAGGGAGTGATTCTCTCCCCATCTCTAACTCCTGAACAGCAGGAGGACTGTCGCCAGGTCCTGGGGCAGTACTCCTCGTTGTTCTCCCTTGTCCCGGGTAGGACTCACCTGTGCGTCCATGACATGGACACAGGAGACAGCCCACCTGTGAAGTCCAAGATCTACCGGATGTCAGACAAGGTGAAGGCCAGCATTCATAGTGAAGTCACTAAGATGCTGGAGCTAGGAGTGATCGAACCTTCTAGCAGCCCCTGGTCCAGTCCGGTGGTGTTAGTACCAAAAGCTGCACCACCGGGTGCCCAACCAGAACTGAGGTTCTGTGTGGACTATCGGGGACTGAATTCAGTGACCAAAACTGATGCTCATCCGATCCCTAGGGCGGATGAATTGATTGACCGGCTGGGAGCTGCCCAATATCTAAGTACCTTTGACCTTACTTCTGGGTACTGGCAGATCTCTTTGACTGATGGAGCAAGGGAAAGGTCAGCCTTCTCCACGCCCAATGGCCACTACCAGTTCTGTGTGATGCCCTTTGGGCTCAAGAACGCACCTGCCACGTTTCAGCGCCTGGTAAACCAGATCCTCACCGGAATGGAGAGTTTCTCTGCTGCTTATCTGGATGACATAGCCGTCTTCAGTAACAGCTGGGAGGATCACTTGCGTCACCTGCAAGCTGTTCTCCAGGCCCTGAGACAAGCTGGATTGACGATCAAGGCCAGCAAGTGCCAGATCGGGCAGGGGTCGGTAGTGTACCTTGGACACTTGGTGGGTAGGGGAGCGGTGCAACCCCTCCAGGCGAAGATCGAGGCCATCATGGCCTGGGAACCCCCCAAGACACAGACTGAGGTCCGAGCATTTTTGGGCCTCACGGGATACTACCGCCGCTTCGTGAAGGGGTACGGTACCATCGTAGCCCCCCTCACGGAGCTCACGTCCAAGAAACAACCTCGACGGGTAGTCTGGACGGAGGCTTGTCAGCAAGCCTTTGAGAGATTGAAGAAAGCCATGTGCGAGGCCCCGGTCTTAAGGGCCCCAGACTTTTCCAAGGAGTTCATTGTCCAGACAGATGCATCAGAACATGGCATTGGGGCAGTGTTATCGCAACTCAATGAAGAGGGTCTGGATCAACCCGTGGTCTTCCTATCCCGGAGACTACTTCCCAGGGAACAGAAGTGGAGTGCAATAGAGCGTGAAGCCTTTGCAGTGGTATGGGCTCTGAAGAAGTTGCGGCCATACCTGTTTGGCTCGCACTTCCTGGTTCAGACCGACCACAGACCCCTTCGTTGGCTGATGCAAATGAAGGGGGAGAATCCCAAGTTGTTGAGGTGGTCTATTTCCCTACAGGGAATGGACTTTCAGGTGGAACATCGGCCTGGAGTGGACCACGCCAATGCAGACGGTCTCTCAAGGTATTTCCGCCTTAGTGATGAGAACTCCCAAGGGGTTGGGTAGCTCTCCCCACTTTCAGCTGGGGGGGACGCGTGTTAGACCTGTCAGCCCTTTGGGTGGTCCCTCCTCATCATTATTTATTTTGTCCCACTTTTGCCTCAAACCCTGTTTGAATTTTTCCTTTTTGGGAACCACCAGACTTTTTCGTGTTGCTGCAGATTCAGGGAGCCATTTTAGCTACCCCTGAAACTTCTGTCTGAGGGCCTGGAGCACAAAATGGTGGCCACCTGTGACATCACCAGCATCCACTGGAACCTGCTAGCACCTTCCAGAACATTCCAGAACCCTGTGACGGTTGGAGGCGGTTTAGAATGTTGGGGAGTTAAGAGAGAGAGTTGGCAGTTGGAGCTGGCAGTTGGCACCTGACTGGTGAAGAGTGAGCAGCACAAACGTGAAGGAGGAAGGAGTGAAGCAGCAGGGGTGGAAACTTGTGCCTGGAGTGGGGTCCATAAACCCACCCTTGATACTCGTCCCTACTGACGGAGCCCAGCCTAGAGCCCTGTGTGGGAAGAAGTCAGAAAAACCATCCTGAGGACCTGGACAGCAGGAACAGGCCTTAGAAACAAGAGAACAGCAAGATCCTGACCTGGAAGCTGGTTTCCCTGAAGTCCGACGTCGAGTAGCCTAAGACCTGGAGCCCGAGGTGGAGAAGCGGCGCTGACTGGAAAAGCAGACGTCGTACCCGGAGCCGCCAGAGGTCGAGAGAGGGCGCCGTCAGAGGTCGTGAGGAATACCAGAGGTCGAGGAGGAAGTCACCCGAGGTCGAGTGAGCGGCGTCATCGGAGGAGTGAAGTCCGCCCTCCGGAGTCGTCGGAGACCGAGGTGAAGGGCAACGGAGGTCGGGAGTGAGGATCGCACTCCGGAGTCGCCGGAACCTGTGAGAATCGTGCCGGAGGTCGGGAGTGGAGGTCGCACTCCGGAGTCGCCGGAAACCTGTGAGGAGCACCGGAGGACGGGAGTGAGGATCGCACTCCGGAGCCGCCGGAAGTCGACATCGAGGCAAGGCCGGCCGACGTCATCGAAGCCGAGGTCGCCATCGGACCGGAGCCGCCCGAAGTCGACATCGAGTAAGACTGCCCGACGCCATCGAATCGGAGGCCGAGGTCGAACCGAGGCCGCTGACGTCGAGACCGGAGCCGCCGCCGGCGTCGTCAAAGAACTGACATTGTGCCGAGGCCGCCGACATCGAGCTGGAACCGCCTCACGGCATCGACCAGACTCCAGCGGCGTCGGAGCATCAGAAAAAGGGCAGTAAGTGGAGTAGAGGGCGCCTAAGGCCCTGTGGAGACCTGAGAGACTGCTCTAAGGGGCTAGGGAGGTGCTGGAACCAACCTGACTGTGCCAGGGGTGAACTGGGACTAATCTAGAGAAGTTGTGTGGAGAGAGAGAGCCAGGTCTCTGGTATTTCCCCCCTTTATCTACCTCAGTTTAGGCCTCAGCCTTGACCAAGCCAGGGAGTAGACACCCTCCAGCCTTCCACATCCCCACAAGCTGTGCCTGGGCCAAATCAGCCCTTAGGAATTCAAAAGTGATCTGATTCCATGAGTGTCACTGTCAGCTTTTAAGTATTTATTAGGGGCACTGTATTTATTGTATTTAACCTATTTATTGTTCCACTGTATTTATTGGTCCACAGTATTTATTGATGCACAATATTTATTGGTTACAGTATTTATTGCCTCAGAATATTTAATTGCCTGTCTGTATTGCACTTGTATTTATGCCTTCAGTATTTATGATCACCCCTATTTATTGAATCATTAAGCCAGTATTTAATTGACCTGCATTTTCTAAAAAGTTTGTATATTGTGATTGTTATTTATTTTCTCCAATCAGCAACTAAGAGAAAAAGCAGATAAAGAAAGTTATTTTTCATAATTTTTACGGTGTAGAGTCGTTTTTGGAACGGATGCACGCATGGTTATTGTTTGGGTATGTCGTATGCTTAGCACGGAGCCTGATTCCTGACCACTCGAGCCAAGCTACCACAGTGTGTTCTGGAAGACCTCAACCACCCCTTCTAGTGTGGGAGTGGTTTTCCAACACAATGCATTCAAGCGTTGAACTACCCATCCTATTTATTCCATCCCGAGGAACTTGTCCCAACTGGGATCTAGGTAGGGCAGTAGATGGTGCCCTTCTCATCTGAATTAAAGATGAGTCTTTTGTTCTAATTTGTAACGGGATTTTTATTGTTTTGCAGCGCAACTTTATTACTGCTTTAGTACTGCATAAATACTTACAAACTGCCTCTAAGTTCAGGCTGTCTGCTCTATGCCATGGGGTTGAGCTCAAGGTTGACCTCAAGTTTATTTTGTGACTTTAGTGGTTCACCCTGACAAGGGTTTTATTACTTGATATGGGTGCTTTCCTCCCTCAGCTAATAACCCAATTTCTTACAGTTTGCACTCAAGTTGGTTTTGAAGTCCTACATGTTATGATGTACATGTAATATGGCGAAACCTATTAAAAGACAATAAGACAATTTAAAAAAAATCACTGCTAAGTGAATAACTGGGAGCTTTCCAAACAACAGGTGGGTCACATATGAGAGCCACTGCTCTTTTGTTTGCATGCATACCACAAACCTCCTTAATAAACACTCGTGCTATCCACATTCTCTAAAAGGCACATGAATCTTTACTATACGTTATTTTGGTTATAGTCATCTACTGTTTTCCGTCAGGCTGTTTTCCTTATTTCCTAACCATTTCTTATACACAGATTTAAGGACATTGGCCTCTTTAATTAATTCATCTGAGGGACAGTTCTTTTGAGTACTAATTCTGTAGATTATTCTAAGAGTAATGTATGTTTGTTTTCATCTCCCAATCATAAAAACTTCTGTGCTAGTCCTACACTGTGCAATCAATATTTCATACAAGGGTAATAATATATAATTATATGCCTTGGATTGTGAATGGGAAATCATGCTTCAATAATATCACTTTTGAGTTGAATATGTGGCAGGTCAGCATAATTAGGCAGTGGAATATTTCTCCAAGACATTCAAGCATGAGGGAGGTCAGAAAGTGTCAGAAATTGAAGAACTAGGCGATATGGAAATTATGACTGTCACAGGTTCTGTAATCACCAAAGAGGGGAGGTTTGATTGGAACACACGTTGGTGGTAAACTTTTAAAGGTAACGGGGGATGTCGTAGGAGGAGGACAAGTCTGTGCAATGGTGGTAAAGAATTCACGTGTTAGAGATTAACTGTGAATATTTCTGTTTTTAGTTGAAGCAAGTTGGTGCCACAAGTGGATCCTATGAACATATGACAAACTAGGGGCATAAGGAGAAAGCATGGCCTAATGGAGAGTTAGAGAAAGATTTTGTTGGCCTGCTGTTGAATTGATGGCACTGGGAGAAACATTGTGTGGCACTGTGGTTACTGATAAAGGCTTAAAAGCGCTTAGCAGACTTGATGGATGTACAGGTTCCTAAAAAGGTGTGGCAACAGGGGACTAGGGATTCGGAAGGGGGCTGTGGATTATTTAGATATAAACCACAGACTCATTGTGGTGTTGGTGGATTATTTATGGCGCTGATTAATTATTTATCTCAGTGAAATGAAGTTGAGTTTATTTTCAAGTGACCATGAGTGACATGATACATGTGTTTGGATTTTCTTGAAAGACGGTGTTGCACAAACACTTATCACGGACAATGATGCCCAAGTATGTTCTAGGGAGATAAGTGTGTTCTTGTTGAGCCATGGAGTAGACATAGATGTGTAGCATTATACAACCCAAATGAAAATGAGTTGGTAGAGAGAGTCAACTGAATGCTCATGGAAAATGTATAAATAGCAGTTAAGAGTCTATTATCTTGGAAAACAGGATCCTAGTCACGGAGGTGATCGAACACCATCAACAACTGTTCGTCACCTCCAACGTGTCATTAGGCTCCAAAAATGGAATATGGCGGGACATCGTAGACAAGGTGAATGCCGTCGGAGAGCACAAGAGGTCAATGGACGAGGCCAAGAGGCAATAGATTGACATCAAGCGGAAGACCAAAGAGAAACTTGCAGCAAACCAGAAGGCAGCAATCCAGACTGGAGGTGGGAGCCCAGCGCCACAGCTCGTGCTGGTTGACATGGAGGAGCTGGTATCAAGAGTCATCAGTGTGGAGACTGTGGCCGGAGTCGGGAGACCGGACACTGCTCGACAGGACACAACACAACCGCAACAGAGTGACCACCAGGTACTGGGGGGACGGGTGGAGATGGCCACAATGGCACACATGCACAATCAAGCAGAGCACAGTGAACACCCACAATGACTCTGGGTCATGGACCTGATCGACAGACTGCCACAATGTACAATGCCATGCTGTCTGAATGTCAACATGTACCATGCGGCTACAGAGATGTGGACACATTGTAATACACCATCTCCCCTTCACATTGCAGGGGCACCGTCAACACCTCCTGCAGAGCAGTCCCAGACACTCTTCACTGATGACGAGGAGGACACCCCCAGCATCGACACCCAAGCCCTCCAAGACATCATTGACATCATCCGCAACTCACCTCGAAGATCAGGGCAGCCCAGCTTCATCAAGGAGACCCCACACCCTACCCAAACCACCCAGCAGGAAGCATGCTCAGCCCCGGCAGTCTCCCACACGCTCCCTTTTATGCTGCAGGTGGTCGTCCTGCTTAACACCAGCAAAAGGCAGGTTTTAATTCCCTGGTGCTTCCGCGGCTTATCGCCTGTTTTTGGTTCGCATCGCAGATCTGGCAGGTCGTTGTGAAAGTGGTGTTGTGTTTTTTTCGGGTGTTTTTGCACGGGAACGCCTACTCTGCATCTCATTAGGGTTAGTTGGTGGTGTCCACCTTGGAGATAAATTTTGGGGCAGTTCTCGTGGGAATACTGGCGGTCTGCAGTTTGCACTGGCTTGTGAATGGGGTGTTAAATCTATCTCCACTTTTGATGCGTTAAAGTGGAGATAAATCGGAGATAAGTCCTTGTGAATATACCCCTTGGTGTGGTATTTGTTACTGACCTAAAAGATGCTACAAGCCAAGAGGGCTGCCTCAGACTGCCAGACTGAAAAGAGAGGTAGGGAGCAGAAGTGAAAAAGAGAAGGGAGGCAAGAGCAATGTGCAGCATCCAGAAGGTAGCATCCCGGTTCCTGGAGTGAAAGG
The DNA here is from genome assembly GCF_964204655.1 of Triturus cristatus. NCBI lineage: Eukaryota > Metazoa > Chordata > Amphibia > Caudata > Salamandridae > Triturus > Triturus cristatus. Next base: position 760,046,885 of record NC_140589.1, on the reverse strand, counting down.
TAGCTAACTCATAGGAGTCATGCAAAAAAAAAAAAAAATCAAGAGAATAATGATGTAGTCAGCTCATTCATAAACAGAGAACTATGTAGGTAGGATATTGTGTCACTTACAGCCTGAAAGACCAAGAGATCTGACCACATGAACTGGAAAGACCTTTTAGAACAGGCTAAAACCCTTCTGTGTCTGAAGCTGTCTTGTTGCTGGGGTCAGGATATTCAATCTTTAGCATCAAATGTGCTCCGATTGCCCCGCTCCCAATTCTCTTCTTATCAAGGGGAGCAGGCGTGAATTAGATATCCAGACTTCAAGAAAAAGTATGCTCTCTGAGTGATGAAGGGGATGGCGGCTTGCACTCAGTTCATGGTTTAGAACCTAGAGTTTAGGAAGTGTGAGGTCATTTCTTATATTGAGTAACCCAGAACATTATGAGACTGTCAGCTATTCCCGAGGCCTGAGACTGATATGGTGCGCTCCACTGCGGAGTGCCCTTTTTTTTTTTACTAAAAGATGTGACTGCCTCCACATCACGTCCTGTTTATACTACACCGTCACGTTTGAGTTTCACCTGTGAAAGGCTGATAAGATGGGGCCAGGATGTATATTTTACTTGGCAATCAATGTATATAGAACTTGAAATACATATAGTTATGATGCTTTATTTTGTGATGGAATTTCTCAGCACAATGATGTCACAGATTGTAACCATTTTGAGTACATCAATTAAATACATCTCCTCTTCAACAGTGATGTTTGAAGTGTGTTTACAAAAGACATTCCAAATACATTGAGAGGCTAATACTGCTTACCTGGGCATTGTTTTCTGCAGTGCTCAGAGATACCTGAAGCTTTTGGCATTTTTCCTTGAGACTTTCTGCTTCAGTCTGCACAACCTCAAACTCACTTTTAAGCTTTCCCAAATTCTTTTGTAAAACAGCTTCTTGGCTTTGAAACTCCCTTCTCATCTCTGCCTCTTTCTGCATACAGGCTTGCAGACTATCCGCTGTATACATTTGTGACCTTTTCAGAGCTTCAAGCTCATGTTCATAAAAAGCCTGAGCTTTGCTGAGTTTTCCTTCATAATCCTCAACAAGTTTTTTCCTTTCCTGGCGTAAGTCTTCAAGCTTACAGTTCATGTCCTCCATTTGCAATCGATGCATCTCTTCAAGGGTCTCTTGCCCCTTGGATAGACATGCATTCTGAGTCTTGAGAATCTCTTGAATTTCCAGTCTATGAGTGACTCTCAAGTCTTCCAAGGCAGCTCGCTTATCCTTCTCAAACTGTAGCTGTTGCTGCATGAAGCTCCGTAGCCTCTCCTCGAATCTCTTTCTGATCTCTTCCACCTCTCTAGACATAGTCACTACTCTCTGGACGTGCTGGGCCTCTGCACAGAGTTGCATGTCTTCTACTCGGCCTTTAAAAACGTCGAACTCTGCCAAGGCTTGTTGCTTCATTTTCTTGTGCTCTTCAAGTGATTCCTCCAGACCTTGTATCCTTTTCTTGAGATCCACTTCCTCTGCAACTTTACTCTTATACTGCATTATTTTTTCTCTTGTTTCTGCAAGGATCTGTTGGATCTCCTCCTCATGCGCCTCCTTGATGGCTTGTATACCGGATTCGTGTTCGTCATTTCTAGTATTTAAGGCATATATCACCTGGAAATACAAAGGAATGAAGGTTAAAAAGGAGCATACTTGTTATATTGCATTATATTAATGAATGCAATGTGCATTACATTAATTAAAAGCAGTACATGAGTGTTTTTCTTCTTAAACCAGTCGAATGTTTGTTCAATAAGGAATGAGGTTAATGCAACAGGAAGCTATTTATGATTTTTAGAGAATACCTAATGTAGGGCACATGGGTAGAGTATACAACTGGGACGGAGGGTCCATAGACAGACACGAAGCATTGGGCCCAATTGTAACCACTGGGTCTTTTGTCACTGCCCCCCCCCCCATACTGCAGACCTCCCACCCGGTTACCAAGTACCCTCTTTTAGCAATTTACTCTCTGGGTAGTCAAGCAGAAGAAATAAGGTGTGGCCTAGAGACTCAGGATTAAAAAATACAACAAACAAGACTTCCTAAATTGCTGCCCAGACAATGGTTTTTCAAAAGGAAAGCTATTGTATTACACACTCTATCAACTACTACGCACAAACTAACAATAATGGGAGGTGAAAATGCCTAAGATGCCACCCTCTCAAATTTTGCCAAGATGGCACAATCAAGCTTTGATCACTATCCACTCTTCCGCTGTCTTTAACTACATCCCAAATACAATAGCTGGTTCTGTCCCTCTGAAACCTAGAAAGGGAGACACTAGCGTGCGTGAGTGATGCCAGAGGTCTGGCTGCCACCCTTGATCTCTGCAAGATAAAGGACATGGCCAGGCTTGCCAATAAGTGTGAGTTATTTAGCCCATTCAGATTTTGCCTCTACTTTCTTCCTCTCCCAGGAGAAGGCTAAATCCCTCTGAGTCGTTCTATTGTCAGAGTAAGGCTTTAATATATCTGCTGCCCAGCAGAGTAATTAACTTGGCTCAGCAGAGTAGTTCAAAGGCAGAATCTCATTGAGTGCTGACTCAGGAAAATACTGAAAACCCCAAAGTATGTGACGAAGTGAAAATGTGTCCAAAATAATATTATATTGGTACTTGGGACCTTTTTAAGCATGTGGAAATCATTTCGCTGTGTTGAATCAATGCAAAGTTAATATATTTGCCACATATTTCACCAACAGAGTGAATATGGTAAAACACTACAGAGTCACAGTGAAGCACTAGAAGAGACTCACTATATCCAAAAAGAAATAGGAATAGGTCTTGAGTTCCCAAGTAAATTATAATGGCTGTACAGGCAATAGGGGAGTTTCTAAACGCCCCATACGTGATAGTCAATTTGTGTGCAGATCCTGCAGGAGCGGCCCGTGCATGTAAGAGCAGGGGAGAGGGATTCGACATACAACAACGAGGGACACTTAAATTTGAAAAAAGAAAAACATAGTTTTCTTTTTTTTAATGTAAGTTTCCCTTGTCGTCGTATGTCGAATCCCTCCCCCTGCCTCACCGCTCTTACCTGTGCGGGCCGCGCATGGGACCCTGGGCTGAATTAGACAGTCGCCCCACTCACTCTGCCCACACATGTGTAACCACATGGTTTCACATGCAGTTCACTCAGAGCCTCTTACCCTACCACCCCCCACTCCCCCAGAACAGCAGACCTTATTTTAAGAGGAATATACTTGTGGTTAGCCTTTACAGGCATTTATGAGACGCTTTCAGTGAGTGAGACATAGATGGTGAGACTCACTCACAGCAGAGGACCAAGACCCAGGTGGTTCAAAATCAGAAAATATAAAGAGGTTTGCTTGCTTGTGCCAGAACCAACTCTCACAGAAAATTAAAATCCTATAATATATATTATAAGGTTTGGAAAATATAACTCAAACATAAAAATGTTAAAGATGTTATGCCATAAATATTAGTACTATGCAAAAACTAGACTAGGGTATCTCACAAGCAGCTAAAGTTCTAACATAACAAGTCTGATTTTTTTTTTGAAAATGTGTTTATTTGCATGAAAATCACTCAAATACAGTGCAATCGACATCCAACACTTGCCCGGAACGTACCAACATACAATTCCCTTTGCACCAACATCCTTATTATGACTCCACAATATACGGAGCTAACATAACAAGTCTGATGACACATATGAGTAACAGAGCATAATGTGATATATTCCACTTGAAGGATCATCACTGTCAGACTTTAATAATTGATTTTTTTTCTAATTGCATCACACATAACAAAGAATCTGAGTGTTTATTTACTATCAAAGACAATTTAAACTCAGTGAAATTAACAACACCTCTATACAGTTGATGTTCTCAATCTATTGTAGGTATCTCAAATAAGTTAATTAGGAATGCCTCAAACTCTAAGACAATGATTGCCAGTGGGCTGGACAGGGTAAGGTGGTTACCACACCTGGTAAATAATAGAACCCTGGTTTACAGTATTCACAAGGTTTGGTAAATCGTTGCTATTCCGCGTTTATCAAGAATATGAGGAATGGCATGCAGAACTGGGCTTTCTACACTTACTCTGCATGTCTTAGCATTTACCAAGCATTTTTCCCTGGTGAAATGTGACAGGTTTGACATTTCGAGTTGAGGTTATTACTGCACAATCACAATTCCTATCTCTGTGCAAACTGAGGTTTGCACAGTGATCAGAATTCCGCCGCCCACTTTAAATCAGGGCTTAACTGGGGAGTATCCTTTTAAATGTTCACAGCCTACCTTTGCTCTTTTATTTTGAGCTCATTAGCCAAAATTTGGAGTAAAGAATGATGTGTTCTACAATAAACAATAAATATTTTCAGTACAGCTTCTCTTTCACCAGTAGCCCATTGGAAAGGGCTGCATGCCACATATATGAACCAAGACCTATTATTGACAGTGCAACTGTCTGAGGAAATGCGCAAAACTCAGTGGCCAATAAAATCCTACAAATCTCACAAGAAAGTAGGGGCTTGGTCTTCCAGGATATATATTCTTACTATATCTCAGCCCTATTCTGGGCAGTGTTTGAGTGGTCGCTCAGAGAGAATGTGAAATACTGGACCATAATTGAGAGGAGTTTGTTGGGGAGACCCTTGGAGGATGTACTATTGCTACACAAATCTGCAGGATTAAAAGTAGCATATGTATCAGATGTCACAAAATAATTTATGATAGCCTGGGATGAATTCACAAGATCCGCCCTAGTAATGACTTTTCCTTCATGATTTACACCTTTTTTAATAATCCGGAAATCACCCCAGCCAAGAACAGGACCCAGTTTGCGATATGGCGAAAAAGGCACTGTACAATACTAAGAGACCGATTCCAGACCCAGGGGTTCAAACTTAGATATTGCCAGTGACATTGATGCTTACACCTCTTGATTAGGAAGGCGGGACAAGGGAATTAAAAAACTTTGAAACACTATTCCCCACCTATGAAACCACCAGGGGCCATATCTCTGGGGTCCTATCTCTACCCAAGACACACAAATGGCCCCCTATGCATAAATGGGAAAAAGCCTTGGGACCGGATATCCCCATGAAGAAATGGGCAGGATTGCAGAGCCTCATATCTAAACACTGTGGAATATTCAGGGCATGAAAGCCTTGTACAAAATGTTTACGATTGGTATAGGATCCAGCACAAATTGAAGCAGTTGTTCGCCAATCGTGATGATAAACGCTGGAGGGGATGTGTGGAGAAGGGAACTGCATTACACATGGGGTGAGGCTGTTAAGGACTTTGGAGTCTTCGGGAAATAAATACTTTGTCATATCAAGAAGGTGACAAGCTTGCCAATCCCACATGATCCACTGGTTGTTGTTCTGGGGCTGTGCCCACGCGGCTTGGAGGGTTAGAGATGGAGCGAATGGACAGTGATATCACACATGTCTAGAGTACCTCAGTCTGAGACAACTAAGTTGATTGTTTCTGATCTTAGCAAGTTTGTATATGCTGTTTAGTGCTAAAGGAAGCAGGAGGACTTCTTTTTTAACATGGGTATAATTACTTTGTATTGATCTAATATCTATGAATTGGATTTGTAATGTATTTTGTTATAGGGCAAATCCCCAAAATAAACATCATTGTTGTGTTTATCCTTAAAAGTCCAACTGGAATGTTGGACATGTCTCACTTAAGTCAGCAGGAATGCTGGGTATGTCATTGCTATGACATACCCTGTAGAATGCTTTTGAACGGCAGTTGAAGAACGCTGTCTGATGTAAAGATGTGTTGATCTTCTTGGATGAATCTTTAAGAATAAAGTGTCTTCTCCTATCTGAGTGTCCGGAGTATATTTAACTATCATATTCTTTGATCTATATGCCAAGTAGTTGGGACGTTTTTCATTGTCAAATGAAAGAATCCAAATTTTTTGATATAGAAAAGGAAAATTGTTTAGTCCATGCAGCTTTTTTTTACACAAATTAAGACTGGCACCATATTTGTTACTGCTGTCATTTATCTGAGGGCCTGAAACACAGATGCGCGAGACATCACATTTCACAGATCTTTCAATCATTTCATGCCTACAAAAATTGCATTACTGCGGGTAATTATTATGCTACTGAATACTCTGTGGCACTGTAATTTTCTATTTTTGTCTCACGATCGTCACCACACAATGAGAATCTTTGACACTCTTATAACACAGCACATTGTGGAGATTAATAAAAAAAAGAAAACACCTTAAAAGGGATTGATAGTACCAGAGTATGTTCTCCTAAGCCAAATGTTGAAAACTAAAAGCTTTCAAAAATTAACTGCAACCAGGTTTGATTTAAGAGAGCCACACAGGAGAAAAATGCAGTTGTATAAATTTAAAACCTACTCAAATTTATTCTTAGTACATTTCTGTATGGTAATAATGCTGCCCACGGAGCAAACACGTTTGTTGACTACCTCAAAGTCGGAAGACATCGCTGTCGGTTACAACACCGTGGCTGTGTTTTAACCTTAAGGGACTATAACTGCGACAGGAGGCTTTAATGGAACATAATCTACTCGATGGAAGGCGTTGTTACTATCTTCCTTCTAACTGCAGAAAACAACAATTCGTCACCTAAACGACAGCTCTTTGAGGAGTGGGTGGCTTATTAAACTAAAACCAAAGGGGATGATGGACAGAGTGTTGAACATTGCAAGCACTCACCCCCAGTCAACTGATCTGGGTTTAATCCATCATCATTCTTTAGCTCACTCTGCCACCCCAGTTCAGACATGGCCATATGCAAATCAGTCTGACCCTGTGCCTCATGGGAACAGTCCAGCCCGAACTGCCAAGCCATGTCTTCCCTGGACGAGAAACAAGCATCCTGGGACCGGTTTCGGGTTCATAACTCTCATCAGCCAGGCTACCTTGAATCCAGTGGCAAAGTGAGCAAGGGACCCACGTCTGGGCATACCCTGGCAACTTAAGGCGAACAAAGCAAAACCAAAGGGGATGATGGACGGAGTGTTGAACATTGCAAGCACTCACCCCCAGTCAACTGATCTGGGTTTAATCCATCATCATTCTTTAGATCACTCCGCCACCCCAGTTCAGACATGGCCATATGCAAATCAGTCTGACCCTGTGCCTCATGGGAACAGTCCAGCCCGAACTGCCAAGCCATGTCTTCCCTGGACTGGAAACAAGCATCCTGGGACCGGTTTCGGGTTCATAACCCTCATCAGCCAGGCTATCTTGAATCCAGTGGCAAAGTGAGCAAGGGACCCACGTTTGGCATACCCTGCCAACTTAGGGCGAACAAAGCAAAACCAAAGGGGATGATGGACGGAGTGTTGAACATTGCAAGCACTCACTCCCAGTCAACTGATCTGAGTTTAATCCATCATCATTCTTTAGCTCACTCCGCCACCCCAGTTCAGACATGGCCATATGCAAATCAGTCTGACCCTGTGCCTCATAGGAACAGTCCAGCCCGAACTGCCAAGCCATGTCTTCCCTGGACTGGAAACAAGCATCCTGGGACCGGTTTCAGGTTCATAACCCTCATCAGCCAGGCTATCTGGAATCCAGTGGCAAAGTGAGCAAGGGACCCACGTCTGGGCATACCCTGCCAACTTAGGGCGAACAAAGCAAAACCAAAGGGGATGATGGACGGAGTGTTGAACATTGCAAGCACTCACCCCCAGTCAACTGATCTTGAGGTGTGGGTGGCTTATTAAACTACCCTTTACCTTTGATGAATGGTGTACATTCGGTGCTCGATTGCCACGGTCTGCAAGTGGTAACTAAGGGCTTGTGCGCAGAGTATAAATTATACATTGCCCGGGGCATCATTTCGAACAAAGAACAAACTGTGGAAATCCATTATCAAATCTGGCAGTGTAATATCTAAAACAATGTTCACTGATTTCAAAGTACCTCACACTAATAAGTGTATTAAATATACTTATTGTGTTTATTTTACATTGTGGCAAGCGCCATTAGTTGTGATCATCATAAATGCGCAGAAATCTAATGCAGAGCACTCACTGTACCGTGTAACAACATTAAGTAATCTTTGAATGCTTCGAAATGAGGTCAAAAGCATGGAAGAACAATTTCACATTCTGAATTTTAAACAGTTTAATGGAATCCAGGATGGGACCAATGTTTATTTTTAGACGCCCAGGGCAGCGCCATACTACTGCTGCACTGCCAAGTGCAGTCACGTAGGTTTCCCAAGAGAGGTGGCACAGAGAGGTGGCATGGAGAGTGTGGATCAGGAATGGGGAGGCGGAGCTTCCAATACCAGTCTGCATGAGAGAGATAAAAGGAGGGTGGCCCTGCAGTCAAATAAAACTTCATGTCAAGTACGTCTACTCTGTGTAGCAATGGCCAAACAATTTAGTGTTTCACAATTCCAACAGCATCACCATGTGCCTTCAAAATACACAGCCACTATTTTCCTAGGTGTTGCTATAGTTTGGAGCAGTGCTTGTAATGGAAACATAGAAGTGCAGGTACTCTGTAACCAGAGTACCTGCTTGTTTCTGAGAAGTGCCGGTACTCTCTAGTTAAAAATATTACATTTCTCTTGAGAAGTGCTGGTACTCTCCCTTTCAAAATAAAAAAGTGCTGGCACTCAGTACCGGACAGTACCAGCTACTTAAATCACTGTTTTGGACATTATCAGTATACATGTTGCTTCTTTGAATAACACAAGAACACAGAAAAGCCTGCAGATGGAAGACTGGCAGCGTGCAGACACTTGACCCCTGCATCAACAGTGGCTTTAATGGTGGTGGTGAGAACAGTGATTAGGATTAAAGATCTTGGTAAGGTAACCTCACATAATCCCGAACACACCAAAGAACATCAGCTACACATAGGGCTGGCCCAGCTAGGCTACGGATAAAGGTAGGAGAAAAGACGGCAGATCAACAGATGCCTCCGTCAAGGTACTGCCCACAAAACATGGGTGAACTAAGTGGAAAAGCAAGTGAAGTCTAGACAATTAAACTCACAGGAGAAGGAATAGTCTCTAGGCACATAGCACCATGATATAAACAAGGAGATCTAGGCTTTGGGAATTAGAAGCTTCCACAAAGTATCCTGTTGGGCAGATGTCTAACATCTGGGAAAAGAGCTTCTTCAATGATCAGTGCCAGAGAGAGAGCACCAGTTTTAAACAGCTTATGATCAGTGCAATAAGGTTGTTTTAGCCTTCCTATGATGCTGTGGGACGTACTGCTCTACAGCCTCTCCTCAACAGAAAACTACGGACATCTGTTTTCAAACTAGTCGAAAGTTATGTTCCATGCAGAAAAAAAGTTCTGATTGAAGAACATCAGATATGATTCTACCTCATCAATCAGAGCAATGACCATCAGTATTGAACTAGGTTGACCCCCTCAATTCAATGCTTATCAGTGCACACTAGTAACCAATAGGAGTTACCAGCACTCTACAAAATTCAAATAACTAAACATAGGTTTGGTGTGTGGCAGTACTCCGAGACGGGGAAAGGCCTCCAACTGCATAATGGATTATAATAATTGAATTGGAAAAGAGGTAGGGTGCAGATACTCTTAAGGAGGCAGTGATGCCATCCTAGTCCTTTTCCTCAACCGCTCCCTCCCGAATGGATAGCCGCCATCTAAACGCAAATCCCTGCTCGTCGTCTCTTCCTGCCATTGTAGCTCTAAGACTTACCTCCTCCCTGCTATTTGACCCCTCCCCCCCTCCGCCCCCCCCCCCCAAGTGGTATCTCAGGACTCAAGGACTACCTCAATGCTGCTCAGCACACTTGGCCTTCCGAACCTATGTAGAATACTGCTTTCTTGGATCAATACTAAGAAAACGTGCACTCTATGAGGTTATCTCAGGACTCACATACTACCTCAATGCTGCTCAGCACACTTGGACTTTCCGTACCTATATGTAGAATACTGCTTTATCATATGAATCTTGCTCAAAAACTGTTGTGAAGTGCTCCAATACACTCGGGTCAGGCTAGTGCAATATGAAAACTCCTTAATAAATAAATAATAAATAAAAATCCTTTGAGCGGAGGAGCCTAGCGCGCAACCAAGATGGCCGCGTAGGTGCGAGGCTCCCGAGGACCTCCGCGACCTCCTGAATTAATCCTGGCGATATCCTGTCCTTGTTGAGGGGACTGTGTCGGTGAACCCGAGCTGAGGCGCCACCCGTTTTTTGGGCTCGAATCGGACCCCGAACACCGGTGGGAGCATCGATTGAAGGTTGCGGCCTTCTCCTCGCCGGCCCCCCGGATTGGAGTAGTGGGGCGATCCGGGGACGAAGTGAATAACAGCGGCGAGCGGGGCTGGGCGACTCGCGTACCCCGCACTTTCACTTTCGCTTTTGCGCCCTCCTTGCCTCAGGCGGGGTCGGGCTGCGGAGCGGGGTGCGGTGGTGTTGCCTTGTCCAGGTGCCCGGCTGACCCGCCGGCGGTGGGTTGACCCGCGGCCCGGTGGTCGCCCCCGCCCCCCCCCCTGACACCCGTGATTTGGTGTGGCGGCCCGTTTGGAGATCTTGGCACGACGGTGGAAGGGCCAGCATGTCCACCAAACAAGATGGCGACCGGGCGAAGATGAAGACAACCCGCCGTGGCACGGCGCACCAGGCCAATAGTATGGATCGCTATACGCTCCAGAAGGGTTCTCCGGAGACATCGCGGTCATCCCTGGTGGGCCCGACGGAGGCTCCTGCCCAACCGGTGGATCTGACCCTCCGGGACGTCATGGGCGCCATCGCAGAGATGAAGGCCTCAGTGGACCAGCGTTTCGATACCTTGGCGCAAAAAATTGACTCGGTCCTGGTGGATGTGGGCCTTGTGAGGGCAGACTTGTCAAAAACGAACGACCGAGTTGACTCCCTGGCCCACACCACAACGAGCCTCACTACGGACGTGGTGGCCCTCCAGAAGGAGGTGCGCCGGCTTGGCCAGGCGAGCGCCCTGATGGACCGGCGACTGGAGGATTCCGAGGGTCGGGCCCGGAGGAACAATGTTCGCATTATTGGTGTGCCGGAGGGCCGAGAGGCGGAGGCGGCAGATCTCTTCGTGGAAGAACTGATCCTGACCCATCTCCAGCCCCGGGGGCTGAGTAAGCTTTTTGCGGTGGAGCGTGCCCACCGGGTCCCTGGGGGCCGCCCCAAGACCGGTGCCCCGCCGCGGCCTATTATTGCCCGGATTTTTAATTTCCGGGACAGAGACGCCATCCTCCAGACCTCCAGGCAACAGGGACCGGTCAGGCTGGACAACATGGATGTACACTTCTACCCAGACTTTACTCCGGCGGTCCAGAAGCAGCGACAGAGCTTTCTTGGTATTAAACGTCGCCTAAGGGACCTAAACCTCAAGTACTCAATGCTCTTTCCGGCTAAGCTGAGGGTGGAGGTGGATGGCCGTACGCACTTCTTCGACCGGCCCGAGGTGGCTGGGGACTGGTTAGATACTTTGCCTGGAGATCGGGGTGGGGGGGGCGCGGCTGGCGGGGAGGGCCCGCCGGATCAGAATTGAGGGGTGACTGTATAGGCCTTGCTCTGGATATTGTTCCTTTACCATATATTGCTTTCGTATGTTCCCCTCCCATGGAGGTCGGGTGGGGTCTGCTGGGGGCTTCCCTCCTCCTCGGGGGGACTAGTTAGTACTTAGCTATGGGGCGACAGGCACACTGCACTTTGGGGGGGCTGTCTGGGCTCATGCAGGGGTGCAGGGAGGGGGGAGTTCTGTTGGGACCGGGGGGTGGGGGGGGTGTGTTGTTTGTTAGCACCACAAGGCAAACCCGCAACTGTTTTGTTGTTTTTAAGATGCTCGGTGGGGGGCGACCGATTGTTTTGACGTATGATGGGGGGTAGGGATTTGATTGTGTTGTCATGGAATGTTAATGGCCTGGGGGATAGGATTAAGCGTGGTGTGGTCCTGCAGTATTTAAAACGTATTTCTCCAGATGTTGTCTTCCTGCAGGAGACACACCTTATAGGTAACACCTTTCATGCAATGAATCGGCGGGGATATCGTTTGGCGGCCCACTCCGGCTTCACTTCGGGCTCGCGGGGGGTGGGTATTATGGTCAAGAACTCGCTCCCGTTGGAGATTGACGAGGTGCGCCATGATGAGAGGGGACGTTACACTGTTCTGGTGGGACGAATGGAGGGTAGAGTGTTTATCTTTATATCAGTGTACGTCCCGCCTGGGTTACAAGCCACTACATTTGCGGACCTGGGGCGCCTCCTTCTGGACCTTCCGGGTGGCCTGTTGGTGGTTGGAGGGGACTTTAACGCGGTTGCCTCTGGGTCTATGGATCGCCATCCCCCTAGGGACCTCCCCCGGGCACAGGCGTGGCTGCCCGGCCTTTTAGACACGCTGGGCCTGGTGGATTGCTGGCGCTTAAAGCATCCCGTATTGCAACAGTACACCTTCCACTCGGGGGCCCACGGTAGCCTCTCGCGGCTTGATTACATCCTTGTCCCGGCGGCCCAGGCAGGGAGGGTGGGGGAGGTGCGCCATTTGGCACGGGGTATCTCAGACCACTCCCCATTGTTGTTGCATTTCGATGTCTTCCCGAGGGGGGATGGCAGAGTGGCCCCGATCAATGCATGGTATTTGCGCGACCCCACCATTCGTGCCGACTTGATCAAATCCTTACAGCGCTATTTCGATGAGAATGTGGGGTCGGTCCCGTCTGCCATCTCCCTGTGGGAGGCTTTCAAGGTGGTTCTTAGAGGGGAGGCCCTCTCCTTTATTTCCAATGCCCGGCGGCGCGAGCGGGAGGAGGTGACCCGGGTTGAGGCCGAGATTGCAGAACTGGAGGGTGACCTGGGGAGCGGGGTAACAGACGCCAAGTTGCATGTTTTGCACTTAAAGCAGGCGGCCTATCGGGCCCTCGTCACGGAGGCGGCCAGGGGCCTCAGTAGAGAGCAGCAGGGGCGATTGTATGATGTGGGTGACAAGGCTGGCAAATTGATTGCGTGGTTGGACAGGAGGGAAAGAGCGAGCCGCGTGGTGCCTTTGATTGAGAGCGTGGATGGTGTGTGCGTCACTGAGCCGGAAGCCATTGTCTCCTGCTTCGCGGATTATTTCCGCGAAGTCTACTCCCCGGTCTCTCCCTGCTCGGAGGAAGATTCCCATGCCTTGCTTCGGGACATCGCACTGCCCTCCCTTACGGTGGAGGACAGGGATTCGCTGGATGCCCCGCCCACCTCGGACGAAATTGCCTCGGCTATTCGCTCGGTTGCATCCGGCAAGGCCATGGGCCCCAATGGTATTCCCATTGAGCTATACAAGCTACGCCCGGATGTGTTGGCGCCCCACCTGCGCGCGATGTTCCTTGCGGCCCACTCGCAGGGCTCCCTCCCGCCTGACCAGCGTCTGGCTACAATTGTGGTGATCCATAAGGAGGGGAAGCCCCGTGAGCGGGTCACATCCTATAGGCCGATTTCGCTTCTGAACGCGGAGCCCAAAATCCTCGCCAAGGTGTTGGCCAACCGGTTGGTTGGCGTGGTGGGCGATTTGGTCCACCAAGACCAATCGGGCTTTATACCACACCGCAACACGGCGCTTAATCTGCGGCGCTTACACGGGGTGCTCGCGCGTGTCCCATTTGTGCGGGAGCCGGCCATCTTGGCGTCCTTGGACGCCACCATGGCGTTTGATACGCTCGAATGGCCATATATTTGGGCGATGCTGGCGAAGTTTGGGTTCGGCCCGGGTTTCGTCAGCTGGGTCAAATTGCTATACTCGGGCCCGTTGGCGCAGGTGGTGGTGAATGGGCGAGTATCTGCCCCATTCGCGCTGGGGCGGGGCACGCGACAGGGTTATCCCCTGTCGCCTCTCCTGTTCGCCCTGGCCATGGAGCCCCTGGCGGAGTGGTTGCGGTGGCACCCTTCTATCCGTGGTCTCCGCTGGACCCCCGAGCATGAGGACCGCGTGTCCCTCTATGCTGACGATATCCTTTTGTATCTCGCCTCCCCGCGCAAGTCACTGATCGTCCTGGTGGATGTTTTGCGCTCCTTCGGTCGCAACTCAGGCCTGGTCATCAACTGGGCGAAATCCTGTGTCTATGTGCTCTCCGGGGAGGCCCCGGTCTTGCCACGGGACTGTCCGATCCAGATTGCCTCCCAGGGTTTCCGGTACCTGGGTATATATATCACTCTTGACCCGGAGGCCCGCTATGAGCGGAACTTGCTGCCCCCCCTCCAGCGTCTGAGGGAGGACGTGGTGCGCTGGCGGCGTCTGCCGCTCTCGCCGCTCGGCCGAGCGGCCTTATTTAAAATGATGTCCCTGCCGCGCTTCCTCTACGCCCTCCAGAATACCATGGACCTGGTCCCGGCACGCTACTTTCGCGAGGTGGAGGGCCTCCAGCGGCGCCTGTTCTGGGACGGGAGGCCGCGTATTGCTCTGGCTAAATTGACGCTCCCGTGGTACGATGGAGGGGTCGCCCTCCCGGACATCAAACGGTATTACTGGGCCTCCCAACTAGCTGCAATTAATCATGGCCTTTACGGGCCCGCCTTGAACCCGGCATTTGAGATGGACAGGACGCTTCTGCCCGGTGCCGATTATAATCGAGCGCTCTACTCTGGCGCGCCCGACTCCCGTTTGACGGGACCGACGCGTGTCATGGTGCGTGTCTGGCACGCGGCTAATGCAGCTATGGGGTGGAAGGACCGTTTGACCCGAGCGTCTCCGCTGTATGCATCTGAGAGGTTGGGCTCCCTGTGGACGTCGAAGGGCTTCGAGAAGTGGGACACGATCGGAATCAGCACGGTGGGAGATCTCTGGACGAGGGGGGGATTCAAAACTTTTGAGACGCTGCAGGCGGAGTTTCAGCTGCAGGGCAGTGAGTACTTTCGGTACCTACAGGTCCGCCATGCGCTGGGCTCCGTCTTCCCGGATGTTGCATCCATTCCGGAGTCTTCCCCCCTGGAGGACAGAGTGCTAGATGGCCATGTCCCGGACAGCACGATCTCCCTCATATACAAAAAATTGATTAACGATAGATCGTGTCTGCTGACTAGTCTCCGCGAGGCTTGGGTTGCCGACGGGCTGGAGCTGGACGACGAGGATTGGATCTCCGCGGTGGCCTCTCCGAAAGAGGTGGCCATCCCGGCTCGCCTTCGTTTCGTCCAGCTCAAGATCCTTCACCGGGTCTACGTGACGGGGCCAAGGCTTTTACGTATGGGTTTTGCCGGTGATGGAATGTGTAAGCGTGGCTGTGGTGCGTTGGCGACTTTCATGCATATACTGTGGGAGTGCCCGAAGGTGGAGCGATTCTGGCGTGGTGTGCATGAGGTTCTACGAATGGTTACGCGTGTCGCGCTGCTGCCTGAAGCGAGGAGATGCTTGCTGAATGTCTGGGAACCAAGTGACTACTCGGTCCCGCAGGCGCGGTGGGTGACTCTGGGATACATGATAGCCAAGCGTGATATTGCCCAATTGTGGGGATCCCAGAGGCCCCCTGCGGTGTCGGCCTGGAAAGAGCATATGGATTGGTGTATGTTTCGTGAAAAGGTGGTGTATGTGGCGAGGGGTAAGCCTGGGGCGTGGATGAAACTCTGGGGCCCCTGGAACGCCTACCGCGGGGGTATTTGTGAGCCGCCGCTGCTACCGGCGGCCTCGCCGGCTCCGTCTCCCTAGATGGCGCCCCTCCCTTGGCCGCGGGCGCGCGGTCCCCCAGTCCCTGATCTACTCCCGTCCCCCTCTTCAGAATTTTGCTGCTGGTTTGGATCCCCCACTTATGGAGCACGTGTTGTCACTTTGGATTGAGGGTTGCCTTGCGGTTGTGGTTTGTTTACGTTGTTTTGCTTTAAGAAAATGGAACCGTACTGTGGGCATGGAGCTGTGAGGCCTGCACCATTGATCACTCCTGTCTTCCTACTGTGCACCGCTGAGAAAGTTTTTTGCTGTATGTATGTAATATGCTTTTGATGCTCTAGCGGCCGGCCGTGTGGTTGTAGGCCCATTCCTGTAACTTCTATAAACTGCAATAAACGGTTTCAAAAAAAAAAAAAAAAAAAAAAAAATCCTTATTCAACCACATGAATGCATATCCAAATAACCTAACTCACCTAAGGCTGATTTCCAACTAACTCAAAGTGGCCAAAATCTTAAAGTGAGCACTAAGTTAAATTGAAAATTACCTGGAATATTATCACCTTTTCAGCAGAGTGGCCCCTGCAACTCTTAGCATGTAAAATTACAGAGACTCAAATTTTACAGGGTCAAATAGTAACTGCAGACCTGCACAGAGATGGCTTGCTAAGCTGCATTGATTCTCCTGGATTTCTATGCACCATTTGAGGCTGTGGACCAGATAACTCTCCTATGGACTACACGTAAATGACTGAAATTCTACTTCTTACCAAGATAGGCTCCTTTTTAATGGACAGTCATAGCATGGAGAGTCAAGCTGGAGGGTGAGTTTGGCTTTCTTGCACACCTATATTGTCCCATTGGCACAGATGCTCAAGGGTTCAAGATGCATTTTAATGTCTGCTTAGATCACACATATATTCACTACAGGAATCTTTCCAGAAGACCTAAAAAAAAGGCGGACACAAGCCCATTATTAAAGAAAATTAACCTGGACTAACTTGATCCTGACAACCACTGATCGATTACAAAGTGAGCTTTCCTGGGCAAACTGAGAGAAAGAGCAGCATTCACCCAGATGTCGCAATTCATTGAAGATAACTCTATAGTTACTGACTTCTATACAGGTTTCAATCCAGGAAGAGGGCACAGAATCTGCCCATATCACCATTTGGGATGACCTTAAAAACATAGTAGACCGCAACAGGATTGCTGCACTACTTCTCTTGGATCTCTCAGATGCCTTCAACACAGATGACCAGGTCACTGTAATCCAAAGTCTCTGCAAAGCCAGCATAGAGGGGGCTACTACCCTCAACTGGATCACATCTTACCATCAAAACAGAACAAATGTCATCTATTTTCCACCTTTCTCATTCAAAACGTTTTTCACAAAAGTAGGGGTCGCTCAAGGCTCTATCATCTCACACATGCTTTTCAACATCTGCATTAAGTCATTACCGGCAATCATCAATGAATTTCAACTCACATGCTATAACTATGCAGTTGACACACAAATACTCCTTAAACTGAAAAGCCCCAAAGACATTGGAAACTCACAAAATCTTCAGTTGCCTCAGAGCCATCTCAAATTGAATCCTTCCAAAAGGGAAATACTCACATGTGGAGATTGGAAAAATGATGACCCACTTTGCGCCTGGCCTAACGACCTGGGACCACCTCCTAAAATATCTAAGGAAGTAAGAAACCTAGGAATTACCATGGACACCAAGGTATCAATGAATGTCCAAGTGAACAAATTAACAAGATCAAGCTTCATTACTATGAAAACACTGCGACACATCTTCCCCCACCTGGGATTTCCACACAAGGTCCAAGCCACTATCTCTCTTGTACTGTCTAAACTTGATTACGCCAATGGCCTCTACCACCGATCATCTTTATCAACTATGAAAAGACTACAACGGATTCAGAACTCTGCTTCCAGACTACTCCCATGTGTAAAGCCACAAGCCCACCTCTCAACTGCCTTGCGGCCGGGCCCTACATTTGTTACCAGTTGCCAGAAGATCCGTATTAAAGCTGCTTTGTGTCACCCACAAAGCAATACATGGAACAGGACCACTTATTATCAGGAATAAAATCACCAAATACATTCAACAAAAGAACCTCTGCTCCAGAATGGCACCTCGCCTCAAAGTCCCACCATACAAGAAAAAAACCATAGGTTGCACATCTTGCTCTGTTCAAGCAACCAAACTATGGAATTTATTACCCCCAACATAGGATCCACAGATAACTATCTTATCTTAGGAAGACTACTCAAGAGTTGGCTCTTTTCTACATAACCATAATGCTCAGATACAAATGTACAGCATATCCCTGTATATATAAACATTTAATTTGATTATATGTATGTATCTAGATATGTGTATTTCTTGATATAAATATGTATAATAATATGTACTTATGAATCTATATATTTATTACTTTACTCATACTGTAAAAAAACTGTGACTCTCTCAATGCACTACCCTACTCTCAATATATCCTCTGCCTCCACTCTCTCACTCATCCCAAACCTCATTCTTCTACTAAGATCGCCAAAATAACCCTTTCTAGCCTCTTCCCTCCTCTGTCCCTCCTTAGATCACCCCAAACCTCATTTTAATACTATGATCTACCTATTCCAGCTCTAGAGATTCTTACCTCCTCCATCTCTCCTTATACTCAACCCAAACAGCATCTTGTTACTATTATCTCCCAATAAACACTTTCTAGACTCTTCCCTCTTCTATCCCCCAACTATCCTTTGCAATCTAACTAACAGACTCACATGTCCACCGCTCAAATTATGTCAAATTTCACTATGCTAATCAACCACTAGTCCTTTTTGGGTTCCGGAGTGCATTTTGACACCTCATCGGGGGTAGTAAGCGCTATATAAATACAATTACAATTCAATACAATACAATGTAAGGCATGTATAGGTTCGCGAATCCTGAATGCTGGGAATTACACTGTTTTGCTTTGTTTTCGCAAGTTTACATATGTTGTTTGGCGCTTGTATGTGCTCTTTGGTGAGTGAGCATTTGCTAAAATCAATAAAGAAATATATAAAAAATATGGACACCGGTGACACTGCAATATTGTTGGAGTTTCACTAAACATCTGGAGATGCCTTCATGATTAGCAACTGCTTTCACAACTGGCTTACTTAAACAACTGGCTTGTAGTGGATGGGATAAAAACAGAAGAGGTTCTGTAGGAGAAGATAAATATATGCCCTTCACATGGCCATCTGTATAAGGTTCCTTTGACCAAGTCAGTGGAAAATATTATTCATTTATTTATTCAGATGTTTTTTCACATTCACATGCCACAGTGTAGAAGCTTCATAGCCTAAAATAAATCAAAACATCAGAAGGATGGGACTTGTACGAAAAGAGTTCACTTGTTGCATTTGTCCCTCAGGTAGCCGGCATAACCTGCTTTACAAGTAATATGGTTTTGGTGCAGGAATCCCAAGGGACGGAATCTCTGATCCCACGTGGCATCCTCTCACCAAAACCCAGCCATGAAAAGATAATGAGCCTGGTATGGGGAACAACATGTGGTCCTAATTTTACCAAATCCTTTTTTGCAGATAATCCCCAAATCTAGGCCAATTCTGGGCCCTTCCATGTATATATTATTGCAAAAACTGAGCTAGATGAGACTATACGTATGGTAACCATAAACGTCATAGGTGTCTAGGCCATGTTACATCACGCGGCTAACCCCATTATTTGCGCAACATTTGAGATGGGTGATTTAAAAATATAGGTCATATAAATTTGGAGGGACAAAGCTGCACAAATGCAATGCAGTACACTGTGCTCTTCTGTGTCATTTTACGGTGATATAATATGAATAATCTGACATCTTTTAATAACAACAAAAACATTTTAATTCAAATGTCAAAGCATGATGATTTTCATTATATCGCTTAGGGACACACAAATCTGTTTTAGTACACACAACTGCCTGTGCTTTTTATTTGTTGTCAAATTACAGTGTGCTTTTTATGTAAACTCATAAAAACTGTCCTTTTGTAAACTCGTCCACCGATGTATTTTATTTTATACCTTCCGATATAGTTCAAGAAGCGCTCTGACAAACACATATCTTTCTCCTTTAAATGACTGCCTAACCCTTAGGCCTTACTTGTATCATTAGACACAACTGAAAACAAATCGGTGAAACTACTGATATCCATCTTCAGAACGTTAGAGTTTTGACTTCTAATTAGCCTTATTTGGCTCTGTGTAAAAGAAAATTTTGAAGGAGAATGTCCACAGCTCAGAATTGATTTAGGTTCGACCTGGTAAGGTAAAATGTCTGGCAAGAAATAGTGTAGTAGCAAATCCAGAACATGCAAATCTTTAATTTAACATCCATCCCCAAGTTACTCTATTCACTTAATACATGTACTATGAAACATTGACTTCTAAGTGATTGGGGTCTACTTTGTTCTTGCTCTTCCAACTTCACAGCTTGGCTGGAGAGGCTGTTGCATCCAGGCTCTAGAAACAGCTCTTAAGAGTGCACTAACTAGGAATGTGTGAGGCATGCATTAGTTTGCACAACCTTCAATACAAACAGTAGCGGTCCGTGGAGGGAGTTCGGTGGGGCAGCGAGGCGGGGCGGGGGAGGGGCAGGGTGGGGAAATGTAAACACCGGAATATGGATGAACGGAGGTAAGTACACATTTAAATAAATAAAACGAATTTCGTTGCACGCGCTGCATCGCATTTTGCGATGCAGCGCGCGCAAAGGAATTCCGGTGTTTACATTTCCCCACCCTGCCCCTCCCCCGCCCCGTCTCACTGCCCCACCGAACTCCCTCCACGGAACGCTACTGTATACAAAAGAGCCTTAGTGGACCTCACATGGCGGTTGGTGACCCACAAAAAAGGTAGGTCGACATTAATACTTTATAAAAACATACAGACAAATAAACAAACATTAAAATATGAAAAAAAAGTTTCACTTACCTTAGCCTGCAGCACGTCCTCTGTATTCTCCAGTGCCAGGCTTCAGACTTTGAGCGCGAAGACCCACAGCTCCCACAGGTCCTTATCCAATCCAGACACTGTTCTCATGCTGCATGCATGAATTGTCTGGATTGGCTGGAGCAGGCTGCCTCAGCGCTCCGGAGAGCACTGAAAGCCTGTGCCTGCTCTCCAACCCGGCGGATAGTTTGAATTATGCATGTGGGTTTGGCCGTATCAAGGTAGCCAGCCAAACGGACATGCTCAATTCATAATGAACGGGCCACTCGTCATCGCTGCCAATCAGCAGCAATGACACACTGGCTCCGCCCTGCCCTCTCTGTTCGACAGAAAGCCTGAAAAATAAAATGGTAATAAAATCCTTTTGTTGCCATTTTATTTTCCAGCTTTCTGCGCAGCAGTGTGAGGGGGGCGGCGTTCATCTGCTCCCACGGAGGAACCGCCGCTGCATAAATCACTGTCTTACCTCAATTTCACAACACAGTGGTGACAAGACACAAGCCCATGGGGCTGACGAAGCACACTTAAACCATCACAAATGTAAGTACTTAAATCACCACAAACGTATGTTGTGTTACTTCTTTGCCTTGCTGCCCCTCATTTTCAACTTGCTTGGGACGAATTTCACAGAATGACTAAGTGGGAGCAGGCATCAGCTTTTGCCTAGCCAGGAATTCAACACCCAAATTGTGATGTACCTCCTGAACAAAAGCAGCTTCAGATCTCGGTAAAAAATCCACAGGCCCAAGTGACTCATATACATTTATGAAATAGGCACGTCTTTTCAAAGGCATCAATACTGGCCTGGTTCTAGAGGAAAGGGATGAAGAATACCCTCTGATTTGGGTAACAGCAATAAGTGTAGCCCGCAACCCACCTGCCAGTGGTTACTTTGTATGCATTGTTTTTATAGTAAAGTCTACTGTTAGTAACAAAGGGCCAGATGTACAAAGCATTTTTGAGCTCGCAAACGGCCCGATTTGCAGAATTGGGTCGTTTACGACCAAAAATTAGCATTTTTAAATGTACAAACCCTATTTTGTGATTCGGTAACCTATTACCAAATCGCAAAATGGGTTTGCGATTCGGTATTAGGAAGGGGCGTGTTTAGGGTGTCCCTTCTTAACAGCAACTACTCACAGTGGTATGTATGTGTGAATGTTTTGCACTGAAATGCGGTCGCAGAACATTCACATTTTAACGCCAACTCCGAGTTTGTGATAACCCATTTGCAAAAGGGAAGGGGTCCCCAAGGGTACCCGTCCCATTTGTGAATATATGCAAAAACGTTTTTTTTAAACACTGCCTACTTAAAAAATGAAAAGAAAACTTTTCATTTTACAGTTTGAAACGCATCCCGTTTTCCTTTAAGGAAAGTAGGCTGCATTTCCAAAAATACAAACAGTTCTTTATTTAAAAGCAATCACAGACACGGTGGTCGGCTGACCCCAGCAGGCCACCATCCCTGTGATTTTAGCGATTTCCAATGGGTCGTAAATTGTGACCTACTTCATGAATAATAATAAGGCAAGTCTATTTGCAACCAACTGGGAATCGCTAAATGTGTTCAAAACACATTTGTTCATCGCTGTTTGGCATTATCTAATAGCTAATTGCACAAATTCGCTATTATGTAATCGCAAAAACAAAGCTATGTACATCTGGCCCAAAATGTTGACCAGAGCTCCTAAACGCATTGCTGTTTTGTAGGATTTGTTGAGGCTTCAAGACTTTGCAAGGTCTCCTCAGCAGAGGAAGCGCTGATTAAGATGAAAACCTGATAACAGCTCGGGAATGAACAGAGGTACAGAGTTCAAACTGGTGTCTGTGAAACATAGCGACAGCCTCTTCCCAGGATAAGGTCAGAAATCAACTTCTAAGTGATGCTAGAATGTCAACAAAGCCTGTGGGGTTAATGGGTTGTGCTTCATGAAGCTCGAAGGCAAGGCTAAATCCCATAGAGACGCTTGCAACCAAACAGTATAGGAATATCTCATCACAATGGCTTTCCGGCGTTTAATTTCTGAGTTAAGAAAATCTCTTAAGGGATGTATAGATAAAGAGCAACAGCTGCTAAAAAGAATGAAAGGCTGCACTAAATAAGACAAAAAAGATAAGCTATTGCAAATGAAAGCAGCAAAGAGGCATACTATCTTGCCTAAAGATAAATGGCACCTAGGGCCAGATTTACAAAGCATTTTTCCGGTCGCAAACAACCCGATTCTGCGGGCCGTTTGTGACCAGAAAAACACTTTTCCTAATGTACAAAATAGGATTCTGTAACTTTTTACTGAATCGCATTTTGCATTTGAAATTCGGTATTTGGAAGGGGTGTGTTTAGAGTGTCAATTCTAAATACTGAATTGGTAAGGTATGTTTTAATGTTTTGCGACAGAATTCCGATCAGAAAACAGTAAAGGCCAAGGGCCGGATGCATCAAAGGGTTTTACCCATTCTGTGTCTATGGGAATATGTGTTCATACATATGGCCCATTATGTACAAAGCTTTTTCGCTGATTCCGGCCGTTTGCGACCTGAAAAAAGCATTTTAAATATTCAAAGTCCTATTTGCGATTCGGTAAGCTAACACCAAATCGCAAATTGGGGTTGCGATTCGCTAGTAGGAAAGGGCATGCCAAGGGAATCCCTTCCTAATAACTAGTCACAGGGGCATGTATGAATGATTTTTGGACTGGAATGCGATCGCAAAACATTCATACTTTACTGACTCCGTGAAGGAGGGGGCAACCCATTCTCAAACGGGAAGGAGGAGTCCTCAAGGGACCCCTTTCCCTTTGGGAATGTGGGCGCCAACATTTTTTAATAGCAGGTAGTGATCCATGTGCCAACTCTTAAAAAATAAAAATAAAAATTTGAATTTTTCTTTTTTAAATACATCCCGTTTTTCCTTAAGGAAAACGTGCTGCATTTCATAATTTAAAAAACTGCTTTATTTAAAAAGCCGTCACAGACATGATGGTCTGCTGACCCCAGCAGGCCACCATCCCTGTGAGTGTAGGCAATGCCCAATGGTTCGCAAATTGCAACCTGCCTCATAAATATTAATGAGGCAGGTCCCTTGCGACCCATTGGAAATCGCAAACAGTGTAAAACACACTGTTGTACATAGCTGTTTGCGATTTCCTAATAGTGAATCACAAAAATTCACTATCAGGAAATAGCAAACGGAAGTCTATGTACATCTGGTCCTAATACTGTATACCCATTCGCTAAGGGGAAGGGAGTCCCCAATATTTAGGTCTCGCCTAGCGACGCAGCGAAGCTGCTCGCTAGCGAGATCTATTGTCGCCGATTTGCTTTGCGATGTGGGACAGGATAGGTGCACGCGCTTGAAAGGCATCAGCTGTGAACGCATACGGCGGCGTTAGCTGAAGTGGCAGGACAGGACATGTGCACTGTGTGTGCACATGGCGCACGGACAGCCCATGTGCACGCTCACAGCGTCTCTTTCAGACAGCCGATGTGCACCCGCAGCGTCTCTTCTCTTCTCTAGCAATCTCAGCACTTTTGCGCGCTCCCCCACGCTTTCACTTTCGCAAGCGAGGCTCGCCTTTCTGCTGCTAAGGCGTGTCACCCGTGCCAGCACTCAGCATGCCTGCTGCCTCCTCAGCACAGCCGGCTCCTTTGCCTTCCTCTACAGAGCCGCTGAGACGCAGCACGCACTCCTCGGCTCCTCACTCGGTCTGGGGAGCCTAAGCCCACGCGGCACTGAACTTCATTGCCGGGCAAAAGACCCCCAGCCTCGGGTCGCTGTGAACCATCCTGGCGCGCCCTGCTGCCGAGCCCCGTGATGGAGGAGGCTGACCTGCTTTGGGAGCGGCTCAGGCCATCACAGTAAGTGCTGCTCTGCGTGTCATTATGTGGCGGGACAGTTACTTACCGTCCGGCACTCTATGCTGGAGGCGGAGAGCCGGGGCTGCTAATCCTCGCAGAGGGCTGGGGCGCTCATGAGGCGCTCATAGTCTCATGTGGATAGCCCTGGGCAGCTTCAATCACGTGCTGTTGTATTACAGCTACCCCCCGCATGCCTTACCGTTACGCCTTCGCAGAGCTCACGGGGTGCTCCGTGTACCTCTCGGCTCAGGCGGCTGCCGTCACACTGGCCGTGCTGCCGTAGGAGTGTGATTTGGTGCATGCCCGGCTCAAGGACAGTTCAGCCTCCCATTGAAACTCGGAGCCTCAGCGCGGATAGACGGCGTGTCTTCTTTGGCGATCCTCAGCTTACACCGGGACAGCCGATGTGTACGTTCATGGCGTCTCGTGCGCTCCCACCGCGCTTTCAGTTTCGCGCTCTCAGCCAGAATCCCAGGCGGCGCTGTGGTTGGTGGATAAAAATATTTATGTTGTCCAGGGAGAAATCAGCATTGTAGTTGGTGCCATCAAACGAAATTCAAGATGGAGCACTCGCACCCCTATGGTAGGTTAAACCTGAGTTTTATATTCAAAATAGTTGAGGTACATTACTAGAGGCATGGATTGTTTGTGCTGTAGCTATAATTGTTTCAGCACTCAAGTCAATAGAAAATCGGTCATGGGTGTTTGAAAAATCTCAAGCCATTGATACCCACTATGTAGATTTTACTCTTTTTAATAGTTTAACCCCTTTCTGTGTGTTTGCTGTGATCACCGTGTCATTATTGATTAAGAAATCTTTAAATACATAGAAATTTAGTGGGAATAGGGAATTGCATATCCACAGTAAATGTTTTTATGAAATCTCCCTGCTCATTCAGTGCAAACAAGGCATAGATTTTTTTTAATGAAATCCTGTTTTGTAAATTATCGATTACATTCTCATTATTTTTTCATTGTTTCTGCTGCTTACTTATTAGCTGACTGTTGGTGTGCTATGTCTTACCATTGATTTAATAATTGAATACTGGTAATTTTTGGGTTGTACTCTTGTCACTTCCTCTTTCCCACGTATGTCTGCATAGACAAATTGTGCCATGCACCTGGCCTTTATACAATTTCATGTACCTCCATGAAATTGTATTGTATTTTTACTGTGAGACCGTCAATATTCCTACATATTGATGCCTTAAAACAAGCTCCTCCCTAAAATCCACTCACAAGGTTTTCTTTCTAAATTAGTTAAACATCTGTGTTGAAAGGTGTCTGTCTGTATGTATGTATTGCACTTTGGATATATTGCACCTATAAAAAAACCAGCATTTGCAATGCAATATGTCTCGCAGTTACGCGAGCTTGAGCCATTGACATTGCAAATAACAATGCCTTTTATTTTTGTTTTCGTTTTAAAAACATAAATAAAAGGCATTGTCATTTACAATGCCAATAGCTTAAACTTGTGTAACTACGAGACCTATTGCATTGCCTACTCTTAAATAATGAAACTTCGAAATTTAATTTTTTACTTTTTAAACGCATCCCGTTTTCCTGGGCTGCATTTAAAAATAAGATTGCTACATTATAAAGCAATCACAGACATGGTGGTCTGTTGAACTCAGCAGGCCACCATCCCTGTGATGGTTGGGATTCCTAATGGGTCGTAAACCGCAACCTACCTTATTAATATTCATGAGGTAGGTTGATTTGAGACTCACAAGGAATCCCTACATCAAACTCAATGAGTTTCATACATCAGGAATACTGATTTCCTAATTGCGATTCGGAGAGAATCGCAATTAGGAAAGAAAATGTTACTTACCCAGTAAGAATCTGTTCTTGACATGTAGAGCTGTAGATTCCCATGCTTTGCACACTCCTGACATCTAGTGTTGGGTCCGGATGTTTGCAAGTTATTTTTCTTCAAAGAAGTCTTTACAGTCACGAGTTAGGTGACTCCTCCTTCCAGTGATAGTACGAATGGGCATCAACTCCATTGTTAGATTGTTTTCCAGGAGAGAGTGAGAATGGAGTTAGTAAAGGTAGAATAGAGATGTCCAAGCGTATGTGTATAAGATAAGAAAGAACTGCAACAGGTATAGGTGCCTGGGGAGGCGGGTGGGAGCATGTGAATCTATAGCTCTACATGACAAGAACAGATGCTTACTGGGTAAGTAACATTTTCCGTTCAAGGCATGTGAGTTGTAGATCACATGCTTTGCAGACTATACAGCAGTATTCTCCCAAAGCGGTGGCTAATCTGTAGCTGTTGTAGTTGTTTGAAAAAGCGTTCCAAGTACTGCCTGGTCTACATTAGTTTGTTGTTTCGCTAACACATCTACACAATAGTGCTTTATGAATGTGTGTCGTGTAGACCATGTTTCAGCCTTAAAGATGTCAACCATGGGATTGTTTCCTAAGAAAGCCATAGTAGCCCCTATTTTGCGAGTGGAATGCGCTCTAGGGGGTATTGTTAAAGTTGTTTTTGCTTTCGCATAACATGTTTGAATACATTTAACAATCCATCTAGCAATACCAGATTTGGATAAAGGATTGCCTTGGTGAGGTGGAGCAAAAGAAACTAAAAGTTGTTTTGTCTTACGAAATGACTTTGTTCTTTCTATGTAATATAACAAGGCTCTTCTAACATCTAAAGTGTATAGAGCTCGTTCTGCCACTGAATCTGGTTGAGGAAAGAACGCAGGTAACTCAACCGATTGATTGAAGTGAAAGGCAGATAATACTTTAAGTGGAAATTTAGCATTGGTACGAAGGACCACTCTGTCTTTGTGAAACTGGAAAAAAGGTTCTTCTACGGTTAGTGCCTGTAGCTCACCCACTCTCCTCAGTTAAGTGATTGCAATGAGGAAAGCGATTTTCCATGAGAGAAATTGCAGTTCACATTTATGCATGGGTTCAAAAGGTGGGCCCATTTACTAGTGTAAGGACTATGTTAAGATTTCACACTGGGGCAGGTGGGAGTCTTGGCGGTATAACTCTTTTTAGTCCTTCCATAAATGCTTTGATAACTGGTACTCTAAAGACAGACAAGTGCTGCCTGTTTTGTAGGTGTGCAGCTATTGCAGCGAGATGTAAGCGGATAGATGTGTAAGCTAATTCTGACCGCTGCAAGTGTAATAAATAACAGATGATATTTTTAATGGAAGCATCCAGAGGATTGATATTGTTATTATTACAATAGATAACAAATCGTTTCCATTTAGCTGCATAACAGACTCTTGTAGTAGGCCTTCTGGTCACTTTGATAATGTTCATACAGTCTGGTGGAAGATTCAGATAACCATACTCTATAAATTCAGGAGCCAGATCGCTAGGTTAAGTTCTTTGGGATCTGGGTGCCTGATTTCTCCATGTCTCTGTGTGAGGAGGCTGGATTTGAGGTATAGCTTTTGATGTGGAACTAATGACAGTTCCAGCAGGGTGGTGAACCAAGGTTGATGGGCCCATGTGGGAGCTATTAATATCAGTGTGAGGGATGTTTGCCTGAGTTTTCGAACCACTAATAGAATGGGTGGGAGAGGCGGAAAAACATAGGCAAATATCCCTGACCAGTTCATCCATTGTGCATTGCCTTTGGGGTGCGGGCGTGGATACCTGGAGGCGATGCTTGGGCATTTTCCGTTTTCATATGTGGAAAAAAGATCTATTTGAGGACAACCCCAATTTTGAAACTACAGAAGGAGAACTTGAGGGTGATTTGTTGCCTCTGTCTGCTGAGAAGATCGGCAATCTGATTGTTTACTCCTGGAAGGTGTTCTGGTAGGAGATACATTTTGTGGTGTATGGCCCATTTCCAAATGGCTTGAGCTAGGCGTGACAATTGGAGAGAGTGTGTCTCCCCACTGTTTTTTTATATAGTACATCGCTGTCATGTTGTCTGGTCGGACTAGGACAGTTTTGCCTACATGGTGAATTTGAAACGCTTTGAGCACTAGAAACACTGCTAGCAGCTCTACATGATTTATGTGGAGAGCCTTTTGCTTTTGACTCCACAAGCCTTGAATTGTGTGATTGTGGAGATGAGCTCCACAACCAGTGAGCGATGCGTCTGCTGTTAGCACTGTCTGTGGAAAAGGGTCTGTGAAGGGCCGTCCTTTTGAGTGTATTCCACCACTGCAGAGAGCGATGAGTACGGACGTCTACCAACACTAGATCAGTTAAGAGACCCTGTGACTGGCTCCACTGATGCGCTAACCATTACTGAAGGGGATGCTTGTGAAGCCTTGCATGGCGAACAATCATGATGCAAGAGGCCATCATTCCCAGCAGCTGTATATACACCCGAGCTGGTAGTGAGTGAGTGGGCTGAAACTGACTAATTAGAGCCTGAATATTGCAAATTCTGGCTGCATTGGGAAAAGCCAGAGCTCTTTGAGTATCTAAAGTGGCTCCTAGATAGGCTTGAGTATTGGAAGGTCGGGGATGAGACTTTAACACATTGACTGTAAACCTCAGTTGATGCAGTAACCGCAGTGTTATGTGAGTGTGCTGGAGACACTTTAGGTACGTACTGGCTTTGATGAACCAATCGTCCAAGTACGGGAAGACATGAATGTGCTGTCTTCGCAGGTGAGCAGTTACTACTGCCAGACATTTAGAAAATACTCTGGGAGCAGTGGTGACTTTGAATGGAAGCACTTTGAACTGGTAATGCTGCCACGCTACCACAAATCTGAGTTATTTGCAATGAGCGGCATGTATTGGAATGTGGAAATATGCGCCCTTTAAGTCTAGTGTAGACAAAAAGTCGCCTTGTTGTAGAAGTGAGAGTACTTGTTGAAGTGTCACCATGTGAAAATGATCTGATTGTATGTAATGATTTAACTCTCTGAGGTATAAAATGGGTCTGAGAGAGACGTTCTTTTTGGGTTTTAGAAAGTACAGGGAGTATACGCCCGACCCTTGATATTGTATAGATACGGGGTCTATGGCTCCTTTTAAAAGGAGAGACTGAATCTCTTGTTTGAGGAGTTGTAGATGGTCTCGTGAAATTTTGTGTGAATGTGGAAGGATGTTTGGAGAATTGTTGGTAAGCTCCAGGCAATAACTAGATTGGATAATTCCTAGCACCCATTTGTCTGCAGTTATTGATTGCCAGACGGGTAGGAATTGTGAAAGACGTCTCCCGACAGGTGTTGAATGATCGGGGGCGCGTAGGCAAGTAAATGGTTGTTATTTGTGGGGGAGGTGCGTGTGTTGGGACCTCTTCCTTTGCCATTGTTGCCTCTGTAGTTTCCTCTAAAGAAACCTTTTGAAGAAGAGGGTTGATTGTTGCCTTTGTACAGTGTAAAGGCAGTGTCTGAAGAGATATTTTTGCACCCCCACGATAGAAGGTGCGCCGAAAGGAACTATGAGTAGAAGGGGATGTAGGGCAACCATAGACTTTGCCACGTCGGTGTCCTTTTTTATTTTTTCTAAGGGCGTGTTTACTACAGGACCAAAGAGAATGGTGTGTTGAGAATGGAAACCTGACCTTCGGGTTTAAATCATGAAATTCTTAACCATGACTGTCTTCTTAGTAACACACTGGTATTGACGGCTCTAGCCGCAGTGTCAGCTGCATCTAATGCACACCTACTAGAAGAATTAGAGATGAGCTTTCGCTCTTGCACTAAGTCTTGAGCATTGGATTTATGCTCATCGTGTAAGAATTAGAGCGATTGTTCCATTTTGTCCCAATGCGCCCTATCGTATCTGGCTAAAAGAGCCTGGGTATTATCAATATGCCTTTAATTTGCAGCTTGGGGGCTACTCTTTTCCCAGAGGCGTCTAAGAGCTTAGACTCTTTGTCCGGAAGTGGAGCATCCCCTGATGTCTATGAATTGGGCCGTTTATGGGCATTAGAAACCACTAAGGGTAACTGGCCCTTGATGAAAACTGGATCTGATGGTGCAGTTTTATATTTTTTGTCTATCCTGGGGGTGAGAATGCGTGCAAGAACAGGATCGTTAAATATGTCGTCCACAGGTCATAACATACCCTTGAGTATAGGGAGTGTGTGGGTGGATCTTTGGGAACTACTAAGGGTTTCAATGAGGAAATCCTTCTTCTCTTGATTCCTTATGTAATTGCACCCCATGGTATTCAGCAGCTCTACTTAGAAGCTCTATATAGCCTACATTGTCATCTAGTGGAGAAGGTTTAGTAGGATAAAGGTCAGGATCATTATCTGTGGGAGAGTCTGTATTATAATCCTTCTAGGGGTTTACAGATGAAGGATCATTGCCCCTATCCCCATCATCCTGATCATCAGGTGCTGTGGTTGTAGTGAATTAGTAGGAGTAATTAGTAAATGCTGTGTTTCTGGGGAAGGAGGTGATGGGGAGGAGGAGGAGAAGGGTTAGTAACAACATGTTTCCTTTTTAAAGGAATTTGATAAGTGTCCTCCGACTCTGGTCTGTGTTTAAGCAGCAATTTGGTTGCAATATGTCCACTTTTTGGATTAATGTATAGCTCCTTTTGTTTCGGGTCCGGTTTTGCAGGCGGGATGTCAAAACGGGGCTCCTTTGGTGGTATCGGAGCATCTTTATGTTTTGGTGCCAATGTTTTTGGTGCCGGTGTCGAGGATTTCTGTTCCGAAGACGGTTTTGGTGTTGAAGGATTTAGGTCTGAGACTGGTTTCAGTTTCGACCCCGAAGGTTTTGGTTCGGTGCCCGAGTGCGGACGACTCGATCCTGAGCCGGAAGGCTTTAACGTGTGTTTCAGTGCCGAACCGGAAGGCAGGGCATTGGAAACATTTTCTCGGTGCCGACCATGGCCCGAAGGCAGAGGTGGGACCGGAGCCTTTTTCTTGGGCTGAGTAGGACTTTCGGGCAAGGGAGGTTCAGTACTCACGACACCCTGACCTTACGGAATGTATGTCCATTTCGGAGCGGGATTCGGAGATGGATATAGGATCCTTCTGTTCTTCCACGGCACCTAGTGCATCGCCGGTCTCTTGTTCGGAATCTTCTTCGAAGAGGTCCGGAATGGATCCAGTGTTTTGGCTCTGCATGTCGCGACATCGAGTTCAACGGTCGCGGAGTGTTTTCTTTGAACAGAAAGATTTACACGTGTCACAGTCCTGTTCGTTGTGCCCCGGAGATAAGCACAAGTTGCACACTTTGTGTGATTCGGTGCGTGGTAACTTCGCGTGGCACCGAGGGCAGAATTTATATGGAGTCTGTTCCATCGACTGCGAGGGGGACAGACGCAGGTTTCCCGATCGTAAAGAGCTTTGTATTTGATACGGTACACGGAGAAAGGTGAATACGCGATCGAAAACAATACCATTGAGGGTAAGTGGATTGCGCACCGAGGGGAACCTGAGAAAACGGTTTCGAACCGGAGCGCAGCAATTCACGTCCAAACTCGATGGCGAGAAAAAACAATGTAACAATGAAGTCGATGCCCATGCACACTATCACCGAAAAGAGGAGTCACCTACCTCGTGACTGGAAAGACTTCTTCGAAGAAAAACAACTTGCAAACATCCGGATCAAACACCAGATGGCAGGAGTATGCAAAGCATGTGATCTACAGATCACATGCCTTGAACATTAATATTCCTGATGTTTATACATCTGGCCCTAATTACTTTGAACATTAGAGAGGCTGGAAAGATGGAGATGTAAGGCTAGCAAATGTACTATGAGGGTTGCTTTCCACTTAGGAGAAGCATGAGTTAACAGCAAAAGTTGCAGTGACCAACTGAAAACATAAAAGCAGGATTTGTATATAAAATCTTTGAGCTGAGGCTGCAGTAGCCAAAGAAAGAATTCTGAGGATAAGGGAAAAAAACACATGAGAAGACATGTCAAGAGGCCTCTTTTTGGGAGATAAAGACTGGCATATTCTTAAAGCAGCTTCCAGTTTACTCTTACTTGCAATTCTTATGTGTGCACGATTATACAGGTGATTTGACTGCGTGCCCGGGAGCCTGACACCTGTGCAGTACTGAAATGCACACAGTTTTTGTTAACTGCTTTTTAAAGATGGTCATGATAGTCTAGCCACAAGATGACAACCCTTCAATCAGCATCACATCCAACCCAGTACATGTGAGTGTTAACTTTTAAGTATGGTGCAGGAAGTTCGTAACCACAGGTGTTAAGACCCCAATTACCACGGCCGCTTAATTCTTAAGTGGCCGATATCAGTGGACTTATGAGAACAGCGCTAACACCACAGTTCTCTGGAATGGGGCTCGGTGAAAAATGTTATCTGGGACAGTTGCATTAAAAAAGTTCACAAGGACAGTGGTGGCTGAAACGGATCATGAGTGGCGGGGTGGGAGGAGTCGTAGAAAAAGAAAAAGAAACTTACCTCCTCGCCGCATCGCCCCTCCGTCATCTCTCTGCGTCCGGTCGGAACGGAAACAGGAAGCACACAGGCTCCCCTAAGCCAATCACGATGCTGTTAACAGCGTCGTGATTGGTATGAGCACCATGGTTCGTCGCTCACACAGGAACTGGGAGCCTGGGCATGTCCTCCACCCAGGCTGTAATACAGCTTGGGTGGAGAACATGCAAAGTGTGCATGACTATTTGGCCTTCCCAAGACGGCTGACCAAACCGTCATGCACACTTACAGAGTGCCCCTCACTCTTCCCCCTGTTCTGGGAGCAGGGCAGCCCCGCCTCACAAATCTGCCTTAGCAGTAAAAAATAAAATGATAATAACATCGAGTTATCATCATTTTATTTTTCCTTTTTTCCTTTTTTTACACTGCTGAAAAGCAGTGAGGCGACGCTCCTCCGCCTTAGCTGAGGAGCTGCCACTGCACAAGAATAGTTTATTTTTTTTAAATACTGTCAACTTGCAGTCTTACGGTCATCCAACCCTTAGTGAAACAAGTCTTAGCAAAGACGATAGAGCTGTAACACACGAGGCCAGGCTCTCTATCATTTTATTTTGTGTCTTAAATTACTTTGTATGCTTGCTCCAAATCTTTTTAAGTATATAAAATTGGATGGAGGAAAATTGGTTGGTAATAGAAGGAGCAGCAGAGCACCGATAAATGGGGGCAGGAAATGGTCAGCGAAGACGCCACGGGACTGAACTTGCTTCTTTACAAAGAAAACAAACACTGGCAAACTCAATATGTTGCGCCTACCAGACCCAGCGCTACCTGCGTCATAGTGCTTTTAAAAAAATGTTGGCTGTGTGCTCCCTGAGGCAACATGGAGGGAGGATAGGTGGAACAAGCCGATAGACACGAATGCAAGCTGATGGTCAGCGGAGTATAGATGGGAGGACAAGCAGACAGACAAGGGAGAGAGGGCAGGTGAGGCAAGCTGATGGACAACACCGAGAGGGCGGGTGTAGGTAAATAGAGGTGCTTCAGCTGGGAGGCAAGCAGACAAACAATGGGCGTAGCATGGCTAAAATTAACTAACAAAAACACTGTGACACCACCAGCGCTTGCCGCGTCAAAACATTTCTATTTTTTATTTTAGTTTTAGCTTTGTGCTCCGGAGGGTGGGCATGGGGAACACACACACACAACTGAGGCTGGGCAGGGGGTCAAGCAGACAGACCGCAGATGGTGGGCAGGGAGGCAAGTAGACAAACAATAGCGAGCCGGTGGTACAGGGTTGGGGCAACACATGCAGGATGAGATTGGGATCGCAATTAGGTCCGGGCAATTTCAAATAAAGTGGCCCACATTCGTGAATCGTGCCCTTTCATGAAATATCATTTGGTTAGGCTCATTGGAGTCATTTTTAGAGAAATGTTTGGTAACCTAAGCATTTTAAAGCCTATAGCATCAGTAAGATTGGTGAAAACGAGAAGCAATGCATTTTGGCCAGGTGGGCGAAATGAAATAAAATGTCCCAAGGGCCACTATACCAGATCTGGCTAGGTTTGTTACTTGGCTGTTTTTTTTACTGACATGACCTGTATTTTAACATCCTGACCGTGGCGACAATGAAGATAATCACAGAAAGTCTATATTTTTTCCTCTGATCAGTATGTATTTTAAACAGTCAACGAAGTTGAAACCACTTTAAAATGTGTTCTAAAGCTGCCTTACTCAACTGTGGCTAATAGCTAAACTAAACAAAGGCAGAAAATCCATGTTAAAAAATAATATCGATATTTTTATATAAAGAGTGCTCTCAAATTATCATGCTCTGGCCCTTGCAGAATCTGATAACATGAATAAATTGCCGTTTTTTTCCTAATTGCTCTTTTTATAGTTTTACATAGGCTGAACTTGGCGCTAGGGCATTGGAGTGATTTACATGAGCATCAGTTACACTACACAAGATCAAATTCATTTTTACTTCAGGCGTTCACTGAATCACAGGATGTTGAGGGGACGCTGGGACTGGAACCTGTTTTCCCACTTCCAAAGTCATCATGTTTGACTGTAACGCCACCTCCTCGCTAGTTAAATAAAAGCTTAATAAACATTGCCTCACAGCGTGGCCTATGCAAATACATACATTACACGCCCACCAGTAAGACTTCTCTTACTTCACTCCCTCCCCAGCCCTCCATAACCTCAGGGCGACGGCCTTGCGGTGAACGGGTCAACAAAAACTGCTACTGCTGCTCCAGCGAGGGCTGAGGTGTAGAGGGCCCATAGCCAGAAAATCCCAGCCGCCCCAGCGAGGCCCCTGCATACTCCCACCCTCCCCCCACCATCACTGCCTGAATGTGATGGCTTGGCAGCAGAGGGGTCAGGGGCAAGACACTACTTCTGGGCCAAGCTGGCCCCATGAGAGGTGGGGGGGGGGGGGGGGTGAGGAAAGAATGGCTCAACAAATGGAGCAACACCAGGCAACCTGTAAGGCCGACTGTCACACTTACCACCCTTACCCATCCAGCATAGCCTGAAATGCGATGGCCTGGAAGGGCAGAAATTAAGCAGAGGCCCTTAAAAAATGGGCTACATGTCAGCCTTAGGCACCAGCCCATCGCCCAATGCCCGAATGCCTGCCTTTTAAATCTGACCATGGCAACATGGCCAACACAGAGTGGAGGAGAGGGGCTGGGGCTATCACACTGACAACGGAGAGTGGGTGGGAGAGTCGGGGGCAACCACAGAGACAGTAGTCAGGAGAAGTACACGAGGGAGACAAATGAAAAACTTCCATTCTCGTCGTGTACACAAAAAAAGTAGCACTTGGAAAAAAGAACAGTGGAAGGACACAAGTAAAGCGTCTATGCTCCAAGTGAAGGACAAACACCGGAAGGAAAGAACCTTACGGAAGCTAACGAATAAGAAACAAGTAAAGGAGAGTGACAATGAAACCAACCAATGGTAAGGAATGGCACCTCTAAGCCCTCTGTAAAGGTGACAAGCGTTGTCATAACGGACAACACGTTCTGTCGATGCGAGACCTGAAAAGGGTCATTGAGTGCGGTCCCAAAGGGCCATCAGGGGGACTAAACATTTAAAGGAAGTTTGCCTTACAGAGCAGCTGTGCAGCATGGTACACAGTGGCAATGTTGCAAAGATAACTAGGGTGGGTCTGATGGTTATATAAGGAAATCTTTAATTAAACCAGACGCTGAAAGTAACAGGGAACTTGGAAACCGTGGATAACAACAAAGGTGCCGAAGATGCAAGAAGGCTTGCAATCAGCCCACGCTGCAGTTTATGAATAGATTTGTTGCGTTTCGAATCATCATGTCCTGACATGACTGAAGAGCGAAGCGGAAATTTGGTCGTTTGCTCGCGGATGGTGCGACAACATCAAAATGAAGGAAGAAAAGGGCACAGAGTGAGTTTACTGCAAAACAAGAAGCCTTAACATCTACTTCAAAACTGGAACAAGACAAGATGTTATGGAAAGAGGTGGAGGTCTAAATGAGAATCAGAGGAAGGGAATAAGAAGATTGGTACACAATGAACTGCAATGAGATACTGTGATAATGGCATTGTTAACCGTAGAAAGTTTTTAACTTTCTGAAAAATGGGTCCTTTTCGTTCTGGTGTATTAAAAAACTACCCAAACTTTTAAACAAAGAAAAGATGCACGTGGTTTCTTCCTTTAAGCTTGTGCGGACACAGGAAATGCATTCGGTACAGTGAAACTGGGTCCAACGGCATCACAGTTAAGATGTCGGTTTTCACTACCTAACCAGGAAACCAGGGGCCTGTCAGGCACAGGTTTCATAATCCTGATCTGGCCTGCAAGGGAACTCTAACTGCTGAGACCACAGTGTTACATCCCTCTTTCTGCCATACATTTTTCAAACCAACAAGCACCGCTTTTTTTATTTGATATGGCTGGCAGTATTTTTTTTATTCAAGAGTGTTACTGGTCGAGGTTCTGAAAGGTCTTGTTTACGTGTCTGCATGGTAAACACGTTGTTTAGCATAATGTTATCATTTAAACATTGCAAATCAGCATGGGAGAATGGGTCACTTGCTTTACTTTTTCCTCGAGCTGTGATGTTTTTTGTTGTCCAGGGGATATATTCCGTTAGTGACAGTGTTTTTGGCCCATATAGTGAGGACATGGCCTGGAACAAGGTGCTTCAGGTTCTGTGGTTTACCAGGACCACCTACCAATGTAGGCGCTTGGAGGCGTTCAGATGGAGATGCCCTTTTTTTTAGTTCTCGCCTGACCCAGCGCATGCGCTGGTCTGGCGAGACATTTAGTAGGTGGGTTTAGAAAGTGCTACCCACCTTTTTGTGCTGGCGACAAGCTACATGTTGCCTCGAAGATTCCTCGGGAGCGGATCGATGCCAAAAGGGGTCCACCTCTCGACAGCCCCAACCCTGAATGCTGTTAAAGCACAGGAGAGCGGGATGGTCAAGCGGGGGAAGGAAAGGATGGGAACAGCAGGGAGGGAGATCTGAAAAGAAAAAAGACACTAAAACATTAGCCTCCTGGCCCTCAATGGAGGTGACTCCTGCCTGTAGGAATATCGTAACTAACACACCTGTAAATCAATAGAACTCTTGTTCTCCAGGTGTAATCATCCTGGACTTCACACAATCAATAATAGGTTCTGTAGGCCACTATGGTTTCTATGGAGAAAAGGAGACCTGCTAAGTACATGCACCCTTCACCACTCCACCATGCACCAACTCCCAGCCTCTCCCGGTAACCATACACACCAGAGTCAATACCGTGCTTCTCGTCACAGGGGAAGAGCAGACTGCCGCCTCTTAAACCCCCTGTTAAAGCATACAAGGACAGGTGAGTTAAAATACGTCTTTCAACTCCATGAATGTTGCTCTGGTTACAAGGTTACAAATGCCTCAACAGGGGTACTGGTTTCCTAATCACCTAACCCCCTCAAGACTTGCATTGGTAGTTCAAGTTAGTTTGCAATGTTTCCGATACTCAGTACACAGGAATACGAACAACGCCTATAGCGTATGACTTTGCCAAGAGCAACGCGTTCTCCGCGTTAATATCACGAGAGCCGGTCGGCTCACAAGGTTCTCGACGGTGCAGGTGCACCCTTACCCTACACGGGTGGTCTGTAGATCTGGGACTCGAATAGCGGCTTCGAAGTTCTCGGCTGCATCCAGGAATAACCAGCAGCGAAGGAAACGCCAAGCGGCGTTTTTGAACAGGAGCCGCTTCCGGGTTACGCCCACGTGATCGGCGTCAGTAACGGCGAGCTGGGTAACCTGGGAACTGTAGTCTGGCGCATGTTCTGTCCGGGCTGTCCGTCTCTGTTATTTTCCTCGAGTCGCCCCCACCACTCGGTCAGCCACCCCCAAAGGGCCTTTGCTTTGGTTTCCTGTCGTATGCCCCCATCACCTCTCCGCGAGGTCAGAGGTGTACACGGTACGCTCGATATTCGGGGGGAGGAGCATAACAGCACATCCTTCTTTCGGGGCCCCTTTTCGAGGACCGGGTTTACTCGGATGGTTCTTATGGAAAAGAGCGACTAGACGAGGAGCGTGTATATTAGCCGCTGGCTCCCATGAATTTTCTTCGGGTCCATAGTTTTTCCATGCCAAAAGGTACCACAAGGACTTGCGTCTCCATTTGGAATCAAGGATTCTTTTCACCTCGTACTCGGGTTCCCCGTCTATTAATACCGGGTTCTGTGGTGGTTGTTTTGGTCTGGTCGAAGGTTTCAGAAGGGAAACATGAAAAACCGGATGTATTTTCATGTGTGAGGGCAAGGCAAGTTTGAATGCCACTGGGTTGACTCTTTTTAATATGCGGTATGGCCCAATGTACCGTGGATTAAAAATACTGTATTTGCGAAATCGTAAATTTTTTGTAGAAAGCCACACGAAATCGCCTTTCTTATAGTCTGGACCCGTTCTACGATGTTTATCAGCCTGTCGTTTGTATAGGTCCTTAGTTTTTTGTAAGTTCTTCCTAGCGTTCTTCAAGTTCTCTTGTATGAGCGTGATTCGTTCGTGTACTTCTGGTATCCTTTCATTGCCGTGAGGTTTTGCCATGGGGAGAAAGCAAGGATGAAATCCATAAGTACAGTAGAAGGGTGTGAGATTACTAGAACTATGCAGGGCATCGTTATAAGCAATCTCGGCCAACCATAGTAGATCCACCCATTCCTCTGTTGATTGGTCGACATAGCATCGTAAGTATTGTTTTAAAGTTTGATTAAGACGCTCTGTCTGTCCGTCTGTTTGGGGGTGGAACGCCGTGGATGTATTGTTTGAAATATGCAGGGTTGTGCACCAGGTTTTCCAAAACCTGCTAGTGAATTGAGGGCCCCTATCTGTGATGATGACCTTGGGTAGGCCGTGAAAACGAACGATGTTTGTAAGCAATATTGTTGCCAACTGAGATGACGAAGGGAGACCTGTACATGCAATAAAGTGACCCAACTTTGTAAGGCTATCCACTACCACCAGGATGACTGTGTAATCTTTGTCCTTAGGTAACCCTACAATGAAGTCCATAGATACAGTTTCCCACGGTTTTTCAGGAGTGGGTAACGGTTGCAGCAATCCTGAGGGTTTCCTGTGGTCTGCCTTGGCCTGGCTGCACACTGTGCACCGTTGGATTCTTCCAGTAACATCTTGTCTGAGTTTGGGCCACCAAAAGTTCCGTGATATTTTCTCCATGGTTTTCTCAATTCCTGCGTGTCCTGCACAGGGATTCTCATGGCACCAGTTGAAGACAGTTTTCCTTAAACTAGCGGTTGGTATTAACAACTGACTTTTCCTCATAGGAAGGCCATCTTTTACTTGCCATTCGGTATTGTTTTTCATCCATTTCTTCCATGCTATACCTTTCATGGCTTGTTTCACTTGGTCCAGGAATTTATCTGTTTGGATTACACAGATAACTTTATCGGAGGAAATGATGGCATGCAGTTCAGGTTGTTCTACAGCAAGGGGATTGTCCCGGCGAGATAGGGCATCTGCCTTCCGGTTCTCTGCCCCTGGTCTATACGTCACTATGAAATCAAACTCAGCGAAGAACAACATCCATCGTAGTTGACGCGGTGTAAGCAAGCGGGCTGACTTCATGAATTGCAGGTTTCTATGGTCCGTATAAACCGTGACCGTATGTCTGGCTCCCATTAGATGATGCCTCCACTCCATAAAGGCGTCTTTGATGGCTAGGAGTTCTTTCTCCGCTATCGTATAGTGGGTTTCTGCCGTGTTCAACTTACGGGACATATAAGCCACCGGATGTAGTTGCCCGTTTTCCTTATTTCTTTGGGATAAGATGGCCCCTACCGCCACATCCGATGCATCTGCCTCTACTATATAGGGCACGTCAGTGTCAGGGTGAGCCAAAACAGGGGCGGTGGTGAAGGCGGGTTTCAACCTGTCAAAAGCCTTCTGGGTGTCTTCAGTCCAAGTATAGGCAACATTTTTCTTCAGTAGTCCTGTCAAGGGGGCTGATACCTGTGAGAACTGCTGGATAAAACGCCTATAGAAGTTTGCGAATCCCAGAAAGCGTTGTAGCTCTTTCACATTCTTGGGAGGTGACCAATCTAGGACGGCTTGTATTTTTCGTACTGCCATCTCTTGTCCATCAGCGGATAGAATTATTCCCAGGAATTCTACCTTTCTCACCTGAAACTCACATTTGCTTATCTTGCAATATAGGCGATGTTTTCTAAGAGTAAGCAACACTGCCCGAACATGTTCAACGTGGTCTTCTTCTCTTTCTGAATACACCAAAATATCATCGATGTATACGATGACCGTGATATCAAGGAATTCCCGAAGTACATCTGTCAAAAAGTATTGAAATGCGGCTGGGGCGTTACATAGTCCATAAGGCATAACGCAGTACTCAAATAACCCATATCTGGTACGAAAGGCAGTTTTCCATTCATCGCCTTTGCGCATCCGTACCAAGTGGTATGCGCCTTTTAGGTCCAAGCGGGTATATATTACCGCCTGACGTACTTGATCTAATAGCACGGGAATAAGCGGCAAGGGATACCGGTTCTTTATGGTAATGCTATTCAGCGCCCTAAAGTCCACACAGGCTCGAAGTTCTTGGTTTGCCTTTGGTATAAAAAAGAGTGGCGAAGCTGCGGGTGATTGGGATGGTCTTATGAATCCGTTGTGCAAGTATGTGTCCAGATAGTGGCGCAGATGCTTATTTTCTGGCTCGGTGAGGGCGTACACTCTTCCACACGGCACCACCGCCCCTGGTATCAAATCTATTTGGCAGTCGTAACTGCGATGCGGTGGCAATACATTGGCTTGGTCCTCGTCGAATACGTCCTTGAGATCATGATAGTGGGACGGTAAAAGGACTTCCTTTTCTTCAGCTGTGGCTATCACATGTGTTGGGAAAGGTTCTTTCCCTGGTCTGTGGCTATGAAGGCAATGTTCCCTACAATAGGGTGATGTAAAGTTAATTACTTCTTTCTCCCAGTCAATGGCTGGATTGTGCTTTCTGAGCCATGGAAGACCCAAGATAACCCCATACTGGGGTGCATGTATGACGTTGAAACTGAGTGTTTCCCAGTGTTGGTCTTCCCAGGAGATCACCAGATCTTTGGTACAATGCCGAATGGGGCCAGAAAGTAGTTGCCTTCCATCCACGGTCATCACTATTTCCGGTTCGGATTTGGGTATCAATGGTATCTGCAATAAGGTAGCTAGTTCTTTATCCATCAATAGGCCGGTGGCCCCTGAATCCACCATGGCTGTAAAAGAACACTCCCTTTCCTCCAGGTGCACGTGTAGCCGCACATGGAAGTGGGATGTCGGTCCTTCAACGGTGTTTTTAACCGAAGGGATTGTTTTCATGCCCAAGAACCTCCCTTCTTGACTTCTTGAGCCCTGGGGTTTTCCGCCTTCGTGCCTTCACCTCCCATACGAGGTAACAGCTCTCTGTCCCTCCCTTTAGGTTTTGCTACACAATCTTTCACATAATGTCCTTTCTTACCGCAGTATAAACACAATCCATTCCTGCGTCTTTGCTCTTTTTCCTCTGCGGTGAGGGGGGCCCGTACCGAACCTATTTCCATAGGTTCTGGTGCTGTGGTATAACTTCCTGGAACTGTTCTAGCTCTGTCATACCTGAGTGTGGGTTTATCTCCTCGTCTTTTATCTACACGGCGATCTGCTAAGCGATGATCTAACCTCTGGGTTAAACTTATAAGAGCTTTACAAGAGGTGGGTTGTGGGTCGATCGTCGCTAGGGCGTCCTTGAGGTCATCTTTAAGGCCCTGATAAAACAGTGCGCTTTGTTTACTGTCTGGCCACTCAGTTTCCGTAACCAACCGTTGGAAGGCGTTTACGTAGGCTACTAGGTCCCTATTCCCTTGTCGTAATTCCAGCAACTCACGGTCAGCTGTAAAGGTGGCTGCCCTGCGATCAAACACTCGTTCAAATTCCTCACGGAACGCGTCCCAGTCATACAACAGGGGATCATCTCGCCTTACTAAGGGAACGGCCCACTGGGCAGCATCGCCGTTTAAGTAAGAAATAGTAAAGGCCACCCGAGACTGGTTAGAAGGGAATGCCTTAGGCTTACAAGAAAAGTGTAGGAGAATTTGTGTAATAAACACCTGGACCTTATGGGCTTCCCCTGAGAACCGTTCAGGTGCTGCAAGCGGAATAGGCGTTGGCAATTCTACGCTAAACGGTGTGGCTGAAGCTGAAAAGCTCCCTGAGGGAAACCTTCCTGTACCTGCATCAAAGGGATTTCGTTGCATTCCTTCGAATCTTTGTTTTAAGGCCGCTGTCTCTTCCCGAGAGGTGGCTAGCTCTTGCTGCACTAGGGACAGGGCACCCAATACCTCCTCTAGTGTTGCCATGTTTGCATTGACCCGCCCAGGAGGAAGTCAATTCGTGGGCTGGTTATTCTGTTGCCTCGAAGATTCCTCGGGAGCGGATCGATGCCAAAAGGGGTCCACCTCTCGACAGCCCCAACCCTGAATGCTGTTAAAGCACAGGAGAGCGGGATGGTCAAGCGGGGGAAGGAAAGGATGGGAACAGCAGGGAGGGAGATCTGAAAAGAAAAAAGACACTAAAACATTAGCCTCCTGGCCCTCAATGGAGGTGACTCCTGCCTGTAGGAATATCGTAACTAACACACCTGTAAATCAATAAAAATCTTGTTCTCCAGGTGTAATCATCCTGGACTTCACACAATCAATAATAGGTTCTGTAGGCCACTATGGTTTCTATGGAGAAAAGGAGACCTGCTAAGTACATGCACCCTTCACCACTCCACCATGCACCAACTCCCAGCCTCTCCCGGTAACCATACACACCAGAGTCAATACCGTGCTTCTCGTCACAGGGGAAGAGCAGACTGCCGCCTCTTAAACCCCCTGTTAAAGCATACAAGGACAGGTGAGTTAAAATACGTCTTTCAACTCCATGAATGTTGCTCTGGTTACAAGGTTACAAATGCCTCAACAGGGGTACTGGTTTCCTAATCACCTAACCCCCTCAAGACTTGCATTGGTAGTTCAAGTTAGTTTGCAATGTTTCCGATACTCAGTACACAGGAATACGAACAACGCCTATAGCGTATGACTTTGCCAAGAGCAACGCGTTCTCCGCGTTAATGTCACGAGAGCCGGTCGGCTCACAAGGTTCTCGACGGTGCAGGTGCACCCTTACCCTACACGGGTGGTCTGTAGATCTGGGACTCGAATAGCGGCTTCGAAGTTCTCGGCTGCATCCAGGAATAACCAGCAGCGAAGGAAACGCCAAGCGGCGTTTTTGAACAGGAGCCGCTTCCGGGTTACGCCCACGTGATCGGCGTCAGTAACGGCGAGCTGGGTAACCTGGGAACTGTAGTCTGGCGCATGTTCTGTCCGGGCTGTCCGTCTCTGTTATTTTCCTCGAGTCGCCCCCACCACTCGGTCAGCCACCCCCAAAGGGCCTTTGCTTTGGTTTCCTGTCGTATGCCCCCATCACCTCTCTGCGAGGTCAGAGGTGTACACGGTACGCTCGATATTCGGGGGGGGGAGGAGCATAACACTACAGTGCACGATGGAGTGCACACGCACAGCTGCTCCCCGCATTCCCCTCTCCCTTCTCGCCCAGCTATCTCCTGCGCCAGCCTTCAGCACCATACCCCTGCCCCCGCTGCTACGCGCACATCCCTAGCGTGCATCATTGCGATCGCGATCACTTTCGCTTTTAGAGTGATCGCGATGAGGGATTGTCAGTGTGTAAGGGATACTTTAGAGTGCCCGCCCCACTCTTCTCCCTCCACCCTTTGAATTTGTCTGCTCTGCCACCCAACCACGGAGTCCTCAACTGTAGGGGCAATCTTATTCCAGTAGTCGGTTCCCACCACACTATTCAGAAGAGTTGCACTCGCCTCTTCCATTATGCGCATTTGACTGCATCGCCATTCCAAACGGGTCTCCCAACTTCTATGGCAGAACCAGACACACATGCAGTACATTCAATATAGCGAGCACCATACCCCTCCCCCTGCTGCTGCGCGCGCATCCCTAGCGTGCATCATCGCGATCACTTTCGCTTTTAGAGTGATCGCGATAAGGGATTGTCAGTGTGTATGGGGTACTTCAGAGTGCCCGCCCCACTCTTCTCCCTCCACCGCTCCAGCCTTTGAATTTGTCTGCCCTGCCACCCAACCACGGAGTCCTCAACTGTAGGGGCAATCTTATTCCAGTAGTCGGTTCCCACCACACTATTCAGAAG
Source organism: Triturus cristatus (assembly GCF_964204655.1). Lineage (NCBI taxonomy): Eukaryota > Metazoa > Chordata > Amphibia > Caudata > Salamandridae > Triturus > Triturus cristatus. The sequence continues at coordinate 760,002,323 of NC_140589.1, read as the reverse complement.
ACTTGCACTCGCCTCTCCCATTATGCGCATTTGACAGCATCGCCATTCCAAACGGGTCTCCCAACTTCTATGGCAGAACCAGACACACATGCAGTACATTGAATATAGCAATTGTTGATACTTTGTATCACGTTGCTTATATTTGAATTCAACCGTTGTAAATGTTAGTCGCGTCTCGCTTTATGTTTATTGTGGTGCTTTGTGTGATCAGCTCTGCTCTTTTCATTTTGTTCACATTACCACTAACTGGTTGGTGTGTTAATTTAATACCCTCGCTCACATATATATATATATTGTTATTATTTAATTTCCACATATTTACTGTAGTGATGGTTTTATGGTCTAGCTCTTCATCTGCACTGAGCTTCTAGTAGCACGGTGCTCTTTTCGCATTAACTGTTGCAAACTTTTGGATTAACTTCACTGACAACACAAGAACTTATTTGGCTCTTTTTTCGTGCTAATCATTTCTAAGCGTAATGCTCTATCTGCACCAATAGCTTCACACCTTTGTGCTTTTGTAGTGACTGCACTCAATTTGGTTTTTGACGTTGGTACGTGTTTCCTTAAAAGTACAGCGCCGATGCTGAAGTCTCCGTGAAACAAACATTGGCATAGCCAATAGGTCTCGCTTTTGGGACCTTATAAGTATTTAGTTATGCAACTGTTGCATGGCTAAACACTTATAAGGCCCCAAAGGCGAGACCTATTGGCTATGCCAATGCTTGTCTTCCATGGGGCAATGACATAATATGCAAAAGGTAATGCTAACAGGAACATTTTCTAATTTTCCAATTTATTTAAAATGTTTCCCGTCTGTTGACGTATTAAGATTTTTCCCCAACGTTTCCTGCACAAAAGTATGTGGTCTTTTTATATGGTTAGAACTTGAAAATATTGTGTCCGATGTAACCTCAGTGGCCAGACCACTGGGACAGGTGTGCTCCCTGGTTACCCCTCCCTCGAGAAGCGTTGTTTGGTGCTGGAGTAGAGGTGCCATAGATGAACTAATGTAAAGGCAGAGCCCTGGGGTTACAGGGACTTGTGAATCCAGACTTACGGTGTGCGTGTAGTTATTTACACTGAGCAAGGCACCGCGCCCACCAACACACAAAGTGGTTACCAGGGCCAAGATCAACTGCCCGCAGTGCCCTGTTCAGTGAGTGGAGCCAGCGAGGCAGGCTACGCCCCTACGGTACTTCTGCCGGGGAACAGAGGAGTGAAGAACCCCAGTTGTGCCAGTGTAACAATGCACCCACCGCGGCCCGGGAGGAGCATGTGGCCCACAAGAGCCAGAGTAAAATATGGCCTACTTGGAGACCTACAGGAAGTAACACTTGTGTCTGCAAGAGGTATGAAACTGCCGAGGCAAGCACGTGACGCAGAGCCCCTTATTGTTTGCCGACCAAAAGGCAGCAACGGAAGAGGCGGTATGTAGAGCTGGCCACGAGTGTTCGATCAAACAAATACCAGAAAAGTGAAGAACATTTGGTAAGAGTCCTATGCGAGTGTGGTAGCACACAGCAGCCTTCAGGTGGTTTCGAGGTGCATAAAACACATGAAAACAAAACCAAAATAAAACCACTACCATGCAACGAACAAAGAGGGTGAGTGTATGCCAACCCCTTAGATCATAAGACTTCTGCATCACCATGCCGAGAGGCCAGTACAGAACCCTGCTTGGGAGGGCCGCCAATGGCATAGCTGAGAGAAAGAATGCCAGCTAAAATTACCCTGTCAATCAATCCACTTGTGCAAGGGAGAGAGTCTGCCTGGACACTGCTATTAAGAGTCTCAGTGAACCATAACAGCCTCGCCCAACACCAAGCAAGTGACAGATCCCTATTTTGCGAGACATCACAAGTGAGGTGCCTCTGGCATTCCAGTTATTGAACCTTTAGTCCTCTCTGGCCCCCATCGGCACAACCTTCCAAGTGGAGACTGTCGATGGAAAGGCTAGAGACAGCATCAGATTGGGAAGGCGAGCAGTCAGGCACTGGGCAGTGGGCCAGTGCCTAAGGGTCACCTGTGGGCAGGTTTTTGTCAATTGGCGCACACAGCCTCACTGTCTTGCCTGCCAGGCTACTGTAATGTGGGGCCAGCATCATGCAAGTTTGCAGCATCGTCGCTAGGTCAGTATTGTTCTGGCCGCTGCATACTTTATCTTGCAACCCCCACCAACATCCCGTGTGGCCGGCGCAGACGCCCAGAAGCAGTGTCCCACTTCCCTGCTGTGTGGTTACAGTGAGGCAGGGTGTTGAGAGTGCAGGAGCCTGGGTTGGGGGCAGGTGATGTGGCCGTTGGGCTATCACCTCAGTTCCCCTGGAGCAGCAGCAGCTCTGCGCTTTTCTTCAACCCTCCCCTGCCAGGCCATCGCCCTAAGGCTATAGTTGGCTGGGGAAGCGGAAGAGTAAGTGAGGGCCTCTTTTTGGCACATCGGCTCTAGTGTCTTTCAGTCCTTGGTGGAGGGGAGTGGTGTATGTTTGCATAGGCATCGCTGTGTGGCACCTTTCCCAGAGAGGAAAATTGAGAGGATGCAATGTTAGGGTCAGAGCTGTGAATGAATAACTATGAAAATAGGTTCGAAGTCCCAATCTCAGATCAACATTTTGTGATTCTGGGCAAATGACTTAATTGCTCAAGGCTTAAAATAAAAATGAATTGCATCTTCTGTAATGTAACTGGTGCTCAATTATTCTCTGCCCTCGGGCCTAGTTCACCCCATATAAAAACTAAAATAAAAAAGAACCTTCTGTTTGCTCAGGTTTTAAGAGTCTGCAAGGATGAAACCTAATAATGAGAGAGGATTCTTTAAACAATAATAAAAAGTCTGCATTCCTTCTTAAAATGGATTTTCCTCCTTTGTTTTGTTTTAAAGCTTTATCAGTTACAGATTTTTAAAGCAGCTGTAGACCACATTTTAAACTGCTTTCACCTTATGTTTACTGTTTAACCTTTAAAGTACATATCGATCAGAGAAGTACTAGCTTTAGGTGATTTTCTTCATTTTTGTACCATTAAGGACATTAATATATTGGTAATGCCGGCTAAATAAAATGGCCAGATAAGGAATTGTGATCTTTGGGCCACTTTATTTCACCTCGCCCGCCCAGCCAAAATGTAGTGCTTCTAGTTTTCACCAATGTTTCTGGCTCTATGAGCTTTAAAATCCATAATTTATCAAACATGTTTCTAAAAATCAGCCCAATGAGAAGAGCCAAATGCTGTTTCATCAACAGGCGTGATCCAGTTATGTCAGCTACTTTTTTAGGGGTGCCCAGGCCAGATTGTGATCGCAATCCAACCCTGGCTAGAGATGTATTTTGACGCTGCCATGGTGGAAGACAACAGAAAGAGGCCACTGGTACTATACCTACTATCGCCCACAGTCCCTGAAACAGTGCTCACTCCAGGCGTGCAACACCCATTGGACTCAAAGGGCTTCAGACCCCCCCCCCTGTCGTGCGTGGCAGCCCGGGCTCAGACAGCTTCCCGGGCACACACACAGCCGCACCCGAGCACTTCACAGGTCTTTAAAAGACCATTTGCATGTTAATGAGGCCTTGCTGTTGTTTCACCCCTTCTAAGAGCCCCTGCAGCTCCACTCTGCCTATTGCTTAAAGATTCAGCCCCCCCCGAAAAAGCTCCACTCTGCCTATTGCTTAAAAATTCATCCCCCCCCCGAAATGTTTTCTTAGCCACCCCCAAAAAAATTTGGCTCTAGTTGCGCCTCTGGCTCACTCACACACATGCAACCCTTGTTACAGCCCTCAAAATACGTTATGAGCATATGGCTAACCCAGACTACGAACGTTGCCTCTTTTGTCATGCATGACAACAACCAGAGGAAACAGCACACGCTTTCTACATCAGGCGCAAAGAGTTGGCGAGCATGTGCGCATTCCAGAATTAGACTGAGGAGATAAGAGCTCAAATAATTCAGGACTGTGCCACAATAAAGTTGAGAAGACAGATCCTTCAAGAACCCAGAATCCCTTGCAGTTCAAGGAGCTTGCTATGATAGCTTGCATTACGTCTACATCTGCATGATACAGTAGCAGTGACTTCATCCAGTTGTCTTCCATTGTGGCAGCTGTGAAATACATCTCCAGCCTTTTCACAGACAGTCTCCACTAGGGAGCTTATGCCAATGGGGGCTCAGAGAGGACGGTAGGTTAAATAGCTGGAATATTCGCCATCCAGAGCTCATGTACCTGAGGCACCTCACCCGTGAAGTCGCTGTGAGGCTGGCTACCCTTGCAAGATATCCTGATGCAGGGCTGCTCAAAAGAACTGTCAAGAGTCTGGGATTCCCACATAGACACCCACACTCTCGACAGACCCATCAGAGGAGAACCAGTCAACCCATCAAAGTTAACCAAGTCAAGCAGTTTCAGCCTACAAGAAAAAAGGAAAGTCCAACAGACAGTGCGGCGCCCATGTGGGTACTGAAACTGTGCGCGCATTGCAGGAAGAGGGCCCATCTTCGGGAAAGAAGCAAGCATTGTGCAGCAAGCAAAACCATTTTGCAAAGGTCTGCTGCCCTGCCTGTTACCCGAAAGTGGCAATAGGCCAGCAGTGAATGTGCTCACTAGCTCACCAATTGAGGGAAGAGAAGATGACATGGACAATCAAGACGGAGAATGCACAGTTCACACGCTATTTACAATTGATCCAGTTTGCTCTGAAGCACAATCTCCTCCGAAATGTCAGGTAACGCGGGGAACAAAACACTGGCTGATATCATAGACAACGAGCCTCAATTATTGTCCTGCATAGGAAAGGTATGAAACCCTCAATACGTGACCAACCATCCAACCAGCAAAGTCAAAGTCTATGCCTATAAGCAGACACTGCAACTGCCCCTAGCTGGTATGCTTGTGACCAATGTCCCACACAACAAGATCACTACCCTGGCCAAGATGTCATGAAGGGAGGTGTTTGCATCCTGCTGAGCTGCCAGACAGCAGAGAGGCTTCAAGTAGTGCAATTCACCTTCCACTACTCTGTCCACTCGCAATCGACACAGCACTTACCCTGCGCCTCGCCACGGGCGTTAACGGCTCAACGACCCTGCATCACCTCCAGGAAACGACCCATCACTTACGACAAGCGATGCATCACCTCCAAAGCATCAACTGCTTTAACGACTCCTCACCTCTCCTGCGCCACACATCATCTTTGATTTTTGATGCATCGAAGGTACTTTGTCCTGGTCAAGCACAACCATTGATTTGTAAGAGCTACAACTTTATTTAGCCTTGAAATTTCGTATCTTGACTTGTGTATGTTTGATTTTTGTTGTTTTGGTCTTGTTTTAATTAAATATTGGTTGTTTTTTGTAACTGGTGTGGAGTACGTTTGAGGTGTTTTCACTGTATTTGGGTACTTATACTTTACACACTTCATCTGAGGATAAGCCTGTCTGCTCTTGCTAAGCTAACAAGCGGGTGCCCTCAGGTTATTCTGAGGGTGTAATTTACTTACCCTGACTAGAGTGAGGTTCCCTACTTGGACATGGTGCAACCACTGCCAACTACAGACCCCATTTCTAAAAGTAAGCAATAAGCGGTCTCTAAGCTCACTGATAAAAAACAAAAGGTCTTGAGGAGACAGCGCATTAGCTGTCAAGACGAGACCTAAAATGTGATTATTATAACAATGGACATTTCTTGAGGGAACATTGATAATAACAAGCAAGAGCCAGCGAATGACAAAAAATAGCAGATTCAGTCTTTGTAGCTATTGTTCAGTGAAATGCTCTTGACTCGACTACCTAGGAGGTTGGAAGGCTGGGGTTAGCATTAGTAATTCTTTTGTGGGTCTGAGAGCAATCAATGGCTAAATTGCTGATTTTGGGTCTAAACAACCATGGTTTGAAACCCATCTTTGGTAAAATTGTGTGATCGTGAGCAAATCCCTTTATGATTCATTAACAACTAAACACAGATGTTGGCATGAAAATACCAAAAAACCTATAAGGTCTTCCTTCCATGCTGCACCAGGATTGGAGTCCATACCAACAGTGCTTAATTTGAGCTGATGGGTATCACTAGCACTTATTTTTGATCGACCAGCACTTATTTTACTGTATGATATATTCTGTGAGTGCCAGAGAGGGGAAAACAACCAAATTGTAAAGACAGAGGAAGACCAAGATGGAAAACCCTTCACAAAGTTAGAAACCAGGACCATGTGAGAGTGAGTTAAAGGGGAAGGGAGTGTCTAGTAGTGAATTAAAGAGGCATGATGTGGATTCTAGACTATGCAGCCTTGGTGTTTGGCACACCAACGTTTAATTGCATTGGCCACAGACTTCTGAGCAGGAGATTTGGGCCCCAGCACTCTTTCCTTTAGAGGTGAAGCCCTGCATGCCAACCCACTGCCATACTGCGGCAGCGCACGGTGGCTGCAGAATGCATAATAAAACCTCTTCTGTATTCGGGATTTATGACTAGCTTGCAGGTAAGTCTCGTGCAGTTATCCTGCTGACTGAGATGTACTTGAGAATATCGAACACAAAAACATCGACCTGACAAAACAGATTTACAATTTCTAAATCTACCTCTATGTATATTAAATATATATTTACATATCTTCATGGAACATATATATGGAGTAAAATAGTAATTCTTGGGGGATATTCTCAAGAACGTGTGATAATCATCGCAAAAGTTACTCAACACAACACACAACATCGCAGTATATCGTGGGAAAATTATGCTGTGTTAACCAAGTATTCACAACACGGCAGTACCATGCGATAGTCTCCAGATAACGAGTCAAATGACCGCGTTAAAATCAACGCCACGCCGCAAAAATGCAAAACACGAATGCAAAAAAAGCTGCGATGAGGCCAATCGCGATACAAAAATCAGCGAAAACCAGCCACAGGCCTTCAATTCACATACATCAGGCGGGAACAATCACCATAAAAGTAGGAAAAGAACAGACAAACAAATGCCAAACAACAGCGAAGCACAATGGACGCTGCCGGAGCAAGTACGGAGGAGAACCAGAACCCCACAAGCCGCCCGGAGGACAAGCCTGGGACCTCGGGGTCAGTGAAGGCCAAGGAGAAGAAAAGTAGGAGGAAGTGGTTCAGTCCGCAGGAAAACAGGATCCTGATAACGGAGGTGGTAGAACACCATCAACAACTGTACGTCACCTCCACTGTGTCATTGGCAACAAAAAATGGACTTTGACAGTCCATCGTGGACAAGGTGAATGCAGTCGGAGTGCTGAAGAGGACAATGGAAGAGGTTAAGAGGCACTGGAATGATGTCAAGCGCAAAACCAAGCTGAAACTCGCATACAACCGGAAGGTAGCAATGCAGACTGGAGGTGGGAGTCCTACGCCACAGGAGGAGCTGGACGAGATGGAGAAAATGATGTCCACAGTCATTGGTGGGGAGATGGTAGCAGGAGTCGGGGGACTGGACACTGCTCAACATAACCGGAAACAACAGCACCAGGGTGAGTAACAACCAGGGACTGGGGGGACGGGGGAGATGGGCACAATGGCACACATACACAATGAAGTAGAGCACATCTGCGGACACACCATGCCCCAGACCACCAACTCCCACCAAGAGACAAATGTACCCATGTATACTACATGTCAGCACTGTACAAGCACAGAAGTCAAAGGCACACCGCATGAAAGTGATAAGGGGCAGCAAAATCAGAGCTGCAGGGGCGACTACCCCAAAATGCAGCACACACACATAACATGCAGCGCACACCAACACTGACAACAATGTGGTACAAACCGCAAAACACCTACAACAGAACACAGGACATAACTGGTGCCGCTTGGGTGCAGACACTGGCCAATCACATTTGGCATTGCAGGGAAATGTGAGTTGATAATGTACAAGTACAAACACACACACGTCTGTTGTCGAAATGTTCACTGTCCCCCATCAAATAGGCAGCTCCTCCCAAACAGCCACAATGTACCCAGTCATGCTGTCTGTATGAAAACATGTACAATGCGAAAACATACATGTGGACACATTGTTAAACTGCATCAGCCCTTCACATTGCCGAGGGAGAATCAACACCTCCTGCAGAGCAGCCCGGCCCTCTCTTCTCTGATGACGAAGAGGACCTCCACAGCTTCGACTCCGACGCCCTCCAACAGCTCGTGGACAGCCTACGCAGCCCACTTCCAGGAGCTGGACAGCCCAGCAGCTACGAGGAGACCCCACCCCCTGCACAGACCACACAGCAGGCAGCACCCATCACCACGGCTGCCTCCCAGGACCCCCACGAAGAACACATTCCCTTCAAACGCATGTGTTGGGGTGCCAGGAGATACTGGCTGAACAGGTGCGGGTGGGCTTCGACCGCATTGCAGACAAACTAGATGCCATATGTGGGTATCTAAGTCCCATCAGGGACCACTCACGGTCCCTAACGGACACTGACCGTCCGCTCCATGCTCTCCAACAGACCATGGCTGACATAGCTGGAGCCCTGACTCAGAGAATAGAACACGTGTCCAGTCAGACTGGCTCTAGCGATGTCACACGGGAGTTGGGAAACATGCAGAGGTTAATGGAGACTATGGAGCGGGCGAATGCGGAAAGAGCGGCTGCCACAGCTGCACACCAGCGAGTGGTAGCTGGGTTCCTCAATGACCTCAGGACCATCCACATGGCATTGCTGCCACAAGGCCTGGCTCTGATGCATGCTGCTGCTACCACTCCATCCACATCTCTGCCCCCTAAAGTGTCAGTACCACACAGTGCGGCAGACCTTCCACCTCTGGCCACTGATGTGTCACTGCCACACAGTGCTGGAGACAGACCACCACCACCCACACGTGAGGCACATGAAACAGCAGAGAACGAAGATGCGGATGATTCTGCCCTCGTGGTAAGAAGGATGCAGTAGCATGCATCTCCGCCATAGGGCCGGCTTCAGCTTGGTTCTGCCCTCTGCATCATCACCTTACACTGTCCCCCGTTGCACTCTGCGACACTCATCTTTGACCGTGACATGGACTGCCATATGCTGTTTGATCGCCAATGACACATCAATCTGACTGCAGACTGAACTCTTCCTCTTCCTTTGGACTTGTCATTCCCTGAAGGATTCTGGCTGGCCCTCCACGGGCCAACATCGTCATGTGGGGTTTGCATGGCTCTGTACTGCTCCCGATGCAACACTCCACTGAATGTGCATTAAACATTCATGATCACACAGATGTGTTATGTCTATGGTCTTTAAAGTGTGGAAGTATGGATGAATGTAGGTTCACTGTACTCCTCTTACCTCCATGTGGCTCATGTCGTAGAACAGGGGTCACAGGGTGACACATTGCCGAATGCGGTCCGGGTGGCGCTGACACAACAACAGGGACACACGTATGAGTTACTTCCTTGTCCAGCCCAGTACGGAACCACGCCCAGGGCAATGGAGTCATTTACAAAACCTTACGTTGGACTGGCATATGCCAGGCCAGCCCACTCCGCTTACGCTCACAGGGGGGGAACGGCAACGCTACATGTTCCAGGTCTTCCCTGTAATGATCTACTGATCACAGGTCTAGTTGTCAACATGCCACAGCCACTCCCTCGCGGCTGGTTTAGACCCACATCCCACCCATCCAGCACACGCGTCTCAGGACATGTGACCCCGTCAATAAAAAGGGTTGGACGCACGGGCTCGACGCCATTTCCACTCTCTATCTGGGTGCATCCGTGTGGTGTTAATGTAGGCATGAGGGCTTCGGGCCCTGCAACATCACATTCCCCAGGACCCGAGTTGACATGATGGTGTCCGCAACACGATACCCAATCATAAAGGGTCCTTGACTTTGGGGGCACAGACTTGGTGGCACAGGATACATTGCGGCCGGCACAGGCACACCGCCACAGGACGGTGACTTTGGATGCACTGAGGTAGGGGCACCTTAAGTGCTGAGTGGGTGTGCAGCCTGCGATGATGCCCCGTCCCGGCGGTCTGGGCTGCTCAGGATTTGTGTGCCCTGCTGGACCGCAGTGTAGGCCAGAGCCAGCGGGCAGCGCGGGCCGACCGCCACGTGGCGTCGCATCCCGGATCACAGAGTTAGTGGCACCTCAAGGGCTGAGCGGGTGTGCAGCCTGCAATGATGCCGGGTGCACTGGTATGTCCTCTGCCATGACAAAATCAAGACCCAGAATCAAATGTGAGACCTGGTGGCCTACAGAGCGGGGCTGCATGATGTGGAGGGTGCCATGTTTGAGGGCCCTGGGCTTGGGGCTTGCACCGGCACGTGGTGGTCCCTCATTGCGTCATGCCGGTGGCGGAAGGTGAGCAGTGAGGCCTGGGTGCGCAGGGGCGGGCATGCACCGCTGGCCGGCAGGAGGGGCTGGTATGCAGCTGCCTGGGTGCGCAGGGGCGGGCATGCACGTCTGGGCGGCGGGAGGGGCTGGGGTGCAGCTGCCTGGGTGCGCATGGACGAGCAGGCGATGATGTTGTGTGCAATTGTATGTACTCTGCCATTCATGTATCTGGACTCTGTTTCAGATGACGGATCTGTTGCAGATGTGGGACCTGGTGAACTGCACTACATACCAGCACATGGTTGGAGACACACCGGCGACACACCTTCTCATCATGATTTTTGTCTTGCAGGCTGTGACCTACAGATTGTCCCGAGGGGAGCCGCCATGTGTCTTCATTTCTGTTCTGTTTATTTGAATACATTTTCATTTGTTAATTCGAAGGTGAATGTGTGATGCTCATTTTTGTGACAACACATGCATGTCACCAAATGTGATTGTGCGACATCAAGTGGATTAATTGGTACATGAATCTGTGTAGTTGATGTGGCATGTCTGACAGGGGGAGGGGGGGTCCTGGGGGTGGTGGCTGTGGGTGTTGTGGCCCTCTTGGGTGTCCGGGCTGCATGATCAGTGGCTCCATGGCATCTATTGCCCTTCAGGTGTAGCTCTGGGCTGGGCTCCCTTTTCTGGTGCAGGCTGTGGTCCGACTTTACACCAGGTCACAGCAGGTGTTCATTTCCTGCTGCTAACGCGCCATATCGCATGTTTTGTGATCTAATCGCCGATCTGGCTGGTCTTTGAGAATGTTGCAGAGCAGTGTTGCCGTGGCTTTTTGCACGGGAACACCTACTCTGCATCTTATTAGCGATAGTTGCCAGGGTCATATGTGGCGATGTTTTTTGCGGTTGCTATCGCAGGTAAACTGGTGCTATGGGCGGATAGCACAGGCTTGTGAATGGGGTGATACATTTATCGCAACTTTGGCTGCGATAAACTGCAGATAACTCAGCGATAACTCCTTGAGAATATGCCCCCTATACTTATGCACATAAACTCACCTCTAGGATCACTGTATTTTGGCGGGCCAATATTTTAATCTCGATATTGTCGCAGAAATTTGCTGACTGTTGCTCCTGTCTCTAATTTTTTGCAACAAAGTGACATGCGGGCTTGCATCTGGGTGTTTGGCTTTCTTATGAGAAGGAGAAGCAGGTGGTCTTAAGGCACTGGTATCGGTAACACCTTGACCGTACAATCTCTACAGCACCATAACTTCCGGCAACAAGTTCAGGTTTAAATGGGAGATATTTTAAATGCAGGAAAGCTTTCAGCAAAGGAGCGAGAACTCCAGCAGCGGCTTCACTCCGTGGAGTTTTGAGACCACAGGCTTCCAAAAATACCTCGGCTTTTCAAGCAGTCTTATCTCATATCCTCCCGTCACTGCTAAGTGCTAAGGCTGAGAAGAAGATATTTTAAAAATGCATGCTTTTAAACGGTATGCCTCGAACGTGTCTCCATCCTTGGATAGCTTTCTTTAACCGTTGCCAACAAGCCCTTGATATACAGCGAGTCCTTTTTCTGTTTCAGTAAGAAAAGGTCACGAGCCGTTTTGGGGGGGTGGCCACCTAACGCGAGAGCCGTTCGAGCAGAGTCTTGAAATGCCATTATTATGAGCCATTTACCATCGTCCCAGGCGAAAGATTACCACTCTACAGTTAAAAAAAATTCATCGACTGTCACAGTGTGGGACCGAAAAGCAGGTTTGAATAATTCCATGTGACAACCACTCCACATGCATGTCATTTTTGCTACATAGCACTTAAAACTCAGCGGTGATTGTTGGTGTTTAGAAAACGTCAACAGAGCGGTGCTGAAGTGATTACAGCACAACGCATTATTTACAAAGATTATGGTTTTTGGGCCTCACGGGGAAAAGTTCACACAGGAATGCAGAATAAAATAGCACAGCGCATGACTTTCAAACTGCTTGAAAACACCCCACTAATTCTCGGCTTCACAGCTGCACAGCGAGGAGGCAGATTTATTTACAGACCGAGGCCTCAGTACAAAATGCTCCAGCTTTTTAAAATAAATGTGAAAAGTACAGACTGAATCAGTAGCCAACACCTGATATTTACCAGTCAACAGACTTTGAGGAAGTACAAGGGTTCATTAACAAAAGAGCTAATTTAACTTTTCGGTATTTATAAATAGACACAATACAAAATACAGACTCGTAAGGGAACAGACACTGGCAAAGCCTTAAAGGCTGACTTTAAAATACTGATGCATGCAAACTGAATTTGCGTATGCCTGTATTTCCAGGCATTATCCCATTAAAGACAGACCTAATGGCTTTGCCAGAGCTTGTTTTGTTTTAAGCAGCTAGATTGCGCACCCGGTGTGTGTGTTTAAACATTATGCGTACAGGTGTGTGTGTGTGGCATGCACACGATTCTTGATTAAAAAAACATTGAAAACGTTATCTGCAGTGGAAAAAACACAAAAGGATTGTTTCTATATACCATACATGCAGGAGATAAATGTACGTGATTATTCTGTGTTCTTTTGAAATGTAAAATAGGCCATCATGCATCTCCATGCAAGTATACTTAGAGGCGGAGATGGAAAGGTGCATCAGTCAAGATGAGATGAGAGAGAAATACTCCTCTGGAAGGGGACACAGCTCACTCTGTGGGCCATATGTACAAGGACTGGCGCTAACTAACGCTGACGGCAGTTAGCAATTTTTTTACCGCCGCGTACTGCTGAAAACTATCACCCTGTTAGCGACGTATTTACAAGACGTCGCTACATGGCGATAGTTTAATGGAGCCGCGGTGAAAAATGCCAGTAACACTAGCGTGAAGGCAATAGAAATTCTGGCGTTAGCGGGCGGAAACTAACCAAAGGCCCATTAGCGGCAAAAAAAATCACAAGTTAGTCAGCCTAACGTGAGTTTTTTGCCTCTATAGGCAAAAAGAGCCTATCAGTCCACCTCCAATGAAAAATAGGAAATAAAACCAATGGAACGCAGAATGGAGCAGCCAGGGCCATGGGCAGCACAGATCAACAACCCTCTCAAGCCCCCCAACAGCCAGGATGACCAACCAGAGTCCCAGGGGAAGAGGAATTTCAGGGCTACATCTATGAAAAGAGGTGCATCGCTGTGCAAAACCAGTGATGCATCACTTTTCACTTCACACTCCTTGCAACACCATGGCATCCAAAACCTTGAAAGCGCAGACAGTCCCCAAGGCCCGGAGGCCTTGCTGGGCCTGAGTCTGGGACCCGGATTGGGATTCGGGGGTGCTGTGGAGTTGCTGGGCCGTGGCGGTAGACATTGAGGCGCGGCGATCGCCCTTACCTGGTGGTGAAGTCTAGTAGGTCGCATAGAGACACTTTGCTGACCTGTGTGAGAAGACCGCCTTGAGCTCCTTGGAGATGTGAACAGTAGAGGCGCTCCTGCGCACCAACGTAGGGAGGTCTGCATCACATACTACGATACACCACTACACCGCGGTGCACGAAGGAGACTACCAATGGTGGGCGGCGCATCTCTGCATCCGGATGATGTTGGGCTGGCCGGACACTGTGGAGGGATCCGCCCCTGAGCTGCGCAGAACTTTTGTGGCAGGAGCGCTGCAACTTCACGCCTAAGGGGGCCCTGTTGCATCACCTGCATCCGGAGGTTCCCAGCAGACTTGGCGGCGACTGCTGTACCCAGGCTTGTGAAATCCTTCCTGGCTGAGGCTCCTGCTGGCTGAGTCACAGAATAGGAGAGATTGCAGCAGATTGCGCCACAGTGTCAATGTCCAGGTAAGGAGAAGATGGGACGCGTAGCAGAGGAGGCCCGGGTGTCGAGTAGCCCGACCTAGCACCTGTGAATGACGCACCTCCAGTGGCAGCTCATCCGCTATGGTGGAGGAGCATTGCCTCACTGCTTTCAAGCAATGCAAGAAGAGACAAAATAATAACATGATGATAACTTTCTGATGCACTCATGCTATGTTTCCTTGTGGGCGGGAGGGTGGGCAGGGCTGCTCCACTCATGGAGCAGATTTTGTTAACAATAGTCCCTAGCTTATTTGGAGTTTAGGAAGTAAAAATTCAACATAGACTTCAATGAGACCTATGTGATTTCCTCCTGTGTCCAGCCGGACAGAGGAGCATTTAATCTTGATTATTTGAGAAAATATAAGCAAAATCTGGAAAGGCTGATGAAACAAGGGCACAGTCCTGTACCGAGTTTCCAAAAGAGAGAAGAAGGAGAAAGGCCAAGAAGTTAGAGGCAATTAAGAATTGATAACAGGCAAACACATCTTGGAGCGTCAATGGGGGCTTGCAATACAATGAGTGACTTTTAGATAAGCTCTACCCAATAGTATCCACAGTACATTTAAACAATTGCCATAATGTGGAACTATTCAAACAAGTCGACGTAACGTTTCGATCCCAAGCTCCTATTATACAGGGATCATCATCAGGACTGAAGGATATGTCAACAGAGTAATGCCTGGTAGAATTAAAACGCCTCGGTGGGAGAGGGGAGGGGAAGGAATTTGGGGGGCTGGTGAAATGGATCTCAGGGAAGTATTTCCTTCCTGCTCCAGGTGGATGCGGCTTGGTCTGGGCAGTGGAGTTGCGGAATCGTTACAATTAGATTGCCCGCTATTGGAGTCAGGGGAACGCGTCTGAGTCTTGGGTGACAGCTGGTTGTGCTGTCTGGGTGAAATTGCCGCGGTGTCACATGGGGAGAACACACACTTTGGAATCAGGCGGCGTGTCAAGGTCTGGAAGCCGAAATTCAGCTAAATATGTAGTGCATAGGAATTAGACCGCATGATCAAGACAATTGAAGCGGCACAAATAATGAAAAACGGAGGACTACGTTGATGCCGACTTCCTCCAGTCGGCAGCTGCAATGGCTGTCCGCGTGCTTGTTCTTGTCTTGCTTCCGCAATGGGGAGTCGAAGACAGTCGCCGACTGTCTTCGACTCCCCATTGCGGAAGCAAGACAAGAACAAGCACGCGGACAGCCATTGCAGCTGCCGACTGGAGGAAGTCGCATCAACGTAGTCCTCCGTTTTTCATTATTTGTGCCGCTTCAATTGTCTTGATCATGCGGTCTAATTCCTATGCACTACATATTTAGCTGAATTTCGGCTTCCAGACCTTGACACGCCGCCTGATTCCAAAGTGTGTGTTCTCCCCATGTGACACCGCGGCAATTTCACCCAGACAGCACAACCAGCTGTCACCCAAGACTCAGACGCGTTCCCCTGACTCCAATAGCGGGCAATCTAATTGTAACGATACCGCAACTCCACTGCCCAGACCAAGCCGCATCCACCTGGAGCAGGAAGGAAATACTTCCCTGAGATCCATTTCACCAGCCCCCCAAATTCCTTCCCCTCCCCTCTCCCAACGAGGCGTTTTAATTCTACCAGGCATTACTCTGTTGACATATCCTTCAGTCCTGATGATGATCCCTGTATAATAGGAGCTTGGGATCGAAACGTTACGTCGACTTGTTTGAATAGTTCCACATTATGGCAATTGTTTAAATGTACTGTGGATACTATTGGGTAGAGCTTATCTAAAAGTCACTCATTGTATTGCAAGCCCCCATTGACGCTCCAAGATGTGTTTGCCTGTTATCAATTCTTAATTGCCTCTAACTTCTTGGCCTTTCTCCTTCTTCTCTCTTTTGGAAACTCGGTACAGGACTGTGCCCTTGTTTCATCAGCCTTTCCAGATTTTGCTTATATTTTCTCAAATAATCAAGATTAAATGCTCCTCTGTCCGGCTGGACACAGGAGGAAATCACATAGGTCTCATTGAAGTCTATGTTGAATTTTTACTTCCTAAACTCCAAATAAGCTAGGGACTATTGTTAACAAAATAAGCTTGTACCCGTGGTCCTTAGTTACTTTTATCGGGTTCCCTTGTTACTTATACCACTCATGGAGCAGGGCAGGGGTGGAGTGGTATGCCCACTCAAGTGAGCAATGACTGTTTGGTCGGCCCTCTCAGGCCGCCCAAAGCAGTCATGCGCACTTCCCTGTTTGCAATTCAGGCTGCATGGAGAACATGCCCACCCCTCCAGCCCCTGGCTGAACACCTTGTCACGGCGCTCAAGAACAATCACAACACCGCATTGCAGTGTTGTGAATGGCTTAGGGGAGGGAGCCTGGCTGCCTGCTTCCCGTTCCTGGAAGCAGACTACGGAGAGCAGGAGCACAAAAGACATGGGACCCGGCCTCGAGGTAAGAAATCTTTAAAAATATATTTACACCCCCGCTCACACCCACCCCCCTGTGTACCCGCCCCCTCCAGTGTCCTTTACCACGTTTCCTGCCTCCCAGCTGTCCAGTCCCCCCCCCCCCCCTTCCCCAGCTCTTCTCAATGGCGGACGCTGTGCGCCCATGCGCAGCGGTCGTACTACTGGTCTGCCAAAGGGATTTTTACGTTACAACGCATATCATTACATCGCATTCCATGACAATGCTTACTCTATACTACGCATATTGCAACAGTGGGGAAAGTGCTGGATAGCGTAGGGGTAAAAATTACTATGTCACTCCAGAGAGTGAAACCCTAAGTCTAACCTTTGCACCCCAAAACCCACCCTGAAACCTCAAATTAACCTCTCTACCCCAAAACCCACCCTGAACCCTCAATTTAATCTTTGCACCCCAAAACCCATACTCACCCTAAAAATCTAAATTCTCCATTACTAACATTACAATGCATTGTAATGGCATGCGTTGTAAAGGCACCTTGTGTTGTAAAAGTTGTGTTGTAAAGGCATTACGATGTAATGCCTGCGTTGTAATGGACGTCTCCCATGCCAAAGGCAAGCCATAGGCAAGCCCTTCTGCGTCCATCCGACCCTGGACCGCACCCAGCACCAAGGACCCTTCCTCTTCGACACTCCACCACTAAGACGCCAGAAGCCTCCTCGCCATCAACCCTGGATGCCACATCGCCTGCCATCTAGCAACACTGTTGAATTCTCTTGAAGCCTGCGCCTGTTGACAGTACAAACGCACCTTCTGCCACATCAGCCCACCAGTGCCTTGTGCCGCCCAGCCTACCAACAGGGCACACGACCAGCTCAACTGCATCCTCCTCAACGTGCAGTCCTTCCACAAACACGCAACAGAAATCTGGGACCTCCTCGACGCCACCTTTTCAGACATCGCCTTCTACACGGAAACCTGGACCAACCTCTGCTCCGGGCTGGAAATTGCCATCGCCATCCCTGACGACTACTAAATCACCCACAAGGACCACCCTGACCGTCCAGGAGGAGGTATTACCATCTCCTCCAAAAGCACACTCCGACTGACCACGCACTCTAATGACCCAACGGTGACCATGGAACACCTCCACTTCCAGATCCGGACCAACCCCAACCCCATCCTCTGCAGGCACCCTCATCTGTAGGCACCCTGGGCCATGGACCCCCATTCACCGATACCATTGTAGACCTCATTGCACCCCAGGCTCTCCCATCCTACTCGAAGCCCTCAAGTTCCACCTGGACAACCCCAGTGACCAGAACACCACCACCTCCTAGAGAAGCTCACCAACATCAGACTCAAGCACCTAGTCACCGCACCAACCCACATAGCAGGACACACGCTCGAGCATATCTTTTCCGCCGGCGGGAACTTCAACTACAACCACACCACCAGACTCTCCTGGACTGACTAACATTGTATACATCACGTCTTCACCATGCCCACCGTACACCACCGTCATCATCGCTCCCCCGCAGCTGGATCAAGGCCACCGAAGAACTTCTCGTCAACTCCCTCAGCACCACCACTCCGCTAACGCTTACAGGCGATAACACCGCAGCGCGCAACCTACACCGATGGACCTCTAACTGCGCCAGCACCCTGGCACCCCTCTAGAAAAGACAGGCAAACAACACTCCAAGAAGGCCAACTGGTTCACTCCCGCCCTCCACTAGTCCAGATGCCCTGCAGATGTCTTGAGAAGTGATGGAGCCACAACATCAATCAACTCCGCAACACAGTCACACTTGCACCATGGCACTAGGGTGCCTGCATTGGCGCATGGCAGCCATTGTGCGCCAACGTAGCTGAAAAAGATAGGGGTGCTTATTCATAAGCCCCTTCTGACAGTTTCACCCTGACAGTGCATCAGTTTCTTGACGTACTTGCAGCGTGATTCTTGCATGGTATTTGCAAAGTGACGCATGTAGACATATGCGTGACCTTGTGAAGCCCTGTGCCACATTATACCTGCATCAGGTATGATTTATGCAGGGTGTGTGTTACCACGCAACAAAGCCTCATAGGAATGGCACAGTGAAATCTGTCAGATTTCACTGCAACTATTGTAGGACGGCACTGTGTCAGTAGCTTACGCTTGCCTCATGGCAGGCATAAGGGTGACGCAGTGCCACAGGGATAGGCTGGCCCCATGCATTGGTGGAATTGTGTCATGCTTGTGACACAACTGCAGCAATGTGTGACTTTAGCGCTGGCAGATACGTCAGGATTCCAGACGTATCTGTCATTAATTGCGGCATTGAGCGCTGTACAGTGCATACAGCGCATCCATGATGTCGCAAGAAGGGTGTAGTGAAAAGTGTTGCAACGCTGTTTTGTCACAGCCCTGCAACACTTTTCATGAATGAGGCCCAGAAATGCGCCCTATCTTATTGATGGTGCACATTCCTGCCCTGTAGTTTTGTTGCAGGGCATTGCAGCAACATTCCTTGCAGTGCTGTCCAGCACCAAAACCTGCAGAAATGAGGCCCCAAGTCTTTGCACCATTTTTAAGACCAGTTATTTTCTGGTCTGCAGTTAGAGGCAGTTTTTTGGGTCTTGCTCCATACAAGGAATTCCTTGTAATTATCGCAAAGTGGGGTTTGCGGCCATTTTTGTACAGGAACTCCTACCTTGTATCTCATTTTCATTAACTATCGCTGACAGAATCTTTAAAATGCACGTTTTCGCCAGAAAACTGCCGCTAACTGAGGTTAGCGACAGCTTGTACATATGGCGATAAAAAAATCGCTGCCGGCGGCGTTAACTCCTTGTACATATTCCCCTGTGTATTTAAAGAATGGGTAACAGTAGGTCTACAGACAGCTGTTCTGGCAAACCAGACCTAGAAAGGAAAAAGGTCTTCATGCTTAAACTCCCTGAAAGCTTGCTATACTATCAACTTCTACAGTTTTAATCTGCGATAAAAAAACACAGACGTTTCACAGTTTATTTCACAATCACCAAGGCTTCTGTCCGCATTCTTTTATGACCATAAGTATCGTGCAAGTCATGAAAAAGTGCCAAAAGTGCCAATCCCTTTAGTTTGTAACCCAGAACCAAATTTGAACTAATAGAGATCTCCTCCCAAAACGTAGCGGTGCACAGATGCCCACTGTTTATATTATAGGTTTTTGCATCAGTTGCAAATGAAAATTAGATTTTACCCTTTCCCCCTCAGGGTTATCTCACAGTACAAACTATTATGAACATGTGCATCATAATATGTTTTAGGTTTAGGGCTAGAAAATCCTATACTTGTGTGTTTTCCTAAAAAGTACAAATAATGCTAGATTTAAACTATATCTGTAATCCAACAAAAAAAATTCAAAAAACTTTCTAAATTAACTCTGTGGGCTTCCGTAACTGCAGAAAGGATGATTTTAATGGCTTCAACCTCTCAGAATCAGATGCAACCTCTGCTTGAAGTAAGATAATGAAAGAATGCATTGAATTTGCGAAAATCCTATGAATTGTATTCCAAAGTATGTTTCATTTTATTGTTAAGCATTTTCAGACCCGTGGGTTCTTTCGTTCACAGACAAAGTAAATCACAATTAAATTGTCAGTAAAATAAATAAAAAATGGAAAAATTGAACTTAAAGGTGGGTAGAACAGATTGAAAATGTAAAGCATTAGACCTGGAATCATCTCAGCATTTTCCTATAGTTGAAAGTCTATATACACTTCCTTCCAAAGCCCTAGTTCTAATAAAGGCACACATTAAGTTTTCTATGTAGAGGCACAAAAAACGAATCAAATCAAATTCAGATGTATTTGTCTTATGCACAATTAAAACTATTACGTGTAGAAAAGTGGCCATGTTAGAAACTGTAATTACCAGGCTGTTAGGCAATTCATTTAATCCATTAAGGGTGGTATACAAAAATGAAAAAAAAACCGTTTAATTGCGTTGCGGTTTGCCAGGAATAAAACCAGAGCATATGTTAAAGGAATCTTAGGTTAAACCATCCAAAGTTTCTCTGCTAAATCCAAAAATGTTACAAGGTAAAATGTTCAAACCAATATTTTTCGCTTTGAATGCTTGAAATAAGGCTTATTTGCATGCCCAAATATCCAGAAAATGAAATGGCTAGTCAAACAGAGCTCTTCTCTCTTTTAGAAGTGCGGGAAAGAAGCAAACTATGTGAAAGACGTTTTCAGCTGCTTTTTTGCACAGTCTACATACATTGGCAGGTCTTTTCTTACATCATTGTGGCACAAAGTCTAATGTCTATGCTCCTCCAAAACAATTTGCCTAAATTAATTTTTCACAAACAATGTTGCAAAATATGATTGCTTAAAATGTACAGTGGGAGAGGTGTCGCAGCGGCCCGCGACCAGGGCAGCTGACTCCGGAGCGCACAGTTCACGGTTGGATGCTGGCGGCAGTTCAGCTCAGCACCCTGTGACTCTGGGCAATAGCTCACCAAGGGCCATATGTAGGTAACATACTATTTACCGATTCATAAATACCGAATTTTACCGAATCGGTATTTATGAATCGGTAAATAGTATGTAGGTAAACATTCGGTAAAATTTACCGATTCGGTAAAATTCAGTAAATGAATACCGAATCCACAATACCGGCCGGAATCATGAATCGGTATTTACCGAATCGGTAAATACCGAGGTGTTATTTACCGAATCGGTAAATACCAAATCGGAGTTTACCGAATCGGTAATTCAAATATACATCACTTGATGAATCAGCCAATCCTGTGCAAGGCCAACCCCACCCAACCAGGAAGTGGCCACACCCAGGCAGGTGCACACAATCAACAGACTCTGGAGAGGCTGGTAGTGCAGAGCAGAGCAGAGCAAGGGAGCCAGTGCCTGATTGTAAAGCTGTAACTGACAATGTCCAGCCAGGAGACAGAGAGAGATGGAGGGGAAAGGAGGAGAAAACAAAAATTCAGCCCAAAGGAACTGCAGGTACTAGTGGAGGAGGTGGTCAAGCAGCACCAGAAGCTGTTTGGGAAGCAGTCCCTGCAAGTGCCTGAGTCGGAGAAAAGGAAGATCTGGCTGGGAATCCAGGCGCAGGCCAATGCAATTGGAGTGACCCCCCGGGACATAGACGTGCTGAAGAAGCGGTGGTACGACCTACGTATCGTCACAAAGAGGAAGATGGGGGAACTGCAGAAAGAGGCCAGCCGGACAGGAGGGGGAAGGAACAGGGCACCTGCCCTGACAGAACTTGAGAAGCTGGTGGAGACAACAATTGAGCCCGAGAGTGTCGTGGGCATTGGGGATGCAGACAGCTCTGCCAGAGCCGCCACCAAACAAGGTAAGATGCATGCACAGCAATGTGGCCCCCCTACCCCTATCCCAACTCCCCAAATGGGCAATGAGAATCCCACTCCAGTACAGGTGTTAGTGCATACTAGCAATGCATGATGGGAGATGTAGTCCCTGAAACCCCAAACATGAGACGAATAGCACAGAACAACAAGGCATGTTACACACATTAGCGAGAAGCAGGCAGAGGACAATGAGAGAGTGTTTCAGAAATGTATTGTGATGCTAGCAATGCTGTGCATCAGGTACACGTAGCTGATGTTGCATTTCTGTCCACAGGCGATACTTTGCGCAGAACTGCACATGAGAAGGGAGAGAGGGCACACCGGAACAACAGCTCTGAGAAGGCCACCACAAGTTCTGGCCAGGGATCAGCACCACAGCCAGCCTCACCACCACAGCCAGCCTCACCACCACAGCCAGCCTCACCACCCCAGCCAGCATCGCCACTCCTGCTGGAGTCACCGCCATCATCACCACCTGCATTGCCCAGGTCGAGGAGGCGTGCTGCTGCCAGGTTGAATGTATCGGAGTCCTCATCTGAAGACTCGAGGGGGGCGGAAACGTCCACTGTGCCCCTGGATGTTAGCCATGCCAGTGTGCCCTCCGCCTCTGAGGGAGCACACACAGGTGCCAGACGTCGCCGCAGGGCTCGGGTGCAAAGTCCACCTCCACAAGGTGAGAGCCATGGCGTCTTCTCAGGGCTTGAGGCCACCATGATCAAAATACAGCGCCTACAAGCAAAGGCAATGATGTCGGTGCAGCTCCAAATGTGGGGCCTCAATGATACTTTTGTAAATATTGACAGGGGCATCAGCGCTATGGCGGAGGGAATGGGTGAGATGGCTGCGGGCATGCGGGACATGTCCCAGTCCGTCATGCTGCTGTGCTCGAAGCTTGATGAGGACAGGGCAGC
This sequence comes from Triturus cristatus, assembly GCF_964204655.1. Taxonomy (NCBI): domain Eukaryota; kingdom Metazoa; phylum Chordata; class Amphibia; order Caudata; family Salamandridae; genus Triturus; species Triturus cristatus. The sequence continues at coordinate 759,979,524 of NC_140589.1, read as the reverse complement.
ACGGCGCCGGGAACGTCAGAGGAGAGACCCTCACACACAGGCAGTGAACCGGCTGGCAACTGCCACTTCGCTGCTCTGCAGGCGCTCGGTGGCAATGCAGGAGGGCCTTGCACACTGCAGCACTGACGTGTCAAGGGGGATGGTGAGGGTCACCAGTGCACTAGAAGTGCTGCTCACCAGCCAGTCTGCCACAACTGGTGCTGTGGATGCTGGGGACAGCGAAGAAACCACCAGCAGGAGCAGCATTAACCCCCTGTCCCAGACACACGGAGGAGCGAGGAGCAGCAGGCGGCATGGGGCTGGCACTGGTCCCACAGCCAGTGAGGACGCACACTCAATGGCATCCCTCACTGGAGTGCGTGGGCGCAGACACTAATGCTGCACACAATAGCATGAGACAATTGGGTGAAGTAACCCTTGACTCACAAATAGTGATTGCACATTATTGATGGGACAGGTTTTTCTTTGTGTTGTGGCGTAGTGCCACATGATTAAACTACGTCATGGCATCCAACTACTGGCTGTGTCCCCTTACTTAATCAGAAATAGTTGCATGTGATCTCTGCCCGTCTCTCTCTCCCATCTGTTGCTGTTGCCACTCCTGCTGCGTTGGCCTCTGGCTGTGCAGACTCATCATCATTGTCCTCACAATCAGTTATTTCCACCTCTGTACCTCTCTTCGTGGCAAGGTTGTGCAGCATTGCACAAGTGGCAATGATCTTGCAGCAGATGATGGGTGTGTACTGGCGTGCGCCTCCGCTTTTGTGGAGGCAGCGGAACCTGCTTTTCAATAGCCCAAACGTGCGCTCCACAACGTTGCGTGTTGATTTGTGTGCCACATTATATCGTCTTTCACTCAGGGTTGATGGGTGTAGGTAGGGAGTGAGGATGAATGACCGCACGGCATATGCACTATCGCCTAGGTGAGTAAGAGAGTAGCATTAGTCACATGCCTCAATACACAATCATTTGCAATCAGTATTAGGGAGCGTCACAGTGTATTACCTAGCAGGTATCCTTCTCCAAATTCTCCGGCAACCAGGCGTGTGTAGATCCCACTGTTCTGGAAGATGTAGGAGTCGTGGGTGCTCCCAGGAAACTTAGCCACGATATCAGTGATTATGTTGCCTGCATCGCAGATTACCTGCGAAATTTATGGAGTGGGTGGACTTTCTGTTCCTGTAGATGTGCTCAGTGGCTGCTGGTGGGCAGATTGGAATGGGTGTGCCATCAATACAGCCTATGACATGCGGGAACTGTGCCATCTGGTAAAAGCCTGTCTTGGTTTTCTGCAGTTCAGCCTGTGTGTTTGGGAAGCTGATGTAGTGTTGCATTCTCTGCATCATGGCATCCAGGAACTTCCTGAAGAAACGGGACAGGCAACTCTGGGATACCCCGCCTACCGCAGCTATCACCCCCTGGTAACTGCCAGATGCAAGTAGATGTAGGCTACAGAGAACCTGCACATGTGGTGGTATGGCATGCGCCCTTGTTGTTGGCTGGTCCAGGAGTGGGTGCAGGTCCCTTATCAGGTCCATGATGGTTTGTGGGTGTAGCCTGTACCTTTCATGTATCTCAGCCTCAGTCTGTTGAAAGAGTGTGATGCGCTGTCTGTAAATGCGTTACTCCCGTCTCCAAATCCTCAGACCTGCTGCCTGTAGACGTAGCCGCCTTGCAATCACATACAGAGCAGCCATGGTGTCCACGCTGTTGCATTTTGGGATTGCTTATATGCACCGTTGCTGATTACCACCTGCTTTCAATCTGTGTTAATTACCGACTCTTAAATACCGAATTTCATGGATTTCTTAAATACCGAATTTACCTACATCTCTTTTCTCGTTTTACCACTTCATATTTACCGAATCGGAAAATATGTATTCGGTAAATATGAATCGGTAATTTAGAATTCGGTAAATATGAATCGGTATTTACCGATTCATATTTACCGAAACCTTCTTTTTGGCCTCCTACATCTCAATTGACTAAATACCGGTCGGTAACGGGATATTTAGCGAATTTCGGCCGTTACCGACCGGTATTTAGCTACCTACATATGGCCCTTAATCTCCCCAACAGCCCCCAGCGCCTTGAGACCCCCAGGGGTGAGTACCTCGCCCTTTACAAACCGGATTTAGATTTAATTATTTATTATTAACCATGCATGGGTCCACCTGGTCAACTCGTGTTTGTCTTGAAAATGGGATAATGTCCAAATTGTCTTATTTAGTTTTTTTTAAAACTTAATTTAATGTAACTGGTACATTCCAGAGCGCTTTTACTTGCAAGTTGTTTAGAGATTCCTCCAGATTGGGGTGGGGGGTGGGGGGGGGGTAGGCGATAGGGGACTTTCTTATTTCTCTAGAGGGAAATACTTTAGTCTGGGCTTTGAGAAAACATTGGGGTCCCGAGGAGGATGGTTATGATGTTGCTATTTTATTGAAATTAGCAGACACCACTTAAACCTGTGTTGTCTGCTAATTTTTCAAACACAAGGAGATGATGAACGGAGTGCTGAAACTTTTCAAACACTCACCCCCAGTCACAGATCTGGGTTGAATCCATCATCCTTCTTCAGCTCACTTTGCCACCCCAGTTCAGACACAGCTATATGCAAATCAGTCTTGACCCTGTGCCTCATGAGAACAGTCCAGCCCGAACTGCCAAGCCATGTCTTCCCTGGATCGGAAACAAGCATCCTGGGACCGGTTTCGGGCTAACAGCCCTCATCAGCCAGGCTAGCTTGAATCCAGTGGCAAAGTGAGTAAGGGACCCACGTCGGGGCATATCCTGCCAACTTAGGGTTAACAATTTTTGCCAGCAAAGTGATAAATTTGCATGATCAAGCTATCATCAAGACTAAAGTACTGTCCCCGTAGGCCCTGTAAATTCTCTCTCCTGAGGACACTTTATGATAATCTTCATACCGCCATTTACATTTCTCATTTCTTTACAAAACCCTAAATCAATGGAATGTTTCCTCTGACTTTCCCGATGTAATGCTGTCTGTGATCATCTTCAGATGTTGAGATCCTAACTGCACTACAACTAACGTCTAATGCAAGCATGCAAACACTTCGCATCTATCCATTGGCTCCTTCCCTTTAGGCTTCTGCACATTGGTTATTATGTTGCACTTATCCTGTACCATTTCCTTCAGTCTCCTAGCTGTAATCATGGGGTGTTTGAATTTGAAATATCTCCCAATGGTTCTTGTTATTACTTTATTATTCAAGAAATTTCTGGATGATAGAATGCATTTGAGTACATGAAGCCTTTTCATATTTGTCTCATTTGTCAGAAATGGAATGGTCGGGCAGTGTTTGAAGATTTTTTCAATATTAACTCCTGTTTGACCCACCTGATCCTTCTATTATCCTACGGTCTGATGCCAGTCTGTGTGTTTGAGTTCGTTTTTTCCACTCTAGGGATATCCAACACCCCTCCTTTCACCCCAAAAATATTTATTACTACAATCATTCACAATAAACCTACTTAGCCAGTAACCTTTCCTTCATTACAGTCATGCAGATTTCCTACATCCACTAAGAAAATTCTGAGCTGATCCTGCGGGAGCCCCTTTCACATTTGGTTGACAGTAACAAAATATAGGACCACACTGTGTGGGGAGCAGGCAGGATGGGTGGACTTTTCACCTCTACATGTGTCGATGTTGAGACTATGGAATATTGGGGGGGGACAGATCTCTTGCACTGGCCTAATTCATTCTCATGCCCAGTCCATTTACTTCTGTCCACCAGGAATCTATAAAGCTCTTTATTGCATAACATGTACCCACACTAGATCTTCCAGTATAAACAGTCTTGAAGTTCTTCTCATTGCTATTAAGCTTTGACTGTGCATCAACTCAGTCAGTATTTCTTTATTCGATGATTAAAAAACATCATAAAAGCACACATGTACAGACAGTTAAAAATACAATTAAATCATTATCCAGAAACCTGACTGCAATTACACATTTAGTTCCCAGATGTAGACTCTCCGATCAGTGACTAGTTCAAGTCATTTGATTGCAGGTATTTGTAGGTCTAACCAATGGTTTGAAAACCAAAACAATTAGTGAGGAGGAAGGCATGTTTGAAAAAAGCTAAGTAGACAGGATTACTGTTAAGGTAAGCGGTAGGGCAAGAGTTAGGTTTAGAGCTGTGGTCACTTAGGGATAGGATAAGGATTAGCTATAAGTTTAGTGATACTCTGGGTGTTAGGGTAAGGATGACAGTGAGTGGTTTGGCTAAGGGCGGAAATGAGGGTGATGGAAATTACTCAGGGCCGTACAAGGTTAGGGTTACAGAATGGTTTACGGTTAGATATAGAGTTTAAATTGCAGTAAGGCATAGAGTTAGGTTCAGGGTAAGTGTTAATCTTACCGGTTAATATAGTGTTATAAAAGAGGAGCACAGTTATAATTAAGGCAAAAAGTGAGGGTGAAGGAAATGGCTGGGGTTCGGGATAAGGTTAGGGTTACAGAATGTTTTGTAGTTATGACTAGAGTTCGGCTTGCAGTAATGGATAGAATTAGGTTCACTTACAGGTTATAAGTGTGGTAAAAAACAGATTATGGTTGGATTCCTGTTAAAAGGTGAGATAAATTAAGGGGGAAACTATGAACTAAATGGAAATGCAAATCAAATGATTCAAGCTAATGTCCATTTTAGTTGTCACGGGCAATTTCAAACCATTTGCTAAGAAACACTTCATTAAAGCTAAATGATTTTCTCGTAAATTCATTAGAACGCTTCACATAGAATCTTTGCTGGCATTTAACAATTTGTGGCAGGATGATGCACTACATTTCTGAAAGTTCCTAAGATATCATTAATATCTTTCATTATAACCATGCAAGCTATTTTGCACATTCTGTTTTATTTGCTTATAGTTATCGCTGGGTGACATGCTGAGATTAGAAGAAAATTTGATATTTCTTTATAAATATGTAATGATGATTCTCCGAAGGAGCAACCACCGTCTCGTCTAGTGTCTCGAGCTTGTTCATCAACCACCTCAGATGAGATTGATTGCATGGTACATGGTATTTTTAAAGTGCTTTATCTGCCAGGTAAATGGCCTCCTGGCACCGAGAATAAACTGAGAGAGAGAGCAGAGACAAGTACTTCCTCTTGATGGTCTTCAATGACAAAATGCCAGATGTTAATGGACTGCTGGCGATCCACAAAAAAGCAGCAGAAAACACCAAAGGATCGCAAGACTCCATAAGTCCTACAGTATTAATGAATTTTCAACGGGAGAGCTGGCGAAGGGTACATATTTATGATTTCAATTGTATTAGGTACTCTCCTTAGAAAATGATTGCACAAAATCCATTGAGACTGTCAACAAGATGCAGCCCTAAGGACTCAGTTTCATAATTAGCCTGTTAATTTCATTTTAAACACACTGCAAGTGTTTCATAGGAAATTCAGGAATTCTATGTAAATGTGATTTGGAAAAAAAACATAGAAATTTGTGAGGAAACAATGTCTGAAATGCACTCCCATTTATGGAATGGTAAGATATGTGAATATTATGTTATCAATTCTAAGAAAACAGATTCACAACTATCATGGACAACCGCGTTTAGCTCCAAGACCATAGTGAAACTAGCTTCCATGGGGCCATCCAAATTATTTATCATTTGCGAAGAAGGCAGAAAGGGTGCTAAAGCAAGAGGCCTGAGCTTACGGCGTGCAAAAGGGCTACAGATATTTGCAATTGTAATCCCTGTTTTGTCAGGGTTCAGTTGCAAGCGATTGTGAAACATCCAAACATCTCCAGCCTAAAGACATTTTGTAAATGTGGGCTAGATATAAATATAAAAGAGGAGGGGATAATGGATTCCTGAGGTACTCCTTATGGCAGAGGTTGGGTCAGAGACATGGAAAGTAAAAAAAGAGGCCCAACACTGGTGCCACAAGAGAAAGAGCCTGCCTGAGACTGTTAAGGTGACATGAAGGCTTCTTGGTGTCTGCCTATTAAGAGGACTGAAAAACACACACTGAGGAACTTAGCTCATGAGGGACATGCGTACAGGTCCACAGTGGTTAGGACTAGTACACAGTCCTAGCATTGGCTCCTGTGTGCTATAAGCATTCACTTGAGGACAATCAGAGTACCCACATGTAGATGTGTTGGGTGCACAACTGATGCATGTTCCTTAGGAAATAAGAGATGCAGCACAACTGCCCGAAACACAGTGGCCAACAACCTTTATTATGTCTAAACACCATTCTCTTACCTGTTTTAATTGTAGATATTGTTGTTTTACATTTAAGCAAGGATGCCTGGAATTTTGATGATTTCTTCTGTTTTTAAGCACTATTGCCTACCTTTTGCCGAATATCTTTTGGTAGAGCCAGGGTAACCTCTTTAAGGTAACCTCTAGGTTAGGACAGTTCTGCAAGAATTTGACCTGAACCCCTCTCATCCTGTTTATGCTGTGATTTTATTGGAAGCCAAAATATGTTACACCTTTTCCTGGAAACCCTTTTACTTGGTAGTCAGACCGGAAAGGTATCCGTAGGTTCCCGAGCTACTGCTTTCACTGCAATGCATATTGTTGGATGCTTGTTTTGTATAACTAGCCCATCATACTCTTAAATCCCTTATCCTATCGTTCTTCAGATAAGGACAAGTTAGCATTGCGATAATGGCACATACCACAAGCGATTGGAAAAGATCATCTTGAAAGGCACATTGGTGGATACATATTCGCAAAGGCTCTTGAGGAATTCCTGCTTTTTGGGTCTGGGATTAACCAAGGTCTTTTGATTAAATTATATATACATTTTACTTATAGGGACTTTTGGCCAGCCCTTTTCATCCATAGGTTCTGTTGTCTCATTCACATATTTCTTCCTTCCACCACAGCATCAAGCATTAGGCAGTGGGTCAGCCTACTTCAGCCATTGGTTAACTTCACTATTAGAGACAGCATTCTACTCTTTCACAAGCAGCACATCCACACCACACGTAGTACTTTTCAGTGCCAGGGACTGCTATGCAGTGCATGCATTTTGTAGACCAAAAAATGTTTTTCTTCTTAGGGAATTTGTATTATTTTTTTAGTAATGGCGAAGGCCTGACATTTCCCCGAACAAAAATGGTTTAATAAAAATTAACAAAACCAGCTTTGACAAAGCCAAAACCTCACATCCAAATGCAACGCCAGACCTATTGGTTTGCCAATCCTTGTTTCACATATGTGCCAGTCTCAAGTTTTGGAACATAACACTGGCTTCTCCTCTGACCTTGTGTAGTGAATGTTCAGCCGCATCTAGCAAGAGGCATGAAAAAGGCAAGCCTTCTTCAAAACTACCACCTGAAGGGCACAAGTGTGTGTCCTTTAAGCCACAAGAACTTGTTTTATGTTGTGACTTACATCACCAAATGGAAATGTGAAAAGAACTGTTTTACCGCATAAATGGCAACACATTTTGAACGGAAGCAAGCGACCGAAGATAAAGACTATATTCAGTATATCCAGTGGATGGAATAAGTAGCGCTAGCAACCAAAAATAGAGGGAAGAATGGCAATGTCTGCAAAGGGAAAGAAACCACACCGTCCCAGTAAAATATTCAGTAAGCGTGAAATTGGTACGGTACATACGAATGTGTTTTAAGTACATTTTAATAAGATTTTAAAGTATGAAGCATTCTGGTGAGTTCTTCCAGTGTGGGGAGAGTAATGGGCGGCTATACAAATGGCCTAGTGTACGTTTTCGAGTTTTTGCAAGTGTCTGAGAGACTAGGAGGTCTGCCAATAGAAAGGCGATCAATTAAACAGCGAAAAGCTTTATACAATCCTCCATCACCAGCACAAAGAAGGACTGCTTGTGTTCGTTTGTTAATGACAATATTCGTAGAACTGCATCCTAAAAAGAGATTATGTTGTGAAACGGAAGACAATTAAAACAAGCAATGACAAAGCCAATATGTCTGGTATTCTTGTACAGCCCTACACAAAACCCACATTCTTATATATGTACACACACATTAGCACACCAACATGAACACACATTTAAACTTGCATACGAACCTACAACCCTGAAGATTTGCAGACATATACAGGCACTCAGCAGACAGCTACAGATTTGGAGACCTGCACCAACAAACACACCACTAAAAAGGCACAAAGCCCAAAAGCACACATGCACCCATGCACGCATGCACACACACGCCCACACGCACGCATTTGGATTGTACATAGAAAGCAACAGACACATACATATACACAAGCCAAGTTTCAGTCAAGTCTTTGCTTGATGTGACAAAGAAAGGCATAAGCAGTAGGGTAACCAGGCGTCCTGATTTCTCACCTTCTATCCGACAAATGTCAGTAAATTTAGCACAAGTACCGCTTTTCCAAGAGGGTCTACTGAACTCAGACAGAAGGCAAGTTTCCAACTGCTCCAGTGCAAAATTTGAAAATTAAATATAGACAATCCTGTGTGTAAATTATTTCCCCTTAATACCGCACTGTATGCATTTTCGACGTTGGTGACACTGTAAATGACCTTCTATGCCTCTTGGTCAACGCACAATTATAGTACTGCTTCTATATGTAGGGAATGTCCTAGTTTTTAGTTTTCGAAATCTGGTCACTCTAATGTAATGTAATGTAAGGTGGATTTGTAGAGCTCTGCTTGTCACCAGTGATGGTACCCAGTAGGTGAAAGTAGACGTGTGGGGAGGCTGGGCCTGAGTACCGGTCAGTCTTGAGGGCCTAGCAAGAAGGCTGATTGAAAAGTCAGGTCTTCAGCTTCTTGCAGAATTCAAGAAGTGAGAAGGAGGCCCTGATGTGTTAGGGGAGGTTTATCCATGATTTGGTGGCTTAGTAGGGAAATAATCTACCTTCCATACTGCTTCTATGGATGCGGGTGTGTGCGCGAGTGAGAGTGATGCTGAGCAAAGTTTTCTGGTGGGTTGGTGGAAGTGAAGCCGGCGATTGAGATATGCGGACCCCGTGTTTTGGAGTGACTTTAATTTGTGTGTGAGAAGTTTGAACTGGCAACACTTTTGGATGGGGAGCCAGTGGAGTTCTCTGAGGAGTGGTGTGGCATCAGCGTGGGAGGTCGTGGACAAGTCTGGCACAGTTGTTTTGGATAGTTTGAAGTTGGCGAAGAAGATGGATTGGGATGCTGGCGTAGAGTGTGTTACAACAGTCCAATCTACTTGTGATTAGGGTCTGCATGATGGCGCTTCTGGTGTCCAGGGAGCCCCTTGAAGATTTTACGTAACATGCAGAGGATATGGAAGCATGAAGAGGGGATGGCATTGACCTGGTACTGCATGGTGAGGTTGGTGTCCAGGATCAAACCTATGTTGCTAGCGTGTTCGGTTGGGGTGGGTGTGGATCCAAGTTCGGAGAGCCTCCAGGTGGAGTCTCAAGGTGAGCTCTTATTCTAATAAAAAGACGTACCTGGATAGCTGTCATATATGTAGAATGTGAGAATGCTCAGGCTGTGATCTAGAGTATCTTCAACCCCTGGGAGTGTGTTGTGCAAGCTCAGAGATTCTTCTCTGAAATACTTCTTACACTGACCCTATATGTTGTGAAGGCCTGGTGGTGACTGTAATTGAAGCCTGTGCTATAGGAAATGTCAGTGGTATATACCTAGGTTATCCAGAGAGGTTTAGTGGAATGGTGGCTGCCAGCCTTGTGCATCATGCACCAACAAGTCACATTAAATTCAATGCTGCTTTCTGCCTCATTAAGTGTACTTTTCCTATTTTATATTCTTGTGTAATTTGAGAAACTGAGAACAGTCAGGGGAGGATATGAATTCAAAGTTTTGTCTTACACGGACACATGCACATCGGCATCTGGCATCTACGGGGGGATGAAAGGGGAGGCGCTCGCTTAAAATAATATACATACAGAAATAAAACTTACCTGAGCTCGGCGATGTCCTCGCTCTGGACCTCTTCTTTCAACACAGGAACCAGAAGCACCAACTCCCTCGGCCTATCCTATGGCTGCTCTCACCAAAATGAGAGCAACCGTAGGACTGGTGGGAACGGCCTCACTCGGCGCTCCACAACGCTCTGGAGGCTTTGGTTTTCTCTAACCCAGCTGTCTTAAGACAACTAAGTTAGAGAAGTTTGAAGCGCGCATGTGTGGCTGCGCGTCACAAGACGGCTGGCCAAAAAGACACACACACTTTAAACAGTGCAATACCAGCCCACCCTCCTCCCTGCTGAGTGACATGCTTCTGTCACTCAGCAGCGGCCCGCACCCGTCCTGACGTTCGGCTCCGGACAGGGGATAAATAATAAAATGGTCATTAATTGCCATTTTATTTTTCATCTTTAGAAGGATTTTTAAGTGGGGTGATGCTCCTCCGCTTAAAGGAGGAGCCGCCCCTGACAAAAGCACAGACTTGCAGGCAGAGAAGATCAGGGTAAATAGCCTGTCAACCCAGGTCCAGCAAGCAGATTACACCAATAGGAGTATACCGTCTTTGCTTTCCACAGTCTACTGTGGTGCCCTTTCCCCTGCTGGCAAATCTGCCCATAAAAAGAAACAGTCAGGTCACTCTTTCCCAAGGAGTGGGGGGGTTATGGACATTACTTTGGGGGAGCACTCAAAACTGACTCCTTTTCACTCTACCAAGGTATCATTGCGTGACAATCCGTTAATTCAGGACCGCCCAGCAAAATACATCATAGTGGCTCGCTAAAGCTTCCCATCTCTAAAATTGCTATAAGAATGTATTCTAATGCAAATGTTTCAATTATATTCTCTTACAAGGCAACATATTTTAGAGAGTTATGAAAGATCTCCCGAATCAATAAATTCACCTATCAATCTATTTGGAATGTTTTTGGCATACAAACTGCAAACATCACTGTTGAAGAGGAGATTTATTTAATTGATGTACTCAAAATGGTTACAATCTGTGACGTAATTGTGCTGAGAAATTCCATCACAAAATAAAGCATCATAACTATATGTATTTCAAGTTCTATATGCCTTGATTGCCAAGTAAAATATACATTCTGGCCCCATCTTATCAGCCTTTCACAGGTGAAACCAGAGGCGTAGCTAGAGCTTGTGGCGCCCGGGGCTATCCCTCAGATTGCCGCCCCCGGGGGGGGTGAGGGGGTGTTGCTGGGGAAAAAGAGGGCGAGCACTTGAAAGAGGTCCAATTGACACGTAGGATCGCTGCTAATAGTTACCTCGATCATGCAAGTTACAGGACACGGTCCAAGGCTACACAGTTGAATACACTATATAAGGGCTACAGTATATATTAGCTTCCAGCAATCCTCTGTGGCGCAGGGTGGCCCCAAACCTTTTAGGGGGCCCCCATTCAGCCCAAAGCCTATGAATACTTATGAGATATTGGGGACTTGGGGCCCCTTATCACAATATGGAGGGGTACCCCATCATTTTGTGTTACGCCACTGGTGTCCTTAGGGTTCATGTTGATGTCCGATTTTTCATGGTATCGGGCAGTCACTGTAATGAAGACAGTGGTTGGTGACTGTTGTCACGTCTTCATCGCCCTAGCAAGATTCTTTTGACCAACTTTATTTAGTTATATTTCATTATTTTAAACAATGGTTAATTCAGAGCGTCCTGCTTTATAGATTGCGGTGGTAGTGTCCCCTACGGATGTCTCACATGCCCTCCTAGGATGAGTTTACAGCATTTCTTTCTGATGGCAAATTAAGACGCTCAGCAGAAGTGCGCTGGCCAACAAGAGGCAAGGGGAGGTGATTTTTGTTTTTAGTACACTCCCTGTCCAAGGGAGTTTCAACTTAATAGTGCCCCATTTGCCATTGAAAAGGCAGACCTTAATAAACCCCCCCCCCCTTCAATTAGTATTTTGGGACTGTGATGTCATGTGACGTCTCACTATGACAGAGAGGAGAAACCTTATGCCAGAGGTGCCACTGGAATTATTAGACTCTGCGTCATAGAATTATTCCACAAAAATATGGATTTGCTGCACTTTCCACATAATCCGCCATCTGCTATATAAATTGCAGATCTCTACATAAAACGTTTCTAGCTCAGATGCAACATAAGTTGGTGCCATACAGTTTCCAGCTGTAGAAGATCATTTCATTGACCGGATGCCACCAGCGCTAAAGCTGGCCCTGAGCAGCACAGTCTGTGCAGGAAGACTTTTTGTGGTGCATCATCAGCTCTGCGGTCAGGGCATAAGGCCGCCTCCTTGTTGACAGGTATGTTGAGACGGACAAATGACAGGACACGGACTGCTTTGCTAACCATCCAAGTGCCAGAGGCATGCGTTTTTAGCTTTTCCCTAACCTGTGCACATCACCATGCGCTAAACCAAAGCAATCCTGGTGTGCAGGGGTAACATCGGGCAGATCACGACCAACCCCTCCTTGAGTGTCACACACGTCCCACTACAATTAATTGCAGGACAGCTCTGATACCAGTATTCGAATGCACCCCCTCATTTGTAATTCTGTCACACTCTATTCCCATTCCAGAATAACCAACAATAAGGTGCGATGAGATGTTGCAATGCAGATACATAGCATGAGCACAGCTTAAAACCATCAAAACATGGGGAAACAGATCAATAAGTCGTCACAGGTCCTTGAACGGCCCAGTGTAGCTTCTGAGAACCTGATGAAACCAGGATTGGCAAAGAAAATAGACCTGGCCTTGAAAAGCGTGAACATTTTTTTTAATGTCTTTTTTTCTAAACATTTGCAATATCCAAAAATAAATTGCCAAATGTATTAAACAGTGAAAATGAAGCAGTGTCTCAGCAGCCTTGACATACCTCCCCTAGTCCCCTGATACTAAAGTGCCCTCCTTTTCAGGCGGCTAAGCACATACGAGCAGATAAAGTGCTGTCACTCACAGTGCACATCGCCAAAGGAATCAAGTTGACTGACGCATTGAGCCCATACCACGGTGGGCGGAAGTAAATCTGACTGACAGTATGAACAGACCAATGGATGAATTGGGGGAACCGAAAGCCCTGTATTTATTTCTTCATTACGTTTGGGATAACATTAGGCGTCTGTAGGCCAGACCTAAGCACATTGACTGCAAAATTATAGGCTCAGAAACGAAGACTGACAAAATCTCGACCACATGTAAATATCTCCCGACAAAAAGTCGACTTGCTTCTAAGCACACCATCAAACAGTTACCTCACCCCCCGAACCTGATAATACTGAAGTTTAAGATTAACCCAGTCTTGCAAGAAATTGAAAGAAAGTGAGTTTTATTGCACTTTTACGTTTTATGCCTGCTAATACCGTCGCTCATTTGCAAGGTAAACTGCTCACCTTTCGGTTTCTTGCATATGAAGCTCCCCTCACATTCCACAAACAGTGCTCTTGCGGCGGAGGAAGCTTTCTGCTGGTTTTAAATGGCCCGTCTTCGCAAGCACGCACGGCGCAGTCAACCTTGCAGAAGTTAATTCTGCGTGTGACGGGACTATTCTAGGTAGTCTTGGCGTGGCGTGCGTGCGTGCGCTGCACGCTGCAGGCATTAGTTGCAAGTAGCAGGTGCACTTCAAACGGGGCCGTGCGCGCAGCACTGATGGCCCGTTGCGGCGGCCTTTATAATTTATTTGGGGACACTTCTGTAACGACTGACAGTAGTGTCAGTCAGTGAGTGTCCCCAAATAAATTATAAAGGCTGCCGGAACGGGCCACCAGTGCTGCGCGGCCGCCGCCTCCAAAATGGTGCCGCCTGGGGCGGACCGCCCCCACCGCACCCCCCTAGCTACGCCGCTGGGTGAAACTCAAACGTGACGGTGTAGTATAAACAGGACGTGATGTGGTGGCAGTCACATATTTTAAAACTCGAAAAATTCACTTCAATATTCGTGACAGTTCAGAGCAGTATTATACTGCAGCAGAAAATATATTTGTATGTACTAACCAGAAGAAATCGAGGCTCAGTATGCACGACAGCTTTACTCTAATAGGGGAATTTAGACACCAGTACTAGTGGAAAAACAGGTCGAAATGCAACTTTTGGCTGTTTGAGCACTAGCAAGGAATAGGATTTCAGCACAAATTGTGCTTACTTAAATATTTGCGTGGGCTATTATCACTAGTTAATTGCCTCTGCAATGCTGCATGACATGGGTAAAGAGTGTAAAACAGTCACAATTACTGTTTGCCAGTGTGTCTCTCTCTCTCTCTCTCTCTCTCTCTCTCTCTCTCTCTCTCTCATTACACAGATTATAGAAGCCTGTATCAGCCTTATATGTCCAAAGATAAACTAGCTTTCACCAAAAATTGTAAAGGGAATCGTCACACACAGATCTGGGTGGCGAGCTTCATCATTGGGCTGCCTCATTTGTCAGAAATTATTATAGTGACAAATGGGCTCCCCGATTACAGGAAACACTTTTTATGTGTGTGGCATCTGCGGGTGTTATTCCCCATTATTTGGTAAACAGGTGTAAATTTGATGCAAAAATACATCAGGATTCCTGTGCAAATGTTACTTGCACCTGGACGTTTTTCAAAAGTATTCATTTTATTCTTTAATTAGGAGAGCGCCATGGATTGTCCATAGGAACATCAGACTACTTTAATTATGCCACAAAATAATGTGTCCATAATGTCTCCATCTAAAATTATACCACAGCAAAAATATAGCCCATCATTACACATTCCTGTAGAAATAGCAGCCATTATACATCTTGTAACTGTACCTTCACTGCCTATCAAATTGCTGCTACTGAGAATATGTCAATGAGAAATCATGTGCCAGAAGACGATTCCTATAAGATAGCATGTGCCGGAAATTAATTTGAACAATTGTGGGGGGGAAGGGATGCACACCTTTTTCTACTGTTCATTTGTCCAAGTTTTGTCCATTATTCAACAAGTGCGTGCAGACTGGTGAATAGTGCCTTGCCCAATTGGCACCAGATTGGCTTCAACAATGAGGGGTGGGGCGTCCTCTTAGCCCCTACCAGTCGCACAGCTGTGTGCGCCATCGTGGCGATCCAATAGTTAATCCGTTTTAATCAATATTAATCACTCTGATCCTTGTAAACCTGCGCTTTGAACATCCTTTCAAGTTGCGCTTATATGTCAAGCCACACACGGAATAGTTTGCCATTTTCCAAGTTTCTTATGTTCCAACCGTGCCCATCCAGACCTCATGAAAGAACATGACCAATGCAAAGATTCCTCCAAGGCAGTGTTTTATTAAATTAAACCCAATGCATTTCGGGCAATCAGGTGCCCTTCATCAGGGGTCACTGTGAATAACAATAAAAACAACAATATTCAACATTGTCATTTAAAAAACGACAATAATCAACATTACCATTTAAAAAACAACATTTCTAAATTTTACTTTAAACTAACATGTACAAAAGCGTTTCTCCAAATGCCAAATTACAATACATCCCTCTTTTGTTTCCCCACTCTGCCTCCCTCAGACAGTACTAATATACATCCATCGTTCATCTTACAAGCCTATATAATGATTGATACATTCCCCAGTCTTTGCACCGTGGTTACTCAAAACCTGTTCAACAATTGACTTTCCCATGTTGTCTCCAAATAACACTCAATTCACACTCACAGCACTCCCCCCGATGACCTAGACCCTCCTCCTTATCCTACTTCCATCACCCTACATGCACCAAACCGAGTTCTCTCCCCTACTCTCTTAATCATAAAACTTGTCTCATTCTACTGCCGGTTTTCTACGTGCAAACACTCCTGTCTCCTTAGACCGATCTATTTCAGGTTTCCCTGACTTTTCCTCTTGTCACTGCTACAATTCTTCAACCATTTCTCCCCCCATAACTCAGTCTTTAACCCCACGTTTACCCTTCAGTTATAATAAACAACCCTTCTCCTCCCGTACCTGCCATGAGCGTTTTAAAACCTTCCAGTCTCCTCTCCGTTCCAAACCAATTGTTTACTCTGCAACCCTCCCTTATTTAACCACGTGTGTCTTTTCTTAAAGCTCCCTGATAGGCTCATTACGAACGCTTTCCCGCCATCAGTGCAGAAGTCAAACCTACTTTCAAATTCAACCAACTACATTACCCATAATGCAGTGGACAAGTCCTAGTTCCGACAAAACTAACATCATCGCATTACTCCCTAGCCCATGGAAAACAAATGATGTAGAGTATTCAATAAAATTAATCACCAACTCGTAATGTCAATTATTATTATGAATATCAATTGTTGTGATAAATTGTTTTTTGTATTGCTTTTTATGAATAACCATTGCCTTTTTAATATCAACACCGACTTGAATGATGAATCAAGATGTTTCGCCGTGTGTGGTCCCATGCACAGTTCTCTCACTCTGCTTCTATTTCCGTAAGAATCTTGAGGGTGCTACCCCAGAGCTGGGCAATCTTCATACATGAACAATTGTGGGGGGGAAGGGATGCACACCTTTTTCTACTGTTCATTTGTCCAAGTTTTGTCCATTATTCAACAAGTGCGTGCAGACTGGTGAATAGTGCCTTGCCCAATTGGCACCAGATTGGCTTCAACAATGAGGGGTGGGGCGTCCTCTTAGCCCCTACCAGTCGCACAGCTGTGTGCGCCATCGTGGCGATCCAATAGTTAATTCGTTTTAATCAATATTAATCACTCTGATCCTTGTAAACCTGCGCTTTGAACATCCTTTCAAGTTGCGCTTATATGTCAAGCCACACACGGAATAGTTTGCCATTTTCCAAGTTTCTTATGTTCCAACCGTGCCCATCCAGACCTCATGAAAGAACATGACCAATGCAAAGATTCCTCCAAGGCAGTGTTTTATTAAATTAAACCCAATGCATTTCGGGCAATCAGGTGCCCTTCATCAGGGGTCACTGTGAATAACAATAAAAACAACAATATTCAACATTGTCATTTAAAAAACGACAATAATCAACATTACCATTTAAAAAACAACATTTCTAAATTTTACTTTAAACTAACATGTACAAAAGTGTTTCTCCAAATGCCAAATTACAATACATCCCTCTTTTGTTTCCCCACTCTGCCTCCCTCAGACAGTACTAATATACATCCATCGTTCATCTTACAAGCCTATATAATGATTGATACATTCCCCAGTCTTTGCACCGTGGTTACTCAAAACCTGTTCAACAATTGACTTTCCCATGTTGTCTCCAAATAACACTCAATTCACACTCACAGCACTCCCCCCGATGACCTAGACCCTCCTCCTTATCCTACTTCCATCACCCTACATGCACCAAACCGAGTTCTCTCCCCTACTCTCTTAATCATAAAACTTGTCTCATTCTACTGCCGGTTTTCTACGTGCAAACACTCCTGTCTCCTTAGACCGATCTATTTCAGGTTTCCCTGACTTTTCCTCTTGTCACTGCTACAATTCTTCAACCATTTCTCCCCCCATAACTCAGTCTTTAACCCCACGTTTACCCTTCAGTTATAATAAACAACCCTTCTCCTCCCGTACCTGCCATGAGCGTTTTAAAACCTTCCAGTCTCCTCTCCGTTCCAAACCAATTGTTTACTCTGCAACCCTCCCTTATTTAACCACGTGTGTCTTTTCTTAAAGCTCCCTGATAGGCTCATTACGAACGCTTTCCCGCCATCAGTGCAGAAGTCAAACCTACTTTCAAATTCAACCAACTACATTACCCATAATGCAGTGGACAAGTCCTAGTTCCGACAAAACTAACATCATCGCATTACTCCCTAGCCCATGGAAAACAAATGATGTAGAGTATTCAATAAAATTAATCACCAACTCGTAATGTCAATTATTATTATGAATATCAATTGTTGTGATAAATTGTTTTTTGTATTGCTTTTTATGAATAACCATTGCCTTTTTAATATCAACACCGACTTGAATGATGAATCAAGATGTTTCGCCGTGTGTGGTCCCATGCACAGTTCTCTCACTCTGCTTCTATTTCCGTAAGAATCTTGAGGGTGCTACCCCAGAGCTGGGCAATCTTCATACATGAACAATTGTGGGGGGGAAGGGATGCACACCTTTTTCTACTGTTCATTTGTCCAAGTTTTGTCCATTATTCAACAAGTGCGTGCAGACTGGTGAATAGTGCCTTGCCCAATTGGCACCAGATTGGCTTCAACAATGAGGGGTGGGGCGTCCTCTTAGCCCCTACCAGTCGCACAGCTGTGTGCGCCATCGTGGCGATCCAATAGTTAATCCGTTTTAATCAATATTAATCACTCTGATCCTTGTAAACCTGCGCTTTGAACATCCTTTCAAGTTGCGCTTATATGTCAAGCCACACACGGAATAGTTTGCCATTTTCCAAGTTTCTTATGTTCCAACCGTGCCCATCCAGACCTCATGAAAGAACATGACCAATGCAAAGATTCCTCCAAGGCAGTGTTTTATTAAATTAAACCCAATGCATTTCGGGCAATCAGGTGCCCTTCATCAGGGGTCACTGTGAATAACAATAAAAACAACAATATTCAACATTGTCATTTAAAAAACGACAATAATCAACATTACCATTTAAAAAACAACATTTCTAAATTTTACTTTAAACTAACATGTACAAAAGCGTTTCTCCAAATGCCAAATTACAATACATCCCTCTTTTGTTTCCCCACTCTGCCTCCCTCAGACAGTACTAATATACATCCATCGTTCATCTTACAAGCCTATATAATGATTGATACATTCCCCAGTCTTTGCACCGTGGTTACTCAAAACCTGTTCAACAATTGACTTTCCCATGTTGTCTCCAAATAACACTCAATTCACACTCACAGCACTCCCCCCGATGACCTAGACCCTCCTCCTTATCCTACTTCCATCACCCTACATGCACCAAACCGAGTTCTCTCCCCTACTCTCTTAATCATAAAACTTGTCTCATTCTACTGCCGGTTTTCTACGTGCAAACACTCCTGTCTCCTTAGACCGATCTATTTCAGGTTTCCCTGACTTTTCCTCTTGTCACTGCTACAATTCTTCAACCATTTCTCCCCCCATAACTCAGTCTTTAACCCCACGTTTACCCTTCAGTTATAATAAACAACCCTTCTCCTCCCGTACCTGCCATGAGCGTTTTAAAACCTTCCAGTCTCCTCTCCGTTCCAAACCAATTGTTTACTCTGCAACCCTCCCTTATTTAACCACGTGTGTCTTTTCTTAAAGCTCCCTGATAGGCTCATTACGAACGCTTTCCCGCCATCAGTGCAGAAGTCAAACCTACTTTCAACTTCAACCAACTACATTACCCATAATGCAGTGGACAAGTCCTAGTTCCGACAAAACTAACATCATCGCATTACTCCCTAGCCCATGGAAAACAAATGATGTAGAGTATTCAATAAAATTAATCACCAACTCGTAATGTCAATTATTATTATGAATATCAATTGTTGTGATAAATTGTTTTTTGTATTGCTTTTTATGAATAACCATTGCCTTTTTAATATCAACACCGACTTGAATGATGAATCAAGATGTTTCGCCGTGTGTGGTCCCATGCACAGTTCTCTCACTCTGCTTCTATTTCCGTAAGAATCTTGTGGGTGCTACCCCAGAGCTGGGCAATCTTCATACATGAACAATTGTGGGGGGGAAGGGATGCACACCTTTTTCTACTGTTCATTTGTCCAAGTTTTGTCCATTATTCAACAAGTGCGTGCAGACTGGTGAATAGTGCCTTGCCCAATTGGCACCAGATTGGCTTCAACAATGAGGGGTGGGGCGTCCTCTTAGCCCCTACCAGTCGCACAGCTGTGTGCGCCATCGTGGCGATCCAATAGTTAATCCGTTTTAATCAATATTAATCACTCTGATCCTTGTAAACCTGCGCTTTGAACATCCTTTCAAGTTGCGCTTATATGTCAAGCCACACACGGAATAGTTTGCCATTTTCCAAGTTTCTTATGTTCCAACCGTGCCCATCCAGACCTCATGAAAGAACATGACCAATGCAAAGATTCCTCCAAGGCAGTGTTTTATTAAATTAAACCCAATGCATTTCGGGCAATCAGGTGCCCTTCATCAGGGGTCACTGTGAATAACAATAAAAACAACAATATTCAACATTGTCATTTAAAAAACGACAATAATCAACATTACCATTTAAAAAACAACATTTCTAAATTTTACTTTAAACTAACATGTACAAAAGCGTTTCTCCAAATGCCAAATTACAATACATCCCTCTTTTGTTTCCCCACTCTGCCTCCCTCAGACAGTACTAATATACATCCATCGTTCATCTTACAAGCCTATATAATGATTGATACATTCCCCAGTCTTTGCACCGTGGTTACTCAAAACCTGTTCAACAATTGACTTTCCCATGTTGTCTCCAAATAACACTCAATTCACACTCACAGCACTCCCCCCGATGACCTAGACCCTCCTCCTTATCCTACTTCCATCACCCTACATGCACCAAACCGAGTTCTCTCCCCTACTCTCTTAATCATAAAACTTGTCTCATTCTACTGCCGGTTTTCTACGTGCAAACACTCCTGTCTCCTTAGACCGATCTATTTCAGGTTTCCCTGACTTTTCCTCTTGTCACTGCTACAATTCTTCAACCATTTCTCCCCCCATAACTCAGTCTTTAACCCCACGTTTACCCTTCAGTTATAATAAACAACCCTTCTCCTCCCGTACCTGCCATGTGCGTTTTAAAACCTTCCAGTCTCCTCTCCGTTCCAAACCAATTGTTTACTCTGCAACCCTCCCTTATTTAACCACGTGTGTCTTTTCTTAAAGCTCCCTGATAGGCTCATTACGAACGCTTTCCCGCCATCAGTGCAGAAGTCAAACCTACTTTCAAATTTATGTTTATTATAACTGAAGGGTAAACGTGGGGTTAAAGACTGAGTTATGGGGGGAGAAATGGTTGAAGAATTGTAGCAGTGACAAGAGGAAAAGTCAGGGAAACCTGAAATAGATCGGTCTAAGGAGACAGGAGTGTTTGCACGTAGAAAACCGGCAGTAGAATGAGACAAGTTTTATGATTAAGAGAGTAGGGGAGAGAACTCGGTTTGGTGCATGTAGGGTGATGGAAGTAGGATAAGGAGGAGGGTCTAGGTCATCGGGGGGAGTGCTGTGAGTGTGAATTGAGTGTTATTTGGAGACAACATGGGAAAGTCAATTGTTGAACAGGTTTTGAGTAACCACGGTGCAAAGACTGGGGAATGTATCAATCATTATATAGGCTTGTAAGATGAACGATGGATGTATATTAGTACTGTCTGAGGGAGGCAGAGTGGGGAAACAAAAGAGGGATGTATTGTAATTTGGCATTTGGAGAAACGCTTTTGTACATGTTAGTTTAAAGTAAAATTTAGAAATGTTGTTTTTTAAATGGTAATGTTGATTATTGTCGTTTTTTAAATGACAATGTTGAATATTGTTGTTTTCATTGTTATTCACAGTGACCCCTGATGAAGGGCACCTGATTGCCCGAAATGCATTGGGTGTAATTTAATCAAACACTGCCTTGGAGGAATCTTTGCATTGGTCATGTTCTTTCATGAGGTCTGGATGGGCACGGTTGGAACATAAGAAACTTGGAAAATGGCAAACTATTCCGTGTGTGGCTTGACATATAAGCGCAACTTGAAAGGATGTTCAAAGCGCAGGTTTACAAGGATCAGAGTGATTAATATTGATTAAAACGGATTAACTATTGGATCGCCACGATGGCGCACACAGCTGTGCGACTGGTAGGGGCTAAGAGGACGCCCCACCCCTCATTGTTGAAGCCAATCTGGTGCCAATTGGGCAAGGCACTATTCACCAGTCTGCACGCACTTGTTGAATAATGGACAAAACTTGGACAAATGAACAGTAGAAAAAGGTGTGCATCCCTTCCCCCCCACAATTGTTCATGTATGAAGATTGCCCAGCTCTGGGGTAGCACCCTCAAGATTCTTACGGAAATAGAAGCAGAGTGAGAGAACTGTGCATGGGACCACACACGGCGAAACATCTTGATTCATCATTCAAGTCGGTGTTGATATTAAAAAGGCAATGGTTATTCATAAAAAGCAATACAAAAAACAATTTATCACAACAATTGATATTCATAATAATAATTGACATTACGAGTTGGTGATTAATTTTATTGAATTCTCTACATCATTTGTTTTCCATGGGCTAGGGAGTAATGCGATGATGTTAGTTTTGTCGGAACTAGGACTTGTCCACTGCATTATGGGTAATGTAGTTGGTTGAATTTGAAAGTAGGTTTGACTTCTGCACTGATGGCGGGAAAGCGTTCGTAATGAGCCTATCAGGGAGCTTTAAGAAAAGACACACGTGGTTAAATAAGGGAGGGTTGCAGAGTAAACAATTGGTTTGGAACGGAGAGGAGACTGGAAGGTTTTAAAACGCTCATGGCAGGTACGGGAGGAGAAGGGTTGTTTATTATAACTGAAGGGTAAACGTGGGGTTAAAGACTGAGTTATGGGGGGAGAAATGGTTGAAGAATTGTAGCAGTGACAAGAGGAAAAGTCAGGGAAACCTGAAATAGATCGGTCTAAGGAGACAGGAGTGTTTGCACGTAGAAAACCGGAAGTAGAATGAGACAAGTTTTATGATTAAGAGAGTAGGGGAGAGAACTCGGTTTGGTGCATGTAGGGTGATGGAAGTAGGATAAGGAGGAGGGTCTAGGTCATCGGGGGGAGTGCTGTGAGTGTGAATTGAGTGTTATTTGGAGACAACATGGGAAAGTCAATTGTTGAACAGGTTTTGAGTAACCACGGTGCAAAGACTGGGGAATGTATCAATCATTATATAGGCTTGTAAGATGAACGATGGATGTATATTAGTACTGTCTGAGGGAGGCAGAGTGGGGAAACAAAAGAGGGATGTATTGTAATTTGGCATTTGGAGAAACGCTTTTGTACATGTTAGTTTAAAGTAAAATTTAGAAATGTTGTTTTTTAAATGGTAATGTTGATTATTGTCGTTTTTTAAATGACAATGTTGAATATTGTTGTTTTTATTGTTATTCACAGTGACCCCTGATGAAGGGCACCTGATTGCCCGAAATGCATTGGGTTTAATTTAATAAAACACTGCCTTGGAGGAATCTTTGCATTGGTCATGTTCTTTCATGAGGTCTGGATGGGCACGGTTGGAACATAAGAAACTTGGAAAATGGCAAACTATTCCGTGTGTGGCTTGACATATAAGCGCAACTTGAAAGGATGTTCAAAGCGCAGGTTTACAAGGATCAGAGTGATTAATATTGATTAAAACGGATTAACTATTGGATCGCCACGATGGCGCACACAGCTGTGCGACTGGTAGGGGCTAAGAGGACGCCCCACCCCTCATTGTTGAAGCCAATCTGGTGCCAATTGGGCAAGGCACTATTCACCAGTCTGCACGCACTTGTTGAATAATGGACAAAACTTGGACAAATGAACAGTAGAAAAAGGTGTGCATCCCTTCCCCCCCACAATTGTTCATGTATGAAGATTGCCCAGCTCTGGGGTAGCACCCTCAAGATTCTTACGGAAATAGAAGCAGAGTGAGAGAACTGTGCATGGGACCACACACGGCGAAACATCTTGATTCATCATTCAAGTCGGTGTTGATATTAAAAAGGCAATGGTTATTCATAAAAAGCAATACAAAAAACAATTTATCACAACAATTGATATTCATAATAATAATTGACATTACGAGTTGGTGATTAATTTTATTGAATACTCTACATCATTTGTTTTCCATGGGCTAGGGAGTAATGCGATGATGTTAGTTTTGTCGGAACTAGGACTTGTCCACTGCATTATGGGTAATGTAGTTGGTTGAATTTGAAAGTAGGTTTGACTTCTGTACTGATGGCGGGATAGCGTTCGTAATGAGCCTATCAGGGAGCTTTAAGAAAAGACACACGTGGTTAAATAAGGGAGGGTTGCAGAGTAAACAATTGGTTTGGAACGGAGAGGAGACTGGAAGGTTTTAAAACGCTCATGGCAGGTACGGGAGGAGAAGGGTTGTTTATTATAACTGAAGGGTAAACGTGGGGTTAAAGACTGAGTTATGGGGGGAGAAATGGTTGAAGAATTGTAGCAGTGACAAGAGGAAAAGTCAGGGAAACCTGAAATAGATCGGTCTAAGGAGACAGGAGTGTTTGCACGTAGAAAACCGGCAGTAGAATGAGACAAGTTTTATGATTAAGAGAGTAGGGGAGAGAACTCGGTTTGGTGCATGTAGGGTGATGGAAGTAGGATAAGGAGGAGGGTCTAGGTCATCGGGGGGAGTGCTGTGAGTGTGAATTGAGTGTTATTTGGAGACAACATGGGAAAGTCAATTGTTGAACAGGTTTTGAGTAACCACGGTGCAAAGACTGGGGAATGTATCAATCATTATATAGGCTTGTAAGATGAACGATGGATGTATATTAGTACTGTCTGAGGGAGGCAGAGTGGGGAAACAAAAGAGGGATGTATTGTAATTTGGCATTTGGAGAAACGCTTTTGTACATGTTAGTTTAAAGTAAAATTTAGAAATGTTGTTTTTTAAATGGTAATGTTGATTATTGTCGTTTTTTAAATGACAATGTTGAATATTGTTGTTTTTATTGTTATTCACAGTGACCCCTGATGAAGGGCACCTGATTGCCCGAAATGCATTGGGTTTAATTTAATAAAACACTGCCTTGGAGGAATCTTTGCATTGGTCATGTTCTTTCATGAGGTCTGGATGGGCACGGTTGGAACATAAGAAACTTGGAAAATGGCAAACTATTCCGTGTGTGGCTTGACATATAAGCGCAACTTGAAAGGATGTTCAAAGCGCAGGTTTACAAGGATCAGAGTGATTAATATTGATTAAAACGGATTAACTATTGGATCGCCACGATGGCGCACACAGCTGTGCGACTGGTAGGGGCTAAGAGGACGCCCCACCCCTCATTGTTGAAGCCAATCTGGTGCCAATTGGGCAAGGCACTATTCACCAGTCTGCACGCACTTGTTGAATAATGGACAAAACTTGGACAAATGAACAGTAGAAAAAGGTGTGCATCCCTTCCCCCCCACAATTGTTCATGTATGAAGATTGCCCAGCTCTGGGGTAGCACCCTCAAGATTCTTACGGAAATAGAAGCAGAGTGAGAGAACTGTGCATGGGACCACACACGGCGAAACATCTTGATTCATCATTCAAGTCGGTGTTGATATTAAAAAGGCAATGGTTATTCATAAAAAGCAATACAAAAAACAATTTATCACAACAATTGATATTCATAATAATAATTGACATTACGAGTTGGTGATTAATTTTATTGAATACTCTACATCATTTGTTTTCCATGGGCTAGGGAGTAATGCGATGATGTTAGTTTTGTCGGAACTAGGACTTGTCCACTGCATTATGGGTAATGTAGTTGGTTGAATTTGAAAGTAGGTTTGACTTCTGCACTGATGGCGGGAAAGCGTTCGTAATGAGCCTATCAGGGAGCTTTAAGAAAAGACACACGTGGTTAAATAAGGGAGGGTTGCAGAGTAAACAATTGGTTTGGAACGGAGAGGAGACTGGAAGGTTTTAAAACGCTCATGGCAGGTACGGGAGGAGAAGGGTTGTTTATTATAACTGAAGGGTAAACGTGGGGTTAAAGACTGAGTTATGGGGGGAGAAATGGTTGAAGAATTGTAGCAGTGACAAGAGGAAAAGTCAGGGAAACCTGAAATAGATCGGTCTAAGGAGACAGGAGTGTTTGCACGTAGAAAACCGGCAGTAGAATGAGACAAGTTTTATGATTAAGAGAGTAGGGGAGAGAACTCGGTTTGGTGCATGTAGGGTGATGGAAGTAGGATAAGGAGGAGGGTCTAGGTCATCGGGGGGAGTGCTGTGAGTGTGAATTGAGTGTTATTTGGAGACAACATGGGAAAGTCAATTGTTGAACAGGTTTTGAGTAACCACGGTGCAAAGACTGGGGAATGTATCAATCATTATATAGGCTTGTAAGATGAACGATGGATGTATATTAGTACTGTCTGAGGGAGGCAGAGTGGGGAAACAAAAGAGGGATGTATTGTAATTTGGCATTTGGAGAAACGCTTTTGTACATGTTAGTTTAAAGTAAAATTTAGAAATGTTGTTTTTTAAATGGTAATGTTGATTATTGTCGTTTTTTAAATGACAATGTTGAATATTGTTGTTTTTATTGTTATTCACAGTGACCCCTGATGAAGGGCACCTGATTGCCCGAAATGCATTGGGTGTAATTTAATAAAACACTGCCTTGGAGGAATCTTTGCATTGGTCATGTTCTTTCATGAGGTCTGGATGGGCACGGTTGGAACATAAGAAACTTGGAAAATGGCAAACTATTCCGTGTGTGGCTTGACATATAAGCGCAACTTGAAAGGATGTTCAAAGCGCAGGTTTACAAGGATCAGAGTGATTAATATTGATTAAAACGGATTAACTATTGGATCGCCACGATGGCGCACACAGCTGTGCGACTGGTAGGGGCTAAGAGGACGCCCCACCCCTCATTGTTGAAGCCAATCTGGTGCCAATTGGGCAAGGCACTATTCACCAGTCTGCACGCACTTGTTGAATAATGGACAAAACTTGGACAAATGAACAGTAGAAAAAGGTGTGCATCCCTTCCCCCCCACAATTGTTCATGTATGAAGATTGCCCAGCTCTGGGGTAGCACCCTCAAGATTCTTACGGAAATAGAAGCAGAGTGAGAGAACTGTGCATGGGACCACACACGGCGAAACATCTTGATTCATCATTCAAGTCGGTGTTGATATTAAAAAGGCAATGGTTATTCATAAAAAGCAATACAAAAAACAATTTATCACAACAATTGATATTCATAATAATAATTGACATTACGAGTTGGTGATTAATTTTATTGAATACTCTACATCATTTGTTTTCCATGGGCTAGGGAGTAATGCGATGATGTTAGTTTTGTCGGAACTAGGACTTGTCCACTGCATTATGGGTAATGTAGTTGGTTGAATTTGAAAGTAGGTTTGACTTCTGCACTGATGGCGGGAAAGCGTTCGTAATGAGCCTATCAGGGAGCTTTAAGAAAAGACACACGTGGTTAAATAAGGGAGGGTTGCAGAGTAAACAATTGGTTTGGAACGGAGAGGAGACTGGAAGGTTTTAAAACGCTCATGGCAGGTACGGGAGGAGAAGGGTTGTTTATTATAACTGAAGGGTAAACGTGGGGTTAAATGAGTGTGAATTGAGTGTTATTTGGAGACAACATGGGAAAGTCAATTGTTGAACAGGTTTTGAGTAACCACGGTGCAAAGACTGGGGAATGTATCAATCATTATATAGGCTTGTAAGATGAACGATGGATGTATATTAGTACTGTCTGAGGGAGGCAGAGTGGGGAAACAAAAGAGGGATGTATTGTAATTTGGCATTTGGAGAAACGCTTTTGTACATGTTAGTTTAAAGTAAAATTTAGAAATGTTGTTTTTTAAATGGTAATGTTGATTATTGTCGTTTTTTAAATGACAATGTTGAATATTGTTGTTTTTATTGTTATTCACAGTGACCCCTGATGAAGGGCACCTGATTGCCCGAAATGCATTGGGTTTAATTTAATAAAACACTGCCTTGGAGGAATCTTTGCATTGGTCATGTTCTTTCATGAGGTCTGGATGGGCACGGTTGGAACATAAGAAACTTGGAAAATGGCAAACTATTCCGTGTGTGGCTTGACATATAACCGGAAATTAATTTCACATGCCCGGGCCTTATCTATGTGAGATATTGAGGCAGAGGAATAGTTCAGTTACATGAATATCGCAGGAATGTCTATTAGACATACCAATTTGTAAATAAATAAGCAGGCCCATGAACTTCTTTTCCCCACCTGTCTCTGGACTCCTCCTCTTCTGAACTCTGAAATCTCTCCTGTTCCTCTGTCGGTATTTTCATTGTTTTGTTAACAATGTGTCCATTCCCAGGGTTTCTTTGCCCACTCGTACCTAGCGGGTGTCTGCAGCAAGTCTCTCCTTCTGCAACATCTCCCTCACTCTCTGTCTATACATCTGCCTCTCTCTGGGCACGTCTTTCGGTGCCTCGTGTCTTATTAGCCTTAAAGGACCCTAACAGGACCGTGATAGGACATTACATCCTCCCCCCTGTTGGAAGTTACTTTTAACCATACCTAAATAACCGTTAAAAAAAGGGGCACGGACGTTGGTTTGAGGTATTTTTATCTTTTTATTTACCTCGACTAGGAAAAATATTCAAAGTGCTCCCTGAAATACGAATGAGCCCATCCTTGTTTTGAGGGACCGGGATGAGACCCTATGATGAAGCATGCCACTACTAGAGTGGGCGAGGGTCTACCAAAGAAAAAGTGTTTTTTTTCTTCTTTCTTTGTTTATCACTAGCAAATCTTCTTTTGTGAAGTGAATGGGTAAACTAGGTAGGGGATACGTTTTTGTGTTTGTTGGTTCAAATAGGGAGACTTTTTCCCCCTTCCTGCATTTTGAAGTTCTCTCTTCCCTTCCCAGGAGTGAGATCCAGTTGGATTCTGCTGCAGGATGTTTTGGTTTGTAATGGTGAATGGAAAAGCCGAGCCTTCAGCTTCTTGTGTAATTCAAAAAGAGAGGAGAAGGCTCTGATGTGGAGTAGGAGGACGGCCGTTCCACACTTTAGGAGCAATGTAGAAGAATGCCCATCTTCCAGAAGTAGTTCTGTGTGTGTATGGGATGTGTGGAGGAGGAATCCAACATCTGCACATCATGGCCACAATGGTGGCCCCAGCTCTCCCACTAAGACAGACTCTCGCACTCCCAGCCAGAATCTGGGTCCATGGGGTGCATAAGGGGAGGAAAACGGGGTTTGCACCAGCCACAATCCCTCATGGAAGCAGAGACCTTCAGTCAATAAGGGGAGTATGCACTGCACTTAACTAACAATTAAAATGCTGCACTAGTCATTCATGGTAACAGTGGAGGGCAGGAGTCTAGCTTATCCTCGTCAAAAAGGAAAACCAGGACAGTGATGTTCTCGTCTAGTCAATTGCTTACAGAGAGTGGACTACTAGAAAGCAGCCCATCCGATGGGAACCGATCCAGGCATAGCTTGATACTTTGCATGCAAGATGTTTCCGTGCAGTCCTGGCCACTGAAGGTTACAGCAAATTGGGCCTATAACTGGACTCATTGTTAGTGTCACTAGTGGGCTTTTTAGAAGATGCTCAACAAGTTCTAACATTGTGGAACAACAACGGTGGTGAATGAAGTGTTTACCAATTGTGTCAAAGTGATTCCCACAGAACTTGACATCATCCTCAAGGATTAAACAGTCCTGGCAGGTGGCATGAAATGTCTGGGTTTTGTCTTATTACTGTCACGGATTAACTGTATTTTTTCAGACAAATACTCGGCAAGCCTGTCTTCTCACGTTGGAGTTATGATGCTGATGGTACTGTTACAGTACATATCAGGGTGAGCATGGTTCACAAATCATTTTTCATGAACTTTGATGATGGCCACATGTAACTGGCTAATAGGAAAAGGAAGATCTTAGAGCATGAAGACCTGGCGACCTGCACAGAATGCATGAGGCAGGCAGCAGCATTGCTTTCTAATTGCAATAGACTTACTCTCATGTATGAGGGCAACAAACATGCTCCTCCCATCCTCAATAGCAATGCTTACTCCCTGCCAGCAAATGAGAGGTGACCTGCGCCATGAAATGGAGGCTCCTTTCTTTCAAAACTATCTCCCCTAGACCTGACCACACGTAAAGACATGCAGTGCAAGTGTTGTGCTAGACTCTTAAGGAACAGCTCACCAGGGTTAGCACTGATACATCCTACGATGAAGAAAAAATTTAAAAAAACAGGCCAAGACAGTGCACAAAAGGCGGTTCCTCAACTAAGGTGGAGAAGTGTCATTCCACTGCTCAAAAGGAAAAATAAAATGAAAATAACGTATCGCTATTATCATTTTATTTTCCCTAATGCAGTCAGTGGCGAGCGGGGCTGGCCAGCGCAGCGGAAGAAGTGGTGTGCACTCCCTAAAGGCACATGAACTGTTTGGCCAGCCCTCTTGGGCCAACCAAACAGTTCATGCGCCCTTTGCATGTTCCCCACCAGGCTGCATTACACAGCCTAGTGAGGAACATGCACATGCTCCCTGTTTCCGTCTGAGCGCCGAACCACGGCGCTCAGACCAATCACAACACTGCATTGCAGCGTTGTGATTGGCTCAGGGGAGCCTGTGTGCCTGGGTGCTTCCTGCTGCCGGCCTAGACAGGAAGAAGGACGAGGGCACAGGAGAGGCGGTGGCCAGCCGTTTCAGGGAAGTCTTTTTTTTAATTTAATTTCTCTCCATTTTAGTTTAAAAAAAAAATAATTTAAGGGATGAGGGGTTGGTGTCACGCAGGGGTAAATTTTTAGGGTTCACAGGAGGGGTATTTGAAAGAAGGGTTTGTGGGTGGGGGAATCGATCACCTTTACCATGAATATGCCATTATCATGCATGGTTTTACAACGAAAATCGTTTTAAAGGTATGCGTGGTAAAGGCATTTTCGTGATAAAGGTTATGCGTGGTAATGGCATTCGCGCTGTAACGCATGCGTGGTAAAGGCATGCGTTGTAACGTCATACAACCTGTTTCTACCAACAATCCAGTTGCCTATTTGAAAAGCTTGGACCACAAACCCTTTTTCACACCAACTTGTTCTTGTAAATGTAATCTGACAAATTGTACTTTTCGCATTGTTTTATCGAAGGTGTTTGATATGGCACTAATGTAGGTCAAAGAGGAAGTGGGTCGCCTAGGAGCATCTTAGGGAAAAGGTATTCATTTAAGCATATGTTCAACATTCAGAGGGCATTTATGAAAATCCCCAGGAGTACTCAAGGAAGTGCAAACAAGCACAACATGTCCACGACAATTCCAGCTGCCATGCACTTACTCTTGTTACATATTAACAGTGCTTCGGTAAACCAATTTTAAATTGAATGTTTTTCTTTCAGTCTGAAAACGGCAAAACCCTCAAAAATGAGACTCGGGATGTTAAAGGCTTCCATGCACAGTGTTTAAATTATGACTGTGGGATTTGGAGCTTCTTAATCTGGCAGAACTCCAGTTTATCTAAATGTAATATTTTTCTAAATCCCTAATTGCAGTTCCAGGGCCGAGATTAGGAGTTTTACAAATCCCATTGGCCGATATGCCTTTCATTACACTATCAAAATTGAAAAAAGCGTGACACAAGAGGACCCCACCACATACCGCACCGACCTTTTGGCTTATTTTTGTCTTCGAAGTGATTTATTAACAAAACTGAACACATGCAATTGTTCGAACTGCCCAAAAAAGTAATGACTTTCATAATGTGATATATGGGATTTATGAATTTCACTTCAAACATATTAACTGAAGCCCTCCATGCTGGGGACAAATATCTTCAAATAGAAAAAAGAAATCAAAGGTTATAAAAACAGTTTTTTGTTTTCGAATTTCCTAATCGTACTCCTGCATACCAATAACTCTGGGTAGAAAACGGGTGCAATTTCGCTTTTTTTGTGAATACCACAATCGTAAACCCATTTCTTCTGATAGGTCCAATTTACATATGCCTGAGCAGGCCCATTTTGTGCCTACGCCTAAAAGGCGTAATTTGCATCCTTGGGAAGGAGCCACTTACAACAGTGCGCAATAATTCACACTTTGTTTATGAATTGACAGTGGTTTCGTTTGTGTTTTTCTATGTTATTGTACATCTATTGCTTTGAAGTTGTATTTGAGTTTGACCCACATGCATAGCTGTAGCTCATTGAACGCGTACCAGCCTGTGGGCTAGTAAGGATGACTCAGCGGCATTATTCCCAGTGGTCCATATGCAAATAAGCCAAGGTCTTATTAGAGATCTGCACTGTGCAATCAATGCAGCTACATCTGGGAACAGTGATGATAACTGGACAGATTGGCATTTACAGCAGAGCTCACACGCCCCTTCTTCTTATTTGCATCCTTTCCACAGGCGTGTGCAATATGCAAATAGCAACGCTATACTAAAAATACCACAATCTCGCAGAATTTCCTATCTACCTAAGATACACTTTTAAGAAGCATAAAATATAAAATGAGCAAAGATATTCGAGGGAGTTTAGTCAGAGTAACACAGTTCTTAATGAGGGCTGATGGCAGATGGCATCAGATACAGACTCTGAGTCCTGTGCTATCTAGGAGAGTGGACCTGGTGGGGGAGAGGAGACGAGGAAAGAAATGCGAGGAGGGCAGAAAGCAGACAAGAGAGGAAGTGAAGGGGAAGAGAAGGAGTGGGGGAGAAGACCAGTTAGGTGATATGTGTATGACAGAGCCCTCTGTAAGAGACTAAGACCACCAATGTCACTAGGGCCAGAGAGAACAACATACACTCAATATCAATGCTGTGCTTCACCCCCAGAGCAGACCCGCCAGATGTACAAAAAAACCCTCTTCAGGTCACACTGCAACCTGATGATCATTCAAGGCATTTCTTAAAAGTACCACATCGCTTTACTGCGTGCAACAATATATCACCCCAAAACCTTCAATTAAATCAACAGAATGCACCAATCAGGAGCAACATTACCAATCAACTTAACTATCAACTGCTGACAGAAACATTGATCGCTTGGTAACTCCACCGCCTTAGTTAAATGGGTGCATGGGTCTACAACTTGACCATGTGCCCATTTAGGCATCCAAGGTCCAGAAGGGTCTTACCATATTCAACCAGAATGGTAATTAGGGATTCTTGAACATGTATGCAGGAAATCGTGACCACATTCTATTCTTCAACAGAGTCGCAGCCTTTGAGTATTCCGCTGATAACTATAAAGGTAAAAATCGTCACTTATGCTACCCTGAGAGCTTGAGGTCAGTCACAAACACTCTTTGCAGTGGGACTGCTGCTGTTCCATCAAAAGCATACATTCTGGATGTTGTTGATTCAAGGTCCATATACACTATCTGTCACCGATCAGGTTGCACAGGTGTGGGTAGGACACAGATCGACTTAATTTACAACGTTCACTGACATAGAAAATACAACGAAACACTAGAGCAAACTAAACGTCACTGACAAACATGAATACGTGTCTTTCTATATTCAGTCGAATCTCTCTGAAACCTTGGACGTGTTAAATTAAATACAATTTACCGGGACAGACAATGAAAAACCAGGACTGTCACAGCAATTCTGGGATGCCTGGTCACAATCGCATGTGTGCCAATGACTGCCGTCAACTGATATTTCAGACTTCAATTGCACATTTCAAGGGCCTTCCTGATTTTCCCACCGCTGTCCTCACTGTTCCTCCAAAGAAGAACCTATCGCTATCATCTGCGGATTTCAATATAAAAACTACCAACACATGGTTATTGTTAGGACTGTTGAGCTCCATAATCTTCTACTTCTCCAGCCTCACACCTTTGGAATGACCACCTAACGTGCACACCACCTTTGCAAAGTGAGTAAGATTGTAACACATCAGGCATGATAGGTCCATCGCTGGACAACATTCTATATGCAGCTCCTGACCACCAGAGTTGTGGCACCTTTCACTGAGTGAGGTGTCTTGCTTAATCCAATGATCTCCAGCAAAATGGCATCTTAGTTTACCATGGCCAGCCATATGGCATCATGGCTGCATCTGGGGAATGACAAAACACTTTCTACACAAGCAGCACAAGGAAGAGCGAGTTTGTTCACCCGGCTGGCCATGTCCAGGAATCTTCCAAGAGACATCGCTAAATCGGGATTACCGGAAAGAGTTTGCTAAATGTCTCTGATCTTGGAATCCTTATTTTCTCTTGTTCTCTCTCTCTCGCTTGCTCCCTCTCCAGATCTGGGTACATTAAAAATGAAAGGTCTATTTTAATATACTTGATACATTCAACAAAATATCCACATAGCTACCAAGTGACTTCATATAAGGTGTAACGATTTGAACCATTCCTGACATTCTGGGAAACATTCAATTGAACATGGGACTTTTTGGCCTTTGTTTCCATTATAAAATATTGAGAAAGGTACACACTAGAACGCCAAAAGTTCCTGGGACAACAGATAATTAATTACTGTAACTGGTTCTGACTAAAACAGGAAGACACATACATGTTTAACTTTTTAACGTGGGTTATGAATTTGAGACTAATGCTTGCCCACCACTCTAATCTCTCTACTGTCACTCCCCTGGACTACTGTAGACGCGGCAGGGGTCAAAGGTCTTGCACAAATAAATTTGCTTTTCAAATCACTGTGAAGAGGATGGGCAGAAAAGGTTGCCGTTTAAACATCATAGGCTCCTCTCGCCAAAGGAGAGTCACTGAAATGAGAGCGTGCGATGGGGGAGTGCTACGTGAAATGGTCCTCTCCAGGCATAGGAAGTTTCGGGAACTTCACACAGCAATAAAAACACCAGGAGTAAAGAAACACGCATTGGCAATACCAACATGCCTTCCTTTAAGGAATGTATGGTAACGTGAAGCAATGAACTGTAGAATCGGTGTAGGTTAAAAGGCAAGGTGAAAGTTGCACTGTCAAGCTAGCCCTGGAAATCCATGTAGGTTAAGGACTCTCCTCCTCCCATCTGTGCTGCTTCCAGAGAAAAACATCATACATTTGTTTCAGATGTATACCTTTGCTCCATCAAGGGTAAACTAACCAATGATCTCATCTTCTACTCCAGAAAACGTGCTAGATGGAGGATTGTCTTTCACTCCATGCTTCGTATCACTGGCACCAAGAAAATTCCATATGGCCTAAAACCTTCTGCTTCACCTTCGCCCTTCTTCAATGTGTCCGACACCATATCTCTCTACAACAATGGTATTATCTTAATCCAAGCCTTGAATGACAATTTAACTATAATGGATAAGATCTTCTCTATCCTCAAGAAAGCTGTGAATAATAAGAGCTCTCATCCCCCTTCATTTCACCCTAATTGCCTTGATCTCACTCTCACACCTCAATTTATATCCCATCCTGGGTGTCTCCAACACCCCCTAACCATCCCCAGACCTTATACGATCGCTACCCCAACAAGTGCCCTGTCCTACCATCACCAGAGCCTTCATCCACAACAGGTCCTTCGAACGAAACGGTTAGTTGCCCTATACTGGCACAGAACATCCCGGCCCCCATTCTGTTACACCAGGGATCCATCACCGCTGTAACCTCTCCCACCCACCCGCTCTATCCCCATCCCTAGTTACTACCCTGTAAGCCTCATCCATGCTGGCCATCAGCCTATACCGAGTTCAAGAGTCCACCACCCTTGGCTCCTATACCAGACAACTCATGCATACTCTCATCGTCCTCATCCTATCCGCAGCCCTCCTGCCCCCCTACCCTCCTCCCAACCATGACTCCCTTCTCCCCTCAGATTAGCCCTCCTCAAGACCGCCTTGTCTCACTCACTCTCCCTGACCATAATAACACTGTATCTGATCAACCGGCCCTCCCTCGAGAACTCTTTCCCCGACCGGAACTTGCACCGCAAACCTTATCCCACTGTCACCACGTTGATTTGGAAGCTTGCCTTGATGAGATCTCGACCTGTCGGCTGCCTCCTCACGGATAACCCCCAGAAACTGACAGCCACCACTATCGAGCATCTAACCATGCTTTGACTCACTAGTATCCTAGGGTCATCGTCTAATTCCCAAACAGGTTCATCTCTTGCCCCAGACCCCTTCACTGCGCAGCCTAAATTGAAAATGTACCCCTCCTAAATGCCTCCTCGCGCCCCAGAAGACTGAAGGCTCATCTATCTAACAGTGACATCCGTGCCCTACTCCTCTCATATACCAGCCCAATAACCTCCAACAAGACCTTCCTGGGTCAAATCCAATCCATTCAAGGTAACCGCTTCCGAGAATCCTAATGTAACCACAGAGGTATAAATAGTGACAACCTTATGGGCATTTACATCCCCCAGAACCCTTCTGGTCATTTCACTAGCCAATTGAAATGCATACTTCTTAACTGTAGATTAGCTAGTAAACATGCCCCTGATATCTACGACCTCATCCTCACAAATGAGCCTGATATCATGATCCTCACGGAAACCTGGTTAAACAGCTCCGCTACACCTATCCTTGGCCTACTAGTCCCCCCCCCTCCCCCCCCCCCCTCCCAGCCATGACATAATTTGACTGGACAGAATTCTGAAGCAGGGTGGGGGAATAGCCTGCATTCACAGAAATACACTCTCTGTGTCTCAATCAGAACCCGTCACCCTGCCCACCAGTGAGTACCTCTGCATCAGCATCTCAAGCAACAACAGCCCTATCTGCA
Source organism: Triturus cristatus (assembly GCF_964204655.1). Lineage (NCBI taxonomy): Eukaryota > Metazoa > Chordata > Amphibia > Caudata > Salamandridae > Triturus > Triturus cristatus. Next base: position 759,943,258 of record NC_140589.1, on the reverse strand, counting down.
AAGTACACACATTCTACCATCCCCCTGGAAACAATCTGGCCTTCATTGAACAACTCATGGAAATCGTCACTTACAACGACGATCCTCTAATGTCCCAAATTTTCTTGGTAGACTTCAACCTCCACTGGACAAACCCAGACAATCAATCAACGAATTGGCTAAAAACATTCTTATCGGACCACGACCTAACAAAATTCTGCCTTAACCCAATCCATAATAAAGGTGAAACACTAGACCTCATCATATGCAAAAGGAACAATATCACAATGGATTCCATTCATCCTTGTGACTGTTCTGACCTTTACAGCATCAACTTCTTTATCAACCTAGAGGTGACACTAAAGAGGATCCAACCCAAGAAAATAAAACAATGGATAAGGAACCTTCTAAACATTAATCCCCAAAGCTTAGCAGTCCAATGTACCACTGCCATGACCCGCCCAAAAGGCATGGTAGATGTACATGACCTCACAGACTTCTATAATTCCTCTATCATAGGAATCTGTGACTCTATCGCGACAAGATAAAAACATTTCCTCCAATATATTAAAACCCTGGTTCAATGATAACCTTAACTCTGCACGCCGCTGTCTATTGTCAGCTGAAAGATCTTGGAGATCCATACCTTCCACCGAACACCTAAAACATCTTAGATCAGTGAGGAATGCTTACAACAGAAAAATCAGAGATGCAAAAGCGGTCTCCTTCAGAACCCAAGTTAAACAAGCCAAAAACCGTCCCAAAAAACTGTTTCAAATCTTTAAACAACAATCGCTCAATGCACCTAACAGGCTTAACCATGGAAACAACATTCCCTCAACTAGCGATGAATTGGCCACTTTCTTCTTGAAGAAACCAAAAATCATTGACATCAATCTAGAATCAAAGAGGGCACTTCTTCCTAACACAGGAATAGCTTCTCTATTCTCCTCCAATGGCCTTCACCGGTTTGGTCTCCCGGAAGATGTACCTAAGAACAATGCCTCCGGGGACTCCTTCACTCCACTCAGGGAAATTGACATCTATAACATTCTTCTAACGATCAACCCATCTAACCACTTCCGTTACCCACTACCACCCGCAATCTTCAAAGAAATTAAAGCTGCCATTCTCCCACTATGGTCTAAGATTGTTAACTCCTCCCTACTGCAAGGCACTATTCCCGACCGCCTTAAAGTAGGGCAGGTTACCCTCATTTAAAAAAAAAACTAATGCTAACAGCTCAGACCTTAACAACTTCCGTCCCATTTCCAACATCCCCACTCTGGCGAAGCTTCTAGAAAAATGCATACAAATTCAACTCTGCACCCACATTGAGACCTTCCAACTCCTGGACCAACTTCAATCTGGTTTTCGTCAAGGTCACAGCACTGAATCTGCACTCATTCACATCATTGATGACATACTAATAATGTTAGACCATAATGAATCATGACGTTTGATTCTCCTTGACCTATCCTCTGCCTTCGTAACAGTTAAACACAACAGCTTACTATTCATGCTAGAACGAAGGATGAGGCTATCAGGGCCTGTACTGCAATGGTTTACATCATTCCTTCACAATCGAACCCAAAGAGTCAAGGTAAATCAATCTCTCTCTCAACCCTCTGCTGTCAATATGGGATATCTCAGGGGTCCCCTCTTTCACACATTCTCTTCAATGTATTCTTGGAACCACTTGCGAATATTCTGAACTCTGCGAACATTCTTTATCACATGTATGCAGATGATACTCAACTGTATCTGAAAATATCCTCCCCTGAAGACTTCATCTCCCTCAGCTCAACTGAACCTTGTTGAAAACACAAAACTGGCTCACTGATAACCATCTTCTGCTTAACACTGCCAAAACGGAATTCCTCCTCATAGCCCTAACAAACACACTCCCAAGATCGACCTCTGGATGAAGCATTTAACAGCCTTCAACTGTACACCTCACATTATTGAGTCCTCTAAATCCCTTGGAATCACTCTAGACAAACACCTAAATATGCAGAATCATATCAGCAATACAACTAAGGGAGCTAATCACCATATTTTAAGGAAACTCAACCCCTTTCCACCACACGATGACTTTAAACTGGCAGTCCAAGCTCTTGTATTGCCTAGACTTCACTACAGAAGCTCCACCCTTTGCGGTCTTCCTAAACACAACATGGCCCCGCTAAAGGCCTCCCTTAATGCGGCGGCCAGACTGATAACTGGTACGAAAAGAAAGGATCACATATCCCCAGCCCTAAAATCTCTAAAATGGCTCCCGTATGAAGCTAGAATTCTACTAAAGATTGCGTGCAGGACTCACAAAACCCTACATTTCAAGACCCCCATATATCTGGTGCATAAGCTTGAGTTACCAGGAGGATGCAGACATTCACAAACCGCTAACTCTTTATTACTGAAACCACAGGTCTTGCAAAAAAAATAAGAAAACGAGATACAGAGCCTTCTTGGGCATTGCCCCAAAGATTTGGAACTCTCTGCCACAGGAAATCCGTTGAATCTCATAGACCTCCTCAATTAAATATGAAGTGAAAACTATACTAATGAATACTTTTTTGCTCTAAGACACAGTATGTTTTATTGTTTATCTATCTGCCTGTTACTCCGATGCTCTGACTATCCACTACTCCTATTAGCAAATATGGACTCCAGCCTTAGCATGCTCCTACCACATTTTGGAGGATTTTTTGTACCTACTTTGGTGTCCCCCATACCCTATGATGTGAAGCGCTCTGATACCCTCTTGGGGCTTGTTCGTGCTATGCAAAACTTTATAAATAAAAATAAATAAATAAAAATAGATATCTAAGACACTTTTACAGTATTGCAATGTCATGTGTATGCCCTGAAAATGTAAGCTCAGGCAGCTGGATAAACAAAATGATAACAGCTGCTGTTTAGAGGGCAAGCACTTTTTTGTGGAAGCACACAAAGTCTGCATAATCAAAACATGTACTTCTGGCTCCCAACACGTGGGTGGAGTGAAAGTTCTTCTCTAGTGATGCTCACATAATTATCTGGTGACAGCTGCACTGTCAAGCCAGACCATACAAAGTAAAGCAGCGAAAATACATATTTTCAGATTGAGAACAGCTAAACATCAGGGAAAATGCACATGCTACTTCCCATTTAAGAGTGGTTCCAGTGAGGACAAGAACCACAGATTCATTTTGAGTTGTCCATTCACTGTAAACATAATTAATGTTAAAAAAATATAAATTACATATCACCTACTGGTGGTCGCCAGTAGGTAGTTATAGTTAGGACCTGTTTCCATAGGAAGAGTGTTTTTTCTTTTGCTGATATCTTTGGTGCCGTTTGACAAATCCTTGCAAAATTTCCCTACATTAGTATGATGCTTACTTCAGCTGCTGTCTTAAATGTCCGGGGGTGATCTGTAAAGCGTGGGTGTGAAAAGGGGGTAGTCCCAAAACACGTGTTCCCCATACAAATTCCCATAGGGATTTTAGACACGACTACAGCCTGAACTGCTGAAAGGAAATACACCAAATTTGACAGAAAGGTCGCTGTTGGTTCAGAAGGTGACCTTTTTGTGAATTGGTGTAAATCCGTTCAGTAGTTTTTGAGGTATTAAAAGAAATCCAAATTTGGATATATAGGCTTGTGAATCCTCTGAGGGTCTGATAGTCCCCGTGCTGAAATCCGATTGGCTGCCAACACTTCAACCTGGAAGTGGTGGAAGCCATTTTGGGACTCGGTGTCAGCCTACTACCACAAAAAACATGTTAAAAAAATTAAAGGGGACAGGGTAGGAATAACCTGACCCCCGAACAGTGGTCCCAGGTTTCCCCTGTGACTCTGACAGGGCCAAGAAGCACTTTGTAAAAAACATAATTGCTGTGGGAATGCGACAAAGACGCAAATCCACAACAACAACAAAAAAAAGCGGTCACCCCCGCTTGGTTACATTATAGCCCCGAACAAAATAAAAGGTATCATCAGTGATGTCACTGACCATGTCATGAGTGATGTGGTATGTGAGGTCATAAGTAGTGCATTGCTGGGGCTAGGTCAGGTATGGTTTTGTACGAGTGAAATTTGAGCCTAACTCTAACATCCCTGCAACCTTTGTTTTTTTCAGTAAAAATATGTATATCGGCTAGATGATTCTCCCCTTGTTTTTTTTTTTCTGAAAACTTTTTTTATTATTTTCATATTCAAGGCATAGACAATTCTGATACTTTAACCAAATACTTATAAACATTACCTTTGCATTGTTGAAAATTATGGCACTTGGTGTTATAGAATCATAAACATCTCGATAAAATGAAAACAGTCTTCACATTACATGTCCAGCTCCCCTCCGTTTTCAGTGTCCGAGTCCTCCTCTACTCTTATGTCGGGGGGTTCACAAATGCATCCCCTGTACTTATTCCAGGCCCCCCATACCTTGTTCCATTTCCTCGGGCAGCCACGTCCCCTTGTTTTTAAAAGTACCATGTGTCAATGCCCTCAAGACACTACTTATCGAGAACAGTAGTTCTATGATCCGAGGACAACACTAAAATTCCAAATAAGTATTAATCATTGCTGTTCATCTGCCAAAACACTGGACTGACAGTAGAACAAAACTGAAATTAAATTAATGTTAGTGATCAATTCATAGTACCGCTGCCCTTCTCTTACAACACGGGACAGGCGGTGTAACAAAACTGAAATTAAATTAATTACTTTCAAGGAGCCTTTTACGGTTTGCAAGGCCCATTACTGCAATTAAACGAAGAGAAAATGCCCAGCGGTATTAAATTACTAGGACAAAACAGAGTATCTGCATATTATAAATATTCATATTTGTCAAATACAAAATGTTTATTTAACACTGAAGTCTGTTCCTACTGTTTTATAAATGAAAGCATTTCTTTCCTTTAATGAAAATAAATGGAATTGATCTTCTTGACTAACATGAGCACAAACCACTGTTGATTCCGTTTTTGAGTGCTAATTAAGGATAAAAGAGTCTATGTATACACATACAAATGTGTGTGTGTGTGCCTGTTTATTTCTGCCAACATAACGAATAACTATGTAATATGGCCCAATGCTGCCATGGAAGGATTCTGGTGACATCATAAACTGAGTGCTGAGTGCTTTATAAGCGTCACCAGAACCCTGAGATGGCAGTACTGGACCACATTACATGTTGCCCATTATTTATTTTATGTTACATTTGTAATTTAAGGTAGTTAGCCTGAAAAAGCTGTTTTCTTCATGGTGCAGCCAACAAAAGGTCAATGACTGGATTTAAAAGGTTCGGTTTGGTTTATTTCTCATTAAAATGTTTGGTAAAACTTTAGGCAATGGTGATGGCCAGTGGATTTAGGAAATTATGTGGTTATCATGTTTTCTGCATAATTATGGATTTCTGCACTTGCCACATATTTATCATAATTTGCAGATTTCACTAAAATGTTGTTTCTGGCTGAAGTGGAAGGAAATAACAAAGCCAGAGAATGATCTGTATCATTTGTGTCTTTTGCTGCATAATTTTAATAACACTGCTGCATAATTTAGTACCCCATGTTGCATAATCCTAGCAGATCTGGCAGTGGTAATGCTCTGCAGAGTGGATTGGGGCAGTCATTCTGATGATGTAATCCCTATTTCACAGGGAACCATGAAATACTTTCGATATTTCACTGTTACCGGCATGTTGATCAATAAAATCACTCTCACATTTAATAAATGTGTGCGCGCGCGCGCGCACACACACACAGACATAAGCATTTTGTACACATGTGAAGTTGACTGTAGTTGATGTACATTGTAAATGTTTATAGACCCAAGTGTTTATACACACTGAGGATGCAAGCTGAGAGCTGTAAGAGCACTGTATCCTCCGAAGCAGTCCATCCTTTTACACTATGTAGCCAACAAGGCAGCCCATATTAGATATATGAATCCACACATTGTATGTTTTTCATAATAAAATGAACACTATATTTATTGCAATTGAATGTAGATTAGTAAATACCCACCCCACTTTATGAAAATCAAAGGGGTGGTGGCCATGAGGGGCAAATGTAGTCTGTTGTTGATGTACTGCTTTGCTATGGTATTGTGCTGTGCACTGATTTTCTGCAATGCTGTGTTGCTTGTCCTGAGTGCTAGTGTTTTATTCTTTATGTAGTGCTGTCTAGTTGTGTTGGGGTTTTATGTTAAGCTGTAGTGTGGTGTTGCATTGTTACAATTGTTTTCCTATTGTTTTGAGTTGTTTGCATCGTTATATTTTGGTGTTTGTTAATTATGCCTGTGTTCTATTGTTCTTGTATAAGAGTGTGGCATTGCTCTGTTGTTTCTTCACGTTGTTACATATTGTGGTGTTGTGTTTTTGTAGTGGTGTGAAAGTTTACTATGTTGTTTTGTTGTATTTATTTGCATTATTTGTTTATGAAATGTATGTGTTGCTTTGATGTCCTGTGTGGTGTTCCTGTGTGTGGTGTAGCACATCTGTGTTGTGTTTACAAGGTGTATTGTTTACTTCTATGTGGTTGTTTTATTTTGTTATTCGCATATTTCTAAAGAGCTATAATTATTTTACTGACATATCGTATATGAATTGTCTAAAAAGGGCCTCGAATGGACCATTTAGGGGCCAGGAAATGTTCTTATGGATATATGTGGACTGACAATTGGATGAGATAGCATTTTCGATGTTGTCCCTTGCACATCAGGCTGCAGAGTTACTAATGTGCTGGGCTCTGATTGATTGGCAGTCACAGAAAATAAATGTTTTCAAGTCATTACCCAACATGATGCACTGAGAGCTGTGCTGAGAAAAGTAAATCAAAAAGGGCATAAGGGGGGGAGGAGCCTAGCGCGCAACCAAGATGGCCGCGTAGGTGCGAGGCTCCCGAGGACCTCCGCAACCTCCTACGTCTATCCTGAATTCATCCTGCCTCGGTTGAGGGGACTGTGTTGGTGAGCCTGAGCTGAGGTGGTACCCGTTTTCCGTTCTCGAATCGGACCTCGGGTGCCGGAGTGAGCACCGATTGAAGTTTGCGGCCTTCCTCTCGCCGGACCCCGGATTTGCGTTGGGGGGTGACCCAGTGGCAAAGTGAACAACAACGGCGGGCCGGGCCTGGCAGGTCGCGTACCCCGCACTTTCGCTTTCGCACCGTCTCCGCAAGTGAGATCGCAGAGCTTTTTGTGTTGGTGTGGCCTCGCTGGGGGACCCTGCCTGCCTGCCGGCTGTGCCCCACCCCGCCGATCTGGGGTGGCCCCCCCGGAGCTCGTGGCCCTGATTGCCTGCCCTCTACGGCGTTGCTGGTGCGATTGTGGGACTAGCGGCGATGGCCACGAAGCAAGATGGAGATCGGTCAAAGACTAAGTCGACCCGGCGTGGCACCGTCCATCAGGCCAACAGCATGGACCGCTACACCCTCCAGAGGGGATCTCCCGGCGGACCGCACAAGTCCCCTGAGGGCCCTCCTGATGCCCCGGACTTGCCCACGGATCTGACTCTCCACGACGTCATGGGCGCCATTTCCGAGATGAAGGCCTCGGTGGGCCAGCGGTTCGACACCCTGGCACAGAAGATCGACGCGGTCCTTGTGGATGTTGGCCTGGTGAGGGCCGATCTTTCCAAGACCAACGACCGAGTTGATTCTTTGGCCCAAACCGCATCGGGCCTTACGACTGAGGTGGCGGCACTACAAAGGGAGGTGCGCCGGCTTAGTCAGGCGAGTGCACTAATGGATCGGCGCCTTGAGGATTCCGAGAGTCGGGCCCGGAGGAATAACATCCGCATCATCGGAGTACCCGAGGGACGGGAGGAAGCGGCGGCGGATCTATTTGTGGAGGACCTGATCGCTACCCATCTCCAGCCTCGGGGACTGAGCAAATTTTTTGCCGTGGAGAGGGCCCACAGAGTTCCCGGGGGAAGGCCGAAGGTTGGAGCCCCTCCGCGACCTCTCATTGCCCGGATTTTTAACTTTCGGGACAGAGACGCGATCCTGCAAGCCTCCAGACTACAGGGGCCGGTTAAGCTGGAAAATATGGAGGTGAATTTTTACCCTGACTTCACCCAAGCGGTCCAGAAGCAGAGACTGAGCTTCCTGGGCGTCAAACGCCGACTTCGGGACCTGCACTTAAAATACGCCATGCTCTTCCCGGCCAAGCTGCGAGTGGAGGTGGATGGTCGCACGCACTTTTTTGATCGTCCCGAAGCGGCCGGGGACTGGCTGGACACTCTGTCTGGGGATCGAGATCGAGGTGGCGGGGGGGGGGGGCGGCGGGAGGAGACGGCCCACTGGATCGGGACTGAGGGGTCAATATTGGGCCTCACTCTGGACGAATACGATGCTATTTTCGATCAAGCGTCTGTCTTTGTACATTCCCCTCCCATGGAGGTTGTGTGGGGTCTAGAAGGGGTATTCTTTCCTCCTCTAGGGGGTTTAGCTAGTTTCATTTTATAGGGGCGACAGGCACACTGCAAGTTGGGGGGGCTGTCCGGGCTCATGCAGGGGTGCAGGGAGGGGGGAGTTTTGTTGGAGTGGGTGGGTTGGGGTGGGGTGTTGTTCGTCTACACCACAAGGCAAACGTATCATTGTGTTATCTCTACAGTGCTCTCTGGGGGACGAGTGATGACTTCTGTTTATGATGGGGGGTAGGGGACTGAGTTTGTTGTCCTGGAATGTTAATGGACTGGGGGACAGGATAAAACGAGGTGTGATCCTGCAGTTCTTGAAGCGAATTTCGCCCGATATAGTTTTTCTGCAGGAGACGCACCTCATTGGCAACTCCTTTTGCGCTATGAATCGACGGGGCTACCGCCTTGTGGCCCATTCGGGCTTCACGTCTGGTTCAAGGGGTGTGGGCATTATGGTTAAAAACTCGCTCCCGTTGGAGATTGATGAAGTGCGCCATGACGATAGGGGACGTTACACGGTATTGGTGGGCAGAATGGAGGGCAGAGTGGTCGTTTTTGTGTCAGTATATGTCCCGCCGGGGCTGCAGACGACCACCTTTGCGGACCTGGGGCGCCTCCTCCTTGGCCTTCCGGAGGGGATTCTAGTGGTGGGGGGGGATTTTAATGCTGTAGTTTCCGGAACTGTGGATCGTCACCCCCCTAGGGATCTCCCCCGGGCCCAAGCGTGGTTATCTGGCCTCTTGGATACCCTGGGGCTGGTAGATTGTTGGCGTTTAAAACATCCCACGCAGCTAGAGTACACCTTCCATTCAGGGGCTCATGGTAGTCTCTCACGGTTAGATTATGTCCTGGTCCCAGCGGCTTATGTGGGGAGGGTGGGAGAGGTGCGCCATTTGGCACGGGGTATTTCGGACCACTCCCCGCTCTTGTTGCACTTTGATATTTTGCCGAGGGGAGAGGGTAGGGTGGTCCCGATCCATCCCTGGTACCTGCGTGGCCCCACTATTCACGCAGAGCTGATTAAATCCCTTAAGCGCTATTTTGACGAGAATGTGGGGTCTGTGCCATCGGCGGTCTCACTGTGGGAGGCGTTTAAGACAGTACTCCGAGGAGAGGCCCTGTCCCTTATTTCCCACTCCCGGAGGCACGAGCGGGAGGAGGTGACCCGTGTTGAAGCTGAGATAACTGAGTTGGAGGGTGATCTAGAGTGTGGAGTGACGGATGACGAATTACATGTTCTCCAACTCAAGCAAGCGGCCTATAAGGCCCTCGTCACGGAGGCGGCCAGGGGCCTCAGTAGAGAGCAACAGGGGAGACTGTATGATGTGGGTGATAAGGCTGGTAAATTGATTGCGTGGCTGGACAAAAAAGAGAGAGCGAGTCGAGTTGTCCCGTTGATTGAGAAAACGAATGGTGTGTGTGTCACTGAACCGGAGGAAATTGTCTCCTGCTTCGCGGACTATTTCGTGGGGTGTATTCCCCGGTGTCTTCCCGCTCTGAAGAGGATTCCCATGCCCTGCTCAGAGATATCGCGCTGCCTTCCCTTTCGGAGGAGGACAGAGTGTCGTTGGACGCCGCTCCAACCTCCGAAGAAATTGCCCTCGCCATACGCTCGGTCGCTTCCGGCAAGGCCATGGGTCCTAATGGTCTTCCCATCGAGTTATATAAACTGCGACCGGATACGCTGGCGCCGCATCTCCGTGCTATGTTCCTTGCGGCCCACTCGGTGGGTTCCCTCCCGCTAGACCAGCGTCTGGCTACCATCGTGGTTATCCACAAGGAGGGGAGGCCACGGGACCGGGTCACATCCTATCGACCCATTTCGTTATTGAATGCGGAGCCCAAAATTCTTGCCAAGGTGTTGGTCAATCGGCTGGTCGGCGTAGTGTGTGACTTGGTCCACCAGGACCAGTCCGGCTTTATTCCCCATCGCAACACAGCGCTTAACCTGCGGCGTTTGCATGGGGTGCTCGCACGTGTCCCGTTCATACGGGAGCCGGCCATCTTGGCGTCCTTGGACGCCACTATGGCGTTTGACACACTTGAATGGCCATATATTTGGGCGACGCTCGCGAAATTTGGGTTTGGCCCAGGGTTTATTAGCTGGGTTAAATTGTTGTACTCCGGCCCACTGGCGCAGGTGGTTGTGAACGGTAGAGTGTCGGCTCCGTTTGAGTTGGGCAGGGGCACGCGGCAGGGCTGCCCGTTATCGCCGCTCCTTTTTGCGCTTGCCTTGGAGCCCCTGGCGGAGTGGCTGCGGTGGGAACCTTCTATTTGTGGTCTCCGCTGGACCCCTGAGTATGAGGACCGCGTATCTCTATACGCTGACGATATTCTCCTGTACCTGGCTTCCCCACGTAAATCACTGATAGTACTGGTTGATGTATTGCATTCATTTGGTCGTAACTCCGGCCTTGTCATCAACTGGGCTAAATCGTGCGTGTATGTTCTCTCTGGGGAGGCTCCTATCCTTCCGCGGGGCTGTCCTATCCAGATCGCCCCGCAGGGATTTAGGTACCTGGGTGTCTTCATTACCCTGGACGCGGAGGCCCGGTATGATCGGAACTTGCTTCCCCCCCTCCAGCGTCTGAAGGAGGATGTCGCGCGTTGGCGGCGTTTGCCGCTCTCGCCGCTTAGCCGGGCGGCATTGTTTAAGATGATGTCGCTGCCGCGTTTCCTGTACGCTCTGCAGAATACAATGGACCTCGTCCCGGCGCGCTACTTCCGCGAGGTGGAGAGTTTGCAACGCCGCCTGTTCTGGGATGGGAGACCGCGTATCGCCCTGGCGAAGCTGACGCTCCCGTGGTATGACGGGGGGATTGCCCTCCCGGATATTAAACGGTATTATTGGGCCTCCCAGCTGGCTGCGATTAATCACGGCCTATACGGGCCCGCCCTAAACCCGGCCTTTGAAATGGATAAGATGCTACTGCCGGGTGGTGACTATAATCGAGCGCTCTACTCCGGCTCGCTCGACGCACGTCTGACGGGCCCCACGCGTGTCATGGTACGAGTGTGGCACGCGGCTAATGTAGCGATGGGGTGGAAGGATCGTTTGACCCGTGCGTCACCACTATACGCATCTGAGCAGTTGGGCTCCCTGTGGACCTCGAAGGGCTTCGAGAAGTGGGACATGATAGGCATCAGCAGGGTGGGGGATCCCTGGACGAGGGGGGGATTCAAAACGTTCGAGATGCTGCAGACGGAATTCCAGTTGCAGGACAGGGAGTACTTTCGGTATATGCAGATCCGTCATGCACTATGCTCCGTCTTCCCGGACGTCGCCTCCATCCCGGAGTACTCCCCTCTGGAGGATAGAGTGCTGGATGGACATGTACCGGAAAGCACGATCTCATTAATTTATAAAAAACTGATTAATGACCGCTCAGGATTGCTGACTAATCTTCGTGAGGCTTGGGTTGCCGATGGATTGGAGCTGGACGACGAGGACTGGGTCTCTGCGGTGGCCTCCCCGAAAGAGGTGGCCATACCGGCCCGCCTTCGCTTCGTCCAGCTCAAGATACTCCATAGGGTCTACATAACGGGGCCACGACTATTGCGTATGGGCTATGCCGTGGACGGGTTGTGTAAGCGTGGGTGTGGTTCTTTGGGGACCTTTCTTCATATTTTGTGGGAATGCCCAGAGGTGGAGCGATTCTGGCGTGGTGTGCATGAGGTCCTGCGGGTGGTTACGCATGTGTCGCTACTGCCCGAAGCGAGGAGATGCTTGTTGAACGTGTGGGAACCAACCGACTACTCGGCGCCACAGACGTGGTGGGTGACTCTGGGATATATGGTGGCCAAGCGCGATATTGCTCAACTGTGGGGTTCCCAGAGGTCCCCGACTGTTTCGGCCTGGAAGGAAAATATGGACTGGTGCATGTTTCGGGAAAAGGTGGTGTATGTAGCGAGAGGTAAGCCTGGGACATGGGTGAAAGTATGGGGCCCCTGGAACGCCTACCGCGGGGGAATCTGTGCCCCGCCGTTATTGCCCGATCCATCGCCTGCCCCGTCCCCTTAGCCGGTTTAGCTCTCCGCTACCGGGTACGGAGTCCACCCAGTCCCTGTCCTGACCTTCTCCTCACCTTGATACTCCTATGGATCGGTAGGGTCCCCCTTCTAGGGGAGCACATGCTGCTGTTTTCGATTGTGAGTTGCCTTGTGGTTTGATTTTTTGTTGTTATTTATGTTAAAAAGAAACCGTTATGTGGGGTCCGGATGGTGTGGCCATCAACGCTGCTAACTCCTGTACGTTTCCCTTTGCCGCAGCATGTGTTTTACTGTGTGTATCATATGCTCCTCTTGTTCGCTAGCGGCCGGCCTGAAGGTTGTAGGCCCATCTTTGTATATTCTTTGAACTTTGAAATAAACGGTTTAAAAAAAAATAAAAAAAATAAAATAAAATAAAAAGGGCATAAGGGAGCAGGTATACTTTTACCCCGAGGCCCATGTGAGGGACTTCAAAGGATCTTCTGGCATTTAAATACATTTTTGAAAGATTATATTGATCATGCAGTTTGGGAACCCTGGATCCTCACTCAGAAACCTGATCTCTCCTGGAGGTCTCAGGATTCATGAATCCAGTACAAGATTAGAGAATCTTATAAAAATGGAAAAAAACGAATTTGGCCCACTATAGCTGCGCTTGGCCAACTCCCGCTGCAATGGATAATTCACACGGCTTAGCCACAGGACTCGTACAACAACCAAGTAAACAATAACTTGCTCACCAAATAAATTCAAAGCTTAACGTCTCACAATATTTATCACAATAAGAAACAACACATAAAAGCACAACATAAATAAATAGCAATACATACGTATACAAATTATACTTTTTCATCGTGCTAATGGTATAATATTTTATTTCATCTATAAGATTATTTATAATATTTGTAATTGCATCCCATCACCGCAAAGGTAAAGTCAAGAGCATAGCTTTTGGTTAGTGAGTTATAGTTTGCATGTGTGCTATGCATGTTTAAAAAACAATGTTTATCAAGTTCAGATACGGAATAGCAGGTTTCATGCAGGTCCTTCTAGGAGATGGGAAATAATGTGTGGGTCCTATTTAATTTACATGGGAATCTTTGCTCTCTGCTACAAAAAAAAAGGCATTTGCAATGCAATAGGTCTAGAGATTTACGAGAATTTGAGCTATTGGCATTGTAAATGACAATATCAATAGCTTTAACTCTCGCAAATGCAAGACCTATTGCATTGCAAATGCTATTTTTGGGTAAGCGCCTCATGCGGCGCTTTCACGTTAATAGCGGCCAGGCCCCTTTCTTTAGGCACGGCTCGTCTAAAGAAAGGGGCGAGGCCGCCATTAAAGTGAAAGTACAGTATGGGGTGCTTTTGTGTAAAAGTGCCCCATGGCACGGTTTCACTTTAATTGCAGCCGCGCGCCCTTCTTTAGATGAGCCGTGTCTAAAGAAAGGGGCATGGCCGACATTAAAGTGAAAGCACCATATGGGGCGCTTGTAAACCAAAAACTGAATAGTAAGAGAAAAAAACATGCAGCCATGTTCGCGCTGCAAACAAACTAAAGGCACGGCCACCACTGTATCAGCGTAGCGTCCTGTGAAATATAAAATAAAGCGTTGGGGGTGAGTGTGTCCTGCCTGTAACAGCAGGCAGGATCAAACCATTTAATCAAATAGTGCTCGGAGGCTGTAATTAAAGCCTACTGAGCAACAACACATGTAACAGGGGGTGTCCTGACGGGAGGTTACAAAATGAGACATGGTGGTACTAAGGTGGGACTACTAAGCCTATTGACCAATGAAAAGTCACAGTTTACAAAGAACAATGACACAAGTCAATGAAAAATATGAGTGGAGAGTGGGCGGAGCTTCAAGTCCATACCTGATTACAGCATGCCTTGCAGAGCAGCAAATGCGCTGCCCAGGGTCGACCTAATAATGTTTAATGGAATTACACTAAACATGGCGCGAAACTAGGACTTTACTTAGAGTAGTGCATGTGCTTGGTTTGGTATAAATTCATTTAGTGGTCTCAAAAAGTAGCATTTCAAAAAATTAATTGGCAGGCCTTGAATGGTTAAAAGTTAGAGCTGTCTTGACAGTCGAAAAGGTGCTTTTGATTTGCCTATAACTTTCATGAATTTGCATGACATTTAACAGATGCTTAACATGTTTAGGTTACTCTTATGCAAGGGGAGCACAGTTAAAAGAGGGTCAAAATATGCCAGTCTGCAAATAACTGTGGGTCACCCCTTAACAGATTTATCTGGCAGACATTTAGCGTGCTTACTAAACTGTAGGTAAGGCAAGGGAAGCACTGTTGGGGGGGGGGGGAGGGGAGGCAAAGGTGTTCATTTGCAAATAACATTGACACCCCATGACAAATTCCCACAAAATGATTCAGGAATTTAGTTCCCATTTGTGCTGGTATGTGTAACTTATGGCAGTGCTCTAAGGTTTCACGCAGATTTGACAAAGTGTGGGAGCTAAATTTAAAGGGGAGGTGAATCAAACAAACTTTGATTAGCCAATAACCTTGGCACCATCTGGTGGATTTGCCTAAAACTGGGTTAATTTGCAAACTCCATGGACAGCTGGATCTGGCTGCATGGGAGATTGGTTGCCTAGGGCAAACCACTGTTGCACACGACTGAAGACTACATGCAGCGATTGCTAGCAGAAAGGTGCGCGTGCCCACGGCCCAGTCTGCATGAGTCAACCACGGCTAGATACAGTCGAAGGCTATTGGTTGCAAAACCACATTTTATTTGTTCAAAGTATTTTATTTAGTGTATAGACATATAGCAATATGACATGCAATACAAGTATAAGGTTTGCTGTAATATAAACATTACAAGTATGTGTAACCCATTTCATATAAACGTTACAAAGAATCCTTCTCACATACATTAAAGTACATAGAGAAAAAGGACTTAAAAGTTGGGTCCACCATAATACGAAAAACATAGGTGGGAGTGGATAAAACAAAGGTTATGCATAACGAAGTGTACCCACATTATAGGACGTTCGTTATTGAGAACAAGGCACACCTAAAATATCGCGTATATCAAAAGAACACTCATAGGAAAGAATTCTAAACCATTAAGGGGACCAAATGTAAAAAATTTGGTTGGCGCTGTGTTTATAACTCGTCAAAATTCATTTTTCTGAAATATCTGACTACTTTATCTATTTACACTTTTCTGCTTCCCTTAATAGGATGCATGAATCCATTCACGCTTAGGTTTTTTCCTTTTGATGTGTACGGAATACAATTAGTTTTGCTTAAAATTTGAAGAAATTGTTTGATTACTAGTGCAACCCTCTTTACTATTACCTCCAAGCTGATCGCTTTCAACTGCTGGAGAAAAAGATAAAAATTCCCTTCAGGGTCTGAGAGAACAGTGGAGAGAAATATGTAATCTCTGAGAAATACACACAGGTGCACGCGCGCACACCCTTTAGAATTAGCGCATGCGCACATCTAAATGAACACATGCATACCCACAACACGCCAGAACCAGCACACACACGTCTGAATGATTTGGGAGTTCAGTGTGTGCTTGCTTACTCAACTGAGCATGTCGGTGCCAGCATCAATCTGTGTAACCTTTAGGCCTTTCATTTTAAATTACCTATGCTTAGTTCACGTGAGTAAAAAAAAAATCATAAAGAACAGATTAGAAATGTAAAATACACCACCGAAAATATATCTGTAATTTCATATTTATTTCATAACAAACAAAAGTGGCTCTTAAAAAGGAGTACATTTCTTCAAATTATATTTGTATATTTTCTTCACAATGTACAAGTTACATACCTTTGGTGGTGCTCTTTTTGGCGGAAACTCTAACCGCAAATTCCTCACCTCTAGAATTTACCCAGGCACTAGACTGGATCTGGACAACTGCCCTTCATGCTGGACCCGACTATCAAGGCAGTTGTGTTTCGAATAACCTAGATTTACCTACTGACGCTACATTACCAATCATTTGGTCAGATCATACGGCTGTCGATTTTTTTCCTGTTAACAGAAAATCTGTGGAAGGCAAGAAGGTTCGAGCCTGGAACAAATTCAATAAAACTGAACTCATCGATTTCTTAGATAGGACTCGGCCTCTACTTACGAGCGGCACAAATGTAGCATCATGTAGTTATTCCGAATGGATAAATGCGGCAGTCACCAAGCTGGCCCCTCTCAAAACGATTAAAAGCTATAGAAGTCGGCCCACAGCACCCTGGTTCTCTCCTAAACTCAGGGAACTGAAACCGAAGTGTCCTAGACAGGAGAAATTGTGGAGAAGAAACTACTGCACTGAGGAATTGAGATATTATCAATACATCCAGCACTACAAAAAATCGATTATTGCTGAAAAAACTAATTACTTCTTGGAAATAATCAACTTAGCCAAAAACTATATGAGAGAACTTTTCAAAACAGTGCAGGTACTTTCTAGTCCTAACACCAGTAGTACATTGCCCCCCAGCAAATCGCTATGCAAAAAGTTGGCAGAATGTTTTAAAAATAAAGTAAAGGAAATACATGGAAAATTGGACTCTAGCCATACTGTTACAGCTATGGCTCCTTGGGTAGACTGGACAGACCCCAATAAAATTGAATTCTGTATTTTTCCTCTTCTTACCACTGAAGGAATAGTAGAATGTATTGGACATAAGTCAGGAGCCCCGTCACATCCCTGCACGCCAATAATTCTACATGACATAGTAGGGACGGTAGCTATTATGCTTACTATTCTACTAAATACCATTATCAACTCCATCATTTTCCTTCTAAGTGGAAAAAGGCCTCTTTTCTTCCTCTGCTTAAACTCTCACTGGACTCAAATGAGGAAAAAACTATTGGCCTTTCCCTCACCTTCCTTTTGCGGAGATCACCTAAAAGCATATGAACACTGAACTCTCAGAGTTTTTGGATAATAATGGAATCCTGGATAGTCTACAATTCGGCTTTAGACCAAACCAAAGTACTGAGTCGGCTCTGGTAGTGGCTAAGAAGCATTCTGGACAACGGAGGGAAGGCTGCAGTGATCCTGTTTGACTTATCCGCAGCCTTCGACAACGTGAGCCATTCTGTCCTGTCGGAGTGCTTAGCGGAGATTGGGATTGGTGAATCAGCTCTGGATCTTGTACGCTCATACCTTTCTGACACAGAACAATCAGCCGCTCTTGGTGATTTCATATCAAAGCCTTTTTCTTTACCGTTTGGTGTTTCTTAGGGGTCATCACTGAGCCCTATGCTGTTCAACATTTATGTAGCCCTCTGGCTAGACTAATCCGTACATTTGGCTTCTTTTCAGTAGCATATGCTGATGATATGCAAATCATAGTGTCAATCTCCAGTTATGTATCTGAGGCCGTGCACTGTTGTAATAGCAGCTACAAGCGGGGGTGCACCAGGCAATGAAGTCCAAGAAACTTTAGTGGTATCAAACGTCTTCATTTCAACTTAATCGTTTCCTTAAGTTAATAGCACATACAGCCCAGCCAACGCATTTCATTCCCACAAGGAGAACTTCATCGGAACTTAATAACACAAAAGCTCAGAACACTGTGTGGAGAAAATCCAAAATCAAAGATCCAGTGTATTGCGCTGAATGCGAAGGGAATTACCAGGGCTAAGTCATGCCCAAAAGCGAAAATCCGTATCCCTTGTATCCTCCAGACTTGGGATACGGATTTTCGCTTTCGGGCATGACTTAGCCCAAGGTGGCTTGCTGCGGTCTGTTACGTGAAAGTTTGATAAATATGTCTCATTGTATCCTGGGTTCTGTATTTTCTAAATGTTTCCCCAATTCAAACAACAATTCATACATAAAAACAAAAATTGCAACCTTAATATATCCAATGAGATGATTATCCTTTCCAAAGTTATGGACGCTTCTCAAAATACAAAAACTACATATTTTGGGGTCCTGATTGACAAAGGCAGATCTAAATATATTACTGTATTATTCTTGAAAACAGACTTGGGGTCCGAGGGAGGGGTTGCCACAATGGGTGTATGCTGCCACTACTGTCGGTCTATTTTTTGTGAGTATTGTTAGACTACTTATGTTTTATATTAGGTTGATCAGGAAAAATGCAGGTGTGGTTTTGCTTGTTCTTAGACAGATATAGACTGGGGATGTGTGGTTGTGTGTCAGACCTGATGACACTACTGCACTGGGTGCTCAGCCCCAAACTGTAGATATTAATTCAAATTAGTGATGACTGGCTGCCACAGATACTCTCCAGTGCATCTGTTTTTACCAGACTATAGAATGGATATGCTCTTTCTCTCTCCTAAAACTCTGCTTTGGAAATAGGAAGCGTTGTCTAGAAAATTGGTAAGTTCAGTGACCGATGTAAACCCAAAGCGGTAGATGCTCTGTTGCCCCTGGACAATTACTTCCTGAGTTGTTATAGCCTTCTGCCTGCATATGTTGAGGTACTTGTCGCAGTAACTCAGGACATACAGTCCCTTTACAATGCTGGTTTGTGCATCATCATTTCAAAAGAGGTGTCGCTCCCATTAACCGGATTCTGGCAACTAATGCCAGTAACATGGGCGGACAGACACGCTGGGACATGGAATTTCTTCCAGAAAGGAGGTCCTTGTTTGAGAATATCTTTTATCAACAGGAGGGACATATTGCCCCCCCTCCCCACCTCCAATTGTATTCATATTGTCCAGCAGCTCTGTCCTTGTTCAGAAACAAGCCACATATTTACTCACTGTGGCTACCGTGCTATGCAAAAATAATCTTACAGTCAAGTGCCTGAGCAGAAATGTTCATATGCTACCAGTTCCACCTACTGAACTTCCATTTGATCTTCTATGTCCTGTGATCTCAATGGCTAAACCTCTTTGGCACCGTGTAGACTAACTGCGACTAATATTTTTTTCTCAAGGCCCACAGACAGGAGCTTTGGGATGGATGTCCTTTACTTGGCTTGCTTGGAGGTCCTCTTGAAGAACTGTTGCTCTTTTCTTCTTTGCCCATATTCTGAGGCAAAGCTTGAGTGAACCAGCTCTGCTAATTCTAGCGGGATCATTCCACGCATACCAACCTGGTTCAGTCTCCACAAGGGCATGGCATTGGCAGAATTTACCAAGTTGCCTGTGTCCTCTCTTCTCAGTGTTGTTCACGCTTCAATCATCAGTCAATCCACCATTTGTGACCACTGTCTCCTGAATGCAGTCATGGAGACCAAAGACTACACTGTGTTGAGGAAAAGTCATAAGACTACTCAACTACTTTCAGTCAAAAGGATCCAAATATCTTCCTACCCAACTAAAAAGCCTTATCTGACAAGAAACGTTTACCCTCTATTAACCTTGAATTCTTTGAAGCAACGATTGGACGCATGTATTGCACTTTTCAAAAACCCACTACATACATAAATATGAAATAGATAGTAAGCGTTGCCCTTGTTCCAAAACAACTACTTTCTGGTGATAAAGTGATTCAATGAAACAATTATGTTATATTCATATTTTTATACCGGCAAACAATAGCCATTCATCACTAAGCTTGCCTTACAAGCGCACCCCACAAATCTAGTGTTCACAAAGCATTGCGAGATTTGGTTGAAGGATCAAGAAATTGAAAGCAAATGGACCTAAAGAACAAGTTACTTACCTTCGGTAACAATATATCTGTAAGAAACATAGGTTAGTTATCGATGCGCAGGGGTACTGCTGACAAAAAACTTTCCGAATCCAGTCTGATGCCTGGGGGTAATTCTAAGGTAAGGAGTCTATAACTAACTGTTTCTTTCAGATTAGCATGTTGCTGTATAAATCCTTATAGAAGAACTTTACCACTAGTTATCTAAACAATTGACACCTCGATTGTCACCAAACATCAAAGGGATTTACTCTGAACATGTGCTTTTTATAGGCAGACAATTCATGGAGCCATGAACAATAGACCATGTATTGCAAAGTTACACATTTTGCATATTTTGTGCATAGATCATTAACAGGATATGCAGACTGATTTGCGTTGCCTCTATATAGAAATGCAAATAAAGGTGCACAGTATTATATAGATGGTTAAAGAGGGAAATAAAATGGCGAGGTTGCAACACAAGAAAACATGCATGTACTTTATACCCGAATAAGCAAAGTTGCGTGATTGTTGCAAATTAAAAATTACATTTTGCTTAATTGGCTTGTGTTAGATGAATTCCCCTTCATAGATCATTTTCAGAGATTGTCAATTGACATGCAACTCCTACAACTTCAATATTTGTTTAATTGAAACTTTGGTTTGAATATAATTATTTCTTAATTGATTTACATGAAAATCATTTATGTTTATATACATTTTGTTTATATAGTGTAAAATTGTAGCATGAAATTGCCTCTAAGCACAGAGGCATAAAATGAAAACATTGCTAAATCATTGTACATTTAGACTGTAGGTACATTTATTAGAGAGGGACTGGCCAGAAATGGTTACAGAGACGGAGACTGGAAACAGCGATGCAAACAAACAGGCATAAAAGAAAAAAAACAAGCATTGAAAATGCAATAGGTCTCGCCTTTTATTAGTTTAAGCCATTTGCTTTGCTATACAATACCATTAGCAAAGCAAATGGCTTTAACTTAATCAAAGGGGAGACCTATTGCATTTTCAATGCTTGTACAGATGTCACAGTCTGATCGCAAGTACATGGACCGATCATGGGATTTGACCATAGAAGTCTGGAGTGGTGTCACACTCCCCATGTGCAGTCCCCATTTGTTAGCTGGTCCTAGCGTCGTCATAGCCTGACAACTGGTTCCTAGACTGACATCAGTCTGGCTTGTGATTCTTGTCATTTCTACTACTATTTTAACCCACTTTGGAAAAGTTTGCAAGTCAGATTCTAACATGTTAAATAGTGATTGTGCATGCAGCACACGTCTGTATTCACACTCATTAGCACTTTAAAGGCAGACTTATTTATTAGCTTTGCCAATGCTCGTTTGAGATGTTAATCCCTAAATTGGCCGATGTGCTGCCAGCAAAGACCCAAAAACCACGAATCACGTGAATTACCACACGCATTATGCAATGACCCGCAAGGACAGCGCAGGCGTGACTTCTGGCAGTCACTGCATCCTATATCACTCTGGTAGAGGATCTGATGAATTGGAAGGTGACAGCTCGCATTGAAGCCTGAGTTGCCATGTCAACTTTTAAGTGGCTTTACAACATTCACATCCACAGCTCTGTTCGCCTTCCAGGAACTGCAAAGTGAAGTCAGCACCTTTCAATATCAGCACAGCAGCAGCTGAGTCAGAATGACGCTTAATGGCTTCAAGGAAGTCTGAACACATTTCCCTTTCCGGGGACTCTGTGAGGAAACAGAAGTACCAGTGTTTCTTCAGTATTCCTAGTCAGAGCGCTACCCCAGGTTCTGCCCATCCTCTAATGTGGCACAGCCGCTGTAAAGACTCACTGGGATGTAAACAAGCATCTGCCATTTTGGTTTTCCATCTCTGTGGCCCACGCGGTCTCTTTCTGCATCATCGTCTGTACTGCCATGCATAACTGTGAGTCGCAGATCGCCTCTATGCCATGACTTTACGTATGCAAGTAACGCCATGGTGAGTCTCTCTACTCCTCCACAAACATGTGCCTCAGAGCAGAAGACTCCCGTTCCACTCCACTGGAAGTCTGTCTCGCACAGGCGTTGGTGCCACTGTGGCTGTCCGCATCAGTGGACTGTGGGGGGGTCCCAGATACCTTTTTTTGTTAACACAGTGCTGATAACGCCCCCACCCCTTTGACGCGCCCTCACCTGTTTAGAAAGCAGTCTTCTTCACAGCTAGTCAGCCGATCAATGGTGCAGCCTGAGCTTATAATCGATTGTATTGATGGAGGCAATCGATTGTAAAATTATTTACTACATGCGGTCTTCTTGTTGTCCTTGTGTTCGTGACATGCCCTGCGTGCCCCAGGGTTCTTTTTTCACCCGGTGCGTGCACCTGTAGGCATGTTGTGTGCGCCGCCTCCGCACCCTCATCTGTGTGCTTGCACAACATGACATTGTTATGTGTTTATCACACATTTGGAATTGAAGCTTATTAAAGTAATTCGCGCTTATCAAAGTAAAGTAAAGTAAAAAAGCATAAGGCGGGGATGGCGGACGACACAGAGGGTGGGTAGCGGTGGGGAGGACGACGGGGGGAATAAGAGGAGAAATAAAAAGGGCGTCAGCCATTGTTGAAGGCAAACGCATAATACGAAAAAATAAGTGCTTAGCAGCTAATTGAGAGACACTGTCTCCTGCCGCAAGTAAAAGATCAAATCCCGGTGGGCGGGGCCAAAAGAGGACAGGGTGGCAACCCTCAGTGTAATGATTGCCTCCGGTGCAATCATTAGACTGTGTTTTGCCTAATCTATGACGCAAAATGATGCCCACGAATCAAAAATGGAGGCGGAGCGACTACACGACTTCTGGAATCGTATCGATTCCAAGAAGCCCTCGTATGACGAGAGCAGCGCATGCGCTGCTTTAGTCAGGCCGAGACCTAAAAAGGGTCTGATGGGGTTACAGATAACAGGGCTGATTCTGTGTGCCCCATTGTTTTGCTCATGGTTTTATTGAAAGTGTCCGGTAGGCAATCTTTATGTATATTATATAAACACAGGTGAGGCACAGATATGCATAATGTCCAGTACGGCAAAGCATATTAGAATTAATACATAATGGAGAGGAGTCTTGGTTAGAACAGAAAAGTCTCTCATCTCAACTTTAACTGCATGAGAAATTGGAAGTGGCAAGTTGTTCCCGAGGCAGACGGTGTGTTACCCCTCTTTGTGATTACGGTTTTGAGGGTGACAATGGGACATTTTTTGCATAATTGTTTTCTTTGGTATTTGAAGTTGATGCATTTATATGTAAGACAGAATCTTGAATGTGATTCTATCTTTTACTGGGAGGGAGGGAAGGTTTTTAAGGCGGGTCATTCGTGGCAAATTGTTTTTTTTTAGTCCAAAGATCACTCTTCCTGCAAGTTTTGTAACTTTCCATGTATATCCATTTGGTATGCTGGACAACAAAGGTACAAGGAAGAAAACTGGTCTATTCTTGAATTATACTATGGGTGGGAAAGAGTGTGATACATGGTAAAGTCTTTGAGTCTGATTTGGTGGAATGATGTTTTGATAACTGTTCCCACTTGTGCGTTCTCAAAAAGGAAGGAGTCCCCTACCACTTCAGGGACAGCTTTTATTTTGATGGACACATGTTCACTGAAGAAACTGAGTGATGGGCAATTGGTGCAGAGCTTATTTAGTTGGTGTGCCGGGCAAAGCACCCAAAAGTGTATTTTTGCACCAAACAATTTGAGGCTCTTCTCTGACATCCATACCTCGAGTCTTGTAAAACAGTGCTTATTGTTTCAAAGTGATTAGAGTGGCCTATGACTTTTCTATGTGGAGAAGTCACCGATTTGCCTCAAAGGAAAGGAAATTAAGTGGATAACTATGTTATCTTCAGAACACTACTCAAGAGTTGGCTCTTCCCCACATAACACCATACTCCAACACAAATATACAGTATATCCCTGTGTATATAACCATTTATTTAGACTATATATATGTGTACCTAGATAATTGTATTGATTTGTATAAACGTGTTTAATAATTATATTTATAAATATATAGGTATTCATTAGTTCTGCCTAAAAAATGTACACATACTTATGGTTGTATTATTCTATGTCTAACATATATGTATATAGGTGACTGCATAATTAAGTAAATTGTTATCATAACTATTTATCTACAATTGCTTCACTATTGAGTTACAAAAAATATATAAAACAAATAAATTAACTTAAAGTACAGCAACACTTGAATGTCTGAGTTTATTAAATACAACTTAAATCTACATACATTACCTTCCTTATACATTTATAACTTCCATGTACTTATGTGTCTTTATATTTATTACTTTCCTTCTAATTCAGCATTTCCAATGTACTACCCTATTTCTCACCCTATACCTCTCTCAATATATTCTCTACCTCCACTCTCTGACTCATCCCAAACCTCATTCTACTACTATGATCCTCAAAATAAACCTATCTAGACACTTCCCTCCTCTACCCCTCCTTGCATCATCTCATACCTTTCACAATTCAGATATCCCAAATTAGCCTTTCAAACCCCTTCTCTCCGAATCTTTACCTCTTCAACTCCCCTTCACTCATCTCAAACCTCCTTCTACTTCTATGAGCTCCAAAAAACAAAAACAAAAAAACACTTTCTAGACCCTTCCCTCTTCTATCCCTCCAGTATCCTTTTTAATCCAACTAACAGACTAACATTTCTACCACTCAAAATAATTTCATATTTTCCTATACAAATTCCCCACTAATCTTGTTTGAGTTCCAGTGTAGAGAGCTACCCACCGAAAAGTGCCTCTACACATCATCAGAGGTAGCAAACACTATATAAATGCAAACCCTTTCCTTCTCTATCACTGCGCTATCATTTTTTAATCCAAATAACAAACTCACAAGTCCACCGCTCAAATTCATCCCTTATCTCCCTATACTTATTCACCACTAACTCTCTTTGGGTTTCGGAGTAGCATGCTACTCGCTGAAAGATCGCTTTGACGCCTCATCAGAGGTAGTAAGTGCTATGTAAATGCATTTACAAAAAGAATCTTGTCAAGGGAGGATAAGAGAGATCTCTGTCTGACTGAGCATATGACCTTATTTAATTAGGGAAATGATTTTTCACATTCACACGCTTCAATGCACTCTTTCATATTTAAACAAATGGGGGATGGGAGCACACTGCCTCACCTCCCAGCACAGTTTGCCCCTTAGCATTGTGGTAAATGCAGTTCACAGTGATTTCTTACTTGAATTTTAGCTGTAGTAGTTCACCAAAGTTGGTGCAGGTTAGTGCTGTGAATCTCTAGACACATGTGTTTCTGGATATTATCCGTCTTCAGTAGAGATAAAAAACGAAAATTCCTTCTGGGGTTGCTGGAAAGGCTGCCATAGTCTCTCAGGTCTCAGTACCTCTCTCTGGCGCACAGGTGCATCGCCAAGAGCTCGTCAGCTCAGTGGCTCAAGGGAGCCTTTTCAAACAAATGGGGGATGGGAGCACACTGCCTCACCTCCCAGCACAGTTCGCCCCTTAGCATTGTGGTAAATGCAGTTCACAGTGATTTCTTACTTGAATTTTAGCTGTAGTAGTTCACCAAAGTTGGTGCAGGTTAGTGCTGTGAATCTCTTTCATATTTACTTAAATGTTATTATTATTGTGTTGACCACCATCTGAGGCCCGGGGAGTAGAATACTGGTTTATACTATGTACAATGCAGCTGAACTGTCTCCTACCCAGAAGGCTAATGTGACTCCTCATTCACAATTTTGAGTGGCTTGTTAACCAATTAATTCTTTGTTACGTCTTTAGGATTGTTTTTTTTTTATCAAGAATGCTCTTTGACTCAATTTGTTTTTAAAGTTTGCTCGTGAATTTTTCATGTGTTATTGAGATCCATGGAAGAGGTGTGGGAGTTAGATGTGGGGAAGCTGTGGGGAGTAAGGTGTTCTTTTTAGGAGTTTGTGATTCAGGAGTGACTGCAAGCGTGTCAGTGACTATGTTATTTGTAATGTTGGTGTTGATGGATCTGGTCACTTGGTTATATAAATAATTTATTTGACTTTTTACAGACTTGTTGTCTCAGAGCAGACAAGATTGTTTTTAGATATTGATTGCAGTTTGTGGAAGGACAGTGATGGGGGAATGAAAATGGAAACCATAAGGGAATGAATCTAGGGAAATGGTATTAAACATTGGCGATGGGTAGAGAAAATGAGAGATGGATATAAAGAAAAAGCAAGGATTTTTAAGTTATGTAGTTTTCATTTTAGTAGTAATATTTTTGAAGTCGCTACTTTCTCATGGTACTTTTTTTCCTTTTTGAATGCGAATATAAGACATCCATAAAATATCTACCTACAAAAATATGAATTAACCTATGAAACATTCCCAAATTTTGCCACAATCACTTTCCACCTATTTTAGAAAAGACTATATGCAATAATGCAGTAATGTATGGACTGCAAACATATTTGTGGGTAACAGATTGCTGCACATAGCAAAGGGGTGGCCATAATGACTACACCATGGTTGTGGAAGTTTGCTTTGATATTGACTATAATAGCCAAGTAAAGAGAAGGTTGGGCGTTACGTTTGTGGGCCAGAGGACGAAGTGGTCATATTGTAAGTCAACATTATATGTTATTTCAAGAGAACAAAAGAACACTGATAAAAAAAGGTTTATATATTTTCCACATTTGTTTTCCAACATCTATGCCAGGGGTCTCCAACCTTTTCTGTAGGAAGAGCTACTTATATTCATTGAAAATCATCCCAAGCTACTAATCTTAATAGTGTTGCAATAGTGACAACTTCATACAATGTTACATTACTGGCCACCATATGCAAAATTACTAGTAGTGATCAACTCTGCATCAGGCTCGGTTGCCAGTTGTAATATGAAAAAAGGCTTTGTCAATGTGAAATGCCACTACATGGGTAATACATAACAGCCACAACTCCAATGCGCCCTGCACTAAGGTAACAATATAAATAGTAAGTCCCCCCAGTGCCGCATGATTTATCACTGAGATATCAGCTTTAAAAATATTTTGGAAACTCAATTACCTTTTCTCCAAACATCAGCTTATTAGTTCTCAAAATACACATATTCATTCTGAATAAGTGCTTTTCCATTTTAGTATGCATATATTCAACCAATCTAATATAGTTGGATGGGCTGCACACAGGAGAGCCACTTACAGGGAGACGGAGAGCTACCAGTAGCTCACGAGCTACTCGTTGGAGAAGCCTGATCTATGCATACATAAAAGGCAGGAAGTCATCTCTGGAAAATGTTGCAGTTCTGATCAATTAGAGAAATTCCAGTATTATTTTTACCATTTAACTTCCGTACTAGAGTCAATCATTTACAAAAAGAGCTTTACTGACTAAATTGTGATACCTTACACACTGCAATTATCTCCCCTGCTGAGGAGAGTGAAGGACAGTCAGCATTAGATGGGCTGTCTTCGTCCTCACCACAGGAGTACACCTTTCAATGTGTTGGTAAAGTATGATTATAGGTTTTAGCAGAGATGGTATGTAATTTAAGCTTTTATGGTACAATGTCAATAATATGTCGAGGCACAGTTTGTCTTCCAGTCACTTTCTCTGTCAGTCACGGAGAACACTATAGACAGTTTCTGCTACACAAAGGTCAGGAGACCTGCATTTCTACTACAAATAATGCTGGTACTTACTGCTATTGCTTGAACTATATGCAATATGTAGGCCTCTCCTTTATGGCTCCTTGCACGTAATATCTAAACTACATAATAAGTCAATACATAGAAAACATGACATTAAGAACAGGGTTGGCAGAATCTGTCCTTGAAAGGTAAAATTCTCCTTCTGCTACCCCACACCCTATAAAACTAAAAACAGAGCTGCAAAATAACAGCTGATAGATGTCAGTTCAACCTTTCCTGATGACTAACCAAGGTTTCTGCAATTAACGTGCCCTTTCACAAACTCTGCATGCCAGATCCGAAAAATGTAGCCCTTCATGTCTAGATATGAATTATTCCCCACACACCAGGAAGGCACACACGGCAGACTGCACTGATATATGGTCTATCATGTGCCAAATTAAGGTTTGGTGGTATAGGTACATCTGTCAAACGCTGAATCATAACTTTCCTAATTTAGCACTAGTTGCTAGACATACCTTTCACAAGTCTGTAAAGTAATTTATTTCTGCATATGAGTCACTGATATGTGACAGATACATTGATGCTCTTATACTTCAAAAATAACCACTGCTTTCTTATCTTAATTGTATATTATTGGCATGCTGAAAATGCAAATGATCATTGTTCTATTTAACTATTAGCTTTGCAAACAAGTGTTTAAAGTATGTGCTGTAGCAACTTAGTCCAAATAGAACATTCTACTCTAAGTTCAATCTCACATGCTACAATATGGTCCTGGGTAGGAATGCTGTGCCGTTTAAAGACCAAATTCATGTTTCTATTGGAGTGCTGCATGTGTAAGATATAACAGATGTTCAATGGCAAATTAATTGTTATAAGTCTTCAGATAAGTAAAATACAGACCTTATAATAAGCATTGGCAATGCCAATAGGTCTGACTTAATGGAATGATGAATGGTAATGTGAAGCATTACAAGTAAATAGCAAGGGAATGGATATGTGTTTAGGGTATTTAGGTGGAATCAAAAGACTGTAGAATATTGGGGTAAGGTAAACAGTCAGGAGAAAGTTGCACTGTCAAGCCAAACCTAAAAATTAGCATAGGTTAATGACTGCCATTCTCCCATCTGTGCTGCTGCCAGAGAAAACCAACATGCATTATCTAAGTATCTAATACACTTTAAGAGCATTACAAAGTCATGTGCTTGCTCCTGAAAGTTCAAGCTCAGGCAGTTGGATAAATAAAACAATATGACTACAGCTGTGTGGAAGGCAAGCTCTTTTTTGGGGAAGCACAAAACTTCTGTCCAATCAAGACACTTACTTATGGATCCCAACATGTGGGTGAAGCCAAAGCCCCTCTGTAGTGATTCCCACATAATTGTCAGGTGACAGCTGCGCTATCAAGCCCGGCCAATTGCCTGCCTGCGCTATCAAGAGAGGCCAATTGCTAGAGCCTTTGAGACACCAAGTGCAACTGCTGGCCTAGCAATTGGTTGAGAGAGTAATGTAAGAAAGCACCACTGATGTTTAGCATAAGCACCAGGAGTCATGCCATCTAAAATGTCCTGTCTGAATGCCTGTCTATGCAATGGCAACAAATCATGCATTTAAAGTTCTCTTCCATGCTCCCATGCTCCAAAGCAACACTGTTTTAAATATTTTACTTACTTTACCATTTTCTCTTGCTCTCTTTGCATGGAGGATGCAAATCACATTCATAGCCCTTTCCATGAAAGGAAACAATAATGTCACTCCAGAGCACCCCCTCTAATTTTCCATATTGTACCTTCCAAGTTCTAGGAATACATTCCTAGTACAAACGCCCCCCCTCCAAATCATGCCAGCCACTCAATCATCCTCAATACATGTCAAGATGTGTGCCCTGTCAAACTATAATACTCAGGGGCTGATTCCGATGCAGGCAGGAAGGGCTACGACCTCGGTCGGAGCCCTCCTGCCCGCATCAGAATGTGCTGTTCGAATTCCTTTCCAACCGAGCCATTCTGATGGGCTCGGTCGGAATGGAATCCGACTCGGTTTTCTGGATGGCATACGACGGGCTCGGTGAGTCCGTTCGCCATCCGGAAACCCTTCAGTACTCCCCCGACCGCCTCTTTTTGGCCAAGGGAGTACGATGGCAGTTTCCCACTGCCTTTTTGTGCCAGTCTTTCCGGCACAAAAAGGCAGTGGGAAACTGTCTTTGGGGGGCCCCCAGCAGTGCCCCCATGGGTGTGAGGCCGCCGAATGGTGGCCTAGGGGGCACTTAGGGTGCCCCCCTGTTGATCCCTGCACCTGGTGGCAGACACCTTGAGGTGCCTGCCACGGGGCGCAGGAATGAACTGCACCTCTGCAGTTAACAATGAGAGCATGTATTCCGTTCAGAATGCATGCTCCCACTGTTCTACTTGCAGATCTGGAACTGACGACAGTAGGTTGAATACTTTGTTTTGTAATGATATGCATCAACATGAATTATGTTAAGATGGCACTATGTTTTGATTAGCAAAGAAGGACATCTGAAATGTAGTCCGTTCTTCACCTTCATGATTTTCATGTATAATTGTATGCCTTTTCCGGCGGAACTGATGACACAGAGGAAGGCGACTGCCGAAACGTGTTTGTTTGCACGAGAAATTAAATCATTGAAGAAACTCACCCTCGTGAGTGACACTTTTTAGGATAGAACTTATATATATATATATATATATATATATATATATATATATATATATATATATTCCTGCCCCATTAAATCATTTAACGGGGACTTCTGGCACGGACCTCTTCCAGTCTCCACACAAAATCAAAGAACCACAGAAATGTTGCGGTGAGCAGTGCAAGATTTATTAGTTGTAAATGATTACATCCAGGAGTGCTCGGGCTTAGTGCCCACCATTGACGTGTTTCGCTCGCTCACGCGAGCTTGATCACATGTCACGCTTAGGGATAGGGAACAAAAATACAAAAAAGTGCACTATTGACTATAGAAAGTGAATACCCTGTGAATAGAGCTAACAAACAGACTGTTAACACACATTGTTACAGATTCCAATACCCGCATACCCAAAGTACGAGCAAAACATTTCGAAGTGCGGTATATATAGACGATAGGTAAAGTCATAATGGAAAAATAGCTAAATAATCACACAGTGCGAGTTGGTCGTAACAATTTCTAATAACAACACAAAGCTCATATTCCTATTAAAATTACACCATAGCCCAAAATGGTCCTAGTCTATAAGTATACATGCCAGAGCAAGTGCTACAGGCATTCCCTTCCGAAGATCAGGGTCATAATAGACAATAGGATTGTAGATGTAAACAATAAAGTGCTAGTGCAAAATCCGCATAGTAGGCAGATAATGCAGTACCTTTTAAATCTGTCAATGTACCAATACATAAAGATAAAAACACATTGTACCAATACAAAAAGATAAAGCGACATTGTATGGGCGGATAATTAAGAATTGAAAACACGCTATAAAATTATTACAATAAAGTGCAACTGCACAGCATCACAAAGCACTGTGTGAAGGAATAGTATAGTATGGTTTATCATGAATCGATAGTACCTCCACTATATATATATATATATATATATCACCATTTCATTGAAATCGTAACACTTAAAAGGTCTTCTCGGGTCTAAAACCTGAATATTTCATTTTAAAAAAACAAGTCTTTTAAAGTGCTGTGCAATGTGCAATTTACGTGAATACATATTAAAAAAGTGCAAGAAAATTTCATCTTTGTTAAAATATACTATGTGTAGCAGCAGATACTCTTTGTCCAAGTCTGAACAAAGGTACAATACAGATACCGATAGTGTTGAATGGCAGAAAAATACATACGCTCATAGAAAAAAGCAGTGTCAGAGAAGTCAATCCATAGAATACAGAGTCTAAAAAAAGAGAATGTAACTTGAGAACTGCCTATGAATGATAAAAATGTGTGTTTGGATTACAGGAAGTTGTGCATGTCTTCGCTATTATTGAGACCATTCGGCATCTTGGTATCAAGCGCCAAGATAAAATGTGTCTCTAGTTGCCGAAGGGTCTTTTCACGGTTCCCACCCTGTCCAGAAATGGGAGCAGCCTCCAGTACTGTGTATTCTAAATCTTTAAGTTTGTTATTATGGAACAACTTAAAGTGTCTGTCCACTGGGTAATTTGGGTTGGAATTGACGATGGCCCTCACGTGTTGCAGAATGCGTTTGTGTACAGGGAGCTTAGTACTGCCAATGTAATCTAAGCCACATGTGCAGCGTAACTTGTAGACAGCAAAATCAGTACGGCATGTCAGATGTTCCTTAATAGGAATTTTTTTATCGCTTAAACCTGTTGAGTATTCAGTGGTATTAGTAGCGAAGGTGCATGCACGATACAAATGACAATTAAAAAAATCCTTTCCTTGATAACCAAGTGTTTTTAGGTGTTATTTCTGGACTAGGTTTAACAAGGGCATCCCTCATGGAGGGTGCCCTTCTAAATGTAATAGCTGGTGTGGCAGGTAAAATAGATTTAAGAGTGATATCTGTCAAAACTATTGGCCATTGAGAGTATATTATTTTACGAATTCTGCTCTCCTGCTGACTGTAAGTGGTAATCAGTCTAACATTTCTTATATCATTATCAACTTCAAGCGTGAGGGATACCGAAGTTGTCACATGGTCTTTCTTTGGAATCAGTAAATCCTCCCTAGGCAGTATGTTAGCTTTCTCCAGGGCCTGATTTAATAACAATTTAGTGTATCCTCAATTTAAAAAGCGAAGAAAAGCCTCATGCTGACATTTATCACATTCAATTTTTTCACTGCAGATACGGTGAATTCATAAGCATTCGCCGTAAGGTATACTCCGTATAGTGTGGTGGGGATGTGAGCTTTCAGCTTTAGGATTGAATTTCCCGCAGTTACCTTATGGTGCAATTTAGTGTGTAACCTGCCCTCGCTGACATATAGAGACACGTCTAAAAATTCAACACTGGACTCATCAACTGAAAGATAATTTTGTAATTAAAGATTATATATTCACCACGGCACCTAAATTTAGGATTTCGAACGGTAATGCAGGACTTAAGGGTATACATCAGAATGTCGTACTATTGTTATCGTGATTTATAAGGAACTGTGTACTCATGCCCACTTGGGCTGTATTGATGTTGGTAACTTTATTGAACCTGACATGAACTATACGTGACACTATGAATTTTTACCCATTGGGACTGTAGTGAATTCGGCAACTTTATTATGCTTCACACGTACACATCCCTGGTTTTCTCTAAATGTTTTGATTATCATTTTATTTCAACATGATATTCATTTGTTACACATATTTTATTTATGTGCAATGCATGGGACTGATCTGCATTCCATTTGATGTATTTACTTCATGTGATGGCAATACTGTTATACCGTTACAAAATGGCCGCAGCAGTAACATGAACTTTCCTTACTTGGGTGTTACTAGTCCGTCTTCTTAGAGACTTAATTTAAAAAAGATGTGTTGCACTACGAGTTCGAGCGTGAGCAAGCCGTAATGGCAAAACGCGTCGTTCAGCACTTGGAATAAATCTTTGCATTCGACTTTGGAGTTCGAGTACTTCTTAATAATATAGGAGGTTGTGTGGAGTGAATAATTTCGGAATTCCGGTTTCCGAACTCGGACCGCCGCTGACAGACCGCAACTTGTTGACCGGCACTGGTGGATTTCTTTATTGAACGGAGATGGTCTGACCCCCTCTACGATCTTTCACTACCCGTTATTTCTGGCGAGCAGGAGACAAGACAACCTGGGGTGAGAGCTGCAACGTGTGGAGTATGGTGTAATATATCGCTACCATCTGGTTTTGACTCCGTGGACGGTTGGAGGAAGCACGTACCAGGAGTGGGACGGGGTTACTCTTTTCTAAACACGGAAGTCTGTTTTCTGGATACAGTATTGGTTCCCACCATACACAGCACACAGAGAGGGGCTTAAGGAGCGTGTTGGGGCCACAAACTACGCTGTCCTGCAACACGCGTTAGTCGAATGCAACGACACATTGTTACATCATGGCAAGTGCGTTAGATGCTCGACGTAAACTTACTGCTGACAAGTTATTTTTTACTCAGACCGGACGGGGAGACAACATCTCCAACCCTGCTACGAGCATTGCGGAAGAAATGAATTTACAAACGTTATTAATTACCCTGGAGAAGCTACATAGAAAAGAATTGGCTAAGTGGTGGGAGGCGGAGTCCCTGCAACGGTACATCGA
The DNA here is from genome assembly GCF_964204655.1 of Triturus cristatus. Taxonomy (NCBI): domain Eukaryota; kingdom Metazoa; phylum Chordata; class Amphibia; order Caudata; family Salamandridae; genus Triturus; species Triturus cristatus. The sequence continues at coordinate 759,909,343 of NC_140589.1, read as the reverse complement.
TGTGAAACGGGTACCCAGGGGACTTAGAATTTTTACAATTCCCACCTATGAGGATCCGGACACCGATATGCTGGAAGAATGGTCTGATAATTCTACTGACTGTTCTATGACCATGATGCGTATCTTGGTAAAATATGCGTTGAAGGATCGTGCCAAACTACTACAGGAAATTGATAAATTATTTTTGGAGATCAGTCATCTCATGCCCAAGGAGGCATTGGAAACACATATGAATAATTTAGCCAAAAAAATGGACAAACTGGAGGAAGAAATAACAGCCAAGAAACAGAGGAAGTTCCTCCGGGATTATAAAGATTACCAATCAGGAAGAACACTGACATTCCACAGAAAATATGATCATCTGTTTGAAAATAAGACAGGAATTATGGTAATTCTGCCTGGAAACGGAGGCACCATAGGGAAAATCAGTGAAGGTGACATCTCTGATGGAAATCTTTCGGATGCATCAACATCGGGCATTAATCAAGAAATAATGAATGACCCCCTAAAAAGAGCGAGTAATTTTTTGTTACAGTTTCAACTACTAAACCAAAACAGGACAGAATACCAGCAGGAGAGTGGGGTCCAAAGAGGACGTGGACGAGGAAACAGAGGAAGAACAAGAGGAACAAACAAGCCAAGAAGAGGTGCAAGCAACGCAGACAAAACCTTAGTGGGAATGGAAACAAGGGGAAAAAGGCAACAGAAAATATGACAGTTGTCAACCTATCCCAACGGTCTCTCTCTGATGTTGAGATTGAGACCCTTTCTCTTGGACTGACTTTTTGCCCGTCCTCCAACATGAATTTTGCGCAAACCCGCATCGATCTATTCCTGTTTTCGAGGAAATTGAAACTGAAGAAATGGTTCAACACTAAACCATCACATCAAGATATAGTAAGTGTGAAACCCAAAGAAAGTAATCTGAATTTGAGGGACATTGAATTATTACATGCTCTACATTGTAGCACAGAAAATGTTGATACTAGTCAATCTGTACCTGAATGGGAAACGTGGGGTGAAGATGTTGACATGAATCCAGGGAGTAAGTTCAAACCTAAATCTGTGTTCCTCCCTAATGTCCAAAGTGAAGCCATTGAGATTTTTGAAAAGGGTGTCCTATATGACTTAAAGAAAATGAGATATAATAAGATCCCTTGGGACAAAAAGAATCTTACAATTAAACAAATTATGGCTATTGACAATTTAAAAACAGATCAGAATATTGTCATACGCCAATCAGACAAGGGTGGCAATGTTGTCGTTCTAGACAAACATAAATACCTACTAGAAGGATTAAGACAACTTAGTGATCAGGATTGCTATGTGAAGACAGATATGGCCGAAGTATTAAAATCTAAAACCTTATACAGAGAAACATTGGTGGGGTGGAAAGACAAAGGACTACTTGAACAGGAAGAATTCAACTATCTATACTGTGCACACCCTAGGTTACCGATCCTATACCTGCTCCCTAAGCTACATAAAGACATGCACAATCCGCCGGGTCGACCCATAGTATCATCAATAGGGTCCCTATATGAGAATACATCCAGATTCATAGATTACTTTTTGAGACCTTATGTAACGTCATTACCCTCTTATTTAAGAGATACGACTCATTTTCTAACAATAATTGAGGGCATACACTGGGAAACAAACTACGTCTTGGTTTCCTTGGACGTGAATAGTTTATACACCAGTATCCAGCATGACTTGGGACTCCAAACTATTCTACACTTCTTCAAAAGTAGATCTATCTCACTCTTACATCATTCTCATATGTTATATGAGATGATTGAGATTTGCCTCAAAAACAATTTTTTCATTTTTAATGACATCATATACCGACAGTCACAGGGTGCTGCTATGGGAACCTGCTTCACCCCCAGCTACGCGAATTTGTTCATGGGCTGGTGGGAGGAGCAGGTGGTCGCCAATATGCTTGAATTCACCAACGTTGCCCTGTGGCTGAGGTATATAGATGATATTTTTTTCATCTGGTGTGGTGATGAACTGTCAGCCAAAACATTAATTGACAAACTGAACATCAACACATATAATTTACAGTTTACCGAGAAGATCAGTGTAAACACCATTGACTTTTTGGATGTTCGTGTGGAAGTCAAAAATAATCAACTGACTACTAAATTATTCCGTAAAGAAACGGCGGGTAATAGCATCTTGAATGCAAATAGTAGTCATCCACGCAATCTGGTGCGTAGCATCCCTTATGGAGAGTTGCTTCGCGCTAAAAGAAACTGTAGTACAGCAGAGGCGTACAAAAATGAGGAGAAAATTATGTGTGCTAGGTTCAGGGAAAGAGGATATAGTGCTAAAATTGTGAATGAAGCCAAGTCCAGAGTTGAGACCAAATCCCGCAATGATCTTATTTTTTCCAAACCCAAAGTAAACAAACAAGAAATCATCAGATCCATCACCACCTTCTCAGAACAAGCCCAGGAGATACGAAGTATATTTAAAAAACATTGGCATGTGTTACTTACCGATGAACATCTTAACGATGCTCTCGGTAGTAATCCCCAAATGACATTCAGGAAAGGGCGCTCCTTAAGAGACGAACTTAGTCATAACTACATCAGAGAGAGGGGTATGAATACCAATCCGGCTAATGGGGGATTCAGGTGTTGCCATAGATGCAAAGCCTGTAGACACAGCAGAGATTGTGACAAACTACAAGTACCTATTTCGAGAAGAGAATTTATTATAAAGAAAAATCTCACTTGTAACACCACATACTGTGTTTATGTTCTTATCTGCCCGTGTGCGAGATGGTACGTAGGCAGTACAAAACACACGGCCAAGAAAAGGGTGCTGGAGCATCTACGTGCCATCAAAAACAACAATAGAACTTACCCAATTGCTAGACACTTCTTTGATTCACATTTTCAAGATGAGACTAAGGCTAGGATGGTGGTGATTGACTCCGTGGATTTGGGAATAAGAGGGGGCGATAGGGAATTGTCTCTGAGGAAACTAGAATCCCGGTATATAGTGGACTTTGAAAGCCTGGCCCCGAAAGGTTTAAATATGAGTGAGGAACTTGCAGTACATCTGCAGTGAAGTTTGTGAAATATCTTGTCAGCAGTTTTGTTGTGTTGTGCAGTTATACATTTTATATTTGTATTTTATCCTAGATGGAGTCACACCCGGTATTACATGAACTCTACATATGAAGATGGATGTATTGTATCAGACATGCAATGATATTGTTCATTTCTAATTATGTGTTTACAAATGTAATTTTTGCTCACTAGGGAATGACTTAGTGTATATTAGAAATTTGAATATATCATGATGTATAGTATATCGACTGATGTTTTAAGTACCTTTATTTCTTGAGGCTAACTGAAAGATAATTTTGTAATTAAAGATTATATATTCACCACGGCACCTAAATTTAGGATTTCGAACGGTAATGCAGGACTTAAGGGTATACATCAGAATGTCGTACTATTGTTATCGTGATTTTTAAGGAACTGTGTACTCATGCCCACTTGGGCTGTATTGATGTTGGTAACTTTATTGAACCTGACATGAACTATACGTGACACTATGAATTTTTACCCATTGGGGCTGTAGTGAATTCGGCAACTTTATTGTGCTTCACACGTACACATCCCTGGTTTTCTCTAAATGTTTCGATTATCATTTTATTTCAACATGATATTCATTTGTTACACATATTTTATTTATGTGCAATGCATGGGACTGATCTGCATTCCATTTGATGTATTTACTTCATGTGATGGCAATACTGTTATACCGTTACAAAATGGCCGCAGCAGTAACATGAACTTTCCTTACTTGGGTGTTACTAGTCCGTCTTCTTAGAGACTTAATTTAAAAAAGATGTGTTGCACTACGAGTTCGAGCGTGAGCAAGCCGTAATGGCGAAACGCGTCGTTCAGCACTTGGAATAAATCTTTGCATTCGACTTTGGAGTCCGAGTACTTCTTAATAATATAGGAGGTTGTGTGGAGTGAATATATGTAAATATATATATATGTGTGTATATATATATATATATATATATATATATATATATATATATATTACCTACTGGCGGTCGCCAGTAGGTAGTTATAGTTAGGACCCTGTTTCCATAGGAAAACCGCAACATTCTATTTTGAATAACTTTGGCGCCGGTCGACGAATCCTCGCGAAATTTTCAAAATAGGTGGGGCGCTGCGCTCCGCTCCTACCCTGAAAGTCTCGGGGGGATTCGTCAAGCGGGGGCTGAGATAAAAGGGGGGTCCCAAAACGCGTTTTTCCCATGCATTTTTCCATAGGACCTTTAGACACAGCTACAGCCCGAACGGCTGAACAGAGTTCCTTGAAATTTGGCAGAGAGGTAGTCTACAGGTCAAGGAAGTGCCTTTTGTAGGTTTGGTGTAAATCTGTTCAGTAGATTCTGAGAAAATAGCCTTTAAATCAATATATATATCTGAGCCAGCTTACGGTGCGCTTACGGTGCGCTTACCGTACGCGTACGGTGACGTGCGCGAGCGCGATTCTGATTGGCTGTTAGATCTTAGTAAACATTCGATCGGTCGAAACCAGGAAGCGGCGGCCGCCATTTTCTCTCTCGCACTCTGAGTGGGGATTAAAAAACATAGGACCAAAACATGTAAAGGGGCTGTTTAGACAGCTCCTAAGCACCTAGCCATGTTGGAGGAGTCCTCAAAGATCTCCCAAGGCCCAAAACGGAATTTTAATTTTTTCTATAATTTCGCCGATTACGCTTACCGTACGCGTACGGTAAAAAAAAAAATTTTTAAAAAAATTATCCATACTCTCCCCACCCCATGTGCAAATGGTGCCCGAAGGGCACCATTTGTGCATGGCATATCACAGATGTGAAAAATTAAAATATTACCTTTCACAACGAAGCGCATCATATGTCCTCCATGTGCGCACGGTGCGCGAAGCGCATCGTGCGTACATGGCCCATCTAGCGTAACGTGGGCACGCGGTGCGCGTAGCGCACCGGGTGCCCACCGTGCGTGCACGGCACTAACTGCGTAAAGTGGGCGCTCACTGTGCGCTCACGGTGCGCGAAGCGCACCGTGCGCGCACAGAACGAACTGCGTTAAGTGGGCGCGCACGCTACGAATGGGCGCGCACGCCGCAAAGCGCATCGTGCGTACATGGCCCATCTAGCGTAACGTGGGCGCGCGGTGCGCGAAGCGCACCGCGTGCTCACTGTGCACACACGGTGCGCGAAGCGCACCGTGCGAGCACGGAACAAACTGCGTTAAGTGGGCGCGCACGCCACGAATGGCGTAAAGTAACTTAGCATTTAAAAAACCGTACAAATTCACTGAAAAAACCATAGGTTTCACACACGTTATAGTTAGGAATTAGCATTTAAAAAACCTTGCAAATTCACTGAAAAAAACATAGGTTTCACACATGTTATAGTTAGCGGAAATTTTACTGATAAAAAACCAATGAAATTCCCCCGTTATAGTTAGTGCAGGCAACTATAACTCACGCGACCATGGCGAACCGTCAAGACTGACAAGGTAAGCCCTGCATATGCAATTGGGGCGCCGGATTCTGTAACTATAATTGAAGCTAGGCGAAGGGAAGGTAGAGGCAGCTTCGTTTTCAACAGGAGTATTGCGACAAACATAATGGAGATGTTTAACGAGGCAGACCGGAGAGAAGCGGCATCGGGCATTTTTAAAAAGAAAATGCCGGACATTGATACAACATCAACAACGGAAGTAGGGGATATTCCCAACACGTTACAATCACAATTCATGAAGCTGGAAAGGTTGTATGAAAGAGAAATACGTAAGTGGTGGGAGGCCACATCCCTGCAGAACTATATTGAAGTGGAGAGAGTACCGAGAGGGTTACGCGTTTACACGGTGCCTTCCTATGAGAATCCCGACCCACTTCTCCTCGAGGCATGGGCGTTACATACAGCAGCGTTTTGCAAGGGCACGCTGGAACTATTGGTCAAGTTCGCGTGGAGCGACAGAGAAAAGGCTTTGAAAAACATCAAGGAATTAGAAATGGAAATCAACAAGGAAACTGATAAAAATCGACTAGATCTATTACGATCAGCGATGAAAAGAAGACTTTCTGCTTATGAAACGAAGATCAAACAACGTAAACAAGAGAAGTTTCAGCGAGACGAAAGAGACTACGCCTCAGGGAGAGTGTTAACTTTCGCAAAGAAATTCGATCAATCCAGAAAAGAAGTTCAAAAAAGAAAAACCATGCCTCCGGAAACAACAGTTCAAGTGGTAACCTCGGAATCAGATGTGACCGAAAATGAGTTCTCTGAGGATGAAACAGCCGGCTCCTCTGGTGAACATACTACTCCTTTTCAATTGGAGTTCAACATCATACGCCAGACGTGGCTAAGAGGAGGCAAAAGCAAGCCCCCCGAAAAAGAAAACAAACCAGAAGGGGCGGCTGGAAGAGGAAAAACCAGGAATCAAACCCCTCGTACAACACGAGCCAAAAGGGGAGGTCGATGGTAGAAGAAACTGACCAATTAACCATCATCAATTTGACTTCTAGAATTCTGACTCCGACAGAAGAAACAGTTCTGAAACTAGGACTCTCTTTCTGTCCACGAACCCGTTTGGAATATACGCAAACCAGGATTGATATCTTTAAACTAGTGCGTAAGTTAAAATTACACAAATTCTTTAAGTTAAAACCAACCAAACAGGAAGCCAGATTCCTAAAAACCCAACATAAAGACACCGATCTACTGACGGTAAACGACCTAACCACCTTGGAAGTGTTAGAAAATCTAAGGAAAGAGGGAACCTTAGAAGAAACATCGATATACATGACTTCGACGCAAAGGATTGAAGCAAGCAATGTGACACAAGAAGCACCAACGAGTGGCCTCAAACAACCTTCCCAATTTTTACCCCAAATGCCGATGGACGCCATTGATGTTTTCTCTGAAGGGGTAATCAAAGACCTAATCAAATTAAGAGCGAGAGCAGGAAATTGTAAAACTGAACAGAATCTGACTCTTATACAGAAAGAAGCTGTAAAAAATCTACAAGAGGACACCACCATGATTATTAAACCCTCAGACAAAGGGGGCAACATTGTTTTAATACCTCGCGACCAGTATGTAAATGAAGCCTTAAGACAATTGCAAGATGCTAATTGTTATGAACTCACCACAAAGGAAAACTATTTAGAGAGTATTAAGAAATTGCATTCTATCATCAAGAAATGGCACGACACAACAATGTTGGACTTGGAAGAGTATCTATTCTTGAGAACAACAAACCCTGTAACGCCCACCTTTTATCATTTACCCAAAATCCATAAGAACGCAACACTACCACCAGGAAGACCAATCGTCTCGTCCATGGGAAGCCTAACGGAAAACCTGTCCAGGTTTTTAGATCACTTTCTCTTCGAATTTGTATTGAGACTGCCATCTTACATAAAAGACACGACTGATTTCATTCACCAACTTGAAAAAATTGAATGGGACTCATCATTCTGTATGATTGTATTAGACATTACCAGTCTTTATACATGCATCAATCATAATCAAGGACTAAAAGCCATTGAACATTTTCTCAGGAAGAGAGCTCTAAAATTTGCAACCCATAACAAAATGCTATTGGAACTTATTGAATTCTGTCTTTACAATAATATTTTTCTCTTCCAAGGAGAATACTTTAGACAGATCTCCGGAACCGCGATGGGCACCTGCTTCGCTCCCAGCTACGCGAATCTGTTCGTGGGCTGGTGGGAGGAGCAGGTGGTCTGGAGCGTTGAAAATTCAGATTGGACAAAGGAGATTGTATCTTGGCATCGATACATCGATGACCTTTTTATAATCTGGAGAGGTTCCACGGGCAAAGCAAATGATTTTATTCAACACCTTAATGAGAATACTGTGAATCTACACTTCTCAGGGGAGATAAGTTTAGTGGCAGTAAACTATCTAGATTTGAAGGTAGAAGTAAAATCAGGGAAATTAACAACTGACCTTTATCGCAAACCCACAGCAGGGAACAGTATCCTTCATGCGTCTAGCGCCCATCCTGAAAAACTGAAAAATAGCATTCCATATGGCGAGCTCCTTAGATTAAAACGAAATTGCTCAAGAAATTGTGACTTTGAAAAAGCAGCAGAGAGCAGCCTCAAACGATTTGAGATGAGAGGGTACAATATAAATCTTTTAGAGAACACTCTTGAACGAGTCAGAAAAATACCTAGGGAACAAACTTTACAAACCAAACAATCTGAGAAAGTTACGGAAGGCCAATTTCGGCGGTCTATCCTCAGAAAACACTGGCATGTACTAAAAACTGACCCTATTATTGGGTCTGATGTTTCAATGACTCCCCAAATCACATACAGAAAAGCTCGATCGTTGAAAGACAACCTGGTACACAGCCATCTAGACCCCATTTCCCGCAAACAGGGCACTTTAAAAGAAATGAAGGGCTTTTTTCCCTGTGGGAAGTGTAAAGCCTGCGCCTTTAGCAAAAGAGTATTACACTACAATGTTAAGGGCTTACCTAAAGAAAGAGTCATCTCGAAATTTCTGACTTGCCAAACACCATGGGCCTCATGTAGGTAGCCAAATACCGGTCGGTAACGGCCGATTTTCGGTAATTATACCGTTACCGACCGGTATTTTGGCTATTGGTATGTAGGGGGACAGATTGTGGATTCGGAATTTACCGATTCGGTAAAATTACCGATTCGGTAATAATACCGAATCGGTAATGTTACCGAATCGGTAATTTTTCCGATTCGGTAATTTTACCGATTCGGTAAATTCCGAATCCACAATCGAGATGTAGGGGGAGTGTGTGTGTGTGTATACGAGTCGGTATTTACCACCAACTTATAGTTGGTGGTAAATAATTAATGTATGTGTTACTGCATTTTGATGCGCGCAGCAGTGTGCAATGTGGCATACATACATGCCCTTAGGGCATGTATGTGTGCCACATGTGCACACATGGCCGAATCAGGGGTGCAACAGGGTGTCAATGTGACACCCTGCCACCCTTGCATGTCTTCCCCCCATTACCGAATCGGTATTTACCGATTCGGTAATGAGGCATACCTTCCCATCAATGGGAAGGTATGCCTCATTACCGAATCGGTAAATACCGATTCGGTAATTACCGAATAGTAACGAATCGGTAAAAAATACCGACTCATTACCTACATACGAGTTACCACTTCTAAAATACCGATTCGGTATCGTTCGGTATTTTAGAAGTGGTAACTCGTATGCTACCTACATGAGGCCCCATATGTGGTATATTGTTTAAAATGCCCATGCGGGCTTATGTATGTGGGAAGTACAGTGAACAGTGTTAAATTCAGAATTCTGGAACACATGCGGGCGATAGCGAAAAAAGATCTCACCTATCCCGTAGCGAGACACTTCGCTATAAAACACAACAGCAACAGGGATCTGTTGCAGTTTTTTGCGATTGATTGTGTCTTAGCACATGCCAGAGGAGGGGATAGAGTAGCAAGATTAAGGCGACTGGAGTCAAGGAATATAATTGATCTCCAAACTAAGACCCCATATGGGTTAAACTCAGGAGAAGAACTGATTGTACATCTAGGGACCTAGATAATAGATACTCTAGGAGTCATTGCCACTCAATAATACTTGACCTACTAATCATCAACTGTAATTTTGATTGTGACCCAATGTTGTTATCTGAATATGCTGTCTAGCATTGACTCTAAAAATATGTGTCACATCTTCTTTCTTCTGTTCCTGTTTTTCCCTTACCCCCCTTTTTTCCTTACCTCTTTTTTCTTTCCTTGCACCATTCCTCCCTTTTTTGACATTGATTGTTCTTTACCATTTGACTTATTAGCTAATAGTGCCGATACACGGCGAAATATTGACAATTGCATAATTATGGTCAAAATGAATAGTTTTGTCCGGCACCTATCACGGGGTCATAAATCGCCTGATATAGGCGGACTGCCGATCCACGGCTTTATAACTAAGAGATTGCACTGTGAAACATATCCAATGTGATAATTCTATTTTTTGCATCTATACTGATGAAATGTTTTATGTATTTCGAAAAAACATTAACTATTTCACAGCCAATCCATGATCATATATCCTTATATGTTTGTATCTGAACCATTATTTTTTGACCCTTTAAAGATGGCGCCCAAATATCCCGGACCGCTGTCCCCTCTGACCTCCTCTATGTTTAATTTTGAACGATGTATATAAGACGTAGCTTGCAATGAACTTAGTAACAACACTGAGGAAGGACTAGCTCCGAAACGCGTCTGTTGTTTACTCCTCTGAAATAAACGAAGCTGCCGTACTACTTACCTGTGAGTGCTCGATTCTTTCCTGGAAACCCGAAGGAGTCATGGAGCGTTAATAGAGATTGCGGTGCACCTCCGCATTTGAAGCACCCGCCTTCAGCGTGCCGCGCTTTCCAGGTGCAGCTGAGCAGGATATATATATATATATATATATATATATATTCTGCCAAGTGTGGGCCAAGAAAAAGGAAGGACTCCGAAAATGCATTTCCTCCATTCAATTTCCCAAAAGAACTTTAAACACAGCTACAGTCAAAATGGCTGAACAGAATTACACCAAACGTGACAAGTTAGATTTTGGTCCAGAAAGTGTGCTTTTTTTGATTTGGTGTAAATCTGTTCAGTAGTTTTTGAGAAGTTAAGGTAAAAAATGAATAGATATCAGGCAACACTACTTTCACAGTACTTCTGCAGTGCACTGTAGTACAGAAAGCTAAAACACAGTATCAGATTTCCTGGCGTGATGCAGAGAGGTTAAAATATACAATATGATTGGTTGGCTACAACATGAAGCAAAAGTTGTGGCTGCCATTTTATGAGTCTTGGACTCAGTCCCCGTGTCTTAGAAAACAAATAAAAATAAGGACCAAGAAAGGTGGTAGAGGTACCTTGACCCCCTGGGTCCTTGTGGGGAGGGGGGGGGGGGGGTTCCAGAGTAGCTCCGACTAGAGTCAAATTAAACAGGTTTTTTTTGCATGAGGCTGCGGTACTACCGTGAGGCTCAGCTCACCCCCGTGTAGTTCTGGGGTAGAACCACGGTACCGCTGCACCATGAGGAAAATAGGGCACTCCTTGGGGCACTGCAAGACCATGGGGGTTAAATAGCAACAGGGCTGTGGCCAATCCATGGGGGGGAAAGGTTGGGCGCAGAGCCTGGATGCAGGCCTGGCACAGCGGCCAAGCCACGCTCGGCAAAGCCAAAGACTGCATGCAGATTAAAAGTCTGCAGAGGGGTTGAGTGCAGACCCTCTCCATATGCTGCCAGACCCTGCGCACGGCCAAAGGACATGCACTTCAGGGGGTTGGCCGCCTACGGTGGTTGATGCAGGGCCTGGCCTGTGGCCAGTCCCTGTGGCAAACCGTGGTGCACGCCGTGGGGTAAGCTTAGTTAGGCATAGTAATAAAATATTACTTTTTGTTAAAAAAAAAAAAACTCGAAATTCAAAGAAAAATAGATTGGAGTGACATTATAGTGTGGTGAAAATTTCTGTTAAAATTTTACATTTTAAACTAAAAAAAACTGACAATCACCAGTATATAGTTAACTGAAGTAACTATAACTCGCACCCTTGCAATGCACTGCTTTTTACTTCACATATTACATCATTCATGACATGTTCTATGGCATCACTGATTACATCAAAGCAGCATCTGAAACAACATCATTGATGAGAATACTGAGCATATTGGGGGCACGAGTTATAGTTACTTCAGTTAACTATATATGGTGAATTTCAGTGGGTTTTTTTTATAGTTAAAAATGGATCGTTTTACTGACATTTTCAGCTAACAATAACGTCACTTTAACCTTTGGGTTTTTTCAGTGAATATATATTACCGCGTCACCACTGAGTAAATATATATTACCCAGTGGCGGTCGCCACTGGGTAGTTATAGTTAGGATCATGATTCCACAGGAAATTTATTCTTTGGGTAGCTACTAACTTCGCCGCCGTTTGACGAGTCCCCACGAAACTTTCCAAAAAAGTGCTACTTTTTTACTAGTTAGCGCATGGAAAGTGTCGAGGTGATCTGTGAAGCGGGCAAAGTAAAAAGGGGGGTCCCAAAACTTGCTTTCCCCATTTTTCCATTTGAACTTTAGACACAGTTACAGCTTAAACCGCTGGACAGATTTGCATTAAATTTGGCAAAAAAGTTACATCTTGGTCTAGATAGAGTGCTTATTTTGTTTTGGTGTAAATCCATTCAGTAGTTTTTGAGCAATTAATTCTCAGAAACGTTCTATTACTAGAGACGTGGAGCCTCCACGGATCCCAACAGATCTCCTGCTAAGATCTGATTGGCTGCCACCGCCTCAGCCAGGAAGTGGTGGCTGCCATCTTAGGACTCAGGCTCAGTCCCCGGTACTAAAAAAGGTTTTAAAGAAAAGACATAAGGGGTGAGTGTAAGGATACCCTGACCCTGCTTGGGACCCAAAACGTTTTATTTTTATTTTGCTGCAAATCCGTGGCAAAACGTAAAAAAAAAAAAAAAACAAGCACTGCCCCTACACTTATTGCTTATTGTTTTTAAAAAAACTTTAGTAGGCCAGGGCCCGGGGGCACAAGGCGTTTATTTTTATGAGGCAGCAAGGGCACGCAACCCCCCTCCCTGGGCTGATTTGAGCACCGGGGACCCCATCCCTCAGGGCCCTAAATCTTTTTTAGAGGGACCCCGTTCCCGGGCAATTTTGGCATCTGGTACCCCATTCCCGGGACACAACGTTTTCCCTACCCGCACTGGTGCAGGCGGGAAACCTGTGTTTGCTCCCTCTTGGTTCAAACACAATCTCTGCTGCCAGCCGGTCGGAGCTTTGAAAAAGCTCCTGCAGGCTGGGAGCAGATGTTTGATCTGTTTCCCTGCCCGCACTGATTCACAGATCAAAATATTGCTCCCGCCTGAGGGAGCGGCATTAATAGCTAACTTCGAACGGGAGCAGTACTGGATCCCTATGCATGCAGGGAGTCAGCTGGGGCTGAGAGGGCCTTCGCACCAACGAGATTATGGGGGGTGCCCTGTGTGGTCAGCAGGGCACCCATAGGGGATAGGGAACCCGGGGCTGACTAAGCTCAGTGAGGGGGGCCATGCTGCCCCCCTCCCCTTTAATTAAAATAAACAGCCCTGGGGGATGGGGTCCCCAGGGACTATCTCCCCTTTGATTAAATTAAGTCCTGTGGATGGGGTCCCCAGGGTCTAATACGACTTGGGGAGGGAGTACACATGGCTTCCTCTTCCCTTTAATTAAAAAAAGGCCCTGTGAGATGGGATCTTCAGGGCCTAAAAAGGCTCGGCGAGAGGGGGACAAATGATGCCCCTCCCCTTTAAAATAAATACCACCCTAGGGGATGGAGGTTGCAGGGCCTAATGAGGCCTCTCCTTTAAAAATTGTACATATGGCCCTTGGGGTTGGGGTCACCAGGGCCATATTAGGTTGGTGGTGGGTGCCACATAGCCCCCTACCCTTTCTTTATATATAAAGGGCACATAGCCCCCTACCCTTTCTTTATATATAAAGGGCCCTGTTAGATGGGGTCCCCAGGGCCAGGCCCTGTGGTCAACCCACTGCAGTGCACGGCCAAAGGCTGTGTGCAGTGTGGGTTTGCCTGCCTTTTGGGGGGTTGGCCACAGGGCCTGGGCGATGGCCAGGTAGTGTGGCCAACCCTAACCGCACACGGCCGAAAATCATGCGCAGCGTGGGGTTGGCTGCATGTGTGGTTTGGCCACAGGGCCTGGTTGCTGCCCAGACCCTGCAGCCATGGTCCACAATGACAGGTTTGGATTTACGTTTAGTAATTAAATATAGCTCTACGTTAAAAAATAAATAAAAAAATCACTGAAAATTACAAAGGTTAAAGTAATGTTATGGTTAGGTGAAATGATCAGAAACAACGTAAAGTTTTAAACTCTGAAAACCACTGAAATTCACCAGTTATAGCTATAGTTATCTCTTGTAACTATAAATCGAGTCCTAAGGTAACTATAACTCGTGCCCTCGCAATGCACTGCTAATTACAACCAATATTTACATCACTCGTGACATTTTCTATGACATTACTGATATTATCCATGCTACAGTTGCAATGAAATTATTGATGGGAAAAGTATGCATGGGGGGGCGCGAGTTATAGTTACCTTAGGGTTTGAGTTATAGTTACTTGATAACTACAACTGGTTAATTTCAGTGGTTTCCGACCTTCCTACTTCACTATACCTTTTTTTAATCTCTTTTTCCCCACTAATACTTACTCCATCCATCTTATTACTTTCTAGGTACTTCTCCGCTCATTTTCCTTTTTTATATTTATTGCTCTTTCATTAGATTCTCTTTCCATCCTTTGAGGATTTATATATTATTTTTCTATTTTAGAGCCTTCATATCTCTAGTTAACAAGGCTTCCCATAATATATTTGTTATCCTCAAAGTTGTGGTACTTCAATCAGGGCACATGAGAGCTCACGACAAGGAGCTGATGAAAGTAGAGCAAATAACTTTTCTTACAATTTTTTTCTAGTTTTATATACGCGAACTAGACCCGAGACATCGGGTATCACAGCGCTTTACATGAGCACCAGTTTCGTCACAGATGGACACATTCATTTTTGTTAGGCACGGGGAGATTAAGTGATTTGCCCAAAATCACAGGATGTTGACCGTCATTGTCAAGACTCTAACCCGGTTCCCCAGCTTTGAGGTCGACCGCTCTAGCCGTAAGGCTACATCGTCTCAATAAAATCAACTAATTTCCCATTGCAAACATTTCACACTCATTAGAAATTGTGTTATAAAAATATAATGTAATATTAGTACTACAATATATTCCAAAAACGACATACTGTACATAGAAAAATAGAAGAATCCTCTGTTTCTAGGAAATTCAAGCATACAAATAATTATACTTAATAACAAATCACAAGTTTCTGCTAGACAGAAAAAATCATAAAATTAGAAAGAGGCAATTAATATTTCCTACTTCTAAAGTACTTAAAGTATTCAATAAACAGCGGACAACCCAATACATTATTGTGTTGACTTGCTGAGGTCTAGTGCTCCTGTCGAACTTGTCATTGGCTGTAGATTTTCTATCAGCACAAACTCGCACAATACTAAAGTTTTACTCATACCAAAAACAAAAACAATTAGTTTGTTAGCGCCTTGTGTGTAGGAAGGAAAGTTTTCACATGGAAAAATATTTTCCATGTAAAGAAAAAAAAATCAATTTTTAATTTCACATTCACCCACACCTAGATATTTTTCAAGATGCAGATGTTCTGGCCAAGAACGGACAGGGACTGCAGGCAAACCTCTCTGTTCAAGGCCTGGTGTTTTTATGAGCAGATCTGAGCCTGAAATTCCCACAAGCTGGCGAGGAACACACTAGTTCATTCTGAACCAGAGCCCCGCCGTTGAAAGAGTTAATCGCAGCCGTCACTGCAGTAACTGGGGCATTTCTTAAAATGGCAATTTACATGACCACAGCTGTAAACAGTCACAACTGAACATATAATTACAACGTTCCAAGCAGGCGCAGGCCGCCTTAGTACAAGCTGGGCAGCGCGACATTTACATATGCAGAAATATGTGTCCCTGTCAAATGAATGCTTTCTGTTTTGACAGTAAAAGCAATCGTAAAAAGAGAAATGGAGATTGCATTTTTTTTTTTCAAACCACGAAGGCACTTTGCAGCACATCCAGAAAATGGTGATGGAATTTCTATTTGAAAACTGCCGATTCTCTGCTGCAGAGAGAGCATCATACCATCCTCAAACAGTGGAACAAATGTACTTTAAATAACACGATTAGCCATTAATTAAATGAAATTGTAATTTATAAATCGCTCTACTACCCGTGGGGGTCTCAGATATATGGCGGAGATATCTCAGATATGGCTGAGATATTCTGGCAAAGGAAAGAAAGACAGGGGGGAGGGGGCGGGGGGGGGGGGGAGAGAAAAAAGGTCACCGGATTAAAAGAACAAACAGCAATATACAACATGTTCATATGATCACTATGAAACCAACCTTGAATAACACACACTGCAGCGATGGCCAATTTTTTATCAATGGGCAGCGAACCACTGGCAAGGCTTGAATCGTCACTGTAGAATAGATATATTTAAGGTTGTCGGTGTCAGGAATTTTCGGGAGCACCTCAGTGTTGTTTGCCGCTTAGCGTATTTGTTTGTGCTCCCTTTGGTAATTCTGCCCTACTAACAAAGGTCTTTATATTTATGTAAAGCATTATCATAGAATTTCAGTTACTTGAGACAGGATTTTGATAACCACCTCAAGTTAATTTTTCTAGCACCAATGCACTAGCAAGCCGATATAAGAAATCTGACTCATACCCGCAGTGCACCTCGGTGTGAGGTCACCACATATGGCCAAAGTTGAGGCAGTTATCTGTTCCCTTCCAAGAGCCAGACAGCAGCCACAAGGTGGATTAATATGTCTCCACTGCTGTTACGTTCCCTCACCAGGTATTCTTCAGCATAAAGGCACATACATAGCAGGTACAGTAGCAGTCATCTTTCCACTGGAGTAAGTGGCTAGATGTAAGTAGACACAGCTCCCAGTTCATGACTTCTATTGGGCAACTCAATCCTGTTGTTCAATCGCAATATTCCTCCCATGACACCTTGAAGCGATTCTCTACCTGTTGGTACAAAAGTATTTTCTGGGACACTGGAGACCACAGCATAAGAGGAGACCAACTGAGAGAAATGTACAACACACTTTCCCGCTGTGACTGTTCCAAGGACAACACTCCACTGTACGCCACTCCATTTTATGCCACTCCACTCTACTATACGCTATTACACTCTAAACAACTCCTCTCTACGTCACTCCACTATACGCCACTGCAACTCTACACTAATCCACTGTACGCCATTCCACTCCACTCAATAGCACTCCACCGTACGTTATTACACTCTACGCCACTCCAGTCTATGATATTCCAGTCTAGACCACTTAACTGTACGCCCTTCTACTCCACGCTACTCAAGTCTATGCTACTCCACTGTACGCAATTCCACACTCAAGCTATTCCACTCTATGAGCCTCTACTTTCGACCACTACAGTGTACATCTCCACACTATACGCCACTCCACTCTACATCACTCACTGTATGCTATTACAATGTACACCAGCCCACTCTGAGCTATCCCACTGCATGACACCACACTCTGCGCTATTCCACTATGGCACTCCACTCTATGCCACTTTTCTCAACGTTATTCTGCTGTCCATAACTCCACTGTATGCCACTCTGATCCATGGCACTCCATTCTATGCCACTACACTCTATGCTATTCCACTCCACACCATTCCACTGTACAGCACTACATTCTGTCCCACTACACTCTAACCCGCTCACCTCCACAACACTCGACTCTATGGTATTCCACTCTACACCACTCCACTCCACGCGACTCTACTATATGCTATTTCACACTTCGCCACTCCACTGTATGCCACTTCAGTCTACGTTATTCCACTGTACGCCACTACACTGTACCTAACTCCGCTCTAAGAAATTCCACTTTCTACTGTATGCCTCTCCACTTAACGCTTTTCCACTCCATGTCACTCCACTCTACCCTACTCCAGTGTGCACTACTCCTCTCTATGCCACTACACTCTAAGCTATTCCACTGTACCTCACTTCACTGTATGCCACTTTACTCTACATCACTCAACTATATGCCACTCTGCTGCTCAGTATTCCACTCTAAGCCCCTCCATTGTACACTATTCCACTGTACATGACTCCACTCTACGCCACCGCACTGTACGCCTCTACACTCTATGACACTCCACTCTTCGCTATTCCACTATAAGTGACTTCACTGTACCCTACTCCACTCTATGCTATTCTACTGTATGCTAGTCCATGCTACGCCACTCCACTATACACTTCACCACTGTGTGCCACTCCACTGTACGCTACTGCAGTCTATGCTGCTCCAATTTACGCTATTCCACTCTACCCAATTACACTATATACCACTCCACTATAGGCTATTTCACTTTACGCCATCCACTCTATACAACTGCAATCTACGCTATTCCACTGTTCACCACTCCAGTCTAAACTACTCAACTGCATGCTATTACACTCTACTCCATTCCACTCTATGCTATTCCAGTGTACACCACACCACACCACTCCACTCCAAACCACTCCACTATACGCTATTCCACCGTACGCTAGTACAGTCTACGCCACTCAACTATGCGCTATTCGACTCCATGGCTACACCACTCCATTGTCGCTTCTCAACTCTTTGCCACTCCACTGTAAGCTATTCCACTGTATGCTACTCCACTGTACGCCACTCCAGTGTACTCCACTCCACTGTATGGTACTCCAGTCTTTGCCACTCCACTGTAAGCTATTCCAGTCTATGCCACACCACTCTACACCACTCCAGTCTATGTTATTCCATTCTACGCTACTTAAGTATAACTACTCTACTGTACACAATTCCACTGTATGACACTCTACTGTATGCAATTTCAATGTACGCCACTCCACTTTACACCACTGCAGTGTATGCTATTTTACTGTATGCCACTCCACTCTACAGCACCGCACTGCACGCTATTCCACTGTATGCCACTCCACTGTATTCCACTCCAGTCAACACCACTTCACTCTATGCCACTCTACTTGATGTTATTCCACTGTACGTAACGCCACTCTACCCGACTCCACTCTATTCCACTCCTCTCTACGCTACACCCCTTTACCCTAGAGCACTGTGCTGCACTCCACTGTACGCTAGTCCACTCTATGCCACTCTAGTCTACCCATCTTTACTCCACACCACTCCACTGTACTCCGCTCAACAACATTTTACTCCACTTAACAGATTCCACATCTTCACTCTACCACACTCTACTCCTATAGCACACACTGTACAAAAATGTACTCCTGTCAATGGCAGTGAACAGCACTCTACTTTACTCTATATCACTGTACGATACTCTACTCAACTCCCTCTAAGCCGCTTCATCCCAATTTACAATACTGTATGAGACACTACTACACTGTGGCCACTACAACACTTTTTGCCACTCCACTGTACATTACTCTGTGCCTCTCAACTCTACGACAGTCAATCCCACTCCACTTTACTATACTGTACCAAACTTTTCGCTACCCCTCGCCACTCCACTGTACAACACTGTAATTCACTCTGTGGCACTCTACTCCACTCTATGACATTCTCTGACACTCTACAACAAGCCAGTCCACGCCACAGTACCACACACCTCTCCATTCTATGACACTTTACTCCACTATATGCTATGCCACCCCACTCTACTCCTCTCCTCTCCATGCCACTCTACAACACGCTACTTCATTCTATGCTATGCCACTCCACTGGGCTCCACACTACTCTACTCTACAGCACAACACTTTACCTCACTCTATGGCACTGTATAACACTTCACTCTACACAGCTACATTCTACCACACTCTATGCAACTCCACTCCACAAGACTCTACTACACTCTGTGCTACTATACCATACTGTACTCCAATCTATGCCCATACGCTACACTGTACAACACACCACTCCACTGTTTTATGTAAGACGCCACTCCAATTTATAACACTTTGCTCCAGTGTATGCTACACCACTCCACTCTACCACACTGCACTCTACTCCATTCAACGACACTCCACTCTACACCACTTCACAATACCCCACTGCATTGTACCCCTCTCCACTCTACAACAATCCACTTAATGCCACTCCACTGTAAACTACTCCACTGTACGGTATTCCACTATACGCCACTCCACAGTGCCCACACTTCACTCCACTCTGCAATACTACACAGTAAGACAGTACACTGTATAACACTCTCATTTTCTCTACTGTACCACACTACATTTAATGACACTCCACTTGATGACACTAAACTCTACGATTTGAAACACATTTTTATGTAAAAACAAACACTGAAATTCAATGGAAAAAAACCAAAGGATAACCCTTTGTTATAGTAGCGAAAGATTAATGTATTCTTCCTATACAAACCAAACAAACTACATGAACATTAGATTCTGAAGTTATAGTTATACCTTAAGTTTAAAATTTACACACCACCGTTATATTACTAAAACTTTATACAGAAACCAAACAGAGTACACAAAAATTAGAAATTCTAAACGTATACCTTTAATTTATGATGTGCGCACCACCTTCAAATTGTTACAACTTGCGCACCTCCATACACAGTGCATTGAGCTTGGTAGCCACACTACATTAACTATAGCTTACGCCTCCCCCAAGGACTGCTTATTCACTTTTATTTTATATTACTAATGACATCTAAAATAATAGCATTTACAATAACATTTATGACATGGCAAATTACATAATTCGTGAGAACTCAGTGCATGGTAGAGTGTCTAGTTATAGTTAATGTAGTGTGGCTACAGAGTTCGATACACTGTGTAAGCAATCACCTCCAGCCAATGCTCCAGACTCCACACTGGGCCCTCTAAAGGGCATCATACACACTACAACACATCTCACCTAGGGCCCTGAGAAATATGATCACATCAACCCTACCCCAATGGAACTCCACCAGCTCTTCTTGCCAGCCTGCACCATCTTCAAAACCAGCTGCATCATTTACAAAGCCATCAGAACATGTGTTGCCGCCTATGGACCTGACAAGCTCTCAGCTCATCCTCAGCCAGGATACTGTCTGACAGGAGACAAAAAATAAAAAATAGATGAAAAAAAACAAGGGATCTTGCTTTCCTATTTAAAGCACACAGCAGATGGAACGACCTGAGCTGGTGGGCACACCCTTTTCAATGTCACAATAATGAAACGAGCACTGGCAAAGCCAATCGGCCTGGAAATGCTGCCAGTCTTTTGGCTTTGCGTCAGGTCTGGTATCAAGCTTTTACTCATTTATCCGCAGAATGTTACACAAATGATGACGGTTCCGCAACCTCCCCTGGTCACCCTCTGCACCTCACTCAATTTGATTACAGATGATAACTCTGGAAGAAGGGAGAAAACAAGGAGGGTAAGAGGTCCAACGTTGCACCGCACTCTAGACAAAATCGGAGAGCCAGAATCAAACAGCCAAGAAACCGTCTCTGTAATGAGAAAAGGCAAGCAATGAGGTAAGTATGCGAAGTGTGTTTTCTTCCAATTTAGTTCTGTTCAAGAAGCACTTGTCTCTACCTGAATTATACCCTTCTTGCAGGAATGTTTGCACTTGACATAAGAAAGGAGAGTGCGGTGCATCTAGAAAAGAGAATAGAAAAAATAACTAAAATTAATTTAAGTTAGGAAATTAGTGGGAAAATGCCATGTAGAATAAAGTTGTACCAAACAGGAAAAAACAAACCTTATGTAACGTAGTAATGAACCAATATATATGTTCTTCATGGCATAGAATTTACATGTTTGTTTTGTCCACCTTAACTCCAAGCAGACCTAAATACTATATTTTCTAACTTTTCAGGTATCCCGAGAACCAAAGATTAATGGAACAGAAATAAGCGGACCTCCAGAGACTAAGAGCGTAAATCAGATAAATCCAAAGAAATATTCTAATAAAGTAAATTATACTGGGGGGGGGGGAAAGGGCTCTGTAAAATAATTGAATTATGAAGCTTTTGTTTATGTTCCTTTAGACAGAAATTTCCCAGGCAAGCACCGGAGCAGGCATCAGGGAATTGCAGGAGCCCGAGGTAAGCGCCGACAGGAAGGAGGAGCACACGTCTTGAGATGACGCGGAGAAACAGGGAGTGAAGACGCAGAGTGCACATGAAGATCATGGACACTGAAGAACTCCGATGCCCACACGAACACGAAAGACTCCAGCGACGATTCCCCGGAAAGACAGGTAAGGAGAAATCAGTAGTTCCACCCTACGTCTCGAAGCAGGAACGCGAAGTGTCTCTGCTCGGGACTATGGTGTATTTGAACTCTCCGGCGACTCCCGAGAATGTGCGTTGCAAGAGCCGTCCATTTTTGTAGTTCGACGGTGATACGCGACCGGCAACTATTACACTTTGTCAATGGTTGTATTGTTTTGCCACATTTTTGTAAGATATTGGTTTAGGAGCTGCTGGCCTCTTGCACATATTAAAAAAACAGAAAGAGAAAAAAAGCTAAAATATTTTATTTGGTCTCAAAAAGCACACTTTGCCATAGTAATCTCTGGCACTGAAGGAACAACTTTGTGTCCACGTGTGTCCCTTGTAAAAGAGTAGAATTGCTTCACTCAGACTGAAGGTAAACAATGGCAGAAGAAAACAAAAGACCATAGGATGAAAAGAGAGAGAGAGAGAGCAGACTACCAAAATATAAAAAGCGGTGGGCCTATTGGCTGTATCAAGGGGTCAGCACATCAACGTATATAAAACATATGTAAAGCAGTCACAAATAACTATAATCAAATGTGTATTTCATAAATTCACAAAATTAAATGTTTAGTATTAGTGAGTGTCACAAAATATTTTCGAGAAAGCATTATTAAAAAAAAACTAAACATGTCTCGGAGTCTTTTTTTAACATTTTCAGGCTACAAAGTGCAGACATAGAACCAACCACAAGGGGTCCCTACACTTCAGAGAAAGAGCATACAGCTGTGCTCCCTACAGCTCTCCAAAACATTAAAGAGATGGTTGGTGGTGCCCATGAGGAACAAAAAATATGATTAAATAGCACTCACAGGGCATTATGGCGACCTCTTTACCTGCAGGAATGAATAATAAATGAGCGTCTCCTGATGCTAATTTATTGATCTTTTTTTTATTTTTTTTTTAAGGTCTCAGTTCCAAGGCCCCCATGGCCCATGCCAGCTCCCCAGTCAGCACCCATTGTGGGTGCTGGCGGCAGCCGAAC
Source organism: Triturus cristatus (assembly GCF_964204655.1). Taxonomy (NCBI): domain Eukaryota; kingdom Metazoa; phylum Chordata; class Amphibia; order Caudata; family Salamandridae; genus Triturus; species Triturus cristatus. The sequence goes on along the minus strand of NC_140589.1, from coordinate 759,886,378 downwards.
ATTTTTCCTTTTCTCTGAGTGATCTGGTGCCCACACGGGGCACCCACACTTTTTGTTTTTAAGTTGGGTCAGCAAGTGGGAGTCTTAAGGCCCATGTGGCGACTCTTAGCTTTAGAAAGCACCCTGACAAGAGCCTGCCATTTCCTTTTTACATGGGTTCCCCGGTTCCGAACCCACATCTTTTTTTCCACTTGATGGCTGCAGGGGGAGCCCCGAGGTCCCTGCACCCCCGCCCAGCACCCCTTCCAGCATCCATGCTGGATGCTACGAAAGCCGGCTCCATTCCTTTGCTCCCTCCTGGCAGAAGCAAATTTGTGTTGTGTTTCCTGCAGGAGAGTGCAGGAAGGGAAAATGTGTATTCCCTGCCCACACTCTCCCAGGTAGGGAACATCAGTGTCCAGGGGATGGGTCCTCCCCATTCACTGCTGTTTACACCACATATTAAATTACTCATGACATCTTACATAATATAATTGAAAATATCACTGCGACATTTGTAATTAAATTATTGATAAGAAAACTGTCCATGGTGGGGGTGCGAGTTAAAGTTACCTTAGGGCAGGAGTCATCGTTACTTGAAATAACAATAACTGGTGAATTGCTGTGGTTTTTAAAATTTAAAACGTTGTTACTGAACATTTCACCTAACTACAACGTTACTTTACCCTTTGGTTTTTTCAGTGACTATTCATACATACATATATATTGTTTTACTATAATCAAAAGATCATGTCTAATGTCAGAATTACAAACTAAAATGAAACGAAAAAGAATTAAATGATGGTGCTCCAGAAACAGCCTATGGTTCATATAACAGTTTTCAGTCAAATGGTCTGCATAAAAGTGCCTTGCCGAGAATTCCATTTAGGAATAGTATTTAAAATATCTTTAAATTCTTTAGCTGTAACATGCCAGGGTTTCAGTACACATGGTGCCCTGTGCATAAAGGCTGTTTAGAAACACAAAATTGGAATGATGATTGAATGCAAAAGCAGCAATCCACCCCCGACTAGAAGAAATCGATGTCAACAAGGCATTGCCACTGAAGAAATTTGCATGTGCAATTAGTTTTGCTACATTAGGCTTCTGCCTCATGGGCTTTTCTTTTATATACTGTAGTTAAAACACCTGGGCTGCTGCAGATTTAAGGCCAAATGCAAGCAAGCGTCACACAGTTGTCAAGGAGAAGCTTTTTAGACTTGGCTGGTGTTTTCATTGCCTTGTAAACAAAATGAACAAAACATTTTAGAGTACCCTGTAGGGTGCTACAGAAAAATTCATATTATGGGCTTAATGCAGAATGCTAAATTAAAGGAGACATAGTATCAAAATTACGTTAAATTCGTGTTTTTTCCTTTTAATATAACAAACTAGATGTAAAATAGAAACGAGGATTCAAATGAAAGGACATGCTGAAATGTGTGAAAAAAGAACAAGGGAACATGATATGAAAAGAAATGGGGTGGAAAGCTGCAACACAAATACCCATATGCGGAAATACAAGAAAAACAAGCATTTGGCAAAGGCTTTTAATAGACTCGCTGAACATGTGTGCGCTTTCACTCGTACTTGTAGCCATCTTGAAAAGGTTGAAAACATTTTAAAGATAGCTGCCTAGTGTGTGGCACTCAGAGAACAAGGGGTTTGGAAGGGAACGTGGGCACTGAGCAAGGGGGTTAATTTGTTAATAAGGAGGAAGTGGGAGCAGATAGAGAGAAAGAACAAGAAAAAACAGTCCCTTCGACGCACTGCAATGGAAGGTCTGCTGTCAACACTGGAAGGATATATGCCATAAAATCAAAACACAGAGACCGAGGGGGCGTGGCCTAGCGAGCCATCATGGTGGTCGCAGAGTAGGCGAGCTCCGCCGAGCCCGTTTGCATAATCCTGAATTTATCCTGCTCCCTTAGAGATAACGTATCGCCACGTGTCAGCAGCATTCCCGAACTTCTGGTTGATCCTGCGACGACAACTGCGGTCATTATCCTCCGCTCCGGAGTAAAGATCGTCCAGGCGCGATGCTGACGGTTCCGGCGGCGGGGCTGGAGGAGGGCTCCTGTTGAAGTCACTCCGCTCAGAGCTCGGCCGGAGCCTACGCGAGGCCCCGGCTCCACTGAAGCATACAGGCCGTCGGCGGGAGACTTGGCTGCAGGGGGACGGTGGGTGGTGCGATCGGGGGTTATATACCGGCCCCTTCCTTCCCCCCCGGCTAGCTGGTTCCGTTGGGAGTGTTGCAGCCTCGCTGGTGGCGAGCATTGTGCCGATTCCTTGGGACGCTGGGCGCGGGTTTGCCTCCGGACCGCCGCCCCCGTTCTCCTCCTTGCCACACTGAGGGCTGCCCTATCCCGCAGTGGCCGCATTGTCATTAGTGTAGGGTGGTGGATGGACCCCGAGCCCGGACTCCGTCATCATCCGCTGGACGGGGGGACGCCGCTTGGGAGACCCGGGGTTCCGCATGGGCGCCGTGTGGACGGATGGCTACGTGGGTGGCGCAGTGGGGACCCTCCATACTGCTGACTCAGCCCCGCTTCTGCCTCTGCATCCATCGGCGGTCATGTCGGACCACAGTGGTGCTGTGCGGGAGCTACTACGGAGGCTGCCGTGTGCTGTTGATCTGCTTGTGGGGCTGCAGCTGCGATTGGGGATTGACGCTCAGGCTGCTGGGGGCTCTGGCCTGCAGGTCTGCTTGCTCGGCCCAACGACCTCCTTCCTGTGGCCCGTAGGTTGCGGACACGCGGGGGCCCCAGTGCGGTCCCACTGACGCTGAGGGGTGAAGGTCGGTGGTGATTGCCTCGCTGTGGCTTGTGAGCGGCCGGTTTCCACCCGTGTCCCCCGTGCTTGAAGATAAATGGGCCTGAGCCCCACCTGAAGCAGATACTACCCGGACTGCCCCTAAGACCTGCCTGCCATATCGGGCAGTATATACCAGATTGGTTTGAACCCTCGGTCTTCATTTCTCCTACGACCGTCTCGCAAGCACCATGACGAGAGACAAATTGCAGGGGAACACAGCGAGACAGCCCACGATTGACCGCTGTACTGGACTGACCACGCAGGCGGCGGACCAGGGGAGCGCCCAGGGCGGACCACCGGACAATGCAACACTTCTGGCGGCAATAACACAGTGCAGGACAACCCTCGAGACCAAGATAGGTGAGGTGGGTTCAGAAGTCCTACTTCTCCACCAAGAAATGTAGTGGAGAGCGTCACAGTTGCCGAGACCACAGTCTCCGAAGTTGAGGACTCTGTAACTACTTTAAAGAAAAAGGTGGCGTCCTTTGAAACGATATCTAGAACCTTGGCCTCATGCGTCGAGGATGCAGAAGGGAGGGCTCGGCGAAGCGAGCTCCGCTTTGTGGGCTTTCCCGAAAGCTGCGAAGGTGGCGACATGGAACAGTTCTGCCGCCTGACTCCATGTCCAACTGTTTCATCATCGAACGCGCCCATAGGGCCCTTCTACAGAAACCTCCTCCAGGTGCCCAGCTGCATCCCATTATTGCGAAGATCCTAAATTACCATGACAGAGTCACTATCCTGAAACAGGCCCGCCTCAAGGAGCCCCTGCACTTTAACAATGCCCGCATTCTCATTCTCCCAGATTACACAAGACTGGTCCAACAACAACGACAGTCTTTTGCGGCAGCCAAGGCACGCTTCCGTGGCCTACAGATACAGCACGCCCTCCTGTATCCTGCCAGATTGAGAGTGATCTATCAGGCCCGCACATTATTCTTTGATTCTCCAGAGGAGGTGTTTGCCTGGACGGATGAGACCGTGAAGTTGCGCCCCAATCTACCTTCCAGATTGGACTTGGACTCCTCCTCTGGGGATCCAATGCTCACATCTACTAAACCCAAGAATAAATCGTCCAGGAGATCCCGATCCCGTCGCAACTCACAGTCCCATGGCGGCACTAGCAGAACGCCGTCCACTTCCAGATCGGGACACACAGCATCGTGAGTACTTTGGCCTTATCCTGCTGGTGACGCTGGAGCTGCTTCTCTGAGGCCACCCTATACCCATGGGGGGAACCCCCTCATGTGACTTAGCTTTGTTCCATGTGACGCATCCTGGCCCAGCTTTACTGCCGGGGAGCATGGATTGAACTCACTTATACATGTCGGCCCGAGACTTTGAGTTTGTATGCTGCTGATCTTTTCAGATTTTTTCTTACAATTGCAATGTTATCTTTGATGGGGCTTGGACTGGGCTCCACCTTTGTTAGACCCTCAGTGGTCCAGGGACGGGCCCACAGTTCCAGATGGGCTCTTGGGGATCCATTGGCGTAGAGGTCGAGGTGCCCCCATTGGGGCCCTCGTATCCTACTCACCACGATAGATACTTCAATGGTTCTAAGGTATTGGGGTGGGGGGTGGAGGGTTGTTCGTGGGTTGGGGGTTGCATTTTGTACTTGCATATTGTTTCGCTATTGTTAGGCTTTTTATCTGTGCACTGATCACTCACCGTTTTCTGAGCCATGCTCATATTACTCTACTGCCTATTGGCTCTATGCCCCTGCTGCCTAGGTGCTACTGCAGTACCGGGGTCCCTCGCTGGTCACTCCGGAGGACGCACCTAGCCTGTATGACATCTATACATATCTCACCCAATGCCGTGCCCACAACCTAAAACAGGCATACTCCGTATACTCAGCTGGAATGTGCAGGGAGCACTTGATAAAATTAAACGGGGTGCCATTCTCCGATAAGTCAAGTGCGACGGCGCAGATATATTGATGTTACAGGAAACACATTTATTAGGCTCAAAGACCCCTTGTCTTCTCCGCTATGGGTTTGCGCAAGTCTTCCATTCCGGCTTTACTAGGGGCTCCAGAGGAGTGGGAATCCTTATTCATAAGCGCGTTCCTTACGTACACTCCAAATCCTGGGTGGATACGCAGGGCAGATACATTGTCATTCAAGGGTCCATTTTTGGGGAACAGGTGGTTTTGGGCTGCGTGTATGCTCCTCCCCGCTTTCCTGGTCTCTGACAGAACGTCTCCTAGCCCTTTGGCTGGAGATACCCCCTGGCGTAACGGTCGTTGGAGCTGATTGGAATGATGTCATGAATGTGACCCAAGACCGCTGGAGACAGGGGGGGCTGCCTATGCCCTGCTCGGTCACTAAACTTAGTTCTTTGGTGGCGGGAATGGGCTGGTCAGATACGTGGCATGAGATGCATGGTGTGGAACAGGGCTATACCTACTTTTCTTCTGTCCACGAATCCTTCTCACGCCTGGATTATTTATTCGTCCCTTTAGGAGCTATGGGCAGAGTATCTGCGGTAGATATCCTTCCGAGAGGCCTTTCGGACCATTCCCTCGTCACCCTAACGCTACATCTTGGCCCTACGCGGCCACCCTTTAGATAGCGCCTTTCTACCTGGAACCTTCAAGATGAACAGTACAGAGATCATCTAGACCGAGCCTTAGACCAATACCTGGAGCTAAACGTGGGGTCTGTGGAGGTAGCTGAGCCTCTCTGGGAAGCCCTGAAGTCCACGATACGTGGTGTGGACATCTCATATTGCTACGCCGCGTGCCGGGCCCGGAAAGAAGAATTTTGAGGTCCGAGGCCCGCTTGGTTACCCTGGAACAGGCCAGTAGGGGGGAGCAGGGCGCACCGGCGTGCCGTCAGCTGACTCTCGCGAGACAGATGCATGCTGATCTCTTAATGGAGGAGTATATATCAATGGGGGGACAAATCCAGCAAATTGCTTCATCCCCTGACTCACTCTGCAGTGGTGGGCCCTGATGGTGGCCCTCTGCGTGACCCCCAGGCCATCGCCGAAAGTTTCACATGCTATTATGCAACACTCTACGCCCGCATGGAGTACTCGTGGTAGAGCAGATCCACCACTTAATAGATGCTCTTCCGCCTCAGCGCTTCCCTACCGCGGCGCGAGATTGCCTGGATTGCCCTCTCACAGTGGAGGAACTGGGGGTGGCCCTACACGGACTCAACTCCGGTAAAGCGCCAGGTCCTAATGGCTACCCATGCGAATTTCATAAACGATATTTACGAAACTGGGCCCCCACTTCCTGAACACAGTCGAAGAGGCGAGAGATCTTGGCCGCCTTCTGCTGGAATGGCGCTATGCAGAGATTGTGGTCTTTCCAAAACCAGGACGACCCCCCCAATCAGCACACGTCATATAGCCCTATTTCGCTACTTGACATAGAAGCCAAAATACTGGCCAAATGCCTTGGAAAATAGACTCTCCCCCTATATAATCCAGGTGGTCCACCCAGACCAGGCGGGCTTTATGCCCCACCGTGCAACGCGGCACAACATTCGTCGTGCACATATTGCCGTAGATGCCTTTCAGAGGCTTGATGTGTCTGGCGCGCTCCTCCTTGCAGACAAGGACCGTGCCTTTGATTCTCTCAGCTGGCCATATCTATTTGCACTCCTTGACCGACTAAACCTCGGCCCGCGGTTCCTATCATACCTGGAGCTACTGTATACTGAGATTACAGCATCCGTCCGCATCGCTGGGTCGGTCTCGACCACATTCCAGGTGGGCTGGGGGACTCGACAGGGGTGGCCGCTGTCGCTGTTCCTTTCTGCCCTTGGCGGCATGGGTGAGACTAGACGCCATGGTTACGGGATTTGAGTGGGCACATGGACACTCGGACCATATAGCCCTTTATGCCGACGACGTTCTTTTCTTCCTCACAGATGTTAACAGGACTGGCCCCCAATTACTCCGCATCATGGAGATCTTCGCGGAGACCTCGGGCCTCTATATGAATCACTCCAAGTCTACACTGTGGACCAGGGGCCCACAGATACTCCTCGGTCCCTGGGCTTCTGCAATACAGGTGACTACAGTCGGCTTGAAGTACTTGGGGGTGTTCCTAGCAGACTCGGCAAACGTCTCATGGGACCATAATATCCTCCCGGCATGGACGCGTGTTGAAGATGAACTTAAAACCTGGTCCCATATGTCCTTGTCGCGTCTGGGTAGATCCGCCATTTTTAAAATGGTGTCCTTACTGCGGTTATTGTACCAACTACAGAATTATCCGTTCCGTATCCCACCTGCGTGGTTCCGCCAGGTTAACTCGGCCCTGAGTGAATTCCTATGGGCCGGGAAAACTCCTCGAGTGGCGCAACGTACTTGTTTTCAGTCGACATACAGCAGCAGCCTAGCCACATCGGATATCTTGTTTTACTATATGGCCTCACATTTGCTTATCCTAAATGAGTGGTGGTACGGGGACCGTTCAGACCCGGCCTACCTGCTGGAGCGCAGACTCATGGGAAACCACTCCATACATACTATTCTCTATTCCGCCCTGCTGCGCCGAGTCCTTCTGTCAGCTACAGGTATGGTGTTCCAAGTGTGGAAGCAGGCATTGCGGAAGATAGGATGGTGGGGCAGACTGACAAAAGAGACTCCGTTGTGGGCGTACTGAGGTTTGCCTCAGCTGGCTGGCCTGGCGGGCTTCCATCATTGGGATGCTATAGGAATCTCGACCCTCGGAGATGTTATGCGAGGTGCGACTCTTAAGTCTTTCTGTCAACTCCAACAGGAGTTCTCAATGCCCAAGACTCAATTTTATAAATTCCTACAGTTTTGACATGCCCTTATTCCCAACATCGCTAGCCTAGAATCCCTCCCTGAATTTAGCCCCATCGAAGCTAAACTCTTCATGGGAGACCTGCATGATCATAAAATTTCCAAAATCTATCAATCTTTGGTGACAAATAGCCCCTCCACATTAGATAAACTTCGGGGGACCTGGGAGGAGGACCTCGGACCTCTGGAGAGTGAGGATTGGACGGAAGCACTTTATTCCCCTAGGGAGGCGGCAATAGCTATGCGTCTCTGCCTGATCCAGTTTAACTACTCGCATCAAATATATTACACTCGGGTGCGACTATGGAGGGCTGGCCTAATAGCCTCCCCACTCTGTCTCCGCTGCTCTCGGGAAGACGGTACCCTGTTCCACACGGTATGGCAATGCGATGTCATTGTACGATTCTGGAGGAGAGTGTTGGCCTGCTTAACTGAAGTCTTGGGATGGGATCTCCCTTTCTCACCTAAATTAGTACTATTGCATATCTTGGAGGGCATAGGGGGCAACATATACAAACGACACTTATTGCTCCTGGGTCTTACCTTGGCTAAAAGAGACATAGCGCGCAGCTGGAAGGCGACCACTTCACCACCAATAACGGCCTGGAAGAATGGGTTAGATTTTAATATGGGTTTGGAACTGTGTTTCGAGCCCGAGGATGCCCTCAAAAACATGTGAAGATCTGGAAGCGATGGGCGGAGTATAGGGGTCTCTCCTTAGAACCTGATGTGGCCGCGACTGAGATCTATGGCAGTTAGGATGATCCCATACGATACAGGTTTTATTTGTGCGGACCTGCCTGTTCCCGCCACAGGATTAACTGCGATTATCGATGGGAGGTGGAGTATCGACAGTGCACAGAGGGGGTGAGGGGGGTTAGTTGTAAATGTAATAGTTCTTGCTTTTTTTTTCTTTGTCAAGATTATTCATGTAATACATTGTATAAATGTCAGCATATTCATTATGTTATATATGTAGCAGTACGTCTCTGGGTTACAGAGCACTGCAAGATCTTTGTTGTTTGACGCAATAAAATTTGTTAAACAAAAAAAATAACACAGAGACCGAATTGCTCCTTGAAAGTGACATACACAACAAGCATTTGCAATGCAATAGGTCTCGCAGTTACACGAGTTAAAGCTATTGGCATTGTAAATGACAATGCCAATAGGCATTGTTATTTGCAATGTCAATAGCTCAAACTCGCGTAAATGCGAGACCTAATGCATTGCAAATGCTTGTTGTAATAAAGTAAAGAGGTCTTCAATATTATAATATAGTTTCAAAATAGGATTTCAAAAAAACAAATGTAATTTAAAATACCGGTAACTCACTCAATGGTTCCTACTTGGGCATACGTCTGTATTTCTAAAGAATCAATAAATGGGGGAGCAGTTATTTGGGTTTTCTGATCGAACATAAATAAACCCACCCTAGCCACGGACACGCTACTGCAAAGTCGACGACTTCATCTGGGAGACGGTCGTTGCTGGCCGGGAGCTGCCTCAGGCAGTCAACAGAAAACATGCACCCTTATTATCAGTAGTTTCAAAATAAAGGTCACTGCTTTATATATTTTCACCCCCCAAAAATGCCCAGAAAAAACTGATTTCCTCTAGTTTCATATGTCTCCTAAAAAATGAGTCATGTCCTGGCTTTGACGCGCTCCCATTTAACCATAAGAAAAGGAGACACAGATCCATTGTCTTGGCAGGACGGCCGATCACCTCACCACAGGAATATAATGACTACCGCCAAACAGTGCACTGTGATAAGTAAGCAGTAAGAGTCATTAATGCTGTGCGCCCTCCATTTCTGACAAGAATGATTTTTAAATATCTGGAAAACATAATCGCGGCGAAAGTGATCGCGAGGGTGCCCGCGAGCTATGCGGCTGCACCACGAAAGTGAAAGTAATCGTGAGGGTGCCCGCGAGCGCAGCAGATCATAAGTGAAAGCAAACAAGTGGTTGCAGGACTCCAAATGGTGCGCGCGCCCGGACGGGTCACATGCACTGTAGTTGGAGGCCTGCAAAGCCACTGTTTGCACTTCCAAAACGCGCTTACTATAAGTCTCGCCAGAGCAGCGCTAAAGCGCTGGTCAGGCGAGACCTAAAAATCGGGAGGAAAGTCATTGAATCAGGATCCAAGAAGTGAGCTAGACTGGACGAGAAAGCTATTGAATGATAAGTATGGTGCTCCTCCAAGGCCCACCCTTTGTATTGTATTGTTCACAGAAGGCCTTTGACAAAGACAGCTATGGCTGCACTCTAGGCGAGACCTAATAAAGCAAACTTTCAACCTCAGCTGATTGTCGGCCCCCACACAAAGCCCAGCAATGCACCACACAATTACAGAGTTTGAACAACTGAGCAAATTTCGACCAGCCAATACATCCGATGCTTTCATCAAATTTAGGCCATAAAATAGTAGGCATGAAACAACAAAACATATATATTATCAATTTATATCAATATTATCAAGAAAATGTTAAAACTGATTGCATGGCGGAATATAACGTTTATTTGTCTAGCATGTGTCACTGAGCACTTATGTCACATGATCACTTTTATATGTAAATATTCACTGTATGTTGACAGCCTCCTACTACTGCATTTGTGAATATCTATGAATGAATTAATTCTGATAAACAAAAACAGTAGAAAGTATCCTGAGTTTTGTTTCAATTCTTTATTAATTAAGTGTTTTCTTGTCCAGGCGATAGAGATAAGGTTGCTAACAATCAAAATTTAGGGCATTCAGTACGCCACTAAGGGCCTCATGTAGGTAGCTAAATACCGGTCGGTAACGGCCGAAATTCGGTAAATATGCCGTTACCGACCGGTATTTAGACAAGTGAGATGTAGGAGGCCAAAAACCAGTTTTCGGTAAATATGAAGCGGTAAATACCGATTCATAATTACCGAATTCTAAAATACCGATTCATATTTACCGAATACATATTTACCGAATCGGTAAATATGAAGTGGTAAATATGAATCGGTAAATATGAAGTGGTAAATATGAAGTGGTAAAACTGAAAAAGACATGTAGGAAAATTCGGTAATTAAGAAATCCATGAAATTCGGTAATTAAGAGTCGGTAATTAACACTGAGTGAAAGCAGGTGGTAACCATCAACAGAGCATATAAGCAATCCCAAAATGCAACAGCGTGGACAACATGGCCGCTCTGTATGTCATTGCAAGGCGCCTACGTCTACAGGCAGCAGGTCTGAGGATATGGAGACGGGAGGAACGCATCTACAGACAGCGCATCACACTCTTCCAACTGACTGACGCAGAGATACATGAAAGGTACAGGCTACACCCACAAACCATCATGGACCTGATAAGGGACCTGCACCCACTCCTGGACCAGCCAACAAGAAGGGCGCATGCCATACCACCACATGTGCAGGTGCTCTGCAGCCTACATCTACTGGCATCTGGCAGTTACCAGGGGGTGATAGCTGCGGTGGGCGGTGTATCCCAGAGTTGCCTGTCCGTTTCTTCAGGAAGTTCCTGGATGCCATGATGCAGAGAATGCACCACTACATCAGCTTCCCAAACACACAGGCTGAACTGCAGAAAACTTAAACTGACAATTTTCACATGGCACAGTTCCCCCATGTCATTGGCTGTATTGATGGCACACACATCCCAATCTGCCCATCAGCTGACACTGAGCACATCTACAGGAACAGAAAGTCCACCCACTCCATCAATGTGCAGGTAATCTGTGATGCAGGGAACATCATCACTGATATTGTAGCGAAGTTTCCTGGGAGCACCCACGACTCTTACATCTTCCAGAACAGTGGGATCTACACACGACTGATTGCCGGAGAATTTGGAGAGGGATACCTGCTAGGTAAGTAACAGTGACGCCCCATGAAACCTGCAAATCATAGTGTATAGAGGCATGTGACTGATGGTTCCCTTTTACTAACCTAGGCGACAGTGCATATGCCTGCCGGTCATTCATCCTCACTCCCTACCTACACCCATCAACCCAGAGTGAGAGACGATATAACGTGGCACATAAATCTACACGCAATGTGGTGGAGCGCACGTTTGGACTACTGAAAAGCAGGTTCCGCTGCCTCCACAAGAGCGGAGGCGCACGCCAGTACACACCGATCAACTGCTGCAAGATCATTGCCACTTGTGCAATGCTGCACAACCTTGCCACGAAGAGAGGTACAGAGGTGGAACTAGCAGATTTTGAGGACAACGAGGATGAGTCAGGCCAGCCAGAGGGCAACGCAGCTGGAGTGGCAACTGCAATAGATGGGAGATAGAGACGGGCAGAGATCACATGCAACTATTTCTGAGTAAGTAAGGGGACACAGCCAGTTGTGGTATGTCATGACGTAGTTTTAATGCGGCACTACGCCATTCCAACAAGATCAAGCCAATCTGGCAACATAGCATATTTACAAGGGGTAAGTCCAGGGTTACGTCACCCATTGGGAATTGGCTACGCAGGGCTGCATCAATGTTTGCGCACACGCGCTGAAGTGTGGGATGGCACGGATTGAGCATCCTCACTACTGCCAACCCCAAGCCGCCTGCTGCTCCTGCGTGCTTCTGGGACGGGGGGTGTGATGCTGCTCCTGCTGCTGGAGTCGATGCTCTCCGCAGCATCCCCTGCAGCAGTTGTGGCCGCCTGACTTGTTAATAGCACCTCAAGTGCACTTGTGACCTGCACCATCCCCCGAGACACGTCGCTGCAGCAGTGTGTCAGGCCCTCCTGCATCGACACAGAGCGCCGGCAGAGTAGAGAAGTGGCAGTTGCCAGACGGTTGAGTGCCCTGGTGTTAGTGTCCCTCCTCTGCCGTTCCCGGCGCCGTGCATCTATGTCAGCATCTAATTTGCTGCACAACTGCTGGATTGACTGGGACATGTCCCGAATGCCCGCTGCCATTTCACCCATCCCCACTGCCATTGTGCTGATGTTCTTGTCCATGTTTACAAATGTTGATTTCATGCACCGTATATGCCTCTGGACTGACATGACTGCCTTTGTTTGCAGGCGCTGTTGTTTTAACATTTTGCCCTCGAGCCCCGAGAAGACACCATGGCTGTCAATGTTTGCTGGTGGACTCTGGACACGCGACCTGCGGCGCCCTCTTGCACCCGTCTGTTCTGCCTGTGAGGTGTAGGGCACAGTGGCATGGCTCCCATCCTGGGGCATAGTAATTTGCTCAGGGCCCCTGCTGTCGTCAGACGAGGTGTCTAAGGCTCGCAGCCTGGCGGCAGCACGCCTCCTCATTCTCACACATGCAGGCGGTGATGTGGCCGGTGACTCAAACATGAGTGGCGATGCTGGCTCTGGGTGAGGTGATGCTGGCTCTGGTTGAGGTGAGGCTGGCTCTGGTTGAGGTGAGGCTGGCTCTGGTTGAGGCGAGGCTGCCTGTGTTAGTGGTGCGGCTGCCTGTGGCACTGCTCCCTGGGCTGAACTTGTGCTGGCCAGAGCTGATCTGTGTGGCCGGTGTGCCCTCTCTCCTGCAGCATGTCCTGTCCTGCGCGATGTCACATCTGTGGACAGAAATGCAACATCGGCTCAGTGTACCTGAAGGGCTGCATTGCAAGCATCACAATAAAATCATGTTACACTCTCACATTGTCCTCTGCCTGCTTGTGGCGAATGTGTGTAACATTAACAAATACATTAACAATGTGTGTAACATGCCTTGTTGTCCTGTGCTATTTACTTCATGGTTGGGGTTTCCCTGACTACATCTCCCAGAATGCATTGCCTGTCTGCACTAACACATGGACTGGAGTGGGATACTCATTTCACAATGGGGGATGTGGGATAGGGGTAGGGGGGGCTACATTGCTGTGCATTCGTCTTACCTTGTTGGGTGGCGGCTCTGGTGGAGCTGTCGGCATCCCCAAGGCCCACGACGCTCTCTTGCTCGATTGTGGCCTCCACCAGCTCCTCCAGTTCGGTGAGGGCAGGTGCACTGTTGGTTCCACCTCCAGTCTGGCTGGCCTCCTTCTGGATTTCCCCCATCTTCCTCTTGGTTACAATCCTCAGGTCATACCAGCGCTTTTTGAGGACCTCTATGTCCCTGTGGGTCACTCCCACAGCATTGACCTGCGCCTGGATGGCCAGCCAAATATTGCGCTTTTCTGCCTCAGGCACTTGCAGGGACTGCCTCCCAAACAGCTTCTGGTGCTGCTTCACCACCTCCTCCACCAGCACCTGGAGTTCCTTGGGGCTGAATTTCATCTTCCTCCTCCTTTCCCCTCCATCTCTCACTGTCCTCTGCGTCGACATGATGTTTTTGTGCTGCACAAACAGGCACTGGCTCCCTGCCTCTCCTCTGCACTCCAAGCCTCTCCAGAGTCTGTTAATTGTGTGCACCTGCCTGGGTGTGGCCACTTCCTGGTTGGGTGGGGTGTGGTTGCACAGGATTGGCTGTTTCATCCAGTCATGTGATTTTTTTTTCCCGATTCGGTAAATACCGATTCAGTATTTACCGATTCGGTAAATTACACTTCGGTATTTACCGATTCGGTAAATACCACCTCGGTATTTACCGATTCGGTAAATTCCGATTCTTGATTACCGAATTATTACCTACATATAACTTACCGATTCTTAAATACCGATTCGGTACGGTTCGGTATTTAAGAATCGGTAATTTTTATTTACCTACATGAGGCCCTAAGTAACTAACCTACCTTCTACCCGACAGAACCTTCTTTTGCTTACTGACCTTTATGCATAGACATTGGTTATATCTCTCTGCCATGCTTATGTGCAGCAGATTAAAATATATATATCCTTTGTATATATGTTTCCATCGCAGAAGTGTGCATCTGCTCAACAGACATTTATAAAGTTTCAGTCTGGTATTCATGTAACTAACAAAAGCAGTGTGTCTAACTTCAATGTGTCAAGTGGGAAACCTATGTAGGTCTACCACGCAAAGTGCTGTTGACTAAATGGTTTCATAAACTGCACTTCCCAGCACTGCTTGATGCAAAAGTAAGAGATTGGAGAAGAAGCTAGTGGTTTTACACAATCAGTTGCTACATTTCACTGCCTCAGTCGGGGAACCACCTTGCTCCAGTTGGCTTGTTTACAAGTATTACTGGAGAACAGACTGCAACTCGAGGGAAGTAGTGCCAAAGCTTTCCATTATAAAACAAGCATTGGCAAAGCCAATAGGTCTCGCCTTTTGGCTTTGCCTGTGCAGCCCTAATGGCTTTGCAAATGCTTTTAGCTATCAGGTAATGCTGTTCAGCGCTGGCAAAAAGAAACAAGGCGGATAGTAATTTGCAGCTATATACGTAAAAGTGATTGTTGTTTTAAAGTAACTAAGGCCAAAATGTGACTTCACAAACAAAATATCATTTTAATACAGTGTAATACCGCAGACACTTTCATATGAATGCAATCATAAAGTGGTGGGAATCATTGGATAACTTGTGAACTGGGGTGGTGGAGTGAGCTAAAGAATGATGATGGATTAAACCCAGATCAGTTGACTGGGGGTGAGTGTTTGATTAGCTCAAACGCTCCGTCCATCATCCCCTTTGGTATGAACTTGTATGGTGGACCATAAACACGAACAGCAGAAATACTAAGCAAAGCTGAGAACATTAAAATGGTTTCTCATCTAGTATCAAAAAATGTGCTTTCTATGGTCAAGCCAACTTTTAATAGTAATACATGGGCATACATTGGTTTGTGGATGTAAACAGTCATATACATAAAGCAGGAGCATTTAATAGCTCGTAATGCAGCGCGTTAGAAGCAGACATCCACAAACATTTCAGGTTTTGACAGTCTGCACATTTCCACATGGTGTACACTAAATACATGAATTTAGTATACTTTTGAAGAAGAAAGTAACTGAGGATTTGTAGGGAAAGGGGCGTAACGCACAGCACAGGCAGTGTGGGTGATAGCAAGTGAGGGAAGGAAAAGATCAGGAAGTTGTGGGAGGAGGACAGAAAAGCTGCAGGAATTTGTGAGCAAATGTGGGAAGGAGCAAAAGAGTAGGGAGCCCTGGGTGCTGCAATGAACAAGGAGCCGTGGAAAGTATTTACAAAAAAAAAGGTACAAATTGAAACGTTTACAAAAAGCTTTAGAGACTATAAAACCACACATGAGTCCACATAAAACAGTTCGGTTGCTTAGTTGAACCAGCTGATAAAAAGTCAGGGTTTATGTGTTTTTTGTGTGGAAGATAGTAAGAATAAAACAAGCAATGACTGGGTGAAGGGGAGGGAAGGACGCGGGGGAGGATGGGTGAACCAACAATGAGTGAGGGCATGAAGATGAAAACAGCAATGGGAAAATGAATTATGGAGGAGGATTTGAGGGCAAGCAGAACGGGTTGCAGAGGGCACTCTAATGGAATGCTACAACTAAAACTGAGAGAAATAAACAAGCATCCGAAGAGACATTTCAGCCGGGCCGAAACAAAAACAAGCATTTGCAATGCAATAGGTCTCGCATTTGCGAGAGTTTAAGCTATTGGCATTGTAAATGACACTGCCTTTTATTTATCTGTTTTGATAACTAATACATAAATAAAAGGCATTGTCATTTACAATGCCAATAGCTCAAACTCTTGTAAATGCGAGACCTATTTCACTTCAAAGAAGCGGCCGCCATTGTCCCGGGTTGCTTGGAAAGTGAAAGTGCGCATAGAGCGCTGAATGTTGCAGGAAAGCATGTTGTGGCTGCAATAGGAGAAACTCATTCAAGAAAATAGTGCTTACAGACTAAATAAGACATACCGTGTAACAACAGAAGTAAAAGCACCAGTCCTCATTGGAGGTTACAAATGAAGACAAGGAGGGACTAACAAGCCTATTAACGAATCAGTAGCCAGCATTTACGAACCACAATGACACAAGCAGTGGCGTACCAGGTGGTACCCGGTGCGGAAAATTTCTTGTCACCCCCAGCTTGGCTTGACAAAATGGCAAAAATATGTGTTTAAAACACATATTTTTGCCATTTTGTCAAGCCGGGGGTGACAAGTGTCATCACTGAGGTGGGTGACAAAATGGCAAAAATATGTTTAAAACACATATTGTTGCCATTTTTTCACCCCCTCAGTGATGACACCTGGGACTGCCCGCACCCACCGCACCCCCATTCCTACGCCCCTGGACAAAAGCCAATGACAAATATAGACAGAGAGTGTGCAGGGCTTTAAGGCCATACTCTAATACAGCAAGCCTCGCAGAGCTGCGCATGCGCTGCCCTGGCTCGACATAAAAAGTAGGTGCTGAGACTGGTCCCTTATCGGCTCCTTATTTTTGCTCTCTCCCTCAGGGTGGAAAAAAAATCTTAACTCTGCAGCAATACCACCCTTCACCTGGATGTAACTTCAAAGAGACTCGTTATTATATAGTTCTTTCACAGTCTCAGCATTTCAGCACTGAAGCATTTTCAATATTATATTCAACGAAGCCATAGTTGTTGCTTATTTATTTTATGCAAATAACAACCATTGACAACAACAACATCCTGGCTTGTTGTAGGTATAATCTTACTTGTAATATATATCTGGATTCAATGATAGAAGCAGCAAAATACCAGTAGCACAGCAAACTGTGCTATGCACAGATATTTAGCGTGTTTTTAAGCCACGCCCTTAATTACATCAGCCACGCCCCTTTGAGAGACCCCCAATTTTTTCATCTCACTTAAAGCTCTGCTGCTAATATTCTTTCAATTAACAAGGCCACGCTACTGAAAGACATTTAGTTGCTTATCTGTTTAGGGGCTCTTCCCTTTTTAAACCTCCGATCAGCTGTCCAGCCGTTCCACGGTTTAAAACCACAGAGGAGCGGGCATTTCAGGGTCTGCAACCATTCTTCACGCGCTCCTTCCAGCAATACCCCCAAAGCCGCACCATCGGGCCGAAGTCAGGACTTGTGCTGGCCACGGAATTCAAGACACCCGACTTTTGCCCCTTCAGCTTTCTAAATGCAGCTCAGAATAAAAGTGAGTGGGGGGGATATAATGTGGCTGTGTGTCAGTCCGGGGTGACCGCCGCTCCTTTCAAACAGGCTTCAATGCTGAATATGTATGACGTTTTGAAAAACACAAGCAATTGCGCACCAACCTCCCCCCTCAAAATGGTGCACATTACACCGATCCAGTCATTTTTGTAGTGCACATTCTTCTTCTGTGTGACCTCGCAGCACTACATTAGGACAATCCAATTTAACATCCTCTCTAAGCAGCCCTGTTTGTTTCAATCACGCAGACAGGGCAAACCTTGAAAACGGGTGACATTAGGCGGTTTATTCTCTTTCTTGTTTCCCAAGTGATCGATGGTTTCGCTGGCGATGAAGCGCTGGTTTCATTATCAAGTCCATTGCAGTGATCAGATTTTTTCCTCTCCATTGTTATATAGCACAAACTCGACCCGAAGGTACTGGAGCGCTTTACATGAGCACAAGGACACATCTCTTTCTCCTCATATCGCAAGCTCGGCTCGGATCCGTCATTGTTTCGTCATTGTTTCGCGTCCCACCGGCTGCTGTGGGAGTCCATGACTTGCATGTCGCTCTTTACAACTAAGACTGAATAAGTAGGCCTCGGTGTGGTAAGAGAGTGACTTGCGGGCCCGGAGTCTCTTGTTCCAACGTCGAAGGCAGTGGGTATGCTTTGTGCTCCAAGCGATGGTGACAACTGTTTCACATTTATTTATTAATATTGTTGAGTGCATAGTAAGTCAATGCCGACGTCAAGAGCTCTGTGCCAGGTAGAAAAACCGGTCTGTAGCTGAGACCATAGAAGGGCCATTACATCCATTCGATCAATAAGGGGACAATTAAATGAGCGCAAATGAAAAATAAACCCACAGTACACATAAATAAACTAATAATTTGAAGGCCTAATTGTCTATTTTAAGTGATTCCTCTTGAGGGTAACTATGACCTACAGGTTAGAGGATTCCTCTCATCCTTCTGATCATAGGACATTTGAACGTCTCGTCCACACACAGCTGAAGCCTGTTAGACCTATTCATCCAATATACTTACAATGGGATTTGAGTCCATTCCTTATTTGTGATGATGTTCTTATCTCCGTTCCCACTCCTAATTGGATGGCTTGTCTACCCATTTGTGTGTTTTTCTAACTCAGAGGAACATTTGTGTCTCATATTTCGATTAGATGAGTTGCAGTCTTCCACTGCTTATGTCAAGACCTTGCATAGGAGACTATTTTCTCTCGGTCTCTGTCTTCTTTTCTTTCCTTGCTCCCCTTTAATGTTCAACCACTGCATAATTAAAATCCTGCTCTCCAGTAGCGCCAGGATGCCCCCTCATGCTCCATTTACTGCCTGCCACTAATATAACAGCAGACAGCTTACTTTAAAAGATTCTTAAACCATTCCAAGATGGCAGCCAGTGTGTGGCACTGACAGCGGTAATAATGGAATACTTTTTTATACTTAATGAATAAACAATCCAAGCAGGCCGCGTCTGCACGTCTGTTCCTACACCGTCAGGTACAAAGCCCATATCCGCACCCAATGCAAGTGTCTAATTAATTCTCAACACAGCCGAATACATTCAGAGTGTTATAGCAGGATTTACAAACAGAGACCAACTCCATGAGACAAAGCTGAATTATAAACCCTCTGACACTTATCAGAACAAAATATTTCCACCCACAAGTCATATCTATCACCATATTTGAGAAACAAATGATGCCCCCATGCTTAAGTCGATGAATGTTTATATCCGTAAAGCCCCCACCATCGTCTCTAGGAGCTCTGTCTAGGAGAACAGAGACATTAGTAACCACTGCACCGATCCGTTTCCTGTAGACATTAATCATCGAAGCCTAAGTGCACATCTCTCCCTGCTTTAGTGTAGAGTGGAGGAAAAAGTCTGGTGATGGAAGGTGTGTGGGCTAAATATGGAATATTATAACATACACAAGCATTAACAAATGATCTTAAGTGACAGCTCAGAAGCAAAAGGAAATAGGAGTATACAAATGGACTTTCATATCAACGTGTATCCATAGCATGATGGAATAGCTGCACCCCTAAAAATGGAACCCACCTGCAAAATCTCCTTGTCCTCCAAGGGAAATGCAAATAAAAGTAACATCAGCATTGGCAAAGCCAATAGTTCTGACTTATAAATAAAAGACCCTCTTCTTTCAGGGGGGAGTTTATGCAGCAAGTCATCATGCATGCAATCTGTCACTCTTCCTTGCACTCATGCATACATTCATCCATCCACTGATTCATTCTTGCATTCACCCACATACACATCTTCCATAAAACACAAACTTATCTAACATATACAAGAGACATTAAAAGTAAAAGAAAAGAAAACATGCTGCAGCCAAAACATGGTGGGCATATGCTTGCAACAAAAAATACAATTAAACATAGGAGTGGACAGCTGCCTTGAAATGGTACTTCACGTTCAGAAGCAGCATGTTGGCCATTTTGAAATGTTAAAACAATGATGCACTATGAACAATACCCTTCCAAGGTGGCAATCTGGTGTAGAATAGAAGCAGTTGCTGCATGGGAGGCGGCACACTAGATGAAATGAGCAACAATTGAGCGGCCTGCTTGCAGTGTCTGGGGAGCTGCAGTACTATCTAAAAGCAAAATATGAAAAGGAGAAGAAAAGAAATGACACGGAACCTATAAAATGAGAAATTGGAAACCTAAAGGACCAGCCTACTAGCCCTGAAGTGCACTATTTCTGGAGGATGTGCACAGAGGTACAGGCAAAATGCAATAAATGTGTGACAACAGAGACAACAGAGCCAAAGGCTGGTAGTCGAATAAACCACAGAAGAGGGCTGGAACAAACCCCCTATATATATATGCATGCCTGCATGCTTGTATATATTATACGCTTGTATGCATGGACTTTTAATTTTTTTTTGTCACCGTAGCCTAAAAAATAAAGCCTAAAAAATAAACCTGCTAGACCCTCTTGAAACGGTAAAGCAAGGACTATCACTGTGCAAATCATTTACCCCCAGGATTTGTCAAATATTTTATTCAGCACCAAAACCCTTACTTACTAAGGTAATATACGAGATTAAAAAATACATATCTACAGCAGTGGTTCTCAAACCTTTTAAAACCACGACCCACTCTTAAGAAGGACAAACTTCTGCGAACCACCTAGCTTTAATGGACATGATATGAGGCGATTTTTAAAAGTGATTAAAGCATTGTGTGATAGTGCATTGTCATTTACGGACAGCACATTTCCTATTGAAATGGCCAGTAACTGTGCACAGACACACAGTTTACTGATCAAACTATGTAGCACTCAAATGACATTCTGTGGAAATTGGGTTTCTGTGAATAGTTGTCATTAGTGCATCACCAAGTAAAGTGACTTGATTTGATTTGATCCTGTTAAGTTATATGTTTTCACACTGACAAATATGACAAGATAAACACAGAATTTAAAGGCATCTTTACTAATTGCTGGACTTTCCGACCCACCAAACATCTGCTGGTGACCCACCTCTAGGTAGCCACCCACAGTTTGCGAACACTGATCTAGAAGATTTAACACTGTGTAATACCAGTTTACCTTGAAAGGTCTATATTCTTTAACATCTGCTTTGCTTACTGCCATTTGTCATAACTTTTTCTAATGTACAGATCAGTGGCATCCAGAATCAATCAGGCCTAGCAAGCCTTTACAACTGCTTGTCCACACAACCAAATCAAGGCAGCTGTACTCAGAATAAGCGATGCCACATTGCAATCAGCATACAGTCATAAACCTATAAATATGAACAAGAATTCTAATAGTGCAAATCTTTTACCCTTATTTTTTGCCAGAGGAGGTCACAAACATCAAAGGCCTTCCCTACTACCATAAACTGTGAGATTCTATACAACAACATGTCTGTCTACAGCAGTGGTTCTTAACCTTATGACTTCTGTGGACCCCACTGAACTACAACTGGAAGCCAAGGACTCCTAAGTAATTTTTACTACTGGTACCGCAACGTTAACACACACAAAATAAACATGTACACACTATGTGAACTCAGCACATCCACTTTATTCTGCAACTGCATACTGAAATATGAGAGGGACTACACACCGGTGTAAGACCCAGTTAGTATACACAAATCAATCGGTAATCATGTGAAATATTTGCTCTTGGCAGAACTGGTGGGACAGAAGTAGTAACTGGATTGACATTGGCCTTTGACAGACACTGGGTAGCAGCTGAGATTGGCATGGACAAAGCTGGAGACCATGCAGGGTTTGTGCATCATAAGGTGACAAAGACAGTAATTGCGCAAAAGACAGAAGACCAGGTGTTCCATATGCCAGAGTACATGCGGCCTACTGGGAAGTGGTACCCTGCCTGTGGATCTATTTGGCTCTTCTGAAAATTGCAGACTTGCCCCTTTTACAAAACAACACATGCAGGTGGTTAGAGTCTGTAAAAAAAACTTGGAAGCGACTTTTGGAAAATCTACATGCACAGATCAGGGAGCGCTTAGAACACTGGCTCTCTAAGTATGCAGATGTGTATATTTTTTTTGAAAATCAAAAGCAATTCAAAATTGTTTCTATTGAGCTGCCAAATGCTAGGTTCGGTTGGAATGTTTTTGAATGTGAAGAGTGACTGTGCGCATTCATACATGCCCTGCCCCGAACTAGAAATCCGCTTTTGACTAACAATATTTTTGAAATGGTTATGATTATTTTTTAAACATATATTTTTATTAAAATATATTTTAAATATATTGGAGTGGCAATACAGTAGACTTCAAGTATTATTGTTACTTGATGAAAGTAAGGAAAAACTACCTACATATAGTTATTTTGCACAAAATGCTTACGATTATTGACAACATATAATGGCTACAGGCCATTAGGGTCAGGGGAACCCTTGAATATTCTTGGGATCTATGGACTACAGGTTAAGAACTGCTAGTCTAGAAAAAAGTCTGGTGCAGGAAGTGTATTTTAAAAAAAAAAATTACATCAAGAAAAAGTTTGCTGTGCTAAACCTACCATCTTTCCATCATTCAGGAACAAGCAGAGTTGTAAAAAAATATTTTTTCATCACAGCTTTTGTATTTTTCTAAGTGGTAGTCAATTTTGGCTATGTGTGCTTTCTACCTACTTTCAATTTGCAGTGGAAATAGGTGTGACAATGATGGGTGACCGCGGACAGCTGTACATTTCTGAAACGTAGGCAAATACTGGAATGGAGGCATTATTTATATAGAATCACTCATGGTTTTTCCCAAATAAACTAATCATTGACATTAACAAATGTTAAAAAATAGGAAAAAATACAAGTAGGTGACAACATTTTCACGTGCAACTTTTGCCCTTATGTCCGATTTACAAAAGTAATAATACACAGTTGTATCCATCAGACTGTCCTGGTCGCAAGGATATATAGTGTTTATTGGTTGACAAAAACACAATACCCACAGCCAACAACTGAGCTGCTGCTAATAATATTTCATTGTTTACCAGCCATGCAGCAATTCATATGGTACAATCTAATGAATGAAAACTGGGTATGAAGTCAACATGCGCTTCTGAGATGAGCCGAAGATACTGAGATTAGGAAAAGTTATCATTTGTTCAGCTTTGAATGTGGGGTTATCCATACTATCATCTAATTCAGGAGGAAGGTTGCAAGTCCATTATCTGAGATAAGAATGGACCAAATCAGGCACCACGTGAAGACCACATTGACTTCCAATGGTCACAGTTTTTATCCATTCCTGTTGAGAGGGGATAGGCCAGCCACATGAGTGGGGTGCTGTTTTCTTTTCAGGAGAAGGATGGGCGATAGGAATTTTTTTAATCCCCACAGATTCTGGAATTTTTCTTTGCAGAAATGTGAGGACAATATGTGATATTAGCCAAAGTTTGAGGTTTGGAGGGCATTCTGGGTAAGAAAACAGAGTGGACTCCACACTGGAATCCCGTGTGTGCCTGGGTGTCCAGTTTTCAGAAATGTACCGATTTAATAGGTTTTCCTGGGTGGCAGTTGTGCCTGGGCCCAAATACTGCAGCTACCCGCATTGCCAAAATGGGGCAATTTTCAGGGCAAAAGTTTGATGTCTCCATGTTGTATTTTGTGGCCTTTACGATCGTGGGCAACAGGCCGAGTCATCAGAAAAGTGTCAACACTTGGTGGTTGCAATTTTGTGGATTCCCACAGATTCTGGTACTTTCACTCACAGAACTATGAAAACAGTGCATGATTTTAGCCGAAGTTTGACGCTCGCTTGGTGTTCTAATTAAGAAAAGGTACTGAGATACAAACAAGCAACACCATTTCAGAAATGGCCAGGGTTGGCAGGATCCCCTGTTTACTGGCCCTTAATAGTACTGTCATTCACCATAGTAAGTGAGAGGAAATGGGGATTCGTTCCCTCTCTCATGGCCCATATCCCCAATAATCTAAATTTCCTCTTGCTTGCCGTGGGGTTTGGAATGAGGATGCTCTAGACCCCACGGAGGAAGAAAGACAGTTGGGGATTTTGGGGTGGGAGTACGACATGATATCAGGAAGGGCCAGCTCCCACCTATTTTTTTTTTTTTTTTAATATCCATGACTTCCAGTGGGCTTTTTGCAGTCCTAAGGGCTGATCGGGGGTAGATCCTCCAATCATCTACCTAAAGGAGAGGGGAAGAAGAGGTGAAAGGAAGACCGATCAGGCTTTAGAAGTAGGTAGTATGGTCTGTTGCAGGCCTGCTCCACTCCACTCCATTCCTGTTTTTTAAACATCCATGGGTGTAGTGGGCTTTCTGCCTGCCCTCCGCGGGGGCAGCAAGACTGCCAAGGCTGTTCTGGGGTGCAACCCTACACCCACCCCTTCTTTTTACCATTCTCCCTGGTGTCTAGGGGACTTTCTTCAACTCTCCCACCCACCCAGGTATACATTGGGGATAAACCTTCCAGCAGGTCGTTGGTGGCAGAAAGACCGTTGGACCTTTGTGGGGGTGGGAGCATTGCCCAATGCCATGGTAGGCCACCCACCCTTTTTTGGCCAAAATTATCATAAAGCTATAAAGAGATTTCTGCCCCGATGGATGTGAAACTAGGGGTAAACTTCCCAATCGCCTCCTCACGGAGCAATAAATCTGATGTTTCCTTGGGGGCAGCACTTGCCCATTGCCCAGGGAGACCACAGTCCTCCAAACGAATCCCTGGTGTCCACTGGATTGGATCTCTGCTTGGGAACGGCCCCTTCATTCAAATCCCCTAGCAGGGTACCAATTGGGGATGGTGCATCTGGAAAGGGTACCCTATTCTGACAAAATATCAGTCAAAAAATATTGTGCGGCCAAATTATTGTATCAAGAACATAGATGACAAAAATATATATTAAGTTAGTTTCTAAAGTAAGCAAAGTTTTACTATATATAACTCCACATATATGTACTGTGACAATATATATATATATATATCTCTTTAAGGTACGTAGTTGTAGAGTTAAGCATAGTAAATCTACACTTACCTATTTGCACTTACCTTGTCGATATTATGGTCCTCGATATTTTTGACAGAATATTCTGTCCACACAATATTTCTGTTTACAATATTATGTCAGTGATCCAAGAGAACACTGTCTCTTGTACTTCTCCCACACTGATAGTGAGTGGGGGAGGGGGTCAGAGTTATGCCGTCCTTGAGTACCAATCAAACAGAAAGCAGTCAGCGCCTCATGGCAAAGACTGCTTTCAGTTTCACACTGTGTCATCAGAGCGTTGTGCTCTGTAATTTGGGGACATGAGGTATACTCTTCCCTTGTATTCTAAAACAATTTTTTATAGCAAAAAATCCAGTGGTGCAAGCACACCGTACAAAACTGTACCACGTGAACCAGAATAATCAACCCAGAAATATGATTCAACAAACAGGAGCGAAAGGCTTGGGAGTTCAGGATGATGATTTCTGTTCTGTTCTCTTGGAACACAAAGTAACTGCAGCTTCATTTGAAGGAGTACATCTGAAGTCAGCAGAAAGCCCACCAATGTATAATGCAGCAGGTTTATTTGGACACTGGCCGAGAAAGTTGTTGGATAAAGTAAACCCAGAAATCAAACCTGCCAAGAAAGGTGATGGGAATATATTACCCTTTGTTTGTGTCTTCTTAAATTTAAATAAATGGCATTTAATTGACAGGTAAGGGCAGTGGAAGATAACGAGTCCTTCAAGAAAAACTACAAGGAGACAAAGGGCCAGTTGTATCAATATTAAGAATACTGATTTCTTAATTGCGATTCTCTCAGAATCACAGTTAGGAAATTGGTATTCCTTATATATGAAACTCTTTTGAGTTTCATTAGAGATTCCTAGTGGGTCGCAAATAGACCTACCTCATGCATATTAATGAGATAGGTCACAATCTGCGACCCATTAGGAATCTCAGTCATCACAGGGATGGTGGCCTGCATGGGTTACCACCTCCTTAAAGGAGCTGGTAAAATATGCAACCATAATTCAGTCGCAAAACATTCATACATCCCATTCAGATTCGGTATTTGAAAGGGTCGGCCTAAACACACCCCTTTCAAATACCGAATAGAAACACAAATTGGTAATGTGTTAGTGAATTGCCATTTACATTTTGTACATATGTAAAAGCATTTTTGGGGTCAGAAACTGCCCGATCGGCTATTTCAGACCACAAAAATGCATCGTACATGTGGCCCTAAATTCTAATCAGCAAACATATTTAAACTATTGGATAAAGCCTATTTATGTTACTCATAGTTTCTAAAAACACTAAACAATACATCAATTTAATATATAATAGTGAAAACCATTGAATAGTTTCTAAAAACACTAAACAATACATCAATTTAATATATAATAGTAAAAACCATTGAAGTGTCAATCTTTCTTAGAGACTATTACAAAAAAAACAGCATAATAAACCATATAATATCATGCCTTATCTACATGATGAAAAAGAACTGGAATCACCCGGCTCGTTAACCCTTACGCACCAGCATTGGCAATACTTGGAACACCCAGGAGTGACAGATTCACATTGGCAGCAGAGCCCTGGGTGATCTGTATTGGGAGGGGAATCTAGTCACATATGAGATGCTGATGGAAGGGAACGGTTTGCCCCCTTTCCAATTCCCGTAACATAATTCATTGATTGCATCCTTATGTCACAAATGGGACAATATGACCCATGAGCATCCAACCCACATCACGATCCAATATCACATTGTGACGGGGACAGGCACACACCACATCCATTGGTTTGTGGACTCATTGCAGACTCACACTGCCCCACAGCTCACCACATGACGTCAGTGCTGGGAGACTGGTTTGAAGCGCCCCTGCACAGATAAGGAATGGGCTTCCTTGTTGGAAAGCCCAATGCATGTTCTGCATAATGCCCGATTTAGGCTAGCTCTCGTTTCTTAAATTTAGGGGTTTTGGAGGCCAAACGCCTTATCACTCGTATGTGGAAGTCACCTGAACCCCCCTTTGGCAGTATGGTTGCACTAGCTACCTAACTGGGCACAAGCAGAGAGCGTATCTCTACATACAAAAGATAACCTTGGACTACGAAAATATCCACTTGCTACTCACTGGGATACCATTCTGACTGAACTTCAGACCAGTACTCACCATGATGCTGACAGTAACACAGACTTACCATAGGAGGGTACAGATAAGAAACTCCCCAAAATGGTCTATTAGCCGCTGTACACCGATGACTGACAGGCTCCCCTCATAGGAACATTCCTCAAGGTTCCTGATTATGTCCAAACATGGGTGGAATCCAGTGAATTCTGGTATTTTTATGCTTGGTGTGGGCGATGGGCGGGCCCTTAGTCGTATGATTCATTGGTTGGTTGCTTTTGCTTATTTCACTGTTGAACATTTTTTTTTTAAATAAATGAAACTGCTGCTCCATTTATAATGACGGACTCATCAGCCCCTGAGAACGGGTCAATGTACAGATCTATCATTTCTTACAGCGCAAGGTTGGGTTGCATGGGACAATCAGGGTTTGATGCTAGATTTACTCCTCTTCTTTTATGCCCCCTGGTGGCTCCTCTCCAATTCTTTGGCCCAACCCTTTAGCTCATTTCTTTCATTCATGACAGTACCCACTGTCGCTTATGTGACATTACGCATTTAATTGTGAATCAGCCTCACTGTTACCTGCACTATTATTGTATTGTAAAATAAAAAACTAATAAACAGATTCAAACAAAGAATAAAAATGAAAAAGAACTGGAAATAAGCATGTATAATTGCGCCAGTCAAAAAGGCAGCTTGTTTGAACTTCATGTTTATTTATTTATGCATGTTTATAAAGCGCGGACTTTACCCGAAGGTGTCAGCGCGCTGTACAATAGAACCAGTTACGTTACATGAGAGAAATGTTACAAAATAGAACGTACAAAATTAGCAGGACACAGAATCAAACACAGCAGGCAAGAGGAACACAATATCAAACACAGCAAGCAAGGAATGTACAAAAAATAAATAAATATAACAAATTTACAATGACTAGCGAACTTCCTGGCGGGGTCTGTGAATGAAGGAATTAGTTCTGAAAGTGTCTTTGGAATAGAAGAGATTTGAGGTCCGCTTTGAAGATCCTAATGGAGGTGGTGGCACGGAGCAACGGAGGGAGCGAGTTCCAGATTCTCACTGCATTACCTGAGAACGATTGAGCCATCAATTTTTCCCTTTTGAAGGAGGGAGGCTCAAGCAGGAACTTTTCCGCATTCCGAGAACGTCGCAAGCCTCCAGACAATTTCAGTTTATTCGCCAGATAGCAAGGGGAGGAAGAGTGCAAGGCTTTGTGGGTGATGCATGCCGTTTTGTAAATATCTCTAGCCTCGATGGGAAGCCATCGGAGAGAAGACAGTATAGGAGTGATGTGGTCACTTCGTTTGGACCTTGAAATGAAGCGAGCTGCTGAATGGAGGACGAATTTGAGGGGGGAGAGGTGAGATTTGGGAAGGCCAGTCAGAAGAGAATTACAATAATCCAGTTTAGAGAGAACTAGCGATTGGACCAAGGTTTTTAGGTCTTTCTCCAGGAAGAACTGACGAATCCCCCACAGAAGGCGCAGCTGATAGCGTGCGTTCTTGGCAATGGAGTTAATGTGTGAGATTAGGTTGAGTCTTTTGTCAAGTATGACACCTAGGGATTTAGCGCAGTCGACAATGATGGGTTTACTGTTGAGTAAATTCAGCTGATCCATCCAGGATTAAACAGGAGGCGGGGAGAGAGAGGTAGATAGGAGGAGGAATTCAGTTTTGGAGGGATTGAGAATGAGTTGGTGAACTAACATCCAGTTGTGAATAGAGTTGAGAGTAGAGTTGAGTAGTGAGAGATCTTGTGAGGAAGACACCTTGAGGTCTTGCTAAAGAGAGAAGTCAGCTGAAGAGGTGTTCAGACTCTGCAAAACGTTTGCAGTAGAATAAAAAACTGGACAATTTAGGGCTTTCAATTGTTAAAAAATTATATAAAAGTGATTTTGAAATGGAGTTTCTTCTTGTTCGACGTAGCCCTCAGTCAAATGTAACTTTCTAGCTAAACTGTATTTCTGCGGGTAAATTGTGTTCTAGCTTAATGTCCTGGGGCAGACTGTGAAGTAGTACTTAATCTGTGCAGGTAATTTTGGGGACCAAGAAATATTTTTCATTATCAGGCTTTGGACCAGAAGACCAAAGAGAATGGCTGAAAGGGAGAAAGAAGGGAAAGAAAAAAATGGGAGGACAGCCACAAAAGGACAAAGAAGGGTTAAAAAAAAGAACATGCAAGAGTCAGATAAAGAAATAGGAAGTGTAGGTTAGTGGAAGAAAGAGGCATGGCGCGTAATCAAGACTTGACAGTTTAAGTTTTCGGCAACCCCGCCATTCGGCATCCTGGAGAAGGGATCCTATGAGAGCATTTGGGACTCGTTGCAGGTAATAAAAAATAGTGAACTATGATGGCTCAATATGAACACTTTTAGAAACCAGTATTGGCAAAGCCACAAGGTCTTGCCCCGGGTGAGCTTTTGACTTTGGCAATCAGGTGAGAGTGGTGAACAGGGGCGGGGATGGAGAAACAGAGATGGGGAGGGAGAATCAGAGACGATGGGGGAAGAAGGAACAGGGACGGGAGGTTGAGGGGAGGAGAAACAGGGTCGATAGGGCGGGTGGAAAAGAAGAGGAACAATGATCGTACACAGATATTCGATATCACAGAAAGCACATATGTGCATTTTTATGTTATTATTATACATTTGAAATAAACGATTGCTCTGAACTCAACCCCAACATTGTTTTTCTTTTTTGCCTTTAAAGTGCTACAAAATGGCATGTTGACAGAGCCAATGTTATACAAATTCCTTTTAGTCTAGAACTTGGGCCGAACTGAGGTGAATGGGGACTACAGTTTCCATTATGCACTGTGCTCGTAAATAATGGTCCAGGAGAGCAACTTTGTGCCCTCAATAACAATCGTCTATGCCACAGACTACAGCGTATGTCCTGATGATATATTGTTACACACAGGCTGTAATTTAGCGAAATAAGGTTTGTCTAGACAGCTCTGCAAGACACTGAACAGCTAGGCAACTGTGTTTATAAAGTTAAGTCATCTGCGGAAGCGTGGCACGCCAACTGCGGCGCTCAGGTTGTCACTAGCCGGGCTGCCCTCAACCTCTGTAAACAAATGCCGCATGCATTAGACACTAAGCAGCTTTTATCGGAGGTCGCTCGCTCGTGTTACAGCCACAAATAATAAACAGGAACACAGAGACTAAAAACACAAGCACTTGCCAGAAATCAACAAAAAAATAGTGTGCTGAAAGTAACATAAATAGCCAGAAGTGAAATGAGACATGTAACAGGGCCAGTGTACATGGGAGGGAACAACACACCAAAAGGAGGGACAAATGCCAACAATTTATCACTGAAAAGCAAGGAATTTCAAAAGGCACACAAAGGAAGGAAGAAAAGCGATGGATGTGCTGAAAGCGCACAGAGTAGATTCAGCATATCTTGAAGAGGCAGAGCATGCCCTGCCTAGGCGAGACCTAAACAAGAGATAATGCAGACCAGCCTGCCATGTAATGGTAGCATGGTAGGTTGACATGGTAGGTTGGTCAACATGTTTTTTTGTTTCTCACAGGCAAACTTTCAAACATTTGTCCATGAAAAAATAACAGTATCTGATGTGCTGAGTATTTTCCCTCAGCGAAACTGAGACGTTGTTACTTTTCCCTGCCCAGTAGTACCATGCCAGTCATGGTGGTATCAGAAAGGTGAAAACAGCTTGTGGAGCTCTGCCCCAGTGCTTAATTAGAACCAGTGGTTGCAAGTAGGATCCACCGACACTCATTTTTAGGAACCAGAACTTATTTTGCATCATCAGACTTGGACCCTGAACAAGAGAGAGAAAGGCAGAAAAGAGGCAAAGAAGTTGAAGAGATAGTCGGGAGAAGAGTGACAACGGAAGAAAGCAGGGATAAAAAAAAGCATGTAGTAGTGAGAGAAAGGGGCAGAGATGATAAATTTGTGGAGAAAAAAGGCATGAGGTGAATTCAAGACTAGTCAATGTTGGTTGTTGGCAACCCTGACATTTGGCAGTGCCGGTGGCCCTCTTCTGAGAAAATCTTTGGTCCCTGGCATTTACTCTTTTTCACATTAGGCATTGCCTGCCCCTACTTAAGAATGGCTCTTCGGATGCCATGGAAATGATGGTTCTGTGGTGGCTGGCTTGCGTTGAAGTGCTTTCCGACAGTCGAGCCAGCCAAGGCTCTGTCACCAGAAACAAAGCGACTCCCCCATATCTATCGTACTCCCCTTAAATCTGACTTTTTCTGAAATAGTCAGAACCTGCCTAAACCATTCTGTGGTTTAATAATCACCTTTGAAATTCTTTGAGTGATGAGAACTGTTTTACCTGCAGACAATTCTTACTCAACATTAGAGTTCTCGCACATCAAATTCTGGAATACTTAATAAGTCCTCAAAATCTTTGAGAAACAAAACATTATTAAACTGAGCACAATGGGTGCAGTAGCAGTAAAAAGTACGTAGAAAATGCAGGCTGAAGAGTCTTACAATCACTTCTTAAGAAGCCAGCTGTCATAACCCCTCAGACTTTCCTCTGCTTCAGAGATCTCATATGCAGCCATGTTTTCTACAACTGCCTCTCTGTCTTTGGGTGCTGATAGTAGCTCTCTGGCAGACGGCTGCCTCTCTGTCTTCGGGTGCTGATAGTAGCTCTCCGGCAAACCTCAGATGCTGCCTCTCTGTCTTCGGGTGCTGATAGTAGCTCTCCGGCAGACCTCAGATGGCTGCGTCGGGTGCTGATAGTAGCTCTCCGGCAAACCTCAGATGCTGCCTCTCTGTCATCGGGTGCTGATAGTAGCTCTCCGGCAGACTTCAGATGCCTGCATCAGGTGCTGATAGTAGCTCCCCAGCAGACCTCAGGTGGCTGCCTCTTTGTCGTCGGTGCTGATAGTGGCTCTCTGGCAGACCTCAGATGGCTGCGTCGGGTGCTGATAGTAGCTCTCAAGCAGACCTCAGATGGCTGCGTCGGGTGCTGATAGTAGCTCTCTAGCAGGTCTCAGATGGCTGCCTCTCTGTCATCGGTGCTGATAGTAGCTCTCCGGCAGACTTCAGATGGCTGCATCGGGTGCTGATAGTAGCTCTCTAGCAGACCTCAGGTCGCTCGCTCGTGTTACAGCCACAAATAATAAACAGGAACACAGAGACTAAAAACACAAGCACTTGCCAGAAATCAACAAAAAAATAGTGTGCTGAAAGTAACATAAATAGCCAGAAGTGAAATGAGACATGTAACAGGGCCAGTGTACATGGGAGGGAACAACACACCAAAAGGAGGGACAAATGCCAACAATTTATCACTGAAAAGCAAGGAATTTCAAAAGGCACACAAAGGAAGGAAGAAAAGCGATGGATGTGCTGAAAGCGCACAGAGTAGATTCAGCATATCTTGAAGAGGCAGAGCATGCACTGCCTAGGCGAGACCTAAACAAGAGATAATGCAGACCAGCCTGCCATGTAATGGTAGCATGGTAGGTTGACATGGTAGGTTGGTCAACATGTTTTTTTGTTTCTCACAGGCAAACTTTCAAACATTTGTCCATGAAAAAATAACAGTATCTGATGTGCTGAGTATTTTCCCTCAGCGAAACTGAGACGTTGTTACTTTTCCCTGCCCAGTAGTACCATGCCAGTCATGGTGGTATCAGAAAGGTGAAAACAGCTTGTGGAGCTCTGCCCCAGTGCTTAATTAGAACCAGTGGTTGCAAGTAGGATCCACCGACACTCATTTTTAGGAACCAGAACTTATTTTGCATCATCAGACTTGGACCCTGAACAAGAGAGAGAAAGGCAGAAAAGAGGCAAAGAAGTTGAAGAGATAGTCGGGAGAAGAGTGACAACGGAAGAAAGCAGGGATAAAAAAAAGCATGTAGTAGTGAGAGAAAGGGGCAGAGATGATAAATTTGTGGAGAAAAAAGGCATGAGGTGAATTCAAGACTAGTCAATGTTGGTTGTTGGCAACCCTGACATTTGGCAGTGCCGGTGGCCCTCTTCTGAGAAAATCTTTGGTCCCTGGCATTTACTCTTTTTCACATTAGGCATTGCCTGCCCCTACTTAAGAATGGCTCTTCGGATGCCATGGAAATGATGGTTCTGTGGTGGCTGGCTTGCGTTGAAGTGCTTTCCGACAGTCGAGCCAGCCAAGGCTCTGTCACCAGAAACAAAGCGACTCCCCCATATCTATCGTACTCCCCTTAAATCTGACTTTTTCTGAAATAGTCAGAACCTGCCTAAACCATTCTATAGTTTAATAATCACCTTTGAAATTCTTTGAGTGATGAGAACTGTTTTACCTGCAGACAATTCTTACTCAACATTAGAGTTCTCGCACATCAAATTCTGGAATACTTAATAAGTCCTCAAAATCTTTGAGAAACAAAACATTATTAAACTGAGCACAATGGGTGCAGTAGCAGTAAAAAGTACGTAGAAAATGCAGGCTGAAGAGTCTTACAATCACTTCTTAAGAAGCCAGCTGTCATAACCCCTCAGACTTTCCTCTGCTTCAGAGATCTTGTTGGAAACAGCCCACCTCCACTCCGCAGGGTGGTGGTGGACTCCCCGAACACACTGTGGTAGCTTGGCTCGAGTGGTCAGGAAACAGGCGCAGTGCTAAGCATACAATATACCCATACAATAACCATGCGTGCATCCGTTCCAAAAACGACTCTACACCGTAAAAATTATGAAAATATCCTTTCTTTATCTTTTTCTCTTAGTTGCTGATTGGAAAAATAGATAACAATCACAATATACAAATTCTTAAATAGAGCAGGTCAAATAAATATTGGCTGTTTGCTGAAATAAATAGGGGTGATCATAAATAACAGGGCATAAATACAAGTGCAATATATACAGACAATTAAATACTTTGAGGTAATAAATACTGTACCAATAAATACTGTACCAATAAATACTGTACATCAACAAGTCCTGTGGACCTATAAATACAGTGCAGCATTAAATAGATAAGAATTTAATAAATACAGTTTCCCCAATAAATAATTAGAAGTATACAATAACACTCATGAATCAGATGACACTCCAATACTTAAGGGCTGATTTGGCCCAGGCACAGCTTGTAGGGTGTGGAAGGCTTGGGGGGTCCTACTCCCTGGCTGAGGCAAAGGCTGAAGCCTAAACTGAGGTAGATCAAAGGGGGGAATTCCAATGCCCTGGCTTTCCTCTCCACACAACCTCTCTAGGTTAGTCCCAGTTCACCCCAGGCACAGTCAGGTGGGTTTCAGCACCTCCCTAGCCCCTTAGAGCAGTCTCTCAGGTCTCCACAGGGCCTTAGGCGCCCTCTACTCCACTTACTGCCCTTTTCTGATGTTCCGACGCCGCTGGAGTCGTGTCGACGCCGTGAGGCGGTTCCGGTTCGGTCTCGGCGGCCTCGGCACAATGTCAGTTCTTTGACGACGCCGGCAGGCGGTTCCGGTCCGATGTCGGTGGCCTCGGTTCGATCTCGACCTCCGATTCGACGGCGTCGGGCAGTCTCTTCACGATGTCGACTTCGGGCGGCTCCGGTCCGATGGCGCTCTCGGCTCCGATGACGTCGGCCGGCCTGGCCTCGCTGTCGACTTCCGGCGACTCCGGGGTGCGATCCTCACCCCCGACCTCCGGTGTTCCTCCTCACAGGTTCCGGGCGACTCCGGAGTGCGATCCTCACTCCCGACCTCCGGTGCTCCTCTACCTCGGTCTCCGACGACTCCGGAGGGCGGACTTCACTCCTCCGATGACGCCGCTCACTCGACCTCGGTTCACCTCCTTCTCGACCCTTGGTATTCCTCTCGACCTCCGCCGGCGCCCTCTTACGACCTCAGGCGGCTCCGGGTACGACGTCTGCTACCTCAGTCAGCGCCGCTTCTCCACCTCGGGCTCCAGGTCTTCGGCTACTCGACGCCAGGCTCCAGGGAAACCAGTTCTCAGGTCAGAATCTTGCTGCTTTCTTGGTTCTAAGGCCTGTTCCTGCTGTCCAGGTCCTTAGGATGGTTTTCTTCTGTCTTCTTCCCACACAGGGCTATAGGCTGGGATCCATCAGTAGGGACAAGTATCAAGGGTGGGTTTATGGACCCCACTCCAGGCACAAGTTTCCACCCCTGCTGCTTCACTCCTTCCTCCTTCACTGTTGTGCTCCTCTCTCTTCACCAGTCAGGTGCCAACTGCCAGCTCCAACTGCCAACTGCCTCTCTTATCCTCCCAACATTCTAAACGGTTTCCAACTGTCACACAGTTCTGGAATCTCCTGGAAGGTTCTGGAAGGTGCTGGTAGGTTCCAGTGGATGCTGGTGATGTCACAGGAGGCCACCATTTTGTGCTTCAGGCCCTCAGACAGAAGTTTCAGGGGTAGCTAAAATGGCTCCCTGAATCTGTAGCAACACGAAAAAGTCTGGTGGTTCCCAAAAAAAGGAAAAAGTCAAACAGGGTTTGAGGCAAAAGTGGGACAAAATAAATAATGATGAGGAGGGACCACCCAAAGGGCTGACAGGTCTAACACGCGTCCCCCCCAGCTGAAAGTGGGGAGAGCTACCCAACCCCTTGGGAGTTCTCATCACTAAGGCGGAAATACCTTGAGAGACCGTCTGCATTGGCGTGGTCCACTCCAGGCCGATGTTCCACCTGAAAGTCCATCCCCTGTAGGGAAATAGACCACCTCAATAACTTGGGATTCTCCCCCTTCATTTGCATCAGCCAACGAAGGGGTCGGTGGTCGGTCTGAACTAGGAAGTGCGATCCAAACAGGTATGGCCGCAACTTCTTCAGAGCCCATACCACTGCAAAGGCTTCACGCTCTATTGCACTCCACTTCTGTTCCCTGGGAAGTAGTCTCCGGGATAGGAAGACCACGGGTTGATCCAGACCCTCTTCGTTGAGTTGCGATAACACTGCCCCAATGCCATGTTCTGATGCATCTGTCTGGACAATGAACTTCTTGGAAAAGTCTGGGGCCCTTAAGACCGGGGCCTCGCACATGGCTTTCTTCAATTTCTCAAAGGCTTGCTGACAAGCCTCCGTCCAGACTACCCGTCGAGGTTGTTTCTTGGACGTGAGCTCCGTGAGAGGGGCTACGATGGTACCGTACCCCTTCACGAAGCGGCGATAGTATCCCGTGAGGCCCAAAAATGCTCGGACCTCAGTCTGTGTCTTGGGGGGTTCCCAGGCCATGATGGCCTCGATCTTCGCCTGGAGGGGCTGCACCGTTCCCCTACCCACCAAGTGTCCAAGGTACACTACCGACCCCTGCCCGATCTGGCACTTGCTGGCCTTGATCGTCAATCCAGCTTGTCTCAGGGCCTGGAGAACAGCTTGCAGGTGACGCAAGTGATCCTCCCAGCTGTTACTGAAGACGGCTATGTCATCCAGATAAGCAGCAGAGAAACTCTCCATTCCGGTGAGGATCTGGTTTACCAGGCGCTGAAACGTGGCAGGTGCGTTCTTGAGCCCAAAGGGCATCACACAGAACTGGTAGTGGCCATTGGGCGTGGAGAAGGCTGACCTTTCCCTTGCTCCATTTGTCAAAGAGATCTGCCAGTACCCTGAAGTAAGGTCAAAGGTACTTAGATATTGGGCAGCTCCCAGCCGGTCAATTAATTCATCCGCCCTAGGGATCGGATGAGCATCAGTCCTTGTCACTGAATTCAGTCCCCGGTAGTCCACACAGAACCTCAGTTCTGGTTGGGCACCCGGTGGTGCAGCTTTCGGTACTAACACCACCGGACTAGACCAGGGGCTGCTAGAAGGTTCAATCACTCCTAGCTCCAGCATCTTAGTGACTTCACTATGAATGCTGGCTTTCACCTTGTCTGACATCCGGTAGATCTTGGACTTCACAGGTGGGCTGTCTCCTGTGTCCACGTCATGGACGCACAGGTGAGTCCTACCCGGGACAAGGGAGAACAACGAAGAGTACTGCCCCAGGACCTGGCGACAGTCCTCCTGCTGTTCAGGAGTTAGGGATGGGGAGAGAATCACTCCCTCCACCGACCCATCCTTTTCTTGAGACGCAAACAGATCAGGGAGAGGCTCGCTTTCCACGTCCTCTCCTCCGTCAGTCACCATCATCAAGATGACTTCGGGCCTCTCGTGGTGGGGTTTGAGGCGGTTGGCATGCAGCACCCGCAGGGGCTGACGAGGGGTCTTCAGGTCCACCAAGTAGGTAGCCTTACCCTTCTTCTCCAACACCTCAAAGGGTCCTGACCAGCGATCCTGGAGGGCGCTAAGCTCTCCTGGTTCGATCACCCACACCTTCTGGCCAGGCTCCAACTCCACCGGGTGAGCGTTGTGGTCATACCACGCCTTCATTACTGCTTGGCTGGCTTCCAAGTTGTCAGAAGCTTGCTTCCACAACTTAGCCATTTGGCTCCGGAAGGCCAGCATGTAGCTCACCACATCCTGGGGGAGCTTTCTGGGAGTTCTTTCCCATCCGTCTCTCACCAGGTTAAGAGGTCCACGTACAGGGTGCCCATACAGAAGCTCGAAGGGGCTGAAGCCCACTCCCTTCTGTGGCACTTCCCTGTATGAAAAGAGTAAACAGGGTAGGAGGACGTCCCATTTCCTCCGCAGGCTTTCAGGCAGACTTCTGATCATGCCTTTCAAGGTTTTATTAAACCTCTCCACCAGACCATTGGTCTGGGGGTGGTAAGGAGTTGTGAACCGGTAGGTCACTCCACACTCCTTCCACATTGCCCGCATATACGCTGACATGAAGTTGGTCCCCCTGTCGGACACAACTTCCTTGGGAAAACCCACTCGGGTAAAGATCCCCATCAGGGCCCTAGCCACAACAGGTGCTGTTATGGTCCTCAGAGGTATTGCCTCTGGGTACCGTGTGGCATGATCCACCAGAACCAGGATAAACCTGTGACCAGCTGTAGTCGGTGGATCTAATGGACCCACAATGTCGATGCCCACCCTTTCAAAGGGGGTGCTAACGACAGGAAGTGGTTCCAGGGGAGCTTTCAGCTTCACCCCTGTTTTCCCACTGGCTTGGCAAGACACACATGTCCGGCAGTAGGTATCGGACGACACTTTCATCTGAGGCCAATAAAAGTGTGGGACAAGACGGGCGAAGGTCTTGTCTTGCCCCAGGTGTCCTGCCAATGGTATCTCGTGAGCCAACTCTAAAAGGAAGGCTCGATAACGTTGAGGGACTACCAAGGCTCGTGACGATCCATGTAGGGGTGCCTTGGGTTCACTGTAGAGGAGGCCATCCTCCCAGTAAACACTGTAGTTCCCTTCAACGTTCCCTGCTGCCTGGGCTTCGGCCTGTCGCCTCAGCCCCTCAAGGGTAGGGCACTCCCTCTGGCCCTGGCAGAATTCCTCCCTGGACGGGCCTCCCTCCACGTGCCACTCGGCCGGGATGGGTAGGTCCTCCAGGTTGGTAACGTCCCCCTCCGCAGACTCCTGGTCCACCACCTCCGGTGGCCTATCCGTCCTACGAGGTGGAGACGCCGAGGCAGGCTCCTCCTGTCCTCGGTTCTTCCCTTGACTGGCAGCTGGCTGGGCCTTTGTTCCAGGCTCCAGCCGGAATGAACTCCCTCTTCGGGTAGTCCCGGACCTTGTGCTAACACAGGCCCAGTCAGGTGTACCCAGCATCTCGGTATGAGTCCGGTATTCCACCTCCTTCCAAGCGTTGTGCTCCATGTCATTGCCCAGCAGACAATCGACTGGCACGGCAGGGCTTACGGCAACTCGAAGTGAACCTGCAACCCCCCCCCATTCAAAGGGAACCTCAGCCACGGGATAGTGGCCGGTTCTGCCGTCAGCCATCGCGGCTGGGTGGAGTACATCGGGAATGACTTGCTCTGGAGACACCAGTTGGCTACGTACCATAGTCATACTGGCTCCTGTGTCTCTCAGAGCCTCCCCTCTTTGGCCGTTGATGGTGATCCACTGCCCATACTTTGCGGTATTTGCGGGCACCTGGATCTTGGGAACCATCTCCCGTTCTCCCAGGGACACTAAAGTGACACCCGCCCACTCCCTTCCCTTAGTTAAGGGCATCTCCTCCCCGAGCACTACACTAGCTACTCCGGGGGGCTTTCCTCCAGTGGGAGGGGGTGATCGTTTCTGACACTTCGGATCTCCTTTATAGTGTCCAACGCCACCGCACTCGTAGCAATGGACAACCCTTGGCTGCTGACTCTGGCCAGGATTAGGGTTTCTGGGTGGGTTAGCCTTAGAGGTGAATCCTGTTCCCTTCCCTTGGAAGTTATTTTGGGGGCCTTTGGAGAACTCCTTTTTCTTTTCCCCTCCTTCTTTCTTCTGGGGGGCGCCCTGTCCGGCCTTTTGAGTATCCCCTCCAGTCCCCCTTGTGGACACCCGGGTACTAGCCCAAATGTCCGCCTCCTCAGCAAGCTTCCGGGGACTGGTCAGCTTGCTATCCACCAGGTGTTGCCGCAGTTCAGGGAAACATTTCTCGAGTAGGTGTTCCTTCAACACTAGGTCAAACAGCTCCTCGTAGCTCCTTACTTCACTGCCCTGAATCCAACCTTCCAGTGCCTTCTTTGCATAGTCCAGGAAGTCCACCCAATTCTGTGTGCCCAGTTTGTGACTACCCCTGAACTTCTGTCTGTACTTTTCCGGAGTTAGTCCAAACTTCCTGATGAGCGCCAGTTTCATGGCGGGGTAGTGGGTTTGCTCTTCCTCTTCGAGGGCCAATAAAGCATCCCTACCAGCTGGAGGCATGTATTTATACAGTCCCCCTCCCCAATACTTCGCTGGAACCCCATGGGCCCTCAATGAGACCTCATAGGCTGCTAGCCACTTGGCGATGTCGTCACCTGCCCCATAGCTCGCTACAATGTCCTTCGGCAGGTAAGGTTTGGATTCCCTGGTGGACTCTTGGTTTTGGCTGCCACCATTAGGAACAGGTTGTGCCCCGATTCTCAAAATCTGAAGATCTATTTCTTTCAGTCGCAATTCATGGGCCATCCTCTGCTCCTCTTTCTCCTTTTCCAGCCTTGCTAAGTCCCATGTGAGCTGTCTCTTCTCTCTCCGGTCTGTTAACTCCACTTCGGATAAGCCCCCACTAGAGACAGTGCTGCCCTTCCTAGAAAGTGTCCTGGGCCCTGCGGACAGGTTCCCCACCTCAGGTTGGTACATCTCAGCCCCCTCGGGGTCAGGCTCTCCATCCCTGTCTTCCTCCTCAGCCTTGCTTTCCCTGCGTGCCTCCCCCCAAGCCCTTAAGCTGGTTTGAAGTGCACCCTTCTTTGCTCCTGGGGGACAGTACACCCCCTCTCGCTGGCAAAACTCCCTGAGTTGGGCCACAGTGTACGTGTCTAGATTTTCAAGAACAAACTCCATCTTGCCCACTCAGGTTAGAGGACAGGTTTTGTGCAGTAACAATGTAGGGTGGTACCTTTAATAATACCTCCTCCCACCACCAGAGTAAATTTGGAAAAAACAAAAACCCACAATTAGGAAGGCCGCTTTGAGAAAACTCCCGGTGTAGGCCTATGGACTACCCACAGTTATTGTTGAGTATACGTAGGCACAGCTCTATCCCACCACTGAACACCAATTTATGTTGGAAACAGCCCACCTCCACTCCGCAGGGTGGTGGTGGACTCCCCGAACACACTGTGGTAGCTTGGCTCGAGTGGTCAGGAAACAGGCGCAGTGCTAAGCATACAATATACCCATACAATAACCATGCGTGCATCCGTTCCAAAAACGACTCTACACCGTAAAAATTATGAAAATATCCTTTCTTTATCTTTTTCTCTTAGTTGCTGATTGGAAAAATAGATAACAATCACAATATACAAATTCTTAAATAGAGCAGGTCAAATAAATATTGGCTGTTTGCTGAAATA
This sequence comes from Triturus cristatus, assembly GCF_964204655.1. Taxonomy (NCBI): domain Eukaryota; kingdom Metazoa; phylum Chordata; class Amphibia; order Caudata; family Salamandridae; genus Triturus; species Triturus cristatus. The sequence continues at coordinate 759,845,387 of NC_140589.1, read as the reverse complement.
AATAGGGGTGATCATAAATAACAGGGCATAAATACAAGTGCAATATATACAGACAATTAAATACTTTGAGGTAATAAATACTGTACCAATAAATACTGTACCAATAAATACTGTACATCAACAAGTCCTGTGGACCTATAAATACAGTGCAGCATTAAATAGATAAGAATTTAATAAATACAGTTTCCCCAATAAATAATTAGAAGTATACAATAACACTCATGAATCAGATGACACTCCAATACTTAAGGGCTGATTTGGCCCAGGCACAGCTTGTAGGGTGTGGAAGGCTTGGGGGGTCCTACTCCCTGGCTGAGGCAAAGGCTGAAGCCTAAACTGAGGTAGATCAAAGGGGGGAATTCCAATGCCCTGGCTTTCCTCTCCACACAACCTCTCTAGGTTAGTCCCAGTTCACCCCAGGCACAGTCAGGTGGGTTTCAGCACCTCCCTAGCCCCTTAGAGCAGTCTCTCAGGTCTCCACAGGGCCTTAGGCGCCCTCTACTCCACTTACTGCCCTTTTCTGATGTTCCGACGCCGCTGGAGTCGTGTCGACGCCGTGAGGCGGTTCCGGTTCGGTCTCGGCGGCCTCGGCACAATGTCAGTTCTTTGACGACGCCGGCAGGCGGTTCCGGTCCGATGTCGGTGGCCTCGGTTCGATCTCGACCTCCGATTCGACGGCGTCGGGCAGTCTCTTCACGATGTCGACTTCGGGCGGCTCCGGTCCGATGGCGCTCTCGGCTCCGATGACGTCGGCCGGCCTGGCCTCGCTGTCGACTTCCGGCGACTCCGGGGTGCGATCCTCACCCCCGACCTCCGGTGTTCCTCCTCACAGGTTCCGGGCGACTCCGGAGTGCGATCCTCACTCCCGACCTCCGGTGCTCCTCTACCTCGGTCTCCGACGACTCCGGAGGGCGGACTTCACTCCTCCGATGACGCCGCTCACTCGACCTCGGTTCACCTCCTTCTCGACCCTTGGTATTCCTCTCGACCTCCGCCGGCGCCCTCTTACGACCTCAGGCGGCTCCGGGTACGACGTCTGCTACCTCAGTCAGCGCCGCTTCTCCACCTCGGGCTCCAGGTCTTCGGCTACTCGACGCCAGGCTCCAGGGAAACCAGTTCTCAGGTCAGAATCTTGCTGCTTTCTTGGTTCTAAGGCCTGTTCCTGCTGTCCAGGTCCTTAGGATGGTTTTCTTCTGTCTTCTTCCCACACAGGGCTATAGGCTGGGATCCATCAGTAGGGACAAGTATCAAGGGTGGGTTTATGGACCCCACTCCAGGCACAAGTTTCCACCCCTGCTGCTTCACTCCTTCCTCCTTCACTGTTGTGCTCCTCTCTCTTCACCAGTCAGGTGCCAACTGCCAGCTCCAACTGCCAACTGCCTCTCTTATCCTCCCAACATTCTAAACGGTTTCCAACTGTCACACAGTTCTGGAATCTCCTGGAAGGTTCTGGAAGGTGCTGGTAGGTTCCAGTGGATGCTGGTGATGTCACAGGAGGCCACCATTTTGTGCTTCAGGCCCTCAGACAGAAGTTTCAGGGGTAGCTAAAATGGCTCCCTGAATCTGTAGCAACACGAAAAAGTCTGGTGGTTCCCAAAAAAAGGAAAAAGTCAAACAGGGTTTGAGGCAAAAGTGGGACAAAATAAATAATGATGAGGAGGGACCACCCAAAGGGCTGACAGGTCTAACAGATCTCATATGCAGCCATGTTTTCTACAACTGCCTCTCTGTCTTTGGGTGCTGATAGTAGCTCTCTGGCAGACGGCTGCCTCTCTGTCTTCGGGTGCTGATAGTAGCTCTCCGGCAAACCTCAGATGCTGCCTCTCTGTCTTCGGGTGCTGATAGTAGCTCTCCGGCAGACCTCAGATGGCTGCGTCGGGTGCTGATAGTAGCTCTCCGGCAAACCTCAGATGCTGCCTCTCTGTCATCGGGTGCTGATAGTAGCTCTCCGGCAGACTTCAGATGCCTGCATCAGGTGCTGATAGTAGCTCCCCAGCAGACCTCAGGTGGCTGCCTCTTTGTCGTCGGTGCTGATAGTGGCTCTCTGGCAGACCTCAGATGGCTGCGTCGGGTGCTGATAGTAGCTCTCAAGCAGACCTCAGATGGCTGCGTCGGGTGCTGATAGTAGCTCTCTAGCAGGTCTCAGATGGCTGCCTCTCTGTCATCGGTGCTGATAGTAGCTCTCCGGCAGACTTCAGATGGCTGCATCGGGTGCTGATAGTAGCTCTCTAGCAGACCTCAGGTGGCTGCCTCTGTCGTCGGTGCTGATAGTAGCCCTCCGGCAGATCTCAGATGGCTGCGTCGGGCGCTGATAGTAGCTCTCTGGCAGACCTCTGGTGGCTGCTTCTCTGTCGTTGGGTGCTGATAGTAGCTCTCCGGCAGACCTCAGATGGCTGCTTCTCTGTCGTTGGGTGCTGATAGTAGCTCTCCGGCAGACCTCAGATGGCTGCATCTCTGTAGTTGGTAGCTGATAGTGGCTCTCTGGCAGACCTCAGATGGCTGCCTCTCTGTCGTCCAGTGCTGATAGTAGCTCTCCGGCAGCCCTCAGATGGCTGCATCTCTGTCGTCGGGTGCTGATAGTAGCTCTCTGGCAGACCTCAGATGACTGCCTCTCTGTCATCGGGTGCTGACAGTAGCTCTCCAGCAGACCTCAGATGGCTGCCACTCTGTCGTCGGGTGCTGATAGTAGCTCTCCGGAAGACCTCAGATGGCTGCCTCTCTGTCGTCGGGTGCTGACAGTAGCTCTCTGGCAGACCTCAGATGGCTGCCTCTCTGTTGTCGGGTGCTGACAGTAGCATTCTGGCAGACCTCAGATGGCTGCCTCTCTGTCGTCCAGTGCTGATAGTAGCTCTCTGGCAGCCCTCAGATGGCTGTATCTCTGTCGTCGGGTGCTGATAGTAGCTCTCCGGCAGACCTCAGATGACTACCTCTCTGTCGTCGGGTGCTGACAGTAGCTCTCCAGCAGACCTCAGATGGCTGCATCTCTGTCATCATGTGCTGATAGTAGCTCTCCGGCAGACCTCAGATAGCTGCCTCTCTGTCGTCGGGTGCTGACAGTAGCTCTCCGGCAGCCCTCAGATGGCTGTATCTCTGTCGTCGGGTGCTGATAGTAGCTCTCCGGCAGACCTCAGATGACTACCTCTCTGTCGTCGGGTGCTGACAGTAGCTCTCCAGCAGACCTCAGATGGCCGCCTCTCTGTCATCAGATGCTGATAGATGCTCTCCAGCAGACCTCAGATGGCTGCATCTCTGTCATCATGTGCTGATAGTAGCTCTCCGGCAGACCTCAGATAGCTGCCTCTCTGTCGTCGGGTGCTGACAGTAGCTCTGCGGCAGACCTCAGATGGCTGCCTCTCTGTCGTCGGGTGCTGACAGTAGCTCTCCGGCAGACCTCAGATAGCTGCCTCTCTGTCGTCGGGTGCTGACAGTAGCTCTCCGGCAGACCTCAGATAGCCAGGCCTGGGCCCTGTGGTGATTCAATCTGTGCTGAGGCTTCTGCCAGCTCAGCTCAGTGAGCCTGAGCCCAGGCACCCACCTCTATCCATTCAATCGTTCACAACGCTTCTCTTCGGGAGGAGTGCGGAGGATCAGGAAATTATCTGATGAAAGAAGACCATATGTTCTCCAGCGAGACTGCACTCTTTCATGTATAAACTGACAACTTCTATACAGCCAGAATACTAATCATCCTTTCCACCCACTCCGTGTGAGTGGGAGGAAGGTGTTCGAGCTAAGTGCTCTACAGACGATCCTGCGCAGTTAGAAAGGAGTTACAACTTTAAAGTGGCAGCTCTGGATGTTTCGTTAAGACAGTCATTTCCAGTTTTGCACGCTACAGTACAGTACGCCATTGACGTGTTCTCTTTTTACCTCAGGCCCATCAGCCATTTTGGTGACAATCCATTCACCCCAGCAGTCCACAACATTTACGTGTACCATCGCCCTCTAGTAAACACATCAAGGGTCAGTCGAGAATAGGGACAGCACTGGCAGTAGAGTTAAATGTTTTCACTAACTGCTGCAGGCACCAAGAATTATTTCAAAATAAAGAATCATAGAAGGCAAGGTAAGAGAAGCAACACAGACTTTTCCTGGTTATTAGAAAGATAAACATATCCATTGTTTACGACAGTTCAAATGTTTTATGAATGTACAGGAAAAGCTATACTGACTTCTAAAATGGCTTAGAGAATGGAAACCAATTTGCAATTTGGAAGAGGCGTGTTATAGGCATCCCTACAAAATTGTAAATCAGTATGTGAGGCATCAGTGTTTTGCAACCATAATCCAGCTGCAAAACACTGAAACATTACCGACTCCCAAGTTGGGATGGTAATGCATTCGCAAAAGGGAAGAGGTCCCTTATGTGAATCCTAAAAAAAAAGTTTGCTTGGCAGGAGAAAGTGGTCAAGGCACGACTGTCAATTTGTAAACATAATTTTTTCAATGGAATTTGTTTTTTTAACGTGCCCCGTTTCCTTTAAGGAAAACGGATGACATTAAAAAAAAGCTTGCTTTATTGAGAGGCGATTATAGACTCTACCAGACTGGTTGTGTGACGTTACCCTGTATGCATTTACCCTGCATGCTTTTACCCTGCAGTTTTTACTCCGCAAAATCTTTTACAAAGCAGGGCTTTACAACGCACTAAATTACAACGCATTCCGCAGTACAACGCAATTACTATTCTAACTCCAGGGGGGTGTTACTCTGGATAATGCGTTGTAACAGTTTGCGGTGTAAAGCCCTGCATTGTAAAAGTTTTTGCGGAGTAAAAAATGCAGGGTAAAGACATGCGGAGTCTAAAATGCGGGGAAAAGGATGTTTCCTACCAGGCCACCATACCTGGGATGGCCTCCAACTGTAGTGGGCAACAATTTGCAACCAGTCTCATCAATATTCATGAGGTAGATTGTATTGTGACAAACTCAGAATCTGAAGTTTTTGATCAAGCCTATTAGTACGTCAGTTCGTAAAATTCTTTACTGGTTGCAAACATACTAATCAAAAATTGCGACCAGAGGTTTGTAACTGGTTCTTTGTACATCTGGCCCTAGATCCCTGCTGACTCCATAGGACAAGAGATTCGCCTTTGTAGGTGTGCATGGATTAGACTTCATAATACCCATGTATGAGTAACAGCACCAACAGATAAAGTACACCTCAGGGCAGAAAATATCCAGCATTGGCAAAGCAGTGGGTTTTGTATACTGCTACCACCCTGAGACACATCATATGGTCACATACAGCATAAATACATGCAGACATCAACAGAGTGCATACAAACATTTCCATCAAGTTCAACCAATGTACGTGCATGCACCCATGCACAGATACCTATAAATAAACAGACATCAAGGCATCCTACATAATCATGTGCAGGAGTGGGCACAAGATGATGTGCAGGAGTGGGCGCAAGTTGATGTGATTGACTGAGAGCATAAGGTGATATGCATAACTGGAAACTTGAGATGCACTCCAAGTAAGCACTGGGTGATGCACCTCAGGAGAGCACTGTTGCTTCAGGTGGGCCCTCCTTAAGCTTTTTGAAAGCATTGGATAATATGCGTCATGACAGCACTTGGTGCTTGTTGTGCATCAGGGAAGCACTTGGTGATGTGGCTCAGGGATGCACTTGGTGATGTGCCTCTTAAAAGCACTGGGTGTTGTGCACCTGGGGGCCACTGGGTGATGTGCCTCATGAGAACATTGGGTGTTGCTTCAGGGGAGCCCTGCTAAAAGCTCTTGAGAGGCGTTGATAATGTGTGTCTTGTCAGCACTGGATGCTGTACATTAGGGGAGGACTGGGCGATTCGCCTCTTGAGAACACGGAGTGCTCCCAGGAGTGATAAGCATTCAAGCAACTCGGGTGTTGTACTATACTTTGGGAGGACGAGGAGAATTCCAGTCCAGTATGCATTCTCCTCCGATAAAGTACAGTGTAAATAGGGGTATGCTATTCCACACTGACTCAACAGACTTACAATAGGGGCCCGGGTGTCGTCACTTGGAGCATGTGCTCTTAGTACCAAGTGCCCTCCTTGGCATGCTCCTTCATTGGTGTTGCTCCTCGTTGGGCTGGAGCTGCAATGCCCAACGGGCCTTGTATGAGGGCGCTTTGCCAGAGATCTTAATCACCAATGGAGGACTCACAAATTGGAGGGTCACTGTTTTTAGGTGAGAATACACATAACTATGTGAGTGTTTACTGTTTTTTGCATTTTGGTTGGATTATTACACCATCCACAGGGGTGAGGAAACCCAAATAAATTGTAGGCTTCCTGCACGAAAAAAGATTAGCCATATAGCTACTAAGGTCCTGAAAAAATGCTACTTGATTGTATCATGACATATTAAGGCATAAAACAGGTCGACCAGTAGCTAAGATCTATGTACACTCACTTGATCTTACACCATATAGTACACCTTCGCATCTGAGAGACGTGGATCATTATGTCCAGCGGTTTCTCAGACTGTTTTTATCTTAACATATACCTGGATCCCTATTGCATAGATAGTCCCACCAGGTCTATAGTTGACTTTAATTTGCATATTTCTCAAATCTTCTCACTTACCGACTAGAACACACTCACTTCTCTAGTCCTCCACTGGCGATTAAAAAGATCTCCGACAAAGCACCCTCTTGTGGTGAGTGTTGGGCATTGCAGCGCCAGACCAATGAGGAGCAAGCCCAATGAAGCATGCTACATTCGGGTGGGTGAGGCACTTGCTCCTAAGAGCACAAGCTCCCAGTGACCACACCCAGGCCCCTATTGTGAGTCTGTTAAGTCAGTGTGGAACAGTATACCCCTAATCCGACTGTTGTACAGATCAAGCATACAAAGTTCTGGTTATTATGGGCAACAGAATGATGGTGGAGCAGAACAATTAGCTTACTTGACTAACTTCTAGGACTTTAGTGCTACTATGTTTCTTAGCGTGCCCTCAACACTCATATGTACATACAACAGCCAGGGAAGTACATATTCCTCCCACTATACTTGTAACCTTCAGAATGGCACATTATACATAACAACAAAAGTGTAATCTTTAAACTGCAAAAGAAGGGCAGGCCATACGATGCGATAGAAGTGCACTTTATACTGCAGTGCGACAATCAAGCAAACTATTATGTACACTGCAACAAACGTGCCTCTTGTTAACTGTATAATAACTTTATGCAAGATACTGAGGCATGCCATCGTGTATACTATGATGGAAGTACATAATTCAAGGTGTTACTTTCTAGTCCATTTACTTTGGGGGAACCCGCAAAGCATAAGCTTGAAATATTGTTTAATTATAAACACTACTGCATTCTGATTGGCTGCTCACTCACAGGACCTTATTGGCTGATAGCCAACTTGGAACGTATAGACGTCATTTTCACCCTGTGTAACTTCATGGCAAATACACTAGTGATCAGCAGCAAGGCAAACTTATCTTTCTTCCTGTAGTCAAAACCCTGATAATGTGCAACGAGGCGGGTCCCTTGTGGCTGAGACGAGTCCCTGTTACATCTGCTTCACAAAACCATCTAAAGGAAGGAGACATAGCCTGGATTCAGATTGGACTCTGACTAAGGTGCTTGGTCTGCCACAGTCATTGATTGAGAAACATCTTCATTTTCTATTGTAGCGCGTTTCCTCCACATGGCAATCAGGCTTAGGAGCAGTTTACAACAGCCATAATGTGCAGTGGGAGAGTCTACTATAAAAAGTACTCCACAGGCTGCTGGGAATAGCCAATGACATTACCTGTAGTCCTCCAAACCACCCCTGCTACCTTTCATAAATATCTTTGTTGGTTTACCCTCACCATTGAGGGATATTGCTACTGTATTCACTCTAAAATACCTAAAGACCAAACTTAAAAAATATAAGCATGTAAGCACAAGAACCAGCTGGGCAGGCTTTTCTCTAACTTAAAACAAACTCTGGCAAACTCCCATTTCTTTGAAAATGCAGACACTGTATAACGGTGTATACATAAGTGCTGGTATTGAATTCAGGTGGTCCTGTCGGAGGCAGGTGTAAGTATGGTGTTGGCGTTATGTGGCTTTGGAAAGCGTGGTGATATAGGTATCAAAGTAGGTGGGGTTGTAAGGGCTTGTGTCAGTGCAACATGGTGGTATGGTGTGTAAGTGGTGGTGTAGGTAGTGTGGATGCAGGTGCTCGTGTATTTTGTAGATTAAGAACAGATGGTAATATGAGGTGTTGGTGGTGGAGTAAGGGGTGTTGTAGTATACAGTATGCAGTGTTATAGTATATATGGGGTATATGATGTATGTGGTATAGTAGGATTTTGGTTTTGTAGATGGGTAAGTGATGAGGGTGTAGATGGTGGTATAGTGTGTTAAGGTTAAGTAGGAGTATGGTGGATGTGTAGTGTTTGTAAAGGGTGTGGGTTGTCATATATAGTGCATAGGGTGTAGAGGGTGGTGTATGGCAATGGAATGTAGGTATATAAGGGGCTACAGGAGAAGTGGTGACAAACATATGGGTTTCGAGATATGGGGGTAATTTATGATGTAGTGTGTAGGTGGTGCCATAGAATATAATTATTGGTGTAGGGTGTAACTGACGGTGCACGTGATGCAGATAGTGTGTAGTAGGTAGTTATGTAGGTAGGCTGTAGATATGGAATGTATATGATGTATATTGTAAATGGTGTAGGGTGGTGGTGCTTTAGGTGACGTAAGCTGTGTGTGGTGATGTAGGGGATGCTGTAAGGTGCAGGTGATATCGGTTGTGTTGAAAAATCTAGGGTGTCGTTGCAGCTATGGAACTTAGTTGAGCTGTAGACAGTGTGGAATATAAGTGGTGGTGAACGATGGTGATAAAGATGGAGTTGTAGGTAGTAATGTATAGGGTAGGTTGCTCTCTACCATGTATGCAGTGATGTAGCTGTACAGTGTAGAATGTATGTGGTGTAGGTGATGATCATTTTCAAGGGAATAAAGGTATGAAGCAGGCAAAAACCGAACAGCATAAAACTAGGAAGACCTGAAATGATGATCGAAGACCTTGAATTGCGTACCATTTGAGGTGTGTGGGGTGTGAGGCAGGAGGCCAGGTATTTATTTTTCTGTCCGGGCAGGGGTGAGGAAACGGTGGTTTGCAAAGGGTCGTGGAGATGTATGGAAGGAGGCAAGCTATATTTTTTAAATTTGAAGAAAGATGGGGAAGGTTTTTAAGAGGGTGGTGTGGCAGGAGGCTAGTTTTTTTTTAATTTAATTTTCATTATTACAGGTTTTATAAGGCACCCCCATTACGCCTCCCCCCTGCGTAAGTGTTGTAGCCCGGGGCACATTATTTGGGGGCCATATACGGCATAAAAGTATTGCCTGGTAAAAGTTGAATAACGGGAATGTTTTTCACAATGGGTTCCGAGTGAAATCATGGACAACTTGAGCTTTGTTCTTGTCTATTTGAAGCCGTACAGACAGGGCTCGAGTCGGGGGTACCCGCAGGTACACGGCATGCCCCCACTCTTTTCACAGGGTGGACGCCATCCCCCCTGCCAAGAAGCTGGCCCCCACAGAAATAAGCTGAACGTGTCCGGTGTAATTTTCAGACACTGGGACACGTTCAGCACGTGACTTCATGAGGTAATTTGCATATTGTCAGTCCCCACTTCTTTTTATAGGACTTGTGCCCTGCGTACAGACCACCTCAGTGAAAAACATCCCAGTTATTCACAGGTACACACCTACAATTCTATGCTGTATGTGGGTACAATGGCCAGGCACAACAGCGAACATGCTCTTAAACTGCTGTTATTCATTGAAAATATATCACAGAGGTGAGAACTAAATCGTGTTTTCCATGGCTGTGAAGTAACAATGCACAGTCCTCGAGCTGCCTCCTTCAGTCCATTTTTATTTCTTTGTTCAAAATATCCCCATTCAAGAATCTTGTTCACAAGAGTGGGCGAGTTTGAAACCCACGTACAACATACAATTGCGGATGGCAACAGTAAATAAAGAGGATATCTTTTCACGGGCTTCTTTCTACTTCCGGTCACTCACCAGCCCGCGGTGGAAAACGTCCCGGTTATTCAGTTACCCGCCGGTGATTTATATAAGGTTTGGCACTGGTGTAAAGTTGGTCAATGAACACTCGGAACACGGTGGTCCTACTGCTATGATTTATTAGCACACTTATGAGCAGTTACACCGAGGAGCGCCGGCCACCACAATGTGCGCTCACTGCCGCGCACTCACTCTCTCCCCGCTCTGCGCTCACCTGCGCGCGCATCCTGGCGCCCGTGCGTAGCCGCGTCACGTCACGTGACGCGCTAACAACTAGACCGCTACATATCTCCCCCTTTTACCGACCCAACAATAAGTCACTTACAGTTCGCAGTCCAGTTCAAAGTCTTGGAACCTGGAAGGCCTTACAACTTGTCTTCCGCTCCTGGTCACCTTACCACTAGACCCTCGAGCCCCTTGGCTCTGTGTTTCCTCACGTTCTGTCCCTTCGGCCATCGCTCCTCCGCTGTCCAGATTACCTCCTAGCCTGTCCATCTCTGTCACTGGGGTCTTACCCCCTTGCTCTCCTCCTTGCTCCTCTCCTGCTCCTGCTTCTTCCCTTTCTTCGCTTCCGCTCGCCATGTTCTCTTCATCCACGTCTCCCGTGCCTTCACCTTCCGTCTCCCACTGTTCCCATCTCAATATCTTGTTGCACCGGGCCATGCGGTCCTGCGACCACACGTTCCCATCACTGAGCAGAGCCGCTCTATCATACACTTCCTTGACCTGCATGGGCTTGCTGTACTTGCTGTCTCCTTTCCTCTGTAGGGTAGCCAACTTTACTCTCACCCATTCTCCTCTCACTAACCGAGTGTCCTTCACACTCCTCCTCTTATTGTAGTTGTTGGTGTAGATGGCTTGAGCCCTCTCCATATTTGCTCTCACGACTGCTGGAGACCATTCACTGGTCACTATCTTCTCCTTCCAGATTCTGTTGTCGTGCGTGAAAGGTTCACGTCCTCTCAATATTTGGAACGGGCTGTACCCTGTGCTTGTGGGCGTTATCCTGTAGGCCCATACCATATTCTCCACCGCTTTCTTCCAGTCTTTGTTACAGGTGATGGCTGCTTGTATGGCCCCCATCACCACCCTGTTAAATCGTTCCACTAGACCGTTTCCTGCTGGATGGTATATGGCCGTGTGCTTTACCTCGATGCCGTTTCTCCCCATGAACTGTTTCCATTTTTCTGATGTGAACTGTGGCCCGTTGTCACTTAAGATGGACTTGGGAATTCCCTCTCGGGTGAATGTTTCCGATAGGAACTCCAGGATGTTCTCCGTGTCCATCGTTTCGCTCACTTTTATCTCTGGCCACTTAGAATAACGGTCGATGAGGACACACACGTATTTCTGTACGCTCTGGTCATCCAGCACCGGCCCTAAAATGTCTATGGACAACTCTTCCCATGGGTTTGCGGGAGTGTCGAATTTTCCCAGAGCCGGGCGTAATGGCCTCAACGTTTTGTCAGCCCCTTGGCATTGGGGGCACTCCCTGACATGTCTCTCTGCTCTCACGTCCATGCCTGGCCACCAGTAGTTCTGTTTCGATCTAGCTTTGAGTTTCCCAATACCCAGGTGGCCTTCATGTAATAGGTCCAGTAGTTTGTTGATGAGATTCGTGGGGGGAATTACTCTGTCTCCCCGGTATATGAATATGCCCTCATCTCCCACAGTCAGTTCCTCTCTCACTTCATAAAAAGGTTTGAGGTTGGGTTTCACCTTTTTCTTATCGGGCCACCCTTGGGTGATGTGAACTTTTGCCTCCATCAGGTCCGCATCTTCGTCATACGCGGCTGTCCACTCCTGTCTGCTGATGATCTTCTCTTGATCCTCAATGAGAGCCACCATCTCCCCTCTGTCCGCAGGGTCTTCTTCTCCCGGCTCCATGGCCGCCGCTCGGCTCAGGTAGTCTGCCACTCGGTTCTTGTTTCCCGGGATGTACTCTACGTCATATCTGTAGTCCAACAATTTTAGGGACATTTTCGATATCCTGGGTGTGGCGCTGGCGTGTCCACACGATGTCAGAACCTTCACTAACGGCTTGTGGTCCGTTTTGAGCAGGAATCGGGTACCCCATAGGAATTGCCGGAATCTCGTCATGGCCCACACTACCGCTAACATCTCCTTCTCAATGACGCTGTACTTGCCTTCTGTCTCCGTCAGTGCTCTGGAGGCGAAGCTTATTGTCTCCATGTCTCCACTTCCTCGGTCTTGCATGAGTACAGCGCCCAACCCCTTGTCGCTGGCGTCCGTGATGAGTATGGTGGCGCCTTGCGGGTCATAACCCTTGAGAGGCATTGCTTCTAGGATCCCTTTTTTGATGACTTCAAATTCCGCTTGGGCTTCCGGTGTCCATTGGAACACCGTGCTTTCTCTGGTCAGCCTCCTCAAGTTATAGGTCTTGGATGCGAATTGCACCACGAATTTACTGTAGTACTCCGCCATCCCCAGGAAAGACCTGACCTCCTCCTTGTTCTTGGGGGCCGGAGCTTCAACGATGGCCTTCACGTTCTCCATCTTGGGGGTGACCCCCTGTTGCCCTATTTCGTGGCCTAAATAGGTCACCGATTGCATTCCCAACCGGCATTTCGACCATTCCGCCGTGAGACCTTTAGCTTCCAGTGTCCGTAATACCTTTTCCAGTGTCCGGTCATGGTCCCTCCTATCTCTGCCCATCACCAATATATCGTCCTGGAAGTACTGCACGTCCTTGCAGTCTCTGAACAGTTGGTGCATCATCTTCTGGAAAACGGCCGCCGCCGAGGCTAGCCCGAACGGCATGCGACAGAATCTGTAGCACCCAAACGGGGTAATGAACGATGTGAGACTTTTGCTGTCCGGGTGTAGGGCTACCTGGTGGTAAGCTGATGTCAGGTCGATGGTGGAGTACCACTGGATTCCTCTGGTTCGTGCCAGCATCTCCTCTATCTTGGGAAGGGGAAATTTCTCCACCACTATGTTCTTATTGAGTTCTCTCAAGTCTACGCAGAGCCTGACCTTCCCGTTGGGTTTCATCACGACCACCAAAGGCGCCAACCATTCGGCACAGGTTATGGGTTCTATGATGCCCTTCTTCTCCAGATCTTGGAGTTCCGTCTGGACAGCTTCCCTTACTGCAATAGGCACATTCCTCACCTTGTGTGCTACTGGTGTGGCTCCTTCCTTAAGTACTATTTTGTGTTGAAATTTCTCCATTTTTCCAACTGCGCCCCCAAACACTCTTGGGTAGTTTTCTTTCCATCTGTCCATGTCCAGCCATTCCACCTGGTCTGTGAGCAGGATCTGCTCCTTTCCTCCTGGGTCGAGTTTTATGCCCAGGTCGCCCTGGTCCAACCATCCCAGGACGGAGGGTCCTTTCTCGGCCACATACAGCTTGCACCACGCTGCACGGCCTCTGAACTCGAACAACAGACGTCGGAACCCTAGCATGGGAATGCGATCACCATTGTATGTTACCGGTCGTATGTCTAGTTTCTCCAGCCCAGGGCCCAACTTGGGTTGGAATTGTTCTACCCACACTGCACGCTGTACGATGGTGAATGGGGATCCGGTGTCTGCCACAACAGAGATGGTTATGCCACCCATGGACATCTCCAGGACCGGTTTGGTTGATCTCTTGGCATCCACGCTCAGTACCTGATCGTATATGCACAGTACGGTGACCACCTCTTCCTCCGTGGCGTCTTCCTGGTCTTCCGCGCTTTGGTCCATGTATTTCACCACTCCCTTCTGTTGTTTCTTCCGACACCCCTTCTCGTAATGGCCCATGATACCGCAGTGCATGCATTTGGCTCTGAAGGCCGGGCAACGTCTGTCGTGGGCTTCGTGGGACCAACTTCCACACCTGTAGCACGTTTTCTTGCTCTCACCGTCCGCTTGTTTCCCTTGCCATCTGCTGGTCCCTTTGGTTGTGGGAGACTTGGTTTTCTGGTCCCTGCGGTGATCTCCCTCCTGTATCCTGTTCACCATGGTTGGGGTGCCTGTGTCTTTCCTGGTAGCATCGGCGCACCTCTTTGAGAGTTCCGCCCTCTTCACTATGACCATTACTTCCTTGAGTGTGGTGTCCCCACTCGCCCACAGCTTGTCTTGCACGTTTGTACTGGTGGTGTGCATGATCACCTGATCTTTTATAAATTCGTCTTCCCACAGTGCGTACCTGCACGGGGCTGCTAGCTTCCTCAGTGCTGCTACATACTCTTCGATGGATTCCCCCACCTTTTGTTTCCTTTGCTGGAAATTATATCTGTCTACCGAAACACAGACGGTGGGGCGGTATCGCTCATCCAGGTCCTCCACCGCGTGCGCATACACATCATCGTCTGTGTCTTCTCTCTTCGTGGGCACTAGGCTCTTGTATATTCTCAGCCCTTCGGGCCCTAGATTTAGTAGCAGGATGCGTTTTTTCCTCTGGGGCGTGAATTTTTCTTCGTTCTCGTCCTCCAAAACCCCTATGAAATTGTCTATGTATTCCTTCCAGTCCTCCCATTTCATCATTGGTTCACCTGGTTTCGTTAGGAATTGCACCGGTGCAATCGCATACCCTGCCGGGGTACTCATCTTTGCTTCCTTGGTGCTTGTTTCGTCGGTGGCTTTGCTCGGGGGGCTGCCTGGGGTGTTGTCGTTGGTTCTTGAGTGCTTGATCCTCTGGGGGCTCTTGTCACTGGACCCCACTTCCTCCTCTTTGGTAGCCAGTGCAGCGCTTAATGTGCTTGATTACGTGCGAAGGCAGCTCGTGTGCTTTCGTTGGTTGTAGACGGCGTCGTCTCTTTGGCCTGTATGTGGTTCGGTTATTGTACCGTGGCACTGCCACGCTCCTCGGATGCTCTATGCCTGGGGTCGACCTCCGCAGTTGGCTGGGGCGTATCCCGTGACTTCCCCCTTCCAGGCGGCCTGTGCGGTGTTTTGTTTGGGCTTGATGGCCTGGTGGCGTGTCTTCCTTTGACTCGTGGGGCCACGTGGAGTGTTGCCCTCTACTGCGCTTCCCCGTCGGTCTGGTTTCCGTCCCGACCTCGTCGCCACTGTAAAGTTGGTCAATGAACACTCGGAACACGGTGGTCCTACTGCTATGATTTATTAGCACACTTATGAGCAGTTACACCGAGGAGCGCCGGCCACCACAATGTGCGCTCACTGCCGCGCACTCACTCTCTCCCCGCTCTGCGCTCACCTGCGCGCGCATCCTGGCGCCCGTGCGTAGCCGCGTCACGTCACGTGACGCGCTAACAACTAGACCGCTACAACTGGTAGCTCAAAACATACTCTATAATGGGGGCAATGAAGAATTAATGAGAAACTGGCTAACTATATTTCGTCTCGCATTAAGTCTAATTATAAAACACAGCTCCACTGCCCCTTGTTTGGCACACGACATGTCGGGGTTCTAAATGCTCATCACGGCAGCTAATAGCGCCCCTGCTAGCGAATAAACATTCACTTGCCAGGATCTGCTCGAATTTGGCTCTAATCTCGACAGGTTTCATCAAGGCCTGGCTTCAAGGTTCACAAATGGATCTGACGAATTCACACCAGCTGCTAGCCAATTACTTTGCTAACTGCGTTTTTTTCTTCCCTGGGGTGATGTTAAAATATCACCAGTAATGCCACTTGCTCAGGAAGTGCTGTAAAAACGCGTGTGATCAAAGAAGTCGCTGCTCATAACTGCTGACAGGAAAGAAATTACCATCCGGCCCCGACGAAAGGAATACATGAACGCGCGACGGCGCTGTGCACGCGCACAGTCTAAAAAGCTGCCACATCACATGGAATAAAAATTAAACAAAATATGAAAGTGTGTTATAAAGTTGAAAGTATTACAAATATTTTTGTCTAAAACATTTCTCTTAACAAAAATGTTACGGTTTTGTCCTATACTTCATTTAAAAAAAAAAAATTGGCATCGAATTGATGCATAGTGGTAGAGACAGTGTACTATAGATTTTAACGAAAAATATTACCATAACGAGAAACAAAAAATGCTAATTAGGCAAAAGATGAATCAGGATAAGGATGTCTTCTGAGGGCAGGTTTTCGTTTTTGCATTTTGAAAAGAAAGCCACATATGCAAATGGAACAACACGCACAGCGAAAGTCTTTTAGTTGCAAAAGGGTGTGATAGACATAAAGAAAAACAGGCAGGATGCTAGACTTACACACTTTTAAATCTAAAACGAAGTATGGAACAGGATCAACAACTGTTTGACGTTGATGTTGAAATGTAAATCACTCTTACTGTTGGATTTGTTGTAATAAATAGTCAGACATGGATAACAAAGTTTGTTTTTCGATGGTGTTAATTTAGCTCATCTACGAATGTCATTGTTGGGCTGTTTGTCTGAATGACGATTAATGCCACAAAAGCACTTCCAAGGGCACTTGGAAAACAAGTGAATATTACATGTGAACTCTTTTGTTGTTACTATACCCTTACTAGAGTGATTCTTGACTGAGAGGACGATCACGTCCAATGCCAGCATGTGTTGCTGGAAAGAAAGTTACAAGATAAGAGGGAGGAATGTAAGCCGGTGCTGTGGAAGGAAGTGTGCTCATGATTCTAAGATAAGCAGAGAAGATGATATGACACGGGCCACAGGGCCAGGGAGATGATCGCGTGGCTGAGTAGATGCGAGGATGGTGCAAGAATTTAAGGGAAATAAGTGAAGATGCGTGTGCCTTCATAACAGGCAACAGCGAGATAGGAGGAGAGGCCTTTGCTGAATATTGTCAGAATTTCTTCAGTTAAAAACGTACCTGTGAAATTGACGATGTAACTAAATGTTTAGTGGTATTATGCGTCTGACATTCGACTGAAGAATACAAATCTGGTGTAAAATACCCAAGAAGAGGTGGGGCGTGCAATTTATAAAATCCAGAAAGGCAAAGCACTGGACCAAATTCTTTACACTCTCATCTTTGGACTCAATAGTAAGATAAAAAATATTAGCTAAGATTTTGATGAAAAGTCTACTCCTGATTCTGTCTGAACTGTCCCATCCAGACCACTCAGGGTTCACAAGACTCATCCTTCATAGACTGTATAACAATTTACTGTGTTAATATCAGAACCGATTACCTTGATGTCTCTCTATGCCGATATGGCTTTTGTCTCATTAAAATGGTCCTTAATTTTTGCAATTTTGGGAAAACTGGCCTTGGACCCACTATTAAAACAAGGACAAAACTGCTATGCAGTAGTCTACTGGCAAAGGTAAGTGCCAACGGGACCAAATGAGATCCTCCCCAAAATACAGTAGGACAACACCGGACTCTACCTGATTCTAGTTCCTTTAGTTTTAGAACCTTAAGCTAACTGCATTTGCAGAGACACCACCAGGAGGTGGAACTTGTATGATAACTGCAATAAGCGATTATTTTTTACTGCAATGATATACTACTGTATGTAGCTCACCCAAGCACATCTTAAACAGGCCAATGTTCATTTTTGAGATTTAGGGAAGATATTCTGGGTTTTGAATCAAGTGGATGAAGCTGATGCTGCAAGTTTAGTGTCCATGTCATCATGTCTTCCAATGTATTTAATACTTGAGCCTAAAAAGTCTGAAAACTTGGACAACTCCATAGTGTATGGATCTAGTTTCAGCTCAGACGACATGCCCTCAAGCACATTTCATCATCCAGTCCCTCAGACCTATAAGTTGGGCCACTGCACACGAAATTCTGTGCAGTTTTTTCAACTGGACCAGACAAAACCTCTATCTATTTGACACCACCGGATGGTGCATCAGTGCATCTTCCTAACATGCATCTTAAAGGTCCCTCACATCTTGAACCCAGTATGTATCCTGAGTCCCCAGATCTGTCTGCGTATTAGCCATCAGAGTGCTGTATCTCATTGGCCAACTCTTTCTCATAATCATGTCGTTCAACAATCCACTTTTTAGTGCTGATATAGGTGTTGACAGCATGGGAGACCATGCATTTGACAAGAAAAGCAGACTACCAAGTTTGACTTCCTTACTGCTAAGAAGTGTAGTTCTTCCTGCTAAGAAAAAGAACCTGTATTAACATATTACAGGGAACACTAATTTCAAATCCATAACCTTACTGACCATCCATACATTGGTGGTGGGTAAGGTTGCGAGACCCAACTACCCATACATGGCCACAAGAAAACACAACAATGAGCAGACAACCACGCTAAAAGAGACGGGTGTTAGTGCATCCTGGGTCCACATTACTCCTGCAATCACTCCAAATGATGATCTGCAAATCTCTCGCTCTAGGGCACATTTTACCATTGCTCTCCTCTCGGCCTCTCTCAGAGGGCATATGTCTCCCCTCTGTTCTCCAAAGAGCAGCGAGCAGTTCCACACCTACCTCTAAAGAGCATTTTATTTTGCAGCAAGCGTTTGCACACCTTCCTCTGGAGAGCATATTACTTTTGCAGTAAGCGGTTCCACACCTTCCTCTAAAGAGCATATTGCTATGGCTTTTCTTTATTCCCCACTGACATCGTACAATTATCCCCATCTTCTCTTGACGGCTGGTTCTTCCCGACCTCTCTCTCATTTTACTACTGTAGCCCTTTTGTGACCCAGAAGGCACATGTTTCAATCCTCCTCACCATTGTCAATAACTAATTACCCCTAATGCTCCACTAAAGATGTTGCTATTGTTCCTTCCTTGACAGAGCAAATGTCTCTCCCTTTCACCTCCCCCATATGGCTGCACGTCTCTTTCCCACTTCTCTTCCTCTGCCAACTGCATGTTGCTTTTGGTTCTCCATGGGCATGCAGAGTGTAAATTTCTCACTTCAGAGAGCATATTTCTCCCTTTTTCCCTCCAGACCGTGATTCAATCCTTCCCTCAACCAACAGATCAACACTAAATGCTTTTCGCTAAATAAAGATACATATACCGCTTGCTTGTTTCGTAAAGACCTTTCCCCGTGTTTGATCCCTCTACATATTTGTTACATTTTGAACTTTCGAGAAATGTATAAAAATCTATTTGCTTGGTTGCTTAGTAAATAAATGATAATGCAATACCGATGTTTCACACGTTAGTCTGACGAAAAAAGTTTGTAAACGTAAACCACCATTTTATAAATTTATTTTAGTGCATTTTGTAACCTTCGAAACAACAAAAAACAATCCTCTCTTAAACATGTCATCCATTTTCATTTTACGCACATGCTACCAGAAAAATGTTTGAATTGAGCAATCGCATCATTGAAGGCTATATACTCCTCAACAATCACTCAGATACGAACGAGACCATTTTCCTCTGTGATTTAAATTATAAACGGGCACGGCTTGTAAACCAGCAAGTGCATCTGGAGGCGGAAGCCACTCTTTTTTCTTTTTTATGCCATCTTTATTGGGTTTGGATACTTTTCATATACATTGGAAAAGACGAGCATTCCAGTACAACAGTGGAATCACAGTATTGTGTAGCATAGAAGTTCAATACCAGCGTAGACCAGTGAATCGTAATGGTGTAACAACTTTGAACCGTGAATAATTAAACAAAAGCCATGAGCCCGATCCCCTTTTTGCGTGTAGTTAACGCAAGCGCGGTCTAGATATGCCCACAATCATTCTGAGGTGGGAGAGTAGCCACATCACCTCTTTATAGATACATGGCCTTGGTACACCAGTAATGACGTTATCCAGGACGCAATTTTCCAGCTGTTGTCGTGCGGGATAAACTCCCTGTGGTTCTTCCCAGGAAGATGGGGTGTAGAGAAGAAATCAGCTGCATGGGGGGGCATAAACATCCTGTTGGTTGTGTCCCACTCTACAAAGCTGTCGGCACTCTTAGAGGTTCCCTTAAGCGTTGAGAGGAACACTTCCTATTCGGCTGCAATGGGGAGCATCCTCAGACCCCCGCCACTCATCTCTGCGAAGCACCACTGCCTATACCCCACCCCACCAAACAGTCACTGTCTGCCACTGTGCCACCCTTGGGAGTGTGGGGCCTTCCAATGCATTGCAATTGCGTGCCTAACAAGTAGCAGTGCCAAATCTATGAGTTGGTTCATGGCGCCACCCGCTCTTCTACGCTTGTAGAGGTCCAACAGACAGCTGGCAACATTGTCTAGGTCTGAGCGGCCTGTAACCCGGGCGAGGGCCACTCATACCTCTGCACACAGCTCAACGGCAAACGGACAGCTTCAGAACATATGTAGCATATTTGCCACAGGGGCTTGCAGTGAGGGGCCTCAGGCAGGGTATATTTTCTGCCGTCTTTCTTGTGTTAGGTAGGCTCTATGTAATATATTAAGTAGATGTACTGAAATCGGGCATTTGCGGGAGACCGTATGATGATAGAACAGTGCTCTGCTCCATTCCTTTGCAGACAGTGCACAGCCAATGTCCAGTTACCAGGAGTATCCAAGAGTTGCCAATGGGCCTTGTAACTAATGGGAATGGTTTTTGTGGCATTCACCCCTCCAATGCTTCTAGAATCGCTGATCCTCCCCTGAGCAATATGCATTTCTTGCAAGAAGGCTATGTGAGTCTCCCTGCCTCCTGATGTATTGATGGACAGCGTGACGTCTCTTGGCCGTGCACATGCCCCGGACATTCCAAGTTAGGAATGATATTCTATTCATAATCGGGGAGGGAGGGAGTGGAGTGGGCCAAGAAGGTTGATCACCGTCCATCAGGAAGGGTAGACTGGCTGGAAGGTCCCCATGTTTGATGCAATGTGTATGTGTTGGGAAGCTCAAATATAACAGTAATAGAGCATACCCAACTCGCAACCCCAGCACAGCAGAGAAACATCTGGCTGCCCAAACAGTTAGCGTATTGCGTCAAGCTTATGGGTACTATGTTATGGCAAATGTGTGACACATCTGAATTGATGGAACCAAAGTAAAAAACTGAAAGTATTTCCTACTGAGGAGACTGCAGTAAATGAGGAAATTAGGAAACTTCATAACAAAGAAATCTCCCAAGATGGCCACCAGAGACAAAAGAGCCCAAATGTAGCCCAAATATCACCCAGATGTAGCCCAAGTATAGCCCAATGACAGAATGTCCCAGAGTGTTCTAACGAACAACTAGAGTGCTAACAGTCTTACTTATGACAAAAGTATGGCACACCTGAAGCCATCTTGATTGGAATAAAGTGGTAACACTTAAAACATTTAATTTACAAAGGAACAAAATGAGGGGGTTCATTTTGCCGTAGAAATTATGATTGGTGCTGCAGAAAGAAAAATTAGGGCACATTTTGACTTCTCAAATCCTCTTCTATTTCATAAAAAATTCTGACATGCAGACTGAAACATGCACTTTTAATACACTTATTTTTTTTGTA
Organism: Triturus cristatus; assembly: GCF_964204655.1. Taxonomy (NCBI): domain Eukaryota; kingdom Metazoa; phylum Chordata; class Amphibia; order Caudata; family Salamandridae; genus Triturus; species Triturus cristatus. Next base: position 759,824,071 of record NC_140589.1, on the reverse strand, counting down.
TTTGCAGTTTTATATAGTGCAGACTTGTCAGGTATTGGAGTGCTTTACATGAGCTTTGGTTACATTACACAAGATCAAATTCATTTTGGTTGTAGACATGGGGAGATTAAGTGATTTGACCAGAATCACAGAATGTTGAGCTGAAGCAGAAACTCCAACCTGGTTCCCCAGTTGCAAAGTCTGCAGCTCTGGAAGTAACACCACATCCTCTCCCCTAAGTGCAACATTTAATCAAGTGGTCAACTGGATAAAAAATATAAAGATTACAAATAATTTAAAAGTTCTTTGTCGCTATTTGAAAACTCAGAAAAATGTCCTCATTTTAGTTTTTTAGAGCACTAACCATAATTTTGATGCAAATAAGACCCTCTCATATATGTAATTGCTAAAGGAAATGCTCTAGGTATTACAGTTTTGATTACATCAAGATGACGTCAGGCGTTCCACACTTTTGTAATAAATATAAAATGTTAGCAATCTAGTTGTTCATTGGGATACTGTTGCGAGGCAGAGGCCAGGGGCACGGACTCTGAAAATTGAAGGCAGGTAGGAGAGTGCAGAGGCAACAATTTGACCACAATGGGCAGGCAGGAAGGGCAGTGACAGCACAACAGACTATGGAGGGCAGTGGAAAGGGGGGCAGGGGCAACAAACCAACAATACAGGACTGGCAAGAGAGGCTGTGGCAATATAATAGACCATTGTGGGCAGAAGGAAGAGGCAGTGGTAGTACAACCATACATGCCAACAGACCCGTTTCAGCCAGGAAACGTCCAATGTTTTTAAGCTCAAATGGACTTTATTTGATCTGTCTCCTGTCTACAATCTCCTCTTTTTCACTGTAACTCAAAGGGGAAAATCAATACCCCAGTTTTTTTCAAAATCTCCCTCTTACCAAGTTCAAAATGTTCGCAAGTATGGTACATTGGATCAAGGTAGGCAGAAGGAATTGGGGTAGGGACATGGACTCGGATAACAGAGGACAGGAGGGACATGGAGAGGTGCACCAAACTGACCCTACAGGGCAGGCATCAGGGTTTGCAGCAGCACAATACACCACACAGGGCATGCGGGACGGGAGTGCAGCACAACAATCCATAGAAAGCAATAGGGAGGGGACAGGACCGTGCACATGGACAACAGAGAACAGATGGGAAAGAGGCAATGGTAGCTAGCTGACCATAATGGACAGACAGGAGAGAAAGCTGCAGCATAACAGACCATAAAGGGCAGGAGGGACGGATCAGGGGTATTACAATGGAACAGACAATCCAGGAGGGAGGGAATAGGGGTCTGCACATGGAAACAGAGGGCTGGGGGCAAGGGGGCAGGGCAGGAGCAGCAAGATGACCATGGAGGTCAGGCAGGATGGGCACTAGAAACAAGACACATCATGGAGAGCAACAGTGAGACTATGATGGCATACACACAGACCATGGAGGGAAGGTGGGAGGGGGTCAGGGGCAGCTAGCTGACCACACAGGGAAGGTGGGAGGGGCCATGGCAGCATAGAAGACCATGCATGGCAAGCGGGAGGGTTAGTGGCAGCACAATGGCTATGATGGGCAAGAAGGAGGGTGCAAGGGCATGCACAAAGGACCATGGAGGATAGAAGGGAGGGTCAGGACCTGGACACAGACAAGAGAGTTCAGGGGAAGGGGCCTCACAACAGACCGCGTGGGGCAGGCAGGAGGAGCAGTTGCAGCACAACAGACCAGGGAGGGCAGAAGGGTGTGGCAGTAAAATGGACCATGGAGGACAGGAGGAAGGGGATAGGGGCATGGCATGTGGACAGGCAGGGTGGAGGTGGCAGGGACAGGTTACAGTCATCTGACAATGCTAGGCAGGTGGGAGGGGAGTGGCAGCTCAACAGAACACTCAGAGTAGATAGGAGTGGCAGGTCCATGGAACATGGTGGGCAAAAAGGATGGAGCAGGGGCATGCACAAAGACATCGGAGGGCAGGGGGAAGGAGAATAGGGGCAGCAAGCTAAGCACAGAGGCTATGCAGGAGGTCAATGATGGGCCATAGAATTGGGCAATGGAGGGCAGGAGGAGTGGACTGGTACATCATGCTAAATGGAGGGCATTGGCAGCACATCAGACTATGCATGGCAGGAGGGAGGAGGCTAGTCCATGGATTTAGACAACAGAGGATAGGGAGGAGGTGGATGGGGCAGCAAGCTAACTGTTCAGAGATGGTGGGTATTAGGAACTTTATTGTTTTTAAAATGTGTGTCTGTGCGAACTACTTAAAATATGAACACGTATGCAGCATAATCTCACTTTTATTCAGGAAGAAGAGGACGTTTGTGACTGTGACTCCGGGCTTACTTGGCAGAAACACCCCCTGACCCTCCACCCCCATCGCAAAATGTAATGCCCGTGAAAAGGGTAGGTGGACGCAGTGTTATATAGAACATAGTCCTGAGAGCACGATTGAAAATGAAAACTAGAACTAGTATATGGTATAAACTATGCACCAAAAAGTGTGATATAAGATGAACGGGGGCGTGAAATATAATATGCAATACATTGTGCGCAATGACAAAATCATTGGAGAGCGCGAGATAGCACAGGCACTAGCGCGTGCTATGCGATATGCGCCTTGGAGTGTAATATGCACAGGGCAGAGTTGTGTAACCTAACTAGTCTCTAAAGTTGTAAAATAAAATATGTGCTGTCTGGGGAGTGTAACGTTGCACATGCACTGTGACAAAGATATGGATCCCAGATTGTAATATGTATGGCATAGCGCATCGAGGAAGGCACGTTAGATGGGGCAATATAACCCGTGCGAAGGCAAGTGTGGCATGACATATTCACACGGTGGTGTTACAGTGCACATGGGCTAGAGAGTGTCATAGCATACGCACTAGCTGGTGGAATACAACACAGAGGTGTGTGGCACTCGGCGGGCACTGGTGGTGTAACACAGCATTGGGCTCAGCCAGGAGCACGCTGTGACTCTCAAGTGAGGTTCGTCTCCTTTCCAGAGAGTAAAATAAAAAGTATTACACATCCGTCGGTGGATGTGTGTTTTATTAACCATGAGGGGGGTTTCTTGCATAGTTTGGTCGAATTTTTGTCGAATCCCCTTTGAATGGCTTGGTGTGCGTGTGTATTAAATGTGCCCGTCAATAGCTACCCATGTTTGTATAAATAAACGACAAGGTTGTCTACTTGGAGAGTACCCACCGACGGGGGCGCCGGGATTGGGCACGGTAGGGCGTCAGACACGTCAGAGCTTCACTAGCGGTGTAAATACATTCCACGTGGATTCATTGTATGCATAGTCGCCTTTTAATGAATATCACGCAAATCGTCATGGTGATAGGTACATACGGTTTGTCCAGCATGTCCTAGGTGTTTCTATAAATATATATATTTTTTAAATAATAAAAAACAAAGGCCGGCCCCGGGGGTTGGGGTCCCTGGGGCCGATTAAGGACTTGGGAGGGGGGCCACGCGGCCCCCTTCCAAATTGATTTTTTTCAACAAAACAAAATTAGGGTGCAGGCCCTAGGGGATAGGGTGCAGGCCCTGGGGGATGGGGTCCCCAGGGCCAATAAATTAGAAAAAGAAGGGGGGCCACACAGCCCTCCTTATTAAAAAAATAAAATAAATAATAGACCAGCCATCGCGCCGGAGGCCACGCCCCCTCCTTGCAGCACTCTGCAAGCATGCCCCTTGGCCAGTTGTAAGTTGGGGAATTAATTCCCCTTCAATACTGAGGGTCCCTGAGGGCCAACTAGCCCAACAGGTATCTCCAGTATGCGCCAGGGAGCTGCGTTGCAGACAGGTGTTCTGAGGCCACGCCCCTTTTTACATCTCTATGCAATGCAGCTCTGTGGCGCTTACTGGAGGTACCTAGTGGGCTAGGTTGACCCTAGGGACCCTTAGGATTCAAGGGGACTTAATCTCTCAACTTAGAACGGCCATAGGGCACGTTTACACAGTGGTGAAGGGAGGGGACGGGGCCTGAGGTGACATGTGCAAACACACCCTGTGGCGCGTTTTAAGTTGGGGAAATAATTCCCTTTCAATCCTGAGGGACCCTGGGGGGCAACTAGCCCACCAGGTGATTCCAGTAAGCGTCACTGCTCTGCGTTGCAGAGAGGTGGTGCAGGCCGTGCCCCTTTTTAAACCTCTCTGCAATGGTGCTTACTGGACGTACCTAGTGGGCTATTTTGCCCCTAGGGACCCTCAGGATTCAAATGAACTTAATCTCGCAACTAAAAACGGCCACAGGGCGCGTTTACACAGTGGTGAAGGGAGGGGACGGGGCCTGAGTTAACGTGTGCAAACACGCCCTATGGCGCGTTTTAAGTTGGGGAAATAATTCCCCTTCAATCCTGAGGGACCCTGGGGGCCAACTAGCCCACCAGGTGCTTCCAGTAAGCGCCACTGCGCTGCGTTGCAGAGAGGTGGTCTAGGCCGTGCCCCTTTTTACACCTCTCTGCAACGCAGCTCTGTGACGCTTACTGGAGGTACCTAGTGGTCTAGTTGGACCCTAGGGACCCTCAGGATTCAAGGGGACTTAATCTCCCAACTTAAAACGGCCACAGGGCATGTGTACACAGTGGGGAAGGGAGGGGTTCGGGGCCTGAGGTGACGTGTGCAAACACGCCCTGTGGCGTGATTTAAGAGGTAGTTTTAATCCCCTGCCCTATTATATACTAGGGGCTTACAGAGGAGGTCATGCTAATCACAGGGGGACCCCAACGCATAGTGTTCCCTAGAGTATGTAGGTGTTTTCACTGTATTCTGAGTGTCTTTTAACATAGCACTGGCTCTAGGACTGGTTAGTCAGACTCAGTTACCACCAGTATCCGTCTGAAAAAGTTGAGGGCACAGGATGATTTTGCAACAAGGCTTCTTTCTTCTCTTCTGTTTGTTCTTTCTGCACATTATCCTTCTTCCTGCACTTTTCTTCGTCTTTGAGGACTGTTGCTTATTTCTGCATTTCTTTTTTTTCTTTCTGTGCGTTTTTTCTTCTTTCTTCACATGTCCTATCTCTGTAGGCATAGTTAGAAATTAGCATTTAAAAAACCTTTGAAATTCACTGAAAAAACCATAGGTTTCAGGCACGTTATAGTGAGGAATTAGCATTTTAAAAACCTTAGAAATTCACTGAAAAAACCAAAGGTTTCAGGGGCGTTATAGTTAGCTGGACTTTTCACTCGTACAAAACCATTGAAATTCCCCTGTTATAGTTGGTTCAGCTAACTATAACTCGCGTGCCCGCAATGCACTGCTGATGACGTCACATATTACATCACTCATGACATGGTCAGTGACATCACTCATGACATCACTGATGACATCTCAAATGACATCACTGATGACATCATCCTTGTGATAGAGTGGCAGACCTCCTCTCCCCCTAATATAACCTTTGATACACACATTCAAAAATAGAAACTAAAATGTTCAAAACCATGGACATACCAATACCAGTTACAACAACCTATTCAGTAATTCTAAGATCCACATACACATCCACTCATTCACCAACAGTCCTATACAGTCACTCATACATGTACTCACTCATCATATGTACTCATACACCTATACATCCTGTTACACAATGCCACTCATCCATAGTTACTCACACACATAGTCACTCATGCTAATAAAGTATCAAACATCCATTTACTTGCACATACAGTTATACACACACCACCACACTTACTTCTACAGAAACGTACACATACTTAGTCTTTTAAATAATCACTTATAGAAACACATACTTATTCATACAGGAACTCTTCCAATCTCTCACTCTCACATATACTCACTTATATACACCACTAGTCACATATACTAGTTTAAAACATAAGTAGTTACTCATAAAGACACTATTGAGACAGTCATTCTGAGGAAATATGAATTTTGTGATCAGTTATGTCCCCTATCGTAGACCCCAACGGCTCCATGTGCATGCTATAAGTACATGTATGTTCCCTCCAGTTCCAGTTTTGAAGACGCAAATACATGTGCGTCCACCGTCAACATGTCCTCTTTCAGTTTCGCCATGAATGGGTCAGATATTCCATTCCTAAGTATGAAAGGCCACCGACTTTATGTGGTTCACTTTCCACATTTTACAGATTCAGGCGAGTAGGCCCTGAATTCTGTCATCAAGCCTTTTTCCTGTCTTCTGCCTCTGAAAGCTCCAGTCTGAGCCTGCATCTGTATCCATGAACTTTGTCCTACTCCCTGCGCGGCTAACGGTGCCTGATCCAGCATATTGCCTGCCAAAAACTGTATTTCACCTTCAAGATTATCTACTCCGCTCCTCATCCGATGCATTCCTGTCTAGCAGTTTAGGTAAACATTCCTCCAGCTACCGTGCAAAGGGCCAGGCCTCGCTGTCCTCATGCAAGTAATTCATAGGCCCCGTTACCATGGAATATTCCTACCCCCTCGCATCTCATGTAGACACTTAGACGCTTGTACACGCACTAACAGTCAGTATAGAATAGATTCTATCCTAGAGACCTTTCCTTTTGGATAACACAGTTCTTTAAACATAGGATATTAGATATGATTTGGGATTAGGTTGACATGACCCCCAGACTTCTGTCTCCACATGTAGAGCTAAATGTCAAGTCCCCTTCACCCTCTAGTTGCACGTCAATCACACGTCATGCGGCTGCGCGCGCATCTCTGCCAAGTATTTCTGCTGACATTGCAGGATTCTTTTATGGATCCACCCACTTGTGACATCATGTATAATGACGTTTATTAAATTACGCCCATATGACCGCCTCTATTAGTTACGTATGCACAGTTTATCTGTATTATCAGCTGTTACGCCTCTTGCATCTGTTTCACTGTAATGCATTTTCCTATAAAACCGATTATCTGTCAATAATGTATGCCCTTCCTTCCTGAACTTTCGTGGTGATGGAATAGAAGCCTGCTATTCGAATTGCATTCCTTTGTATAGGAATAAAGCCTTTTAAAACCTCTAATACCACGGATTCTGCCTCTTATATTTACTGAGTTATTCTTACTAGACTTTACCGCATAAAAAATAGTACCGGTAATGAAATATTTACCACATAAATTGGCGCCCGAATAGGGACACTTTCTCATCTCACGCGCCGGAGGTGCGTTGCAGGCCCGGTCTCCTGCCACAGCTGAACGGACAAAAACGCGTACCCGCAGGATTTCCTGTATCTCCCTCCGGCCAAGCGGGAGCGACTGAGGCTGCGATCAACACCCAGACGAGGCGGTGAGAAGTGCGAAGTATCCCGACCAGAGCCTAGCTGAGAGAGCAAGATCCGAGGTATACAGAGGCCCACCAGGTTCCGAAGTTCCGAGTCCAATCAAGTCAAGTCAAGTCCAGTCCGGTCCAGTTTCAGTTCCGTTCCGAGGCCTTCCGTTCCGAGCTACCCGGTGAGTACCATTACCGGGGAGGCATTTAACGTGCACATAGTCTGTGCCGGTCAAGACGGGTTTGGGTACACAAATCCGGTCTGCACTGTTTCAGCAGTGTATCTGTACTGTTTAGCAGTATATATAGTATGTCTTGCATATAAATAAGTATTATCTAGTGTCAGTATTATGTCAGTAACTAGTTTTCTATTAGTTATCATTGTTCGTTAAAACTGTTAAATGTTAAATGTTTTAATACGTTCTATACATTGTGGTGTGAATGACTGTTCATTATTGTGTTTATTTGTATTAAGTGTGTTTAAGATTAAGTAACCAGATCTAAAAATGCCGCTCTTTTCGAAATTAAGACAGATCAAAACCAGAAAAGGGGTACTCGAAGAAGCTGTTCCCATCCCACCTAGGGACACTCCCGGGTATTTTATGTATCATAAGCATGGTCTAGATGCCGTATTATTTCTTGATTTATGGGTGGACTACACCAAGGATTTGCCAGAAAATCAGAGATGGCCCGCAGAGGGGACCTGGGATGCAGATTGCATCATGAGAGTAGAAGAAGAATTATGGAAAAAGAAAGCCAGACATTCACAGAAAGATGCCATTGAATTATGGCGTAAAGAATCATACAGACGTACAGAAAAAGCACTCAGACAGGAAGAGAAAGGTAGAGAGAATTCAAATAAAACTCGAGAAAATCTATTACTTGAGGAAGGTACCCGAGTAAACTCAGAACAAGTAGATAGACAAAGAAACACTCTTATGAATGGTATGTATCCTCTTCTGGCCGAAGGGTTACCTAAGGCTACCCCGGAAATACCAAAAGACTTAACTCCTCCATTGCTCCCGATAAAAGCACATCCCAAAACACATCCCAAAACAGCAAAGGACGTTTTCCTTTCCTCCTATTTAGATGACGTAGCTCCCGAGTATGCTAATGCCATACCACCCACACCGCTTGCCGATGGTGTTCAACACCAAGAGCATCCGTCTGTATCCCGCAACTACAAACTCTTACACAAGTTCCCACAGGTCCGTCCGTTTCTACAGTTTTTCCCGCATCCACAATCTCTATCCTACGTCCAACGAATCCTTTCGTGCCTAGCGCCTCAGATGGTGCTACAGGAGGTACGGCAGACATGTTTGCCACCCCGCCGCGAAATAAACAGACCCTTAGAGATTTAGCACTCCAACGTACACCCCAATTAGCGACATCCGACATGTTTAAAGAACAGCTTGTGGATTGTAGATACGATCCAGTACCAGGTAGACAGGACAAATTGCTCATATCATCACTACGTATACGACGAGCTACATTATATTTAATGACGATACCAGGAATGGTTGAACATCTAGACAATATATATCGCTTTGTCCAAACAGGACGAGGTCCAGAAAGTATTAACGAAGCTATGGAATACCAGAAAGTGGATGTACAAAGACAACTACTACGTTTTTTCATAAATTGTGTAATTAGGAATCAAGACAGGCCCGGGGCAGATCATGATACCATGCAAAAACTTGTCAAATGGGGTCAGAACATATCAGAAGAGAAACATGATAGACAGGCGTGTATAATCGCCATGTGTCGAAAGATCCGCAAGGAAGTAGAACGAATACATAAAGAGAGACGAGAAACAGACAGAGTAGAATCAGAAGAGGAGGAGGAGCAAGAATCAGAACAATTAGAAACAATAGCTTATGTAGGTAGAGGAAGACCCCATAATAATACTAGAGGCTTTAATGACCCGATACGTCCAATGCGTCCAGAATATAATAGACATTTTCCAAATCCTATGTTAAATACAAAATCCCCCGAACACCTATTCCAAGCCGCTGATAAATTACTTCGAGATCGAAGGGGGTACCATATGCTCGATTCCATGGACGAACAAGAATTAGCCAGGTCAGCAGTACAATGGGCTGACAGTCCCAGCGACTACAATGATGATGTACTTGCACACACGTTTCTGAATCTTGACCCATACGAACAGCGTTTAGCTAGTATATACATGATTCAACACCTCCTTATATTATATAAAAGCCAACACTCCGATCCAGGACCCTTACCTGACATATTGACAGAACTACTCACGAATATATGGAGAGGGTCAGGTACTGATTTGATTAAAGAAATTCTAGAATTCCGAAACCAATATTTAACTTTCGTATGCCCAGAACACGTTCCAGTTCCCATCATAGGAAGAAAAATGTATCACATAGATAGACAGAACCCGTTACGCGAAGTACACCCAATCAGAGGTGACGGTAATAACTTTACACGCGTGTTTGTGTACACGCCTATAACCAAACTGGAATTATTAGAAATGAAGAAAGTAGTACCCAGCCATGACAAGGATCCAGCAGGTTTCCACCGTGAAATAAAAGACATGTTACTCATGGGAGAGTATACCTACCCCGACATTATGAAAATATTAAAAGTCCTATTACCCGCCGGTGTTTATGAGAAACTCAAAGAAAAGGAATGGGAGGTGGGAGACCAAAAGATAGATTGGACAGCATTAGAAAACGAAGAAAGGGCCCGAGCTGCAGGAGCAGGACTTGGGGAAAAGACTACAGCACTAGCAGGACTACTAGTGCAGGTACTGCCACGTTTATTAACTACGAAAAAGGAAGACTGGGGTGCAATATCAGCCTGTAAACAAAAGCCAGATGAAGACACTAGTGATTTCTATTCCCGATTTGAAAAATGTTTTGGTATAAATAGTGGTATAAAAGCCAGTAGTGAGTCATATCCACATCTGTTTGTGACAAAATTAGTTGAAAATTCTCTGCTACTAGTCAAGAATAGAGTATTGAAATTCGAAAGTACCTGGCAAGGTAATACCCCATCACAGATGTTACAGATGTTACAATATCACCACAATAGAATTAGAGAAGAACAAGAACACGAACAAAGACGTATGAAAGATACAAAAATGAAAATGCTTGTTGCACAGTCAGTTCCAGCTGATGGTCATCAAAAGGGTGATTCCGCAGGTCCTACGAAAGGGACATGCAACTATTGTAAACAACCAGGTCATTATATACACGATTGTCCAGTCCTGAAACATAATATTGCTACAGGTAGAACCCAGGAGAGACCACGTCCACCTAGACAGGATCAGAATCAACAACAAATCCCTCAGCATGCACAACCTAGGTTAGCTCCGCAACAACTAGCTCCGCAACAGGGAGCTCCACAACAGACCGTAGCACCACCACAAGCGCAGCCTATTGCTGCAACACAAGCAACAACACAACAGATGTATCAGTATGCACAAGCAGATTATCCCGATTATCAGCGATATACATGACATAGCCTAGAGAGGGAAGTTGGCTTACCCCTTATTGAGGTTCCTGTAGACCAAGAGGGACCTTATGTACATAGTGAACTATTAGGGGAAGACAGAAAGTTTTTACTTGATACAGGGGCGAGCAGAACAACTATAAGACGCAGTGAAGTTCCAGGGGCACCCCTCTCAGGCTCACAAAATATTTCCCTTGGATTCTCAGGAAAACCTATAATAAATGACGTAACACAACCTCTTCCACTTACAATCGGTCCATTGACACGTACTACAGATTTATTGCTTACTAAATCATGTCCAGAAAACTTGTTAGGTATAAAAACATTGAAAGCTCTAGGAGCTATAATATGTTGTTCTCCGGAAGGAGTACGACTATTTCTACGTGACTTCAAAGGTCACTACGTGTCCAGAGATATGGATCACCGACTGCAGAATTTACCTACACATTTATGGGCACAAGGCCCCACTGATGTTGGCTGCATGAATATTACACCATATCGTGTCACACTAAAAACAGGAGTAATACTACCACGAATGCGACAATACAAGTTACCACCCGATGCTGTTGTGGCTTTGCTGCAAATCATTGACGAGCTCATTGCACAAGGAGTGGTTGTCGAAACCGACTCCAATGTATGTAATTCCCCGATAATTCCGATTCTTAAAAGAACGGATCCAAAAGCACCACCAGTATATCGATTAGTTATTGATCTGCGCGAATTAAATAAATGTATTGTACCACAATACCCTGTGGTCCCAGATATCTCTTCATTACTAACAGCTATTGACTCAGAAGCAACGTTCTTCACTGTAATTGAAAAATCTATATGGTTTCTTCCCGACTCCATGGTTCAAGTCATCATTAGCACAATACATAGTCCAGCGCACCTAGGAGAAAAAGCTATGCTAGACAGCATTCAACACATTTGGTTCAACAAACACTTGCGAGCAGCAGCTAAACAAAAAGTTCGTACCTGTATGATATGTTGTCAGTTTAATCCAGGTAAAAGCATCCCCGTAGAGCAGGGTGGATTTCAACCTCCCGATCATGCTTTTGAAGTCCTCCAGATGGATTATATCCAGATGGAACGATGTCGAGGATTCAAATATGTTCTCGTAGTTGTCTGTGCTCTTTCCCGTTGGACAGAAGCCTACCCGGTTTCAGATTACACCGCCCCGACTACTGCCAAACAGTTAGTTCGAGAATTCTTCCCACGGTACGGTTTACCACGTGTTGTCTACTCAGATAACGGCCAGCCGTTCTCATCCGAACTAATGAAACACGTTTCCCTTTTGTTAGGCTACCAATGGAAATTCCACTGTGTCCGACATCCCGAGGCAGCAGGTCTCGTGGAACGTCATAATCAAACCCTGAAAATTAGATTGTCCAAAATATGTAGAGAAAAAGGTGTCGATTGGATAGTAGCCTTACCAGTTGCGCTCTTTTACATGAGAATGGTAGCACATTCTCGAACAGGGCTATCCCCGTACGAGGTGATCTTCGGTAGACCACCAAATATGTGGGGGACGCCTATACCTCGCAAAATCACTGATGTTGACTGTAATATGCTGACAGATTACCTGGCTTCCTTGATGTCTGCACTACAATCTTGTCGTTCACAGGTAGCCGCAGCTTTTCCCGATAATACTGAGGTGAAGCCCCATGACGTGGTTCCTGGTGACCTGGTTCTGGTCCGGAATTTCGACCGAAAGACCCAACTGGAGCCTAGGTGGAAGTCGCCGAAGCTAGTTCTACTAACTACAAGGACAGCCGTGAAGATTGAGGGTCGTAAAGGGTGGTTGCACTCAAGTCATATCAAGAAATTTTATGGACTACCATCCAGTGTGAATACTCAACCTTGTATTCCCTCACAGACAGACTCAAAGCTCCCCTTGGTTGAGCAGTCAAAACCAGAACTTTACAAACTAAAATTGAGGTCTAGCAAGTCAGACAATTTGATTGTTTAAGTCCTCTCCAAGGTGAATCGGTTGAATTTGTCTCTGACATGTATCCTCTAGACCGGAATAGAGAAAGAAATCAACAGATGCAGCTTAAAAAACATGCGTATTGTAAATCACTTCGTAGTCACTGCACAGTAATGATTATTTAATTTTGTTTTTTCTAAGTCTTCTGATCATTATTTTCAGCATACTATTGCATATGTATTACCCTATTCTTAAGCGTGCTTACAATGTAACTACAGAACATTCTTTTAGCGAATTACCTCCGCATGAGTTGTCCTACAGATTTGCGCTGCGCAACAACACATTCATTAGTATGTTACATCATTCCCATCAGACCAGCAATGCCACAAATTGTTGGATATGTGGCCGACTCCCTCCCTATCAAAACTATAAGGGAGTTTTGCCCCTCTTTCCATATCCGTTCACACACAATGGCTCCTGTGGAGCATGGTTTAGTTTGATTAATTCCCTAGATTCAAATTCCGCAGTTTATCAAGACAACTGGGTATGGGGAAACCTGAACCTAGTTTTGCTTAAAGTCTGCTACCCTAACAAGGAGGGACTTCCCAAAAGAACAGGAACTGATCTAGAAAATGAAGTATATGGATTAGGTAATTTTACACTTAACCTCATGATCCTGAACGTTGAATCTGAAGCTACACCACTCTTGCCCGCCATGTCAGTATTCCCAGTAAAAGGGGAATTATGTGTAAGAAAGAATGGTTCCATACACATGGGCCATAGTAAATGCACCACTGTAATAAAATTCAGTGATCAAGGCAAGTCTACATTTAGAGCTTCCCATCATTCCTACTTCATATGTGGCCAGACCGCATATATATGTCTACCTTTAGATTGGGATGGTACTTGTTACATAGCATTCCTTCTGCCACCTGTTTTCCTAGCTCCTCCTGATTATCATAGAAATACCCATTTAGTACACAATAGACAACAGAGAGATCTTCCAATTGTCGATTACACTGAAACAGCATGGGAACAATATACAGATTTCAATAAGGGTTTCTTCCCCTATATAGGTACAGTCACTAATAGTAAGCTGATACGTAGATTAACTAGAACCCTTGAAGCAGTAGTGAACGAGACCACTTCCGCCTTAGGCAATTTAACAGAAGAGCAGTCTGCTATGCGGATTGTTGTGCTTCAAAATCGTCTTGTCCTTGACGTCATCCTGGCCGATAGGGGCGGAGCTTGTAGGGTCATCGGATCAAGTTGCTGCATTTTCATACCAGAAAATTCGCCGTCAGTATATAAAGCCATAACCCGCCTTCATAAGATTATAAGCCAGATACACCAGAGTCCAGGCACCTGGACTTGGTCCGGTTGGTTCTGGGGCGTGTTGTCAGCCTGGGGATGGAGAATCCTATCCTTCCTAGGTATTGGCTTTCTCATACTATTCAGTTGCTGCTTATGTCTACAATGTGGGCCAGCGACTTGTGGTCTGTGTGCCACATCGTGTATCCCACATCCAAGTTTTCGTTCAAGATCCCGGAAGAAGAAAGAAGAACAAATGATGCTATATGAACAGATCGATGGATTGATGAAGATCGATATCTCCTGAGGGTCCGTAGGGGACAAGGAGGGAATGAGGAAATATAATTTTGTGATCAGTTATGTCCCCTATCGTAGACCCCAACGGCTCCATGTGCATGCTATAAGTACATGTATGTTCCCTCCAGTTCCAGTTTTGAAGACGCAAATACATGTGCGTCCACCGTCAACATGTCCTCTTTCAGTTTCGCCATGAATGGGTCAGATATTCCATTCCTAAGTATGAAAGGCCACCGACTTTATGTGGTTCACTTTCCACATTTTACAGATTCAGGCGAGTAGGCCCTGAATTCTGTCATCAAGCCTTTTTCCTGTCTTCTGCCTCTGAAAGCTCCAGTCTGAGCCTGCATCTGTATCCATGAACTTTGTCCTACTCCCTGCGCGGCTAACGGTGCCTGATCCAGCATATTGCCTGCCAAAAACTGTATTTCACCTTCAAGATTATCTACTCCGCTCCTCATCCGATGCATTCCTGTCTAGCAGTTTAGGTAAACATTCCTCCAGCTACCGTGCAAAGGGCCAGGCCTCGCTGTCCTCATGCAAGTAATTCATAGGCCCCGTTACCATGGAATATTCCTACCCCCTCGCATCTCATGTAGACACTTAGACGCTTGTACACGCACTAACAGTCAGTATAGAATAGATTCTATCCTAGAGACCTTTCCTTTTGGATAACACAGTTCTTTAAACATAGGATATTAGATATGATTTGGGATTAGGTTGACATGACCCCCAGACTTCTGTCTCCACATGTAGAGCTAAATGTCAAGTCCCCTTCACCCTCTAGTTGCACGTCAATCACACGTCATGCGGCTGCGCGCGCATCTCTGCCAAGTATTTCTGCTGACATTGCAGGATTCTTTTATGGATCCACCCACTTGTGACATCATGTATAATGACGTTTATTAAATTACGCCCATATGACCGCCTCTATTAGTTACGTATGCACAGTTTATCTGTATTATCAGCTGTTACGCCTCTTGCATCTGTTTCACTGTAATGCATTTTCCTATAAAACCGATTATCTGTCAATAATGTATGCCCTTCCTTCCTGAACTTTCGTGGTGATGGAATAGAAGCCTGCTATTCGAATTGCATTCCTTTGTATAGGAATAAAGCCTTTTAAAACCTCTAATACCACGGATTCTGCCTCTTATATTTACTGAGTTATTCTTACTAGACTTTACCGCATAAAAAATAGTACCGGTAATGAAATATTTACCACAATTCACTCACTAACACATCCATGCACACACTCATCCACCCATACAGTCCTGCACACATGCTGTCTTCAACACATACAAACAGTGAGTCACTCATTCATGCACCTATGCACTACGTAATACCCCCACCAAACCATACAGACACTCAGACACTCATACTGATACTAAAAAAAACAACTGATAACCTATATAGACACTCATGTAGCTACTCACCAACCCATGCAGTCACTTATACACAAAGTGAGAGACTGATACAGATTTTTATTTATTTAAACATTACTCACTAAGCCATGTATTCACTAAGATACATTTAATCAGTCAGTTATACAATCAATTTTTCAAAAACAAATCATCCATTTAGACATTTATATACCCATTTATTCTTCCATCGACCTTGAGATATACATATATAAAACATATGTAATTTTCTGAAAAACACTGGATTATGTCATCAGTGATGTCATCAGTGATGTCATTTGAGATGTCATGAGTGATGTCATGAGTGATGTCACTGACTATGTCATGAGTGATGTCACTGACCATGTCATGAGTGATGTAATATGTGACGTCATCAGCAGTGCATTGTGGGCGCGCGAGTTATAGTTAGCTGAACTAACTATAACGGGGGAATTTCAATGGTTTTGTACGAGTGAAAAGTCCAGCTAACTATAACGCCCCTGAAACCTATGGTTTTTTCATATATATATATATATATATGAAAAAACCATAGGTTTCACACATGTTATAGTTAGCTGGACATTTCACTTATAAAAAACCATTGAATTTCCCCCGTTATAGTTAGTTCAGCTAACTATAACTCGCGCGACCGCAATCCACTGCTGATGACGTCGCATATTACATCACTGTATTCACTAAGATACTGTTAATAAGTCAGTTATACAATTAATTTTACAAAAAAAAACATCCATTTAGACACTTATTTACCCATTTATTCTTCCATTAACCTTTAGATATACATATATAAAAAATATTTTTTTTCCAGAAAGACACATATTCACTGGATGATGTCATCAGTGATGTCATGAGTGATGTCACTGACCATGTCATGAGTGATGTAATATGCGACGTCATCAGCAGTGGATTGCGGTCGCGCGAGTTATAGTTAGCTGAAGTAACTATAACGGGGGAATTTCAATGGTTTTTTACGAGTGAAATGTCCAGCTAACTATAACATGTGTGAAACCTATGGTTTTTTCAGTGAATTTGCAAGGTTTTTTAAATGCTAATTCCTAACTACAACGTGTGTGAAACCTATGGTTTTTTTTAGTGAATTTGTCAGGTTTTTTAAATGCTAATTTATGTATGTATTATTATATTTTTTATATATTTATTTTACAATAAACTACCTATGTATATAGTTATAGATTGACTGTATCCTTTAATATGGAATGGCTCAGCTCTTTTATTTAGAATTTGGATAAAGTTGAACAGCATAGTTAATATCTTCTATAAACTTATAAACAGTTTAAAATGTTTTTTTTTTTAAGGGGTGTTCACTGTGCGCGCACCGCGCGCGCACCGTGCGCGCACCCCGCGATTTTTTGAAAAAAAATAAAATGTTTTTTTTACCCTTCGGGGTCCTTCAGGGACCCCCTGACAAAAGCTAGGGGGTCAGGAACTCTCTACCCTGCCCCTTTACCCGTTCTCCACCTTTCTTTTTCACTGCCACACACAAAATGGCGTCCGGCACTTCCTGATTTCGACCGATTCGAATGTTGACTGACATCTAACCACCAGGTTCAGATAACTATAACTTGCGCGCCCGCAATCCACTGCTCATGACGTCACATATTACATCACTCATGACATGGTCAGTGGCATCACTCATGACATCACTGATGACATCATCCTTGTGATAGAGTGGCGGTCGCGCAAGTTATAGTTATCTGAACTAACTATAACGGGGGAATTTCATTGGTTTTTTACGAGTGAAATGTCCACCTAACTATAACCTGTGTGAAACCTATGGTTTTTTAAGTGAATGTGTACGGTGTTTTAAATGCTAAGTTATGTATTTATTAATATATATATTTTTTAAAGGTTTTTCACCGTGCGCGCACCGTGCGCGCGCATTGGGCTCATGGTGGGCCGCGCGCACCGTGCGCGCATCGTGCGCGCACCCCGCGATTTTTGTAAAAAAAAATAAAATGTTTATGTCCTTCTGTGACCCCCTGACAAAGGCTAGGGGGTCAGGAACTCTCTTTCCTGCCCCCTTTTCACGTTTTCCACCTTCCTTTTTTCCCCCTTTCCTTTTCAGTGCGAGAGACAAAATGGCGGCCGACACTTCCTGATTTTGACCGATTCGAATGTTGACTGACATCTAACAACCAATCAGAATTTTGCTCGCGCACGTCACCGTGCGCGCACCGTGCGCGCGTTTAGATATTTATATGCTTTTAAATGCTATTTTCTCAGGAAATACTGAACAAATTGACACCAGACCTGCAAAAGGCACTTCCCTGACCTGAGGACTACCTCTCTGCCAAATTTCAAGTAATTCTATTCAGCCGTTCGGGCTGTACCTTCGACTAAAGGTCCTATGGAAAAATGCATGGGGAAAACGCGTTTTGGGACCCCCCTTTTTTCTCGGCCCCCGCTTGGCGAATCACCCCGAGACTTTCAGGGTAGGAGCTGAGCCGAGCGCCCCATTAGTTTTGAAAATTTCGCGAAGATTCGTCAACCGGCGCCAAAGTTATTCAAAATAGAATTTTGAGATTTCCTATGGAAACACGGTCCTAACTATAACTATCTACTGGCGACCGCCAGTAGATAATATATATATATATATATATATATATATATATATATATATATATATATATATATATATATATATATATATATATATTCAGTTTCACAAGCACCCAAATGCAGCGCGCACTCCCAGTCAGCTCTCTCCAAGTAAGGGAAGATACAGGTGCAACCAGCGTCAGCAGAGCCTGACGCGTTTCGGGCATGCGCCCTTCCTCAAAGGCTTTTCTGCTACTGAATGACTGCCACCATTAAGATTACCAGTGTTTGTCCCTTCTTTATTTCATTCATGATCAAACAATCACAGCTGGGTAAGTTCCAAGGAATTCTGGGACTGGTAGTCTTTTCAAAATACATCCCAAGTGGGCTGAAGGCAGTCAATTCAATAAAATGTCAATTCATTAATCACGGGTGTACCTGCACACTTCCTCCCCGTTCAAATATTGAGCCAGACTGATCCATTCCGCCGATAAACACACCAGCAGTGGAACCGCTAAGTAACACGGCGGTGCGCCCCCCGGACGGGTCGGCCGTAATATAGTCAGTTTCACAAGCACCCAAATGCAGCGCGCACTCCCAGTCAGCTCTCTCCAAGTAAGGGAAGATACAGGTGCAACCAGCGTCAGCAGAGCCTGACGCGTTTCGGGCATGCGCCCTTCCTCAAAGGCTTTTCTGCTACTGAATGACTGCCACCATTAAGATTACCAGTGTTTGTCCCTTATTTATTTCATTCATGATCAAACAATCACAGCTGGGTAAGTTCCAAGGAATTCTGGGACTGGTAGTCTTTTCAAAATACATCCCAAGTGGGCTGAAGGCAGTCAATTCAATAAAATGTCAATTCATTAATCACGGGTGTACCTGCACACTTCCTCCCCGTTCAAATATTGAGCCAGACTGATCCATTCCGCCGATAATCACACCAGCAGTGGAACCGCTAAGTAACACGGCGGTGCGCCCCCCGGCCGGGTCGGCCATAATATAGTCAGTTTCACAAGCACCCAAATGCAGCGCGCACTCCCAGTCAGCTCTCTCCAAGTAAGGGAAGATACAGGTGCAACCAGCGTCAGCAGAGCCTGACGCGTTTCGGGCATGCGCCCTTCCTCAAAGGCTTTTCTGCTACTGAATGACTGCCACCATTAAGATTACCAGTGTTTGTCCCTTCTTTATTTCATTCATGATCAAACAATCACAGCTGGGTAAGTTCCAAGGAATTCTGGGACTGGTAGTCTTTTCAAAATACATCCCAAGTGGGCTATATATATATAACTTCGATACGCCACTCCTCCACTAACTGACACATAGATATTCCAGACAACAAGAACTCCTTCTGGAAACCAACACCCCTTGGGGGGGTGGGGTGTTCGCCGGCTGAGAAATACCGGCATTCAAATTATGCAGAACATCCACTACAACGCGCTCTCAGGTCACAAACTCCAGAAACGTCCCAATTTAGAGAAAAGGGGATTTATTGAACATCATAAATCCTCTGTGATGCGTTTCGACCTAAAGAGGTCTGATCACCACACTGACAGGATATATATATATATATATATGTGGTATTTTGTCCCTCGATATTGCTGTAAGATATTCCGCCCCGTCGACATTTAGGACTCGATTCTACCAGCCAACACCTTATGTGTAGGATTGTGCATTATTGAAGGTGTTCACTTTTTCTTTAAAATGAAGTTTATTATAAATATGATATTGCATAGGCACTGCAGCAAAACAAGAAAAGAGCACAGACTTTGGCTCTCATGCACGACTTCAATACACTACCCATAAAGTAACATGATGAGCACAGCCTCTTCTTGCCATAGCATTCCTATAGAGTAGTGTGCTACCTGGCAGCAAATGGGCATTAGCACTTCATCACGATTATTAAGCGCTACATAAACGCAACTGATGCAACACTGCAAAACAGTTAAATATCAAATAGTGAACTTTGGCCTTAAATTAACTTTTTACTCGAAAATATAACAATCTATCAAATGATTTACTTATTCTGACATTAGAGATGATCATATAACGATATAGGATAAGGAGCTTCAATATAATACGTTTCGTTTACAAGGACCAAGTCAGGGCCTCCCCAACAAGGTTGATACGTTAAAATACTGTATTATAAGTGCAGTGAAAAAGAGAGATAGGGAACCAAAATGTGCGATATTTAGAATATTCCTGACCATAAGTAAGAAAAAAGTCAGTTGAGTAGGAATTGAGTGAAAAAAAATATTAATGTAAACACGGAATATGGATAACTCTCTCTCACATATTATATGTCCAATGTGGGTTTCTCGTTTTTCTGCAAACAAGCCTTGACTTGAATATCGCACATTCTTGAATCAGGGCATGCCAGAGTCATGTGCTGTGTTGACAGCTGCAAAAAGCGAACTCCTTTTTCCCTTACCTGGGCCACTTAAGAAATACAAAACTACAGACAACAAAGACTCCTCTTTCAATCCCCTACGTTCCGCGCATAGTTAGATACGAGGAATTTGTAAGAGCACAGGCAGGCTTTGCAATCCAAGGGGAGGCCTGGGTGCCTACATTTTAAAAGCCAGATCCAAGAAGCTTCGTCCTCTGGTTCTTTCTCCCTTTTACTTGTTATTTTTGAATTACAGTGTAGCCTGTTAGTGACACACGACTTGAACTGAACGTCTGAGGGGGCACAAAAATCTGGCCAACTTGCAGCCATTACTTTAGGCCGTACGCCGCTTCCTGGCCTCTCACTGCGGGTTCCTGGCACGAATGCCCGCTCTCGTGCTCTGTCGTGGAATCTCATCTTCCCCGGGCACCATGTGGCTGAAATCAGGGCACCTATACTGGGAGCCATGGTTACACCATTCACAGCAGAGAGAGCAGCTATGCTGTGCTGTCAGAACGCATCACGCTCCCTGGCTGTCCATAAACCATAGCGCACAGAGCGTCAATGCACTGCTAGAAACTGGAAAGTGATGTTCATGCTGGGCTCGTGGCTGCCAACCTACAAAGCGAGGCTAATGACTCGAGCAGGGTAGTTCAATTAACGCTTTGCAACAATATCACATATGTATTTCTTTAAAGGTTGAGTGGTTTGGCACTACTGGACACCTACAGATGCCCTCACCTCACGCACAGGGATACAAACAACAGCACGAAGTTAAGATGAGCTGTAGACTAACAATATTGGATTGTACTGCAGCATTTACACAGCACTTACTACCCCTATCTGGGGCGCTGAAGTGAAGCCTACATGAGTAACATGCTGAGCATGTAGGATGTGTGGTTGGAAGAATGTTGATCCAGTTTTGATCCTATGTGGGAAGTGTTTCCATGTTATGCATGAAGACCACCAAAGTTTGGTTATCGTGTTGTGGGGTGCAGAGAGTAGCAGTGTGTTGGATGATGTAGTGCGGGGACAAACATGGGTTTCAGCATGCTGGTAGCTGTGAACAGCCCTGCAGGCCCCTTTATGGTATTTTATATGATATAGTCTGCTTAGATGGTTACTGAACTGGGTTGGCCAGTCTGAGATTTTGTGTATAATTGTGGTCCAGAGCTTGCATGGTAAGGACGAAGAGAGAAGTAGAGGAAACAGTTGGGGTGGGCATTTTTTTTATCATCCCATATCGGAGTGTCTTTGTGAGATCTATAGAAGTGGTCAGATTGTATAGGGATTTGGGACCTGCAGTGAATGGACTGTGACCCCCTCCTCTCACTGAATAGCAGTTGAAACAATGTAATATATGTAAATTCTGTAATCTTCATTATTTATGACACCTCTAAAGTGAAGCTATGTCTAATCATAAGTGTGCTATAGACTCTCCACCTCTGCTTTTGTAAACTTCCACCAGTGATCCTATAACCTGCACTTGATGATGTGCAATACCACGCGCTCTCTCTAAAGTGCACTACTTCCCCAGGGACTAGGACCTGGCTGTACAAGTGGAGCAAAAAGCATTGTGGCCACTTCAAAAACTGAACATCACAAACAGCGCCTTAACAACCAAGGAACTTAAAGAGTACACGTTTCAGGCAGCTGGTCTTTCATTATCCTAATGCTGCTAAAAGGAATTGTTTGGATAGAAATAAATTCTTATTAGTAAATGTAACCCTAACCACAGTGTTACATTTTGAATCCTGAGTTTGTGCCAGCTCGAGCACTCTTAAAAAATGCCTACACCTCGGAGTGCCCTTTGTTTTATGTAACATTTTCTATACACTAACATACACATTGTCTCTATGTGTGTGTGATGTTAAGTGCTCCAACACCATAATCTGATATGAGAGGCGCTATAAAACAAATGAAATACATGTGAGAGAGGGGCTATGGAGAGATGAGGGGCACTGTGGGAAAGTGATAGTGAGGGAATCATTGATGGGCCCCAATAAAGATTGTTATATCCCGGTGCACTGTAAGCCCATCATTTACTATATTTTAAAAGCTAATACAATTGAATATATAATGAAAAATATGCACCATTTTTACAATTTTTTCACAAATTTTTTGGGGCGGAGAACACTGCCCAAACCCTCCTTGTAGTGCTCAGGCTCGCTCGCTGCGCTTGCTCGCTATGTAACGCGCGTGGGCTGGTCTGACAAAAGTTGCCACGGCTGCCTTTGGGTCCGAGTCCAGGCCTGCCAGTAAAATGAACACATAATCCTGCCTCTTAGTAAAGACTACTGGATATTGCTGAATCTTTTTTAAAAATCTGCGCCATATTAGACTGTTAAGAAAATAATCTAAATACGCAAAGTTACCAAGAAATAAAATGAACACTGAAAGATGTATCCAACAGAGCTAGAATTACAATAAGGTTGTTAAGCCTATGTTAAAAGAGTAGCAGAAGACAATGTTATGACTAGAAAAGCGCTAGAGTGCACCGCTTAGAAGCCATTAATAACAACTATTCGCTAGAATATATCAACCGCCCATGGTCAGTAAATACAGAAGTCATCTACAACGCATGATGAAACCGCTGGCAGCAGTCTGGTTAGTCAAAAAATGCAGATCAGATTACTTTTCGATGACAAGAAGTGTTTACGTTACTGGACACATACGTCAATGAAACCACGAGACTGAGACTCACAATACTGAGGTCGGTATCGACCTATAAATATAACAAGACCAAAAAATCAATGCCCAAAATATTGCTATATGACCGTTAATAGTAGTCAATATAAACTTACCTCCACAATATTTAATATAGTTATTATTATAGTAAGGGTCGAAATTGTGCCATACAAACTGTCACAGAAAGGTCTAATTTACAAACAACCACCCCGTGTAAAACAATCATCATGTGTGCTCTTTTCTGCTGGACAACATGAGAAACAAAACAAACAGCTGGCCAATAGCTGTAAATTGTAACTATAGACCAACATCAACCACAATGAAACTCCTTTTACCCGTAGGCCAAACCAATACCAAGGAGATAACGGTCACCTCAAATAGCATATGTCAGAGTGGCTGCTGGGGTCAGTAAACATCTGTATACATAGGGGAACACTAAGATAAATTAACACCAGCTGGCTGCCAACATCTCCTAGCCATGGGTTGATCAATAACACAGAGACAACTGTCATCTAAAATCAGTGTTTTAAATGGGCCGGTACTCACCGGTACTGAGTACCGGCACTTCTGAATTTTCTGGCCCTCAGTACTGGCACTTCTCATTCGCCAGGGAGAGTACCGGTACCCTAGTAGATGGCACTGCAGGCTCCGGTTATTTATCTCCTCTAGCACAGGGCAGATGCCGCTCTGCTTCTCAGGAGCTTGTAAGAGCGCCAAGCCTCATGCTGAGTCCCTGCTGGAGATTCCAGCAGCGCCCATGTGAATGGCCTGAGCCTGCAGGGGGCAGAGGGCTTGCCGTGCGTCACGCTGTGACTAACAGTGCAGGGTCTAGACAGACCCTTCACTGTCGATCATGTGCCCGAGGACTATTCTGCTGAAAGTGCTTTAGCCTCACCCCGCCCCTCTCCATCAGGTGTGTAAATGGGTTGGGACGGGCAGTCAGTCAGGATATTGATTGCACTGGCCATTCTAAAGCAGTGACAGCCCAACAAAATCCTCTGCCTTCGCCAAAGCCGGTTTTCTTTTCATCTTTTTGTTCAGGACAGGAGCTGCTTCTCTTTGTGGACGGAAGGAGTAGGGATGAATGTAAAGACGTGAGGTGGTTGAGTTTTGAAATCATGAATCGTCTCAGAAATTGTATTTTAACACACATTTCTGTAAAGTCAAATCCGGTGCATTTCTTAACTTTAATTTTCCAGACGGCAAATTTAGGGGATGAGTGCAGCATGGAGGGGTGAACAGGAGACAAGTACGGAAAAACCAGGGAGAAAATGTAAGACTTGTGGAGAGTAAGCAAAAGAGGAGCAGAACTAGTGAGAAGTTTATAGGCTGGGTGAAGATTAGAGGCAAGTGGAGATAAAAGGGAGAGAATCAGGACACTCAGTAGATTTTAGAGGGAATGTGGAGAGATAGAGCGTGTGCGTGCACACTTGAGAGCATATAGTATTGTGCCGCATAACAGCATGGCATTAAGAAGCAGCAAATATTACAGAACGATAAACTGTTAACATATCATCCTTTTTGGGTTTCATTTTGTGTAATGAGTTAACCTGTTTTGGTTACATAAACACATTTCTCATGTGTTTTTCATAGTTGCTGCAACTGATATAGAAGTCATTATGTATCGTCATATGTTGCCCTAAGCCCCGCCCCTAGCCCCGCCCACTCACCACGCCTCTAGCTCATATTAATGAGTACCTGCACTTATTTTTTCCCATTTAAAGCACTGTCTAAAATACCACACCTCAGAGGCACTGCCTCGCACAGCAACAATGTGTACAGAGTGGAAGACAAACGTACATCAATACGTATCAACATCCAGGGGCTGCTTAACCTCATTCGAATTACACAATCAGGGAAACGCCTCTGGGGCACACACAGCAAAGCCAAACAACAGTAGTGAAACAGCCTAAAATGTGAGTCTGTGATGTAACCGCCTGGTGTTAGGTCACTGAAACCCAACACCGTGGGTCTAAACTCAGACGTGCGAACACCATTCTTTTGAGCTATTATGGGGTCGCACCATCTCTGGATTTCCCCCTATTTTCCCCACCACCAATAATCCGAAAACTTCAGGTTTGAAGTATGTTTCAAGTCGCCTCGCTGTCTTCCGCTGTGTTCTTGCTATACAGCAAAGGGGAAATTTAACAGTAGGTTTCGTTGGTAAACATATTCCAATATCTCCGAATAAAACATTCATGCGTTTGTGCTGCAGGCCATATTTTTCAAAGGTGCCCACCAAAGGCATCAGATGAGGAAAGCCCTTTGATAAATCATGCTTGTCTCTTTGTGCGCTGACAGATCCATACATCAAATAACATTCCTGTCAAGATGTGTTTTTATAATGACAGGACAACCTCGGAGACAGGTGGTTTATCAAACTACTCAGCTGCGCTTCAAAGTCTTTGCTATCAGTGTAAACAGTAGACTTGAGAGACTCTTTAATCTATGTGGCAGTCTCACATCCACCGTTTGACATCGTGGCCTAGAGTATGAGAAAACAAATGCTACGCCTCCCCTCTCCTACATCAAATATATATATTTACTCAGTTGTATTTACTAGAAGCAAAGTTGCAGCGGGGTCCGGCTGCAAACGTATGAAGAAACACTACAAAATAAAAGTCATTTCATATTTCATGCAGTCGTTTCTATCGGTGGCGGTTACTCTGCTATGGCGGAGGAGCGTCGCCCCACTGCTTTAAAGCAGTGCAAAGAAGAAAGCATAAAATGAAAACTTTAAGTTATTAATATTTTATGCTTCCTGCTGCTTTGCAGGCAGGCAGGGCTGCTCTGCTCTCGGAGCAGGGCAGGGGAGGCGTGGTTTGCCCACTTCTAAGTGTGCAATGACTTGGTCGGCCCTCTCAGGCCGCCCAAACCAGTCATGCGCACTTTCCCCGTTCTCCATGCAAGCTGCATTACAGCCTGCATGGAGAACAAGCCCAGGCTCCCATTCCCTGGTTGAGCGTCCAGCCAGGACACTCAAAACAAATCAACGCTGCATTGCAGCATTGTGATTGGTCAGGGGAGCCTGTGTGCCTATTGCAGCGATGTGATTGGTCAGTGGGGGCCTGGCTGTGCTTTTGCTCGAGAAGGAGAAGAGCGGCAGCGGAGACGTGGATCCGGCACAACAGTAAGTTTATTATTATTTCTTTTTTAAGTATTTTTTTAAAAACATATGCACGACCACAGCACAGCCCGCCCCCGCGTGACCCACCCACCCCACCGCGAGCCATGTCGGCAGCCGCTTTTTCTTGTAACAGCCAATGCAAGCTTACAGAAAGCAGGAAAATATGCTGTACACAGAACATAAGACAATAGTGACCCCAAAAGATTCAGGTTGGGCCTATTTTTTGACCCATGCACATTTGACTACTAACCAATCTGTTCGAATTGCTTACAAAGATCGAAGCTGTCCTCAGACATCATGTTTACTCATTCAGATAGCGTTTAATACCTGCAGTTAGCTCTCTTCTAAGCACTCTCAGATTTGCCGACAAGTTACATGAAGAAATATGCTCCTGACAAGGCAATGATCAATTAGTGGTGCTTGAACTAGGACAGTGGCCTCTTGTTTCCACATCCAACAGTACTTCTGCTTGCATTTACACAGCAATAAAGTCGGATGTGGGGTGTAAAATGAAAGCAGGATCAGATGCTTCCAGAATCCCTTTTAGATCATAATATGTAAGCTCTGAAGAGAAAGAAAGTATAATAAGACAATGGATATGGACAAGCGTTTCCAACATAGTTCTCGATGTGTTAATTTGGCCTCCAGTTGTTTCTCGTCTTTGTGCACTGAAAATAAATCGGCTGCAAGCAAAATGAAAACTTATGGGAATATAACATCTATAGAAAATTGAAAAGGCTAAGCAGTGATCAAAAGCCAACCAATAAGGAAGAGGCAGAGTAATATGAGATGGATAACTGCTGTGGCTCTCGACCAACCCTGTAGTGACAGTAAGCACTTCTGAGTCCCGCCCCCGCCAGCTAGACACACAATAGGTATTAGCTGCTCATTTTAACCTCCCAAAGGCCGGAGATCAAACACTTTCAGATATTGTTACAATGTCATCTTCGCTGAGCAGGTCGTTATCTGTAAAATGGCCATTTGGGAAATGGCTGAGGAGGAAAAGGAAACAATTAAAGGATTCCCCTGTCCCTGGAACACAATCAATATTCGACAGGCTTACACAGCAATGCTCATCTCTGAGGAGATCATTTCACTAGCACATAAAGTCCTACCCGTCCACCTGGGGCAGACCTGCTGGTGCCCACGCATGATGAGGAAGGCTGTGTAAATGCCATTCAATCATGCCAGATAAACAGCTGGATCCTTCAGGCACTCCCTGGAATGTCCTGTCTAACCACAGCAGGGCACAGCACAAAAGCACGGTCTGTGTGTGGGACAGGGGCAGGACAGCGCGCTGTTACTGTGATCAGCATGCCATCTCTGCTACACATTCATTTGTGCTTAAGAATTTTTCCATGGATTATTAATCAGACATGGAAAGATAGTTTAAATATGCATGCTCCCTGGATGCTTAACTCAATTTGCTAATCAGGGCTCTCCGGGGTCACACCAAGAATGCATTTTTCTGTAGAAAGAAATTTTACAAAGCTATAAAATCATTGTAAAGTCTCTCATCTTAAAAACTGTAATAACACAACATACTTAAGAAACACTCAACGGTGATTGATCAAAAACAATTACAGAGTCCATGCCTACCCCGGGTACCTTAGAACGTCAGCAGTTGACGTTTCTTGCAGTAATTGGTTCGAGCTGGCATACCCTGATTTTACAAGCACATCGAGAGGACATCGAGAATTACATCTAATATTACATTTATTACATGTAGGGATGTGGAAAGGACCAAACATGGCCAGCTCTATCCCTGTAATATGAAAAAGCACGCAACTCGACTAACACCAAAGGCGAGTGGAACAGAGCGAATACTTCAGTAACCTTTCCTGGTGGTCCTGGTGGCCCTGGTGCAGGTATGATGATCACTGCATTTTCAGAGTGTTATCCTTTTCTAGGGTCTTCTTTTGAGATGCATCGCAAACAGCAGCCCAATCGTGGTCCAATAAGGACTGTAAAACCAACCCACCCGTGCAACTGTAAGGAGATGTACCTCGCAATCTTGAAAATTGCTCCTGGGAGGTTTATTGCATGGGTGCAATAACAGGAATATATCCATTATAATCATTCCTGAGTCAGGGCATCCTAGGACAATGCCCTGCATTGCAAGTAACATTACATTTCATCACTTCCCTTTAACCTCATACTTGGTGCATAGGGTACCACCCTGTGGTTGTTGTACTTTAGTCCTTTGTACCAATGGTTTCTTTTGAGGCTCATCACTCGGGTGTATGGGGGTGGGGTCTCTCATCACCAGATATTAGACTAGAGACATAGAATGTCTTGACACCATTACAACCATCTGATATCAACCCTAAGGGCAAATGTTGTGATAGTGTTTCTGCATTCTCACTTAGGTAAGATTTGTTAGAGCTCATTCACGGGGAGTTTAATCGCATAAAGGACCCAAGACTTTAAATTCCTTGTCACATATTACATAATTCACAAGGGATGCCCCATCTACATTCTTGTGCAGGCTGGCTGCTGTCCTATGAAGCTTGACTAAGATAACCTGACAACCGCAGGGCTGTAAAGATCCTGATTGGTTATTCTACGCTTTCTGTTCAAAGGGTTTCTATTCAATTGTCTCTCAGAGAATGTTCGACAGGAATTATCATTTAACTGTTTGCAACGCCCACACACAAACGTGTTACAGAAGAATACATTTGAAGAAATGCGCATTCGTATTCTATAAACTGATGATCTGGTTGTACAGTACAAGCCTTTGGAAACACCCGTTAAAGAGAAGTGATGTAATTAAAAGAAGCGCGTGCACACACACTCACGCGAGCACGTGGGCAGCAAAGTCCAAACGGCCAAATGCTCCTCATGAACTTGTGCCCAAAGATGCATGGCAAATTCTCTTTTATGGATTGCAACGAATCAAACAGCAAAAAATAGACGCCAATGCAATGTTATTTGTGCAACTTCTCTCTCCGAAAGCAACAGAAAGTGTTTGTTACAACTCGTGCTATTCTGTGAAATACCACAGTATCTGTGACCATTCCAAACAGTTACATTTCTCTGGTTATGAATAGTAATAATATAAGCCAAGATGCCCCACGTGCCTCTGGTATTCCCATTCCTTCACAGTGTCGCTGCTGCTTCTCCAGCCAGAATAGCTTGATGGGCGCTACTGCACAGCTGTACCCCTGGCTCCCCTTCCCCCTCTCTGCTGTGCCCTACCCCTATTGCTAAATGTGTCTCTGCTGCCCACAGGGCATCTGTCGACATCTTCCGTTGCACCTTGTTACCCCTGGATCTATGCCCCTTAGCTTCCTTCGTAGTACCTCAGCACATGGTTGACCCCAGTGCCCCTGCCCGCCTGTACCTTGGTGAGCTGTGCGATCTTCTTGCTCATCTTCAGGTGAAGCTCTGCACTGTACTCCAGCCCACCCACTGGCTGGTGCTGCTGCTGGGGGGTGGCAGGGGACGAAGGGAACCTGCCGGGGACGCTGCCCCCGCCGGTATAGTAGTGGTGCCAGTTCATGCCCGTCGCCATCTTCACCCACTGCAGCTAGGGGCACAGCGAGTTTCTGTGCAGGGGGCGTGGGGTGGGTGGGTGGTGAGTCCGCGGTCAGGGCTTTGCTACTAGGGGATGGGGGCGATACCGGCGCCGGGGCTGCTGCAGAGCGCTTCCCATGCTCCCCCTGGGCTGAGGGAGGGGGTCTGGTGCCGCCCGAGCTGCGAGCCGATGCCCTCTTACTGCCTCTGCCCGGAGGCTCTGCTGTTGTCTCTGTTGCTTCGGCGGCGGTGCCCGGTTACCAGGGCTCGCAGAGCAACTGTTTACGCGGCACCGTGACGTCACTTCCGGTAGTCGAAGCAAGCTCCCCCTATCTCTCAGCTTCAGTGGTCATGGAGCTGTCCAGATGCACAGGTGCTGAACATCAGCACTGCCAAACTGTACACATGAAGGCGCAACACAGTATTCGTACGCACAAAAGCCCGCACAGACTGCGCCCCCTCACACAACCTGTGCACCTAACACGTATGCACAAACGGTGCACACTACATCCCCACTTTTACACCCGGTAAACTCCCCACATAAACAGAAATCTGCTGTCACGTACACTGCCATTATTACCACCCTGCGCGCAACGCACAGTGCGACCCCACGAACGAACACGCAAGCCGTTTTTTGTTCCTTTTCTGTGAGAGTCAATATTCTTGAGCGTGCAATGATTATTCTACTACAGCGTATGCGAGGTTTGGAACTCTATAACAAGTGCATTCACTTCGTCTTTATGGCACCCGCTCCAGTCCAGGCTCCAGCTATCACTAATATCTATATAATTTTTTCAATTTCTTTCCAATATTACGTTCTTGTAGATGGTAAATTAAAAAGCCAGTGCGGTGCAGTCTCGCAGAAAATAATTGCCCTGCTTTTTCCCGCTGGGTCTGCGGCGAGAGGCTGACGAGAAACAGTGAAATATTGGTTTCCTTTCATGATATGTGACAAATCATGCCTGGCATCACCATGGGGAAACACACAAGCTTGCCTTTAAACCTGTGTGTTGCAGTCTCTGTGAAGTTTCGCTAAGGTAACCGAGCCCTGCTTTCAAGAGATTTTTATTGGTTGGCATTGAGGGGGTCACCACAAATCAGTATTGGGTGAGACGGCGGCACAATCCAACAAGCATTGGCAATGCAAGTAGGTCTGGCCTTAAAAGAATGTTGTACAGTAATGTGACGTATTGCAAGTAGATTGCATTGGAATGGATATGTATTTGTGCGGAATCAAAGACCTGTAGAATAATATTGGTGTAGGTTAAAATGTCAGGTGACAGTTGCACTGTGCTGTTGCCAGAGAAAAATGCTATAAATTATCTAGTTATCTAAGGCACTTTATTATCATTACATTGTTGTGTGGTTGTACACTTGAAAGTTAAACCTCAGGCAGCTGGATAAATAAACAAATGATCACAGCAGTGTGGAGGGCAAGCACTTTTTGGTGGAAGCACATGGCCTGCCCAACCAAAACATAAATTCCTGGCTCCTAACATGTGGGTGGAGTCAAAACCCCTATCCTGGTGATTCTCACATAATTGTCTAGTGACAGATGTGCTGTCAAGCCAGACCCTATAAACTATTCTGACGGTCAAAAATGTGTAGAAAAGGCTGTAATAATGAAAGAGGTGCGTATCACAACAATGAATCCCAAGGCACTTAATCATACAAACTAAATTGATAATTCATTATACATCAACATAACCTGTCCCATCCCTTACCCCTTGCTCTAAATAACCCCAACCACATACCCATATCAATTGCATGTGTCTTCACTAATCCCCTGAATATCCGACCTGTTATTCGACATCTTGACACTCTAAGCCTTAAAGTTTGAGCTGAATGAATTCTAAACTATCCCAACCCACTCTTTATTTCTGCCTTCAAAGGTGATACCCAAATACAATACAATCAACCTGTTTTTGATCCTAAAATAGCCTGTAAACCCCCCACTCTTTTCGGGACCTGCCCATCAGCAAATCCCCAAGTATTATCCATACAACACCAAAACTTTGTGTCTGACTTACTAATGATATAAAAACTCTTCCCCACACTATTCTTGTCCCCACAAGTCTATTATATGAGGGGGAAGGCGGGGTTAAATACTTCCATCCTAGGCACCTGGTAGCCACTTGTCACTTTCCCATAAAAGAGGACCCTAACTCCCTGCCCTTCAACTTTACCCCATGCACTCAAGAAGTGCTATGAATAGAAAATAATTCAGTATAAGGAACAGTAACTGGGTGACTTGTCTGAACCACCTTCTAAAGCTACCAAACCTTTGGATTGGATTTGAGCTGACAGATGATCAGTGTTTGTGCTTAGAGTCCTTAGTTCAGGGAACTGACAACCCATCATTAAGTGCACCACCAGTATGGGGTGATGGAGGGTTATAGCCATAACTGATCCAAATGTAAATGCACTGCTATCCATGATACTTTAC
Organism: Triturus cristatus; assembly: GCF_964204655.1. Taxonomy (NCBI): domain Eukaryota; kingdom Metazoa; phylum Chordata; class Amphibia; order Caudata; family Salamandridae; genus Triturus; species Triturus cristatus. The sequence goes on along the minus strand of NC_140589.1, from coordinate 759,791,686 downwards.
TTCTATTCCTGGGTTTGATTTAGCTACTTGCACACAAAAGAGAAAAAGAAGGAAATGTAGTATTCTATCGAATCAAGAATATCACATAGGAAAAATACAAAGTTCTTTAAAAATGCCCCCACCCACTACTGGCATGCTTCATCACTGGCTGTGCTACAACATCCCTGCACAGACCAATAGATGGAGCAAAGGGAATAGGGGAAGACAATACACACATTTAAGGGGATCTACTCTGCAGAATAAAAAAGTAAGTAAAACTACCTGAAAGATGTCCTAAACTCTCTCTGTTATTCAACTCACTGGATAAGAATAAAAACATCAATGGGGGATGAAATGGGGGTATTAGTGCCCCTACATCCCTCTTATCCACTCTCTTGTCGACATGTTTTGGCTACTCTCAATCGCCCATCTGGGTCATTCGGCCTTCCTCAGGACTCAGAGATCCCACTTATTTTTCCGCCCCTTATAGTTTTATTTTGAGGGATGGGGATACAATTATCCAATGTATAATGACCTTACTTGCCATTCCTCAGTAACAACACAACAGTGATCATGAATTGAAAAACACAATAAATGAAAAAAATGAATAAAAACAACACGTTTTTCTAAAGGAAAATGTGATATAGCCCCACATTAAACCGGACACCATGAAGTCCATGACTCAATACTTAATGTATTTGACTATACCCATTACAAATATTCCTGATGCAGAATCTCCCACACCCTCAATTATAGTATTTTCAGCATGCACACCATCACCACACTCACATATCACCCAAAGACGTGAGGTACAAGAAAACAGTTAATGCAGGGGTCTCAAACCTTTTCTGTAATGAGAGTACTTTTGATGAGCAGTGAAAATTGTCATGAGCTACTGAAGGCCAAGTAACTTGCGTATTGTTACCAGGCTCCCCCCCTCTCTCAGCTTCATTGACTTGAAACCTAATGTCATTGGAGCCGATACTATGGTGTGAACAAAATGCTGTGACTAGGAGTACCATGTACGTCAGTGAGTGCATGGTCTGTGGGGATATATGTGCATGAATGAATGGGTTATATGTATATGGGTGACTGGGATTCAGCGTCATATGCAGTTGTGACACAGGGCATACCTTTTACGAAATGTGGCACCTTTACATGTACTACATGTAGAAACATCAATTTTCTTTTAAATGGGAGAAATTTAAAGTGCAGAAAAACGTTCTGCAAAAATGTTCATAATAAGGAACATTTTTGTGCACTTTGATGGAACATTTTTATGCACTTTAAATTTCTCCCATTTAAAAAAATTGCTGTATTTTTTAGTTATTAATATGGCAGCATGTCGACTGGCCACTGGTAGTAAGATACCTGCTGAATGTAAATGAGATACTTAGAAATGGGAGAAAATGTAACTGAAGATTTAACTTTATGTTTATATGCTTTACAAAAAACTCATCATTTTTATTTTCTCTCATGTCAGTGTCTTTAGAAACAGCCGGCATATTACTCCCACTGGGGAAACAGTCAAAACAACGCAGGCTCAACCACGCGTGTTCCGACAACACAAGCGCGGCCACGCTTGCCCTTAACCATGCATATGCCTTAAGGACACATATGCGTGGTTAAGCTGCTGTTGGGCGGAAGCAGAAAGCAGTAAGCAGGAAGGATCGGGAGAGCCAGAGGACGCAGTGAGGTAAGTGGGGCTGGGGCTGGGTTTTGGGGGTAAGTATGTATGGGTTAGGGGGTAGTTTTCAGGGCTGGGGGGTCAGAGTAGTTTTCAGGGCTGGGGGGAGTCAGGGTAGTTTTCCGGGCTGGGGGGGTCGGAGTAGTTTTCAGGGTCTGGGGGTCAGGGTAATTTTCTGGGCTGGGGAGGTCGAGGTAGTTTACAAGGCTGGGTGTTGGGTTATTTTTAGGGTTGGGGTGGGGTCGGGGACATTTTAGGGCTCAGGGGGGTCTGTTTTGTTTTGGGCTTAGGGGAGGGTGGGGTAGTTTTTAGGGTTTGGGGCAGTGAGGATGTTAGGGCTGGAGGGGAGGGCGTTGGGTTTTAGGAAGGGGTAGTTTTAGATGTCAGGGCAGAGGCTTGGGGCCGTTTTAGAGCTCAATGTGGGGGGCAGAGATCAGGGTCATTTTTAGGGCTTAGGGGAGGGCGAGGTAGTTTTTAGGACTGGGGCAGGGACCTTTTTAGGGCTCAGAGGGGAGAGGGTTGGTCTTGTGGAGGAAGGGGGTATTTTTAGGACTCAGGGCAGGGGTCTGGGGTAAGACTTACCTGTTAAGTCTTAACCACGGATATGTCCCTGCCATACATGCCTTAACAATGCATATTTTGTTGTGAAGGCATGTGTGGTAAAGGCATATGCATGGTTAAGACTTACGTCATTGAGACCTCATGAAACCAGCATGCATGGTAAACGCATGCATGGTTCCATCACACAACCCTCCTAGTGGCCCGTAGACATGGTGTCATATTAATAACAGGAACATGCAGTCATTTGTTTGAATGTGAGGAATTTAAAGTGAAGAAATATGCTTCATAAGAAATAATTGGCTGAATTTAAAGTAGAGAAAAAATTCAGACAATGTTTCACAGAAACATTTTTCTTCACTTCAAAATTCTCCCATTCAAAAGAAAATGGCTGCAATTTTCAGTTATAAAAATAGCACTGTGTCTACCAGCCACTGGGAGTAAGGTGCCTGCTGTTTGTACATGCAACACTTTGAAAAGAGATGTAAGTAAAAATGAAGATTTAACTTAATCATCAAGTTAACTCTTTATTTTAATTTTCTCTCATCTAAAAGCATTCCGACACATACTTTGTTCTCATGCTCCACTATTTGGTTGAGAACCACTTTTATTTAAGAGTTAAATACCTCAGTGCTTCAGTTCTGAACCTCTGTGACCCACCTGGGTCATAAATCTGGGTGGAGCACTGCTCATTATCAGGCTCTGCTGTCTGCAGCCTGATAATAATGTAAGATAAACATAGTCTTTCCTTAACTTTTAAATGAAATTGGAACACTTATGCAGTTTTTAAAAATGAACTCAAGGCTGGGAGCTACTGGTAGATTGCAGTCAACTGGTTGGAGACACCTGCCTTGTACCATTTCAGGTGAAGATATGTGAAGGGATAAATTGATTGGGAGGATTTGAGAAATATTGGTGCCTTTAGATATTAAAATGGAAAACGGTACAGCGGAGAAAGAATAGATATGATTGGTTACTGAAAATAGGCTTTTAGATTAAAAAACTAGAGTCAACAAAAGAATATGTGTGGCTAGGTTATATCTGCATGTGTTAGGTTGAAGAGATCCAAAGAAACTCAATATTGTGCTGCATCCAAACTGCCAAAAACAATTTGTTGTGGTATGTGAAAATAAATAACTCTTTAATGGTCTTAAGAGAATGCTTGTAAAGCTTGAACGGAAGAAACTGAAGGATGTAGATGTAATTGGACCAATTGAACCTGCAGAATGGACCACTTCTTTTGTCATTGCACAATGCATCAACAGAAATGTTCAACTCTGTGTTGACATAAGGGACCTTAGCAATAACATTCTGGTTGGCAAATGTTTGTTATCAAATTTAAATGAAATTGTAACACTCATCAAGGATATGTGTTGGTTCATTTCTGCAAACCTGTTGTCTTGTATCATCAGATTCCTCTTCACAAAAGGGGCAGATCATGTGTTGCTTTCTTTACTTCTGAAGTTATTTTCAATTTTGTAGGATGTTGTTTCGATTGGCGTCCTTGGTAGCTGTTTTTAAGCAACTAATGCATGAAATGCTTTGAAAAGAGAGTGAGGTGATGTATTTCAAAGACAGTATTCCAAAATATGTTCTTATCATGGGGAATACAAAGAAAAGCATGATGAGAGATTCAAAATAGTGTTAGGAATTTTAGAGCACAAGAAATTAACAAATGAATTCAATAAATGCACATTTTCTGAACACCAGGTTCTGTATGTTGGCATGAGCTATGTAAGGACAAGTTAATGCCAAAGGAGGAACTTGTGCAAGATGTGTTTGAATCACTGTCACCTTAACTACAGCTGATCTGAAATTATTTTGGGGACTTGTTGAACTCTGTTTGTAATTTGTACAATTTGTTTCACCACCACACACCCTATGAGGAAGTTAGTGAAGAAAGGAGACACATTTGTATTGAGGAAAGAATGTGAGAATGCCTTTTCAGTGTGTGAAAATGTCTTGAGCTTAAGCCTAAGGAGAATAACATTATTGCCACTGATGCCAGAGGAAAAGATTTATTGATGGTATTTTCTCAGTTCAGGAAGGGGAGAGAATGCATCATTGTGTTTGTCTCATTCACTTTCACCCACTGAATCAAAGTACTCAGTAATTGAGAGGGAGGCACTGATGTGTGTTTGGGGACTTGGACAGTTTAAGCAGTAGGTGTGTGGGTGCTTCTTCACAAATTGAGAATTGATCACAAACCTTTTACCAAGTTACTTATGATGGATGGCATGTACAGATCTTCAGGAAAAATTGCCATAATGTTGTCTAAATGTAAGTGGAATAAATGTTACAGTGATGATGAGGTTCTAAAAGTTCTAGCTGACTGGCCAAAAAAACACACACTTTAGAAGCAGTTTTGTGAGAGAAGGGATACATATCTTATTATCATTTCATCCCATCTATGGGTTATGGGTATTTTTCAATAAACCTGTCCGCTCCTCCCTATGTAAGTGCCCACTCTCGGTGATCATCCGCTTAGCAGCTATTTGCTGCCAACCTGTAGCAACAGGCGGGTGAAACATTTTTCAGTTCATGGTTTACTTCGTCCATTTTACTCAGAGATCAGATATTCGTTCAAAGTTGTTTAGTATTTGCAGAATATTGGAGAGGTCTGCAAATGGCATCTTGTATATAAATTAATACATCATCTGCATACAGTGATGCTAGCTGATTGTCATGTTGTTGGAGCCCCCTTTGCACACCCATTAGGTTAAGACGAGTGGTCAAGGGCCCTATTGCCATTGAAAATAGCAGTGGGGATAGTGGACACTCCTGGAGGGCGGCCCAAGAAAAAATCAAGGAATCTGATATATAGCCTTCAATCTTTACCCTAACGTTTGGGTCACTATAGATGATTATTCCTATGTATTCTCAGAGACCAAATACCTTCACAAATACATGCATTTAGCTCCAACTCAGGAAGTCAAATCCTTTTTCCACATCCAGGGATATACAGGCAGCATATGGCCCTACATCCCTGGTACTGGCTACAATGTCCCAAAGTTTAAGGAGATTAAATGATATATACCGAGCCAGGTATGGAGCCTGTCTGATCATCGTGCATTATATAAGATGGCTCAAAAAGTCCTGTATGGGATTGGGGCTCCCTGACCTGTGGTCGGATCCAGCTAACGCCTCACTAACGATCCCACGAAGAGCTTTGGTCAGTGCTTACCACGAGCAGAAATTAGCTATGGCCCTAGACTGCAAGAATGAGGGGTCATTAACATTTCTATTCGCGCAAAGCAAGGACTCATACCGGCTGGAGAGGGTTCTGGACGCTATGTCTCCTGTGTTGGCCAGGAAGCTATTTCTCCAATGGAGATATGGCACATTGCCTCTGCGATCTTACACCTGCTCCTGGTCAACACTGCCATCTACCAAGCTATGTCCGACATGTGTGGGAGCAGAGGAAAGCGATCTGCATGTGGTCTTGTTTTGTCCAACTTACAAGGCCGCCAGGAAATATTGGCTCCTACCACTTATTAGAAACCTTGGTTTTAGGGAGTACCTCCCGGTGTATAGAATTTTAAAAACTGACGTTTCAGGTCCAATTGTGTTTGCACTAGCCAAATTTCTTACTAATGTCTGGTATATTCGTACCCGTATTCTAAAGTCGCAGACTCCCACCTAATTTTAAGTTCTAATTTTAATTGTATGGTCTTTTATCTGATGTGTTTCCTGATTATTTTTCTTTGACGGTTTTACATGTTCATATGTGTTTCTTGTGTATATCTTTTATGGCCAAATTGGCCGAAATAAAGATTAAAATATAAAATAAGATGGCTCAGGGAGAGGTTGATTAGTTAAGATCTTAGCCAGTATTTTGTTGTCCTCTTTCACAACTGATAATGGTCTGTATGACACAACATTGGTGGGGTATCTACCAGGTTTCAGAATTGCAGAGATAAATACTTCTTGCAACGTTGGAGCAAAACCACCCAAACGATTAGGTCCTCTCATAACTTCCAACAGCTGGACTGCTATTTGAGCTTACAATGTAGTATAGTATTCCTGTGGGATACTGTCTGCACCTGGTGATATCTCTCTAGCTGGTTCAGTAAGGTCCCCTGAGATCTTTTGCAGCAAGATATATTGACTGAAAGAGTCACAGGTGTCTACAGAGAGCCTACAAAAGGGGAGGTTTTGAAAGGTCATTGGTGTCGCCATACAATGCACTATAATTATCATAGAAGGCAGTGTTGATATCAGCTTGTATGTATACTGTATCGTCATTTGTTGTGGTGATTGCTAGTGGTAGGGTATGGGGCTAAACAATTTTAGTAATTTGGGATAGCAGTCTGCTTTTTTTTTCTCTTTCATTGTCACTCTGAGCCTGATAATATTTAAGGTCATGACACCATAGGATTTCCATTTTAACACAGTAAATGTTTTTCAGTTGTTTTTGATCCTTTTTCGATATAGGGATGTAGATATTAGCAACTCTAATTGCTGCATATCTTTTCTGATTTGTATAATTTTCTATATTTACCATTTGACGACTTCCTAATGTGGACTCTATGCAGCACCCCCTTAAATGCCTCCCATTCCACTAATATGGAGGACACTGTGTTTTTGTTCTGATTAAAATATGTATCAAAATGTTCTTGAATAGAATGACAAAACACAGCATACTCCATGGTCACTAGCAATATTTGCCAAGTTGATATAGGTGTCAACATTCTATGACCACCAAAAAAGGGTTGTGGTTAGAGAGTACTTTGAGGTGATATGTGATTGATGTAACACAAGTTTGTAATTCTGTTGTACAGACAAATCGATCAAGGCGAGAATGTATGCCATGGATGGAGGCGAGTAGTAAGAATATGCACGGTGTTGTGGATTGCAACTACACCATATAGTTATTGCAGCATGGAAGTCGGTCCATGAAATTCTCCATAGTCACTGTGGGGCCACCTCACCCAGCGGCATGTATCATCCAGTTCAGAACACTTGGGGCAGTGCAACCCGCAGGCTCCAAATTTCTGTGGTGTCCCTCAAAGGTATTGTCTCTCACAGTTGTTATGTAGAGCTGCATGCATCTTGTGGGTCGTGGCAGCAGCCCTTTAAAGGCCCAGTTTACAGGAAGTGGGTACACTTTGTTGCCTCCTAAGCCATGTGTGACGTTCAGGTCACATTCTGTCTGCAAACAAGTGGAGGAAGGCTGACCCTGGTCCCGTGCACAGGGTCACTTTGGTAGCAATGTTCTCCACTGCATTGCGTGTGCAGCAGGTCAGGACTCCAAGGCCTCAGCGGGGACCCAGGTTACAGAAGAGCAAGCACAGTCCCTTTCTGTCTCTGCACAGGTTTGAGATGAGGCTCTGCTCCCTCACCGCAGTCTCGCTGGCGATCTTCCCACCTACAGTCAGCCATGGCTACATCTGCCGGTTTTTCAACAAGGGCACTGTGGTTAGGCAGAAATGACTATCTGTGCCTCAGGAATGGCAACCCCCTGCAGGGTCTGTCACAGTAAGGCTCTATGGCCGACCCTCATCTCATCCACAGGATTAAGGGTCTCAGCCAGCAGCAGATGAGTTGTGTATTACAACAAACCAGAAGAGCCCAGCCGACTGAGTGTAGGCATTCAAAAAATGGGGTAACCCAGTAGCTAAGGACCTGGGTGTAATCTTGATACAAAAAACAGTGGTCCTGAACCAATTATTGATACACCAGAGCAAGAGGCTCTCACTTAGTGATATCATTTACTTAATCACGAGCTGAATGAGAAAGGGTTTTTTAAGTAGCTCACAATATTAAATATAACATTCCAACATAAAAAGGCAACATCCAAAACCCAAATCACCAAACATTTATTTTCATTTGAGGCAATTAAAAATTTCAATTTCTGTATTTTACGACAACAGGTACTGAGTGTAGACAGCCCAGGGCAACGCAGACATTCATATGGCAGGAGGTGGCTCAGGCGTGGTCACAGCGGAAGAAAGAAAATCACCCAGTCGTGTAGCAACACAGTCCTCTCTTCTGCCAATACCAGCTGTCTGTCACACTCTCCTTGCTTGGCAGTAGTCTCATTTCGGCATCAGTTTATGTTTCTCCCTTTACAATATTGTGAAGGATATTATAGGCTGGTGCAGAGCTCCATTATAGTGTGACCAACATGTTTGGCAGTTGGCTACGCCCCCAAAATATTGTTTAGTTAAGTCATAAAGGCCAAGCATAGTTTGTACAAAACTAAGGATGAACAAATAGTTTTGGTGGCCTAAGGGTGATACTGAAGTTGAACACTGACCAGGAATTGATTGTCATGCGATAGTTCAGATAAACATTTAAAAGCATTGAGACCACCCTTGTGGCCCAGCATGCCTTGGGATAAGGTTGGTATAGGTATTGTAGGACAATCCAATTGAAGGATATTGTGAAGTATTTTATAGTTCTAATGTTTTTTTTCTCCACAAAATGGACAGAGTTGGAAGTTGTAAATAATGTTGATTCCATTGTAGTGGTCAATGTATTCAAAGAAAATTGCCAGGGGAGGGGGCCCCTGCTGTGTTGTTGAATGATAATTGTGTGTGGTTTAGATGAAAGAAATTTAGAGTTTTGTTAAATGAGTAGGATTTTTTGCATAAACTTACATTACGTCATTCAGCAGAACTAAAACTGCCTAAAGGTTCAACAGAGTTATAAAAGGTTCAATTCAATTGGATCATTTGAGTGGGAAGAATAATTTGCAGAAAACAGTGTGGTCGTACAGTTACCATAAATGATACCACAGGATATAGCCCTTTTTGTGAGATAAAAGGTGGAGCAGCTTACTAGAAAGTTATTCTGAGCTCGATGTGAAAGTCAAAAATAATGAAGTAATACTGAGACATTGCAAAAGATTGTATTGAGAAGTAACAAGAAAACTAAAAAAGTGTCACAAATGAATGGGAGCTAAGAAGGAGGGGCACTTTGTTAAAGTGAAGAAAGGGTTAGGAATGCAAAAGGTGAGGCAGAGTTCTCTTAATTTATGCAGGTAAGCAAAATCTTACATAACGCTGCCAGACTAGAGGATGGAAAGATGGCACATGGGAAGCATTGCCCTTTGCAAGCAGTTTAGATGGAAGTCAAAAACACCATTCACATTATCTGAGACATTGAAAGTAAGCATTGTTTGATGTATGTGAGGAGGCTTAGGGCCCCTTCAACCTGTGACCGCATTTCGGAAGCGAGACGGACTCAGGCTGGATCCTGCTTTCTACAGGATACAACGAACACGGACGCACCCGCCCGTTTGTCTCATTGTTTACTCGATCACCATATCCTGTATCACCGAACCATTTCTTGTTAGAATTCCCCCTCGACCGGGTTGGAATAATCGATCATGTGACTATAGCACAAGAATCAGCCCTGAAGAGTCACAGGTTACTACCCTGGTGACGAAACACGTGTCGGCTGGTGTTTTGCTTTGATGAATTCTAAGCTTGCATAAACATCGTTCATTACATGAAACTACCAGTGTTGACCTCTGTGATTTCTCATTAATTGAGCACTGCAACTGTACTTTTGACTTTTCAAATAACTTTATCCCTATACGTGTGCCCAGGACTTGTTTTGAATTTGGTTATGTGGGTGCTTGGTCCACATATTATACAGGGGTTTTTTGGGTCTTCCCCTGACCTGGTTGCACCGTGAAGCACTTGTTCTTCTTCTTCCTCTTTATACTCCACCGCTAACCTGCCTGAGCGCCACTATCCTGCTTATCTGAAACCCCTCGCAGAAATTGTAGGTATTGAAACAAAGTTGCTGATGGAGCGTGTGTGACGTGTTTCTGGGGTGGAGTTCAGGGTGCTGTGTGTACTGGAGTGCAGTGATGGTAGGTCACTGAGAGAGAGACCGACCCGCAGTGAGGCCAGGATGCAGGGGCCAGAACCTGACTAGCGGAAGCAGCACAAAGACCTACAGCATCTGGATGCGAGGTGTTGAGGAGAAGAGGAGCCCGTGGTCATCTATCCTGCACTACTGTTCTTCCCCTGACCTTCCCTCATGCCCTCACTTGCGCTTTCTCACCTCTTCCGGCATCCATCTGTCCCAGGGCAGGTGTGAGCTGTGGGGGTGTGGGGTTGAGTGGGAGGAGGGGTCTGTCTCGTATCCTGGTGTAGCGGCTTAACTCGACCCAACACCGATTTGGCTTGTTGCCGCTCTACATCTGCCGGATGATCCCAGCCCTCACTCCCCCAACCAACCCCTCCAGCAGACAGCCTCCCACTAACAGTGTGCCAGACAAGTTACCAACTCAGGAATTTCCGGACACAGACCCAGCCCCACCAACTCACTATGTACCAGCAAGACCCTCGCACCGCAAGACCCCCACACCGCCAGGCTCATCGCCTGCCTTGTAACCTGCTTTTTACGAGGCCGGTCCATCAAGTCTCCTGGTGCCGAAAAAGGAGGGGCTGAGTGGCCAAGCTAACCGAAGTGCTTTAGGGGAGAAGTGTGGTTGCAGCACTGTCGCTGTGGCTGGAGGGTCGAGCCGGAAAGGGGTGGTGATGGCCAGTCCAGTTTCTGGTGCGGTTTGCCCCCTTCACATGCTCCCTCGCCTCCAGAAACCACCCTCTGACACACCTTCCACACTGGCGATCATCTGACTACCCTTCTCTATGGCGTGAGAAATCATGTGGTGGCTCTACTCCTGCCCTCCAAACCAGCAGTCAGCCAACAACCTGTCAACAAACTGTAGCTGAATGCAAAATCCCATCTGGCCATCACAGCACCAAGAATGCAAAGAAGGTGGGGGGGCATGGCTAGCCAACACCCAAAATGGCCGCATTGTGCTGAAGCTCCAAGTCTCTGAGCTCTAAATCCCCCCTACAATCCAAACATTGATCTGTATAACCCGTTTGAATACCGGCACTGTGTAGCTGATGACTTGCGGAGTCCCCTGGTCACTTGCTGCCGCAAATCTGTGCATCCGGCCCAGAGATACAAAATCGCAGCTCCGGACCGCGGCCGCGTGGACGATCTGGCCATGAAGGAGTCCGGAGCCGCTTACAGCAGAGGCAGCTGATGCAGCTGGGCCTTGAGTGCGGGTGGCCCTCAGCCTTTGGTGCCTGCTGATTGCTGGGCGTGGTGCCACACCGAATGGGCTACGGTACGAGCGCGTATATTGGTGAAGAAGACGCCATTACCCAGGCCAGTATTTTGAGAAGACGCGGGGGCCCTTCCCCCTCCCTCCCACTCGGGCTTACATACCAGCACTGCTTGGTGAAAGATATTAATTTAGACCGCTTCCCCCGAGTGGGACTGCCATCACGGACCGGTAAGAGGCCCCTCCCCCATCATTGCTACGGAGTGTAAAGGCATTTTACTGTTGGTCCTTTCTTTCTACGATGGAGATTTTTATGGATTCGTGAATATCTGCAGATCTAGCCCTTGATTGCCTGTGACATTTGATATAGTGGGGTGTGGTTGGCCTGACATCTCCTTGCACCTAAAGCATGCCGGCATAGTGTAAGCCCGGATTTATTCATAGACTGCACTCCTTTGCCATAGATTCCACGGCCGGGCCAATTGTGAGTTGAGTGTTTGCAGTGGTGCTGTTTGAGTCCGAATTGCGGTGAGTGTGAAACCCCTCTCCCCCAGTTTCTACCCCTCACAACCATTGCACCAAATTACTATTGATAACTGTGTTTCTGGCACTATGGCCACTAATAAGGGTTCTAGACAATCCAGCGTGCTTAAATTAACACAATTCGCCCACTCTAAGGCTGACGCATTGGATGACAAATCATCTGAGATGGAGGTGCAACAGACAGGGCCTACTGAGGGCCCATCCCTTGTCGATGTAATGGAAACTATCCAGGGAGTTTGCACGGCATTGGAACAGAAGATTGATACTGCCATGACGGAGATGACTCTCATCCGTGCTGACCTTCGTAAAATGGGGGATTGGGTTAAAGAAACGGAAGACTCAGCGAAAACCCTCCAGACTTCCACAAAGTCCCTCGAAATTTCAGTCAAGCGTCTACAAGCACAAGCATCAGACTTTGAGGCGAGGTTGGAGGATTACGAGGGGCACGCGAGGAGGAACAACGTGCGCATTTTGGGGGTTCCAGAAAAATCAGAGGGGCAGGCTGCTGACTTGTTCGTGAAGGAATTAGTATTGAAACATCTACAACTTGGGTCCCTTTCAAAGTACTTCTCTGTGGAACGGGCGCACCGTGTACCAGGGGGCCCCCTGAAACCTGGCGCTCCTCCACAACCCCTGTTGGCGAGGATATTTAATTTTCGCTATAGGGATACTATCCTCCAGACAGCTAGGACTGCCCCACCACTCAAGTTCGAGAATGCCACTATCACCTTTTTTCCGGACTTTACCTATAAAGTGCAGCAGAGGTGCAGGTCCTTACTTGAAGTCAAAAGAGCTCTCTGAGATCACGGCTCCAAGGCTCACCAGCGATCATCTCCGAATCATGAACAGGGACAGGACAATCACCTAGAAGGAACTGAATGAAGTGGGAGTGAGTGATCACCGGAACTATGTTGGTGCGATTCAGACAATGATGAGTATTGACCAGCTTTTTGGGGGAGGCGGTCCAGTTTTTGTGGTTGGGCGGGATGCTGCTCCATTTGTGTTGAATCGCTCCACAAGCTTGGAAGCAGTCAGGACTGATGTTGGCGTCCTATGTCGTACTGTGGATTTATGATGGGCCGGGGGTCGGGATACTTGTCTTTAGCTTGTATAGTTAAAGTGCCAAGCTTTGACAACATTGTCTTCCAGGGACTTCTCCATTGACTTCACCGGGGGCTAGCAGGTCATCACTTGGGTTGTTTGGTTGAGTGACACTCCCTCCATAGAATAGTTGTTTGGGGTTTACAGGCACTCTGCAAATTGGGGCGTGGCAGCTCGAAGTCCAAGTTGCAGGGAGGAATGGTGGGGGGATCCAGGGTTTGTTATTGGGAGTTTTTATAGTTTTTGCATGTGTGCTCAGTACAAGTTTACAAATGAAACTTCTTCCTTGGCGCTTGGGGACATTCTTCTCTTTGATTTCCATATTGCACTGCTGTTGTGTTCATTCCTCTGTTCTGCCGCTGGGCGGGAGGGGTGTGCAAATTTGCCAGTATTTTCTTTCGGTGATCCAATGTGTATATGTGTCCTTTATTGCAGGTCAAATGAGTACGGTTAAGGGTTCAAACCCGCGATTTGGTCACCTTAAATTACTTTCTTTGAACGTTAATGCATTGGGTGACCGCATCAAATGGGGGATTGTACTGCAATATTTGAAACGACAGGCTCCTGATCTGGTTTTGTTGCAGGAAACGCACATCCAGGGTACCTCCTACTGTGCCCTTAATAGATGGGGATATAAACTGGTGGCACATGCTGGGTTTGCTGGGGGGTCCAGGGGAGTAGGTATCATGATGCGAAAGTCACTCCCCTTTCAAATACAATCAGTTTCCCGTGACTCATTGGGCAGATTTGTGATGGTCTCTGGACAGTAGGAGGGGAGACCCCTTAATGTAACTTCTCTTTATGTGCCACTCCGGCTACATTCCACTACACTGGCCGATCTAGGGCCACATATATTAAGTTTACCAGAAGGTGATGTACTGGTGGGAGGCGATTGTAATGCTGCACTCAATGGGGAGGTAGATCGTTTGCTGCCCAGAGTGGGAGAGTCGGCTGGGAAGTTATTGAGAGACTTTCTAGAGGCACTGGGCCTTATAGAAGTATGGAGGACCTGTAACCCCACCTCTTTACAGTACACCTTTCACTCTGGGGTTCATGGGAGCCTGTCCCATATTGATTACATATTTTGTGGAGCCCCCCAGCTTCCTGTGTTTGAGGGTATATCCTTCCTCCCTAGAGGCATCTCTGATCACTACCCGATAGTGACATATTATGGCAGCGTCCTCCCCTACCAGGCATGAAATGGTATTTAATCCTTGGTACCTCAGGGTACCAACCATTAGATAACAATTGGTTAAAACTACTCAAAATTATTTTACGGAAAATGATGGGTCAGTGGCATCCGACGTCACACTCTGGGAGGCCTATAAAGTAGTTGTCCGGGGGGAGGGAGTGGCGGCAATTGTGGGTTACAGGAAGGAGAGGCGCAAACAGTTGGAGGAATTGGAAGCAGGGATATCCGCGCTTGAAGCCAAATTGGTGGCCTTCCATACTCCAGAGACTGCACATAAGTTATTCATTAAGCAAAAAGAATACAGGGATATTGCTGAAGAGGCTGCTAAGACTCGGTATCGAGCCACTCAGTATCGTATTTATGATGTAGGGGATAAAGCCAGTAAATTGCTGGCGTGGCTTTATAAAAGGGAGTTGGTGAACAGATGGGTGGCCCAGATAGTGGGACAGGAGGGAGGATAAGGGACAGGGCTGAACTAGCCTGTGCCTTCGCCAGACACTTTGAGCAAGTATACACATTCAGGCAGTCATCCACTCAGGCTGAATCAGCAGAATTGCTGGCCACCCTACCGCTACCTACTCTAGATGCACAAGATGTGGCGAACCTGGAGGCAGACTTTACAGTCGAAGAGGTTACAAAAGCCATTGGCTCTCTGCAGGCCAGTAAAGCTATGGGCCAGAGTGATCTTCCAATATAATTTAGATAAATCCAACGATACTACTAATGCCCCTTTCTTAATAAAAATATACAAAGAGAGCCAAGTTCATAGTGTTTTGCCTGCTATGCAACGACTAACCTCTATTGTAGTGATCTATAAAAAGGGTAAACCCCCGGAGGAATGTATCGTCCCATTTCTTTATTGGACCCGGAAGTCAAGATCCTCGCCAAGCTCTTGGCACAACGCCTCTCTCCATGCCTTTTTAAACGAATACACCCCGACCAATCGGGTTTTATGCCCACCAGAAATACAGCATTAAATCTCCGAAGGCTGTATGGAGTGTTAGGTAGGGCTGCCACTATCCAAGAAGATTCCATTATTGTGTCCCTTGACGCAAAAATGGCCTTTGATATGATAGAGTGGCCGCACTTGAGCGGTATGGTTTTGGGGGCTGATTCCTGTCTTGGGTGCGTCTTCTTTATGCTGACCCCTTGGCACGGATTTCCTTTAATGGTGCCCACTCCGCATCCTTTGTCCTGGAGAGGGGAACAAGACAGGGTTGCCCACTGTCACCCCTGCTCTTTGCCCTAGCCCTGGAACCCCTGGCGATTTGGGTCAGGGGGACCCGCTTATTACGGGCTTGCACTGGGCGCCTGATTGATCCCATGGGATTTCCCTTTACACCAACGACATTCTGTTGTACCTGGCCAGACCTTTTTTCCCACTGCGAAGTGTCCTCCATATCCCATATGCCAGTGTACAGACTGCGGTGCCCATACTTGACCACGTTGTCTTCACAGAAACAGAAACTGTAGTTGCTCTTAAACGAGTCCAGAACGGTAAGGCCCCCGGTATGGACTGTGTCCCAGCGGACCTTTTTAAGTATGACCAGGTGCATTGGGTTCCGTACATAACTACCCTAGCAAATGCGATAGCTAGAGGGACCAGGATCCCAAATTCATGGAAAGGGGCAGAGATCCTGCCCGTGTATAAAAAAGGGGACAAAACTGATGCAGGAAACTACCGACCCATCAGTCTTATTGATGCCCTACAAAAGGTAGTGGCTAGAATGCTTTTAGGAAAAATCGACACCTGGATGACCGAAGCTGACATTCTCTCTCCATTACAAGCTGGCTTTAGGGCTCACATTAGTACTGTAGATCAGATCTTAAGATTTGTTATGATCTACTGGAAAACTGTGTTTTTGAGAGGTGGCACGATATACGCTGCATTTGTGGACCTCAAATCAGCGTTTGATTTGGTCCCCAGAGGAAAGATGTGGGCTGCATTAAGAAAGATGGGAGTTCCTTCTGCGCTCCTAGAATTTACCATCAGGATGCACGAGGGAAATTTTGCTAGAGTTAGGTGGGGCCGCCAGGGCCAGGTCACAGAACCCTTCCCTGTGACTCGTGGAGTGAGACAGGGCTGCGTCCTGGCCCCTACCCTTTTCATACTTTTTATTAATCAAGTGGTTAAGTTTCTCTCAGAAACCCCTACCGATGCCCCATCACTGGGTGGGACTAAATTCCCCCTTTTAATTTTTGCTGATGACACGCTCATATTGGCTAAAACACAGAAGGGTCTGCAGGTAGCTATAGACAAATTTGTGGATTTCTGCAATGAGAACGATTTAGAAATTAACATCAACAAAACCAAATTTATGGTCTTCACAAAGAAAAAACCACAGAGGGGCAATGTTACGATGAACGGGTCTAGTCTGGAACAGGTTGAAGTTATGACCTATCTTGGTGTGACAATGGACTATAGATTACGCTGGAAAGAGCAAATAGCGGCGCTTAGCTTGAAATTTACGCGTCTGTCCGGTTGTCTGGTGAAGGAGCAGCGGAGTTCTCTGACCAAAAGGGTATTGCCCGCTCTTAAAATATATAGTGCAAAAATCAGCTCTGCCATATTATACGGGGCTGATATATGGGGTTGTGTGGACCTGGCTGTCCTTGATAGGATACAGAACAAATTTTTCCGAAACCTAGTCAGTCTTCCTCCATCAACACCCGCTCTACCACTATTGATGGATATGGGGTTCCATTCAATTAAACATCAAGCCCAGTACAGGATGGTGGCGTTATGGAGACGAATATGGTCCACACCGGAACTTGCCATGTTTGCCCAAGAGCTTCAGGATGTTAGATCACAACAGGGGGCAGGTGAAATTCCGTGGTTTAAGTCAATTAGAAACACTCTTATCGGAATGGGCCTCCCCCAGTTGTGGTTTGAGCCGGGCTCTCACATCTTTCCCTCTAAGAAAGATTTTAAATCTCTCTTCTGGTCTATGGTTAAAGAAGAACACGTTGCTCTTTCAGAGAAACCGAACCTGACCGGTCTGTTCCTGCTACATAAAATAGTCCCTCATACCGAGTGCTTTTGGGATGTAATTGTCAAAACCTTAGATAGGAAACTTTACTTTCAGTTCCGTCTAGGTACATTGCCATTACGGGCCTTCACCAGTGGTTGGCAGAAGCCGGCGACTTCACTTTGTCCATGTTGTACTGACCATAAAGAAACAATAGGTCATTTCTTGTTTGTTTGTAATGCTTACCGTGAACCACGCCACAAGTGGCTAAAGCCTATATGCTATAGATTAAAGACCCGGTCGAGCAGTGAAGCCTTGCTCATTCTAAGAACTAACACCTCTGAATGTCTTTCCATTGGATTGGCCAAATTCCTTGGATGGGCTTGGTTATTAAGGTCTAAGACAGTTTGTAACATACCGTCATGAAAAACCCATATAGTACGTTACTTTACTAGATTGTGTCTCCGACCAGTATTGATGTTGTGTCTTTTAATATGCATTTGTTCAATAATAATCTTCTCTTGTCGTCTTTATGCACATATTTAATTTAATTGAGGTTTTAATCAATTCTTAATTCTTTTTGTTCTATTGTTCTTTACGCTTAATTTTCATATAATATCATTGATTATGTAATATTGTTATTATTTATATGTATGTAAATATTTTGTCTTTTATGAAGAATATTCGAAATAAAGACGTTAAAAACTGAAACTGAACTGTGTCCTCCATATCTTTGCTCCGGGTATACTATCAACTGGGACTAGTCCGTGGTGTATGTGTTGAGTGGGGTGTCTCCGGTTTTACTGAGGGGTTGTGAGGCCAACATAGTGACTGATGGCTTTCAATATTTAGGAATCTACGTTATGCCAGATTCCCCTGTCTTTTACAAATGTAACTTGTTACCTCCCTGCTGATAATCAGATATCCATCATCGGAAAACATTACCCCTTACATTGTTAGATAGGACGGCCCTTTACAAGATTATGGCCCCATTTTTTGTACGCTTTACAGAATGATCCATACTCAGTTCCTCCATGGTATTTCCAATTAATCAACTCCGAAGTTAGGGCTTTGCTCTGGGATCGGGGTGTCCACCGTATCGCTCATACTAAACTAACAAAGAGCTGGTACAATGGTGGTATCGCCCTGCCTGACATCAAGTCTTATTACTGGGCCTCCCAATCAGTTGTTCTAAATAGATGGGTTCATCGACCTATTTCGGACCCCGCTTATAGAATGGACCGACATAATATGCTACCTGGCTCCTATCTCAGAGCACTTTACGGGGGTACACTTTATGTACCCAGGTTTACTCCCACGCCATCTACGGTGGATATATGGAATAAAGCAATGCGGGCTTTGGGGTGGAGAGACAAAATAACACAAGTTACCCCCCTGCTGGAATCCGGCCGCTTGGGTATGCTCTCCCAGCAGGCAGGATTCGACAAATGGGATTTGATTGGTCTTCCTACAGTCTGGGATCTGTGGAAGTGGTAAAGTGATTCCTTATGCCGATCTGCAGAGAGATTATCAATTGCACAATCAAGAAACTTTCCGTTATCTGCAGGTCAGAAATGCATTGTATAAAGCCATTCCTAAGAACTCGGAGGTACCGGTTTCCTCGCCTCTGGAGGATAGGTTGTTGGATGACTATCTCCCGGAGAAAGCTATCTCTCTGACTTACTGGAAAATCCTCAATCATAATCCAGATGCTCAGGATAAACTGCAGGCTAAATGGGCTGACGATGTTGGAGATCTGGATGACGACGATTAGAGAGAGGCGCTGGCATCCCCTCGCGAGGTTGCAATCCGATCGCGATTCAGACTCATACAACTTAAATTTTTGCACCGGACGTATTACACCAGCTCTGTATTGGTTAAGATGGGGGTGCTGGGATCCCCTGCTTGCCCGTGTGGTTGTGGCCTGGATGGTACTTATAGGCATCAATGGTGGTACTGCCCTGTCCTACGAGAGTATTGGGGAAAAGTTATTGCTGGTATGACTCGCGTTTGTAAAACTAAAATAGACGACTCCCCCCAGATGTGTCCCCTTAATATTTGGGACCCCACAGATTTGTCACGTACCGAGAAGTTGTGGGTTACGTTGGTATGTTTGGTGGCAAAGCGTAACATTGCAAGGACATGGAGGGGTGCGGTTCAGCTGTGTTATAAAGATTGGGAGTTAGACATGGACTGGTGCATGCAGGCTGAGAGAGTGGTTTATGAAAGTAGAGGTTGCCCATAGAAATGGTCCAGAATATGGCACCCATGGAACAAAAGTAGAGGTCTGTTGTGCACCCCTGTTGCCGCCCTCCCTCCCTAGTGGTAGACGATGAAGATATTTAAGTGCTTGAATGTGGAACGACAAAGTATGCTCTTTTGTAATTTTTCCCAACGCCTCAATGTATATATTTGCCGTGTCTTGAGACTTTGTACTGTGAGATTATAGTAATGTACTGTCCGGATTGATTTGTATGGTTTATCTTTTATGTTTGAATAAAAAAAGATTTTATAAAAAAAAAAAAAAAAAAGAATGCACAGAAGGAAGCTGCAAAATCACCGCAAGACAGTGGCCGAGGGGAAAAATGAGGGAGAAGCTTACCCTTCACTTACAACTTATCCAGACAGCGAGAGGCACCAGAAACCAACCAAGGGCATTAGTCCACATTTGAAAATGCGCTCTGCTCCCCAAATGCCTCGTAAGCCTACTCAGACAGGACTTATTACTTATTATTTTCAAGCCTCACATGCCGCTTCAAGTAACAAAAGCTCAGAAGCACAAAATAACAGTTTGAACCACTCCCCAGCAATGGACTCCAACCAAGCATTAATGGAGAGGAGCAGGACTCACTCCTGCCCAAAACTGAGTGGGGGTGCTGCATCGGGCGATTACTTAACCCAGTCCCCCTTCCAAGCCTGTAGCAGAATCAAGAACCCAAAGGGACCAGGCCACAGGCGAACAGAAGGCCTGAATCCTCGCCTAAGATCCAAACCTTTAACGCGCCAGCAAATCGCAAAATCGTGACCATTGGTCCACACAAATCACACTAATCATCCTGCTTTGCCTCAGATTGTTCCACTCGAACCAGCTGGCCCAAATGCAAACATCGCAACTGAGTTCACCCAAGACCTAAGCAATCTCTTTCCAACCCTCTACCATTACCTCAAAACTCAAATTAAAAGAACTCTGATACTTACCCCCAAGCTTTTTAGAGAACTTAATGCAACAAGGCACAAACTCCCCGAGTCTCCTCAACCAGCTGACCTGCTCATGTCCTCCATCAGTGCCTCCCAAGATGTCATCACCAGAGCGCAATTATGGCAATCATACAAAATGGAGCTTTAAAATAATTTTTTTACAATAACTGACCCTTTGGCTAGGTGATCTGAGTACCAAGCTGAACTCCATTGAAGCCAAAATCCAAGGTGAGATGGAAGGAGGTCAGTGTCTACCAGTTACTCACCAGGAGAGCAAAGAAAATACTCCAAAAACAGCTCAAGAAAACCACAATAGTCGAAAAAGTGAAACTAGCACTAAAGGCATGCAAAACTCCAAAACCTTCAGCTAAGGGCAAAGCTGTTCCTCTGTACCCAAAATGTGGTCTAAGGGAGTGTCCAGTAAACAACATACTCGTTGCCTCATCAAGGCCAAATCATGTGCCCAATGCTCCTATCTTGCAACCAAGGGAAAAGTGGATGCGCACACCCAAGTTGAACCAAAAAACACGCTAAGCACAGAATTTCCAGGGCCCCAAGGAATTGTTATCAGCAACATGCCCTCATACTAAACATTTATATACAAGAACTGCTGTTCTCTCCCCACCTTTATCATACCACCTTGGTTCGGATTATGGTACTTTAAAATGTCCTGAGGAAGGTGTATGACCCCACCTCGTCTTCCACCGAACGCGTGTCGACACGATATAGGTGATCCAGTCAAATCATGCAACATAGAATTTAACATGAGATAAATGCTATAAATACTTGGGCAATGAGAGAAATTCATCTTGGTATATGTCAGAAGAAATTATTTATCTAGCAGTAATGTTTAAGAAATGCAATGTGACATAATAGAATAAAGATGCAAATGATTTAGTCATTCCGACCACCAATATCAAGGGTGGAAATATATATCTATAGAGTGCATATGCGAAAAAATGATGTCAATATATGATGAACATGTATGTTCTGATCCCCTACTGTTTTTATATGTAACGTATTCTTGGGTACACCTTTGGTTTGATCGAAGGATGAATGTGTAGATGGATGGATATAGTAAGATAGTGGTTTTTAGCACAATGTTACTAGGCTTGAGTGGCAATGTTTTTCAAGAAAAATGCTCCTTGGTATAATACTGGAAATGACAAAAAGGAATGATTTTAATAAATTATAAAAGACTTTGATGGGGGGGCTGGGGGGGGTTCTGAGTTTATGATATCAGACTAGAACCAGGGCTCTTGAGACAAGACCTGGAATTCCAATGTGCACTATTGAAAAATTACATCAGGATCCTGCAGGCTCCAGAAAACTCCCTTAAGGCGCGACTCAAAACAGTATTTGAATCCGCTGGCAATCTGTGGCCTGACTACTTGGAACAAGCAGTTAAAAACCTAAAATTGAAGCTAGCAACATCCATCATTCAGATATCCCATTCTCATCCTCAAAATAAATAGTGAACGGCCAGGTAATAAATACCTTGTAAGAACAGGACCTGAGCAGCCTATGATGCTCCTCGAACATGGAGGCACTTTATGCTTCTTACATGGTTGGGAAAGAACAGCCCTATCAGTACCAAGCCCATACTCGCAGTAAAATTCTATACACACGCCTCCTTGCCCTACCAGTTGTGGAATTTAATTCCATATGGCCAAGGGAAAGAGAAGAAAGATCCTGCAGACTGTGCAACTACCACAATGAATCTTGGCTCCACCTGCTATGTTACTGTCACAAACTGGATGGAGACTGCCGCCGCCTGCTCCCTTACTACTGGCTCAAAGAGCATGCACCTGCAAAGTGGCCACAGATTTGTGCTTTTCTCAAACCTCCCTGGGACCCTAGCAAGGTTTGGGAAATGTGTTGATGCCATCCGCAAGGTGCTTCACCTTTCGTGACCTGGTTATAATGACCAAGAATCCACCTGACCCCTGTGCCACACTTCCAGTAGGCCAATGACATGCACTTTTGATAAACCAGCAAAAATGCCTCTCAAAGTAACTACCCACACCTTTTCCTGGCGGTGCTTTAATACGGAGTACTTTTTACTATTGCAAAGCCACCTCGGACACCCATAGTTGGCCCCGATGTAATACACAGACTCAGTACTCACTGACTATATTAAATATATAAGCAGTGTTGAAAGCACTCAGACTTTTTGCCGATGTAGTTTTCAACACACATTTACTGATCGATCTATCTATCTATCTATCTATCTATCTATCTATCTATCTATCTATCTATCTATCTATCTATCTATCTATCTATCTATCTATCTATCTATCTATCTATCTATCTATCTATCTATCTATCTATCTATCTATCTATCTATCTATCTATCTATCTATCTATCTATCTATATCTTTGTCCACCCTCTGTCCATCTGTCTGTCTGTCCATCCGTCTATCCATACACAAAGTCAGTATTGGGTAAGGTCAATTGCCTCTGTCTCAACAGCAAGAAAACCGATCCTACTCTGGGTTTAGGTCTATTCCACACCTTTTCCTTTCACTTGTGGAAGTTCTTTGAGCCTACTTCAATCACTGTTAAAAAAGACACACATTCTCAGAGTCTTCTTCAATATTGATTTAGTTTTCACAAGCCATGTTAATACACTCATCGAGACTGCTTTCCACCACCTACAACAACTTCTGACAGTTGCTCACAAAATAGCCTTATCTCTTAATGTGACCTCCTCACTATCGGGCAACTGCAACACCAACTGTAAAGGACATCCTAAACAAGAACTCATAAGATTCTAAATGGCTTTACACCAGGCTGCCTGGCTCATACTCAATCCAAGTCACCATAAGCACATTATGACTTCTCTCAACATTTTGAACTGGCTTCCTGACTTTTTTATTTCGTACTTGGGTTTTTATAAAACCACAAACATACATTTTAGAATTTAGTGGTATATGCAATTGGTTTATATAAATATTTCATTACAAATGCATGAATTCTTTAAAAGGAAAACAGGAGACCAACACCTACGTTTTGTATCATCAATTAACTACACCAAGAAGAATCCAGTAGTAAGGTAAGTTTATTCTACGGCAAATGAGTGAGGGTACAACAGCTCCATCCAGGCATTTCTCAGCTACCACTCCAACCATCCTTCTCTGGAATTCCTCATTATCGCCAAAGAAACGTGGCCACAGCAGGGTTCCACACTCCCTTCTTCCTATGCACTACCTCACATGTACAAGCCACCACAACAAGAATTCCTTATCATGGAGGAGCGCGCAGCGGCGGCAAGATGGCTGCACCCTGAAGAGGTTCCGCTGTGCCGAGCAACTCTTCATTGCGAAGGGACCTCTCATCTCACCTGTACCCGCTCACGAGTTGCTGTGAGTACGTCGGAAACCGCCAGGAGTACATTGGTGAGTTTCCGACCAACGCAATGTAGTTTGGACCCGTTTTTAAAAATTGCGCTTCTTGCTTTGTTTGCCGGGATTGCAGCCTCCATTTCGTGCGCGTTTGAAGCTGCGCAGCAAGATTCCCCTCAGAGCAACCTGCCTCATGAACGCGACAGTGGTTGCTTCTGACAGCGTAAATAGCTAATATAGTCAGAGTTAACATAGCGGCTACAACATTTTTTGCCTGGGATGCTGATTTTTGATGACAGACGTAATGTGAGCACTTCTATCTTCACAATTTATCCCACTTCTGTCTAAATTGCATCGCTGCTGAAATTGTATGTGCTCTAGCAATAGTGCAATTAATGATTCATCTACGTAAACAACATTGTGGCCACCACTGCACGCTTATTTATAACAGCACATGCTTTACTTCAAACTGCATCAACCTGTATTTATCTGTCATGCAGCTCACTTATCTGCCTATGCATTGTGCCTTATAAAACAGCTTTCTCCTATGCGCCTTAGGTTTGGATAAAATACAGTATTTTGGCCCATACTAATTTGTTACCTCAATCTTCACCTGGATTTTGGAATCAGTCTCCTCACTATGAAGGTTGTAAGTCTATCTTTACTAGTCCTTCTTCTGAATTCTTAAAATTGGGATTTTTTTTTTGTGCTTAATTTAGCAGCGCCATTAGTCCCTTGGTAGACTCTTACTGCTACTTACTTTATTATACAAGTACTAACGGATCTTTCTACCACTCTACTGGCTGCTTTTCAACGTCTTCCGTCCACGCTGTGTCTACTGGATTACTGCTTTGTTCTTTCCAGACTTTGTTCCTCAATGACTGTATTCCTCAGGATTTTGTACTCTTACCCTGCCATTTTTGATCAGTACTTTTGACTCTAATTCCTTCTCTCCTGCATCGTCTCAACATGGATCTTACGCAGTCTAACAAATCGCATGGAACTTCAGGGACCGCTTCTGGAGGTCGCAAAGATTCTACAGTTAACAACAGCAGACGCCTTAGGAAGGATCCCTCCTCTCCATCCAAATCTCCTCTTCCCATCAGGTAAGAGGACATTATGGATGAATTGCGTCTCTTTCGCCCATTCATGTCGCATACTACCACTACTCTTAAAAGAATTGAGGAAAAATGGTCCGGCCTTGACATGAGACTATCTGATGTTGAACAGAAGGTGAGCGATGCACAGGATGTCATTGCCAAAGTTGAGACCCTCACCAAGGAAGTTACTCAGCTTAAAAAATCTACTGAGGATTTAGAAAATCGTAATCAGCGTAATAATCTACGCATTTATGGCATTCCAGTGGGTTCCGCAGGTTCCGACATGATTTCCTTCATGAAATCTCAGGTTTTGCAGATTATTGGCCTCCCAAAATCAGTTGACTTTAACATTCAAAGAGCGCATAGATTAGGTCCTCAAAATGCATCTCCTACAACCAAACAAAGAAGTATCATCACCTACTTTCTGCTCTACTCTGACCTTATGGCAATCCTCACTGCTGCCAAACAACACAAGCAGATGTTCTGGTCAGGCCACAAGGTTTTTTTCAGTCAGGATGTGTCCAAACCAACCACCAGTAGACGCAAAGAATTCCTTGACCTCAGACCAGCCTTAAAATCCATGAACGCTCACTATGGCCTTATACACCCCTGTTTTTTCAAAGTGACTTACAAAGACAGAACATTCTCATTTGATGATCCAGCTGATCTCCGGAAATTTATTCATACCCATCAAGAGGAACACATGGAACTTGGCAAACACTGATTCTCTTGCCTATGTCTTCTGAATTTTCTCTCGTATTTTTTATTTTTTTAAATATTTTCTAGGATTCTGCATATGTTTGGAAGTCATTGTGAATTGTTCGTTTGTCTCTTTTCAGGTTCTTCCTGTGTTGTGATTGAAGACTCCACCTTACGTCATTCGTTTGTCTAATCTGTCTGATGTATACAGTTTACTTGTTCCCTTTTGTCTGGTAAATTCTCTTTCTCCTTGTCTTATTCGTTCAGTGTGTTCTTTTTGGAATATTCCATCCCTTCCTTCTCTTCTGATGTTATATTGTTGTTTTTTGTTCTCGGTGCTCCTCTCAGTGGTGTGGCTGTTTTGGGTTTTTTCCCGTCCCCCCCTCCCTCAATAATGTTTTTCATTCCCTCTTTTTGACCACCATGACTAAAGCCTGTTGACTTTTTGTCATCTTCTCTCTTCCATTTCTTTTGGCAGACTATGCTCCCCACTTCCACTGTTCTCTTTGTTCCTTCTTTCCTCTATCTTTTCCTCCTCTACTGCATCTTCCTTTTACCTTTTCTCTTACTCTATTTCTTTCCTTTTCTATTCAATATATGATACTTTATTGTTTTCCTCTCCTTCCTTCTTCGTGGCTATTATATACAAGTTTCTCCTTTCTCTACACTTTCTGCATTTTCTTCACCTTTTATCTGCTCATTTTCTTTATTGCTTTTCTTCTTCATTTCCCTGGCTTGATTTTAATTACAAGCATATCAAGAGTTGAACCTTATAGATGAAAGGTTTCAGCGTTGTAACCTGGAATGTCAAAGGTATCCGTAATCATGTTAAAAAGCAACATGTCTTATCTCATTTAGCAAGACTAAAATGTCATATTGCATTGTTACAAGAGACACACCTTAAATCACAAGATTTGTCTTCATTACGTAAACAATGGGTAGGAGAAGTTTTTTGTTCTCCTGCTGTGAATAACAAAAATGGTGTGGTTATTTTGTTTCATAAATCTTTAAATGTTCAATTGCAAAATGAGTTTCATGATGATAATGGTAGATGGTTGTTTCTTAAAGTTAATGTTAATAATACTCAACTTTCTTTTTGTAACATTTATGGTCCAAATGGTACTGACTTTCAATTCTGGAATGATTTCTCAGCCTTTCTTTCTTCTCATGCTGTAGAAGATTTGATCTTGGGGGGTGACTGTAATCAACTGATGGATCCTTTTCTGGATCGCAAATCGCAAACCAAATATGTCCCCAACAAAATGCAGAAAACGTTTTATAAAGCAATTACATCTAGAGGCCTTATTGACTCATGGAGAATTTCTCACCCTGACACTCTGGAATTTTCCTTTTTCTCTCCTGTTCACATGTCTCATTCCCGCATTGATTACATCTTTCTCACTCAGCACTCCCTACAGTTCATGACCAACTCAGAAATTGGTTCCATCCTTATCTCAGATCATGCCCCTGTTATTTTAGATATGGACCTTCCTACACCTTCCCCTACTTCCTGCCGATGGCGCTTCAATAACTCTCTTCTCTTAGATACCCAGTTTATTGAACAATTCTCACTTTTTACGGAGGAGTTCTTCCATAACAATCTCTCTTCCACCTCTCAATTTCACTCAATTTGGGACTTCTTTAAAGCCACTGCCAGAGGTTTCATTATTGATTGTGTATCTCGTAAAAAGAGGAAAGCCCTTTCAGAATCCTATCTTATCCTTAAACAAACCAAAGCCCTTGAACATCAATACTTCACCACTAACTCTAATGATACTCTTTCCTCTCTTATCAAAGCTAAAATGCAATTTAACAAACACTCATGGGACTCTGCTTGTAATAATCTCCTCAAATGTAATGCTAAAATGTATGGTGGACGGAATAAAGCTGGTAAATCTTTGGCCAACTATCTTAAAATTAAGAAACAGAAATCTAAAATCTCTGCTATTACTGACAATTCTGGTGTTCATCACACTGCTGATGACAGAAAACTCAACTGTTTTGTCCAGTATTACACCTCCCTTTACACCCCAGAGTCCATTCCTTCTTCTGTTCAAATTGATTCTTTCTTTCAATCTCTCCCTCATGCTCCTGTTGAATCCGTAGATCTTAAGTCATTAGAGTCTCCTATTTCCGAAAAGGAAATTATTAGTGCTCTTAACCTCCTACCCAAGGATAAAACACCTGGTCCTGAGGGCTTCACCGTTTGTTTTTTTCTTCATTTAAAAAAATTACTTATACCTCATTTACTTTCTCTGATAAAATTCTTTCTTGATGAAGGAGAGTCCAAAGGTACTTTCACTCAAGCAATGCTTTGTTTAATCCCTAAAAAGGATAAAGATCCCTCCTTTTGCAAAAACTATATAATCTTTAATCAACACTGATTGTAAAATGTTCGCTAAACTTTTGGCCGTCCGCATTAGCAAAGTAATCCCTGATCTTATTCATTTTTACCAATCTGGGTTTCTTAGAGGTAGGTCCATTACCGACAATTTGAAAACCCTCCTTAATATCATTCACCTTGCCTCTAAAATGGACTCACCTGTTGCTGCTATCACGCTTGACGCTGAAAAAACATTTGATAGGGTGAGCTGGGACTTCATGTTTGGAGCATTGAGATGGCATGGTTTTAGTCCCCATTTCATTCGATATATTCAATTACTTTATTCTGACCCTTCCACGTCTATATGGGTTAATGGTCGTCAATCTAAATATTTCTCCCTACATAGAGGAACAAGACAAGGGTGCCCTCTTTCCCCACTTCTTTTTATTCTCGTCTTAGAGCCCTTCCTTGAAAAAATCAGGCGCTCTCCTTTATATACAGGCTTTCAATTTCAGAATATTGACATTAAGTTTACTGCTTACGCAGACGATATCCTGCTTTACATCTCCAACCCTTCTACTTAATTGCTGGCTCGTTTCTCTTTACTATAGGAATACTCATCAGTCTCTGGCTATAAACTGAAAATTGACAAATCTGAAGTTCTACCCTTAAACAAATGTTGTCTATCCCATAAGTTTCAAGGCTCTGGTTTTGAATGGAATCCCCAAAACATTAAATGCCTAGGCGTTCTATATGCTATCACTATTAGAGAAACCATTAAGATTAATCATACTGATATACTTAAAAACTTTTCTGCTCTTATTGAAAGATGTTCCCCTCTTTTTTATCCTGCTGGGGTAGATTAGCCACTATTAAAATGATGCTTCTCCCTATCATTAATTTCTATCTCTCTATGCTTCCGGTTTCCCTCCCGCTCTACTTCTTTAGCACCATTAATCGTTCCTTAACGAAATTCTATGGAACAATCGCAAAGCTAGGATTTCTCTCTCTCGTCTTCAGAAACCCAAGGACTTAGGTGGAGTCTATTTCCCGATCATTAACCGATATCATTCTGCCTTCACATTGAAGCAAATTTGGCCTTTCCTATCTGATTCCTCCTGCCCTGCTATAACAGCCTGGAGTTCAATTGAATTTGCCCAACTCCTACCCTTTACATTCCTTATAGCTACTCGTTTATCGCAACCACCAAAACGTCTTTCAACCCCTATTTTTAACCTCTCCAAAGCCCTCGCTCTTTCTCTACTTCGCTCTCATCTGTCTCATAAGGACTTTCTCTCCCAAACCCCAATATGGTATAATAAATTTCTAAAGATCAATAATATAGCGCTTTTTTGGAAGGAGTGGATTGACAAAGGTATCATTACTGTTGATCATTTGATGAAGGATAATCTGCAGAGGGAATACTCAGATATTCGACAATCATTCGGCATCTCTAACACCCATTCTGCTCAATACCCTCTCCTGACAGCCTCTCTCACTCAAACTTTCTCTCAGTTTTGCTCTCTAGCCACTCCTGGTCAGGCTTTATCTCCTCCAATTGATTTTTCTATCCCTCTTTGAGCTGCTGCCATCTATAAATTGCTCTCCCGTCCTGTTGCAGATAGATCAAAGTTGCCGATAGAAGTTCTATGGGAGAAAGATTTAACAGAAGAATTTTCACTTCAGCTTTGGGAATCCGTCTGGTCCAAAATACATACCTCCTCCAGCTCCGCCAGTACCACACAAACTCTATTTTTTTTTATGATCAACTTTTTTTTTACCCCGTCTGACTTATACAAATTTAAATCACTTGAATCCAAAAAATGCTGGTCATGTTCATGCGAGGACAGTGACCTTCTCCATATGTTTTTTCACTGCCCAATGGTTAAATCCTTCTGGCTTCGTATTTGGTCCAAATTAAACGATATATTATCCACACTATTACTTTTGACATTACACATATATTTTTAGGAGGCTCCCCACCAATATGGAATGTTCATTTTCATGTTCAAATATTTATAGACCTATTTATAGCTATATCTCTCCAAATTATCACAACCAACTGGAAAGATACTTCTAAAATGTCATATCAGGCTTGGTGGAACTTGCTTTGTCTTCATCACCGGCTTGATCGTGCTTTTGCCACCTCAGTGCCTTTATTAATCAAAAAGGAATTGTTATGGTCACCTCTTACAGCATATCTTTCTAAGCATGTTCCTTGACTATATATGTTTTCATTTAAAGTATCTTTTTCTCTTCTCATCAATTGCTTACTCTTAACTCTTCCAGTTATTATAGACATCATCTCAGCTGTTTTTCCTTTATGTTTTCTTCCTCCCTCTTCCCTTCCTATCTTTTATTTTCTTTTTTCTTTCTTTCTTTGTTTTCTTTCTTCCTTTTTTCCTTCTTTCTTCTCTCTTCTTTTAAAAATTGTATTAAAAAAATAAATAAAATAAAAAAGCTCTTCTTCTTATGTATTGTCTTATTTCCCAGTTATGGGACCACTTCTTGATAGTATTATACTGTAGTAACATTCTATTTTTAACTGATAATTATTTACTTTGTAATGATGTTTTACTTTGTTTATAAATTGCAATAAAGCTCTTTAAACGTAAAAACAAAAGAATTCCTTATCATTTCAATTACTTGATTGCAAAGTACAGGTGGTCATCTTCATATTTACTCATGGATAAAAGCATTCCTCTCCTACAAAATAATCAAAGAAAATCACTTGTCAGTTTCAAATGGGGGTCTAAACTCTGCAAGAGCTGTAAAGTTTTCATTGATTTCAATTCAGTCAAAATTAGACAGTCCATATACACAACAGTCTGAATGACAGTAACAAAAATAAGAAAGCTAATTAACAAATTAAAAATGTACTTGACGTTATTATTTTATTGCCAGCTGTAGGCCTTTAAATAACATGCTAGGCAAAAAACGTGCACACGTTTCTCTCTCTGTAAAACATAAAAATAATGTGAATTATTTCCAACTGCTGGTCTTGCTCACCTTAATATCGTTTCCTTAGCCAACAAGATGTAACTTTTCAAGATTGAAATGTTTTCATTGTCTATTGTGAAGTTTCTTTCACCATGATATGTGCAGAAATAACAGTGCAGGAAACAATGATATTACGATGTGCAGGGGAATTAATTCATGCACTTTATTTTAAAGTCACTGTTTTACTTTTGGACGGAAAAGATTATGTGAATAATGCATGCTTGTGCTTATAATTAAATGCAAGGCAGAAAACAAGAGAAATGTATTTAATTTGATGTAACTCTCCTACCTCCAAACGACTTAACAACAAACTGGTCCCAGAATTTGAATAATGGAAAAACTTGTAACTTGTGTACGCTGAGCCTTAAGTCCCTGGACCATGTTTGGTTTGTCTGTCCAGTTTTGGCTTTGAGTCGTCATCGTTGGCTTCGGTCGATGTTTTTACAAAATTGTGTTAAAAATGTAGCATCAGCCCGAGACAATCTCTTTTTTGTCCAAAAAATGAAGCAGTGTGTGTAAAACTTTTTTATTATTTTAAGGAGTTTATGTATATATTTTAAATCTTTTACATATTCTTTTAATTGGGTAGCTAACCCCCTCATTTGTCTTCTTCTTACGAAGTATTAGTATCTCGTCCTTTCTCAAATTGTATTTTGCACACTGATTGGCTGCTAATTACTGCTATTTTGCACAATAGGGATATGTTGCGTTTGTTTACCCCTATGTTCTTGTTGTTAACTTCAAAACTTAATTGAAGTGGGATTTTGGATCTATTTTGCACATGAACTGGCTGCTACTGAATTGCTTTTTGCACAGGTTTGGTTATGCATAGTTATTCCTTTTTCTTGCAGTTAATTCCAAATTGAACTTTTTCGCCGAAATTGAACTTTGGACTCTGTTTTGCATATGAACTGGCTGATACTTACTGCCCTTTGCACATTTTAGGAGATGCTCTGTTTTTCCCTTCTTCTTGCTGCTAATTCTAAATTGATCTCTTAGCTGAAACTGAACTTTGGACTTTATTTGGTATACAAACTGGCAGCTACTTAACGTCCTTTGCACTTTCTAGGATATGCTTTGTTATTTCATTCCTTATGCTGCTAATTCTAAAGCTATTTTCTGTTGAAATGGCTATGTGTTGCTGCTGATAATTTTATGATGGTTTGTGGAATGAGCTCTGTGATGTTTTATTATTTGTAATAATATGCATGTACTTTTTTTTTTTTTTAATTTCAAATATTTTTTATTGAAGAACCAAAAACAATACAATAACTCTTCCGTGCACCAAGATCAGTACAGTCATGTCATATGTACAAATACAAAAAATGAAAATGAATGACAAAACGATAAATAAAGAATAAAACCCCAGTCCAGCTCGCATCATCAAATACCAATACAGTCTATTACATTGCTTCATGTGTGGCGCGCAGCGCCCCGGGACTCGTTGGAACAAACACGCTGCACCCAACCACAACCCCACTCCGAGGAAACAAGCAAAATATACCTCTCAGGGTGGGTCATAATGAAAGGAGGATGCATCCAATGCCCTCCAGAGCTTTTTGTTTGAGGGGCTCCAGGTAGAAGCTTGAAGCGCCGGATTACTTGACCCCCTCAGGAAAGACAACCACTCCTGCCAGATTTTAAAGCTCACTTCAGACGCATTTTTCCATTTGCAAAGAATCACTTTACATGCCATTGTTAACATTAAGTCCATCAATTGGCGATCTTGGTCAGTTGTTATTTGTGGGTCCAGTGCCCCCAGAATGACGTAAATAAATTCCTGTACAGGTTTTATCTTAAAGACATGGGAAATGCAATCAAATACTCTCCCCCAATAATCCTTTAATGAAGAACAGGAGAAAAGCATATGCGCAAGATCCCCGGTGCCTAGCTGACAGTTCCAGCACACAGGCGAATCTCTTAATTTACATCTGAACAGCCTGTCGGGAGTCCAATAGGCCCTGTTGAGAAGCATATACTTCGTCTGAAATAGAATGGGTGAGACTTTATGTGTAAGGGCTAACTTATGAATCACCTCCCAGTCAAAGGATATGCCCGATAGATTTGGCTCCGCTTCCCATACGCTTTCCACTCTTTTGTGTTTTTTCATGGGTAGGGGCAACAACAATTTATATACTTTCGATACAAAGTGACCCTCGTGTATTAGTCGTGGGATCTGCTGTATAAGCCAAGGGACATACGGAGAGAAGCTGTTTGCTGTCAGAATCGATTTAAGTTTAAGAAAATCATAAAAATCCATCGGACTAAGATCATGCCTGCTCTGTAAGGTCGAGAATGGCAGAGGAGCCCCATCCTCATACAAGTCCTTCACTAAGTTAATGCCCTTCTTGGACCATGACTCCCAAAATATAGTCCTACCCTTAATCTTAAGATGTGCATTCCTCCACAAGGACATATACGAGGACCTGGCGACTGTCAGGTTTGTTTTATGTGTTTGATCGAATCTAAGTAAGGCCCTTCTAGTATTAAGCATGATGTACTTGGAGTGAGGAAGGTGTGACAGGTTCATCGTAAGGAGGGCCTCCAAAGGCGCGTGATCTACCAAAGCCTCCTCTATATTTATCCATAATGGTGTGTAAGTAGGGGATTTCAACAGCCACTGTGCGCCCTGTTTGCACAGAAACGCCGTCTGATAGCTCCTGAAGGAGGGGAGACCGAGTCCGCCTTTATCCTTTGCTAATTGTAACTTCTTCAGAGAGACTCTGGCCTTCTTACCCTGCCACAGAAAATTCCCAAACACCTGATCTACCTTAGTAAGAAAAGCATTAGAGAACGTCATAGGGAGCATGCTTGCCAAATAATTGACCAACGGAGTCGACATCATTTTAAGCGTCTCTGCTCTACCCCACCAAGAGAGAAACTTTGGTGACCAACCATCAAGCAGTGTAGAAATCTTTTTCAAGGTCAAGTCTTCATTTACTTTCAGCGTGGAAATCAGGTCCTTGTCAAAATCCAGCCCAAGATACTTAAAGCACCGAGGTTGCCACGTAAGCCCGGAATCTCCAATAATCCCCTTATCCCCAACACTGTTCAAAAGTTTGACCTCCGTTTTATCTTTGTTAAGTTTGTATCCAGATACTCTGGAAAAATCTTCAATGTCAGCCATGAGAGCCGGAATTGCTTCGTCCGCTCTTTCCGACATTATCAGGACATCATCCCCATAGGCCGTTAGTTTTATAGTGCAATCACCAAATGGTATACCGGCTATATTGGGATCATGCCGTATATGGTATAAGAACGGTTCAATCGCCAACAGAAAGAGTGAAGGAGACAGGGGGCAACCCTGTCTCGTACCTTGTTTTAAGTGGAAGGGAGAGGAAAAGGATCCACCAGCCCTAACACGTGCAGTCGGGCAACAGTAGAGGGACATTACCAGTTTAGTGAATGACTCACCTAGGTTGAACTTACAGAGAACAGCTCGCAGAAAGGACCAATCCACCTTATCGAACGCTTTTTCAGCATCCAGTGTTATCGCTGCAGTCGGCGTGTCTAAGAGTTTCGCCTTTTCTAATACATGCGCCAGAATTCTTGTGTTGTCACTGGATAAACGGTTCTTAAGGAATCCGGCTTGAGATGGGTGGATCAGCTTCGGAAGAACCCCCTGCAGGCGAGCAGAAAGTATCATGGCCAGGAGTTTGCAATCAATATTAATCAGTGAGATCGGTCTATAATTTTTCGGTAGCGAGGGGTCTTTCCCATCTTTAGGAAGTACCGCTATTATGGCCTCAGTCAAAGTACCTCTCACTTCACCAGAGTCATTAATACCTTTGAATAGTTGGAGGAGGGGGCCAACCAAAAGGGAGGGGAAAGTTTTATAAAATTTTGCCGTAAATCCGTCAGGGCCAGGGGCTTTCCCAACCTTTAAACGTTTAATCGCAGCCTCTATTTCTACAGAGCTGATTGGACCATTCAGATTGATCCGATCTTCCTCCGAAAGCTGTGGGAGATCACACGCATCTAAGTATTCCTTAATTTTAGGTTCCTCTACCGCCTCATTTTTGGCGTAGAGGTCCTCATAAAAAACTCTAAACACCTCCGTTATTTGATCAGGATCCGAGTACGAGTGCCCAGAAGCATCCTTAATGACACTAATCGAGTTCTTCTGGACCTTGAACTTCAAGTATGAGGCGAGGGACTTACCCGCCTTATTAGACTCACAAAGCTTAAATCTCCTGCCCTTGTCGAGCCAGACTCCCGCCCTCTCACTAACTATTTTATTATACTCATATTTTTTATTCGCCAATGCAGCAAGAGACATCTCATCCCTATCTTTTAAATGTTTGATCTCTAAGTTCCTAATGTCCATCTCCAAAGCTTCCAACTTCTCATTGTAAGATTTATTCATTTCTGACCTAAGTTTGATACACACTCCCCTTATAGTACTTTTTAGAGCCTCCCACCTAATGAGATCGGACGTGTCCCCTTGCTTGTTAATCTGAAGAAATGATGTTATAGCCTCCTGTACTGTGGCCCGGTGTTTGTCACTAGCTAGGATTTCATCATTCAGCCTCCAAGCTGTCTGACGAGAGGATGGTTTAACATTAGTGAGTGTTAAGGAAATGCATGAATGATCCGATAAAACCCTGGGCTCAATGGTTGTGGAATCCAATCTAGGGACGCCATTTTGTGTGATAAAGAGGAAGTCAATCCGTGAGTATGAGTCGTGTGGTGTAGAATAGAAAGTATAATCTTTCTCCGTGGGGTTCTGGAGTCTCCATGTGTCTATCAAGTGGAAACGCTTACACATACTAAGAAAAGCTTTATGGGCTTTCGTAGATTTAAAGACACAGCGTGAATCCCTATCCAAAATTGCATCTATAGGGAGATTGAAATCCCCAGCTACTATGTGCAACGCAGTATCCGGAATAGTTTCAAGGTGTTTATTTAGTTTGTCCCAAAAGACCAGATCGCTAGTGTTGGGTGCGTACACGCTGGTGACATAGAACTCTGTATTATCCTTACTCATCTTGGCCGTGACCCATCTACCATCTGCACTAACTTCGGACGATAAAACCTCCACCTTCGATTTCTTTGCAACAAGTATCAGGACACCATTCTTTTTATTTACAGCCTCTGCACCCACCACCTCATTATAGAATTTATTTCTCATGTGGTAAAACTGCTTTGCCTCAAGCTTCGTCTCCTGGAGCAAGACGATATCACCCTTCAGTCTTTTAACATAATCTAATATCTTCTGTCTCTTCACAGGCTGGTTCAGGCCCTTAACGTTAAGCGACAGTACCTTTAGTCTGTCTAAATTACATGCTCCCACCGGCGAGCCAAATGAGCTATTTATCATCAGGAGGTTGCAACAACATCACAACAAACACATATTTCACGGTGAAATCGTATTTAAATCCGCAGTAAAGCCCAGTACCCCTCACACCCACAAGAAGCAAAAAGATGAGGACCATGCAAGCCGGAGTAAACAACAATAAAAATAAAAAACAAAGAACATATACCCCTACCCAACAAACCCCCTGCCCCCCACCCTTCCCACCCCAACTGAACAAGATAGACATGGTGACTGGAAGGAGAATGCGTCGGAACTCCCCCGTGCATACCTGTAAACTGAGAGAAAGCACCATGGACTTGAGGAACTATCCCTCTTAGATTAAGGCCTGATACAACCCATTAGGCAACAACACCCCCCCACCAGCATAACCCACTTGTACCTCATCAATCAATCCGGACCAGTAATTTAAAGTCCCCAACAATCCCTACCAACCCCCGTAATAAACCTGTAAAACACTACGCATGACCGTTAACTATGTTGGCCCAGTAAACTGAAACCCCTCTATACAGAAGGTTATAACTCTAAGACATCACACATGGCTAGATACCCTGTGCATCAACCACTGCGTACTGCCAAAAACACTGTTTTGGAGAAAGCCCGGAGACAGAAAATATGCCCTAGGCAGCCTGGCCCCCAGACAGCATTAGAACGTACAAAGCTATGTTCACCCATAACCTGAGGCTGAGGCCTGTGCCGCCGTCCCCAATGATGCACTTGTGTCCATGTCCTGATCATCCGGGCCCTCCAGCATGCGTTTCAGTTTCAAAGGATCAGAGAAGAAATGAGGGGACCCTTGGATCAAAACACGGTACTTTGCAGGGCCAGCGAACCCATATTGAAAGCCCCTTTTCTTTAGCATTGGTCGCAGCGCCAAGAACGCCTTCCTAAGCTCCACCGTCTCTTTACTGTAGTCCTGGGAAATGTACACCTTGGCTGATTTCCATAAGATATGATTGTTTTTCCTCATGAAACCAAGAATCTGTTCCACGTGTTGATAACGTAATGGCTTGCACACAATTGCTCTGGGCCCTTTCTGGTTTTTATTTATCTGGCCTGGTACTCTATGAGCCCTATCGAACTCCAGTGGATGGTGGAAGGACAGATTAGTAGCCTGGGAAAACCAAGACTCCAGGAAAGCTCCGCAACTAGCATGCTGATCCTCCGACCCCTCCGGAAGGCCAAAAATGCGTAGGTTCCCCCGTCTGTTCCTGTCCTCCAACTCCGCCAGTTTCCGCATAGTGAGATCCGATGAAATGCACAAGCGGGTGATGGCTGCACACGACTTTACTTCGAGATCCTCAAGCCTGCTGATCCTCGACTCTGCCTCCACCAATTTTGCATTGGTTTCACGAATATCCTGCCTGATAGCCGCCACCTCATCTTTAGTAGCCTTAGCCAGTTCCCTAACTTCCTCCAGCTTATTGAGAATCAGATCCGTCGAATCGGGATTACCTTTCGCCCCTTTGCTGGGTGAACTAGGATTTGATTGGTCAGATTTGAGCCTCTTCGTGCTCTTCATCGATTCTTTGCCATCCGCCATGGTAGACCACCGAAAAGACACCTCTGCCAGATAGAAAGATTCAAATTACATCAACCTGCTCCAGTGGAGTGACTCTTAATAGGCGTTCACTCTGCCGTCCGAAATGGCGTCTTCCCTTCTTCTAGCAATGTGATTGGAGGAACTCAGGACATGGCGCTGATCACGACATGGAGACCAGTGTAGATGGACAGGAAATGGCCGCACCACCACGTATCGAAACCATGGTGCCAGGCAAAAGATCGCAGGCGAGATCACCCAGTGGCCAGGAAGTCATGCAGGCTCAGAGCAACCCAGTCGCGGACAAGAAGTAGAGCTCCGGATTCACCCAGTAGGCCTAGCTCCACCCTGGAGGGAGCCGTTTATTCCATGCGCTCCGCCACAATGACATACACGCCGTAATCATTTGTACACAGGCCGTACTGAAGGTAGTAGAATCGGTCTCACAACTCCACAGCCCACATCTTCAGGGTAGGCACACATCCCTCGCAGAACGCAGATAACTCGAAATACTCAAGCGCCCCATAGACTCTACAACAGAAGCAAGAGGGTTCTCCTTTCATGTCGCGGTATCCGCCATTTTGTCAATGCGACATACATCAACGACTGTTTATCGCGCTGCGCAGCTCCTCCATATCACCATAAGTGCGCTCCAGCACCTACAACGGCTGAGATCCGATAGCCTTCACACTTGATCTCGCTCCACTTCGGCGACCGCCCAGCCGCCGACACCTCTCCGGTCACGCGGTCCCGTAGTCTGCCGAAGTCCTCACAGGCATCGATCGGATCGCTTAAGGTCGTGGCCGGGCCGCTTCCCAGCAGCAAAACGGCTCCAAATTTCTCCTCTCAGGCCTCCTCACCTTCCGCTCACATCTTCCGCCCTCCGTTGCTGGAGAAGAGCGGTGAGGCCCGTTCCTCTGCCCTCATTCGTGTATCGCACGGGCAGAGAGAATCACCGAGCCGCCATCTCCTTCGGCGTCCAAACCACGCCCCCCATATGCATGTACTTTTATGTGGACCCCCTAGGAGTTCCAAATCTTTAATGAAATATTGAATTGAATTGAAATTGGATGTAACTCTCATTTCCTAAATCGGTTGCTAACGGCGTGTTATGTATATTAAACTGTCACAATATTTGTCTATATAAATTGTATTGTTCACAACATTATAAAAGGGCTGGACTTTTTTGTCAGAAGCTCTCTTGCTTCTTTGAGCTCAGATCCCCGGTGGTCTGTGCTGCTCTTTTTCTATTTGGAGATAGTTTTGCTAGAAGCGTTTCATTTTCGTGCATTTACTGACAAATTTGCACATCTGCTTTATTGTTGCTTAGAGCTCTTTTGACTACAAGCTCACTCTAACTTGGCATAAATTGCACTGTCAGTTTTATTTAACTTAATATCGAACTGTCTTGACATGTGCACACTTTATGGGCTTGTTTTCTGAGTCCACTATGTGTTTTCTCATGGAGGACATTTGTTACTTATTCTAAGTAAACCGGCGATTTGATTATTTGTTTTTAAACGTATTTGTTTAATTTGATAATCTATGGACTGAGAGCATACAATTGATTTTCTGTTCTGTATTAGTTTGTTTGCAAGCCATATTGAAGTTGAAACTTCAATTATATTCACTGAATAAATCTAATAATAAAAAGACTAAGAGAAAGCCTTTTGTTAAATTATTATTCACTTAAGTTTGAATTCACTTTGCATTACCGTGGTCCTGCGTATCGACCCTTTCTGATAAAAGGAAAGCTTTGACAAAGATAGTGTCCCTTATAGTGCTTAGGAATATTTTTCAAGGCCCTATTCCATACAGCAAAGGCAAGACCATAAATATAGAAAGCATACCATTCCTCATTGGTTAAAGGTAACGGCATATAGGATTAAGGAGGAAAAGTGACAAGATGACTGTTTCTCACACACATCAATATGTACTAGACCAAAGTAGTTCCCTAACTCATGCTATCACTGGTGCATCAAAGGTTTTTTAAACATGCAAATCTCAAGAGATCCTCAAACCAGCTCAGACCCTCCTTAAAATGTCCATAAGACATTGTTGGCACTTTTCTGCAAACAGATCAAGTAGAGTATTGGGTAATGTGTGTTCTATTTGGGATTTACATGTTATGTACCACTGTGCACACTGCCCGTTCTGATTTAAGTGGCCGTTCAAGTCCCATGGTTTTGTTTGAGAGAGAGCCCCTGAACCTCATTTAATCATACTCAGACTTACAATTCGCAAACCATGCAGTAGTGCAATATGAAGTATCAGATACTATCTTTCCCAAATATGCATTTCCTATGGTCATTGTATAAATCCCTACATAATGTGGCTGAGGCCCCTCACAACCAGATAGTTGCCTCATGTTTTTTGGATTACAACATATAATTCTCATCGAAGAGTAGATCAACAAAACTATAACTTGAGATTCTCTCACATTTAAAGCCACCAGCTGATTTATGCTGGTGAATGAGCCAGGTCTACAGGCTCATTGGACCCGTGTATCCACTTCAGGGGTCTGTTTTTGATCCTGTGACTAAGGGGTTGAATCCTGGCAGGCCCTCTCAGCCCTTCATCCTTCTGAGTTAATCAAAATGAATACCATTGAGTTGGATGACAAACATACATCATCTTCTTAAAGGGCCAAAAGACCTCTCTTGG
The DNA here is from genome assembly GCF_964204655.1 of Triturus cristatus. Lineage (NCBI taxonomy): Eukaryota > Metazoa > Chordata > Amphibia > Caudata > Salamandridae > Triturus > Triturus cristatus. The sequence goes on along the minus strand of NC_140589.1, from coordinate 759,751,438 downwards.
GAGCTCTACGAATATATCTATACCTTAATTACAAAATCACCTTATTTGTGCCTCCCTCTGTATATGACAAATGTTTTGTAAATGATATTCAGATTTAGCTGGCACATTTTAGACTTTGTACTCTCAGGGGAGAGAGCAGAAAGACCACTAGACCCTCTGATGGGGAGCGGGGCGCCGTGCATCAGGGGGAAGATTGGAGGATAGGAGGAGTTTTCCCTAATCTGCCCTCTCTGGTGGCGTAAACCCACTGGATGCCAAGAAACAGCCAGCAACCAGATAACTCTATGAACCCTGGAACCAGGTGAATCCAGGATGTTGTGACATGTGTGCATCCCACTAGGTTTTCTCACAAAGACTGCCCTGCACACTTCAAACTTTGGCTAAATTCATGCATTTTCCTCACATTTCTCTGAAGAAAAGTGCCAGAATCTGCACAGATCCACACTATTCCTATCACTCAGCATTTCAACACTCCTCCCAAAAGAATGAGTGCCCTACTTGTATGGTTTGGCCAATCACCTGAGACAAGAACACATCAAACTAGGGACCATGTGAGACCACAGGGACATTGCATGGTATCAGTTTTCACCCATTTCTGTTGCAGGCGGGGAGGGGAGTAATTGCTTGTCATATTGTTGTCTCGAGCATCCTGTGTTTCATAAACTTGACTTTATTATCAAAAGACTCTTAATTTATTGCACAAGTTGTTCAAGTTTACTACAGTCTCTTAAGTATGTACCTCTGTTGATTGATTACCAAACAGCTTGTCCTTGCCTTCGCTGATGATCTTAAACAAAAATAGATCATTCCTTTTTTCTATCTCCCTTTTTTATACGTTAGAAGTTTTTTTAGTTCCTGCACGAACAAGCGTATTGTATTCTATGCATACTCTGAGTGGTTTTGGTTCATTGCGTTTTTTGGTTCAGGAAACGTCAACCAGTTGAGACATTGGCAATCACGTCTTAGATGAACCCATAGGAGTAGTTCAGTCTCATCTTCTTTTTATTGACATTTTAGGTGTATCCTTCTGCCTCCATGGTAATATATCAGGTCCAATTTAACAAATAAAAAGTACATTGTGTCATTACACATTTAACTCTTTGTCATATCTATACATTACATAGGCAACTCAGCTTGTTCTTAAATGTTTGGCACTCCATCAGGCATTTTTATTGCTTTTACAATGCTTTAGTGCAACTGTCAAGCCTATTGTTTTTGCTAATGCCTGTTTTATCTTGCGTGACTTCCCAGACAAATCATAGCCACTTTGTCATTAGTTGGGTTATTAAGTTGGAAGTGGGGCACCTCTGCCAACTCAATAATCCCTCCCAGTTTATGTCACAACAGAGTTCGGAGAGCATCTCTGCTCAACCCTGGTAGCTATAAGACGAGCAGAAGGTAATCCTCAGGGAAGTGTGTGCTGAGTACTAGCTGTGCCAACAGTTCTGAGGTACATACACAATGCAATAAAATTCCCAAACTAATTTAGGAAAACACAAACCTTAATAAGCAAAACAAGCCATGGTTATCAAGACCAAGAGACAAGGATTTTAAAAGTTTTGAGGCAAAAAATGCATTTAGTAGTCACACACTATGGGAAAGCAACAGTTCACAGTGGACCAAGACCAAGGTGCAATTTTAGGCTAACTGTATAGGTCAGGAGGTCAGTTAAGCCAAGAAGGTTGTCCTGGTCAAAGGTTTTTCCTGCCTATTTAGGCTTCAACTGGTAGGAAAGCTTCTGCTCAGTGCTGAAACCCCTAGCTCCTCAGTACAGGCTTCTGGGTGCCAGGTCTAGTCCTCTTTATTCAGCTGTATGGGCGGCTCCTCCATGTGGGCAGAGGAGCGACGCCCCACTGCTTTCTCGCAGTGCGAGAAGCAGTAACATATAATGGTATTCTGCTTATGTTTCTGCTTCTCGCATTGCGAGAAAGCAGAAGGGTTTGGTTGGGGGCAGGCGGGTGGACGGTCTTGCTCTAGGGCAGGGGAGGAGTGGCTTTCCCACTCTCAGGGCGCTGACTGTTTGGTCGGCCCTGGGGCCGACCAAACCAGTCATACTCACTCTGCCTTTACTCCATGTAGGCTGCATGCAGCCTACATGGAGAAAATGGCTTACCCATTGATGCCTGTGTGGTCAGCGTCCCAACGAATCACAACACTGCCATTGCAGCATTGTGATTGGCTTAGGGGAGGGGAGGGAGACTGCCTGCTTCCTGTGAGAAGCAGAGGCAACGCCAGACTGGGCTGGCGAAGGTAAGTTAACTTTTTCTGTATTTTAAATTAAACCCCCCCTCCCTGTGCGAACCCCTCCCCGCGCTACCCCCGCACCCCTCACCCGCAAGTCATGCCAGCCGTGACTTATCAGCTGGGCCCTCTGTCACACCATGGGACACAGAATGTCCAGAGAAAAGGCAAACGCAGAAGAGATGGCACATAGGACAATGGAAATTACACAGTCTGACATGTAAAAACTATATTTCTCTTATTCAGAGTTGCAGATCAGGGCCCAGAGGAAGGGCACATGCAGACACACTTCCAAGTCAATAGAGGAATTCTGTGTGTTTAGGCCTAACTCACACTAAGCTCACTTGTCTGGCAGTAGCAGTTACTGTGAGTATTTGCACCTGACTTGACTCGTTCACTCACTTTTATTGTTTTCCCCTGTTCATTCCCCTTGGATCCGGTGTTTCCTCTTCTGTTGTGCCTTTAACCCTCTTGCTAACCCTTTTGCCAAGTTTGTATTTCCTATCCATTCTCTTTCCTTCTCGGTGCTACAGAGTAATTTATCTTGTGCATCTGTGTTGGTTTCATGCTACTTACAGTCTACCATCTGTTTGCAATGGGTAAGTCTCAGTCTGTGCTATTTGTGCCTTATACTTACCTTCTGTGTGTGAACCTCCTAATACTTTGCGTTCTCTCACCTGTAGGTAGAGAAATACGTTCAATAAGTCTGACTCAAGATGCTATGTCTGTGAATTCAGTTCAGACCTTTCAATTACCAATGGGTTGGAGTGCCTCTCCTTCTATCTCTATCTGTTCCCTCACCTCTTTTCCCCTTATCCCAAGTGTTCAGTATCATCCTTGACCTCATGTAAGGGGTTGACTCAAGTTGTAGGAGGAGAGGGAGGGATTCACTTTGACACCATCAAGCTTGCAATACTGAGTTCATGACCCCTTCTTGGATTCGGAAGTTCTTCTGCTTTTATGTTCCTGAAGCAGGTAAACAGGAGGCCAGCCACTAGGGCCTCAGTGTCCTACATGCCAGCAGAATTCAGGGGTCCTTGAGTTCTTGTGTGGGTCTTCTTCTACCAACAGAAGCCAGGAGTCAGGAGTCTTCTTCCAGCAGGGTCTCTTCTTCAGATGGAGCCTTCCAAAGCCCAAAGATTTTCTGAGAAGATGGTGGTGCAGGTGCAAGATTGACCCTGTGCGCTCGCCAGTGATTGAAGAAATTCTATTGGCCAATTCTAACCAATTTCTCACATACCCTCATCTCCTTTAGCAGCACTTCCACTTCTTACTGTAAAATTACCCAGGGGCCAATGTTTCAAAATGGCTGGACCAGCTGGAACCAAGAGGACTTGTCTTCCAGGGTTCTTACCTCTTCCAGGCTAGGGGGTGTATTATAGCTCTAGAGATGTGAATGATGGCAGCCCTCCCTAGCATCTCCAATTCAAAAGAGGTTGTGCTAAACTTACCTTTGTTCTGCCACCTGCTCCTGTTCACTCCCAGATAGCTAATCCCTGCTAAATGTCCAGCAGTTAACACTCATGAGTCTTTTCTAGACTCAAAGGGAAGTTATTGTCTTCTGAGCCAGTCAGTGACTCTGCCAGCCAAGGTTGTGTACTCAAACTCTGGAGATGTGATTGGAAGAACCAGTTTTAAGTCAGTTCTGGCCATGCAGCCTAAAGTACATTTGTGCAAAGTTACCTTTCTGCTTACATTATCAGAAATCTGAGTTCACCATGAGGTCAGATTTTAAAAACTAGACAGGAAATAACTTTGAAACATTTTCTATATCTTTAAGCAGAGGTCGAAAATAAAGATTCTAATCCCATATAGGCCTATCAGTTAAAAGTTTGACCAGGCCTACAAAATAAAATGTTATGGCCTTTATTTCACTGTGAGGGCACGCTAACCAGAGTATGTAGAGTGCACTTCTTTTGTTTAATATAGTAGCACCCTGCACTGAATATATATGAATTCATTTTCCTACATGGCAAACACATTTTTCCCTGCCATGTATCACAGCATTGCATTTAAATTGAAGCCCAACCTGAGCACAGTGGTGCTCCAGGCCGACATATCTTTTTATCATATATGTGGGTGGTGTAACACAGCAGCCCACAAATAGCATTTAACTTTCGATGCTATAGGTGCACATAAGACACTATTTCCAATGGACGTATAGGGAAGTGAAATAGGCCAAATAGGGAGTTCCAATGTACAGCACATATTTTAGAAGGGAAGCACAAGCACTTTAGTACTCTTAAGCAGTGGTAAAGTGCACAGAGTTCTAAAGTCAGCAAATCCATGCATGCAAACATTGGGGGACTATGACACAAATGTGGTAATTTCTTACACGAGCCCCCTCCTGATGAAAACAGGAAGAACCACCCACAGTCATGATAGTTCTCATCACGAAGGTGGAAACACTCGTGGAGACCATCAGCATTGACATAGTCAGCCCCAGGCCCATTTAACACTGTAAAGTCCATATGCTGTATGGTGATAGACCACCTTAACAGTTTTGGGTTCTTCTTCCTCATCTGCATCCAGCACCTCAATGGCCTGTGGTCTGTCTGAACATGGAAATGAGTCGCAAACAGCTACAGTCTCAGGCAGCTTGTGTTCAGGTTCAAACAGAACCTGATTTGGCATTTCGGACTGAACTATTCCTATTTAAGTATTACCAAGATTATTTGCATATCACTGGGTCTGATCTGAGGTGGCACGGTGGGCAAAATGACAATGGGTTTGAATGCTACCCCAAGCGATTGCCAGTGGTTAGACTTACTGCAAGCATTCCTCCCATCAAGATTTGTGTTTTTGATGGTCTCAGGTTCTTCAGGGGCCAAACCACTGCAAAACCCCTCCCAACAGCACTCCACCAATGTTCCCTGGCTAGTAGCATCTGCTGATGAATGCCACAGGTTGGTACTGTCCTTTCTCTTTGGGCTGTGAAAGCACTGCCACATGCCATGGTCTGAAACATCTGTCTGCACAGCAAACTCTTTGCTGAAGCAGAGTGCCTTGAGGACTGGTGCAGTACTCACCCCCCTCTTCAGGATGTAAAAGGCCTTCTTATACTCCTCTGTCCAGATCACTTTTTGGGTTATTTCTTTAAGGTCAGTTCTGTGAACGGTGAATCACATTGCTCCTTTAGCTCTTAACAAACCTATGGTAGTACACTGTGAATGAATGAAATGAATGAATGAAAAAATGAAATAAAATGTGAATGAATGAAATAAAATTTGTAAAGCGCAATAGCTACCCGAAGGCCTCCCAGCGCTGCGGACAGAGAACATGCAGAGAACAAAGGCAGAGGAGAAAGCTAAAACAACCAGGTTTTCAAGAGCTTGCGAAAAGACAAAGAATTAGATTCTTTCCATAATTGAAGCGGGAGGGCATTCCAGCCAATGGCGCCATTATACGCAAAGGACCGACCCCCACATCTGGCCCTCCTTATTCTAGGTTGACAGGCAAGGAGGGATACAGATGACCGGAGGTCTCTCTGCGGGTGGTAGGGGGTGATCAAGGACTGAAGAATGGAAGGACTATTCTTCCAGAAGGCTTTATGGACCAGGCACATAGCTATAAACTGGATCCTTTCCCTGATTGGCAGTCTATGCAGGCTCTTTAGTGCTTGTTTGGCAGCGGGGAATTTGAAGCAATCTACGAGCGACAGAATTCTGAATAACTTGGAGCTTATCGATGGTGTACTGTGGAGCTCCCAGATATAATACATTCCCATAATCCAGGCGAGAAAGGATCAGGGCTTGTACCATGATCCTTATGGTGTGGAAGGGAAGAAGGGGCAGAATCTTAAGAAGCATCCTTAGTAGCCCAAAGCAAGTTGCAGAGAGTTTCGCTGCCTGGTGACTAAATGTAAGGGAGTGGTCAATCCAGATGCCCAGGCTCTTGATTTGCTCTTTGGGGGCCGGGGCGGGGCCTAGGCAATCCGGCCAAAGAGATGCTGGGTCGAAGACAGGGGAATTGCCCAGGAGCATAAGCTCTGTTTTGTCCCAGTTAAGTTTAAGGCACGAACGTTCCATCCATTTGGAAACCTCCTCTAAACAACTGCTTAGAGTGCCAGATGGCCCTTTAGAGTGGTTAAGTGCCACCACAAGCTGGGTGTCATCCGCGTAAGAAACAATTTTTATGCCAAATGGATGGACGATCTCTGCCAGGGGTCTCAAGTATATATTGAAAAGCGTGGGACTAAGGGCCGAGCCCTGAGGAACTCCGCAATTAAGGGGAAACTCATTGGAGACCACATCTCCCTCAAAGACCCTAAATGAGCGGTCACTGAGAAATGATTGAAGCCACTGTATTGTCATACCTGATACTCCCACATTCTTAAGTCTGAGGAGCAAGGTAGTATGGTTAACAGTGTCAAAGGCGGCACTGAGGTCAAGAAGGATAATGGCCGCCGTGCCCCCCTGATCCAAAATCCTTTTTGTTTCTTCTATCACCGCAAGGAGAGCAGTTTCCGTGCCCAATTGGGGACGAAACCCCGTCTGGAACGGGTGGAGTAAGTTATGAGTTTCCAGAAAGGCTACCATAGTGTTATTTACGTGTCTCTCTAGAATCTTACTCACCCAAGGTAGGAGAGAGGTGGGGCGATAATTGGCAAAATTGTCCTGATCCAGATTAGTTTTTTTTTAAAAGCTGTATGGTCCTAAAAGACTTTTACGTGGGTCTAGGTTTTAGGAGGCACCCAGTAGTCTGAACCTTGAGCTGGAGAGGCTGCACCTGTCCCCACCAACTTGGTGGCCAATGTACACTATAGAGCCCTGCCCTAGCTGGCATTTGCTGGCCTTGATAGTTAAGCCTGCTTGTTTCAGGTCCGGAAGCAGCTTCTTCATTTGGGTCAGGTGGTCTTCCAAGCTGGAAGTAAAGACAGCAGTGATATCCAAACAAACAGCACTGAAGCCCTCCAGCCCAAATAGTTCCCGGTTGACCAACCTTTGGAAGGTAGCAGGCTCATTCTTCAACCCCATGGGCATCACCTTGAACTGAAAGGGCCCTTTTGGAATTGAGAATGCTGACACCACCATTAGGGCATACTGCCAGTTTCCTAACTGGTGAGTGGGCTCAGGGTATTGGTTGTGCAACAGTCTTAGTGAATTCATTAAGCCCCCTGTAGACCACACAGAACCTCAGCTCAGCCGTGCCACCCAGTGGGACAGCCTTGAGTATTAGAACTATGGAACTAAACTAGGGATTGTTGGAGGGCTAAATCACCCCAAGGTCCAGCATCATGGATAATTCTCCTGTGATATGGACTCTCATCTTGTATGGTGGCCTGTAGATTTTTTTCTTGACAGGCATGCTATCTCCGGTGTCATGGGTACACCAAGTAGTGAGCCTAGGTGTCGGCATGAATAGCGAGGCAAACTGCCCCAGCAGCTAGCAACTGTCATTCTGTAACTCCTCAGACTGGGAGAGAGTACAACCCCTTTCACAGAGCCATCCTTCTCTTTATGTGACAATGTGACGCGATATCTAGAAGGGCCTCATTCCCCTCCTCCTCTAAAACATTGGTCACAATGGGCATGGTAATTTCGGAACGGTCAAAGTTGGGTTTCAATTTGTTCACATGCAGGACTGTCAGAGGGTTCCTGAGGGCTTCAGATCAACAAGGTATGACGCTTCATTCTTTTTCTCTTTCATCAGGTAGGACCCGGTCCATCTGCCTTGGAATGCCTAAAGCTTTACTAATCCAAGATACAAACTTTTTAACCAGGTTGGTACTCTACCAGAGTTGCCTTTTGATCATACCATTAATTGAGCATTTCCTGACTGCCTTCAAATTCTGATTAGCTTTTTTCATGTACTCTGACATCTTGGATCACAGGGACAGCAAATACATGACAGATCTTGGGCAAGTTTCTCTGGATGTTTCTCCCAACCCATCTCTCAAAAGACTGTGAAGTCCCCTAACAGGTAAGCAAACAAAAGCTAAAAGGGTCTGAAGTCTAACCCCTTTGTAGAACCTTCCTGCAAGCAAACAGTAGACATGGCAGTATGACGTTCCACTTCTGTCTTAAGGGGTCAGCTAAGCCCAAAATAATACCCTTCAGAGTTTTGCTCAATCTGTTCACAAGCCCATTGATTTGGGGGTTATAAGGTGTGGAGAACTTGTAAGTCACTCCTTACTCATCCCACATGGACTTCATATAGACAGACATTACATTTATTCCTGGTCTGAAACTACCTCTTTAGTATAGCCTCCGGATATAGGGTAGTGTATTCTACCACTACCATGCTAAACCTGGCTCCAGAGGCTCTCTTAAGGTTAGGGGCCTGACAAAGTTCACCCCTACCCTCTCAACGGGTGTCCCTAACACAGGGAATTTCAACAGTGGTGCCCTGCACTTATCTCTTAATTCGCTACTGGCCTGACAATTCATGCAGGAATGGCTAAAAGAATCTACCTTCTTTCTAATCTGGGACCAATAACAGTGTTTGGCCAGCCCATCATAGGTCTTGGTCTGCCCCAGGTGTCCTGCCAAAGGTATGTTATGAGCAAACCGGAAAGGTCAGAAACTATTATGAGACCACCAGCAATCAAGCTGACCCATGCCCAGGAGCCTTAGGCTCACCATAAAGGATGCCATCCTGCTAATAATTCAGGTGACCTCCAGAGGCATCTCCATTTTTCCGAGCTATGGCCTCTTGCCGAAAGCCTTTCAGAGTGAGACATCCAGTCTGCACCTTGCAGACGTCAGCATGCAATGGTTCCCCCTGCCAACAAGACAGCTCAGGCAGGTCAACCTGGTCAGACACCTCTTTCTCAGCAAGTTCCAGGTGCTCCTTTTCAGGGCTGGATGCTTCCTGTACTGTGTGAATGGAGGGGGCTGGTGTCCCAGGCCCCCTGCCTCTTCTCTTCCTGAGGGGTATGCGGTCCACATTTTCAGACTCCAGGTTTCCTGACTCCCCTGACGACTTGCTCTGGCCCTTGTGGGCAGCAGAACCTATTCAGGCAATCCCAACATCTCAGCATTCACCTTGAACTCTACTTCTTTCCAGACCGCATGCTCATGGTCATTTACCAACAGACAGCCAACAGGAATAGCAAGGTTGACAGCTACTTTCAGAGTTGCCCCACACCAATTTAGGGTAACCGTCACCACAAGATGGTAGCTGACCTGGTTAATAGCATTCACCACATGGTGGCACACATCAGTAATGATATGCTCTGAGGACACTAGCTGACACCTCATAGTAGTCATGCTGGCTCATGTGCTTCTCGGCCAGGTAAAATGCCATGCAAGCCAACCTGTAATCAATAAAAGCAGTCCTTGACACTTGTGTTTTAGAGTGTCAGTGGTGTTGTAGAGTCTTCCATATATAGTAGCTGCTCTTCACCTTAAACTTAGGAACTACCCAGGGTTCCCTACTTCCTTTCTTCCATAATTTATGTGGCACACTAATCCTGAAAGGGTATTGCATTGACTTATACTGGGTGCTCCCCTAAGTCTAGACAAAGCTATGTCTCTCTGACCAGCTCTAATAAGAGTAAAACACATGTCAGGGACTGTTTTATTCATGACATTACTTTGTTATAAGCTAGTGAATGTATTTACACTAAATTAAGCAAAGGTATTTCCTTGAGGAAGTTTTACTTTGATGCCTAGTTTGGTGTAATATCCGATAGATCTGTCTGAAACTTGCCCTGTTAAATCCATAGTGGATGAACTGTTTTATGGGGAAATTTGCATACCGATTTGTAGAATGGCACCAAAACTATTCACAACAAAATGTAAATTTTCAATGGAAACTCTGACCTAACCATAACTTTGCAGGTGCTCTTTCCACTGGTAATATTAGTTAGGACCACGTTTCCATAGGAAATTGATTTTTTGGTTTGCTTATAACTTTGAAGCCGTTTGACGAATCTTTACACAACTTTCCAAAAAAAGATCTTACTTATATCCACCTCATCTCCTTCCTAGAAAGTTTTGAAGTGATTTGTCAAACGAGAGTCAAGAAAAAAAAGGAGTTAAAATGCATTTTTCTCCTGTAATTTTTCCATAGGAAAATTGAACATCAATACGGCAAAACCTGCTGAACAGAATTAAACCAAATTTGGCACAAAGCTAGATCTTGGTCCAGAAAGCGTGCTTTTTGTCATTTGGTGTAAATACGTTCACTAGTTTTTGGGGAATTAAGGTTCAAAAGATTTTATTTGATTGACTGCCACCATATCACAAAGATGTGGCTGCAGCCATTTTAGGACTTGGTACTCAGTCCCCTGTCCTGTGAAAAAAGTTTTTTAAAAACATACAGGGGACAGGGTATGGATACCCTGTACCCCTAGGCCTAGCGGTGGGGACCGGAAGGACCCCTCAGTGGCCCAAAAATGATTTTGTTTATCGGGTCCGCTGATAAAGGTAAGAACATCTCTCGCCTTTTTTTAAGTAGCCACTTGGGGGGTCTTGGTTGTTTTTTCATATGGGAGTGGGCATGCCTCCCCCCTCCACGTGCCTCCAAAAGATCCCGTGAGACTGATACTATAATTAGGGGAGGGGCTTGTGCCCCCCTCCCCGATGCAGTATCCAGCTCTGCTCCACTAATCATTGCTGGCCACTCAATGCTTGCTGCCTTTGCGGTGGAATCGCAGCAGAAAATTGGGTGAAGTATTTCAGTGACCAGCTTTCCCAACGTATGAGCTCATGACGACTCCCTGGCTACAGCTAGCCTAAGCCACAGGTATCGACTAACCAGTCTGTTGGTAAGCTCCAGTGTGTTGTACCCTTGAGAATGGTAAACAACCCCTCATGAGAAAACATTTCATGAGACAAATGCAGGTAAATAGAAAGACCCTTCTTCAGGTCAGAACCTAGTCGCAATGCCAGCCTCTTCCATGCCCACTGCCAGCCATCCCATGGAACCCCTGCCTAAATGTCCCAATGTACATTCCTAGATGATGACCTCACTCCATTTGCCTGGCAATGTTGCAAAACATAACACCTTAACACCTTTCCAAGTCCGTCAGACACCTTTTTGAGAAAGGCGAATGTCTCCAAAACGATTCCACCATTTCGATGGAACCAAATAACGGATCTGCACTGAGTAAAGTCCTACCTACCTTCATGTCCAATTTGGTAACTTCTGCTCAACAGATTATGCTGTAGTGAAAAGCAAAATTCCCTTGGGGCACTTACATGGGAAAATGCTATTTTAATTCTTCACATATAAAGAATCCGATGTGAATGTGCCAAGTATCCGATAGATGTCTGGTTGATTTGTCGAGGCATTACACTATATACGTCAAGATGGCGGCGACAAAGACCAGGATTTGGAATAACGTAAGTCACCAGTAGGTAGTCAAGTTATCCTTTTACTGGTCCCTGCCTGGCAGTGCCTTTTTACTCGCAATGACACATAATTAATGTAACAACTGAATACAGAATAAATGTGCTGAATTGTAATAACGTGAAACAGAGAGTATTTCAAGCTTGCCTTAACTTAAAACAATGTACGGGAGCACTAGTAATGCTCTTGAATTATTTGTATTTCTTCCAGAAATGGGCAGAGTGGAGATGCAGGGGCTCGAAGACGGTGTGAAAGACACAACAAAGCCTCATTAACGAGCAAATGGTCTTTTAAAGACCTGTGAAGTACTCGGGTGCGGCTGTGTGTGTTCCCGGGAAGCTGTCTCAGAGGGGGAGGGGGGGGGGCTACAAAAAAGGGGGGGAGGGCGGGGGGATAGGGGGGTGCTGAAGCCCTTTCAGCCCACTGGGCGTTGCGCGCCTGCACACAACCGCAGTAAACAGATAACCTCAAAACATTTAAACAGTATTATTTTCAAATTCACATTCTTCCTACCCCCGCCCCTCCCAGTAATACGGAATATTCGAGCAGGGCCTGGCTCAGGGTATTGTCGAAGTTTGTGGAAATTGTTTCAGTCAGGCATGCTCTCCTGAGCAGGTCATAATGCGCCTATAATGACAGTACTTGCAGGCAAGCATGCGGGCGCTCACTTTGGCGGAAGGGAATAATCGCTCACATTGTACCTGAGAAGCAATAATGTGCGCTTCAAGAGATAAACAGTAATTTCACCCTAAACGTGCTTTCCGGTGTTTCTGTTTTCGTTCTCCTCTTACCACAATACAATTAAGTTTCAGGCAGGTGCAGGCACGGTCTGAAATTCCCAGTCCTTCTCGAAAGCAGGGTTTGCACGGTGGTGCCAAGAATATGCTCGAATGGTTGGGGAGTTTGGAAATCTTGTGTTAAATGTTATGCATTAAAAATGCAAAAATATTAAATGTGATTTTGTGAGGCTGCTAGTATCATTGGGCAGCTCACATACTGGGCCTATTCACAAACGAAAAAAAAGTTAAGTACGCAAGAAGATTTACATCTCTGCATGAACGTACTGTACACATTTTTGCAATTTATAAACTATTCCAGGAGTATGCCTGAAAAAGGGCACCACTCAAGTTTCCAGGCTTGGAAGGCTATTCACAAAGGTAACTCACACTTGCGAGTAATTTACATGTGTGATTTAGTCTTATACTTTGAGTAACTTTATTATTTTTGGCTATTCTCAAAATTCGTGGGTTAATTTGCTCAAAAGTGTGGACTTACATTTATCCACCCCCTCAGTTTATGGGCCGGAGTCATAATAGTGGTAATCTACCACCATATAGTTACTACATGTAGCTTACAACTGTATGTTATGTCTGGCGGCACCTCCACACTCAGGGCGGAGACTCCACCTTTGGGGCGGAGATTCCGCATGGTAGAGAATATGAGACTTCGCCCTTGAGGCGGAATCTCCACACACAGGGCGGAGACCTTCAGATGGCTGTGCATAGGACACCTCTACATGGCAGTGAATAGGAAAATGTGTGCACCTAAAATAAATCAGTATAGAAAAAAAACCACAGGAGTGTAACCCGTAGACCAAACTGAGATCAGGGTAATAACAATGTAATTGCAACAATATCTCAGCAGGAATTATTGAATTATTTGCAGTCGTATGTACAAGACATTACAAACACACAGAGAGAAAAAGAGGCTGCAAATACTTTGATTAATGCGCCCATAGGCGTCATATTTTTAGAGAAGATTAACGAAAGAGTCAACAAATTATAACAGCACTGTTTGGTCTAAATACCAAAACAACCCTAAGAAAAAAAGTGTACAATGTGCTCGTGACATAAGTGTGACGGCGCAAGTGACAACGTGAAGAAAACCATAGCAAGGGGCGCAATACGGTATATACAGAGTATGTACAAATTAAAGGTTCCAAGCAACGATTTCAATTGTTCATCTGAAAGTTTTCAAAGAGTTTTTTTTCTGAGGGAACCAAAGGATCAAAAGAGCGCCAAAAGGATTTGGAGCTGATGGGCACAGGTCGACGACGTTTCGATCCTTAATTATTTAGGATCATCCTCAGGACCAGGGTCGCAATTTTCAGGGAGTGAGGTGGCCCGGGGGAGGGGGACTCTGTCAAGGAGGGTTCCGGGTAGATAGACGAGAAAGTCACGATGTGTCCAGGTGAGACATCAGAAGGGGACTCAAGTGAATTTAAGAGTCTCGCTGGCAGGAGCGGAGCTGCGGAACCGGAGGGGGAGCGCACAAGGGCGCTTCAGTGTATTAGATTAGCAGGTCAGGGGAGTCGTGGTCCAAATTTCCGAAGGTACATCAAGCCGCCACGGACGTCGTCGTCGACCTGTGCCCATCAGCTCCAAATCCTTTTGGCGCTCTTTTGATCTTTTGGTTCCCTCAGAAAAAAAACTCTTTGAAAACTTTCAGATGAACAATTGAAATCGTTGCTTGGAACCTTTAATTTGTACATACTCTGTATATACCGTATTGCGCCCCTTGCTATGGTTTTCTTCACGTTGTCACTTGCGCCGTCACACTTATGTCACGAGCACATTGTACACTTTTTTTCTTAGGGTTGTTTTGGTATTTAGACCAAACAGTGCTGTTATAATTTGTTGACTCTTTCGTTAATCTTCTCTAAATATATGACGCCTATGGGCACATTAATCAAAGTATTTGCAGCCTCTTTTTCTCTCTGTGTGTTTGTAATGTCTTGTACATACGATTGCAAATAATTCAATAATTCCTGCTGAGATATTGTTGCAATTACATACCTAAAATAAATCAGACACACCTGACATATATTCCATTACAACCACTTACGTATGGCTTTGGGCCAGAACCCACATATCTCATGCCTTTAAACATCTCTGGCTACAAGCACTAACCTATATCTGTTCTTCACTCATGGTGGTTACTAGTAGGCAGTTATAGTTAGGACCTAGTTTTCATAGGAATAACGCTGTTTGATGAATCTTCACCAAATTATCACAACTAGTTTGCCACTCTATTCAGCTGCTGTTTGGAAAGTTTCACGGTCATTTGTCAAGGAGGGGCCAAGAAAAATGGGGGGTCCAAAAACACAGTTCCCCATGCAATTTCCCATAGGGATTTTGAAGACGACCACAGCCTGAACTGCTGAATGGAATGACACCAAATTATGCAGAAATCTAGATCTTGGTACAAAAAGATCTCTTTTTGTAATTTGGTTGAAATCTGTTTAGTAGTTTTGGAGTTCTTAAAGTTTTTTTTAAAAACCTAGGGACGTGGAGCCTCTGCGGATTCGACAGATCTCATGATGAGATTTGATTGGTTGCCACCCCTTCAACCACAAAGTGTTGGCAGCCATCTTGGGACAGCCCGTGTCCCTCCAAAAAACGCTAAAAAAAACAAGGGGCAGGGTAGGAATCCCCTGACTCCCCATGTCAGGTGGTAGGGTCCACCTAGGGTCAACATTTTTTTAAAACATTTTTTACGGCAAATTTACAGAGGATCTGCAGTAAAATGAAAAAAAAAAACATGCGTGGGCTCCAGCGAATGTTTTCTTCATGTCCCCATAGTTGGGGTGTGGATTCATAAATATAATTGGGGAAGGGGTCCTGCGTGGCCCTCCTTCCCAGGCCGATTTTGGCCCTGGGGACCTTATCCCCTGGGGCCCGGCCTTACAAATTCAGTGGGAGGAGCCAGGCGGCCCTTCTCCCGGGCCCAGCCGATATTCAGAAGGGGATAGAGGCCAATTTTGGCCCTAAGTCCCCCATCCCAGGGGCCTGGACTTAATATAAAGTGAAAGGGGGGCATGCGGCCTCTCTCCCAAGCCGCTTTTGGCCTCAGGGACCCCATCCCCCAGGGCTAGGCCTTACAAATTAAGGGCCATATTACAATGTCGGTCGGAAAGGCTCTGAACGGTTCCGACCAGCATTCTGAGACTCTGCTGTTTTATTCGGACAGCCTTTCCGAATCGGTTTGTCCGACACAGAACGGCTGTTGAAAAATGAATTTAGGAGCCCGTAGCAGGCCCCCCTTCACCCGGAGTAGGTAGTAATATACTACAAAGAAGAGTAACGTCGAAGGCAAGTTACGGGTAAGTTACATTATGTAGATAAGTATAGTAAAGGAATAGTACTTTTATATTTTATGTTTAGAAAAATCTATGTGTTACTTTATTTAGACCACAAATTATGAAATAGTTACTTTATATTTGTTCACATGGCCACATAAACAATGCACATTTTTTATTTAATGTGAACCCTGTACTAGTAACAATTAAGTGACTAATGTATGCTTTCAATTATCACCCAAAACATAGAAAAGGTCATGGGGGTCTGTTTGCGATAACTCTACCCACTGGCAATAGATCGTAGTAGCACTGAAAGTTATTCTTGTTTGCACACTATGCCACCTCAGTTTTGCCCTAGCCATATGAAAATCAGTCCTCACCCTGCTCCTTATGGGACAGTGCAGGCTGAACAGGCAAGCCAGGTCCTCCCTGAACTGAAAGACAAGCAGCACTCCACCTGTTTCTCCCCATGGTACAGGCTAATGAGCTGGGTACAGGTTGGTTCCAGTGACATAGTGAGCATGGGACCCAAGCCTGGGCATACCCGTTCCACTTTGGGCGGTATGTAAAACACAAAACGTGATGGGAGGCTGCTTGCAACAAATAGAACCACTGGCAATATCTCGGGGCAGCACTCCAATCCATCGTTCTTTTGCTCACCATCCCACCTCAATTTGGACCCAGCCATGTGCAAAGTAGTCTTCACCTTGCTCATCATAGAAACCGTGCTGGTCGAATTGCCACATCGAGTCCTCCCTGAACCAGAACACAAGCAAACCAGGAACGGTTTCAACCTAGTTATGGGCTCATCAGTCAGGTACAAGTTGGTTACAGTGACACAGTGAGCACGGGACCATGTCTGGGCATCCCCATGCCACTTAGGTTGTTAAATGAAACACACCAAAGGTGATGGGAGCCTGCTTGCACTACATATAACCACTGGCAATAGCTCAGGGTAGCATTCCAACCCATCCTTGTTTTCCTCACCATGACACCTTATTTTGTACCCATCCATGTGCAAATCAGTGTTGACTGTGCTCCTCATGAAACCAGTCCAGGTCGAACTGCCAAGCCAGGTCCTCCCTGAACATGAACACAAAGAACCCAGGACTGTTATCGCAGGAGTTATGGGGTCATCAGCAGGGTACAGTTTGGTTCTAGTGACACAGTGAGCACAGGAGGCACTTCTGGCCATACCCATCTCACTTAGGTACATGAAACACACAAAAGATGATGGGGGGCTGCTTACAGTAAGTCTAATTCCTGGCATTAGCTCTGGGTAGCACTCCAACCGATCATTATTTAGCTTACCATGCCATCTCAGTTTGCACCCACCCATATACAAATCATTCTTCACTCTGCTCCTCATTCATCACCCATTAAGGAGTAGATAAATATTGTGCTCTTGAAGTGGGAGTTGTACTTAAAGTCCAAAAGGAAATCAAAATAACTAACAACATTTTGTACCTAAAATATACCCTTTTGTCTTTGTAATGTGTTTTGGATCCTTAATACTGACAAGTCTTTCAATAGCAAATTGAATGTTATCATTAGTGTTATATTTTTGCCTCCAAAGTGAGTTGTTAAATCACACAGCATTTTTGCAGGTAATATAAATAATGTTTGCATAAATCTAGTAGTATAGGCCTACGTTTGTAGCGTGAATGAAAAAATAATGCAATAGCAATGTGTGTTACAGCCCAATTGTGCTTCTTAGGTTGCATACTATTAGTTTATGTTATCATATAAAAACGTTTGTGTCTCTTTGACATATGGTTTCAAAAAGCACCCAAAATATAACATATAAATGGTGAGTTTACCTTCTGATCCTATACTGTATAGGTTTACATGGCCATATGACCGTAAATATCACTCAAATAGTTGTAGGTACAGTCTAATATTCTTAAAGTCTACATTCTAGTCTATTTGTTATATACTGTGCCTCTTTACTACTGTTTGGGCTATTTTATTAGCACAATCTTACATATAACCAATCACACTGTTTATTTCATAAATGTAAAATCTGAAATTGTATCTAATCGGACAGTGTTATAGGCCAGTACATAATTGTTGTACTTTGCTTGATTCCCTCAGTGTTTCTTCAAGGTTTATCTTACTCTTAAAAGAAGATACTTTGTGTGTGGATCATTGGATGTAGTTGTACCTTTGGGCTCGAGAGTATGCCAAGATTCATGGAATTGAGCATAATTTAGGTTTGCCAAACGTTGAAATCATATGGGTGGTTGAAAAAGGTTTAAGGTGGAATATCATCTTACCTCCTATTTTATCTCTTAGTGATTGCGAGCATCCCCATTTTATAATTATTCATTGTGGAGGCAATGATATTGGTCACCTCAATGGTGTTCTAATTGAAATAGAGATGAAGGGGACGTTTACATCCTTAATGACTTAATTTCCTCACACCATTTTGTGTTTTCAAACATTTGCCAAAGGATAAAATGGCAGTACTTATTAGCAAATGTGGAAATGTATGAGAAAACACAAAGACATATAAACAAAACGCTGTTTGCCTTCCAAACGGATCACAGCATGTCTTCAATATATCAACTAAACCTTTCCTTTTCACAAACTGATCTATATTGTGATGATGATGTACATTTTACATCTAATGGAAATAATGTGTTCATTAATAACATCCGGCAATTCCTCCTCAACCATATCTAAAGCCAAAGTACACACTTCTACTCAAAGGCTCTTTTAAGAGCCAACCTAACAGAAAGACGAGTAAATCTAAAAATATTTGTGTCCTTTAAAAAAATAAATACTTTTGTGGTACTCTCTAGAGACTCACGTGATAGTATCGCAGTACTCCATTTTTTCCCCACAGGAGTTAGACGACCAACGGAAAAAAAGCCCCCTTGGCCAATCAGATGGCTTTATTTTTTTATTTTGCGCAGCTGCAGGGCTCTAGCGAGCCTCTCGCGAACCGAATAGCCCAGATATACAGGGGCCGATTCACAGAACTAATCTGAGATAAAATCCTAAACTTACTACTATTGGTATGCGCAGAAGGCATTTAGTAGTAGTAAAGTTAGAACTCCTAACTTTACTCCTACTAAATGCCTTTTGTGAATACCGAAAGTTGTTAAGTTAGGATTTTGTCTCAGTTTAGTAGTAAAAACCACTTTCTGGACCAAGATTCAGCTTTCTTCCAAATTTGGTACAATTCCATTTAGCCAGCGCTGCCAATGACAGTACCAACACAACTACTAACCATCACACTTCCACAAGTGTGACATCTTAGACTATTCCAGGCCCCCAAAGTCATAAGAATGGCTTGGCTGGCAAGTATAAATCATTTTTTATGTATGTTAATTTGATAAGAAAATGTTGCTGTGCTCATTTCTAAATTAGGCAAACAGCATCACCACCATGTGGCAGACTGTCATAAGTGCCAGTGTTGATAATTAAGTGCTGGTACCAGTACTGGAAACCTCCTGCTCAAATTAATCCCTGAAAAGAGATCTACAACTGAAATTTGATTAATAGTGCCACAGCAAATTGCTACACCCATCCACACTCCTTTTTGTGCAGGTCTCAAAGTTGCAAGCGTGTTGGGGTGTACCATACCCCTGTGTTTTCCCCTAGTAAATATTGCACACCAAACCAGGCAATATTTATCAGGGGAAAATGACCAGTAGTAAATACTGGGAAATCTGACTTTTGTTGTTGAAAGTACCAAATTCCATGTTATTCCACAACGCAATAGACAAAACTTGTAATATGTGCTATTTACTCCTCCCGATTCTGACCCCATGGTTTTAGAGGGTGAAATAAATAGCACCTGTCCCTTTGAGACACACATAATCAAAGCCTAAAACTATGTAATATGGATGATCTATAGAACGGCCCATCACTATTTGGTAAATGACACTGAAATACCCCAGCCGCAACCTCACAAACTACATTACTTTAATGTGTCTTGTAAATATAACTGAGATTTCAATTGCAGGGTCACTTTATTTCAATATATGCTATGAAGAGACAGTAGAATAGCTCCCTATAGCACACTTTGACATCTAAAGTTCCCATGTGCCAACCTTAGGGTCATAATAAAACCCCCTGCAGCCTATGCGGCACGGGGGCCTCCAACCCCCCAGGGGAGCCCAAATTCTTCATGGGGATTCCCATTCAGCCCAGGGCCAATGGATATATTGAAGGTATGAGATACTTGGGGGCCCCTCGTCACATTCTGCAGATGAGACTCCATCTTTTCGCAAACCGCCACTGGCCAGTCTGCGAACAATGCATCCTTTATCAGCAGTAGGGGTGCATAAAAGTATGTCACAAAGTGAAAATTGCCTCATTTCTATTTTTTTTTACCTCCAGACCAAACGTGCTATATAAAGCACAGGGGATTTCCCCATCTCATCCCCACACAATCTGGGCATCACTTAAGAACAAAATAAAAAAAAAATAGCCGAGGTTGGGGATAGCTTGAAAACAAATACCATTTAGTCACACTCACAGTAGACATACAACTTTCTATTGGACTGTGATTTAATAACAATATCATTAATTTCATGAATTATTTATGCCAACCATATGTTTCCAAGATCTTTTGTGTATATCCAAGAAAGGTTATTGTGTAAGTGACAGACAGTATCTTAGAACTGAGCAATTCTTTCCTGATTCAATAATTTTTTATAAGACATAAATATACACTCAAAATCAAAATGTACAAGATGACTACTATATACTCATTAGCACTATAATTCATTCCTTGTATCTCATTGCTCGATTCTATATCATAGTTGGTACATTCTTCATCTCAAACTCTGATCCACCGGGAGTTAATAATCAAGTAGGCAGAAGTTAAAGTCTGAAGGATTTCTGCCTTGCCCAAAATCAGTTCAAAACTCAACTCATTACAGTTCATAGACTCCTCCACTTAATCGGGTCAACACATTTTGGCCAGAACAAATTACAGCCTCTTTTGGACTAAACAAAGACAGGTGATGTTGTATCAGGCACCCTGCAGGATAAATATACAATACTTCTGGGTGTCCACAGGTAATGAAATGTTTTAACTGTTTTGCACCTGTATGTGCCAGATTTCCTTGTAACATAGCCATATGTCTATGCTAAAAATTAACAGTTCACGCTATTTCAAAATATTTCTGTCAAACAATTTACCCCAAGTGGGATAGTAAGGTATTCAACTCACTCATTGACTGGCTGGTTTATTTTGTCAAGTACACAATGCACTTCAAATAACTATACTTGCATGGAAGAGGGTGGGTGGTCTTATAATGAAGGAGATGGGTTTTCAGGTTCTATCAGCAAATCGAACTATTCACCAGAAACTGGACATTTGGTACGTCCCGTGGAGAGTTTGAATTTCGTTTGGGGGGGCGGTGACTGAAAGTGAACCCCCTCGACCTTCAATGCTGCAGCGTTTAGTGTGTTGATCTGGTGGTCCAGCCATTCATACCAATACCAGTGATATCATAATAACATATTGTGCAGGTTAAAGATGGCTTTCTCTGAGGAGAAAACGTGTAAGGTGCATTTTTAGAGGAAATCCTTTTAATGTTTGGACGTACATAAGCATATTGACGAGAATAGCTGACTTCTGAGACATTCAGCAATAAAGACCAGGAGTTCACCAAATATTTTAAGATACATTCTCCATGAGAAACAATGATAGTGAGGTTGTATTTGATATGTGCATAACTAAAAACCCCACTGGGTTTGGGATACAGAGACTAAATCAGGCAAATTGAGGAAGAAAACTGAATTTCGTGTATAACATTAAAGTAACCAATTCAATTCAAATCTTTATTCGATCTTAAAAAAGCATGAGATCATAAAAGTACATCAAATTTCATTGGTTAAAAATGGTTCAATAAAAGAAATAATCCCAAACAATATATCGTACCGGCTATTTAATCCACATATACATCATCTTTGGCACCAAGTTAAAACAATTGATAAAGATAAAATAAAGTAGGCAATCCCGTCAGCTAGTTACAGGTCCACTTGTCTCCTTTTTTTTCATGCATGCCCATAAGTAAGATGCCAAAGAGAAGCATACCAAAGAGTTTGGAAGTGATTTAAAAAAGTACAAGGCTACACGACAAGACCTAAAATGATGAGCTTTACAAATCGGAAGAATAAAATTCTGCCTTTCCTGACGATAGAACCCACAGAAAAATAGAACATGAAGATCACTTTAGGGTGAATGGCTATCACATGGACACGCAGAAAGTTCTGAGTGTTTATATTTCTTGCCAGGGTAACCTAACATCAATGGGATCAAGTTAAGACGTAATCTCAATAAAATATATTTATGGTGTGGGATGTTAACCGCTGCCAGATAGAGATAACCTCCCTCGTGAACCGATGGAATTAATTCGTACACAAGGGCTGACCTTGTTTGGTAATTCCTTTCCCTCCTCTGATAGCGAGCCCGTGACATATAGGTGTCGATCAGTCTACGTCTCGATATGTTCATACAGGTAGGTGGGTCCTTAAAAAGTTGTTCAAGCTAATATCCGTCAATTCCTTCTCTGCATATTGCAACCATCTAATCCTGGTATAGATCCCTGAATTTAAGATGTTACTTATAATATTCTGGGTGAGTGGGACAGTGTTCCTCCACCAGATAGAGAACCAGAGGAGGAGTGGCACTAGTTTGACAGCATCCAATATGTAGGGTAAGGCCAGTTCTAAGTGTAGGACATAGTTGGAGTAGGACTGAGGGAAATAGGTGAAAGCTTTAAATTTTTTATTTTCTATGGCCTGGAGGTAGTCACTAGGTGCCAGCCCACATACCCCCGCCCCATATAGGGCTGCAGCCATAATTTTGGCGCGGTAAATCTTTTTCACAGGAATTAGGGGTTTTGCTCCCAATCTTTTTGAGAAAGATTTTAACGTCATTAGGCTTCTCTCCATGCCCATTGCTCTTCCCTCCACCAAACTAGACAACAATTGTTTTTTGTCAAAGAGTATACCCAGATAAGGAAAAGACTCCACTACTTCAATTTTCCCTGATTCCGTAAAGAAGGGTGAGGTTTTTACCCGTTTCCCTGCCCCAGCCACAATTGAGTGCATGAAGGATGAATAAGCCAATATCAAACGCTGGAGCTCCATCCCCGTTCGGGTCAGTCATCAAAACAGCATCATCAGCGTAAGCTAAGATTGGTAATCGTTGGCAGTTTATAGATACTGGACCGCCCAGGGCTGCGTCGTCGAGATGTTTACCTATACCGTTTGTGTAGATTGAAAAAAGAAACGGTGCGAGGACGCAGCCCTGCCTTACCCCTCTTAGGATCTTGAATGGCCGGGTACACTCCCCGTTTCTCCCATAACGGTCCGATGAGGAGGCATTGGAGTATAGTTGGCGGATAATGGTTTCCGTAAAGCCCACAGCACGGAGACTGCCCTGCTATACATGGCTGAACATCTGCGCTCCGTGCTGGACACCGGTCAAACAGCGGCACTCCTTTTGTTAGACCTGAGTGCCGCCTTTGATACGGTGTCCCATGACATCTTGATGCGGCGGCTAGAGGAAGCTGGGGTTAGGGGGTTGGCACTAGGCTGGTTCCGCTCCTTTCTCTCCAACAGATCCTTCCAGGTTGCGATACCACCCGGTAAGTCCACCTCTCACCCGCTCACGTCGGGGGTTCCTCAGGGTTCATCTCTGAGCCCCACTCTTTTTAATCTTTATGTGAGGCCGCTGGCTGCGGTAGTCAAAAGCTGGGGCCTGACAATGGTTTCCTATGCGGATGACACGCAGCTGGCGGTCACACTAAGTGGGGACTCAGCTATGGATGCCCTCAACTTTTGTGAGGGGTTGCGCTCGGTGGCCAATTGGATGAATCAGAACTGTCTCCAATTGAACACTAAGAAGACAGAGGTGATGGTGTTTGGTAAGCTTCCTGGATGTTGGAATGATAGTTGGTGGCCCCCCGAACTAGGTATGATCCCTTCTCCTGTAATGGAGTTAAAGAACCTTGGGGTCTGGCTGGACCCTTCCCTTAGTTTCACCTGCCATACGAAGAAGGTGGCTGCCTCTTGCTTCGGCATTATCAGGAGCATTAGGCCGGCGCTCAAATTCTTTGATGCCAGCACGAGACAGCTGGTGGTCCAGGCCTCGGTATTATCCAGGATAGACTATGCCAGTGCTCTGCTTGCAGGCACGAACAAGGCTGAACTTCTGCGGCTACAACGAGTGCAGAATGCCGCCGCAAGAGCAATATTTGGGTTGCCCAAACGTTGCTCAGTGTCCGGAGTACTGCATACTCTCCACTGGCTGCCTGTGGCGCGGCGCATTGAGTTTAAGGTGCTTTGCCTGGCCTTTAAAATTTTGAAAGGCTTGGCTCCTCCTATTCTCACGAACCTTCTAACTCTGTACATTCCTTCTCGCTCTTTGAGATCCTTGGGCCAGAACTTAGCTGTTGTTCCCCGTTTTCTGTTGAACAGGACGGGTGGCCGCTCCTTTCGAGTAGTAGCTGCCAAGCTCTGGAACGCTCTTCCTTACGACATCCGTGCTGAGGAAGATTTAACTAGGTTCAGAGGTGTCATTAAAACGTTTCTTTTTAATAAAATTTAGTAACCCGTTGCATTCTGTGTTGTTGTGTTTACCTTTTCTGGCGCCAGGACGCCCCTTTGCTGGGGTAGCTGTGCGCGGTACAAAAAACAGTAACATAACATAACATAACATAAAATCAAGTATCTCCTTATCAATCCCTATTTTCTCCATTATGTGTCAGAGTCTAGAATGGGACACGCAGTCGAAAGCTGCAGATAAGTCCATAAATGCAAGGTAGATTTTCCCCCCCTTGGCTCTGACATATATGTCCATAATCAAGGAGAGATTTAGGCTCTGATCCATTGTTCCCCTACCCTCCTGAAAGCCATATTGGGACTCCATTAGAATACTTTTTCCCTTCGCCCATCCCTCCAATCGCGACAATAGAAGACTGCCCATAAGTTTGGCTGTCGTATCTATTAAGGAGATTGGTCGGTAATTTTTTGGGTTACCTTTATCGCCCTTTTTATAAATCGGAACAATAATACTTGTGTTCCAAGAGGGCGGATGGCCAACAATGGCGATTTTATTAAACACATTGGTTAATAAAGCGACCCGTACGTCCCCATTTTCTTGAAAAATATCTATGGGGACACCGTCGGGCCCTGGCGCTTTCCCAATGCTACAGGCTTCTAACCCAGCTCTAACTTCACTAATCGAGAAACAGAGGTATTTCCCATGTGCATCGCCTGGGGTATTTCTCTGTGAGGGTGGAAGATAGTTTGGGGAAAAAATAGTTGAGAAATGAGCTACCAACTCCTCCTCTCCTACATTAACATCTAGGTGCCGATTCCGATCCTGTAAAACCCGGGTACAAATGGTCGTGAGGAGCGTTTTCTCCATCCGACTCGTACCCGGGAAAAACACCTTACAAACTCGCAAGTACGATTCGCACAGAAATACCATTTCCGTACGAGTCGTACAAAAGACCGACCGGCAAAAAAATACATACAAATCTGAATCTGGACGGCGCATACGCGACGTCCGGACGGAGTCAGGCAGCGTTTTACGGACCAGCAAGTACGATTCGTGCCTACGTCACTCCGCACGTAGCATTTTTTACGGGAGCCAAAAACTGCTGGGAAATTGAGGACAACGCGAACAAGGAGCACCGGTACGCGACGGAGAGCGATGGACCCCAACCTACGCGTCATCCCGGCCCTCATAGCCTACGACCTCGTGTTCAGAAACCGACGCAGACGCCGCAGAAGGTCAGAACAACCCCCAGGGGCAAAGGGGGGGGGGGTGCAAGGGGCAGGAAACATAACCCACACCCCACAAAAAACAAATATATCCTGCACATTAATTACCTCCATGGTCTGGTCATTTCAGGGGGCGTGTCCACCAATCCCACGTCCCACCACAACGGAAGTGGACGTGGACGCGTACCCGTCACCACCACAATGGTGGTACGGGACGTACCCACACCCCTCAGAGCGTGGGTACGGTCCGTACCACCATTGCAGTGGTGATGTAGGGGTACGCGTGTATGGACCGTACCCACACCCCCAGAGCGTGGGTACGGTCCGTACACGTGCACCCCTACGTCACCGCCACAATGGTGGTACGGCCCGTACCCACGCCCCCCAGAGCGTGGGTATGGGCCGTACCACGCGTACCCCTATATCACCGCCACAATGGTGGTACGGCCCGTACCCACGCTCTGGGGGGCGTGGGTACGGGCCATACCACGCGTACCCCTACGTCACCGCCACAATGGTGGTGCGGCCCGTACCCACGCCCCCCAGAGCGTGGGTATGGGCAGTACCACCATTGTGGCGGTGACGTAGGGGTACACGTGGTACAGCCCGTACCCACGCCCCCCAGAGCGTGGGTATGGGCCGTACCACACATACCCCTACATCACCGCCACTATGGTGGTACGGCCCGTACCCACGCCCCCAGAGCATGGGTACGGGCCATACCACGCATACCCCTACGTCACCGCCACTATGGTGGTACGGCCCGTACCCACGCCCCCAGAGCATGGGTACGGGCCGTACCATGCATACCCCTGTGTCACCGCCACTATGGTGGTACGCCCCGTACCCACGCCCCCAAAGCATGGGTACGGGCCGTACCACGCATACCCCTACGTCACCGCCACAATGGTGGTACAGCCCGTTCCCATGCCCCCAGAGCATGGGTACGGGCTGTACCACGCGTACCCCTACAGCCCCATTACATGATGGATACGGTGTAGGTGTACGGCTTGGTGCAGCACATCAGCTGTAAATTGGGGGTGGTGTAGGCCCAGGACAGCAGTGTACCACAGCAAGGGCGCAAGTGGGTGGGTGGGTGGGTAGGTGCTGAGGAATACGAGCAGTGGACAGGGACATGTGAGGGGTGGGTGCCCATCACTCCCAGCAGTGGACAGAGACATGGGGGTGGGTGCAGAGGACTCCCAGCAGTGGACAGAGACATGGGGGTGGGTGCAGAGGACTCCCAGCAGTAGACAGAGACATGGGGGGGTGTACATCATTATCAGATGACCACAACTCCATGGGTGTATGTACGCATCCCTAACTTTGGACAATGATGATAGTGCCATAACAACACATCACTGACAGCAGTGTCCCACTCCCAGGAGGATGGATGTCTTTCCCCCACTGCATGACACACCACATGTGGGTGTGAGGACAAATAACACATGCATACCCACCCCTGGCAGATGCAGCACAATACACACACTGAGATCATGCCACAAGACTGTATAGTCATGTCACTGCCTACTAAACTAAGAGAGCCAAAGAGAACACACACTGTCACACACATCCCAGGACTGATAGAAATGTCCAGGTGCTGGGCCAGCCACCAAGATGTTGTCTGTCATGGAGGGAATAGGGTGGAGCTCACACAGATACAATGCCCACAATTGTGAGTCAGGTGTTCAAATACCCAGCAGAACAAGTATCATATGTGTGCTAGGCTGGGATTACACACATGCATTGTGCGGAAAAGGGACAATTTCTCCATGAAGGCATGGCAAAATACTCTATACACAAGTACAGTGAGTACCAAGGATGGCACAGACGATGCAGCCGGAGACATTGCTGAGCAGGCATGGCCAGAGTTGAAGGGATCCATCACCAACAGAGGAAATGTAGACACAGGGCAACACAACAATTGTGCAACTCTCTGCAGGGAAGATGTCAGGTGCCACAGAGGAAGGAACACTCCTTGGGACAATGTCTCCAAACACAAAGAGCATACACGACAAAGAATCTTTGCAGAGACCTTGTGATGGCACGCAGATACCAGGTTCCACCCCATAAGCAGCAGACTACAACATTTCCCTGAAACATAACACATGCCCACAAGCCCAACTCCTGTAGCATCAGCATCAACATCAATACCGGAAATGCAAGACTTTTCCAACAAAAATAGAAAATGCTTTATTCAGCATGAAAATAATAATGTGTAAACGAGACTATTCACAAAGGCCAATGGCCAGTCCATATCATCAGTCCTGGGGGGGGGGGACACATGGCCATGCGTCTCCCCTAGCTTGTCTGCACATCAGAAGACTTTGTGTCGTCGACTGGGGGGGGGGGCATCATGTGGAGAAGGACCAGGCACCGCAGGGACAAGAGGGGTAAGGGTAGGTGTGGTGGGTGCAGGGACGGACGACTCCACCACAGGGGGTGGGGCAGCGCCAAAGGTGGAGGTGAGCTCAGCGCTGCACACTTCTGCCAGTTCTTCAAGCGTCTCCTCTGCACCCGGAAAAACAACAGGCCCCAAGGGGGGGGGGGTCGAAGGTATGGGTTGCAGCGCTACTGGGGGAGGTGGTGGACAGGCTGGGGGACTTAACTCCCCGACCCGTGGAGTGCCTTGACCATTTCCGGCCAGGTGAACTAGTGGGGCTGAGGCCCAGCCCAGCAAAGTGGGCCTCCTTCTCCGAATCTGGGGCAGGGGAGCCAAGGGGTGTGACATCGGAGAGACTGGGGAGTGAGTCATGTGGACGAGGACTGTGGCTGCATGCCTGCCTGTGTGCCCCAGACCCAGTGGGTGTGCCTGCCTCCCCCTGAGTGTGCGTGTCAAGAGGTGTGCGCTTGCCCTTACGTGATGGTGTGCTGCTTGTGTCTGGTGGGGTGCTTGTGTGTGGATGTCTTGGTGTGCTTGGGACATGCATGGGTGTGGGACTTGTGGATGGGGCAGGGGTGGGGGGGGACGCAGCGCTGCAGGTGACTCACTACTGCCGTCAGTGACGAGTCCAGGGACCTCAGCAACATCCGTTGGTCAGACATCGCTGATGACATGACCTCCATGTACGACACCATCTGGGTCAGCAGTCTGGTGTGGCCATGGAGGACAGTCAGGAACGATGTCTGCCCAACTTGCAACTGCCACTGAATGTCCACAGACTCGGCAGCGAGGGCAGCAGGGGGGACAGCAGCAGGGGGTGCGGTGCCTGGCACGAAGGAGACATGAGGTCGCCTAGCACGGACAGAAGGGACCCAAGCAAGTGGGAGGGCGGTGATGGGAATGGAGGGGGCGGTGACGGATGGAGTGCTGCTGCCAGCTGTTGGAGCAGCCTCCGCCCCCTCAGGGAGTTCAGCCTCGGACCCGTCAGCCTCGTAGTCAGTGTTGGTACTGGGCAGGTCATCCGCCTCACTCCCCTCGCCCTCCGTGCCACTAGAATCTGCCGACTCCTCAGCAGTGGTGGCACCAGTGCTCGATCCCTCCTCCACGTCCGTGCCGGTGTCTCCCTCGGTGTCCTCCGATGATGCTGTGGGCAAGGTGAAGAGACAGGAAAAAATCAGTCACCTGTCTACATCTGACACATGAGTTCAAACAAAATAGGCAACAGTGCATAACAGGAAAGGCATCATGAGTAACATCTAGAATACTCCCCACATATGTAAGCCCTGCACTCCCCAGTTGGTTGACCCACCATGCCACTTGGAAAAAATGAACATTAGGACACAACAGCAAATAACTTGAAATTCCAAGATCCTGAGAAGCTAGTGTCTGGGATCAGTTGAGCACAGCAAGACTATGAAGGCATGCCACCTCTTCTTCACTGTGAACCCAACAGTAATGTCGCACCCAAGGCCAAATACCACATGCCAATGCAGAAGGTGTCCCCACACGCAGAGACCTGTGAGTACTTAGGAAACCCCAAAGAAATACATTGTGATTCCTGGAGAATCACAACCCTTTACACAATGGACATGTCTAGAATGTGTGATTGTGCCACTTTGTGAACAGAACACACATGTGTCTGTATAACAGAAGTCACACAAGGAGGTGCACACCAAACTACATGTACACAGTCATTGTCTGAGCTGCCAGACTCATTCAAATAAGCCACTGTTAGCCAGAAATGGGGTATCGGTAAGTACATATACATGGCAGCACGGTGGTCTGGATAACTTGACACTCGTAAGTTGGCATCGGCAACAACCAAGGACTAACCCAAATGCAACCACACTGTGGGAACATGTATATGTATGAACTCTAAACACGTTTTGTTCAAACTGTGCCTTACTTTAAAATGTGCCAGCGGCTCCCAGGAAAGTGTAAAGGTGGTGTCTTGTGCACTTCCTTCGGAGACATCTGTCATGCAGGCACATTATTGTCCTTCACAACAAAACAACAAGGTCAAGCATATGAAACATTGAGACATGTTGACAGGTGTAGTGATTGCCAAGGGACAATTTCTCTGAGTAACAACTTGAATAATGTCATTTGTCACATGGCTATCCGTCACCTGATTACACAGTTGGCTACACATATGACCTACTGACTGTCATCTGGAGTGGCACACATGTCCACACCCAGGACAACGAATAAGCTAATGGGCCTGCAATTGTTTGGTAAAAAAGCCTAGCTGTACTGTGGGGACACCCTCATGGCAAGCCAGAATGTACCCACAGATGTCAGAACACAAAGTCACAACTGTGTAGCATCTGAACCACACACAGGTGCAAAAAATGTCCAAGCAGGATACATGATTGTCAAAAACTGACACAGGCTGGGAAGCACGAACATTAAGCACTGGCCAACATCACGGGGGCACTGCACGATGACTTTCTGTACTGCGAATCATCACACACAAGTCAGAACTGGCAATGAAACATCAGGGTTGAACATGTACGCCCCTCCCGCACACATCCACCTATACCTGAGTCAATGTGACTGATACCGATCGAGAGGTGACACCTCTTATTCAGGGTTACAATAACTGTGTTTGAAAACTAGCTTCATGAACACAACATCACCTTGTAGGGCTGCCAAAACATATTGGTCACAAACAAACATCAACAGATTGTTGTGAATAGCCACACAGGCACTGCCCAGTGTGAGTATGCACAAGCAAACTGGTGTATCCCTGTCCAGTGGACAAATGTATCACACATGTGAAAAATACTACCTAGGCCAGGGAACAATGCCACAGAGGCAGAGACATGCTGAACCCACAGTGAATGTGCACAGTGTTGGATGACACACATGAGTAGGAGGGCAGGCTGGGTCAGGGGACTGTAGTGGGCACACTGTTCCATGGTCCTGGAATGAGCTGACTGTAACAGGAGCAACCGTCCCGGCAAAATGCATATATCCCACTCATGCACATCATGTCTGAGGCCACAACATTGGTAATGCATGCTGCGATTATGTTCATTTGAAACCACACACTCCTATGTTGAGACTCATCATCAGTGCCAACAATTATGCACCCCCAAATGACTGAACAGGACAGGGCACAGGCAGACCACCCCCACACATGATGCTGAAAGCAGTGTGCACCTTGATAAACTGGCAGACTAGATGACCATGTGCAATAGTGATAACACACAGACCAGGTCACACATGTCAAGGAGGGGAAGGGAGGAAGAACAGCACATGTTGACTTGGGGGAACAGGATATGCACTGCACATATATGCCCTGGCAGTGTATCCAGGCGACTGAGCAGCTACAATAGCTGGCGACACACAACAAACATACATGTACCTACCCCCTTCCTGCTGCTGTAACTCCTTTATCCGCCTATCCAGGTCAGGGAAGACCACTGCCAGGACACGCTTCATCTGGTGGGTCAGGTGCCGGCGCCCGCCATGCTTGCGAGGAGCCTCCTCCTTCAGCATGACCGGGGCGATCCTCCTGGTCCAGCACCGGATGTCCTGCCATTTCTTCCTCACTTGTGGCAGGTGCCGACTGCGACCCTCCACCGATTGCACAGCCTTGATGGCATCCTTCCAGAACTTCCCTTTGTGGTAGGCGGTTACCTGTGTGGATGACAAAGTGGGACAACATCACTACACCTGCACCATGTCACAGAGACACACATTTGAACATCTTTGATTTGTTGAACAGGGCATAGTATGCTGGCAAGTAATAGCACCTTAGTCATAGGGACTTTTTCCACTGTGGACGCACCAATGCACTACATGGCATAGTAAGTACACAGGTGGCATGAGGGGTGCGAAACAATCCCTGATCATGGCACACACTGTGCATCCCAAGCAACACAAGGCTGATGGACAGCACCGCAAAGCAGTCACATACCCCAGTCCACTGACGAAACCTCAGCAGAGTACACAGACACACACAGGCACACATCAATCACCTGCCATTGGCAACAGCGGATGCAAACCTCACTCTGCACATGTGCCACTTGCCAGGGGGGTCACAGGTGTGGGGCTAGCACAGCAAGTCAGACACACAGCACGGCTTACTTCACACATCAGATGGATTGAGCAGTTGCCTCCTCTATGCAGCTGTGGTGCAACACTCCACATAGACACTCACCCACATGACAAGAAACATTCACAAACATCAATGTCCAGGGGGCGTACACATCATTTGGACACTCTCACCACTCTCACCACAGCTCCACTCAACTCTCACACACATCTGTGGGTGCAGTCACATGTCACACCGGGGTGACCACTGAATCACCGCAGGACAATAGAAAAAGAATGCCCAAGAGGATTAGGCTGGCTGAATGTGCCATGCACTATGCAGTGAATGTCGCAGTAAGCACAATGCAAGTGAGGAGTGCACACATGAACTACATCAAGCCCTGCATGAGAGACATAAGCCATCCACCCCTCCCTGGGACCCACTCCAACCAACATTGCATGTCTGTCACACCTGGACACAATGCCAGAAGTGACAGACACAATAAAGGTGCACAGGCAAAGGTAGTGGAGTCAGCACTCACCTGCTCCCCTGGTCGACCATACAGCATGGGGTACCGTGGGAGGATCACATCCAGCAGGGCCTTGTTCTCCTCCTGGGTGAAAGGCTGGGCCCTCTCCACAGTCCTTGACATGGTGCCAGAGGGAGACAATACAGCAGCAGTGGTATCGACTGACATGTTGTGCAGGCAAGTGCCCTCTCATGGGTTCTGCCTGCATTATATCTGCCTTGCTGGCCTATTTCATTTACAGGAGTACAGAGTGATTGGTCAGACTCCTTTGCATCCTACGTTTCCTCCAATCCCTTTAAACATACACCAGTGACAGCCTTCGCATCTTTCGATTTTGCAGCATCATGTCAAGTCAACAACCACTTTGCAACAATGTATAATGTGGCCAACTGCTTTTCCAGACTACATGATGTTAAATTTTGAACTTGAAACTCGGTATCCATGACAACCAGCATGCATTTAGGCCCTAATACTTGTCTCTCATGTGTCCCCATTGTAATTCTTAAAACCCCACACAGGTACGGCACGTTTCACACGTACCCCTAGGGCACCATTACTACAGTGATATGGGCCGTACTCACGCGTGAGTACGTGCCTGTCACTATAGTTGGGGGTACCATAGGCCCTAGTGATACGGGTCGTACTCACGCGTGTACGGCCCATACATGCGTGAGTACGTCCCGTATCACTAGGGCCTACGGTACCCCCAACTATAGTGATAGGCACGTACTCACGTGTTTACGGGCCTATCACTATAGTTGGGGGTACCGTAGGCCCTAGTGATATGGGTCGTACTCACACGTGTACGGCCCGTACACGCGTGAGTACGTGCCTATCACTATAGTTGGGGGTACCGTAGTCCCTAGTGATACGAGCCGTACTCACGTGTGTACGGCCCGTACACGCGTGAGTACGTGCCTATCACTATAGTTGGGGGTACCGTAGGCCCTATTGATACGGGCCGTACTCACGCGTGTACGGCCCATACATGCGTGAGTACGTCCCGTATCACTAGGGCCTACGGTACCCCCAACTATAGTGATAGGCACGTACTCACGTGTTTACGGGCCGTACACGCGTGAGTATGGCCCGTATCACTAGGGCCTACGGTACCCCAACTATAGTGATAGGCACGTACTCACGTGTGTACGGGCCGTACACGCGTGAGTACGGCCCGTATCACTAGGGCCTACGGTACCCCCAACTATAGTGATAGGCACGTACTCACGCGTGTACGGGCCGTACACGCGTGAGTATGGCCCGTATCACTAGGGCCTACGGTACCCCCAACTATAGTGATAGGCACGTACTCACGCGTGTACGGCAGGTAATCACGCGTGAGTACGGGCCGTACACATGCCCTTAGAGCGTGTGTACTGCGTTTTTCACAGCTTACACTGGTGATAGGAGGCGCACACGAAAGGAATGGAGGTGTCAGACTCGCACAAGGCTGGACATCAAGTCATTGTCAGTGCAGTCCTTCATGTGCAGGGCCTAGGTGTGTCAGGCAGTGATGTGGCACATGTCTCCTCATGTTGTGGCACAATAGATGTGTGATGAGCTGTTTACACATGTCATGTGTGATGGGGCACTACGTGGCACACTTCCCCTTTACACTTTGCACATGTGTGCATGTGGGACACACGTGTCAAGCACTGCATCACTGGTATGGCACAGTCAGCAACACCCGCAACTGTCCCCTGATGCCAGGTACATGGATAATTACACCTGACATGTGACTACCAGCGTGCCACAATGTGACTATGTCATGTGTGTGTCATGTCTTCCCATGAGCTTGGCGTTGGTGTTCCGTCAACTCGATCTGCTGTTGCAGCATCCAACATGTGTCTGTGTGCATATGTGCATGACACACATATACGCACTCCATGCCACATGTGGACTCACACGTTACATGTGTCATGATGGTTCGAAGATGACTTCCTGACATGAGGCAATATCTGCGTTCTCTCACTGTCTGTGTCATCAGTTTTTGACATGTACCCCTTCATGGAAATGTGTGTTATCTGTCATTTTTCAGATGACATGTGACCTGTGCGTCTAGACTCCCGCCAGCTGTCTGTATGAGATGACATCCTTCAAATGCTGATATGTGGATGTCTGTCACTCATGTAATGTGTCTGGCTTGTCACTTACACTGGCCCACAGCTATTTTAATGGCATGTCACGTCAACATTGCCATGCAACTATTGTAGCTGGCTCTTCGTAGGAGTATCACCTGGCTGGCCTACGTGTCCTGGATGTATTGCACAGCCCAGACTCTGTATTAAGCAGATGTGTATTAGCTGTTGAACATGTGCTCACCTCAGTGACATTGGTGTGGTAATGTACTCACTCTTCGTTATTCCTTCCAAATCTCTGCAGGGCACCGCCTCTCCCCAGACGAATGCCAGACCTGGATGCCATGTGTGAACATGACTGCATACGCAGATACCGCTTCTCGCAAGAGTTGATAGAGGACTTGACCCGCCGCCTTGCACCACACCTCCAACCACAACACAGGTATCCTACAGCTCTGACCCCCAAGATGAAGGTGATGGCAGCCCTACATTTTTTTGCCACCGGCACGTTTCAATTGACCATAGCTGATGTTGGTGGCATGTCCCAGACAATGTTCAGCCGTGTCCTGCATGATGTTTTAGAAGCCATGTTGGTGCACCTGGATGACTTCATCCATTTTCCTACTCGTGAGCAGTTGACACGTGTCAAGGGTGAGTTCTATGCCCTGGGAGGGATGCCTCACGTAATTGGGGCCATTGTTGGGACACATGTGGCTTTGGTACCACCACAGGCACAGGAGGTAGCCTTTAGGAACCGCAAACATTATCACTCTATCAATGCCCTTGTGGTGTGTCTTGCTAACATGCGGATTTCCCATGTCTGTGCCCGTTTTCCAGGGTCGGCACACGATGCCTACATCATGAGGCGTAGCAGGGTTCCTAGAAATGATGCTGCAGCTGCACACGGAACGAGCATGTCTTGTTGGTGGGTATACTCTGTTAGTCCTGTGTTTTGCGCTATCTTTGTATCTTACGGCATCTCCTGACCCACTTCTTCACATGATGTTTCCATGTAGGGGACTCTGGCTATCCTAACATGCCATGGCTGATGACGCCTCTCCGCAATCCCAGAACAGCCGCAGAACACTGGTACAACGACACCCATGGGCAGACGAGGCGCGTGATTGAGAGGACGTTTGGACTCCTGAAGAGCAGATTCCGGTGCCTCCACAAGACCGGCGGCGCCCTCTCATATGCCCCGGTGAAGGTCTGCAAAATCTTCATTGTGTGCTGCATGCTGCACAACATGGCAGTGGAGAAGGCCGTGCCACTCATCCTGGATCCCGATGAGCAGGATCATCCACCCGTGGAGGATGAAGGGCTTGGGCACGGGGCAAGTGAGGATGAGGATGAGGATGACGACATCCGGAGTCAGCTTATCCGCAACTTCTTCTCATGATGATGAGTCCCTGTGTCTGAGTGTGCACGCTTTGAGCCTTGTGTGGCATGTGTTGCAATGTGTGTGTCCAGCTGACTGTGTGCTAAGTGACTTGGAGTTGTGTTCTGATGTGTCATTCAAGTGATGATGTCATTCCACACATTTTAGCTGGGACACTAAATTTATTAAGAGCATGGTGACAACATCATTCCTGTAGAGTACATGTACATGTCTGCGGATTACTAGCTCTTCGCTGACTTGTTGTGTGTCTGTCCAACCCAGGTTCTTGCGGCTGTCGTCTGCTCATGTCATCATTGCCCTCCTGCTATTCTTCATGAGTATTGCAACATGTGCTGGATCAGAGTTACATGCACAGACATGGTGAAAAGTCATTTGGGGTAAGGAGTGCAGCAAGGCATTTTGTGGGTGGTACGTGTTTGTGATATGTGGGGACTGCTCCTGTGCATGTTGTGTTACCATGCATACATGTCGACTCACCATGGGCCACATGACGTGTTGCATGGCTCCCATGAATTGATAGTCACCCTTCCTGACAGTCATCTGTAATGGTTTGTGGATTCTGATGAAGGCATCAATGTGTGTAAAACGTCCCTCAGGAACATACGGGATGCTAATGGTGGACATAGTGTGGGACATCCCCATATGAGGCTCTATGGGGAATTGCAGACTCTCCGTGTGCAGCAAGGGGTGTTAGGCTCAACCCCTTCACTTGTGTGCCAGCTCAGTAGGATTTACCACATCTGTGTGTTGAAGGGGGTGTCCAGTGTAGGTCACACATGGTCAGCCAAATGACCTGTGAGTCTGTTCCAATTGATGCATTTCCCTTAGTGTGAGGCTGAGTAATAAAGGTGTTCGTCACACTCCAAGGTGCCTCATCTCTGTCAATGCAGGTCTCTTGCCACTTTGCATGCGGCATATCTGGCATAGTAGTGGAAGATTATGCATAGGAGTCCATGTGTAGTTTAGCAACATGCATGCAGTTGCTCATGGATTAGGCTCCCTATTGGGCATGAAGTACATGGCTGTGTATGTTTTTTTGCATGTTGGTCCACACAATGGGCTATCAACAGCTGCTGAGGGTGAGTCTCCTGTGCGCAGGTCGGCCTTCAGTTTCCTGATCCGGTGTCATGCTTCTTTGGTGATTGTGCATGTATTGTCTCTGGGTGTGCCATGTGACATTGGACACTCCTTACTTTATACACGCGCCTGTTGCAGTTGTCCTTCTGACATCCTAGTCTTTGTGTGCAAATTCTGGCATTTTGCAAGGAGATGCCGCCTGCTGCTGCGGCCCCTGCAGCAAGGGCCCACAGAGTATCCAGATTTGGCAACGCACACGCCTCCAAGATGCTCCTCACTTCCTCCCTCCACCCATTCATTTGGCTGTCCTCAGCTTGTCTATGCCACTGTTGCCGCCACGAGGTGCCAAAGGCTGGACCATCAGCACATGCAAGGTGCACATTGCACCACTATCCTGTCCTTGCATAACCCACATCACACTACAGTCTGATGTAGCAGCCACACTCCGAACTATGTCCATCCGCACATCTAACGCCTGCTGTCAGACATACCCTGGGCACACACACGACACCTTTGCATGCTGAGTGTGCAACTCCAACTGCCTACACTGCGCTGCCCCGCCTTACAGGCCCTGTCACACCAACCAGGTCACGGCCCTAATACTCCCCACCAGCTCTGTAGCCAAGCAAGGGCATGGGAGTGGGACTCAAGGCTTCAGCATGTAGTATGGTGTCATCGTCTGGGACATGGCACAGGTATCATCTCTCAGCATGTCAATCTACAGAGTGTCCAGGACCCCCCTCTCCACCATCACATGCGCACTGCACCTCATCATCAGCTCGTATGCCATTGACAGCCAGGTGCTCCTCACCCTCAACAAAGACACAGACATTGGCAGTTCCATCATTCAAGTATGCATGAGATCCATTGATGAATGGCTGAACACGAGCCACCTGAGGCTGGACTTGTACAGGACTGAGGTGATCATCTGAGGATTGTCCCCTTCCAGCTGGGTCAAGTGCTTGTTTCCCACCCGCAAGAGCCCTGCACAAGCACCCAGTGGCCACACACACAAGATGGTGTGCATCATGTTTGGCTCGCTCACATTTGCCATGCTAGTCCACAGCATCTGTACCTCATGCTGCAATGCCCTCTGCATTATGCACATGATCCACAGATAGATCCAGTCCAAGAAAAGACAGACCATCCCCCAGGTCCATGACAACATCCGTGTCAAATACTGGCCTGCCCTCTACGGAGCAAGTACATCCAAACTCCCAGGAAAGTTGTCCTCATCCAGGGTGCATCTGCACACCTCAGCTTCACCACCCTGCGCCCCAGCCACCTCACCGTCCACCATAGATAGCTGCAATGGATCACTGTCTGCTGCAGGATGACCTCCACACTCCCCACCCACACTCAGGAGGCAGTCCACAACCCCGACCCCAAACCAACCTTGTACGTCTGTCATCCTAGATCCCGTTGGGCCATCTCCGTGCATCCAACCTTGCCCTGGCCACCGTTCTTCACATCCACCGTACTCCAGCATACAGGACATTGTTCTCCCACCTGGCCACACATACCTGGGACTCCCTCCCTGGGAACCTCCACATGAGCCATGACCTCTACGCCTTGATGATACTCTCCCAAATAGGTCTGTCCGCACAGTTTAGCAAGCCCCCCCTCAGCAGCCAGAGGCCATCACAGGTGAGTGTTGTGCTCCATGCCTACATTGAATGATACCTTGTGACCCATGTGTGTCCTGTACCAGACTCTAATCCCAGGGTATGGATGGCTGGAGTTAGTTCAACACTCAGGCATATTTTGACATTTCCAACACACATATGTGGTTGAATAATGCAAAATGACAGGAACGTCTCATGACCAAAGTAATATATTTATTTGCGGTGGGGTACGTGTATTGGTAGATGAAATTAGGTGCTCTACCGGGGGAATAGAATCCAAAGTTCACAGGGGGAGATGGTATCCTTGGCATTGGAAGTCATCAGAGTCCAGACCACAGTGTTGGTCATCATTGGTCAGACTGTGACCAGCAAGTCCATGTGGCAGAGAATGTCATTGGATGAGGTGCTGCTGTTGCGCCAAAGGGCCAGGTGCCAGGCCAGGTGACCTGGGAGATGTGGATGGTCCGCTGACTCTCACGGTCTTTTCCGTGGATGACCCACCTTCCTCCGGGGACCCTCAGATGCAGGCCTTGACGATGCTTGGGACGCTCCGTCAGACAAATCCTCCTCCTCCCTCCCTGTGTCTGGTGCTGGTCCACGCCTGGTGGCCCAGGGAAGGTTGCCCATGCTTTGGGCGATCTGACGGAGTGATTGGCTCATGTCCCTGTGCACCGCCAGGAGCTCAGCCAGTCTTGCCTCCATCCGTCCTTGGTGTTGTTGATGACTTGCATGAAGCTCGACCTGCAGGTTCTTTATCTCATCGAGGGTACCCTGCATCTCTGAGAGTCTCGACACGACCTGGTTGATGCCTCTGGTGTCACGCCGGTATGAGTCCAGGATGTTGCGTATGTGTGACATACCGATGTCCTGAGCTGGCTGGTCAGGTTCGCGCCTCTGCCTGCCTCCACTCCCACCACCCCTGCCCACTTGAGCCTGGCCTGCCCTTGTGGGCACATCGGGTCTACGGGACCCCTGAGGGATGGCATTTGCAGGGTTGCCTGCCTCCTCCTGGGTGCCCGGAGAACCTTGTCCCTCCTGGTCAGACTGGCTCTGTTGTTCAGTGCGAGCAGGGCTCCTGGGTGTGTCCTGGGATATGGCTGGAATGGGGGTGGTGGTTGGCACAGATGTACCTGACGCAGGTGCTGCAGGGGCTTGGGCACCAGAGGGTCCAGGTTGGTCGGGGTCATCCACGGAGTGGTGAGAGTCGTCGCTGCCAGTGGGATCATCGTCACGCGGAGCCTGGGACTGTGATTCTTGGGGGGAGATCGACGACATTGCCCTGTGTGTGAGAGAGAGACAATGTTAATGGTGTTTCATGCGACATCTATGTTTCATACATATTCAAGTTGACACAGTTCCTCCAGGTAGTTGGATGTGCCTAGCATTCCTCTCAATGTCCACTTGGGGATGGGTATGTTGCGGGGGACAGATTGGGATGTACTCCTGAGTGTTTGACCTGTAGATTGTTGGCTATGATGCTTATTTGGCTATGGATTGGTCTTGTTGTGTCACATGTCCATTGTGGCAGTGTGTAAATCCGTTGCCTGCCCCGGGGGTGTGTGCTTGTGTTGGGGGGGGGGGGGGTTGTGACCGGGCCTGCTGTTGTGTGTGGTGTGAGGTGTCATTGGGTCTCCCAGGTGATGTGTATGTCCCCTCATGGTGCATGCTGGCATGACAGTGAGTGTGAGTTCCTGTGCTAGATACCTGTGCGTGTGGAGTTGGTGTTTGAGTGTACAGTTGTCCCAGGAGGGCCTTGTGCTGCATGCAGCAGAGCCAAGTGTCAGCTACCTTGTCAGTACTTTGCCAGTCCCTGTGCATTGTGCATGGGTATGTATCTATGCCATATGGGCTGAGGGCATTGGTGTCTGCGTCTCATTTTCACAATGTGTTGTGTGGGGCCCACCCTCCCAGCCTCCCTGACATCCAGTCTTGTGTTTTTGGTTGTTGTAGCCTTGTACATGGCCTTGCCTTGATTTGTGAAGGGTGCATGGTGACGTTAGTGGCATGGGCTTGGTTTTTGAGTGTGGTTGTGTGCGGTGAGTGCTTGGGGGAAGTTGCGTGCATTTGGTGTATATGTGGTGTGGACCCCATTGCCCCCACGTTACGTAAGTTGTTTGTGTACTCACCAGGCTCTGCGACTCCTTCGACTCCGTGTACTCCCACCGGCGGTAGCAGGGCCATCACCTTCTCCTCCCAGGGATGGTAGTGTACGGGTCTGCGGGGCGGCCCACCTCCAGTGATGTTACTCTGGGCATATTCTTCGTTCATTCTCCTCTTGACCGCCCTGCGCAGATCGTACCACCTGGCTTGGCATTCATGCCTGGTCCTTCGGATGGGCGCAACAGCATTCACCTTATGGACAATCCTCTGCCACATGGCAGATTTTTCAGCTATGCTGGTCTGTCTGACCAATGTTCCAAACAGCTGTGGCTCGACTCTGATGACTTCGTTGACAAGGAGGTCCAGCTCCGCCGTTGTGAACTTTGGATTCTTGTCTGTGGGCATGGTGTGGGGTGTGGGTGTGTGTGTGGATGGTTGTGGGTGTGTGGGTGTGAATGTGACGGTGTGTGTGTGAATGTGAAGAGGGGGATGTTTGTGAAGGAGGTTGTGTGAAGGTGTGTGAGTGAAGGTGTAGTGAAGGTATGAGTAATGGAGAGTTGTTTCTCTGTGGGGTCTGGCAGCAGTGGGTCTGTTGCAAAGGCTCATGGGTTGTGTGTGGGCCCTTTTTATTGGTCCATTTTTGGGTGTGGCTGTGTTTGAATTTTGGTGGGTGTGTTATAAGAGGTGGTTGTGATTTAGGGCCTCTGTTTGCCTGTTTGGATGTGCCAGGTCAGTCATTGAGATGTATTTTGTCATGTAGACGTGTTTTATGGTGTTGTGCGAGTCGAATTGACCCTCCTTGTGCTGTTTTACAGTGTCCTGGTTCTGTAAGAGTCTTTTTCATGTAGGTACGATCCGTACATACGCTATGCTGGGTGAGGGTGCTGGGGTACGGTGTTGGAGTGCAGCGTGTACATGCGGTGGGGGTACGGTGCTTACATGGGGGGGTAAGGCGCATACATGCGGTGGGGTTACGGTGCGTACACGTGCGGGCCTGGGGTACGGCACGTACATGCGGAGGTACAGCGCGTACATGGGGGGGTAAGGCGCGTACATGCGGTGGGGGTACGGTGCGTACACGTGCGGCCTTGGGTTACGGCACGTACATGCGGAGGTACGGCACGTACATGGGGGTTAAGGCGCGTACATGCGGTGGGGGTACGGTGCGTACACGTGCGGGCCTGGGGTACGGCGCGTACATGCGGAGGTACGGCGCGTGCATGGGGGGTAAGGCGCGTACATGCAGTGGGGGTACGGTGCATACTCGTGCGGGCCTGGGGTACGGTGCGTACATGCGGAGGTACGCCGCGTACATGGGGGGGTAAGGCGTGTACATGGGGGGT
This sequence comes from Triturus cristatus, assembly GCF_964204655.1. Taxonomy (NCBI): domain Eukaryota; kingdom Metazoa; phylum Chordata; class Amphibia; order Caudata; family Salamandridae; genus Triturus; species Triturus cristatus. The sequence continues at coordinate 759,709,487 of NC_140589.1, read as the reverse complement.
TTGGCACGTACAGGTGCGGGCCTGGGGTACGGCGCATACATGCGGAGGTATGGCGCGTACATGTGGGGGTAAGGCACGTACATGGGGGAAGGCACGTACATGGGGAAGGCGCGTACATGGGGGTACGGCGCATACAGGTGCGGGGCTGGGGTACAGTGCGGACAGGGGGGAAGGCGCGTACATGGGGGGGACCACGCGTACATGGGGGTGCACGGCACATACAGTTGCGGGGCTGGGGTACAGTGCGGACAGGGTGGTGTACGGTGCTGACATACTTGGGGGTGGGGGGCTGTACGGCTCGTACACGGGCATTAGTTTACCCGTGTACATGTGTGCTACTGCGTTGGCTCCGTACGGGCCATTTTACGTGCGATTGTGTATTCGGACGGACGGTCGGTATCGTACTTGCGCGCTCTGACTTGTGTTTTACGATTTGCACGTAAAAATGTCCGGCTCACTCTCGTACACCTTTCCCGATGATATTCGGACGTAAAAACTATCCGACGCACTCTCGTACACTTTTCCCGACGCTATTCGTAGTTATTTTTAACGTACGAATCGTACTTGCCCGTTTGTACGGTACTTGTACGACTCGTACGTAAAAAAATACGGATATGGGTCGTACGCAAATTATGTTTAACGGATCGGAATCGGCACCCTAATGTAGGATCCTTTTTTGTTTTAAAGTGGGGTCCATTTATTATTCCCCAAAATTCCTTCGATTTTCCCAGAGCCGAGGCTTCCTCTAGTTTGGCCCATATCTCTTCTTTTAGCGCCTTCTCCCTGTTTTTCCTAGCCTGTTTATATTCTCTGCAAAGGGTAGCAATTGCTTGTATGTTTCTTGGTTTGTTTCCCAGGGCTGTAATAAGAGCTTTCCTGTTTTTTAGAGCAAGGGGAGTCAAACAATCCCTTATCCTTTCCTGCTTTCTTAGTATTATTCCTAGTGAGTGCATTCTTTATAGATTCTTGGAGTACATAAAGAAAAGTAATCATTAGCAAAGCCAATCAGTCTGGTGTTGGCTACTAGCATTTATGCGCTGATAATGTTTTATTGTTTTGTCATGGTTTTTGTAAAACGGCATTGCTGGGAGAGCAGTTGGACCCGCACTAGCACTAGCATAAACAAGCATTGGCAAACCCAATAGGTCTTGTCAATCCGAGAGCAACTGGTCAATGTTAATGTCTTTTAGCCATGTTGAATAGCAGCAGGTCTGCTGTTCAGCATGGCTGAAAGCGCAATAGAAAAGAATGAAGCCTGAGCCTGTGGACATGTAATGGGTGCAGTGGATGCTTACAAGTACTTGGCCTGTGCTCTGGGGGAGAGGTCTAAACATAAGAAGAGGCATGACCATGCATGCCATCGACAAATGGTGACAAAGAATATATGACTGACGATGGAATGAGCAAACGGGAAGCCTGTGGGTGGGCTGAAGCTCACAGATTAAACACAACATGTCTCTTTAAGACCGCTGCATGCGCTGTCTAGCCGAGACCTTAAAAGAACATTGGTTAAACGCAAAATATTTTTTACCTAAAAAAAGCACAAACATTGCCATGGTAGTCCCTGGCACTTACTAGAACTATTGTGTTTGTGGATGTGCTCCTAGTTAAAGAAAATACCACCACTCCCAGTAGAGTTAGCCAGTGACTGAAGTGAGTTGACCTGTTGCCCCAAGCTGTGTGCTGTAGTGTGGGGAAACAAAATGTGAATTGGCCAAGGGTGAAGAGGACTCCTGAAATAAGTATATTATATATGTATAATGGTAGTAAAAGCAAAAGGCCTTGGCTAATGCAGACCTAAAAATAAGGGGCTCAAATGTTATTTATCTCTTTTCGGTTTTGGAAGAGAGCCTGAGAGTGAAGGACCCTGTCAAGGAGAATAGTATGATTTATAAAGCAGTCCCATGGCAAGGAAAAGCCAACTTTAAGGTTCCAAGGCTGTGTGGAATGGTAGAAAGGCACAACTTAAAAGTAAGCGAAAGAAAAGAAAACAAGGTTTTATGTCTCTCCCCACAACCACGATAAACAATGAATGACTTACTGAGATGTACAAGATAGCGTTGCATGACAAAATTATTTGCAAGGTCCAGGATGCCTCAGAAACTTTTCTGCACATCTGGCCCACATTTCTCGCCGCGTCCGACATCTCTCCAGAGAGGGAGTTCTCATAAAGAGGAGAATACTGATATTTGTTAATTGCTAATCACCTTTTCAGAGGATGAGCTGCCCCACCACTCCCTGGGCTTGAGACAACCAATCCTCTTTCTCAACACATATTTTGATTGTGGGTTTTTCCCTTGACAGCCTTACCCTTTCACCACCCAACCCACATCTCCCCACCTCCACATTGCCAAATTAAAATTAGGGTCCTTCCCCTACCAGCACGTGTAGGAACCCACCTCCTCCCCCGATGCACAACTACAATGCCTTTCTACATTCGATGACATGTATCTGCCGTCATATCACCGTACCTTATCAGTAAGTACCACATGTACCAAGAGTATCTAGGTGTTATCCAATGACTTAGTCTAACTTAGCTCCACCAATGACTCTGGCTGAAGAGCGCTTATCAGGTGTATATTCCTTCTTCTTTTCACATGACCACGTGACGTTCTATAGATTTCCATTGTAAATCAGCTTCTTAGCTCCACAGCCTGGATGTGCTGGTATTCAGGATCACTGAATGTTCCTAGGACATGGCATTCACCGACAATGATTCATAGGGGTTTTGCACACCTGCTGTGAAGCTTGTATTTGCATTTGTGTTTACAGCTGTACCTCAATTTGTAGTTGTATTGGTAAATTTACCAGGTTAATTTATGACGGTACAAAGACCTCAATATTTTGACACCTGTGATATTTGATTTCCCCTTGAACTGTTGATTGAAATGATGAATAAATATTACAGAGAAAAGAAAACAAGGTTTGATGCTGTACTAACTTGTGCAATCAGTCATCTAAATTAAGTGAACTCAAAAACATCTGTTGGGATTTTCTGAGAGTGGAAAACAAGCGTCTCAAGAGGAGGCAATGAAATAAAATATAGTTCTGTAAATAATGAAAAGAAATCTGTTTGCACTAAAAATGCTTTGGTAATGCGATACTAAAGCCTTGCAGCATGCCGCAAAGGAAAACGAGAGATGTGTGCAAAGATTTGTACCCGAGGCACGCCCTCCAGTATAAATTTCAAGGCGCAGACAAACCATCCAAGTTTGTGCCACCTGAATGTGTAATTTAGTGGAATTACAAATTACACATTGAACTATGTTGTGAAATTCAGCTTGCCATTCTTTGCGCCTGATTTCGTTTGGTGCAAAAATTCCACGCAATGCCAGGCTATGCTACTTTAGTTGATCTGGGTTAATTTAGAATGATTTAGGGGCATATCAGCAAGCTGGCGATACAAAATTATCGCCGCTTCAGCGTCCGTTTTCGGATGAAAAGCGGCGATAATTGTATTGCTTAATCAGCAAGGTCACGCTAACGTGTGATTCCTTGCTTTAGCTCCCTTTCCCATAACGCCCACCTTTGCATCTCTAATGAGATGCAAAGTGGGCGTTCCGTCCCAAAATAACTGGAGAAATATCGCTAACCGACATTTCTCCAATTATCAAGGGAATCGCTAACAAGCATAGCGATAAGAAAAGTAGCGCTAACCACAGTTAACGCTACTTTCCTTACGCCCGCTTTCACCCTGACTTAGCCATTATATCTAATGTAAGGTGGATATAATGGCTAAGTATGCCCTGCCTTATCAGCAAGCTAACGCCAAAATGTGTGAGATTATCGCTGGATTTCCAGCGATAATCTCACTTTTGGCTGTTAGCGCGTGGAATTTTATCGCTTTTGAGATAAGCGTTGCTGATAGCACGCTATCTCAGCGATAAAATTCCATGATAGCCGGCGATAATTATCCTAGCGCTAAGTGCGCTTAGCGATAATTATCGCCGGCCCTTGCTGATATGCCCCATGGTTGGTTGTGCTGCTCCCACTCCGTTAGACCCATTTTGCACGACTGCGAAGGATTTTACGCTATACGATGTGATGCTATTTTAGCGATGCACTTTCCTCTCAAAATCCTTTTGTTTGCAAAAGATGATCGCCATTTGTTTTTTGCTACATTCAATTGCATGTTAACCCTTCTTGATGAGTAAGCACTTGAGTGTTATAAATCCGCACTAGATTGTGCTGTTGCACCGCCTATGATTTGGAGACACAAGCGCAGAACGAGAGGACACTGTGCAAGAGTGTTTAATGATGACAAGGTATTGCCAGTGGAAGATAATGATGAATAATAGAAGAAATTCGTATTGGAAATTTATTCTAATGGTACAGCGAGAGTGAAGTGATGGTGAAGTGGTAATGCCTGAATGTGAGCTTTAGTTAAATGGCAACAAGTGAGGATCTTAGTGGATTTAGGAATCGCCTTCCACTCTTTTGGGTGACAACACGTTTCAGAGGATTTTTGGAGGTGTTGGCAAGGTTTTATAAGCGTAGATAGGGGGTTACGAGAAAACAAAGATTGATTTCCGGGGGAATGACAAACACAAAGGT